>NC_088200.1:58182909-60789830 GCF_028769735.1 Zonotrichia leucophrys gambelii
GTCCAACTCAGCGATTTGTGGAGAACCCTCCACAATGGCAACATCGGTCTCCCACTGCTGAGTCTGAGGATCCTTCCAAGTCATCAATGACTTGTGGGATGCTCCAGACGCGTCTGTAAAAACTGTCACGGCATCCAGTGGCTCCCTGCTCTGGACCTTTTTTAAAGATAATTTAAATTCCGAATTAAATAATTTGTGGGCCGGCCGATTGACCGCAATGCGCCCAGTGTAGCTGTCCAATGCAAACTGAAGATCTTCATTAGTTTGCAGCAGTTCCTCAAAGGTCTTCAATTTAAACTGGCCTGATTCCAATTTAATTGGGATATGAATGCATGTAAAATCACATCCTGCCAGCTCCTTGATCCTCGATCTTGCTTTGAGGATCAGTTCGGCTACCAACTTTTGTGGCCTTGTCATTCTTTTGGACCGATGGTGGCTCAGAAAGACCCACTCTATGATTAAGAGCTTATCTCCTGAGCCTTGGTCCTTCAGACTGTCGTCCCACTGGTGGATGATGCCATGGAGGTGTGGCAACTTTCCCAGTATGATGAATTTGAAAGGCAGGCCCGGATGGTAACAGTGGGCCTGCCTGGCCGAAATAGCCTTTTGGATTTTCTCCAGAGCTGCCTGTGCCTCTGGGGTAAAAGCCCTAGGGGAACTAAGCCCCTCTCCCCCTTTCAACAAATTGAAAAGAGGGGCCAGGTCCTCGGTAGAAATACCCAGCCAGGGTCTCACCCAATTTAAAGACCCACACAGTTGATGGACATCCGCTAGGGTCTGGACTTTCGTCCGAATAGCCAATTTTTGCGGAACAATGGTCCGCTTCGTAATTTCAAGGCCCAGGTACTTCCAAGGCGGCATCTTTTGAATCTTTTCCTGCTGGAGCTTGAACCCTGCAGCAACCAACGCATTGGTTGTCAGGTCAAGCACATGGGCAAGCAGGCTGTGATCGGGCGCACACACGAGGATGTCGTCCATATAATGGTGAATTACGACGGCATCCCCGAGGGCTGTACGTACAGGGGACAGCAGCGAAGCAACGTACCACTGGCAGATCACTGGAGAGTTCTTCATTCCTTGTGGAAGGACCCGCTAGTGGTAGCGCTTGGCTGGGGACTCACGGTTGATGGATGGAACCATGAAAGCAAAACGCGGGGCATCGTCAGGGTGAAGAGGAATTTGGAAGAAACAGTCTTTTATGTCAATCACAGCCAGATTCCAATTTTGGGGGAGCATTGCTGGGGAGGGCATCCCTGGCTGGAGAGACCCCATATCAACAATTTGATCATTGATTTGTCTGAGGTCGGTCAGGAGCCGCCACTTATCCTTGTTGGGCTTCTTGATGACAAAAACGGGAGAATTCCATTGAGACATGGTCTCCACGATGTTGCCCTTAAGCAGCTGCTCCTGAACGAGCTCATTGAGCACCTTTAATTTCTGTTTATTAAGTGGCCACTGCAAGACGTGTACTGGTTTATCAGTCAGCCAATTCAGTTTCCAGGTCCAGCGCTCCTCAGTGGCCACTGCCCGAAAAACTTGGGGAGCCTTGGGTAAGTCAATTTTGGCTCCCCACTGGGCTAGAAGGTCTCTCCCCCAGAGAGGCTCGGTGTAATCTAATACAAACGGGCGTACAGAAGCCAATTGCCCGTCTGGCCCCGTAATTTGAACAACACTCCGTGATCTTTTTGCCAATTGAAGCTCTCCAACACCCTGAATCGTGCCGGCGGCGTTTTGCAAGCCCCAATGTGACGGCCACTCCCGAGAGGGAATGATCGTCACATCTGCCCCCGTGTCCAATAGACCTCTCACGATCTTTCGGTCCCTGCCCAACGAAAGCTGACAAGTCAGGCGGGGCTTCTCCCTCCCTACTACCTACACTCAGGCCACCGTCGGAGGCGATGACTGCACGGCGGATTTCTTCGCGATCCAATGATCACCATCTGGAACTGGGATGGCCTGGGCGATAACTTGTCCTTTGGGGAGGAAGAATGGGGGTCGGACACAGTACAGCCCTACCGCGAAATGGTCCCGGTCGGTAGTGACTAAACCCGGGACGATGTAAATGTCTCGCGGCGTGTGCTTAGTGTCTCCAACGACAGTCCACCTGCAACGTCTTAATTTCCTCCAGTGACCCGGATGTTGAAGGTCGACAGACACCAGCTGTAAATTACTATTAGGGAGATGGAGGTCCCTAGTGACCTGCAGCCTGTAAGGGGAAACAGAGGACATGGTGTTAAGTGCAGGTTTGGGCTGAATACTACAGGTAAAATGTGTCAAATCCAATAAGTAAGACAAATCCGGCAAAGCGTGCGGTGGTTCTCCCATCTCTTCTCCCTCCCCGCTAGATGTCTCTTGACCCGCCGCACTTGTGTCATAGCGCAGGGAGGGGCTGCGCTTGTGGTCTAGTTTTTTTGTGGTTCCTTTTCTTCTCTCTCCCGCTTCCTCCTGTATTCTAAATAATCAAGACGCATGGGGCATTGGGGCATCCAGTGCCCTGTTTTACACATAGGTGGCAAGGGTGGGTGGCCGCTGGTCTTCTGCCGGACCCTGGTGTCGATGGTCCGGCGACAGGGGCAGCTTCTACTTCACAGGACTCAGGCTCAGGAAATTCGGCGAAAGCGATCAACGATCGTTTGGGGCGCAATGTTAAAGGAACCCTACTGACCACAGCCTCTATCATCGCCTCTACCGAAGGCCGGGGACTCCGAGGGAGAGTCTTGATGGCTCTCCTGCACTCTGCATTGGCGTTGTGATACGCCATCCTGCGGACCAGACTCTCAATGTGTGGTTTGAGTTTTTTGTATTACTCCCCCATTTTATGTAGTGTATTCCCCCTTTTATATGAAATGGTTCTGCCCTTCCCAGTTTTCCCGCCACAGCTCTCCTGCCAGTTTTGTTCCCATGGCAACTCCTGCCCCTGGTATTGTCAGTTAGTTAAGTTATATAATTTCTCCTCCCCTATCCCTCCTTATATGTAAACTTTTTCTCCTCCCTGGGCCCAGTCAATCACCCCCCACTCCTCCTAGCTTTCGAGAACCTTCTTCTCTCTGGGGGTTGTGGTTGGCTGTGGTCCCGGGGCCCCTCCTTTACTTTGTATTTATTGGATATTGTTGTATGCCCGTTATGTTAAGTTCCTCCCCATACCTCACCTTATTGGTTAGCTGTGGATCCCTCCTCTATCCACCCCCTGTCTTTAAAACCCCATTCCTCCCTTCCCTCCTTGCCATTTGCTGGGGACCCTTCCACCGGTTGGAGCTTCTGTGCTATACAATAAACCAACCTTCACCCCCAGCAAGTGTCCGGCTCCTTACTCGTCCTGTCCACGCCGCGTATTCCAGCCCGCCATCCAGCCCAGCCCGAGGCCAAGACGCCAAGGGGGGCTGGCCTCCGATGCAGCTGAGGTGTCAGCCACTCGACCACAGCTAGCCGGACTCCTCTCAGGTGGCCAAATATGCCCGGCCGCAGTTTGGCGCTCAACGTGGGGCCAGAAGTGGACTTCTGGACATTCGGACAGTTGACCACCTGACCCCGCGGGTTGGAAATTCCGTTTTCCTCAGGCCGCCAAGCTACCCCAGATAGAAGCAGCGCTCCCTGGGGATCGAGGTCCCAACTCCCGGCACCCCATCGAGGAGGACCTCGGGGACGAGGACCCCCGTTTGGATTTTTCTTTTCGTCATCGCCATCAGACAGGTAAGGTCGGGCCCCGCTCTGGGGACCTTTCCGACTTCCCCCCTGCCTTTTTAACTCCCCCTAGGAGTGCATGCCCTGCTCTGGGGACCCACTCCCCACCTTTTACCCCTAAGGGCTGATTTCCCCGACTTGGGGACAGTCCTCACCCCTCGCATTTTTTATTTTTCCTTTCCTGTGGGGCCAGCTTCCCCAGACTTGGGGCCCAGACCCACCACCCAAATTCCTTTTTTCCCCTCATTGAACCCCCAGACTTGGGGACAGTGGGGGGAGCAGGGGCTGGCGGCGGGCGTCCCAGTGTTTTAGTTTTCTTTCTTTTCCAAGCAGGTGTCATACTATCAGCGGTTTTCCCCCCTTCTAAGACAGCATTTTCTGGCTTAGAAGGGAGCCATGGGTGTGGGCTTAGGGAAAACCCAAAAAGGAGTGTATTATGTTGTTAAAGGTTTGTTGCTTGGGGGTGGTCACCAAGCCCCCAAGTCAGAGTTTAAGTTTTTAGTTAGATGGGTATTTTCTCAATTCCCTGATGTTTCCCCGGAGATTGTAGAAGAGCCACGGTTTTGGGCAGCCTTTGTGGCCAAATTGGATAGAGCCATTGACTCTGGGGAAAATAAGCTGGCTCCCGTGGCTTACTGGGCGCGCAGAGTACATGCTGCACTGCGTCCATCAGGGGGATTGAAGAAAGGCCCATCCAGTTCCAGTTTAGTCCCCGGTTGTCCCAGTTCTGTTGCCCCTACCCCTCGATCCTTACCCTCTTCCCTTAGGCAGGAGCCCTCGAGGGGGATCCTAAAGGCCGACAAGAGGCAGGGGGTCCATCCTGCCCCTGCTCCCTCTCGACCTGCTCGGCCTCCCCCTCCAAGGGACCCTGGCCAAGTCCCTTGGAGTTCTCTTCCCGCTCCCTCTTTCCTTATCCCAAAGTCCCCAGTTGTTACCCCCAAGGTTGTTCAGTTTGTTGGTGGCTTGCAAGATGGCTCCCATGGAGCCCAAAATGGCGGGGGCCACGTGGCCTTTCCCGCCTCGGCTCCTTCTTCTTCCCCCAGTCCCTTCTTACCCAAAGCCAACCCCTTCCAACCCCTTCCTTCCCCGGGACTCAATCCCTCCTCCTGCCCCTTCAGATTCGGTTGTCCCTCCCTTAGCTCCTCCCTTTTACCCTCCCTGTCCTCCGCCCTCGGCTCCTCCCAAGACTCCTCCTTTCAACCCTCCCGTTGATCCGCCCCCATTTGACCCCTCCCTCGCTCCTCCTCCGCATGGGGCTCCGCCTCCGAATTCCACCCAGGAGGCGGAGTGGGGTGGTGTGCCGCGCCCACGCCCTCGTCCCGCCTCTCAGCCAGACCCCGCCTCCACCGCCTTCCATGCCAGTTCCCACGCTCCTCCTTCCGGTTCCTACGCTTTGTGTTCCGGGGGCGGGGGGGGGTGGATGACCGGAAGCCGGAGCAGGAGCCTATATTAGAAGCCGCTCTGGTCACATACCACCTTGGTGGAGATGGGAGCTCCCAGGCCCAATGGATGCCATTTGCACAGGCCCGGATCAAGGAACTGTGCAAGGCGCAGAAGGAGTACTCCCAGGAGTCTGAGTACTTCCGGGGGATTCTCCGTAATGCCCTTGCGCAGGGAGATCTGGTGCCAGCGGACCTGAGGGCCCTCTTCTCCAGCCTTACTAGACCCATGGAGTTTAGGGTCTGGGTGGCAGAGTGGAGGAGGGAGATCTCGGAAGTTCTCCCAGTTCTGTGGGGAAGTCCTTCGACATCTCACGACGCGGATGGTCTGGTGATTTCCCAAGACCATCTGGTAGGCGAGGGACAGTGGGCAGAGGGGGCAGCTCAGGCCAGGGCTCTCTTCCCACAGCAGCTAGCTGAGTCCACTAAAGCCGCGGAGCGTGCTTTTTACAAGCTGGCTGTCGTGACATCGCAGTGGGAAGATGAGGAGATTCGGCAGGGGGCACAGGAGCCCTACATGGCCTTTATCGAGCGCCTCTACCGATACGTGGAGGCACAAGAGTTTGGGGACAGTGAGAGGGAGAGTTTGCTCCGCAGAATGGCGTATCACAACGCCAATGCAGAGTGCAGGAGAGCTGTGGCGGGAAAACTGGGAAGGGCAGAACCATTTCATATAAAAGGGGGAATACACTACATAAAATGGGGGAGTAATACAAAAAACTCAAACCACACATTACAACAATGCTGCTCCATGCTCTGCCTTGCTCTGTGGCCAAGGTGACAGGAAGGACCCTGTGGTCCCTTGGTCAGAGGGGTTTCTGGGCAAACAGGCTGGCAGGATGGCTCATGCCTGCCAGTCATGACAAGCTATATGACTGAAAGGATGATGTTCCTCCCAGGGTATACAGGGCACTGGGATGTCAGAGCAGTTTCTCTGAACCCAAACACCACTTTGTAGGAATAACCAGAGTTCTGTGGCTGATCACAGATTGGCTCTGGCAAAAGAAAACAGTGGCCTTGATGCTGCTTGTAGAGCTACATTTGCATGAAGAAATAGGCTTCAAGGAAGACACTCTTTAGGTGGCCCCTTGGCTGATCCTCAAAGTCAGGAAGTGTCTGGCTGATGGAGTGATTCTCCCTCCCTCCCTCCCTTTTCTATTTTCTTTTCCCTATCTCTCTTCTGCACCTCTGTCTCACTGAAGAAAACATTTGATGGGACAGCACATCCCATCGAGACCAGGATCTTGGTCTTCCTGGAGTAGAAAAAGGTTGTGCCTTTTACCTTATTCTGGAGGGACAACCTTATTCTGGAGGGACAGCTCCTTCCTCTGTCTATGGCAGCGGGTTCCATTGCCAGTGGTTTTGAGGAGCACCAATACAATAGCTGGCCAGAAGCACCAGCTTCCAGAAGCATGGCAGGCATGGTAAGCGGAGAGGGACCTGGCACTGTGGCCATGTGCCAGTGGCAGTGGATAGAAAGGTATTGTGGTTTAACCCAAGTCATCAATCAAGCATCATGCAACCACTCTCTCACTCCACTACCAGGGGCAAGGGAAAAAGAGCTGGAAGAGAAGAAGTTACAAAACTCCTGGGTTGACATAAAGACAGTAATAGGTAAAGCAAAAGCTGGACATAGAAGGAAAGCAAAGCAAGGAACTCACTCACTGCTTCCTTTGGGCAGGTGACGCCGCCAAGGGGCTATTTACACACCACAAACAAGACGGGGCAACGCTCTGGAAAGTGTCTCGAGCTGTTTATTTTTCAGCATCAGACTCATTACATGATTATGATACTGGGAAGATGCTAGCAGCTCACAATCTAGGCAGCAGGCCAAAAAACTTAATGTTACAACATACTTTATAAGCTTTTTGACCAATCACACAAAGCAAAAGCATATTGACAGTAGTTCTATCCAATCACCATAAGCACATATACGTTTGGTTAAAATAATGCTTGCTTATTTCAAATACAATACCTATTTGTAAACCTTAAAACACAACACACAGAGCTCCATTCTTGAGCTTTAACCTTCCTAATATCTTGCTAGATAAGTTTTCTGCAACTTAGAGAGCTATTCAGACAAGCAGTAATATGCAGGCCATTGTTCAATTTGCCCTTGCTTTTTCTACAGTTTAAATACTTTTTCTGCTGACATAACTCATGACTGCTGCTTTAGCTCTTCTCACAGTTCTTGCTGTATCTGAGGCCTGCCTTTTGCAACTTTCCCAAAACCCTCTAATTTTATGGATTCCCACAGGCAGGCAGATGTCCAGCCATTCCCAGGAAAGTAGGACTCCATCATGTGTAATAGTTACTTGGGAAGACAGACATTACAGCTCTGCATGTCCTCTCAGTCCTCTTTCCTTACTCTACTTTGCATGCTGAGCATGATGCTTTTGCAGTTACTGCATCAGAAGTCATCCATCCCATCTTTGCTTCGTCTGTGTAGCTGAGTGTTCCTGATCACCCAGAGTTATTCTTCCTGTGTACTGCCATGCAATAATGAAATATTCTCCAGCAGAGACTCCAAACCTGCCTGCCAGCTACTGAGAGCATTGTCCAACCACTCCTTGAACTCAGACATGCTTGGTGCCTTAACCACTTCCCTGGGAACCTGTTCCAGTCCACAGCCACCCTCTGGGTGTAGAAACTTCTCCTGAAATCTAACCTAAACTTCCCCTGATACAACTTCATGCCATTTCCTTGGTTCTATCACTGATCACCAGAAGAAGAAATCAGTGCCTGCCCCTCCACTTCCCCTAATGAGGAAGCTGTAGACTGCCAAGGTTTCCAGAGTTTCTTCTTTTGCTTTTTTTATTAGGAGGCCTTGTTGTGTCCATCACTTTTCCTTCACAGACTGTGTCCATACTTGGACTTTTTTTCTTTTTGTTGCACTTTGTCTCACTGCATGCTAGAAACCCTGAAAGGCTGTGTGTCACAGACATCTTTTGTGGAAAATCTTTTCTTTAGGATTTTTCCCCCTTCTGGGAAGCTGAGGCCCCAGAAGAAGAATGTAAACAATGGTTATCTGCTGCTGTGGAATGCAACAGGTGCACCTGTGATTGGCCCATGTTCCATATGTACAATTAAGGGCCAATCAAAGACAAGCTCTCTCTGGGACAGAATCGGAGAGAGCTCCGTTGTTGATTCATTCCTTTATTATTCTTAGCTTAGCAGCTTCTGAACTTTTCTCTCTATTCCTATTAGCATAGTAATAATGTAATATATATTATAAATTAATAAATCCAGCCTTCTGATCATGGAGTCAAGATTCTCGTCTCTCTCTTCCCCCCTGAGGAACCCTTGCAAGCCTGTTAATAGCTGTGTTCATCTGTGTAGCAGTCACTAACTTATGATAGTTTTGTCAAGGTCATTTTCTCTCCGTAGACTTGCAAGCTCCTAAATTGTACTCTCCATATCAATTTTTGTATTTCCTTTACCCAGCAGATTTTTCACTTTTTATCCTGCTGTTTTCTCCAGAAGCTGCCCAGTTACTTTATCAGTTTCTTGATCTGCTGCTTTTTTCAGAGTGTTAGCATCTGCTGTGGTGTCCCCTCTAGCTCTACAGACCTCTCCATTCAGTAAAGGATTTTATTCTGTCCAATAGATTGCCATAAACTGTGACCAATAGTCTGAACCCTTCTTTGCAGAAGGATTAACAATTATTTTCAACAATCTTACAAAAAGCAGAACCTTCCCAATATTTACTATGCTTACTGTCTCTTCTATAATATTGATTGCTATATCTGTTTCTTTATTTCCTTTTGTCTTTTTCTTTACTACACAGTCCTGATCTGCTTACTTCTCTGAATGTAGTACTCTTATGACTCAAAGAACGAGAGGCTGTCTGTAGAGAATGCAGAGAACACAGAAGCACAGCATGGTTGAGGTTAGAAGGGATTTGGCATTGGTGCAAGAGGGTTAGGTCAGGGACTGCTTCAGCAAACTAGAAATAATTAAGTCCATGGGCCCTGATGGGATGCACCCATGAAATACTGGGGGTTGAGGAACTTGGCAGATATAACTGTGAGGCCCCTCTCAGCATCCTCTGACCAATTGCAGCAACTGTGGGTACTGCCCAAAAACTGGAGAAAGAAAATGTCATTCCTATCTTCAGAAGGGTAAGAGCCCTCCCCTACCTTTTCCTGTTGCTTTGAATGTTGTATATTCCTTGCAGAATAAAGAACAGAATTATGTTCATGCAAGAAGCTCTCTGGATGTCATTTGCAAGGTTTTTCAGGTGATGCAATAAACAATTTCCCATTTTCTTCTATGACAGATAAAGGCATATGATTTTTGTGAAAGTTAAATGACCGGTTCTGCTATTAAGGTTCCATGGTGAAACTCAGTAAAGACAGCAGTGCAAAATATTTTTTATGTATTCTTCTGGAGGACAAATAATATTTTTTGATAATGAATATGTGGAAGGGTTATGTCTGTCATGTAAAACCTCAAAATTAGTTAGCCCAAATCCAACATTAGATATCTGTTATGCAAACATTGATGTAATTTAATCAACACCCTGTATTCTCGATACTTTTTTTTACCACTATGACTTTACAGACCAAAGCTATTATGGCATAACCTTTACTTAGGGGAGATATTTTCATTGTTATGTTCCATTTACTTACCTCGGTTGTTACCTCCACACTTACAGCATTTATGAAATGACTTTGTGTATGGCACTTCTGAAAGTATTTATTTTGCTTTGAAGTGGCCTGCTGATAAATTGAAAAGCTGGGATTACATTTGAGATATATTAGCTGTATGTCAGAGGGTAGAGAGCTGTGTTTCTAGGTTTAAATTGTAAACATGAAAAAAAATATTATTCTGGTGGTAACATTCTATGTTTGTATTGTTTTGTGAGCCTTAGTAAAAGATGACAAATACCTCTCATTAAAAACATTTTGGCATTTTGCAGTTCATGCCATTACATGGGTAAATGGATGGGGATATCCAAGAGAGGTTCACTGTGGCTTACTTAAACAGCTCATATATAGTGTAGAAAAACTAAATAGTCCTAAGGTAACCTTAAATTTTAAATAAACTATCTTGCATTATATAATCACCAGAATTACAAAGAAAACTTCAGAAAAACAAGGTAACAGTTTTACAACTTCTACACCTGATATGTCAGAATTAGATACTCAAATCATATTGCACCAAACACTGTTGTCTTGCATTTTATTTAATGGAGACTAATGAGAAGGGATGATTGTGTCAAATGAAAACTGCTCAGTCATTCAGGTGTATCACTTAGATAACAGATTTGTTCTCGGTGATATTTTGTAGATTTTGGGGAGACCTCACCTTGATGCTGATCTCTTGAACACTATCAGAATATAATGTTGCTTTTTGCACTGGTAATTTTTGTTCTGCATTTTTGTATGTGTAACACAAGCAATACATTCCCTTTGGTAGTATTAATGGATAAAATGGATGCATGGTAATAATGGGGAAAGAGGCAGATAAATATATAACTGTTAAGTTCTCTTAGTTCAATAGAGATTTTTCATCTGCCTCTAAATCCAAGTGAGGGTTTAAAACCTGAGTATTAAGTTAAAGGAAGGTTTTTTCCTTGTAGTTCATATCATTGTAAAAAGAGTTCTTAGAAAAATAACCTAAATGAAAGGTTTTCTTTGTCTTTTTATATTTCAGTGAGAACTTATAGAAGTCATGCAAATAGATGAGAAATTATTAATTGAAGAGAATGCAACTGAAAGATTATTTATGTATATTTGTATTTCTGCTTTATTTATAAAGAAGAAATTTAAAAGAAAGGCAAGCTGTACACTCATCAGAGCTAGAATAAGTAACCAAGAATGCCAGGTTCTCTTTTAGATCAGTAGTTCATTATTTAAAAAATACTCCACACCCTGTGTTTGGCTTAAGGCACAAAAGTCGAATGGAGGTTGTTTAAGTGACCATGTGCTAGTTTAGGTGACTAGGGTTGCCTTCCTAATAAAAAAATTCTTTTAGTTCTTTTATTTATAAAACCTTTTCTGTTCTTTTTTTTTTTTTTTTTCCCAATTTAGAACATTATCAGTAGTGGCCTTAAAAAATGAATCATACTCTTTTTCAAATATTAAATCAAAAAATATCAACACAAATGATTGGTGTTTACTATCTCAAACATAAAGTGACAGCAGTATCTGGAACAAGGAAAGCATAGTTGATATTTCAGAAAAGTAGGAGATGCAAGGGGCAAAGATACTTTGATCTGTGTTTTCCATGCTCAAGGGGAAATAATTTACTGCAAAAGTTATAAGTCTTTGATTCATTTTTTCATTCTCAATGAGAAAAAAATATCAGCTTCTCTAGCTAGGTTTGCTAAGTGAGGCTTAAGTTCACCTCTAATTAATGCTTGGACATAATAACAGTATAAAAACAGTATTAAAAGTTTGTGGTAACTTGGATTGCAACTGTCTACATCCATTAGCTAAATAGCACACGCTTCAATAAAGATCTACTACATGTATGTAATAAAACTGGATAACTAGTTGCAGTAAGTTCATGTGCCATCAACACAGCAAGCCAGGTAAAAAGTCACCACATCTGCTGCCTTGCGTGAAAGCAAAATTTCCTTTTTGTACAGAATTTACACAGTGGCGTGGTTATGTTTTGTATTTCTCAAAGATTCCAAAACAGTCCTGCAGCCCCTCAGCTACTGCTTCACTTATTTGTGTACATGAGTGTGATCCCTTCTACTGTTTTTTCCTCTCTCCTTTTATCTCACCTCCTTTATGTCTGTTGTCAGAGAGAAATATGTGTGAACTCCTTCCTGATCTAGAAGGTTTTTCCACCTCTCTTTGCAGCCCTATCTCACTTTCTACTTCTATATAATGCTTTCCATTTTCCTTTTATTGAAAATATGACATTTTATACACTCAGATTATGTACATTTACTTCCTGCCTGCTCCCTATATGGGGCCACAGTGTGAGTTTTTAACATTTAAAAACTGTGGTTCATAAGAATTTTAAACTTATTATACTGCAATACTATCTGCACTCCACTAAATCAGGACCCATGATGCCATTGGCTGTCCATGTTTAGGCAACAATTTAAAGTTCCAAAGTCATTTGAAGAGAAGTAAGGAGATGAGGGGATATGAAAACAATTTAATAAAGCATAATGTAACTAATTAGATGTCAACTATGTAACACAGACTACGCAATTAAGTACTTACGCCTGCATCAAGAATATCCTAGGAACTGAAAACAATGTAACATAATGGTCGATGGAGTCAGAAGTTGCTATAAATCTTGTTCCAGATACATGTTAAGATGCTATTATGCAGCTACACAACTCGGTTCTTGCTTCTTCTCATCTGTATTCTAATTTTTATAGACATTGCCTCTCTTTCTCTCTGACCAGCTGACTATAGGGGGTGGAACTTTCTTTGCTGCAACCTTTTTTCACAGGTGCCTTTGATCCTTCTGCTCCACAATGTCAGAAGGAATCTGAGCTCACCTTTCTCTAATCACCAGAGCTAAGGCAGCAAAACATTCTGACCCTGCACCTCACCATTAGCTTTTGTGAAGAAAACAACCTTCCTCCTGCATGACTTCTCAGATCATGAATGCCAGCTCCCTAACCATCTATCTTAGATTTCATAGGATATTTTTCCTTTTACAATGCATAAACCTTGGACTATTTTTTTCTAACTTGTTTATTTCTGTTTTGTTTGTATGTTTTTTTAATAAGGTGCTGTAAAAAAAATCACATATGTGTGCAAAAATGTTCAACCTATATCTTCACCACAGCTGTGCAAACTTTTTTTTGTACATGGATGATGTCAGAGATACAATGAATACTTAAGTACTGCTGTTGTCCTTTATAGGAATAATACCTAGAAATGAGAATGTAATTTCTTATTCATATATGCATTTTTTAATACCCTGAAACTGAACTTCTAGATTCTTCTCTAACTCTTCATGAAGGCTACAAGACAATTATTTTCTTACAAGCTAGATTTCTTCTTATGTCTAGTTTAGTGTAGGTGACAGTGACCTTAATGACTGTTAAACTACATCCAAAGTAAGAGGTTTTGGATTATATCTGAGCCCTAGAGGTTCCTTATCAGTAAAAACATAAGTGCTCGGTGCTTTGAGGGAGATACTACACATAAATCTGTTAGATAAGTAAGTAGTGCAGATAAGATTTCCATTCAATGTTAAACTGGTCACATATTTTACTAAAAGCTACCTTTATGGAAACAGATGCTTGAAGAGGTACATTTGTATTTTTCCTTGAATGGAAGAATAAATTCATGGCCTCTTACAAATTTTGTTCTCTGTGTCCAAGTTAGTATCTCTCTGTATTTCTGAGAGAATCGTAATTCCTTGTCCATGGAAACAAAAGTAATGTAGAAATACCGCAAAATATTCCCAACATTAACTTTAAACTTATGCAGTTTCAACCACACTGTCATGTAAATGTGACAGTTTTTAAGTGCTTATCAAAAGTAGCTTGCTTATGAGATACCAAAGCACTTGTCAATTTTTTACATTTGAACCAATACTTTCACAGAGTGCAGCAAAAAAAAAAGTATATTTGTCTGCACTGATGGCAGAATTTATGGTTGAAGGATAAAAACTGTAATTATGATATCCAGTAAAGGCAGAAATTGCGGAACTCACCATATTTGTGATCTGTATTAACTGCTTTTATATTTTCTAGATTCAGTCTTCAGCAGCTTATGTGTAGTTATCATTAAAGGCAACTTGCTGTTTTTCCTTGCACAGAGTATATAGATTAATTGTGGCATAGCAGGTTTTTCACTCCTGTTTTGGTGCTATGTTCCTCTCTTACAGTATCAAGAGAACAATCTTGTTCCAAAATCTCTTTTCAAGCTGCTCTTTACAACCAAAGCATAGTTAGATGGAGCTACTGCCTTAAAATGCTATGTCATTAGCTGACTGAGTGTAACTCTTGCATTTAATTGTGAGGTAGTTGTTCATTCGTTGATTTTTGGGTTGGGTTTTTTTATCAGTAGGCATACTGACACATTTTTTGTAACTGAAAGTATCAATACTACATCTCCTTTTGCCTAAAACCTCACATATCGTGTATAGATATGGTGGGTAAATAAATACGCTTCTAGTCACACAGACACATAGCCAAGACTGAAGCTCTCCTGTTAGGTTTGTGTTGTGAGGAATGGGTTACAGCTTGGGAAACTGTTGAGAAGGATTGTAAATCACTCAAGTGACCTTGCAGTTGGAAATAACTCTTGATAAGCCTCTGAGAACCACAGTCCAGTGATCCTGTAGCATGAACAATCTCTGCTTGTGTGCCTCTGCCTGGCCGCTGCTCTGGGGATCCCCTCATTAGCAAGGTAAATGTAAATAAATTTATTGGTTTTGTTCTAACTGCAAGTTTGTAGCTGTTCTGGCTGCCTGCCTGTGTCAACTCACAATTTGAAACAACACCAATAACATCTTTAAAACTTAAGTAACTTTATAGAATTAAATAAGTATTTGTCCTGTCAGAAATGAGGCATATGTTATGCTTTAGAAATACATGAGTCAGGGTCCTCATGTTGCAGTATTTTAAATCCTTCATCTCTTTTTTTACTGCATGGATTTCAGGTGTTTGTGTATGTTGAATTTGTGATGTTATTTGCCATGCAATCTCTGAAGTCCTGGCACAATTCTTCTGGCAGAGCACATCCTTACAGGCCTAACTTAGCATCAGCAGCAAAGCTGCTCATCTCAGTCTTCATAGGGTTCCCTTTTTTTCACAAGGTTACATTTAGGAATGTACTGGATAGCCCAGGTCCCAGCACTGATCTCTGCAGAACTGTAGTGGCAAGTTTCCTCCATTCCAGGAGTTAACCATTAACTCATACTCCCTTCTCCAATTTCCTTCCCATCTGTTAATTATTTATCAAATCTAAGAGTGAAGTTCTTATTTTAGGCTTAAGCCTTCTTTTATGGCTTAAGGTTCTTTTAAAATAAGTCTGCTGCAGGAGATGTGGTGAAAAGCCTTTTGGAAATCCCATAGACTCTATTAACTAGATCCTCATTGCTTACTGATCATTTTTAAGGCTTTAAAAGCTTTTCCTTGTGATAATAAACAAAGCCAAAGTTTGCAGCACATTTTAAACATATGTATGATGCAGCAAGTACCAGGCGATTACTGTGTATGGTATGTAATCCAAAAAACAGTGTTTAGACACCTGGGTCACTAAGCTATGTTAATTACTCCTAATAAAAGGCTTTATGTCTTAACCAAGGCTTTACCATCTGGATTAATTCATTTTTCAATGTGTGTAATGATAACTGTGTGATAAATACATAGCTTAGGGACTGTAGGACTTTTATTATTTGGAGGCAATCTGTAAATATGTTATGAAAATGTGAGAAACACTTCAAATATATATCAACTTTGGTATCCAAACTAGTGCAAACATAAACAGGACCACTTAACTAAGCACATGAAATAATTATTTTCCAGTGCCTTTAATTCTAAGTGCATTTTGATCTACCCAAAATGGTACTGGTGATTATTTTTCTTAGGTCAGATTTCTTTTATGCAAGAAGACACTACTGTAAAGGTATTTTGGGAAGTAAGCTTAGAACTTATTTTTTTAAGAACACCTTTTTTTTTTATTAAATTAAGGAATAACTCTTTATTTTTAACACATTTTATTTACTTTGCATTTGTACAGTTTGTTCCAGAGTCCACGATTAGTAAGTTGAGAGCATTTGAAGGTTTAATTAAAATTGATACTTTAAAAATGATCACTGTTTGGAATTTTAAACCTTGTAAAAGAAGAGACTGAAGCATACCATAGACAATTCAATAGGCCATAGTGACAATGTAAATAAAGCTCCTATGCATTAATGCTGTTTTGTACTTAGCTGCAGATTTTGTGGTGAATGTAGAAAGTCATTTGCAGAAGACAACGGTGCAGCACGCCAGATTTCTTCTTCAGCTCCTGAACCTGAAAAACAATGGCAGAAGTGTTGATTTTTCAAACAGACTGCTCGGTGGCTTGGCTTTCCCTGTCACTGGGCCAGCTCTGTGCCAGGTGTCGCCCAAGCACCAGCCGAGGCTGGGACTGAAGCGCAGCTGTGTTGGAGAAGGACCGTGGGGCGCTGCAGGACAACCAGCTGTCCATGAGCCAACAGAGCCCCGTGGACAAGAGGGTCAACAGGATTCTGCAGGGCATTAGGAACAACCTTGCCAGCAGATCGAGGCAGGAGATCCTGCCCCTCTACTCAGCCCTGGCAGGGTCGCACCTGGAGTGCTGTGTCCAGTTCTGGGGTGCCCAGTACAGGAGAAACATGAAGCTTCTTAAGGGGAGGGCAACAAGGATGATGTGGGGACTGAAGCATCTCTCTTACCAGGAAAGGCTGAGGAAGTTGCGCCTGTTCAGCCTCGAGAAGAGATGACTGAGAGGGGACTTTATCAATGTTTGTAACTACCTACATGGAAATATCAAGAGGATGGAGCCAGGCTTTCCTGAGTGGTGCCAAGCAACAAGACAAGAGGAAAAGGGCAGAAACAGATGCAAAGTAAGTTCCACCTGAATATGAAGAATACCTTTCTTACTGTGCGAGTGACGACGCGTTGAACAGATAGTGGAATCTCCTTCACCAGAGATATTCAAGAAGTGTATGGACGCGATGCTGCGCGATATGCTCTAGCACGACCCTGAGCAGCTGAGCAGGCAGGTTGGAATACCTGTCCCTCTGCGGTCCCTTCTAACCTGACCCATTCTGTCATGCTGTGAGTCACGGCGCCAAGCCCGGCCGCGCCCCGCCGGCACCGCACCGCGATCTCGGGAAAGCTCCCGCCGCTCCTGGCCGGGGCGGTCCCGCCACTCCCGGCCGGAAGCTCCCGCCTCCCCGGGCGAAGGCCGTGGGGCCGCCGCAGGTGAGGCCGCCGGGACCCCTCAGGTGTTGGGCGACTGCTCCCGGGCCAGTGGGCGCTCTCCGCTCGGCTCGTCCTTCTCCGGCGCCGGCTGCCCTTGGGACCCCGAGGCAGTTCCCTCCCGTTGGTGAGGCGAGCGGCGCCGAGGAGCGCCCGGGGCCGGGCTGAGCGCCGGCCATGTCGCGGAGCTCGCAGGGCGGGCGACCCGGCAGGTCCCCGCTGCCCCGCGGGGCCAGCCCCGGGTCCACCACCGCCCCGCTGCCGCCGCCCCCGCTGCCCCTGCAGCCCCCCTTCGGCCCCGGCAGGGCCAGCCCGGGCCCCAGCGGGCCGGCAGAGCTCAAGCCAGTTCGGCGGTTCATTCCGGATTCGTGGAAGAACTTCTTCAAAGGGAGACGCCACCCCGGTTCCAGCTGGGATAGCACGGCCTCCGACATCAGGTACATATCGGACGGGGTTGAGTGCTCGCCGCCTGCCTCTCCCGCCCCCCTGCAACCGGGGACCAGGACGGTGCCTGGCTCCTACACCGACCCATTCGGGGGGTCGGGCGGGAGCTACAACTCTCGGAAGGAGGCCGAGGCCATGCTGCCCTCCGGAGAGCCCTCGGGCTCGCTGGAGCGCCGCGGCGGCACTGGGCAGACTTACAGCGAGCGAGTGGAGGAGTACCACCTGAGGTACGCCTACATGAAGTCCTGGGCAGGGCTGCTCAGGATCCTCGGCGTGGCCGAGCTGCTGCTTGGCGCCGCCGTGTTCGCCTGTGTCACCGCCTACGTACACAAGGACAACGAGTGGTACAACATGTTCGGGTACTCGCAGCCCTACGGATACGGGGCGGGCAGCGCCTACGGAGGATACTCCTACAGCGGGCCCAAAACGCCTTTCATCCTGGTAGTGGCGGGAATGGCGTGGATCGTCACCATAGTGCTGCTTGTGCTGGGCATGTCCATGTACTACCGAACTATCCTCCTCGATTCCAACTGGTGGCCTCTGACCGAGTTTGGGATCAACGTGGCCTTGTTCATCCTGTACATGTCGGCTGCCATAGTATATGTAAACGATACCAACCGAGGTGGGCTCTGCTATTACCAGTTGTTTAAGACGCCGATAAATGCGGCTTTTTGCCGTGTGGAGGGCGGTCAGACTGCGGCGATCATCTTCTTGTTTGTCACGGTGATCCTCTATCTAATTAGTGCGGTGGTTTGCCTAAAGTTGTGGAGGCACGAAGGGGCCAGGAGGCACAGGGAATTAATGGAACAGGAGGTAAGTCATTAGTTAACATTTTCTATCTACCGGTTACCACATGATGGTGAGCAGCTGTAAGATCTTATCGTGGCATAGACGATGTCAAATCAAGTGTCTTCTCTACAGCAGATCTGTAGTCCTGAGGTTGAAAAGGCGTTTTTAAGGTGTCAGAAACAAAGTCTTGGACATGTTTTTTTTTTCTTATTCTTTTTAATGTTTATAATTCATCTTGAGTAAGGACCTGGCTCTGTTCTCTTCATAATACTGGTCTCTGTTCTTGAGTCAGCTGATGAACTACTTCCTAGTGTGTATTTTCCAAACAAAGGAAGAAACGAACAATGTTCATCTGTTCAGTAGGGTTAGGTGGCTTAAAGCCACCTAGCATTTACTCAAAATCTGTGCGTTCAGCACATCAAGTGCTAGTGTGAATAAACCTAAGAATGTGAAATACTTATTTTTACTTTGCAAGCAAATCTCCAAACAACTTCTTAATGCCTTTTCAGCTTTCTTCACTATAGTTATCAGCAAATATTTGTAGTAACAGCCTTGGCTAGATTTTGATGTGTCAAATTTTAGTCAGCCACCTCTTTTTCACATCAAATATTTTGCCTGACTACTGTCCTTGCCCATACTAGAAGCGTTCAGTATTTGTCTGGTTAATGATAAATTATAATAGTAGAGATTTAACACTCTTACCTAGAGAGTTCAAAGTAATTTGTGTAAAACTTCCTTCATTTGAAAACATCGCCAAAAGACCCTTTAAAAATGAGTAAGACTTAATGTAGCATGAAAATTAATGCATGTGAAACGTACATAAGCCTAAATTAAGGAGGGGTCTGCCTTTAAGGAATTTTAGAAGAAGAGAATTTAAAGCAGCATGTCCTCTGCTTTCTGACTGCAGTCTGATTTACAGCATTTTTATTTAGCGCTGGTTTCCAGTACAACATCTTGCATAAAATTGAGACTTTTCTTTTGCAAACTAGTTATAATACTTCAATAAAAGCTTTTTAGCTAACTGATAGTGTGTCCTGCAAGAGTGAGGGGATTGCCAGAGTTGTACACAAGGTGTTCATTCTTCCTTGTTGCTATCCAAGTTCTTTTAGTCCACTGACTAAACATTTCTAAAGGGAGTACTTTAATACTAGAGGTTAGAGACTGGACGGTGCTGTGCAAAACAGCTGCAGGTTGAGCTACTGATCAGTGAGTGCACTGTTGTGTGTTCTAGGCAATGAATTAGGCTCAGCCTGTTAGTGAGTTAACGTGGGCTGGAATGTGAAACAATAATAAAGGAGCTTGAGAAGTGGATGGAGTATTTCCTGCAGGCTGTTCCTTACAGCTGTGCTCTGGGAAATCCTGTTGTTCTGGGGTTTGGATGGTTGTTTTCCTTAAACAAGTCTTTAAATAGTGGATCTGAAAATACTCCTTATGCTACATTTCATCATACCTAAGAGTAAAAGTAATTTTCTGTATAGTATGTTTTTGAAAGTGTTAAAATTTTAGGAATCTGTGCTTTTCCATACTATTTTTGCTGAAAATAAAACTTTGTTCTTTCCTTTTTTTTTTTTGATAGATGAAAACGCAATCCTCTTTTCCAGAAAAGAAGGTAGGAAATAGGAATTTATTTTTCTGTTTACTGGTAATTCTAAATTATTATTATTTTCCTTGTGACTATTTTTATTTATTTATTTATTTATTTGACCTCAAAGAGATTATGTTTCGTTTTTTAAGCTAGTTTGGACAGCAGTCTCCTGCCTAGAAGATTCAAAAGGAGCTTGTAACAAACTTACTCCTAGTTAGGCTAGGTTATAAAATCTACAAAATTGTAAAATAGCAGATGTGATGGCTGCCTCTCCGTGTGCTCTTACCCTTTTCTCTGAGGTGACAAGTTCTGTAGCATTCATCACAGAGTTTGTAGATATGACTAAAACAGCAGGTCGTCTGATGCATGATAGGTTTGAGTCTCTGTTTATTCCTGGCTGTGCGCTTAATTTGCAGGAGAGCCAGTGGAAGCACAGAGTAGGTGCCCTGTGAGTTGAGCTTCCTTCTTTGTTTCTGAGACTGCTCCAAAGACCCTCTTGCCAGTTAATGCCTCAGCAGTGTTAATGTTTCAGCCACACAAGGTGTCATTGCATACGCTGCAAAGATTGTATGGGCTTTCCAGAGAAATTACAACATTAATTTCACCCTTAAATGTCTCCTGATAGACACTGTGAATTTCCTACCACCGTTTTCTCTGTTGATGTAGTGGATCAAGATCCTTTTGTTTATGTTCTAAGATTTCACATTTTTTTATTTCTGGATCAAGGGATGAATTGTACAATAGGAATCAAGGAGAAAAGGGAACTCCAAAGAACTGAATTATTCCAGTTCATTCACAAATTAAATGAATACTGAAGGAAACTTCCTTGCGATATTTTTTTAAACATGCAAGCAATTCTTTACAAAGCTGCAGAAATATTTATCTGTACTGCTGTTAGGACAAACTTAAGAAGAATACTGTGTGAGAAACATTATTTTAAGTCAATAAACTGATTTTCTAATTAAATAAGTGTTGTAGAAAATATCTGATTTGCTTTTACTGCTGCTCAATACATGCATCTCTGTCTTAAGGTGTATTTTGTGATTTATGTAAAACTGATTTCATTAAGAACAAATTTTCTCTTTTAAAACAGTATGAAGGTGATGACAGACCAAGGGAAGAAGTCAGTTCCAGGCAACTCAAATCACTGGAAAGAAAACCCGAGCTACTTAATGGTCATATACCTGCAGGCCACATTCCTAAACCTATAGTGATGCCAGACTACTTAGCGTAAGTGACTTGATTTTGATGGGCCAACTTAGCAGAGGATACTTGAATCGTGTTTTTCACTGTGCATTTCTCAAGTGGTTTCTCTCCCATGCACATGATATGGGAACTCGTAATTGTGTGTTAAGTTAACATTAAGAAGCAGAGAGGATGGGGCTGGTAACAGTGGCATTAAGTCCCGTAACTATAAATAAGGATTCTTAATTTAAAAAAATAAACCCACACAAACCTCAAATGTTGAAAAAGAATATCATAATCTAGCAAGTACTTTAACTGCCAAAGGAAGAGAAGACCATTACATAGATATGACAGGAAAAAACTAAAATACATGGGAAGTTGCCTTTTTAGGGCTAGAAATTTGACTACTCTTACACTTTCTAATGCTGCATCTCTAACGTGCTGCCTTAATTGGAAAGGATAGGCCTTTCCAATTAATAAATTAGTTTGTATACTATTTGCTGTGGGCACAAGTAGAAACAAGGGAGGTTGCACCTGAATATTAGGAAAATATTTTTCTCTTTGAGGGTTGGCACAGGTTTCCCAGAGAGGCTGAGTCTCCATGCTTGGAGATATCAAAGCTGTATGGACATAGTCCTGGTCTAACTCCTATTTGTGCAGGAGGTCAGATCAGATAACCTCCAGACATCTCCTATAACCTCAATTATACTGTGATTCTCTGATTTCAGTGCTTTACAGACATGCAAATTTCAGCAGCTTATGAGATTAGCAAAAAATACAGAAATACTCTGTCAAGGTGAAGAGTCTAAATGTTGTTAGTAAGCTGTATCTCTAAAACTAATTCTTAATTATTTTTCTTTGTAGGAAATACCCTGTAATTCAAACAAATGAAATGAGAGATCGGTACAAAGCAGTATTCAATGATCAGTTTGCTGAGTATAAAGAACTGTCTATGGAAGTTAATGCTGTATTAAGAAAGTTTGATGAGCTGGATGCATTGCTGAAACAGCTTCCACACCATCCTGAAAGCATATATGTAAGTACCTGTGAAATGGGCTCATGAAAAATAGCTGTATTAGGTGGTATTAGACAGTTTTTGACTGTCTTTAGCTAGAGCACAATGTCTTACAATAGTTAAGAACTATACATGGTTTTCTGGGGGTTTTAGTTTCTTTGTTTCATACTAGTAGCTTTTAAGTTCTAGTGAGTCACAGCTGATGTATTTTCATTATTTCTCAAATACAAGATTTACATCTAAAATGTTATAACCACAAGGTATTGATCAAATGAGAATTCTGATGAGTATTTTGTAGTATTTACATGCATATATGGAGCACACTCAAAGTTTAAAAATCTGTGGTTTCTCATTAGGAACAGGAAAGGATATTAAAAGTTCTGCAGGAATACAAGAAGAAGAAAAACGTAAGTGTTTTAAATTTACATTGCTATTGAATCTAATGACTGGCAAAGAGAGTGTAAACAGACAATACTTCTGATGCTGGGCAGATTTCAGTATCTCAGGGTACCTGTAGTGTTTTGCATATTTTGTCTTCTAAAACGTCAGCAAAGCTATGGCACAACCCATACACTCATGGCAAAAGCATTTTAGAGAGTAATGATTCCAGTAGCCACATGTGGGGAAAAACCCATCCCAACAGTTGAGCATTTTCATCTTCTGAGAGTATGTTTAATCACTGAGCATTCTGCATTCAGTTATATTCACTCACTGACACAGCCAATGGATAAAAACAGAAAACATAGTCTTACATTTGAAAAGACATTTTTGTATTTTTTTGAGGCATGGAATTAGACACACTAAAAAAGTAATTACACCTCTTGGAAGAGGTTTCTCTGTAATTTTTAAATGCAGACAGCATATATGTATCTGTGTTCCATTAAAAACATTATGCGTTACAAATACAGTTTTTTTTCCCATGAGATTTAGAGTTTATGTCCATGTTAGTTAAGCTTCATTACTTTTTGAGGGGGAAGGATGTATTGCACGTACAACAAATACATGTGTAAAATCTAAATTACATAGTAGGATGTCATTTATATTTGCAAATTTCTGCTTTAAAGCAGCTCTGTTTACTAAGAGAGCTGCTACAGCATATAAAGGCAGAACATTTTCTTCTGTCCTTTCATGAAGGAAGGGGAAACAGGAAATAAGAAAGGGCCAGGGGAAAAGAGTGTGATTTTTTTGAGAATTTTTACATACTGTCCTTTTAGTCAAGAAGATAATTGATAATAGACTATTCTTGGAAGAGTCTGAAAGCCTAATATATACTAATGTATAGGTTTTTGTATTTTTGGTAGGATCCTGCATTTCTGGAGAAAAAGGAGCGTTGTGAATATCTGAAGAATAAGCTTTCTCACATAAAACAACGAATTCAGGACTATGATAAAGTTATGAATTGGAATGTAGAAACCTAGTAATGACTGCACTTCATGGATACTATTTTCTGGTTTTAAAATTGATATGTGTATTTTAAGCTATTTATTTACTCTTTAAACAGTACACTTATGGGGATTACTTAATCACTGTCATATGTTTGGATGTTGTACATTACTGATAGTTTTGTATGCAGATCCAATTGTAATTGAAGTTATGACATAAGTTAGGAAACTGCTGCTAACATTATGCTTTCATTAGTGCAAATCCTGGCCTCTTAAATATGAATACTTTATTTGAAAATACTTCATTTGCAAACTTGCAAAGCCGACCAGAGAAAGCAGTTTCCATATACCTTGTGGAAACTTTGCATAGAAATGCTGTTAACAATTTTGGATTTTATTTATATGTGATGTCTTAATAATATCAGAAGAGCTGATCTTTCTGTGTGGGGTCTGATGCATTGTCTGATTCTCTTGAATATTTTGGGCAATTCAGAAGCTAGTTTTATATGAATTTTTGTATTGTATTTCCAAATGCTGTCAATTATACCAGAAATCATCTTGAATTTTGCCTAACAAGTGAGGAAAAATAGCTTCTTATTTAACCAGCTGGGGGAGAGGGACTTGGGTTTGGTTTTTGTATTGTCCTCTTCAGAGATGACACAACAAATCTATACTTGGCCTTAAAGGTACAGGACGAGGCATATTTAATGTCTCATTAGTGTTGCTATAGGTCAGTGTGCTCTGCCTGCCTTCTGGATCATGCTGTTCGGGGTAAATGTGTTTAAGGGCTTCACTCTTCATCAGCAAGTAACAGGACTTCTTGTCTGTACAGCAGCTGCTAATGAAGTTGGCATTCAGAGAGCGAGTACAGCAGAATGAATTCTCATTCAAAGTATAAATTGTTAGTATCTTCTTTAAGGCCAGATAAAATGTATTAAAAGACATACTTTCCAGAGCATATTTGCATAAATTCTATATATATTTTTATATTTTCTTGGGGATATTATGCTGGCGATAGGTTTGTATGTGCAAGTATTTTCATAAGCCAGTAAATTTTCTCTTTGCATCCTTTTTCATATCTTTATTTACTTTAACTTTTTTACATACTGTCATTGTTAGAAGCATTGATAGTTTTTGTACAGTTTTCTACAACTGCAATTTGTCTGTTCTGAAATATGTTTTTTAATATTAAAAAAACCCCACCAGTGTAGCCATATTACTCTATTGCTTATAAAGGTATTTTGTTTGAAAAAGGTGCTCTGATTACAGTTACTACAAATTTTTGTTAGTGATTTGGTTTTTTTCTTTGAAAGTTTTAACTTCTGCCTTAACTTTAAGGAACAACATCAGGAAAGCCATTTCCAGTTTAGTGTGATCATGGTAGTACTACCTCTGCTCTTCACTGCATACCTCACTCTGACCATTGTAGCCCTGCTGGTTTTTCAACTCTTATCATTGATGCTGCAGTCCTGATGGCCATGCACCCACCTTCATACTTGTAAAATTGACATTCAAATTTTCTCAGCCATTTAATTCCAAGAGCTTTAGTGGATGAAGTAAATAGCACAAGATGCCATGAGCACACTCAGAGAATTTGAAAATTTGGCACCTCTTAATTTCAAAGCTTTCAGTCCCATCTACTGGAAGGTGCCTCAGTATTTTCATCTTTCTGAGAACAGGTGACAGCCAGTGCAATGCCTTATTCTCTCTCTTCAGTGCCTTTCTCTCTGGTTCTGGTTTGTATTCATTTCAAAGGAAAAACTTCTCTTCCTTATAAAGGAGATGGGCCAATTTTTTATACTTGTTGTGCTGAATACCTGTTAAATTGTTCTTTGTAAGAGAAGTACTTGTCTAAATCTCCACAATCTAAATAAATTACCTGTCACACCCAGGTTTCTTGTTTTTTTCTCAGTGAGAGTTCTGGGCATTGCATCAATAACAGGAGAAGATTAGCACAGGTTTGAGGATCAACTGGTGCTCCTAAAGTTCTAACAATAACATGACTGATGTTTTCTTTGGAAGATTCACAGTCTGCACACTTAATAGGTCTTCTTTCTGTAGCACCAAGCTTCTTTTGACAGTGGTGTGAGTTTTAGTCTTTGAGAAACTGGCTCCTGGTCTCTCAGACAGTGTCTGCATAGCCTGTGGAGAACGGTCGTTCTGCTTCTTTCCTACAAAGTTTCCAGTAAATGGATTGGGAAAAGGCAATAGCATACCTGTGCCAGGAATAAGGAGATTAAGCAGCAACATCTGTATGTGGATTCTCATGTTTCTCAGCAAGATGCCATAGGTGTGCTAAGTAGATTTTCCAAAGGTTGGAAAGAGAAGCTGGGAGAGGTATACTCCCTTCTGCCTGCCTTTTGGATTTCAAACAATTGAGGGAGGCCACGACAGAAGCAAGCTACCATCCTAAGGTACACAGGCCATCCTAAGGCTGCAGCAATGTGTTGCAATCATTACAGTAAATGACTTGCTCAGTCCTGTGTCTTGTTTCAGGGCTGCTGAGGCACCTCTGGTGGGTACAATCTGTGCACTTGTTTTGCTCTAACCTGTGGGATCTCAGCACCTCAGGACTGAGGTGCCGAGTCACCGAGACCACCCTTGGGGGGCTCGGGAGTCCTGGAATGTTGCCAGAAGTGTCTGGTGGCTGGACTTTGATCCTACACAGGAGACGACACCTGTATGAGGGTAGGAGGATCCCACCGGGGTGAATGGTGAAGGGATTAGTTAATTAGAGGGTGAGACACAGGGTTTAGGATTTATGTACAGGGGGGTTTAGAGAAGTAAGATGGAGGAATTGGGGCGTGTCCTGTCCTTCTTCTTCTTCTTCTTCTTCTCCTCCATCTTCTGTGGTGATGGTGGCACTTTGGGATTGGTCATTACTGAAAGTGCACCGGACAATAAGAATAAAAGGTATTGGGGAAAAATGATAAATATTGTACACGTAATTATGGGTATAAAGATAGGTGACTGTCCGGAGGGCAGGACAGTGTGCTCATGGCTGGCTGCTGAGCAGACCTCTGTCGGGCCGAAAGAAAATCTTTTAGATAAACAATTAATAAACATAAAGACCGAAAGAAGAACTGAAGCCTCTTCTCGTCCTTTGATACGCGGGCTGCCCCAAGGCCACTCCGGGCCCTTCCAGGCCCTCCAAACAGCCAAAAACCGGACACTAACCTACCAATGGACAGCTGAAAAGGGTCTTGTCTACAATGCTACAGCCACGCTGGAGAAAAACTGTTACTCTAAGATTAGTCTAACATGTTCATCTCTCAGAGAAATTGAGATGAACTAAATAAGAATTAATAGCTGGAAGCTGAAGGAACTTGAAGCAAGGAGGAAAGTGATGGGCGAGTCCCTCAATCTGAGTTACCATAAGAACTATCAAGGAAAGTGGCTTCTTGATATTAAAGAATAGAACGCATACTCCAGACAAAACTGGAGTTTTGGATTATTATCACCTTAATCTCTCTGTGCAGTTCCTCTAGGCTCAGCTCTGAACCTACATTTTTGCATGTATGTGTAAATGATGTGCTGTGTGGTCTTATGCGTGTGTCTGGGTTTTTGCAGAAGGTAGTTAACAAATTAATCACCAAGGAATACTGCCTTAAATCAGTGGGCTTGCTTTTAATTACAGCCCGTCCTCAAACCCTGAGTGTATACAACAAGAAGTTTTATCATTCAGCCTTCCTCTTAGAAAACACTTACGTGGCTTCACAGATCTACAAATTGAGATGCTCAAGATTCTTAGTGTTTCCACAAATACCATAGTTTCTAAACTGTATTTGTGTTTCTTCTTGTCTTTGTAAGCAGTTGATCAAGACAAATGTGGCAAGATTGGCATACTTTTTACTAAACTGTACATTTTTTCAGGCCACATAAAGTAATGACTAACAAACATACCCCAAATTTTGTCTTGCCTAACAGCCTGACCAGCTTTCCTGGCAGCACAGTGACTACAAACGCTCATGGCAATGAAAAACCTAACTGCTTTGAAATTGTAAGTGAAGGTGTCCAATATGTCATTTATGAATTTCAAAATCATGGTGGGATTTCAAGCACTTGTACAATAAAGTTTTACAAAATTATTGCATATCCTGTGTTCCAGTCCAGCACTGAGATTCTTGGTCTTGAGAATAAAAAATACTCCTGTTCTGAAAGAAGTCTCATTTCTCACTTATTTTATTCAAAGTGTTAGCTTAGAAGACACATTGTTTTGGAGATTGGACTTTTTCCTTCTAAAGAAAAAAATGGTGTATGTTCTAATTGGAGTTGTTCAAACAACAACTATTTCAGTTCCAAGAAGAAAATGCTGAGTTTTCAAAGAATTCTTCTTTTCCTGTCTTCAGATTGCTTTCCTTCAAAAAAATAATTGCTTTTTCCCAGGTATGGTTTAACTGAAAGCTAATTAATTTTTCCTCTCTTTCTGTTATAATTATACACTTCTCCTGATAAATGCAATAAGCTGAAGGGTACAAAAATGGTTAATCTTAACCCCAGTCTCGCTTCAAGGATTGTTACTACTGTTTACATGTTTCTTCCTCATGTATTGTCTTGCTTGGATGCAGAGTGAGACTCCTTAGAAACGGATGTTCAGTAACTTTCCTGCAATTCAAGAGCTGAAGCCCGGTTTTGGCATACTTCCACGTATCCAGTAAAGTTTTAATTGCTCTGCAGAGCAATCAGCAATTAGCTCAGCTAGCTCTGAGCTAATCCTCACTGTGGTGCTTATGAAATGGAAACTCTTGGTGATGTGACATGAATACTCAGAAATATTTTAGGTAGATGGAAAACATGATTACTTAACATCAAAATACCTGAAACTTCTTGCTCTCGCTGGTGGGGTGATAGATGGCTGCCTTCATTAACCGGTGTGTGAGCACAATCATGTGTTAAAATCCAGTGCTTTTTCCAGGCTCCTGCGTTCTTCCATTAATTACTGAAATGTCTTCGGTTAATTGCAGAAGCGCCACCGACACCCAGGCAATGCCGTGAGCCTGGCGGCTGAGCCCGGGCACACGAGCGAGGCGCTCCTCATGGGGCTCCGCGCCATGTCTCCGTCAGGGCGTCTTCCCTAGGCGCTCGTCCTCTCCATCGATGTCTCCGTCAGGCGTCTTCCCTAGGCCCTCGTCCTCTCCATGACCGCATTCGGAGGATTTTGATGACCCTGTGGAAAACACAACGGAACCTTCCCGGTACGGTCGCTCCGCGGCCCGGGCGGAGGCCGGGACGGTTTGGCGGCGCACCGAGGCGGAAGAGGGCGTCCGCCAACGTGTCGGAGACCGCGGGGCCTGGCAGCGAGCGCGGGTCTGGCTCCTCTCCGTGTCCCGCGCGCTACTCAGTCTTCCTCGGCTGCCCTTGAGCCCCTTCGGCCCTTCTCACCCCTCTAAGTGTCCCTCGGCTCCTCTCAGACCCCCTCTCACCCCCCTCTTCTTCCCGCAGTCCCCCTCGTCTCCCCTGAACTCTCTCATCTCCCCGGAGCTCCCCTGATATTCCCTCAGCGCCCCGCATCTCCTCTGGTCTCCCCTCAGCTGCCGCGGAGATGGATGACGAACCCGAGCGGACCAAGCGCTGGGAAGGAGGCTACGAAAGAACATGGTGTGTTCTTCCCCCCCTCACCTCTCTCTCCTTTCTGGCGAAAGAGGAGGAAATGCCTCCCCTCTGCCCACTGTAACAGTCTGTTCTGCCTAGGGAAATTCTTAAGGAAGACGAATCCGGGTCTTTGAAGGCAACCATCGAGGACATTCTTTTCAAGGCGAAGAGGAAAAGGTACGTGGTGTGGCTACGAGCCTGCTAACAGCACTGATTTGGTCAGTCAGAAGGGCTTGATCATCCCGAAACTGGTTCCTGTGGGATAAATTAGCCATAAGGCATGCCTGCAGGATGTCTTTATGGCCCTTTTCCTTCAGAGGGACAGGTGCATGCCAGGAAAAATGATGAAAAATTAATTTTTATCTTTTAACACTGAATGTATACAGGCTGTGTATCCCATGTGTATGCAAGCTACAGGTCTTGATCTGATGAAAAGCTGCGGAGCACTGCAGCTGCAATCTGCACAACTTAGAGGAATCTTCCATCAGTGTGGGTTTTTTTTTGTTTAGTATACAAATCAGAGAATCGCAGGATAGTTTAGGTTGAAAGGGACCTTAAAGATAACTCACTCCAACCTGCCAGGGGCTGGGACTCCTTTCATTGGACAGATTGGTCAGAGCCCCATCCAAACTGACCTTGAGCTCTCCCAGGGATGGGGCATCCGCAGCTTCTCAAGGCAACCTGCTCCAGTGCCTCACTACCCTCGTGGTAGAAACATGTTTATCTCCAATCTAAATCAACCCTCTTTTAGTTAAAAACATTGCCCCTTCTCCTGTCACAGCAGAATCTACTTCTGGTATCACAGCTACAGATTTCTGTTTCAAATTTCAGAAAAATGGCTAGAAGAAAATCCTGAGTTTTATGTTATTTCAAGTTATGCTAGAACTTGATTTGTCAAGTTTGGATAAAATTTTAAAGCTTCATTAAACCTGGTAGTAAGAAATAGTTCTTATTTATTTTCTGAGAGTTATGAAATCTGTGATTGATCTGTGGGGTTTTTCAGCATGAATAACTGTCTGCAGTTTGTTGCTTCTACATTTTAACTTGAAGTCTAGTATTGGATTTGTTTGGACTTTTGTTTTAGGAGCCATTCACTCATTTGAATTTGACTTAAAACCTTCTGTGTTTTGTTAGACTCTATGAACACCATGGACAAGTTCGGCTTGGAATGGTATGTTAATACTTTAAACCCCTTCTGTCCTTAGTGCAAAACTATTTGGCTGGAGGTGGTATGCCAGATCTGAAATACACTTCTGCTGGCCTGGCATACTTCGTACCAAACACTGTGTTTTCCGCTGTTATTTATTGGTTCTTTAAAGCATTCTTTTTTTGTTGGCAGTGTGTACGTGAAGCATGGCTCTTCAGGGTTGGAGAGTTGACACACAGGGTGTGTTTGGCAGCGAAAGTCAGATCACATGTGCTCACACTGTCCATTTCTCTTCATGTGAAAAATGGACATGGTGGAAGTGGGTTGTAAATAACCACATTGCTTTGTACAACACTGAGCTCTTCAGGTGAAGACATGAATGTTCAAACTATGCATGTTTTGTAGCTTGTCGTGAGAGGAGAATAACAGTGTGCATTTTTCAAGAGAAGGGTTTTTTTTATTTTAAGAAAAAAATGGAAGAATGCATTACTTTTCAGTTGCTGTTAATTGTATCTCTTTATCTACTGAATCTTCCCTGTCAGAGGGAGGACGTAGTGGCTTTTTAAAGTAAATGGAATAATTAATTCATTTCACTACGTATTCTGTGAGTGATTTTCACATATGGTGGAAATGCAGATGCGTCACCTTTACGTGGTTGTTGATGGATCAAGAACGATGGAGGACCAAGACTTAAAGCCAAACAGACTTACTTGCACTCTGAAGGTATTCCTGCACTCCGGTTTTTTCTTATTGAGCCACCGTTTCTCTATAAACTGGTTACATTTTGCATTTCAAAGAATTGCAGTCTCCTGTGTCTGCATAGCCTCATCACTCATCCCTACATTTGTCTCCTGATTTCTGCCTGTCACTTTCCTATTTTTTGAATAGTAAAATCTGTGTGGCATTATTTTGCCTTGCATATGTGCTTCTGTACAGCAAAAACACTTTGCACAGGCATATTATGGGAAGACACATTTGGAAACTATTGCTCAGATTAAGGGGATGACATGTTCTCATTACACATCTAGAATTGGTTTGTATTTTTTTCTTACACTTGAGTTTTTTAATTAATTCTTACTTGAAAGGATGCTAGATGAGTGTTGAACTGGATTGCTGTTTCAGATTGTGGGCATATTTCCACTGTATCTGGTATTGGTATTGAATATATATGGATGTATAATATTGAACTGTATACATTGTGTTCTGTGTGGTCTTCTCCAACAATACTTGAGCCTGAAATCTTGCATTTTGATGGTTTTGTACAGAGTAGTGCTTTTTGGTGTATTAAAAACCTCCACTTGAAACAGCAGGAATCTAGAACTTTAACATTGGACTTCAGTAAAATAAGGGGAGGTGTAGTTTCTGAAATCTCAGTTAATTGATTACTTGGGATGAATGGGGAGGGATAGGGTGAAAGAAGAATGGAAAGAAAAGGCTCATTCCCCCTTTTTGTGTTACTCAACAACTTTGTTTTGCTTTTTTAGTTTAGTAGATGTTTTGCATCTACTTAATGCATGTGTGTAATAAAAGTATAATTAGTTTTTAACTGCCTTGACTTTTCTTTATAGTTATTGGAATATTTTGTTGAAGAGTACTTTGACCAGAATCCTATTAGTCAGGTATGTACAACCATGCAAGAAGCAAATAGCAGAAAACTATTTTAAAAGGTAGTTTTGGTTATAACACTGCCAAGTAAACTGTTTTCAATTTATGTATACCTTCCCATCCTTTATTCATCAGTCTAGTGAAATTCTTGTTTCTGCCTGTTTCTACAATTTAAGTTTTAGAAGATTTCTTTTTGTACTTTTTGGCAAAAGTAATGAAAGTATGGGAGTGTTTATAAATTAATGCCTCAAGTTGTGCTGCTGTTGTTACACTTGAAGTAAAACTTTTATTATAGCCTTGTATGATTAAACAATTCTGGTCCTTAAAGACGTAAAAAAGTACAGTAAAATTCTAAATAAACTCACTGTAAAACTTTCTAAGAAAAGTTTGGTCTTTTTTTTCCCTGTTTCAGATTGGCTTAATTGTAACCAAGAGTAAAAGAGCTGAAAAAATGACAGAACTCTCAGGTAGGGAAGTAGTATTCTTTTCTTAAATTGCAGATGTTTTTGTCCTTTTCATTGGTGTTCTAAGCTGTGCCTGATACACTGCTGAAAATGAAGTTATGCTATCATAAATAGTTTTAATCTAAAAGATAAATTATTGCAAGTTGTTTGAAACCATAATCTACATTCTGATCTGCTTTGATCCAGAATCGTCATTGTGTGCTTGTTTGTGATCAAGTTTCAAACAGAATGCAAGTCTGATATGTTCTGGTTTCCCTATAGTTAATTTTCTACCCTGTTTGTTAATTTTGTATGTTACAACATCTGTGGTTTTGTGAGATCTGATCAGATGTTAAGAAGTGAAAGTTTGTTTGGTTCCTGCCTGCTGTTAGGCCAGTCTCTACGGCTTCAGCAGGTTTCATGGGGGAAATTGGGGATCAACCAATCTTTGAACCATGCTTTGAGGATAACAGAGGAAACAAAACTCTCTTTCTGTTTGTGGGAGATGTCACGCTCATGTTGAGTGCTTAATGATTCCCAGCAGTGATTTTACTCTTTTTGGCTTCTAAACTTTCTAGCATCTGAGTGCCTATGGAGTAAAAGTCTTTTTTACTCTTTTCTGCATTCTGATCAAAATACCAGTTTCTAAGGAAAAATACAGACCTGCCTCTGAAACCAGTTCCTGTTGTACAAGTACACTTCATTACATATGCACTTTAAACATTTCTGTTCTTTAACTTGTTGTATCAGTTAAATTGATTTCATTTTTTCACTTACAGGAAACTCAAAAAAGCATGTAACTGCTCTGAAGAAAGCAGTGGATATGAACTGCAGTGGAGAGCCTTCTCTATATAATTCCCTAAATTTGGCCATGCAGACTTTAAAGTTAGTACATACAGGATGTTTTTTTGTTTTCTTTGTGATTGTGGCTTTTGAGAGGCAGAGACAGAATTTTTTCGAAGTAGCATCTTGCATCATGCTGACTTGAGTCTTTAAAAGGCTACTCTCCTCTTACAATACAAATCATTAAGTTAAATACTCCAGTAGTGCAGAATTTTATCTTCTACCACTAGATGCTTGCATTTAGGGTTGTGTTTCTTACAGAAATGAAATTTGGAAACCAAGTTGATGATGGTATGTAGATATTGAGATGAAAGACACTGCAGTTCTTTATTACTGAAGGGCTGCAGTATGAGAGAGATCATAGTTAGGGGTTAATAATGTAAGAGAACAGGAAAAGAAACAATATTGTGTCACAATAAACTTGTGAGAATTTTGGCATACTTTAGAAAGATCAATTTTCAGGTAGGATAGATTCAGAGCACTTTTTTGCAATGTGAGGTATTGAGATGCATCCCAGTTTGTGGAAAACTGAAAAAGAATTACAGCTAAAGATACTGACTGAACAAAGTGGATAATCAGTGTCATGAAAAGCCATTTAAATACTAGCAGGAAGGGAGTTTTCAACTAAGAACTACAAGTAATTAGAAGTAATGGATTTACACTTAAAAACTGATTAGAGCTTTTTAAGAAGTCAGGAAGATTTACTACAGTATGCTAGTTTGGAGATTAATTTTACATGTGAGTTTGGCTAAGGTACAAAGGATTCATTACAGGAAATAATCAGGTAACAACTACCCAATTAAATACTGTATTTTAGATATTGGAAAGTTTGGCTTTCAGAAGGTGAAAATCTGGTGCTCGGACAAGGATCTTACTACAGTTTGTAGAGTACTTCATATCGTGTCATCTTCTGACTTCAGCACACTAAGGTCCTTGGAGATGTTATCATACAAGTAGTTTAGTGTGCATAAGTAAATTAACTGTGTACTTTCCTTAGGCACATGCCAGGACATACAAGCAGAGAGGTTTTGGTAGTCCTCAGCAGTCTGACGACATGTGATCCAGCCAACATCTATGATCTAATTAAGGTACAGAACTGAAGTTTCACTACTTCATTGAACATCCAAGCTGCTGGACAAAACACAGGCAGTTGTAGTGTTATCACCAATTAATTTTCATTTAAGACTTAAACGTTTTTACTGTTTCTTGTTCTGCACATGAATTGAGTATGCTTTTTTTTTCTCTTTTTTAAGTGTTTAAAAGCAGTAAAGATCAGAGTATCTGTCATCGGCCTAAGTGCTGAAGTTCGAGTTTGTACAGTACTTGCTCGAGAAACTGGTGGTATGTATCTGAAGTTCAGTAATTATATTACTAACACAGGTTTAAAATCAAAATCAAGTAATTTGTTATATATTTATTGCTGCATTTTGTAATTTTTAAGGATAAATATTTCCCATTTTGCTGGCAGAAAATTAAAGAGTTGCCCAAATACACAAAATATACAGTAGTAAGTGAAATTACTAGCAGCTGGTAGCTGCAGCTCTAGAGAGAAAAAATACGTATATTTGCAAACCTTTTGTCCCATATGTAAAGCTATGTGGTGTGAAACTTCATCTGTGTAACATGTTAATATCCATTGCTACAGTGGTAACTCTTGCAGTATGGTTACTACAGTTAAATGCTGAAGAAAAAGCTCTGTGTCTTCATATCTAACTTAACATTCTGTTATTACTAGTTTTAAAACTTGTCATTTAGGGTAGCATTAACAGGGCTGCTTTTTAGGAAGAGGTTTGGATAAATTGTGTTTTCTACCTAAGTTATTTTCTGTCATTTGGAGTATATGTTTGTATTTTTTTTTGGCTCGTAACCTGATAGTAAGGCATCTCTTTGTCTGTGACAGGAACATACCACGTTATTTTGGATGAAAGTCATTATAAGGAACTGCTGATGCACCATGTCAGTCCTCCACCTGCCAGTTCAACTTCTGAGTGCTCCCTTATTCGAATGGGTAGGATATGGATTTGTCAAACTCCTAGCGTGAGATTTTTTCTTTTTCTTTAATTGCCTCTTCTGTGTTAAGGCAATACAAATAGTAAGACATGTAGTAAAGACATTGTGTAATTTTTTTTTTTTGTTTTAACTTTTATTTTGCTAGATTGGTGTTATTCCTGCATCATAGTGAGCTTTTAAATAAAGCTTATTAAGTAAGACAAATTACTGAACAGAATTTGGAAACAATGAAGTGGAATGATATTGATGGCACAGTAATTGTTATAAATTTAATACTTAGAAATGAAGGGTGAAAAGCTGTTATTTCTCCCTCTGCTTTCTTCCCTGCAGAAGGCAACTATTACAACTATTAATTGATTTAGGAACCGTGGATAGTACACATTAGCAACTTCTTGAGTGTTCTTTCAAGAAGTAGATTACCTTTTCTTTTCTTGATCTGTTTCTCAATAAATTTAAACTTGGAGTTAAACCAGTATAGGAACTGTAATGCTAAAGTAGAGCATTGAGTTCTCACTTTCATCCATCCTTTTCATAGATAAGAATGCATGTATTTTTATGTCTAGGTATAGATAATGAAAAGGTTTACTTCTTGTAGGTAAAGCCTGAGCAGCAGTTGGAAAAACCAACTTCTCACCTCTCATGATCTTTAAAAAATAAATGATACAAGGAAAGAAAGATATCAGTCTCCCAAAAGTCCTGTAGTCTCATCTATCATACACTGCACTTAGAAAGTGAATATAGGCTGGATGAATGCTTACAAAAATATTTCCTCCTTAATTAGAAACTATTGTTTAAGTGAACATTTGTATGCTGCTCACTCTGCTTTCCTACCGTTTCACATATTTTACTTTTTAGCTGTTCTTCTAAAATGGGGTTCCAGTGCACTTCAGTTAACACAAAGTCTATGGCAAAGACATTTTTTCAGCTGAGGTGAAGTCAGAGAGGTGTGGGTGTAGGTAGAGACCTTTGGGAAGAATTTGATATAGCAAGAGTGTATCAGTTCTCCTGTAATAACAAATGGGAAAGAGAAAGGCCTGAATATCTAGAATAAACTTTGAACTTCTTCGTTGAAGTAAGAAATGGACACATTATTGCATGTTTAAAATTTTTACTATGGGATGTGTTTCTCTTCAGGTTTTCCTCAGCATACTATTGCTTCTCTATCTGATCAAGATGCAAAGCCTTCCTTTAGCATGGCGTAAGTAGCATTGATTAGAATTCAATGAACTGATATGAATTCAATATTAATTAGTCATATTTAGAAAATCTGCTCAACAGTGAAAGTATTGCAAAATAATCTGAAAAAGGCTAAGCCTTGTCTTGTGACTTCTTAGTAGACATTTTATTTCCATTAGTAGCTCCAGTATTAAAAATATCCTCTGTTAAATATGTGTTTTAAAATTTGCATTTAAATTTTTTCAGGGTAGTAAATGATACGTAGTTTTGTTACACAGTGATTGGGGCACACAGGTGCTACAAGGTGTTGAGTAATTACTTGCAGCTCTTGATTTAATTACTACTATCATTATAAAAGATAATAATGAGGATGGAAGAGTATTATCTGAATAAAGTATTTTTTATGTATTTCCTAACATGACTTTAAAGGGAAGTATAAAATAGAGGCCTCATTTGATGATTGTACCAGTGCACTTCTCAATGAAAAGAGTCATTGTTTGCCAGGGTGATAGGGGAGTCTGAATTTCAGAATGAAACAACATCTAACAGCAGTGTGCTATTTGAAAGAATAGTTACCATGTGCATCTTAGAGGCAATAGAATGTTTTTGTCTCTAAAAAGAAACAAGCATGCAGTTATTGTTCATACCTTTATTTTTAAAGATTGGCTCCTTTATATGGAAATGTTTGGTCTTTGGTGAGAAAATGTGGTAACTGATATCTGTCCATATCAATTGTTTTCTGACACTTATACATTAAACTGTTACATGCAATCTAGTGAAACTTTTTAAATTATTTGATGTGAAAACATTATTTGTACTTATGTAGTAGCATGGTATTATTTCTTAAGTACTGAATTGTTTCTTTCTGCTGTAGGCAATTGGAAAATAACAGTGACCCAGGTCTTACACTGGGTGGATATTTTTGTCCTCAGTGCAGAGCCAAATACTGTGAGCTTCCTGTGGAATGCAAGATCTGTGGTAAGTGGTAAGAAGAGGTGAGCAGATGAATCAAGAGTTCATGGTAAGAGAGTTAAGGGGTAGAAAAATTCAGCTATACTTATTTTGAGTCCTGCATTTCTGTGACCTGGGATGTCACCTTCATAGAAATGTCTCTCAGGACTGTACCTGTAACAGTAAAGCTGTATCATATTCGTTGGTATAACGAATATACCTAAGGCAAAATAGGAAAGAGAGGTGATGCACATGGGAATGATAACTTCTCAACACACTCATGTTTCAGAGTTCTCAGTGTAAAGCCATGAAAATAGAGTGCTTTGGAGCAGGAGGACAGAAGTACTCTCCTCTCCATGTGTATGTGGGTGGAAGATTTCCAAGTTGAACCCAAGGGCAGTCTGCACAGTGACACAAGACAGGCTGTAGAGTTGTAAACGGGGCCCTTTGGTCTTGCGAATGTTAATGGACTGTGCAAGCAATGATGCCTCTCTCCATTGCTCCTAGTGAGGGTGGGAGGGAGGATTAGTGTGGTTTATAATATTAATATTTTGAGGGGGTGCTGTTCTCCTAGCTTCCAGAGGCATATGACTGAAACACAGTAGGTATTACCAGGATGCCTGTATATGGCAACAGGATGAAATAATTATGGGCTTGGATCACTTTATCCTAGTTTAATTTCAAGTTTTTCCCACTGGCATGAGTTGCATTCCAGCAAGGGGATAGTGTAACTGGAGAAATCCTGTGTATCTGCAGTGGATTCTCCACAGCTGCAGTGATCAGGAGAACTAGTTTGGACATGTACAGTACGAGTGAGTGAGTGAGACATTTGTGCCAGCCATGCCCCACCTGTTCTCATGGTCTAACCCCAGCTGTCAACTCAGCCCCACACTATCCCACACACTGGTGAGATGGGGAGAGAATCAGAAGAGTAAAAGTGAGATAACTCACAGGTGGCATTAAAGGCAATTGGAAAGTTACGGCAATAGCTATGCACACAAGACAAGCAAAGTAAGTAATTCATTCACCACTTCCCATCAGTAGAATCTCCAGGAAAGCAGGACTCTTGTAATGGGTAACAGTTACTTGAGAAAGTAAATGCCATCATCCTGAACATCCTCCCCTTTCCTCCTTCTCCACCCAGCTTTATAGGCTGAACATGATGCCACATGGTGTGGCATATCCCTTTGTTCTCTTGGTGCACTGTTGACTGCAGTCCTGACTGTATCCCCTCCCAATGCCTTGTGCACCCCCGAGCCTACTCACGGGTGGAGTGAGAAACAGAAAGGGCCTTCTTGATTGTGTGTAAACACTGCTCAGCAGTAAAGGAAACACTCCTGCCTAATCAACCTTATTTCCAGCATAGATCCAAAACACAGCCACATGATAGTTAGTGTGACAAAAACTAACTGTTTTAAAACCAGCAGACCAATGTTAGCTGAGATGGGACTGTGGCGTGATTTTGGCAGTAGTACAGCAAGCTGTAGTAGAGCTTTGTAACAGGGCATCATTTTAGCTGGTGGTGAGATACAGCAGAGCCATCATTGCCAAAAGGAGCTTCCTAACTTCACCACTGTGTTGTAAATGTATTTCTGAAGGCTGAGTTAAACCTTTTCAGTAAAATTTTATCGATTTGCTTGTTCTTTGTGTTTGGATTTAAAACTGGATTGCAAGTTTAGGTAATGGAACAAGTAATTTTACTTTTTAAAGTTCTTAGAAGCTGTCAACCGCTGAGTAATTAAAAATACTATTTTTCCTTTTTAGCTTATTTTATACAGAAAAGCTTTTCAGTACCTCTTCCCTTGTAACAATTCTGTTGTCTGTTTGCAGGTCTTACGTTAGTGTCTGCACCTCACTTGGCTCGGTCTTACCATCACTTGTTTCCTTTAGATGCCTTTCAGGAAGTTCCACTGGAAGAATACAAAGGGGAACGGTATGCAAATCTTACTTGTGATAATGAGTGTGCTTGTAGATTCCATAACTTTTTTGTCACAAAAGTAAGAATAGCTGGCAACAGCTTCTTTGCTGCTGGAGATCCTGGGTGTTTGGGTGGTGTGGGGCATCTCTGGCATTAAGAAGTACTTGTAGTTTCCATGATCTGTGAGTTCAGTTGAATAGGTGAAGTAATTGCCAGAAATTGTTACAATGTATGAGATCTTTTTAAAACATTGATTTACACAGTCTTGACTCCTTTTTTTTCAGTTAAAATATAAAATTTTGCTTTTAGGTATTGTCAAGGCTGCCAAGGAGAAATGAAAGATCAAAATGTAAGTATGTTGAAAGGCATTGTAACTTGCATTGAGGGGTGTGAGAAATAAAGGTGATCCTTTAGAATTATATTCTAAATACCAGAAGAATACTTATGAAAGTTAATGTCATGGTTAATTAGACTTAGGTGTTAAACAGTCACAATTTATAGACTGCAAAGTCTGTAGAAGTGTGGGAAGTAATTTCCTAGGGAGCTGCATAAAAAAAAGCTTCCCATTTGGAAGCATTTACAGTGTTCTGAGCTCAAGCCTGCGAATACATTTGCTGCCGGAAGATTTAATTCAGTTGAGTTTCTGTGATGCTAGCAGTGCAGTCTGTTTACATTATCATGATGATGTAACTGTTGCCCTACTGTAGTGCGATGATGATAAGTTCCGCTAATTTGACTTGTCTTTCTATCCTTCCCACACAGGTGTACATATGCAAAGTGTGTCAGAATGCATTTTGTGTGGAATGCGATCTGTTTGTTCATGATTCGCTGCACTGCTGTCCTGGGTGTATTCACGAGCACCCTGCTCCTGTATCTGTATGATCTCATATGTTCTTAAAAAATTGCTGTATCTTTGTCATTCTTGCATGAATCTAATTAGTTTATTCAGCCATCGCTCTAACTGATGCACCTCTAAACAAGATGATTACAGAGGGATGAGCAGTGGAGTAGGAATGTTGATTATTATGTTAAAATGCTAATTTTTGAATTTTTTTATTACTTTTAATATATACTTGAATTATCTGTATCTATTTTTTGTTCTTATCTAAAGAACTGTGGCTTTTTCCAGCAGGTATTATAATAACATGTATATTTGTAAATGTGAAAGTGATAAAACTGCTTTTTATGATAATGTGATGACTCATCTTCATTTCATTACTTGTTCAAAAAGAAGCCCTGAAAATGCATTTTACACATCTGTTGTTCCAAACTTTTGGTTTTGGCAGATGGTGGATTTCTGTAGATCTGTCTTGGTGTGAAAAGACAGATGTCTACTAAGGAAGGCAGGAGCCTCTCTTGAAATGGAAAATGTAAACCCTCTCCCTCTGTATTATTACAATTTTGAAATTAATGACCTCTCAGGCAAAGATATGAGAGTAGGAATAACAGTTCTTTATTAGGAAAAATAGAAATAAAAAAGGAGAAATACAAAAACCACTGACAGAGTCAGAATACAACCTGACACTCTGTAGGTCAGCGTGTTGTTAGCAGTCTGATTGAATGGTGGCTGCAATCCTCCTGCAGTGACAGGGGTGGTTCTGTTGGAGCAGGGATCCTGTAGAAGGGTGCAGTTTTCCTCTGACGGTCCAGTCGGTCCAGTTGGGCCTGGTATACTTCTGGGAATCCAGTGGGAAAAGGCTTCCTGTTGTGTTCCATATCTCAGATTGTATTTCAGAAGGAATGCTTGGCTTCTCCCCCTGGGCAAAGCATCTCACAATAGGATGATGTGATTTTATGAGTCATGCAGTGAGACTCAGTGCCCCATTAACAGAGGATATTTCCTGGAGAGAGGATTGGCTGTGGAAGAGATAAAGAAAATGCCCAATTAACAGACAATAACTGCTCCACTTCTAAAAGATGGCAATAGAATACACACCCCCAGCCGCATCTTGCATTTGCAAGCTAAGACAAAATCAAAATACTCTTTTCAAGAATTTGACAAAGATTGTTTTAAGCAATTAATTGGTGGACATTTCATGTATTAATTTCAAGTATTATGAGTATTCACCTTGCAATTCGGTAAGGCAGCTCAAATACAGCTGTTATTAATGTGGTGAAAACATATTTTAGGTTTTAATGGTGCAACTCAAAGGTAACTGAATTCTATTACTCCTGTGTCTCGGTTAAGTTTCATTTTTTTTGTAGGAGGGTAAGGTTGCTGAAAGGCTGAGAACTTGCAAAAGAGCAATACCTGAGTTAATACAAACTATTGTTTGGTGGACTCAGTGTTAAAGACAAAAAGACACGCTGTTCGGTTCTGAAGCTATACTGAATTGACAGACGTGCGCGTCATCTTCTCTCCTTGGCTAAACCCTAGAGCAACGGTAAAGTAGGTGCAGGAGGGGAAGTGTCTATCCTTACCTGAACTTTGAAGAGTAGAGATTGAGACAAATGCAAGACTGCCATTTTGCAGTGTCTGTTCAAAGTGTGTTTGCAGCTTGAACCTGTGAGAATTGTGATGTGCTACACCTCAGTAAAAGGAAGTTACGGGTGCAGTGTCTGAAGCAATACATCACAATGGGTTTTCATGAGTTACCTTGTAATGATGGTAAATATATCAGTGACTGAGTTGCTCTGGGTGTATATGACTTAATTTTTGAGCTTTTTTTTTTTTTTTGTCAGATTGGAAATGGCAATATAACAGCTGAAACTTAACACAGAAACAAGCAACAAACCCAAACCTCTCATCTTATGTTAGTTCAATTTTTCATGCTCACTTCATATAAGTGATACATGCAACTTTTCACTTAACTTCAGGAAGTTTTCATTCAATTGTTAGTAAGCTGTTTCTATGCTTTTTCTACTGATAGTGCCTGCTTGCTGAATAGAGTGCAGTCATTCTCTTGTGTTGTCAGAAAAATTACTGTTGAGCATCTGCATCTCATTTTGTGCTGAGTCAGACAATCCCTATATAAACAGTTTGTGCTGTCAGGTGGTTGCAGTCCTATCACTAAAAACTAGCAGAAAAAGGGCATTGAGTGTTCTGGTCTAACAGGTCACTCCAAGCTCTGAGCATCTGGCTCTTATATATTCTGATGCTGGTGACAGCCTCTTGAGATAGCGTTTTCTGGTAATATTTTCATCTTTGCAGTCAATATTTTCTAATGGAAATCAAAGGAAATTGTCAGAGCACTTCTAATCCTCCTTCTTCTCTTGTTAGATACCAAAATAACATACTCCTACCCAGCTTCTATTAATGAAAGTTGGAGTTGCAGTTGTATACTCCATTATCAGCTTGTGATCACAGCGGTAATTTGGTTTGTTCTTTCCTACCCTTCTGTCCAGGTTTAGAGCAAATTTGGGGAAGAATCCCCCCAAAGGAGCTCCGGTGGGAAAAGCAGATCAAATCGCCCCCCCCCCCCAACTGGTCCGGGAGGAAAGAAAAATACCTCCTTGGAGAAAGGTGGAAAAACCCCCCTGTTTATTAAACAATAAGACCAAAACAGTATCAAAACAATGAGACCCCTTGCCACTCTAAAAGAGATGACAAACTGAGAAAACCCCGGGTTCAAGCAGCAGCTCACTCAGTCTCTGATCAGTCTCTCAGTGCTGGAATTGTCGCAGGCCAGGGCCGGCCCAGTGGGCCACAGCTGCAGCTGCCGGTGCTCTCCTGGGTGTTCAGTCCAGAGCAGTTCCAAGAGGTCCAAAGAAAAGGGAAAAAAACAGTCCAGGGAACTTCTTTGCCTCAGCTAGCTAACACTAACTAAAAAGCAAAAGAAGAGCTCTCTGTCCCGCTGTCTGTCCGCAGACAACACAGTCAGGAGCAGGAATGTGGAGGAGTGAGTGCAGTGTCTGAAAACAAACTGCGCGCTTCTTCTCTCTCCCCCTTCACTCTCTGTAACACTCTTAAAGGTACAAAACTTATTATTATTCAACATAAACAGAATGAGACGATTGGGGATAAAAGCATCATATAGTCAACCCAGGACATTCCACCCCTTATCCCCATATCGTCTGCTTACTACTAAAACTAATATAAATTCTAACTCTACAAGTACATACATGATACATCCATTATACAACTATACACAGACAATGGTAATAACATTCAGGAAACAGTGATATTTATACAGGTTTTATCCAACAATCAGGTCTCCCTGAGGTACACATCGTGTTCTTCCATCTTTTTGCATTATCCACCATGTGCAACCTGGTCCCTGAGCAAAAACAACCCCACGAATGGGTTTGTCTGTATCTGAGGCAGGATTAATCCAAACTGTCTTCCCTAATAAACCTCTGACATGTACCACTGGGACTTTGTCTCCATCTACTCTCTGCAAAGGCTCAGATTGGGCAGGGCCCACTCGGTTAGTAGAGCCTCGAGTGTTAACTAACCAGGTGGCTTTTGCCAGATGCTGATCCCAGTTCTTGAAAGATCCCCCACCTAATGCTTTCAATGTGGTTTTTAACAGTCCATTGTACCTCTCCACTTTGCCTGCAGCTGGTGCATGGTAGGGGATATGGTACACCCACTCAATGCCATGTTCCCTAGCCCAGGTGTTGATAAGGCTGTTCTTGAAATGAGTCCCGTTGTCTGACTCAGTCCTCTCAAGGATACCATGTCTCCACAGAACTTGCTTTTCCAGGCCCAGGATGGTGTTCCGGGCTGTAGCATGAGGCACAGGGTAGGTTTCCAGCCATCCAGTGGTGGCCTCCACCATGGTCAGCACGTAGCGCTTGCCCTGGCGTGTCTGGGGCAGTGTGATGTAGTCAATCTGCCAGGCCTCCCCATACTTGTACTTGGACCACCGCCCACCGTACCAGAGGGGTTTCACTCGCTTGGCCTGCTTGATGGCAGCACACGTCTCACAGTCATGGATAACCTGAGAGATACTGTCCATGGTTAGATCCACCCCTCGGTCTCGTGCCCACTTATAGGTGGCATCTCTGCCCTGGTGGCCTGAGGCATCATGGGCCCATCGAGCTAAGAATAACTCTCCTTTATGTTCCCAATCTAGGTCTATTTTGGACACCCCTATCTTTGCAGCCTGGTCTACCTGCTCATTGTTTTGGTGCTCCTCATTAGCTCTACTCTTGGGTACATGGGCATCTACATGGCGGACCTTCACAGGCAGTTTCCCTACCCTGGTAGCAATGTCTTTCCACTCTTCAGCAGCCCAAATTGGCTTTCCTCTACGTTGCCAGTTAGCCTTTTTCCACCTCTCCAGCCATCCCCACAGAGCATTGGCTACCATCCATGAATCAGTATAAAGGTAGAGCTTTGGCCACTTCTCTCTCTCAGCAATGTCCAGGGCCAGTTGAACAGCTTTGAGTTCAGCAAGTTGGCTTGATCCACCTTCTCCTTCAGTGGCCTCTGCCACCTGCCGTGTGGGGCTCCATACAGCTGCTTTCCACTTCCGGTTCATTCCCACAATGCGGCACGAACCATCAGTAAAGAGAGCGTATTGTGTATCTTCTGCTGGCAGTTGGTTGTATGGTGGAGCTTCTTCAGCTCGTGTCACTTCTTGCTCCCCTTCGTCAGAGAGACCAAAGTTTTCACCTTCCGGCCAGTTTGTAATTATTTCCAGAATCCCAGGGCGATTCAGTTTTCCAATATGGGCGCGCTGTGTGATAACAGCAATCCATTTGCTCCATGTAGCACTGGTGGCATGGTGCGTAGAGGGAACCTTTGCTTTGAATATCCACCCCAGCACTGGTAGTCGGGGTGCCAGGAGGAGTTGTGCTTCAGTGCCTATTACCTCTGAGGCAGCCTGGACTCCTTCATAGGCAGCCAAGATTTCTTTCTCTGTTGGAGTATAGTTGGCTTCAGACCCTCTGTAGCTTCGACTCCAAAATCCCAGTGGTCGACCCCGAGTCTCCTCAGGCACCTTCTGCCAAAGGCTCCAGGACAAGCCATGGTTCCCGGCTGCAGAGTAGAGCACATTCTTCACCTCTGGTCCTGTCCTGACTGGGCCAAGGGCTACTGCATGAGCAATCTCCTGCTTGATCTGTGCAAAGGCTTGTTGCTGCTCTGGGCCCCAGTGGAAAGTGTTCTTCTTACGGGTGACCAGGTAGAGAGGGCTCACGATCTGACTGTATTCGGGAATATGCATCCTCCAAAAACCTATGGCGCCTAGGAAAGCTTGTGTCTCTTTCTTATTGGTGGGTGGAGACATTGCTGTGATCTTGTTGATGACATCAGTGGGAATCTGACGCCATCCATCTTGCCACTTTACTCCAGGAACTGGATCTTTTGGGCAGGTCCCTTGACTTTGTTCTTCTTGATGGCGAAGCCAGCTTTTAGGAGAATCTGGATAATTTTCTCCCCTTTCTCGAACACCTCTGCTGCTGTCTTCCCCCACACAATGATGTCATCAATATATTGCAGATGTTCTGGAGCCTCACCCTTTTCCAGTGCAGCCTGAATCAGTCCATGGCAGATGGTGGGGCTGTGCTTCCACCCCTGGGGCAATCGGTTCCAGGTGTACTGCACGCCTCTCCAGGTGAAAGCAAACTGAGGCCTGCATTCTGCTGCCAGAGGAATGGAGAAAAATGCATTGGCAATGTCTATAGTGGCGTACCACCTTGCTGCCTTGGACTCCAGCTCGTACTGGAGTTCCAGCATGTCCGGCACAGCAGCGCTCAGGGGTGGGGTCACTTCATTCAATGCACGATAGTCCACAGTCAATCTCCATTCTCCTTCAGATTTTCGCACAGGCCAGATGGGGCTGTTGAAGGGTGAGTGGGTCTTGCTGACCACCCCTTGGCTCTCCAGCTCTCGGATCATCTTATGGATGGGGATCACAGCATCTCGATTCGTTCGGTACTGTCGGCGGTGCACTGTTGAGGTGGCAATTGGCACTCGTTGCTCTTCCACCTTCAGGAGACCTACTGCAGATGGGCTGTCTGACAGTCCAGGCAAGCTCTTCAACTGCTTGACACCCTCTGTCTCTACAGCAGCTATTCCAAATGCCCATCTGAGTCCCTTTGGGTCTTTGAAATACCCACTTCGAAGGTAGTCTATGCCCAAAATACATGGGGCCTCTGGGCCAGTCACAATAGAGTGTTTCTTCCACTCATGTCCAGTCAGGCTCACCTCAGCTTCTACCAAAGTAAAATCCTGTGATCCCCCTGTCACACCAGCAATAGAAACAGACTCTGTCCCCACATGTCTTGATGGGATTAATGTGCATTGTGCACCAGTGTCAACCAAAGCTTTGTATTCTTGTGGTTCATATGTGCCAGGCCAACGAATCCACACAGTCCAAAAAACACGGTTTTCCCCAGTCTCTACCTGGCTAGAGGCAGGGCCCCTCTAAGCCTGGTTATCCTTCTTTCCCTGGGCATATGTCTTGGAGGTTCCTTCAAGGGGATCAAAAATATTGTCATTATCATCATATGTGACAGTTCGGTTACTGGCCACTGGAGCTGCTTCCCTTTTGGAACTTCCTCTCTGAATCTTCAGTTGTCTCACCCGTTGTGCCAGAGCAGAGGTAGGTTGTCTATGCCATCTCCTCATGTCTTCTCCACAATCACGCAAATAGAACCACAGCTCAGCTCGTGGGATGTACTTTTTCTCGCCGTCTGGGGAACGTCTGCGTTGGGTACCAGAACCTCTGATCTGTACCGCCGAGATTTGGAGAAAGCTCTCTTTAATCTCCTCCCTCAGTTTCTTGTGACCCTCCTCTATCTTGTCCTCTAATTTTTGAAGACGTGTTTCCACCGCTGCGATTCTGGCATGTGTTGGGCCATTCACAGTGTCTGCATACGCTCGGAGCTTCTTTGCCATATCCAGCACAGTCTCCTCACCATCATCCTGCTTCATCATTGCTAAAGCAGAAGCATATTCTCGTGGCCCAAGTCGTACAAGTTTTCTCCACATCACAGATGTGCATGGTACCAAGTCTGGAGTTACAATGTTTCCATCATCTGAGAAGACAATCTCAGCTACTGCCATTTCCCTCAGGCGTTGAATCCCTTGTTCTATGGTTTTCCACTGGGTTTGCTGCATATAGAGATCGTCTGAGCACAGGTATCTTTGTGCTACACTTCTTAGGACCCGTTCCCAGAGGCTGTGTGGATTAGCCCCGCTCATCATTCCTTGGATGGCAGGATCCTGTGACAGGGATCCCAAATGCCTGGCTTCAGTGCCATCCAAAATTGTAGCCTCGCCTGCAGCATCCCAGAGACGGACCAGCCAACTAATTATGGATTCATCAGACCTTCGAGTGTAGTCCTTCCTTAGGCCACGAAGGTCCTTCAGGGAATAAGACTCAATATTTGCGTCTGATCTTGCACCTGCTGCTTTGACTCCTGATTTTACGTCAGGAGGCATTGAGGTTCCTTCTCCTGTATCACCATCATCATCATCCACTGGTCGATCAGTTTTTTCCGTGCATTTCCCACTTCTAGTACTGGTAGCAACAGCCATGGGTTTAGATGCTGGCTTAGGCTCACTGTCTGGTCTGGCTGCTGGCTCCGAGCCTGGGCTGTTGGCTACAGCTTGAGTGACTGGGATAGCTGATTTATCTCCCTGCCCCCCTGCCTCTGTCTGCTGCCCGACAGTATCTAACAAAGTGCGATAAGCATAGGCCAGGGCCCAGCTTATTGCAATTAGCCTTTTCTCCTTAGAATCGTCATGGCACTTCTCCTTTAGGTATTTCCCCACCTCTGCTGCGTTCTGAATTTGTTCCCGTGGGAAATCCCAGTCTACAGGATCAGAAAATTCCTTCAGGGTTTGGCCTATATTTTCCCATTCTCCACCCCACTCAGGATTTTTCACGCCTGCATCTGCTTCTGGATCAGGGGTCTCACCAGCTCCTCTGGATATCTCAGCCCTCATTCTAGAGAAGCTGCAGACCATATAGAGGAAACTTACCAAATTAAATACCAGAAAGATGGTCTCTTTAACATTCAGGGGAAACTGAACATTCTCAAAAAGTGACATAACCGATCCAAAGGAGAAGAGGGAAAGGGAAGGCTGGAAAGTCTCATTCTTAGCTCCTCCTCTAACAGACTGAGTGTAGTTACTAATAAATTCCCAAAACATACCACTGGAATTGGGATGCAGGGTAGGATGAAGAAACCATAAACCATACATGCTGTAAACAGAGGTCAGTATCTTTTTGAACGCTTTATAAATCAAGGCCAGCACAACAGCTATTCCAATCCGTACCCCTCTACCGTAAAAATTACTTGTTAAGGACAATAATCCTAATGACCAGAAAGGTATTGAAACCTCAAAAAGGTCTAGAGCCCAGAGCCATACAGAGGCTTTCACAACCAGAGACATCAGGGGTTCAAGCAGCATAGCTACTAACTGCTTTAACAACAACAGACACACAATTAATAGGGCTTTTTTCCACATTTTCCAGCCGCGCGTTGGGCGCCAATTCATGTATTTGTCCAGGTTTAGAGCAAATTTGGGGAAGAATCCCCCCAAAGGAGCTCTGGTGGGAAAAGCAGATCCAATCGGCCCCCCCCCCCAACTGGTCCGGGAGGAAAGAAAAATACCTCCTTGGAGAAAGGTGGAAAAAAACCCCTGTTTATTAAACAATAAGACCAAAACAGTATCAAAACAATGAGACCCCTTGCCACTCTAAAAGAGATGACAAACTGAGAAAACCCCGGGTTCAAGCAGCAGCTCACTCAGTCTCTGATCAGTCTTTCTGTGCTGGAATTGTCGCAGGCCAGGGCCGGCCCAGTGGGCCACAGCTGCAGCTGCCGGTGCTCTCCTGGGTGTTCAGTCCAGAGCAGTTCCAAGAGGTCCAAAGAAAAGGGAAAAAAAACAGTCCAGGGAACTTCTTTGCCCCAGCTAGCTAACACTAACTAAAAAGCAAAAGAAGAGCTCTCTGTCCCGCTGTCTGTCCGCAGACAACACAGTCAGGAGCAGGAATGTGGAGGAGTGAGTGCAGTGTCTGAAAACAAACTGTGTGCTTCTTCTCTCTCCCCCTTCACTCTCTGTAACACTCTTAAAGGTGCAAAACTTATTATTCAACATAAACAGAATGAGACGATTGGGGATAAAAGCATCATATAGTCCACCCAGGACACCTTCTCATTGGTAGAACAGTTCAAACCAGAAAAATCAGCTTCTGAAAAATCTCTACTAAGGCAGTATTTCTCTTGTGTATAAAGACTTTAATCTGTATCATGTGTATTTAAAGCAGCATGGAGGAAATCTTCCCTCCACCTGTTCTCTTTGGCTGGGATTCACTGGCTCTCAAGTCTTCCTTGCTTGTGGGAAACTCCAACCTTCTTAATTCTTGTTTATTTCCTTATTTATTCTATCTGCCATAAGATCAATCAATGAGGTTATTAGGAGACCTGTGAGAAATTCTTGTAGGTCTTGAAGATGTGTAAAAGGTTTCAGACTTAAAAGTACTGAAGGAAGGCACCCTGTGGTGCTGTTGAGGATGCAACTGTGGCAAGAATTTTTGAGCCTAGAGAGTGCTGCCATGTGGAAAGGAGAGGATTTCAAAAAGGCAAGGGCCTTCACTTTCCTTCCAGTTTTTATTTTCTTTGTAGCAATAGAAGTTTCCCTCTGCAACAACACTCATAGCTAATTTCCAAGAGTGGAAATGGTGCAAATGCATTCATGAGCATAGGAGTGAAAGAGGACCCCCACTGGAGCAGGTGAATGCCTGAAGGAGGCTGTGACCCTGGAAGGTCCACACTGAAGCAGATTCTGTGCCCCATGTAGTCCTGGAGCAGGTTTGCTGGCAGAACTTGTGACCCTGTTGGGGATTCATGCTGGAGCATGAATATCTTGAAGGACTGACTGTACCTTGTGGAATAGACTGGATGCACACCAGAGCAGTCCTTTAAGAACTGCAGTCCTTGAGAAGCAGAGTCCCACAATGTGGAGTCCCACATTGTAGAAGTTCATGGAAGACTGTCTTCCATGGGAGGGACCATCCTAGAGTCAGGGGAAAGTGTGAGGAGTCCTCCCCAATGGAGAAGGAGCAGTAGAGTTGTGTGATGATTTGATCACAGCCCTCATTTCTCTGCACTGCTGGGGGGATGGAGGTAGAGAAAATTTTAAGGGAAGTCCATAAAGAAAGCAAGGGTGGGAGGAAGGTGTTTCAAGATTTGGGTTTATTTCTCATTAACCTACTTTAATTTGGTAGCAAATTAATTTCCCCTGTTTAAGTCTGTTTTGCCCAACAGTAACTGGTGAATAATTATTTGCCTGTCCTTATCTTGACCCACAAGCCTGACATTGTTTCCTCTCCCCTGTGCAGCTTTGGTGGGCACCTCTTGTCCAGCTAGGGGCAACTCACCACAGTAATTTTTCAAAATACAGTAGGACTGGAAGTATTTTGTTGCGATCTTAGCATGTTTTGGTTTGGGATTTGGATGAGAGAGAGGAATGTGACTTTTATAGCCAGAAAAGAAAAATAGATTTGAGATCCTGGATTTAGAATCACTTTCTTAAGGATGAATTTGTTTGGCAAATGTCATAAATCTTTATGATCCCTCAATAACTTGAGAAAACATAGCTCTTTAGACTTATAGGGAGCAGAATTTGAATATATATAGCTGAACTGCAGACATCTGCTACATTCTGAACCATCGCATAGTATTTTCTATCATTGTCTTACCACAGTACTAATAATGACCTGACAGAATTGTATGTTTTGCCACCTGTTTTTCCCTTAGTCTAAGCAGAAATTCAAAATGTGCTATCAGCAGTCAGTAATGGCTTTGAGATGGAAGAAATAAGATTGAGAGTTGTATTGGTTCACTGAGGCCACTCTAGGTTTTTAAGCTACAGGCTGAAGTTCTTTGGATCTGCTAATTGCCTGTGTCATCTTGCTCAAATCTCATGTCTCTTCTTTCCCTCCATTTTGGTTGTAACGCCTTCTTAGTAGTTGCTATTGTCATTGTAAAGGCGCCAATCACTTTGAGTTCACAGCAATTTCAATTTGGCTAATCAGATTTAATAATACACCTGTTGATACCATCTCTGCAGTTACCTTATCTCTTCTTACTAAGCTAAAATCAACTTTTTATAACCTGTAGAAATCATGTTATTAAGGAAAGAGATGAATGTTTTCTAAAATATATACATAATATAATTTAGTAGTCTTGCTTTTTCAAAAAATGTCAAAAAAGGTCCTGTAGCAGAGACAAATAATAATTAAACACATGAGCCGAATCTTTCTGCTTCACACTGATTCCCACATGTAGTCTTTGGCTTTCTCAAGTTACGCAAATACATGGACACAGATTTCCAGGAACTTCTTGAACAACTGCAGAAGAGTTAAAACCCTACCATAAGAAATGAGTATGATAAAGTCTTTTTTGTCCTATACATCTCATTCATCATGGTCTTTGACAGAAATGGCAACTGTTGCTTTTTTCATATACCCCTGTTCAGTCAAATGTGCAGTGTTTTTGCTGTGGGTTAGTTTTATTACCATGATGGTTAGATGTACCCCGTGTGAACAGCACAAGAAATTCTGTCCCCCTTGTGAATTTGTCCTGGGCAAAAGTTTGGGTAATATTTCAAAGTATGATGTCCATGTTCAGAAGTTGAAGAACCCAGCAGAGACAATTACAGGTACAGTGTGCAGGATGCAGTCCTGTGAGAGATGGCTGTTGTGTGCCAGAGGAGCAAACCCTGATTTACTTGTCAGCCCTGAGCCTTTCTTTACAGGTAATTAAAAGCAAAGCTGGGAGGGATTGTTGATTTATAGAATAGCACAAGTCTACTTACAGCATTTTAATGAGTACACATTTTATTTTCATGCATCATTTGTCAATGCACTGTATCCTCCATACATGCTCTCATCCTCATGAAGAAGAATACAGGCAACTCACTTGATCCTCAGGCAAAAACTGTTCTACTTTATCATTCCTGCTGTGTTCCCTGCACCTTCTCTTGTTCTAATGTAGTATTTTTTGAGTTGAAGGGACTTGTTTCAAATGCACTTTTTAAGATGTAGATCAATTGAGGGTTTTTACAGTGACATAATTATATTTTTTCTGCTTATTAGTCTGTAACAGATGCCAGCATTACAGATACAATGTCTCTTCCTCTACCCCAGAGGTGCAGACTGCTCTTGAAAAATTGGCAATATATTTTCCCCACTGAGTGATAATTGCTTTGATTTTGGATCTACCTTCTGCTATATGCTCTCTCCTTTTCTGATTTAGACAGTGGGAATCTCCCTGAATTTGTCTCCAGTAGACATTAATAAAATTATTCCAGAGATTGTCACTTCAAATCCTCTGCAATTATGTTGTCCCTTTGGAAAGGTTCTTTTACAGCCTGGTTAGCAGATGGCTCTGTAAGCTCTCTTCATGGACTTTTTGTTTCTGCTGTCTGGAAGAAGGTTTAAATTAGTTTAGCTATTTTCATTTTATTTTTTTACCCAGCCTATCTGACTTTATTTTACCCACTTCAATTGCCAGAGATTTTGAGCCTTTTGTTTTCTTTGTCAAAAAAGATTCAGTTTGTTGAATTATGCTTTCTGTCATGGTCAGAATGGGAGCTTCAGAATACCTTTATCAGGGAGACCCTCCCATTGAGATATGAAGTGTAGAAAGGCCCTGCTTACCTTCTAAACTCCTTCTGAGAAAGAAGTTCAGGTGCGGCTGGATCCACCCTCAGCCCCAGATTTTGTTGTTTTCCAGTAAGCCCAAGATGCTGGCAATCCAGTTCCGCTTTTGAGAATGTGATAGCAGGCCAATGCTTTCCTAGCTAATAAAGTATGTTTGATTGCAAAGGCAGTCTTACCTTGACCATCTTTGAGGATGGAGGAGTCTGACCAGCCTTTTTTAAAACACTTGGCTTGCAGAAGCCCATGTGGAAGCCACTGCTCTTACCAGTGTTTTACATGAGCTTGACCTGAGCTGGTTAGCTGCATAAACATAGGACAAGTAAAAGATCCACTTTCCAGTGCAGGTGGGACAGAAGTTCAGTATAGTCCTGGTGCCTAACTAAAATCTTGTCTTGGCTTTCCATTAGGAGAGTAAAGCAACTGAAAAATGAGAATGGCTTTTGCAAAAGCTGTGACAAGGAAATTGAAATGAAATTGCCCTAGCCCTTTCCTTCCTGTGGGTGCTTTGAGTTTGTCAACAGAAAATTCCTTGTATCTCCAAAGTACTCATGAGACCTCTTACATACTCTCTGGAGATGTAGTTTGCCTTTTGTGTTGATGACCTTTATAAGCTATTGAGTTACAGAATGAACAACAACAGCAGGGGCAGACCTGAGAAAGGAAAGCAGATAGTAACCTATTGCCCAAAATCTAAATTTTAATAGTTTTTTTGCTTGCATCTGCTGCTGTTACTCCTTGGTGCAATATTCAGGAAATAGACAGTTGTTTAATCTGTAACAGGAAAGGTATCTTCTCTCTGCAGCATAAAATTTTGTTGTTTTTCTTAATCTGAAGGAGCTCATCATTCCTGCAGGGTAAAAGAATAAAGTCTGCAGCCAAACTGATGGTTTAGCAGTGTCTACATCTGCTGCACCTCAGATGCTTCTCATTTATCCTGTGACTGCAGGATGACAGCCTGTTAAAAGTAGGTGAGTTTAAAGGAGAGAATTTCAAATGAAAAAATGTGTCTGAGTAGAGAGGCCATTGCTTCAGAATAAATTAATCTTCTATTTGTACACAACAATTGCAAATCATCATTTTTAATAGGTATTCTTCCTCCTGTTTGTTCTGTACACAGCCCAAAATATGTCTTGTTTCTCAAAGTGTATTCAGCCTGCTTACATACTAGACTTTGTTGAGACCTCTACTGAAATGCCTTCTTAGTTGCCCTTCTACAAAGCAATGGAAATTACAAGAAAAATAAGCAGTGGAAAAATAGACTGACTTGAAATAGAGCTTCATAACTTTGTTGCTAGTTATATTAGCTTATATGCCCAAGCTATTTTCAAAATGTTTTTCGAATGTAATTCTTTTCTAGTGTGGTCTTAAAACTACCAGGTTATGCATAGACCAGGGAAAACGTTTGGGTTTTTTTTCTGTAAACAAATGCCAAGTCTGTCATATTCATTTTTGACATATACTTCAGTATATATAGTGACTTAATTATATGAGTCACATCTTGTAAGTAGAGTGACCATAAGGGAAGGCCGGAAAGCTCATGTGATGGTACTCAGGCCTGAGATTGTTATGTTTGGTATCTTGATCTCTGCAGAGTTGATCTGATGTCTGATCTCCAGTGGCTGCACAAAGGGGTGTTTTATTTGCTTTGTTCTCTAAGAGTGGTATTTTAACACTTGTAAACACCCTGGTATCTCATTCTACTAGGCACTGATAGGCCTGCTAGAGTACCCTTGACCAGATAGTCTCCTCAATCTGAGTATCACAATGCTCAGTATCACAATGCAGAGTTCAAAGCTCTATTATTTTTTTCAACCTAGCAGCAACAATTTATTTTTAATGCATTATATCTCAGCTTCACTGTTTATTTGTTCATGTTTCATATGGCTTTAGAACATCTTTAAATCCTTATTGATGCTTGATTTTTCAGTGAAAGTAGCAAACTATGGAGGTTTCCAGAAGCTTGGAAAGCTGTTAGCAAATCATCATGTTACAGAAATTTCTTAAGAAAACTTACTAATGCATCTGCTTTAAAAGAAGTGGCCATCACCTACATGATCACACATTGGAGCACAGCCAGAGCAGCAGTAATGGTGGCTTTTCATCGCTGTTCCTTGATTGTCTGGTCCTGTGACAATAGCAATGGTGGGTTGGCTCCTTGATACAAAGGCCCTTAAAATGTCTAGCATTGTGATGAAGGATCCCTAGTGTAGGAGTTTAAAATTACCTTGGCAATGGATTTTGCCCCTTTAACCAATTTTTCAAGCCTAGAAAAGTTTCAGAGTATTAGGGTTTGGTTTTTTTTCCCTGTCTTCTTGTGTTATCAACTATACATTTCCATTGCAAATAAGCATTGTCCTGGTTCCAGCCAGGATAGGGTTAATTTTTCCATCAGCCAGGAGAGGACATGACTAGGAGTCCCAGATTATTCTATACCACCTCACATCTTCGATGGGGATGGGACAAGGAGCCTTTCCAGGTCACATATCCTGGGAGTGGCCAGCTGTTGTTGGGAGTTCTCAGTGTGGTCAGCCCTCATGTGTGAACCATTTGCCTTTCTTGTACACACTTTTGTTAATATCCTATCCATTGTTTTGCTTGCAGTTAAATCAGTTACATGAATAATTTGTTTAAAACATAAGCCTCTTTACTGAAGTCAGAACTGCAGTAAAATTGCTGTATGCAAGATTTTACTAGTGTTTAAAAATGATTAAGGCCACATTTTCTAACAATGCCAGACACCAAGACAACTGATTGAAGCAGAGGGCAGTTCTGCCTCTTCAGCAATCTGAAAAGATGATTTAGAACCTTTGCCTCACTGCAATCAGTCTTAATTTACATCACCCAGACAAAGTAGCTTAGGTAAAATATGAGTAAGTCTCTTCTTGCTCAATTACTTACGGGAAAACTGTATTTTTGACATATATGGAAAGACCACAGTAAGAAAAGGAAGTGAATGCAGCTATATTTCACCGAAGAGCAAACCACTGGCATTAACTAAATTACTGCCTGGTTTTGTGACTACAGCCTCTACTAGGAGTAGAGCAGAGTAAAATTCAGACCTACCTTGTAAAGGCTGAAACCTATGTCCATACTTACCTCTCCACAGGCTTTCCCTATTTTGCTTTCAGTAATGGTACTCAGAAAAAGGCAACACATCAAGGCTTTCTGCTGTATTTCAGCCATTCATCCCACCAAGAGATGCCTATGGATGCTCAAAACAAAAAACACCCCAAAACAAAATACATCCCTAAACTCAAAGTTTAAGAAGTAGAACTTTATTCACACATTTGAAACAAGACAATAGCCATCCTGAAAAAGCTGTCATATTTCATGATTCTAATCAGACCTGTAAGATGTCCCTCCTACTATGACAGTACATTGTTTTCCATGCCAGTGCCACCAGTGGCCATTGTAACACACATTGCTGCCACAGTTCTCTCCTAAGATTCCATAATGAATTGTTCTGGTGCTGCCATTCTGACAGAAAATCTAAGGAATGCAAAACATGTTGAGAGATATATGAAATCTATCACATGGAGTCAAAAGAGTTAAATCTATCATATAGTAAGAAGACTTGAAATTGCCTCAGGGAAGTAAAAAGTATTTTGTTGCTGCAGTACTTTGAAATATATTTGCTAGAAGTCTTTAAGAAAGAGCTCATTTCAATGCACATTCAATTACTAGTCTGAAGTTATTTATTTGTTAACAGGGACAGCTCAGTGTTACAAAAACGTTATGACTAATTGTCTTGATAAAATTCAGTTCTTCACCATCAACCACCAATGCATAAGTGATACACACCTCTCAGTGGAAAAGATTTGTACCTGGCTTTAAAAAAGAAGCAAAAATTAGTATCAAAGAGCTTTGTTGTTTTAAACACACATAAGAACTACTAAATTACACAGGAATTACATGTGGTCAGAGAAAATCAGAAAACAATTCCCCAGGGGAATATACTTTTGTTTTATAAGGAAGTGAACAATACACTGGAGAATTCTGGACAAAGCATTTCAAATAAAAGCATAGGTACTGAAGTACTGAGAACAGAACTGCTCAACATTACCAAACTGAATTTGTCCTGAAAACAAATTTAGCTACAACCTTTCCATCTGCGTAAGGAAACACAGATGAAAAAACTGCATTTCACTTGCAACCTTTTGTTCCAAGAACAGCCCACTATGAACCATTAATAATTCAAATAAGCCACACTGTTAATCGTGATGCTGTAGTTAAAACTCTTATCAGAGCAATGAATACTTTCCTTCATTCTAGCTACAAAAATACAATTCCACAGCTGCAAAGAAGGGATTACTACTGGCAGAAGTAGTCTTTTCAGAGAGCCGTAAGAATGGATGGAAGTCCCAAAGCCAAGAGGTTTCTGAAGGGAGTTCAAAACTTGACTGTATCTTCATTTACCACAAAGCTGCAATACTTACAATCCTTCAGAACAATGGTAGGTATGTGGTTACTTTCTATGTGTTTCTCTCTCCTGCGCTGCTTCCGTTCGGCTTTGTTTTAAACCCTATAGGATACAATTTAGTAAAATCTTGGTTTGGCCAACATACAAACAAAAGCTTTAGTTGCAGAACAAAAACATTTCTGGACAATCTTTCTCAGTCCTCAACAAATCACAGTTTAAAACTTTCTTTGGAAATCAAAATGGGCAGTTTAGAAACAGTTTTGAAAGCCCAACTACATGTTCTCTTTACAATCAGAGGCTATAAAAAATAATTTCAAACATGTTCAACTGAAAGTAAATTAAAGCAATCCACAGTTATATGTAACCTGAAGCACAAAATCTTCCTTTTCCAACTTCCTAAGTGCAAACAGTAGTTAATCACATAATTTTCCTTCTTCAAAAGTGCACAGATGAAAATATGAGTCAATAATACAAGTCACAGATTTTCACAACTACGTTGGCAGTTTCTACTGGACCTCCACAATGACGTGAAACAATTACTGATGAACAATCTCTGCAAAAGTGACAAATCTGATCGTAAGTGTGATACTACCACTCATACTGAATGAAAATACATAGAAGACTACTGAAAAATAATCGTATTTACTCCATCTGTCTACAAAGACAGAATTGTTTTTTTTTAAATGGCTGTAAAACAGTGGCTATAAAAGTACGTGACAGGACTCCCCCAGTCAAACAAAGTACAAAAACATCAACAAATGTATATATATAAATATATATATACATATATATATATATGTGCTGGCTCACATGAATTCTACTCAACTCAGTACTTACACAATACAAAACACCCTTAAATGTAGCAACTGTATATCAGAATAAGAGACCTAAAAAGCAGCCCTTCCTGTATGGCTTCTTGCTGCAAACAGAAGCACCAATAGCAGTGCAAAATTACCAAGACACTTCAAACCACAGCAGCACATACCAGGTAATATCCAGTGTGGTAACCACTCATGTACCAGGCTATCAGCATGCTCCCCAATGCTTCGTCGTCCTCAGCAGATTCTGGCCTCATGGGTGGTGGAGGAGGAGGAATCAACTAAGGAATCACAAAGGAAATGTCTGTGTTTCAACAGGGTGTTTCCCAGGTTAGAGAGCACCTAATTCTATAAGATTAAAACATAAAACTGAAAAATAGGAACATATCCTCAATATGAATAAGAGTCAGAGATTATGTCTCCTGAACACATGTAATTTCCAAAGCCTAGGAAAAACAAGACTTCTGTAGCTCCACAAGAGAACTGTAAACAAGGGAAAAATACTATCTTCTTCAGTGAAATGCTGTTAACTTAAAGTGCAGTTTCTTCAAATAATCTACCCCTTGGCATTCTGACCAACAGCTTCACTGTCACAGAAATGAGTGCAAATCAGACCTCCTATGTTAGGTTATCATAATATTTGGAACTAAATGTGTTAACAAATATATGAAAAATACAGGCAAACAGAACAAATATGTTCAAAAACTAAAGGTAGTGAGCACATTCAGTAAGAAAACCTGAGATCACCAATGCTCATCTTCCCCATCCTTCTGTCACTTACTGGTGGTCCTGGTGGGAAGGGTGGGGGCCAGCATGATAAAACTGAGGGAGGTGCCTTGAATTTTGATCCAGACTACATGGAAAAAAAAAAAAAGTAGAAGAGTATAAATTAAAACAGAATTTGGGGTAATAGCATTTTACTTAAGAGAATTATGTGAAACAATTCACGTACTTTGAACAACAGATAACGCATTGCAGCAATTTAATGAAAATACAGACATGTATATAATAGTGAAAATAGCTATTTCTGAGGCACATTCCACAACTTGAGAAGTGCAACTTAAGATTACTCATGTCACTGAGGTAAACACAGCTGAAGCAGGGCTCTGTTTAGAAGCATTTTTAAAGTATTTTCAAAAGGCTTTCCTAAGTGGAAGTCAATGGTCACACTCTCAGAAGGAAGAAACAGATCAAATATTCACACAGGAAAACAGATAATTTCTCTGCTTCTGTGCAGAGGGGGCAAAAACTGACTAAATTCCATTGTGCTAGTGAATGTCCTTAAATAAAGATCTAGATACAAATCTACTGACACAGCAGAAAAAAAGAGAAAATAGAACCTTATAAAAAAAATCTTGCACAAACAGTAACATTTAGAAAACATAATGCTGTGTTTCAGAAAATAACTGCACTGTTATTTAGACTCATACACAATAGGAAAACTGAGGGGTGTATCAATATCCCATCACTCCTAATTCAAGAGAGCAGCTACAGCTGACATGTCTCTGTGACATGTGGGCATCACCTTTACTGCCTTAAATGTCCTGTGAAGTGAAGCATATCAATTGGCTAGAAAATGCAAAATCTTAAAATATCAACAGCACTGTCATTAATCACACCACCAGAATCCAGGGAACAATATCCCTTTTCTAAGTTAAAAGGCAATTGGAAGGCAAATGTTAGAAGGTTCTTGTCACAGCAGCACTGCAGAAGGACTATATCGAGGCCAGATAGTTACAAAATGGCAGACCAAGAGATACTGACATGCATATCTGTACATCCATTATCAAAATGCTGCTAAGTGAATTCTAGACAATGATAAATATCATATTGTCTCAGGATTCACAGTAATACCATACTTAGCAATGGTACATAAATTATTTCAATTAAGGTTGAGCTTACTCTTCCTAGGCCTGGGGCTGGTGGTGGTGGTGTGGGAAATCTCAAGTTTTGAGGGGAAGATCTTGCTTTTGTGCAGTTGCTTTTGTTTCGAGGCAACTGGGAAGATTTTTCACTTTCATCTGTTGAATACGGAGTCTCATTTTCATTCTAGAAGACAAAGACATTTTTATGACATGCACTAAACAGGAGTTTACAAAAGCAATTTTAGTGCAAAAAAGCTTGGAAAGTCTCATTCACATCCCTCCCTCTCCAGCCCTCCCAGTCCTATACAGGAATAACTTTATCTGCTCATCATTTTAGCTATGTTGTCTTTCACTGGTGAATTTCTTATTGTCCACTCCCTTTCTTCCATGCTGAGTTCAACAAGTAAAGGGATGCTTTCATTCCCTCCATCAGCTTGTGTCGGTTTACAACAGAACTGTGCATCACTTCTCACTCTGAACACCAGCAGCACCACCGGACATATTAAAAAAAGTTGATTCTCCCCCTTCCCAACTCCTTACAGAAGAATGAAAAAGTGCCTCACCTCCCCAGAATGCCCCATCGCATTTACTGTTTCATCGCTGGTTGGAGGAAGCAAATCAGATAAGTTCTGCTCCTCCCGATTTCCATATCCTGTGTAGGTGACAACACACGTGCCTCTCTTCTGGTTGATGGAGGCAATAGTTGCTAGATACAAATTGCCATCCTCGGACCAAACAGCACTGCAGCTGTCACCAACTTTCCACTGCAAAAGAAACAAGAGAAGCATGTAAATACCTACATGACTGGGCAGAACGTACCTTTTCCTAAGCTACTTTCTGTCCAGAGAGATGGATCCCATCTACAGCGTTTCCTTTGCATTTACTGAAATTCCTCTATGTAACCTAAAGTTTATTACATCATCACCCCACACCACCATCCCAAAATGTTACTCTCAAGGTGATGAAGCAGCCACTTCTGCGTATGGAAGTACAACATGCAGCACAAGCAACACTGGTATTTACAAATGAGACGACCTGTTTCAAAGCTGCTGTATTGCTCTTGTTGTTATTTCTGATCTTTCTATGGTTTTTTCTCTTTATCACCAGGCTCTGTTCCTGCGTGTCTGAAGCCTCCGAGCACTCCCCATTTTTTAAGGCATTCTTAAGGAAGAGAAAGGAGAAAACAAATAAATGCCAATCCAGCGGCCTCAGCCCCAGCATCCAGCCCCGGTCGCGCCGACCCCTTACCTTGAAGGAGGCCACCGCCTTGTCGTACGCCTTGATGAGGGCCGTGTCGTCCCAGATGTCCGAGTCGTCGCTCTGGGGAGGCCACACACGGTTTAGAGCCATGGCGAGGCCCCGCTCCCGGCCCCGCTCCCGGCCCGCCCCGCCGCTCCCACCTGCCCGGTGCCGCGCCGGAACAGCACCGCGTCCGCCATGGCCGCGCTCCCGCCGCGACGCACGCGCCGAGCGCCGCGCCCGCCCCACCGCCGGAAGGGGCGAGGCCGAGCCCGGGCCGCCGGGATCCGCCGGGATCCGCGTGCTTCCCTGGGCCTGCTCTGCCGGGAAACCCGCCCCGGCGAGCTGCGCGGCGGGAGCCGGGAGCGAGCCAACGACAGGCGAGCGAAGGAATTGGTGCAGCACTCAGTGCTGGGCTCCTCAGTACAGGAAAGACAAGGAGCTACGGAGAAGGTCCAGCAAGGGGTCCCAAAGATGATTTGGGGTCTGGAGCATCTCTGATATAGTCGATTCGAGCCTGTTCTGTCCAGACAAAAGACTGAGAGAGGATCTCATCAAAACAGGCAAATATCTCGAAGGCAGGTGCCCAGAGGATGGTGCCAGATTCTTTTCGGTGGTGCTCTGCGACAGGACAGGCAGTAAAGGCCATAAAGTGAAACACAAGTTCCACCTCAACAGACAGAATTTCTTTACATTGAGGGTGGCAGAGCACTGGAACAGGCTGCCCAGGAAGTCATGGAGTCTCCCTCTCTGGAGACATTCAGACCTCACCTGAGCACATTCCTGTGGCATGTGCTCCAGCTGACCCTGCCTTGGGAGGGGGTTTGGACTGGATGATCTCCACAGGTCACTTCCACCCCTAACAATTCTGTGAATTTGCTTAACTTCTCAACTACTGCAGGTGTTACATTGCCAGCACCAGCTACATCTTCCTTCCAGCTCTCAAGCTGTGCCAGGGGCCTGTTACCAATGAATGAATGCACTTAGATGGAACACAGTTTAAAAAGCAGAGGCTTCAAAATCTTTCTCTGGAGGCTGGATCAGTTGCTAAGGAACATTCAGTGCAGGCAGCTGGCGAGAGCAAGGCTAGAGGCCAGCCCACTGCATAACAAAAGGCACAGGGACTTGTGGCACCAGCCGGGGAGCTGAGACACGGCAGGAGCCGCACCCAGACCTAGACTGGGAGGGTATAAAAGCCCAGAGGTTCCTTTGTTTAGGGTCCCTCCCCGAGGCACCAAGTGGAGCTGTGACTTTGTTAGTTATTGCATCAAGACTAAATTATATTGAACATCAGCATGTCTGAGACTGCCATAGGAAACATGGGGTTGTGCTGATAAGGCTTTATGTGACTGTGAGGGGTGTAGCTGTGAAGGGGCTTCATTCCCAGCTCAGGTGGTGGGAATGTGACTGACTGCCAGAGTGGCTCCTGGATGGTCACCAGGGAATTTTCCCCAACAGTTTTCCCCTGGCCAGTACACAATATACTCAAGCATCCCTGTGAAGCAAGGGCTGAATTTTTCCACACTAACTTACAGTCCTGAGGCAGGTTGAAGCAGTAATTTCAAATCATTTTAGTGGTGTGACAACTTCAAGATCTGCTTCCATTGGAACTCATTAACATCAAGCCTGCAGCCAGCTTATTTAAGTTGGTATCAGGACTCGATTGAGTCACTTTTGTACACCAACAAAGTCTGCAAGTCAAGAGGCATTTTTCCTATAGGGCAGATTTAAACTACATGTAAGGGTGCTTATAATACGCATTTCTTATAAACTTTATTTATACTTTATATTACACTTACGTTCTTATACTGCATTTCTCCACAGGATGATCCATTCCTTATGTTCTTGGTAACTTCTTGGAAATCAACTGATTATGAACCATAACCATTTCAGACTACAGTATTTCATGCAACATTTTATTGTAAAAATATTTTGAGATTTACAGTTCAGACCTCTGCAAGGTTAAGCACATTTTACAAGTATGTTCCATTCTGAATGCAGCTGTACTTTCAAGAATTCAGGCAACCAAATCTGGTCTAACTGTAGATTTAGAAATTCTGTTACTGGAACCATTAAGTAAAACTAACAAATGCAGCAAAAGCTAGAATAAAGCTATTGCTTAGTACTTTTATTCACAGACATGCAGAAGAGTTTAGTCAGTTTTGAAAGAGCACTGTAGACAACTAGGCCTATAGTAACCAGAAAATACTCTAACTAATGATAATTGAACAACTCTGCACAATAAATGTTTAATCATTTAATGGCTGGACACTTTTATGAATGATCTTCTAGGTCCTTCTGCTTCATCAGTGCACTCTACCTTCTCCATAGTGGCAGCTCACTTTGCTCCTGCCTGCAGAGACTTCCTTTCATTAGCTGCTTTTTGCTTTTGCTGCATGATTTCAGAGTCCCTGTGAAGAAAAAACAGCTGCATATCAGATACTGGCTCACAATTTTTCTAAGCAGAGTTCCCTCCCTTAGTAACTCCCACCTGAAAAAGGAAAAAATAATTTCTCAGTAAGCCACAAGCAGAGTGTTTTATTACCCCGTTTTTTCAGTGCATGCGTTACTCCATGAGGCAGACAATTCACTTGATTAGTACACCTCATATAATTCTTTTGGTTTTAGAAGTAAAGGACAAAATGGATCAAACATCTTGAAGAAAGCATTACACAATCTTTTCCTGTTTGCAGTACGCAAAAATCTGGTCACAAAAATTAAAAAGCATTACAGAGCATAATAAAAATACATCTTTTTAAGCAGAGACAGCAAAATTTAATCATCAGTTTATGCTCTGGCAAGTGATTAGTCAATGAATAAAACACAGTATTTAAATGTTATGTTAGCTAAGACACTGGATTCTTTCTGACCCATCTGCCTCTCTTTTTCAGCCTAAACATTTACTCAGCTTTACTAGATCTTACCTCTGTTTCCTCTGAGAAGCAGACAAGCTATCTTCTTTCCTTTTGCCTTTGTGGATCTCCTGAGTTTTCTTCAGGTTCTTTTGGCGAGCAAGTTCACGCTGGTTCCCGCCTGCAAGATAATAAACAGTTAAACAAGTACTACCACTTGCTTTTTCCCCACACAGTGTACCTGTGTAAAAGTCTGTTATAAAGGCAGTACTGTTTGGCACAATGTGTAGAGCTGATATGGTCATACCTGCTATCTCAGTGTATAACAGGAGAAATTAAAGGCTCATAGTTGTTACTTTTTTAATTCTATACATCATGTTCAAGAAATTACCAAAATTCTAATATTCCTTACAGAAACAAAATGTAGTTTGCCACAAAAGGCTGAAGGAAAACCATCACACCAATAGGCTGGGCAAAATCATGTCAGTAACTCATCCAAAGACAAGCCATCCACTCTCAAACACATTCCAGCATTCGATACAGCTTACAAATTAATTTTAGACTGAAATAACAGCACTGAAGTTGACAGCACTCAAAGACTATTCAAGAGATGACCTTAAAAGGTTTTTTAAATTTGAAATAAAGTGCAGAATGTAAGCCTGGGCCTTAGCAAGTGGGTGGCATTACTTCCACAAAAGTGAGAAGGGTAACATTACTTCTGTATGTATATAAAGACACAAATGCACATCACAGCCAGTAGAGAGGACACTTCAGGGAAAAGACAGCCTTCCCCACGACTACCAACAAGATAGGAATGCAATCTCTGATCACACAAAGTTCCTGAGGGCACAACATCAAAACTATCTATCCAAATACTCAGGGTCTTCCAGGTAATGGCCAAAGACTGAAAGATCTTCTGCACAAGCTGGCAATCTCTCCTCAGTATTCTCTTCCTTAGTTGTATTTTGCTCCAACCTGCCAGACCTGGTTCACTGGCTTGGTACTTCTTGCTCTACTTCTTTTGGACTGACAGTGTTCCAGATATGCTATGCATAATCATTTGTCCTGTTGAACTAACACGATCTTTTATACTCAAAAATGACAATTCCACCTCTCCATAATTTCTGTTGTCTCCCTTTTCAGTCTCTCTCCATTATTAAGACTGTCTATGCCATCTTTCAGTCTCAAAGCCAGATATCTCAATCTTGAGGTGCCTGTAATTTCTGGTCTACAAAAGCATCTTAGGACTAGGTCACTTTTAAACACCAACCTGCTGGTATGATCCACCACTTTGTACCCACACCATTTCTGAGCACACAAAGGTACCTGCCATGTCAGCAAGCAGACAAGATCAACCCTGCAGAAGCAGGGGTTTGTGCATTCTTCACAACAGCCGATGGACTGCCTGGTAAGAGATGCCAGAAGCTCAAGTGAAAACAGCCCTGTATGACTGCTGCTTCCCAAGAACCACTCTTGTCTTGGAAGATAACTTTTGTCTGTGACAGGACATAAGTACTACCTTTTGGAAAAGCTAAGAGAACTCTACTCATCATCCTCACTAGCATCCTGTCCCCAAAGTCCATCTAGAAAAAGGGCAGCTGTTTGTTCAGAGACTGAAGCAAACCAGCTGTCTCTGGCAGTACTAGTGTTGATTAGAATTGATGACTCATGAGCAGATGACACATTCCAGGCCATAAATGGTTCCTGGTACTCAGGAGGCCAGAACGTTATATGAAGGACTGAGCAGCAATGAAAGAGCTCTTCTACTGTGCTTAAAAAAAAAACCAAACCAAACCAAAAAAAACCACCAAAAACCAGAAGTCTCTTCTTTTATCATGAAGAAAACAGAGAGGAAGGAAAAACGATCTGCTAAAGCCAGAATTACCCTCCACCCCAAACCTCATGTACTTCCTTATGAGCAGTTACTCTCCACCCTTAAATTCCGGTTCTTCCTTGTTTTCCAAGCAGACTCTGCAGACACGGGCTCTGCAGAGTTTTTCCATAGACACGGTAAGGTTTTAAAATTAGAAACAGAACTCAACTGTATCACTGAAAAGCAGCTGGCACAACAAAGCAGAGAAGATAGAAAAGCTGAGCAATACAGAATGCACGCAAAGCATAGAATACCAAACAATTCTCTGAAGTAAAACTTACTTCTACCTTCAGTGCTTCCACATAAACATTGCCAAGGACTATTTGGTCCCATTACATCCTCTAGGATGCTGAATAAGTGTCCCTACCATCAAGGGAATCACTGGTCTTTTCTTCATTCTGTAATATCAACCTAAATCTTCCATGAAATTGTTCCAACAGAAGACAATTCAGCTTCCTGAAATTCAAGCATGAACTACCACAAAAAGAGCAGTACACTCCTGCTTATACACCTTCATACATTCCTCAAGCATCCCCATCCTGGCCTGCATATGCAAGACCTACACCTCATTTCAACTTGTCTTCGCTCTTTCAACTCCAGGAGAAGAAAAACGCCAACAAAAATCCTAAATGCGCTTCTTTATTATGTTCTGTGCACAAACTGTTTATGTTCCAGGTCTTCAGCCGCACTTCAGCAGCTGTGTGCTCTCAGAACTGTATTTTCCAAATGAATGTAAAAGTACAGCCTCAAAACTGTGTTTTTTCGAGTGAATGTGAAAGCACGAGCTCAATTAAACACAAGGAGTTTCTGTACTGCCAGACATAGCAGGCAGAAGGCACAGGAGCCCTCCCAGCAGTCGGGAGCCGGAGCATCCTGGGTCCGGTTAACAGTTCTCCGCCATTTTAGAGCGGGTGTACGAGCACTGCTGCTCGCCAGCACTGAACACGGTGACGACTTACAGAGTGCTCCTGCCCCTTCAGCAACAGCCTCAACAACCTCAGCTTAAACAGCAGAGTATCCAATGTTCAGCACTGATATAAAAGTCCTTTATTTTCAGTCTTGATGGCAGCCGGGACTGAAATGAAGGGTGGCTGTTGTTTCAGCCCATCATCACCTTAATTCCTGCCCCCGATCCCGCCACCACTCATATGCCGGAAGGCGGAGGATGTTTTCGCCTCCAGCTTCGGATGGCGGCAGAACGTGGGTAAAAACCTCCTCCCCATACACTCACTATAGGCGAGATTTCGCTGGTGGGACGCCAAGTCCGCAAAGAGCCGGACGCGGCAGCGGCCTCACACAGCGGCCGACTCTCAGACCCCGGCCCAGGCATCACCCCCAGCCGGACTGCCCTCGGCGTCGCGCCCATGCCTGGAGCCGACCAGGAGATCGGCCCAAGTCCCACCGCCCACTTCACGACCCGATAGGCCCCAAGCAGCCGCCAGTACTCACGGGTCATGGCGAGACGATCAGGCCGCGAAGCACCACTACGGCTCGCACCGCTACTGCTAACCACCTGCCTATAACTACCAGCCGCCGCTGCCACCGCCGGAACCGTCTGAGGCGTCGCCTGCTGCCGTTGCCCCTTATGCCACCTCGCTGGTCGCTGACGTCACGGCGCCGCGCGGACTTGGCCCAATCAGCGGGACGCGCGCAGCTGCTTCCCACCCCGTGGGCGGGAGTCCTGCGAGATTGGTGCCGTGCGTCCTCTTGGGCTCGGGGGTGAGGGAGAGGGTGGGGGTTTGGTATAGTAGCCTGGGCTCGGAGACAAAGCGAGCGCCTGGAGAGTTGCTGAGAGCCGGCTGAGCCGGCTGAGGAGCTGCCGGGGCCTTACAGGCGGCTACGGTGCCGTTATTGGTTGCCCCTTAGAGGCTCCGCCTCCTGCCGCTCCTCTCCTGGTCGGCGCACGCTGATGACGTCGCGGGGCGCGCCGCCGGGGCGGCACGCCGTGAGCCGGCCGGGCTCGCGGCATCAGCCGGCGCACGCCGCCGCGCGCTGCTGACGCCGCCGAGTTCGCGCCTGTCCCGGGAGCGCCCGGCGCGCGCCTCTCCCGGCGCCGCCGCCATGTTCCGGCGGGCCCGTCTCACCGTGCGACCCAATGTGCGGCCCCCGGGCAGGGCCGCCGCCACCGGCGCTGGCGGGGTGGACCCGGAGCCGCCGGAACCCCCAGGTTCCGACACCCCGGCGGTGGACGGAGCAGGGACCGCGGCGGAATCGGCGGACGCGCGGCGGGCAGAGAGGTGAGTCCCGCCGAACTTCCCCCGGCTCTGTGTCGGGCCGCGGATCCCCGGGAGCGGGACGGGGCTGTGCGGGGCAGGAGCCCGGCGGATCCCGGGAGGTTGCGGTGGCTCTGCGTAGCGCTGCGTGCCGTGGCCCGTCACCGTCTGGTTGTCAGTGCTGTGAAAGGGCGCTGGCTCGTCCTGCAGATCTCGTGGAAGACGCGTGCGGTCGGTGCCCGGTGACTCCGTGTCCAGGGTTGTCAGACAAAGACTTGGGGGTGTTCGCAGCCTAAGATGAACCCCCGTTTCTTCACTGCCGTTGTGCAGCAGGTCCTGGAATAACATTGCAATTGGCTGCCCCGGGAGGTGGTGGAGTGGTGACTTCCTTGGAGGTGGTTAAGGAAAGATTGGACGTAGCATTTAGTGCTGTGGTCTGGTTGACAAGGTGGTGTTGGGTCATAGGTTGGACTCGACGATCTCGAGGTGTTTTCCAGCCCAGTTGCTTCTGTGATTCTGTAAGTGAAGACTGCAAAGGAGGGGCCCAGTGTGGTCCGACACTCATTATTTCTGACTCCACGGCAGCCAGTAGCTCTGGTTTGTTGTGTGCTGCAAAAATTATTTGTGCTCTGTAACCAGATGAGTTTGATTTTGTATTCCTACAGCATTTGCTGTTTTATGTTCATTTCTTTATGCATTGGCAAGGGAGGACTTTCTTCCTTTTTGCGGGCTTTATTGTCTATTTTTTAAGTTCTTAAAGGGCTTTTTATTGTGATGGAAGCACATGGTGAAGTTGGCCTTAGGACTGGCCCTCCCTGAGGACATCCCTGTTGTAGGTTAAGCCTGGCTGGTTGCTAAACCCCACCCAGTTTCTTGCTTGCTTCCCCACACCCCTGCCCATCCCAGCCTTGTGAGATGGGCAGAAAATCAGAACAGCAAAAGTGTGAGAAAAGTTGTGTCAAGATAAAGACAGTTCAGTAGATCCTGTGCACATAAGTAAAGCAGAATTGGGGATTCATTCAGCACTACCTGCAGGTGCTTTATTGTCTCCAGGAAGGAGGGGATCAATCACTCATAACAGGTACTTGGGAAGACAAACGCCATAACTCCAAATGTCCTTTTTTTCTTCTTCCCCTGGGTTTTATTGAGGAGCACAATGTCACATGGTGTGGGGTAGCCCTTCATCTTCTGAGATCAGCTGTCCTGGCTGCGTCCCCTCCCAGCTTCTTGCTGATCCCCAGTGGTCAGCCACGGTGCACAGTGAGCAACGACCCTGTTGCTGCACAATCATTGCTCAGCATTAGCTGAAAACAGGGTGTGCTGTCAGTGCTCTTGTGTCGCAATTCTGAAACAGCACCGTGTGAGCTACTGTGAAGGAAGTTAACTGTCCCCACCAAAGGCAGTACAGATCACTGTTTCAGGACATCCTCAGTCTGATAATCGTTCTTCAGAACAACATTCATACTTCTTTTGTACAGCTGGGTTTGAGTCTTTCATAAATACCTTTATTCTTTCAGTTGAAGCTTGCCCCTTATGACAGCATGATGAAACAGTGTTAGTGTCTTCTGTTTCAGTGGCTGGAAATTCAGGTATTAGACTAGTTGGCATGGCATATCTTTAGGAAACCCATACTGCCTTTTATTCAACTTGTGTCTTACATCTTTACTTGTTTTACATTGTGCTTCAGGATGTAATTTTTATGTTACAACAATCACCTTACTGGATCCTTGGCTATCTGTTGTTTTTTTTTTTTAAATGAAGAATTTTTTTCCATTTTTTGCTTAGAGGCTATTGTTGCTGTTTCAGGAGATTTGTAAAAGACTTTTGTGTTTGTAATTTAACAGGAGCATCAGTGTAATATAATTTTAAGTTTCAAAACTAGAAATTGGTGTGACTCTGAAAAGCACTGCAATCTGTTCTCATGGCCTAAAAACAGGCCTTTGCCATATAGCCTTCTGACAGGGTAGCCCACCTAGCTGACCAGGAATCCAGTTCATGAGAACTTCTTGGATCTCAGTAGAGCTTTCTATACTGGCTGTCACACTATCCTTCCTTCTGGACAAAACATCTAGCACACACCTGGATGAACGCATCATGTGATGGGTGAGCAACTGGTTCATGGGTTGGGTTACAGTGAATGGGGTGACATCAGACTGGTGACCTGTCACTGGTGGGGTTCCACAGGGCTCCTTCTCAGCCCTGAGCTCCTCAACAGCTTCACAAATGACCTGGACACAGATTTCAAAGCTATATTAAGTAAGTTTGCCCATGATACAAAATGCACATGATACCTGGACAGGGAGGCCCTGCAGAGAGACCTCAGCAAATTGGAGGGCTGGGCAAACACCAGGCATATGAAGTTCAACAAGGGAAAGTGCCAGATTCTGCACCTGGGGTGGGGCAGCTCTGAGTGTATGGACAGACCAGGGAACAAGAGACTGGAGGAAAATGATCTGAGGGTCCTGGTCAGTGTCAAGTTGAACGTGAGTCAGCAGTGCCCTGGCAGGCAGAGGGGCCACCCGTGTCCTGGGGTGCATCAGGCACAGCATCACAGCCAGGCAAGGGAGGGCATTGTCCTGCTCTGCTCTGCTCTGCTCTGGGGCAGCCTCACCTACAGTGCTGGGGGCTGTTCAGGGTGCCACAGTATGAGAAAGACATTGAGCTGTTAGAGGGCATCCAAGAGGGGGGGCAACAAAAATGGTGAGGCCTTGGGGTGAAGCTGGATGAGGAATGGTGAGGTCACTTGTTCTGTTCAGCCTGGAGGAGACTGACGGGAGACCTCATTGCAATCTACAGCTTCTTCATGAGGGAAAGTGGAGGGGCAGACACTTAACTCTTTATTCACAGGTGCTCAAGTCTGTGTCTGTAGCATCAGTCACTTTACATAGTTTTGTTTTCTATATACTGAATAAGTTTTGTTAAATATCAGGGAAATTAAAATTCTGTAAGAGAATTCTAATTTTTTAATATACTCTCTGTTAGATTTTATTTAACTGTTCAGAAATCCAGTGCTGCACTCCAATTAAAAACTCACATAACATAGATGGTGTGGAGAAGGTGAATGAAGAATTACTTTCCAATGTCTTTGCTGTACAAAGAACAGTGGATGTTGAGTGGAACTTGCAAGATCTCATTCAAAACACCTAAATAGGCACCATGTAAGAAGCCCTCTAAACTCTTTGCCCAAGGATTTTCTGTACTAAAAATGTGTATGAACTCACAGTGTGGGACAAATTGATTCAGCCATTTAACAGAGGCTGCTAAATGCAAACACATAATCTGCAGCATATACCTGAATCATCGAAAGTAGCTGGAGAGAATTTTGAAAAGTTTGACTGTGTGTTTATACTTTTTTATATTTCTTGGAAAACATTTACTTCTGACCACCATTTTTAAAATGTGTACATGAACCATTGTTGTCCTTACTTACAGAACCAAGGCATAGTTCCAACATAAAAGTAAAAAAAACTCTCTTTATGACTCAGTTGTAATTATATACTACAATCTTACTATGAGCAACAGCCATGAAGCTGAACACTGGTGGAGTCAGCAGATTTGGGATGATCATAATGGTTGGCAGTTTTACTTGCGCTTTGAAAATCATTTCTATATAAGTGATAGAAAAAGTACTTACATACCAAATTTTCCAGGGAAGCTAAGAGCTATTAATGTGTTAAGTGTGAGCAGCAGTTTGACTGCTGAAGTTTTTGTGGAAGTCACAGGTTACATATCATCTACTTGCAAATGTGTGAGAGGAATGTTCACTTTTGTTGTAATAAAAATCATCAAACCACTGTTACATACAGCTTTGGTTTTAATATATCACCTATGTTATGTAAATATTTTTTTTAAAGTTATGTAATTTTTTAGAAAGCTTTATGGTACTGATATTTTCAGCTGAAAGGAGAGAGCCTTCCAGAAAAAGAGGTGGGGTGTGAGAATGTGTTACTATTGCAAGCTTGTGCATCAGTGATTAGTATTAGAAAATAATGTCGGCTCCTAGAGCTGATTATTTGATGAGGAAGTACCAGCTACATGTTGGTCCTAGCATGGCTTCTTGTGTATAGCTGCTTTCCTGTAGCCTAATGTTGGGCCATAAACACATCTTGAAACTAAGAGCAACAAATCTATCACTGTAAAGAACTTCAGAATACTTTCTTAAATTTTCCAGTGATGACAAAGCGGACAATACAAGTGGCGCTGGGGAAGCTAGTAAACCTGCAGAGATGCTTACACAGAGAAGAAAACGTATCTCCACCATGCCAAATCTTGTCAAACCCAGAGCTGGACCATCATCTACTCAGCGTTCTGCACCAAAACCACAGAGGCGAACATCACAAGCTTCTGATGGCAGTGCTTCACTTCAGAAGGATTCCTCCCCATCAGAAAAGAGTAATGTTGAAAGCTCTGTAAAGTCTCCTATGCTTCCTGAGAAGAAAACACCTGTGCCACAAGTGCCACAGTTTTCACCGCTAAAAAAGTCTGTGAACAAAGAGCAAACTGTTGGTGTAGCTGCTCAGAAAAATGATGATAGCTTGCAGAAGAATGTACCCTCTCCTCTCAAGGAGAGACCAACACAGGAAAGATCACGAGCACAGGAGGAAAAGCTACCTGTGAAACCTTCTCCTGAGAAAGTCAGACGAACATGTTCTGACCGCGAAAGGATCCTCAAAGCTCGGAAATTAAGAGAAATGCTTAAAGAAGAGCTGAAGAAAGAGCGGATGGTAAGGCCTGTGTTGAGCGGTGCTTATCTGTGAAGGGCAAGACGTTTGATTCACCCTGCATACATTATCTCTTTGCAGTAGTGTTTTCTGATGATTGTCAGCTGCTCACTGCTAGTTGTCTGTCACACCTCATAACTCTCTATGTATTTATTCTGTTCATAAGCAGTAACAGTGCTTTGTTCCCTAATAATACAGATTTTACAAAGAATTGCCTACGTTTTTCTTTGATTAGACCACAAGTCTTTTTGGCATGACACCTGTTATTTTGTAGTCAACATCCCAATTTTGAGAGTTTCACAATACAGCAGAGAAGTGTGCTGCAAGCAGGATGGATTTGGGATATTTTTTCAAACTGGTCATTGTCAGAGTTCTGTAATGTTGAATAACTTTTAACTTATTTGTGCCAGGTATTGAATGCTTCTGAAAGAATAAGTGGCTTAAGGGTCTGTAATGCCCTCGCTGAGAAAGGGACACTTTTAAGATAATCTTGTTTTGGTTCTTGGGAGTGGTATGTGTGTGTGTGTGAATAACAAAATTCTATGAATGGGGTACTTCAAAAATAAACAAAAGTAATAATAATTTGTGAACTATAAAATATTTTCAGGGTGAATCTAAGTGCTTATTGGTTTTTTTTTGTTTCATTTTGATTTGTATGGAAGAAGTTGAAACACAGGCCTCCAGTAATTGAAGGACGTTCTCCACCAGATCGTTCTAAAATGACCATGAGAGACTTAATATACTATCTGCCAGAAAACAATCCTATGAAGTAAGTATGACTTTTTGTCTCTCTCCTTAGGTTAAGTTACTTTTCAACCTCTATAATACTTAAATATGGAGTATTGGCACAGATACAGAGTTGTTGCAGTGGTAACAAAGGCTTCTAGACTAGCTTCTAGTTTTCACATCTACTTAATTCTAGTGCAGAAGTGAGAATGGAGCTTAGTGTACTTATTGAAACACACGAACATGTATCTGTCCCTAGAGTTGATTTATCTCTGCAGAAATACAGACTAGTAGAATTTTTTTTTCCAGCTCCCTGCTGTGAAATTTTTAGTTGTGGTTGTTAGGGATAATTGCCCACCAGACTCAGTGGACTTAGGAAGCTAAGTATTTCTCCTCCTAGGTGCTGAAGTGAAAAATGCACTGCAAGACCCTAGTGGTGTTTACCGTGGATGAATGTAGTTGCTGCTGCTTCACTGGCATGTTTCACTAATGCAGCTGGCTGTACAGACTGCCACAAACAGAGCAAAGCAGGGCCTTTTTCCTGCAACTGCCAAAAGCAATCACATGAATAGAAGTTCAGTTATCTAAGTCCTGTTCTTTCACTAGTAGATGAATTTTCTGGTATCATCTGTTATCACTCGCTTCTTAACAATTGTGTGTTTGTGTGTTTTATTTATCACTTCCCTTATTTTTTCTTTTACACTGAATAGTCCCCTAGGGGTAAAAAGCAAGATGCTTTCATGTTACCTGTATCCATACAATGGATTTCTGCTTGAAGTATCTTTTTTTGTCCTTGCTTGTACAAAAAAGGGCAAAATTTACTAAGCAGAGGTTGTTTGTAGTTCAATGTAGATGTGATACAAAGAGCTGAAAAAAAAGCTTTGTGTTTCTTTGTCCGTTGTGCACTAAAAGCCAGTTTCCTGGAAGAAAGCAGAAATATATCTGTACAAACAATAATCTCTAGCTTTTTATGACATTCTAGGTCTTCATTGGTAGAAGAAAAGAGAACAGAAAGAAGTTCTACACTGTGTCAAATGAAGGAGTAAGTCTTGATGGTGAAGTATAGTTGGAAAGTTTTCTGGTGTAAAAACCCCTGCATTTCTGTGATAATATATTTTACTGTTCAAATATCACAGTCTAATTTATAAAAATTGCAATTTTGGCTGGTATCGTGGTTAAAGAACATTTTGCTTGCAACCTTAAGTTTTACATATTTCCATTTACAGTTGAATAAAAAGCAGGTTTCAGAGTTCACATATTGACTGATTTCTTGATGTATTGCATTGGTGGGTGGTTTATCAAATTGTTGAATGTCTGTTGAATGAGCAGCAATTCAAAACACTGAACAGTATTTTTGTGTGCTGTCTTAAAAATTGTAGACAGGAAGAGAAAAGTACTCCTCATCATGAAGAAGAGGAGGAGGAGGAAGAAGAGAATGGGGAAGAGAGTCAGGATGGCCCACTTCTCGTTCCTCGTGTGAAAGTAGCAGAAGATGGTTCCATCATTCTGGATGAAGAAAGGTGACAAATTCTGTGCCTGACTCATGGACAGTATTGCATTGCGGCTCAGTTTGCAAATAGAGGACTACTTTGGATGGGGATGAGAATGAGTGTATTTATGTTTGAGAGTTGAGCTACACAGACCTAGGAAACAAAGACGTGGCAAAATACAAACAGCAGTAGTCTGCATCTTTGTAATGGCATACTTTATGAGAAATATTTTTGGGGAAAGAGGTAGAGAGGAAGATGACATATTTTATTACTGTGAATGAACACTGAAGATTTGTCAGACTTTCAGATGTCTTCTTCTGTTTTGCTGACTTTTTTGCTTCTCATAGTTAACATGTATCTGCTTACTGTTATTTGGTTATCAGTATGATTTGCTCCGGCTTTGCATCTTGACTGTTGCTGCTTTATTCTCCTGTCAGTGTTTTCAGTAACTTTGCTTATAATATGATGTTTAAAAAATAGATTATCAAATTTCTGAGTTCCCCAAAGGTATTAACATGAAATTTATGCCAAGGTTAAAGGATAAAGGTGGCCTGGTAAAAGAATTTGAAAGTATTGAAGAAGGATATTGAGAGGTTGTCATGGTTTTATAAAATAGCATTCTCAAATGTTAAAAAGTCCTTTTTTTTTTTTTTGAAGCTACTTAATTATTTCTGTCTGTATTACATATATATATATATATATATTATTTATATTATATGTAAAACAGAGAAAGCAAATTTACTTACAGAGGATGAATAGGGTCGTGTTTTCTTACTGCATTCTCCCATTAAAGTCCGTGTTAGTGTAATAATTAAAATTATTACACAATAGACATGCTCACTTGTGGAAAAAAAATTTGAATAGCTGTCTTATAAACATCTACTATATTTTTTCTTAGTAATATTTTGAGGTGTGTCTTTCTTGTTTTCTTTCCCAGCTTAACTGTAGAAGTTCTAAGAACAAAAGGTCCATGTGTTGTTGAAGAAAATGATCCCATCTTTGAGCGTGGCTCTACAACTACATATTCTAGCTTCAGGAAAAGTTTTTACACGAAGCCATGGTCAAATAAAGGTGAATGTATTTTTGGTTTCAAGCTTTGAGTCCGCAGAAAAGTTATTGTTTTCATGTATGCTTTATACTTGACAGTTTTCATTCCCAGTGGAGTAAATGGATCTACTTACATGTCATCTCATGTAATCTCAACCCTCCACACTCTTACAACAGGCAGAGCTGGGGTATTTACTGTGAAAACTGACATTTTTAAAAAATCCAGTGCCTTTTAATGTGCAGACTGCCTGTACTTTTTTTCTGCCATGGATGTTTAGATGCTGAGAAAATGCTAGTCTGCTTTACCAAGAGCATAATTTTGGATTCTGGTTTACAGATATTTGAGTTCTATATGGTACTTAAATAGGTTCTTCCCTCATGGGCAGGAGTAGATTGTATAAGGTATTTCTGTGTGGACTGGTTTCAGTGCAAGTGGACAGCTGTGTTCTTATGAGTGGGTAGGTTGGGTTCTTCATTACTCCTGTTGTGAATTGACTCTTATCTCCAGGTTTACAACACTGTGCAAGACTTTTTACAATTGGAAATTACTTTTTACTGCTATGGATGGAAAAATTGGCTTCAGAATTCATTGTGGTCTCTTTAGAATGCACTCTTTTCCTTTTGATAATGGAGAGGGTAAATTTACATGATGATTTTCTGATTTCTGTTTGTGCTTATGTTCATAATAAAAATGGATATGGACAATTTGAGGTTGGTTAGCTTTGATTTACTAGCTTTAGAAAGCACACTTCACATTCTGCAGTTTTCTAATAGTTTAGACAATTCTTTCTGTTGATAGTTCATTCAGCAAATGTTATTAGAGGGACCTAGGTAAAATAACAAACATGTTCCATACATACTCACCTGGACTTGCAGCTACAGTAGACAACCTCAAAGTTACTGATCTTATGAAATTAAGTTTACAAGTTGTTTTTATTTCTGAAGAAGGATGGTTTAGTAAATATTTAAGTGTGTGTAATTTTGTCTTTCTTTTCCCTTACAGAAACAGACATGTTCTTTTTAGCTATCAGTATGGTAGGAACAGACTTCTCCTTGATTGGGCGGCTGTTTCCTCACAGAGCCAGAGCAGAAATTAAGGTAAAAATTAAAGCATTCAATAAAGAAATTAAACATGTGATTTTACTTTTCTTTTTCTTATTTGCATTCCCATGCTTCCTCTACTAGTGTTGATAATTTTTGGTGCGAATTTTCTTGACTGTAGTGCTTGTTTTCTGATACCTGTTTCAAGAGATTGTATCTGAAATATTAGAATGCTAGTTGAATTTCTATGGCTGTATGTAGTAAATGTAGCGTCCTTAAACGTACTTTGTTTTAGTTAAAGAATGCCGATAGGCCATTTAGACTGTTATCTTTTTTGTTGTACACAGCTGGGAAAGTCTTTGGTATTTCAAACCTTGCTCAGATTAAATGGCAGGAAAAGGTGTAGAAAATAATAAAAAAGGTATTTCTGGTGATAAGCTGTGGTAACAGATTTTATATTTAAAAATTAGTTACAAACTTGTGTTCTGTGGATAGGCATGTGAATTTCAACAACTGTAGTTGGTATGTTGCACTGAAGGCATAGCTTGAGCTGCCATTTTGTGCCACATATTGTTGCATTTCTTTCTTAAGATAAACACAGCTGTGCATTTGCTTTTAGAACAAGTTCAAACGTGAGGAAAAAGCTAATGGATGGAGAATAGACAAAGCTTTCAGTAAGTAAATATTCCCTACCCTACAATGAATCATTAAATGGTAGCCCATCTATTTTGATGGTATTTTCTCTGCTTTGCCTTGTTTGAATTACTTAGAAGAAAGTTTTTGCTCATAGATGAATCCAGAGGCTGTGGCATCTTAGGTTTTCATTATAAGTATAGTTCACAACAATGATATTTAGGTTTGTTTTCTATTTTTTCTGGTTGTCTGGTAAATGAGATTAATATAAACTTTCTCTATATTCAGTTGAAGATAATTCTTTTTATTAATGGGAATTTCTAGCACATTTATTTATTGTGAACTGCTTTGAGACTCCTTAAAGACTTTCTTTGTTAGTTGAATGAGGTACGTATGTTCTACAGCAGTATGTTCATGCATTATTTGATAATGTGGTATAGTTAATGTATTTGTCAGTCCTTACATTTTTTGAACTACTTAGTTTATAACTTGTTTTTTAAAGTCAAGGTACCATATTCCAGTCACCTTTATGTCACCTTCAGCCCCTGCCCAAGTGATACATAAAATACTTTCAAGAACTCTCTCTTTAAATGTATCTGACCTTTGCTTTTTAATATTATGTCATGTATCACTGATTATTTTACAAAGATGAAACTTGAAAAACTAATCAACTTCAAAATCTGTTCTGTTTCTTTGCTTTAATCTGATAGAAGAAAAACGACCCTTTGATTTTGAATTCTTTGCCCAGCTGCTTGAGAAGGTCTTAGCAGATGAGGGAAAGAGGAAGCAAAAGACTGTTAAAAGCCAAAAGCCAAAAGAAAAAAAGTCTCCAAGGCCACAAAGGAAGTCAAAAGGTATTTTAAAAGAGTGTTTGAGATGACATTACAGAGCAGTGATCAGTAATATGTTGCTATCAGAGGAGAAATCATGTAGGGCATCACATATTCCTTCCCTATTGTAGACAGGACAAGAAGATTTTAGCTTCATAGTTGAACTTTTTCAGATGTAGTTTACTGATGTACAGGATGGTAATAATTAGTAACAGAGCAGAAACATGATACCATGGTGAAAATGGTGCTGTTCCACCAACCGAAGTGCTGATATTCTAATTTACTGAGTAGTACATATCTCCATGGGTTGCTAATGAATTCACTTCTAGAATTTTTTGGGCCAAAGTCGTATCTTTAGCAAACTCGTCTGTGTTGAAAGTTTTCTTGCATTTAAAAGTCTCTTCTTTTAAGGGTTCTGTTTCTCTTTTGATAGTAGTTGAACTTTCTGAGTCTGAGCAGTATGATTATTTTCAGAGAATGATGTGAAAGTTGTTTTATCTTTCTGGTTTGTTCAAAATAAAGATTACATTTAATTACTGTGGATCACCACTGTGTTTCACTACCTCAGTACCTGGGAAAGGACCTTTGACAGATGTGCTTTAATTAAAAGCAGGTATATTGATACAGTTTCATACATTTTTTGCTGATTTTGTGGCATTGTTCACTTGTTTCTTCCACAAGGACCTATCATTTTGTAAGTGGTATTGTGAAACAAACAAGTGAACATCTTTTTGAAGAGGATGCTAGCTAGGAATAAAGATCTCTTAAAATGGAAGAAGTTACTGCTTTTCTGTTCCCTTGGTTTTGGATGTGAGTAAGTAAAATATCTCATGTATTAGGACTTAAAACCATGTGGAGAAATCTTGTTTCTACACTTTAGTGGTAGATTAAAGGTATGTCATGCATAAAACAATGTGACTATGCTTTTCTTCTTCTCATTCATTTTGGAGTTCTTAGTTACAGAGAAATTAGTTCATTTAAGATGAATAACAAGGAGAGGAAAGTTCTTGGTGGTTAAATAGAGGATCAACTCAAAATGTCCTTAAAATAGGGGTTTAACTCATTAAACCCAGAAAATAACTTGTTATTTATTAGCTAGATAAAATTTCAGCTTCCTTATGTAAGCTAGAATGATCAACTGTTACACATTTATTGATGAAAAATTGCTTTTTTGTATGTATGGCATATATTGGTACATGGCATATATATACATATATATATATATATATATATATGGCTTTTGGGTATATATGGCATATAAAGTATGGCATATATTTTGTAACCATCATCACCTATTTCTGCAGACATACAATAACTCTTTGTAGGAGTAGCAATGTCTGTTTTTCACTGAACCCAAATGTGACTGTATAAACTGCAAAAAAGCACAGGCACAATAACATTTACTAAATTGGCTTTGCATCCCATATTGACTTTCCCCTGCTGAAGTGTTGTCCCATGTACAGAATATGTTTTGTACTAAATGCTGACACTTTTCTGGCAAGTCAGTGGCTGATGTTCCCCAGTCCTGCTCATACACCTGGCATTGTATTGGCAGTGATGCATGAGTACACAAATGTTTTTAGTAGAAATGCCTTTGCTCTTTGTGGCTCCTAGTACTCCACCAGACTGTTGACCAAGAGCCATATTGTTGTCTCAATAGGAAAAGCTGCCAGCACAGAAGCTGCTAATGATCAAGATGAACCTCAGGAAGATGGAATTTCTGATGCAGAAACAGAAGCAGATGGTGTGACAGCTGAGAAAGAAAATGAGGAATCTTTGAACATTTCTGAACGAGCAGAAGAGGTTGCATTAGAGCCTGCATTAGCAAAAAAGAAGAGAAAGAGGAAGAGAAAAGATGATCTTGAACAAGAAGTGGAGAATATTCCAGAAGTAGTGCCTGTTCCTTCAAAAACTGCTGAAGAAGGGAAGTCCTCTAATAAAAGTAAGAGGCAAAAATGCTCACTTTCAAATGTTCAAATAGAAATTTTATAGAAAGTCATGGCAAACTTTAAAGTCAAAATTTGCCTTTATGTTGCTTATCTGCCTTGTAGGAGATTGTCTTTTAAAATCAGCTTTCATTCTAAATCTAAACATACTTTGTTTTAAATGAGAATAGATCTCTTGAATCTTAGTAGTTACATCTTTTCTAGTGGGATTTTAGTCTTACATTAACTCTTCTTCACTGTAGCTAGGATTTGATTACTGAAATTCCAAGATGTTTCCCAGAATGTCCAAACTGATTTAATTCCTATTAATTGTCAGGGAAACAAGTGATACATGATTCAAGCAGTGATGGTGATACTACCTGTGGAGAAGAAGTGGATTGTGCTACTGAAGGAAAGGAAAATGAGACTGCTGTTATAGAGGAAGAGAGAACAGAGTCCTGTTCACCAGTGAATAAGCAAATGGAGAGCAAAGGTGGAGTCAATTTATGCAGGTAATATTTATAATGGAAAGCTTAGGCAAAACAAAAAAATAGCTTAAAGTTTATTATTGTTTTTATTTATTCATGATTGCCACCATTTAACTGGCACAGAATATGCAGGTTTCTGAGAACTGTCCTGGGCTCTAGTAAGCTGTTTATGATTTATATACTCAAAATATTCTCTGCCCTAATGGGCCACCCTTGCAAAATTAATGTACGTAATTACTAAATTAATTTCCAAAAGTTATTTCATTTTTAAGAGTGCTTAGGAAGACCTTTGTTTATCCTAACTTCTAATATTTCTCTTGAAGCACAGGTTGATGATGTTGCTAAGTTGAGGTACTATATGCTTGGAATTTTTATCTGTAATAAAATTTTTCTTGTGGGAAAGGAATGATGCTTAGATTTTATTTATGCAGAATTTGAGTGAGATCCAAGCTTTTGGGTTCAGTTTTGGGCATACTTTTATGGAAAAGAAAGTGAATGCTTGATTATTAAACTCATTATATGTGAAAGTGGTAAATTGAAAAATTCATTATAATACTGTGAGTATTATGCTGCTTCAGAATTTTGTGTGTTAATTTGCTGTATTTAGCTGCGTTGTAATTGTTTGTTATTTTATACATATTCCCAGAAACTTACGTTTTCTTTAGTAGTTCATTAGAAGTATTTGAAGAGACAGTTATTTGCCTTTGGACTCAACCTAGATTGTTATGAAAGATGAGAGGAAAAAACCATTGGCATGCAGTTGTTTGTGTTAAAGTTTATTTTCTTAAAAGCAATCAGTCTAGAATAATCAGATGAGATTTTTACATCATCTTATAATTGCAGTGCAAAAGTACAAAAAATGTTTTAAAGCTCATAGTCTGCAAATATTATTAAAATTGCATGAGATTCTCTGAAACATGGGTAGTTATTTAGTGTCAAAAACTGCATTCTTTTTCTGTGCAACTTCCTCTGTCTGTAAGCAGAAACAACTTTTTTTTTTCTACAAGTACACTAATGTTCCTGTATGCTTTTATTTATTTCAGCCTTGAAGATAGCAATGATGTTATACTAGAATCAGAACCTGCTAAATTGAGAGCCAGAGATATTAGAGATGGAGCATCAGAGGAAAGCCAGATTCCAGAGTTACCAGTTTCAAATATTAGAAGCAAGGAAACAGAATATGTAGAAACTACAGAATCAAAGGTATCTTTGTTTTTTTATCTAGTTCATCTCAAGATCTTGCCCTTGATCATTGAAAGTGGTGTGTAAAACAAAGCCGTTTTTTGATTGTTTTTGTGGTGTTTTCACCATCAAGTGAAAAACAATCAACAGACCTAAGAAAATCATCAAAATTGAAATACTGTCATATCTTGTGGGCTTAATGGGCTGTCCATTAACCTAAATGTATTCAGAGAGTATACTGTGCATGCCTGACTTACCTCATAGACAGTTTAAACAGCTGAACAGTTTTAAGTGTTCAAAAGTGAATGACTGCAATATGAATAGCTAGGCCTTGGAGCAGGATTTTGCTGGCATGTGCTTACTGGCACAGTAAAACTGCACGGTAAATCACGGTAAAACTGGAAACTGATTTGAGTGGAATGCACATTGGGTTGTTTGTGCTGCTCCATGAATGATCTAGATAATGGAGCAGAGTGTAACCTCAGCAAGTTTACAGATTAGGCAAATCTAGAAGGAATTGCTTCCCAAGGACAGACACACCCAAAGGTTATATTGGCCTCCAGAGGGACCTGCAGAGGCTGGACAAGTGGGCTACAGGAACCTCAGGAAGTTCAGCCCGGGGAGATGCAAAGTCCTGCACCAGGGCAAGAGCAACCCAAGGCACCACTGCATGCTGCAAAGCCACCCTGGTGGGAAAGCAGCTTTGCAGAAAAGAGCCCAGCTGTCCTGACGGTCTCTGAGTTAAACGTGAAGCAGCAAAGTGCTGTGGCTGCACAAGCAGGTAATGGTGACCTGGGCTGCAGCAGGAGAAGTGTTACCAGCAGGCCAAGGGAGGTGATCCTTGCCCCTTGTTCAGCACTGATGAAGCCACACCTGCAGGACTGACCAGTTCTGGGCTCCCTGTGGGAGAGACCTGGATACACTGGAGACAGCCCCTCAAAGGGTCACACCGATGGTAAAGAGCTGGAAGCATCTCTCCTGTGACAAAACGCTGAAGGAGCAGGAACTGTTCAACTTGGAGAGAAGGCTCATGGAGAGCCTTCTCTGAAGGATCTGAAGAGATCCCTCTTCAACAGTTCCACAAAAACTCAAGGGGAGACTGCAAACAGGACAGAGCCAGGCTCTTTCTAGGGGTGCCCAGTGATGGGACAAGAGACAATGGGCAAACGCTGCAAGACAGGAGGTTCTTCTGAGCACCAGGAAATCCTGTTTCACTGTGAGGGTTACCAAGCACTGGCACAGGCTGCCCAGAGAGACCGTGGAGTCTCTATCCTTGGCAAGATTGAGAAGCTGTCTGGACACAGTATTGGGCAACCATCTCTTGGTGCCTTTATGTATTAGTTTTACATGGCCTGCTTTTGGTAGCAAGGGGCTAGAGGGATGGCTTCTGTGAGAAGCTGCTGGAAGCTTCTTCCATGCCCAGTAGAGCCAATCCCTGGTGGCTCTGAAGATGGACATGCCACTGGCCAAGGCTGGGCCAATTCGAAATGATGGTAACACCTCTGTGATCACATACTTAAGAAGAGTTGAAAACAAAAAGTGGTTGCAGATCTGTAATTGCAGCCAGAGAAGAGCAGAGAGAGAACATGTGAGAAGAACAACTCCGCAAACACCAAGGTCCGTAGAGAAGGAGGGGCAGGAGCTGCTCCAGGCTCTGGAGCTGAGATTCCCCTGCAGGCTGTGGCGCAGGCCGTGGTGAAGCAGCTGTGCCCCTGCAGCCCATGGGGATCCACAGGGATGCAGAGATCCACCCACAGCCCATGGAGGTGCCCGTGCTGGAGCAGGTGGATGCCTGGAGGGGGCTGTGATCCTCTGGGAGACCCGTGGAGAGAGGGGCCCTTGGAGGACTACACCCCACAGAAGAGTGACCCACACTGCAGCAATTTGAGAGGGGCTGGTGCCCATGGGATGGAGCCACATCAAAAAAGCTCGTGGAGAGCTGCCTCCCATGGGAGGGCCCCCAGGTGCAGCAGGAGAATGACTCCTGAGCAGTGGGAGCAGCCTCAGGTGATGAACTGACCATAACTCCCATTCCTTGTTTTCTTGTACTGCTGGAGTGGGAGGTACAGCTGGAAGGAGGGAGAGGTGAAGGGAAGATATTCTTAAGGATTTCTTTTACTTCTCATTATCCTGCTCTGATTTTGTTAGTAATGAATTCATTTGGTATTTCTAAGTTGAGCCTGTTTTGCCTGTGATGGTATTTAGTGAGTGATCTCTCTCCTGGTCCTTACCTCCACCTGTGAACCCTGCCTTAAATTTTCTCTTGTCTATCCAGCTGCAGAGAGGAGTGGGTGAACAGCTTTGGTGGGTGCCTGGCATCTGGCCCAGGTTAACCCGTTACACTTAATCAGGGGGGTTGGACCAGAGGATCTCTAGCAGACCCTTCCATTCTCAACTGTCACAGACATCTTTTATGAAAAATCCTTTCCTTAGGATTTTTTCTCCTGGGAAGCTGAGAGGCCTCAGCAACAAAATGTAAGCAATGGTTATCTGCTGCTGTGGAATGCAACAGGTGCATCTGTGATTGATCTCACATGGTTGTTTCTAATTAATGGCCAATCACAGTCAGCTGGCTCAGACAGAGAGCCTGAGCCGCAAGCCTTTGTTGTCATTCTTTCTTTTTCTGTTCTTAACTAGCCTTCTGATGAAATCTTTTCTTCTATTCTTTTAGTATATGATGTATATTGTAAAATAATAAATCAAGCCTTCTGAAACATGGAGTCAGATCCTCCTCTCTTCCCTCATCCTAAGATCTCTGTGAACACAGTCACACTCAACCACTGTGGAAATCTTGTTTCTGATTTTTGTTACATTACAGTAGAAGATCATCTAAGTTTATTGTTTCCTTCCTACAACATTTCTCCCTCAGAGTGAAGATACGCATCACTCACAAAAACCAGATGGAAAGCAGAGTGCATCAGAATGTGGTTCACAATCTGAAATCATGTACGTATAATTATTTTGCTTTGTGGTGGCACTTGAACTAAACCTGTATCTACTCAATTTGAATATAATTCCAATTGACCATAGCAGATTGAACCAGTCAGGAGATCGTGATGAGTTGTTTTCCCTATTCAGTGAAGCTTTTTGGTAGAAATTTTGATTACTCCATAGTAGTGCATTAGCTAAGATCTAAATGGTAGGTAGGAATAGGGAGAAAGACTTAGCTAAACTTTGAGAAAAAAGCCCTAGCCTTTCTACAGCCAGCAAGAGCAAGAGAATGATGAAATTCTGCCACATTGTGGGTAAAGGTTGGTTGTAAAATTTAATTTTTGGTTTTTTAATAGAAGGGCCTCACTGAATCCTTTGACATTCATAGTTGTCCATCAGAGCTTATTAGCTGTACACGTCATGTGTATGGTATTTCTTCTTTCCTATTTGGAAACTGTTCCTCTTTGGAAGTTGGTGCAAACTTTTAAGATAGAAGATACTCCAAAATATCTCTGTTTTATCTATACTCCTTTATGAAGTTAATTTTGGTGACACTGAGAAATCATATATGAAGTAGTCTGTGCCTAAGGTTTCCATTTTTGCATGATCATCAACTTCTTATTTCATGATACAGTTTTTTAAAGGTAATTTAGAGATGAGCTACTAGTTAATGCTATTTTGTTTTTCATACTTCTGTCTTTCCCTTTTTGAAGGACAGCTCACTCCTATGATAAAGACTGTCAAAGCTTTATTTGTCCTGTTCTAGGGAGAATGTAAGAAAAGGTAGTAGTTCCCAATCTGAAGATTATTGATAAGATGTAGGGCTGTGTCAGTGTGTGAATCCCAGGACATGCCATTGCAGTGGTTAAGGACAAAGAGAGTGATGTACGTACCCCATTCTTCAGTAAGATGTGGATGCTGGCAGTAGGACAAGGTATTTGAAAAAAAGTTTGGTTTTCCATGACTGAGATAGCTTTGAAAGGGGATGGGGGGACAGAAGAGGCGGATGCAAAACATTGTATATAGGGCAGATTTATATTGTTTCTATATAAAATTAATCACACTGACATGAATTGTGAATCCCAAGGAGAAAAAAATATTCTTATTTATTTAACAGCAGGAAATGATTCCTTAAAGTATTTTGAAGTAGATTCCACTAAAAGCCAGCAAAGTTAAGGTTTATTTGATGCTCTTTTCATAACTTCGTAGCATATCTTTTAATATCAGAAAGATGCAATGGGTTTTTTTTCTCCTGTTTATTGTCTTGCTGCATGCAGGGTCTTGACCCATGCAGTCTGTGATGGTCTTGAGGTACATCTTGAACCATATAGGACTTTAAGTTTCTCTTTGGTAATAATGTATATCACCTTTCTTTATATCTTAAGGAAAACTGAAAAGTCAGCAGATAGAAGGCGCTTGCAAAGACCTAAACCAAATTTAATGAGATCATCTGGAAGGAGGGAGACAGCAACACAAGACAGAATGGAAGCCAAAACTTCTTCTCCAACCCTTGCAAATGCAGGTGAAAAGGTGAGAAAGAGGAATGTTACTTAGTATGTTGTTCTTGATGCTTCATCTGTTTTGCTCAATGGAGATACTGTGGGCCAGCCACAGAAAGAACATTTTAAGAACTGCTGCTATGATACTTGCACACTTGTCAAAGAGTGATATTCCTTGCCTCAGTTCCAGTGCTCTGAAGAGGAGAGTAGAAGAAAAGATAATGAAGCCACAGAAGTAGAAAACAAGGATTTGGATACTGCATCTCAGTAAGTATTGAGATCACTTTTCCAGTGTCCTGGTATGAACTGTCTGTAACTGTTAGTTTATTCCATATAATTCTCCTGGAAAAAGATAGCGGTAACTGTGAAGCTTTAATGTAAATGTCAGAATTGACTTTAGCACTTTTTTGGATGATATCAGGTGGTACTCAAGTAGAAGGTATATACTTCTTTTCTGGAAAGTTGATGAAAGTACCAACAATACCTGTAATTTGAGAAGGGGAGTGTGATAACGATGGCTTTGCTTCCCTGCCAGCCTCAGTTATCAGGTAATGGCTCTGCTTCTGGTGCTTGCAGAAGCAGCTGTGATATGCAGTTTAGTTAAATTCCTCACCTGTGTGACAAATTAATCTCTTTTTAATACGTAGATAAATCGAGTTTTTGTGCATTGTAAGACTAAACCAAGCTTGTTTCTTATGTGAAGCAACTTCCATAAGTTTATGCAAATCTTTCTGAAGACAACAAAATTCAAGTAAAGAAATATGTGCAAGACTGTGTGGTATTTGTAGACTTGAATATTATGGAATAAATGTTATTGTGGATCCTTTGTGCAGAGAACCTGAAAAAACTGCAGTTGCAAAGACAATAGTTAGAGGATATCGACAGAGATTTAAACCTAATGTTACAAGAGCATCTGGAAGGAAAGAAGAGCCTGAAAAAGATGCAGGAAATGATAAAATATCCCATCTACAGCCTAGGGGAGAAACTGAGAAGGTATTTAATAAAGTAACATAACTGAAGATAATAAGCTGCTGGGTACAACAGTAATGTTATCTTTTTTTCTTTACTTTTTTGCTCCTGAGTATGAACAGGAATTAGCCACTTACTTAACCTGCTGTCAGTGGTAGTGTGGTATTGCTTAGTGACCTCAGTTGTGGTGAGAGGTTGTTACACAAACAATAGATGCCAATAATCTTTCATGTCCTGCAGCACATACAACTTTAGGTATATGCTGTAGTTTTTTCTGCACCTGTCTGACTGAGAAATTGATCCTGTAATTGTTTGTGTGTCATAAGCAATCTATTTTGTCTCCTTTTACAAGCAGTTATTTGGTCGGTTAGGTGATGCTGTACTTTATGAATGTAAGACATTGACATTTCATGTCAATACTCTGTTTTTGTTCAGAATAATGACCAAGGCAGTAGATCTGATGATACCAGTGAAGATACTGCAGAAAAAGATGACAAAGTCCTGGAGACAGTGTCTCAGTAAGTATGAGAAAAATAAGAAGATAATCACTGCTGTCCTGCAATTTACCATTCTTGTCGTTTCTGGTAGTATTTCGTAGTGTGGTAATTATGGAAGTTTTTTAAGAAACTTCTGCACTACAGAAATTGATGGCAAAATAGGAATCTTCATTAATTATGAAACATTTATTAAGCATTTTCATTTTTAAAGTTGTACTTTTAAATTATAAGTCAGTCATGTAGATGTAAAAATGCTGAAAATTTTTAGTCCCTCAAAAACTAAAACAAGCCTTAGCTACCTACTTTTAATACTAAAATGCATCCATTTCAGTGTATAAGTATTTAAACAATAGGAGTAAGTGTTCTTAAAGTGTAGTTAAGTGTTAGATGTCAAATAAGAGGAAGAAAAAATCTCAATATGTGCAATGTAATACACATATTTGTTAAGTGTTGCATTTTTCTTCAGTGAAGTGGCAGCTGTAGTGTAAAAGCAATAATATGTTTTATAGAAGAGATTGTAAAAAATAAAAACTGGAAAAAGCCAACTTTCCCCCAAATACTGCCCCACAAAAAAATTCCCAAAACAACCTAAACCAAGAACAGAAATAAAAATCCAAAACCTCAAGCTTGTCTTTTAAAGGGAGATACTTGAGGAGGATCAGTGGAGATAAAGTGGGTGTGATAATGTGCCAGAAAAAAATTTCAGTTACTTCTTTCATTAACCTGCTCAGTGGCTTGATGCTCAGTGTAAAATTTGTAGAAGAATCTGACCATTGTAGTAATGCACTACTGATACTTTTACATTAGTAAGATAAAAAAGTTATTTATGTATTTTCTGAATTCACTGAAGAAAAACTCTGAATATTTACATATTTTTAAACTCTTTATTAAATTGGGTCCATCTGCCTCTAGACTAGATAGGAATACAAAGAGGTCCATTATGGATCAGAGAAAGTTCTCTCTAGTGTCATATCCTGTCACCAATGGGAAGAGGAAAATAGCAGAGCAAGCATAAGTTTAAACTCTCAGTCCTTAGTACATACATTTCCAGTTTTATTCTTTCAGGAAGATAGTAATATATTTTAGTAAGTGTATGTTAACAACTATTTAAAAGAACGGAGGGAAAAAAAGCATCTGTTCGCCAAGTCTTCTCCCACTTTCAGATGTGGTATGTACTTCAGGGATCATATATATGTTTTTCCAGGTCTAATGAAACAGCTGGTTTAAAAGAAGATAGCAAACGGATTGTGCTGAATCAAACACCTCTAAAAAGAGGTAGAATACAGAGACCAAAACCAAATCTAGGAAGAACTATTGCAAGGCAAAAAGAACTGATAGATGAAAAAGATCCTGAAGAGGAGACAAGAGAAGGTGGAGAAGCAGAAAAAGGTGTCACGCCCCATCAAGATGAAAACAATGATCTCTGCCTCAAAAGTGTAAGTTTCTTGAGCAATTGCTTATGCATACTGTTTTGTTGGGTCCTTAATAGAAGCCTTGGTAACAAAGACCTTGGTACATGCTCCATAATTTGTAGGGATAGGCTTTGCATCTTTATTTATTATTTCAGAATAAACTATATTTGTAGTCATAGAATTTCCTCATTTTTACACTTGGTTTCCGTTTTCTATGGTGTGAAGTTAAAGTGCAGTCAGCAACCAAGTACCAGCTCACTTTCTCACTGCCCCACCAGCAGTACTGGAGACTTGGAAGGGTAAAAGCTGGAAAACAGGGCCTGAGATAAACTCCTGAGTGCTGGATAACCCTGAGTAAGGTTTAGTAGGGAAAGCAGAAGCTACACTCATGTGCAGAGCATAAACAGAAACTCTTCTACTACTTCCCATGAACAGGCAGGTGTTTAGTCACCTCCAGGAGAGCTGGGCTTCATCACACATAATAGTTACTTGGGAAGACAAAATCCACTTCCCCCACTTTGTATGCTGAGCTGCCTGTCCATGGCTCAGAAGGACGTGGAATATCCCTTTGGTCAGTTTGAGTTACCTGTTCTGACTGTGTCCCCTCCCACCCTTCCATGCCCCCTCAGCTTCCTCTCCAGGCTGGCAATATGAAAAGCAGGAAAGGCCTTGGCTCTGTGTAAGCCCTGCTCAGCAATAATTAAAACATCTCTGTGTTATCAACCCTATGTGCAGCATAAACCCAAACCACAGCATGACACTTAACACTGTGAAGAAATCTAACTCTACCCTAGTCAAAACCAGCACACATGGAAATGGAATGTATCTGACTTGGTTGTATTGTGATACCACATCTGGAAAGAGAAATGAAAAGAAAAAACGCCTTGGAAGATGAACCACTTAAAAGAGAAAATATAAAGAAAAAGAACTTTTTACTTTTATAGTAGACACTGATATTGGTTGGATGACAAGAAGCAAGAAAAATTTTAATGTTTCTGTAGAAAATATTTAAACTTTATCATTTTCTTCCTGCTCTTGTAGAAGAGAAATTGAGTAAATATTTCATCTTAACAAAGTGGAACTTTTATTCATTTTAGGATTTAACAGTTCATGAAGGCACTCAGCTATCCAGTGTGACGTTAGAAGATGTTTCTGCAGATTCTGAGATGAGCTCAAATACAAGACAGTGTTTCCAAGGAAAGTCCTCAGAAGCAGAAAGCAATGAAAATGAAAAGGGATTGTCAGATGTCTCCAAACCGGTTTCAGATTCTAGTACAGGGTAAGGTTATTTCACTTCATTTGAGAGAAGAAATGGTTCGAAGCTATCAGTATCTCTTGGTATTATACCATATTACATTCAACTTTGGCATTACAAACAAGTTGTATATATATAAAGACATATATCAAGACAATACTAGACTTTAACTAACAAAACCCCAAGAGCTTGAAAACATTAAATTGATATGCTCTTTGATGTTAAATTGATCTTTGGACTATTCGCCTAATTTTCAAAAAAATACACTTTTCTGATGTTCAGTCCCTGTGATTGTCTTCTCCATGTTGGTCTCCACAGTGCATTCTAGTGTGCTTTTATAGATCCTTGAGTACAGGGTCTGGTTTTGTATAAGAGTGCCGCCTGAAAAAACAGTCAACCACAGGTATTCTGTAAGTCTTCTGGGTATTTTTAAACATGATTAGAGGAAGGTATTTTTAAAATGTATGTATCATAGTAAAATGTCTCAGTTTGCCTTCCAGGTCTCAAGTGGAAGGGGCGGTAAACTTCTTTGCTTTTCTGTTTATAAGATACAGAGGCATTTATTGACAATCACTGTGTTTTTATTGGCTCTTTTTCATGTCACTAATGTTGTTATTGCTCTGAGAGCTCTAAACAAGGATGCCATATTATTGTCCCATGTCTTTGATTGTTCTTTTGCTTGTTTTTGCAGGGAATCTCATCCTCAGAAGGAAGAGGAGAAAACTGTTGTATCATCTGCTAGGCTACTGAGGATGCGATTCCAGAGACCAAAGCCAAATTTAAGAGCAACTTCCAGAAAGGAAGTTCTGGATGTAAATAGTAAAAGGGCATCACAGAAAGATACCAACAAGGAAGAAAGTTTGATGCAGTGTGATAGTGAATGTAGCATCCCTCCTGACACAGATGTAAGGCTTTTGTTTTTTTCCTTTAGTTATATGTGAGCTGTTGATTTTGTGAAATGAAGTACTGATGATTTTAAAAAATACAAAGTTAACTTTTTGAAACAATTTTTTCAAAAGCTTGAATTTTCCACCTTAAAACTTGTGTACTTTTCACTTGGTCATATGTGAGGAGAAGAAGATGACTCACACTTGATGATATGATGAATCTCTTGTTGCACGTCCAGATGTCTTTCTGACCCATAGTGGCATTATAGAGATGACAGGGAAGGAAGAAAAAGTATTAATAGAAGATGGCACAGATTTCAGGCTTTGTTGTCTTAAATAAAAAATTGTGTATTTGTCCTGGACAGACTGGGAAATCATTAGTGAGCAGTTACAGAGGAGTTTGTAGGAGAGCGCAAAAAACTCTCATGAGTTTTTCAGAGTGTGGTGTATACCAAACTTCATAGACATCATAAACTCTCCTTTTGGTTTATTATTACAGCTTTTTGTGGTTCTTGTGTTTACATTTTTCAGAAAGCAGGAAAATGTGAAGCCTTAAATGCACTAGAGTCCTTGGGAAAGCAGATGTCAGTTTGCTCTCAGGAGGTTTCTGAGAGGCCAAGTTGTAAGTCCCCAAAAACATTTTCAAGATCAGAGGATAGTGGACTGGAGACCTGCCTATCTGAAATTTGCCAAGATGACATTTCTACTACTATTGCAGGGTAAGGGCTTATCTACTTTTATCCTTGACTGTAACAATGAAAGAATTTTACAAGGAAATTATTGCGCCAGTGGCTTGCCATCTGGCAAACATATTCTAATGAAAATACTGCACAAAATTTCCATTCTCATAGTTTAACACCAGTGATACTGCAATTTCAGTAGCTTCTATGCTAAGCATGACATGAATGAGCATTCACTTTATAACTGTTTCATCATCTGAAAGACTGGATTAATTTCATGCAGGGAAATACTAGTTTGCTTATCAAAGAAAACATGTAAAAACTGCTTTGTTTTTATAGCAACAAGTAGTCAGTAAGTTAGTTAATTCTTTTGTTGGAAATATTTAGAAGACCGGTGCTTCAAAATTTTCACTGGAACAAGTTGTTGTTTGTAGTTTAAACTCAGCTGAGCTTTTAGTTCACAAGATTTCTTCTCAATACTCAGTGGTTTTTGTGTGTAGTATTAATGGATCTGTGTTTGTGTTTGTACTAAGTTTTGGATTATTTTTTCTGTCTTAACTTTGCATTGATTATACAAACAGCACTCAAGAAGAACATCAATGTGCACCTCTCCCACCTATTCAGCTGGCACAGAACAAGACATATAAGCCAAACTTGGTAAGAACTATTAGAAAGAAGGAGTTACAAATATCAGAAAGTGAGAGCAAGAAAAAGCCGGATGCAGAGCAAAAAGATGAGTTTGACAATACTGTCATGGTAGGCCTTAATAAGAGTAAGGCTTTGCCTTCAAAGTTGGCTTGAAGTGCATGTTCACTTTTATAAAGTGAAATGAAAACATTGAAGTTGCATTGCCTGAAGCTGAGACTATATATTAAATTTAAAAAATTCCCAAAACATGGTAATCTGAGATATTGTAGGTATGAAATCATTGAGGTCTACAACTTGAAGTATTAATTATTCTTTTTACAAATGATCTGCTTTTTGATTGAATTGCAGGATAGGGAAAACAAATGCACATTTATACCATTCTAGAATAAAAATGCATAAGAATTACCTTTCTTTTCTCATTTCATCTTTCCTGTTTAGATGAATCAAGTCTGTGGTGAGCAATCTAGTATAATGTCTCAAGTGAAGGCAGAGGATAGCTATTTTTATGAAAAAGGGGTTTTATTAATTTGATAATCTTTAACTGGCTTCATCACTACAATACCTGATACTCCTCTATTTCATACAAGTAAATGACACTGTATATCCCCACAAACACTTACTAGACACTTGTAGAAGACAAGTGGAAATTCTTGAAAGCCATTTACAGTGTGATGTGTCTGTGTAACTGTTTGTTGAGTTGCACATGAATCATGTCACAAATGTAGGAATATCTTTGTAGACTTGCCTTAGATTTGGAATACAGCTAAATTTTGCAAGAGTGACTGTTTTGGAGTGATTATATCTGGTTTTGCTATTGAGCCTATCAGAAGTACTTGTGTCCTGCAGGAATCTCTCAATTTCCATCAGTGCCACAGTTGGCTCGCCCCTAGCTGGGATAGTTCCTTGTGGTTCAACTTTGGCTGCTTTGGACCTGAGGCCTGTGAACCACGCACATGCATCTGCTCTGTACTGGGCAAATCTGTAGAACCAGAGCAGGTCTGAGGCTCCTCTTTACGAGTCAAGCTGTCAGGCCTGAAGTGTTGAAGGATGTGTTTGAGGGGCTTCTTCGTGGAGCCAGTGTGGTAAATACAGACATGAAGCTTATTAGGCCTTCTGGATCTTGAGGCTCTGTTATTGTGGCTTGGGTGTGTCTGTGCTGCCCTCTGCTGTGTCCAGTTTTCAAAGGTTTTCCATTTGCTGAAGTATCTTGTTTCGACCGTGCTTCATGTATTAGGGAATTGATTGAATAATAAGTAGACGGGTGTTTCCCATAATGCTTGGGTGCACATAGTGTTTAAGAACTTAACTCTAGGTATCCCAGGAGTATTAAGACTTCTGTTCCTTTTTGCATATAACTTGAATTATGATAAGATTATTTTTACCTTTACTTCAGTTGGGAAAATAACATTGTTTCTATTTTAGTATATTGAGTGTATGTCTGTTTTAGAAGCTTACGTACTTCTATTTTTCTTCATGCTTCCTTTACTGTAAATTGAAGGGTGAAAATGAAGCTGTATTGTGTCAAGCAGATGTATTGAGCAAAGAGGAACAGGAACAGCAAGAGGTGCCTCAGGTGCTCTCTATTTCTGAAACCTTATTGTCTGAACAAAGCAGGTGAGGTTTGAGTTTAGCAAAATAGCATTTGAAAAGCTTTTGTCTGTGTATAATGAGATATCTTTGCAAGTGTCAATCCTTCTGTTCCTTGTCTTTTGTCTTTTTACAGTATTTCATTTCCAGTGCCTACAAACGGCTTTTTCCAGTGTTTTCAGAGTACATTTTTTTTGCCTGCACTCTTCATTATTATTTATCTGATACATACTTGATCTGTACAAGCTCATAGGTGTTCCTAACCAAGATTTTTTATTACTTGGTCTGTATTTACTTAAGTAGCAATCACATGTGTAAGATTTGTTGTAAGATATGTAACATTCAAGTTTTGCAAAATGTCAGAGACTTGACTCTCATTTGTCCATCCATATGTTCTTCTATTTTACTGCCACTGTTGTTGAAATAAGATCTTAAATGTGTGTTAGACCGCTGATGCTTTCATGTTGGTGTGGTTAGCGACACGACTTGTTTTTTATGTTAAAAATGCCTTGACAAAATAATTTTGTTATTTCTGCTCCAAAGTTAACCATAAATCAGAAATCTATTTGAAAATATAATTTTATTAATCTTAAACAAAGCAGTCTGGTAGTCTCTTGTGTAAGTGTTAATTCAAAATGTAAGTGCAGAAGTGCTTTTTTTCTCTCCCAGCCAAAGTAAAATGTGTATTTTCTTTAAATTTGTTTGTTTTGCTTTAAATTCATCAGTACTGAAAAACTTACCCCCCAAGAAGGCAGGCTAAGTGCTCTGAAACCAGGACAACTCGTAAGGATTGAGTCTCCAAGAGCTAGACCAAATCTAGAAAGAACATACAGCAATAAAGTATCTCCAGTAGTACAAAAACTTACTGCCCCAGATGAAGAAGAAATGAATCATGGAGAGAATCTACCTGTGACAGAAGAATCTGAAAACCTTCTCTCCTCAAAAGTGAGATTCTATTTCTGACTACACTTACTGATTCTTGGTTCCACTCTAGCTTTTTTTAAGGCATCTAAATAAGCTGTTTGTAAATACATTAATTAATTTCAGCCTTGTAAGAATTCCTGCTCAGTATTTGCATGCTATTACAGGGTTTTCCAAAATCCTGCTAGTGACACATTGATAAGACATACAAAGACTTCACTTGGATTTTGACATTTCAGTCATATTCATGATACACAAGTAGTTACCTGCATGTTGTATTCTGTTGCTGGGTTTCTCCTGAGCTCCTTGGTTGCTTTTCATGAAGGACTATATTGGTTTTAGTATCTGTCTTTTATTAGCTAAATGCCTTCCTAGAGGAGCAAGGAGCAGTGATGGTACCATAAACTACTTGGCAGTTTTTAAATGAAGTTTCATCTCAGTTTATCAACTTGATCATAATTTGCAACACTTTATTTTACAGGTGATTTATTTTGTTATAATAATAAATATTTTTATATACTTTGCTAATATTGGGCTTTTTTTTTCTCAAATCAAAGGATGACATGGACATATTGTTGCTTGTGGGAAATTTGGCTGAGAATGACAATCTAGACATAAATTCAAGAAGCATGACATCAGAAACGCTTTATTCTTCTAAAAAATCACCAGATTATAACTGCAAAAGAGTGCAAGAAGTGTGCCTATCTACAGATGCTATAGGAGGCGTTCAGGATACCACAGAAAGGTAAAGTTACCTCTTTTCAAAGTAAAAAATCTTTCATTTTCAACTGGGGTAGAGTTTATTTTCTTCTTATTAGCTGGTGCAGTGCTGCATTTTGGATTCAATATGAGAATAACATCAATAACACTCTGACATTTTAGTTTTTGTTGAGCAGTGCTTACCCTGAGTTGAGGACTTTTCAGTGTCTCATGGTCTGCTAGGGAGCAGGTGCGTAAGCAGCTGAGAGGGAGCACAGCCAGAACAGCTGGTGTGAACTGGCCAAAAGGATATTCCATACCATGGAACATCATGCTCACTCTATAAACTGGAGGGACCTGGCTAGGAGATGCTGAACACTTATTGGGCACAGGCTGGGTGTCAGTCAGCAAGCAGTGACCAGTTGTGCATCACTTGTTTCCTTGTGTTTTATTCCCCTCTGTCTGTGTGTCTGCCTCTCCTTTTCATTATTTTATATTTTACTTTGTTATGATTATTAAACTTCATATCTAAACCCACAAGGTTTACCTTTTCTTTCCAATTCTCCTCCTCCCAGGGGTTTAGGGACTGACTGACTTCCTGACACTTGTCAGCTGTGGTTAAGATGTGACAGTACTTTAAAAATTTTGTGCATTTTTCCAGTTGTTATACAGCACTTGCTTCTGGAGCTGTTACTAGTTGTTATCTGCTATGTGCTGTGCAAGTCACTAGGTGGCGTTCTTAAGTAATAGAACAGTTTTTAAGAGGATTAGGATTTTTTTTCCAAGGCTGTTTTTCTTTTTAGAAGGTACTTCATGGGTGAGAGTGGAAGCAAGTAATCAGGGTTTAGTTGTCCGAATTTCTCACTAATAAATTCTTGGGGTACAGTGCACCCATGATGTGGAATGTGGACCAAAGACTGAGCAATGCCATTTGCACTCCCTTATAATTGAGAAATGAGAAGAAAACAGCAAGCTCACTTTGTTTCTGTAAGAAATATTCTGAGTCTCTTCAGTTTTTCTTTCCAGTAGTAAAACTTCCTGTGATAGTGCTTATAATCTATGTGCAGTATGAGGCAGATTGTGGCACTTACATGCGACAGCTCTGTGTTATAAGCTACCTTTTGCTCAGTCTTAACTTACACAGAGCAGTCCCAAATCTATTTTAAAATTTTGCAATTTTCTGGAATTAACTTGTGGTTTGCATCTGTCCCTAAAACTCTCTAAAATCTCTTCCAAAAATTATGTTGAAATCATGTCCCAGAGTCTTTTGGCTAGCAAGACAAGGGCCTTACTTGACAATCTTATCATCTTCTATGATGGGGGACTTTCACAGATTCACAGAATGGTTGAGGGTGGAAGGGTCTGCTAGAAGTCTTCTGGTCAAGACACCTGGAGCTGGTTGCCCAATACTGTCTGGACGGCTTCTCAAATGTCTCAAAAATCTTGCCAAGGATAGAGACTCCACGGTCTCTCTGGGCAGCCTGTGCCAGTGCTTGGTAACCCTCACAGTGAAACAGGATTTCCTGGTGCTCAGAAGAACCTCCTGTCTTGCAGCGTTTGCCCATTGTCTCTTGTCCCATCACTGGGCACCCCTAGAAAGAGCCTGGCTCTGTCCTGTTTGCAGTCTCCCCTTGAGTTTTTGTGGAACTGTTGAAGAGGGATCTCTTCAGATCCTTCAGAGAAGGCTCTCCATGAGCCTTCTCTCCAAGTTGAACAGTTCCTGCTCCTTCAGCGTTTTGTCACAGGAGAGATGCTTCCAGCTCTTTACCATCGGTGTGACCCTTTGAGGGGCTGTCTCCAGTGTATTCAGGTCTCTCCCACAGGGAGCCCAGAACTGGTCAGTCCTGCAGGTGTGGCTTCATCAGTGCTGAACAAGGGGCAAGGATCACCTCCCTTGGCCTGCTGGTAACACTTCTCCTGCTGCAGCCCAGGTCACCATTACCTGCTTGTGCAGCCACAGCACTTTGCTGCTTCACGTTTAACTCAGAGACCGTCAGGACAGCCGGGCTCTTTTCTGCAAAGCTGCTTTCCCACCAGGGTGGCTTTGCAGCATGCAGTGGTGCCTTGGGTTGCTCTTGCCCTGGTGCAGGACTTTGCATCTCCCCGGGCTGAACTTCCTGAGGTTCCTGTAGCCCACTTGTCCAGCCTCTGCAGGTCCCTCTGGAGGCCAATATAACCTTTGGGTGTGTCTGTCTTTGGGAAGCAATTCCTTCTAGATTTGCCTAATCTGTAAACTTGCTGAGGTTACACTCTGCTCCATCATCCAGATTATTTTGTGGAGATACTGGACAGGAGTCGATACAGTATTAACCCATGGGGCACAGTGTTGGTTGTTGGTCTCCAACTGGACTTTGCATCACTGATCACAAACCTCAGAACTTGACAACTCAATCAGTTTTTAATGTTCTTTCAGTCCATACTTCATGAGTTCAGTTATCAGCATGTTACAAGAGACAGTGTTCAACAGTGTTAACAAGCCTTGCTGGAATCCTGGCAGATACTACTTACTTCTCTCCCTTTATTTATTGAGCCAGTCATTTCATTGAAAGATGTTATCAAGTTGATTAAGCATAACTTCCCCATTACTAATCCATGCTAACTACTCCAAGTTAGGTTGTTTTTCATGTGTCTGGAAGTAGTTTCCAGATTCAGTTGTTCTGTCGCCTTCCCAGGGACTCAGATGAGGCTGACTAAATTGTATTCTTCTGGATTACTCTAAGTCCCTTCTTCTCAAGCCATGAGTTTAGAAGGCCAAGATTTCTCTCTTACCTATCTGAACTTGTTTGAAAAGATGTAATAATTGTATCCTTTTTGAAAGCAGTAGAACCTTGAACACTGGAATTAGTGAATATAGTGTTCCTATGGCTGCTTAATTTTGGAGACCTGTGTTGGTCTGACTTTTTCCAGTCTATCTGACCTTATGTTCTTTTGTTTCCTAAAATCTTTCCCGAAACTAATCAGGAAGGTCCACTACTGCAGATGAATTATCTCCTTTATGCAGTGTGTTTTTTCTTCTTTTATGGTTTTTTTTTTTTTTTACATTTAGCCAACTAAGCAAATAAAAATTCAGAACATAAGTTCATTTCTAGCTAGAAGTACTAAATATCTGATAGTAAGCCACACTTATAGAGTGTACTTTATAGTTCTTCAGAAGTAAAAGTTAAAACATATTTTTGTAGGTCCAGTGATAAATTAAGTTCTGGAGAAGAAAGTGAACAGAGAGGAAGGGAACCCCATTGGAACCCGACGCCAGACCTAATGAGACTTACTGGGAAAAGAGATTATCCTGGAGAGTGTGAAAACAGAGAAGAGGACAGTACTGAGAGAAATGAAGAATTTTTGGTGTTACTAAAAACAGGTGTATCAGGGGTAAGTGCTTATCATGTATTTTGAGCCAGTTACACCTCAATCCTTTTGTCCAAATTCTTAGAAAGATAGGTGGCACAGAAATCCAGTGTGTGGCTGGAAAATGTTAATGTGATTATTTGATTTTTTAAAAATTCACCATTGGAAACTATACTGAATAAATGGAATTAGAATTTAAAACCTATGGAAATACCTAATATACACTGTTGTCCTAAGTTTGATGGTTTATATGATCAGAAATTTGCATTATAATAAATACGTGCTAACACTATTGAAAATTAATTTATTGTTTGTTATTCATTGAACAATGGAAATTAAGGCAGTTACCTAACTTCAGATACTGCCTACAATCTGTGTTAGTACACTTAGAAATTAAAATGAGTGTGAACAAAGGTCAGACCTTCTTAAATTTGCTCAACAGGCCTAACTTAGCCCAGACTAGTTCCATCTCTAATGCTGGATAACTGGATCAAGTTTATCTAGTGTTCCTTATTTTTTATATGTATGACTAAAACTTCTAGTTAGCATATTCTTTTAGCCAAGTATCCATAGTTGATAGAATTGTGGTTGCTGATGTTTGTCTGTGTATATGTTGAATAATATTGAAATGCTTTTTTATAAAGTATGTTAGTTTTTTCTTCCTACCTTGTTCCCAAGGCAGAAAAAAAATAATTCCTGCAAATTGATCTTTAAATTAATAGGTAATTTTAGAAAGTTATTTATCTTTCCAGCTTCTAAAGGGTTGTTGCTCTTGATAAATTGAGTACGGTGTTGGTCTGTTAACTACCAGCTGCACTGCGAATTCAAGTATCATAGATAATATCAGTTAATGACACCTCTGCTATAGAACCCAAAATTAAAGACATCAAGGAAGAATATCCTAAGTTATCAGAGATGACAGCTGGGCACATTCTCGAGATCCTCAAACTAAGTTCTTTCAGTCACCAAAACCAGTTACAAATGTTTGGCACTTAATATAGTAATAATAATCTCCTCTGTTCAGGAAAACTCGAGTAGTACATTGGAAGCTGGATCCTTCTCAGAGGCTACAAGGAAACACAGTTTTGCAGAGAATGTTGAAGAAACATCTCATAAGAGAATCAGGCTGGACATTACACTCCAGTCTCCAGGGATATCATCAGAGAGTGAGAAACACGTAGAACAAGATAATGATTCTCAGCTTTCTACCTCACAAGAAAAGTGTCCAGGCAGTCTCACAAGGTAAAACAGCTGTTTTGCTTTGTAAACCAAACTCAGTTGATTGACAGTTATTGGCTGTAGTTCTGCCATGTGTAATGTGAGTGCATGCAGCATGTCAGTTTTTTTTTTTTTTGTGTCTTCCATCTGAACTTAGCAGATGTGTGCAAATGCTCCTTTGTCTCTTACTCTGCCTGTATTCTCATAAAATGAACACAGCCAGTACTTTCACCAATCTATCCCATGGTTTCAACAGAAATTCCTGATTTTTTAGGGGAGGACACGAGAGTACCCATTTTTGAAGGCACAGGATTGTGGGATTAACCTAAAGAGAAACTTTGTGCCAGTAGTGTCCTCTGCTACCATTTGCTTCCACTCTTCACCAGTTTACCAAGGAGAATGTTTTGGGGGCAAAGTTTGTCATTGCTTTTGGTACTCAGAGTGATTGTGCTCATGATTTTAAAGGAGGAAACTGTAGGTAACTGATTATTGAAGAGAATGCTGTCTGAGAAACCAAAGCAGATAAGTAGTTATCACCTAATAGTTTCAGTTTGTAAACAATAGTCTAATCAATTAAAGTATCATAGTTGGGGGCTTCTAGTCTAGCTTTAGCAAAAAACAACTGGAACTGTTCCTATGACTTAAAAAGTATGTGACTTCCACATCCCTCAAAATTAAAATAATTTCATACTTTTCTAATCAAAGAATTGTGTTTCTTGCAAGTTTAATTGTGAACATTTCTAGCATTTTGAAACTGCTTAATACATATTTGCAATAAGTACCTTATGTACACAGGAAGAAGTTAAATTTCTGATTAAATGCTTATGTGTCACTAAGAAGTTAAGAAGTAAATAGTTTGCATTGTTGGTCACAATGATAACTTATTTTTTTAAATTGGGTTTATTTTGATTTGTTGTATCCCTCCCTTTGGAAAGTCTTGGATTTCATTGTTTTTGTTCTGTACTTTAGAAGGCAGTTCAGGAGATCATCAAAACAGATGGCACTGCCAGAACATGTGTTGGAGGCAAAAACGGCTCCTTCTTCTGCCTCTGAATGTGAGCCTGATTGCAGTGAGAAGGGGATTCAGAGGCAAGATGCTAAACTGAGTGTTACCAGAGACAAAAGTTTGAAAACTACACAGAGAAGAAAATCTGGGAAGGAACCCAGAAGTTCAAAGATAACCTTTGTTACCCTCCGGGCTTCTCAAGAGGAAGAGGAGGAGGATGAGGAGGCAGATGATTTTGAACTTGATGATGAAGATGAATGCTTTGCATCAGAGGAAGTGAACAAGGCTCCAGTGTTTGTTCCTATAGGGCTTCGATCTCCAAAACCAATTCCTATGCAGATACAGGAAACTGTGGAGGAGGTATGGTGTAGCTGGATTCTATATCTGTAATTTTGTTCTGATTGTTTAAAAAGATTGTATACTAGTTGTATCTCTGGGTATTTGGGTTTTATCCAAGTTGAAGTTAAGAATGGTGTTGAGAGTAGCAGGGATGTTACTTGGCACATACACTTGGTTTTGAACTTAATACAGCCTCAGCCTAAAATCCAGTTATGTAATTATGTTTACAAACTGTATATAGGTTTGCAGGGAACTCACCAGTTTGTTTATTGGGATTGAATATAGACCCAGACTCGATGCTTGTCCATGTGTTTTGAGGCCCAAAATGGATCAAATGGAACACTTCAATTTCATATTTGAATGTTAGGAAATGAGGGTATGAGGAAAATGTTTCTGTATGTCATGTCCCCCTTGCCGAGAAACTTTTAACTATTCAGGTAGGCTGACCTGACGAGCAACCAGACACACACATCTGCTTGCTTACTCCCTTTTCCTGTGTGACAAGGAGAAATTAGGAGGGCAAGAAGATTTCTCTGTTGATATAAAGACAGTTACATACATGAAGGAAAAGCTGCGTGTAAATGAAAAACAAAATAAGGAATGTGTTTGCTGCTTTCCACTGTCAGATTACTTCCTGGGAATCAGGGCCTCAGTTTATGTAAGAGTAACTTTGGAAGACAAATGCCCTAACCACAAACGGCTTCATCTTCTCCCTCCTTTCCCTGGGCTTTTATTGTTGAGCGTGTCATGATATGATACAGAATTTCCTTTTGATCAGCTTGGGTCAGCTGTACTAGCTGTGTGCCCTCCTGACCTCTTGCTTACCCCTGGCCTCCTTGCTGGATAAAATAGAAAAAAAGCATTGATGTTGTGCAGGAATAGCAGAAACACTGGTGTGTTACCAACCATGTTGTAGTTAAAAATCCAGAAGACAACATTATGTGGGTTGGTATGAAAAAAATTAACTTCATCCCAGTCATGGCCAGTACAATCTTCATCCTTTATTTCATACCATTTATCATGCTTAGGTCTTACACCATCCAGTAGAAGACATTTTTCTGTTATTTTTCCTGTCATTGCTACTTTCCATTCACTTTGGTGCTTTTTGCTTTCTAGTGCTTTTTTTCATACCACTACTGCTGGTCCTCTTCTTCTCTTTGCCCATTGAAATCCTGCTTTTTATTGTCTCCTGAATGAATCACACTGTTTCTTTCTCCAGATGAAACAGCAGAATAATTTAAAGCTCAGTCAAAACACAAAGGGATTTCTAGAATGATAATTGGTGGCAAAGTTGCCGTATGGAAACTTTTGCTGAATCCTTAATTTCAGAGATGTAGAGTATATCTAATGCTTGGGGATTACAATCAAGTTGCCTAGTTTAATGCTTAGGAGACATGAGTAATAATGAGGAATGTGGTTAGATACCCAAGGACCCGTTGTTGTAAAATTTAAATAGGTCAGTTGAAAGTCTGTAATGTGCAGGCCTTTGAGAGCAACTCAGATTGAGTAGTGTTTTCTGTAAGAACTTCCCTGGAAGTATAAACTTTCTGTCAAATTTCAAGTCGTCATTTCTGAAAATGTCAAATGTCTGAAGTTCTCAGTGAAAATACATTGCTGAGGAAGAAAAAAAAAATAGGTGAAATGGTGAGTGGGTCTGTTTCTATGTGTCTGCATGTTGATTCCCTATCTTGCTTTGGAAATAAGTCTGTACTGATTTTCCATCCTGAACACTTAAAAAGCAGAAAAAGACTAAAAAATAAGAAAACACATTTGAGGTAAAGAGTCACTATAAAAGATCTCAGCTGCATAGCTTAGTTCAGTGGACAGGTGAGTGACTAGAAACAAGGCCTTAGGTTGTCTGATGCTTCCACTTAACTACAGGCAGCAGTACCTGTTCTGCCTTCTATTCATACCACTGCTTCCTTCTCAAATCAGAAGGTATGATTTTTGCAAAGGATTTCTCTAGATGTTGAACATCTGTTAAATATGTGAAGTTTATAAAAATTTGCATTTGACAGATTTTCTTTTGCATCTGATGAACTCAAATACTTGTAAAATTACTTTTACAGCTGGAAATATCTGTGAATATCCCAGATTTGCAGGTGGCTACTGATGCTGAAAGTCTTACTTGTGCTTCTATCCAACCAGTAGTACAGAGGGAAGAAGAAAGCACCTCAACAACTGTAAGAATGTCTTTCGTTTGTTTCATTGGTCATACAAAGCTATTTCAGCAGTTTCATTTTGCCATGTCTGAATGCAGCTGTGTAGCTTTTTTTATTGGTACCTGTAACATAGAGATGTGAAGCACACCTGTGGGAAAACTGTGTTAGTAAATATTGTTAGCCTTAAAACCAGGGTAACTTGTGGGCACAGAATTTACATGTAAGCATTAAATAAAAATGAGGTAATTTTATATAGAACTTTGATATTGTGTTTCTTTGTATTTAAGGAAACAATCATACATGAAAATCCAGATGTGGACAAAGGTAGATATGAAACAATCTTGCTTATGTATTTCCTGTTAACTTGCTACTGATATACACATATCCCCCTTTCTTAAAATTTGTTTCCAAAGGTGCCACGATCTTGATTGAGAAGCTCAGCTGTGTCCTGCAGTGGGTCAGCTGGAACTGGCTGTGTCCAGGGCAGGCCCCTGCTGGCAACACCTTGCCACCTGTATTCAGTACACCCTTAAAGGCAGTTGTGTTGCTGCTCAGTGTTTTAAGAGTAGTTTGGATTTGCTGGATTAGAATGGCTGCTTGCCTACAAGCATTTTGATTCATAAATAAGGTCAATTTAAAAAATACGTACTTCACTGTATTGGTGGTAGTATCAAATATTTTTTGAATATGTTAATGTTTCTAGTTAATGTGGTTCTAACTTTCAATGTGTGTGAAAGACTTCACAGGAATTAATGATGGAAGCACTGAAGCTGCCATGACTTTACTTGCCATGGGTGATCCAAATTTCCAGTTAAAAACAAGCACTGAAGGTATGATCTGATTTATGGGACAAAGCCTCGCTCGCATGCTTTCTGGGTCCGCCTAAGGAGGAATGGAGCAGTGGCTGCAAAGCTCTGCCACGTGCTGCTGCATGGCAGGAGGTCAAGAGCCTTTCATGCTTTTAGTCCTGTGCATTGTAACGCATAATGAAACAGGCAGGCACCCTACTGAATACTGCCAATGGTATCACTGCTAGAGAGTTGTTTTTGTTGCCTTTAGGATACACATGTTTAAATTGATCTGGGCACATAAACTGGATGAAAGAAAGGGATCAAGCTTAAACGACTGTAACTTTCAGTGACCTTTTCAGACCTTTAATGTTAAGCATAGCCTTTTCATCCTAACTAGCTACAACCTGAAATTACCTGGGTTTGTTACAGATTTTGTCTACCATTTTTTAATCTGCTTTCATTTGCTGAATGTTACTTTTTGTGTTCTTACTACAAAAAGTATTCTCTTAGGACTGTGTTTATCTGGGATTTCAATCCGTGTCTTTGGAGAATAGAAACTTTGTTAAACAAGGCTTGAAGTTACATAGCTTTTTATACATGCCAAACCTGAGTGTTTTAAATGAAATTTTCCCTTCTGTTTATTTTTATAACCAGAACAGACACATATGTTACCTGCTCAAGAGGACTTGGACGTGGCTCATAGCCTTGTAAATCATGCCTACTCCAAAGAATATAGAACTTCTAGTCAGTATTTGCTTTCTTCAGACACTTCAGTCAAGGAATTGCTGCCTTCTGAGGATGGAAACAACATCAATGTAGAGCATCAAATCACTGGCACAAGAACAGGGATAGAAGAATATTCAGAGATGGATGCTATTGATACCAGGTTGACTATTTCATTTTCTTTAGTGAGAGAGATCCTCTGGCACTGCTTACTTTTGCTAGGTTCTTTCTGGCATTTTTATCAATTTGCAAGCAGTCTTGCTTAAGTAAAGGTTTCTCAGTTAATGTAATGTAGTATGTAATTTGCAGGAACTCCTCTCATCTCTTTCTTCCTACTTTTATGAAGTGTTTGTGTGTAATTTTGGGTATCTACAACTGTTTTTTCTCTCATGAAATTAGGTTTACTCGGGGAAGAGGGGGAGAAAAAAATGTGCAAACTAATTATGTACTGGATCATTCTTAATTATCAGGCTCTTTCTTGCAAAGTTCTCTACAGCTAATCAGACCAAGGCAAATCACTTAATTGTCACTGCTGCTGCAGGGGTGTAGATCAAAGATTTAGAGCAAAGGGATGGCAAGAAACCAGTTGATCTTCCATCATTATGATTTGAATGAATGATCATTAATAATTTTTACATTTGTGAATTACTAGACAGCTTAGTGGGACACTTTCCCAGAGAAACATCTGCTGATTATCATGATTTATTTGAGAAACTATTTAACTTTTTGACTGCTTGAACAAAGTATGAGATTATGCTCTTTGAAAAATGTTAATCCAAGATAATTTATTTTGCATCCAGTTTAATTATATTATTTTTCTTTGTATTACTTTTATTTATTATTTTCTTTGTATTACCAGAACTTACTACCATGTCATATGTATTAGATTTCTGATCTTCTCCTGTTATTTAAACATATACATTTTTCTCTTTTTTTTTTTTTAATTCCTTTACGTTAGAAACATACTAGTTTGCAGCATACTAGTCTGTTTCAATTCACAGAAGATTTTTTTTTTTTTATCTTGCCGGGTAGTTTTCTGTCTTCTCTGCCAGTTGTAGCCTGCATTTCAGGTCTTCATTGTTTGATCTACCCCATATCTCTTATATCTTCTCTTCGCTAACCGTCAAAAATCAGGGACTCTGTTGATGACTTCTTTCCTTTTACTTGTAGTGGTAGCTCTTTGCCTGTGGTGAGTAGTATGAGACTGACAGGAGGCGGACACCTGGAGCCTGAGCCAGCCTCTGCAATATTGAGGTCCAGTGAAAACATAATGCAGGAGATATTTAATGCAAATATACTTGTGGAACAACTAGAGCAAATTCAATCTGGTAAGCCTGTTTCTTATCCTAGGGCTCTGAAAATGGTTATTCAATAGATTCACATCTGTTGATGAAATGAAACAAAGCTGAAAGTTTTCACTTTCCATTCACATTTACAGGTGAAACATCGCCATTGTAAGATAGGGTACCCATTTGTGATATCGTTTTATACATATATAATGTTTATGAGAATACCTTTCAGTATGAAATTAAATGAAATTTGAATGGCAGGTTTTTTCTGCAGGTATTAAAATACTTGCAAGGCACTTAAATTACTGGACTGCCAATTACAGATTGGCAGAATCTGTAACTATACAAATACAGAAATACAGTCAAATCCACTGTACTTTTTTCTGTTATCACTGTCTTTTCCTTCCATTTAAAGTGAAAGAGGAGATAGAAGGAACTGGCTTTCTATTCTTAAAGCAGTTGCAAGAAAGATAATCTTCAAACTCTTGTCTTCATGCCACTGGCAAAATAGGAAAGGCAAGATGAGATATGTGTGTATATATACCTTATTTATGTAAGACACAATTATTCATGCGCATATTCGTGTATATGTGTCTGTATAAACATACTACAAAACTTTAATTCATACAAGATTATATATAAAAAGGAATACAGATATATATACCTGCAGACTGCAAAGACAATATTTTAATTTTTGTTCTTATAAAACTTAGATCCTACAACCTTGAGGAGTAATGCAGAAATGCAGAAGGTGGAACCAGAGCCAGTCAGACAAGCTGCAGGTGATTCTTCAGTTCTTCATGACTTTGCATCTGGAAGTATGGAACTTAACAAGCAAGTAGACAAAGTTGAGAGGTAAGAAGACTCATCATTTAATACTGACTTTATTCCTACTGTGTCTTAAAATATGCAGCTGAAGTTCAGGTGTAGTATGTGACTGTAATGGAAAAAGTGTGCTCACAGACACTGTGTTTACACAGATAGTGTACAGTTGAGACTTCAGGTTTTTCTCCCTTACGTGTTCTGCTACAGCTTTTGGAGATAGAACATTAACTTTTGTTTGCTGTTTTAGAACTTAGAAATTACCTTGTTGCTTAACTGTCTTTCATGAAACTGCAAGGAAATGTTAATGAGTTGATTAATTTAGAAATGTTAATGAGCTTATAAGGCTTCCTGCTTGGTTGTGCTTTCAAGTAGGAGTGTTTCCATTAGTGAAGTTACAGAGGCCTTTCTGTGAAATTCTTTATGTAGATTTGTTCAAAGATTATGCGTTCTGTTTAGTACAATGATGTAGTCTTTAAACAGGCACTTTGTTTCCCTGTAATTACATATTATTCATATTAAATTCATTGTAACACAGAATTTAGCATTTGCATAGGGTATCTTTATCTGGTTTCAAATTAACGAGATATATACCTTGCAGAACAGAAGAGCAGATAAGAGATGCATGTGGAAATTCAGGAGATTTAGGACATCTAACTGCATCACCAAAACCTGAAAAATCACACCTTGGACAAGAAGATTGTCCAAATCAAAGTTCTGTGGATGAACTGTCTGAGCAGAGTCCTTGTCCTCTTGAGCACCAAATCTGTACAGTCAGCTTTACTCAGGTAAAGAACAAGAACTTAATTACAGTCCAGAAGTGCCAAGATTTTGAAATTCTGTAAAGAAAGAGGTTTTCAGTGCAAATATACTCACCAGTTGTAAACACTTGATACTTCAGTGGTAAATGAAACTTACTTTTTCACAGGGGCATATCCAAACAATCTTTCAGACAAACTTAATCTTTGCAAACTCTCTTTAGAACGTTTCAGTAATAAGTAATACATATTAGCAAAACTGGGAGGAATTTTTAAGAAGTCCTGATGGAAGAAGTTACCTAAGATTCTTGTATCCATTCAGTGTGACTGACATCTTACTGTTACGTTTGTTTACATTAAAATGAAGTTAAAGTGTTACTACTTGGATGGAGCAAAGCAAACTGCATTCTTCGTTATGTTCTTTCTCATTTATTTAAAAAAACGATTAAACAATTCAGAGCTTTACATGCATGATTATATGACATACACAAATTTTGCATATTTTTACATATATCTATATCATTTATATTATCATCATTTATGTTGTCACAGGTAAACAATATGTCTTGCACATGCATTTCTTTGCAGTGGCTTGTGGCTCCATGTTGTAGTATAAATGAGAGTTACCTTATTTTTGTCATGAGAGACAGGTTCATTCACAGTTCCCCAGGGTTTCTAGTGTTGTGTGAGATCAGTGAGCATATAGTTACATTGGAACAGCTGATGCATAGTAGCTTGTTTCCTGAGTGCAGCAGGTTGCTGTGTCAAGGCTGATTTCATATAAGGACAATGTGCAAAAATGATGTTGCTCTTACAGGCCTAGCAGAGAGAGTATGAGAAAAGGCAGCTTGTGGTAGAGCTGGTTCAATTAATTCCTGGTTTTAGTAAAGGGATAAGCTGTAGAAGGGAAGGGATAGATGAGCTGTAGAGGTTAATGTTTTTATTTGGCACTCAGTGGTTTGTTAAGGGTTGTAGGAATCTGCTTTCTTAGTGCCGCTGAACAATTTATTGTGTGAGTCATCTCTGACAGAATTGTGCTGTAGGAAGTATAAATTTATTTTGACAAACTATTAATATAGACAACAAGCTGCATATAAATTTTATATTTCCCCAGTGTTTCTTGTCCTTGTTAGACTAATACTCTTCAGCCTAGAACAGCTAGAAGTGAAAACTAATAAATGAAATAATGATGATGTGATTGGAGTTTTTGGATCTTCAGCATTTGACATGCTTTGTTTCTTCCTGTTTCCTAGAGTAATTTTCCAGATTTATTAATTTCAACTGTGTTGTTTTATTTCAACTGTGTTGTTTCTAGAATGAAGCTTGTACTCAGGATGCTCAACGACATTGCATAAGCAGCAGAGAAGAAACTTCAGGTATAATGTGCTAATATTCAAAGTTAGCAAAAGCCCACATTTGTTTATTTGTGCTTACTAAAAGATTACAACCCTGAAATTTTCATTTTAAAAAAATTTAATTTTTCATTGACTTATAATCAATCTATTCTATTAACACAAATAATGATCCACAGCATAATGATATTCCCCTCCCTAGCCTCTTGTCTTTACATTTCATTAGTAGAAACTAGACTTAAAAACTATTTGAATAGCCCTTCATTAAGTTTAAGTATCAGTGGAAGGGAAACTTGCTGTCTTTGCCCTGTTGAGAGCTCCCACTGCTTACCCTGTGGTAGGTATAGTATATAGTTTTTAGAGTCTTTTTTGCACCGCTGACTCACCCGACAAAAACTGAACGTGACAGAGGGTGAGAAACTGTAGTTTTCCACTGGCTTAGTGAGCTGTAGTTGCTCATAAACTTACCGAGTGAATGCTGTTTCAGAGCTCTGTGAGTAGGAGGGCTGTACTGTGCAAGTGTGGAGCAGAGGGAAAGAAGACAAGGGGACGTGTAAAACAATCAAACTTCCTTCTTTAGCTGTACTGAGTCAACAGATTAGTGCTTAACTGATCCAGTACGATGAAAGTTATGAAGGTGATGTCTGCTGTTCCCTAGAACAAATTGAAATACTTGATTTGGAACCATTACTTGTCTAACATAGGGGATAGTCACAGTGACGGAGGCCCAGAATACTTACTTTTAGTGGAAACTACAGTCCAAAGCTGTAACTCATGAGCTTCTGCAAAAGATAAGGCTACTACTTCTTCTTAGGCATTTGTTGCTGTGCTGTATTATTGCCAGAATCTTGCGGTGAAGCATCTTAAACTGTGTTTAATTAGATGAAGAATCCAAGCAAGCTGAGGTTGGAATAACAGCTTTACCTCATTGAGAGCTGTCTTAAATAATGGAGTACCATTGTTGTTTTCCATCTTTTGAAAACTTCACAAATGTTTGTTCCTTAAATTCTAATGGATGGCAGCTGGCAACTCTCTGTTAATATCTATTTGTTGATTAAATTATCTCAGTTTTTCCTCTTAAATTCAAGACTATGCTTCTCAGATCCTGTTCTGCCAATCTGCAGTGAGGGGAAAAATCCTGTGCTTACCTTCAAAATAGTAGACATCTGCCATTTAAAGAAGTAATTCTTAATACCTGAGAGTTGCAATTAAAGACAGAGGGGCACTTGACCACCATGACTTATGTTTAATTAAACTGCAGATTGCTCTTTAATGCTAGAACACCCTTTTAAAGTCTTCATCATTACCAGGCATTTTTAATATTCCTCATTCTAAATGGTAATCAGGATTCCTCTGCAGTGAATAAGCACCAGGAGATGATGATGTGTATCTTATCAGGGAAGTCAGGAAGCTTATTGTCTCAAGAATATGTCCAGTGTCTTTTTCCATGGAGAAATGAATGCCTAAAATTTCAGTACTCTGTGTAGGGAGGATATGAAGAGAACAGCATATTTTCATATTTGATTAATAGGTTTTTTGTTACTTATTTCCTTGAAAAAATTATAGTAGTGAATGATGATCACAGATGTCCAGAGGAAGAACAGACATTCATTTTAACATTGGTGGAAATCCCAGCTGGCTCAAAAGAGTTTGATGCATCTGCTATGGTGGAGCAAACTTCAGAACCAGTACTACCAGCCCCAATACTTATCAGCCCTGTAAATGCAAGTGAAACAACTGTGACTGAAATGGAGAGGTAAATGCTTTCTTTTTAATCAAAGTGAAACAGTTTTTTGTGTACCTTGATTGTTCTCTGACTGTCTAGTACAGATTAGAACTTTCAAAAGAAGAAATGCAAGAGGAAGTAGTTTTGACAGGTGGCTAGAGAATTAAGAAAGTAAAAAGGGCTCTAATTCGATGTGAGGAAGATTCTATTGGTGTTTTAAATTTAGTGTTTTAGTTAGCTGAGATTTTGGTGTCATCTTAATTCCGATTTACCCTTTAGAGTAATTCTTCTTTTTTAGTAGAAGTCATTTGCCCATCTTGAGCTTTACTTTGCAATATGGATACTTACAATGCAAAGCAATTGAAATGAAAAAATCTAAGCATGTTTGCATTTTACATTACTTCAACAGTTTTGTAGAGTATCTGTTTATTAATTGCTCATCCAGATTATTCATATAGATGGTTTTCTGGAAAACATGATAAACAGTAGATGTAAATTCTTATTGTCTTGAATTTACTATTTAAAAGGCAGACAATGTGAAAACACAATTAATTACTCCAAAGAATAATAGCTGGTTTGTCTACTACAATCCAAAAGGGTTTGAATTTCTTTTACAAAGAGTACCTCTGAATGCAGTGTAACAAAATTTTTAGTTCAACATTACTGTTGAGCTAAATCTCTTAGTCCATTTGGGAGGGAAAAAAAAAAACCAAAGGAAAAAGACATTATGAAAAATGGAACTTTGCAAAGTAGTAAAAAACCCACAAACCCATATACTGTACTAAGGAAAGTCCTCAGATCATAACTAGAATGTGATGCAATTACAGCTTTATCATACTCTGCTGCTTCTCTGTATGTCTTATATATGTCTGTATGTTTTTGAGACCATACAGCATGTGGGGGTTCAACTGTGCAGATAAATAATACTGTATTTTTCCACACAGAAACTTCATACAAAGTAAATTTTGGCTTCTAGTACTGTCACAATAATGACTTTATATATCTATAAACAGTATTGGATCCTTGACAACTGCAGCTGGTAAGGTTGCTGGACCTTTGAACAGCAGCATGGAAACCAAACAGCTAGAGAGTGGAGTAGACCCTGTTCCAAAGTTGCAGACAGCTCAAAAACGGTTGGCTGCTGAGCTTGAAGAGAATGATTTTCCTCCTTCCAAGAAAACTCCATCTTCTGTTACAGTGGAAAATAGCCTGGAAACCACTTACAAGGTGAGATCATAATTTGGTGAGTTTGCATCCATGGGGTAGATGCATAACACATAATAGAGCATTTTAATTATTTTTTAATGGTGTTACTTGCTTAAATATGTACTATATATGCCTATACAATTTAAAAGGAAAATCATCACCTATAGATGGCTTTTAGTTTTTAAATCTACAACAGGTTTTGGGTATTTGTTTATTTATTATTAGGGTTTTTTGAGAATCTGTAGGCTCTCAGGTGTTTTTGAATTAGACTTCCTAGTAGACAGACTGGTAATATGTCTTACTTGGTTCATTCTGCATCACCCTTATGACAATGGCATTGCAGGAGAGGAACCTCTGGAGGTATATTGGATGACTGGCAGGATGTCTAGGTGCACTGAATGATGTTTTGAATCTGCATTGTGTCTGTTACATGAAGAAGCTTTAGATAGATATGTTCCTATTGATTCTTAACATAGCAGGTACTAGTTTAAAAAGCAAGTTGCCAGTGAAAACAAGCCACCATCTTTCCAGTATCCTTTTGTGCTTTTTTACAATATGACCAAGCTTATGGCAGCAACTACCATTGATCTTTGTAAGTGGGCTGATATTGTATAGTGTACCTTGGTGTAGGCATGGGTGGTAATTCCCCGGATGATTCAGAGAGCCTTTCTAGGAAGGGATGGATAACCATCTTCTTCCTTCTTTAATCTCTTATCTCAATATCCTTGTCTTGAGTAATTCGTCATAAGAACACCTTGAAAAACCTGCTTAGGAAATGAGTTAAGTGATGAATGATGCTGCACTGTCCTACTGTATCAGTCCTGTGCTTAGAACTGTGCATGTGTGATATGAGTTTATCAATTTCATTGTCTTTTCTGTATTAAGAGCAATTAAAAAAACTCCTTTTTTTTTTTTTCTTTTTTAAATACAGGGTTATTCACTTAAATCCCCAGATGTGCCAATGGTAACTTCTGGTATGTACATGTAAACTGGCAAACCGAAGTATAATGAATATAAACACATCACAACTTAGTATTGGTTGTCATGCTAAATAATTCTTTCTGAGGCCATCTAACAGAATAGTAGAAACAAGTTTTCCTGGTACTACACTAATACCACCATTCCATGCTTTCTGTTATAAACTAGGTGTACCGACTTATATAAATGTTGGTTATTTAATAATGGTTTTAAAAGCATTGCTGTAGCTAGTTTATTAGTGAAATTTGAGAGGTTTTTTTGACTAAACGTGTTATCGTCTCTTAAGCAAATATTTCCACTTTTAAAGGAGCACAGATAATCAAAAGTATTAACTGGCGTTTTAAGCATGCAATGCCAAAATAGTTTGTTTTTATTTTGTTTTGCATTTTTACTGAAAACGTACGGAATTGTTTAGGAGATCAATCATCCTCTGAAGAAACAGAGGAAAAGCAAAACTGCTGACAATGCAATCTTCATTGATCTGAGCCAGTGAAGGGCTTGGTGAACCATAATTTTGGCTCTGAAAAAGACCGCTGAGGGAAGCTGTAGAAACAGGCTAGGTGACTAGACTTAGTTCTGTGGTGTGCTAATAAAGGATAGGGGAAGGGGGAAGAGTGTGCTGTAACTTCTACCAGCTTCTTCCTATAACATCCATATGATCTTGAAGGCTTTAAAAGTAGACCACAAACTTTTAATTCATAGTGGTGACTCATAAAAATAAATGGACAAATAAAACTAAACAAAAATTCAGCCCTTCTGCTGTAATGGTTCAAACCATTTTAATATAATGCATTTTTTGGGCTCTTGTGTTATCATGGAAGTCTTTGACCCTCAACTTCTTTTACAGGGAATCTTTTTCAAAAAACAGAGGCCTCAGCAAAGGAAAAAGTACTTACTTCTGTGTTGGTGTCTGAGTCTATCTCACAACTGGCTGAGAAAAGCCAGCTTGAGACTTTGGAGAGCTTAGGGAAAGCACCACTTGAGAATGCAGCATCTGAAATGGAAGAGGATGTTACGTCTAGATTAACCTCTAACAGAAGAGCAGAAATAAGTGGACAAGGAAAGCAAGAGAATGTGCATGAATCTGCACAGTTGGAGCAAACTAGAAGCCCAGCATCCTCTTCAAAAACTCCATTACTCAGGTATGGAGTAATTGCAATAATGTTTTGTCAGCTTGTTCTGTAAAAAAAGATCATGTTTCTATGTTGACATCTTTTCAGTACCATTGTTTGTGACCAGCATGGCTAAGAGTTACAGTTTCTATTATCTCCTGCAAATCAGAAAGCATCAAACTGACTGCTTTGAAATTTGCATTATTTTACTCATTAAATGAGTAGATCAACTGAAGGGCACTACTGACATATTGTGTGTCTGTTTAGACATGATAGATGCCTTTTGTCAGGCAGGCATCCATGGGCTGTGATAGGAACTTAGGATAATTTGTTCTTTTCCATAGCTAGGTCTCATGTTGTGTCATGTATACCCATCCATTTGTTTGGATGTTCATTCTCCCAGTAAGATTTGTTACTGAATTTTTAGCACTGACATAAGTAATTTCCCCAAAGAAGTTTCAATCTTGGCAGCTCAGAGGATATTCCTCTTACCTATATGTTGACTTGATTTTTAAAATATACCTTTCTGTATTGTTTATTTAAATGTTTTGAGTTCATGTTCTCTGTTGCTCCTGTACTTAATTATTTTGATTGTGATGCTCCACTGGCTTCTTCTAATCTGGCATTTACTTTTTCATTATGCTTGTGTGAGTACCAATATTGTGTATTTATATTTGGGACATCCACAGCAATTGGATAGTGATGCATTAACATCGGAATCCTTGCCTTAAAGTTTACTTCTCTAATTTGTAAACTCTTAACAACATGAAAAGTTAATGCTTTGTGTGTGACTCACATAAGCTCAGTGCTGTGACTTCCATAAGCTCACTAGTCTGGGTTTACTGCTGTAATTAGGCTAAAATCCTGCAGCAGATAGTCTGCTGTAGCCCCATTCTTGGGGATCAGGTTTTCCATTGATTACATGAAGGATGCTCAGAATTTTCAGTTTGTTCTTCAGAAGTGTGCCTCCATCCTTCTTGAAGCCACTCTCCGAAAGTCTGGTAGCTTGTTACGAGCTGTGGAGTACCAGCAAATAATAAGTTCCTGTTCCCAGGCTTAAAAATTGTCAAGAATCTCTGTGACTAGACATAAAAACTCTTGTACCAGAATATTCAGTAATACCAAAGCCTTTCTCAGAATGACTTTTTGGTTTTTTTCCTTAGAATTTTCATATGTCCTGTAGGTGTGTGTTTATTTTTTTTTCCTGTGTATAGAATTGGACTCCTGCAATGCTATTTACATCTTCCTTTTATCGAGCAATCCTATGACATCCTGACCATATTTGTTTTGAACAGGGGTGGACGAAAACCATTGGGATTTTTATCTTTAATTTGCAAAAAAAGTAATTCTGAATCTGCAGAAGACACCAAAGGGAATAGAGGGAAGATCCAAAAGCCACGAATTGTGACTCCAAAACGAAGTCTAAAGAAACCCACTCCATCCGCTAAGGATGAGAGGGAATCTTGTTCCTTTCCCTCTACTTCATCATCTGCAGAACATGAACATGTAGCTGCTGATGCTACAGTTACGGTATGAGTTTACTTTTGAACAACCATGCATTTCTGAGGTGTGAAGAACAGAGAATTAGTTGTTTCAGGAGTGAGTAGATGGGTGTGTAGCATTCATGTTTTGAGTGCAGTATCTGTTCCGGTTGACAAGATTCTGACTTGTGCATGTTTAGGAAGCTTGCAAGGGAACTGAGGTGATTTTTGTCTGCATGGATATCTATTTATTTCTCATTTTCAGTAAACTCTGATTTTTTTTTTCCCCCTTTGGTCAAAACTTCCTACATAAATAAAATACCCTTACAAATAAATCATGTGCATATATATGTAAATATATTTACACATACACACTGATGAAGACTCTTAAGAGCAACCTTTTCTTGTTTTATCAGGTTCCAAGTAACAACTCACCTGAGAAGTCCCCTCTCTGTGCTAAAGATCAAGAGAAGGAAGGAGAACCAATCAAAATCTCTGAGTACTTTTTCAGTGACATCTTTATGGAAGTGGATGATTCAGAATAGCAAAGGGTTTCATAAAAATCTAGGATCACAGAATATACTGCAGCAAGAAAAGAGTATTTTAAAAGTTACAATTCATTCTGATATTCATTATGCCACACTTAATGTCAGCCAGTAATAACAGTAGCAGATAATATATCAGGAAAGTGATCTCTTTAACATTCAGGGGAAACTGAACATTCTCCAAAAGTGATGTAACAGATTCAAAGGAGAAGATGGAAAGCAAAGGCTGAAAAGCCTCATCTCCTGCTGCTCCTTTAACAAACTGGGTGCGATTACTAATAAACCCCAAAACGTGCGACTGGAACTGGGATGCGGGGTCGGACAAAGGAACCATAAACCAAACGCCTTGAACAAGCTCCTCTACCTATGTAAACTCCCTATAAACTATTATCACTGAGCCCAGCAGAATAGCAACTCAAATCTGTGCCCCTCCACTGTAGAAGCTACATGTTAGGCACAATACTGGATCTATCTCCAGATAAGAAAGTATGCCTAGGGACCAGAAAGGTATTAAACCCTCAAAATAGCCTAGGGACCAGAGACAGGTGAAGGCCCCCATCCAGAGAGACATGAATTCAATCAACATGGCTACTGACTGCTTTATCTCAATGCAGAGTAAGTAGAACCAAAATGCAATCAGTACAGGATTTTTCCCTTTCTCAAGCCACATGTTGGGCTCTAAAAAAAATGTATTTGTCCTGGTTTAGGGCAAATTTGAGAGGAAATTTTCAAAGGGGTCCCTCTAGAAAGCAGATTCAAGCGGCCCCTTCCCCCACTGGTTTGGAAAGATTTTCTTGGAGAAAAGTGGAAAAAGCCCTGTTTATTTAACAAGCAAAGTATTCACAAGCATAAAAAAATGAACAATACTAAACAATAACACCTGTTGCTGTTCTGAAGAGATGGCAGATTAATAAAGTCCTTTCCTTGGAGTGTAGCTCCAGCTCAGCTCACTCAGTCTATTACCAGTTCCTCCTGTGCTGGAAAATGCTGTGTCCTGGGTTTCAGTGGGCCACAGGTATGAGGTGCCCATGTTTTTCTGGGTTTTCAGTTCAGAAGAAGGCTGATCAGTTCCCAAAAAAAAGAAAAGCCACAGTCCAGGGAACTTCTCTGCCTCAGCTAGCTAAAACCTAACTAAAAAGAAGGAAAGCTCTCACCTGCCATCTGTCTGTTCTGGAGACAACACAGTCTGTGAGAGAGAATGCAGAGGAGCAAGTGCAGCTTCTGATAACAAGCTTCCCCTTTGCTCTCGGAACCAGTCTTAAAGGTGCAAAACTTAATATCCAGCATAAACAGAACAGATGATTTGGGATACAAGCATCATGAAGTCACCCTAGGACATGTTAATTCGTGCTGTGAAGATGAAGTGGATTCTTTCTGAAGCAACCCAAGAACTTTCAAAATGCTGACATAGTCTAAACCACTACAATGATGTCATAGCACCAGGCTACTTACTGACTGCCAGCTTATGGTTTCACTTGTTTAGACACTGATAGTGAGTGCATGACTATCCTACAGAAAAGTGCAATGAAATAATGTTTAATCTTGCAACAAGTATCCTTTTCCATTTTAATGCTAAAGCTTCTTAGTACTGACTATTCAAGTTCTTTACTTCTTTTTGTGAAGTATGTTACGTTAGAAGGAGGAATTAACCTTTTGGGTATAATGTAATATCTGAAGATCAGAAGGCAAATACTGGAAGTGATGTAGTAAATACATACATGCATATGTCAAGCACTTCAGGTGTTTTTGTTTGAATCTCCAAATTACATATTTTTGTAAGAGTTTTTTAACCACATAGTTTAAAAGATTGTAGCATGAAAAGCCCAGTAGGATTGGTTCCTTAAAAATTTGTTGAAAACTTTAAAACGCAATTTACTAAAAGATGATAACAAAAGGTTAATGTTTGCAACCTTTTTTATCACTTGGAGGAGGAGATTGATGTTTCCTAGTATAAATGCTAATTTTCTTCTAAATTGGAAAACAAAGCTATAGATACAATTTCTTCTCCCTATTTTTATGTGTAGTTGTTTGTATATTTACTGACTTCCTCAGTTTCCGTTGTGCAAAGTAGCACAAAGAGATCGGATTAAACCATGATTATATAATGTCACTTTTGAGGATTTCCTGCTTTGAAGCACTTGAATTAAAAGGGTTTTCTTATGTGCATGTCTGCTTGTACTGTAACTTGTCATAAAATTCTGATTTAGCTTTAGATTTTAGTTTAAGTTTTTATTTACCTCATCAAGAAATTTGTCTGGGTGAGGTAATTAGGTTTATGCACTCTGGTTGCTGAAAGAGTCAATATTTAATCTGAAACTCCTGCTTGCAGTAGTATCTTGAGTAGTCTTAAAATTTTTCCCATTAATTAATACTTGCAGGTACTTTTTCAGAGCAATTTATTATGAAGGTTAAACTGATGTTTAAATGGTATTGTTAATGCTCTCAAGAAACCTATCATCAGGTTTGGACTGGGTAATCCTTTACTGGCAAGTAAATAATACAAATATGTAGTTAATTTTGAAATAGTGGATGAAGTTTGAGAATGTTTTTCTTTTCAGAAGTTGTTGGCAAAGCTTCTGAAGGAACCTTTAAACTATTGTCAAAGAGGAGAAATACAGAAGAAAGCTAATGTTACTGCAAATTGGTATATTAGCTCTGCCAGTGAAATGTCACTAGCAGCAGTATTCCTTGAGGTGATGGAAAAGGGACTAGTGGTCTCAGTGTAGAGTAACTTACTTGAAAGCATCTGATCAACCCACTTCACCCCCCAAAAAACCCTCAAAAATACAACCACAGTTTCTGTTCAGATGGTATCTTGTGCTTTGCCTAATCTGTTTAACTTGAAATGTTTATCTAAGTTTTGTTCTACTGTAAACATTATGAAAGAGATTCATGTATACATGTAACTCCAAGTATTGTATATCTTGTAGATATTAAGTATGCAAGTGTTTACTTCCTGATATGTCTGGCATGTTTATATCAATTGCACTCATAGAGCCTAAAAATAGATTCTTGGGGAGTGGCTATGAAATAATTGCTGTGAGTACCTTTTGAGTGAGTTCTGAGGGGATAATCATTCTATATTCAGTTGCATACATTTTAGCTTGCATTCATGTTATAAGGGGAAAAAAATCAACTACTTCATTACTAAGATTTATGGTGCCTTATCTGCATTGTTAATTGGGGCTATGCTTTCTTTTTTCTTGCAGCAAATAACATGCACTTTGATAGAGAAATTTTTTTTTAAGAACAAATTTAATTTGAATAGAAATAAGAGAATTTTGTGGTTTGTGTATGGAAGTTTTATAATGATGAAGGATGTAAGAAGATACCATTGAAATCTCAATATGTATGTGTAGCATTTTTACAAAGATGTGGCATAAAACTGTTTTGCTTAGAGTTGTCTAGCGCCTTGTATCATCACATACAAGCTTTCTGTGTCAAAGGAAGTAGTCCTATTCTTTATGTAAATTATGTGAATAAATTATTTTCTTTTACCTGTGTTGCTGTTTATCTAAGTTTCAAATGCAGTTTTTAAATACTTAGAAGTCCACAAAGCTAATAAGTGTGAACTAAAGGAAAAGCTGAAGTTTGGGCTGCACCATTGGGGTGCTCACAGACCTGCTGGTAACAGGCTGAGCATGGTTCAGGAGGAGGATCGTCGTTGTTCCCTGGTTTTGTTTTAAGAGTAGAGCTTAATTTACTTGGTAACAGACTCCCTGCTGTTACCTTTCTCTAAAGATAAGGGCCTTGACTTGAAGTAAAACTGGAATACTGAAGAATAGCAAAGTTTTCACACAAGGGAGAAACTCGGACAAAGATGGTTTGGATTTTGAAAATATTGTCCCTATTACTGTACGACAAGTTTCTAAGAAGGGCAAAGGCTTTCCTAGGCTGTGCGTGAAAACACAGTTTTCACGTGTGCGCGTCCCAACACAACTCTTCCAAAGGGTGTTCTACAGCATTAGTTTGTCCAGGGGTCTGGGCTGGGACTCCGCGGCCGGGCCGGCCCCGCTGTGCCCATTGGCTGCGCCGGGGGGAGTGGCGGCGGCGGCGGCGGCCTGGGACGTCTGCTTCGGCTCGGCTTGCTCGGCCCGGCTTGCTCGGCCCGGCCCGGCCCAGCCCGGCCATGCTGCTGGGTGCCCCGCGGCTCCCGGGCCGCTGCCTTGGGCTGCTGCGCCCGCTGCTTGCCCGCGGGTACCGCGGCGACGCGGTGGCGGCCGTGGGGTCGCGCCCTGACGCAAGCTCCGCGCTCTACCAGGTAGGGCGGCGGGGGTTACAGGGCCCGGCCGGGCCGCGGGGCGGGGCGGGCCGCAGCAATGCCATAGAGGAGTCGGTGTGGCCGGGGCGTGAGAGACGTGGCGAGCACGTGTCCGCGCACGGTCCCGGCCCCGGCCCCGGTGCCGCCCTGCGGAGCTGCGGGGGCAGCGCCGCGCCCCGAGCGCCGAGGCCTGTCAGTTTCAGCGGGCCGAGCTCACGCATACCGTGTGAAAAAAAGGCGGGTTAGTGCAGTCGTCTGGCTCATGAATATTTTTGCCCTTTTAAATCGGGATGCCAGCTCTTGCTGCGTTTCAGGCTGATCGATACTGTGCTAGTGAGGTGGAGGCAGGGTTTGTAGACCGTGGAAGATGGAGTCTGATGATTTCAAAGTTGCATGTTTTTGTGTTTACAAATTGATTCCCGAGTTGAAAACAGCTGAAATAGCTGTACAGAGCCATGGACTTGCATCCAAAAACATCATCTTTTGAGGAGGAGAGCTAGGTGTAATTCCAGTTGTCTTTACGAAGAGAGCAGTACTTCCGTCTGGTATAAATACATTTATTTTTAATGGGGCATTATTAACACCATCATATTCAAAAATCGTGTTTACAGTTAGTCTGAGAAAAACATGGCTTTAGGTATGAATCGAGGCTGATAGGAGGGCATGTGTTTGTTTTCGTATTTGTTCATGTAAAATATAAAACTGTGTGTGAAGCAACGGCATGTACTCTTAATGAGATACTCTTAATTGGTTCTGTGTTTGGTTCTGTGCTTTGTTTTGCAGAAACTAAATTTGGGACAGAAATTAGGTGGCTGAAGCTTCTCTGTAATGTCAGAATTTGTATATGTATATACATATATATTTATATTTCTATATATATGTATATACATACAAAGCTTGTGTATGTGAAGTGTGTCTTTATATGTGCACGTATTCATATTTTGTGTACCAAAAAATGATAGTATTTTAATAAAGGTGTTCACTTATCTGAGCTGCCCCCAGATTTGCCCTTATGTCTGGGTTCCTTTCAACCTCAAAAGAAAAGCAAGGCTTGGTAAAATAGCTAATAGTGTTAGTATTTGGTAGAAATAATTTATGGAACACGTTAAAGTGCAAGCGCTGCTTTACAAACACAAAGAGGCACTTCACCACCTGAAAAAAAAGTAATACAAGGAATAACAGCACAAACACAAGAAGACATTATGATAGGTGATGAGGGTCTTGCCTTCCTTGGCTGCTGTTTACCTTTCTGGCTGTGAATTCAGCTAGACAGGCTGGCCTTGATGATGCAAACTGCCTTTTGAACCAGATAGGCAGAAATGTAATTTAAAGGTGAGTGAGTCTAAATTCTGGAAAATGAAACAAAGTCTCTTTGAAGATTCCAGGCACTAGCTCTTACATGCACTGTGGTGGTGTAGCAATAATTCATGTAGCTTGTGCAGTAACTGTTGGATTCGTGTTTAGAGTTTGCCTCTTAATTTTGCATTGAAATTTGTAGAAATCCTCATATTAACAGCAGAATTTCACTCAGTGTGCTGGTGCAAGGACCACTTTCCAGAAGGAACTTGATGCCAGTTCACTGACCTTTTTTTTCTTTATTTAATGACCATGATGAAAAGCCCACAAATACATGGTACAACTAGCATGTTTATTTCTGAGAGTAGTCTTTTCTGTGTGTATTCAGAATTATTTTAATACATCCTTATTTCTCTTTGGTAAAGTATAACAGTGTTCTATTCTGGTTTAAGGCATGAAAGATTGTGATAGAAGTTGAATGAGTTTAAGCAACTCAGATGGTTTTGCGTAGTATTTTTTACAGTTTATCTAAAAAGTCCTTTCACAGTTTTCAGGTAGAGTAGCTAAACTAGCTACAGTGAGTCAAAATCTAATGAGAAAGGTTATGACTGTGATTGCTGTTCCTCTGTTAACGTCCTCTGCCATTTTACCTGCTTTTTGGTTTTTTCCTATGTTAAAGGTGAGTTTCTAAGCACAGTATTGTGTGCAAAAGGAGAACGTGTTTAGAGGGAAAAGACTGACTGAACAAGGAGAAACAGGAAAAATTTTTGGTGTGTAAAGGTGCAAAATGATCCAGGTGGACAAGCTGAACACTAATGTAAAGTAATATTGGGTGTTGTGACAACTCCAGACTCCTAAAAGTATGGAATTACAAGATACATTTTTACCTTTCAAGAGAGTCTGTTCTATCTATTTGTGGCAATTACAAAGGCAGAAAAATAATGGTGTTTTGAAAGTCACTCTACAGTCAAAGCACTTCAAATGTGAGCTGAATCTGTTCATGTTTTTATTTTATTTCTGCTTTGTTTCTTTACCTTTCAATGCCTAAGTGAACAAACTCTACTGCAACATTTGCAGCATCTTCCTAAAGGAAACTGTAAGTCTGTGTGTTCGAGTATATATGAGAGTTATAGAGAGTTAACATGGATTTACCAGCTGGTTTTTTTTTCTGTGAAAGTAGGCTCAAACATCATATAAATGAGAATTAGACAAGGCAATCAGATCTTTTTGTGCAGCATGTTCTTTTATTGCAGCTGTATTTTTCAAAAAGGTAGTAAAGTTCTTAATGTGTTGGCAAAAAAACCCCAACAAATTAAGCTTGACTAATACCTTCAAATTCCTAAGAAACTGTAAAAAAATCCCAACTTGCTGTAGTGTGCACATGGAGTTTTGGATAATTTGAATGAAAATGGTGAGCTCAGTACTGATTCACTCATATTCAGATTTTGAATCTTTGTTTTTCTAAAAGTATGATAGCAAAAACAACAGCTTAAAAAAAACAAAAAACCCAAACACAACCAAACCAAGACAAAACAAAGCAAAACCAACTATTGTTTTATCTTCTTTTTCAACCTAGAGAATAAGAATCTAAAAAGTGTTTACCAAAATCTATTTGACCTAGGTCATTCATCCTTTGGTACAAGTAATAAGGACACTTAATTCAAATCTGTGGTTTTTACAAAGTTAGATTCAAAATGCAAACAAACCCATGCCAAAGATAAACAAAATCTAAGAAACAGCACTTCAACTCTATAGTAACCAGTTTATTTTAGTTTATTAATTTCAGAACTTGTCTTTTCCTATCCTAACACAATAAGATTTTATTGTATAACATTTTGATTAAATGCTTTGGGATGCTTGAGAGAGGCTAGTTCTAGGGTAGAAATGTTACTACTTTAAAGACAATACAGAGACAGTATTTAGTAAGGTAAAATTAGATTTGGAAGAGAAATTAGTCTTGTACTTCTTATGTTTGTTTATTAAAAAATTAAATATAGTCACCCTTGGTTGAATTTAAAATTCTGTTTTGCTCTCCACTTAGGAGAACTATGAACGAATGAAGGCACTGGTAACTGAGCTACAAGAACAAGCAGAAAAAATCAGGTTAGGTAAGTATGAAAGTCTAGATTTTAGAATAATAACCTGGTGCTTGGGCTTGTTGAACCTCAAAGAGTTGGCCTTGCCTATTGATCCAGCCTGCCCAGATCCCTCTGCAGAGCCTTCCTGCCCTGCAGCAGGTCAACACTCCCATCCAATCTGGTGTCATCTGGGAAGTTACTGAGGATTCACTCAATCCTCTGTCCACATTGTTGTTAAACTTATTAAACATGACTGGATCCCAAACCAAGCCCTGGGGAACCCCACTAGTTACACGAGCTGGATGTAACTCTAGCCAGAGACAGGGCCTAGCTGTCCAGACAGCGCCTTTTACCCAGCCAAGAGTGCACCAATCCAAGCCATGAACAGCCAGTTTCTCCAGGAGAAAGCTGTGGAAAATGGTGTCAAAGGCTTTGCCAAAGTTCACAGAGACAACATCCACCACCTCCCTCATCCACTAAGTGGGTCATCCTGTTATAGAAGGAGATCAGGTTGGTCAGCCAGGGCCTGCCTTCCCTAAACCTCTGCTGGCTGGGCCTGATCCCCTGGTTGTCCTGAATGTGCTGCATAATGGCCCTCAATGTGATTTGTTCCATTTGTTCCTCTGGCACCAGTGTCAGACTGACAGGCCTGCAGTTCCCTGGATTGTCTCTCCAGCCCTTCCTGGCAGTGCGTGTCTGGACTAACTTCTGGTCACCTGGGACCTTCCTCTTTAGCCACACCTGCTGGCAAATAATTGAAAATGACTCAGTGACTCCACCAGCTCCCTCAGTACCCTTGGGTGGATCACATTTGCCCCCATAAACTTGTGTGTGTTTAAGTGGTGTTTAAGTAGTGGTGCAGGCCACTGCCAGTTGGATTAAAGGAGCTTCAGTTTGCTCCCTTCCCTTTGCTCCCTGTCTTCCAACTCAGCGGGCTGATATCCTGTTAAAGACTGAATCAAAGCAGGTATTAAGTACCTCTGCCTTTTCCTCATCCTCTGTCACTATAACTCCCCATGCATCCAATAAAGGATGGGAATTCTCTATTGTCCTCCTTTTATTGGTTGATCTTTTCCAAGTTTCTAGCTATAGTTGAGCTGGCAAGGAGAAAGCAGGTTGGTAGTAGTTTAAAAGATCAAAATCTGTGTTTCTTCTTTTTGACTTGTAAGGCTGCCTGAATGAATTGCAGTTGACTATAATTAATGGAAACAATAAAATGAAAACATTTAGTAAATACCTAATTATGCTGCTAGAGGCTGAGCATGTAGCTTTAATTGTGCCCTATCATTATGCTGGTTTTGTCATTTCATACACTGTTTCTTATATAACACAATTTCTTTCGCAGCTTTGGAATGGAGCACAGTTAAGATTTTGTGCTCAATGCTTTTTCTTTCTTGCTGTGAAACAGGGATCCAGAGTTTCCTGAGGAGATGTTGAAATCCATGGGCTGCCTCTGTCTTTTATGGGTGTAGAGACTGTTCAGCAATTAATGAACTAATGATATGTGCCTCATAAACTAATGGTTATGACCTTCTTCCTTGCTGCTTGTGTGCCTGTTACACAATGACAGGACAAGACCATAGTGTTCATCTTTCCTTCATCTGAGCAACCTCTACCAGAATGTTAGAGTGACATTGATTGAAATTGCTTTACATAGCATTTAAGTATATAAGAAAAATTAGGTACCTATGTTGAATGCTTCTGAAGTATATGTGCAGCATCTTTAGATTTCGCTGTAAAAGCTGTCAGAGGATGAGTTCTTGTTTGAGGTCTTTGCAATGAATGCTTCATTTGTTAGCTGTTACTCAGTGTGTAGGGTTTTTCTGAACCCATATCCCACTCTACTGAGTAATCCCCAGCTGTGCAGTAGGAGGTGGTCCCTGCCCCTTTACCACAGGTGGTTTTCTGACAGGAAGCACAAGAAGCAGGTGAGATATCTTTAATTTCCATGACTGATCATAGGACATCAGCAGTTACAGTGGTGTAGGCATTGTTGTAAAGAAGAAATTAAGAAGAGGTTTCAACTTAAATGCTGCCAAGTGTGTTTCATTGTTAGGGACACTACTTCTCAGAATGGAGGTTAGTGCAGGGTAGAGTGTCTTGATGTTGGAAGAGGAATGTTCAATAGAATCGCTACTGGAAGCAAGCATGTGTGGTGCGCCAAGATGACAAAAGTCTCAGGATGGAAATTATTTTTGCAGCGTCACACAGTGTAAATGAAAGACTTCAGAGGTCTGAGATAGTGTAGTTATGATGTAACGAGATGTTGAGAACATGGATGAGAGTAGTATCTCTGTGGGTGGATATGAGAGGTTGTTTTTTAAGAAACTTGTACAGAAAGAATTTACAAGATTTAGACTTAGGCTGGATATATAGATCGAATTAACTGGCTGAACTGAAAATAAATTGTGGGCTTTCTGGCATGCTTGACAGGTAGGAAATTATGTGTGTGGTGATCAAGGAAGGAGGCGGGGAAAAGGACTTCAAGGGAGGCTTAGAATCTCTGTTTCAGTTATGTGTAGCTGACAGAGAAATCCTGGAGTCTCAGGAGAAATGTTAGCAAAACATAACATCTTCATTTTGGACAGGGAGACAATTTTAGAGTGATGAGGCAGATCAGTGATCTGTCTACACTGAGACAATGTTTCTGTAAGTTGTTACAAAGAGGCTGAGGTGTGTCAACAAATCTTGAAGTATTGAATGACACAAAGCTCTAGAGAGCAAAAGATTTAGGATGACCTCTAGTGAAGAGTTGAAATGAAACAAATATAAACTTGATATTAAATGCTGTATGTCTGAATTCTGCCTACAGTTTTGGCATGGTCTAAGGAAATTAATCTAGATGGTGCTGGGTCATTCAAGAATGCATTCAGTGTAGCTGTTATGAATGAGTTCTAGGGATTAGTATTTCCTGTAGGTCGACTGATGTGCTTTCTACATATTTTTGTTTTCTGCGCTTGTGTTTATTGCCAAGCAGTGGGGGAAAGTTTCAGACAACTATGTTTATTAAAATCTCTGCCTCAAGACTAACTGTAAAAAATGAGGTGGAAATAAATAGGTTCTAAAAAACAAGCCTTTTTATCAATACCTTAAATCTGTTTGAAGTAGAAACTATTATTTATTATTAAGGTTCATACTTCAAAAACTGGAACTCATCAACATTTCCATTCAAAGTTTTAATATAACTGACCATTTATCTTATCTGCGTCAATAGAAAATGTGACAATTTACTGTTGTATCACAGGAGGTGGAGAAAAAGCTCGTAAGCTTCATACATCAAGAGGAAAGCTGTTACCCAGAGAAAGAATTGACAAGCTTATTGATCCTGGGTAGGTGCTTCCTTTTTCTTTTCTTAAACATTTCAGGTTGTCTCCTGCAGGTAAATATTGCAACAGGCTTCTTTCCTCTTTAGCTTCCATAAACACTAACATGATGAACACTAAATAACATTATTGAAATTTTACAAAAATGTTCTTTGGAATACTGATCTCCTTTGAAAAAAATCTTTCAAAATTTAACCTTTAAAGTAAGATTCAATGGCAGATTGAACTAGTAGTATTTTACCATTTTATTTCATTTGTCATTATTCAGGTCTCCATTTTTGGAGTTCTCCCAGTTTGCTGGTTACCAGTTGTATGGTAATGAAGAGGTACCTGCAGGAGGCATTATCACAGGCATTGGACGAGTATCTGGGTGAGAGATTCCAGTCATCTACATTACTTATGATATGAAAAGGAAGAAGGAATAATTTTATTCAATTTCCAGTATTAGGCTGTTAGTGTTTTTAATGTTTTGTTTCAGACACTCAAAAATCAACAAAATCAGTATCTCAGTTTGTTTGGCCATAGCTAAAAGGAAGTGAGGTATTTTATTTTGTTTTTTGTTTGTTGGAGATTTTTAGTTAGTGTATCCCACTAACTAAATAAAACATACATGGAGTTTCAGATGTCCAGTGAAGGAAAGAGATGAGTGCATTTGGAAAGCTTTAAAAAAATAGCATGGTATTTTAGCCTAAAAATTAGTTTTGCTTACTTAAAGTACCTCCAAGATTGTTCTTGAAGTTAATTATGGTGCTATGCAGGATTATTTTACTCCTTAAAATAATGGCACAGGACATTATAGTGCTGAGGCTGCTGTTACAATGTGCCCTTGAGTGAAGGCAGGTGAGAAGAGCTCTCTTAGAGCATCAAGGCTTCAAGAGTCCTTGTCATGTTGCATTTCTTAACTGACATACATATTTACTCATTAGAAATACTTTTCTCTCTCATAAACTTTTTTTTATTTTTAGGACGGAATGCTTGATTGTTGCTAATGATGCAACAGTCAAAGGTGGTACCTATTATCCCATCACTGTTAAAAAACATTTACGTGCTCAAGAAATTGCAATGCAAAATCATCTCCCTTGCCTTTATTTGGGTAAGTCCCATTGCAGAAATAGCCAAGGTCCAGTGTTAAGGGCAGCTATGTGTCTGCAGATCTGACTAACCAGCAGTGTGTTTGAAGCACACCTATTCAAATGTATTTTCATCCATACTGTATTATCTTTACAGAGGGTTGGCACATCTTAACAGGGGGGTGTGTACACTCCTGCTATAGGGCTGGGTTCATAAAATACAGATGCAACTGTTAGCACTGTATCACTTCTTTCTGTCATGGATAAGCAACATTTCCTGTGGACTCATCCTGTCAATTCAAATTACATCCTCCACCAGAACGTACTTTTTTTTAAACTGTATCTGTATGAGAAAACATCCCAAGGAAATAATAAGAGTGATAAAATTGTCAAAAATATTTTGGATTAATAAATTTTTAGGATTTGGGATTAATTTTTTTCAAGCAGATATTTAATTGTATTTTATTTTACATTTTGAGTTAAGCCTATTAGATCAGTATTTAGCCAGATCAGATGTAAGGTTTGCTTACATATGCTTTTATTATAAAAGATGAACAGAGTGACAGATATCTGTAATGTATTACTGATAGTGTTTTCTTATATGGTTTTATACAAATACAAGAGGTTTCTGTCAATGTCTTCCTTTCAGCCTGAATTCCCAGTCTAATGACTTCTGAACCTATTAGCCAGTTTCAGTCAGCTTTGATAGAGAGTTGTAAGAAAGTGTGTATTCCTGTGGGTTTTGTGTATGTCAGCATCAGAAGAGAAAGACCTTCTACTCCATTTTCAAAAATAGGGCAGGTTATTCCTTGTCTGTTCAGCTTAGTTTAGCAATTTAAATATCAGCTGTTTGCCGGTCTGGATGCTTGCACTAGTTAAATAGTCAACATAAATACAGGTTCTGGCCAGCCCAAGTGTTTGAAGTTTCTTGCCCTGCTGATAAGTCAAACATGTGAATAACACCAATAGAAGGATTAGGAGAAGTGGGAACTTGAAACTGTTGGTGAGATGGATACAGGGACAAGGTGGGTGTAGATTTTGTGGGATTGCTATAGAAAGAGTCCTGAAGGGAAGGAGAGGACTAAATTTGATTTTAGTTTTTAAAAAAACAGAAGAAACTTAGCTTTGCTGTTTGCGAAACAGCTCTTACCATGTTTTTCATCTGAGTTACAAGCAAATTCTATCTGTTCAGAGAAGTCTTTTTTAGTGAGTATCAGTGAGCAATTGTGGGTGATTCTACTCTTTTAAGATCTTTTGGAATGAGGAACTGAGGGACACAGCTATGCCTTTGAAAGAAAAGTTTAGGGGTTTTATTCCGTCTTGGGAGGTATAATCCTTGAATGAACAATGTCATTCATATCTGGTGAGTTACTTTAGCCTTGCAGTTTCTGTACCTGGGCTTATTCCAGTTGATTTGAACAATGTGATAAGAGGGAGTGCTTTGTAGTCAGTCAGCACTGTGCTGCCTGTGTAATTTTCATGTTGTTTGAACTGCCTTTTCCACCAGTGATAACAGCTGCCTAGGTGCTAACTCTCATGTGGACATCTGCTGCCATTTGTCACTGAGTCAGTCACTGGTGTGGACATTTTGTTTAGGCTGCAGTCATGTAGGATGAGAGTATGCATACAGACTGGTGGTTGTACATAAAAATTAGTTGCCAGGAGCCAGAATTCTCAGAGATGCTTTATCTCCATGTGCATTTCTTCATAGTCTTCTGTCCTTCTTTGGATACCTCTCGTGAGAGGTTGTATTTTCATTAATTGGGAGCAGAGAGGTAGCTGCTATTGGAGACCTGTGAGCAGGAGGGTGTATGTATGTGCAAGGGCACATAGTAAATGAATCATCTTAAAGTTAGTTTAATGTCTTTGTTGTGAAGTTTAATTAAGCTATGAAAGAACAGAGGAGGCACCTTTTGAACTCAGTGGTGATTAGCTCTGCCTTTTTCTGGAGCTTGTGACAGAATTGTAATAGAATAGTTGAGTTAAAATTGTACATTAATAGTGTTCTTAGTTTGCAGCAAGATGAGTTTAAGTTTGTTTAAGGAGGTATGGTTGCATCTTTAAGTGTGTCTGAGTTTATTTTCCATGAAAATTATTGGGATGGATGTTATTTTGGGAGAGCTGTTTACTGTTTTTCTTCTTTATTTTTCCAAAAAGAATGTGCTATTATACCTACATTCATGGAAATATATACACAGTGATAGTAACTGCTGTATAGTTTAGGTAACATGCAGATGCTGTACCAACAAGTATGTAACGCCATTCAAACCATGCTAATATAATTCGATTCATTCTAGTTGATTCAGGAGGAGCAAATTTACCACGGCAAGCAGAAGTATTTCCAGATCGAGATCATTTTGGCCGTATTTTCTATAATCAAGCAGTCATGTCCTCACAAGGAATTCCACAGGTAATTTGCTTTTATGTAAGAATTAATGTACTAAATAGTTTTTATGCTTGCTGCCATTACCTCTTTTCAAGGCTTGTGCCCATGTTTTGTTTCTGATTGCATTGTGTTGTGCTAACCTGATGGCCCAGTCTGGGGCTTGGAAGCACTGTAAATACAGTAACTGTCCACAAAAATTCATTATAGTTTTGAAGAAACTGTCTACTTTCTTAGTGTTAATGATTTGACCTTCCTGCTCCTGTCTGGGAGTAGGAGAGAAATGGACTTGAGAATGGTATGTGGGGCCATATGAGAAAGCCCTAGAAGATCTCTTGGGACAGTTCTGCATCAGCATTGCAAAGGTGAGGACCCCCTTGAGGATGGCTAATAAATGAGACATATTTTCCACTAACAGGGGTATGTGTATATATATAAATCCATTTTATACCCTGATGTGATTTATGCTGAAGCGGCCCTAATAATAAGGTTATTTTCTAATGCGTTAATGATGCACAGAATTACTGTTAGTCACAGTTCCTGGATTTAGAAGTGCTTTTGTGTCATGGTTCACTCAGTAATACATAGGGATCGGTTTTTTGATGCAGGTGGTGTGCTAGGGAAGGAAAACTACATATTTTGCTGAATCTATTACTCATGAAGAATGTAAAACATTTGAGGATTGCTGATGGGCAGCTGTGGCTGCAGTGACAGTGAAGGGCAGGATGTACAGTCCCAATGGAGTTGAGAAAGACAGGTAACAGAATAAAGACTCAAAGGGAATTGTTAGCAGGGACCTATGAGAAGCTGCCAGGGAGAGTGGAAAAATCCATGATCTTTGAAGATAACCTACTGCAAGTAAAGGAACACTACAGAAGAGCAAACAACTGGGTAATTCACAGCCCACAGAATTGCTGTCTACTCGGTCACTCCCTACCCCTTTGTATGGTTTTGTAGCCCTCTCTTATACTGGCCTATACTCCCTTTTGCAGACCAAAACATTCAAGCTTTCTTAGCTGTTCTTCCTGCAGTGTTCCACACCTTTGATGGTCCTAGTTCATCTTCTTTTCCCGATCTTACTGTATCTTTTTAAGCATGAGGAGGAGAGACTGCACCAAAAGTCCTTAGAACAAGTCAAAAAAGCAAATTGTATGGAACTTCTTAGAACTACCAGTTCTGAAAACCAGTTCTCAGAACTAGTCTTTTTTTTTTTTCTTTGACCAGAAGGGAGAGCAGACAGCTTCCTCATTTAGCACTGAGGCACAGCAAAATTCATTTGAACTGAAGAATTCTTTCACTTTACCAGGGGAAAGTATATACAACCTTCCAACAAAACAATATATCAATAGAAGAAATAAAGACATTGTTTGAAACCTGAATTCTTTATGGGCATCTGCAAGTGGTCAGAGCAAAAAGAAGTTATGGTCATAAATCCAGGTTCTCTTTAAGACCTGTGATCTATACAATCCTGACAGATTAATCTATGGCTAATTACAGTAAGAGCTGAGGAATGCAGAACATTAAAAATTATTGAACCTCTGTTTTCTATACAGTGAGAAGAGCAAAATCTATTCTGAGTGAGAAACAGATCACACATACTGTGGAACTTGTGATGACAGTATTTATTTTCAAGAAAAAGTTCTCTACCGCACTTTGAAACCCGGAAAAAGCTGGTCATTATGCTAGCAAAGGGCTGGGATACAGTTTAATTTATGGGTGCCTGCAGTGGGCTGGTTCTTGCAAGTTATCTGTCACAGCGGTTATTTCACTCCATGTTGTCTGGTCTGTCACACAACCAGAGCCCATGGCAGTGCTATGACACAAATGCCACCATAATACCATTATTCAGTGTTCTTTTTCAGAAGGAATAAAACCCTTGAGAGACGATCGTTGCTGGATTCTGCTGCCCTGAGGCTCAGGGGGACACGATTCCAGCCGCTCACAAAAGAGACACCACTGAGGCCTTGGGCAGGGTTTTTTTGTTTTTTTGTGTTTTTTTTTTTTTTGCGGGAAGGAGTTAATAGAAGCCAGTACTTTGAGGGTGAAGTAGATGCACCAGTTAAGGATACTGTATTCAGTCTGACTCCTTACATGACAGATACTGGCTCCGCAGGATTTCTGAGGAAATGGCCTGTGTTACCTTGATAGCTTTCTGGCACATTTTGGAAGCAAGTAAGAGTTCAAATCTTCAACCATCTTTTACTCTTCCAAAGAATCCCACAGTCCATTGTCTCTATAAAAATCCAAGGCTGAAGATTCCAACAATGCACTAAATCTCTTTAGGAAGTATGACATATTTTACCTTCTGCAGTTCTTTCCTGCAGTAGAAGTAGACCACTTGTAGTGATTAGGTAGGTCTCTAGAGAAAAGCAGTGTTTAGTTAGAACAAAAATACTTAAGAGAAAAATACAGTTTGTAATCATATAAGACTCCCTGGTAGACCTAGATTGGTCCTAGTGGTTTTTTTGGAACAGCAAATGCCAAAGGAGTGATGTTTTGCTGAATTATCTTTCTTGGAGAAATTTTGGAAAACCTTATTTTTCCTAGAGAGTTCAGTCGTGATCTGCTTTGAGTAATGATTTTCAGATGTTATATCAAAGATAGATGTGTATACCCAGCTGGCAAGGCTGAAATTACTGATCTTGGACAGGACCTTTCGAGAAATGCTTGACCCTACAGTCATACTCTTGTTTCCAGCATATCTTGAAATGTATTTTACATACTTGTAAAGTTGCATTAAAAGATTGAGTTTGTTTTTCTTTACCATATGGTGTTGTATTAGGAGTAATTGTATTCATATACAGTAAGAATTAAATATAAGAAATATTTATCTTTTATTAAAACACTTTTCTGTTTGTTATGACACTGATGAAAGTTAAATTTTCCACGTATGACACTGATGAATGTTTGTCTTTAAATATTTATGGAAAACTGAGAAAAATGTTTTACTGAAGCAATCCCTTTATTTAAAAGCATGTGATAAGGGTGCATTTTGTTTGGGAGATGTATCTGCTTTGTTTTATTTCAAAGAGGCACTGTTAACGTTTGTAAATCTATTATTAGTCCTGTGCTAACAGATTGTGGTAGCTAGAACCATCTTCCCTCTCTGAGAACATGATTCTTTGGAAGATGGGATTAGGAAATTATGCTCTCTCAGATGTCCGCTCTGGTCAATTCTTCTGAGATGGGAGTCTGGATATTATTAGTTTGGTACCTGATGATCTGTGCTGTGGCTTGCTTGAAGCTCTGTTCATCAGTTCATCACTTCTTCTCAGTTTGGCCCTCAAAGTGCTTGCTTTTTCCCCCCTCTTTTGTTTTCTAGTTGCTGATATGCTTTTAATTTCCCCCTCCAATTTTACCTGTGACTAATTTATTATTCACCCACCACAGCTTAAATTACGTTGCTGTCTATATGGGTGTGAATCAGAAAGCTGTGATTAGCTCCTCATTAGCTGCTTCCCGAGCTCTCTGCGATGGGGGATGGATCACTGGATGTGAAATAGTAGAGTGTATGTGCACTCAGGACTGTTGACTGTTATTGAACACATCAATAATTTCTTTGCAGCAATTTAGAAAATTAAGTCAGGAGGTAGGACATTATTTGGAAATTTGACAGGTTTTAATAAGTAGGTTTTATTTTTTCCAGTAGATACATATTCCAGTTTTTATGTTGGAAAAAATTAACAACTGAGTTAAAGTTTACATGCAGGCACATTTTCTCAGTGTGAGCATGGTAAAATTAGGAATTGGAGAAAACACAAATCCTAGAGGGAAAAATGAAATAAACTTATTTACACCAAGTTTCTCCCATTTGTAGAGACTTAGGTTATTTTTGAATTTGCCCGGAGTTTTTTATTAAATGCACAAGAGAAGTACTGCAGATTAATCATGTGACTCTGAATATATATAGTTTTACAATCCTGAAAACTGTTTGCTGAAAAGGCTGTTTGATTTGATGACAGCAGATTGGCATATTTCATGTAGTCCTTCTTTAGATGTGCATAATGTGATTTAGAAGTTTTATTTTTCTATCCAGTGTTTTCTTCTTCTAAATTATCCTGTAACACTAATTGTTGTCACCTTGGAAATATCTTGAAACAAACTTAAAATAAAATAATGTTGTTTTCCAAGTTTTTTTTTTAGTGGTGATGTGTGTGTATATGTGTGGTTGTGAAAGAAAGTGTTTGCTTTTTTCATATGAGTATTCCTTTTCTTCTGCTCTGCAAGTGTCTTGAAAGGATCTTTGAAGATGCTCCTATGAAGGAGAAATTGAGAAACTTCCCTTCCATTATTGTCTACAGTTACAGTAATCATCATATCTGGGATCAAGTTAGTTTTGTAAATGTATCACCAAGGTATTACTGGTAGAAAATGTTCACTGGCTAGGTGTTCATCTCAAAATTAGGCAAAAGGATGAAGCAGGAATTATTCATGTTGAAGCCTATAATGAGATACTCAACACATCTCTAAAGGGCAAAATTAATTAGTTGATCCATTGAAGACCTGAAGTAGCATAATAGGAAATGGGAGAAATTTCCTTCAAAGGATGTTAACATTGGTGCAATTATGTCAATAAGCAGTAATGGAAGCCCTGACTTAAGTGTAAATACCAGGAGAAACCTATACATTTTAACCTTTAGTGTTCATGAGTAAAACCAAATTCCATGGTAGAATGTGTGTCTCTTGAAACATTATCACGTAACTAGATCATGGTACTTCATATTTGAGTTTTCCAGCAGGGTAGTCTGAAGATCATAGTTCAACAGACTGTTGAAAATGGAAGATTTCTTATTTTTAAAAGAAATGCTAAAACATAAAAAAAGTTTGCTCTATTAGACAGAAGTAATTTTGCAGTGCTGTCCAATGACCTGTATTAAAATACATAATATATTCTGACTTTGCTATTTTTAAGGGTTGGACAGTTCATTAACTTGTCCTTTTTGTTTTTCTGATAGATAGCAGTAGTCATGGGATCCTGTACAGCAGGAGGAGCATATGTACCTGCAATGGCTGATGAAAGTATTATTGTTGGGAAGCAGGGAACAATATTCCTGGGAGGGCCACCACTGGTAAGGATACAGAAGTTTCTAGTGACTGGCCTCTCTCCTCCCCTCCCCCCCAAATCATGCTGCGATAATTGTACACCTGAAACAACTGAGTCATTTCTTGGTGAGATATTTCTAGATACTCTGTAGATTAGATTGTGTTTTTAAGTATGTCTGAATGTTTCTATCCTAAATCAAATCTCTTCTGTTCATCAGAGGTATATAGATATAAATCAGACTGTGCCCAGGTGTTTTTATAGTACTGTTTTTAGATTGCTGTGCACATTTTAAATAATAAAAATTGTTTCTGTATTCAATTATGTACTCTCTAGGTTTGACACAAAATTTGAAAAATCCACAACCATGTGTATTGTATCTCAAAGTTAAAATGAAAGATAAAAGAACTTCTGAAGCAGGACTGGTCTGCTGTATTTTTATGTCAGTTTACTGCCAAAGGAGGCATGCTTACAGTGGAGTTTGTCCTAGTTCTCTCTCTCTCCTTCCATTCCTTCTGTCCTTCCATCCTTCCTTCCTTTCTTCCTTCCTTCTTTCCTGCCGTCCTTTGTAAGGAAATTGTTTCTAAGGACACTGACCTGATGATTTCCTGTGAATTAAACCTTGCATTTTTGTGGAACTCATAGTGAAATTTGTGACTGTGAAGTACTGCAATGTAAGAAAGCTTTAAAATTACAGTAGCTTGGCAGAACAAAAGGAATGCTTAAATGTGGCTTGTTATTTTAGACATAACTGTATGTCCTAGTCTAGGCTCAGTTCTATACCAATACAAATAATGATACTATAATGTCAGTCTTATGCTGACAAAGATTATTCTATTTAACACAAGCTTTATGAGAATAAAAATGAATTTTTAGTATTAAATGTTAGTGCTAGAACTAACGGAGCATCATTCGTCACAACTATTCAAGTCTCAATAAAATGTGGCTGGATAAACTTGCTACTTTAAAATAGTCAAATATGTGCCAAATTTACTGTACAAGCTGGTCTGAGGCAGCACGATGGCTTTGTTTTGGTTACAGTCTTTTGGGAACTTTAAGGTGTGCTTCCTGTGACAAAGCCAAATGTAAATCTAATGTCTCTCAAGGGTCCTTCCATCTAAAGCATGCCGAAGTGGAGAAATTGCTTTGTAACAGCATTGCTAATGAAGATACTGCTTCATTGATTTCTCTTGTAACAGAGGAGGCAAAGTCTCTTGGAAGTCACTTCCTTCAGCACTTAAAATACTAGGAAAATGTGGTGTGTCCCATTAAACTGTGGGAAAACAGCCACTGACAGATTTATTTGTTGACTGGTTCCTAAGGCAGGATTGTGTTACTCTCAAAAGTACGAAGGACTCATCCTTTAATGTGATTTAGTGTTTACCTGTGTAGCTTTTCTCTCATTTCCACAGCATATTTTTGCATTGCTTTCTTTTCCTTTAGAATGAATTTTTCCCCATTGCGTCATCTTGTTTATAAAAGTAGATTTGGCATTTTATACTTCTTTCAAAGTTCAGTGTATAGATGGCCTTTAAATTCTTGTGCAGTTTAAAAAAAAATAAAAGAAAAAAAGGAAGAAAAAAATCTTAAATCCTTTCAGAATTTAACTGGCATATGGAAAACAGGGGCACGGGACTCGCATCTGAAAGTAGAAGGATACTTTGTTCCCCACCCTAGTAAAAAAGACATTTAATTTGAAGTAATTTATTATTTTAGTGGAGGCTTTCCAAGTTGATAAGAAGAACAAAGTAATCAGGAAAAGCAGATTAAGTAATGAATAGCAACTGTGCAATGTAATGGTAATTTATTTACTGCTCATTAGGATTTTGTTGTTAGACATTTGACAGTAATTGTTTCAAATGTCCTATCTAGGTTTCTGTTCTTTTTTATCTTGTTTGTACTAGTGTTTTTCCACTTGTTTTTAGGTAAACATAGACAAATCGTCCTCAAAATTAAGTAATTCTCTATAAATACATCACTGTAATTTAGATACTTGGAGTTTCTTGCTGAAAGTGGCATATGCACGAAAGAATATACTATTTGAGAATATTAGTTGAGTGAGTAACATGTAATTTGTACGACTTTCCTTTGAGATAAGAAGACTAGTGTGATGAAAGACATGAACTTTGTTCATCAGAGTGTTAGTAGGTTCGTTACTATAACTAGGAGTAATTTCCCTGGTTGCAGGAACACCTGAGCTGTTCAAGTACAAACCTTTTTAGGAGGTTTTCAGTGAGACATCTAATACCCAGTGTGACCCAGAAAACTGGATTGGAAGATTTAAAAAAGAGAACCAGATGCTTGTTCTCTGGGAATGGTCATCATTTAACATCACAAGGCAATTTAGATCATATGTGTATGCCACTGAGATGTAGCTCATAAGACTTTTGCCAGGATAGACATCTGGAAAAGGATGACCTGAGTCAGGCCTCAAGAGGAAGACTTGACTAGGGAAGTCAGTGACTGCAAGAGTGTTGTGATGTTAAAAAGTTTTTAAGTCTTTCCCCATTTCCAGAGGAAGATTTCACAACTATCCTCCAATTTAATTTGTTTCTTAGCAACCTGCAGATGTAATGATCCTTGTCTTTGTGCGTATATGTCAAACTTTATTATCTCCACCTGTCAGCCTTTCTGTTCTGTAGAGCTTTTCATATTCTCACTGAAAATATTCTACTTGCCTACTTCTAAGCTTCAAAACTACTTCAGACTCCCACAGAAACACCCATTCCATGCTGTAGCAGATATTGTAGCTGTTATTGAGTAAGCTCTGTTCCCCAAAACGTCTTTCCTATATAAAGGAAATTGGATTGGATTTTATTGCTTACCTGCCTAAAACAAAACATCCTGAGGAAGTGAAAAAAGAAATATCCCTCATGTTACTTATAATTAGTCTTGAGATGTGTACAATAAAAAAAAAAAAATCTGAATTGTAGGTACAGTCCACCATCTAAAATGGAAGTTTTCTTGGCCTCCTTTTTTGGAAAGGTGAGGAGTAATGACTTCATAGACAGACAGATCTCAATAGAAGAGGACAAGTGTCACAGTAGCAGTAATATTCAGGCCATTCTTCTGCATTTTCTCAAGTGGAATATCTGTATCCTTATCTTTGGCAGTACTGCTTGGTAGTTCAGGCCGTCATGTAAATCTATAGGCTCTTGTTCCAGAAACTTCTGATTCTTCCTTCCTGAGGTAAAATTTGCTACTTTCTGTGCTCAGAGGTGAAAAAAGTCTGGTAAAAATAGGGAATAAGTTTTTCAAATTCATGTGCATTTATGTACTGGGGAGTTTACTCCATGTTGGCCTCATCTGTTATGAGGAAAATACATATTATAGCTAAAGTTTACATTTATAGCTTTCAATAATTTCTAGCTGAAGTAGCTTGAGCAGGTGTTTATTAGGAAATGCCCAGATATATTTTTGAGACTCTTACTTGCAGTCTGTTAGAATTTAAAGACCTTTAAGGTAACTTCAACCACTAACTCTAAGTAACTTTAACTGTTACTTAAACTCTACAGTTTGTAGAATGCTCTGCTCCACTACCTTATCTGGAAAGGTGATGAAGCATATATACTAGTTCTCACCTACTATGACAAAGTAAGACACGTTTGGGCTGCAAGGTGCAGCTCTGAGCACTCCAGAATGAGCCTGAATGAGCCAGTGAAAATCCATGAAGATGATGGAGTGGAGCATCTGTAAAATTAAGAGGGTGTGAGAGAGATGAGACTCTTCAATCTGGTGAGTTGTAGGGCAGATCTATCCACAGCTTGCAAGGGGGAGTAAAGATAGCAGAGCCAAGCTCTTTGTTGGTACTCTGTGGTAGGTCAAGAGGCTGCCAGGCAGAAACTGAAATACAGGAAGTTTTTTTTAGTTGTAAGAAAACATTTGCTGTAAGGCTGGTCATGCCAAACCAAGTTGTCCAGAGAGTTTGTGGAATCCTTTCTTGAGCTATTCAAAACTCATGGTCATTACATGGTCATTAGCAACCTTCTCTGGTTGACCCTGCTTTGCAATCTCACATGGTGGCAGACAGAGTCCTCAGCTCCAATATTGTGATTTGGAGAACGAAAACTTCACCTCTCTGGAAAAATAAAATAGCTTTTTTTGTAAAATATCTTAAAATTAATCTCTGGATTTCTGTGCCAATGGAAATGATTGCACTATTCAGCTTTGTGCAAAGTTCTGCAGTAGTTAATAGTTTGTTATAACTGGTTGCATAGTGACAGATGTATGTAATTATTTTAGAGAATCATAGAAAGAAACCATATATCAAATGATGGAATCACTTATCTTATAATACACCCTAAAGGTCATTGAGTCTCGCCATTAACCTCACACTGCCAAATGTATCACTAAACTGCATTAAACCCTAAAATTCCACATCTGTAGGCATTTAAATACCTCTGGGGATGGTGACTCAGCGACTACTCTGGACAACCTGTTCCAATGCTGCATAACCTTTCCAGTGAAGAAATCTTTCTCACTTCTCTTAGAAGTATCTTATGTTCACTGTTTAATGAAGACTTACATTAATTGTCTCTGACAGAAAATTTCCATTTATTAGTATGCCATACCTTCATATTCCATGGGTAATTCAAATTTCAAAGCAAGAATCCACTGTTGAAGAACTATCTATACTTAAATTTGCAAATTTGACAGTTTGGAATTGTGTGTGAAAATATAGATATGTGTTTATATAATTGGTGTGCTTCATTGTTAGATATGAAACTTGGAAACTGAAATCTGTTTTGGAAATTATGATAGTTTTCCCTTCCCTTGCTTGTACTCTACCTCGGTAATCTCTGTGAATGGTTTCTCCAGCTTTCAAGGAATCCTTTTCAAAGCACTTACTGTAGCATAGAAATGCCTCAAGAAGTCTTCTAAGTTGTTTTTTTTCTTTTAACCCCACTAGTAAATGGTACTGTTTTGTTCTAAGAAGGAGACCATTCACTTTGAAATTACCCTTTCAGGTCTAAGATTACACAGATCTAGGCTTTGGATTGTGCGGTCCAGGTACTTTTATGGAGATGTTGTACTTGATCCAAGCAGTTACATGCCACTGATATGCTCTTTTAAGCACTAACTTACTGTATATTTACTGGAAGGTTTAGAAAATAAAAACTTCTAATGGTTGTTTAAACTACTAATGTTAGTATTTAATGATAATAATAGTACTATAGTATTTAAATTTATAGTAATAATAGTACTAATAGTGCTAATTAATAATTAATAGTAGTAATAGTAATAATAGTATTTAAATTACTATTTAAACTAGTAAGTTAAAATTCACAGAAGTGTTTACATAGAGAGAGCAAAATTGAAAAATCCTAGGTTTCCGGTGTATTGTTTGCTTGAAACAATGCTTGGAAATATCCCATTTGAAATTTCATAGTAAGTGCTCAGAAAATTTTAGTGAAAAAGCATATTTATGAATCTGAAGGATGTGTAAGTGTATGCACACAAATTATGAACACAGCAGTAAGTATAACAGTGGGGAGTATCTTTGTAAGTAAAAACTACATATTAACACTAGAATAAGCATGCAAAGTCAAAGAACAAAAATTTACAAGATTCAGTGTTGTCATATTTTGATGCTCTGAGGGAGAGAAAAAATATGATTAATGAAGAAGAATTTTGCAAAGATCTCTATTATTACTGTACCTAAGATGGTATAAATATTAATGCAGGACAAGTGTCAACTGTGGAGCTCATTTTCCTTTCCTTGTGTTAGGTTAAAGCAGCAACAGGTGAACAGGTATCAGCAGAGGATCTTGGAGGGGCAGATCTTCACTGCAGGTTTAAAGAAATATTTTCCCAGAGTTAATTTCTTCCATATGGTAGACTTCCCCTCCCCCTTTCCCTCCCCCTCCCCCTTCCTTTCCCCTTCTCCTCCCCTTTCCCTTCTTTTATTTTATTTTGATTTTAGATCTTTGTTAAGCTGTGTTTACCTTTTGAAAATTATCTCTGTATTATCTGATGCAGACTGATTGTTTTATAGTTAGAATATCACAGTTACATTGTGTTAGTCTGGTTAGCATTGCTTTCTTCATTTACTTTAAAATGCATGTCTAGTGTACTTCAGCATCATGCATAATATGGCGGACTTTAATACTGAGTGTTAACAGAATATGTATTGAGAAAGATAATGCATTTTGCAAATTGTATCTTTCTTACTGTCATGTAGAATTCACTACAAGCAAGATCAAAATAGCTTGTACTTTTTGTAAAAAATACTTCTTAGCAAACCCAAAAAACATGTGCACATTCAAGTTCTGCAATAAATAATAAATAAAATTAGGTATTATTGCACAGTAAGTTATGCGTTGCTGTATAATAAACACTTACTTGTTTCTTCAATTTGAAGTGAATAAAGAATTATTTTGAAGGGCACTTCATGCCCTTTTTGTAAATATGTTTTTCTTTATAATTGAAATTAATTTTTACGGCACATGAACAATGCTTGTTATATTTTATATTGCCATTTAGATTTTTTGTTTCCTGCATTTTATTTCACGTCTGATAACTTGAATGAACTATTTTGAAGATAAGGTCAGGCATGGGTTTATTTTTAAAGTAATTTCATAATAAAACAGAGCTGAATTGTTTCATCTATATTTTCAAGGTCTAAGAAGCTTTAAAATGTCAAGTTTTCATCATCTGATTTATGTTGTTTTTTTCCCTGAAGTATTCATCTTTCTATTGTTGTTTATGTACAGAAAATCTGGTGTAACAGATCATTATGCTTTGGATGACAATCATGCACTTCATCTGGCAAGGAAAGTTGTAAGAAGTTTGAATCTCCGGAAGAAAGTAGATGTAAGTGTATAGAGTCTGAAAACACTGCATTGTTGAACTTTTGAATGTTTTTCTCTGCCTGATTGATATAACACTTGTTTTATAGAGCACATGTTTGTCTATGACTTTACACATCTAAAAATGAAAGTTACGGTTCTTGTCCTTAAATATTTCTCTGATGCTTCAGTTCTGTAATTACATTTCTGCTGTATTATTCCAAATAAAACTACTGGGATTAAATGCAGGAATGAAGCCACTAGAAGAGTGCTTCAGAGTCATAGAATTGCACTTTTAGATTAATCCGGTCTTGCAAGACACTTAATTTTAAACCCACATGATTGTTTTCCGTGGACTTAAAATTAGACACCTGCTAAAGCATCTTTTTGAGTAGACATTTTCTGAGATTATTAAGGTGTTGAAAACCAAGTGGATAGACCTAAATCTTGACGATGAATTGTATTGATTTAAGAATTCCTTGTAGTAAATGGGATGGATAGCATATGGGGGTGGAATTGCTGTATTGTATTTTAGTAGGAGATATGAGAGGGTGAATGGAAGTTCAAGGAAGGCAAGGTACTGCATTCAGTTGTGTGACAAAATCTTCAGCTGTTTCTCAGAATGCTGCCTGCCTTAGAGGGCACAGAGGGAAAATAAGCAAACAGGAGGACATGCCTGATTTTTTATAACATGGAAGAAGGGGAGCACATATGGACATGTATGCAGGAGTAGGAAAAAGGTAACAGTAAGTGAGAAACTGTTATCAACCTTCAGTTTAGGAAACTTGGTCTTTGTGCAAAATGACAAGCCAATACAGGCATTTTAATTTTGTTGGCGAAGAGAAGTCTGTGCTCAAGGAAATTGACAAATTAATTGTTTGAATGTTTAAGTCATAATGTGAACTTTGTTGTGTAAATTGTTTGTTAAATTGCTATAGGTGACTATAGAACCGTCAGAAGAGCCTTTATTTCCAGCTGATGAAATATATGGAATAGTTGGTGATCAGCTAAAAAGAAATTTTGATGTCAAAGAGGTATGAGTATTAATGCAAGATCCATATGCCCATATATACATACATCTATTTTGTTGCAGGAAATCACTCTTTGTATTGTCATAATTGATAATACCTGATTTGGGTACTTACTTCTTTATATTTTTGTCCAGCAGATGCATTGTAATAGCAGTGACTTGTTGAAAATATAATGAGTTTTGGTTATACTTTAGAAAAGGATGTACAAGGATGAGAGATAGGTAACATTCTGAAAAAGCTGACAGAAATGGGAACTCCTCTTTGGCAAAGTATTCTATGGACTTGCCCACGGATATGAAGGCTTTCTTTTTCTGTCAGTCCTGTGAAAGATTGTTTAAGGATTTATGGCGTATAGGCACACCAAACAATTGAGCCTTGTCCCAATGGTGTACAAAGACTATTGTACCCTACTGCAGGTTTAGTGTAATTATCTGCCTTGGAACCTTCATATGAGCTAACAGGCTTTCTCATATTTTCCACAAATCTCACATTCAGAGCCTTTTTCACCACTAGCCAAGTATGTATTTTAGGAGGAGTCTTAATATGTACCCATCTTAAAATATTTCGCAGAAATTACTAGGATTTGCTTTGCATTCAGGGGAAAGAGAGATGAACAGTTTCATTGAGTTTCTTCACTCTCAAATGTTTAAGAGTTTGGATTTATGTTCCTTTTAAGTGGAAATAAGTATCATCTGGCAAATCTTGCTAGCAGTGGATCTGTACTTATAAAAATGGCTCCTTTGCATCAAATCAGATCTTCATTATTTTTGTATGTCACAAACTCAAGCAAGCCTAGAAATAATCATATCTCTAAGAAAGTGACTCATGACTGTACATGTGTTTCCTTTACAAACAAGAGGCTATTGATTAACTTTTAATATAAGCAGTGGTTTTGCTTTGAAATTCAACTAATGAGGAAAACATTGTTCCTGTGTAATTTAGCTATTTGGTTAGAACATTCTTATCTTGAAAATCCATTTCTTACAAACATGTGAGTGAATCACACTTAGAAAACGAAATGGGCTTTGCCTGCCATCCAGACTGTTTGTATGGTGGACTGCTTGATGTTCTATAAATAGAAAGGTTTTAAGTTATATCTTGTCGTGGCCGTCCTTTCTAAACAATTAAAAACATTGAAGGATTAAGAGTTTAATGTTATTTTTCCATTTCTTCTTAAGGTCATTGCTAGAATTGTAGATGGAAGTAGATTTGATGAATTTAAAGCCTTGTATGGGGATACTTTAGTTACAGGTAAGTAGAAATATAGTTATTCTGTATACGTTCCCACTGATTTTATAGTTGGATTTATTCTGGCTCACCACTGATATTTTTAATATGTTTATTTTCAGAAGAATAGCATTTTTTGTTGCCAGGAGAAAGTCTTACCTTTATATGCTATGGAAAAATAAATACATGTGGAAGTTTATGAATTAATCTCTTGTCCTTTAGGATTTGCAAGAATTTTTGGTTACCCAGTAGGAATAATTGGAAACAATGGAGTTCTTTTCTCGGAGTCAGCAAAAAAGGTAAGTAGATTATTATCTTCTTTGCCATTGAGAAACAAAACTTCTGGTGGACAACTTGCTCTTGAGAGGAGGAACTTTTTTAAATAATGAAAGAGAACTGGCTCCGTGTTTTTCATATAAATGTGGAACAGGTATAAGCTGTTAATAAACTGAAAAAAAACCTGACCATAATTTAGAAAAGGAGTCTGGTAGATTTTTCTGATGTGAAGAAGATCACCAACATCAGAACAGCATTTGGATTTGTGTGAATACAGCATAGTTGAACTAGTATATCCTGAAACTTGCGTCTGTTGCAAGACAAGTCCATCCTGATTACATCAGATACCCTATTGGGTATTTCTAAACTCTAAACCATGAAGGATATGGAAAATCACATCTTTGTTTTTGTAATAACTGGAAAATCTTAAACCTGAATTCCAGTACTCAGTTCATTGGTTTACCAGTTTTAATTTTCATATTTTGCTGGCTTAGAATAATGATTTAGTACCTGTGCGGTCTTTTCAAAATCTGTGAGCTAAAACACCTGTTATGTGAATAAAAGGCTGTATATGAAGGAATATTGTGATTTTTATCACAATTAACAGTGCTTTACGGTTTGAACTTAAGGGAATGATGGTGATAAAGAGTATCTGGGTATTGCAAAGTGTTTACCTTGGTCTGTGTTGCTTGCTTTAGTTCTTTATTTTTTTCAAGAAACAACTGTCAGTTGAATTTTTTGTAATAGCAATTATAGATGCTAGTTTTATTCTAACAAGCTTCTTGAGCTAACAGTGAGGAAATTGGTATTGAGAATATACAGAAAAAGGAAATATTCATGAAAGGTGGAGAAAGGAAGTAATTTTACTGGATTTATTGCTGTTATAATACGCAAAATGTAGTTTCATGTGCTGAAGGAATACTTCCAACTTGAAGCACTGTAGTACCTGACATTTTTTTCATCTGAAACTTGTTTTAACAGTTAGAAAATAACTCTTGCAATATTTCTAATAGGTTCATTATTTTTCTAACATTTTAGTACTACAACTTTTTTTCCTAACAATGAAAAAAAAGTAAGAAATCTTCATTTTCTGACTTTTACTGGCATTTCACTTCTCTAAAAGGAAATTCAGCTCTAGAGAAACATTTGTCCATGATACTGGTTCTATAAGCAATATCCTTAGCAGTACTCCTTTCTTTTCTTGCATTTTTGTAATGAATTGTTGCACATTTTCCCCGTGATCATCACTGTGCTATTCACATGTTTCTCTGAAGGTTATACTTAATTATTTTTCTCACTTTTTTCTTTTTATAACCTTTGCAGGTTTTATTTAGTGAAGATGTTAGATATTTTTTTCGGTTGTTGTGCTACATAGCCTTGTTTTATTTTGTTTACCAGCAAGTGTATGAATAAGCTGAGGAACTTTATTGATTTAGATTGGTTGAAACAGAGGCTTGGAATCTACTATTTGTAACTTTGGTGGGAAATTGGTCTTTTGCTAGTAAATAGGGAGAGGGCATCTGCCCTCAGGAAAGAGAGAAAATGTTACAGCAATTGGCAAGGTCATGGGTAAATAATGTATATGGGCCTTTCTCAGTTTTAGAGAATACTTTTATTTTGTACAGAAAATGGAGAGATAGGTTTTTCTGACTGAGTGACTTGATTTCTCTGACACAGTCTTACCAAGTCAATGTCAGAAGCCACACTGGCGCTGTCCATGGCTTAACTGCATATTGGCTGCGTCACAGCAGTGGACCTTTTCAGTATTAGTAGTAATGCTTTTTAAGGATATTATTTGTTTTACCCATGGTCTCACACAGTTTTGGAGACCTCTTACTTCTGCTACAGTGAATGCATGTTTTGCAGTTAACTTTGGGTGAAGGAGAAGTAGTATAGCATTTCCTGATGGAAATACTGTGATGGACTTCTGTGGAAGGATTTAGCACAGGCTTCAGGATGCTGGTAGTGATAGCTTCATTTTTCCAACTTTTAATGGCTTACTCTTTTATTTTTTTTCCTCTCCACAGGGTACACATTTTATCCAGTTGTGTTGCCAGAGAAATATTCCCATTGTGTTTTTGCAGAATATTACAGGTGAGTAAGATCAAGTTTTTGAGGTTTCACTTCGTTGTAGACTTTGCTGGTAATTGTTGAGTCTGTGTTCTAGACAGCCTCTTGTGTGCTGTGTAGTACTTACATCTCCAGCCTGTCAGCAGCTGGTGAAAGCCTTGCCTTATGACTTGCTCCTCAGTTCTTTCTGCAATGTGCTGTGAAGCACACAGTATGACATAGGGCACAGTATTATAATATAAACTGGTGAGCCTTTTGTTCTTGTTGTATTTCTTCAGGTTTCATGGTTGGCAGAGAATATGAGGCTGGAGGGATAGCAAAAGATGGTGCCAAGATGGTAACTGCTGTAGCTTGTGCTAATGTACCTAAAATAACTGTCATTATCGGTGGCTCTTATGGAGCTGGAAACTATGGGATGTGTGGAAGAGCCTATAGGTAAGTGTTGCTTCAAATCGTTACAGCAGACAGAAATAATTTAAGAAAACATAACCTTAAAGTACCATTCCAAAAAACCATCTGAACTCTTGAAGAAGTTGTGCGATTTGGAAAAGAAAAGAGTTCTTAATGAATATGCTCATAAGTAAATAACAGCCTGAAATTTGTAGACACTGATAAGGGTCATGATTCACCTTGAATTAGGTGACAGAGGAGACCTTCTAAAAGTAAACCTGTTCATATCTTTTTCTCCTATATCAGTTCTTGGCAGAAAAATTGTAGTCTTAAACAATCATTGGGCAGTATAAGCTGGTCCTTTATTCTGCATTCATAGGAAAAGTGTATCAGCTTGTGTAAAAATCCCTTATTCACTTCAATCAGCCTGTTTTTATGAATAAGGTTTGTATAACACCTAAAGGTTTTTTTGTTGCCCTTTGGACATGGCTTATTTGATTTTTTAAATTTAGTTTTTCAAGGCTTCCTATGCTATTGAAGTTGGGATGTTAAGGACAAAATTTCCTGTGGGTTGGGAATAGGAGCTGAAGAGATCCAACAAAGAGAAATTTTTAAAAAAAGGTGAATAATAGAAATGACCAGAATTTTTACATTTTTAAATGTAATGCTGCAAGCATTGAAGTATGTTAATGTACCTTTTAAAAAATGTTATTTTGTAGAATTGTCATACATAACAATGTATTCTTAGTTGAGTGAAAATTCTTCACCAGGAAATGTGACAAAGTCTTACTTTGATGTTTAATATGTATTTTTTCAGTCCAAGATTTTTATATATGTGGCCAAATGCTCGCATATCGGTGATGGGAGGGGAACAAGCTGCAACTGTTCTAGCTACAATAGCTAAGGACCAAAAAGCAAGGGAGGGAAAACAGGTATATCTTTCTTCTTCACTTACTCTTTTACTGGAGTTGGTCACTTGGTGAGCTAGGAAGGGGTGAAAGAGAGTGAGTCACCAGTGAATTATCCCAGTGCCAACTAGTGCACTGACAAACTTGAAGAATTTGTGAAAGGTTATTGCTTACTTCTTTGAAAAGTGAAGATCATTCATATACCATTGTATTTTTGTACTTTGTGCAACAAGTTATTAGTTCTACCTGAGATAAGCAACCAGGAATCCTCCTTGGCTTGGGAGTATGAAGAGAAATGTTGGGAAGAGTGTCTTTCCAATTATGAAGGTGGCAGTTTTAGAGAGATCTTTAAATGATTCACTGATTGAGAATTATGAAACTAGTAACAGCAGAAGTCTGGAGAGGTTTGGAAAAGTTTTTGCTCATTTCAACATTTTAATTGAAAATTAGAGGTATATTGTTTATGTAATAAACATATCTTACTAAATCTTATAGTAATATTTTATAGTTTCACTGTACACTCTTTTCTGCTTTCTGCTGAGTTGTTTTTTTTTTTAATTGCAAGGTTTATGGTTATACTACTGCTTTGATCCCATAAGAAGTGGTTTTATTGATGTCCAAAATTGTTCATATTTATCATAAGTAGTTAATCAGAATAGTGAAGCAATAGGAACATATTATCTCAATGTTACTACTTTTCAACACTTGACTTGTTCTTTCTGTGGGTAGAATATACTCACCCTTATCTCTCTCTGTCTTAATTTCCCAAACCCATGATACCCAGAAAGAAGGTCAAGAAAAATAATTAGTAGTAGTTAAATGCCAGTCAAATGTGGTAGAAACCTGAAAGTTTTCTGAATTGCTATTACCAGTCTGGATCACACTGGATCTAACGCAGTGTTAGAATACTGCAGACTTACTTTATTAAAAAATCCTGCCAAAGGCAACCCAATTTTTTTTTTCCAATACACTAGCTTCAGAAATTTTTTAAGTTCTAGTCACCAATTACTCTTGTATTCTACTAAGTATATGTTTATTCTCTTTTTTGCACCCACTTGGAAGGTACTATTTGAATTTTGTTATCAAACATGCAAAATTGACAATTGTGTGCTAAAAGAGTAAAAAAAAACTCTGGGCAGAAAATTTAGGCATTTTCTTCAGGTTGATGCTGCATATAAAGCTCTGCTATCATTGGAGAAGAGAATATTAAAGAATATTTTATGTGGTTTTTCAGTTGTCTGAGGCAGATGAAGCAGCTTTGAAGGAGCCAATCATTAGGAGGTTCGAGGAGGAAGGAAACCCATATTATTCCAGTGCAAGGTAATATACAGATAACTATTCTAACGCTTGATTGTAATCATGGGACCTGACTTCTAATTCACGGTACTAAATAATAGCAGAACAGAGCAATTGGAAGCAAAAGTTGTGTTTGATGTGCATTCAAATCAATGCCTTGTCTTAGCTCTGGGACCTGATATCATGAACTGTTTCAGAAGACAGCATGTGCTTGCAGGAAGTACTTCACTGGTTCTGTAAGAAATTATATGGTGTAATGGAATTATATTGTTACATGTTTCATTCTGAATGAGTTTTATATCATTCTTCCCAGTGTAGTATCTGGTCACCTTTCTAAAGCTTATTGAACAATATAATGAGCAGTTGCATGTGTGTTAGGAGGAATTCATTTCAGTGGGGTCCTGCAAGTAGAAGAGGCCAGTGGAAAAGGAGGTAGCAGTTTAAAGATGACCTGAAGCCACAGGCAAATTTCAGGTCATGGTCATAGTAGGTAATAGTATTGGATAATAGCAGTGAGGGTTAGGGCTTTAGCTGATGGATGCTGCATCCTCATGTTTGCTGAGAAGTCCTTTGCAGCATTTCATGCTCAGGCTGATGCAATATTAGTAAATGACTAGGAACTAGTTAGGCTGATGAAACAAGGTGGCATCCTGAAGTGATCCAGATATCTCTGGAAAGTAGCTTGGGGGGCTTTTTTGGCCTTTGATGGTTATTCTCCATTAGTTTCATCCTGTCTGTACTAATCTTCCTGCATATATTTCTGCTTGTGGTATCCAAAAGCTAATTTTCTACAGGCTCTCAGCTGCTAATGATGGTAGAGGGTAGAAAATTTCAGTGACCCATATGTCAGCTGTGAAAGCAGCAGAGCTGGCAGTGAACAACCCAGGAGACTCCTGGAGTATGTAGAGAACAACCTCTGGTGCAGGTATCAGGCAAGCCAGCCCGAGGCGCGACGTTCCTGGGCCGGGCACTCCCAGTGCAGCAGGGCTCCCTGGAGAGGTTACAGCTGGAAGCAGCAGGCACAGCCTGGTTGAGTTCAGCATCTCAAGGAATACGAGGCAGCAAAGAGAAACTCCAGACGCTGAAATTTGGAAGAGTGAGTTTCCAGATGTTTAAAGGGTTAGTGGATGAGATCGCCTGGGAAACCCCTTAAAGGCAGAGGGGCTGATTAGAGCTGGCAATTCTTTAAAGACACTTTTCTTAGAGCACAAGAGCTTTTTATTCTTGTATGTAGGAAATTGAGCATGGCACGGTGGAAACTGCCATAGCTGAGCAAGGATTTTCTCCTCAAACTGAGGTGTAAGACGGAAGTATACACACTGTGGAAGCAGGGGCAGGTAACCTGGGAAGAGCTTCTTCATGATCAAAAGTGAGATATGAAATGACTGTTAACTTTTACTCTTTTGTGTAGGGATAGTGGAATATACTTAACTGAGATATTTATACCTGGGAAATCAACATTAATTTTAATGTTTCATCAGATGAATACCTTCATCAAGCTTGATCTTCTATGGATAGTAAGAGAAATAGCACAGAAGTTTTAAACAGCTGACCTTTAACAGCTGACTTTTTGTTCTAAGGCAAGAAGGAAAAATGAAAAAATAGGTATAATTTTTTATAACTGGAAGGAGTTTTTGAGGAGAAGAATATTCCACTTATACAATAACGTTTAAAAATGAGTCAAACTGTCCATATTTAAAATTAATCCCTACCCCAGAGAAGATTAATAATAGGATTTTTTTTACATTTATTTTTTTAATATGTTCACTGGAAACATATTCTTTTACTCATGATTTATTTAACATTCAATATATTAGATATATTAGCAATATAAAAACTTATCTGCTCCCAAAAACCCACAGATGATTGACAGTATTTACAACAGTAAGTTACTAATCTGTAAGAAAGCAGTTTTGCATGTAAAGTTAAGACTAAAGATAAAAAAATCACATTTTGAGTTTTTAATGATTTCTGATTTTTAGACATGAAACTTGAGTGTTTCATGTCAACTTTGTGCTCTCTGATGAACAATGCTTACCAGTTTGTTTTCAGAACATCTGGCCGTTTTGTGAATTGTTAAGTTGTTAATCTAGTAGTCATCCCAGCAAATAGCTTAAGTTTGCCCAGCCCAAGTGTTAGAAAGTGCTTTCAGTGCGAAGTGACATGTCATTTTTTTGAAAAAGCAGGGTTGTTATGTTCTTCTTACTGTTTCCTTTTGGAAGGGATATGTGACATGCACACATGTAAGTTGGCTGAGAGAAGCATGGGTCTGGATTGCATGTGGTTGGGTTTGTGTGATGCTGCATTCAAGATAATATGCCCAGCTGAGACATGAAGTCAAATGTCAGATCTGAAATGCTGTGGAGGCTGACCTGGCTATAAGCAGTGAAGGTAAAAGGCCTCTTTTCATAAAGGAGTGCTTTTGATAACAGTGTCTGAGTGGCTCAGGTCAAGGCAGTTCTGGCTAGTTTCTCTCGCTTTTCAGTTCAAGTAGGTGCACTCTGCATTGTCTAGGAGCTTTTAATTGCTCTCTTGTAGAGTTAATTGGGCATTTCAGTGGATATACTCATGTTTCCTGCCCTTTCATGCTTTGCATTAACTAATTCCTAAGCAAGATCTCAGATCAATAGTTCAGAAGTTTTCATTACTGTGGAGTAGTCTGTCCAAGCAGAAACAATGAGATAAGTGGATTATAGTCTTCACAGCAAGTGTGCTCAGGGGGAAGGATGTACCACTCCCCTTGCACCTTGGAGACAACCCTTTCCAATCAGCCAACATCAGCTGCTTATTAGCAAGCATTTGCTGTAATTCGGGGAGGAGTAACCCTGTCCCTTTTGCAGCCCGTTCCTGTTGGGCTCCAAGCACGGTAAAAACCCAGATGATTGTCTACCAAATGTCAGGGTACTATAATTGAAGCAAAATCCAGACAGCCTTCGTTTTGTAAGAGCCTTCTACCAAAGAGGTCAACGAGGAAACTCTAACAAACAGCTTTGCATTTCTGAGAGAACAAAAAATGATAGGTGGGCACAAAGATTGTTGTCGGTATTGCTGCTTGTGTGCAGCTGGTTTGGAGGCTTCCTCATGCTGTCCTCCTGCCTAATGTCTGCCTCACCCTTAATAGCCATTGAGATTGATGTGACCCTTCCACTTGACTTCATTAGGCTTTGAATCAAGCTTTTAGCAGTAATAAGGAGAGAAAAGGAAACTGCCCTGGCGATCTTAAAAGATAAGAAAATATCTGTTTATTCTGTTTATATTGTTTTGCTTATAAGTGATAACTTGCTATATATACAGGATGTCAATGCTGTTCCCTGCAGTTGTATTTTCTAATCAGACTTTAACCAATTTTTTGATTAGAACCTTTTACAATGAGCAGTCTTAATTAATGGCAGTCATTAGGCAGCACTGTTTTAATGAGTTATATTAATCTGCTCACAGGTCTCCTAAAGGATTTCACTGGTTTGCATCTTAACAAATTGTGCAAGCACTTGACTTCAGGCAACTTCATTTCTTTTACTCACACTATCTCAGTTACAGATATTTTATGAGCATTCTGTGACTCATGTTCCTGCAATGGGGTTTTAATAGGCAGTTTAATTATTAATGTTACATCTCCAGTAGAGAATACAATTTTCTTTAAACAAAGAGAAGCAGAAGCCAGGGGTGACCATATGACAGCAGCTTGACTTCCATGCAACATAAAATTTCTGCAGTTGTCAATATAAGTCAATTGTGTTGTTACAAAAAAGGGAAAAATAAAAAACAACCCAAATCTGCCAATGAAATGTGCTTCATGTTTGGATATTTATTACAGAAGTAATCACTGTGAAGTTGTGTCTTGCAAGGTACTGCACTAAATCGGTGATTCTTTTGGAGTCAGTTCACCCCTGCCCTTTCCAGGCCCTGAGCATATGTGTTGAACATTTTAAGTGTTATGAGTTCCCTCATTCTGTTTCAATAAAAAAGAAAGTTAATTGCAGGTATTTATTGGGGGAAAAAATTATATAGAGAGCAAAGAAAGCTGTAGCAGTCAAAAAACCAAAATTTGCTTAAAAATATAAATTAATGTATTTGGGATTGTTCATAAATTTGGGGTTTTTTTCATAGTCTTGAGAAAACAGAAGGTTGGGATTGATTTGACCTCACAGAACTGCTTTATTTTTACTATTAAGGAGGATCTTCTCCATTCCTTTGTCAGATAATTCTGACTATATTCATCGTAACTAAATCAAAATATAAATACAAGGTGAAGGAAAAAAACCCACATGCATTAAACTTTGGTAAGGCACACTCTGTGGAGTTGAAAGTATAGAAAATACTGTCTTGGCCATTCCGTCATGCTAGATTGTATCAAGAGCTACAGCCATTGTCTTGAGAAAAATCAAGAAAATTCAAAGATCTCTAAAGTAATTTTCTGTATAACCAAGTTACACTTTTCTTCGGGTATTTTAAACAAAAAAATAGCTTCCAATTGCTTTTACTTTTATATGGTAAGAAGCACTTCCTCTTGAGCTTTTTCAATTGAGTATTGCCCAAATAAGCCAAGTAAGCTCAAATAAGCCCAAATACTTTAACAAAATGAGTTACTAATTAAAATTTAGTTACTACTTAAAATTTAAAAGTACAGTTAGGAAATAAGTTATTCACAGGAGTCAGAGAGCAGGAGCTTATTAGCCCATTTATCTGAGTTATGATACAGACAGCTCTTGTGTCATCTGAAACATAATTTGCTGTTAGTGTCACTTCCATGCAGGTACAAGTGTGGCTGTTAGAATATTCCAGTTGGGTTATTAGCCCTATTGAAGGGAGGTACTTACTGAGAATCCTGAAATGAGAAGAAGTTAGCTAGATACAATTTTCTTATATTTGTACTTTGGATTTATAGCAGCGTTTTGGTTTTTTTTGCTGTGCCACAAGTTTTTCTTCTTTTTACATTTGAGGAAATTCTTCACTGTGGTGGTGAGGCACTGAACAGGCTGCCCAAAGGAGCAATCCTCTGCCCCTCTGCCTGGAAGTGTTCAGTGCCAGGTTGGATGGAGCTCTGAACAACCTGGTCTAGTGGAGGGTGTCCTTGCCCATGGTGGGAGTATTAGAACTAGATGATCTTTAAGGTCCCTTCCAACGCAAACTGTTCCATGATTCTATCATTTTTCCAGAATTTGTTCTCTTATTATTGAGACCTGGTAGCCAGGTCAGTGAGTGCCACAACTACTTGTAATACTAGACTTCTTAAATAAAAATTTGGTTTTCTCCCCCCAGAAAGAAAGAGCCTGATTTTGCCCAATTAGCAGCAAAGCCTTCCCTTCTCCAAAACCTTTCTTCTTCTATACTTCAATTTTACTCTTGTTCCCCATTTAGTTTAACAGTCTGCTGCTTGGGAATCTGCACTGTGATAAGATCTATAGTAGAGTATTCTTTCTGAGCTGAGTATCCTTTTTCTTGTCTAACTTTTAAAACATGCTCCTAGAGCTGAGCCTGAACCCTTGTGTAAAGGTGTCTTCTACTGCAATTCCATTTTGTGCATCCTAGGATAAATACAACTTGTAAAATGGAAAGCATATATTGTCAGTCTCTTAGTATATTTATCTGATTTGATCAATATTACTTTCACAGCAAATGACAAAATAAAGCAAATATGGAAAACACTCAGGTGTCTGCTGCTGCCTTGAGTTTATGACTATGTATTTATGTACAGTTTGCAGTCCTCCTGGGAGTGAGGTTGGCACATTTAGGATTGAAAGAAGAGTGCAAAATATCTTGTTTCCTGTCTAATAGGTTTTTCCAAAAATTATCTTCAAACAAAATAAAATTTGCAGATGTAACTTCAGTTAGAAGGGAAAGGCTGTGTGTCTTCTCTTGGTAGAGTCACTCTTGAACAGTCACCCTGTTCATGGCTGCTTTTTGTATTTTTAAATTTTCCACAAAGAATTAAGCATTAGCCAACACTGAAGTAAGTTCACAAAGAATGCAAAATAAGTCTCTCTAGGAAAAGATGGGATGGAGGAGGGGCATCCTTCTCTTAACCAAAGATGCACGTGTTCTGCAGATGCTGATTAAAGTATGTGTGTGTTTAAGTGAGACTGTGTTTCAATGAGCAGTGTGGTATCTTGTTTAAATATCTCGCTGAGGAAATAACAATATTTACAGTTTCATTTCAACATGGATTTTAATTTAGGTAGGATGGAGTTGTCATTGAGAATTGATACCACTCATACCTTAATTTTTGGATAATATCAAAGAGTCTCTTTACAAATGTTGGTGATTTTGGGGACCTGGTAATTTGACAACTGCTCATTTATAATTTAATTGCCTTCAGGCTTTGGTTAAGGAAGGTAGTGTCTTCCAGTTGTTTAGAAATGAACTTAATGGTAAAATAAATTGTGTTGGGTCTTGCTGAGGTGGAGTTCATTTTGCCACAGCAGCCCTCATAGTGCTGTGCTTTACTTTAGTAGCTGGAAGGGTATTGACAGCACAGCAGTGGCTTGGCTGAGCAGTGCTGGCACAGCACCAGCTCCTTTCTCCAACATTTTCCCCCATCAGTATTCTCGGGTGGCAAGATCCTGGGAGGGGACACAACTAGACCTGCTGACACAAATAAACCAAAGGGATATTCCATAGCATATGACTTCAGCTCAGTTCCAAAAGCTAAGGGAAGGAGGAGGAAGATAGAACTTCGGTTATTTACAGTGTTTGCTTTCCCAAGCAAATGCCATACTGAAGCGTTGCTTCCTGGGAAGTGACTAGACATCACTTGCTGATGGGAAGTAGAGAATAAAGTTGTTAACGTTTTTTTTTCGCATGGTGCACATGCAAACTTTCACTTGTGCTTTAGTAAACTGTCCTATCTCAACCTATTGTTTTCCATCTTATTTTCTCTTCTCTGTCCAGCTGGGAAGGGGGAGAGATAGAGCCGGCCCCATGGGCACCTGGAATCCAACAAAAGTCAACCCACCACAGAAATTCTGAAAATACTTGAAATTTTTTCTGGCTCTTTAATGATGAAAGAATAATGATTTGTATCATCCTCATCTGGCAGTTGAATTAACCTGAATAGTGTAAATAATGATGTGACATAATCCTTGAAGTGCAGGCATTCTTAATAGAATTAGGTCATTGACAGATGGTCATTCTCCTCATGAACATTAAAAAGCACAGAGGGCTTTTTTTCCTGAAGGAGATGATTAAGTATGAAAAATCTATTTAAAATATGTAGGTCTGACATTCTTCACTTACCTAAAATGGAAACATTGTTCTAGAAGACAAATTCCATGGAGTAATGCACACCAGTCTATTGCATTGATGAACAGTGAGAATTGACTCCATTGTTTTTAGTATAATTTAGCTCTTTACTCCTCTTTCTTTTTCTGAAGCATTTCAAATTTCATGGGTTTGAAAGTATACCAGTTGTATATGTTGATTTCCTTTAATTATTAAAAGTTTTGATTTGTTATATTTTTGGCTTTTCTCTAGATTGTGGGATGATGGAATTATTGATCCAGCTGACACAAGACTGGTTTTGGGCCTCAGTCTCAGCGCAGCACTAAATGCACCCACAAAGAAGACAGAATTTGGCGTTTTCAGAATGTAAACGTAAACATGTGATCATCAGAATTACCTCTGTGTTTGTTTGGGGATGGACAGCATACTAGCTACAATATTATGGTGATTAAAAATAAAGATTTGTAAGATGCTATTTTTTAATGAAACTTTCATCATTATTTTCACTGACTGTAATTGTCACACAGTGCTTCAATTTTTTGATAGTGATTTGAGATTAATCATTTAAGTGCTGATATAACTGCATCGCATTAATAATTTGCAAGTTCTTGCATTGTACTTTATGTTACAAGAAACTATTGATACTATCTCTTATATAAATAAATGTACAAAATAAGCTACATATTTGGTGCTTATCAGCTCTTGTCTTTCTTTTAATTCTGTTTTGTATGTCTTCTAAAAATGCAAAGTACTTTTGCAGTCCAACAAAGAAAAACCCACATTTTCTAATAAATAATTTTTGTGAAAGGGAAGTGCTGTAAGGGTAGCCAGGGATTTCAACACAGCATGACATTTTAGATTTCATGCATTTGTTGTCATCTTGTTCTGTCTCTGGCTTTCATCCAAAAACATTGTTTTTCTGTGTGGTTCCCTGAAGTCAAAACAACTATTGAACCTGATGTATGCATAATGTTGTCTGGAAGAGATGGGAGGTTTGTGCTGGTATCTATGAAATCAGCAGGTTGCTGAGAGCATGTGTGAGGACAGAGACTGGCTGCAAAAGTGTTTAAACATCTTGGCATGTGGTCCTTCTGGTAATTTTGGTTTCACAAAGACAGAGTGTTCTCTGCACAAGGATCAATGCTTTGCTCAGAGCAGAAGCCTGAAATCCACTGACTTAAGGAGTTCTGCAATGCTTGAGTGCTTTCTGATTATTCTGATTTATTAAGGGTAGCTTGTTGGAGTGTAAAGTTTTCAAGAACTCACTGTCTGTCATTTAATTTGTTCTCTTCAGAAACATTGTGTGCCTTGAAGAAACTACATACTGTTCTAGCTGGGAGGTGATTTCAGTTTATCTAGCTTTGCTCTACAGGTGCCCAGATAGCCATTGCCAGAAATATCCTTGACGGAGAGTCAAGTGCAAGAAGAGCCAGTGTACATGAGTAGAGGTCCTCTCCTTGCTGGCCTGTGGGGAGAGGAAAGACTGCTAAGAAGAGTGATCACCCAGGGTAAGGTACTAGCTGTAATCTCCCTAGGCTTGTGTGGAAAGGAGTTCTCCTTGGATCCAGGAGGAGGATTGAAGGTCTGCTGTCTACCCGCCTTTTGAGTTGGGTCTCAGACAGATGCAAAAAAGAAAATTAAATAATTCTTTGGAATCAGGATCTTCAATGTAGGATACAGATAATGTAGACAGCCTAATGTATGTTTAGGTGTGTGGTCTCTGGCACACTTGCCAAAAATTGCACTAAAAGAGCAATTTTCCCTCTCTTTTTACCAAGATGAAATGTATCCAAAGCCTTTCTGCACCCACTAGAAAGATTACTTCCGTCATGGGTCTGCATTCTCATGCTTACTCTTAGTATATTAAATAAATATTTAATAGAGAATAATAGTTTAAAGTACTGCCAGCTAGGCACAGAGCTGTGCTTTTTTGCCACTTGTCTCACTACACACATTTGTGAACATGTCTGGCATAGATCCAAGATTTCTTGATCCAGAAAGCAAAGTGTTATTATTTATGGTTAGTAGGCTTCTGAAATGCATTTAAAAATACCCCACTTTTAAATACTGATTTATAAAATATATAAATATAAATATAAATATATTAAATATTAGCAAGGAGAAAAATAGTTCCGTACCCTGAAATGCTGTTAGTGGCTTTCAATAAAAAGAAATGCACTGTATTTTCTCCTACTCCAGTGGAATAATCAGTTCTGGCACTTGACTTTGTGTTCTTAATTATGGGGGTCACTTTTGCCTGTCACTTCCAAAGCCATGAGGACTACTGCCTGTTTCTGCTAATAAAACTGATCTCTTCTGAATAATATTTTTATTTTGAATGCTTACACTGGTAATTAAATCATGCCAAGTTAGAGACAGTAACAGATAATCCTGGAATTCAGGAGACAGATATGTTTGGAAAGATGCTTCTGAGAATGGTAATTCCCTGTTGATTGTTACATCAATTTCTTTTCACAGTTCTTTACACTTGTGAAAATTTCTCTGAATATGTATGCAAGTAAAGTCAAAACACATGTCTGATTAAATAAGAGTGTTCTGCCTTAATAATACTTAGCTTTGGAAACATGTTAAGTAAATGAAATTAATCATCACAGGCTTAGCATCCTATCAGCATGATCTGGTTAGCAATCACTACCAAGCAGGATCTTCAGTGCAGAACAGCGGTTCAGAGAGCCACTAGTGGCTATCACTGCTCCATTACACAGCTGTTTTGGAAAAGCTTTTCCATGTTACCATGCTGCATTCTGTATGGGGCACTGCATGCAGTGCCCATCATGTGTGATGGTGTTCTGATTGCTGAGATGGTCTCTTGCTGCCCAGAGAATTGCTGAAAAACATTTTTTTCTGTGGAGTCAGCAGGAACAAGGAGTTGAACCCCATGCTTGTACTACATTTGATGATGTTGGTAGATCTATTCATGCTGTCTCAAAATAATCACTCAGAGCTCTCACATTTTGTCTGCCACCAGGACTCCCAGCTTTTGCAGTAGCAGGTCCTTTTTAGGTTTAACATGGATGCCATTACAACTGTAATTTTCAGTTTTCATTGGCACTGAGCTACCAGTAGGATCTTTTTTTTAGTGAAAGGAAATTTTAAAACTTAGATTAAAGGTAGCTGCCACTGTAAGGGCATAATATTCGTGATGACAGAGGCAATGTAAAAGCTGTGGGTGACAATTTCAAGACTTCTCCTTCTTGTCTCTGGTACATGTAACCTTTTCACTATGGTATTGAAGCAGCTCACAACCACTAATCTGTTTCCTTACTGGAAAGGCTGGTACTTGGGATGACACTGATTTTTCAAATGGAGGTTGAGGAACAAGGGAAATAGCTGTGCTATATCAAGCTGTGCTAAATCAAGCACACAAACTGTGGTGGACCAGAACATCACACCAGGTGCTCTAGACTTCTGGGAACCTTTGCTGCTATCTAGTCTTGCCTTGGGCACAGCTGTTCTGAGCTATGTGCCTCCCTCCAGCCCTTGAGAAGAGAGAAGGCCAAGAGGTTTCCATTTCTCCACGATAGTTAGGCATGGTCTCTTTAACAGGTTAACACTTAACTGCAAGGAGTTTAAAAGAGTTGATGCTGTGACGTTGAGGGTGTTTTCAAACACCTCTAGAGAAGGAAATGGGAAATCATGAAGGAGGTGGGCTAAGCTTCTTTTCAGGTCCCTAGAGACTGTTGCAGTAACCAAGGGTTTCCTTTTCAAATTACCTGGGCTGAGGTGGTGAATTCAGGATGGATATAAAAATGTACCCATTGCCATTTTCCTTTTAATTTTCATGGCAGCTAGGAAGGCGCTGGGAACCTGGGAGCTACAATTTGGGCTTCAATCAAAATTGGTGACAGTTTGTTCAACAGACATCAAGGTAGAGCCTCTGGAACACAATCATTACAAGCCTGCTTCTACTAGGGCTGAAATGACATGTGGATAGTGCACAGCCTCTGTGATAGCTCTACCTGCAGAAATGGAGAAGCCACTGGGGACCTGTTCTCCCTACTCTTCCACCTGTGTGGGGTTTGTTTATTGGAAAATTTGTAGCTTCACTGTTTGTGTGGGCATTGGTATATGTACTGTTGTTCTGAGAACCCATCTTTTATTTAAGTGGCTTTTTTCCAATCTATTACTCATCAAGATGAATTGCTATCTCCTGCTGAAATAGATATACTGTTTCAAGTATGCCTCTGGACTCTTATTACTTCAACAGTAACTCTGATCTATCTTAGATTTTCCTCACTTTTCAAGGGTTCAGTAAAAAAAGTCTTGATTCAGAAAACCAGTGATGGTATATTATTTTTTTAACTGTGGTTTATAAATTAAGGCAATTTAACAATGCAGTTATAAAAGCCTGCTGCTTTCCTGCAAAGCCTTAAAGCATCCACTTAAAGCCAGATGTCCATTTTTGTGTCTCTGATTCAGTAGAGCACTTGTTCAAATGCTTGACACTAATCTCTACAGTCTAGTAGTCCTAAAATCCATTCAACTTTATGCCTGTGCCAAGCCAAAACTAGAACACACATAAATGCCTTAGAACTGCTCCCCAGCATCAACATAAACCTCCATTATTTTCCCACTTTTAGAAGTACACTTAATTGATTGATCATGATGGAAGAGTGTGATTATGAAAAGCATATGTGACTTTCAAAATTATCCATCTGATGTACAGATGCTAATGCACATTGGTAGTGTTCTGTTTGTACCTTATGTGCAATAACATTTGCATGGAGAAGGTAAACTTTGAGAAGCTTGGATTAAACTTTGGTACAACAGAGCTGTCTGTCCCCGAGGTCTGTTTGCATTTCATGTGGATTACCCAGAGCTAAGCGCTTCGGTGCCACAGGCTCCCCTCCTTCCATAGCCAGCTGTCTTATGACTGATTACTGATGCTGTTGGAAAGTACCTGCCTTTTTGTGATTGTAAACAGTGATTTTCTGGTTCTGTACCTTGACCCCTTCCTCTGACACTCTGGTAGCCTCTGACGCTCTTATTTAATATTCAGCTATCCTGCTGATGTTAATCCTTCTGATTTTATCCCCTAGCGCTGGAGACAAAGTGTACAAAAATGGCTGAATGGGGAACAAGGGACAGTGATGTCTGCAGAGACAGTGTGATACAGACACTAACAGGCGCAGAAACTTGTATAGTTCTGTGGGTGTCTGTAGCCAGACAGACAAAATGACTTCTGGAAACAGAAATTTGTAATTGCCTCTACATTCAACAATAATTTCACTAGAGTAGCTAACATCAAATTCAGCTTTTTACTGGAAGTGTAAGTTGGAAAGAAAACAGTGATGTTTTCTGAGCATCTCTGTTGTGTTCAACACTGCATGAGTAATCCTCATACTATAAAATATGATTTGAAATGTTGGTCAGGCTTCACAGATGCTGCTTTTAAAGTTGAATAGGCCATATATCTGCCTCTCTGTATGAAGTGTTGCATTTTTAATAGCCTGTGTTATTTCTCTGTTCTAAGAAACTTTGTTTTGGCATACCCATCATTTTCAGTATTGCATGTAGTTGTGGTTTTGCTCCAGCCTGGGAACAAAGCCTGGACTTTGCTATGAGTGGTTTACCACCAGCCTGACATCAGAAATCTTAACCTTCCCTGTGGGTAAATGAGGATCCACGCAAACAGACAGAGGATCTCTCTCTGACCAGCAATTACAAATGAGACCTTCGCTGGATGTGATGATCAATAGGAGTGTGTGGGAGGAGGTAGCAGCAAGAGGTGAACACACAGTACTGGAGGCGAGCAACGTGATAGAGAGATCAGAACCTCAAACAAAATGCTGCTGTTGAAAATTACTTTTTGAACCACACTCATTTTGTACCCTTGAAAAAATGCCCATCTGCTTGGAAAAATACATGCCTGGGCCCATTTAACTTTTCTTTAAACAAACTTGTGTGGGTGCTCACATTGCATTGCCTTTTCAAGCAGTTCCTAACTCCACTTCCTAGCTTCCCTACAAATTACCAGCTGTTAAGAGTTTGTTAACAAGCTAGGAAAGTTTTGTTAACAAGGTTTTCCAGTTTTCTCCTCCTCCAAATGATCCTACCTTCACCTAAGGAGACACAGCCCAGTTCCTGCTGCTGTTGACTTGCAGGCAGGAACATCCCCGTAGCCACTTCAGAACCATGAGCTTGAAGTGAAACCTCTGCACAGGCAGACCCAACTTGTTGCCTCCTTGTCCCAGCAACCAGATGGCCAAATGTCTCATGCCAGCAAACTGCTGCTCAGCAACCCTGTTTTATCCCAGCCTTGGCCCAGAGGAGGCTGGAGAAAGGCTGAGCACTGACTGTCCTTCATCTTGCATGCTCTTCCTGGCATACCACTGCTTTTCCTAATGGGAAGAGCTACCCCTGCCACTGCCATGGCCGTGAAGCCTGGGCAGGCATGATTTGCCCAGGATCTTTTTAGTGAGAATATTCATGGACACGAGGCCAGTGGGCTGGTAGAACCAAACGTCAGTGGGAAGGTCTGAATGGTATGTCTGATACTAGGTCTCCTTCTGGCAACAGCACTTTTTCTTTCCTAAAATGGAGGTGGCCTCATTCCACACACAGGGTGTATAATGCTCCCCAAGAACCTGCTCAGTGGTGTGATATTTGACCTCAAGCACCATTTACAGTTCTGCTTGATATATTAGCAGTTACTTTTATCCTGGGCCTTTTGATGCTGCTTCTTACCTTGCCCTCGGCGGCCCTGAGCCTCCCCACACTCTTGGTTCTCACGTGGTCTTATTCAAGTACTCACATCCTCATCAGCTTATTGCTCATCACCGCTATCTACCACCCCCCCACACACACTTCTTTAGGCTAATTATCCCACATGGCTCTTCCTTCCTTCTAGCACATCATCTAGTTTTTCCTTAGCCCACGGATACTTACCCTCCCTCCCGTCAGATCCTTGTGTTGACTTCCAAGTCTAGTCTCCCTAGTCTGCAAGCCCAACTTCCACTTTCATCTCTGTGTGTCCAAGTCCACCCTCTCCCTCAACCATCCCAGCCCCCAGGGGCGAGGCAATACTTTCCCACTCTGCCCACAGCTCTCGACTGTGGACGAGCGCAGGGAGCGCGGGCAGGGCGCGGCTGGCCCGGCCGCCTTCCCCTCGGCCGCCCTCAGAGACGGATCCGCTGTTTGGCCCCAGGGCCAGGGACGGCCGGCGCTTTGGGGCGCCGACCGGGGCGCTCGGGCGGTGGGGGCGCGGAGCCGTGCCGTGCCGTGCCGGCACTCGGGGCGCGGCGGTGGGCGCTGACGCACGGCGGGGCGGGCGCGGCGCTATAAAAGCGGCGGCGGCGGCGACGGGGCGGCAGCACCATGGAGAGCTGCCGGGCGCTGGCGCTGTGCGCCGTGGCGGCCGCGCTGCTGCTGAGCGCCCGCGGGCACGGATCGACCCCGCCGCGCCGCGCCCGCGACCTGGGACCGCCCGGCGGCGGCGGCGCCTCCCGGGAGAAGGAGCTGGTGCGGCGGGGGCCGGGAACGGGCGGGGGGCGGCGGCGGGGCGGGCGCGGTCTGACGGCGGCTCTCTGGTCTCTCGGCAGATCGAGGCGCTGCAGGAGGTGCTGGAGAAGCTCAAGAGCAAGAGGGGACCGCACTACGAGAAGAAGTTCGGGCAGGTGCCCATGGTGGGTGTCCCAGCGGGACGGGTCGGGACGGGACCAGGAAGGGAATAAAAAGGAAGGGAAGGGAGTAGAACAGAACGAGACGAGACGGGACGGAATGGTAGAGGGAACGGGAAGGGAAGGGAAGGGAAGGGAAGGGAAGGGAAGGGAAGGGAAGGGAAGGGAAGGGAAGGGAAGGGAAGGGAAGGGAAGGGAAGGGAAGGGAAGGGAAGGGAAGGGAAGGGAAGGGAAGGGAAGGGAAGGGAAGGGAAGGGAAGGGAAGGGAAGGGAAGGGGTAGGACTTGGTCTAGACGGGAAGAGACGACACGGGAGAGAATGGGACTAGGCTAGACGGCACAGGACGCGACGGGACGGGACAGAACCGGGCGGCCGCTGGTGGCGGTCCCACTCACGGCCGGCCGCTGCCCGCAGTGCGACGCCGGGGAGCAGTGCGCCGTGAGGAAGGGGGCTCGCATCGGGAAGCTCTGCGACTGCCCTCGGGGGACGTCGTGCAATTCCTTCCTCCTCAAGTGCCTGTAAGCAGAGGCGTCCCGGGACAAGCCGCCGGGAGCGCAGGCACCGACGTCTGACCGCCCCGACCTGCCGGCGACTTCCCGCAGCTCCTCTGCCCGAGAAACGCGGCGAGAAGTCCCCGCGTCGCCCGTGTAACGCTGTCCGTGACATCCGACATCCGTGGAGCTGTTTTCTTTCTCTCCCACGCCCCACCCCGTCCTCTCCCTCGCCTCCTCCCCCGCTTGTTTTTGTCCGTCCAGGAAAATCCCGGGCCGTGCCTTGGGAGTAGAGGTGCCCGTCCCGGGAGCTGCAGTGCCGTCCCAGTGCAGACCCGAGTAGTGCCAAGCCGTGCCGGGAAGCCGTACTGGCCCCGTGCCGTGCCCCGGGGTGCTCGGCTCCTTCCTCGGGCGGAAAATATCCACCCGCTGCCGGCCGGAGGAGCCGGGGCCAGGGGACTCCCCTGGGGTGGCTGGGGGTAGCGGGGACAGCCGGGTTGCGGGTGTGTCCACAGCACCCTGACCCCTCTCTCTTGCCGCCCCGCGCCGAGGACCCAGTTGGGCACAGGCCAGAGTCAGCAGCCTGCAGCCCTCGGTGGGGCTCACCCGCACCGCTGGCCTCAGACCAAATCCAGCTGTGCTCACCCTGGGCTGTAGACAGTCCGGCATGAGAGGGACACTGATGGTGTGCGGGGGGTCCGGCACTAGCACGGCTGGGGTGGGGCTGGGGGAATATTGGCTGCTTTACCAGGGCCACCACGGAGAGAAAGCTGTCTGGATTCGTTGCAAACTACCTGGGGATATCCTACTCAAGTTTCTACAATGAACTGATGTATATAAATATGTCTGTCCTCCAGAGGTACACTGCGTATTTCAGCAAACTCATAACGTGTTTTAATCCTTTGTTTGTCTCGATTAATAAAGTCAGTGTTCTGATGACAGTATTTTGGGTGTTCTAATTCACACATAGGAATTAAATCACATCCCTAGCACTCAGAGGAAGAGGCTGAGGGTATCTCCAAAACTACTGCAAGTGTTACTGTGTGCTTTAGCCAGGCTTATCAGCCAGGTCAGGACAGGACTAGAAACCAAGGTTTATGTGTTCTGGCACTGTTCAGCTGATGTCCGCTCCCTCACCACAGGCACCCAGGGGCACTGTGACAAATACAGAGGCTTCAGGTTTTTCTTTGGGAGAGGACAGGGTGTATCCTGGCTGCAGGGACTTGTATGGGAGTGACTACCATGAGCTGGATCGTCTATGTTACTTTGTGTTAGATTCCAACAAATGATGGATGCCTGAAGGAAATTCCTGCCTCTCATTTGTCACAATTCATCTGTGGGTGTCTTTGCAAGAACCAGCTCTTAATTCTATCAGCATGGAGATGAGGGGCTGCATGGGCCAAGGCAGACACTGTGGAAAGACATCACAAGGGAATCTCATATTCCATGCTGAAGAGAGCACAAATATAAGTGAGAAAGCCAGAGCTTTGTGAGAAAAAGGCTTCTGTAAGGCATTTGCTTTACTTCTAAACAGTAAGAGCACATAAGGAATTCTGACTGAAACAGGTACAGAGGAGCTGACTTCAAAAACAAACCCACCACTGCTCATTTTGCTACGGGTATTGCTACTATTATTATTGCAGGTATTGTAGTTGCTGGGGTTTATTGTTGTTATTAGTTACTATTTTTCAGGACTGGAATGAGTTCTTCTTAGCCTGGAGAAGGATAAAATCAAGTGTAGCTGAAAACACCCAGAGTGTGAAGGCTGTTTTAACTGGTGGGGCCTCAAGACTGAGGTGTGCCATGGCCTGGGGGAATGTGTCTGTGGGGGCGTCAGGAGGGGAGGGTGAAATTAAAGCAGGAGCCATGGCGCGCTTGGTGGGAACACTGTGAGGAGGACTTGACAAAGAAAATGGATATATTGTGACCAGGGCAAGAGCAGTCAGGAGCGGCAGCCAGCTCTGCCGGCAGCTGCTGTGACCGTGGGTGAGTAAGGCCTCTGGGGGAGGGTGAGATAGTGCATTTGCAGGGCTGGAGCCAAGCACCAGGTTTTGTAAACTTGTAACTGCTTGCAGATGTTTTTTATGGTATTTCCCCGATATATTGTAGAAATCCTTAATTTCTCAATGAAGAATGAAACAATTTTTGTAGCATCTCTTTTTGGTTCCATACAAACAAAAACAAGGACTTATATTTCAGTGGTTTTTATACTCTGGCTGTTTGACAGTCCTGTCAGTATCTGTTGTGGTACAGAGCACTGCTAGTGAGTGTCCATACGACTCTATCCTTTAAATACAGGTTTTTACTTATAGTAGCTAACAAACACGAGTGTTTTTTTGTGTGTGTACAGGTATTTATAACTTATATTTAAAATCCAGGATGTAAGCTAAGCCACCCAGCTTCACTCCTTGGCATCAGTTTCTGGATGTATTTAATTTTCCCATTCAGGATAATTTTTCCATGCTTCCCTCATCTGAAACATCCCCTTTTGCTACCTTATATGGTATATATAATATCCTGTTATTACTTCAGGATCATTCAGAAGTGAAACTAGATTATTAAGGGATTTAATAACCAATGGCTGTGTCCAGCCCCAAGCACCATAAGCATCTCAATGAACTGCTTGTGTAGACTGACTCTACATGTAGCATTTATTGAAGGTGTATTTACATAGAATTGGACTGAAACATGAAATATTGGACCAAAATATATCAAGAAATATTCAACTTATGTATTGATTTTATAGTTATTGTTTTGCCAGATTATAGTGCTCAAAATTATAAATGTGTCTTACATAAAGATCAAAATCATAAATCTAAAACCTGACTTAAGGAATCAGGATTTTGGGACTGCTTTCATGATACTGACATTATGACTATACTCCCTGCAATACTGTGTGCACTAACCTGAGGGCTCTTATCTTGTTGATTATACATGATCACTTACATGACATGATGGATATTTCTATTGTAGAGATAAAAAAAATTAGGTCAGGAGAGAAACTTATGCTGTAGGAGTCAGGACAGACTTGGCATTTGCATATTTTTCACTTGAAATAAATTGCATGAAATGACACAATTTTTTAATTTAAAATATCTCTTGATTTCACCTTACTAACACTTCCAGGGTGGGCCCTGCAAACGATGTGTCCACAGCAAGAAGCACAGATTTTGAGGGTTCATCTTGGATTTAGACACCAGAAAGGGTTGCAAGAAAGTCTGGATCCAATAGATGTGGTTCAGAATTAATGTGTTTACTGAGTACGAAGTAGAAAAACCCAACTGCTTCAAGTCCTATTGTATTAGGAGTCAACCACTGTAAATCTGCTTGTCTCCTGCTAACTCCATCTGAAAAACAAATTTTTCTTTTTGACTGGATCTTCCAGCTAGAAAGAGCTGTGAAAACTGTCCCTGACGGGCTGTTGTTAGGTTATTTCTTTCTGAGTGGTGACCAGCAGTTGGCCAGCAGTTTCAGCTGGCCCCACAGCCAGGGGATTCGTGCTGTGTGCCTGGGTGGCTCAGCCGTTTCAGAGGCTTCTGGCAGCTCCCAGGTACCTGGGTTGGGCTAAAAAATTACCCCTCTTTTCAGCTACTCTGCACATGAAGACTGAAACATAGAGAGACATCATTAAAAAGTCTAGCAAAAAAGTGTTAATTCAAGAGAGTGTTTTATATAACTGATATCTGAAATAATTAAATACAGTGCTAGAAATCAAGGAATCCATGCAGCAGCCCCATCTCTGCCAGCAGTCAAACCCCAATGAAGAACTAGTTGAACATCAAGCAGCTGGACAAAGAGGCACAGTCAATCTGTCTCTTTTCCATGCCATCTGTGGGCTTTCCCCATGTCACACCTGCTAGCACGGTGTGATCCTCCTCCTTCTAGAGCAAACTTCTTCCCAGAGACCACTTAGTTCTAAACTCAAAGACAATCAACTTACATTATTTATCTGCAGCCAAGTCTTCTCCAGGAGACTCTACATAATTCTTGGTGTTCCTGGTGGAGGCAGGCACTGCTCTTCTTTAACCAGCATTGGCAGCCCCTGGGTAACAGATTGCACAAGTACTGAGAGGAAAACTGAGGTTCACATTGGAAGTCACAGAGTTTGAAGGTAACATTGCACGGATAAAATGTATTTCACATATACTGGACAAACCCCATTCAATTTTCTCCTGAGGTGGATTTTGCTGCTTCTCAGATTCTAGGGTGGTTTTTTTTGTTGTTGTGGTAGGTTTGCTTTGTTCCCCCTCTTTCCCCACCCCATTTCTTTCAGTCTCTCCTTCTCTGAGTTAGCAGGGAAAATAGTTACACACTAATCAACACTGATTGATAAAATATGTGGCTCTTTTCAAGTGCTCTGCTTTTTTGCAGCTTGTATACAAGTACATGACATTGCATCCAGCCAGTCGCTCTTCCTTGTAAGGTTTCAGTTTAACAAAAATAGTGGAGAGTTTATGCCTTTCTGTTGGTGGTGGATCCACCACAGATTGGAGTGGAGCTGGGCAAAAATGAAACCAGCAGAAGAACAAGAGGTGGCAGTGTTGTAATGGAATAACATTCTCAGCACGCAGCTGTCTCTTGTCTAAATGAGTGTGTTAGCTTAACAGTGATGAATGGGATTTTGAGGAATGGATTTTTTTTTTCTTACAGTAGAGCAATCTGGAACACACAGCAATACCTTGCCTGTGAATCTGTGACCTCTTACAACTACCAGCAAGTCACCCTTCAGATCTAGGTCCCTAGGAGATGAGGTAACACCCCTTGCTGGCAAGGAAGGCTGCACAAAAAGAGACTCAGGAACCTGAGCAGCCTTCCTTCACCACCCCCCTCCCCAGTCCCTCATCCATCTGTGTGAGCCTTTTTTCAGCTCAGGTCTGGGCCTTCAGACTTTGGCAAGATTGTGCAGAAGGGACCTGTGGGACCTGCCTGGAGCCCTTCCACAGTCTGTCTGCAATAGCAGCCATAATGAGATTGGAAATGAAAACATAAATACTGATTAAGCATTCAAGGGTGGCTCTTTTAATTCCTCCCAAGTAAATGGCAAATACTCTTTTGTATGTGGTAATTGACTTGATTGCAATTTGGAGATCCTGCCTGTTTTGCCTGGGAAGCAGAATGTATTCTCACTTGTAGGCACTGCTGTAACAGAACAACCACAACCACACAGGAGCTAGACTTTGTCCCAGAAGTAATTCCCATCTTCCAGTCCTCTGTTATTGTCTTCTAGGATCCTATAGGATTCACAGAAATGATCACACCGAGGCAAATAACCAGCTGCTGGGTATTAACTGTGAACCACAAATTACGTCTCAGGGTCTGGCACAGAGAGAGTGGATGGTGGTGAGGGCTCACTTCTACGCCTGGGAAGACAGATCCCCTTGTAAGCTGTGCTAAGGCACATAGGGAACAGGGGGATTATCTGAAACAGCCAGCACAGCTTCACCAAGGGCAAGTCCTGCCTGACCAACCCAGTGGCCTTCTGTGGTGGAGTGACAAGAGAAGAGATACAGATATCTATCTGGACTTCTGTAATGCCTTTGCCTCCCCCCACCATCCTCCTCCTAAACTGGAGAGAGATGGACTGGATGGGTGGATTGCTTGGTGGATGAGGAATTGACCAGATGGTCACATCCAGAGGGTAGTGGTCAACTGCCCAATGTCCAGAGGGACATCAATAAAAAGCAGTGTCCCTCAGTGATCTGTATTGGGATCAGTACTGTTAAATGTCTTCAGCAAAGACACAGACAGTGTTTGCAGATGACACCAAGCTGTGTGGTGCAGCTGACATTCCTAAAGGACAGGATGCTGTCCAGAGGGATCTGCACAAGCTCAAGAAGGAGCCCACAGGTATCCCATGACGATCAACAAGGCCAAGCTCACGGTGCTGCACCTGGGCCAGGACAACCCCCAGTATCAGGGGACAGGCTGGGCATGAGCAGATGGAGAGCAGCCCTGCGAGAAGGGCTTGGGGGTGCTGGTGGGTGAGAGGCTGGACATGACCCAGCCATGGCACTCCCAGTCCAGAGAGACAAACGTGTCCTGGGCTGCATCCAGAGCAGCGTGGGCAGCAGGGCAGGGAGGGGATTCTGCCCCTCTGCTCTGCTCTGCTCTGCTCTGCTCTGGGGAGAGCCCACCTGGAACCTGCATCCAGCTCTGGCCCCCCAGCACAGGGAGGACATGGAACTGCAGGAGTGAGTCCAGAGGATGGCTATGGAAATGATCAGAGGGATAGAAAACCTCACCTGGGAGGAAAGACAGAAATAGTTGAGGTTGTTCAGGGAACAGAAAGCTACAAGAAAATCTTACTGCAGTCTTTCAATACTCACAGACAGCTTATAATAAAGATGGGCACTGCTCTCAGCAGGGCAGTGACAATATGACAGAGGGCAGTGGCTTTAAACCGAAAAAGGGTAAATTTCAGTTGGAAGTAATTTTATGATGAGGGTGGCAAAAAGTAATTTTATGATGAGGGTGGCAAAAAAAAAGGCACAGGTGTCCCAGAGATGTAGTATGTGCCCCAACCTGGAAATACTCAAGGTCAGGTTGGACAGGACTCTGAGCAACCTGATCTAGTGGAAGATGTCCCTGCTCATTGCAGGGAGGTATTGGACCAGATGGACACTAAAGATCCCTTCCACCCCAAAGAATTCTATGACTCTATAAAAAAGACATCATACCCTGCCATTCTTCACAATAGACTTAGTAACTCTAGTTAATGTTAATACCAATGTTAGTAGATGTGCTGATTTTGTCACTTATGGAGCAGGAGCTCCAGTATGTCAGTTTGTACTGATCTGGTTAATGTACATTTCCCCTGACTAACCTTCCAGACTATTTAGAACCTGCCCATACAGAGTAACAACATTTCAGAAGGCTGCAAGGATCTGCACTTCTTGCCCTTTAGCCCAACCCTTTACACCCCTCACGTTCATGCCCTGCACCTGTGCGCCCTTTGCTCCTTTGGTGCCCCTGGGCACTCCATGGCTCACTGCTGTCAATGCTGCTTCTCACAGCTGTGCCACTGGGGACGAGGCTGGGCCCAGCCCCACTCCCAGCTACCACAAACTGTGTACGTACATTCAGGTACACTCTTCTCGGTTGTATCAGCTAGAAATTCATCTTCTTTTCCCAAAAAGCTCTGTAGAGCAAGCACGCATTTGTTCACCTCGTTTTTTATTAGCCTGTAAGAGGTTGGGGGTTTTCTTACCTTTTCTTTCCTGTTTCCTTGTGAATTTTTTTCCCATTGAGTTGCTAGGAAACACGGATGGCTGGGTGTTTGAGACAGTACTCCTCTGGGTTTTGGGAGTTTACCTCGGGGAAAAGAGGTACAGCAAAAACAGAGGCAGGAAAAAGATGGGGCTGGGGATTAGGGGGCTCTCTCTCTCTCTCAGTGAGTTTTGGAGGAGCATGGTCGGACTTGCAGCTTGCGGAAGGGAATTTGCTGCCATCTCCATAACCCAACTGGGAGCTGCTTTACTTCAGCTGCTGGGTCCTGCACCCTGCCCTGCCCTGCCCAGACACCCAGCAGGTTCCAGCTATGGCTGCAGAGTTTCTGATGCATCTCGTCCACCACCCCTGGGTTTCTGCTCATCCCTGCCATCCCAGCCTGGTGCTCCCAAGAGTCCCGCTGGGCCCCGGGATCGGTGCCATGGGGTTTGCGGAGCGAGGCCTCTGCCCCATCCCTGCCCGTCCGGGCCGAGCCGCCATCGCCACAGCGCCCCCTGCAGGCTGGGGGAGGCACCGCCCCCGTCCCGCCCTCGGGAGCAGCAGCGCCCCTGCCGGCCAAGCCCGGAACTGCAGCAGAGGGAAAGCGCCGCGGCCGAGCAGGCCGGGACTGGGCTCCAGGGTCTGTTAATTGCTAATGCCGTAGTTGTTGTTGGTTTGTTCTCGTTATACACACTACTAAAGAACTGTTAGTCCTACTCCAATATTTTTTCCTGAGAGCCCCTAATTTCAAACATATAGCAATTTTGGAGGGGAGGGTTTACATTCTCCATTCCAAGGGAGGCTCCTGCCTTCCCTAGCAGACACCTGTCTTTCAAACAGAGACAGATTTTGGTGCCCAAGCGTGGGGCCCAAGGGCATTGGCAGAAAAAGGGTAAAAAAAAGGAATAACGGTTCTTAAGTAACCTATTAATTTTTTCTTTTTGTGTGCTGGATATAGAAACCTCATTACATGTCACTATGTGGTCTTGTTTATCCCGGTTTGGGTGGTGTGTGGTCATGGCTATATTTCTCCCATTTGCAGGCCCTTATCTAAACATGGGTCCTATAATTAGGGCTACTGTGGCTGTTATCCAGTTTGCTTTATAGGTTAATAAGGTGAGGAATTAATGGATTTTTAACTTGCTCTGGAAGGTGGGCACATGGATTCAGAGCTATCACATACTACCTGTACGTATTAAACTGCAGCTATTAAGTAGTTTCTACAGAGGACTGTATGGAAACTATATGCAATTCTGAATTTCTGTACAAAGTAAATAGGAAAACAACATAAATAACACTTCAGGGACAGTTTAGTGGCTGAAGAACTGATCCACTGGTGGTTGCACCAGTTTTTCTTTTATTTAGATACCAGTACTGTACCCTAGCCAAACTGCATATTTGTTCTGATTTGGATTTACTTGTGTCATTTCATTGCTATTACTTTATTTATACGGGTTTCTATCTCATAAATCCTTAACTGAGTAAAGCATAGGAGATCAGAAGAGCCATAGAAAACTTCCTGGCTTCTGTTGAAGACATTGTGTAAATTCTATCTTGAAAAACACCCAAGCTTCTTGGAAAGCTCCTCTGAGCTTTGTGGTAGTTCAAAAGGAAGACCTGGGGCAGAAGTTGTTCAGATTATTTGTTATCAGAATATTTCTGATGGTGTTTGAGAAAATTAAGGTACATAAAGTAGTGCTAATTACTGCTTTCCTGTCTGGGCAATAGCCAGCAGCTATTGGAGAAATATGTATAAGACTTCAGGCTCCTGCTGTTATGTCAGGTTTGGGGCTGAGGAAAGTGCTGCAGGATGAAGCTCCAGAGTGATCCGGAGTTACTAGGCACACGGTTTGTCCTCTGCTCGCCGTGAACACAAGAGGGTGCTGGTTACTGTGCAAAGACTTTCCCTTAGGAAATAACTTTTTCTTCCTGGTTCTAGAATGGAAAAGAGAGAGGGAAGTCTGCTGCCCTGAAGACCCATATGTCGTGTACTGAAGAGACATGATGTCACCAGTATGCATGAAATTACAATTATTCAAGTAAACTTCCTTAACAGTATTGAAATTACAGGTATTTATTGTTTGCATCCTTCTTCAGCCATTCTTTACTCTTCCTGAAGTCATAAAAAGAAGTACTAAGAAAGAATGCAACCTCATGCCATCACTTCACCAGGTCAGGGCACTTGGATAACGCAACTGTGTAGCTCTCCCACATGAGAGTTTAGCGAGGTTACCCCTGGGCTCAGAAGACATGCTGCACTGGAAACTTTTCATGCATTCCAAATTCTTGAAAGGCTTTTTTAGTCAATTTTGACTTATTTATGGCTCCATGACGAGAATATGCTCATCCAAATACTGTTAAATATGTACACAGATTAGTTCTTAGACCATGTTCTACAAATTCAGCAGAAGATGGAGGCAGAGGTATATGCACAGTGTTCCTTGGGATATTGCTGGAAAACAGTTTAGCAGTTCGTAGAGGAATTATCACATCAGTTTGCTGGATTATGTATATTTTGCCTGGAATTGTGATATCTGCATAAATGAGTAGCCAGGAGCCCAGTTTGACCATCCAGCTAATGGTCACCTGAGTAAATCTGGAACATTGCCTGAGGAGGTACCACTTGAATTAAAATTAGTTCAGATACATACCCGGAGAAGAACAAGAGACATTTGAAGATAGACATGAGAAATTTCTTATGCTTTGATTTACAGTATCTTATGAATGTTGGGAATTTATTAACCAGCTTCTCAACTATAAGGCAGGGGTTTAAGAAACATGGAATTTATTCAGAGAAACTGTAATTTTGGTTAGGGGTGGTGGGATTTCTGCTGTGTAAATAAGACACTTATTCACACCTGTGTGCCTTATTTGGTGTCTGCTGTGGTTCAGGAGAGACTGATGTTGAGGTGGGGAAGATAATCCAAAAACGACATGGTACTGTGTTAATTTTAAAATACCTTAAGTAGATTCTTAACAATGTATTTCAGAATTGCTGTTGTGGGCACACAAACTTACCTATCTATGAATCAACCAATAAATCTCCCTATATGCACACAGGTCAGCAGAAGATGTAAGCAAGTTTCATCATGTGAAGGAAAAGGAGGAAAGAGCTTTGCAATAGTTTCCCTTTTGTATATGCCAACTTTTATCCAGTCTCTTCTTGTTCTTGAGCAAGCAGAATTACTTTTTTAGTACCATTATTAACTTTGTATCATCTTTCTCAAGTAAGCCTGACTTTTTCTCCTTGAAATGGCAGTAAGTAAACAGTTTAATCCCATTTCCTATTCAATTATGTCCCTTTTCCTTTTTCCTGCTCTGCAGTCAGGCATGTACTTCAGCACTGGAAAACATTTTAGCTCTGAAAGAATGCAAATGCAGCAGTGAACACAAAAAGTGAGCTCCCACAACTTAAACAGGTACCTCCTCTTAATAATGATTTTATAGGGTAGAAACCAACTAACAAAAATAATGCAATTTACCCTTGAATTACTGAAGAAATGCTCTACAGAGATTGCAGACACCATGAATGAAACTACTTCTAACTGCATCCAAAATACTTAATGCCAGGGACATTTGGCAATGGAGCTATCAAAAATTGAGTATTCATCAAGTAGTTGCTTGAGCATACTCTTAGAAAATAATCTAAGAAATTACTTATGAAAGAGATTATGAAAGAGAATATTTTAAGGAACTTTTACCAGCAGTCAACCTAGATTCAAATTCATTTTTTGAATTGAGATGTAGCTTCGCCTTTTTGTGTTCTATCCTTCCAATCTCATTCTTTATGACAGATCAGCAAAGTCTTTGTTATTTACTGAAAAAAAATTCCAAAGTGAGAAGCAAACCATGCTGTTGACAAACAGCTTCCAATACTGTGCATCATCTGAGGACTACTTCTTGTTTTGACTTATGCACTGTGAGTGAACAGTTATAATCTCCCTCTGGAAAAGATGTTTTGCAGTTGGTCTGGATGAGGATAGGCCTTTGTCTTCCAGAAGTCCTGACTGCTACTCTCCAGACAAGTCAACACACTGAAACAAGCAGTTTGTTTTTACTTGTGCTATGATCACAAAAATATGAAACAAGAGAAACCTTTGTTCTGTGTTTTTTCTTGCCTCACCGCATGTCTCAATTGTGTTAGCAATTATCAGGTAGCAGGGCAGAGTAAATTCAGTGCTATACAGAACATGTCATCACATGAAATCAGGTAGAGATTCTAAGTACTGGATCCAGAGTAGAGGATAATGGAATCACTGGAAAAATCAAGTCTGTTTGCTTCCTCTTTTACAGAAGACACTTTGTGTTACTAGTCTTCAGTTACTTTTGCCTCTTCTGCCTTCCCCCTCCTGAGTTCATGGTATTTTCTTATTTTGGACATGTGCTATACTCACAGTATATTTCCATAGTCACAGGAGCCAAGTTGGCCAACTGCTGTTGAATGTTGATGACTAATGAAGAACATCACTGGGCTGGCTGGCGGAGTACTTCCGTATTCCATTGCCCAGCTCCCTCCTGGACTAATTCTCTTCTTTTTTTATCAGCACAAAGAGGCCTCCAAGTTCCCTCTACTCCTGTGTCATAAAGCAGGAGCAGAGTATGGAAGTGCTAGTGTTAGGATGGTAAATGAAGCACAACAACTGAGCATTGTTAAGGATTGAGGCTCATAGAAGATGCTATGAGACCTTGCTAACAAAGAACTCAATTCCATGTCTGTATCCTCATCCTAAATCGATGATCCTAAAAGACGGAACAATAGTTGTGCTGACACCAGCAAGGTCAGAATCTCACCCCAGGCCCTTGCCTTCCCCTTCCTTGTAATTCTGCCCAGTTTTGTATTTGGCAAGAAAGATATGGAAAATTTTCCTTGTTCTTGTTCAGCTCTTTCCTGCACCATTTATCATTCTTCTCAACAGGTCACCTTCAACAAAAATTTTAAGTTTATATGCACAAAACAAGTAAATCAGTTACACTTCACTTGAGGTACACCTGTTGAGTGTGCGTCCTATGATGTAGTAGACAGTTTACAGTCCAGAGTATCTAGAGTATCATAGATATATTGTTCCTAAAGCACAGTTGTTTCCTACAGAAATAGTAAGAGCTTGCCATAACTTCTGTCTCATCATAGAATATGCTTATGCTGTGTAGTTTGTTGAGCATAAGGCCAGTACTGTTTAGGATCTACATGCATACCACTAAAACAGTATGCATGTAGACCCTATGTAATATATAAAAAAAGAAATTTCTTCACTCTACGTTCCTCACAGGAGAGTTTCTGTCGTCCAGCTGCAGGAAAAAATAACCAAATAACTGAATGGTACATCAATAGGACAACTAGAGCCCGGTTAATCTATTGAGGAATCCTGTACCAAGACCCATGGGCCTTAATTGCCTCAGAATTTATGCATTTGTTCCTCGTGCCCTGCACATGCCTCTTGGTGCAATGGGAGCTTTTGGTCTGGGGCACCTAATTTTTAGGATTCTTTTCCCATGACCCCATGGACAGGCCAGTAACTGTTCTTATCTTGCTGAGACTCAGCTTCTGCTGAGGACTGCAGCCTCCTCATCTTCTGGTTTGTGCTTCTGATTAACTAGTTTAGTTGGTAGAGAATGGGAAATTCAGAAACCCTCGGTTTAAAGTAAGGACTGCTAGGCAATAACTTAAACACTGGATTGTAATCAACATTATTCTCACTGTATATGCTAGTAGGAAAATTACTAAGAAAATTATTCCAGCCATCTCTAGGTGACAGTTGGCAACTACTGGCATGCAGCTCCAGAAAATTCAGCTACTCATGCTAAAGTAAGTAAATTCAAGGCAAACTTCAGACTACATCACACTGTGTTGTAACTCTAAGTGCCTTATTCTTACTTAAAACTTATTATGCCAAACATGAATATCTCTCCACAAGGACCAGACCATAATAATTGTTTTCCGATATCAAATCTGTCTCCATTTTTCCTTGATCCATTTTAACAGGTTAAGTATCTTCTCACCATTATTTTCCTTTCAGAAAACCATGTAGTATTTATTTTGCTTATTAGAACAGTAGCACAAGGTTCAGTATCACAGGAAAGGGGCTCAAATAAGGGGACACTACTTGTTTGAGAGCAAGAATTCACCTTTACACAAGAAAGATGATAGCTGCTCTCTGGATCTGTGGTAGGTTTGACACAATAGGGGAGCTGAATTTTCAGTTCTTTCTCTATCCTGCTTTTAAAATAAAGGTGATGTGTTTTAGCCTTCAGATCTTGTTATCTAAATTTCAACATCAATCAGGAGAGGAGTGTTCTCTATGTTTGCTAGAATGATGGAATTTTTTACAACTATATTTGCTGTGCTACTTCATGTTTGTCATCATGAGTGCATTAAAATACTAAAATGTGTTATATACAATAAACATATATATATATATGTATATATATATACATATACATATATATATATATATATATATATATATAAAAGTTTAGGCATCACTTGAAAGCTTTCCCACTACAGATACATACCTGGCTCAATGTAGAGGCTATAAAACACTGAATATTACATAGCTGAAAGTAGTAAGAACATTTTATTAGAATATTTTTGTTTTGGTGGGTGCAGATAGTAACCCCAAGTTAGGTTTGGCAATGACATAGCCTAATCATAATAAACTTCTTTTTTTTTTTTTCATATACAGATCAAATGCAGAGCTTCTGTGGCAAGAATGAGTTAGAAGTGTAAAAGGACTACTTTTATGTGTACTTTCATAGAATTTTGTGTATGCAATGTGAAATCAAGTTCTGCTTCATTATGTTTGTTTTAAGTAGCACTACTACTTATGATCCAGCTCTAATTTTAGATTCTCAAAGCAAAATTCTAATTGTGTGAAGGAACACCTTATATAGAATAAGCATACAAATGACAGAATTGCTGCATAGAATTTATATTTTTCATGGGGTTCCCTGTTTAGTAATCACAAGACCTTATAGATCAAGTTCTACTGTTTTGGTTTTTTTTTTTTGTAATTATTTATTGAAAACAGATCAATGAAATGCAGCTCCAACACTTCATTAGCGGATACTTGTTCATTTTATGACTAGTACTGTATTCTCATTGCCCAGTACCCTACTAGATGGCTCTTACAGAAAGTTCAAACATGAAAAGTACACAAGGATGGAGAATACAATCAGAAAAGTAAAAAAATATGTAAACAGAAATACTCATATGCAAACAACTCATAACCTCTCTGCAAATATGTAGAGGCCAGACAGAGAAACCAATCAATTCTTGTCCTGTCCCCCAATGGCCCACTCAAGCCCCTTTGTTTCTGCATCTCCACACTAACTTTTTCAGAGCACATTAAGCTGTTTGCTGTTTAAGTAATTAAAAAACCCAAGTCCAGTTCTATCCCTCCTTTGCTTGTTAGGTAACTAACAAACACTTGCCTCATTGACTCAAAAGCAGGGCTAGAAAATAGTTTAAGTTGTCTATAAAGACTAAAGCTGTTCCAAATGCCCATTACAATGTATAACTTCCCTCTGCCGCAAACAGACAGGAAAGATGACAATATGTTGGCATAGCAGGTTTTTAGGTCAACAGCTATGCCAACATCTTGCCTCCTCTCCAGCTCTGTATAAAGGAACTGCTTGGAAAGGTGTCTGTGGGAATTGTACAGTCTTTAAGTGTGATTTGTTTGGTCTAAAATAGAAAAACAAAATTTATTTTAAAAAAGCTTCACACTGCTATGTAAAACATTTGAATATCAGTCTCACTTTACAGTAATGCCAATGTGAGTGGATTTTTACCCCTTAGGCTATGAGAGCTAAAAAAAAAAAATCTCTGACAAAAGCCAAGTTTGTAGTTCTGTGTCTATAGCAGCTGCAGAGCAGAGACAGTGTTTCTTAATCATTTTTCACAAAGCAATAATGTATTCAGGACATTTCTTACCAAAGCATCAACAAAATCCAAGAGAGAGGGTGGATGATCTAGACCTGTATATTATACACCACAGTGAAATCATATTCTCAAGTGACTTAATTTTAAACTCATTTTGTTTGGTTTCTCTTTTTTTTCCCACATTCACCTACACAAAGAAGTGATTACAAAGGAAAAGATTTAAACACACACATTTGCTCTTATAAAAATACATCAGCAGCTTCATTCATACTTAGAAATCACACTGCCACCTTCTTGTAATCTATTTCCATTCACACAAACATTTGCAGACAGTATTTTTGGGGAGAGTGGATTTGCCAAGGAGACAGGTTTTCAGGAGGAAAGTGGTAGTCATTACAAAACTGGAGACAGGCTCCTCCAATTTACCTTGCCCACAGTACACACTTCCACTGTTTGCTGGTTATTTGGTGTTTGCACTTATTTTAAACAAACAAGGAGCGATATGTTAATTTATTTCTCTACTAGTGTACCTGGTTCTATAAAGTAATCAGAATGGCAAGAGTGAAATGTAAGAGTTTAATGAGTCTAAAGAGTGTTGATAACTGTCTGGAGCATATTGACTAAGTCAGTCATTCACAACACCAAACGCGCTTTACTGAACACATGATGTTGTCAGCTGTAGTTGCCAAATGTATCTTTAATTTTCATTTCCAAACTCTGTATTCAAACCTGACACGTTGAGTTCATATTGACATTGTGAAGTTTTGGTAGCTTTGGGGTTTTTTCCTCCAGATTTTTAAGAATGAGGAGAAAAGCAAAGGAAAAGTTGTTTGCATTTGTTACAACATCTTTAACATAAGTACATTCATTGTCACAAGACACCCTGGTATTTAAAATTTTGTAGGCAATCTTCAAAGACGCTGGGGTTCAGTAAAATCTTTCAAAGCTGAGGTTGCACAATGAAGCCTCCTTCAGGTATTACCTTGCTATCAATGATCAAGCTGCTTCAAAATATACAACCTAGAACCCTCCAAAAAAAGGAATGAACATAGAAAAGCACATTTTTCCATATTACATAAATAGACACAGAATGACACTACATTTCAAAGACTCCCTTCGGAATGATATTTAAGGAAAAGTACTTAAATCTACTATTTGGGAATATTATCTGTGAATGCTATTAGAATTTTCCATTTATGTATCTCAGGATGAGAAAAAGTTTAAATTCTTCAAAATGGAAAGCAAATTGTAAGTTTCAAATGCTTATTTCATAAAAATACATGGACGTACAAAAAACCATATTTACTTGCCTGTTTTGTACTGGCTAAACCTTTCTTTCTGCCTTCAGAATTTAGTTTATAAATCTGTATGATTGTATGTTCATATAAAACTTGTATGTTCATATATAACTTTACCATTATCTTACAGATCTCATATAACTCAGTGTGGTCATTTTAAAACTTCTGCTATAATCTCTGAATCTGCTTAAGATAACAACTTTTGCAATACTTTTTTTTCTGAACTGAAAACTGCTTATATTTGGGATCATATTCTACAGAATGTTTGCATGTGTGTGTACTCACATCAGTAGAGAGTTTTCATACTCTGACATGACATAAAATAAACAAGATTTAAATTAAACAGCTGTGTCAGCAGACAAGATCAGGGTGTGTTAACATCGATGCTCTCTGACCTGCCAATCTGATGTCTCAAACAATCACTTCTGTCCTAACAAAGCCTGTTTTTTTGGAGGGCAGTGTATGAAATGCAGTGTAGTCTGGACTTAGGCCAAGGGAGGCATTATTTCAAAGATTCATATCCACTTTGGGTTGTGCCACTAACCCAAAGAGCCTGGACTTGGCATGCTGTGATGACCCAAAATCTAATCAGTTCAAACACAGGCAAGACTATGCTTTGCAGCAGTAACAGGCTGCTGCTGGAAGTTAACATGCCATTTGACAAATCCGCCACTGAAACTGAAAGCAGAGATGTGTACAGCTTGCAGAACTAACATGAGGAACTTGCAGCACAAGATTCTGACAATCTGGTGATAAAGTACCTTCGATGTCACAGCTCATTTTAGAATAAGTTTACTTTGAAAGAAAAAAGTAAGCTGAAAGTAAGAAAAATTAATATAATTAATATTTTTTGAATATTTTATAGATTTTTCCACAGATCCTATGAGATAAAAAACCAACAGGTTAAGTATCTGGCAATACATCAAATGCTACCAAACACATAAAGCTGTTGAAAGAACCATTTTCTGACTAAGGAAAAGCATGTAATTATAAATGGTAAAACCAGAGGTAGAATAAAGCATTTTTCTAGATAACTTGCCAACTTCTTCTGTTCTCCCTGTTAAAAAGTTCAGTAGCACACTTATCTTCAGTACAGCTAACTCAGAATATGAAGGGGGAGAAAGCAAGCAGTCTACAGGGTTATTCATTTGAAGCATTAAAGCATCTCCCACTCTAAGACGGCTCTTCACAATTTTCAAACATGCTGCAACAAGGGAGCAGGGAAGACAGAGAGCAAAATGTAACACACACAGAAGGAAGGGGGGTGATCACACAGGAGAATGGAAGCTTGCAACAGCAAGGACCCACAGAAAGAAGAGAATTCCCCAAAGCCTGAGATGCCCTTACAGAATCACTTCAACACCCTGCAGACTGAGAAGAAAGACCTGCCAGATCAGGAGAAGCACCAGGGCTGAGTAAGGCAGCCCCATCTGCTCCCTGCATAACAACCACTAAGGCAGCCCCATCTGGTCCCACATCACAGCCAGCACAACTAAGAAAAGGCAAGGGGTGGTAGCAGTAGGTGACTTCTGAGAGGTTCAGAGGTACTGAGAGACCTGACACAGTCTCTGGAGAGGTGCTGCTTACTGGGGAGTCATAGCAGGGATGTCACTGATAGGCTGCTGAGCCTTGAACAGTCCACTGACTATTACACACTGCTGTTGTTTCACATGATAGAGCAGCAGTGACACAGCCAGAAGACAGAGGACTTAGGTGAGAGGCAATGTTTTGTCCTCCGTTGAGGAAGTTAGTTTTGCTTAGGTGGTGGATTAAAGGGTTAAAGTATCCTAGGGATGAGGAGAAGTTGAGAGAGGGGTTTGTTTTGTGAGGATGCGTGTTTTGTGAGGATTACAGAGGCCTGGCTACAGAACAACCAGCACGGAAAGATGCTGTCCTGGAGCTTGTTCTCACCAACAAGGAATGACTAGCGTGGAATGGGAAGCTCCAGGACAGCCTTGGCTGCAGTGATCATGAAGTAGTGAACTTCAAGATCCTTAGGCCACAAGGAAGGGGCAGAAGAAGCTCACTACCCTCAACTTCAGGAGAGCAGATTTTGCCCTCTTGAAGGATCTGTTTGGTAGAGTACCATGGCATAAAATCCTGGAGGGAAGAGAGAAATTAAAAAAGAGAGGGAGAGAGAGAGAGAGAGAGAATTCAAAATTCACCTCCACCAGATTCAGGAGTGATCCCAACAAAGATCATGTCAGACAAAATTGCCAGGAGACCTATATGGATGAAGAGCACCTAGACAAACTCAAACACAAAAAGAAAGAGCAAAGAGCATTGAAAGAAGGAGAGACAGTATTCCTTTGGAATACAGAGAGATTGTCCGAGCAGACAGATTGTATGATTCTATAAAAATGAAAGCCCTGATAGAATTAAATCTGGCCTGTTTTTAAAGGGATGTCAAGAGCAACAAGAAAATCTTCTATAGGTACATCGGTGATAAAAGAAAGACTAAGGCAAATACGGATCCTCTTCAGACAGAAACAGAAGACCTGACTACCCAGAACACAGAGAAAGCTGAGGTACTAAATTACTCTTTTGCCTCAGTCTTTACCAGCAAGTGCTCCAGCCAACATGCAGAATGTAAAGGCAGGGAATGGGGAGAATGAAGAGCCAATCCCTGTGGAGAGGATCTGGTTTGAGACCGTCTAAGGAGACTGAAGGTGCACAAGTCCATGGGACATGATGAGATGCACCTGAGGGAACTGGCAAATGAAAAGCAAACTATCCATCAATTGGAGAAGTTGTGACAATCTAAAGAAATTCCCACTAAACCAGAAAAAAATGATCCCGATTTTTAAAAGGGGGAAAAAAAGGAAGGCCTGGTGAACTGCAGGGAAGTTTGTCTCACCTCTGTGTCTGGCAAGATCATGGAATAGGTTCTCCTGGAAATTGTGCAAAGGCAGTGGAAAATAAAGAGGGGATTAATGACAAACAACACGGCTTTACTAAAGACAAACTGTGACTGACAAATCTGGTGGCCTTCTATAGTGGGGTTACAGCAGTGGTGGACAAGGGAAAGGCAAACAACATTACCTGCCTGAACCTATTCAAAGCATTTGACACTGTCACACATGGCATTTTAGTCCCTAAATTGGATAGACACAGATTAATTAGATAGATGGACCACTCAATCTATAAAGAATTGGATGGCTGCACTTAGAAGAGTTGTGTTCAATGTCCAAATGGAGACCAGTGACAAGTGCTGTCCCTCAGGGGTCAGTACTGGCAATGGTGCTGTTCAAGATTTGTCAGTGACACAGACAGTGGGATGGAGGGCACCCTCAGCAGTTTGCCACAGACACCATGCTGCGTGGAGCAGTCACGTGCTGCAGAGAAGGGATGCCATCCAGAAGTGCCTGGACAGACTGGAGAGGTGGGGCTGTGCAAATCCCATGAAGGTCAGAAAGGCCAAGTGCAAGATCCTGTACCTGAGGCAGAGCAGTCCCAAGCACAGATACAGACTGGGGAGAGAACAGAATGAGAGCAGCCCTGGAAAGGAGCACTTGGCAGTGTTGGTGTACAAGAAGCTGGCTGTGATCTGTCAATGTGTGCTCACAGCTCAGAAGTCCAAGCATGTCTTAGGCTGCATCAAAAGCAGCATGGCCAGCAGGGGAGGGAAGGGATTCTATCCCTCTCCTTTGCTGTGGTGAGAGCCCACCAAGATTACTGTGTCCAGTTCTGGGGCCCCCGGCACAAAAATTATGTGGACCTGCTGGAGAGAGTCCAGTGGAGTGACAGATTAAAGGGCCGGAGAATCTCCTACAAAACAGGCTGAGAGAGGTGGGATTGTTCAGCTTGGAGAAAATGCTGCTCTGAGGAGACCTTATAGCAGCCTTCCAGCACCTGAAAGGCGCTGGAGAGGGACTTTGACAAGGATATGCAGTGATACGGCAAGGGGTAATGGCTTTAAGTTGAAAGGGGGAAGGTTCAGATTAGTTATCACATAGAAATTCTTCATTGTGAGAGTGGTGAGGCCCTGGCACAGGTTGCCCAGAGAAGCCGTGGGCACTCCATCCCTGGAAGTGTTCAGTGCCAGGCTGGATGGAGCTCTGAGCAATCTGGTCTAGTGGAAGGTGTCCCTGCCTATGACAGAGGGGTTGGAACTAGGTGATCTTTAAGGTCCCTTCCAACCCAATCCATTCTATGATTCTGTGATTCTATGAAAAGTGCTTGAATTAGACACAGAATCAGCACTTCACTAAAGCAAAGCTGTAGCTTTAAAAGAATCTTGAAACAAAGGGAAAACTACACATGGACAAGGGGAGTTAAGCTTTTGGGAGGGAAGAAATGAAGGGAGAAATAATGATTGTTGATACTGATTCACTGGGATAAACCTTGCAGTAGAGAACGCAAAGTTATCTTCCAAACCCCAGCATTACATGGTTATTGTGTATAGACCTGCTCGGAGCAGGTTTAGACAGCCAGTATTCAAAGCACTGGCAGCTGCCTGGAGCTTCTTGTATTATAGGTCTCCTACTATCTGAACCAGGAGCTGCATTGGCATTAGCTGTAGCACAGTATGTGTGAGGGAAAGCACCAGGAGAAAACAGGCAGCCTTACGGGCATAGTTTAATCCCTGTAATTATGTCGACCTGGTAATGTAAAGATCTACAAACAAATTCTGAAGCTTCATAAAACTGGGAGTTTGGTACATTCTGTCAAGGATCTTTGTTTTTAAACCAAGTATTTTGGCAGCCTCTGACATGCATGATCCATTTCAATATATTTTTTTCACTAATTATAGAGAGACTATGCCTAATTTCCTCAGAATAATAGCCTGAATTTTTTAAAGATAAGAGTCTGTCATAAATTGACTTAATTGCATTTTAATTAATTTTCATTTATTGCACTGGTTAAAGCATTTTCTCCCATTAAGTGCAGAATAAGCACATTTTTGAAGGAAAGAAATACTTCAGGAGACCAACCCAACATATGCACGCACAATTCTGCTGAGGAGTAACACTCTTAACCCTACAAGAATGGGGAACAACCAGGAGGAGCTCCAAGTTGTAGGGAGACTAAGGCCAAAGACATGTAAAGTCTCCTACGGACTGGGTTCCCAAAGAACATTTGATAGATTTCTGAAAATCTGAAAGCATTCTGCACCAGGAAGTAGATGGAAGGAATGAGCAGGCAAACAGTTTCTAGAAGATGCTGCAAAGCTAGTTCCCATGCAAATTTTCAGCAGGGAATGTATCAACAACAGAGAAGCAGCAGCTGGAAATAGAAAAACATACAGCTGCTTGAAATACCCATTGAGGAAAACCCTGTCATACTTTTATAAAGGCTCACATACATTCCTCCCTCACACCAAATTATTTGACCATGGGGAATTTGACAAATTTTTAATCCAGAAATATTTATTCACTTGTTACAGTATAAACCGTTATTCATTCTAACTGCATTTGACTGAATAGGACTGCCCTTTTCCTTTAACTGAAGGATTCCTCCATACTATGTTTTCCATGGGTTTTCTTCTAGTTAAATTAGAAAAAAAATTTCTTCCCTCCTTTGTTTCTAAAATCTATGAGCCTAACGCATATAAATTTTCCTGCATGGCCTCAAAAGATACACCCTTGTCAAAGAGATTCCTGTTAATTTCTGTGGGTTTTTAATTGAGCCTGTTTGGTATATATATGCTACTTTTTTTTTCTTTCCATTTTCTTTTCAGACATGTCTTGTGTCGGCATTTAAAACATTTTTTTAAAAATGGTTGTGCAAATATTTGTGAATCTTTGTATCTCCATGTTGAAGTTAGCTACGGTATGACTGATTCTCATCTACCTTCACAAATGGCAATGTTTAGGTTCAAGTGGAAAAACAATTTTAAATTACTTTGAATAAAATTAGCCTGTGAGCTCCTTCGATCTTCTCATTGGATATTAGTTCAATCACTGAAGTAATCACTTCTTTAGACTGGGATTTTTCTCCATTAAAAGAATCTAATTTTGCCGATGGCTGTGGGAATAACAGACATATAGAACAGACTATGTCTTTTGAGGACTGATGCATTATCTGTCTTTCTCTGGATGCTGAAACTGGGGTTTCAAAATGAAAGATTATCGGGAAGATCCCAGAATTAATCCTATGGGGGCCTAGTTTCTCAGATTTAGCTGAATTCCAAGGCTCTGGAACGCTCAGGAATATTTAAGGTGACCCCAGTGCCAAGGAACTGAGGTGTGTAAATGAACGGGTTTGTCTCAGTATTTAATGATGCATCACTCAACCTTGACCCACTAATATCCCTGACTTCACCTGATGATGGAAAAGCTGTCACCCTTAGGCAGGTATTTGATTCTAACAACTCACTTTCAAAACATTATGGCCTCTGAGTTTGTTTAAAGACAATGTAGCTTCAGTTTAATTTCATTCACTTACATTCATGTTTATGCAGATACAAATAAAATAGACATTTTATCAATATTTGAATTAAGCAATACACTTTGCATGTTCCAATGGTGAAGTCTGCAACATGAATAACAAGTTCAAACCCTATTGCTTATGAGTTAGTTGGTAACAAAACCAATTGAAGTGGAATCAGATAAAAGCAGATTGCAACACATAAAATTTGCCAAGATATCTCATGCTACAGATCCACCAATATTCCTGTTGTTCTTATACATGAAAGAAATTCCTCTGATTTTAATGTCAGCCCCTGTACTAAAAAATTACCTGGACAAAAGCCCCAGATTTTGAATTTCACTCCAAGTGATGGATTCATTTCCTCAGCTAACTCTTCAACTTATCTAAACGGTCTGCTCATTATGCCAATTTGTAGAAGTTAAAAGTGATACTACACTTTTAGATATTTAATTTTGGTTAGCTAGAAGGTCATCATATCTGTTACCAAAACTGAATCCAAACTTGCATGAGATACCAGTGAACAAGTCACTAAGTAAAGTAAGTGACTAAGCGGGAAAGTAAGCATATTTTTCGAAAAATCAAACCAGTAACTTTTTAAGATCAAGCACAACAATGACTGACATCAGTACATCTGATAAAGGTGCTGGTCACAATTACATTAGACTTCTTGCCTATCTTTAAGATTAAAATATTTAGGAAGAAGTTTGGAATATGAGATCCTGAGACTTCTCAACCTTGTATTTGTATTCAAACAGGTGTAACATGAACACCTCTCATCCTTACTGGAAGTAAAAACTCCAAAAATCAAAATTAATTAACAGCAGACAATTCCATCTCCCGAGTCAATGGGATTTTGCCACTGACTTCCTGAAAACACGGACAGACTAATGGTTACATCTGGAAGTCAGAGTGTGAATGAAATCAGAACGAGGTTAATAGTATTTCCTGTCTCCCGTGTGAATTCTGTCCTTTTAACACACTCTGCGAGGCATTAGTATGCCATGAGAAAAAATAAGTTGCCATAAAAAGAAAAAAAGAAAAAAAAAAGAAAAAAAGAGAGAGAGAAGAATCATGAACTAATTCAGGTCTTCTGAATAGTTATCTTTTTCCAATGAAAACTGATGAGATCAGTTAGCTAATATGTAGCCAAATGCAAAAAATAAATGTTAATTGATAGAATAGACATCAGTGATGATAGGAAGTTCTGCAATCTTTAAATAGGAACAGGGTATTCTCTAAGCTTACAGGAAACATAGCTTTGTCCCTGGAAGACTAATTTTACCAGCATTTTAATAATGAAAATAATGTGCGCAATTTGTTTTTCAGGAGTATCTTGTATACTGCTAGTACATACATCCACAGTAAAGGGGATGTAATGGATAGCACCTGAATGCATTGTTCAACAAGATTATCATCCTTCAGCTGGAACAAAGTTTGATTTAAATGACAGATAACACTCTTAAGTGGAACAACTAAGGTAAATGCTGTTTTGTGAAAATGTAAGCCAACTAATATTTGTATGTTCTCTACTGGCAAAGAAACAGGCTAGGCTTTACTTCCTTTATTTGTCCAAACAGATTAAGAGAAGCAGATTTCAAGGCACAATTGAAAAATTCAAATGTGCTGTAGCAACATGGAAGTGTTGCCCACACTGTCCTGTTCATATAAATAACTTTTTTACTATAGCTATCCTTTAAGGAGACTCTTGCTTTGTATGTGATGGTGTAGGATACACATGCTGAAAGGTCGTGGGAATGGTAACGACAATGGCTTTGGTGTGTAAAATTGCATTTAAGTGCACTGTGATACGGTGACCCAAGGGCGCAGCTGGGTCTAAACAAATACGTAACAAATATATAACAAACCCTCTCTCTCATCAATAGGTCATGGTAAATAGCAAAAGATGTATGGAGCCAAAAGCAAAACAACAGTAATTTGTTAAGAGTCTTTATGCTTTTTGTTATTTCTACCCTGTGTATTTTACTTGGACTGCAGGGTAAGGCAGATATAAAGGACTTCAGGCATATAGTGGCATTAGTTACTGACCTGCTGTTCCTCCCCAGTCTACCAACTGAACCACTAAGTCTAGAAAAATAAATCACAACAACATGAGGTACAAAGTGCCCTGCAGCTCACAGGCTGTCAGTTGTCCAAATTATTCAGCCATTTTTTCCACTCAGTGTAGAAATAAGACACTGATTTCTCAACAGGAAAGCTCAGAAGTTATAAGGCAAGTTACTGCAATACAGTCCTCAGAGAGGCATACAATATCCATCTTTACCTTTGCACTACAGTTACTTCCTATCAGCCATAACATTAGGGAAATATGTTTGTGTTACCCACAAACTGTTGTCTGTTACTGTTGACACAATTACAATTTATTAGTTTATAGGACTTACACCTAAGTACAACTACACCTGGTTACAAATTAATAAAACATTGGTATAGGACATTTGCCATAAAAGTAAGAGTTGGAGAGTTGAAAACATATCATTATTTCTTCAAGATTTTGAAAAAAAAAATTTCTACTTATGAAATCAACTATTCTGTGCTATTTTCTGTTTCATTTTACTGTTTCTGACCCTATCTATATGAAATTCTCTGTTGCACTTTAAAGCAAGGTGTTAATTACTATTCCTGGGTAACTTCTTACAGGGGCAGGTGTCTTGCAAATGTGTTCGTGCAATCTAAAATGTTCTTAAAATAGCTTGCTGCCAGCAGCATGTTCCTAAGTAGGTCTAAGAAACACTGATTAAGTAAATCTCCCTACTGTGTCAAGAACATCTTTATTGGAAAGAAATTTGCAAATTAACCAAACAGCTGATCTGGATTTCTGACTTTTAAGTATGGCTTAATCCTGCTTTAGGCCAAACCAAGAGAGTTTTGGTTTTCAGTTTTGGGTTCAGACATTTTCAGTTCACTGCATAGAAAGCTATCTAAGGTCTACTACAGCGCTGCTTTTCTTCCCCTTCATGTCATGACCCACATTGCAGATGCTGCCAACAAAGATACAACTTCTTATTGGAAGTTAAGGTGCATCAGTGATGAAATGCTGGGGACACAGAAATTGTTGACAGAATTTTGCACTTTCTTGTATTTTCTGTTTTTTAATGTGGAGTTTTAAAAGATGGTAGATTGGCAATTCTAAAGAACAATCATAGGAAAAAGGAAAGGTTCACCACGATTAGCCAACAGAAATTATGTGGACAGCACATAGTAATTACTCTTCCTCATGCAGGTTAAAGAACACATCCCTCTGCACAACTGGTTAAACCCAACAGCCTCTAGAGAATTAGGTTTCCGGGGTCTACAAGTAGTGTGGCTGGTAGATACATATTGAATCCCATCTAAGGACACAAAAGGCATCACTAAAGAAGACTCAGAGTGGCTGGTCACTTCTGATGGAGGATTCCTTGGGCAGTCATGGAGAAGACCTGGTCTCTGAGGGGTGGCACACCCAGACCAACACAGTAACAGAGAAAAAGTAAATTTTTTTTCCTGTCCTATTTATAAACACTCAAAGATTTTTATGTTCAGTAAGTGTCTGCCAATACCTGAACATGACTTAATTTACCGAGTAAAATTAATTGCATTATTTGTTGCACACAGTAACAGAAAGATCTCCTTAAAACAGCATTGGATTGGAGAACATCTACACAGCTACTGCCAGGCTAGCTAACCTCTAAGTGGATTTTGAAAATAATCCCATTATGTTATATTGCTTATATGAAGCTACCTTCTCTTGTAAGATCTACTTTAAAAAATCTACAGAAAACATATTGACTTAGTCTTTGTTCAGTTTTGGTTTGCTTGTTTGTTTCGGGTTTTTTTAAATAATTAAATTATTTACCAGTATTTTAATTCTTAAATTCTAAGGTAAAAGGATGAAACCTATATAAGAGTTATTTTAGGCATAGATTTTGTATCAAAAAAGTGCAATGGACTGAAGATTTCTCATTAATTTTATAATATATTGAAGTGGGTTATGCACACATACACGGTAAAAGGAAGAAGTATCTTTTTTGCACCCCGTAAACCGTAACAGTTAATTAAAACAAGATTTTGTGACTATAAGGTCTCCATCCACAGATTTCTAAACACCTTTTGTGTTGAAGTCAAGAAAAAAGGCATCCTGTTAGTGGCAAATAATGTTGTATCTATTTAAAACAGTACAAATCCTGAAATTGGACTCCAGTTGTATGAGTTTGATATTTTTCTTTTTTTATACTAATTTTAAAGAAGCTTTAAAATGCATTCAGAGCATAACAGGTCACTGCTCATTTGCTCTGTTTTTAAAATTTTATACATTTTAGCCTCTGATTTTCATCATCTGTTTATCTTGAAAATTTGTGAATACTATTTATAAGGACAACTGCTTCCTGTATTTTTTCTGCAGGAAGTACTGGCTCAGTTTCTCTGGATGTAAGGGCTAATTCTGCTAAGCAAGTCTGTGGAAATGACTGGTGCATTGCACCCTACCAGATCAAATCTCAACAGATAACTATTTACTGCCAAACACAAATGTAGTTTTTTATTTCACTGACTTTCTTAAAGAAATTTGATTTTGTATTAACAACATTTACTAGCCATATTGTCAAAAGGTTTTCTTCCCACAAGTTTTTAAAATCTTCTACCTTGTGCTGTCAGTTCAAAAGACTATGATCTGGGAAATCAGTAATTGTAGTACATGAAAGGAAAGACTTTGTACTGCTTGTTGCAGACGTGACAGGAGATATGTGAATTAATAACAGGGGTGGGAGAGATGAAAAGAGTGATTTTGCTGAAAGACCTCCTAGAATACTGACTTCCTTCTCAAGCCTGTATTTCCTAAGAAAAGCAGGTACCGGACATCTTTCAAAGCTTTTACCAATGCCTACTAATTGCAAGCACCTTGTTTTCTGAATAGCCAGGATGAAATACACAAAGACAGAACAACAGGTGTGATGAGAAGCTCCCTGCTATGATGCAGAAATAGTCACTGAAAGGATATCCAACTGAGCTGGAATATCCAGAACATGCATCTGACTGTATTAACCCTACTATTTACCGAAGTTTTGCAGGTTTTGTGAAATTTAATTAGGTTGTTATGAGACACAGAAATCATACACAACACTTGAACTAAAGGCACATTTAGAAAAAAAATTAAGAAATAATTAGTCCACAATAGATAAAATTAAATAAAATCAAAGCCTGATTAAATAAATGAGGTGAAAGGTACTAATTTTTTTTAAAAAAAGAGAGAGACAAAAATTATTTCACAAAATGAAGACGGGACTCTACTAGGTCAAAAATAGTCAGTAAATCTTCCTTCTCTGAATTTTGTCTTTTGCGGCCTGCTTTCAAGTTTAGTACAAGTGTTCATACTAATTTTACAATAATTTTACAATAAAGTTAGCAATTGTCTTTTAAAAGAAATTACATCTCTCTGTTGTGGCCAAAAAAAAGGGAAGAAACCAAGAAGTGTGCAACTTGTGAAGGCCAGAAGCCTTTGCTAAGAAACACCAATGCTGGTGCCATAGGCAGACTCATTTCATTGCTGCCCTGGGGATGAGTAGACAAAATGGAAGTTGCTATAAACTGACTTTTTTTTGGTCAAAACAGAAAGATGTAACTTCTTTTAAAATATAACAGATAAGATAACTGTAAAATTTGTATCAACACGTCCACTAATATTGAAAACAGACAGCAAAAGATGAAATCCAGAGAAAGAAGATCTACAGACTGTACAGTAGGATGGTACTATTCTATCATTTAACTTCAGGTCTCTCTTTAAAAACAAATGTCAAATTTAAGAACTAATTCATCCGCCCTATTCTCAAACTTGTCATAGCTCAAAAAGACATTCCTTCTATCACTAACCTTCCCTCTGATGGAAAGTTCACACAGGATCTGTTCATCTGACAACTGGACAGCATCATCAACAAGCGAGGGAAGACCAAGGCACAGAAAAGACAGCCAGGGCTATTCTGAGCTGAGCCCAACATTAAATTCACCTATACTATAGAGGCAAATTCCTTTACCTTCTGCTCTCAACCTCCTCAAAGAACAACCAAATCCCCAGTATTATTCTTCATTGAACTTTACTTCTATTGAATAATTGAATAAAACCGTGCTTCAATTCCCTAATTTTGCCCATCCTGCAATTCCTCCCACCCTCTAGACATTTTACTGCTCATATCATGTGGGGGAATGCTGTGCCTTCTTTTTCTGGACAGCACCTGACTTTCCTCCCTATTGATTTTCAAGGAGAAATAGTATTGCTTAACTACTGGTTTCCTGAGGAGACACAGCAGCCACATGGGTTGCTGAAATAAATGGAAATAACATGAAGAATCACTAGCTAAGACCACAATTAGAATTTAGACAAGGATTATTTTTACTCATAATTTCCTTACTTTCTTCCAGCCCTGTGCTTTCTCCTTCTATTCACAGCTCTTTCATGCAATACTCTTGCACTAAGAAATAAAAAACAACGCAAACAACCGCACATAGTAGAAAAAATGTCATTTCCGTATCTGAGATTTTACAAGGTACAATTTTTACAAGGAAGGCAAGGTGACAGCTGGCTTCATTTCTTGGAACAACTTGGTCAAACAAAAACTGCAAGATAAGGGATCACTTAAAACTAGCCAGGGAATGGGCTTCCTCCCGTAGCTAAGGACAATACTGGCTCGTTCTTTTGCCAACCATCCCAATACCATGACACAGATCACCTCAAAGCAAAAATCCCGATTCTATTCCCAGGATAGAAACTCTCCCGTAACTGCAGAGTGTTCTGCAAATATTTAAAGGAGACTGCTTGTTTTACAAAATCCAAAAAAAGGCACCAGCCTGCTGCCACCACTACTTGCACAAAGTCCAAAATCTGAGGTCAATCATAGTGCTAATGCATTAGTAATCAGCCTTTACAGCTACAAAGATACTTAAGAGATTTCTTTCTCTACATACTGTTATACTATTGCCTGCAAGGAGTAGTCTGCTACCTTGAAAACAACACTTACCTTGTGTCACTCAATAGGAAAAATCTTGCCTTGATTTTAAAGGTTTAAAACTCATTCCGTATGAAGAAAAGTTTTATTTACATTGAGAATTCAGTAATATACTGGGTTAATTATACCAGGCTAACTGTGTATCTAAACTTTTCTTTACTCCTCCCCAAACCAGATGCAGGAATCATTAAAAAAATAATGGCTACCCACAACTGTGGCATTTATAGAGTCCAGATATCAAATGCTGAAGAATTAAATAAAGGTTATGACTGTTCAGCATAGACTTGGGCTACACAGGTGGTATAGAAAGATGATTTTTTTTCTCCTGTTTTTAACCAACCCTACTGCACGTGGATTCAGACTAGCTGAGAGGGTATTTTATTTCTCATAGTATAAGTTTTGTCTTGAAATAATCTAGAAAATAAACATGCCCTCTTCAAACTATGCGTCTCTGAATACATGTGCAGGGTAAATACTTTTGTCTTAGTTCTATTATATAAAGAAGTTTCCTGAAAAAAATTCAGTTAAGCGGGTTTAAACTGAAGCAGTGTCAAAGGGAAATGTGACTCACAGTATAGCCCCACTGCGCTCATGGGTCCCTTTTAAATACAGAAAATTAAAATCAAGAGATTCCAGCAAGTCCATACTGTCTGGCAACTTTTTGCTGAATTAAAGACCAAGGTGTCAATAATGGTCTGTAGCATAAAGGTCTAAAACTCACTAGCACAGAATAATTACCAGGTTGCAAAACAAACAAACAAACAAACAAAACATCAAAAAACCCAAACAACAACAAAATTACTAAAGTAGCTCAGAGACTAAAGAAAGAAGTAAAAAATGTAAAATGTTGTATTGTTTATAAGTTTTTGCTCAGTGAGAGCACAAGCTTCAGAAATTTTTTTGTTCTATGGCTCAACTCCTGTCATAGGAATGAAAGGATCCAGTTAAATACTGTGAAGGAGCAACTGGTGCGAGTAAAAAGTGGCATGTTTCATAGTATCTCCAGGAAGAGATACTTCAGAGATCTGCACAGGGCTAAACATAACTAAGTATGTAATCGAACAGTACGTCTTACCAATGGCCAGCTGTAAAACGCGGTAGTTGCGCTATAAAAGCATTTACCTTACACCACATCTCAGCACCACGGCAGGGTCTGCCTGTGGCTTTGTCCCTTCCCCATTATTTGTGTGAGAGAAATTTGTTCTGTGATCCTTACCGTTCACTCACTCCTCAAATACATTCCACCTAACACGATACCTGTTTCGCCTTAGCGCAACTACTGTTCTAACAGCAAAGTGACTTTCAGTACTTCGACTCTCCAGGCGGCGAGCAGAACCATCCTCTCGTCCGGGGACGTCGGCGGGAGGGAGCCGAGCGCCGCCGGCGGGCCCGGGAGATCCGCGTCCCTCTCTCCGTACCTGCGTCCAGCCGGAGACGCGGGCTCCGAGCACGGCCTGCTGCCGTCCCACGCCGCGCCGGGGGCTGCGGGACACCCACACCTCCATGCGCGCCGCCTGCGGCCACACCTCTGGCGAGGGGCGCCCGGGTCCCTTCAGCCCGAGCTCGCCCGGGGCGACCGCTCCTCCGGAGACACCGCGCTCCCCTTCCTCCAAACCAAGCCCGTCCCGACAGGGGGGCTCACTGCCGCGGCTCCCCTCCGGCCGCGGGAAGCGAGGGCGGTCTCGCGCGCTACGGCTTCGGGCTCCGCGCAGCCCCCGGCCCCCACAGGGGACCACCAGGGTCCTGCGCCAGCGCATCCGCCAGCCACAGCTCCGCAGCACAACTCCGTCCGTACCTGCAGCGGCGGATGGGAGAGCCGGGAGAGCGGCGGCTCGGCTGTCTCCGCTCCGTGCCCGTCCCCACCGCCGCACACCTGCCGCTGCCGCGCAGGAGCGGCCGCCGCCGGCCCAGAGCGCGGCTCTCGCCCGCGGAGGACACGCCTCGCCTGCTGGGGCGGGGGGAGCACGCTGGGCCGGGGCCAGCCCCGACGGCCGCCGCCTACGGCCTCCCCCCCTATCGTCCCTCCGTCCCCCCGGGCCCTGCTCCCGGCGCGGCCGGGCCCGCGGGGGCGGTGTTTGCCCTGCGCTCCTGCGCCGCGCCCCAGGTGATGCCCCCCTGCGCGCTGGGCCGAGACCCGCGGGCTGCCCCGGGCTCCGCTGGGCAGCCGCGCCCGAAACACCTTTTCCGAGAGCCAGCCACCGAATGGCATCCGGCTCCTGGCCCGGAGCGTGTCCGCCCGCAGGTCCCGGCCCCAGACCCGCCCCTCGGCCCCGGAGCTGCCGGCAGGCCCCGGCGGGGCCCGCGCAGTGCTGTCCTGCCCTCCGATCGCCCGGGACCGCCACCCGGGCAAAAACCCCGCAGCGAGCGCTGGGGCCTCCGGGCTGCACCCTGTCGCGACAGCAGCCGGCGACAGGGGAGAGCTAATCTCCTGGTGTGGGTTTACAGATTGTTCACATAGGCGGTGTACGCATCTGGACTCAGAGAAATCTGTGCAACGTCTACCATTTCAAAACCATACATCTCGAACACCAGCTTTCCAGTTTGAGTGTTCAGTAGCTTTTGCCACCTTCTCTTCATTTTAGAGCAACCATCAAGATATCCTACCATACCCAAAGTGTCAACACCACCTGATACACCTTATGGTAGTAGGACAACTGCATCTTAATTTAATTTTTTTTTTAATCAAATGTCTTTTTTTTTGTAGGTACAGAGAAAATTGTGATTATCCAACCTGACAGTATAGCTGGGAAACACAGTCAAACTTTTGGACCTAATTCCTTGTGAATTCAGAAGGAATTTCAGAAACAGCAAAATGCAAGATTAAAAGTGAAGTGTAGATAAAACTTTTAAAGTAATCCGTTGGGTTGGTTTGGAATACAGGTAGAGAACATTGTTGTAGCAGAGCAGGGCAATGGGTTTGTTTTGTATCCTGTTTCTCATGGAAGGTGAACCCTCATGATTTCCCTCCAGTGGTGTTTTACTCACAGTCTGAGTTTATGCTAGAAGCTGCAATACAGAAAAGCTAAAAGCACATTTAAAATGTGACCTTTAAAATAACATTTCCATATGAGATAGTAAACTCTGAACATTTGTTCCAAAAAGTGCATAGGTATGCACCATAGAAAAGCATGCTGCTAATTAAAAATTGTGCTAAATTCTAAATTTAGCTCCATTTACTTCCAATACATTTTTTATAAAGCAGTGATTAGGCAAATATATTTTTCTTTATTCCTGTTCTGGTTTGTTCCCTTATCAAAAATCTTTGTATAGAGTAATTTTCAGTATTTCCTTCTGTGCTGTGTTAATTGCATAGTGCCATGTTCTTTTATGCAGTGTTCTCACAGCAATTTGAAACATTCTTTTGAAATTAAAAGAAGGCAATTGTAAAAGAAGGCAATTGTAAAGCAGCTAGTGAGATAAAATCTTCAGGTGCCTAGCTAAGAGGATTTTTAGTTATGCACATGTGGACTGTTTTTCCTTAATGCCTTCTGTAAGAGATGGCTCAACTGTGTTCCAGGAGAAAGTTTGCTGACTTGAGATAACGATTAGTTCTCTGCTTTTTGCATTGGAAAACTGGCTGCAGATTTTTTACTAGCTGCAGAACTTATGTCAGTTTTAATCACCTTTCTCTTGATGTGAGAGGAAAGCAATATGTGCTACAAAAGCAGTCCCACACCAATTTGCTGCATAACCAAGCAAAGCTTGAATAAACCCGCAGCACATGTGAAATCCCTTTCTGCCTGTGCCGTGCATTGTAACTCAGTTAATTTCTGGTGATGGGAGTTGTTACTCAGGTGTTTTTCATGGCAAAGACAATATTCACATGTGTTGAACAGACTTCCTCTGCTTCCAGTCACGATTAATATAGGCTAACTTTGTGAAAAACACAGAAATTTCTTACTTTAAAAGTAACATTAGGGGAGCAGTCTAGAAATATCTTAGTCATAGGGCTGCTACTGTAGTTAGCAAAATCTTTTGAAATAGAGGAAAGAACCACGGAATCAGACTGGATTATTAGAAGAGAAAAGCAACAACAGCCACACAAGGCTGAAAGATGTGTGTTATCAAGCTGGTAATATAATTTCCCAGAGATTTGTGTATGCTTAGTGAATGGATATATATCAGGAAATGCAGGTTCCCTGGATTTGTAAAGTATCATGAGTGTTACTTTTACACTTTCTATTGTCCGTGTGTGCTGTGATTCTAATGTGTGGTCCAGTCAAACCTAATCCTTACCCTGTAGTAAAATTGGATATACCAATACCTGCTTGTTGATCCACATGATAGGTGACGTGTTAGGTGTTATAAAGCGGTTAGAATCACAGATTTCACAGAACCACTAGGTTGGGAGAGACCTTCAAGATCGTTGAGTCCAACCCATGCCCTAACATCTCAACTAAACCCTGGCACCGAGTGCCACGTGCAGTCTTCTTTTAAACACGTCCAAGGGTGGTAACTCCACCACCTCCCTGGGCAGGCAATTCCAGTACTTTATCACTCTTTTGGTAAAAATGTTTTCCTAATGTCTAGCCTATATTTCCCTTGGAGCAGCTTAAGACAGAAGATCATCAGCTAATTTTTTTATAGTTTTTCTGATATTTCTGTTGACCAAGAGTGCTTTGTTTTTTCCTCCCCTTCTGGATTTGACCAGAAATGCTTTTTTTTTCCCCTCGATATTTTTCTCAGAAGTTTATGACAGCACAGCTTTCTCACTCTTCAAATAATTTTGAGATATATTCTAAATGAAATCCCAAATTAAAACTATGCTCTGTTCTGTTGACTCTTTTTCCCCATTTGGTCAAAACCTGAAAGCTTTCAGACTACTTAAAACTGCAGATGAAATGGGAAAGAAAAAAAAGAAATTGAGAGAAGGGAAAAAATTAGGAAGACATTCTTTACTGTGAGGTGGTGAGACACCTGAATGGGTTGCCCAGGAGGGTCCTGGATGCCCCAAATCTGGCAGTGTTCAAGGCCAGGTTGGATAAGGCCTTGAGCAGCCTGGTCTAGTGGGAGGCGTGACTGCCCAGGGCAGAGGAGGTTGGGACTAGAGGATCTTAAAGCTCCATTCTAACCTCTTTACATCCTATGATTCTGTGAGATACTAAAAGGATAACTGAATTCTTATGCTGAAAACCCAGTATGTCTTCAAGAAACGTCAATAAACTGAAGGGCATGTATGTCCACCTGATGTTTAAGGATTGTCCCAACCACATTATTTTTAGAAGCACCTACAGATCCACTGACAGAAGTTTTTATTTTTATATACATTGTGGGGCTTGAAATACTGCACATAGTTCCTGCTGCCTTTTCCTCTTGAAACTTAGAGCTCTAAAACCTAAACTTCAGTCTCTGGGTTTGCTGAGCATATAGTAGTGCCACTTTTTCACACCCATGTAGCAGTTTTTATTCAAGATACAGCCACTTTGAGAGTGAGTTCTCTGAGAAGTCTGAGTTCTTTGAGAAGTCACCCACTCTGTGTGCTGTGCAGGTAAGGAGCAGGGCTCAGTGAGCTGGCCGAAGCACTGTAATGAATCAGGGGTGTGATTGGTCGGGCAGCTACAGAAAGACCAAACAGTCCTCACTAACCAGAAACAAAGAGCAGCCCGTGAGAAGGGGACTGCTCAGCTCCAATAGCTGCATTCCCTGCATACTGGCCTCCTTCAAAGACTGAAAACTTCCCTGGTCAAGTTTGGGAGCTTCTGCCCGGTGAAGACGGTGGAGGGGATGGCATTGTAAATTACAGTTCTTCCCCTGAGTTCCTGTGTGTGCATAGAGATCTGAGATGGTGAAGGGGAAGCCACAGCTTCTTAGGCAAAACTGGGAGTTTTACACAGTTCTGGCTCTTCCCATCAACTTTGCAATGTGAGAGGAGAGGTAAGGACCTCACTCAGAATTTATATGTTCTAGTTATTGAGCCATGAGGAAGGTAAACATAGAGGAGGTAGAAAAATTTCTTCAGTTGCTTTTCTGGCAATGTGTAACTAGTTCTTTTACCAACATATTATACACAATGAACTTTTACTCTGACTTTTTAATGTCTTCTTTGAAAGAGAGAAGGCAACCCAGAATAGTAAAGAAAACTTTTAAGTAGTTAAGCAGTGCCATGGCACTGTCATTTCCCCCACTTTTATCCTGTAAGGTCAGGACTGATTTCCCTTCAAATTTGATAGAAAAGAAAATTAAATTATATATTAAATTATTTAAATTACAAATTACATTAAATTATCTATTACATTAAAATATATAATTATTAAATTATATTTTCCCTTAAATTATCTCTTTGCATGGAACAATTGCTCAGTTCTATCAGAGAATCAAAAATTCTTATTGATTTGGAGTTCTACTTCTGTTTTTCAAGAGCATTCATCTTCTTTTGATCTGAAAATTCTACACTTTTCTCACCAACTGTGCTACTATATTCAAAGATTTTAATAGCTCTAATATCTGGAAACCAAAAAATATTAAGAACTTTTTGTCATAATGAAAGCATTGTTTCTTTAATCTTGTGTGAGTTTTTTTTAAGCTAACCCCTAGATCTGGAGAGGGAAAAGAAAACAGCCTTAAGATTTTTAAAAGCCTTGGTATAGCAAAATGGTGTAGGAGTCTATAGTTTTAGAATTCCTGTTTTATAGGAATAATTTTTTTCTTATATCTCCCTTTTTTTCTGTTTATTGGGAAGAGTCATAAGTGATAAAAGATTCAGTGTATACAGAACACTAATAAAATACAGAATCTCAAATCTTTATGAGAAACCTTGAGTTGTGTGGCAGTGCTAGTCCAGTTTGAGGCAGTAGTAGGTGTTTTTGAGGGATATGAGCAAAACAGCACAAGATATCCTGTCTGATGGCTTACCTGCTTTATTCCTTTGCTTCAACACATGTCACTTCACTACCTTCACACCGACCACAGAGGCTGCAAACATGCCAAAAAGAATGAGTTCAAGAGAAAGTGTGTGCTTGCACGCTCACAGCTTTCATCAGGAAGAATCCAAGATGCATGCAGAGACCATGAAAGTGCTGCTTAACCCTGTACAAGCTGTTTTGGTAGAACATTTGTTCAGCTGTGGCTTTTTGATGCTCTTTTGTCTTTCATTTCAAGGTAAAAGAGACATTGTGAAATCAATTAATTGGGCTGTAAGACAGAGGTGTGGATGGCAGATCTCAGCTACCTCTCCATGATCAGTTGATTAGCTCTAAACAAAGAGAATGTGAACTGGACCTCCTGCCAGCCTGCAGAGTGGCAGGTGGTCTCCTACATGCTGCTTTTCAATAATACCAAAGGGCCTCTGTCTTGACAACAGCTTCACATAGAACTAATACAGAGCACTCATTGCTAGTCTTCTCCCTCTCTTTAAATGTATATAAGGCAGTTCTCTTGTCAGTAGCTAAGCTAAATTGCTCTGACCACCAAATTTTGCATGGCAGAAGAAGTGTAGTTAAGCTTTTCCTTTTTTACTGTATACCTGAAATAGAGAAAATTTCTAGTGCTTTAAAGTATAACAAGACCTAGAAAGCCACATGGATGAAAGAAGTTGCTCAAAATGAAAGTCTTTCCTTCGTGTAGAAAACAAAATCCTCAAAGAAAACTCCCCAAACTTAATTAGCAACCTGTTGATTCTTGAATTCTGCCTCTCCTAGGTGTTGCAGTATTGGGCATTCATTTGGTTTACTTTGCTTTACATTAAAAGCTGCATGACTTCAGCGGAAAGCAAGAGTTCACAACTACTAGCTGATTCTTCATTAAGAGTTTAAACCCTTCATAAATGTGTACTTTACTGTACTTCTACAGAAGCATTATGAGATACTGCAGACATGTCAAATATAGTAACAGTGTGTTTGAGGTTGACCACTACATAGGAAATTCACCCAGAAGCAAGACTACACTAAATATTAGCTTCCTTACACAAATCAGTGTGGAACTTGTGTTACCCTTTCCACAAGCTTAGCTAATTTGAAGAGCTCCGTCTCTGTTCTTTCTCCTTTTTTTTTCAGACCATAGTTTGACAAGTTCTTGGTGATTTGCTTGTAGGATAGATTTATATACAAGAACACATTTTATCATGAAAGAAAGATACATGGAGGATAGCATGAAAGAAAGATATGTACATATATATGTTTGTAAATATCTGTTCATATGGGCTTGACATAAATAGTTATCAAAGCGAAGTATTGGGCTGATAATCAAATAGATCCATCCACATAAGTTTTCATTATCCATGTCACTGTAAAATTCTGGTATTTGTTTTCTGCTGTTTTGAAAAATTAAGTTGCTGTAAGCTCCAGTGCCCAGAATATGAAGGTAGAAATCAGAAGGAAAAAGATTTCTCTTCCAGCTGTATTAGGCTTAGTACTTTTCACCTACAAAGTTCTGGTTAGGGGACATTAAGTAGGTAGGTATTATGGCCTCATTTTACTGGTGAGGAAGCTTGGGATCAGACAACACAGTAATTTGTGTGAGTACATGCAGTGTCATAAAAAGGCCTCTTTTGTTTTCTACATTAAAACATAGATCCCGAGAGAGCTGCTTCTGTTTTAAGGGACAGAAGTTTTGGGGTGGGGTGTGCCAGAGTATGCCTTTTACAACTACTCAGAGCTCCTGTCTGCAGTTGATGACCACTGAAGATGAGCAAGAGGCTGGAGGGTAACACCTGAGTAAGACTGATAGGCCAATGATTTTTGGTATTGTATGGCACTGAAACTGGAGGTAAGAAGCCATGTCCCTTACTTAGAGCAGCATAGTTGTGTGGTTACAGATATGCAAAGGCAGTTTTAGAAGAACCCTATTAGTGTTAGGAAAACCATAATACAGGGATCCTCTGATTTGAGAAAAAAAGAATGCTAGATGTTCAGCAAAGTCACTTGGTTTAACTGCTTGGATTTTGTCAGCCTGTCAGTACCACTGATTTGGAAATTTCTGTTCACTTTTAATCAGGAAAATGCTTCTTAGGAGCATATAATGCAAGATTCACCTGTTTCTTGAACCAGATCAGTTACAGAGCAAATTTACCATCTTTGGTTATGTTGGGCTTTGTCTGCTAGTAAAGGTCTAAGCACAGTATCCATGCTTCATTTGTCTCCTTTTCCCTCCAAACCTGCAGAGCAAGTGTCTGACAGGCTAAAAACTGTTCATCTTTCTATGGATGTCGTGGCTGTTTCTCCTTGGGGGCTTTATACAGATGGTGTTGCAGGAAGCAGTGAAGACAAAAACAAATGAAAAGATCCAGGCTTTACAGCACAGCTGCTACTGATCTGCTGGAGTGATGGATCTTGCTGTCTATGGGATCCACATGTTGTAGAGGGAAAGGAGCAGAAAGGTAGCACAGCAGTTGGAACTGGGGAATGGTTGCCCATGGGTGCTCCCTTCTGGAGGTCCCCACAGTTTGTACAGCTGTCAGTGTTGGTGCCTTATGTCAGCTCTGCCCTCAAAGCAGCAATAAGAGGGGATACCCATGAAAAGTAACACTCAGGATTGCATTAGTCTGTGTGCTTTGTGGGTTGTATGGAAGCAGGTGAAATGCTGGGAAAAAACCTTGTTGTGTTATGACAGTGTGTGCGGTTCTAGGGATGGCCTTTTCAGCTCTTCTCTTCTTGTCTCTGGTAGATTCAGAGTGGTAACATTTTCATCCCTAAACTTTCCATGGAGTGCTTGTATAGCTCTGCCCTAATTGTTTTTTAGCTTACATCTGTTTCCTTGAACTCTTGCTTTAAGACATTAATTTAATTCTTATGTTATGATAAGTATTTTCTTTGTCTAATCAGGTAATAGTCATTCACTGTGAAGCTTAGGTGCTTTACTGTTGCATGGGAAGGTTGTGCAAACCGAAAACATCCAATGAGAATGTATTCAGAAATTGTATTTACTCTCTATGACTGAAATAAATTCACACAGAGATGGACATTTGAAGACCAGTTGCTACAATAACCAAAATTCTCACTTTGTATGCATATTTATCTGTTTTATTTATTTGTTATACATGTGCACACTCAATTTATAAGGCTGCTTTTGAAAGTTTAGTCTAAATTATGTAAGTCTAATACAGGTAGTGCATCTGATAAAACGTTGAGATACATGAAGTTTCTAATTAGAAACTCTCCTTAGAGCCTCTGGGGAGTAGCTAAAACACTTTTTTGAGAACAACACTCTGTAAGAGGCAAATAATCCAACAGCAGTCAGAAAGTGGCTTCGATATACAATACCTCTAGGTGTTGGGGAGAGGGATTTTACTGTATTGTCATGATGTCAAACCAATACACCGGTTGAATTTAACTGAATGTGGATTAGGCTTTCTGGAAGTAATTAATGACTGTTTATAAGTCATCATTTGAGTAAAAGTTGAGCTGTCTCTTTTTGCCTCAAGATTTTTTTTGTTGCTGTTGATAAATGTTTAAGGAACAATAAATTCTAAATGACTGAGGCATCTTTTCTTGGTCCTAAATGAAGAAAACACAGAAGCTCTGGAATTTTCCAGGTCTGTATGTCAATAATCAAGTGTTCAGCATCTAGACATCTATTCTTAGGCAAACTCTGTCAGGCAGAAATGAAAGGAAGAAAACTTTGTATGTGTTTGGAGATTTTCCTGGATAGTTTGTTTTGGTTATTTTTTTTTAAATAGAAGTAAAAATTTTATATTTTGAGATAACTTATTATCTTGTGTATTTTGAACATTGCATATAGAAACAAGAAGAGGATAAAGAATTTGTTTGTTTGAGAAAATTATATTCACTTCAAACTGATGACAGGCCGGTCTATAAGAGTGAAAAAAAAGAAAAATAGAGTGAGTGCTTTGCACTGTGACATCTGAGCAGTTCCTTTTTTGACAGTGGAAAAATGTGATGTGCATGAATGAACAGGATTAGTCTCAAGAGCATGTCCATATGTCTGTAAACTATATAATATGTATGAGTACATATTACATAATATGTATGAAGTATATATATGTATGTATATATATACATACATTTTGTTGATGATTTAGCAGGTCTGCAAAGAATCCCAGAGGCAAAGCTCTCAAAACTCCATGGAATAAAATTCTGACACTTAATATATGATAGAACCCTTTTCTTCAGGCAGGAGTGTTGTGTCAGATCACTTTACCTCATTTGCACTGCTTTAGGATTCTTCCTTTACTAAATGAGCCTTGCTTGGTCGTATCCTATGCAAGCTGTTACAGCTCCAGAGCTCAGTCCCCAAGGGGACTGGGTGCTAGAAGCCAGCTCGCTCTCAGACCAAGGCCGCGGGTTAGCCCCTAGCAAGCAGGGAGATATTCAGCTCTTAGTGATTAGGCAGCTCTTGTGATTTCAGCTTTGCTTGCTAGGTAGCTTTTCCCTTGGCCTAAGGCTCCAGCAGACGGTAGAGAGAGGAGAAGCAGAAGACGCTGGCTGTTCCACGAGTATGGCTTTATTGTAGGGTCCGTGAAGGGTCTCAGCTCTTCTTCTTCTTCCGAGTTAGTAGGGGTACAGTATGCTACTTTTATACCCTTGGCCTGGATCCAATCCTGACCAATGGCAAAGGTGTTAGAGTGACCATAAGTGACCAATAGTAGGGTTTAACACAATATTGCCTTACATGGCTATAGGGATAAGGTACAAGGCGGATGTCCCTGGAGACAGGAAACTTCTTTGCCGCTGTGTCAGCATTCTATTCTCCAAGGGGCCCTGGCTAAACCTGAGGGGTTTACTACACTTTACTTTTTCTAGAGGGTGTTGATTTTGCTTGAGAGCTCAGACTGTCACATCTCATTCAGGATATTTTTGACCTGATGTATTATTTTTGTAGCCAATACGTATTAAAGGAAAAAGAAAAAATGTAAAGCAAAACAAAACCCTAACAACAAGAAAACTAGAACAGTTAGGATTACATTTTTGAGGTAGAATTTCTCTCTGTTTTCTATGTTATCTCATGTATTTTTTATAAAAATTCATGCATCTTTAATGGAAACTTGTAGAGTACTACTGCCTGAAATGAGGTTGCAGATCTCATAAACTGAGTTTTAATTTGAATATTAGTAATTGGGGGTTTAAAATTTTTATTATTATTTCTAAGGAGTTCGTCGTATTTGTTCATGATTCCTGGTCATAACTGACCTGATCTCAGGTGTCCCTGCTTTGAGGAAGGTGTCATAACAGATATCTCCAGCTGTTAGAGTATTCTGTTCGTACAGAAACAGGAAAAAACTCATCTGGGAACAGCTTAAAGGGCTGTGCAGCCAAATCTAAGATTTCTTGCAAAGGCTGAGGAAGTTCACTTAGCAGTTTGCTGTGCAGACGTGGCAGTCTGAGGTGGTAGAATCATCCCCATGTCCATATTTACTCCTGAAGTAACCTCAAGGACTTCAACCATGGCGATGCTCAATCAGCTTTGCTAGTTGCTTATGTCTACTCATACACTTCCTGATAACGTATTTATTAAAATTGGGTGTGAACAACAGAACAGGCATTGGATGACACCCTTTGCTGCTTGGGGAGTCAGAGAATTCTGTTTTCCTCTTGTTTTTGCTTTCTAATCTTGCAATAGGGGAACAATATTAAAAGTATGATTCTTAAGAAAGCAAGAATTTAGAAAAAAAGTTCATACTTTTTTGTTTATTTTCACAGAACAGAAGCCAGATTAATTCCCTCTTCTTCCTTTCGCTTTTAGTTCTTGTCCTGAAGTCTTTGTTTGGCATTGGGAGCAGTAGACCTTTACTAGTTCTAATACCTTATATGTGCATTTACTCTAGCTTTTTGGCGAGTTAGGATTTTGCCAAATACTGTGGAGTTTCTTACTCTACAGCAGTTCAGTCATACATTTAAATTCTAAAATGAGACTTGAAATGAGAGCTGTGAATGCAGAAAGGTGTAGAGTAACAGAGCAGAGGCTCTTCATCACTTTGCACTGTACAGTACGGAGCTATCTAGCACAGAAAGACTTTTGAAATACAGAGTGGCATGAGATCCTATAGTATGGCTGTAATAAATCACTAATGAGAGAAGTGGACATAAAAAGAGTTCTTTCATATTAAATGCCTTTTTTAAAAAATGCCTGTATTTTTTAATATTCTGTATCTGGATGCTCAAGAACAGAAGTAGTGCTGCTGTGTATATTCATGCTATTCAAAGGTTCCTTTTATGGATAATATCTCTCAAAATTGTATTGTCTTAAGAGACATTTAATTTAGTTGAACTACACACATACATGTTGCTGGTCACACGTATATAGACTTTAAAAGAACGTAAAGATAAGGTAATATAAATGACCAGAATAAATGGTGAGTTTTTTCTTCTTTATGGAGGGTAGGCTTTCAACACTGTATATGAGGGAAGTTTTTTTTTATTTCAATTATATAACTTTTTGGGGAAAGGAGGACTGCATTTATGGGGCAATACAAGTATTGAATCTGTTTATATTATTCTGTAAAGTCTTACAAGAAGCAGATGTTTGAAAAACTGTCAGTAGCAGTTTCAATAATATTGCCTTAAAGAGCTAGGTCTCTGTTTTTAGAGATCTAGATTATAGAGGCAGGGCCTGAATTTTAAGTGCATATGTGTGCAGAATGCAGCTGGAGCCTGCATCCTTAAGAGAGCTGCCTGGCTTACAATAAACGCAGTTGTCTTATGCATCAGTATGCAACTTGGTTTGAGCTTGTCACTTAGTTCAGTCGAAGTGGACTTTTTGCAAGGGCTGATGGGCATGTTTACACTATGGTCGCTCCTAGAGACACACCTGAGTTAAGCTATTGAAATGGATAGTGCTGGCGTAGTTGCAGCACTGAGTGCAGTGCAGGTCACTGCATGAATGTTTACTCAGCTGGTGGAGTGGAGAGTTTGCAGTCTGCTGAGTTTCATGCTACCACTGCCGCTGGTAGGCAAATATTTTAAGGGAAGTGGATGGACAAACACTGTCCAAAACTGTTTTTGGTCTCCTTTAGAGGATGTGGAGATGCTGAAACTACATTAAAATTAGTTGCAAAGTGTGGGAACTCAGGACATCCCTCTGGCTGTCCAGAACAGCCACGACCCCTGCCAGGGGGCCCAGAAGCCTTGGCATGGAGCCCAAGACTTACCTGTGGTTTTGATTATGACCCGTGGAGCAAATTACCAACCTTATATGAAGATCAGCAAGCCACAACAGCTTAAATAGAATAATAGTGAAGTTATCACGGGGTGGAAAAGTAGATTTTGGGGTTTCTGGAATGAGGGTTCAGGAGGCGAGATGGAGGGATCTGGGCATGTCCAGCCTTTCTCCTTCTTCTTCTTCTTGGCCTCCATCTTCTGCTGTGATGTTGGTGCTTTTAGATTGGTTTTGAGTAGAAGCTCACTGTCTAACATAGGTGATAGGTATTGGAAAGTAGTTATAAACATTGTGTGCGTAGTTTTTAGTAAAAAGATATAACACCACCCTGGGGGCAGGCAGTGTGCCTGGAACTGTCCTGCTGGACGGACCTCAGCAGGGGCGGAAAAAATTTTTTATAGATAAGATGCAATAAACAACCTTGAGACCGAGAAATTAAGAGCTCTGACTCATTCTTCAAGCTCTCAGGCTGGGAAAAGAGACTTTTAGCATCTCCTGGGGTCACAGTGACCAGCAAACGATCCCAAGAGCAAAGATTCTCCATGCAGCACTGAATGAGCAAGTTTCAGAACTGGTCAGATGTACAGCTATCGCTGTGGGACCTTTAGACAATCACTCTGAGAGAGGGAACCAGCTAGCTGGAGGTGACAGCAGCAAACAGAGTAATGTGGCTTCTGACATCTGAGCTAGAGCCTAATCTCAAGAAGTTGTTATACTATTGACCTCACCGGTTATCTTGTTTCTTCTGACAGATTGAAATGTAATCTCATACATAGCCTCAAACTAGCTGAGTGCTCCTGAAAATGCTGCCTTTAGAACTTTTTGAAGGCATCTACTCCTTCCATAATGTTAACATGTGTCAGGCAGAATTTAAATCCTAATGCAACCCTCCAGATTTAAATTTTACAATGAAACTTACTGAAAATTCTACCCCTTTCTCATGATCTTCAATGTGACTCTAAAAGACAGAAAATAGTATTTTGCAATCTCTTTTGACAGGAATCTGCTAGTCTCATGATGCCCACACCCATCATGGTAGCAAGTAATTCAGTTTTTCATTATCAAGGTGGCTTCCACAGTTGAATGCCAAAACAAACATTTATGGAGTTGTATCACTAAATGGAGAGATTATATCTGTAGGATTGTAACCACTCCCAAGTTTGGTGGTAGAAATCATTACTAGTGTCTCACATATGCACATCCTATTCTTTGAGGGGTTTTGGGGGTGAGTTTTAAAGCATTGTAGGGGCCTCAGCGGAGCAGGAGAGTTGTCCTGGCATCACTGACATTTAGATAAAGTATATTCTCTTTCTTAACCTGTAGTCTTAACAAAATCTGAGATCTCCATTCACTGATTGAGGTGTTGCTTTATTCTGAAAAGTTATTTTGGGACAACATGTTGTTATACAATGTTATATTGGATTCTCCACTGCAGTATGGAAGAAATGCAAGAATACATTTACTGTGGAGCCCATTCCAATGGTACATGTTTGGTGAAGGTCTGGTGCATAAAGATCAGCCAGCTTGCTTTTGTTTCGAACAGTGGCCCAGGACTGACACAAAAGCGTGTGTCATTTTATGACTATAATAAATCGACTGTTTCAATAGCAGTCAACATCAATCTCAAATATGAGTATGTTGGACACAATTAGGTAAGCATTTTATAAGCCAGAAAATTACTGGCTTTACTTTTGTTTCATAGTACCTATGAGAATTTATTAGCTAGATTTCACAGATCATTGGAATATGATAGATATAAATGTAGGAGGATTGTGGGGAGCATAGCTTTCCTTTTGGAATAATTTTTATTTGTAAATATTGGAAAAATGGGGGTATCTGGTGGCTAGTTCCTTACACAATGTGTCACACCTTTAGAAGCCAAAGTATCTTTGATTAAAAAAATATGCTCATGATTTGTCCTAGTTGTAGTAAATCTGTGAGACCCTTTAGAAAACACTGCAGTCTGACTGCATTCAATGTATTTGTCACCACTGGCCACCATTAATTTAAATATAGATTAAAGGAACCCTTGTCAAGTCTCATATTTCTCCTAAATAAGCAGTATTAAAGTATGGAGAAGAACTTTATTTTCCATTATTGGAAATAAAAAATCTTTATTTTCCACTCTTGCTGTAATAAGTGTTCAGGAACAATTAGAGAAACAAATTCATCATGAGCATTGTTTAACTTGTGTAAACACTTCTGCACATATTTGCATGCACATGTGTGTAACAAAGAAACCCCATGGTTTCTTTCAAATCAATTGTAGAGAAAAGTAGTTTCTTTCATCAATTTGTTTCATAAGAAAGCCAATACAGTATATATCAAATTATCTCGAAAAAAAGAGAGCCAGAAGTATTACATGAAAGCACAAAGACAGCATTAATAGATATTACATGTGCACTTCACATTATCTCAGTAATTACTCATGGTTCCTGGGACACGTTCACTGTTTGCAATAACCTGATTTTTCTGTCTTACTTAATTTTCTTGTATTTTTAACCAACCACTAGCTCTGCTTCTAATCATATGTAATGTTTCCTTCATTCATGATAGAGATCCTCTTTTAGTTTAAATGAGATTAAATATTCAGGAATGCCTTCTTCTCAGTGTCTTGTCCTTATCTTAAAATCCCACTGTAAACTTTCAATCACTTATATATTTGCTCCATATTATCTTGAAAATGTCTCATGGTCTCCTTTAATTTGAGATTCAAATGAAAAGTAAACACAATTTTCTGCTATCAATAGCACTTAAGGTGTGATGGGTTACCAATTAGAGAAAATAAATTAAAACAATTAATTCACAATTTATTGTAATGTGTTAACAGCATGCTGTGATAAGCAGATGCTGGGTGTGAGCAAGATCAGGAGCTGAAATAAATATGTATTTCAGGACTTGCAATTTTCTATATAAAGCCGAAGGTAAGAAAAAGTTAATTTTGTAGTTTTGGAGACCTAGGGACTTGAGTAATGCTACTTTGGTTACTCTTAGTGTGTCTTCCAAGCATTCCTGCAATTTGGAGAGTCAGTGGTGGAAGTAGAGGAAAAGTCATGAAAGGCATTTATTGTCTGCAATTAATCTCATTAAGAGTGATTCCAAAAGACATAGTGGGGATCCCTCTGGTTCCTCTTACTCTGGCTTTTTTCTGCTTTTTCTAAGCAGATGGACAAAGGTCAGACACTATTTCTTTTGAAACCAGGGGTAAAAATCTCTGAACATTTTTCTCTCTATGGAATTGTAAAGATCCATAAAGAGGTTTGAAGAAGCTTTGGAGTGCAGAGTCAAGAAGCAAGGGAAAGGAGTAAAGCAGAGCAGCCTGCAGCTGAAGAGGAGTTTTTCATTCAGCAGCAGATAGAGTGTGTGTCAGAAAGGCAGCTGGCTTCTTCAGTCCTTTCCTTGGAGACCACAAATTATACTAAACCAGGTCAGGAGTCTAGTTGAGACCTTCTGTGGAATATTTTTTTCCCACTAGCTGCTCATGGGGGCACCAATCAGTTTCCTGCTGTAAGCCCACTGTAATGGTGGGCTGAGCTAAACCTTACCGGGACCTAGTATGAAGTAAATCGGTAGGAGAAGGATTTAACACATGCAGAGTGCAGACCACTTCATTTTGTTATTGGTTCCCACATAGACAAGCTATTACTTGCAGCTTGAAACAGCATATGCAGCCAAGTCCTCTAGGTGACTTCAGCTGGTGACAGCCTCCATGTGTGGTTCTGCTCTTGCAATCCTCTGCGTGGAGGAATGGAGTTGCCTCATTTTACTATTTTTTCTGCTCTTTGTAGTCAGGCCTTTCTGACAGTTGGCTAATAAAAAGGTTCACTGTCTTTCTTCTGGTAATGCTGGACTATCAGACACAATTAGAGGTAATAAGCCAAGTATTCCATGCTTCTGGGGAATAGGTTTTCCTGTGAATACTTTAAATACATTCTCAGTAGTTATTCAAGTATCAGCTGTCTCCACTCTCATTTAGACTCCTCTATAAAATGTGATAATTAGTAGGAAGACCAGATTCTCTATTGCACTTTACTTAAGTCTTCACTTTTGCATTCTGTAGACTGAGTGATACAAAGACCTAGCAGGTTTGTGTTACATACAGGGCACAGACACGCTTTCTTATTACTGAAAGCATGGCATAGTTCTTGCCGTTCCCTGTGTTGCTGCTATTTTTCTTATATGATGCAGATTTTATTTCTCTTATGGATAACAAATATGATTCAAAGTCTTTTAAATTCTGTTGAAGAACATAATCATTCTTTCATTTATGGGACTGAAAAGTCTTGTTTAGCCATGATTATTTTAATTAATTAAATTTATGCTTAGAATATTCTGGAAAAATATTTGTTTGCCCATCTGTTGATGTGTTTGCCTTATATAATAATTAACATTTTGCACCTGATAACTGGCTATCAGATTGGGCATTTCCTGCTCTCTAGAGGCCAGCTTATCTGAGATTTAAGGTTACCATTAATATCATATCCCATGGGAAGTGTTCTTAAGGATTTTATCAAGAATGTCTTAAAGATTTCTGCATCAGAAAAGCGGAACAAGTCTTGCATTTTTATCCTGTAATTACTTATTCATAGTGTCTTTTGAGCTGACAATGCATGATAAGAAATAGTCTCATTAAAATTATTAAATTATTGTCTGTATATTTTAAGCCTTGTAGCTACCCTTTTAAAGTTATTTTGAACTACTTGAAGGAGGTGGATGATTTTTTACAGCCCATGAAACAGTAATGCATTTTCTTACTAATACAAATTATGCAAAAAATGAGCTACTATTGATGCTAGCTCAATCCTTCCTTATCTTTTTTTCCCTGAAAGACCTGTTTCAGTTTGGGTGGCTTCTTATGTCATTCAACTCATCTGTGTGAACACTTCCAGCTGAAGCCTTCATCTTGAGGAACTTCAATACAGCAGCTTTTAATTGCAGCTCATTTGCTGTCGTGTTCAATGAAATTCAACAGATTTCTAAATTAGGATCAGGCCCACAGTTTATTCCAAATATTTTTCTTATAATCTGGCATTTGTGGGTCTTCGTGGAAATGCATGAATTTTAATCATCAGCTGAAATGAAAAATATACTCCACAGAGCTGCAGTCCTCATCACCATGTCTTGGTTGTTAACAGCTTATTATGTATACGTGCAGAAAGCTTTCGTTGCACAGTCCATGAAATAGTTTCCAGAGCTGAAAGATAGTAACTGCTTTTTGGATGGATATTGAGCACCTTCAATCCTTAGCAATTTTCGCAGGACTAAAGAAGGCATAGGATATACAGGATATGCTTAATGTTTTACAAGGCCAAACTGAAAGAAATTAAAATAAAAGAAGTAATCTTACATAAATCCATCTTGACATGCGGTACCTCTTAGACATATTTATGTCTATTTAATGAATTCCAAGGATGTCAAACAAGTCAACGTTATTCCAGTCGCAATTGAGATTATTGATTCCTCTGTTACACGTTTTTTTTACTTGTGGCTAGAATTTACCCTCCATGTCAATGAATATTTTGAGTTTTGCAGAGTCAGTGCCATATCATATGTATATCCTGTAGAAATGGCACAAGCCCTACACTGTGAGCAGACATTAATGGATCAATAGTAAGGCTGTCTTTGCTGTAACTTTTAGTCTCAATAATAATTCTCATCAGTAAATTCCTTTATGCAGCATCTAACAAAAGGGTTTGGTAGTGATTTTCCAAATCACTGTAGACAGATATTTTCAAAGCTGTTCAGATACACTTGGGCTGAAAGAAAAAGAGACCATCCAGTGTGGTCTTTTTCATTAAGGGTAGTTTGTCTAAATAATTGAGATTGCCCTGAAAATCATACTAAATTTGATTCATTTTTGGCTTTTAAAAAGTTTAATCCTTATTTTAGTTGGATGTGGGTTGCTTCTATCTACAACAAAATTCTTTAGCACCTCTCTGAGCACAGAAAAGAACCTTACAGTAACTGCAAATTAATATTGTGAAAACTCCCTTTAACTGTGTACTGTGCTTTAACTCCCCTTAATGTGAAAAGCAGAAATGGATTTATAGAGGTCTTGGTGATTACATCTGACAGGTCTTTTATAGCAAGTGCCTTTTAGGCCCTTAAGTTTCAGAGGAAACACAATTGGGAGCAACAGGTTGTCAGTGCTTTTACATTTCTTCTAAAAACAATACTTGCTACCAGATATCACCTAATAATTAATCTGTACTTCAGGAGTTTTTTTACCACTAGCATGGAGTTGCAACATGTTTTTTTCCTCAGAAAGCCTAAACCAGATACAGAGGCCATCTAATCATCTGAAGAAAGGGCTTCATCTGAGAAATGCTTTTTGAGGAAAAATCCAGGGTTTTTTTTTTTCTGAAACAGTCTATTAAACCAGTGCTGTCCACTTGGAAAAAAAAACATGGAAAGTCACTTATCATGTGTGAACTGTGTCTGAGTTTGCAAGGATTTGTGTGCCATCAGAAGTGCCCTTTTTCTGTACAGAAGTGGCATTCTGTAAAAAGGCAAGCCTTGCTTTTATTAACATCTTACTCAAAGTATGTTCAAGAGACAAAGTCATACAATTTCATGTACTAGATTACCAACACTTATCATTCCTCTGCTGTCCCAAAACATGGTGTTGTTTTGCTCTAAATGGCTTAGAAGACAAAACTAGTATTTTACCATGTATTTTTCAGAAAGTTATTTGAGTGGCCAAATATTTTAAAACTATTTCTTCTTGTGTCAGCAATCTGATTAAAAGCAGTTGTACTGTTGTGAAGCTGCTGAGATTGATCAGTGAGTGATAAAATTCTATCAAAATACATCAGTGAAGACACTGCTAACCAGGAGAATCTTCCTCACAAAAAGGTATACTTCTTTTCTGGTTCCTCCTAATGCTAATCACAGGCTACACCTGAATTATCTTTATGGAGTCAAGTTAAAATCTAGTATTAAACTGCCATTTGCATTGTCTGTTGCACAAATGTCATCCTATCTTGAATATTTTTGAAAATTTTTGCTGTTTGTACTACTATATAAGTCTCTGGTTTGTTTTTTCATACTCTTATCAGCAGGCCCTGGATTAAGCTATCTGTTGCCTGTAATCAACAATCATTTGCCTGTAATGTAATCAAACATTTTCTAGTTTTAGCTGTGGAGGAAGCAAGGCTTCTGCTGTAGCTGGCTCTCTTGTTTTCCAGTACACTTTGTTAAGATGACTTTCCGATGAAAGTCCCATCTGGTTTTAACTGTATGGCTGCAAGGCAAAAGTCAACTCCTCCCGCTTTTCTTTCTTTTTTGTTTTATTCATTTCCCTCTCATATGCCTTTTTGTGCTAACTAGATAATAATCCTCATATGGATAATTCTCCTTTCACCCTGCAGCAGGAGAAATACACTTTAGAGGCATTGATGTACTCAGGGCAGATTTTTCTTCATATTAATACTTTAAGATCCCGACTTTGGCAGGAATTTGGAAAGTACCACATTCTTGGTGGGGCTGGAGGAGACCAGGTGGGGCTTCTTCAGCAGCAAAGTGATTGACACACATGCTGTGTGAGCAATTACCACAGTGAGTTACCCTAGGATTGAGCACCTGACCTACTAAACAACAAAGTGTTCTATAAAGGTCTTCAGCTTGTAGATACAGATATTTTAAAAATCTGTATGCTGTAGTGAACCTATATTGCTCAGTTCCAGTTTTAAGCTTGCTTTGAGCTGCTAATCATTGTGGCTTTCCATTGCAGATATCTGTTTTGATTTTTGCATCTTCCATAAAATTATTATTATTAATTCACTCAGCTGCTATCTGCTTCTAATATCTGCCTATTCAGTAAGATTAATTTTACTGAGGTGCAAGAAAGGCATCTGCAGGGTGTTTTTAAAAGTGAAGAGTAACAAGGTGTCCCTGTTTCAACTGACTTAACATTTATTGCACTGATGTGCTGTTGTTAAATATGTGACTGTCATAAGAAGAATCCCCTTAAGACTAGAGGTGACTGCAGACCATGTGGAGTCACTAAATATATCTTTCATTTAATCTCTACTGATTTCCAGGGTTTCCTGATTACTGCTATCTGGAGCATAAAAGTGACCCAGCCTGTCTGACATTTCACTGGTAAAGCCTGACAGATGAGATCAGGTGGCACATTTGTGCACCCACCACAAAAGGCCAAGAAAAGCTTGGATTACATATTCCTAGGTCTATTGTGAACCAATTGTACAACCTCAGGCTTAATAAAGGAATGGGATCATCTCCTGAATTTCAAAGCTGAGGTCTACAGCAGTACACTTACTACTCTTACCATAGAACACTTACTAACATCTAAGATGTTGAATAACAGTGTTTTTCAAATTACCTGAAGTATTTTGAAAAATATCATTTGCTTAACTGATAAATCAGGGTGTAACTTATCTCAAGTAAAAGTACTGCTTTAGCACAGAAAGAACTTTAGCTATTTTACTTACTGAAGATAAAAACAGCTGAGCAACTTTTTAAAATGTTGCATTCTCTTGTGTTATTTTTGTAGAAAAAAAATTTCATATATTTAGAGGATTTTTTGCTTTTCTATACAAAGGTGTGAAGTTATGCTTTTCAGAGTATGTGGCATACTGCAGCATTGTTTTCCTTTGTGAATACTAAAATGTTTGCTCCAAACTTGGAAGTAAATAATTAATAAAAATGCAGCACATTAGCAGTTGTGCAGATTTTCTTTTCATATTTATTCTCCTCCAGAAAAGGAATCAACTGCCAGATGGAAAACTTTTGTACTGCATGTGTTACTTAATGTAGAAAAAATGATTGGCTTCTTTCTGGGTAAATTTTTCGTTCTTTAGGTATTGCAGTTAGTTTCTCCTGGACTGTTGATGTTTGTTTATTTGTAGTTTCATTTAAAACCAAGGGGTTTTTTCCTTTTTTATTAGGCAGACATTGTCCATGGAAGGACTTCTGCAGGAATTAGCCTTATATATGTGATTACTGCACTTGATAGGGGGCAATGTTCATGCTTAGGGTAGAGATTTAATTCTTAGAAGAAGGATTCCAGGAATCCATAGTGAGTTTAAATGTACAAATTTATGTTGTTTGAAACATAAGTGCTGGAGTAATTTCCAAAGCCAGCTGCAAAATGGTAAAAGGCCCTGCTGGTACATATAAAAGTCACCATCTATGATATGAAGGCAAATAGAGCTCAAGCTGAATAAGCATGAAGCACACATCACAACACATACAGTTATCTATTTGCACAAGTGAGATGTTTATTTTCAATATGTAAATATGTATTCATATATATTCAGTATGTATTATATTGAATTTAGGAGGATTTGTCAAAGGTGGACAACAGCAGTAAATAACACCTATTGTCATTTTTAACCAGAATCACATTTTCTTCAAACCATGGAATATCCCTGAAGAAAATGATCTAACTCTGAGGAGCCTTGTGTTAGAAGTAAGATTGCAAAGTAACTACAATTAGAATAGATCACAAAAGATAATATCCTGCCTAAAAAAGGGAATATTTTCTATTGACCATTTTAAACTAAAGTGAGGGTGTGAAATGTGTGAATATTTAATCATTCTGACTTACAAATTTTATGTTTTCTGAATAGCATCCTGGCCTCTGAATGTAAGTGTGATTTAGGCTGTAAAAGGGGTAGATCTTACGTCTTACAGTTAGCAGGGATGAGGAAGGCTTGGAAGTTGTTATCATCCTTTAAAAAAATATTCACAACCAAGGGTATTTGCTATCTACTCAAACAATATCTGTTTTCACATGAACCTTGTTATTTTTGCAAGTCTCTGCTGTTTAGTTGACGTGTTCAAAGTTTATAAGGACCCACTGGCAAGTAACCTTGGATGTTAAATGAGGATAAAGTGAAAGTGGACTGGTTTTATTGCTGTGTTTTAGAAAAGAACTACCACAAAAGGCATGGAGGGGTAGATAAATGAATGGATATTTAAAAATTAATTCAAAGGTGTGTTTCTCCACATAATAGAAAATTTGAAAGAGATACTATGATATATGTAAAATTTTCTCATGTGAAAACCAATTTGTCCTAAAATGGCTACAATCTTGGAATGTTTACTAGCACTGCCCTGAATATTCCATTACCATACATGCTCACATAAATATAACAGTAATGCCTGCCTGCAAACACATATTATATCAATATTAATATTTTAGAATTGCACAGAATGGCCTTCAGTGCTTCACAAAAATATAAAAAAAAAAAGCTGAAATGTTGCCCTTACCTTTTAGTGACTGTTGTTGGACTGTCTTTCAATCTGCTGGCATTATAAGTTCTGGCTGTTCCCAAAATTTGCAATATACTTATTCTTCAGCTTTGTTTCTCTTTCATGCTTTCATTTTGGCGGATCAGAAAAATACGAATCACACACAGAATGGTTCAGGTAGGTTTGAGATTGAGCAGAATGAGTCCATCCATCCCCAAATGAGGAACTTTTGAGCCAGAGCCATGGCCTTTGGAGACACGTAATTATTAGTCAACAAATAGTCTTCTCACTGGTGATGGATGTATTGTGATCCTTCTCACTAATCCTTTCTGTGATTCTTCTAATTAATTGATGAGGGAGATTAGTAGGAGTTTTTATGGACCAAGGGAAAACCCAGCCTTAAGGGAATATATTTCTGCTGTTTTCTGTTACACTTTCTTTTTTTCCTCTCTTTCATTTAATTACTACGTAGGAAGAAAATATTGACTCATTTCCTGGGTTTGCCAGGTACACCTCACTGCTGTGGTTTTTTACACCTACACTTAAATGAAGTCCTAAGAATGACAAATTCTGAGGCTATTGTCCCAGGAAGCAGAGAAGTTTTCATGTCAGTGTGCTGCTGGGTCCAGTTGAGGCACAGTCAAACAAGCACAAGGCCAATGACTTTGGAATTACTCGTGAGCCTTTCTTCCTGATCCAAGGAAGAAAGGTCTTTGGCTGTAATCCTGTTGTCATTCAAATAGTCTTGGGTACATATCTTTCTTTTTGTAAAACTGCTACTCAATAGAGTGAGCACATCAGCTTTATGTATCATTACTGATATAACATAAAATCAGATAAAATAATAGATATAATAATTAGATATAAATTGATATAACATAAAATTAGTATTGTGTGCATTAACCATACTTGATCTTGACTGCAGCCTTTTCAACAAAATTAAAGCTACAAAGTCTTGTGAGCTACTTTGAACAAGCAGAATTGCTTTATACTGCATCAGCACTTTGCCACGTGTGACTACATTATTTTTCATGTGATAGGAGAAACCCCAAAGACAAACTTATCTCTTTACAAAACCATTGCTTCTTACATGAAATGGTTTTTCTCAGAGAGAATCTTCAGCTTACAAGACACATAATTTATTTAATTTAAGCCCATTTCCATGGTCTTTGAACACTATACACATTTGCTAGAAAAAATTATGGATACAGTACCTCTTTTACATCGTGTGGAGGTTCCATGTAATTTCCTATGCTTGTATCTCCTTTCTAATGTTTCTCAATTTGCAAACTATAAATGGAATATTTTCAGAAAAAAATGGCAGATGTAATTTTTAAACTTAATGCCTGGGGAAACAACAGCTGGGTAGGGAGAACAAGTAATTTTTTTTAATATTAAGTTTCTCTTAAGAAGCAATTTTTTATGTGTTACAGTATCTCAGTGAAGTAGGCCTATTCTACTTAAAGCCAAAGAGGATTTTCTGCATAAGAAAAGCCTTTTCTCCTTTGAAGGACTCTGAGATTTTCTGTTTAGCTTCACATGATTGCATACTAGTTTTCATATTCCCAATTCAGAGTGAAATGAACTAGGTGTCCGCAGCAGCTAGTCTGTATTCCCCAAACCAATACAACAGGAACAAATTTTCTTAGAGTAGAATTTACTACCATTTTGACCTTTGCCTGCGAGAACAGTGCAGGCAATGGCTTCAACAGTGTGATATTCAACTTGTTTGTGCCGCCAAGAATCCCTTCAGAGAAAGGTAGATTTAAGCTTCTGTCTCAAAATAACTGGTTATTGCGTGTGGCCTTGAAGCCAATGTTCCCTGCAGAGAATGGGGGCTATATATGGGGTAACCATTGCCACAGCAGGGAGGGAGGGAGGTGGAAGGAAGGAAGTGGCGGAAGGAAGTGGCGGAAGGAAGGAAGGAAGTGGTGGAAGGAAGTGGCGGAAGTGGCGGAAGTGGCGGAAGTGGCAGAAGTGGCGGAAGTGGCGGAAGTGGCGGAAGGAAGGAAGTGGCGGAAGGAAGTGGCGGAAGTGGCGGAAGTGGCGGAAGTGGCGGAAGGAAGGAAGGAAGTGGCGGAAGGAAGGAAGTGGCGGAAGGAAGGAAGGAAGTGGCGGAAGGAAGGAAGTGGCGGAAGGAAGGAAGTGGCGGAAGGAAGGAAGTGGCGGAAGGAAGGAAGGAAGTGGCGGAAGGAAGGAAGGAAGTGGCGAAGAAGGAATGGCGGAAGAAGAAAAGAAGAAGGAAGGAAGGAAGATGAAAGGAAGGAAGGAAGGAGGGGAAGAAGGAAGGAAGGAAGGAAGGAAGGAAGGAAGGAAGGAAGGAAGGAAGGAAGGAAGGAAGGAAGGAAGGAAGGAAGGAAGGAAGGAAGGAGGAAGGGGAAGTGGGAAGGAAGGAATGGAAGGAAGGAAGGAAGGAAGGAAGTGGCGGAAGGAAGGGAAGTGGCGGAAGGAAGGAAGTGGCGGAAGGAAGGAAGTGGCGGAAGGAAGGAAGGAAGTGGCGGAAGGAAGGAAGTGGCGGAAGGGGGAAAGGGAAGTGGCGGAAGGAAAGGAAGTGGCGGAAGGAAGGAAAGTGGCGGAAGGAAGGAAGTGGCGGAAAGGAAGGAAGTGGCGAGAAGGAAGGAAAGGAAGGAAGGAAGGAAGGAAGGAAGGAAGGAAGGAAGGAAGGAAAGGAAGGAAGGAAGGAAGTGGCGGAAGTGGCGGAGAAGTGGCGGAAGAAGGAGAAGGAAGGGAAGGAAGGAAGGAAGGAAGTGAAGGAGATGGAAGGGAAAGGGAGGAAGGAAGGAAGGAAGGAAGGAAGGAAGGAAGGAAGGAAGTTTCATGATATGGCTGAGATGAGGCTGTTGAACTTCAGTCTAGGAGGAAGAAGGAGGGAAACAGGGAAATATGGTACAAGGACAGAGCAAGGCTTCACTTCAAACCCCTTCATTTGAATGTTTTGGGCCTTTTTTGCTCAAAGTCCTATATTTCAAGCTGTACCAACAGCCCTCTGTACAACTTTTTCCATCTAAGAGGATGCTGAACCATTCATTCTTCTGAACTGAGTTTGAACAAGTCATATGAAGTGAAAATATTGCAATATTTCAAATTATAAAACTGTCACTATCAAAGACACACAACTTCTGATTGGAAATATTTCTGCTGCCTTATTACCTATACCTTTATTATTTACACTTTTACAAAGACAGCTATACATATGACCTTGCAAGCAGAAGTAGAAGGATGGATTTGTTCTTGTTGCCATATGAAAAATCCATGTTACCTCAAAATTCTTTCAAGCCCAGCAATGCATAGTGAAATTATGGCATTTTAACTCTTTCATAGTAGATAGGAAAGCAATCAACAAACTCTGATTCGGTATATTTCTGAAAAAAATCATTCTAATTGTATATCACATTAATAGGGAACTGACTGAGAATTGGACTTCAAGCGAAGTAAGTTGGTGTTCTTTGGGACACTGTGTCCTTAGACGCCAAATCTAAACATGACCATATAATTGAATCCAGCATACAAACCACAATTTCTTGCTCTTTTTGCTGTGGACATTAATCTGCATGTGCTCCTCCTTATCTGACCAATCTTGATGCTTTTTCTTAGTTGGGATTCAAACTGTATCTGGAAAGAGAGTCTTGGCAATCAACTGAGATACATACAACAAATAGGAACACACTGAATTTTCTGGGAAAGTTGAGTTGGAATCAATCTAAATCAGAGGTAGTTCATATCAAAGGATACAAAAGGAACAAGAATGCTGCCAAAGGAAGTGATGCAAGGCCAAAAATGCTTGGATTCACCTTGCATACTGAACATTTGTCTTCTCCCGTCAAAGTAATGAATCAACATCATTTTCTCACACCTTTAGAACTCATTCAGTTCCTGGGCAAAGTCTTATCTCCTGTGATTTAGAGTTGTGCAATAAGCTGGTTAACGTGCACTGATACAGGTGATTACCCTCCTATCGTCACTGCCCTTTAGTGTTTGCTTTAAGCCCCTGTTACATTCAAGAGGAAGCCTATCTCTTTTTACAGGTATTAATCATCTCTTAGTCAGAAGTCCTGGTGTGGGTGCAGGTGAGCTGTGCTCAGGAGGCATTGCCCTCAGCAAAGGTGTTGCCTCACAAATGTGTGCAGTTGTGCCACTGCTAGGCCTTAAAGGAGCAATTAAAAATAAGGCTTAAAATATGGCCCTGCCTGGATTAAAGACACTTAGTTTTAATGTAGGGTTGAAATTAGGAAACAAAATATTTAATGGACGATGATGTCTCTCAGTAGCTAGAGTGGAAATAAGAGTTGTGCTACCTGTACAACATGCAGATGGGGCCTGTCTCCCCCTGTGGAAGGACTGCTTTTCTTTTAGTTTTGATGTCTTTGGGAACATCTTTATTTCTGCTCTCAAGATAGTGCATTACACAACTGTGACTTGCAGACTAGTTTTCATTCAAGGATGGCTCTGTGAACAATATTTGTATGTAGCTGTGGCTCCTTGTAAGATACTCTTCATAAGGTATCTGAGCTGCGCTCTGGAAGAGACTCTCTGTCCCCATTCACTGTGTATTAGTAAGCCCTGAAAGACATAAGTAGGTTTTTATTCTTTTTCTGTCCTTGAATGTCTATCATGAAAACTGTATGAATGTGGTGTTTCTGTCCCATTTAGGTTTCTTGGAATATTGATTCAAAGGTAGTTTTTCAGGGAAGTCAGACATGCCAAGTCCTTTGCCCTGATTCCAGTGTACAATTTCCTTATGATTTTTCTCAGTGCTCTGCGCTGAAAAAATGTTGGTATGCTTTTAGTCTCCCTTTGCATCCATCCTTCCTGCTTAGAAAATGAGAGGGATGGGGGGTTTTTGCATAATGAAGGACCAAGGGATCTTCATCCACATTCATAAACCCTATTAAAGATATTTTAGATGAAAATAAAAGGGAATGTTTGTATATTTTTGTCCTGTAACATTCTTAAGAGGCTGCATTAACACTGCACATTAGAGTGAGAATTCACAGTATGGTTTCAGGGTGAAAAATCTAGTTAAAAGCTTTTCATCAAACCACTACCCTCAGTAACCTGTGGGGAGTGTGCCTTGTGCCAGTGAAATGAACTGGGTTGTGAACAGCCTTCTAAAATATAGAACAACAACTTCAGCAGCTCAGTCTTAATGTGTTCTTGGTGACTGACTCTCTCTGCATCACAGGAGTATTTCTTGGGGGTGAAGTGCGTTTTCTAAGACATTAAAGATCACTTACTATTTTTGTTTGTTTGTTTCCTTCTTTCAATCTTTGTTGTGTATGGATTTTTTAGTCACTTTAATTTCTAAATTAAAGAAACTTAATTTTCTTTAATTAAAAAGGGAGGGTTACAGTGTCTGACCTTCTCCAGAAAATTACTTTAATTATTTGTACATTATTTTGATGATTGCGTAGTCTTCATATATAGTTAGTTAATATATAAAATAACAAAATGAAAAGTCACATCTGTAGATGCTTTGTGGTTGCTCTCCAGACCATCAAAAATAAAAAGAAATCTTATAAATCTTACAATCATACAATCATAGCATAAAATCTCACAAACATGGGATCTCATTAATTCATTTACTGTGCTCCCTTCCTTGTGGTCATTTATCAGGGCTAGACAAAATGTCATGCAGTAATTATGTAAGTTACAGTCTTTGAAGCACATAATAGTAGCTGCAGGATAGGAATAAGGTAATGGGATATGTAAAGGTATGTAAGCTCCTTATCTTGGATTAAAGAAATTGTTGTAAGTAACAAATGATTTCCAGTTACTTTCAGGATTCCTCCTCCATGTATTCAAACTCTTTTCCATTAAATTTTTTCACTGCAAATGGCATGAAATCAGAAAAAAAAAAAAATGGTAGCAGAACTTTAATGTCACAAAGAGAAAGCAGACATATTTATCAATGGATGCCATATCTTGCCTATCAGGAGTGGCAGGGAGTCTCTGACAAGCAATACCTGTGTGATAGCTCTTCTGGGAGACCCACAGCAGATACAGCCCTGGCAAAATGAAATCAGGAATTCTCTCTTCTATAAAACTGCAGAGCTATTTCTGTCTAAAAAGAGTTCAACCATCACAGGATAGATGGGTTTTCTATAGGTGATGTTGTTCCTTGGCTTCTTTATGGGAGGGAGGGAATTTGGGGGGTTGCCACCAGATACGGTGACAGCACAATTTTTCCTCTCTGCTCTTGATTGGTTGACTCAATTAACTGCACAATATTCAGAATGTCTTCCTTGCATTATGGGACCAAGCCCAAAGCAGAGTTTTCAAAATTGTATTCAAGGAGGGCCAAATAAGGAATGAGACATCATGCTAGGGAGTAGGCAGCAAAATGTGTCTGCTCTGTGAAGGTAAAGATTTATAAAGTAATTTTCTAAGCTCTTGCTCAAGTTCTGCAGGATATGTTTGAGATTCCCTGCTCTGTGTCACCCTGAAGAAAGCCCACACATTGAAACAGTTTTAACTCAAGGGCATCTGCGTCAAAGTCATTAAGCAGAAAAAATACTCTTATGAATAGAGACCACAGGATCAAGTAGCATATGTAATATAACTGTCTCTTCTGGGAATTGGAAAAAAATACTCAAGTTTTAACATTGAATGGGTGTTGTCATTTCTGACGGCAGCAGAACTCTGGAATTTGTATTAATTGTCAAAAGTGAAATGACTGTACTGTTTTAACAGTTGGGACAAGGAAATCCTCATTGAGAGTGAATGAGTCATAAAAAGAATTAGGTTTATTCACAGTAATTAACTTCTTGTTGTCCTCATGTATGATCTGTTAGCTACTGGCACTAGGCCATCAGATTAGAGGACTCCAAAGTACCTGTTATGACTACTTCTCCTTTTTGGGAGAAAAGAGCAAAAAACCTACATATCTTTATGCAAATTTGGATAAATTTGCATTTTGGAAAAAAAAAAAAAAGGTTTTTTTTCTTTTTAATTAGTTACAAAACTAATTTTTTAATACTTTTTTGTATTAGTTACAAAAAACATAGAAAAATAGTGAAGAGAAGAAATAATTCACTAAATAGTGAAGAGAGCAGAAGTTCAATGCTGTATGTGTTCAGGAAGTGCATATGTACAGAGTATGTAGTGTATTTTGTAAATCCTAACCTGTAAGCAAGTCCCAAAGTGTGTGATTATACTGAGTCTCGCTCCTCACAGAAATTTCATTGGCCTCTGTGAAATATCTCTGTGTGCAAGTAGGTAAAAAATCCTTGCTGGACTGCATTGATAAATTAATGTTTGCAAGATAGACAGTAAAGAATTAGACTTCATTATATTTACAGTTTGTGCTACAGTGTGTGTGTCTTAGGGCTTGTTTAATTTATATGTAGTAGAACTAATTGACTGAATCTCAAGCCTATGAAAGATAATCCACCAAAAAGACATACAATGCCAAAGTTTAAGAAAGTGATCACTTCCTCTGATTGGCTGTCTTCATTTGAATTGTACTTTGGCTTTGAATCTATTTATTTATTGGATATCTTTGGAATTGGCTTAAGCAAAATTTCTCTTCTGACTACATTTAGCAGAATTGAGGTGCTCTATTAGGAAAGACATAGAGAAGGAAAGTATGTGAAATACACATGTAGGTTTTTATTTAAGACAACAGCATAAATATAAATTTTCTTATGAGTGAAGTATTTTATAACTCCTGTTCATTGTTAACAAATAAAGACAAAATACATAATAACATTAAAATGAGGAGAACTTTGTAACTGATATGACTTGCTGTCAAAAGATGACCTACAAAAGAAAAAATAGGATAAATTAATCTCACATTTAAATTGTAAATATTTGTCTAAAGTTTATGCATTATGCTCCTGTCAAAAGTAGTAATATGTGTGTATGCTAAAACAACTTCTTATTCACACAACTTCTTATACACAATAGTGTATATTTATAGTTTCCTTATACTTTGATAAGAAGTTAAATAATGTGCTTCACTTTGTGATTTTTTTTGAAAGCAAAGTCTCATCACTGTACTTTGACCCATGGCCTGTCAAAACATGCTGGATAGAGGCAGGTGAGAAAGGCCTGGAGCACCCACTGGACTTGAAGGGTGTCCATGCAGCATCACGGGCTGACATGTGACCCAAAGGGGCAGCAATTATGCAAGTGTCCATTATCTTATCCTGTGACATCAGATTAGCTCTTCTCAGACCCTTCTGGACAAACTGAGAGTTGTATTATGCACTGGCAGGGACTGCAGGAGCAATCTGTGACTTTAGGGCTTCTGAGCCTCTCTCTCTGCAGTGGGTCCTGCTGCCAGCAGGCAGTGCAGCAGTGGGAGCTCACTAGGGACTGCACACCCCAAAAATGAGCAGTGTTTTCAGAGCAGTGAGTACATTTACTGCTTGGTTGGAAGAAGGCAGAAAGGAAGTAGTGTTTTTTACTGCCCCACAATGTTTTTTTTTAGGGTTTAAAAATATTCCCTACCAACTTCTTAAAAAAGGTTGATTTAGTTTCTATTTGGTCTTTGGGGTTTTTTTTTTCTTGACAAAGCACCCTTGTGTAGGAAGATTCTAAAAGGAAGTAAATGCCAGAGTACTTTTCTTTGTCAGTGAGAATTTTCCAGTGTGTGATCGAAATGTGTTCAGCAAAGTCCTCTGGCTTGTTGCTACATATTCGTGCTGGGGTGAGTTGGACAGCTGCTGCCTCTGGGGTTATGCACACATTTAAGTGCTTTGCTCAATCAGGGCCCAATTTTAGATAATTTTTGGTTCTTTCAGCTCTTGGTCTACGATATTGATAATGCCATGTCTGAAAATAGGTTTGCTATGATTATGTTAAATGAGCCACACTACAGGCATGAAATTTTTGGAGTAGGTGGTATTGTTTTCTAGATGATGGTTTCTATTTTGCTTTGCTCCTTTACATGTGTTCTCATTTCCAATCAACATAGATATAAAATATTGATACTTGGAATGAGTATAGAATTCTCTTCTTCATAAGTATTCTCTGTATTGATATTTCCCAGAGGAAATCTTTTCAAAAGTATTATAATAACTTTCTGTGTATCTTGTTTCAACCAGAGGCTAAAAAGCCTGACTCCATTTTTTTTTCTTTTATTTTTTCATTTTGCCAAAATATTAATTTTTTAGGAGACTGGTCAATTTTCCCATAAGTGTCCAATTTTCTTATAAAGTACCTATTTTTGTTGGTACTCAGACTTGGCCTTTCACCATATTCTGGCATCTAAAAATGTCTAATTCAAAAAGTATTTGTCCTTTGCAGAAAGCTCTGCTTTTGGAAGGGGTCAAGGTCAGTCTGGATGGGGCTTTGAGCACACAGGTTTAGTGGAAGGTGTCTCTGACCACAGCAAGGGAGTTGGACCTGCATGATCCTGAAGGGCCTTTCCAACCAAACGATTATGTGACCTCTGAATATAGAAGTATGCTGTAGCAGCCTCAAACCTCTGACTGATTCCTCTCTTTCTTTTTTTATTGATCCTCTGTTATGGGGTTTGGAACCCTCCACCTTGTTAGAAACATTTCTTTCTAATTATTAAAAACAATGATGCTGCGTTTAGTTAATTCTCTGTTCTATGTTTCTTTCAGCTTGAATCTTTATGTACCAGACGTCCAGTCTAAATTTTTATCTACAGCTTCTGGATCATTGACTTCATTGATTTTTATGCATTTGTGGCAGTATTTGCATTGTAAATGCTCTGAGAGATTATTTGCTTTTAAACTGGATTTTACTTTAAACTTTAACTCTTTCAGAGTAGATAGAAAAGCAATCAAGCAAAACCTGGGATACCAGGTATTTTTCTGAAAAAAATCAGTTCTAAGTGGTATATCCAATAATGGGGAACTGACTGAGAAGAAACAAATTTTCACTTGTCCTAGGCACTGTAAAATCTGTATTTATTAGCTGTCAGTTTTATATAAAGTCTCAACCACTTATCCTAGTTAATCGATCACAGATCGGTTAATAAATCATGAGAAAATTATGATCTATTCTTTTTTATTTTCTGCCTCAAAGAAAAAAATAGAATGTAAGAAAAAACAATTTTTAACAAATCAAAAGAGAGAAATTACTAATGAAATGTATGTGAAATACACATAAAAAGCAGAAGTTGATGGAAATTGTAAATAGAATTCTTGTAAGGTACAAATAGTATAGACTTTTATATTTGTACTCTAAGTTCAGAGCACATGTGAGAAATTATAATGTCACCAAATGCCAAGCCCGTCACCAGCACGGGAACCCTTATATGTGAATTATTTTCTGGAGTGAAAAATTACTAAGTCATCACAGAGAAAACACAGATTGATTTCTACTCTTCATTTCAAGGATGTGATGAATCTCACTGAAACTAATGTTGTAAAATGACATTAATAATATCTCCTTAATGTTTAAACTTACACATGCTTTAATCAGTGTGTTATGCAGTACTCTTCTCAAAAAGAAATGCTTGTAGTTTTGGGTTTATTTGTGACTTTGTTGTGTAGTGCTATTTATCCATGCCTAATAGCATTAATAACTTGATGACAATAAAGTTATCTTGTGACTGTTCTCTTTGATTAAAAGCAGGTGTCCATCACTTGAGAAAAGTTGGTGTCCATCTCAGGATATGCTAAGACTTAAGATATAGAAATTAGTCATTGCAGCACCTAGAGCAAACTTCTTGTGTTATGCAGACTATAATCCCTGACTGAGGAATTGCTTATTTGGTTTGCAGAACATTCATGTACTTTACTAAATTATAGGCAACAACTTTTTTTGGTTTTTAAATACAAGCAACCTGCAAGCAGAATAGGTGCTGTCTTGTTGTGATGTTATTTCTTCTTGTTGAGTTAAATGGTAGACTGTTATTGTGTAAAATACAAAAGAAGGGAGAGTTATACCTTGAGGTAACAATATTAACATGGACTACAGAATTCAACATTTCCTTTGAAGTTTATCCTTGTGTAGAGCCGGAGTGCTTATGTTCCCCCACTTTTTGGAGGAGTATATGCAACTGTAAATATTGCATAAATGAAACTGTGTACCCTGCTGAGGCTTGTATTTTACTCATAGTTAGTATTTCGGCTCTGGAATTTAATATTAGCTTTTCTCAATTTTTTCCCCTAAGAAAACCTAGCTCGTAAGTCAATGCAAAATTAAAAGAGTGCTTAAATTAAATTGTTTTGAAATGGTCCTTTCCACTGAACCCTATCAGAATTTGTTGTTGTACAAAACCTAGTTTTGTACAACAACAGAGAGAAAAATTTTCAACACTATTCTGGAACATGTTCTTGCCAAGCAAATGTATAGTAGCATGCCTTAGCATAATAGAGATTCCTATTTCCAAACCTAATCTGCTAAAGGAAAGCTATGGATCTGTGCATTTGACTGCAATTTCCAAGTCCTCTTCAGCCATTTTGTTTCAGTCATAACAGGATTAATACATGTCTGTGAGCTAAATGACAGCATGGAGGAACTTCAAGAACTGTTAATGTGCTATTTATTTTTTTCCCTGTGCTTCTCTACAAGAAGCAAAGTAGAGAGTCCTTCTTTTTTCCAGTGCTGTATTTAACAGAAAGTGGTTATGTCTAAATGCATTGTATTCATACGATAATCCAGACTCTTGCACAACTATACTATTTTCTGCTCCTTAGAATGTGACTCTTTGAAAGACTCAGTTTCAGAGGCTACCCTAACTCCTCCCAACCAACAGTAGTTAATTTTAGAACCCTCAGGAATCAACAGAGGGGTGGGTGCCAATTAAAAACAGGGATATGATGGTTGTCCAGTGTTTTTCATGGGAAAGCCCCATGGATGTTTTTACCTTCACATGGAACAACACCAAGCCTCCTTTGCTAAGGAACTCACAGGAGTGGGTTCTTGATTGTACTAAAAAAGATGCATCACAACAATGATGGTTTATTTATCTCACTCTGAATCCCAAATTTCCTCGAGATAGAAGGATGAGGAGGTTTTCTGATACTGACGAAAAATGTCAAGAATTTTGAAAGTCAGGAAGAAATAATCATCAAGTGACCTATTTGATGCTCTTTTTCATTAAATGGTCAAAAAGTAGGGCTTGAATACAATTGTCAATTAAATTGAAAGCCACCATATACCTCATTTTAGCAGATGAGGAATAGTCAAACTTAAGTGTTCAGTAAAATTCATCTGTGAATTAGGTTCCACGAAGTGAGATGGAGTTATCTCACATTGTCATTCCAAAGCCTGAGAGGGGAATTTGTCTACTGTTTCTGGTTCACATCCATCTGCCTCAGTATTGGTACATTTAGCAGGAGAAGCAGGAGGTGATACCTAACAAGAACTCCCACAGATTCCAGCTAAAAGCAGCTTTTCTAACAGCAAAGGAGACAAAGGGGATCTGATTCTTTTCTCTGTCCTGCTTCTCTTTGAGTGCCACTTCCCCAGCTCACACAGCAGGGCCGTGCTCAAAGAGTTTTCTTCGTAGCCTCTTGTCTTTTGACACACAGCCAGTTGCAGTCAGTCCTTTAATAAGTCCAGGTTTGTTCTGTTCTTTAACCAAGTTATAGATGGATGTGAACAGTGACTTTTCCTCTTGATTGAGGTCATCTTATACCTCTTCAGTTTGTTCATGTCTGTTTGTTGGAAACTGGGCAAGTGGTTGTACCATTATAGAGACTGTAAAGTTATAAAACATCAGGACTTGGTGTAATGACTTGTAATACCATTTTTCTCTTCCTTTCTTTTAAGGCAGTAGTGGTCAAGCTTGGGGGTACATTATACCAATGAATACCAGGAAAAAATCTACATGTTTTCTGAGTATGTTTTATAAGTTGATTTTCTGGAAACTCATTTTTTTTCAAGTTGTTCTTGGGCTCCTACCTGAAATCTTGAAGTAGGTGTTATCTAATATACTACCTACAGCCAACAGTGAGGGATACAAATCTCTAGGGGATGACTTAGACTTAGAGATCAAAAAATCTGAATTTTCAGATTTCATTTTGACAGTGTCATTGCTTCCCTGCTCTGCCACTCACACATCTCCTAAAACTTTGTTCTTCTCTGTATCAGACAAGCTCTGACTTTCAGATTGCTCTCTGCATCAGTCCTTGATGTTCCCCTCCCTTTCCCCTAGGAGAAAATCTGCCTTGTCTCTGACTCACTGCCATGTTTAGCCCCCTCATGCTGTTGAGTGTTTCTCCCACAGGGCCAAGGTTGTTTCCTCACCCCACACCCTGTTTTGTGACTGTACCCAATCTATTCCTCATACTCAACCTCTCTCTCTCAGACTTTTCTTTACCTCTTTGAAGATTACCCATCATGAGAAGTCATAATTAACATAAATTATAAAATATGCATTAGTGGGAGACAAAACTCTCAAGTGCTGTTTCATATTGGCTGTATCTCAGTTTTCAGGTTTCTCCTGCAAGTCCAAGCAAGCAACTCAGTAAACTCAAAGTATTTAATATTGTGTATGTTGTTCTTCGCTTTGGTTTGCATTATTTGACAACCATTTTTCAGGTTCATTTGTAAGAAACTTTCAATAGTGCCAAGTTCTCTTGAAAACTCAGTACACTCCACTGAACTATTTTTGGGTATGTGTCTGTGGACGTGTGAATATACACATAAAAATATTGTATATATACTCCTGTAAACATATTTACCCCTCCATTATCTTAAGGCTTTTTGTATTTCCTTGTGTAAGGTAACTGGTGCAGATATTCAGGATAAATTTAGCAGTTAATAAAACATGTTGTTTCAGAGTGATTGCTGATGTATGTCAAACGGTTTATGTGGTTACTAATACTTTTTAATTAGTAATTATTACTTAATGAGGATATCTGGTGAGAAATGGCCAGAACTGTCCAATATCCATCATGATTTTTAAGATGCAGGCTCTTATGTGTTATACTACTAGAAAAAGCTGCAAACTGGAATACAGCCTTCATTACAGAAATTCTTTTCTTTTTTGTTTCCCTTGAGATAACCTTTCCCACTCATTATTTGGGTAAAATTTTCAGGAGCAAGCAGCTTTGTTTCCTTCTAAAAGGAACAATTCGGTACCTGCTGACAGTGGATCATAGAGCTTTGGGAATTTTTGCATTGTGGGTAGGGTCAGGAAGGACAAAGGAATATGCAAAGCTTGGGCTTCAGTGAGATGTCTGTCTTGCTAGGAATCTCTAAGATGTCCTACGATCTTAAGATTTTTGTGGTACAGTGACAATACTGTGTCCTGTTGTACAGCTTCTGGTACATCACTCAAGGTTCTTGATAGGATGCAAATCTGGGTTTGCAAGAAGGTGCTCAAGGTGGCAAAGCAGAACTGCCCTCCTTGTTTCCTTCCCTGCTATAACTCATTCATGCTGCCACAAACTTTTTTACAGAAGCAAGGCCTTTTGCATAGCATCACTTATCTTCAAGAAAACATTTTGTTGAATCAACATCATCCTTTTTGTTTTCTGTCTCCTCCTTTCACATTCCTTGGTCAAGTGTTGGCTTACTTAAGCCAGCATGAGTTAAGTGGATTCAGTCGAAACTCAGCTCCTTTTGTATATTGCCTTGCAATCTAAAGAGACTTGTTTTAAAAGAATCAGTCTATTAGTTTTGCATTCAAAAACAGTCTTACCTGCAGGCACAAAGTGAAGCTTGTTTTCTTCCTGTGGTTATTCCCTGGTTATAATATTTATGTGCTATATTTTGATACTACCTGATAACAATAGCCAGTGTAAATTAAGTAGTTGTGAGATAGTGAAACTAACATCCACGGCTTTTGTCCCCAAGGGACCACCCCAGAAGTGAGACTAGTTGGATGCTGTGAGTGTCTCAAAGCACATTCACTTTCACTGGCCCTGCCCCTCACACAAAAGCTCAGGAGCGAATGTTTAAAAATTTCCGTATGCCAAAGGCAGAATGTGATGGGTAGCTGAGGTAGGTTTTGAAATGTGTAACACCACTGGAGCTGGTGGAAAGCATGTGGAACAGACCCAGAATTAGCCCACAATTTTAATTGCATGATGACTCAGGTAATACTCCTTGCAGATGACGTTTTTATCCTTCTCCTCCCTCTATCTGCTTAAAAAAATATTGTACTCCATATTTTTATTTATGTACCAAACCTCAATTGCTTGCATTGAGCCATTTCAGGCTCCACTTTATCTGATTTAGATTTTTATTTAATTTTTATTTCTGTTTTTCTAGGCAGATATCTAAACAGCATGCTGGTGCTGAGTTAGGGTGGACATGTAATAGTGAAATTAAAAGACTTACGTGTGGCTTCTGTTTTAGAAGGTCTCTAGCCTTCACCTTGCAATGACAAAGAAGTTGTACTTGTCTTTGTCCTTTAGTAGATGAACCTACCTCACCTCATAATAATTTCTAATCAGAGGATGAGGAATACACCTTGCAGATGAACTAAGTAGCACTTTTTCCAAAAAGAAACATAAGGGTTGTTTTTACAAATAAATATTGAAAAGCAACAATTACTTATATCATTAGAGATGTTTTCATAGGACTAGAACCCTCCATCAGGTTTGACAACTTGCACACAAAAGATGTTTAAGTTTAAAGAAATTCAGTTTAGTTTTACTTACAATATATATTTTTCTCCAAATTAAATAATCTTAGGTTCAAACTTTAAAACCAAATGTTCTGGAGAGCTGGGTGAAAACTTCATGAAGAGACATCATTTTCCTGGCAAATATTTGTCTTTAATGGCCATTTTCTGATGAAACAGAAGTATGATGCTTTCTTGATCAACCTGCCTCACTATTACATGTAACCTGTGTGATTTTGAAACCATCCCTTAATAACCTGGAACTCCAAATTCCCCTTTGTGTAGTCAATAGGCATCAAGCTATTGTATCCATATTATAACACCTCTGCCCTGGAGATATCATCTCACACCATAACACTTTGTAAGTCTGATACTTTTTATAATTGGGACATTTCTATGGGCCTCCCCCTCTTTTTTAAAAATGCTAATGTTGCTATCTTAACTTCATAGGTTACGTGTTGGCAGCCAATATCAGTCCTCCCTGTTGGACACCGGTGGTGGAAAGGGGATGAGGCTGTTAACTCTCTGGCATTGAGAAGCAAATCACATCAAGAACATTTGTGTCTCTTGGCAGTATTTAACTACCAAGATATACTGGGATGCCATAAGAAGAGAATAGTCCCATTTGGCAATTGTTACCAGGTGATAAATTGTCTACACCTGGTGAGCTAATACAATCCCTCTTCTCTAAAACTACTGACCTACGAACTGCACAATACCCATTGTGTAAGAAGGAGAGCTGGAAGTTCAGCAGCCCCAGTGCCCTGCCAACTCTGCCAGGTCAGCTGGAACATGGGGGTCTCCAACCACCAGGAACCACCAGAATGACCCCAAGGACAGAGGAATGCATGTGTAAAGGGGAGGGAAAATATGTTAATGATTTTAGGGAAATTATTATCATATATATGTTTGGTCAGGGGCAATCAATGAATATGTATGTAGAATACATATAAACAGCAACTTTCAGGTACACAGTATGCATGGATTTGGGAGGAGCTATTCCCCCACGCCTCTGACCAAAAATAGAATGACTGCTTCTTAATCCTACATTGGTGTTAAGGAGGTTTTTTTTAATTTAACCAAAATTTTGGTAACACAATGAACAAGTTATGTGAGAGCCTAAAGCATGATACAAAAAGTCTAGGATAATAGATGCCATCTTATAGAAAGCCTCACTATCTGCTAAATGTTGTTTGCTAATGAATATTGATAGAGTATTTTAAGGGATGCCGGAGGCCCATTTCTGGCTTGCTAGGCTTTTTACAAATAGAATTGTATGACAGTCCTGTCTGAAAAAAAGTAATATCCAAAATATTTACTGCAAAAGAGACTCAGCTGCAAGTAGGAAAGATAATTTTTTGCTGTTGCAGTACTCTCAGGTGTAGGAGAAATGCCTGGAAATAGGCAAGTTTTTCAGATCTTACACTCCACATAGTGAATTTGAAGTCAGCCTGTGGGCAGCATGTCTAGGTGCACCTAATTGTTGAAGTGAAGGAAGACGACCTACCTTTGTTGATCAGCATTGACTCCAATTTATTGATCAAATCAGGCACTTTTTATAACAGTGTTAATTCACTTCATGCATATTGCAAAATCTGAGCTCCCGATAGGGTGTAGAGAAAACTTCAACTCCTCCTTTTGTTTACAATACCAAGATTTGTGATCTCAAAACTTACTTTTACTTTCCCAAAACAGCCAAAGATAGAATATTTACCTGTTATGAGAAAACTGTCTGGGAACCCTGAGAACCTAGTTGTTTACAGAAACAGGCTGTGAGAATTTGCTCCTCACAGCTGCCTTTTAAGCCATTTCTGAAAAAATCTCCAACACCTAATGACCTCCAGACAGCCGAAGTCCATTTGTCACATACCAGACAGACTCAAGGAAAGCAGTCCTTGCCTGGGTTTGGTACTGGCTGTGAGTGGCCTTGCAGTACTCTTAGGCAGACAGCCACAGATATTCACCAAGTCCAAATCAGGATTTGTGCTGCTCCTTCACATCTGGGGAGTTACCCAGGGCTGCTTTTGCTACTTCCAACTCAGAAAGAATGGCTTACATGATCTTAGTGACAGAAGGAATCCCTGATGCTATCGCACTGTGAAACACCTACCAACCACCTTTGTGCACTGGCTTGTCTTTTCACATGGGATGTGGGTTCAGGTATGTGGAAGCATCTCTAGAACGGTAGATATGTGAGATATGTGCCACGGTGTTCTTTGAGTTGTGCCATGCCCCTTTTGGAGTGGACTCTATTCCAGCTGAGATTTGTGTCCATATATAACACTAAATATCTCACATGTATTTCTTTTTAAACAACAGATTATCAGAGAAGCAATTTGCTCTTCAGCTAAGTTAGAAATCTCCAAAAGTAATTTCATACAATAAATATACTTCTGAAAATTCCAGCAAGTGCAAAATGTCCTCCTAATCTTCTTCCCTGAATGGCTGCTAATCAGATGAGGGGAATAAAAATTAATATAAAGCATAACTGGACTCACCTCCCTGTCATCATTTAGCCATGGCTGTCCCTTATGAAGAAAGCAAAAAAAAAAAAACCCTGACCAACCAACAACAACAAAAAAATGTGCACCAGTAACACAATTGCAAAGATTGGACAATTTTGAGGAAAATTAAAAGAAGAGGACAAATGGAACAGATGTTGAGTTTTCTCTTCCACTGGAATGACAGAATTTTTGTCATCTCATCAATAAAAACTTATTAAGGGAGAAAAGGAAACCATCAACCATGGTACTAAGGACTGAAGGCCATAAGATTCATAAATAGATGAAATAATTATTTATGTGCAGACTTCATGCCACCAATGATATTTTGCATCTCTATAGGAAAATAGATATGATGGTATATAGACTAGGAGACAGTACAAGTTGTTAAGTTAGCTCTAGAAAAAGCAGCAGAAAAAATGTGGTTTACTATCTTCTGTAGAATTATGTGGAAGGCTCTGTGGATTCTCCCATGGAAACCTCAGTTGATTCTCACATTGCAGACATTGTAGAATGGAGTCTTAGCCCATGGAGGATATTAAAAATGGAGGGCGGAGAAAATGTGCAAGGATTTATTGATAGAGCATAAATAAAATCCAGCCCTTCTGCCAAGGGCATCTGTTAGGTTTCCTTTCACTATGTACTGGCTTCGCCATCAGTTCCAGGAGCACTTCCAAGCCCCAGTGTACAGCAGTGAAATTTGTTCAAAACAGAGAGGAGCCCAGGGCCTTTCATAATCCACCTACACACAACCATGATAAGGAATAGAAACACAGTCTAGCTGTAATTGAAACTGGGTGTGGTTAGAGCAAACCTCATTACTGAAGAGGGACTGGTGACAGTGAGCAAAGCTCTGTGCTGGGATGCATGAGGATTCTTGAGGAATGGATAGGCTGCTCAGAGTAGGCAGCAGGGACCATGGGAGGCTCTTCTCAAGTTACGTGCTGCTGTAGAACTGAAGATGTCCCCCCATAACCAGTACTTCTGCTCTGTGTGTTTGAATGGAAAGTCTGTGTTTGGCAGCCCTGTTCTGATGGACTGCCTTGGGGGGACCAAGGAATTGTTATTCCCCACTCACACCCCTTAGGGATCTCCTCCTCTGATTGATGGCTCTACCTGGGGCCTCTGTGTGAGAAGGTGGATATTATATAACAAATTATACTATTTGTGTGCAGTTGAGTCTGGGTCTCTGCATGTTCAGATTGAAGACCTGCAGTTGGAGATGATGAATGGAAGGTTTTAATTCATGTCTTAACAGATGGACCTACAGTCAAGCTAATAGGCTACTGATGACCATGTCAGAGACATTAATAGACCTTGAGCTTAGCTGTATGCTGAAGTAGGGGAGAGCAAGCATCTGCTTAATCTAAGATCTAAATTAGAACTGAAAGAAAATAATTTTTTCATTAATAAAAAGTGAGCTAGACTATGCCTTAGGGTGGGATCATATTCAGGAGGTGGTACTGTCCATAGGAGGCCAGGAAAGGAGTCATGACTGTTCAGGGTCCTCAAAAGCAAAAATCCACAGTGGCCTTACCATCCTGCACTTCCACTTGGCACCACAGATTCTCAGAATATCCAGAGTTGAGAGGGACCTACAATGATCATCAAACCAAACTTTTAAGCAAAGGGCTTAACAGTGATTAAACACACAACTTCATTTTGCTGACACCCTGCTCTAACCAGTTGAGCCATTCTCAGCCGCGCTTTGACACAGTCCAGTCTCCAGCTGTGCTACTCAAGGGAATAGTGCCCCAAAACCTGATTTTAGCTTGTTCCCAAAGAGTCTGCTTTCTTGTGTTAAGTATGTACACTCTTTTGGAGCAATACATTTGGAGCAAAACGTTTGCACTATCTTTTGGCCTGTCCAGTTGAAATTATTTTTCCCTCTGCAAAGTTCTGTGACAAGCTTTTCTTCTTCCATGTTGTCAAGAAGGATCATGACTTCCTTTTGATAGTCTGATTTTCCTCATGTGTCATTTTATTCTCTGCACAGTCAGTACTTTTTGTATTCTTCCTTCTTAGAGTCATCTATTGCAAGGCTTTTTGGAAACTGTGACAGTTTTTGTTACGTTTCTCTGTGATTGCTGTCTGTTCTAATAATACATTTCTGTGATAAGGACATGTAGCTGCTCAGTGTTTTGGCACTGCCTTTCCCTTAAAATCTATTACCAGAAGAGCAAACCCAGAATACATCATTCACATTCTCAGCAGGTCAGAATAGATTAAAATTTTCTTTTTGTACAATTGTCGGTGTACCAGTTACAATTCAGTACCTTGTAATATTTCTTTGTGGTGTTGTAATGCTTCTTAGAGGGACTTGCTGACTGAAAGAAAAGTAATAGTATGGTGATTGCAACTATCAGTTGCTTTTGGGACCTTAAGACTTCATTGGATGTTACAAAGTCACAAAATTGCTGCTTCACAGCTGAAAATCTGATATTTGTAAAAGATACAAACATCCTCCCAATATGAGAGTAACATTTGAACATACACAGGCTGAAGCGGTCCAATAAAACAGCCCAGTTCTATACACTTCTGATTTTAGAGGAAAATACACCATGGTGCAGCACTGGTTCTTCTATTTACTTTGAATTAATTAATAACTTACAAGAAAAAGATTATTCCCTTCTGTGATTTTTTTAACATCTCCCTGTAATATGTATCCAAAAGATGTTAAAATGCCTAAAGATCTCTAAGTAATTTTCATATTTAAAGTCAGTTAAAGCAATTTTAGATACACTAGACAAGATAAAGCTATAATACATAAATACGTGTACAAAATGGAGCAAGTACATGTCTATTTCCTATTTCATTTGCATAGAAGTGTCACAGTCATCATCAATTAGGCTTTATTTACAGAGCACTTGGAAAGCAAGAAAACTGGACTTGCCTGGACTTACCTTTCTGTTGCACTTGTGAAAATCGGAAGTGCCTCAGCTTTGATTTGTAGTTTGTATTACTTGTGTTGAAGAAACATCTGTGTAATCTGTGTATTGCAGAAAGCCCGCAGAAAGCCTGCACTTCAGCTGTTCATTCTGTCTATCATAAAAATGCACACAAATATTTTCAATTGGAGCAGTTTCATTTTAAAAAACGTAACAACTACCATTTCAGTAATTCTGCATTTTTCCCTTTACTTATGGAGATCAAAAAGTACTGTCTGCTGCTAAAATTAAAACTTTCTTTCCTTTGTGTTCAATAGTCTTTAATTTCTAGCAAGGAATTATTAAATCATTTACAGAAGTTATCTACCAAAATCACCTGAGCTTTGCTATTTTATGTGGCTTCTATTTTATCCCTACCTCCTGTTCCACAAAAAGATTCCTGATGAATTTATTTTCCAGCATTTAATTACCACCAGAGATCAGATGTTTGGCTGATTCATAGACAAACTTAGAGCTTTCCTCACAGCTGTGGTTTTTCAAGTAGGAACTAGCTTCCTGATTTCACCTTCTTCCCTCTTGTGATCTGATTCTCTTTACGAGTAAGGGCTTCGCTCTTCATTCTGACATGACTGCAAGATTTTTCACTGTAGGTAAGGCTGAGGTTTACTATTTTATATAAATACATTTATATATCTATGTGTGTGTGTACATATATATATTTATATATGCACAGAGAAATTTTTATAAGAATATATTATTGGCTTGAGTTCTCCATAGATTTTTTTAAATTAGTTTGTGTTTGCTTTTGAGGTGGTGTGGTAAAAAATTATAACAATCTTTGTAAGTAACTGTGGCAATATTTTTTTCAGTGAATTCATTTTAGCACAGAGCGCTGCTATCGTTTGCATAGTAACTCTTGAAAGAGCTGACAAGATAAGATTTTGTGTTAAAAAACCTGCAGTTTTTCAACTGTCTCTACTTTTGTCCAGTTTTTAATATTCTTTTCAAATACTGTTCAAAGCTGACATTTTGTTGCTCTGAGAAAAGTAAGCACCATGTTCTCCCCAGAGGAAATTAGAGGTAAAATGGCTTTTGAAAAGATCGGTGCCTGCATTGAAGGGTTGTATAATGTGTCCTCTGATCAGACACCCTGATTATTTATTCTTCAATAATGAGCTTTCAAAGTGATAATCTGCAAAGGGTAATTTGATCAGTCGAAAAATATAGTGCTTATAGTAAACTTGTATTCACAGTTATGCAGAAAAACAACATATAAACTCTGGAGAATACAGTGAAATTCACATTTATTCCATTCCACAAGACAAAAAGGGATTGCATCCCTAAACCTCACAGAGTAATCTCTAAACTTTGTTGCTCTAATGGCTATCTTCATACCTTACTTGTTTTGACCTTATTGCTGTCACTCAGAGGTTTCTCTCCTACCCATCAGACGTTCAAGATAATTCCTAACAAGCTTCTACAGGATTCCAGACAGTACAGTGCAGAGATATAAATATTTTTTTAATATAGCTTTGCAGGAGGTTTGTTGGTTGGGGCTTGGATTTTTGGTGTTGGTTTGTTTTTTTTTTTAAACTGCAACAGACTTTTCAGACTTCAGCAGAACCACGAGTTAATTACAGTTATTATTGTTGATAAGTGAAATAGAACATAGTTGGAACGTCTCAGTCTTCTGTAGGCGGTATAAATGGCTTTTGGTCTGGTGAGTTTCATATCCAGAAACTCTCACTTTAAATAAGGGGTGGAGTGCTTTATGGCAGTTTTGCATTTGTTGTAACAAGAAAAAGAAACAAAGCTCTCTCTTCAACACACAGGATAAGCCATGTAAACACTAATGCTTTTCTTCCTTTATTTAAAGCATTTTTTCCTTGTATTTTTCAAGTACAAAGTAAAAGTAAAAGAAGAACAATTGTGTGTCCAGTTCCCAAGGAATATCAGAGCTTCTTCCTTGAAGAGGTAGCTTAAACTAGACAAATTTAAAAAAGTTTCACAGTCTTATTCTGGATATAAAAATGCCTGGTATTCTCAGACACTCATGGTTTTTCACTTTATTCAAACCAGCAACTGGCAAACCTCTGCTTGTTTTCTGTTGTCTGTAAAGTTTGGTCCTGCTCTGAATTTGGTGAATGATTAGCTGACACGTCTCCAAGTTACACAGATGACCCTGACTTCTGCAGTCTTCCTCTGGTGCTCAACAGTCAAACTCATCATCTCTCCCCTTTTTCTGTCCCTTCACCTTTGCTCTCTGCCACCAACCCTTCACAGACCTTCTGTGTTGCACTGTCCCTTCCTGCAAGCCTCATCTCTTCACACTGTCATTAGCTGACTTCCTTGCTTCTTTCAAAATTAAGGCCAGAATTATCTTCCCTCTGCTGTCCATGGAGATTTTTTATAAGAATACCAACGTTTTAGCCAGGGGAATTGTGAGAATCGTGCTTTTTATGGGCCTCATCTGAAACAACATTTTTCAAGTGTTTCAGAATTTCAGCACAAATATTCAGAAAGAAATCAGAAATTAGGATGGCAGGGACACATCTTATGGTAGCAGTAACATTTTGCCCTTCCTACTTTTTATTTTAAATATTTTCCTCCAGTAAGATGTTTTTCATAACCAGATAAATTAAATCTTTATGACACAATGGGAGATTTTATTTTATCTTTGTTGCTTACTGTGTAACTCAGATGATCTCCCCTTGGTAATATTTCTGATATCTTTTCTCCTCTGTCACTGCTGAAAAAAAACATGTCTGTTGATAGGCATCAGTCAAAAAAATTACTTTCTCCAACCTAAAATGGTAACACTTGGACATCTGTGAATCTGTACACCTAGATGTGAAATCCAAATATTAAATTAACGTATTAACAATGTTTATAGTTTTATTACCCTGTAATTATATCATACCTTCTGATTGTTTTTCTTTTCATCCCTGTCTATAAAAGGTAGTTGCCTGAACCTGTTGTGAATGTCTGCACTTCTAGTGTTAGTCCCAGTGATGTTTTGCCAGGTTCAGTGGAAGGAAAACCAGTTCTAGAGATGGAATTGTTATACTAGAGGATCTATCAGATGGTGAACTAGAGACAGCTGGAGCTGATTTGGCCCTGTAGCTATGTTGGGCATCCTTTCTGCCAAAAGTCTACGTGGAAGGGGTCATTAAATGCAGTCTTGAACAGTGGTGGCTGGGAAGTTATAGCAAGGCTAAGCTGTGTGGTGTCAGGGAATTAACTGGTTGCAATAACACGGGGAGAAGGGAATCATTAGGTTCTCTGAGCACGCTGTTGACTGACTTAATGCTGTTGTTCTCACTGTTAGATTCCAGGAAAAAAAACCCTCTTTGTATGCTTCTGTATTTTTTCATCCTCCAATCAAAATAACTCTGCAGAAGTCAGCATATTGGCTAATATTGGCTAATCACTGAAGCCTAAGATGAAACATTTTCACCATTTGATTGTAGCAAGGGAGTCCTTCTGTCATCTTGGTGACAGCTGAGACTGGCTTCGCTTTGTTTACAACTGTGGTGCAATTGTTATTTCGTTATAAAACTACTTTCATGACATGGAAGACACTTTGTATTAATTTTTCCTTATTTGTTAATTTAAAATGACAACATGCATTTTACTTTTATTTTATTAATGGAATTAAATATTGTCAAATATTAAAATGTAGGTTATTCACTAATTACATTGGATAAGAGTCTGAGTTTTTTCTGTTGATTTTGGACAGCAGTTTCTGCAATGAATGTTGCGAAGAGCTTCATGGAAAACAATCCCATTATCCACATAATTTCACAGAGGCAAGGAAGCATTTTGCCATTGCTACATCTATCTGCTTCAGCTGTCTGGGGGATTGAAAATTGGAGGGATTTGGCACCTAAACAAACCCATGGTAATTTTTAGGAGTACAAAGCAGTGTTTTCTGCTGAAAATAAATGCAGGATAGTTGGGTCAATGAAATACCAGAGGCGTTCCAAGCTGCAAAATTTCAATGATCATTTGTAAGCAGCACTTTGCTTTTGTATTACGTCAGATGGTCTCAGAAATGTTTATGGGTAAGTTTTATAACTTGTTCTATATAGTTTATATAAGATTTGCAAAGCATTGTCCCACCAGATACACTAGCCTTCAGTGAGGACAACTGCCTCCAAGTGGGTCATTTAACAGAGACAGAAGGTAAATCTCTGAGTTCTGGTTGAAAAAGTATGACAATCCTGAAGCTGGAGGACACCGGGCTTTCTAGATTGAATATGATATTATAAATTCATTAGTGGGAACTATAGAAAAACATGTAAACATATAAAATTCCTCCTCTTCAGCTTTAGCTCCCTTAAGGTGTTTTCAACATCTTAGTTATTGGTTGTCTTTCTGCTAGTGCTCCTGAAACCGCCTGATCATCAGCTGATTTCCATTTTAAGGGAGCCAGTGGCTGAATTTAGTGGAAGATCCTGACTTACTGGAGAACTGGAGAGAGTTTTAGCTAACAACTGGTCAACTGATACATTCCCATAAGCTGGAATTGGTGTTGCTCAACTGAAGGTGCTCCAGCTCATGCTGTCACTTTTGGCTTATTGTAGGTGAGAGAGGTCATCTGCACTCTGCTGGTGACAGAACTGTCACCTCCAATTCTTACAGCCAATCTGTGTTTTTTTCCTGCTGACTTTCAGGAATTACTCGCTTGAAATTTAGGAATGGCAGAAATAAAATGTTGAGCATTGAGCAAAACTTCTGTTGAGTAACTTGACTGTGGGTGTAGAGGAAGGATTGGTAAGTTGGTGCATAAACTCCATCAAGGGAGGGAGGCCACATTTTTTCATTTTCTTTTACCTTTTGTTCCTCAGACAGTCCATTAGAGTCTCTCTAGTCTCTCCAGGACAAAATGCAGAGAAATATCAAGATACATGTGTAGCTATTTGTTGTCTACGGAAGACCCAGCTCTTCACACAAATGGAAGAGCTGCACTGATCTTAAGGTGGAATTTCCTTTGCTACCTGTGGGAATTTTACCCCAGGAAGGAGAGCAGGTCTGGGCCCAACAAGTGAGATTGGTCTGTGTTGGTTCTGTTGACACTGAAATTCCCAAAGAGAGATAACCATTATGATGGCCAGCTGGTACTTAACAATGTCCTGTCTGGGCTTGCCCAGATGAGTAATTCACTTGAAATGCTTTTTACTTTGAGTCAATTGTATGGCTTTTGGCACCGAAATTTTTAGCAAATTTGCTGATTTTGAGATCTTTTGAACATGCAAGTAATGCATCAGGTTTTGGGGTCACAAGCTTAATCTTGCCTTGGTGTGATGGGTCAAATTTTGCACTGTCCTCTTAGAGACATTCTTCTTCATCCTTTGACCCTGTGTGTAGTGAATTTGAAACCAAGCAATATAACTTTAAATGGTGCAGCTCAGGGCTGACCTTCAGGAAGCTGCTGCTGCCTTGGCACCTCTACTCTTCCTCTGACAATGATGCAGTCATTATTGTGGAACTTCCTCTCTTTCCTTTCCTCCATCTTATAGATTTGATTCTTGGCCTCAGATCCATCCGCACATTTTGCATGGGAGTGTTTGTGTTTGTTCCCATTGGACTACTCATGTATACTTAGGGAAATGCATGTAATAAGGGTTCTGAGTCCCCAAAATCCTCTTCCAAGGATGGCTACATAACCTTACCAATCAGAACAACTTGAGAGCTGCCAAACAGGTTGGCTGATGTACCCCTATTCAGATTTTCAAAGCATTGGATTTAGAGAGGTTTCTTCCTGGAAAATTAAAAAGATAAAAAGAATAAACAGACTAAAGGGAATAATGTGGGCAGACTTCACTACACAACTGGGGTATTATGCATTTTGGTTGATCCTTTGATCCACCTTCCAATTGCCACGTTGAATACAATTTATGCTGAACACTAATATGAGAGATCTCTTATTTATTCTTTTGTTATTTCAAAGTTTGGAATGACTGTTCAATTAGTACCTTGGTTTTCAGGACGGTATGCATAAAATAACTATTGTCAGACTTAATATATTAAGCACAAGAAATGGATGTGTTTATTAAATATGAAGTTTACATGTAAAAGGGGCACAATTCTGGCCTTCTCTATTTTTCAAAACCCAACCCCCAAATTTCATACACATTTATGTAAAACAATGAATGGATGAATTAACATGAATGAAATACATATTTATAAACTAATTAACACAATTTTATTGCAATCCAATTTTTTTAAATGCTGTCAACTACATCCCAGTTTCTCCATTTAAAAAATCATATATAACATCTTGTAGTACAACCCTCTTTGCAATGTAACAAGCAAGAAATAATCTGCTTTTCTACTCTCTTGTTCAGAATGTGATTCTAGGTCCTGAACTTTGAATTTATTTGCTCATGAATTTTACTCATGCAAAAGTCTCGCTTGAAACTAGTAAATGTTTAGGTGACTAAGGATTGTCCACGTGTGATAAGATTTACAGGAGTGAAATTTTACTAGGCAAAAAACAAAACAAAACAAAATAAAAACAACTGTTTAAAAAAAATGTTTGAGACCAATTTGCTCTGTAGAGAATGACTGGTTAAAATGACTTCTCCATAAATGAAGAGATGCCTCCCTTGTCCCTAGTTTTTTAAGAAAATGTTTGGGGAGAGGTTGAAGAGGGGAATAACCGCTAAACAAAATTCAGTATTAATATCTATTGGGAAATTATTGCATACATACATACAGCTTAATTTTTGTTGTTTTAATCTTTAGATGGGAGTACTCAGAATGGAAAAAAAATTAGAAATATTTATTTTTTACTTTCTTTGAACTGAATTTGATAAAACTGAGATGATGAACAAGAAGCATTTTTCTCTGTTCGGTGTTGAAATACACAAGCACAGTCTTTTCATGCATTCAGATCTTGAGCCTGAATTAACTGAAGCCTACATCAAGATTCACATTTTCTTGACTGGACTTTTTCTCAGATTTATCAGTAGAGGACATTTTTAGAAGTCTAACAAATTATGCAAATGGAGCCCAAGCTGTGCTGCTGTAGTGATCCTTACTGTGTCCCCAGAATCTCCCCAGACAAAGAGGTTTAAGATGCAGTCACAGAAACATAAAGCTGAAAGTCTTCACAAGAGACTATGCTTCTGTAAATTTCTGTTAAAAGCCTTCTGCTTTTCGAGCAGATCACATACTGCTTTGGAAATCTTGACTGATTTCATACAGATTTTTTTGCTGCTAATGAAGTCAATCTTTACTTTCCCGGCACGGAGAGCAATTGATCACTTCATTAAGCACTTCTTTACATAATCTCCCATCTCTGTACCTTTATATCCAAGCTAAACATATCCACTCATCTCACTTTTTATTCTACAGGACTTGTTTTCCGAGTCTGTTACCATTCGTATTTTTGGAGTGCAGTGCAATGAATCTCTTTTTCAAAGTCAGATCCAAGAAAGGATACAGGACTAAATCTGTAGTGAATATTAATTAGCTTCCAAATCTGCTATATACCACTCCTCTGAACAACATCCTAGGATAGGTTCCTATTTCTTGTTCTTTCTAAGGATTCTGTGCTGTGCTCCATTTAATTTTATATGTGCCATTTTTTTCTGAGCAAATTCTTTTTACATAAATGTGTCTATTTCAACCAAATTTGATTGAAGAATAAATGAGGATCCATAGTTCTTATGAATTTTGTGAAAATCTGTGTCTGAACAGGTAACAGAGAGCTCAGCTACCTTCCCAGATACAGACACCTGACAGGCTGGGGGGTTGGCATGTATGCCCTCTCCACTCTGTCACTGAAATCCACGTCCAACTTCCTCTTCCTCTGGCACGTGAGGCAAAAAAGGGGATTTGAGAGAGGAATTTGACAAGCATGAGAGCATATTGCAAATATTTTTGAGGGCTGATGTTTAGGAAGAAATAGCTGCAGGTGTTGATCTGGAAGAGGCTAAATATAAGGTAATATTTCATTAGTTCCACCACTGATAGCAATCTGGAGCGATTTTTTTGTTTGTTTTATTTTGAATTTGAGTTTGGTCATTTGTTTGCTCGCTGTCCAAAACTTATTCCTTCTGGCTAATTTTCAGATTGCCATACACTGTAATCCTTATATGATTTCCTTCAATTATGCTCCTGGATTCCTGGTGTTTTATGCCTTCTTCGCAGGTGCAGTTTGCACTTTGAAGTATATACTCTCAAAAAAAAAAATTAGGGGGATTACATAGGTAAGTGAAATAAGCATTTAGATGAACTTGATGGGAAGTTTCAGTTGCTGTACATAATAGGACAGAAAAGAAAAATATTGCAAAAATCCTCTTTGTATACCCTCACTTTTTCCCAGAAGAAATCTGGGCATCCTTTCAGCAGCCCGAGTTTACTTTGCCCATGATTTTATAAAGTTTGTACTGAAATATTTAATGCCCGGCATTCCTTGCTTACCCCAAAAGTTATGGTTACTGCGTGAAAACCGATCTGCAATATGAATATGTTAGATCTGTCTGCTGAAACTTCTCTTGCCCTGAGGAGTGGAAGCAGCTGGGCAGAGAGAGACACTGACCATATTCTCACTTCTTTGCAATGATCCCCTTTTATTGCACTTGGTGCTGGTGAAGAGTTTCACTTTGTTGTCTGCAAAGGACAGGTGGTTTGGATAGAGAATTGCAGAGCTCAGTATTTCCAAAAGTGATGGGATAATTTAAATGTTAACAGAAAATAGGCTATAAATTCAACACTGGCAATAATATTGCTGTTTAGTTGATTAGCCTTAACATAAATTAACTGCTGGTTCATGTTACTTATATTCTGCTTCATTTCCCAGTCTTACCAATCTGATGCTGTACTCATAATTCAGACAAACTAGAATACAGTAAATGACAAAAATCTACTATTCCAGCTGCAAATACTAACATGTGGCAAAGCTGTGTACAGCGGCAATATTTGCATTTACGCTGCTTATGTGATGTGCCAGAGTAGACAAAAGGTGCACAGGCATTCTATTCATTACTTAATTTTGGAATGATAACAGAATATTTATTTGAATTTTGGTAATTTTTATTGTAGAAAATGAAAACATTTCCTTAAATATTGGCAGGCAAGACATCAGTTGAAGAGCAAAAGAGTAATTTTTTATTTGTATGACTTGAAGAAGTCCACTTTATTATATTAGGTGCTCAGTGTGGTGCAAAAATAGCTGCATTTTTCACGTTCTTTTTAATGTCAAAGACAAATTTGAAGCATGTTACATTGTTTAAGGTGAAGCTCCTGCTATTTTTAAAAGAGCAGGCATTAGTCTAAAAACATAATTTTGAAACCAGGCATCATTGCGTGACCTGTCTACCTTAAGAACAAAACTGGGAGGATGTGAATGGCCAACAATATCCATCGCTGAAAACTAGGTCTTCTACATGTGCAGTGTCACAATAATTTACGGGACCTTCTGTTTATTTGTTAATTTTGATGGATAGAAGAACAGCAAAAATATGTGATCATCTAAGACTTATGTAAGTAATCAAAAATCAAAACAGATATTAATGTTTGGTAAGCAGGGTGGGTATGCTTACCCTTGCACCCAGGTCAAATTTCCCCTTAAAAGAGAGAGTTACATGGATGAGAATGTTACCTCTCCTTTATCTAAGCACATGTACATGTGCATGCACATGTATGTATATATGTGTATTTCTTTCTAGATACCAATTTAAATGAAAGAACTAAAACCAGTCCTATGGTAAGCGGCTTCTTTATAAGTTATTATATCAGCATTTTCGTGAATGAGGAAAGGAGAGGAAGCCAATATGTTTCCGTGCTGATCTATAGGTACCAAATACAGAAATATGCACATGAAAGCATATGTATTTACATACAAGTGTACGTAAAATAGGAAAAAGTAAAGGCTTGACTGCAAGGCTAAAACTCTGAAAGCAGATGTGTCTTTTTCTTGAAGTGAGACTTTGTGGACTGCAAAACTACTTTTTGTCATTTTTGAGCCGTCCCATGTCATAATGTTGGAAAGATTAGATCCACTTGCTGTCTTTCCCCTTGGTCCTCGAGACTTACACAGTGCTGAGAGGCACTTGGCAAAGAAAAAGGCAGCATATAAATTTTCAAAGGCATGGCTAGAGTCTGGAGTGGCAAAGTGAACCGTGGCTTGAACAGAGTGATCTTCAGGGGCAGACGGTTCTGTGTGGGACCCTCCTCAGCAGCGTCTGGTACAGATGTCAGGCACAGCTGTTTGTGTGAAGTTACTGCTCTGCATGTCTCAGAGACACCAGGGGCTGTTAGGTTTGGACAAGTGGTATCCGAGGTAAAATTGCTCTTGAAGATCTTTGGAAGCCTAGTTCAGCTCCCAGACACTTTCCTGATTCTGGCCCCCGGTTTGTGTCCCAAAGAGCTGTAGGATGGAGTCTATGTTTTTTACCCAATAATAGGTTGTGGAGTTTTCTCTGAAGCATCACAGCTTTCCTCTTCTGTTTCCTCCATTTATGCCAATGGTCTTCCAAATGTAATGTATTAGAAGCAGATTATTTTTCTTATCCCAAGTTCAGGACACTGGGTTCTGGAAGAGATTAGTTTAATAGTATTTTGTTGGGTTTCTAGTTACTTAGTTAATTATTGTTTGATCCCTTTTTCTGTATAGGCCATTCAGAATCACACACAGCAATGCAGACTTGTGAATGCTCTTATGGGGGAGGTCAAAGGCTTATGAAAAAATAAGTGCATGTTCTTCTTTTCTGACAGACATGGCATATTTTTTCACTTGCACTTCAAGTCTTCCTTATTTCTCCATTTTCCAATATCAAAATATCACAAATGGAATTATTTTACATGCTCTGTTCTAGTGAAAGAGAGTGTTTCTGTGTAGGTCTGATGAAAAACCCCTGGTTATTTTTCAGTTTGATAGATCTCCATAATTTATTGTAAGGCTATGCAATTCTGCAGCTGAACTTCATATTCCTGCTTTTTATAACATAATAGGACATATTCCTTCAGTTAACAAGAAGGAACACAGTAAATAAGGTAGTAATTTTATTTTAAAAAAATCAAAGAGGTACAATTGCACTGCATCTGTCTACCATCCCTTTGCACTAAAAACAGGTTGCTTGGATGAGTAAGAATGACTCACGAGAGCATACTGATGCTTAAAAAACCTGACATTACATTTAACCTAATTTATAACAGACATTAACAGACATTTCAGAAATAATTCAAGTTGCTATCGGATCCTTTATAAAAGCAGTCAGGGTATGTAATGTCTGGGACTGTATGAGAGTGGGTTACACAACTTGCTTAAGTCTTTTTCTTCGCTCCTGTTTATAAATTATTGGTGGGGTGAGATACAAAAGTCTCCACAAAATTGCTGGCCTTTCTTGGGGAGCTTGTTCAAATTTTCTCAGTGCTCTGTGTGTGTGAATATACTGTGACCTATCCACATAATCATGTTTTCATTGCCCACTCTGGCATCACCAGCTGCTTTCACTTTTTCAGTGAAATTCTGTGGAAGATTGAAAGAGATGTTCTTTAATATAAATAACTTTTATCTTGTGTGGTTGTTACCTCACACAGCTTCCGAAAATTTCTTTACAAATGGATAAGTTTCTCTTTCCCAATTATTACATTTTTTATTAGGCATTGAAATAATGTTTATATAAGGAACGTGGGTATATTGACTATTGTATTCATGATCTATTTTGGGACAGAACAAAAGCAACATGAAGCAAATTTTAAAAAATGAGATGGGAAAAATTGTGAACTACATATTTGTATGTCTGCTTGGAGAAAAAAATAAAAGGTGTTTTTTATTTAGTCATACTTTAAACCATAAATCAGGAGGAACATTACAGGAAAGCAGAGTTTTGACATGCTAAGTCTGAGCACCAGAAATGGCACTTTTGTTTTAGGCAATGTAAAGAAAAGAACTCTAATTTCTGAGGAAAAACACTTAGAGATTGTATTTTATCTCTGAGTTTCCAAATAACATCCTGCCAGCCAAATCAACTAAGAGATTTTGCAAAACAATGAATACCGTGACATGAAAGCAGGTTGTGTAAGTAGGAGTGCATAACTTTTAAACAATGTTTATTAGTAAGCAGTAAGAGAAGCACAGGCAAATATCAATTCTGTTTGAATTCAGAGAGGTTTATTTGTGATGTCAGTCAATGCATAATAAGCTCAGGCCCTTTGTAGCCAGATGCTTTGATGCTGCACAGATCTGACTTTGAGGCTATTTTTACAAACTATAATTAAAAATCAGAAAAGCAAACTTCCTCACAATTAGGTAAAATGTACTGTATATACTTGTTCTAAAACAGCAACAAGTGCATTAGAATTCCATAACTATCATGCTATTATGAAAATAAATATATTTGTTAAATACTTACAGATTTTTGCACTGATTTATGGAAAGAGCAATTTATAGTGTTCATTTGCCCAGGCATGCATCCAGAAAGGTAATTTTCAACAAGCCAAAGAATTCTGTCCTCTCTCTCATGAGTGAATATTCTTTGCCTTCACTAGGAAAAGAAAAAAATTTCACGTACTCTGAAATTTCTTACATAAGACTTTTTCAGGACCAATGATTGTCTTTGCAGATTTTCTGCAAACCTCAAAACCTGAAGAAAACAAATCCTTTGCAGAGTTATTAATGTTAAGCATGACTCAAAAGAAAATAAAGATGTGGAGGACTGATTTAATTAAAAAAAGCAAACATAATCAGCTAAAAAGAGCTTTTTGGTATTATCAAACATGGTTCTACCAAACCATGCATTCTGGACAATTAAAAAATAGATAGCTCTGCTGTAGGGTGGTGGTGATTGAGAACAAGGGTATTTTTGTTTGTATATTACCCATTTTATTAAATTGACCAAAGACATAAATATATTTACATTATCTGTATTTTATATTTAATTTTTATACTTAATAAATCACAATAGCATTGGGGTTAAGATACCAAACACATGTGAGCTGATTTAGGAATTCTTGATTTTGGTTCTAGGGATATAATTTGTACATCATACTTCAGTCCACTAAAACATTTAAGCACACCTTTGCCCTAAGCAGAGCTGCCTGCAGCACTTGCCCATTTGTTTGGGTCTGTAGCTTTTACTGCTCTTTCCTTAAAACAATTTGCAGCTGCTCATCACAAAGCATTGTGCTCTAACATGAACAAGAGGCTCTTCCAGGCTTTCTTAAACTCCTCTTGGGGTGCACGCTGCCAACAAAAATAAAATTGTTACTGAACATGACTGGAGAAAAGCTTAATGATCACCATAGGTTTTAAAATACTCAATAGCCACTTGGTTCTCGTGCAACAACACAGCTACTGGTAAAAATCCTATGAAAAGCTAGTCAATAGAAATCCAGAAAATGAAATCTAAAGACACCAATTTATTGTACAGTTCCCAAGAACTTGCAACAAGTTTTTTAAAACTGCTAGTTAAAAACATAAAATTATGGATATTTGTCTTTTCTCCCTTTTTCTCTCTCCCTGGTCACAGCCAACACAAGATATCCTGTGAGCTTGTCCCTATGGCCTCAGCTGAAGGCGGGGTGAAGTGGTGGAGAGTCTCCAGCAGGCCTGGCAGCCCAGTTCGGAGGCTGCTGTTTGCAAGAGAAGGGAATGTGCCAGCTTTCACAGATCTGTACTTGCAGGAGGAGACCCAGACCTGTGAGGCAGCACCCTGCCATCCGGCTCCTGGCTGGCACACAGACGCTGTGAGTAATCCTCCCGTCGGGGAGGCGTTCCAGCTGAAGGGAGCCATCTCTCATTCCTCAAGCCCCCAGAAAAAACCCCAAACGAGCCTCTGTTTCCACAGGACAAATTAGGGGCTCACCAGGCACATGGGGCTCCCAAGATCTGCTCTTCAGAGATTTTGAGGAGCACTGGTGTGCTCACATATGCTTAGGTAGAATGGGAGAACTTCCTGTTATGTGAAGGAGCCAGGATTGCTCCTGGTTTTTTGGACCCTCAGCTGATTTCCAGCCCCAGCTGGATGTAAAAGGCAGGTACCCACTCCTCCTTGGCACTAGGCTGACAGCACAGAAGTGTAGACAGCTATGCTAAGTCCAAGAAGCTGGGAAACCCAGGTTTCATTGCTCACCAGCAATGTCACCGCGGTGTCCCATGGGCAAGGATCAGGGCAGGCTCAGCAGTGGTCATGGTGTCCCCACATCACACACAGCCAAGCCCAACACCCACAAGGCACATGGGGCAAACCTCAGGGCTCTGGGCTCCAAAGGTGAGCAAGCAGTTCGGCTGTGCCAGCACTCATCCTTACGCCTGCAAGCAAAACTCTTTTATTCTTTATTCCACTGCCAGTCTTTGGAATCACTGTGTCCTTTCCCTGCTTCCCTCTCACTTGTACTCACTTCTAGCTTGCTTATGTATTTTAAAAGGTGAAAAAACCACCAAGTTTTCTGCCTACTGATGTTTTGGGGCACTCCTGCCTTTGCCATCTTCATTGGGCAAGGCACACAATGCAGCAGGAATAAAAATGTGATTTTTTTTCTTGACCTTTATACTAATAATTTCATATTAAACAGAGAAATAATTTCAAAATACCAGGAAAGCAATTAAAAGAAGAAAAACAAACTTGACATGTAATAAATAATTTAACACCTCACCCTAACGCAACCTGCAGAGTCTTTCATTCACGTTATGGATGTACAGTCATCAGTTTTTGTGGTGCTTTGCATAAATTTCATTAGTATGAACACAGTAATATTAAAACACACACATAGGCACAATTTTCTGGCTTTTCAGTTCATTATGAAATACTTTACCTCTGGGCAGATGACTAATATGCCCAGAGGTAAAGTATGCTATTAAATTTCTCTATCCTCGAGTTGTGTCCTAGCCAAAAAAAGGGTGCAGTCACTCATAATCTTTATTAAATGAGCTGAATACACCCACTCAGGGAAAATGCTGTTATATGACTTCAATGTGTCCTGCAGCAGCAGTAACATGCTTTTAGGTCATTCACCTCCATATTGTGGAGTTACAATAATAAATCCATGGTGAAAACTGGGGGAAATTCCCTGCCTGTTCTGAATAGTTTGGGTGGCATTACCCAGAAGGTTTAAATTCCTGCTTAGCAGAAGGAAAACTTCCCTCCACGCTGTGTTGTGAAACTATGGAGTTTATGTATCTGGGGATATAGTGAACTCTAGCAAACCATTTGAGTAGGGCAATATAAATCTGAAGAAAGTTTTAGTTTCACCTGTTTTGTGAAACACGTTAATATAAAATTGCAATCTTCTTATGGATTAATCTTTAGCAGAATTGACATTAAACTTTAATTGTTTCTTTATTTCATTGCTGATTCTGTCTAGACCTAGAGATGAATTCCTATGGTTTTTGCTTTTAAACTGAGGAAGGAAAACACACAACCACTATTAATCATAAATAAGAAATCGTATTTATATAGCATAAAAATACATCACAAAATCTTTTGTGAATATAATTTCGGCCAGAACTAGCCTATTTTCAAGGTGGAATAGAAAACACTTTACCAGCCATTAATACGTCCCTATAGATTCTAGCTGGATTAAGCTAGTAACTTCAACTGGAAAGGAGTTTTCTCTGGTAACTTGCAATGAAGAAATTTCCTTGTCACTGTAACTTCTTTTTCTACCCTTAGGACTAGTCCTATTGAATGTTGCATGAATGATTCAAAGGCATTTAGAAAAACACACAAATCTATTTGTTCATACAGGAAATTTGGGATATATTCTGGTAGTAGGTGACAGTGACCATACTGGAAATTAATTCACCTTATAAACAAACCCGATTCAGTGTCTTGTTATAAATGAAGAAAAATCATCTGGTTTGCTTGTATTTAGGAATGTATTTTTGCTTGGGTAAGAAAATTATTTTTAAGTTAAAAAAGAGGTATTCAGAAAGCTATTTCTAATATTTGTCATTTTTTTTCTTTCCAAGCTTGCACTTTTTGAAATTAACTTGGAATATTTTAGACATTTTATTTCGTAATTAAGAGTTTCATTGTTCTCTCATTGGTTCATATTCTAGAGATAATGTTGTAAATTCTAGGAATTCTAGTAAATCCTAGTTATTCTAGTAACTCGAGTAATATGATATGTAAACTCTAGTGTTTCTAAAAAATATTTATTGCAGCAAAAGAACAATATGAAAACTAAATTTTAACTCTTTTCAAGAAAGAAAAAGCAAAATTCTTTTAATAACTTCATCAGTAAGAATGCCTTCCTTTACACCTACTTGTTGGTACATTGGATTACAGTAGAAGTACCTGAATTGATGAAATAAAGAAACATGAATGTGAACAGCATCAACAAAGAAACATCAGCATGGTAATGAATCAAGGGCCTTGTTAAAAATTGCTCTTCAAGATGCACATTTATGGTGAATGCCTTGGCTTTATGACTTTTATCCTAAGCCTTACGGTGATGTGTAATAAATCCTTAATTTTCTATGCAGCAACATTTCTCGTCTCATTTCTTGGACATAAATTGCCTAAGGTTGATCTTTAAAGAACTTTTAAAGTATCTAAATGCTTAATGGGGAAGATAAAGAAATATGACTGTGACTGGAGTTCTACTGAGATAAAGATTAAATTGCCAAAACTACCCCACTAATGAAAGGCAAAACCACCATCTTTATCTTATTATACTTATCACAACAGTAAAAGTTTATACCATGTAACTATTTTAGTTTATTCTTCTGTTTTTCTATTACTTGCAACCTCATTCAAAACAGACACGATCAAAAACAAAACAAAACAAAAATGCACAAAACCAAAAAAAGTCACCCCAAACACTATGTGAATTAAAGCGAAGTAAATATTTCAAGTCCTTCTTCGTGAAAATCACTTGGTCTTAAGGATTGTTAGTAAACCTAAGTGATTCAAAATTAGGGATGTATGAATAACTGTTATTTCATAATGCCAGGCTAAAGACGAAGACAGAACGGCAATTGTACAATTGTACAGTTCTTACTAAGGTAGCAAACCAGCAACTCATAAGCACATTAGAAAAAATTTGAATAATTTAGATGTCAACCTGACACATACTGGACCAGCTTCCTTACCTCTTAAAATTCACAAGTCTATACAGGTCTTATAGTATGATTCAGATCTCATAATTTAATGAAACAAACTTAATCAGAAGCATTCATTAAATAACAATTCTGATAAAGAGATAATTAAGAATGACGAATTGAAGACCTACTTTCTTTTCCTCTATCATTCTGTGAAATGTTCTACAAAGGTGTAATTTGCTAATTAAATTGTGCGATCTAAATCAATGTTTCAGGCATGTAATTGCATGGAGTTTTGCTCTTTTTGAAGAAATCATGGAAATTTTTTTAACTATTTTCTCATTTAAGGTATTGATAACAACTTTTTCTGTAATGTTTTAAAAAGGACTGGACTAAAAGCAGGAAAGACTTAGAATTTGGAGTATATAGAGATTGGGTGTGCTTAAAATTGTGTATTTGAGAGATTCTTTCAGGAGTAAGCTGGTCTTTAGTTTAAGAGCAGAAATGCACTTTACTGCATTCTCATTTTTGTCCCTGTTTGTGGAAGGACAAAAACACATATTCTGTATTTCTGCAATTTTGTGCAACTACTTAAATTCTGTTTTCCTCCCCTTTCCTCCTTGCTTTTATGCGCAAAATAACGTCTTAAAAATTAGTGATGACTCAGTTTAGATGTTTTCACTGCTTCTTCCTGATGCAGATAATTTCTGCAACCATATAAAGAATTAAATATTATTTTGTATTGCATACTGCTATGAATGGAAGTGATTATTGTCTATCTTTGAGAAGTTCCATCATCAAAAGGTTAGATGATAACTAGATTTGTTAAAAAATACAGAATGTTTAACATCTTTTCGTAGATGGATAGAATTTATCCTTCAAAACTGCAAATAAGGCTGAGTGCAGTGCATAATTCTTTATGATAAGGGAAATTACAAACTAGAAATCATCCATTCTGGTAAAAAAATCCCACAATCCTATTTTTATAATTTTTTAAGGGGTATACCTAAAATTTCTGGTTTATTCCAGAAGGTTTTCTAGTTTACTCAATAATAGACCTAGATTTCTTGCTTAAGGAGTATACATTTTCTGTGGTTCATTCACTGCTCTTTTCTTTGTCTGGTTAGCTTTGGGTTTTTTTCATGTTTCTAGCATTACTGTCATTACAGAAATGTGACAGGTCTGATGTGAAATGTCTTTATGACACCACTGGGATACTAAGAATAAGAGGAGGGAAAAATCAATTGGAGTCTCATTTAACTAAAGTTGAATCTTTATTACAGAAGTTTTTTACAAATTACCCAACTGCAAGCCATTTTTCCAGCTGCTGGTTCCTACCATTTGCAGTTGACAAATGGAAAAGCTAAGAACAAGTGGCACAGAGACTGCAGTTTTTGTACTTTCCCAGAAATGTTCTCTTTGTTTTAGTGCACTGTATTAATACTTACTTTTTCTGATTTGTGATTGACTACTTGTACGCTCTATTATTTTCAGAAATTGCTCAGGTAGCCATAGCTTGAGATTAGCACATCCTTAGAAATGTGACTAGTAATTCAATTGTAGTTATTTAGCTTCCAGTTGGTAACATCGAGTTAACCATTTCCTAGTAGTGGGACTTCAATTCCATATGGGGAGGTTCTGTGGATTATCCAGTTTTCAGAAGTTTTCCAGGGACAATACTGCCATGGGCTGCAGATATTCAGATATTCATGACTGATATTCAGCCTTGCAGCAGTTTGGGTGGCATTTTCACATGCTGCCCCATAACTCAGAGACATTTAGCACCTACCCATCACAACTTTGCTCGGCCTGTGGTATTAATCCTTGTCTGGAGAGTAGCTAAAATCACCATTTTCATACCCATGTTTTTGCATTCTGTGACTACTCTTCTCTCTGACTGCTCTAACATGTCTTGGTGGCATCATTAACCCTGAAAGTCAGGAGTAATGGATAACGATGCCTGGATATGCCTCTCCTCCATGCCTGTTCTCCTGTCAGCCTACACAGGACTTTGTCAGGCTGATTTAAGCATACCCTGGGAAAGTGTATTAGACTAGAAATCCATGAAACTGCAATATCTTCCAAATTGACATTCTGACTTTTTTACAGCTTTGCATTCTCTGTATGTTTCTTAGCTAGATGTAAAGACACAGACAAAAACTCCCTGACTTCACATCTCAATGTCTCCATTACTTTTACAAGAGAGGTGACCTGAAGACACAAAAACATATTACCATCATGGAAAATCCCAAGAACTTTGAGTCATGACAGAACGATAAATATACATGGTCTCTGCATAGGATAAACCACTTAAGTATCCATTTTCTTATCTGAAACTGCTTAAGCATGGTCCTATGCCCTGAAAAAAAATCTATCCCAACTATGTCTGAAGTTTCTGGGGTTAATATGAGGGTGGCAAGATTTACAATATCAAATCATCTCCTGTTTTGTATGAACAGTGATAAACTCCTAAGTACTACTGGAGCACAACCTTTATTAGACATGACCTGACCAGACTTGCTCTTCTATTGTAGCTCAAGATTAAAGCATTTGTTGCAACATTTTTTAAAGTAATCCTCACTCTGGCTGACTCATAACAGCTGTAAAGTAACTAGATATTTAGTTTAAGATGAAATGAACCTATAAATTTAAAATGATATAATAACCAACCCCTTTATGCATAGCAAAATGCTTCTGTCATCATTTGAATGCTTCATGCTGATGTCACTATCTGCATTTGATTGAACTGATCTAATACCATAGTTGACAAAAGATGATACCAATGGCGATTATGTATTTTTGATGCATTATGGAAGAGGAAAGACACCAAATAGGAGTGAGAGGCACCACGTGGTGGGAGACGGAAGAGTTGACATAATGTTCTTGAAATGTCCAAAAGATTGTTCAGAGTTTATTGCTAAGTGTTTCAATGGCAACACATGCAAAAAGTACACATGCATTGGTTTTCCTTATTTTCTTTACCCACTTTGCCAGTTATCTGGTAGTCTCTCTCTCCTCCCACAGAGCTGGCAATGAAATCATAGTTTTGTTGGTGGTATATTCACCTTTTCTTTTCTGCCCTCTTAGAGGTTCTGATTTGTCAGAAACTTCTTAACAGCTCCTACAGCAGCTCATTCTTTCTTGACCGTAGTGTCTCAAAAGTGTTGACTTTTTCTGATGGGAGAGGTTGACACCTAGAGAAGTAAAATGATAAATGTAGAGCAGATTCAGTCTTTATATCCATAGCCCCCTCCTAACTTACATCACAAGGAGTCCTCAGGCTTTTTTTTCCCCGATGAAGAGATGACATGCATATAAAGGCTTTTATTAAAACAAAACTATGTAAAAACTCAGCCAGATAAAAAAAAAGCTTTTATTTTCTCTTGTTGACAAAAGTAACTTGCTTCCTTTTCACATATACTCTTGTTTCAATTTGCACTGGTCCTAAGGTCTCCTTTAACCTTTTCAGTAATATTTGAAAAGACATCATCTACTGTTGGAATTAACTCTAGGAAGTGAGAGGAGTTTTTTCTGGTAGCACAGGTTTCAGAAGACTGAAATAAAATGACAATTTTAAAGATGACAGGCACATTCCTGAAACCTTTTAAAAAGACACTCAGCTTTAAGCCTGTGTAAAATGCCTTAGGACTTGAAGGTTAATGATTTGAGTAATGTGTTGTCTCAGCGCAGACCTGAATTCATGAGATAATAATTCATACCCAGAAGTGAAAATACTCAGTTATATTCTTCCCACAGTAAAAATGAGAGCACCAGTGTTTGTGAGCACCAGTGGCTTCAGGACATGTAATTTCCTTATGTTTTGAGCTACATTTGGGATTGGTATCATTGGGAAGTTGAAGAGTGCTTAGTTATGCTGTACTCTGTGCAAACATGGAATGAAATAACAGCTTTTTTGAGACCTGATAGAGCACAATAAGGCAGTGATGCAGATGCATCTGTCGTGTGAGCCAGCTGATAGTAAATCTCACTAATGTAAGTTCTTGTTCTCCTCTGAGTGTAAGGAGCAACCAGAGAGAAAGTCAGAAGGTGTTCACCTGAAAATGAGGCAGAGGAAATTCTGGCTCTGTGAACTACTCTGCAGTATCAATCACCTTATTGAAAAAAGAGAAGTAGAGGTTGGTATGGGAAAAACCTTGACAGTGACAAGAAGTCACCTATATTTGGTAAGGAAGACAGGAAAAAATAGAACCAATGTGGTATTACAAAGACTGAAATCATCTAAGCTGCAATATGAGAACATAATATTTTGCAGCATCAAAGCCAGAATGGAAAAGGCTGGTCTAAACTCCTGCTTACCAGTCACAGATAATAATGTCATGATGAATGTGTGGCATTTTAAGAGTCGAAGAAATCAAATGTGTTGTTTGGAATAGCCACATCGCTGAGAAAGAGAAAACTGACAATGAGACGATCAATTCAAAATTATAGATTAAGTGTCTGTGAGGCACGTAAGCATAAAGAAAGGAAAGTAAGGAAAGTCGGCCAAAAGAAAGGCTCAAAACCTCCTGAAGAAATGTAAGAGAGACGGGACAAGACCTTTTTTTTGAGAATAAAATTGGCCTAGAACAGTCTGTGGTTGCCTTGTTTCTCTCATGTGGCCTTATCTTTTTGTAACTTTGAGGATTAAATAGGAATATCTCAGATAACATTAAAAAAAAAAATCACAGACCTCTATCAGGTCAAGTGAATTTATATTCCTCTATCAGCTAATCAGAGAGTCATTTTTTTTACTCATTTGAAGAGTGTGCGAAGTAACCCAATTCAGGAACCCAGTGATGACAAGTGTCAAGTGCTCAGTGATATTTTAACCAGGGGAAAATTAACCTGAATGTTACTGGAAGTAAAACCACTCAACAAAAGACATGGTCAAAATGGTAGTGGGAATGGAGAATTACATTCTGTCCTGGTCCCAGGAGGCCATGCCTGCACAGCAGTGGATAGCCTCACAGGGATATGAGGGCTCTCTGACCTCTCCTTGCACAGCCTCTCATTTTAGCTACACAGGCACTGCTTCTGTATACGTAGCCTGGTTTCCCTTGGGAAACTGAACTGAAACCATATTGTTTCAACTGTAACAATGGTGTTAGTTCCTCTCTTTTCCCATTCCTTAATAACCCATTATGAAATCTGAGTCAGTAGAGCCAAGTTCAGAGATGTGTTCCACGCAGGCCGAGGAAGGAGGCTGACAGTGAGGCTGCAGAGACTGGCACCAGCCATCACTCCCAGTTGTGAATATTATGCTCAAGGGACCTCCTGGCCATGCACTGTCCTCTGCCCAAGCTGAGAGCAGTGCTTCCATCAGGGCCAGGGGTTTCCCTCCTGGAAGAGGATGTGATGTGATGGGAAGGGGCAAAGGGACATAGCACATTGCACCAGGTAAAACTGGCTTTTATCAGCTGTGCTCCTCACACAACAGCAACTGCTCCACAGCTGCAGTTTTGCAGCTCAGGCTAAGGATTTGCAGGGGCTCTGCTCCAGGGCTATGAACAGCTCAGTGTCCGTCTGTGGGGTCTTCAGTTAGCTGTCAGAAAAAATAAATAGCCACACAGTATCCAGTGCTTCTGGAAGAGGAGGAACAGGTTTCTTACAGTCTTCTCATCTTTCACCCTCTCCCTTTGCACGCCTTTATGTTCTGCCAAGTGTTCCCTCTTAAACAGATACACATCTTTGTCCCAGACTTAATTCCTGTCATCAGCTTTGCTTTGTCTGCAATCATCATGATGTTGAAATCATCATGTAGTGAAATGTACAAAAAATGTTTGCAGACACGCATCAGCTTGGCTTACAAACACGCGCTTGGAAAGTGGACATTTTCAGCTCTTTAGCGCCTCCCATTTTAGCTCTATGTAGCGGCTGTGCTCATGTCATGGCTGCTTGTGGCTTTGGAAGATGGAGTATTTTTAGATTATTGGCACCAGAAACACAGGAGAGACTGGCTCAGAAGTCTAAGCCAAGCTCCATGCTGAGCAAAACCTTTGGTTAAGAAAGTGGTGTTTTCTTCTGGCTCCTTCTCTCCCCTCCACCCTCCATCTGGATAATTCAGCTTTTTTTACCTCAGGCAAAAAGCCATGGGGAAACCGATACTTATTTTATTATTTAAACATAACTATTTATCAAATTTCATAGCTTTTAAAGGTCAGCCCTGTGTCTAGTGTCCCTCCTCAAAGCCATGCCCCCTTCACACTCACTAAACTACATCTTGAACCGGTTTTTTAATGGACACATACCAATACACAGCTGGTGATGAGAAAGGTAAACAAAGAAAGGCAGAAGCAATATGAGCCTGTGCAAGAGCTCGTAGTAGTTGTTCTTCAGAACAGAAAATCTAATACTTCTCTTTCTTCTTCAGGAAGGACCTTCTCTCAAGAGAGACCATAAACACGGGCAAGCAAAAACGCAGGGACGGAGTAAGTCACAAGCTGGAGAAGTCAGATGATATCAGTAGAGTTTTTAGTAGACAGTAAAACACAGCACAAGCTGCACACCTGTAGCATGTGCAGCTTTGAGAAGGGTGTCTAGCCCTTTCTCTCTGATAAGATAGCGTTAAGAAGGTCTAGTATTAGAGAACAAGGAAAGGAAAGCAATGTGCTTCAATTCCTGGCTCATGCCCTAGGCTATGCCATAGGTGAGGCATGGGTTACTGGGGAATATGTCATTCACAGAAAAAAATACCTGAAGGTGTGTGTTGCGGTTTAATATTGGTCAAACACCAGGCACCCATGAAAGCCATTCCCTCACCCTCTTCTGCTATAGTTGTACAGAGGAGAGGCAAAAAAACAACGAAGGGCTCATGAGTTAAGTACTGTGAGAAAAACACTCAAAGGGCAAATAAAGGTTCAGATTTAAAGGTATAAGGTCAATATATTACTAACAGAGTCAGATGAGAATAATGAGAAGTAAAAGAGGCCTTTAAAACACATTTTTTCCCCCCAACTCCTCCTTCCTTCCCCCCAAGAGTGCAGGGAGACAGGACATGGCGGTTTTGGTCAGTTCGTTATTCAAGATCCTTTTGTATTCGCTCAGGAGAGGAATCTTTGCTCTGCTATGCCATGGGGTCCCTTCCTCAGGAACAGGACCAAACAGTCATGCACAACTGTTAGGCCATGAGTCACTCGTCCACTGGGTTCAGTCTTTCAAGGATAGGCTGCTCTAGTTTGGAAGCAAGGGCCCTGCCTATATTTCTGGAAGCAGGGGCCCTTCTCTCTCTATTCAGGTCTCCTACTGGATCACGGTTTTCTTGAGCATCAATCTTCTCCAGCATGAGCACTTTTCCTATGGACTGCAAGTGGATCTCCGCATGAACTGAATTTATTACAGAGGGACAATTTGTTTCATCATAGTCCTCACTACAGCTTGCAGAGGAATCTCGACTCTGATGCTTGGAGCACCTTCTCCCTCCCTCTCTTTTTTTTCCCCTCTGACCTTGGTGTCACCATGTTTTTCTCACATGTCTTAACTTCCTCCTCTTCTCCGACCAGTCTGCTGCTCATAGGTACCGTTGCCGACAAGTTTCACCAATTCAAAGTATTCTGCAGAATCCCGCCGAGCCAAGAGGTCCATCTCATCTAGGCTCCGCCCTGGGGAGGTGCCTGCCCCCTTTGCACTATCAGCCATGTGTCCCTGCTGCCTGCAGGACACATGTGGAGTGGCAGTCAGCATGGCACTGGCGCTATGTAATGCCTCTCTTCATGCGGGGCGTCGGGAAGGAGAAGCCACTGCTGCCACACCTGCCCTTCCAGCTGCGGCACTGCTGGCCAGGAGTGGCTGGGCAGGCCAGGCCTGCCACAGGCTGTGCCGAGACAGTGGCAGCCACCGTGGCACATCACCGCAAGCTGCGCCACAATGGTGCTGGCAGTGGCGCCTCACCATCCCTGGAAAAAACTGTGCTTGCCGTGTTATAATTTTCTCCTTAAATACTTCAAAACAGAGGTGCTACCAACCTCTTTATTTGGCTCAGAAGCATGTCCATCTTCAGAGCCATCAGGGATTTATTGACTCTGTCAGACATGGTGGAAGCTTTCCAGCAGCTTCTCACAGAGGGCCTTCTCACAGGCCCTCCCTGGCAATGGAAAACCAGGCTGTGCCAAGTCAAGACAATGTGACAAGTATGATAATGCAAACCAACAGATCATGACATGATATTTTTGAGCCCATGTGTACAAAGATAATCCCCCAGCTACAGATGATCCTTTTGGTCAGTATGCATTGACACAAACACATACGCTGATGTGTGCTTCCATGTGGCCATCAGGTACTCTTACAACGGCCATGGGGAAAACTTCCCAAACTGAGGTGTATATTTTTGGGTCTGCTGCAGTTACCAACTCTACTTATGTGTAGTCATCATGCTATTAATTCACTCCAATACAGCCCAAAGGCTTCCTCTGAAATGGAAACACGGTATCTCCAGGGTTAGCAGGATAGAGAATTTTGGTTTATTCCACTTACTACATCTGATCCAGCTGATAATTACAACTAGAGGTGCTTTTAATTTATGATATACAATTGTGTTCAACACAATGTATATCATAAAAATTATATACAAAAATAAAAGATCTGCAAAAATAAAGATCACAAAAATTCAGATATAAATTGAACACTTGCCAAATGTGAGGACATGTATTGCATTTTATGTGATGTATGTTTTGTGAAGAGTAGACTGTCTAATAGTTTGAACACTGAAGAGATAAACTCAATATCAATAACTTGTGGTGTTCTCTGACACAGTGGAGAGACTACTTAATTGTTGATAGGACACCTTATATATCCAGGAAAATTGCAAATGAACATTGTCTACACCAAGGCTTTTACATGTTTGTCATGAGGTGAACTTTCACAAGCATTCAAAACTGTCAGGAAATTTTGTTCCCCCTTTTTTTATCATTGAAGAGGAGAGAGAATCCCTCTTGTCTATGAAAGGTAGAGAATGTGGGGTTTCTCATATTTTCAGCACCTTACTCCTCCATTATCATGATGTTGCCAAAATTTCATGCCAAGAGTCAGAGATTTGGTTGAGGAACAACTCAAACATTTGCCTTACCCCATGAAACAGTCTGTGGTTAGCTTTCCTCATCCCTTCCATCTGATCTGTGTCAGTACTAGAATAGGAATTTCATCCACAGGTCCTTGGGTTTTGTTGTCTCTCAGTCAACAGAAAACTCAGTGAAGACCACTTTGTTCCTTGACTAAGAACTGTATATTTGCATTAAAAGGTCTCAATTTGCCACTCAGTGAGCTGTGCGACAAGACCAATATATTTTCCCCCAGACTGCTATGCCACGAAATAGCTGGCCTAAGAGTCATTTAGTCCATCTGCTGGGTCTGTTGAAACTTCTGCTTGACAAGGAGAAAATTTTCCATGTTATCGCAAATTTTTATTGTCTTTGTGCATCAAGACCTTCTTTATAGACTAGAGAAAATAACACACTAATCCAGAGATGAAGAATTTGAATATTGTGTTCATGCCAGTATTTGCAATTCCTCCATCAGAACAGATTTCTTGAGTTACTTACAAATCGTTGCTAAATTTATTATTCCACAAAACAGAGCAGAGGAACCATCACTAGTAATCACAGCCCATGTTCTATTGCCCTTTTTGCTTCATAATTAAAAAAAATAATTCTATTCATTTACATCTCCATTTTTAGGCCACCTGGAGCATTTTAGAGAGGCAGACCTTGCTATGGACTGTTTGATCATTCTAGCATGTTGAATGTGTGTGGTGACACAGTATTAGAGCTATAATTGACGAGTGCCTCTGGGGGTGGGTGGAGGGAGCACACGCAGAATGTTTTAGAGAACTCATGCAGAGGTAGCAAGATAAGCTCTGGAGGTGGGGAGGCATTAGCATGAAGAGGTATTGCCCAGAAAAGGAAAAAGGAGCTATTTAATATGCCAGATCTATACAATGATGTTTAAGAACATATGCAATGTGACAGTTTATGCAACTGCAATATATGAATATAATGCAAGCATGACAACAGTGTTTACAGTTATGGTGTAGCCCTGTTCAATTCTAAGATAACTAAGAGATTACTTTGATGATGGCAGTGGGTGTCTACAACAGCCTTCGCAGCATGCAGTCATGGAAGAGTTAGCAGTACCCTGCTATGGTTATGATTGCTGCACCCAAATTCCTGGATTTTTTTTTTTTTTGTGCTGAAAGGCCTGCTTTTGTTCCTGAGCATCCCTGTTGATGGCTTAAGGCCTCAGGATGTTGCATGTGGCCAGGGTAATCTGCTAAAAGAACAGCCACCGTAGCAGCTGATGCTTACGACTTGGTGGTAACAATGCTGGCCCTCTTCTGCTGACCCCACCCTTGACATCCTTGATTTTTCCATTTAACTGCTTAGACAACATGACCTATGGCTCTCTGGCCTTCCTTCACTCCATTTTCTGGACAGATTCATCATTACTGAGTCACTTGCTGAGCTGATCCAAAAGTGACAAATCATAACTTCTTCCTATTATCCTGTCTTCATCTTGCAGCTCTTCCCCAGGGGACACCATTCCCTGAAACTAAAACTACTCAGAGGTCAGATGTGATCTCTGCTTTCATTGATCTACACACCCTAAACATGCCATTTTTGCACTTTCTGTCCAAAGTTCTACAAATCATATTATATAAGCAAGAGAATAAATCTTTTCATGACAATATCAGCAGTTTAATTGTTGTCTTACACATACAGTGATAAGGATAGTAGAACAGAAAAAAAATTTTACTCTGACAAGGATTAAACAAAATAGCACAGCTTTGGAGAAACAAAGCATGTAACTTAAGCAAACAGAAGTCATGCAAAACATAACAGGATGCCAGCTTAGCTTTGCAAGTCCGAAAAAGCAGAAGTTATGCAAAGCAACCATGTTGCTTTGGTTGCTCAAAATGATAGCTGAGGAACAGGCACCTAAAAAGGACACTGGACATTGAAGACAAACCCCAAAGAACCATATAAGGACTTCCAAAAAGAGGGTGTGACTACGTAAAATAAAGTAATTCATGTACATCCCAGTGATCAGGGATAGCCAATGAGTATGTCATCAGTGTGTATGATTAAACTCTCAGTTTTGAGCTTTTACCAACGTTCAGGGCACTCAGTTAAAGGAAGGATTCTGTGAGTGATCAGCACACTACAGTAAAGACTGCAGCTTTCTAATACTCAAACCTGTGTTAGAAAGATTTTATCTGGCCAATATCTGTATCAATGTTAAGGTTTTATGGTTAGGATGGGACAATGATACATTAGTACACTAGTCTTTCACCACAGGCAATTATAAATCTGTTTCTTATGTTAACGTAAGTGAAGTTATATTAAGGTATTATTGTGTGCCAGTGGTACTCAGCCCTCTGTGAACATAGACTGCTACAGACATTGTGTTTTCTTTTCCATATTTATATAAAGATTTTTTCTTTCTGATATAATTTGCAATTTACAAAGTATGTCACCTTATGAGCTATGTGACATAGCATGGACCATTTAAAGTGGGAGATGTTTGGGTTTTTTTGACTAAGTACTGATAGTAAATCTGATCCTATATAAGTGGTGGCGGAGTTGGGGCTGAGCACAGCAAAACACCCACAGCAGAGTGTATAACTCATCAGGTTGTTTTGCTAGGACAGGAGATGGTTATTGTTGAAGGTTCTGAGAAGGAGGACTAGGGATGCAGGACCTGCATCCCTGTCACTCCTACAGGATGCAGCTGACTGAGTTCACTAGTGCTTTTCCTCTCACCCAACCAGAACCCAATGAGGCCAAGAGCACCTTAAGCCTGATTTCACCTACTTTTAGGTTGCGCTTTGTATGCACTTATTGATATTTTCCAACAAAAACCCTCACCCTTATTTGAATGGAAAATATCTTCCAGATGATCTTACTAGGAGACAATACTTGACCAACTGTTTCCCTGTGTATGACCTTTCAGCATTCACATATTCATTTTCTTGTTCTTCCAAATGGCTCTGGGAATGAGTTACATTCCAAGCTGTAATTAGTAATGATCCCTCTGTGAAGCTAAATACAATTTCTAGAAGAGCAGTTGCTTATCTACTGCCTAGTAAAATATATGCCATATATTATAGCTAACACATTACATTATATAATACAATCTAATGCACTATATTGTACCATACAATGTATTGTAGTTACTACAATATATTGTATTGTACAATATATTGCACTTAATACAATACATGGTATATTTTTCCAGGTATGTGTTTATAAAGACATTTGTAATTTTTCTTGCTAGTATTTTTAACAAAACTATAAAATAAAGAATGGTAAATTTTCCCCAAACCTTTTTTTTCCTTGCCATTTCTGCAGAAATTGAATGTTTAGTCCAGGCAGAACCTGTAATTTAGCTGTTCCATGGCTCCCATCACCTTTGAGTCACGTTCACAGAGGGTACTACAGCTTGCATGATTGACTCCCACTATTGCCTAGCTGTCTTTTACGTAATGTTATGTCTCATATCCCATATCACAAAAAACTCTTCTTTCCCTGGGAAGCTCTAAAAAAATTTGGTCAAAAAATCATCAAATTAAACTTAAAATTGGTGAAAAAGGTAAATTATGTTAACATACAGCAGAGTGGAAAGTTAGGCCTATCCTGAAATATATTCTTTATTAGATTTTAAACTACACATATGCTTCAAACACTTGTTGGCTTAATAAGGTATGTTTGATGGAAGTAACCATTTTTTCAGTATGAAGATTTTGAACTTACTTTTTTCCACTTTTCAGTTACAGAGTATTGAGGCCTTACTGTGTTTTAATTACACTTGTGTAGAAATATCTCCCTACAATGATAATTTCATCTTGGGAACACTGGCATTTGCATATTGTTGAGTACATTCATTAAGGTATGTATGTGCCCAATTTTCAGAGAAGATATTAGCAGATCATTAATCATTTGTGTACATTTACTGCTAGCTTGGTGATTGAATTTATGCCAACCTTACTAGAATGAGCTGTCACACAGCATTAGTCACTTTTTTGCTTTACATTGGTGACAGAGGAAGTAGAACTTCTGGGAACTATCCAAAGCTCTATTAGTGGTGGTGGCAGGCCTACACCTCTTTGAAATACCTCAAGAGATGGTGACTCAACCACTTTCCCTGTTCTAGCCTGTTCAAGTGCCTGACCACCCCTAAGCAGAGAGATTTTTCCTAATATCCAATCCAAACATCCCCAGGTAAAACTTGAGGCCATTTCCTCTCATCCTTCACTTGTTACTTGCAAGAAAAGACCAACCCTCATCTCCCTATAAGCTCCTTTCATGTCATTGTAGAGAGGGATAAGCTGTCCCCTGAGCCTCTTTTTCTCCAGGCTAAACAACTTCAGCTCACTCAGCTGTTCCTCATAATCCTTGAATTGAAGAGCCTTCAATTCACTGGCCCTTAATCTGAATTTACAGTTTTGTTTTGGTTTGGTTTGGTTTTAATTATATCCAATACTTTATCATTTACAGGACTCAGTAGTCTCAATAACTAAGCTGTCAATAAACTGCAGCATTATTTAACTGCCATTAAAATCAGCATTATACCACTACTGATCCTCTTTTACCAGTTTGTAAATAGGTCTCCACAGAGAATTTCAACCCTTAATCATTGAAGTCTTGCTAACAAATCTTGGTAGTAACAACCATATATCCGCGTCATGTAGGAAGACTTCCAGATCCTCCACATTTTCTTGAGCTTTATGTATTAATATGGAGGTAACTTATATTAATTTAACATTTTGCTTGTAATAGTCTTACTATTCAATTATGATTATATTCTTCCTTCACAGTTCTCAAGCTCCATCAATGCAATGAAATATTTTCTGCCTGGAAAAGTCATTCCAGATTTGTATACAAAAGTAATTAAAGTATCAACTGGTAATTATGAGGTGAATGTTTTAAGCAAATTTATAGAGTTGCATGGTCTGGTTTTGGTAGCAGTGGGGCTACAGAGATGTCTTCTATGAGAAACTGTGGGAAGTTCTTTCATGTACCTGGTGGCTCCAAAGATGGACATGCTGCTAGGCTAATTAGAAATGATGGTAACACTTCTCTGATAATGTATTTAAGAAGAATTCAAAACCAAAAGGGGTTGCAGAGTTGTAATTTTGACTAGAGAAGAGCAGAGAGAGAACATGTGAGAAGAACAACTCTGCAGACACCAAGGTCCGTGGAGAAGGAGGGGCAGGAGCTGCTCCAGGCTCTGGAGCTGAGATTCCCCTGCAGGCCGTGGCGCAGGCCGTGGTGAAGCAGCTGTGCCCCTGCAGCCCATGGGGATTCACAGGGATGCACAGATCCACCCACAGCCCATGGTGGTGCTTGTGCTGGAGCAGGTGGATGCCTGGAGGGGGCTGTGATCCTGTGGGAGACCTGTGGAGAGAGGGGCCCTGGCCCCAGGCTGGAGCAGCCTCTCCTTGGGGGGCTGCACCCCATGGGAAGAGAGCCACGTCACAGCAGTTTGAGGGGGACTGGTGCCCATGGGATGGACCCACATTACAGCAGTCCACAGAGAGTTGTTGCTCCTGAGATGGAGCCATGTTGGAGAAGTTGATGGAAAACTGTCTCCTACGGGAGAGTGCCCATTGTGCAGCAGGGGAGCAACTCCTCTTCCTGAGCAGTGGGAGAATGATGAACTGACGAAAATCAAAATATTTGAGTAAATTTCCTTTTTTGGAACAGCTTTCCTTAAAAAAGTTTTCCTTAAGAATTGTTTTTCTCCTCATGCACAAAGTGACATTACACACATTTATGAATAATAATAATGTCTTACATTTTAAAATCTTTTGTCAGGAAGTACTAATTAATCAACCGAACAGCAACTACTCATTCTGTTTTGCATTATTATGATGTTGTCATGCAGCTGACAGCTAACTGGAGAGATAGAGAGAATATTTAAATACCAAATACATTTCTTCAGCCTAGTCAGAAAAGTTGCTCTGCAATAAGAAGCATTTCCCATGCTTAAATGATTGTCAGGTAAATTTGCTGAAAACTTGTCAGGCAGCAAGTAGTTTATTTGGAGTCAGTGTGATCAAATACCTATACAATATTAACACAGAATAATGAAGTCACAGAAACTATACAAATTAAAATTTATTCCAGTGCATAATTTCTTGGAAAAAGCTTGTTGCACAAATGTATTTGCCACAATACTGGAAATAGAGTAAGGCATTGTGCATCAAATTGTTATCAGGAAATCAGGGGGTTTTCCAGTTTTCTTTGGAGTTTACTTTATTGTTGTTGTTATTGTTGTTGTTGTTTTTCCTGAAAGCTCAGAATGAATGTGGAAGAATTGATAAGGCAAACTGGAAAGATAAAATGAGATGAGCAAAACAGAAGACTAAAATAAAGGAAAATGGGAAGTATGGCTTAATGGTGGTAGTGTTTGATGGTCATCATAGCATGGTGATGCTATGTTGTTGGTTGGACTTGATGATCTCAAAGGTCTTTTTCAATCCTAATTATTATATGATTTTGTAAAATAGAAATATATGATTTTGTAAAATAGAAATATATGATCTGAGCTTTACAATGAAAGTAAAGGGGAAAAGTACAAAAAGTAATGAAATGTGCTAATGGAAAATAAAAAAGTAGTGTGGTAAGTCTGTACTCCTACTGCCCAAGGATACATTTTTCCTCCTTTTAGCTTGTGGGTTAAATCAATAAGAAATTTTTTCCTGACTTTGCATTTTATTTTGTCTTGTCCAGTCATTACATCCTGCAGAGATGAAAATTATTATCACTGTTCAGAAAAGGTACCAGTTGCTGCCTTGGCCAGAATATAACTAACTAAAAGAATCCTGAAGACTGGTTTTCAGTACATTTTTTTCTTTAACAATAAAATGACAGTGCTTTAGTCTTCTCCTTTGGAAGAAGTTGTTGGAAAGTATTGTTTATTAACTGTCTCTCCCTATTCTACCCAGCCACATGTTTTCACAGATCTCAAGGGAACCAGTATCTTTGAGACTTCTGTCCACTTGGATTGGAATGGCATTAGACAGTAAAATAGGAGGAGGTGAGAAAGACAGGTTCAGATAAACAAAGAGGTATAATGGTCCAATATGTCCAGTTGTCTCCTGGAAAAATCCCCTAAAATAACTATGTGAAGCAATACTTAAATTTTTTCTATCCCCATATGCCTTCTTGCTCTACTTTGTAGAGAAATGTAGAGACCAAAAACTATTAAATAGCTACATTTGTCTGTAAGGATCACAAGACTCTTTTCTCTCTCTGTACAAAGTGCAAAGATCCTTTCACATGAAATGAGCACATGCTCTGTTTACATATGTCTTGTCATCTTCCTTTATGGTCCAGGACATCAGAGCACATGCAATGCAGAGCATGAATTCATAGCAAGAATACTTTGCTTCCCTTTCAATTTCTTACTGGCCTAGAGAGATAACTAAACAGAAGTTTCCCCTAACAAGAATATCAGCTGAAAAAATTAATTAGATAATTAGCTCAAAGTAACTCATCGTATTTGCTGTGTATTCTAGTCTGTTGCTTGTTTTTCTTCTCTTCCGTAACCAATACCTTTTGTCTTATATAACAAGCTATTATTATTAGGCTAACGTCACTCAAAAGTCTGACTCAGCTATTCATAATACTAAAGATAAAGGAACACTTACTGCTGGCTTTCAGATGGGTTTTAAGTTATTCTGTTCCCACTGAGTCAGGAGCTCTTTGCCAAGAGCTTTTGAAATCTTCCACTTCTGCCATTTGAACTTGTGCCTTTTTCACAATAGTAAGCAGCACATTCAGACCCTCAGTATGTACACCCACACACCATGTCCTGCTCATACATCAATTTACATTTACTTTGTTATTCTGCCAACCTTTCTTAATTCTACCAGTCATCCTTCCTTTCTGCAATTCAAATGAGTCATGGAATGCTTCGACCTGTTGTAGCACAAGAAGTTTTCCTACATTCTTGTTGAAAATTGTTTCCTGAGAGCCTCACTGCAAGCAGTGACTTTTAAGTACTTTCTAAATAAGGTCTTGAGAATTATTTCTGTAAGTATGTATTCATTTAGCAGCTGAAGTACCCTAGCTCCATAATGCATTCCCCAGCAATATTTTTGGGGAATTTTAGCTCCTACCTTAATCAATAAAATTGATAAAATCGATGAAATCCCTGTTTCAGGACTGGGAGAAATGCTCTTCAACTGTGGTCCCTTAGATTGTAAAGCTCTGTATTTGGTCTGGCTGAGATGGAGCTAGTTTTCCCACAGCAGTCCTCACACTGCTGTGCTTTGCATTAGTAGCTGGAAAGGTGTCGATAACACAGCAGTGCCTTGGCTGCTGCTGAGCAGTGCGGGCACAGCACCAGCTTCTCCTTTCACAATTAGGCTGGGATGAGCAAGATCTTGGGAGGGGACAGAGCCGGGACGGCTGACCCAAAGTAGCTGAAAGAGTATTTCATATCATGTTATGTCTGGTCAGCAATATAGCAATACAAGCTACAATACAGCAATACAAGCTAAGGGAAAGGAGGAGGAAGTGGGGGAGGGGGGGAGAATATTTGTTCTTATGATTATCTTCCAGAGCAATTGCACATACAGAAGCTTTACCTCCCAAGAGGTGGCTGGACATTACCTGCTGATGGGAAGTAGAGAATAAATCTATTGTTTTCCTCTGCTTCCACATGCAGCCATTGTTTTTACTTTATTAAACTGCCTCATTCTTTACTATGTGTTTTTTTCATCTTTCTCCCCTCCTCCAGTCCTCCTATGGAAGGAGGTAACTAAGTGGCTTGGTAGGCACCTAACATCCAGCCAGGGTCAACCCACCACAAACTCTTAATTTTGCACAAATTCTAATCACAGGCCTTCTGTGAGCATACCTAAAGGGGTCTGCAACATGTTTCTGCATTGTTTCCTTCTAGAACTCTGCTTTCTCCTCATGACCAGACTAAACACACAAATCTTCTTAACAGCTGCCGAGTTGTACACAGGTAACTGCTATTCAGTTTGCTAAAGCTTGTTAAACTCAAATGGTCATTCATTACAGTAACAAGACACATCAATCACCACAGCACAACTCTGCCCCTTTCTATACCTAAAGATTTCAACTAAGTGCTTAGAAAAGCAAGTTAAATAAATCTACTCCTATTAAATGGGAAAACAGGAAAAAAGACATTTTCAGAAGCATGGTGGTGATTCCACAGGGCACAGAAACCTGTGAAACAATTCATCATGGGGGTTTTTAGGCTCCTGTTTCATTCAAGCAGATCAACTCTAGAGATAATCAGTCTCCCACTGCTTCCTTTCTGCTTTCCAGAGTTGAGAATTCTCTAAAGTAATTGAAATGTAAATCTCTCTTATACATTGTCCCAGGGACAGTTAGAGAAGTTTTGGCAAAGTTCTTTAAAGAAGGGAGGGTTGCAGATGGTAGAGCTGATTGGGGGGGGGGGGGGGGGGGGGTGGGGGTGTGTAATTAGTGCACAGCAGCATCGGGGTGAATCCTAAATTTAAAATTAGTTCAAAACTAGGATTTGGATGACTACTACTTGTCATTGTTTGAAGAAGCTCAGAGTCCATAACTTAGTCTGGCTCAGTGGAAGTATGCAATTAGGAGAGCTGAGACATTGGGTTCTGTTTCCACATTTTCATTGCTCAAATATCTTCAATTCCTTCTGTCTCTCCTCCCTGCCCATTTGGATCACCATAAACAGTAAGCTCTTTGAAGCACAGACCATCTCAACACATTCTGTGCAGTTGCAAATCATTGTCTTAACCCTTTTGTTCATCTACACTAAAGATTTTCCCTTTCAAAGATACACTGGTGGCTACAGCAGAGCATCCTTTCAGAAGAGAAACATCATGCACATCAATACTCTTGTTAATCATGTTCAACTCATTTGGCAGCTAAAAAGAAAACAGAAAAGGATGTTGATCCCAAGAACCTTGATTTTTACCTTATACTTGTCTCTTAAATCTTGCTCAAAGACAAATAGGGAAAATTAGATAGACAGACAAAATTTCATCTGCTGAAAACTATGTCTGTCACATGAGCATCTGATGGATGTTAAATGTACTCAGTGCAGACAGCTCAGTGTGCAAGCTGTAGTGCAGGCTGCAGACTGAGCTCTGCCAGGACATGAGCCTGAGCCTTAACAAGAAGCAAGAGGCCATGGACTGCTGACCCTTTGCACATCAGAGGGCACGGGGACATGTGGCTGGCCAGGTGATGGGACACCGAGACACAGCAGGAGCTGAGGGCTCTGGATGAAAAGGGAGACTTTGGTGTGCTTAGACTGTGAAGGTGTGAAAGCCCAGGGATTCCTTTGTTCAGGGTCCCTCCTCAGAGGCACCAGCTCGAGCTATTATCTTGTTATTTAGTTATCACATCAAGATTAAACTATTTTAAAGATCTTGACATGTGAGACTTTGTTTTAGGAAACTTGGGGTTGAGCCAGTGAGGAATGCTGGTCCAACTGAGAGCGGGGAGATGTAGCTGCAAAGGGATTCCAGCTCAGGTGGTGGAAATGTGACTGCCAGAGTGGCTCCTGGGTTGTTGGACAGGGAAGCTTCCTTAGCATGGAGATTTCCTCTTACAGTCAAAGAGTTTTTCCCTTGTGCCCTGAAACTGAATGAGACTCATGCCTGGGCAGTGATGTCTCAGGATGCGTCTTAGTGATTAATTGAGAACCAGAGAATTCTCCTGAAAAATGATCTTGGGAAATTCTTTCCCTTCTGTTCGGAGATGTGCAGACCATGGTAGAACTACTGGGTGCGATACCACGGCTCTCCTGCTCAGGTCTGCCAAATGACTCACGCTGTAACAGGGACGGCATGAAAGTTACTCCTGATGTCTGTCTTGACATTTGGGGCACTTTGATCTCACTACAAAGTGTGCAGCTTTCTCCATTAACTGATCACCTATTCAGAGACATGAGGCTGAGATCTTCAGTATTTTGACACAGTGACCTATTTTTTTTATCAACCCTTTAGCCTATCATTCATAAGTAGTTTTACCATCTCATTTGGGTGTTGTTAGGAGATGATTTTTTATAATATTGCATATTTCTAAACTACAATAAGATTAATTCAATAGACAATAGATACCAGCAGACATCATCTCATTATTCAAAGCATTACCCCTTTACTCAGCTAGAAAGTATATGTTCTCTGATCAGAGGATTTATGTTACTCCTCTTATGACACTAGATCAACTTAGATTAGCTAAATTATTAGGTATAAAATTTTAAATACCTTTTTAGCTTCCCTCCAAATATTTTACAATAGTTAATGAATTAAATTGTATTTTAAGCTGACACCTTCTCATCTCAAAACTCCTTTATCATTTTGGAAGATGGCAATATAAAGAGACATTTTAAAAGCCTCTTTTTTCATTTTACATGCACAAAACTAATATTTAATTGCTATTTAAACCCGAATTATGAGCCAGAAGTTGGCATACACCACAGTTTAGCTAACATTGCTACACAGGCTACATTAGCAAAGAAGTCAACCGCACAATAAAAAGGAGCTATTCTGCTGCTAGACATAAATCACGTTGCTGAAGGACAGAATCTGTACCTACAATGGATACACATGTAAGAGTTTTGTGGGTTTTATTTGGCACAGAACCACTACATTGGCTAGAAGCACTGGCAAACCTCAGATCTAAGTATTAAATGCTCAGACTCTATTCACCTCCACAAAGGACCTGCTGGACCAGGGAGCTAACCACAGGGAAATGGTACTGCAAGCCCACTAAATGGAAGCAGGCAGAAGCATCAAAAAGGTGAAGATCTGGTCCCATCTAGAGCACAGCTGTGTGGGATGGACATGTAATAACTGAAGGATTTATTAGGTCTGCAGCGAGTACCCACACGCCCATGGCCAGGAGGAGGTAGGGAAGCAGCCTCTGAGTCCATGTTCCTCCTGGGCCAGGACCTAACTTTTAATCAAAACCATTCAGAAGTGATGCCTGAGCAGAGCCAAGGAAGGCACCTGAAGTAAAGATGCAGTCAAAGAGGGATATGGGAAAACAAAATCCAGCTGTGGTTTGAATAATCATACCTCAGAATAACCAATTAAATACTTAGGCCACTCTTTTTCACTCTTCTCCTTTTAATAGCTGTGTGGTGGGAGCTAAGCTGATATGTAGATTAGAAAAAATGCTGGAAGTAGAAGCATGTACTAGAGGAACAAGTTCCAGCCAAGACACATAGGAAGGCAGCTTTTACTTCAGCTACTTACATTAGTTTTATAAGCACTTCTATGCACAGGTGATATGGATGCACTCATGTATTTCATGAACAATAACTAATTAACTGGTATGTGGGCCAAATTAGAGAGAATCACTCACATCTTAACATTAGCAGATCAATGCAGCTATTCATTAAAATAATGCTTATATTCTGTAACCATTTCCTACGTGATCTGAGGTTCCATTTTCTCTGTAGCATCACTGAAGATAATGGGGACTTCGAATCCTCACATTGCAATCAGGAAGAAAAGTATGACCACATAATTGCAGTTTGCATTTTATCTTCTGAACTGGTTTATGTCAGTAATGTCAAAAATCAAGTTTCTGAACTACACTATCTTATCTTGCACATTTGACATACCTGAGCTCATAGTGTGTGTTTCTTTGCATGTACACTTTCAGAGTTATTATATCAGTAAATTATCTGTAAGACGAAAAATTCTCTTTTATAAATGCCAGAGTTGCTCTGTCTGTGGACTCTGCAATCTTCATTAAATTAAGGTTATTTAGTGCACAAGAAGCACATCTCAGCTTTGAAGATGATGAGGTCATCTTCTTCATGGTTCCTCCTGGTGAAAAAGATCATGCTAGAGAGGGAAATTTCTGGTGTTTGTTTTGCTAAAATGGTCCCTTCAAGACACTTCCACTTGTTTCAAATTAGGGAAAACCCAGCTGCTCATTTTACAAATGTATGGGCCAATGTAAAGTATTACAATCCCACAGCAGAGTCAGTGTAGAAAGACAGATGTTTTCAGCTCCTGCTAAAGGTCTTTTTAACTTCCTCAGTTAGCCTTTTGCTGGCATGCTTTTAGGGTTCACAGACCCCTCTGCTCCACATGACATCTGCAGAATCAATAGACTAGCAGTTTCAGTAGTAGATCCCAATAAAGAGTTTGAAACTTTAATTTTCAAATATTCCTGAACCTGACTCAGATGCTTATGTACACTAGTCCTTAAACTTATTTGTTCTTTAAAAGTTATTTTTCCTAACACCAAACGCAGAAATTAATTTTTCTTTGAAGTCAGTTGAAATCATAAATCATTATTTTGAGGACAGGGGCCAGAAAATTGTTTCCAGAGCAAAGATGAAAGCAACATGGAATGTGAAAGAGAAAGCCAGTCTCCCAGTAAGAGCAAATGGCAAATATGGGCTTCCTTTTTGGGTCAAATTTTGTCTGACACAGAATATTCGTCTTTTAATGTGTGCAATATTCCATCACTATTTAAAACATTCTGTGAACTTTCAGGGCAGAAACAACAAAGTCAACAAGCAATACAGCGTAATGGGAACTCTTGACAGCGAGATCGGCAAGAATGAATGGAGAAGGTAAACTGGACTTGACTGAGGCTTTATTTTCCCTTTTTCCATGTAAATACTGTTTCTTTGAAGTAACATTAGCAAAAGCAATTCAAAGCTCAGCTATGTGTACACAGCACTGTTATTTCTTTACAGAAACTTTTGTTGTAATAAAAAAAGTAAGACCTTTTACCTTGATACAGAGCTTTTCATCTTCAAAGCATTCTCACAGATACATTCTAGCTAATCTGAACACCCCTTAACACAGTTGATGTTGATTACTATCACAATTCTGATTCAGGAGGGACAGAGTTTAGATTATGTATATGGACGAAAGTATTTGATGTCTGAAGAGGGATTAAAACTCAAGGGTCACTACATCCTAATTGCCCACAACAGACCTTTCCTCAGCTTTGGTTTGTACTGTGAAGAATTATCTTCCTATACACAAACTGTTTTCTGTATTTACCTAAATAATATACTATTTTTGTAATTAAAGTGTTTCTTACACTAACATGTTTCTGTCCATGTGATCAAGGTTTCCAAACTCTGTCAGCCCTATGACCAAAACTGTTAGAATAGTTGTGGAGGACTTAAATTGTCAGGTCTTCCTAGACTTCTAAGGACTTTCAGAGTTTTCGGGTATTGGCTACATGTAGAGCTCCACAAAAATTCCCTTGAGACATAGAAAAATTACTTTACATTTAAGTTTGAAAGGCATTCATCTGATACATTAACTACCTATTTTCATCTAAAGGTTCTTTTGTATTTTTTGAATGGTGTAATGGTTAAATTATTTTTACACATTATTTTAACTTCAGCTAAGGAAACACTGCCCATGAGACAAAGCCAACAAAAACACTGCAAAATAAAAGCAGAGAAATTCCAAATAATTGTGAATTTATTTTATTTTTGAAAAAATGAAACATCATATAACTGTTCCTCTTTATTCAGAAAAATGGATTTACAGTTCGTCATTTAGAATATGAAGTACAAAATGCAATCTCTGCAATCTCTGGGAAAATACAAAACTATAACTTTATTTTATGGCATTCTTTTCTGCAATGCCATAAATGGAATTGAGACCTGAAATTGCAATGTCTCTAGTAATCCTGTAACAAGCTTTTTATAAGCAATTCAGCAGAGGAGAATTGTAGGATTAAACAGAAAGACTTGCCAAGAATTATTCATTAAAAGATCCTGCACAGTAAAAGAAGAAAACATGCCTTCAACAGAACAAGAAATACATGGCAAATTTCAGTATTATTGTGGTATTATGGCTACACACTGAAGCCATAAAAGAAGTTAGCTGTAACTTCAACTGAAGAAGTTAATATGTGGCATCACTCATGTCCTTCTTTCTCCTTGATTTTCCAAAGTATGCTCTACATTTTGACCTGCAGTAAGAAAGTTTCAGCCTTTGTAACAAACATCCCATCAGCATACAGAGATTGCCAGCACACACTGAAGACAGAGTTTTAAAAAAAAGTGTTTAAAAAAATAGTGTTAAAAAAAAAATGTTCAAAAGTGTTGAAAGCTGCACAGAGAGCACATTCCAGCTGAAGTGTGAGTTCAGCACTAGCTCCTACTATCTTAAGTTATTGGGAATATCCATTTCTTTCAGTATACAAGGGACTATCTCAAGGTCGTAGCAGTTGAAATGTAGGACATATGTCCAGTGACAAATCTGAGCCTGCATTTACTAGCAGACATGTGACAGTTTTTAACAGGCAGGTTAAGTGGCATGTGAAAATACACGCCTGGTGGCCAAGGTGTCTTCAGTCGATAAAGTTGCTTCAAAGAAAATATATCAAACACTTTTACAAGCAAGTACTCCCAATTAACAAGATAGTGGCTCTTTTTGAAAGTTATACATTTTATTAAAATATATATATAAATTTGTAATGCCTATAGAAATAAAATGCACAAATACATAAAAACTATTGATGTGTCTCCAAATATAGGATTATGGTACAGTAAAACAAGTGTTCCTCCTAAATGTATGGACTGGTAGCAACAAGAAAAATACCACAGATAGGAAAATCTTAATTATTAATACACAATAAAATGTCTATCTTTTTCTATCACTTGAAGCTCTGTTTAGCTTGGAGAGCTAAATATTCGTGTTTAGCATGTCCATCGTTTAGCTTGTGTTTAGCTTGGAGAGCTAAACATGTGTAAACTTTCTATGTGTCTGTACTTCAGAAAGAACTACTTTTCTTTTTTGCAAAATGTGCTCCAGTTTGTTCTCAGACATCTTTTTGGATACTGAAAAGACAACTCTTAATTCAGAGTACATTAGAACTCTAAATTAATTAGAATTTTATTTAAAACAAACCTCTTTTACTTAGTTAAAAATATTCTAAATTAGGAATTTTCATATAGGTTAGAGTTAGAATTTAGATCTCATTTTGCCGTTTTGGTACTCCAAGGCTAATCAGCACTTTTTCGCTTCCTGTTGCTGGGGTTTTTTTTGCTTCAGGCATGTGGGGCTCAGTTTAGCTCCACCTCTGTTGGCAAATCCAAGGATTTGAATGGGCAGGGGGGCAAAGTCAAATAAACCGCTGTTTCCGGGAACATGGAAAGGTGGTCCGACTGAAATCCGACTGAAATATAGACCCTCTGACAATTACGATTTCAGAGAGACCGAGCCAGGGCTCGGCAATCTGAGCACACAGTTGCACCTTCCGGTAGACAAACTATTTCCATCACACCTCCCGTAGCACCACTCCGGCTCCACGCAGCAGGGGCTCCCAGAGTCGCCGCGGAGCCTGCAGGTGGGAAGGATTAAGGAGCAAGCACGACGGGCTTGCGGCGTTGGGCACGGCAGGGCGCCCGCTCCCCTCACGGCCCGGCGCTCCCGGGCCCGCGGCGCTGCAGGGCCACAGCGCGGGCGGGTGCTGCCCCCTAGCGGCGGGCAGCGCCCTTCCCCGGCGGGCTGAGCGCGGCCCCCGCGGCACCGCCCCGCCCTCCCGCCAGCATGGCCGCCGCCGCCGCTGCCGCCTCCATGCCTGTGAAGGTAAGCGTGCTTCCGCCCAGCGGTGCCTCAGGAGGGAGGGGGTGGCGTCCATCGTCGCCCGCAAACCCTCCCCGCCGCCGTCTCGGGGCGGGTGCGGGAGCCAGATGGCGGGAGCCGTGCCGCTGCCCTCCCGGCGCTGCCGACCGCGTGCCGAGAGGCGCTGCCGTCTCTGCTTGCTTCCTGCCTTCCTCCTTCTCTCCCTCCTGCCCGCTGCATTTTTCCCCGCTTCCTGCCGGCTTCCCGCCCTCCTGCTGCGCCGCCTGTCGGGAGCGGGCCCGGAAGCGCGGTGGCGCCGCTGCTCTGGGGGGCGCCGCTCCCTCGCCAAGGCCCGTGCTGGGGCGCCCGCGACCGTCCCGGAAGGGACTTTTCTTTTTTCTTTTTTTTTTTTTTTTTTTTTTTTTTTTTTTTTTTTTTTTTTTTTTTTTTTTTTTTTTTAATTCGGAGAAATCGCCTTTTCCGGTTATCTGACCCACGTGCGGTGTGTTGGGTTTGTCACTGAGAGGAATCGTGGCGGGTCTGTAGCTCTGGGCTCTGTTTTTAAACGTGCACGGAGCTCTAAGCTTTGGTAGAAGTAAGCAATGCAAAACTTCCTCTCTTAAGACTAATTTCTTGTGGGTTTGAAGAGCTGCTTAGAGCGGTGATGGCACCAGAGGTGAGCAGGCCAGTACTCAGGCTGAAATTTGAGTTTTCACATACTGTGCGTTATTTTTCTGCCATGAAGTAAAAAATCCCAGTCCTTTTGGATGTAGAAAACAGTTAGAACCCGTCTTCAGTGTACAGATTTATTCTCTAAAGTACAACTTATACTTAGCTTGATGTTTGTCTTCTTTAAGCAAAATTATTTGTAATGCTATCCTCATCTCTTTCTCAGTATCCCCAAAATACAGAGAAGAATACAGAAGGATTTGTGTGTGTTTAGTTGTCAAAAAGACCCATAGATGATCATGATATGTACTAGTTTAAGACCCGCAGGTGAACAAGTGTAGGCAGTCACTACAGAGATACCACTATGCCTTTCACTTAAACCTTTGAGAAGTTCATCAAACACCACATGAAGAAAGGCATACACCCGTTAGTGTGATTGTTTCTTGGACTTTGATGAGAAATGGGTTTGATTTTTGTAGTTACTGTTGTGATAACTTTTTGTTAGGTTTCACTTCTGTTGCTCTTCACCCCGCTGTTTGAAATTCACTGTATTGTAATGCCATTTTGCTTGAGATTTAATTCCAGATTGCCTTTGATACAGGCTCCATTAAATTTTACAAGTTATATCCTTTGTGTCCCTTTGTAGGATGCAAAGTCTGGAATGGAGAATACAGTCTTACATCTTTCCATTCTTGAAGTCATTCCTAGGTGTGAGGTCAGTTCTCTTGCTTTTGAGGAAAGGTGAAACTCTTCTTCCTTGGTCACATCCTCTCTGCCTTCCCATGTGTTCAGCTCCTGGGCTGGCAGCTGGGAATAGAAGTCAGCACCCCTCACCGGGGTGTTGTGGTTTAGACATGACGCTCTCCAATTCAGTGTTCCCACTGAAGCCACTCCACACATCATCCCATCCCCTGCAGCAGAATGAGAGGAGAGTTGGAGGCACAAAAGGTGAAGATCATGGGTTGAGATAAGAACAATTTACTAGAAACAACAATAAGATAAGAAAAATAGTAATAACAGCTATATAATTGGGAGAGGTGAGCAGCTAATATGCAACTGCTCACCACTATGCACAGCCCAAAAATACTGAATTGTCATGCTACCCTGACCCCAGGCCCCTTCCCCTGTTTTTGGAAAATGATACTAGGTCATGTAGAATAACATCCAGGTCCTAGTCATGGCCCTCCCAGACTACTGCAAAAATTAATCCTGTCCTGGCCGGAGCCAGGATTTCTCCCACTGAGCCTAGAGCATTTGTATTCGTTTTGATAATTCACTAGGAGATTTGGAAAGCTGAATTTAGTATGGAATGAGATTTTTACGTTTAGTTCCCAGATACAAATAGTATTTCTGGAGATCATATAAGCTAGAGGAAAAATAACTGTCAGGAAAAATTAATTTTAGGGTTAGAGCTGCTAGCTTCAAGCTGACATTACATGGCTGGAGAAGCAGCTACTTCAGAAATCTCTGCTGCCTAACTTTCCTTCCACTGAAGTAGCTCTCCAGTGAATTATAAGTGAGCCCAGCATTTCTCTAGCCAGGGTTGCCTCAGGTAGCCTGATTGCCACTGCGGTAAGTTTGCAGTGGGTAAGAAAGGGCAACAAGCTCAACATAGTCTGGGTGATCTGTGCTTTGGGTTCTGCACCATGGGAGCTGTGAATGTTTTGCAAGCTCGTTGCAGCCTGCAATTTCTGACAGCAGAGCTATTAGTGTAGAATCCTGGGCAGGTACCGAACAGTGCAGCCAAAGTACATATTGATGCTGCTGCAGCCCCTGAGTTATGGAGCCTGAGAGCAAATGTGAGAGCGACCACACCAGGCCTATGCTGCCAGAGGCCGGGCATGCTGCTTTCTGTACAGGAACAGTCTGTTACTGCAATGGATCTGTGTGTTTATAATAACCTTAAAGCACTGCATTTCCAAAGTAACTTTCATGTTGTGCATCTGTGCTACTCTCTCCCGCACTGCACATTTTTCCTCAGTCCCAACAACTTTCACTTTGCTAGAGGTAAAAGTTCAGTTCCCTTTTGTATCCTAAGTCATAGGCCACTAGTGTTATACCCAGCTAAAACCAGTAAAGGGACTGAAGGAACCTTTTTTTCCCCCCTAGATTGAAAAAAAATGAGAAAGGCGCCATTTTGGTCTTGTCCTCTGGCAGTGTAGCAATCATCAGTGTTTACTGAATATATGCATGAACATTGTTAAGGATAGTCTTTTCTGGATTTTGAGTTTTGTAGTTGTTCCTGTTGCAGATCTTTCACAATTCTTAAGGCAATTTGTTATTCATCCTAAACTGTACGTAGTTTTCAGGATTTTCATGAGCAATCCACGTCAGAACCTTTGCGGTAGCTAAGCAGCACGAGTGACACGGGAACAGACCCATCAATATTCCTGCAGACAGTGGTCTGTGTCTTCCCTTGAGCTCGTGTGTGTATTCCCGGTCGGAGTACGTGGGTCGGCGCTGCTGTTTTCCTCTGCGCTTCTCCGCGTGCTCCACAGGGGGGTAGCAGAAGGAAGGGGGAGGCCGATTGTAACCATTTCATGTATCCGCGTTTGCACCGCCGGCTGTGGAAAGCTTTGTTAAAGAGGTGTTCGTAGCCAAGACCACAGAGCCTCTCGCTGCTGAAAAGAAGTGCTTAATGAGCCAGCTAATACAGTGGTTGAACAGATGGGATCTCTACGAGTGTGAAAGTAAGAAAAAGCTGGAGTAAGAAACAGCTCTCTGCGTGTTGTGGAAGGAGGGGTTGTATGTTGGAGTCTGGAAGTTTTACTTGGGAAGTTTTCAGTCAGGATAATAAGTTACGTCACAAAGGTTCAGATTTTGAAGCAAATCAGTCATGATATGTATTCAACTTGAAAGTGATACAAACTTTGCAACAACTGATCACGCTGAAGAAAAAAAAAGAGGCACTCTTTTTCTCTATGTGTGATACATGGTGACATAACTTTTAAGTTAATTAATTACTAAGCTTTCTGTTGCGAAAAACTTGACAATAACAATTCCGTCCGAAGAGTTACAAGTGTTCTGAATTCCAGAAAGATCTTCACTTGATTGAAAAGCTAATTATCCCTTGAGAGACAAAAAACAAGTTACTTTTCAATGATGAACTAGAAACAAGAAAAATCAGATGCATTTTTCTTAGCTGGAATATGCAATCACAGGCAAATAAAAACACAAATGGGATTTTAAATGGGAAAACTTAGATTTTGTTGAGTCAGCTCAAAAAACTAATTGTTTTTTTCCCCACAAAGTTTTGTTTCTTTTGGAGGTGTAATACCGTAGAGAAATGCCTGTGTCCTGGTTATGGCTATAGTAAAAATTTCCCCTCAGTCGCTGTTCCAGTGCTCTGTTTTGGGTTCTGAATGAGATTGGTGTTGATAACACACTGATATTTTGGGTTTTGCTGAGTCATGTTAATCCTAAATCAATGATTTCTTTTTTCCCTGTCTCATGGTGTGCCAGGGAGGGAGTGGAGGGGGTACGCAAACAAAACTGGGAAGGAGCATAGCTGGGACAGGTGACCTAAACTGATTGAAGGGATATTCTACACCATGGAATGTCATGCCCACTATATAAACTGGGGAGTTACCCAGAGGGTGACCATTCCGGATTTGGGGATAGGATCTGGCATTAGTCAGTGGGTGCAGAGCAATTGTATTGTGCATCGCTAGTTTTTCCCTTTTTTACTATTATTACATAATTTACCCTTGTTATAATGTTTTACTTTATTTTCAGTCATTAAGCTTTTCTTATATCAACATACAAGTTTTACTTTGATTCCACTCCCTGTTCCACCAGAGTGCAGGAGGAAAGAAGAGGGGTTTGAGCAAGTGACTGTGTGGTGCTTAACTTCCAGCTGGGCTAAAACTATGACAGCCTGATATTCAGTATGGTGGTTGTATGTAACACTTTTTGTCTATATAAACAAAAACCATTTGTTTTAATGGGCTTTCTACATGCATTTCTCACTCATTACAGGTATTCCCAAATAGTCTTAATTTATATATTGGAAATTAATGTTTAATGGCACATCTTTGTGCATTTTTTTCATAGCTTTTTCTAATTTGGTACTTAAAGAGGAGAATCATGGGGTAAGAAATTGGCAAGCTAAATACAGTTGTTTAAAATCAGGTATTTGAGATTTGCATTCTGGAAGAGTGTGGTGAGCATATTATGATTTGTTGATCTGTTGTCTGTCCTCATCCTGAGAAGAAGATACATTTTGTAGCTTCCTGGTTAGTTTTTCAAGCATGGAGTTAAATGTGAATTGCAAGAAGACTAATATGTACTTTCTGTGTAAGATTGGAATTATTGGTGGAACTGGCCTGGATGATCCGGATATCTTAGAAGGAAGAACAGAAAAATATGTTGACACTCCTTATGGCAAGGTCTGTATAATCTTTTTATTTATTACTGAAAGTTTTTGCCAATTCTTAAGATGTTTGCATGCTTTAAGAATTTTCAGAGTGGTAAATGAATGTATAAAGGAGGTGGCACAGCTGGCACCTGTATAAATGAATGTATAAAGGAGCTGGCACAACTATTTTTATTTGCTATGTATTGTGGGATTCTTAGTTTGCAAAAACAGTGTATTATTGCAAAGATTATGTGCAAAGGAGACTGTACCTTTTCTCATTGGTAGATTGGATTAATTTAGAAACTCGCTGCTGAATTTGCAATCAAGGGATAAACCCTCTCTTTCAATTTTGTGCTGGTGCATGACATATATTATCTATCAGATTGGTTCCTGGACCAGGATTTTCTGAATTGCAGAAAACTCTCCTTTGAGGTATATGAGATACCATTTTCCCTGTAACTAATGAATTATGTCTTAGATGCCTTGTACTCACATCATTTGAAAATTAAGCTCTGAAACGGTGTTTGTGAGGCTGGTACACCTAAACAATTCTCCTTTACATTGCTTCTGCCCTTTTCCTCAGCAGAGGGGAGTGGTGGCTGGGGCTGTTGCTCTATACACAGTGCTGGGTACATTTTGAAGGACAATTCCTGGCACAAGGCATTTATAGTACAGCTAGGCAAGACAAAGGATGAGGGAGTTTTATAGCCAGGAAGTTGAGGGGTAGGGATGTTCTAGTTGTCACATGAAGCTCATAGAAGAACTGGATCATAGGAAATCATGTCATAGGACATGGGGAGTCTGGGTGCTTTATAATTGTCATTGGAATTATATCTTACGTAGTCTATCAGTGTATGCTGGTATACATGCAAAAAAATCTGGTATCTGATAGCAAGTGCTATTTTGTGACTGGAAGCTTGCCAGAAAGCTTAGTGGTATGGTGTGTGCTTGAAAATCAAATCCATGCCTCCGCTCAAAAATGGTTTAAAATGGAGTATAAAGAGCAAGAGGAGTTTGTATCCACACCATTAGGAAGGGGAGTGTATTAAAGGAAGTGAAAACATAATCACAAGAATGCATTTGACTTTTCTATCCTCTTTCAGAATTAGTTAACAAATTTTAGTAGAATGAAGGGAAGGAACTTACCTCCTCTGTTTTCTTTACTCTGGCTTCCAAAAGTAGCCAGCTTTGGTCTGAAGGAGAATCCACTGGCTAAACCACACCAGTTGCCATTTTATTTCCCGTTTCTTGAGAATCATGGATGTTCATGACAGCATGGATGTGTTTGGAGACTGCTGACAAAGCAGAAGTAATACTATGCTTATGGCAGATATAAACTGAAGCTTTCCTATCTAGGACAGATAGAACACTTCTCCCTCACAGGGTTCTGTTCAGATTAGAGTTAAGAGCACAGTGGCAGCACGGAATTTGAAGATCTGTTCTGTCACAGCATTGAGGTGTCACAGGATTTGGGGAATGCAAATTCTGCAGTGCAGTAAGTGCCCTACAGTAGGGTTCAGTGTTCCTGAGAAGAGTAGGAATACTTGCAGGATGGCTCCTGCACAAAGGAGTGAAATAATCTTCATTGGCCATGCAGCTTTGGTCAGTACAGAGGGCTTTTTTACTATTTTTTTTTCTAACTAATAAATAGCTTATCTAGTGGTTTGGGTTTTTTTTCTGTGTTCTTCACAGAATGTAACATAAATAGCAAAAAAACAATGTTGGTGCCTATTGTGGATTGTGAGAGACCTTGATCAATTGACTGCCTGTGTCTGAGCCTGCATGTTACATATTTAGCATAGGCTGAACTTAAAAAATAAGAGTTCGTAAATATTTTTTCTTTTTGTGAGGGGGATGAGAATAGAACTGAGATACCATGGTACGAATCCAAGCCTGAATTTGAGATAGTGTCCTGAGTTGAACTGGGACTGTTAACTGACCTAAATGGAGTCAGGACGCAGTCAAAGAAGGACAGCACAGCCAAACAGGGAGGTTTTATCTTTTTACCTGTAATAGCCTGTCTTCCTTCTTTCTATAGATCTGAACTTCTGATAATCAGGCCATTGACCTGATAGTTGTTTAATGTAGATTTCCTCCTGCATAGAATCACATTAACTTCAGCGACTAAATGCAGTTTGCAGTTCAGCAGCTGATGGATCAGCCTTAGTGTAAGATGTGCAGAGCTTATTCCACAAGTTACAGTTGCACAAAGTGCAATGGATTTTGGTTGAAATCCAATTAGTATTATTAATTATAAGTAGGTGGATCAATATTCACTTACTTTGCTGCTGAGACTATTTAGTATTCAGGAAGGAGGTGTTACACAACCTACCACTCATTTTAGAGCTACATAGTTGAGGGGAATAGCTATTGCTGAATGCTAGAGGGCAGTTTTATTTTTTTCCAAGCGTGCCTGGAAAAGTTTAGAAGTTTGTATTTTGTTACTATTTTTTTCCTAAAGGTTTGTTTTGTTCTTGATTGTTACTGGAGTAAAACCAAATTGGGACTTTTCTGCCATAAAGATACTTTTTCACAGAGCTCTGAAATCAGTGGAGACATAATCTGCCTGAAATTTTAAGAAGTAAAGGGCTTGATTTAAATAAACTTCAGAACTTTGTGGGCTTTGATTTCCTGAGACATAGACATGAAACATCAACCTATTTAGTTCAAGCAAAGCTAGGAAGAATGAGAATGAATGAATGTCAAGAGGAAATTGCAAGGCATAGTTACTAGAATGTATGTCTGTTTCCTTCTGTCATGTAAAAAATGCAAAGTGTATAATTCCACTTCACTTAAATTTTTAATTCTTAAGTTTCAAGACAAGGAAACTTGTGGCAAAAGATTTTTGACTGAAAAGCTTTCTGGGTAGATGTTCCTTGGCACCTTTGACATTTGACAGCAGCAAAATACATTTTTCTTTAATGAAAAAATGCTATTTTCTTTTCTTTTAAAACATGAATAACAGCTTACTTTTTCTGTATAGAGAGTTCTTGAATTGTCTTCTGCTTTGGCCTTCTTGAATCCTAAGAATCATTTAACTACAAAATTTAGCATTGGGAATGTGGGAAATATGGAAAGGTTTAAAAGAAGACATTTTTTGGGACATTTTGGGAGAATTTGGGGACATTGGGGACTTTGAGGGGATTTGGGGACATTTGGGGATATTTTGGGGACTTTGGGGACATTTTGGGGGGATTTGGGGACTTTTGGGGTAACTTTGGACTAATTTTGGGGTTATTTTGGGGATAATTTGGGGGTGATTTCGGGGTAACTTCAAGGTGTTTCAGGGATTAATTTGGGGTTATTTTGGCAGTTTTTTGCTGTTCTGTATGTTGACATTGGTTCTCTGTGATCTATCAAGTTACATTCGTAATAATGAAAACGCAAAACAAGGTTTTTTAAAAAAAACTAACTATACTTACAGCTCTTAATATTCCAACTGTCTTTTCTCCTTGGCTTCCACCATTTTCAGTGCATCAAAAATTTAGTATTCTATGGAAAATATCCCAAAACCTTTTGAGATTTTTTCTCCAGATATGAAAAAAATTAGTCTCCTACAGGATAATAAGTGCTGTTCCAAGCAATTTTATCTTCACCATTGAATTTTGAAGCTCCTAAAAGCTTTGGTCAGAATACGTTTTCAGTTAGATTCTCTTCCTTTCTGGATGATGGATCTTGATTCTGAATCACCTTCCCTGGCGGGCAAGAGATCTTCCCACTCTAGAAAATTATTCTAGGGGCTCTGTGGTTTTTTTCTGGTCAGAAATATAGCTGGCAAACAAAGCAGGGGGTAGTTCCACCTTTCAATTGAGTGATTTTTGCTTGCATCAGGAAAACCTGATGCATCAGGAAAACCTGACCATGTAACATAATACTTAATCTCTTGTTCTACCTCCCCAAAACAATGTACATTGTTTGGTACCTAAACTAGTTCACAGGTTGAGTGGAGGCTTGCAGAACCTCTGAAGTAATTTTTCATCTTGAGTGTTCTGTATTCATTCTGTTTTCTGTTCCAACTAGCCTCTGAGAAGGGAGACCAAGGGAAAAATTAATTCTGTAGACAAGACATGAATGGTACTTCATGCATATTTACACTATAGACAAAGGGGATTTATTACGATTATTTGTTATTGTAGTAATTTGAGGTTAATTGCCCAGGGTTTTATTCTTCCTTTTCTGTTTTGGAACAAAGGGTATATCATACTTATATTTTGTGATAAGAGGGAAGTAGTTAAAGACATATATGAATTTTTAATGTTTGAGAACTTTTTATTGGACCTTTTATTAAATCATCCTTTAAAAATACAGTATTAGCGCTTTGATTTCAAATTGTACCATTGAAACTTTTTACTATTTTATCATCACTCCTGGCTGTGACCATGATAGTAGAAGAGAGGTACAGCACTTGGAAAGAAGTAGTGGGAGAAAGAAAGCAGAATGGAAGTATACGTTAGCTATGTTACATGGTTAACACGTGGTTTGAAATGTCTGTTTCTGTAACTTTATGCAGGTATCGATAGTTGGTCCAGCTATTCAATCTCTTTACAAGCAACATGGATGAAGGGATAGAATGAACCCTAGGCCAGTTTGCAGATGTTACAAAACTGGAGGGAGTGGCTTACACACCCGAAGGCTTTTCTGCCACTCAGAGGGATCTTAGTCTGGAGAAGTGGGCATATAGAAACCTAATGGAATTTAACAAGGACAAGTTTAGAATCCTGAACCTGGGGTTGAATTTCCACCTGGGATGGGAATAACCCCAAGTACCAGCACAGCTGAGGGCTGACCTGCTGGAAAGCAGCTCTTGGGGAAGGACCTGGGGTGGTGGATGACAGGTTCACCCTTGCAGTCAGGAGGGCCAATGCTGTCTTGGGGTTCAGCAGCTAGAGTATGGCCAGCAGGTCAAGGGCTGTGATTCCCCTTCTGCCTGGCCCTGGTGAGGCTACATCTGGAGTGCTGGGTTGAGTTCTGGGCTCCTCGGTGTAAGAAATACCAGGAGCTACTGGAAAGGGTCTGGCAGAGCCATAGAAGTGATTCAGGGTCTGGAGCACCTCTCTTACGGGGAGAGACTGCAGAAGCTGGGCCTTCTTAGTCCAGGGAAGAGAAGACTGAGGGGATCTTGTCAGCACATATAAATATTTTAAAGGTCAGTGCCCAGCAGATGATACCAGACTCTTTTCAGTGGTGCTCAGTGACAGGATAAGCAGTAATGGCCATAAACGAAAACACAATATGAGTAAGAATTTCTTTACATTGAAGGTGGCAGAGCACTGGAACAGGCTGGCCAATGAGGTCATGGAGCCTTCCTTGCTGAAGACACTCAAAGCACCTGGATATATCCCTGTGTAACCTGCTCTAGGCGAGGCTGACTTGGCAGGAAGGCTGGACTAGCAGACCTCCATGGGTCTTTTCCAACCCTAACAATTCTGTGATTGTGTGATCTTTATTTAATGTCTTTTAATGAAGCATGATGCAGTATCTGCAATTCTTTTCTTAAAGTGTTCATCCATCATTTAGCTGTGCTCTCTTTGTTCCAAGTGTTTCTTTTTCTCTTCATTCTTCTTCTTCTTCTTCTCTTTTCTTCATTTTTCTAGAAATGCTGTGCCAGAAAGATACTCAGTAAATCATGTGGAAAACGTGCAGAATGCAAACATGTCTGTCAGACTGTTACACAACCATCCTGAAGCCTTTTGAAGTGCTAGGATATGAGCAGATAAGGAAGGAAACCCTGGCTACAGCAACTAGATTTTGAAGCCTGTGAATTTCAAAGCTGTTATGTTCTTTTTGCATCGTCAATGTATGCCAGAATTCAAGGGAGTTCTGTAATGGGAATGAATAACAAACTACTCTAAGTCTTTCGAAAATGGGTATAAATTTAAATCTACCTCTTGGAATAAATTTTAATCTGTTACTTATAAAGCAAAGAGCCCAGTGTTTAGTTTGCTGACCTTTTTAATGGGAGGCAAGAACTTTTGCTGGAAAGCCTCTTTAGTTTTTAAGAGTATTTTTGTAGTCTTTTGGGGACTTAAGTTCCCAGTTTTAATAAATGCTTATTACTTAACACAGCAAATGTGGGTAAATGAAACAAAGTCCCAAGTGCTAATTTTTGTGGATCTTCCTTGTTATGGAATGTTGCAATGCAAGTTGCTGTGGCCAGTAGACAGCAAGGCTTTTGCCCTGTGTGAAATTTTGCTCTTAAAGCCATGTTTGTTTGAGAAGACTGTATGTGAGGTAAAGATTAAGCACTTAAATATCAATAGTTTAATATTAAATGGATAGGTGAACAAAAAAAGAAGAAGAAGTCAGGATAACTACTGTTCTAAGCATAAATTTTCTGGAATATTCAGTTTTTTAAAAAAGAAGTAATAAGTGTCTGCCAGAATTTCAACCCTGGTGATTGAGTAAGTTATGGTGCTTTAGAGAGCTTTCAAATTAATAATTACCAAAAAGAGCAGTGCAATAGGAAGTAGAAGATGATGAGATTTTTAGAAATGGGTATCTTTAACGTGGGACTCCTATATCACTTCACTGTCAACCTCTGCAAATTTTCAAGTGTATAATAAAATCAACAACTGTAAAATAAATGCTAATTGAAATCTTGCATCTAGCATTATAATTTTATTTCTTTTCTATCAAATACCTGGCAGCAGAATATTTGTAAATGCAAATGTGTGAGTCAAGACACTTGCAAACTTGTGATCAGTAAATAAACCATGGTATTGTTAGTAGCTGTTTTAACAAAAAGGAAAGCTGTGGCATAGCATATTTCAGATCCCTGAAGGCCAGGGGCAGAATGCAGCCCATAGAGCAGTTAATTGTAATTATTTATTGTAATGGTGATTGATGACTTGGAGGCTGCCTCTCGTGGGCACAATGACCTGTCTCTGTTGCAAGGTACACATTCCAGCTGGACAGCTAAAATCAAAATGTTCAATTGTTCTGGCTGGTTGGTAGTCAGGAAGATTGTATTTTCTTGTTGGGTAGCAGTAAGAGAAATCCCTAGGATGAGAAAATACAACACTGCTTCTGCCACTTATGTACCAGAATTTCTCTGTTGTATCACCTTTCATTTCCCAAAAGCAAGACTCCCAGCAGCAAGGAAGAACAAGTTTTTCAGGAAGGTGGGGTTGAGTGAGGGATGGGTTGGAGGAATCCAGAACTCTTCACACCCTACTGCAAGCCCAAGTTAGAAAGGGGACAGAGAAGAGACAGGTGAGTGTTATGGAAAAGCACAGATTACATGGTTTTTATGTTGGAGGAGGGCTTTAGTAGAGAATGGCACCTATTTAGCAAAAAGAAACTGAAGTTTACAGGAAAGAGTGAGTCATGCTAACCAATTTGATGGTAACCTGTGCATGCTACTATTTTTGTGTTTGAAATACTCTTTTGATATGTTAGAAAGTATTACAGTTTCAAGCCCTAAAGTAAAGAGTTGCAATGTTAATTTTTGTCTGAATACAGAAAATTTGTGTAATTTTTGTGTAATTGTGTAACAGTAATCCTTCCTGTTTCAAGTTTGGTCTTCCTGTTCCAGGCTGTTTTACTAACCAGTCATATCAAAATACAGGGCTGAGCTCAAGAAAACGTGAGAGTACAATGGTAACCAGTATTTTCTTCTGTAACTATTGTGGTTATTTTTAGGTGATAGTAAAGGTTTGTAATGTGTTTGTCAGACAGTAACTCATTCTTATGTGTTTGTCTTGCAGCCATCAGATGCTCTGATTTTGGGAAAGATCAAAAATGTGGACTGTGTGCTCTTGGCAAGGTAAATGAGCATTTTAAGTGTGTTTGTATTAAACATCTTAAAGTCTTCTCAGAATTTTTTCTTTTCATTAGGTGAACTGAATTTCTATGCTGACATGATCTTAACTCTGTATTGTTGCTGGCAAAGTCCAGCACAAGTTTGGGTTTTTTCTTAAGCAAGTTTGATGCTACAAGGACTGAGAGTATTAAAAATGCTGTCTAGGTTAGGTAAAAAAAATCTAGTGGTAGGTATTACCCCAGTAAGAATGGCGGCCTGCAGGGCCACCTGCTCTGATGGGGGATAGGTGATGCTAATAACCTTATTAATTAGTTCATCTGCTCACTATGTTTGCAGATTTCCTTTGTGAAATAGAGAAAATGTTAGCTTCCAGATTAACTATGTCTCTGGTACCACAGTAAACTCTCCAAATCATTCCCTGAGGTTACTATTGCTGTTACTATTATTGCTTAGGAGACTGCATCCCCTGCAGTTCTCCCTCCCTATATAATTTTTATTCAGACATTTTTACTATACTTGAAGAGACTCTGGAAGCAGGATCTGCAGATGAGTGAGTAGAAATTTCCCACTGGTTTAACTTTGGATGTCTGGGACCAACATGCTATTGAATTAAATGTAAGAATACTAACACGGTTCATGGCACCTGGTCAGAATGGTCAGAGCAGGTGCTGATGACAGCGTCTCTCAGCAGGCCAAGTCAAGTTTATTAGTCAAGCACAGGATCCATCCAGGGAGTCCAGGCGGGAATCTTAGGAGGTAAGAGACAAGGCTGTAGTGTGTGTCTAAAGCCCATCCTGCTCTGGAGGCAAAGTACAGATAGGTCTGAAGGCTGTGGGGCAGACTGAGCTGGGGACTGACACACTGTGACGTAGCTCAGGCCAGGGGTGAGGACTGCGGCCTGAGCTTGGTGGCAGGAGCAGCCAGGCTCACAGGCATCAGCAGTTTCTGTGGAGGCCCAGGCTGAGACTGGCTGGGGCACTTAGGACCCAGTGGTGCACTCAGGGCCCTGATTCTTTTCATTCCAGTGTTTTTCCATTGAAGCTGCTGAGTGCTAGCCATCTCTGTGACACTTCTGTCTGTGGTTTTACTTTTCTTATCTTTCATGGACTTTGCTCACGTATTTTATTACACCTGGACAACATTTTTCTCATTTTCTCAAATGAACTGCTAAGTCAAGTTCTTGTTGCTGTACTGTTGCAAGCTAGACCTTGGATGACAGATGTCTGAACAACTTGGCTGTGGTTTACCTTCTCCCTGGGATTTGTGACCATTCATATAGAAAACTCCTGAGTTTACTTTTAGGGCTAAGGTACCTGCAACATTTTTTTTGTGTTTTGGTTTCTGAATCAGATTGGAAAAGAAAAGGCATGTATATTCCATAAGAAGATTATGACATCAACTGCAATAAAGCAATAGATCTGTGTGCCATTGGCCTCAGAAAGGCTAATGACAACATGGGAATCCTGATTGACAGTGCTTCATCATGTTGTGTGTAGTTCCTGAATGATCAAATTCTTAATGCTTTTTGGCCTTTGAAAAAAATCAGTTGAGAAATTAAGTTCCTTCTTTTCTCTTACATGATTGAAAATAATTTTCTAATGTGTTTAATCATGTAAATTATGTGCTTCTGTAGCAAAGACAGTGATAGCACAAAAGCTTGTGCTTATAAGACCAAGTATTTCCTGTCTTGGTGAAAAAGAATACTGCAGCAGTGTGAAGTCATACTTTTAATTTATGAAAGCTGTCAGATCACTTAAAGATCAAAGAGAAAAATGTGATGATTCTACTGTTTTCTTTGGAAAGATGACAGATTAGAACACATTGTTCTGTGATGTGCTGCTCTTTGTGTAGGAGAATACAAGCAATGCTTACAGGCAGAATATTCGTGAAGGTGCATATAAATCTTCCCTGTAGTGTTTGGAAAAGGGGTTTCAGAATCTATGGAACTGAAGAGAAAATTCAGAGAAAAGAGGATTCAGAGAAAAATGCTCATTTTATTCTTGAGGCTGCTGAAATATATTTGAATTATATTTTTAAGGTTATTTTCATTACAATCTTGAACTTAAAGTTTTGCATATAAAAAGAAAATTATATCACTGCTTCTTAAATTGAATTCCAGGAGAAGTTCAATACATTTAGGAAAGCAAAATATAGCAGAAGTAGCAGAAATGGGCAGTTCGACTTCCAATATTGTTAGGGGAAATAGGTTTCCTGAAATTCTCCTTACTTGGAAGAAGGAAGGCAATTTGAGTCTGATTTATTTTACTGTCTTACTTCGTGTATCTTTGCAGACATGGAAGGCATCATACAATTATGCCATCAAACGTCAATTACCGTGCCAATATCTGGGCATTGAAAGAAGAAAATTGTTCCCATGTATTGGTGACTACTGCCTGTGGCTCATTACGAGAGGAAATACAACCTGGTGATCTTGTCATAATTGACCAGTTCATTGACAGGTGAGTAAGAAGGAGGAAAAAGAGGAGAAATGGGGTTACTCCATATAATAGCATGTTCATCTTAAATTAAGTTTTTTGTAAAATAAGATGATAGCCCCAGTTCTTCTGTCAAAAAGCAAGATTCATTCAAGAAAATATGATAGGAAATGGGAATGTGATTATAAGAAGTTCTGTTCTAACAGACGCAGAAGTACTAGGCTTTGAAGAATGGCCATGAATGAGCTAAAGTGTAGCACTGTGGGAAGACTGTTCAGAAGTAAAAGATATCTTCCATTGTCAGAATGTGGGAGAGAAACATGAATAAAAGCACAGGCCAGTCCAAGCTTTATGAAGAATCTGAAAAGAGATGGAGTAGTACAAAAAAGCATAGTAGGAGTCAGCTAGGTAAATATATGTCATAATAGTGAGGTCCTGCAGAAGAGAGATAAATGCAGTGCAACAGCGAAAACGAGGAGGTTGTTTTAAAACAAGAATAATGCTTACATATCTTATTTGTTAAGAAACATAAGGAAGTAAATTTGTTTCCAAAAGTCTCTGTACACCAGCTGCTCTATCCTTTTTGATCATTGACTAGAAAAATTCAAGCAAAGCTAGGGGCAAAATAAAATTACATTTAAAGATCACCAGCAACACCAATAATTCAGAGATCTGGTTGCACATTTTAAAGGTAAATTTACTTTTAATACTTGGAGGAGTATTATATCTTGAAGTCTTATTTTGTAATTCCACATAGTTTGAAGTATTTAAAATGGCTTATGCAGCTTCATTGGGCATTTGTGGTGCTGTATTTAATTGCCAACTGAACATGTAGACCTAGATTGTTCCCCACTGCAGTAGGGATAGCACTGCAGTGCTGTTCAAATTTTCACTTACCTACTTTTCTTTTGCATGTGTAACTGAAATGCTTTTTTTCTTGTAAGAGTAGGTTTTAGGTACAGTGTATCTAAATTACTAAGTAGCCTGCAGGGGCAAGCCCCACATAAAATGCTTCCTGTTATACTAGAGTGAATTTAGGGGTGAATATGAGATATATAGCTGACAATAGTTTGTTTTTTTTTTTTTAGTATTGGTACTGATTTACGTAGGAAAGATGTTAAACAGACTTGGGGACATGGTTTGAATGATTGTGAGTCAAGCACCAGTTATTTTGACTGCATTATCACCTGGCAGACTCCTGCGTAAGTGACAGGAGTCTCTGTTTGCCGTTGGTGAACCACACCTGGAGTACTGTATCCAGTTATGAGCTCTATACTGCAATTTGGACATGGACATTGTAGAGAGAGCCCAACAGCGGACTGTAAAGATGCTAAAGGACTGGAGCATCTCTCCTAAGAGGAGAGTGAAGTGGGACTTCCCACTGAGGAAGTGGGACTGTTCAGCCTGGAGAAGACTAGACTCAAGGTGAATATCATTGATGTGTAGAAATACCTGAAGGGAGGGTGCATAGAAGAAGCCAAGCTCTGTCCAGCAGCACCCAGGAACAGAGGCAGTAGGAACAGACTGAAGCACAGGAGATTTCCTCTGAGCCTCAGTGAACACTTTTTACTGAAGGTGACTGAGTACTGGCATAGGTTGCCCAGAGAGGTGGCAGTCTCCATCCTTGGAGATACTCAAAGCCATCTGGATATGGACCAGGACAACCCATTCTATGTGGACCTCCAGAGGCTACTTATGCCCTCAGTTGTTCTGTTTTCATTTAAGGTTTATTCAGATGGTCACCAGTAGTAATGGTGTAGCCTATTTATGAGCAGTGTTTTGTATGGGCAAGTAAGTTTCTGTTTTGATGTGGGCAAGTGGAAACATGTTCCGACTTGTTTAATGGCATCAGGAAACCAGAGAGCTTCTCAGAAAAGCATGTGAAAATGTTTCTGTGTGGAAAATTATGTGTAATACGAATATTTAAATCATTCCCAACATGCAGTTTAATTCAGAAAACTGATACATTGTATTAATGTGTCTCTTTTGACAGCTGAATTTCTGTGTCAAGTCTTTTTCTCCTAATGTTCTCTGCCAGGGAGTGTTAGACTGCCAGGTCTTTGCAGATCGGGTCTGCATTTAGCCCTTCACAGCAGTCCAAGAGTGATTGCATTATATAAGTCACTATGCAAACAGTCCTACTGATTGGAAGATATTTTCATGAAACAGAATATTTTAGTTGCCCACCGAAGTCTGAAAATACTGAATTTTTCTGAAATACCTTCTAATGGAAGACCAGGGTCATGCAAACAATGTTAAAAGTCTTGGAAAGATGGTACTGGTTAAATTTGCAGAAACAATCAGTTATTTCTCTTAAAAGGTACTCTGGCTTCTATATGGTGGTTAACCCATGCCAGGCAGTATACATAGGAAGTCATGGTCTAGGTGGCAAGGCTTTACTCAAGCCACCATTAAAACAGTGCCTTCTGGTGTCCAGATACCTTTTAGTGTCTGTCTCTCTCTATATATATTCTCAATAGGGAGAATTCCTATTCTCAGTTCTCCTTATAGGTATGAAGCAGAAAGAAGGAATAGTGAATAGAAATTGAAGAAGAGCTAGAACTCAGCAAAAAACTGTTGGCAGCTACTGTAATTTGCTCTCCTTGGGCATGTGCACCATGAAATTAATGACAGGATTGCAATATAAGAGCTTGTGTAGAACTTCTGCCTAGCACAGATTTGATTTTCAGTGTGAAACACTGAATAGGTGTAATTAGAACTGTGTAAGATTTCCAAACTTTTGAGAGCCAAATTCTGCAGGCCATTACCTCACCTAGTGTTTGATTCTATATATAGTCTCTGCTTCCTTGATACTTATTATTTTGTGTATTTAAACAATAAAATATACATTTTATTAAATAAATACAAAAATACATCTTGCTTCCAAATCCAGAAATAACCACTTGCTACTATAGGCTGCAAAAGCTGTTCTCTTCTCTAAAAAGGTACTTTAAAAATATAGGATAATTATTTTCCACCTTTGACTCCTGTTAGTTAATTGCAGTGCCGTTAGTCAGCTGATGACATCAGGCTAATTTGGGGCTTTAGAATACTTTCTGTTTGGTTTGCTGCTGATATTTGCTGGGAAGAGAAGAGCTAGACAGGAACTACTTACTTGAATGACTGAACTCAGTTGGGGAGATGCAGAAAATAGCTTCTTGTAACAGCTGCCAGTTTTATTGTTTCAGTTCTCTGTGTCACAAACGCAACTACAATTACTGCAACATTGTCACACCTTTAAATTTTTTTGTAAAATTTTCTTTCAGCGTCCTTGAAGGTGCAGAGCATACTGAGATTGCTTTTCATGCGCTTATGCCAGTCTGAATTTACATTTTGTTCTTTAATTACCAGTAGTTTGATAATTCAACCCTACTGGATGAAGAATGAAGTTGATGATGGAAATAATAGAGGTTCTCTTTGTCACAGATGGAAATGACTGGTTTGTTCATTTGCTTGGGTTGTATTTTGCTTCCTAGAATCAGTCACAGTCAGAATTGCCAGAAAATCCTGTGTTACTGTGATAAAACCAAAATGAAGGAGCAAAAGCCACCTTATTGTCAGATTAAAAGTGTAACTGTTGCTGCAGGTACAGGGGCTAAATGGGGTTTAATTTCCAGGTGGGTTTAAACTACAACAGATGGAGAAGAGAAATTATCTAAGTGGAACACAGGTGGTCTATTGCTCAAAGCATTTGTAGGTCTTATTGTTGTTGCTTAGTCCCGTGCAGCTTGTATGAACGATGCTAAACATAGTTGGATTTCTTTATGAAGCCATGTAATGATGTTGCTGTTCTCTTCAAAGAACACAGAGTATCTGAAAGTCAGATACTAATATTTCTGCATATAAAATCTTTCCTTGGGCTTTTCTGATTAAAAGTGCCTGGCTAACAGCATCTGAAATACCATAATGCAGGAAATGGATTGTGGCTTTTACCATTTCCTCCAACTCTGAATAATTAATTAGCAGACAAAATAGAAAAGTGGGGAAAATTGCATATATTCTATTTGCAGTGTTTCAGAATCCCATAAAGGAAGAACTAATTTTAGTGTTTCAACTGATTTTAACAGCTGTACATTTTCCAGATGTTTTTAATTTGTCTGTTTCTTGTTTTATAATCTCATTCTTAAGAATTGGTGGTTGGCAGTACTTTGCATTCTTAATGCATCCTATTGATGCATTTTTGATGGATTTTTTTTGTCCAAACCTACTCTTAACATATAAATTGTATTTAAAATCTTCTTTTAAATATTTCCTAGTGAATTTACTGGGGATCTGTTATAAAAAGTATTACCAGCAGATACTTTGTATTTCAACTGCAGATTGAATTTGGCTATTGTCTTTATTTTCTGCTGTAAAGCACAGTAGGGAAGAAGGGAGTGTCTGAGAAAATTATTCCAGATGGTTTGCACCATCCAGTTGGGTGGATTAGCTTGAGGCAGTGCTTTTGAGGGTAAAGTGGTAGTGGGTAGCAGTTCCATGTGTTCCAAAATGGCATGCTGAATTGTAATTTTAATTTTTGAACATTTCAATCCATTGAAAGAAGAGAAAAAAAGGATTCTTTTACTTGGAAGCTGGCATTGCAGTTGTGTGTGATCTGAGAATGAGGTTTTCAGAACATCCTGTTCCAAGGCTTTTTCTAGTTGAATTCATACTTCCATCATACTAGAAGCTGTTTCTGTAAATTCCTGTCCTTTGGGATGTAGGAATGCAGTGATACAAACAAGTTCTATTTTGACTGGCCTTGTGGTAGTTGAGATTTTATTCCTTCCCTTTCTTAAAGATTACTAATATGTTTTCCCAGAGGTTACATCCTGACTAATAAATTAGCTGGTTGTTTTGCATCACAGTAGGGGTGTTTATGTCATTTAGGAACAAATCAGAGTTTCACTGTCTTAATAATGAATTGACAATGGACTAGTGGAGTAACAGTTTTATAGTCTCCAGCTCAATTCTCAAAGGTCTGTACAGAGGCAGAGCAGGATTACAGGTGGTCATAATGTCATCCTGTTTTTTCATTCCCCTTCCAGGGATGCTGTTTTTTGGTTTGTATCAATTTGTTGCTTTCTCTTTTTGTTTTCTCTAAGCAAGTTTTCTGCTTTTCTAGGACAACTAAAAGACATTGTACTTTATACGATGGGCAGCATTCCACTCTCTCAGGAGTATGTCATATTCCAATGGCTGAGCCTTTCTGCACCAAAACCAGAGAGGTTAGTGAATTCTGTAATAGTGTTAAGAAATGTTGTTTTATGGCGCTTATTTGTGATATATTAGTCTAATTGTGCATTCTTAGAAGGCAGAGGCAATATGCACCTCTTTATCCTGTTTCTCAGATACATCGTGGTATTAAGGATGAATGTAACATTTAGAAAGCATGGGAAGTAAAAGATCTTGTGTCTGTCTTCCTAAGTCAGTTGGCAACGTATATTCCTACAATCTTAATAACAGGACAAAAGATTTTTATTTTAATCAAGTAACCAGCTAAGAAAGCAATGAAGTGAACAAAGCAGTTAGAATTAGAAATTAGTTCCATTTTTTTCTGAATAAAGATGAACCTATGGTAATGACACTCTACATACTCAGATATTTAAACAAGTAATGCTTTCACATTCACAAAAATAGCAGTATTAGCATTTGTACTTTTGTGTATTGTAGAGGTGGGTGGTGGTGGAGAGTCAAGGCTTAGGATGTTAAGCATTGAAACAAGCCAAATTGTATTTGCCATTTATTCTTAGTTGTTGCTCTCAGTTGCGTCACTTTTCAGACTACAGAGTGTGAAACACTTCTCTTTTTTTCAGCACCTTTATAAACTTCTGGGAGGAGTGTGTCTGATTAAATATGTCACCTTAGTGTATTCCTAGAGTTGAGGAAAAAGGAAGGTGGAGATTAAACTGCGTATTTTGTGGTGTTGTGGAATGCTCTGATCAGGAGCTGCAAGGAGGTACATTCTTCAGAGGAACACGAGTACTTGCAGAATCAGTCATGGTCATCTAAGAGACCTGCTGTCTGCAATCAAGACAAAGCTAATTGTGAAGCAGGTAGCACAAATAACCAGAGCATGTACAAACATTTGGACTACTGAGCTATTCTGCTTTTGTCACCAGTTCTCTTCAGTGTCATGTGCTTTTTTTGTTAATTGACCATGCTGGTTTAGACATATCCGCTTTGGGAATCAAGGTGTTTTACAATGACCTAAAGATATTCTAAGTCTCATGAAGAAACAAAGAACTGCATATTATACATGTGCATGTTTTTGCCCTTCTTTCAATGAGCAGCAAATTATGCAAAATACTTTGCATTTTTCTTGCAAAAAGAGCCTAGCTACATGCTCTTAGCAAAGATTAGTTGGTATTTAGTTGCTTTCTACTGCAAGCATGATGTCATATCACAGCAGATGCAAGGAGTTTATTAAGAAATGGATTAAAAAGTGTTATTACTTTGGTGATTGGCAGTACTTCACATTGTCCTTTTTTTAAAAAAGCAAGCACTCATACATAAGACATTTCCTGAGACTGCAGGAAGCAGTTTTCTTTCAGTTGTTAACTAGCTAGAGATGTTACTTGGGTTTTTCATTTTTTGAAAAGCCAGCAAAGAAATGTGCCTGTTCAAACTGAGAAAAAACATTTAGGTACTTCCCAGTCTCACATGTGATCATTATCTCGTTAGTTTGTGCATTCTGATCAGCCTGAGAGATGCTTTAAAGAACATGTGGGTTTGAGCTCTTTGTGAGACTGAGAAGGAGTATTTTCACTTCATTAGAAAATATCAGATAAAAGTGATGTAAATTTTTTCCTGAAACTGTGTCTGCAAATTGTTGAGATAATTTCAGCCCAGTTTATCCCAGTTCAAAGGACTTTCATAGGTAAGTGCAGTAATAATAAAAAAGCCAAAATAATGAATGTAATATGTTTAAGGAATTTTGTAGCAAAATATCTGAAATCTTCATATGTTGCATTTATGCAAGTACATTAAAATTATCTGGTTTAGTTGGTTTATGCACTGTAAGTTAAATGAGAATCTAAATGGAGTTTTACCTTTTTCTCTCAGAAGTTTTGAATAATATAGGGTATTTTGGGTATTGCTGCTTTTAGAAACTGAGGCTCAGTACAACATCCTATAGGCAGTAAAGTTGGAACTTCGTAAAGAGTTTCAGAAAGATACTGTGGCTCACCTGTGGTTATGTCATGTCAGTTGGTCAGTTGGTTTATTAACAATGTAATTAACTAGTGTTCTTCTAATATATTTAGAATTCATATATTCAGAATTAATAGCATCAATAAATCTAAATACTAGGTGTGATTATTACTAGATCAACTTACAGCACAGAATGATTCACAGACTATTAAGGGGTTGTAAAGGACCTTAAAGATTATGTAGCCCTAGCTGCCACTGCCATGTGCAGGGGTACCTTCCACTAGAACAAGTTTCTCAAGGCCTTATCCAACCATGCTTGAACATTCCCAGTGTTGCGGCATCCACAGCCTCCTTGGGTAGCCTGTCCCAGTGTCTCACCACTGTCACATTAAAAAATGTCTTCCTGAAATCTAATCTGAATTTCCCCTCTTTCAGCTTGTGGCTGTTATCCTTGTCTTATCACTACAGTTCCTGACAAGGAGTCCCTCTCCACCTCCCTGTAGAACCCTTCAGATACTGGAAGGTTGCTATGAGGTTTCCCCGCAGCCTTCTCTTCTTCAGGCCCAAATTTCTCAGCCTGTCTTCATAGGGGAGGTGTTCCACTGCTCTTACCATTTCGAGACCCTCCTCTGAATTTGTTTAAACAGTTCCAAGTCTTTCTTACAGTAAGGACCCCAGAGCTGGATGCAATGTTCCAGTAGGATCAGCTACTGGAGCAGAGCAGAGGAGCAGAATCCTCTCCATCACCCTGCTGCCCACACTGCTCTGGATGCAGCCCAGGATCCTATTGCCTTTCTGGTCTCTAGAGTGCTCGTGGCTGGGTCATGTTGAGTTTTTCATCAGCCATCACCCTCAAGTCCTTCTCAGCAGGACTGCTCTCAATCACTTCATCCAAGTTGCACGTGTGTCACGTATTGCCACCCAGGTACAGTGCAGACTTACCTGTTTACACACATCTGCAGTGGCAGATGCAGGTGGTCCAGCTTTATTTTGTTGTGCTGCTCCATAAAATCACTGCTCTATGCAATCTACTGATCCACTTGCCAGGGATGAGGCACCCCACAGGGTCATGTAACACACTTGAGCTCTTGTTGCTTGTTGCATCTGTTTGTTTTGAATGAAGGTTCTCACAATGTTTTGCGGGGAAGCTGCTCCACAGTCATGATGCCAAGTTGCATCTAGTGGTGTCAGACTAGGTTTTTCACTGCTGCTGTGTTATGAAGGGCTCTCCTGGCCTACCACAATTTTTGGAAGTGCTTTTGCTTTCTTTTCTATCTTTTACTTTTTTTTTTTGGTGACATTTTAAATGGATGGCATCATAGTTCCTCTCACTTTCCTGCTCAGACAGTGATTGGCTTCCTAGTCCCATGTATCTAGGCCAGTATCCTCTTATTCTAACTGTATCAACTGGCATTATCCAGGCTGATTACCGAGAGAGAAAGTCAGGATTATTCTGCCATATATGAGGGCCTTGTTAGAACTAAAAAAGCTGATGGGAGGTTGACTTGTTTTGAAAGGCAGATGTCTACTAGGGAAGGCAGGAGCCTCCCTTGGAATGGAGAATGTAAACCCTTTCCCTTTGAATTATTATAATTTTGAGAATAAGGGGCTCTCAGGCAAAGAGAAATGGGAATAGGAATTACAGTTCATTACTGGTGGGTAATAAAGCAAACAAACAACAATGACTACAGCATTAACACAAACAGGGCCCAGTCCCGGCCTGCTCGGCCGCGGCGCTTTCCCTCTGCTGCAGTTCCGGGCTCGGCCGGCAGGGGCGCTGCTGCTCCCGGGGACGGGGCGGGGGCGGTGCCTCCCCCGCGCCTGCAGGGGGCGCTGTGGCGATGGCGGCTCGGCCCGGACGGGCAGGGATGGGGGAGAGGCCTCGCTCCACAAACCCCATGGCACCGATCCCGGGGCCCAGCGGGACTCTCAGGAGCATCGAGCCCACAGCAGAAGAAGCAGGACTGAGCTGGGCTCTGGCGTCAGCAGCGAATTGCCTTCCCGAAGCAGCAGTTCGGACCATCCTGCTCTGAAGCTACAGAGTAAAGTCGCAGAGCAGGAGAGCTAGCAGCTACCCCAGCCCTGCTTTACCTGCTCCACTCCCCTGAGCCTGTTCTTTTGTTTTTCTTCAGCACCCTGTTTTTTCCTTAAGTACTCAATCGTTACAGTTTCCTAGCAACTTATGGGGAAAATTGTGTAAGTAAAAAAGGAGGAAAAGGAAGGAAACCTAACCCCCAACAGACTACATGCTATATGTCCAGTACGCAGCTCTGCCACTGGAGGGGGAAAACGTGGTAATAATTTCTGTACAGATTCCCAGGGTACTCTTTGAATTATGTGCTTGTAAAGTCTTACTTTCAAAATATAAATTTCTTACTACTGTTTTCACTGTCTCCCCCATGTGATAACGTAGTGCTCAGTGGAATGCTTTTACCTGCAGTTCTGTCTGCAATGTAGGCACAATCCAAATGTGTAAACAATTCTGTTTCCCAGTCTTCTTGGTCTGCGTTGAAAGCAGTAATCCAGTTGATACTAATAAAATCAGATGAGTTCAAGTTAATCCCTGTTGGTAGGACTATTAATTTTTCTTGTTGGGTGAGGAAAGCAAAACTCATCTTTGGTTTTGGACGGCTGTAACTCTGTATAAAGTTAACTTCTTTTCTGTGCAAGTTTGTGATGGAATGCAAAGGCAGTGCGTGAAGGGAGTTATTTCCTTTCTTCAACATTGGCATGTTTTGCAGGTTCTTATTGAGACTGCCAAGAAGCTGGGCCTCCAGTGTCACTCCAAGGGGACAATGATCACAATTGAGGGCCCACGTTTCAGCTCTCGAGCAGAAAGCTGTGTTTTTCGCAGTTGGGGAGCCGATGTTATCAACATGACTACAGTGCCTGAAGTGATTCTTGCAAAGGAAGCTGGAATGAGTTATGCTAGTATTGCCATGGCAACAGATTATGACTGCTGGAAGGAGCATGAAGAAGCTGTGAGTGAAACTTTTTTCCTCTGGTGTTGACCTGAGGAATTTGAATGAGAATGTATAGATTTTGATCAGAGGTGACATACTATACTAAATCTGTTCTTAATTATGTTAGAATCCCTGAGTTATTCTTGATGAATTATTGTGAAAGTAAAAATAGAGTCAGTTGTTGCTATTACATTCATTTTCATGAACCTGCCTCACTACTAGCAAACCTTTTGTTTCCTATTGTCTCAATCAGGGGGTCTGTAAGTATGAAGCTCATTAATTCTGTGTGCCTTGTCTTCTTTGTGGCTGTGATTGGTCTGGTGATTTTACTTTTGTAACTCTGTACAAAACAATGTATATGCTTTATTTGTATTTGTTGACAATACACAACTATAAACCATAAACAGACAGAGGAAAAATCATTTGCACTGTCTAAAAAGACTGATATTCTAAAGCTTCACTTTTACATTTCTGAGTTAAATTTATTTGTGTGTTTAAAATGTGTGCCATCAAAATGGAGACACACCACTCAGTTGTATTGTATTTCTAGGTTTCAGTGGATAAAGTTTTAAAGACACTGAAAGGGAATGCAAATAAGGCTACAAGCATACTCCTTTCTGCCATACCTCAGATAGGCTCCATGGAATGGACCAGCACCCTGCACACTCTGAAAGTAAGTACACGATCGAGGCTGATAAGTACCAGGGACAGTGTATGTGTGTGCACAGGTGCATGTTACAGGATGTTTTTGCTTAAATCAGAATGTTTCAGAGTAAATGTTTCAAGAAAACAAATACATTCAAGAAGGGCGGACAGATTCTGCATGATTCTTGCAAGTTTTGTTGTCAAGATCTAGCTTCAGTTTTACAAGAAGTTTTGGAAAAGGTTAAAAAAAACAGATAGCTATATATGGTTGATGAAGTGAGACATCAACCATAAGATGTTCATAAAATACAAATAAATGAGATACACAGTAAGATACAAATAAATGTGAGTATCCAAATGAAACCCTGATCTTGGATCTTAGCACAAGGAAGAATCAACTGGAAGAAACTGAACCAAACCAAAAATATTATGCACACTTTAATATGTAGAACAGGAAGAGTCTTAAGACATATGGGTAATAATGAATTTTGAATTACTAGAATTGTGTTCTCTGTAGATTTTAAGTCCAAGGTACATGAAAAAAATATGGAAAAGAAAAACATTTCAAAATATATTGACAAGGGGGTTCTTAAGGAGAATTTTTCTTAGACAAGGTTTACTTGTGTTTTTTATCATCTGTATTTCACAGGCATACTCAAGATTCATTTGTGGATATAACAAAGTGGGGGGAAAACAATGTGAAGACAGTTAGGGTGTCTATTCAGCTTCTTGGTGAGCTTTTTTTGGCTGGATTGAGATAAGGCCCAGGAGGGATCATTCATCAAATACTGTCATGAACAAAACAGGCTCAGCTTAGACATATTAATTGAATTTATTACTAACAAAATCAGAGCAGGATAATTCCACCCCTGGCTTCTATGAATATTTAAGAATTATGATCAAAATTACACTCAACATATAACACTTAGCTAGAACAATAAAAAACTACTAAACTAAACAGAAGAAAAAAATTGCTACACTTAATCTAAGGTACAGTCATTACACAGAACCAAAAAGACAAATTGCACAAAAAATCTACCCCTAGATTTTCATTATAACTACAATACAAATTTCCTACTATCATTCTACCTCATTTTGTGATTTAATACTTGTTTTGTCTGTTATTTCTCCCAATTAATGTCATTATCTCAAAGTCCTCATGTTTGCCTACATTCTTCACCAAAAATGTTGCAATTTTGACACTGGCCAAATGCCAGTGCACCATGAAAAATCATTCACTCATGCTTCTCTGCTATAGTTGAGCAGAGGAGGGGGAAAGAAAAAGAAGTTAAAAGGCTCGTGGGGTGAGATAAGGATTAGGAATGAACACTCTAAAGGCAAAACAGAGTCAAAACTTTAAAAGATATAAAGAAAAAATTAACAGAATTAAAAGAGGTTAATGAGAACAAAAACCTTTAGAACACCTTTCGTCCCCTCCCCCAGCCCTTCTTTCCTTCCCACCAACAGCAAAGAGAGACTAAACATGGAGTTTTAGTTTTAGAGTTTGTCACCTCTAAAAATCTTCAGTTTGCTTAGGGAGGGGCCTCTTTTGCCATGCCACCCTGTAGACCCTTGCTACCAAAACCAGGCCAATGTGTCAAACCCAGTATGTCATATCAGTGATTCTCATCTCTAGTTTAGTCAATGTCATGAAGGGAAGGCATATTCAGTAAAATGCACCTCAGGCACTTCTTAAACATAAAATGACCAGGTCAGGTTTGTAGAATTCTAACCCAAATTCTTGAAATTAGTCTTTTGCCAATTCTTTACTGAAAAACCTACTTTTCTTTATGAGTCCATGAATTATCTTTATGAATCTTCCTCACCTGGTTATCTGAAACAGTTATTTTAATGTTCCCTCTGTACATATGAGAGAGGTAACTGACATTTTCCTTTCCCTTTTGCGTTCGTTAGGAAGTTGTATCATTGGATGGATAAGGGAGGTACCAAAATCACTATTGCTTCTTCCCTCTAATCCACTGAAAACATTTTCAGAGAATAGGACTGCATTTTTTAATATAGATGCCTAGCTATACAACAAACTCAAGAGTTTGAACAAATAATATAAAATGCGCTAGATATTCCTCAGGCACTTTTTTTTTTCATACTGGCATGAAAGGAAATGGTTTCCAAGTATATTATGCTGCTTAAGTGCTCATGAATCTGCCTTGGTTTCTGGCAGGCATACTTCAGTGAGCAGTGTCCTCCTGTGTTCCTTTTCGTAATTGTCTTGAATCTTCATTGGGAGTGAAAGAGAGCTGGCACTACATTTGCAATATTCCCCTTTATTGAACGCCAACTGTTCTTTCACTTCATTGTCAAGTACTTCTTCCAGCTCAGTCCCCTAAGTCCCGGAAGAGGAAAATGTGATGCACCAGAGGAAGGGTCACTTGAGTCCTAGTGTTGCTTCCTAATTTTTTTCTCTTAAATATCAACTGCCTCATATCAATGATGAATAATGAAATAGTTTTACTTACAATTCTTAGGTGTTTATGTTCTTTGCAGACAGGTTTGAGTGATAGTGTACTGAGAAAAAGAGCTGATCTGAAGGCTCTGGAAGAGCTGGAAAGAGGCAGTGGGGATTGAAACTTTATATCAAGAAAGTAGGAGCCACAAGGATTAATGACTTGAAAGTACAAGAACTGTGGAATAGTGAGAAGTTCTGAAGCTCCAAAGGCTTTGGAGGCTTCCTTTAATTTTACATAGGAACATCAGGAAAGGCTACAAATGTTCCTGTTTGGGGAATTCAGTGGTGATAAAGCAGAGGAAGGTTTGGTGTTAACAAATGAGAGAGGCAATTTTGCACGGAAGCAAAGAGAAAGATACATGTATGTGCCTCTGTACAAGTATGTAATTGAACCATAAAGAGTTTTTAAAATCTATTGTCTTGTATTGTACTTCAGTATATTTTATAGTGTGAGTTTTGAAGGCCAGACTATTTCAATTGTTTTGGAGCTGTTTTCCTAGACCTTGAAGGCAGCAGCTCTTGCAGCACTGTGGGAATGTGTTAAAGAACACAGACAAGGAGCCAGCTGAGTAAGACTGCAGCTGGTACACTCCTTTCAGTGACAGAATATAGTCAAGCCATAGCTGTGCATATGAAATGGGCAAATGTCTGGTTTAGTGTTGGGGCAGCTTGTGAAACAGTAAAGCTCTATGAAGACACAGCTTTTCTTCTCCAAGATCTGTAATCTGTCTGCTTTGACAGGAGGAACTTCACCTGGCAGGAGAAAATGTGCTGTCAGTCTCTGCCTACCTTTATTTCTCTGTCTCCTTGTGTGGAAGCATTAATCCCAGATCAACACACATGCCAGTGGTGTCACCTCTGAATCTCACTGTAATTTCAGGAGAGACTTTGGTGTTGAAACAAAATGTCCAAGGGCTGTTTTTTGAATAAAGGATAGGCTGCTTGCCATCACTTCTCTTTAGTGTATCATTTAATCTTTCATATGTCAGTGAGTGTAAGTGTACTTTGAAAGTCTAAGGTGAATTTAGGCCAGTGTTTCATGGCTTTCTTGCTGTAAAGAGATATGTTTCCAGTGTCAATTTAAAGCCCTCATTCTTTCAGAACAGGTTATGACCACCTGCTGTTTATGTCAAGTGTCAGGAAACACAGATGATGCTTTTGATGACAGTGGTCCAAGTGATTTCTGGTTGGTGTCAAGGAAATTTCTGGATAGGCTGGTCAGTCATGGGTGATATACAGCTGGATATGCTGTTAACTGAGGAGAGTTGTTTAGTGAGGTGATAATTACTGACAGTTGTTGCTGTAATCTTCATGAAATTGTGGCATTTGACATCTTATGAGGAGCAAGTAACGCAATTAACAGTACAGGTTCAGGTGAGCAGGGCTGGAGTTCAGGTGAGCATACTTGTTTTCTGAAGAGTCAAGGAGCTCCAGAATGTTGGCAGGTCTTCAAGGGCAGCGTTCTGATCCACAGAAAGATTTTGACTGAACGGGAAACAGCTTCAGTGCAAAAATGCAGCAATCAAGGACTGGCAGCAGAAACAAGCTGCAAAGAGAGAACCCAGATGGAAGTGCAGGTATGTTAGGGATGCTCTCAGGACAACGGAAGCTTGTCTGTAGTTGACAATTGGAAGAGATGTCAAAGGCAGCAAGGACTGCAGCCAAAGCATTGATAACAAAAACTTATCATGTAAAACATGGGCTCATTGTCCATAAAGTAAGTGAATTGGTGGCAGCAAACAATTTCATATGTTTCAAGACTTTTTTTTAATCTTTGCTAAGAAAAGTATGAGTTTAAAAAAACTGTCCTGTTGAGAAGAATTTTAACTCATCATAACTGGGAATTGAGCTCTGTACCTTTATTACATTACAGTAAGGGTTAACCCCATGAGTATCAGGAGAGAATCTGTACTATAATGGTAAAAGGAATTTCCTGTTAGAACTGATTTTTTTTTTACAGTGTGTCTGTAAGAAGATCAGCTTGTGGTAAGGTGTCAGAGCTTTTGTGAGTGCTCCTTAGGTAAATTTCATTACTCTCTGGGGAAACCTGCTTGTACTACCCGCCTTTTTCTTGAACTTCTGTACTAGCCTGTGAGAAATGTATTTGTCAGATCTCTGATACAAGGAATAATGCTCTATTTTGAGAGTTGTGGTAAGTGAATACTCTAGGATAGTTTAGATTGGGTAAGCTAACTGCAGATGTATTTCAGTACACTTCATTGGGGAGTCACTTGGGCATTCATGTGATTTGACAGGTAACAAGTTGAAGGGCATAAAGCTTAATATTTTTTTCAGTAATTTTTTCTAATCTATCTCAAACTGAAACTTACATTCCTAAGTTCTGTATGTAGAACTCTAATCTTGTAAATATCTTTGAGTAATTCTCTTCCTCAAAAAATATCTCATCTGTGATACTGGTCAGTGAATGTAAATGTGTGATCACAGTATATTGGCACAGGTGAGTAAAGTGGAGGAGGAAAATTCATCAAGGCTTCACTTCAACTGTAGTTGCATTGGTCTACATGCAGGGGTACTTGCAGGCCAAGAACTTCTCACAAAAGCTGAGATTAAAATGTTTCTTAGACCCTGCCCTTGAATGTGGCTAATGTGAAAGTTGCCTGTCCCTACATAACTTGAGTATTTCATTCACCCACAGTCAATGCCATCTGGCTGGTTTTTGTTCTTGATAGCTGTACTTCAGAATTTATAAAAGTCATATAAAAGTCACATTAAGTGTGCTGCACAGTTTTTCATTTGCAGTCTGTAAGCCCAAAGTTCATAAATTAGTGGTTTTGCAATATGGTTGTTCTTCTCCATACCAATAATCCTATTACATAGCTTTGCAAAAGTTGTAATGAAAACTCATTTTGTGTGTATGCCCTCCTTGCAATAATACTGACTTCTGTGGTGTTGGAAAAAGTTGGAGATACTATGCACATTAAAGGATTTGTACATATTTGTACCCAAATGGAAGCTACATAATCTGCCTTTACAATGAAAAGTAATTCTCTCTGCATTGGCAAAAGAAGCACTTATCTCCTGTGACTTTGTGTTTCAGACAACGGTGCAGTGTTCGGTTATCCTGCCAAAGCAGTAACAACCTGGATGAACCTTGAAGTTTCAGTGCTCTCAAGGAAGAGTGGATCATTTTCGAGCTTTCAGAGGTCATAATATCTTCAAAAATTGCTACAAGCTTAAAATAATGGACTAAACATTGACCAATGATCATGTGTAAGGCTGCTGTTAAAATCTTTGTCGGTTTGATCACATATAAGATGGTTAAAATTAGATTTTGAGTACATTTTCAACTATAAATAGCCCTATTGACAAACTGTATCTGACAGAGAAAAAAAGTCAGTATCCTCTATTCAGTGGTACCTTTTAACTGGTGATAGAAAGCAAAGTCTAAGTTATATTGTTGTTGCAGTTTCATAAAATAAGGTCTACGAAAGCAGATTCACAGGCTATTTGTGTTGCTGTTTCTACCTCCATCTTTTCCTTCAACAAGGCACATGATTACAATTCACTTCAGAAACATAACAGAAAAACTGAACAATTTCAAATTAAAATTATACTATTTTTATACATTAACCTTATTTTTTATTCCAGTGATTTTTTTTAAGCAGCGTATTTGTTTTGTGTGCTAGAAGACCTGGTTAAATAATTATGGTGTTTCTGTCACAGCAGCAGGTGTGTAATGAGTTAGTATTGGAGACCGAAGTAATGCCTAAACCAAATTTGTGCCTGAAGATGTACTTACATGATTTACAGAACTGTACAGAAAAAGTACTTTGCTGACAGTGTCCCAGACACACCCATTTTCTGCTTTATTGAACAGCTCCAATTTTAGTTCCTGTATTAAGTGATGAATGTGCTCAAGTGGTCTGAATGTATGCATTTCAATTTTTTAATACAGTTTTATTTTAATAAAACAACCTGCTACTTCTTGTCTAGTAAATAAAACAAATGAAACATGTACTTCTCCAAGATGTGTGGAAATCGGGAGGAGGGGTATTTACTTCTAGTCATTATGTATCACAATTATTTTTGCCATTCCTTAAACAGGTTGGTGATGATATCTTGTAAACAACACTTTCAGAAAGACACTTTTTAGAAAATACTCTGCTGCACAGAACTTTAGGTTCTAAGTCCCTGAACAGGGATTGCTGAGGCAGAAGTGAATCAGAGTGCAAGGAAAAGATCAGAAACATGAATGGTAAGGATCCTCATAGTACTGTAAAAAAAAATACTAATCCAGAGGAAAATAGAAGAAAGCTGGTACACAAGCATTTTAGCTTCCTTGTCTTTTTCTATTAGACACCCAATCTCCTGCTGTGAAATCCCTTAGATCTGGATGTATTGTTTCTAGCAAAACCAGTAGAGGTGCTTTTCAGGTACTGGGGAAAATAGTTTAACCAATTTTCTATATTCATGGTGTTTTTTTAAAAATTTGGATTGCAGGAGTGAGAGCTGGAACATACATTTCATTATCTTCCATTAAGCCAAATCATATATGTGGCCTTAAGAATGGTTTCCATTTTTATCTTCCTTCCATTGGCACTTCTGGTGAAATGGATCAGATCTATGTGTTCTAAAGAGAAAGCTTTTTGCTGGGTGTTAATTTTCAATCCCCTTGGGTTTCTCTTTTTGCACTTGGTAGTGACATATAATGGTAATTGTTATGCTATTTTTTTGTTTATATACTGGATACTTAGTGTCACAGGAGAGTGGCGCAGAGCAGGTCCATAGGTAGTGGCTTCTGTTACACATTTCTGTTACATATTCTTCATATGTGAGGCTAGGTGAGAACATAGATAAGAATAGCTGCATCCAAAGAGTTACAGTCAAGTAGCTCAGTGTCCAGGTGGAAACCAGGAGCAGATGGTTTCCCTCGGAGGTCTGGGACCAGCCTGTGTAGTATTTTCATCAATTAAGTAAGAGAGTAAGTTTGTGGAAGAAAAAAGCACCAAGCTGGATAGTGAGTGAAGGTAGGAATGTCATCCAGTGGAACGTTGACAGCTCAAGGAGTAGGGCCCAAGTTCAACAAGGCCAAGCAGAAGGTGCTGCATTTGAGTTGAGGTGAAGGTGGTTGAGATCAGCCTAGTGGAGATGGACTTTGGTGTACGAATGGATGAAAAATTGAACATGGGCCAGCAATGTGCACTCACAGTTCAGAAGTCCAGCTGCATCCTGGGCTGCATCAAAAGCAGATTGAGGGAGGTGATTTTGCCCTTTGCTCTCATGAGACCCTACCTGGAGTATTGCATCCAGTTTTGGGTACTTTGTAAGAAAGATGTGTTGGAGCAAGTCCAGCAGAGCGCCACAAAGATGACCAGAGGGATGAAGCACCTCTCCAAAGAGGACAGGCTGGGAGAGTTGGGGTTTTTCAGACTGGAGAGGAAAAGGCTCTAGGGACATCTTAGAGTGGCCTTTCAGAACATAGTGGGGGCTTATGAGGAAGAGGGAGAGAGACATTTCACTGCAGCCTGTGGTGACAGGACAGAGGGCAACAGTTTTAAGTGGGTATCTTTAGATTGGATGTAAAAATAGTTTTCATGATGAGGCTGCTGAGACAATGAAACAACTTGCTTAAAGAAGTTGTGGATGTCTTTAGAAGTATTCAGAATCAGATAGACAGAGTTCAGGCAAGACTAGTGGAAGGTGTCCCTGCCCATGGTGGGAGGTTTGGGCAATTTGTGGTTTGGGCTGGAAGAGACCTTTCCATCATATTTACTTGCTCTGTCAACATCGTCTTGGTACCTAACAGTCTCTCATGCAGAATTTGTATATAAAGTCTATAAAACTCTTGTAGCGTATAGTATGTTTTTTGCAAAGTTCAGTGTACATTTTATAGTCTGAAATGTGCTGCAAGTAATTTATCCATAGGACTACAGACAGAGATGGTCATTGGCAAGAAAAGCATAGGAAAATGTTTAATTATGTAAAGAAAGGACCAAATATAAGTGATTTTAATGGTCTTTCTAAACAGTCTTAAGAAATGTATTTATTGTAGGCAGAACTGCAGGTGTAATAGAACAAAGATACAAATTGTATGTATTGCATTACTAAAACCAAGTAAACATTCTAACAAAGAATCATGGCCCTTTCTTGGACTCAGAGTGTGTCTGGTTTCACAAGAATGAGATAGTGATGGGCATAGGGCTTCACTGATAAAAGTTGCCGCACTTCAGTTTGTGTCTCTCCATTACTTTTTTCTTTTTTCTTTTTTTTCTTTTTTTTTTCCTTTTTTTTGGCCACCATTTTTCAGTCCATTTAATGTGAAGGATTTGGAGTACTAACTTCTGGTGCAGAGTATTGATGTTGATCCTATATCATAACATCAGAATCAGTGTTAGCAAGTATCATTTTGAGGCTCTTAAAAAATTGCATCTTGGCTGGTAAATAGCTTATCAGGATATAGGGTGGTAAACTGGGTAAACTGTGGCTGTTGCCTAGTTTTCAAACATTCCAGGTTCCAAAGTGTGGCCTCCAAGCTTGACTGATATTGCTCATCTTACAGAGACTTCATGGTTTTGGGTTTTTAAGTAAGACACTTCTGGTTTTACACTAACATGTCTTACAACAAATGCTGTCTCCTAGAAAAATTAACAAAGCTTTTGGCAGGAAACCTTTCTACTTTCTATGTGTATGTTTCACAGACTACTTTAAAACCTCCTCTAAACATCATTCACTTCAAGGCAGGTACGTAAATAGTGAGCACTGAAGCAAATGAAGCAGCTTCTCTGTGCATAAATTACATGGATTAGAACCATGGAAAGCCTAATAAAGTATTAGCTAGTGGAATTTTACTGTAAATTTTCCAGGTCTGCTACTCCTTCTCCAGCAGAATTGTCCTAAACTTCCTGATTTGTATGGCCTGAATGCTGTCTCGACTTTGAGTGGAAGAGAACACCCCTAGACCTTGCAGGAACTGCCGAAGAGCAGATCAGTCTCACATGCTTCTCTGCAGGATATGCTTTGGGGGAATAGAGAAATGCAGCTGGCAAGCAGTGGGTATGTTAGAAATAAATGCTCAAAGCCTAATTTTCTTTCCCACATACACAGAGGGGAGACTGAGTGGACCTGAGTGCTTGCAAATAGCACAGATACACAAAGCAAGAGCAATGCCAATATTAAGCAAGGACCAGGAAACACCATAAATAGCCAACTGATTTCTTACTGGGTTTTCAGCTGGCATCCAAAGACAGAGATTGGAACTTTATTAAGCATCCAGATCTACACAGACCACAGGCAGAAATGTCAGGGTAAGTTCAACACACAAATGACATGCACAAGAAGACATACACCCACTCACAGGAGCTTTTGTCCAACTGTCTCTTCAGTGGACAAGTGATGTTCTTTAGGAGTTCTGCTTCATCTTGGCACAGGTGTCCCAGGCAACAGAACTCCTTCTGCTTTGAGTGAAGATACTTCTCTATTTGGACTCAGTAGGATTCAGCTCCCTGTCTATATTCCAAGCCCACACTTACTTGTATCATGAGCACTTCCTCTCTGAGTGTGGACTTGCTATTATCTCCTACTCTACTCTTCACTGATTGTTTGGATATTGTATTTTGCTTAGCAAAGCTATCCATGGCTTTTGAAGTCCTTTTATCTTGGATAAGATCTCCCTTTATTTTGCTCAGAGCATCCTCCAGTGTGCATATTAGCAGTATAATGTACCGATGGCAATGCAATACTGTGGAGTCAAATATGGCACAAACTAGACCAGGAGACAGGCCATTAGATTTACTCATTTTCTCATTTTTTGTTTTCTCTAAAGCATTCTTTGTGGCCTAACACTGATCTATCTTGCTAACATGAGATTGCCCACTCATATCTCATTTTCACTTACCTAAGACTTAAAACTCTTTCATGCTAATATCCAAAGCATTTGGAGAATTTGCATAGGTGGCATATGACATCAGAATTGAGTTTTTGTATTAGTATTCAAAACAGATCTGAGAGCAGTTGGTGTTCCCAGAATGAACCAGCAAGAGTGTTGTCTGTTGGTTGGTTGGTCTATTGAAACCAGCTGAGTATCAGTAAGAGGAGAAATTAATTCAGGAGGTGCTCAGTACTGGATGGGATCCGCCTTCTAGGACGGAAATTCTGGCTTAACTGTTTTAACGACAGCTTCTTCTCCCCACTGTCATTGCAGTGTTGTCTGAAGCAAGACAGTGCAAAAGAATTGAAGTTAACACTTGATTGCACTTTTGCAGAAGTTTGCCATTGTTTATTTAGATGATTGTCAATTTCTCCACCACCTTTGCTTTGACTTGGCTCAGGCAATTTGTGGTGCTAAGGCCTGTGTTTAATCGTACTTGAAAGTATGTTTTCAATCTGAACATCGGGATGTCATAGATTAGACCCAGCTGGAACTAAGAATAGTGCTTCTTGTAAGTGAAACATATTTTAGAGGACACATGCTGTCCTGTTGTTTGGTCTCCTACAATGTGATTCCTCCAGCACAAGAAAGGGGACAATTAAACTGAAAGAGGACAATCTGAAAGAGGACAATTAATCTGAAATCTTTTAACTTGACCTTAGAATCTTAGTACTTAGTGCTTTATAGGAAGCAACTTTTGTATGGGCTTTTATCAACTGTATAAGAAGGTTCTGAAATACATTTTTTGTGTTTTCATAACATAGTCAAACATTAAAATCATTCTTCTGCATCTGCCTCAAGGGTAAACCAGTAAGATAAGCTGGAGAATGGTGGTGGTAGGAGTTTCTTTCTGCTTAATTGCATGTGAGGACAGTAAAATAATCTCTGTCCTAAGTACAAGTTCTCCACTCCATGTTGTTACTGGTACCTTGGGTTCACTCTCATTTTCTTCTCTGGCCCTTGGGGCTGCTCACCATCTAAAGATAAAACCGATGTAAAAAAAAAAAAAAAAAAAAAAAAAAAAAAAAAAAAAAAAAAAAAAAAAAAAAAAGGAAAAAGAAACACACAAAAAACCACACAAAGAAACAAAAAAAAACCAACAAACAAACAACAAAAAACACACCAAAAAAAACATGCAAACAAAAAAAAAACAATTAAAAAAACCAAAAAACCCAGCAATGTTGTTGAAGCACTTGTTCTGTATAGGCAAGGAATGCCCTCTCACCCACGCCGCCAAGCAGGGTCTGCCGTCTGATTTTTAGTGCCACTGCTCATCAGCCTCATGCACTGGATTTCTGCAAAGATGAGTGTTAAGAAGGCAGTCAAAACCATTGGCCTAGGCTGACAGGCAGTGGGATAGGGATATATGTCCCTGGTGCATCCTTTCAGGCACAGGCAGCCATGTTTTCCCTCTGCTTTCAGCTGGACCTGTGTCTCCTCTCCCCTGTTCTGGATACCCTTCTCCCAGGTCTCAGCATGCCTGTTTTCTTACCTGTCAACAACCAGCCCTATGGAGAGAAAAGTTGCTGATGCTGACACTTTCCCCACCTGGGAGGTCAAACTCTCATAGTCTATATTGCCACGCAACGCCTCGAGTAAGAATGTTTCTGTTTAGAAATCGTGAGGGAGGCTGCTTCCTGAAAGAAGTGAGTGCTTCTTGTCAGCCACCCAGGCTCAGGGAGGGTTTTTTTCTCCTCCGGCGAGCGGCGGGGTGACTAAAGGAGGGCAGCAGGGAAGCGGCGGCCCGGAGCCGGCAAACGGGCATGGCGCGGTAGTTTGTGCGGCATTTCGTGCAGGCAGGGTAAGCAGGCAGGGTTGCAGGTTTCCTCCTGCTGGAGAGGTTTGTCGATTGTTGTTTGTGGTGATTGGTTGGTTTGTTTTTGCTCTTTTTGTTGTTGTTTTGAGGTTTTTAGTTGATTGGTTGGTTGGTTGGTTGCTTGGTTTGTTTTTTTTGTTACATCAATGGCAGCAAAAGCAACCTAGTCTGTTGTAGGAAGGAGGGTATATCTAATATCATGACCTCTGCTGATGGTCTAGCTAAACCCCAGGTCTTTTGTCCCCTTGGTCCTTATTTGCCTGAAGCTGTATGTGTAAATAGGGCTTCTCAGAGCCCACTCTCAATCCTGAACTAACACTCAATAACAAGAGTAATGCCAGATCAAGTGGCAGTGTTCTGTGTATCTTTCTGGGAGGCAGCCTGATGCCTTTACTTACAAGATTCTTAGTTTTCAGCTCCTAAGGACTGCCTCTCCTTTCACTACACCTTCTTGGATTTTTTCCAGAAAGTCCAGTTTCACATTTTGTTTGCAAGTGTTTCTACCAAAAGCATAAAGATGCTTACAAATACCTAGTAAGAAACAGGAATGTGGAGATATTGGTCCTCTGGGGACATTTCCACAAAGAAAAAGACTTTTCTGTCTTCTTTTTTAAACTTTTAAACCACTTCTGCCTCTTGTGAGTTTGAGTGAATTTGTGAGTTTGTGAGTTTGAGCCTGTGAGTTTGAGAAAAAAAAAACACGAAGAAATGTTTAATTACTTCGGTGAGTGTTGGTTAAGGATTGGTTGAAATCTGATTTAAAAATAATAAAAACAGAACAACTAGGTGTATCATCTATTCCCTGGGAGTGATTGCCCCATCAGGGCACTTAAAAGACAAAAATGTCTTTAGAGGTTCCCTCTCCAGCATTTGGTACTTTGGCTTGCCTTTTCTATCTTCAAATACTCACTTTCTTCTGTCAGGGCTCTGAGCATTTCTATTTTCTTCCTGAGATTTAAAGTACATGAGGCTTATTTTCTGTGTAAGTAGGCAATGAAGTTAATGTTATTTCCACACCTTTGTTCCAGGCAAGGTGGAATGATGACTTCCTTTTCTAAAACAGTTTTTATTTTTCCTGTTTTCCCTGAAGCTTTCAAAGACTTTGAACATGGGATTTAAAGCATGTGAACCCTAAGACACAAAAACCTGGGTGAATCTGGAGGGGAAGTTTCCTGCTTTAAAGCTTTGGAGTCATGTTCCAAAAGAGTAAATTTTTGTAGTGTGTAATAGCAAACTCTGTATTTCTAAGTGCCATTACACCTGAAGGTATTTTATTAAAGTTTGACAGACAACAGTACAATTTTAAAATATTTTGTCAAATTATTCGGATGCTGGCATTTGCATGCAATTGAGGTGTGGTTTTTTTGTAGCTCACAGCACTGCTGGTTCCTTGTCCAAAGAATGAACAACATTTTCACCACCTCTGAAATCACCATACATAACTCCATGCCTTGAACTTTCCATCTTCAGGAAGTTTTGGGCTTTAGCAGCTCTGAGGCCAAAGCCTCTGGGCAGGTTACACTCTTTTGACACAGCCTTCCCGAGTGGGTAGAGGCTGGTGAAAACCCCGTGGGCATGCCGGTATGAATGCCACTTCCCCTGCCGTGTTTCGGAGGGGACTGCCCGGAGCTCTGGCCCTCGTTCCCACGGGATTGGCAGCCTGCAGGCGAGGGGGCCGGCGGCAGGGAGTGGGACAGCGAGCCCAGCGGCTGGGATGCATGCTGTGTGAGTGGATGCGCTGCCGCCGCGCCAGCCGAGCTCTGCCAAACGCTGTCCCCAGGCTCCAGCTCGAGAGCTGAACTTGGGCTCCCGCCCGCCTGGAGGGTCGGGAGAGAAAACGAAAAACTCCTGCTCAGAATTACAGGCTACTCTGAGTTGGAAAGGGAGGCACCGCCACCATTTGGTCCGACTTGTCTCACCCGCCCTGCCTCAGAAGAGTTTGCTCCCAGACGCCAAACATGCTCTGTGATGGGGCTCACTCTCCGTTTTCCATTTGTCCCCCAAAGTGCTAAGAACCACTTTTTTTTTTTTTTTTTTTTTTTAGAGGAAAATGCCTCAATGATTCCCCATCCCTGCTAAGCTCCCACTTCTAAAATTAGATAATAAATTACACAAGAAGGTACAAACTAAAGAGGAGCTTTTTTTTTTTTTACTTTGAGTGTTGTTATCAAGAATGAAATAAACAATTTGGCTATTTTTAACTCTGTGTGTATGTGCTTAAGTATGTGCTTAAATAATGCATATCTACAAAAAGTCCTGGTATCTGACCTGCGTGATTGTGCTGTGTGTATCTACATTTATTTATGCAGACACACACACAAAAATTGAAAGCAACGAATAAAGTTGAAATAAATAGCACCACTCAACTAAGTAGAGCAGCATGCAGAGCCATTAAATATTCGAAGATGAGAAGTTAATTATTTTTAAGCTAATCTTTTTCATGTTTTATTACTGAATAATAGCAGGTATTTAATCACACATAAGTGGTATGAACATCGGGTAGATGATAGAAATTACACAGAAAAAACAGAAAACAGAAACCAAAAGGAGGGCAAAAATCCAGATTTATTAGCAAAATCAGGCATTTGCTGTTATTTCCAAATATCTGGCTTAGAGAGCCAGAAAGCTGTCTTAAAAATAAGAAGCTCATTGACTATATCTTCTGAGCAAATGGGATCTCCACATGCAAAAAGCTAGAAAGTAACTAATTGATTGCCAATTTTTTTCCCGACGGCTCGCTGATGACGGGCGGCGGGGCTGCTCGCGGGGGAGGTGGGCTGCAGGGAACGCGGCGACGCGGACGCGGCGGGACGGCCGGGATGGGGTCAGCGCGCAGCCTTCTCGGCGGCCCCCGCGGCTGCCGGCAGGGCCGGAGGGTCGCGCAGGTACCGCCCCACGGCTCCGTGCGGGCCCCCCGCCGCCACGTCGAGGGGCAGGCGGCCGCCGCCGTCGGGGAGGTCGAGGCGCGCCCCGGCCCGGTGCAGCGCCGCCAGCGTGCCCAGAAAGCCGGCGCGGGCCGCGTCGTGCACCGGGAGGCAGCCGGTGCGCGGGTCGGGGCGGTTGGGGTCGGCTCCGTGCAGCAGCAGCAGCTCGGCCACCCGCGGGCTGCCCAGCATCATCACCTGCGGGGAGAGACAGCATCAGCGCCCGCCACAGAGCCCCCAGCACCGCCGCGACTGGCTTCTCTCTTGGGCAGTAATGCTGTGTCGGCTCCTTGTATTCGCATACACTGTGACAGCCGTTTGTGACTATCCGTGCGGATCCCTTCCAACTCGAGATAGTCTATGATTAGATGATAAATTAAAAATATTAGCTAGTGGTTTCCAGACTAGGTATAACACATGTGCGTGCCCTGCTTCACATTTATATAATTTATATACATCATGGTACAAATGGTCCTTGTGGTGTGCGTATAAGCACATATATGTACACACATGTTATGCGCAAATACAGACCAGCTCTGTGTGCGTACAGATATATGCACACAATACAGACCCCGTTTATGTAATTGTATAATAAACAGTGCATGTATCTGTATTATAAATATATTTAGACATACACATATATAGAATATATAAAAATTATTTATACGCATGAAGAGTTTGTAAATATTTGTATACTATATATACACACCATGTATTTTAGGGCAGTAAAGGACCTGAGCGGTCTTGCATTAAGGCTGCTGTCACTTAGAATGCATTATTGATTAATCAACGGTCAACACAGCAATGGAAAATGCAGCTGGGTGTGGCTCCTTTCGGCATTCGGTGTGGATATGTAAAACTTTCCCTTCCTGAGTTTCGGACGAAGAAGTTTTTTCTTCTTTTTTTTTCTCTCTCATGTCTGTCTTCTTCTCAGAGAGCCGCTGCTGAGTACTCACAAGCAGTGCACAAAACTTAACTGATGGAAAATTCCGAATGATAATGTCTAAATGGCAAATTCCTAATGACAGTCTGCTTTTCTGCCAGTAGCAGAAAATAACTTCTGGCAATATTTGATCATACACAACTGAACAAAACCCACAAAAAACCCCAATCAACCAAAAACCAAAATAAATTTGTACATGGGGTTTTACTTCCCTTACTGTCCTGGTGATTTTCAGTGGAATTTTACCCACCATAAATTGTGACTTAATACTATGAAAAATATTTTAAGACAATAAGGTTTTCTCTCAATTGCTGTCTCCAGACTTTGGTTTGTCCGCTTCAAATAATTTGGTTTATTTATAGTACAAGTGTGAAATACTTATGAATGTCATAATATCTAAATTCCCGATATTAACCTTTCCCAGAAAGAAAAAGAGAGTCCACGTAGTCGAGTGTCAGCCATTTTGCAAGTTGCAGACAAATGAAAGAGAATTTAGTCTGGAATGGAGAAAGGATCATTTATAAGAGTTTAGAGACTCTTTTAATCTGCAATTTGAACGTAAAATGGAAGTAACATGGATAACTTTCTGAGAGGTTTTCTCAGTAATACAGTTCAGAAAAATATTTCAGAATATTTAATGTAAAGTGCAAGGACCAAAATAGCTGTTCAGCTTAGCTGAGCAGTAGATTAATCATCAACGATATCTCTTTAAATAACAACTCGAAAAATCTTCCTGAGATACACAACTCTTATTTAAATCACAGAATATTAATCGTTCAATGAACATTTTAAAAGTGTCTACTTAAGTATGTCGATAAATGTAACACATTTTTAACTCTCAAACTGCCTGGAAAGCAGCTCTACATACTGGTGCTTCTAGCATCTGCTGTCACTATTGATTGATAGAGAATGTTAAAATCGCTACGGCTAAAAGAAAGAAAAGAGGTGACTACTAATATATACCCAGTTTCAAGTAACAATTTTTATCAGCATAGTTTCTAGGTTCTTTGCTCATGAACATACTAAAAAAGGACCCCACTTCGATTTCCTTGGGGAAAAAAAGACCTGTTCGGTCTTTTTTTTAAAGAACTCAGTTCGGGTTACATTTAAAAATCAAGAAATTTGCTCGAAGTGCAGATCATTCTCCCAGCCTATCTGGATAGGTTATCTGGAGGCGGATTTTTCAGTCCAACTTCTCCTTTAGACTACCCCCTGGAAAAATTCGTTTGCTGCCAGCGGTTCCCTATAGCCTCCATCTTGCGCTTATAGGATGTCTGGACTAAGTAAAAAATAAAGGTCAGACAGCTGCGGCAGGAGTACGGGTCCGATCATAGCAACAAGAGTTCATTCTAAACACAAAATGCGCACCCCCGCCCCGTCGACGTGGCAAAGCACAGCTTCCCTGCTGCCCCCCACCCAGGGTACGCCGTACCTGGAGCGGGGTTCTCCCAAAGCGATTGGTCCCGTTGGGATCCACGCCTGCTTGCAGCAGCCTCCTCACCTCCTCGCGGTCCCCGCGGGCGGCGGCGCTGCACAGGCGGTCGCCGTCGCTCCGGGGCGAGCGGGACCCCTCCATCGCCCCCCGCAGACCCGAGCCGCCGCTGGCTTTCCCTCTCCCCCGGCTGCGATCTCGCCCAGCTCGTGACTGCCACCCAGCTCCTCCCTTCCCGGGGGCAGCGGGCCCCCACTCGCACCCGCTCCCCCTCCTGCCCGTCCCGTCCCGTCCCGTCCCCCCCTGCCCGTCCCGCCCCCTCCGGGCGCTCCTCCAGCGCTGAGCTGTCCGCTCCCGCTCTGCCCCGGCTTCCAGCGGCCGAGGGAAATGCGCGCACCCGCCCGGGGCGAGGGGCACCGGCAGGGCGGCCAAGGACGGCGGGACGGCGGCAGCCTGGTCCCCGAGCGCGGCACGTCGGAGGGCAGCCCGGCCTCATCCCGGCCTCAAGCACGGGCGGTTCTCGCGGCGTTTTTCTCCCACCGGGGAGAGGGGGTGGGGACGGCGGCCTTGCGCCCCCAACCTCTCCCCACATCGGGGCGGGCCGCGAAGGCAGGGCAGCGGGGCGCAGACCCACGGGCAAACAGCTTCCACGGCAGCTGCCTCGGGCGGGGCAGGTGGGTCGGCGACATGACGAAGGGACGGCGGACCTTCCCCGGAACAGAAAGGGACTCTTTGTGCGAGTGATAGCTCTAGTTTCTATCTCTGAAAGGGGTCCTGCTCTGCCCGAGCCCATCCGAGCGGTGGGTCGGGGGTCCGTCCCTCCGTGCTGTGCCTGCCGAGAGCTGGCAGACCGGATGGGGAAGGGAGCCGTGCCCGCAGCAAGTCTGCCACCAACCTAATGGCAGCGCATAGAAGAGGAGGATCGCTTCAGCCGGGCCCTGCCAGAGCCTCCCGGGAGCAGGAAAACCGCGGCGAGAGCCCAGCAGGGTAAGGTGCACCTCCAGCCGCGCAGCCAGAGGGTAGGCAGAAGAATCTCGCCTTGCAGTCATGAAAGATCCTCAAAATCCAAGCATCTGCTCCTGCCCTTGGCGTCTCCCCGCGGCAGGCCCAGGCCTGCACACCCCCCCGCCCCAAGAGACCCCCGCGGCTGCCGAGTGGGAGCGGGTGGTAGGCACCCACGACCCGCGCCGCGAAGTTCTTATTCTGCTACCTCGAAGTTCCTGCCTCTTACAAAGGAGGCAGGGGGAATAAGGGTGTTTTGCAGGGTTTTGTTTTCCCTTTTTTTTGTTTGTCCTTTCCTTCCCCCCACCCCCAATGTCAGTTCCCTAATCGCCTTTCTTTTTTCATTTGCAGGAGACCGGTGCGAGGCTGCAGAAGTATCTGCTGTGAAGATACAACCCCCGAAAAGCTCTGCATAGCTAAAAGAGAAACAATGATTATGTCTATATTTACTATTAGCCAAAAGCAGAGACATCCTCGGATGAGGATAAATAAACACAGATTTATCCCGGAGTAGACAAGTCAGAGGTTCACTAAAATGTCTTAGTTTAGTGCCTTTTGGAGCCTCCCTTGTGAAGTTTCTGGGGCAAGTGGATCAGGGTCCAAAATTTGAGGCGACACCCTCGCTTGCCAGGGACCGGTGGTGAACTCCCACCACATCGTGTTTTTTCTACAATGCATGGTGCAAAGCAGCCCTCGGGACAGATAGGCAGTTTAAAACAAACAAATAAATAAATTTTTAAAAATTAAAAAATAATAAATAGGGTTTAAAGAGTGGATTTTTAGAAGTCTGTAAAGTCTAAGAAAGTAAGATGATCTCCCACCCGAAAGGCAAAGTATCTTCCAGTTCTTCTTGCGCTCTCTGACATTAATGATAGCCACACAGAGATAAATCCAAGGAGAAAACCTTGTTGGTTATGTCCGTCAGGTGTCTTAAAATTTCAAATCAATAGTGATGCGTGGCAAGGTTGCAGGCATCACTGCCTAGCCTTGTTTTCTGTGAAATGGTATTGATCATGGATTTTATGCATCTGTATGTATAAGTACAGGAATACATAATTTTTTCTGAGTATATAAGCATAAAAATATGTGGGAGTCAATGACCTTAATTAAAGGTCTTTTCCAACGCAGTTAATTCTGTGAAGAAAAAAAAAAAGCACACTGACATGTCAATGTGTTTGCAAATAAAGATGTCACTTCAAGTCAGAGGGCCTGTCTGTATCTCCATCTCCATCTCCACTATATTATGCTAAAAGCTAATAGTATAAAACAACAAATACTGTCCCATTAGTACGTCCCAACATTATTGACCCCCAAATCACTTATCAAACTACTAGAACGTTTTTAACTCACAACATTTTAAATTACATGATTGAAATAATGGGATTTCTTCCCCCTCTAAAAGCAAATCTTATATTATACAATTCTAGTACCAACAAAAGACCTCAAATTAATCAAAACATAACAATACAGAGTCATATCTGAAGTTAGGGTGATAATAATACAGTCTATGCTAGTGTGTTTTGAGAAAGAACCTTGTATTGCATTTGTATCTCGGCGGGAGGGAAAAGATTCCACCTTTTCCCCCCAGCAAACCTTATTGCAAAGATATTTTCATTAAAAATATCTTTTTTGCCGTAAAAAAGTAAAACAAAAAAAATCATGTTAAGAATAAAAAAGCAAAGATTTAAGAGAAGGAGTAAAAAAAATATAAAGAATCATGTTAAGCAGTGATTCTGTCCCACATTTCTGCTCTTATTTAATTTTAGAATTATTATTCAACCATACAGATTTTTTGACCAAAACCAGATCCATTTTAATACTACAGTACAGCAAATTGTGCTGAGATGTTTTGATAAGAGCATAAAGGACGGAAGAGGTAACTTTCAGTTAAAAAAGCAGCCATCTTATGCCCCATTTAAGGCTCAGCAAGTATTACACTTTCAATAACAACAACAACTTAAAGTCAAAATATTTACATTTTATCTAACAAGTATTTGGATAATAGGTTCAGGGGTTAAATAAATACTATAAGGAGACAAATTAAAAAGAACATAATATTGGGATTTCCTAGCTTGTAAATAGGTAAAAAGCACACAAGAGAAGCAGGGGTAGGAGGTGCAATGGAGAGGTTGCATGGAAGAAACGTGTTTTTTAGCTAAAGGGAGTGGGGGAAACAGTTCTGAATAGTTCCGAGTTACACTAAAAAGGAAGCAATACCTGTTTACAGAAATAATTTAACATTATCATTCTTTTCTTCCATTTAAAGTGTCAGAATATTTGCAAAGATATATATTCTGATTACACATATTGGTTAAACCCAGGAAAATCTATCACCTTAATTTTAGTCGTTCAGAAGTTGTGCCATGGGGGTTGTTATTGAACTTAAAAATTATTGAAAAATTATCCTGAGCAAACAAAGCCAAAACCAAACTGCACACAAAAGCTCAAACATATCTCAGAGAAACTGTGGTAATAATGAATAAAAACTTCACAGAGTATATCTTACAATCAAATATTTTTTAGGGTTGGAAAGGACTTCAGAGATAATACTTCCAATCCTGCCCCCACACCCTGCCTCATCCAGCCTGGTCTCAGACACTTCTAGAGATGGAGCAGCCACAACTCCATCATGTGTTACCCTTACAGTTACAAAACCACCCCTACATACTGCATTTTCTGTAGGGTTTTTTGGTTTCGTTTTGTTGTTTTAGTTTTTTAAATTAAATTCAGCACACACATATGTCTCACTCCATCCCAAGACATTAAAAATGCGATTTGCAGTCTAGAGCTAACTGGCATTTTAGAAAAGCTTATTCTCCCTGATTAAAAGCTCAGGGGAGCGGAATTTTTAAAAAGGATTATTTATGGCAAGTGTGGAAATAGAGTGAGAAAATAATAGCCATGCTTTCGGATCCATGAGGGCTTGCTACAGAGAGTTTACTTCGTGGTGATTAGCACCCTCATACTCATGTTTGCATTTGAGATTCATGCCTTTCAGGTCGGACAGAGTTTATAGTTTCTTTTTCCCCCATTTAGTGTAGAATGAAGAAATGAGGCCTACTAAAAATGCAAAAAAAAAAAAGTGGCAATTTGAAGGCAACAATGAAAATTGTCTATATTTTCTGATTTATATATATATTATATAATATATATATAGATAGATATAGATATACGCATAAATCATTGTGCATGTATCTGTGTGTATGGCCCCGCACTTTTTATTCAAATAGCATTGGAAGCAATCTAAACAGAGAGTGGAGCTAGAAAACTCTGAATTACTTTATCTCCACGCCCTGAGTCTTATAGCTTGAAAGGTTAAAAATTTAATACATATATTTTTACATGTATAAAATAAATGGTGTTTAATTTCGAAGTAATTTTGAGGCAGACATTTCTACTTCTCTTCCATCTCTGTTCTTTCCAGGCTGTGCTGTGTATTAAAGGAGGTTGTGGAATGCTCTAATAACTTTCTATGAGGATTTTGCAGAACAATCCTCACATTCTCAGCAAAATGAATATTCACTTTAGCTTCAGTGTATGTCTAATTATTATTGTTGTTTTTTATGTGTGATAATCAACGCCACAACAATCTGATTTTGCACTCTGTAATAAGGAAAAAGTCTAAAACTGCCCGAGCCTCGGATGTCTTTCAAGGTCGTTCATACGAGGGTATTTTAATTACTCTTTCTGACGCTGCTCGGCTGCTCTGACACTTATTTCCCATATTTTTGTAACAGCAAGGGAAGGAAAAGTAGGCCACTGTATTTCGCTGTCGTTTACAAGAGTGGAAAGTAACACACGGTCGGAAAACAGTGGCCATTTTCTCCAGAGCAATAGCTATGTTCCTTGTTTGCAAGAAACTGTCAGAAAGGATGAGAAGGGGTGGTGGATTTATATTTTCGCAATAAGCTATACAGAAAACGTCTCAAAAAGTGGGAGGCAAGGCAGAAATAAGTTACAGTGACTTTTAAAGAATTGAACATTTTCTACTGCGAAAAAAAAAAATAAAAAATGGCAAGCCAGAAAACCAAACAGCACAGAAACACCCGGCCTGTAGAAACCTAGCGCGTTTGTCCGTGCCATCTGAGCATGTGGCGCAGAGGGGTGAGCAGTGTCCCGGCGCTGGGCCGCCGCCTCCCGCTCCCGCTGCCCCGTCGGGCCGCCCGAGCCGCCCCCGCGCGGCCCCGCTCCCGCTCTCCTACCTGGGCCGGGCGCTCCCGCTGCGCCTCCGCCGCAGGACCAGCCGCAGGGCAAGGCGCCGAGGCCAGCGCCGCCCCAGCACCCCGAGAAGGCGGCGGAGGATGCGCCAGCCCAGCGCCCGGGCCCGGGGCCGGCTGCGGGCGCGCCGAAAGTGGATTGTGCACCTTATCCGCTGGGTCATGGGTGCGGGGAAGCCGCGGGCCCGTCACGCTACAAATACCTCCCCAGCGGGGCCCCACCGGTGAATCGGCCCTCTCAGCCTCCATTCATTGGAGAAGATTTTTTTTTATCTCTTTTTTATTCGTTCATTTTTTTTTTTCTTTTCCGTTTAATTTCGACTCCCCATTTCGCTTCACACCCCCTCGGTTCCCCTCCCTCCCCTACACCCCGCTCTAAACTCCTCCCACGATGATGGCTCCCGCCTCGAAAAGCGGGCAAAGGAAGATTGGGGGGGGAGGGAGGGAGCAGATCGCCGGGGAAGAGCACCGCCACCAGACGGGCGTGGGGACCGGCCAATCGCAGGGCGCTCCGAGGCTTTCAAATAAAGCCTTGACGACATCTCCTCGCCCTCCCTCCGCTCTGTCCCTCCAAACACACCGCCTCCCGCTCCGTTTGGCTTTTTTTCTTGCTGTTCCGTTGCTCCCGGGCCGCACTCCCCCCGGGAAAACCCCGACGGGAAGGGGGGCCTGCGGCGGCCCGGAGCGCCGCGCTGGCACTCGCGAGAGCCGGCTAGCGGATCGCTGCCGCTCTGAGAGCGCGGGCCACCGCTGGCCCGGGCCAGCAGCTATTTCCTTGTCACATGGCCATTTGAACGCTACGCGGGAGCGCTGCGCAGCACAGCGGGGGCGGGGGGGCGCCGGGAGGGGGGAGAGGAAAGGAAAGAGGATCTCTATTTCCCCGCGCCGGTCAGCGAAACGGGTAATGAACGGCTCCCGCCCAGCCCCGGGCCTTCTCCGCTGCCGTGCTCGGCGGCGTCGGGCCTCTTCTCTTTCCTTTTGAAGGGTGAGGTTTTGGAGCGGGGTGGGGGGAGCAGCGGAGGGTCGCTGAGAAGCCCCAGGCACCTGCTGGCGCTCCGCTGCCCACCCGGCTCCAGGAAGCACCGGTGAGCTGCCGAGACCCGCGACAGCCGGGCCAGAGCCAGCTCTGCCGCCCTGGGCGGTGGAGGGCTTACTGCTACCTCCCCGTCCCACTCCCCATCCCAAGAATCCTCCTGCTGCGCTGCCCCCCTCCCTGGTGCGGGGTACCTCCGTGAGAAAAGCGATGGGCAGGGAAAGCGTCATTTCTGCTAGCGGGGCCCGGCTCGGATGGTCACGGCTAGAGGCGGCGGGGAGAGGGATCGGGGCAGCTCCGGGACTGCGCGGAGCCGCTGGAAAGGCGCCAGGTGGGGACGCAGAGCGGCAGCAGGTGGGGACGCAGGGAGGGGAGGGATGGTGAACATAAGCCTGTGCAACACCCTCTCACAACAAACATCTCCTTCTCTCGGGTGGGCAAAAAGTCGAAGTGTCAACAGAAGGTTTCTCCTGCCTCGGCTCGGAGTAACCCTAACAACAATGCAGATAAGGAAAAGCCTGTAATCGTTTCTTTTCAAATCCGATTTCAAGCCTGGGAAACTGGATGAGCAAAATCGGAATCGGCCATTTCGAAATGAAAGCACCTTTAGAGAGAAGCTTTTTTTTTCCCCCCTCCCCCCGTTATTTTTTCCTCCTCTTCTCCCCTGCGATGACTTCTGCTTCCTGACCGGCAAGGCAAAATTCAGAGAAACGAATGCCTACCTGGCTGTGGGATGCAGGTGCCGGAGCAGTGGTGAGAGGACGGACCGACAGCTTTGGCGATAGAAGCCGAATACCCACCAACGCTGAATGCATGGCCGATCCGGGGCTGGTCGTGCACGGGGTGCAAACCCTGCTGCATGAGGGTGTAGGTGTGCTCACACATGTACTCGGTCACAGCGACAATATTAAAAATAAAAATTGCCAATACACTGCCATCCTAAAAATAATGCTTTTAGGGCTTTCTTGACAAAGTGTACTGCTGATGCTGTTTGTTGCTAATTGTTACTATTCTTCTTTTCAAGGAGGACTCCAAGCCCTGGAGCCGCCGCTGCTGCCAGAAGAAAAGGTGTCCGTGGAAGCTCCTGCAGCCAAGTGGGACCTCGCCGGTGATCCCCATCCATCCATGGAGTGAGTATTCCCCACCATGTGTCTGTCTTGGGAAGGGGCTCTGGACCTGCTCCGTGAGGCAGATTTATAACAATTAGCTATTTAACCTTGCTGAGTTTGGAGGGCATACTCTGCTTATTTGGTGCGGTCAGCCAAGCAAATCGTGCTGTTTCCCTGCCAGCTTTATAGACAGCAACAGCAGTTATGTAATCTTACTATTTTAGTCGTTGTAGTTTCATAAGCCTTAATGGAAATGCTAAAAAATTGAAATAAAATATGGTTCTTGGAGAAAATGACAGTTTAAAACAGGAATATGGTCCAATTGAGGACGGAAGTACAGTTTAACAGAACCTTACTGTTCTGTAAGGAATGTGGTCAGGCTCTAGCTTTCCCCCATCTCCACATCTGGTTGCAGCTCCATTCTGGTTCCCATAGGCATGGGATGCAGGCACATAACTGCTACATCCCCAGTGTTGACCTTGGATCAGCTATGCCGTGATCTAGGGCAGAGTGCAGCGCAAATTAATAAGGTGTTATAATAACATATTATATATTGTTATTATAAGGTTACATGTTTTCTATTTATAAAATATATGTTTTAGGCATTCTTATAATGAAAAAGTGTGAATATAGATTAAAGATAACATAAATGTTTTGTACATGTTTTATATATGTAAAATTTTGTTATAATTAAACCAAGAAGCATAATTAAACAACTAAGCATATTACATATAAAAATAATTAATAATCAAATATATCACGTTGATGCATAATCATAACGTTTTATATATGTGTGTTCTCTATGTGTATTGTGTATATTTTATATAGATATTACATAGATACATTATATACGTGAATGACATAACTAAATATTTTATAGCATGACAACACATACGAAGTAATTATAAACCAGGCATTGTATGAAATTACATTACAATAAACAACATGTTACAAAAAAGGTATAAACATTATTTTTCATGTTTCTACATGAGATACCTAGGGGTTGGATACTTAGCAGGAGTGCAAAACCAAGATAAATCTTTTTCACCTTTTCTACAGGTAGCTCTGCAAAGTGCCCAGTTATAGCGCTGAGGTAAAACACCTGAACTCTGTCACTGCCTTGCGGGGCTTCCCTTTCTCAGCCGCTGAGGCGCAGGGAGTGTGAGCACAGCCCCGCTTGGGTTCCTTGGAGGGAGGCAGGGTCTATCGCTTGTCTCGCCCCGGCTGGGAGCGGCGTGCCTGCCTCCCCGCCCGGCTCGCTGCTGTCTGTGCGCTCCCGCAAGCACAGCTCTCTGGGGGCTTGGGGACTCGCTGCCGTGACATCGGCTCTGCCCGCCTCCTCCTTGCACCTCGCCCGAGCCTGGGCTGCCGCTCTATCTTTTTCCTGGGGTGCTCCTATCCAACTCCCCCGCGCCGAAGCAGCCCGTGAAACATGTATCGGCTGTCACAGAAATAACAGATTGCCCCCTCCTCGTTCCCCTGCCAGCCCCAGAGCTTTGTTTGTTTCGAAGGTTTCCTTGTTTCCTCACCGAATGTGTCACCTCTGGGCATCTTAGGAAGCGCTGGAGTTGAGCTCAGATGTATGATTTTTTTATTTTCGTTAATGGCTGCCTTGGTTTCACAATCACGTGGTTTTTTGGAAGTATTTTAACTCAGAAGAGGTCACTTGCAAATTGTTAAGACAACGAGGATACTTCAACTGAGGATACATATTGTATCAGGCTTGCAGAGACACAAATTTCTTTTTATTTTCTCTTTCCAGCTCCTATAGTTGCAGCCTACACAAGGAAAGCTGCAAATGTGTAGCTGTGAGTACGTGTACAGACATGCATAGCATCCTACGTGCTTTTAATAGGGTATTTACCAAAGCTGCAATCACACCAGGAAGCATTTGCCAGAGAAAGGCAGATTGGGTTCGGCACCCCTTCAGATTGCTTTAACCAAAATCAAACAGGAAGCTGTCAGGTCAGGGAGACCCTGAAACCTCCCCCATCTTCTTCAGATGGAGGGCTAGCAAGCCTGAGCGGGGAGTCACCGGGGAGCAGAAAGTCCAGATGCAGCCCCATCAAAACAGAGGAAGGGTTTATAGTACCATATCTCTGTGCGGGGATTTTCTTTCATAATTAATATTCAATATCTGCTGTTCAATATTTTCACATAGTTTAGTATTTTCTCACTTCATATTTCATGCTTCCTACTTCATATTTCGTATTTCTCTTCAGTGTTTGGACTCTTGTGTGAAAAAAGGGGCCTGGGGACGGCCATAGCATTTCCAGCGCAGGATAATATGCAGTTATGAGCAAAGAATATTGTCCTTCCTGCAAACAGCAGGGAAACGCGACCCGGGGTTATTCACAACATCGCATGAGTGCTGTTCCACTTGGTGTCCCCCGAGCTGGGCGTGGGCAATAAGTCTGGGGAGGGGATGGCCCGGGGAGAGGTTAGGCACAGGCCGGAGGGTCGCGCAGGTACAGCCCCACGGCTCCGTGCGGGCCCCCCGCCGCCACGTCGAGGGGCAGGCGGCCGCCGCCGTCGGGGAGGTCGAGGCGCGCCCCGGCCCGGTGCAGCGCCGCCAGCGTGCCCAGAAAGCCGGCGCGGGCCGCGTCGTGCACCGGGAGGCAGCCGGTGCGCGGGACGGGGCGGTTGGGGTCGGCTCCGTGCAGCAGCAGCAGCTCGGCCACCCGCGGGCTGCCCAGCATCATCACCTGCGGGGAGAGACAGCGTCAGTGCCCACCAAAGAGCTCAGGCTTTCTCGCTCGGCTCGGAAGGAACGGAGATCCACAATGGAAAGGAGAAGAAAATATGCCGGCGAGGCGTAAAGATCGGCTCTGGACGTGCCACGAACAGTGGAGAACACGTACCCTTTGGGGAAGTTGTGCCGCATTGGAAAACTCTCCTTTATCCACGCTAGGGGACAGGAGAGAACAGGTGGGGCAGAGAGGCGCGGGACTCCTGTCGGGGTCGGGGCGTGTGGATGCACACTGGGGTTGCTCTGAGACAGGAGCGGGAAGTCGGTAGGCTCGGAGCAGACGAACCGGGGGAAGGGGCTCGCCCAGACAGCGCTCCCAGAGAAACCCAGATCAAGTCCTGAGTCGCTTTGCACCGGTCCCCGTGGAACCGTGCCGGTGCAGCGGCGCGCGGGGGCCGCCGTCGTTCCGCTGGCATCGTGACACTTCCCTAGAGTGTCCTTGGCTAGGGGGGCGCGCAACGCAGGGAACCCACCGCGCCTTCCCTCACCGTCAGGACGAAACGAATCTTTAGCCTCACCCGCGTGTCCAGGGCAGTACGAACGTACCCGGCAGCCCTCCCCACCGGCCTCGCCGTTTTCTTAGCTGGGCTTCCCTAGCGCACCCAGCAGTGCGTTCAGCACAAGGGATAAGTCCGTGCCGCGAAGACTGGGGGAAAAATCCCCAGAACAAAAAAAAAAAAAGAAAAAGCACTGCAGGACGGCAACAAATACCTGTTTCGAGTGAAATGCTCCACCGACATTTTGAGTCGGAGAGTGTTTTGCAGGCACTGGCAGCAAAACTTAAATATAACTTCTCAGATTATTCCAGTTTCGTTTTACTTTGAAATTTTAAGAAAAAAGCTGTCTAGAACTACCTCGGAAACGAACTCAGCCTTTATAAAAGTAACCTCTACCACACCTCCGGGCACTACGTCTACCCACACGTTCAGGGGAGTGTAAAACGTGGGCAGACTGAGCCCCACAGGGATTGCTCGTTGTCTACCTGCAGGGTCACCTGGGCAAGGTTATCACGACCGGGTATTTCTATTCGTGAGAGCCGCCGAATATATTTTTTTCTTTTTTCCACAGGAGGGGAGACAAAACATACAGTCATATAAAGCAGACGACGAGGTATAACGAAAGACAGATTATTTCTACAAACGTGACTTGCTACATTTTATTGCACGTTTATTGCGAGATAAGCATTAAAGTTCTCGGATTTGAGTCATCCTATCTCAGTTGGTTCAAATAAAGTAAAGGGTTGCTAAGAGTAAAACCTCCTTGTTGCGGCCGTCACCGCAAAGAAGACTTTCTCGTTCCCAGAGAGGCGAGAAAAACCCCTGTGCCGCACCACCTCGACAGCGGCCGAGCACAGTGACGAGGGGCGGCCGCTTCCGGGGCACCGGAGGGCCCGGGGCTGCCGCCGCCCCCTTAGGCAGGGCACGGGGGGCCGCTGCCCTCGCCCAGCTGCAAACATTCCGCCTCCCTACCTGCATGGGGGTCCTGCCGCAGTCCAGCAGCTCCCGGAGGCGCTGCGGGTCCCCGCGAGCGACGGCGCTGGTCCGCTCATCCGCCGCCGCGTCCCGGGCCGCCGCACCCCGCACGGCGCCGCATCCGCCACTCGGCCGCCCCGCGCTGCCCGGGGCTGGCGGCGATCCCATGGGAATCGAGCCCATGGGAATGCCCATGGGAACGCCCGGCCCCGCCCCTGGCGGCCGTCCCGGTCCGGAGGTTCCCGCGCGGGGCTGTCACCGAGGCCGCCTCCACCTGCCAGGATGCGGCGGGGGCTCCCGGCTCCCGTTTTGTTCCCCCAGCTGGTGCCGCCCGGCCCATCTCGGTGTCTTCGCTGGCCTCACCCTGACGAGGCGGAGCGACTGCGCAGCTCTTTGGCGACAGGGAGGGCCGGGCTCTCGCTCCTCTTTTATGTTCGTCTATTATTTTATTCTCCTGAGGGCAGCAGCGTCTACACCAGTGCCTGACCGCCACGAGGGAAGCAGGGATAGGGGAAGGGGAGGAGCAAAAGTCGCAAAAAACTTTAACGAGAGCGGGACTTAAGAAGAGCGGCCCCGGGACCGCGGCCTAATGTCCGCAGAGCCCCGGCCCCCCGGCGCTGCCCCCTCGCCATCTCGGGACACCCATCGGCACCCGGGCCGCAGAAGGCGGAGGTGACCTCCCGTCCTTCCCTTCCTCTGGGTGAGTTGCGAGCTCCTGTCTCTGCTTTTTTAGTTGGCAGGGACACTTGGAAAGACAGCGAGTTCAGCGGTGCCCACAGCCTTCACTGAGACACGAATCGCGGCTGCGACGTCTTCACCCCACTGCCTAAATCGCCCTTTTCTTATTCTTTTTTTTTTTTCCTTTCTTCTTCTTTTATTTTTTTTTTTTCCTTAAAGAAGTTACAAGCCAAACAAAGGCCTCTGGGAACAAGCGCGCTGCGCGCCGCCAGGGCAGGGTTCAGTTCCCGCCCCCCGGCGGCGCGGGCGGGCCGGGCCGGGGCGGAGCGCTCGGGCGGGCGGTGCCGGCAGCACCAGGGACAGCTCCCGCCGCGGCCGGCCCGCCGCGCTGCCCCTCCTCGCTCCGCGGCTCCCCGCCTCTGGGCCTGTCCCTAAGAGCGGCCTTCCTAAACACCCCGCACGTGCGCGCGAGTCCAGTGCCGGGCCGCGTCCGGCACCTTCCTAAAACTGTAGTTGCGGCGAGGTGTATCTGGCCTTAGAGGTCAGTGTCCGGCTAGCTGAGGAAGGCCGACACCCAGCCGCAATCCTGCCAGCATCCCTCGGCGTCTAAAGGCCTTGGGCTGTGCTGGCTGTGGACGGGTATCGCTGCTGCCAAGACAAATAGAAAGGAACTGGACACTCTCTGGGGGTAAAGTCGGGTTTATTGGAGATCCCAAGAAGCCAACCAGAGAGTGACCCCAGGGAGTGACCAAGAGAGGAGGGAGAAGCCAGGTTTTAAAGGGGGGAGGCGTCTCAGGGAGGGGTTTAGGACCAATGAGGGAAGACAGGGGAGTGTATGAAACATAACAGATATTAAGGAAAAACCAATAATTACTTTGTAAGGGAGGGGCCCCGGGACCACAGCCAATCATCACCCAGAGTGTGTAGAAGCTTCTGGCAAGTAGGGAGGAGTGTTGTAGCGTGTTGTAATGTCCTGTTTTAGACTTCCAGGTCCCGGGTCCCTTCCCAGGTGTGCCTACATGCCTCTCCCTTCCCCCTTGCCCCCATGCTGAGTGAGTCCTGTCAATCAGGCTTAACTTCCAACAGAATGGCGAGCACATGGCTGGACTCACCTTTTAAGCTCAGGGGGTGGGGAGGAGAGGGGACAGGTGAGCTACCAACCAGGTGGGGGGGGCGGGGTCTCAAGGGGCGAGGGACACCTAGACAGGCCAATGACCCCCGGGCCTGAGGGGCATCCTTTGAATTCGAACAAGCACACGATGCCTTGCTGGAATGTTAAGCCTGATTGACAGGACTCACTCAGCAAGGGGCGAGGGGGAAGGGGAAGAGAGGTATTGCCACACCTGGGAGGTGACCTGAAAGTTTGAAACACACCGCAACAGAGGACTGGGGGTGATTGACTGGGCCCAGGGAGGAGAAACCAGGATACATATATGGGAATAAGGGGAGGAGGAATTATATAATTATATAATTTGAGGGACTGACAGAACCAATGGCGGGAGTAACTATGGTAACAAAATGAGTGGCAGGGCTATGACGGGAAAACTGGGGAGGGCAGAACCATTTACATAAAATGGGGGGAGCAATATAGAACATGGGGAAGCAATACAATAAACTTAACATTAATACACTGCAACAGTAATGGCCTAGTGCCAAATTCTTCTTCATCATTACACTTTGCTCAGAAGTGAGGGAAGTTTCACTCGCAATAAAGAGCTTCTTGATATAAATTGTTGCTTCTGGTTAACCAACTGAGCATTTAAACACAGTCTGGCGATTTCCTTGTGTTTAAGTTTGGCTTTTTGGTTGGTTTGGCTTGGTTTTTTTTTTTTTTTTGCTCTTTACTAATGAGTTTTCCGTTCAAGTACTGGATGCCATACAAATGTGAAAATAATGATATTTCAGAACACCATATTATATAAAGGGAAACAAATGGAATAGTTTAATCTATACACCCTAGTATGTAGATCACTGCATGACGGAAACACCCAAGCTGTGAGCAGTATAGTTAACCCTTGGAAACACTGCAGGATGATCTTTGCAGCAGCCAGCAGCAGTAAAGAGCAATATTATAGAATCAGTTTCACAGAGATAGTGTATTGATCCTGATTCTCAGCTACAGGACAAGCAATAAAGGAAAAGGATTCTGACAAGGCTTTGATGCCAGTGATATATCCATAAGGTAAAAAAAATCGGTTCACGTGTACTGGAATTGTGCGAAAGATTTAGGTGGGGCACTTTATTTTAACAAAAAAAAAAAGCATGAAAATTATATCTAAAGAAAGATGAGCTTTCTACTTATTTGTTTAACTTGTTTTTCCACTGGTCTGTTTAACTATGTGGTAAATAAGATAACCAAAATATTCCTTTGCACTGCTTTCAGAAAAGGGCGGCATTTCCTTACCAACATCATTAAGTAGCACTGTCAAATATATATAATGACAAAGGACTCCTCCATAATTTTTCCTGCAGATCAGAAAAACCCACACTGTGCCATTAAGAAAGACTTCCCTCCAGAAAATTCGTAAATGTTCCCTTCTCTCTTTTGCAAATTCATAAATATTAATTTTCTTGACCAAGAAAGGAAACCCTGTCCATTAGCAAAAAATTAGATATTTTAGCTGGAAACTGCTTGCCTTGGAGCTGGAATCTCAGACAGAATTTTCCTTTTGTTCTGAATATGCATTTACTGTCTGAAGGACAATTTCACTGTCCAGTAGATGGTAGCTTTAAAGAAGCTGCTACACAGTTGGAAGTGATATCTTCCTGTGCCAAAGTTAATATTGGAAAGGTAAATTGTACAATCGTGACCTCAAAACAATCCTTTAGGGAGGCATCACACCCTTCTGTGCTGCAGGGTTATTAATTATGTATATGGAGAGTGACAAAAGGCCAAATAAATACAAATCTCTTGGCAAGTAGAAAGACTTTGCAAGCAGTGCAACAATACAATTTTCTACAATCAAAAAGAGGAAAGAGGCACATTGAGAGATTCAAGAAGATCCTCATTAGTACAAATAATGTGTTATCGACTTAGTATTGCTCAAAAACACCAGACTAATTTTTCTTGTTGAGGAAGAAAGCTATTGGCAGTTTATCCCACATATGTTTTCTTCTAACTGACACCTTTTAAGTAGTTACATTTGGAATAGAAGGCTCTGTTTTTCCCTTAGCTGGGTCTCTTTCTCTGGGAAGTGGGAAAATAGACAACACTAACTTTCCTTTCCTGGATCAAAAGAAATATGCAAATAAGCCAGAACAGAAAAACATCCTGTTTTGCAATTCTTTCAAGTGGAAGTTTTCAATCACTAACTCTAATTTAGTTTGTCTCTTTGTTATGGTATTGACAGTATTTTAGAAGTTTATTTTCTCTTTCTTACACAGTTGTTCTTTATGTTCTTTATGTTGTTCTATATTATTTCAAAGGAAGTGGACATCAGCACTACAAAACACTGCATAGAAACCCTTTTGGAAATTTTATGGCTATGTCCTGGTTTAGGGCAAATTTGTTAAAGAATCTGCAAAGGAGGGACCCTCCAGAAAGCAAACCCACACGGCCCCTCCCCACCACCGGTTCGGGAAAAAATTCCTCGGAGAGAGGTGGAAAGAACCTGTTTATTTGACTGGCCCAGCACCCCCCAGCACACAAAATGAACAATACCCGATGACACCGCTTTGAGAAAGATGACAAAATCAGAAAGTCTCTGTCAGGGGTGGTTGCTCTGTTCTCAGTCCCTCCGGCGCTGGGGCAGCTGCTGCAGCCGAACCTTCGGTGTTCCCGGGTCCCGGTCCGGAGCAGGTTCGAGATGGTCACAGGAACAGGAGAGGAGAAACAGTCCAGGAAGGAATGTGGACTGTTTAGCCAGAACTAGCTAATAAGCAGAGGCGAAAGCAGAGCAGAAGCAAGAGCAGAAAAGGGAGCAAGCAAAAGCAGCAAGCTGAAGCTGGAAGTGAAAAAACAGCCTTAGGTACCGCTCATCTCTGTGTCCCTGAAAAGAGAAACCCAAACAAAACTTCCACTCTTCAGAGCTGGTCTTAAAGGCACAGAACAGATGAATGGGGATACAAGCATCATAATGTCACCCCAGGACAGGCTATTTGACCAACTGTATTTGCAATGAGACCTCTGTGTGCACTATTACTGAAATTTTAAGTTTCACAAATGAAAGTTTTTTTTCAAATTTACCTGGAAACTTGCTCCCACATTTGCTTATCATGTGGGATATGTCATTTGCTTTCTTGGGACTCTTTGATAAAATATTCTCCCAGGATAGCCTTATCAGTGATAGAAAAAGGAATCTGTTAGAAAACCAACAGCAACAAAACCAATGGCACCCTCCCACCCCCCAAAAAAAACAAATAGAAAACCCCTAAAAACACCCAACAAAAACATCAACACAAACAAAGAAATGCAGCCAAAAACTCCAACTAAACCAAACCAAACCAAACCAAACCAAACCAAAAACCTGAATCACTTTCTTATGTTGAAGAACTGTAAGCTACCAAAACACCAAAACCAGATGCTAGCCAGTTACCTTGTCTGTAAACTATCACTTGTTTTTGAGAGCAAGGTTTTTTCTCTACCAGGGAGAATTCCCTGATGCACAGATGTCACACAAGTTTTTCCCGTGATTTGTACTATGAAAATCCTGATAGACCACAACACCAAAAACTGTGCTATCTAGATTTAGGTTTTTAATTTATTTTTTCCTTTTTTAACTTTCATTTTATGTGCCTTCACATTCAGAGATTCAGCTGGCTGCAGAGAAAGACATGAATGCAGAATCTAGGGCACATTATTAAGTTCCCCAAGTCTTGCACAACCCTAGCTTCGCATTTGTGGTAATTACAGCAAAAGTTCCTAGAATCTAAGTGATAATTCTCATGTCCCCATCATTTTAACTGTACAATGCTGAGCAAATCCCTCTCTCTCTTTGGCTCACATATACACATAAGGATTGTGGTCATAGACCTGAAGGACAGTGGGAGAAAAAGTACTGAATTTTATATGTTTTCATTATGAAAAGTAAAACTAAAACCTTGCATGCACACTGTCCATGGGCTTTGTGATTCTGCAGTTCCAAGGAACAGTCATCCACTGTCTGAAGAAGAGTGCGAGTCAGGCAGCGTGCTGAGGGATAAGCTGAGCTTCAGGCAGGTATCAGGCAGCTTCCATAATCAACAACTATGTTTTGAGGTTACATAAAATTCACATTTAGCATGAATTAAGCATTTAATCAGTTCCCCAAGTGTATGTACTCATATAACCATTGTTAAGACTTCTGCCAAAGCTGCAACACACCAATCAACTTGCACTGGAGAATCAGCCCCATTGCACAAACTTTTTCCATTTTGATCAAGAGTATGGTGGCCAAAATCAGCAAAAAGCTATTGATTTCTCACTACAGTTGGGCTGCATACAAGCACAGTGAGATTCTGTAGGTTCAATTTAATCTGGTAGTAAACTACCCTTAATGATTGTTGCATCTTTATTGCTATGTTCTTATATCACCACAGAGAACAAAGGAGAAAGAGTTCCCAGTTACTGTCAACTCATATTCAGCTCATGTTGAATTATTCCAAATGGGGCTGGGGGGTCAGAGGCAGAGCAATTTAGTACATTATTATTACACTGTACAGAAATTTTATTTACCTGAGCCAAGAGACATCAGGGATTACTTACTTTTTTCAATCTTTATCCAGACCACATGTCAGCTGGTTGCAAAGTGAGCTTTGCTGGCTGAGTGTTTAGTGAATGTTTCTGAACTTTTTGGCAGCTGTGCTTGTTCTACGCTTAAGTAAGGAACACAGGGAGAAGATTAGGATATCTTTTAGAAGCTGACCTGCAAAGAATTTGTATTAAATTAGTTTCGTCCCACTTTTGTAAAGCCCATAAAGTTTGAAGAAAAAGAGAAGCATTAGGAGTTTTCTTTCCCTCTAGCCCAATTTCCTTTGTAGGTCAGTCTGAACATTAACTGTTAGGAATACCAAACTTGATCTTCTCAACCTGTTTGGCAGACTACTGAGGAGAGGAGGAGTCTCTATTTAGCACAGCTATTGAAAACCCAAGGTATGAGTCACTATATAACATGCTTTAGATTATCACATTATAACTCCCAGCAATTTAGGTGATCTTCAGCTTGTCTCTTCATTTTATCATCTCCTGTGGTCATATTTTCAAACCTGTTTCATAAATCTCAGATCTTTCTTTTACCTAATCACATAGACCTATAAACTGACTATCAAAAAAGCAGAAAACAGGATAATGTCACTGCCCAGACTTGTCAGCAACTGAGACATGATCTCAGACTGGCAGGGCATCTGAATCACTCATTGATAGACAGGAGCTGGTTTTATACATTATTTCAAGGCACATTATTTCCTTTCATGGTAATTCTCACTATGTGATCTATCCCATGTTGCCACATCAGCTTTCTAAATGTCCTTCTATGGGGTGATCATGCCCTCTTCACCCATCTGTCACCTTTGGACAGGTTCCTCTCCCATTGGATCTTCCCAGTGGCACTCCCCCAAGGTCAGGTGCAGACAGAACCTCTCTGTGCTGCCAGGTGCCTCTCTGTGCCACTGTGTGCTCCTTTGTGCTGCCAGGTGCTTCTGCAGAGGCATCCCACAGCCCACAGCACAGCTCCTATCTCTTCCCACACAGACTGGTCACACCAAAGCGTGTGTGTAAAAATTCACCAGAATGGTGAAGCATGGACTTTACTCTAACCATGGCATTCTTTCTTCAGAACATTAAGTGCTGGAAGTAGGTGTTTAGCTGAAAACTAGAGTATTTTCAAATACATAAGCAGTTTTATTCCAAATATTGAATTTTCTTGCTTCTTGTCATGTCATAATTTCAGCTCTTCATCAGGCATCATACAGTCTTCCAAAATAAAGGAGGTGTTTACTCTGATAAGTCAACTTTACCTGATGTCTCTCAGATATCAAAACCAAGTCTTCCCACTAGCTTGGTCTTTTGTTATTTGCCATTCAAAGCCCTTTTGCAATAGCTAGAAAATGCAAACATGGATATGCAGATGATGCCTGAGGCTTTAATCAAACCTCACTCTTAGGCAGGCAAAATATGAGTTTCTGTTCTGCAAAAGGGATGGTACTGTTGAAGTTACTTTAAAACATTTGTGTCAAGACACTCTGATCTCACTGAACTTACCTTAAACTATTTGATACTTAAAACACACTTACTTTTCCACCTACTAACTGACTCTTTGATAAATTACAAGGCAAATCTCTTTTGCATTGGAAAAGGAAGCATAGGCTAGAATTTTAGATTCTATCTAGCTTGTATTCTACTTTTGAATATGGACAGTTTTTCCTTACTTTCTCATAACTTTCTTTTTAATATGTATTATAGCTTCAGGATATGCTGCCAAAAGTAACATCAGATAGCTCCAAAGTGTCAAGGCAGGAGTTTTGTGTCTGAACCTGGACCAAGGCCAAACCTAGGGATATGGTAGATCTGATTGAAGATGTTCAGTGTTTAGTAGGACTGATGATGGAATGGTGTTTGAGGTTTGGATTTCTTTATTATTCTGCAGTTTTTATGTACAGCACCACCCAGGAGGACTCATTATCCAGATAACTTGTTGGCAAAGTGTTTACACAAGTAAAATAATCTTCAGTAAAATGCTGAGTGCATCTTATGTGTGCAGTATTGATCCATTTAACATGTGCTTTGTAGAGTGCGTATTTACTGCAGAAATGTTGATGATGGATGAATCAGGTAGTGGAAAGATATCTTCCCTACATTTCTAAAACACAATTTAGTCTTTGTCTGTAATCCACTTTAATGTGTTCACTGGTGTTTCTGATTCATGTGTTATGACCTGAAGTGTATCCTTTCTGTGATTCCTTTCTAGAACCTTTCGATGGTTCTACGGTTTCAACTGTTAAATACTCTGTTTTATTGGTAAGGTTCTCTTCTCTTTAAACAATTTCAGGGGACGCTTGTGCTATGTTTGTGTCTGTGGCACAACTGGTGGTGAAAGTTAATAGCTTCCATAGAAAAACAGGACTAATAAGGCAATGAAATCTGGTGTTACACGTGTACAGTTATTTTAGTATTTACTGATGGTGTTTTCTATACAAGAATCTCAAAATACAAAATTCATCTATAAAAGATTTTATTATTTGTAGTTTATTGTTTATCCATAATAAGCTACAAGTAGACACCATGTGATCAGGAAAGACTTACCTTGATATTCTGCTGGTTTCTAAAAGGCCGCAACCTTAGACTGAAGATGAAGTAGGTTTATTTTTAACATGAGGACACAGATGCTTTCTCTAAATAGAATAATGAAAGAGATTTGCCTTGGAATTGATCAAAGGGTCAGTGAGTAAATGGGATAATAAATATTTTTTAAGTATCAAGTATTTTAAGGCAATGGTTTAGGGCAAATTTGTTAAAGAATCTGCAAAGGAGGGACCCTCCAGAAAGCGAAACCCACACGGTCCCTCCCCACCACCGGTTCGGGAAAAAATTCCTCGGAGAGAGGTGGAAAGAACCTGTTTATTTGACTGGCCCAGCACCCCCCAGCACACAAAATGAACAATACCCGATGACACCGCTCTGAGAAAGATGGCAAAATCAGAAAGTCTCTGTCAGGGGTGGTTGCTCTGTTCTCAGTCCCTCCGGCGCTGGGGCAGCTGCTGCAGCCGAACCTTCGGTGTTCCCGGGTCCCGGTCCGGAGCAGGTTCGAGATGGTCACAGGAACAGGAGAGGAGAAACAGTCCAGGAAGGAATGTGGACTGTTTAGCCAGAACTAGCTAATAAGCAGAGGCGAAAGCAGAGCAGAAGCAAGAGCAGAAAAGGGAGCAAGCAAAAGCAGCAAGCTGAAGCTGGAAGTGAAAAAACAGCCTTAGGTACCGCTTGTCTCTGTGTCCCTGAAAAGAGAAACCCAAACAAAACTTCCACTCTTCAGAGCCGGTCTTAAAGCCACAAGGGGATACAAACATCATAATGTCACCCCAGGACAAGGAGACACCATGTGATCAGGAAAGACTTACCTTGATATTCTGCTGGTTTCTAAAAGGCCACAACCTTAGACTGAAGATAAAGTAGGTTTATTTTTAACATGAGGACACAGATGCTTTCTCTAAATAGAATAATGAAAGAGATTTGCCTTGGAATTGATCAAAGGGTCAGTGAGTAAATGGGATAATAAATATTTTTTAAGTATCAAGTATTTTAAGGCAAGCTCAGTAAAATCTGAGTATTTTAACATAAATGTTTTAAAGTAACCTCAAATTTATGGCAGTGCTGGAATTCTTGTGCACATATGATCTCTTCAAGTAGAATGGCATATTTTGTAAGACATACATGGTCTACATGTTTTTAAACAAAAAAAAAGAGTATGATATTATTTCAAACTAAACTGTGTCTACCTGAGGCGATCGCTTGTCTGTGTTTTATCTTTTTCTTATTAGACTGGTTAAGCTGTAAGATTTCTGTCATTAAAACTCCTTTTTAGCTATTTAATTATTTTTTTAATTGTAGTGGTAAAGCCTGTGAAAGCCTTGTGTCACACTGCATTTTAAATTTCTTATGTGAGCAGCATTTTCTAGAAAAACTTTGGTAAGACTACCTGTCAAAGAACAATCCAGTGGAAATATAGGTTGAGACATTTTTGTTTATGAACAAGTACATTTAATACAGTTTTCTCATGGTCAAGGAGGCACTGTAATTCTGGAGATTTTATGTGCAGAGTGATAGCAGACTCCTCACTACTTGCAAGTCTTAAGGTGCTTTCTGAAAAGATTAGTCACCTAACTAGCCTTGTTTCTCATGATGCTGTATTTCATTATTTCTCTTAATATTTCTGTTTAGCTTGGTTACACATAGTCACTGTAGCATCACAGACTTTGGTGAAATTAATCCAGCGAAAGCACAAGCATCTGTTTGTGAGCCACAGAGGGTGCTCAGAGTGATGACAAGACAATAGATTTAACAGTCTGTGTTGGTGTTTTTTTGGGAGGAAAAAAAAAACTAAAAAAGAAAAGAAAAAACAATCTCAGAGTGATTTTGATGTCAAACAACCATTGGCATCCCATTTCAGGGGCAGAATAGCTTCTGATTGCTTCATTGCTTTCCTGCAGAGGCTGAGTAGTTAACCATGGAGCAGCTGCTGAGCATAGCAGGAGGATGAACCTAATCTGCTGCTTTTGCTGCTCTGTGGATGCTGCAGTGCAAGCTGCTGTGTGTGGTACAATGAATTACCACATGCTGTTTTGTTGGGGACTGGGGACAGCCTATGGTGGCTGCTGTCAAACACATTTGGACATGTGTTTGTTTTCAAGTTACATATTCATAAAAGGCTTCTGCTTAGGAAACACAGGTGTTTTGCTTTCTCTTGCCTCTGGAATGGCACTGTGCCCTCCTGTCATAGGATACTTGCACATAAGTTACCATTTCTAAAGTCTCAGATACTCTTAACCATTGTGCGGTCCTCTGTAAAGATGTATTTATTAACTCCCAGTTTTATTTAAGTACGAAATTTGATTGAAAGTTTCTTCTGAAAAGGAAAGAAGGTTTTATTTACAATAAGGGAAAGCTGAGGGTTTGTTTTGCTTTCCTTCCCTTTCAGTTACTGATTTCGCTTGTGTTTAATGCATCTTCCACGCGCTGTGTAATCTTGCAGTGGCCTGTAAAGTACTAATGCAGTACATCTGCTTGATTGTGCTAGCTGCTCCCTCCAAGTCTAACATTTTACAGCTCAGGATCCCTTCTATTACTCACACAGCAAAATTTCATTATCTGAAGTGCAGCTTGCTGTCTGATTCCTCAGAGTAATGACAGGGTTTCTGCAGCTGGCAGGACAGCCTCCCTTGCAGAGGAAAGCCATTAAATCCCGGCCTAGGACCTGCTTGCCATGTCTTCATTCATCAGGCTTGCATCAGCCCTTCTGCTCCAAAGCAGTGACTGTACCAAAGTGAGAGGCAGAAACCTTGGGTGCAGGAGTGTATCACCTGCTGCAGCAGGTGCAGTGCTGGCCTCCCAAGAACGGGTTCGTTTTGGTTGGTGACATTTTCATGTCTCTACAGTGTGTATCAAGCATGTGATTTCCTCCACGTGTGCTGAATATAGATTTTCCATCCACCCAGTTGAATGTGAGGGCTTCTGACTAGCAAAGTTTTATGCGGATTTTGAAAAAGCAAGTTTTAAAAGACAGAAGAGTTGCTTAACAGTCAGCACTGAGAAAATGGAGAATTTTGGAAGACTTTGAGAATTGTACCTTACAATCTTAAGTTTATCCCTTTGCATTTTCTGATTATACGCATACTTATATGGCCCATGATGGTGATGGCCTGTGGCCACCCTGATTTATGTGCTATTCTATCTCTGGTGTTGCTTCGAGGTGACAGCAAAGCAGAGCACCATTACTGTGAGTGTTGTATGAATAAAGTTGCATGAGTAAAATAAATATAATATGGCTGTTTGCTTATTTATTTGTCCCTTCTCCCCCCAAACCCCCATATTTTTAAACATATATTCAAACATCAGTGGTAAGCACCAGGACTTCCAAACATAGAGGAAAGAGTACAGTGAGGAAGTGATTAACAAGATTACTGCAAGAGAGGAACTCCCAGTGGTGGAGAACAGGGCATGTGGTTAATGTGATGTTCATCCATGGGTAATGCCTGCAAGCAATGGGATACTCTTTTTAATGGATGCGTGGTGTATATACCTTAGTCAGATGCAACCATGGGCCATGTGGGTTGTAAAAATAGACCAGGCAGGAGCAGCACATGTAAAGGGGCTTGGCACACTCCAGTTCCAGCAGACATGGCTCTGCTTTTGGGGCTGATGGTAAGCAGACCTCTCCATGTCTGTGGGAGATGGAAAGTTGCTCTGAGACAGCTCTAGGGCAGAACTAGGCTTTTCCATAATCTTCACGTGATTATATTTTAATATCCATGTAAGACTGACTTTAGTTTAACCGTCCAACCATTTCCATGCCCTACCCCCAGATTTCAAAGCTAACTGCAATTTTTCAAGCATATGCTTTTTGAGGAAGGCCTTTACTCTTTGCAATCATTGCTTTACCCGGTGGATATCCAGCACGGTGCCTCATACCACACCTGCTGGCCTGCCTCCCTGCGGAGTCTGCAGCCTCACTCCCTGCCGGGGCAGCGGATCTGCTGCTTTCTATTTGTTTTAAAATTCGCAAGCTGGAAAAGGCGAGTGGAGTTTTAGGAGAGGTACGTGTGCCATCTAGAGGCAGCGCGGCCGCCGGAGGGAAGGCGGAGGAGACGGGACGCGCAGCGCTGAGGATTTGGAGCAAACTGAAATGAACACGGGAACCTGCAAACTTCCCCCCCATCACTCATCGGCGATTGAATCCCCTTGGGAAACCTCAGTAAATGGCGTGCTATACCTCCGTGTGGGCAAAGCTTTTGCATATCCCTATGAAAAAACACTAAGAATGAGGTATTATTTTCTGTTCCAGTAAAAGAGGGAATGCCTGTTTACATATTTTAGTAGCCCTGGCATTTATTAATGCTGTTGAGTTCCTAGGATGCAGCAAGAAACTGTCCTGACCTGGCAAAACTAGATTTCATCCTGCCTTCTTGCCAAGTCTTTGTTTTTTGAATGTTGCACAATCGGAGGCTTCTGGCATGTATCAGCTTTCATCAGTAGACAGAAAGTTCAGAAATGGTTATTTGTGAGGGTGTGAGCACCTTGAGAGCAGGAGACAGAACCTCATAACCTCATTCCCTTTACCCCAGATCTTTAAGGTAGCAAAAAAAACCCCAGCTTTTTCAACCATGCCAGCAAGATGAATCTGTGTGATGTGCACAACATTTCCTGTGGGTAAGAAACCCTCAAATACTGCAGGTGTGAATATTCAGGCACTGCCACAACTGCAGAGTGAGGTTTCAGTGTGACAGTCATTGCCTGACAAGGTCAGCTGGATATTTTCCAATCACATATTTTAATGAATTTACCTTGTTAAATTTCCTTGTTAAAGGAACTGTCCCATCTGGGGCCTTATATTAAAGTTGAAGGAAGAGAGAGGAAGTTAGGTCTTGTTAATTCAAAGTCTTCTAAGCACTGGCTCCTTGGAGACATGTAAAAGCTAAGGCACAGTGAAATTGATTTGTGATTCTTGTTGCAAAACAGCAATCAACAGACAACCAACAGGCAACAGACAAAAACCAGACAACCAGCTTGTTGTATTAGATAACTCTCTCCTGAATTTGTTGTCACATTAGATTTCTAAATTGAAACTATTGTGACTCAATGGCTTTAAAGATCTGAAAATTTTTCCCAAAGCCCATTGCCACATTGCTTGCAAAAAAAAAAAATCTTGAATAATAGTTAATATGCAGTACAGTCTATTCACATTTTGAAACCTATCATGACTTCTCTGTTAATTAACTAATGCTAGGGGATGACTAACAAGGATCAGTGTACATTTGGCTTGGTTTTCTCAGTGATTTCATTTGAATGATATCGACCTCACAACAAGGGTTCTGTTCGGAAGGACACTTTATAACGTCTCAGTGACTGTTTGATACCACGAATTTTCCAAGCCTTTACTGCAAATTGTAAACCAATTAACAACAAGGAATGTGAAGTACTTTGTCCTGAAGGTACTTCCCTTGCTCACTGTCTGAAGCTGAGGAAGGTGCAAAAACAGAAGGACAAGCTCAGGTGACGACTCGTGACTTGTCTTCTAGCTCATGATACTTTCTGACTGGTGCAAATGTGATGAAGCTTCTCCATCTGCATAAGAGGAACAAACAGCCTCCCCCCAACTCCACCGATTTACTCTGCCCTATTTGATGAGGTCACTGTCCACTGGGGCAGGCCAGATCTGCAGCTGCGCAGTATCACCCTGTGCAGCAGCAAAAGTACCTGCATCTGGGACACTGCACAGCAGCAAGAAGTAATACTGGGCAGTTGCTCTTGCAAAAGCAGATACCTTGTGAGAGCATCCTGGCATTCTAGGACATCTCTGCACAGCATCAGGTGGCACACACAGACCACAGACTTACTTGCACTACCTTGGAGCAGCCTGGCTTGCTTACTGAAGTCAGTGTGAAAATGCATTTCATTGCTAAGTATTTCATTATTCTTCTGCTGCTTGTACCCATATGAGGCAAAAGCCATGTAAAGCAAGTCTGAGAGCAAGGACACACAAGTGGTTCCTCCCTGTATGCAGCATAGAGTCTGTTTTCTGCTGTGTGTAGGGCAGATGTGAAGTTCAGTTTCCTGCTGCAGAGAAGAAAAATGCAGCCTCCTCAGCATGACAAGGTGACAGATTCACTTCTTAGAAGAGAATGTAGGATAAATTTACTTCTTAGAGATAAGTGGTCAAGTCACGAGTAAAGGAGTGGTCAGAAGAAGAGGAGGTGGCTACAACTCCTTATTTCTTCCCAGAACATCTTTGTCAGACGACACTGCAGATGGAGTCACCTCTGGGTCAGGTTCAATATTAGAAATTAGACTGGGAGGCGGGGGAAGGGAGATGGGAGATTGGGATAACCCTTTCTCTTTTTAACAGACAGAAGATTTTCCACACAGGGAAATAGGGTTCTTCAATTAATCCATCCTGGGTCCTACATCAGCAGGCAGAGTTTTCAACTCAATCTCTTTGATCCTATATCTTCCTGGAGAGAAGATAATTTTGACACTGATCAGTTAACTTCATTATTTGCAAGCACACCTCCTGGGCCAATGTGGAATTTAGAGGAGGTGCTCACTAGGAGCTGAGGTTGGAGTTGGTTTTATTTTGATTTGCAGTAACAAAAGAGACAAAGCTTAGCAGAGAAGTAAATTAAAATTACATTAATTTTGAAGGCTAAGTAATGCTGTTTGTACCATGTTTGGTTTCAACACGCCAGACTTGCTTCTGCAAGCAAGATGTGTGGGGGCTTGTAGGACTGTAAGAAAAAAAAAATTGCAGGAAATGTTTTTTGCAAGATCAGTGGCATAATTATCTCTAGGTCTGTGTGCATCTCAAGGGTAGATTCTTAGTTGAATATTAATTAAGTAAAAAGGGCATGCCACAGCTCCTATTTAGAATGCACAATGGTTGATCTTAAAAAAAAAACCCAAAATTCACCGGGAAATGCTGTGAATTTTAAAGCAGCTTTACACATACAGACATAATTTCTTTACTTTCTACTCTGAAAAAGAACCGATCGCATACTAAGTAAATAGGATTAAATATGAAAATCTGCTGTGGACAAAAATATTTACTTATCCATGACTAGTAATGTTTAGCAACATGGGGTGGTTTAAAAATGATTAAGCATTTAAGGAAAAATAAAAGGTTGTGCATCTAATACCAAAAATGTTTCACCTTTAGTCACACTTTGTAGATACCAGTGTATCTGCAAAGTGTGACTAAAGGTGAAACATTTTTAAAATACCTCTGATAATGAAAAGATTTGTTGTAAAATATGTCTTAAATGGCTTGAACAAAATACTCATTGTGTGGGCACGAAACTGCTTTATTCAGCAGTAATTCTTGGATTTAGCCCTTGATGGGGTTGAGGTGCAGGAAGAGTGAAGGATTTGACAGCAGGGTCGCTGGAATCCGTAACAAATACCTTTTTAACATAGGGCCATAACCACAATGTGATTTGGAATGGGAGAGCTGGACTTGATTATTTTTTTTCTGAGTGCCTGGAGTTACCACTGCATGTGCTAATATTCTCATAAAAATGTCTTTAATGCGCAAGATGTTGAGGACAGATACTACACCACAAAACTGCATGGCAGGTTCCAGCTCGAGATTTGAGAGTTCCCTTTGGTTAAGTGATCACACAGCACAGGGTGTTGTCTTCTCTCTTTCTGTTAGCAATCATATCCTACAGTGTTTCCTCATTCTTTGCTGATTTGTACATGCTCAGGGCTCCTGGAAAGTCAGCCTTGCAAGCACTCTGAAGAATGATCAAATACCCGTACCAGATGCTTTTGGAAAAGCTGCACACACCATTTTTGCTCCTGATTCCCCAGCTTAAGAGTCTGTCTCACTTTTGCTTATTCATACTCTGAAAACAAAGAACTCAAAATTTGTCACAGTGAGTAGCAAACAAGAAAGGAGTTGCTTTTTGCATGCTTTCTTTGAAAGTCATCCGTTAATTTAAAAATATTTGTGTTTCAGAGCCATGTATTAAAGCCCTTTTCCTTTTTTAAGACTTTCTTCTCACACAATCTTGGTCTGAAACTGCGTGCTTTTATCTCTCTGATAATTTCTTATCTTCTTTTTGCTGTTTTCTTTTTGTGGGACACATAGTGGTTCAGCTGGAAGAAGAGAAACTTCAAAAATTAGAAACTAGATTATAGATCAAGAGTCCTAAATATGATTTGGAATAGCAAGTTTTGGCCCTTCTTTCCAGAGAAACAACCTTACCAGTTGCTCTAAAAATCTCCCAGTCCAACTTAAACCCCATTTTTTCACCCATTTTAGATACATCTCTAGTCCAGCCAGGATTGTTAAAAGCTGCATCACTCAGAGGGCAGATTACAACATGACGGAACCAAACCTACCTTCTTTTTCATTTGGGTGGCTTCAGTGGAAATGAGTGGTACTTCTTCTGCACCTTTGTGTTGCTTACTGGCTGATGGTCCCCAATCAGAGAGATGGGAACTCGTACGTTTCCTTGTTTCTGTTGGCACCTGGGATTGCAATGGTAGCTGAGTAAATACTGTGACAATCTTGTTCTGGATAGCTAGTTTTGATGTATGTGTGTGCCAAGCAGAATCAGTCACTGTGGTGAGTAAAATGTGTCAAGGCTGTGCTCGAGGGCACGGTGCAAGTGGCAGTGTCACCACAGAGTGCCATGCAGACCATCAGATGGTGTAAACTGTGGTGGAAGCTAACACAGGCCTAGGCTAATGCAGACTAGCTAGGGACCCAGCCCAATGTTTCCCACTTCCAGATTTTATATATTGCCTCTAAAGCATAAAGTTTGGGAAGATAAAGCCTACAATCCCAATTCTCTGCTTTTTCTGTTTTTCAAGTGTCATAGACGTATTTCTGTGTGTCAGGAAAGGCATCTTAAATAGAAAAAAGACACTTTCAATACCAACATATACTGTAGGGGTTTAGAACATTATTACTTGTGGCTCATGCTACTTAATTTTGTCATGAAGAGATAACAATTAGATAATAAAGAAACAAAGCCCACCGGTTGCTGGATGAAATTCAAGTCTTGCAGTCTACTCTTTAGCTTTCTGCAACCTGGTGAAAACTGTGCTCCTGTGAACTTGGAAATGCTCTCTGACTTCCTTAAGCAGTAACACACATGCTGGAGGAAGATGTACGTCATCTTGACACAGCCCACTGTGTTCCTGTTTCTGTCCTTCCCAGAAAGACAGCTGGCTTTTATTTCCCAGCTTTTCCAGCTGGCTGTCATTTGAAAATGAGCACAGTAAGGTGTCATGGTTACTTCAGTGCCAAATTTATGTTTTTGTGATGCTTGCTTACAAATTTTTTAGACTTAGAGGTTAAGGTTAAAGACCTTGGAGGTTCTTAGCGGTTCCTATCTCCCAGTCCCTAGGTTCAATGACAGTGCCTCTGGCACTGAAAGGAATGGCTCCATCAGGAAATGAGACAGGTTCTTATTTTCATAAGGCAGAGCAGCACCCCTGGGAGAGATTGAAATGTTTCAGGCTATTTAACTTCTAACTCTGTCTCTGATTTGTGGGGAAAATAATGGATTTTTTAACATGTTTAAGGACCTTTATGTGGCTATGATTTGTAAGCTGAAACAACAAGGCGTTCAACAAGAAGAAGACACTCATGCCCTGTAGGAGGGGTATGAACAAGATGAGGATCAGCAGGAGCCAGCTTGAGTTTAAATAGCTTCTCATATATCCCTACTGACTAAAGAATTTTTTTCCAGAAAAGAAAATTTAATGCAAGTTATGACAATAGAAAGGAACATAAGATCAACGAAGTATAAACTGAAATTAGGATTCATAGACATTCTAAAGTCTAAATGCTTATAATTACAAGAACTGATAACAAGGTTTTCTAGTACAGCAGAAACAGAGACACTAAAACCCAGGGAGTTTTTTTAGCTTATTAGAAGATAGAGAAACCCTGATACTATACATTCATCATTCATCCTTTCATTTTGCTGTGTTTTTTCCTGAGTAAATTTGTAGATATATACTGTTGTAGTGTGTTGTTAAGTTTCTTGTGTTATTCCCCCAATTTATGTATTGTTCTCCCCTATTATGTGTAAAATAGTTTCGTTCCCCCAGTTTTTCCCGCCACTGCTAGCCTGTCAGCTAAGTTGCTATAGTAACTGCTATTCATAGTTGCCGATATGTAATTGCTCCTCCCCTGGTTTCCCTTATAAGTGAAAGTTGTCTCCTCCCTGGGTCCAGTCAATCACCCCCTTTCTCCTCCCAGGTTTCGAGAACCTTCTTCTCTCTAGGAGTTATAGTTGGCTGCCGCCCCGGAGCCCCTCCTTTGCTTAATATTAGTTAGTTATTTAGGTATGTCAATTATGTTTAGGACCTCCAAATATGTATTATTATTAGTTAGCTGAGTTTCCCTACCTTTTCCCCCCTTTTTCCCTTAAAACCCTGTCTCGCCATTTGCTGGTAGTCTCCATATTTATTGGTGCTTCTGTAATAAAACCGACAGCCTACCTCCAGCAAGTGGTCGCCTCCTAATTCGTCTCACACTCGCGCCGCTCCGAGCTACCTCCCAGCTCAGCCCGAGGCCAAGACGCCGAAGGAAGCTAGCTTCAGATGTGCAGGGGTGCTGGCCTTCGCCCCTCACCAGCTAGCCGGATTCCAGAGCTCAGTACGCCCTCGCACAATATACTCCATGCTTACTATCTTCAATCAATAGAGATATTGTGAAAGACAATTCCTATGAAATGACTAAACACTCTGTTTAAGTGTACATGTCAGGTAAGAAGACAAAAAGGATAGATGGGAGTTGGCATTGAGTTTCAGCTTGAGTCTATTCTTTATTCTGTAGCATTAAACAAACTCCTGAATTTGAATTAATTTGTTAGTTGCATATACTTATTCTCTTTTCAGAGGAGTTGTTAAATGGATTAGCAAGGAATTTATAAGTATCTTTGCAATTTCTTTCTCTATGTTAAAAGGCATGATTCAGGGAAGAGATGGAGTCTTATCTCAATTTTTTTCCATACATTTCCATGAAGAAATCACAACTGTCCCTAATTTTCTCATCTGTTGGGAAGTCTCCAAACACCATTGGAGAAGTAACAAACAATTTTGCAATTTCTGACCAGATTTATTCCTGACCTTCACTGATTTATTTGTACTCTGATTTGTTTCGTACCATAACTGGGTTATAATTCGTCATGCAATTCTTTATGAAAGAATTACAAAATTCTTACTACAAAATAGGAAATAGTATCTCAGGTTGCAGAACTCCAGATGTTTCTCTCAGAAGATTTGGGCATGAGACCAGATGTTCATATGATGGGCTGTCAACCATCAATCACCACACTTCCTGCAAACTGCTGCACCTGGGCGGTTTTACTGCAGCGCTCATAGGTGCACTGGTTTGCCTTGACAGTGGTGGCATGCTAGATGAAATTTAGAGGAATTAATTTCATTGTTACAGCCACATCAAACACAGGATTAAGGGTGTGTGTTCTTAATCATTTCCCCTGCAAATTTTTGAAAATGATAGTCATAAAAGGACTTGAAAGTTTGGGTATTACAAGATCTTGCTACCCATGGGTTCAGCATAGGGAGAGTTTTTATTCTGCTCTTCTGTCAGAGAAGAGGCTGTGCAGATGAGCCAGGCTGCAGTGTTGATTAACAGGTAAATGTAGAAAAAATGTCTTGTCAGTGCTTCATGTATGTCATGAGGCAAACATGAAAGAAAGGGAGGGAGGTACCTGTCAGGTGATGCTACTGGAGATGTTCAGCAAACAAATATATTTCAGCAGAAGTTACCATGGATTATTATGTACCAGTGTGAAGAGCAAATCTTGCTTTTCCTCTTCAGCTGCCATATATATGTACCTGTTACCTTTTTTTATCTCTACAGAATTTTACAGCACCATGAATTCCTTCTCCTTCTTACCTGGTATCCCAGCTTCATTGCCATCTGTTATCATACCTGAAACAACTAGCATGTCACATACTGGGCTTCTCCCATTCATCTTGGCTAGAAGACAGGGCTGAGATCCAAAAATTTTGAGACATATGTTGAGGCATAGCCATATAAATCTGAGACAAATCAGGGTTTTGTGGAATCACAAAACCATAGAATGGTTTGGGTTGGAAGAGGCTTTTAGACTTTGTTGTTTCTTCTCCAGTCAGAGGAATGGACACCTTCCACTAGATCAGGTTGCTCAAAACTGCATCCAAACTGACCTTGAACACCTTCAGGGAGGAGGGATCTACAATTTCTCTGTAGATACCTGTGTCAGTATCTCACCACTCTCACAGTAAAGAATTTCTTCCCAATAGCTAATGTAAACATACTCTCTTTTCGTTTAAAGCCATTCCTTCTTGTACTGTCACTACATGCCCTTGTGAAATAGTCCTTCTTCAGATTTTCCTGTAGCCCCCTTTAGTTAGTGGAAGGTGTTTTAAGGTCTCCCTGGAACCTTCTTCTCTCCAGGCTGAGCAATCCCAGTTTTTTCAACCTTTCCTAGTAGGAGAGGTGCTCTATTCCTCTGATGAACTTGGTGGTGTCCCCTGGACTTGCTCCATTAGGGTGATGACCTTCCTTAGGACTTGGGCTTAGGGGGTCCTAGAGCTGTAAGCTCTGTCTGGTTCTCATGTCTGGTCTCAAGTCTAATTCCCTTACTAACACCCATTTAAAACTTTGATGAAGTCTTGAGTTGGAGTAACAGGATGCAGAACTTGAAACAGTGCAACAAATTACCTGGGAATAGACCCAAGTCCAAACATTTTCTTTTACACTTTAGGAGCAAAATGGTGACAGTTGCATTTTACATGTATTTGAGACAGAAGGTCTTTCCTCTATCAGAGTTTTATTCGCATTTATTTAATGTTATCTAACTTGAGTTTTTGGTTGCACACGTGTTAATGCAGTCATAATTTGCCTCAGGGGCGAAATTACTAAGATGTGCACCTGAAAAAAATGAAGCTGATACAAGACTGATACTAAAATTAAAGAAACAGGTATATAAGCAGGTCAAACATGTAAAAGATATCTGACTTGCCAAACCCAGCATTACTGCTTTTAGAACTGTGTGGGGGAAATTTCTGTAAATTTTTCCTGTTGTGAACCTGATGGGCTGTTGAATAGTGTCAATTTATTATTTTTCACTTTCAGCTGCTATGCTAACCTCATTTATAAGAACTGTGTTGTGTGAAACACCTCTGGAAAGGAAAGAAGAATATTCCTTGCTTCAAAAGCAACTGAATGTGCTCAAGGAAATATGGGCCCAGACAGTAAGGGGTGCCCTGATACCTGTCTAGACCCAGAGGAATGAGCAGGGAACCTTGCAACAGAGGTCCTGAAGGGAGCAAGATATATCCATAAAGTTCTAAAGGGTACTCTAATGGTGAGTTAGTTAGAAGAAAAATGTCTCAGCAAGTTTAGCTCAAAGCTTGAAATACCATCAGAGTAAGGGCAGCTGAGACTGGGAAGACTGCATTCTTTAAGATCTTCCTCCTGTGTTTACAAAAGAAAAATCAATTGTTTTACAGAAAAATCAACTGTTTTACAGAAGAAAACCTAGTCATCACCAGTCATTGCTGGGCCAGTGGTGTTAAGCAATGCTCTGTCATTACTGGATCCCAGTGCCACCTAAACCCCTGATGAAGACTTCACATGGTCAGGTGCCAGATAGGCAATTCACCAAAGCCAGTGACCTGGTGAGACACCTCTAGGAAATACCTGCAGAGCAGGAAGTTTCAGGAGGTAGAAGACTCTAGAAGCTGCCAAATAACTGGAAAAGTGCATCTCTTCACAGTTCACAGCCACAGATTTCTCCTGAAGTTAGACAAAGAAGCTGGGTTAGGTGATACCTTTTAGGTTCCGCCTCTCTTCCTTCTCTGTCCAAATACTGACCAGAAGTGTGAAAAAACACCGTTAAATTCTTCTTACTTCACCTGATTTTAACTGAATCGTCTTCCTTAAATATCTCCTTTTGAATGTTCTCTGCTTTATTCAAGATATGGAGAATCTTGATGCTGTACCAACCTGTGCTCTTATTCTCACTCCTGATACTGTGCCATATTTTGCTTCTCCAGGAAAAGATTGAAAAACTGGAAAACTTTGTTTTCCATCTCTGTTTTCCTGCTCTCCTTGCTGCTGTGAAATTAACATTTCAGTATTAAATACTGACCAACATTTTTATTTAGGCTGTGGGGTTTTTTTCCTAATGCAAACACCCACATTTGCATGCCTCCTTATAAAGATACAACTTCATCACTTCTCCAGTGCCGCGCAAATGCGTAGTAAGACTGTGTGCGGGAACTCTTGTAATGTTCCTGAATATGTGTGATTAAATATGTCTACCACAAAAGAGTTAACTTTCTCTTTCTCCATGCATATGCTGCTTCTGAGTTTTATGACGAGTTCCTGAAGTCTGGGTTTATTTTAGATAAACTAATTTTTGTTTGCACTGTTTTAGAAATTTGGATCCAAAAGCTTTGCTGACTATAGAGTATCAGAAAGGAGGAAATGCACTTGTTCATTTTTTCCCTAAAATATTCTTCCCTAAATGACTTGAATAAAGCTGCAGAGTTTAATGGCAACAGAAGTGAGGACTCATGGGTACTGTAAACATTCAGTGTTGGCTTGTGTTACCTGGTGAGAAGACTCTTCTGAGAATAAACCATGAGATAGTTTTTCCATTTGTCTTTGTTCTGGGAGAAAACCTGATGAAACATTTCTCATTTGTTTGCTTTCTGGGTATGTCTACCACTGAATCAGTTTACATATTTGTTTCAATTTAAAGAGTTAAGAAACTTCTAGTGATCTTTGCAAAATTAAAATCTTTTCCTGCTAAAAGATACTTTTAAAACGAAAAAGAGGTATGTATATTTCATATATATCCCGCTGTGTGTATTTGTGCAGCAAAGTGGGAAACAGGAAGTTGCCAAGGTGGATAGATTTAAAGGGATTTGCTCTTTAAAACATTGAATGGGAGATCTCATGGCCTGTTATAGTCATCCATGTCTCAGTGAAGCTATCACTCACTGCAAAGACCACAACCAGATGACCAGACCATTCTCTTTTACAATGCAGTTATTCCTCTCTTTTTCTGACCTGTGCCCCACATGCAGCACTATCAATGTGGAACAAACCTGCATTACCCCTTCCTCAAGAAGTTCTTTATGTAGATGCTCTTTCTAAGCACAGGACAGTACAATACCCACACTGCTCTTGGTAGACAACTCAAAAAACAAAATCTTTGCTTCTCAGCTGAACCACTTTGTCATCCATCCATCAGGCTGTTTCTCCTGGTGATGTGTTTGTCATGCAAGTGTTGGTGTGCCCAGCCTCCCTAGCACGAGGTCAGTCCTGGGATAAGTTGTGGGTTTGCATCACCTTATTTGGGGAGCTGTGCAAACACAGACATCGTTTCGATGTTTGGGCAGAAGAGGAGAGATATGGGTGGGAAGGGAGGACATGAGAACTGCAAGCTGGAATCTGTGGTGAGAGCATACACAATGAGGGCAGGAAGGCTATTCCTTCTGTTTTACACATACTCCATTTATAAGCATGCCAATGACATCCACTTCTCTGCCAATTTCAAAAAACTCTCAAAGCTCCCTCCTGCTGCCTCTTCCTTGGGACTGTAAAACAAAAAGCTGTCCCAACCTCCTGTCTCCAGAAACCATATTGCCCGGGCTATGGGCTGCTATCCGTGTTTTTGGATTTCCCCAGTAAACACAATTTTACCCCAGAGTAGTAGAACTGGAGCATTTCTGGTTCTGGTTCCTCCTTTGCGCTACTTCTCACTGCTTTATCTTGTTTCTTCTGCCTTTGTTGAGAGGGTGCTAGCATGCTTGCCTTTGTCCCAGCAGACTTGAGTTGTAAAACCTCCTTGAAAGCTCTAGGGTGCTGAGTCAGGGCTGGTGGCCACAGCACTTTGTGTCAATGTTGACTTTACCCATGTAGATGAATGGAAAATTACATCAGAGTGCTGGTCTGGTATAAAGATATGAGTTTTAACAGCATAAAAAACAAATTAGTCCTTTAAAACAGGTCTTCAAGGAAGAATACATCACCTAACTTGTCTCCCTCCAAGGAAACATGCTAAGACTAGTGCACAAAATTTCCCAGAAGTACCAGATCTCTCTGGGTTTGAGACATTGAGCCATTTCTGTAACCAGACAAGCCTGAGTGGCAGCACATGAAGCAGCAGGTTTGTTGGTGTTAGGTGTTTCCCCCTGGGAAAGAAAAAAATTGATAAGGGCAATACGTACTCTGCTCACTGTTTTGTTGTAAATGTGTAAAGGCTGCTGCCTTGTTTTCTCCTTTTGGTCAGTACACTTGGATTTTGTTCTCTAAAAAAACTTTTCATCTGCGACTTCACAAACTCTCAGTTTGGACTAAACTGAGGATTTGCAGATAGTTCCCTGGATAAGGATACCAATGGCATTTGCTTCCTTGACAAGATTGCCTTCCTTTCGCAAAAATTACTATTTCTCCCAATCTTGGAATAGTCATGAATATTAGGCTTGTTGGAGGAGACAGAAGTAGAGATGGGCACTGTGAATAACAGTAACAACTATTTTCCTGTTACACTGAACATACTGGAAGCTGTTTCTGGAAATATTTGAGGAACCTACTAAAAGATCCTGTGTCACAGAGTTTGGGTCTGCAGTAGACTGCATTAGAAACCTCACAAGGGAACTAATCACACACAGTCTGCTCTTTTGATTCAGTTCACTGTGCACCTTCTCTTATAAAATAAGCTTCAGAGTTCATTCTCTGCCTACTAGGCTACAATCATACAGTATATGAATTATTTACTTTTCAGTACTTCTCTACCATGTGGTCTGAAATGGTCTGTAATAAACTGTGGCAGTTAGAAAGAACTTTGGATGTCTCTGGTCCAACTAAAAAGTCCAAGGTGCTATTCTGGCTTGAGCTACACCATATGCACTCAGCTCTGTCCCCTGTGATTTGCAAGCAGATTCCCCTCAAGAACCCCAGAACTGGAGATGTTACTGTCCCTGACTGGTCCCTGTCAACAGCCTGACACCACTGTGGGCATTGCCAGTGTTGGGGGCACACTCTCTGTGTGTGCCATGGAGCAGCCCCATCCTTACTGTGCCTTTCTGACAATACCAATGAGGAAGCTGCTCCTCAGAGCAACAAAGAGCAGAAGAGTGAAAGGCAATGGCCAGAGTCTGCAATAGGAGATGCTCAGTCTGATGAGAAGGGAAAGGCTTTTCCCCATGAAGGCAGCCCAACAATGAAGGAGGGGCCAAGAGAGGCAGTGCCATCACCGTCCTTGCAGTTTTGTCAGCACAATAGTATAAAAAGCCCTGTGATACCTGGTCTGACCCCACGGCTGAGTCTGCTCAGGGCAGGGGTTAGGCTGGAGTCTTCCCAAACCCCTGGTGGACTGCATGAGTCTGTGGTCCTCAGGCATGTAGGCAGGGTGTCTTCAGACACTCTGTTGTGCTTCCATCAGGAACAAGGGTGCTTGTGTGCTCCTGCTGAGGAAGTCAGCACATTCCTTCTTCGCCTGAAAGCCATGCTGTGGTTTCAGAAGGCCTCAGAGTTAGGGAAGATGTGAAGAAACAAATCTTGTGGTGTTGAGGAGCTGTCTATCCAACATGAACTAGCAGCTGCAAGTTGAAATGAACATGAAATGCTATGCTTGAGTTATTGGGCAATAGCAATAGAATTATTTGTCTGATATCATGGAAGAATGATGCCTATTGCATTTTAACTCTGTGTTATCCTTGTTTTTGCTCTCATGGTTGTTTCTTACAAGAAGTTTGGTCACCAAGTGAATTAAGGAAAGCCCTACAATCTTCCTGAATACCAGGTCAGTTCTTTTTTGCAAAACGATCAGGTAGAAACAGGCTTTTGCAAGCATATGAAACTGAAATTAATTTTTTTAAGATTCGGCAAGCTGAAATAGTGACAGGAAACCTCAAGCACTGTATTACTAAGCAATTATACCAAGTATTACTTTCAGTAATTCCTGGAACTCATTCACAGTATTACTCCTTTTCTTGGTAATTTTGTGAAGGTATTTCCATCTGCTTCTCTTAAATTCTTCGTACTGGGTCCATTTGAAAAACAAAGTACTAGAAGAATATTTGAACATAAACAAAGGAAACAGAATAGAAGAAGCTTGAACATCAAAAAGGAGATCATTTAAATGCAAAAGCCGTTGGGTTTTCTCAGAAAACCCTTGGTATGATCCAACCTAAGCAAAACAGCTTTCAGCATAATGATAGAATGGGATAGTGACGGACTAGTAATGCTCTTTCAGAGCAGGAATACAGAGGTCTGAAATGGAAAGATAGCTGTGACACTGCACTGTGAAGACCCCCATGTGAAGTGCCTGCAAACTTCTACACAAGATATGGAGCTCAGTGGCTCAGATGAGCCTTATATCAATTACAGGTTGCAGATATTATTTCTAGTTGGCAGCATGAAAAACTGGAATATGTTTGCCTTACTGTGGCCACAGACAGATGCATGTACATATCCAGGATTATGAGAGCTCCTGGCTCTTTCCCAGTTGGTGACCAGCGACAGCATCTCCTGAAGCTTGCTCTGAGATTAAATGTCAAGGAATAGGAAGGAAAATACTGTGTTAATCTAAGAGACTAAAACATCAACCATGTAAAATTGATTCTTGAAGAGGTTTCTATGAACCAGCAAGGGTATGGATTAAAGGCAGAGCTTCCTCTTCTGTTATAAGGACTCCACTCATGTCGCATTTGTTGGAGAAATTTCTTCTCCTTCTGAAGTGGATTTCTCTGTCTCTTCTGATTGCCTGTCTCTTCCTGGTATGAGGACTGGCCTTTTTTCTTATATATATACAAGGTGGTTGGAAATGCAAACCACCAGAAGTTTCTATTCTAAATTTCTAAGTCCAAAGAAAGGTGAATTGCACAGACACACAGACACACAGACACACAGACACACACGGAGATTGGTCTCATCTGCCACAACAGGGAAAAAGCAGTTTCAGGCTTTGGAGAAGTCTCGATTTTTATGAGTCAAACCTAGATTTTCTGAAAGAGACAGTCTGCCGTGGGGGAGCACAATGTCAGCCTAGGGGAATCATGGGACTCCTGGTAAGGCAAGAGGTGTAACTTGCAGTATTTTAAATTAACTGCTTCAAGGAATTGCCCTTTACTGATGGAGAGGTGCTTTCTTTGCATTATTATTATTTGTACTGAGCTGGTGATTTCGAGGTGTATTTCAAGGTGTATTGTAAATTTCTTTATTTAAAATTTAATACTGAAGAATTTGTGTTCAATACTAAAACCAGCAGAGGGGATTTCAGTGAATCTCTACAGGTTTTGCAAGTGAGTATGGGAAAATTGCTTCCATCTGGAGCAAAAATGGACCTGCATACATGTATGAATCATATGAGGAAGAGCAAAAAGCTATTTTATGCCTTTTGCACTTGCAGTCTAAAGACACATGGAAGTAAATATGTCTCCAGCAGCATAAAGAAGTGTTGGGACACCTCTGGGAATAGTACTTAGATGCAAAGTCTCAGAGTAGTACTGCCAAATGACAGCCTTGCCAGCTTCTGTGGACAGGGCTTATTAAGCTATCTGCTTGGTTTTGTATTGGTTTCTTGGTTTCATCTGGTCTTCCTGTAAAAAAGCTAGTGTTCTGTTTGGAAGATTTTGGATTTGAGTTTTTAAAAAGTCTTAAGCTTTTTCATAATGTCATACCATTGAAACTGAATGTGTTTAGCTCTGTGAGTGAAGGGAGCCTTAAAAAAAAGACTTGCAAAAGAATAATGGAATTTTAATTTTTTCTCATTTCCTTTTCCAGACAAAAAAAAATTATTGTTTTGAGATGATCTTAGAGGCAATAATAGAGAGATATTTCCATGGGGAAACAATGTAATTTTTTCCCTTTCTCATATCTATGTTTCAAGTACTCCTTTCATTTAAAATGCTTTGATTTTTGATATTTCTGTAGTTTCTCCCTGTGATTGGGAATATTTTCTTCTTTTTTTCCCACAAAAATTCTTCCTACTTCACTCCATGATGGTGTCTGTTCTTGGCTTAATCTTTGTTCTTAATCTTGGCAAGGAAATTCCCAATTATTTGGTATTTTTTAAAGCAAATACGGGTTTTGCTTTTCTCAGACGAGGAGATCAAAATGCAGGCTGTATTCCAAGACAACTTGTAGTGCCTTTACTGTAAGACTTGAAAGCGAGGTGCTAAAATATGAAAGTATTCCAAACCTGGAAGCATTGATAAAATAATTTTTATTGTGATGTGCTCCAGGTTGGCTTTGGAGAAATGTATACATGTACAACATGTAATCTGTGTATCATTTGTATGTGGTCTCTAACATAATATATTCTGCCAAGCAGCCAAGAGTAGACTTGCCCATTTTGTCAATTATAATCTAGGGCTGCGTAAGTTGAAAAATTTCAAAGCTTACTTGCTGCAACAGAAGCAAAAACAAAATAGGAGCATTACTGCACCCAGGAACCCTGACTTTCCATTTTATTTTGATAGCAAGTGAGCAGTCAAAAGACTTCTGAAAAAGAGAGCTTCTCGAAGAAATTTTCTTTTGGCTTTGTTGCTTCTGTGCAGAGGAACAAAGTGAAGTGTACTCAGGGACGGAAACCAATTGAAAAAATAAACCTGGGAGGAAGGGTGGGGGGGGAGGAAAGAGGATTAAGGGGGACAAGCTGCTACTGGAACATTCTGTGATGAAGAGTATGAGTGTGGGAAAAAACAGGATTGAGGGGAAGCTGGTGGTGGATCACCTGAAAGAAGTCTAGGGCTGTTACTGCATGGAGCTCAAACATGTTGATGAGGTTGATCAGGTGAGGGTTGACTCATGGCCAGCCTTCTATAGAGAAGGCAGTTTCAACCCTTCTGCACTTCAGCTCTCAGGCTCTTTTAAAGAATCACGGAATCACTAGGTTGGAAGAGACCTTCAAGATCATCAAGAACAACCTATGCTCAAACACCTCAATGAAGCATGGCACTGAGTGCCACATCCAATCTTCTTTTAAACACATCCAGGTATGGTGAATCCACCATGTGCCTGGGCAGACCATTCCAGTACTTTATCACCATTCCAATACTTTATCACTCTTTCCATAAAATACTTTTTCTAATATCCAACCTAAACTTCCCTTGACACAGCTTGAGACTGTGTCCTCTTATTCTGTCAGTTGCTGCCTGGAGAAAGAGACCAGCCCCCACCTGGCTACAGCCACCTTTCAGGGAGTTGTAGAGAGTGACAAGGTCACCTCTGACTCTCCTTTTCTCCAGGCTAAACACCCCCAGCTCCCTCAGCCATTCCTCACAGGGCTTGTGTTCCAAGCCCCTCACCAGCCTCGTTGCCTCCTCTGGACACGCTCAAGTGTCTCAAGGTCCTTCCCAAACTGAGGGCCCAGAACTGGACACAGCACTCGAGGTGTGCCCTCACCAGTGCTGAGTACAGGGGCAGAATGACCTCCCTGCTCCTGCTGGCCACTCTATTCCTGACACAGGCCAGGAGCCCTTGGCCTTCTTGGCCCCCAGGGCACACTGCTGGCTCATGTCCAGCTGGCTGTGGACCAGCACCCCCAGGTCCCTTTCTGCCTGTCCAACCACACCATCCCCAGCCTATAATGCTGCAGGGGGTTGTTGTGGCCAAAATGCAGAACTCAGCACTTGGACTTATTAAACTCCATCTTATTGGACTCTGCCCATCCATCCAACCATTCCAGGTCCCTTTGCAGAGCCCTCCCACCTTCCAGTGGATACACACACACTCCCAGCTTAGTGTCATCTGCAAATTTACTAGTGAAAGACTCAATACCCTCATCCATGGGTTGTCAGTAAAAGTATTGAACAGGACTGGCCCCATCACAGACCCCTGAGGGACACCCCTGGTGAGCAGCCACCAGCTGGATGCAGCACCATTCACCAGCACCCTCTGGGCCCGGCCGTGCAGCCAGTTCTGAACCCAGCAAGGAGTGCTCCTGTCCAAGCCATGGGCTGCCAGCTTTTCCAGGAGTGTGCTGTGGGAGACAGTGTCAAAGGCCTTGCTGAAGTCCAAATAGACAACATTCACAGCCTTTCCTACATCCACCTGATGAGTCACCTGGTTATAAAAGGAGATTAGGTTGGTCAGGTGGGACCTGTCCCTCCTAAACCCATGGTAGCTGGGTCTGATGACCATCCTGTAAGTGCTGTGTGATGACACTCAGTATAAACTGTTCCATTACCTTTCTGGGTACTGAGGTCATGCTAACTGGCCTGTAATTACCAGGGTCCTCCTTCCCACACCTTTTGTGTTTGGACATCACAATGGCTAGCTTCCAGTCATCTGGAACCTTGCCAGTGAGCCAAGACTGTTGGTAAATGATGGAGAGTGGCTTTGCAAGCTCATCTGCCAGCTCCCTCATCACCTAGTTCATGGAGATGGATGAGCTGTTATAGTTTGGAAACAAAGGTCCTCTTCTTCTGCCTCTGGAAGTAAGGGTTCTCTCTCTCTCTATTGAAGCCTGTCCCCAGATCACAGGTTTTCAGCATCCACACGCTCCAGCACAAGCACCTTTTTCTCACAGGCTGCGGGTGAATGGTGCATCCCTGCCATGCACTTCATGAATTACAGGGAAGGAGTTTGTTGTATTACAGTCCTCATCATGGCTTGCAGAACAATCTCAGCTCTGACATCTGGAGCACCTCCTCCTCCCCTTCCCTCCTTTTCACTGACCATAGTGTTGCTGTGTTGTTCTCCTCACGTCTTCATTTTTTCCCTTTTCTCTGACTCGGGAGAAAATGGTGTTTACAGGTGTTCAAGTTCTATCAATTGAAAAGTTGTTAAAGAGTTCTGCAGTGCTGAAAGATTGAATTTGTCCGGTTCTGCATCAGGGAATTGCTTGTCATGCCTCTTACTGCTGATCATGTGGTCCTTACTGGTACCATGCAGTGGGGGGATGTTTTAAGCATGTTTTAATGATTTAATTTTAAGTTGAAATGTCTTTATGAAGAACAGCTCAGTAGGCACCAAGTCTCCCAAATAAGGGGTCTGTAAAACCCAGAAACAATCTAGCCACCCACCACGGTGCCGGCTTCACTTAGTGCCTCTCTTTGTGCATGGTGCCAAAAAGGAGAAGCTGCTGCTGCTGCTGCTTCTACCTTTCTGTTTGTAGTGTGGCAGGCTAGAAGTGGCCAGGCAGGCAAAATCCATGCCAGGATGGCAGCGGCCACACTGCTGCTTCTGGCCTGCCACGCTGCAAACAAAAGGGCAGAAGGGTGGCAACGTCTTCTCCTTTTTGTCATCTTGTAGGAGGAGAGGTGCTAAATGGAGCCCGCCCCATTGCGGCCAGCCAGCAAGGCCCATGTGGTTGCTCGCGGTGCCAAGATGGCCTCCCCACAGCATGATCTTGGCAGCCGCAGCAGAAAGGGCCCTGGCCCTGCCAGGAAGGGGCCTGTCTGCCCGGCTGGAAAGGGGCCCTGGCGACACTGGGAACACGCCCTGGCCCCACTGGGAATGAGCCCAGCTGCCCTACCGGAAAGGGGCCCTGGCCCTGCCGAGAAGTGACTCAACAGTCCCCTCCCCACTCCTCAGAGGCAAGGAAAAAAGAGAGTTTGCCACAATTTTTCCACTTCTTAAATATGTTATCACAGAGGCATTACAAGCTTTTCTAATTGACTTAGCAGTGTGCCTGTTCTCAGAACCAGCCAGTGATTGGTTTTGCCAGGCACAGAGAAAGCTTTTAGCAGCTCCTCCCAGAAAATCACTTTTGTGGCTGGCTTCTTCCCTCCTGACCAAAAATCAAGCCATACCAACAACAGTTCCAGTACATGGTCCCCAAAACGGTCTTCACATGCAGGGACAAAACAGCTTGTCTTGGCAGTCCTTGGCATAGCACCTTCTTTCATTTGCCCCAATCCCATCTACTTCTGATTTTGGGAAAGAGAGGCCATTCACACTATGTACCAACAGCATAACATGCCATGAAAATTTTGGTGGCTGTGGAGACCTCTGTCTAGCCAAGAAAGAATCCAGACAGAAGGGCACTGATGAAGTAAAATAGTTTTAGCTGAAGACTTTTGGGGCCAAAGTTTGCTCTTGGAGATTCGGGGTCTTCTTCCATTCTTGCCACATCTGCTTTCATTAGAGTGCAAACATTAAAAATGTCCTGTTTTAATGATTTGAGTTGAAAAGTCTTTATGAAGAACAAGTCATTAGGCACTGAGTCTCCCAAAGAAGGGGTCTATAAAACCCAGAAGAGATCTAGGATCTGTTAATGCCAGGAAAGAAATTATTTTTACACTTACTGGAGTCCCTGATTTTTAAAAAATAAATAACTATAAACCCATAGCTATTCTACTCTAGGTTTCTAAATGGTTAGTGCTATTTTTTTGTAATATTAGTTTAGGTGCGTGAGTTAAAGCCAGTTAAGTTCCCCCTACCTGTGTGTATTCGAGGCAAACCTCCCCAGGAAAGCATTTGCTCTTTCATAAACTGCAGAACCACCTGCCTGTATTAGGGACCCAGCTTTTTATTAGAAAAAAATTACCTTTCCAACAGTCTTCTCCCTACAATTTTTAAGTGAGGGGGAGGAAAACAAAACATGCAGAAGCACTACAGTCTTACATATTACATGATTTATGTCCCACTGCAGCAGAAATGGTATGCGTATTCTGGAATAAATATGAAGTCTAAACTACTCAGAAATCTCTTTTCCAGAAGGAATACAGCTCCACTGACTTACACCCACTCTCAGTTGGCTCCATGACCGGGTGGAGCTTGCATTTGTTTATCTGTTAAAATAAACAAACCATATTTTGGTGGACCACAGAGTCTTAAAGCTTGTGGGGTCTGAATAAATGTAATTAAAAATACTTGTTTGTTCAAGGAAAAAGGCAGCTAAAACTCACAATTTCTGGAGTAAGCCATACTAAAGAAAGTTACAGCATCTTTTCACTGCTTTCACAGGTACACATACTGTTCTCTTAAGACACTAGTTTTCGTAGAACTTCATCAGTTCTTATTAGATTGATTCAGAGCTCTGTAACTAAAAGATAAGATCCTGAAAACTACTATTTGTCACATCCTTTTCCATTTTGGCAGTTACCCACCACAGTTATGAACATTCAAGAAAATTTTAAATAAATAAAGTTGCTGTGCCTTGTTAAAGCTTTCAAAAATTCCTCAAGTTTACTTGCACTAGATTTGATACGGAAATGAAAATAAAATTTTGATCCAGGAAAACAATTTGTCATCATGGAATTCATGCCACACTATCTTAAAATATATTTCTGAGGATAGAGAGGGAAGAATAATGTTGAAATAGAAAAAATACACTCCCAAACATAGAAGAGTAGAGATGATATGGTAACATCAATCTATGTGAAATAAAATAATCAAAGATTCTTTTTAATAGGTATTACTTCAGGCTATTTGTGTCATCAATACTATTGTTTCTAAATGCATGCTTAGACCAAATTTTAATATAAGCAGTACTTATTTTTTTAGCAAGGGAATTTGTTGGATTGTCTTAGTGCGACACTGCCAAATCTATAGAGATCAAAAATAGCACCTTGTGCGATATGTTCATCTTAAAAAGTAGCTGCTTCTCATCCACAAACTAAAAAAGCAGACAAAAGTGCATTTTCAAGATGCTCTTCCTCAGCTGTTACTTGCAGGGATTCTTACATTATTTTGGGTGAAATGCTTACTCCAATGAGGTAACTGTAATAAGATTTTTTAAATGAGATTTGTGATGAGTCATTTACATTTAGGTATATAAAAATTTTGAAAGTTGAAATCCTTGAATTCAAGTGTCATAGTTTCTTGTTTGCTCGCAGAAAACTCAATTTAGAGGGTATGACTGATTATAACTTTGAAAATAAATACTGCATTTTGTATTTGAATTTTTTATATATTTTTATTAAATATGTCTCAAACACATGTGTTTATGTGGACCAGTGGGTTTTTTTTTTTACATTTTCACATAAGAAAAAGCCTTGTGACTCCTGACAACAAACTTCCTTCCTACACAATTTTTTTCCAGGACAGTCAGTGCTCCAATCTGCAGGTGCTGTGCTGTCAGCAGAGGTGACCAGAGCTCCAGTGTGCCCCTCTGCCCTGATTTATTTCATAGCCCTGGTAACGAGTCTAACACCCTTGGATGAGTCATTACCTGGTGTAAATTGTCAGGGTGCCGTGTAAGCCATTAGCACTGGCACTGGCTCCATGTGCCTTGGTTTACTTTCTTGATTAAATGAGCAGAACTGGCCGTGCTTGCCACATTATTTACCTTGTGTGTTGCACTGGGTGAATAATGAGCAGATGTCAAAGGCTCTGGCCTTCTCCAGTGGGGAAAAACCCAATCACCTACCAATAAAAAGAAGGTGCAGGAATGGATAGGGGTGGTGTTATCTTCAGAAATCTTCATAGAGATGGCAATGTATTATTAGGAAAATGAGCTCTGGTAAACACCATTTACGATTATTTCCTCATTAAAATATTTTATTACTGTTCTAAATTTGAGCCATTCTTTTGGAGTCATGCTACGTTTGACTCATGTAATTTTTAACTTGCAGTATTTTCTTTGCTCTAGATTTCAAAAGCATTACAAGCTCAAATGTTGTAGGAGAGAAAAAGTCAAACAGTATCTGAGTTTCAGTTGGGCTCCAAGAAGACAAAAGGTTCTTGCTTAAAAGTAAACACTTGCAGCTATATTTTGTTCATTACCAGCAGCTGCTAACTACTCTTATGCTACATGGCTTTTTTTCCCCCTAGGAAGATATCAGGTCTCTAAAATACAGAATTAGTCATACAAACCTAACTCTACATAATGAAAGTTACTTCTGCAAAAGGACTGCTTGAAGCTTGGATTTTCTTGTTGTATAATTTTTTATTTATTATTACTATTAATAATAATTTTTTATAATAAAATTTTTATAAGATGCAAAAGATATTTCTTTCCAAGCTTTAATAAAGAGCTGCCATGCAAATGATAGCAAAGAATTGGCAAAGTAAGTTTCTTCTGATGGTTTTCATGGCTGCTTACATTCTTTATCAGTCCTATGTCAGGAAACTGGAAAGTGGAGGGGCCGGTGCTATGACATACCTGACATTGCAAGTGGCAACAAAGCCAGTGGGGAGCACAAGCTGTTCTCAGCTTGCAGAGATGTGGGATGCTGCTGCAGTGGGAGGTGGGGGGTGAGCAAGAGTGAGGGTCCTGGAGGGGTCCTGGGAGATGGAGGATGGTCTCTGAGGAAACCTGGGGGTCACCACTGGGCCTGGTGACCAGGGACCTGCAGTTTTAAGCCTGGTAACAAAAGCACATCTGCAGGCTTGCAAGTGCTCAATTTTAGTAATTGCTGATAAGACTATAATCTCTTAAAGGAGCTGCAGTTGTAGGGTCATGGGAGTTTCAAAATTCATCCTATTTCTCAGAAGGCCAGACATGTTCAGCGAGGACACGCCTTCCTCAAAGTCACCCAGCAGCCACAGCAGGAAGCAAAGAAATCATCATTGGGGTGAGCTTGTGGAGTGGGGCTGTTTGATGCCCTACAAAGTGAAAGACTCCAGTGCTGTTACCCCGCCACAGAGAGGAATCACATTCCAGAATAAGAGCTGGGTAAAGTAAGGAGCTCCAAACAGGTGGTAGCAGCTTGCAGCAGCTGTTCTTTGTTTCCATGTTCTACCTTTAACCTGCCTCCTCCTCTGGCTGTGATCCTGCTGGTGCTGCAGGGTGCCCCCTGGTTGCTGTAAGCCCTGCAGGAGCAACTTTCTCCTGCACTAAGAATTAATTTGCAGGGCTGCAGCTTGTATGAGTAACTCAGGTGCCTTCTTCCTGTTTGCTCCCTCTCAGCCTTGTTATATCTAAATTTTGTTAAATCATCCATGCCAGCCTTTCTGAGAGTGAGCAGTATTGTAACACTTGACAGAGACTGCTGGGAGGATGAACTTTGTTACAGCTGCCAGAAAATCTACGCAGTTTAGGGTTGTTAAATGATTGTTTGACTACATGACTATTAATACCTCGTCAATGATCCTGGGAAAAAAATCAACACTTTAGGCAAAAATGTGTTTCCATGCAATCTGATATATGTTAGATTTGTACTCTTCTCATAAATCCAAAGAAATAATCTTTGCTATCCTTATTATCCCCACCTCCCAAAACTTAAAAAACCTCTGCTTTCACATAAACTTAGAAAAACAGAGTGAGGAAATTATTCTACTAAGATATTTTAGAAAAACTTGAACCAAATGAGATCTCAGTTGAAGAGAAAAAAACCACAAAAGCCTGAGAGGTGATTTGATACAGAAACTAAAGAAACATGTATCTGCCCCGATGAACTGTGCAAGGCCCATGCATGGTTCACTGCACACCAGTATTTCTATAACATAAGTAGGACTCTAGCCCTTGCTCTTGAACGCTTAATTTCCACCTGTGAACCAGATGGAGAGGGCTCATGGGTAAGGAGGAACCCTTTCCCCTCTGGTGTGGTACCAGACATGCTGGAGGAGCTCCGTCCCTTGCCCCCAGTGTTTCTCTCTGTACCATCACCTTTCATGTTGCTCCAGAATAAATCTCCACAGTTCTGGGCATTGAATCTGTGGGGAGGGAAAAGCTGCTAAGTACCAACCACGAAAATAATGGCAGAGATACAAGATGGACATGGGGATGCTGTAACCTGCTTTGTATCTGCTGCAGTAGAAACTTGCTAAGCATTTTCACCTCTACCTGCTCCTCCTTTCCTATCCTTCCTCCAGCCTATTTAGAAAATGTATGACTTAGGGCATGGCCTGTCTTGACAGTGTGCATGTGTACAGTGTCTACTTATGATCTTATCTGGGATTGCTGCTCCAGCTCCAGTAGCACCCAAAATATGCGTTTAAGAGCCAAGTAATTGAACTCTAATATGTTAGTGAATGGTGGAAGCCCCCTCTGTTATACAGCAATCACAATTTCTATTCTGAGTCAGTGCTTCCACACCAAACACTTAGGGATCTTTGAGAAGTTAAGTCTCAAGTGCAAAGGGTACATGGAGAGCATTTGATGCTTTGAACATGTCAATATGAAACTATTTTGCTCCTGTGTATGTATGGCATGCTTCCCTGGTACTCAACAAATTCTCAAAGTCTCTTGTCAGGGATTTTTTGATAACAGTTTGCATTCCCATAATGTTTGTTCAATTCCTCTCACTTTCCCAGCAGTACTGGATTAGATAGAGGTTTTTAAAACAACTACCACTGTGTTTTATTTTTCTCTAACTATATTGCATCTCACATTTCTGAAACATTTTGATGGACACCCTAGGGATGTATGTCCTGTGCACTCCCTCAATGAAGTCCCCTTGAGACAGATGTTAAAAACATTTTCTCTGCATTGCTAGTGGAAAGTTGTAGACCCTGGTGGGGTGCCATTCCCACTGAGCTGAGGTGGAAATGTACTCTTCAATGCTGGCAGTTAACTTATCTTCAGCTTATTAATAATTACAGTACTAAGCCTGTGCTGGAAGTTCCGAGCCATCGGAATTACAGCAGGCCACCCAGAAGTCAGACAGCAACAACAGAAATACAAATGCTGCAAGGTTTTCCTGGTTCTTGTGTTTTGGATGCCTTATGGCACATGTAACACAGTGCCTCCCAGAAACTCTTCCATCCTCCCCACTGGGACAGAAACAGGATTTTGACTGGAGAAATTAAGGTATTGCAAGCAGAGTGAAGCTGGTAATGAGGAGTAGCTGCAGACACAATCGTTGCTGGAGATACACAGAGGTCAGACTTTCTCCTTGCCAGGAGATGCTCCTGGAAGATAAAGTTTTTGCCTGTTTTAATAGGGGATAAATGTAATTTTCTCCATCCTTTTGTTTAGAGTAGCAAACTATGGAGAAGAACTAGTGTCCTGCTGGCAATATATCTAACTGCTAAAGTAGAAATTCTCACAAAAAATTTTTCTGTTTGCCATGGAGTAACCTTAAAGTCTGTCTGTATGAGGCAGCAGATCATTGTAGTGTGAATTAACTGCATGAGATTGTTTTCAAACTACTATTTGCAAAACTGCAGATTACCCAGGCATCAGGTATATGACCCGACCTGCCATTACCCCAAAACGATGTGATGTTTAGCTTTCCAGTGAAGCATGCAAAAGTGGGTTTTTTGACAGCAGAGTACAGTACAAAGAGGGGTGGTCTGACTGGGACAGCAAGAGAAACGTTTTGCATTTTTGTGACCGAAGGTCACATCTGGAAAGCTGCTGCCCTCTGGTGAGTCAGCACACAAGAGATCATGCGAGCCTGATCCTCCAATCACTTGGGCGGACGAAATATGTGCTGTTCCTGCCAGCAGACTCATTATAACTAAGCCTCTCCCTTTATCAGGGAATTTTGAAAACCCTGCAAAGACACCAGTAATAAACTTCCACCTGTTTTTCTTGGCTGTAACCTTGGTTACTGCCACTGACTGTAACCTTGGTTACTGTCACTTGCAGATTTTCTAATCCAAATAAATGTGTGTTGCTTGATGAGCCTTTACCAGCTGTGCTCCCACTGGATTGGGACAGGAATATTTGCTTTTGACTGATGATGCATGTGTTTGTATCTGCCCCAATACAAACAATATCGGGCAGTCTGGATCTAGTTCACAACTCCTTTGCGGATAGGAAAATCAGAAGTTCAGAGAAAATGGGTAAAAAGTAAATTTTTGTATCTTCCCTGTGGTTTGAAGTCTAGAAAGGTTTCTTGCTTATCTTTTAGTGCTGTCTGCCATGGCTCTTGAGATGCCAACTAAATTTTTGTTGTTGCTTTTAAGCATCTGTTCTCTTATTCAATGCACATTTTACTAGTAGGGGAAAAAATTAGATACTGTCATATCATAATGATTGCAAATATCAAACAGGGTCACAACAAACAGGTGAGGCATCTCTTTGTTGTGGTTTGCTTCAAGAACCCTGTTGTTTTCTGCTGCAAACCAATTAGAGAATTACTCATTGTTTGTCACTTATCAGTGTCTCACATATTCTGTAATACTTCTGTCTTAATTCTGTAATAATTCTGTAATTCTCCTCCATGTTCCTTTCTCTTACTTTCCATCTTCTGAAATGCAAGAACCCCTGCAGAGAGAGATTAAGATGAAGACAAAGAGACTATTGTTCATCTGGGGAGAAACGTGGGTACTTACCACCATCTCCAAATAGCATGGACTATCAAACTTGCTTAGTAATTTCTGTATGAACCCCACAGTTGTGCTTCAGTATGTCTGTGGAAAAATCAGTTTTATTTATCAGAAAACTTTCACTGGCAGACAACCAATCCTCATCTTAGTACTTAGTCGCCCTCGTTTTAAAAAACTATACATCATTTTTGTAGGCTTGATTCTGTTCAGTTTTAACTTCCAGCCATTAAATGGCATGTCTCTTTACTTATTTGATTGAAAGCAGCAGATAGTATTGGAAATGTGCCCTAAATGTAGGTACCGACAGGCTGTGACCAAATCACTCTTTAGGCTTTTGTTGTGGTAGTTGGTTAGATTTCTTGTTTATCTCTTACTGAAAGGAAAATCTTTGTGATTAGGCATTGTCATTGTGGCTTCTTTTTTCCAGAATGTTCTCTGAAGCACAGACGTCAGGACTGCACAGAGACTTCCACAGTCAGTCTGCAACTGGTGTAATAGTTGCAGAAGCAACATAGAGCTCCAATCCTTCCTAACAGGTCTGACAAACCTCTTGTGAGATCTAGGGCCTACAGCCTAAATGTTCATATTCTGAAATAAAAATATATTTCATATTTATTTTTATTAGTAGCAAGAATTGACACCACCATTTTTGTCTGATTATAGCTTTATGAGAGTTATGTGTCTAGTTCTTAGCAAGTCCTTACAAAGCTGTTTTAAATTGAGTGGGACTTACACATGGGAATTGACAGTTACTGAGAAGTACATTATTCTAGTCTTAATAAAAAATTAGAATCACCCTCAAATGAGTGTTCAAGACAAATAGGAAGAGTTACTTCCTGAAAGTGACTGTCTCTCAATGCAGAGGAACCCAAAACAGCTATTGTAGCCTTATTTCCTGATTTTCAGACACCTAAAGGTGTAAAACTTCCCAAATAATTTTACTGGTCTGTGTTCTGGATTTGAATAGGATTACATCTTTACAGGTAATGGTGCTGTTTCTCTGGTGGATTGCTGCCAGGGACTGGTGTTCAAGCATGGGAAACTGAGACTCTTTCAGGGCCTGGCAAAGCTTGCAGGCTGTAAGCATGGAGTGCCTGCACTTTAGATGGTGAGGCAACTGCTTTTTCCTGAGGTGGCAAGGGGATTTCTCAGAAAAATCCTTCTCCCACTATTCCACTACTCCCCTCCCCTTTTCCTGAAAAAAACAAAATGAAAAAAACCCACAAAGCAAACAAACAAAAAAACACCTAAAAAGGCAACCCTGCCCACCTGAAGACCATCCACAGATTTCCAGGGAGCAGGCTACTTTTATTTCACTTGCATCCTAATAGCATGCTGGGAGGACCACTTCAGCTGAACAAGAAGGAAAAGAGGTTAAAGCGTGGCATTATCCCAAAAAAACATTGCTGGCCCGTGCTGTTAACTCCTTGATGGCTGCTTTAAACAAACATCTCCTTTTCCATTCTGCATACAGCTTCCTGGCTCACTCAGCTCTCTCAGACTTTCACACAGCCTTGAACTTTCACAAGGTCTGAGCGATTCTGCCCAGTCATTTTCCAGGTAAGCCTGAACAGGCTCTTGGCAGAGGTGCATCCCTACACATCTTCAGGACGGTTACTGCTCCAGGGCAAAGCCTTGCACAGGTGTGTGCCAGGCAGCTAAGTGGGTATCAGAAAGGGATTAGGGATGTGGAAATCTCTGGAAATTGGCCTCTCTACCTTGCTTTCTTCACAGCACCACATACAGGCTGCTTGAGACGTTTTAGTACCTAAAGGAGCTTAAGATGAGTTGTAATGAAAGCTGGGTGTTGTTCATACACACTAAATGTTATAAAACTGTTTTGCACTAAAAAAAAATCCCACCAGAATTTGAAAGATGGAGAAAGAGCTGTTTTGAAGACCACAGAAAAGATTTTATTTTTTGTGACTTTTCTCTACAAGGCTGTTGAACATCAACATGAGAGAAGCAGTTATGAGCATACAATGTGTGAAAAATGCGTGTTTGCTTTTCAGATTTAGCAATGGCATTAAAAGCTTCTTTTACAAGAAAGGTGGCATAGGCAAAAAAAACCCTCCAAACAAACCCAAAACAAGGTATTTTCAAAAAGATATATGAATTTAGTGAAAGCAAACTCTACCCTTACTGCTGTTGGCAGCTTCCTGGTGAACTCTGTGCTGTCAGGCAATAGCTGGGAGGGTCACTTCTTGAGTGGGCAGAATATATGGAACACAGACACAGCCACTCCTTCCTACCATTGCAGCATGAAACACCTGAAAACTCACCTGCAAAGGCAGGAGCTCTTCCAGCCAGTGTTGCCTGCAGCATCAGAAAGTTGGGATGCTCACAGTGCCAACTGCATGAGCATAGGAATCCTTCTCCTACATACAACATATTAATTTGTCACAGACACAAAAACAGAGGTACCATTGCAGACTAGACTTAGAAGGTATTATTAGATTTTGGGATACCCACGTGGTCCCACTTCACAGAGTAGCAGATATCTTTGTTTACTCTTCAGAGAGATTGTGTTAATAGCATGAATAGCCTATTATTTCATCCCAGTGAATAAATACTTTATTTGATACCACATCAAATATATTCGAGTGGATTTATTTTCATGTTGTTAGAGAAACTGTGGTTATAGACCACCAACTTTTGTTGGCCATCTATCAGACTGACTCCTATGCACATTCAACAGAAATGCTGGGAAAAACATGTAAAATTTGCTATTACTGGCAAAATCCTACTCCATCCTATTAAGTGTGGGTAGCACAAAAAGTAGACAGTAATAAATACAATATGTGGGTTTATTAAATAGGCAAGTGTTTGGAAAAACAAAGACTAAACAAAAACCTATCTGAGAATTTTATGGCTTTAAAAAATTTGAGCATGGCAAAGAAGGGTAAGCTGCTAATTTCCAGGAGTTGGTGGAAACAAAAACTAGAAACTTACTTAAAGAAAAAAAGAACCACCCCCCCCCCAAAAAAAAAAAACCACCATAGAAAAAGGTTCATATTCTGTAATTTTCTGAGTGTAGTATCATAAGTTGCCATTCAGTCTAACCATTCTGCCTGCCCATAAATCACACGCTTACTTCTGTGGCCTGGAAATGGTGTATGGGAAAGTCCTGCTGTTCCTAAATATAAATGCTCACCTCTGTTTCTGGAACTACATTATCCCCCTTGTTAAATACCGAGTCTCTGTTGAGGATGGGAAGAACTTCCTCCAAGTGCAGGAAGCTCAGGGCAATACTGCTGCAACATTAATCTGGAACTGCTGGAACACCAGTTTAACCTAATTTCTACCACAAAACCAATGGATTTCAGTGGTCAAGACAGGAGATTGGAGACAAAAGTCTCCAATCAACTGGTGCTGTTTAATGCATAGCTTTGGGATATTTCAGTTAATTTCTGCAGGCACCTGTTTCAGTGTCCTGTTGAAAGGGAGAGGAGGGCTGAATACTTCAGGTAAAGCCTTAGCTTTACCACAAACCTTTGCCAAAACTGTTTTTTGTGGCCTAGGGAAAGCTGAATCAGCCCTAGAGCACCTTGCCTGAAGGCTCTCTGCAGGGACCACTTCTGCTTGGGTCAGTGCTTTTTGAAGAGCAGTGCTCAACTGCAGAGGAAAACCCCGGGCTCTGTGCCTTCAAGGACTCCTAGTTGCTGCTGGGAACCCGAAGGCTGCTGATGAGAATGGAGTGAGATTGAGTCACACCTTTCTCTACTGTGTTTGCACAGCAGCTGGTTTTATTGTACTCCTTCCTTGAGTATTCATCCCTCTGCTTCAACATGCAGGGATATTTTACTGTTGCTGACCTTTTGGATTTCACTCTAAGGACCAGATGCTGGAGCGTGAGGTAACTCAGCATCTGACTTGAGGTAAGGTTTTAATTATCCAGCCTTGAGTCGCATGTCTGAAGGTACAGAGCCAAAATCGCCTATGTTCAGGAGCCTGGTTTTTTGCAAGCATGGAATAAGAGCAAACTCCTTTTCCTCCACAGAATTTTCACTTAGTTTTTCACCAATATTGAAAGGAAAGATGAAAGGAGACCTACATCTAACTCATCAGCAGGTGCCTGAAAAAAATTTGACAGCTCTTGCCTGCCCCTTGCCTTTTCCCCCAAGGGAGGATATCTAGAGGAAGGTGGCAGAAGACAATATCAGGCAAATCTGCAGTATAGTTCAGACCCATGAAAATTAGAGGCACAGTAGCAGTTCAGCTTCTTGTGAGAACAAAGGAATACTTTACAGTAAGGCAGAAATTTGCTTCAGTTATTTTGGGGGTTCTCTGATAAGTACTGATTTATTTTTAATGCCATTTTCCTGTTGTTTTCAACTTGTTTTCTAAATATTTTTCAAACTTTCATAAAAACAAAATTATGCCTTCTGTTTCATATTCATATAGCACTTGATAGTCATTCACTTCATATTCATAAAGTGATTGATTGAGCACATAAAATACAGCTATTTATTTATCTTTGAAGATATTTGTTAGGGTAGGTAAGGTAACCTTCTAACTCTATCTCTTCCATTCTCTCACACCCTTAAATCAGGGGCTGGAAATCGCTAAATTTAATGAAAATTGGGGATGTTTTTAGCTTTATATTGAAATGTCAATTTCATTGTCATTGGAAAAACTTCTTACATGGGAGTAGTGTTGGGAAAATGAACATAGAAATGGTTGCTCAGAAATGTTGGTACAGGCCGTTTTTTTGAGCAGAAGATTATCTCACTAAGAAGTCTACCCAGGGCAACCTGAAGCTGACTTACTACACTTGAAGTTATTAGAAAATATTTTTACCTCTTCTCCTACCCTCCCCTTCAGAGAAATTCTATTTTTCATTGGCCCTGCAAGTTTGAGGAAATACCACTTTTGTGTCAAGGTTAAGGGTAAAAATCTTAAAAACATGTTCTTAATCATGTTTCTGAAGGAAATTAACTGAATTTGACCCAAATTCTCCCTGTGTCAGTGCTTGGAGAAATTCAGTGCTGTAGTAGGCTGTTGGCTCTTGACATAGGAGATGAGTCATTACATCGTTCTGGCAGTGAATTAACGAAACAATAAAACTTGCACTTAAATAATCAAGGAAGGATTTTCTTGTTGTTTTTGATGACATACTCTTTTGAAACATGAAGTTGCCTGCTACCACTGGCAGCCTGTTTGTAAAAGCAGGTGACTATGGGTGGGGAGTGAAAAAGAAATCTAACAGGTTGTTCACATGGCATTTTCAAATCAGCTCCTCAAGCCCATTAACTTTAACTCTTGACCTTTATAACATAGCCCACAGAAACCCCACAATTTATCACCCTGACTCTTAATATTATTGCAAAAGGAAAAAAAAAAAAGAATGCCGTACAACCCTTCTGATTAGAGAAGGTGCTAATCCCTGACCCAACAACTGTGAAAGTAACTGTATCCTGAACTGGCCTTTGAACACCTTCACTCAGTGTCCAGTCAATAGTCAGCATGTGAACAGGTTCTACAAAGCCTAGTACATTTCTCTCTGCATAAATCCATGATTGTTTCAGGTCACCCTTCCCCAGGCTCTCCTTCCAGCCCAGGTCTGCAGCATCCTTGTCTCATTCATCACAGACCTGATTGTAGCTGCCATCTCAGTCAACTGTTGTTTATTCAATGAAGAGAACTTTAGCTCTTTACTAGCACAGAGATCCAGAGTGAAAATGGCTGTGCAAAGAGGATCATCTGATGGCTAGAGATGAGTAGGAAATGTTCAGATTAGATATTTGCCTTGCTTACTTTTTATGGGGCCGAAGAATAAATGTTAAGTCTTTTGGCATATCTGATTTCAGGACTGTTGGTCTCTGTTTTTCTGTGTACTTTGGCAGGAGATAATACAGATGATCAGCCACTGTTTACAGCCTCCTCTCAAGGCCTCCTCTCAAGACAAGTTTGCTTTGTCTCCAGGTCAGAGATGGATGGGCAGAGACTGTGCCCGGACCTGCAAACTCTCAGTGTGCAATGGTTCTGAAAACTCAGTGACAGCAGATGAACAAATTTTCCTTTTCACCTTCATTCTAAATGAAACTGAAGGGACAAGGATTATTATTTAAAAATATCTTGTTTGAGTTTTGGGGAGATATAGCTGGACCTTCAGGTTTTCAGGTTCTAAGAGGATGGTCTTCCATATAGCAGTCACTCTTAGGACCTTCCTTTATCTAAATATTTAAAATTTATTGCAGTCAGTCAGTATAGTTGTCATAAAGATAAGCACTGTAATTAAAATTACTTTCTGGGTTATTAGCTGATAAAACATTTCTTAGTTCCATAAACTGAGTTACAGTTCCTTTCTCTGTGTCAGCTGGCAGCAGGCTGAGGAGACAAGGACCACCGCAAGGAGATTGAACTGTGAGCTTTGGTTTTATTGCATTGAATAATCTCTTGTTGGTTGTTTGAACCTTTTCTCCTGCCCCTAAGCTACAGACTGGGCAGGGATCGTATCTGCATGCAGGCATGATTTTTAGGAGTAGCTCTTACGCTCAACTGGCTGTGGCTCATCTGCAAAGCACGGCAGGTAATTCTGCCAGTAAGTCTGCCAGGGCATGTAGGAACAGTCCTTTTATTTGGGTTCCTCAGAGTCAGGCAAACACATTCTGATTATGAATAGCCAAACAGTAAGTTGCAGCAAGGAGATGTTTGCATTTCAGAAGGGCATTAAAAAAGCAATTTGGTTTACGCCTATGATGGGTTATTTCACATATCATTTATTGCTTTTTTGTCTAAGGTGAGAAGCTTAAAAGTATTGACGCGCCTCTTGAGAGCAAAAATAAAAGCATCTCAAGCATCTTGAGATAGAAAAATACTGTTTTCTTCATATGAACATCAAGGCAGAAGTGCTTTAGAAATATTTGTGATGTCTACATTAATCTTTATTTGAAATGCCTACTGTGACACATGGCACTTGCTCTGGATTTGGAGAGAGTTGTCTCTAGAGAGGCACTCACAGGTTTGTGTGTCACACATGGGCTTCTGAGGCTATGTGGAGGTACGAAAATGCTCATACTTGGAAAAGGTCAAACTGCCAAATGGTACTAATATTTTCTTGAGTCCACTGACTCAGGTTTGTGTGGTAAAGACGATGAGGAAGATGTGTCTCTTCTGAATCTCAGTCACGGCTTCCATGTTTGAAGAAGTACTTTCAAGAGTGTCAGAGTAGATGAGCAGGTGTAGCACTAGGAAGGAGAAACAGGATCTCCATGAGGCTTTTTTAGATATCCTGCAGAGGCCAAAAGCCCAAGTCACAGACTAAAAGGAGAGGTGAGGACCAGGAGGAGCATAGAGTACTTTTGAGAGCCTTGGGATAGCTGTGGCTGAAACCTTGTTCTCTGTGTCAGCAGCAGTCAGACTCTATTCACTCCAGGCCTGCAGCAACTAAACAAGTATCTGGGGTGCAGGCAAGGAGGACGTGTCACAGCACTGGCCGATGTGTCTCTTGACAATGCAGATGATGAGATGAATGGCAGTCTCGGAAATGTGGCAATAATACCAGACTGGGTGGGGCAGTCAATGTGTAAGGACTGCTGTGCAGACACACCTGAATCATAGAATGGTTTGGGTTGTAAGGGACTGAAAGGTCATTTGGTTCCAAGCCCCTGACTTGAGCAAGAACACTTCCCTCCAGAACAGGTACCTCAGAGCTCCAGCCAGCCAGGTCTTGAACACTTCCAGACATGGAAAACCCACAGCTTATCTGGGCAATCTGGTCCAGTGCTTTGTCACCCCCACAGTGACAAATTTCTTCCTGGGTAAGTCCAGAGAAGGGTCACAGTGAGGGTCATGTACGGAGCACACGGCATTCAAGGGCAGGTGAGGGTCACTGCTCTAGTTCAGCCTGGGAAGAGGAGGGGACGGAGAGAACCTGTTCTTGTCTACAAATACCTGGTGTGAGGCAACAGAGAAAATGGACCCAAACACTCCCCAGTGGTGAGCACCAACAGGATGACATACACTGAACATTACCTGGAACATGGGAAGGAACATGGGAACTCCCATTAGATATTAGGAAAAACCATGTGAGAGGTCAGGAATTGAAATAGAGCCAAGAGAGTGTGTGAAGTCACTGACTCTGGAAAAACTAAAATTTGACTTGACAAATCTCTAAGCAGCCTGATCTAACTGGATCTGCTTCAAGCAGTGACATAAATTAATTCCAGAGGTCCCTTCCAACCCTGACTATTTTATGATTTTATGAAAATAATTTGGAATTAAACTAGCTACATATTTTAGCTACATGTGCTTTTGAAATTCAAAATGTTACTAACATTCCATTTCTGCAAGTTTTCTTAATTATGCACATATATAAAAGAAATTGGTGGGACATTATTATTATTGTACTTTGTACACTGTTATCATTATGTGTTATTGAATGCAGTGAAAATTTTCCATTTAAGTTATCATGCACTAGTTACATTTTAATTATCATTTTTGGGACCATTAGCCACATGTTAGAATGTGACAATACAAAGTGCTGCACAATTCAGGTCTAAAAAGACAGTCTATACCACAGGGAGATTCTGAGCTCAATAGAATGAATGTACTTGCTTTCTTGAAGGTTTTCAAGTGTTTTTGGTTTGGTTTGGTTTGGTTTGGTTAGGTTTGGTTTAGTTTGGTTTGGATTGGTTTGGCTTGGTTTGGATTGGTTTGGTTCTGTTTGTTTGTTTGTTTGACTGAAGTTTGGGACAAACAAGAATGAGGGAGAAGTGATGCGAACTGTTGGAAAGATTTCTTGAGTAAGGGAGATCAGAAAGCAATTACGAAAAGTTTCAGATTATATAGGTGTATTATGTCATAAAAAACAATAGCAAAGTAGAGGAAGAAGCACTACTACAGAAATTCAGAAAAAACCACACCCAGGCACTGTCTAGCCTTTGACTTTTTCACTGTCTTCAACAGTTTTTTCTCATTGTATTTTCTTCCACATTTTCTCTAAAATGAGGGAAGTCATGGGGGCTTTACAGTAAATGCCCCTTCCTAAGCCTGACCACTGCTACCCATCACTCACTCGCGTCAAAGCATCTTTCCCCACTGTCTTTTAATTTTCATTCACCTAGAAGACACACATAGTGATTTACCAGGTTTATTTGTACAAAATGTGTGCAGCCTCAGATTGCCTTGTACTTTAGCCTTAGCTCACTCACACGGGTGAAGCCATTCAGCTCTCCAAAAAACTGGTTCTCCTTCTTTCTGTAACTAGACTCCCCATGTCACAGAGCAAAAAAGGGAGTTGATGCATGATTTGTAATTTTTTCTTACAGCTCAGTGGCAAGGCTCTGAAGAAAATCAGATGCAGAGAACTTGCCCAAGCACTTAACAAACCAAGCTGATCTTCCCTTGAAATCTTTCCTTCATTCCCCAGCAAGAGCTTGCTTGATTGTAAAATGCAGTGTCATTCACAAGGCACTTTTGCACATCACTGCTTCATAAGGGCTGTTCCAATTAGTTAAGTAATAGATCTCAAAGGCTTAGGGGAGGAAATGCATGAGCAGAAAACAACATATGGCTCTTGTACTGCTAATTGGGTAATTTTGAAGCTAAGTAAGAATATTTCAAGTTTCCTTTCTTCCTCCCCCCCCCCCCCGGCCCCATACTCTCCCCCTACCATTGTCTTAAAACTCAAGGCTTGTATTCTGAAAGATGGTTATTTGTTTCTTTTACAAATCTTGGGACTTCACAAATCTTGGGATTCAGTACTTTAACTCCTGCTGAAGTACTGAATATCTAAAATAGTTTAAATATCCCAAAGACTTGGTGAATGCTGGATGTGGGCTAGAGAAAATTTTCCACTGGTGACTAAACAACTTTAATCCTGTTAACCTGATCATCTGTAAGAGTCACAATTACAGAAAAGAGAAATAACACTAAAAGGCTAGAGTGTATTTGGTGTTGTGGTTACATGTGTGGCCATGGCAGATAATTCCCATTATTTTTAAAAAGTTGCACATTCCATATAGCATCTTAGGCATCTTAAAGCAACTGTATTTACCAGATGGGGGACATACATAAATAAAAAGTATTCCCACCTTCCTTGTCCTTAGTGCCGATGTTTACAAATCATAGAGTAGTAGATATAAATGAAACAAAATGCTGCTATCACATTAACTTCTGTATTTGTCCATGAGTAGTTACCATGCAGATGGAGCCCTCATATTTTTTGATGGAGTTACACCTTGCAGATATTTCTTTTGCATTAGCTGCCATATCATATCTTAGATGTCTTAACTCCACTTAGAACAGAGATGAACTAATGGTTAGTCATTAACTAATTTGTCATTATTTTTAGAAACAAAGATATTTATTACTATTCATCTTGGAAGATGTTCTTAGCAATGAAGCTGCTCAAGACAAAATAGATAGGGATTCTGCAAGATGCTGAAGGAGTAAGATAACTTGGACAAATATTATGTAAAGGCCAAACATTTATTTTGTGTTTGCTTATAGCCTTGAGTATGTACATGTGACTTCTGTTAAATTCCATTCTAATTGTACTGGGTACAGTTTTATGACTAGCTTTTGAGTGATAAGCTAGCTGAACTAAAGAGCTGCTTTCAGCACAAAGTGCAAGACTTCTAATGGAGCTTAAATCTGGAGTTTTTCCATTACAGAATAGGAAGGGTCTTGGTTACAAAATTCAGCTGTGGATTTTGTGTACCACAGGTCAGGTCTTTCACTTGCCCACAGCAGCCCCTTCCAGCTGTCTCTGTTAGTGGGTGTTTAAATATGAAGGGTTGTTTACTTCGCCACTAGGAAGAAGATGTTTTATTTATTTGAATTGAGTCCAGATTTACAATTCTATCCCTTGGCACTGGAAGTCAATGTTTGAGAATTGCATTTGGTCCAGATAAGCTATTAGTTAAGTTTGTTAAGATATTTTTCCTTAAATCAGGTACAATACCAATATTCAGAAGCATCCATTAAAACATGTTTTTTAATTCTATGCTCTCCACCCACTCCTTGATAGCATTGTGTCCCTGTCTGGCCAGACAGCATGAGTCAGCTCACCACCTTTCAGGGCGGAATTGCTGGGAGGGAAAACATTCCGCTGAAAAGAATAGGATGCACTGAGTAAGGCACTATTTTGTCCTTTTCCTTAAATTATGAAGCTTATTCCTAAATGAATGACCCTTATATGGTAAACGTGTCCACTGCTCTTTTGGCTCTGGGGTGCTCAAAAGCATAATTTTTAGGCGTGCTTGATATTAATGGAAGACAATATTATTTATCCTTAATCTCTAATAAATGATGAATCTGAGCACAGTGCGTATTTACTTCCTGCTCATTCCTGAAAGGGGCATGGAAAACAAAGGGATTAACCAGAGAGCCTGTTCTAGCTGTCCATAATACTTCCTTTCCTTATACGGCATCTTGGTACCTGATGGAAAATTCCTTTTGCATGCAATCAGAAAGGGACTTCCAGTTGTTTTACGTACCTGTTCCACCAAATTCAACAATCAGTTACAGTCTTCCAAGTTGGTAGTGGTCTTTAACAAAACCCAAATCATCATCATCTACTAAATTCTATGAACTTGAAATTTGTGGGAAGTGTCTAGAATTTAGGTGTCTAGAATTTAGGTGTCTAGAATTCTGGTCCATTAAATGAGGCAGTTTTCAAGAGGTATTACTTTGAGAGGATTCCCATCCCACAATGAGGAATTAATTAAACGTGGATGACAGGCAGGAGGACATGATTTCTGTCCAGAACATTAATCATTTCACGGAGGGGGGGGTCTTCTCCTGCTCACTGTGACACTGTGTTCTTGATGGGCCTGCTCTTAGAATCTTTCTCCCGGTGAAAACAGACTTTGTGAACTCTATATAAGTGGTGGCACTGACTGGGTTATTCTAAAAAGATAATTCATTCTGATCCAAGAGATAAACAAAATGGCTACTGGGAACAGGAAGGAGAAGTAGCACTTCTTCATCAGTGGAGCTGTCTCAAGGGAATACCTTCAGTGAATGCTCAGTTGGGCTTTGTGCATGAAGCTGGAAGTCTGCTTTCTTCCAGAGCTGTGCAGGTGTCTCCCATGCCCATCCTCTGGGCACGAATCAACAGAGAACACATATTAAAGATGTGTCTTCATGGTGCAAAAGAGCACCAGAGTGACTCAGAGGGGTGTCAGACTCCTGTCGTTAGTACTGTCTGAGGGTAAAGCTGCATGAAAAGCTACTTGTTAGGACTCCTCTGAACTGAAAACACCAAGTGGTACAAATTCATCAAATAAGCTTATTCTCATGAAAGTGTGTTTAATACAAGGTGCAGCAAATGAGATTTTTCTTTGTTTCCTTCAGTCACAATCCTATATGTTGTCTGTTTAGACATGTAATTTCTTCCAAGTCTGTCAGGTAAGGGAAGCTTAGATAACTTCAATACTGGCAAAAGTTAAGTTACAAGGCAGGCAAACTCTGATTAGGCCTCTTGAGGAAAGACTTTTTTAGCTTGTGTCAGAATTTTACAATTTCATTTCCCCTCCCCCAAATACTCCAGGGCTTTTTGTGGAGAAGCGGGAACCCAATTTAGGCCTGAAGGAGTGACTTTGCTTTGCAGAATCACAGAATCACAGAAAGAGTAAAATTGGAAGTGTCCACAGTGGGTCATCTATTGCAACCTCTGCTCAAGCAAGGTCATTCCAGAGCAATTGGCACTGGATTGCATCCAGATGGTTCTTGAAAATCTCCAACAAGGGAAACTCCACATCCTCTCTGTACAATCTGTTCCAGTGCCCAGTTATCTGCACAGTAAAGAAATTCTTCATGTTCATGCTGAACCTCTGTGCATCAATTTCTGCCCATTGTGTCTTTTCCTTGCTTGCTGCCTGGCTCTGTTCTCTTGACACTGTCCCTTCAGATACTTGCAGACATTGATAAGGTCCTCCTGCAGTTGTCTCTTCTCGAGTCTGAACAGCCCCAACCTGCCCAGCCTTTCCTCATAAGAAAGATGCTCCAGTCCCTTAATCATCTTTGTGGCCCTCCAATGGACCTGCTCCAGTGTGTCCTTGTCTGTCTTGAACTGGGGAGCCCAAAACAGGACACAGAACTCCAAATGCAGCCTTGCCAGGGCTGAGCAGAGGGGCAGGATCACTTCCTTTGACCTGCTGGTGATGCCCTTCTCAATGCATCCCAGGACACACTGCTGTCTCATGGACAGCTTGCTGCCCACCAGGACCCCCAGGTCCTTCTCTGCAGAGCTGCTTCCCAGCAGGTCCCCCCAGCCTGTGCTGTGCCTGCGGCTGTTCCTCCCCAGGTGCAGGATCCTGTATGTGCCTTTGCTGAATTTCAGACAGCTTTTCTCTGCCCAGCTCTCCAGCCTGTCAAGCTCCTTCTGAAGAGCTGCAGAGCCCTCTGGGCTACCAGCCACTCCTCCCAGCTTTGGGTCATCACTGAACTTGCTGAGAAGGCATCTGCCCTCCACCCAAATCATTGATGGACAGGGCAAACAAGGCTGAGCCCAGTATGGAATATCAGTGACAGATCTCCAACTTTATCCTGTTTCACTGACTCCCATTCAGCCAGTCCTCATGGTCCACTCATTCATTTTGCCTATGAGGATGCTCTGAGAGACACTGTCAAAAGCCTTGCTGAAGTCAAGGCAGACAATATTCACTACTGTCCCATCATGCATCCAGGTAGTTTTCTCATTGTAGAAGAAAATCAGATTGGTAAAGCATGATTTACCTTTATTGAATCCCTGCTGGTTACTTCTCATCATCTTCTTGTCATCCATGTGGATAGAGATTACCTATAGAATAGGACACCAGCTCTCTAAGGATTTGAGGTGCATTCCATTAGGGCCCATGGGCCTGTGGCTGTCAAGTTTGCCTATGTGCTCTCTTACCCAATCCTCTCTGACCAAGGGAAAGCCTTCCTCTCAACATTCCTTTACCCTGTGTCCTGGGTCAGAGATTCCTGATGCCTGGTCAGAGTGAAGACCTGTGCAGAGAAGGTGTTCAGTAACTCTGCCTTCTCTGCATCCTCTGTTACCAGGGTCCCTCTTCCATACAGTAGCAAGCTCACACTACCCCTAGCTTTCCTTTTGTTACTGATGTATTTGAAGAAGCCCTTCTTGTTCTGCTTGACATCCTTGGCCAGATATAAGGCCTTGGCCTTCCTCAGTTTATTTCTGCTTCCTCTGACAACCTCTCTGTGCTCATTCCAAGGGGCCTGACCCTGTGTCTTTTGCCTTTGTATTTCCTGTTTACAGCTGAGGAATGACAGCAGTTCTTTATTCATCCACGGTGGTTTCTTGCCTCCGTTGTCTGATTTCCTGCTAATTGGGATGCATTGTTCTTGTCCCTTGCCTGAAGGAAAAAGTGGCATATGACTTTCAGCAGGCAGTTCCTGTGACCTGGCTTTCTCCAGTTGCCTGAAAACTCCCAAACTACCATTAATTAGGTAACAAGTGGTGAAAGGGTTTAAAAGTGGAAAGTGGGACAAAAAGACAAGGATTTACAAGTTGTCATGGTTTCACCCCATCCAGCAGCCAAGCACCAGACACAGCCACCCACCACCTGCCCTACCAGCGAAATCAGGGAGAGAGCTGTAGGGATAAAAGGTGGAAAACTCATGGGTTGAGATCAATTTAGCTGCATAGGGAAGTCAAGAGCTGCACATATGCAAAGAAAAACAAAGTTATTCCCTGCTTCCCATGGGCGGGCAGCAGGGCTGCCTCATGCCTCACAGGGACTTGGGAGGACAAATGCCATCAGGCCAAACGTTCCCCATTCCTCCTTCTTGTGCCCAGCTTTAAATACTGAGCAGGATGTCAAATGGTCTGGAATGTCCCTTTGCCCAGGCTGTGTCACCTGCCTTGGCTCTGTGTCCTCCCAGCTTCCCATGCACGCTCAACTTCCTCACCAGCCTGGCAGTACAAAAAGCAGAAAAGGCTTTGGCTCTGTGTAAGCCCTGCTCAGTAATAACAAAAATATCTACATATTATCAACCCTGTGTTCAGCTCAAATACAAAACACAACCCCATGCCTGACACTGTGAAGAAAGTTAACTCTACCCCAGCCTAAACCAGGACACAATTGCATTTACCATTACTCCTATAAGAACAAGTAAAAATTACTGCTATATAGACATTCTACCTAACATTTTGTTTGCCTTAAACCAGTCCATAGTTCATTTAAAGTATAATTAAAAGAATTTTATGCGTTATTTCTGACTGTCCAATCACAAATCCCACCCCTATGGTATCAATGACATCTAGTGTCAATTACATTTAGTAATTGGGCCCCCTCTCCCAGGATGTTATCAGCCATATGTTTAGAAATTTGATTAAAAGTAGAAGTCTGCAGTTGGCCACAAAAAAGACAGCAAGCCGTGTGTCTATGGAAGTGAAGTAACTGCATACATGTATGTAGGTAAAAAGTTGAAAACAAACCTATTTCCAAGCAAAAATGTGAGGCAGCATGAATGTTATCTTGGCTTGCAAACTCTTGGCACACATTGATCTGATTTACCCCCTTCAGCCTCTGTAGTCAATAACAGTTACAACCTTTGAAGCAGCACACATATTGCAGAACCAACTGGAGGTTTTTTCATCTTTGAAAGGCAAAATTTTTATCATACAATGAAACAGCCTTGTGATAAAATCTGTTATATTTAGCCTTGGGACCATACTAATATTCTGGTCATAAGTATAAGGTCAAAAAAGATTATTATAGTGAGCCCAAGGCAGATTTTTTTTTTTTTGAGTCATTGACTGCTGGCAAAATTGACATAGTTTCAACATCAACCCTTCTTCAGCACTGCCCTGCCTGTACACACACTGTTAATGGCATTCCTGGGGTTATTTTCCATTTGATTCACATTGGTGAATGACAGCACAAAATAACTTGAAATGGAGAAGCCTATGTGGGCAACTTGTTTAGATATACTTTATGGAAAGCAGACCACTTGAACAGGTTGCATGCACCTTAACAGATGCCTTCTCCCTGCACAGTGTTACAGTCTCCAATTAAGTTTCTCCAAAGACACAGAGTTTATTTGAAAGGGAGAAAATGCCTACATGTCTTTTCCTTTATTTACATAATGCAAAAAGAAAGCTGAAATAATTGTTAACTGATTCTGGCTTTTTGAATTTTTCTTAAACTTATGTTGATGGATTTAATGAGACAGTGAAATCAGAAAAAAATTACGTACCAGTATTTCACACATGCATACAGTCTGGAGGGTAACTTCTCAGGAAGCGGAAAAGAAAAAGATGCTGTGTTCTTCCAACCTCGCAACATTTAAAAAGAGAAGAATATCAGGAAAGTGAAGTGGTTTGTCTCTAAATCACACCTTTAGCACATTATGGCTCATAATTTTATTTACAGCATATGTAATGGCGTTACAAGTCTGTATATTTCAAAAATGAAGAAAAAAAAAGAGATGAATAGGAGAAGACATTGCAACCTGTCACATTTTTCTTTTTTGCAAGTCTTTTACTTGCTCTAAATTTATTCAGGCACCACATGTTCTTGGGTATATCCCATGACCTAATGAGAAATTTCAGTCTCTCACCCAACAAGGACTGCAGACCTCCTTTCAGAATTCCCTGAAATGTTTCTGGGCATGTTCTACCAGAAACAATGTTGGGGAACCTGCCTTGTTATGTCTTAACCAGGCAGATGGTTTCTTCACTGTCTGCAGTAAAGCTGTAAGACAGACTAATTAGTACAACACTAGAACAGTACATTTTAAAATATAAAGACTTGAATTCTAAACTTATTTAAGAAAAATAGTTTATAGGTACTAAATTACAACAGTATGCAGCTTGAAAGGTCCTCACACCTAATTTCCACAGAGAAGGGCGAAAAGCTGTAATTCTATAATCTGAGCAAATGTCATTGGCTGATTCATTTTGGAGGCAGGGAGTTATGGTTGTGCTTCGTTGAATTAGCAAAGATGAGCTTTTCCTCATGTAGGTCATGGTGGCTGTTAACAGAGAATTCTCAAGAGTCTCACCAGTGTCTTGGAGGATAGAAGGACTTTAGAACAGAAGTTGATTCATCAATGTCTAAAGGCAGAATTTCAATAGGAAATTACACAAAGCAGCTGATTTCAAGGAGCAGTGATCATCAGCTAAAGAAAGGCAGTGCCTGAAGGCTGCAGTTAAGCTTCTAAAGTTAACCACCTTAGAGTTGTTTTGATTTGTGACTTATTAACAGCTGAGATTAGTATAAGAGTGGGACATTTGCTTACAAGGTGGGAGGAAGACAATGATTTTTAATAGACTATCAAAAAGTTGGCCATTAGGCCAGAAACCAGATACCAGCCTGGTTGATCAAATGAGGGCCCTGGTATAAACAGGTAAGTTCTACTCAGCCTACTGGCTGTCATGAACAGTCTGGTAGATTACAGTAATAAATGGCAATATATATTTAATTTTCTGCTGTATGCAATGCATGAAGTAGCAGAGAGCATATCACCTATGTCAGATGAGCCACTTCCTCATCCACTTGCAGCAAAGAAATGTCTGTCCCACCGCCTCCCTTGATCAGAGCCACAGGTTCCATTGGTGTCTCATACACGGCTGGTAGCAGGAAGAGCCAAGGCTGCGACTCTCTGGAAGCCCCTCAGGACAGAACTATGTCCGTATGTTACTTCACTGTGTGAGGCTGTTTTCCTCCCTAATGAGACTCCGTGTTTGATGATTACGGTCTCCAAAGCTGAGTCATTTGGCAGCTGACTCAACAAGGAGCAGTGAGAGTGTAGCTCTTACCAGCATGACACCTGCTTAACCTCAACACCTGAAGCTGGCTGCAGCTGGTAAGAGCATGGGGCAGCAATGTGCAGCTTGGGACTGCACTTGTTCCTCAGTTACACTCTCTCCCAAACCTCAGACAGGACACTACTTACATATTTGTCAGTAATGAAACCCGAATTTCTCTTGCTGGTCCTCTGAAGATTGAGGTGTGCACTTCTGCTGTACAAAATACCTTGTGCTTTAACACTCAATAGTGAAGTCAGAGTGTTTGATGGAGATAATTTCACTTAAGTGGCTATGTTTTTTTCACCTTTCTTCAGGTATCAGATGGAATAAAAGATTAAACCAGATTTTCTTCATGTGGACAGATAGAAGAACAAGCCTTTCCCACAGTCAGGGAGGATCTGTGGAAATACATTAAGATGCTAAGGATTAGCATCTTAAATAACAAATAACAAAAGGGGTAGACAGCTGAAAACTGAACTAGATGAGGTCAAAATGTGTGTGTGTGTGGACATGAGGAGGGAGGGCACTGCTATTCTCTGCCTGCAAGACAGTAGCCTAGTGACGTATGAAAGTGAAGGTAATGCTTTGCTGCATGTTCCATATTGACAATTCAGGGGCTGGTGCAGAGGCAAAAGCTTGTTTGTCCTCCCTTTTACACTGTGTGATGACTACCTTCAGGAAGACAGCATGTACTGCCTTAAATGTGTAAAAGTTATTCTCATAACACCAGATATTCTAGTTAAAATATGCCTTATGTGTGGAAGCAGAATAGGAACACGTGAGTATCAGAAATTTCAATAGCCAAGCCTGTTATGAAAATTCTTGAGAAGGTGACATATTTTTTAAGCATTCAGATTAATATATAATAACATAATTTTCCCATAGCCCAAGAAAACTGTGAGGTGACTCAGAGTAGAGAATTAGAATCTCACGAAAACCTGAGCACTGTAGCAAAGCTATGAGAGAATTTTGTCAAGATTAATTAGCCATTTTGGCAGTACACTTTACATACTTAATTTTAAATAAATTTCTTCTCTTTTATTTACTGAATGCAGTATTATAAGGTATATATAAGGCTGTAGAGTCACCAGTTAAAGTTTTAAAAGAAAAAATATTTTTTCCCACCATAGCAATAACTCCAAGTCTAGCAAAAGAAGTGTTGCAAGTAGCATTGATATTCTTAATCAGTGTCATGGCAGCAATGGTGTGTGCATCCCACTGCCTTAGAATCTAATTCAGATTTAGGTTTTCTGTAGGACTGACATCCCAAAAGAAAGAATGTAACACAAAATAACATATATATCTTTCTCTATGTAATACAGTATTTAGCAGCTTTGTTTTGAAGGATTTCAGCCCATCTCTTCCTTCCTTCCGTCCTCTCCCTATTCCCCCAGTTCTGGTTCATGAAAGTGTCTTTGGTTTAAGACCAGCTTTGAAAATTTGAAACAGAATTTTCTTTTCATTCTATTTTATGATGTAACCCACAATTTTCTGTATGCCTCCTTTAAAAAATCATTAATGTCTCAGGCCTTCTGAATTCTTACACATTCTTGCTAAGTTCCATTATTAAAACCATGTAAATATTTCGTTGCACTTTGTTAGCATAGAAGACTTCATATATTTAAACAATTCCACATTAAGTGCAGCATGTGTAAAAATGAGATAGGCAGATTTAATTCCGTAATATGTTACTTAGAGACTGAAGTTCTTCTTCATGTCTAAACTTATTGTTTAGGAAATGATCTACTATGGACCCCAATACTTACTGTTTGGCAATTACTTTACAGACTAAACTTGGCTCATGGGAAGGAAAATATTTTTAAGGTTAATTCCTGTAAAACTGAATGAGGAGATGGGTGAGTCAAGGTAGATTCTTTCACCTATACGTAGAAACATGTCCATGCAGCTATGAATCAAGCTGTCTAAAAGTTTGTTTTGCAAAAAGTGTACACCTCTGAAGACAGTAAACAGCTGAGTACAAGAAGGCAATGGAAATTTATGTCCTGAAAATTTAGGAAATTTTTCCTATGGTGCCATTCTAGCCCACCCTTATCAAAGGGAGCTCATGACTGATTTCAAGAGTGACATAATGAAGGTGGCTGTTAAACACCCACCCTTGTTCTGCAAAACTGGATTTTGCCTGCTCTCAGAGGAGATAGAGAAGCTGTATGTGGGTTTGACCTGCAGGATGCCTGAGTGAAAACAACTGTGTTGTCTAGAGATCACAGAATAATTTGATTTGGAAGGGGCCCACAGGAATCATCCAAGTCCTACCACAGGATTTATACTTAAGGGTACAGGACAATAATTCAGATTTAATCTTGACTTAAATGAGCTTTGGGTAGGATAATAAATCTGTTTGATAAAGGTCAAGGAGGGAGATAGGGCAGAGTGAGTCAATAGTTCATAAGTTTTTGGGTATTGGCTCTGCACTGAGTTTACCAATGATTTGTCTCCGATCTGTGAGAAAATGGTTACATTCAGATAGGTTTATGCACAGGAAGGCGTTTGAAAACATAAATTGAGTCTTGCTTTGTCATAGACATTCAGTGTTCACAATCATTTTAAAATTAGCCTCCTTCTTGCAGTGTATCCCCTCTGCCTTATACTGAGAAAGATCGTTTAAAGCAGTGTTCCAGAATTCCAACAATAGGATTCAGTTTTGCACTTTGCTTCAGATAGTCTTGTAAGATTCAGCACCTCTTATTTCCTACATCTAAGAGATGGGAGACCAGAGTGGACATCATATTATATCCTTGTTTTGATGGCTAGTCTGAAGATAAACAAAGCAAACTACTTTGGTCTTCAGCGACATGACAACAGAAATGTACCCGTATCTCAATAGAACTCAGCTGCATCTTACAGCAAGCTAGCTTTGTGATCGAAAACTGCCCTCTTTTCCAAATGAGAACTGTATTATAATTTTTTTTAATGCTGATCCACTGAAATTATTCCCCTTTAGCTTAAAATTACTGGCAGTATTTTATCAGTAAGCAAAACTGATTGTAAGTCAGCAGCAATGTTTATTTCTTAGTATTCTATGTTTAGAATTTAAGGTATGTTTTAAAGAAGTTCAATAAGCTTCATTGGCTGCCTGATTGACAAACAATGGCTTTATAAGCATTCTTTTCATACTTTACAATTGATAAGAAGGGGAGAAATTTCAGGAATCTATGAAGCATTTGCAATCAAAAAAATTATTTTTTCTGTTTTCTTGCCTGGGATAGCAAGATACCAATCCTCTCCACGGCATATCATAAGCTAAAAATAAAACAAAGCATTTAAAATCTCATCTTGATAACATTATAGAAGGTAGAAAACTACATGATTTTTTAATGTTCAACCTGAGATGGCCTTTAGCTGATGTAAAGGACACACAATTATTTATCTGTGACTCATATGCCTTTTAATTAATCTGTTGTACTTTGCATGTAGGCATGTGTGCTTGTAGGACTCATTTGCTCCCAGCACAAGTATTTGGGAGCAACATTTGCCAATACATTAAGATTTTGCCTCTGCTACTCTTTCAAATTTCAGGGCTCTAAAATCGAAGACATCCCAACAGAAAAGGACTGCATCCCATTATGGAGAGTGCAATTATCATTTCTAGGCTAAGTAAGATGCCTTCTTGCAGACTTATTAAAGAAAAGAAAAAAGGATTTCACAAGCCAAGCTCGCAAAGCTAATTTCTTTCACAGGAATTTGCTAAAAGAAGTGATAAACCCAATAGTGCACACACAGATCATATTGCTACAAACATATTGACTTCAATAGGCTTTACATTAATTAAATTCCTTTACATTAATTAAATCTCAAGTTTGAACAATCTCCAAAATTAAAAAGAAGGTCTCACTTGTACATGGGTGCTTAACCTACTCAGTAATTAAGCTCCCATTAGAGAGGTTTGTTAATCAGTTACTCGGCCAAACAATAACTATCTCAGAATGAATCATCCATCCTGGGTAATCCCCCCATGAGGATTATGCTCACTTTTCACCTGAAAATTTTGTTGTCAGGCCAGGAAGCCCCTGAGTGCATTAGCCCAACGCGTGTGAGAGAAGCATGAAGCAATTGAAATCACACAGGTCCATGTGACCAGCTGGGATGCTCCCAAGGATGGAAGGAGCTGGCCAGTGTCATTACAAGCGTGGTCTCCACCACCTCCATCTCTACCAACTTCATCAATGCCCTCTTAGATTACTTAGATTTCTGATGAAGACAAGAAAGACAAGTGTTTATGTCGATTTTCAAGACAGTCAAGACAGGATGCAGGGATCCACATGCTGGTCAGCCACACTCAGTTCCTTGAAAGGTGATAGAAAAATTCCTCCTGGAAGCCACTTCCAGCCATGGAAAGGACAAGAAGGTGATTGGGAATAGTCCAGTCAGACAGATGTACCAGGGACAAATGGTGCTCAACCAACTTGCCTGCTTTCTACAGTGATGTAAGGGAAGGAAGTTCTACATTTAAGTAAGGCCTTTGGCATGGTCTTCCATAGACTCCTTGTAGCCAAAACAGTGAGATACAGGGTATGTACGCCACAAAATGCATGGAAAACTGGTTGGACTGCCAGGTTCAAAAGGTGGTGAAGGCAGCATGAAGCCCAGGTAGAAGTACTATTTTTCAAAGACTAGCAGTGGGATCAGTAAAGTTCACTGCCTTTATCAATGACCTGGATGATGGGTTGACGGCAGCACTCTTGGTGTGTTTGCAGATGACCTCAAATGTGGGTTTGTGCCAAAATGTGTTGAAAGATTGGGCTGCTGTTCAAGCAGAACAGGTTTGTTGAACAAACACCAGTGTAAACGTGGTCCTCTGGAATGGACAAAGCCCTGCATTAGACAGGCTGGTGCCAGCCAGCTGGCAACAGCTCTGCAGAAAATTCCCAGGGATCCTGGCAGGATGCAAGTTGTCCAGGAGGCAGAAGTGCACTCATGCAGGAAAACATTGCAGCAGCAAGGGGAAGGGATCCTCCACAGGTTCTCAGCAGTGGAAAGACCACTCCTGGTGCGCTGTCCTGGGCTCACAGCAGAGAACAAATGCTGACATGCAGGAGGGAGTCCAGTGGAAGGTCCCCTGTGGTGGCTGGAGCACAGGGCACATACAGGAAGTGGAGTTCAGTGAGCTCAGTCAGCCTTGTGGAGAGGAGGAAGAGGGGAGACCAGGCTGCGGTTGCTGCCTGGTGGGAAGGTACAAATTCTGCTCAGGGATGCTCAGCAACAGGTTTAGAGGCAACAGGCATGCACTGGAATGTGGGAAAACCCCATTAGGTATGAGGAAAAGCTTCTGCAACGTGGTGATGTTAACAACTTCAGAACAAAGTTCAGGGTAGTCCTTGGAGATATTCAGACCTTAAATTAACAAAGTCCTGGCACAACCTGATCTAACAGAAGCTGTTTCAAAGTGGGAGCTGGAGCAGATTGGCTATAAAATCTTCCAATATAAATTATCCTAAGATTAGTTTTTAATGGTGAATGTCTTCAACTAAAACAACTCAACTTCTTTGCCAAACAAATTTAGAGGAAAATAAATTATTTTATGCAAGTTCTAACTGATAAGAACATATTTGTTGATAAGAATACAAATGTTTTGGCAGAACTGTTGTAAATATATCAAGCCAAATGAATTTGATTAAACTTACAGGTACAGAAATTAGCTTTGCTATTGGAATAATGTCTTTTGCCAGAAGTATGGTTTTCTCTTCAGCTAACAGCAGTGTTGCCCTAGGATCTGTGCCTCACAGACATCAGAGAATCACAGTGCCCTTTTAGAATGCAGCCAGATAGACAGACACATACTTTATCTGCTTATAATGATGGCACATATTTTGTCTGCTTATAATGATGTTGGACTTTTGCTTTTAACATAAATTATACATGTTAAGAAAAGCAGATTCACCTGCCTAGACAAATAGAAAATGCCAAACTGACTTTGTAAGAAGAAAACGATAATTTGTGCTAAGTTCCATCAACATTTCTTTGCTAAGGATTTCAAACCACACACTGAATATACTCCAGATACAGAAGAAGGAACAGTGAACAATTTCCTTATCAATGTTTAGAGATTGTCTGAATTTCATCTTCATAAGAAAACTGCACCACTCTCTTTTAGACATCTAAGGTAGCAAAGTAATATAACTGAGGCTGAGGAAGCTTCATTCTGCTTTGCTTAGAGTCGAGGGGGAGCAGAGAGGACTGGATAAGGGAATAGGCTTTGAGAAAATGCCCACAGCTAAGAAGGACTGGCATTATCCCAGCTTTCCTTGCAAGGGGAAAGAAAAATTTTAAGTGGCTATGATGCTGAGAGCAGCTCAAAGGAAAAGTCAAAAGTTGTCATTCCAACAGTCCACAGAGAGGAGAAGTCTTCTGTGGCTCTGTCAACCCAGGCGTCACTGGCAGTGAAGCAGCGACCAACTGTGCTTTTCCCCTTCTCATGGCAAAAGGAAAGGATGGTTGACCATCTCCTGAAGATAAACCTGAAATTACATCTGCTTGTGTAACAGCTGTGACCAGTGGTGTATATTAAAAGTTACACTAGTTTATAATTTTGTCCTTGTTTTTGAGTCATAATGGATGCAGGCCATATTTTCTGCTGTGATTACATGTGATACAGCAAGAGTTGAGACTTCTAGGGTGCTTATATCAAAGGGACTGTAGTTTAAGGACTGGCACTTTGTCATATAGTCACTGAGATGCTCAGCAGAGGCTCAGCAGCAGTGCTGTGCCCTGAACCAGAGCCTGATAAGTGAGAAGCATGCTGTTAATATGCAGGTCTAAGTCTGTCTTTCTGAAAAGCCTTAGGACGTGGATCAGGGCGTATGCTTTTTCTCATTTCCTTTCACATGACACTCCTCCATTATTCTTGTATTTAAAAGTCATTTGTTGGCATAATGCTGTGCATTACTGCATAGTCTGAAAGACACATCACTCTCAGTATTATTTTAGTAGAAATACACTTCTGCAGCAAATACTCTTGTTTGGAGAGAATGTCAGTGAGTCAGACAAGGCATTGGGAACACCAACGCACAGATTTACTTCCACATCTTAGCATCCCATCTTCTTTATTATATCAAAACAAATGTTTCATATGCTAGGTTCACATGTGAATACTTGACTTTTCATCCCAGTGCATGTTCTTACTTTGATTTTATATGTCAGCTTCAAGATGTATTTCTATGGCCTGTGCTGGACTCTCCAGACTGATTTTATTGCGATACATCTCCTTGTCCTATTAATTCTTTTACTTGTCACAGAAAGCTAACTAATGCGAAATGACTGAAAAAAAACCCTCCAATGCTACTTTGAAGGAAACTGTTAACCCTATAAGAAACATCTACTTTTAAGACAATCCTGACAGGACATTGCTGTCACAGATGGAAAAAGTCCTGTTCTGCTTAAGAATGAACTCCATTGTGCACATTTGAGATTTTTGAAGGATCTTGAAAGAGACCTGTGGTACTGTTGACCCACTGCTCTCTCAATCTGTCCCGTTTTCCCATCCCAACCATGCTTGGCAGGTGCTGGAAGAGGTGCGGGCTCTCTGTGCCTCTGCAGGGTTTTCCCTGGCCCTAGATACTACAGGCCTGACAAGACAGACAAGCAACCTGCATCCCAACGGGACCGCACCCTTTTAAAGGAATTTGCTGTTTCTGCTGCATTGTACAACCACAGGCATTGGCGGTTGCACCACAGCGACCTACGCAAAACCAAGGGTGCCAATCGCAGCCAAAGTCTCATGTCTTTCAGCTCCTAAGGGACTCCTGTGAGCTTGAAAACATGCAGTTTCCTGCAGCTTTCCTCCCCCAGGTCCTTTTCTCTCAACCTACTTGGGCAGAGGGGGATCAGGAGCTATGGCATGCTACCTGAGGCATGGCAGCACCTACAAGTGGGTTTAAAGAAGAGCAAGATGAAACTTGTGCAACGAGGTGTGATGGCTCTTCTACACAATTTTGCCCCCTGACACGCACTTTGCAAGCCCAGAGGGGCCAGGTGGAGGATGTGTGTGCAGCCTAACAGGTCTGACGGCCACAGAGAGCAGACCAGGTCATGCCGTGCCTTGAAGGAGCGCTGGACACACCAGCAGGCCGCTGAAGCTGAAACAGCGCCCTGACACAAAACTGCCAGCAGGAGTGATTCTGCCTCAAGCCCCCATTAACACCATCTTTCCACATAAAACATTTTATCTGTATTACAGATAAAACCATTCTATCTGTACTTCATGTGTGAAGGATCACACATTGGTCTGTTTCTCCTCCTGCTGGCCATCGGTTAAATTACTGCTAACACCGAGAGATCACAGCACAGGACTAAAAAAAATTGGAAGGAGTAGAGATCTGGCTGTTTGAAGTACAACTGAGAAATACTGAAAAATACCTGCAACAACTTATCTGATTAAGTCAGAGAGAAAATTATCTAGAACTAAAATGCCCCATTTTTGAGCACTTTCTGAACAACTTTCTTAAAAGGACAGAATAATGATAATGATAACAATGATAAAGCATTTAAGTTTCTGCATATAAATTGCTCTTGTGCTGTCAGAGAAACAAAAAACATTTGCCTTTGTTGTTGCAGAAAGGAAAGGGTTTGTTGGTCACAGAAGTCAGGAGACCCGTGTTTTTATTTCCAGCTGGGTTGCACGTTTCCTGTGTGACCTTGCAACTCCCCCGTACCTCCGTTTCCCATTTTTTATGTTGCATAATAAATATCTTGGTGATGCAAGGCTGATACTCTGCTCACAGAAACTACTTGCAACTTTTTATTCACATGGTGCCAGAGAAGTCTGGAGTTTCCTTTAATGACTTAATGAGATCAGGGGTAATGCAAGGAGATCCTTGCCTGTGCTGCACAGGGAGTTTGTTGCTCTCTTTTTCAGTGACATTTGGGAGGCTGCTTTTGGAGAAGTGTCTTCCCAGCTCTTTGGGGTGCTACAGAAATCCAAAGTTGGGAGGAGGTATCAAAATTGCCTTGCAGCAACGGGAGGTGAATGAAAGAAATAGTCCTCAAAACACTGAAACTTACTGGATCCTTTACAAGCCAGGTTTCATTTTTAGGCTCATACCAACACACCCTTCTGCCTTTTTCTGGAGACAGAGGAACATACTACCTTTATGCCTTATTTAGTTTCATTCCTCTGAAGTGGGTTTTAAGGAATGATGTCTTGCACTTGTCTTGCACATGAGCACTTGTGGAAACTAATGCAAAATTCTACTACATTGTGCTTTGTAAAGCACAAAACTTTACCTTATCACACAAGTCTTTATTTTGCTCAGATGAAAATATTTCGCTTCCAGGGGAAGGAAATGGAAAGGCATCCTTTCAGCTTGTCCATCTCAACCTATGTTCCCACGGCTTCTTACCAAACACCACTCATGGCTGTACTTACGCAATACAGAAGACCTGGTGGGATTCCACGGATTTCCCATAAAATTTTTACCCAGTCTGAGTCCAAACTGAATCTCCTGAAGCAAGTCTGGCAACCTGTGGTATATGTGCCAAAAAAAATTCAAGGGCAGGTTTCAAATGACACTCAAAAAAGGAAACCCATAGCCAGCACACAGCTGGAGGCATTTAAACATGGGAAAGGCATTGTCTCACACAGCCTCTGGGACTTCCTTCTAGAGAACAGGGTATGTGGAGACTGGTGAGTACATTCTGAACCCCACCAGGATGTGGCTGGGATGTTTCTGCTGCTCAGAGCATGGAGGCCCCCATGGAGGTCCCAAGGCTGAGGGATGGGCACAGCTCTTTGATTTAGGAAATGTCAGGCTCTCTCAGCACCTTGGAAATTAAGAATTGAGGTTGACAGAATCCATGCCATCCCAGAAAAACAGAAGGTCATGGCATTATACATAAAACCTAAGCCATCATTCAAGTCCACAAACCCTCTATTAGGGTCATGGTTTGTGTTCATGTGTTTTTAGGAATGTCAGGCTGAAAAACTGAGTGAAGATGTCCAGCTCATTTTGCAGTGGCTTTTTGCTGGTTTAAACAACTTGGCAAGGGAAGGATTTTTTTTGCATTAATTTATGAATACAGGAAGCAGTTTAAGAAAGATGCAACCTGTAAGTTCCTGTGTTGCTTCCTCTTAAGCAAGGATCATGCTTAAAAACAATGAGACTGAAGTTCTGATTCACCTTTTTTTAAACTGTGTTCCTGTCAAAGAGTACAGGTCACTTTTTGTGCCAGAGAATTTATCCATGAAACCTGGCATTCTCACCCTTTGCCATTAACCCCAGCATTTCACCATGTCTGCTCTCTGCCACTCAGACACTGGCATTTGTGAAGCCTTCGTCTTCCTGGCAAAATGTGTAGTGAAGATGAAAGCTGAAGTTTGTGGTGAGACCTCTTCTGCTCCAGGAGACACAACTTCCAAAGTGCACACAATGCCTTTGGGCTGTATTGAGGGGAAAATTGCTCAGGGGGGGAGTGTGGTGTTTTCAGAAAAGTGCTGGTGGGCAGGACACCTTCCTTGGTTTGACACCTTCCTTGCTTTGTCACAAAGTGCTAGCTAGGAGCACCCTGTAAGTTAAGTGCTATTAAATAGCTATGGTATTAACACATATCACTGCCCATCTCCTGCGTGGATGTTTGAAAGGCAGATGGTGATTTTGCAGGCAAGCAGTGCTGAACAATGTTGAGTGCTCTTGAAAATTTCATGCCACAAACAACACACAGGATTGAACAGAAAGTGCCTGCTTTGAGCTCCAGTCTCCCTGGTGTGAGAAATTTGCCAGCCAGGAGAAGTAAAGATCTGGATTGCCTGTGAGCCTAGGCCAGATTTTTCGCTAGGTGTATTTTGGTCAGTCCTGAGTTAAGCAGGAGCCCTTGCCAGATTGTCTGTAGAGCACAGCAGTAGGACAGGCTGTCCAGGAGCACAATGGCAATACTGTTTCCCATAGACTAAAATAGAGAATCATGGCTTCCTCTTGCTACAGTCATTCATATGACCTTTACAATAATTTATAATTAGATTACTTGCTCTTTGGATAGGTGCCTGTGTTTTTTTTTTAAAGGGTTGCTAAGGTAACTGATGATTTCCTTATTTCATCCTGTGTTAATGGAAATTTTGCTTCCTAGGGAGTCTGAACTTGAGACTCATTGAAAACAGATACTTGTTTATCAGGAGTTTCAGTGCTTCTGTAGTTATCAAGCAGAGGACTCTTAATGTGTATTACAGAGTGTTGATTGTACTGCTTCATTTTCATAGTGAAAGAAGAGCTATTGTAACTCACATAAATTGTTTAATGATAAGGGAGTGAATTTTTGGGATTTGAATCTTTAAAAGTCATTTAACACTTTCTTGTAAACTTTTACTCAGTCTGTTTGTTTTGCTCTTTTCTTTCCTCTGGTTATAAGAACAGTTACTGCTCTGCATGCAAAAAACCCCAAAAAACCCCAAACGAAAATACCAAAAGAAGTCTGTGTGGGTGGATGGCAGTGTGCCTCTGCTTGACCTGACCAATTCTCTCTTTGAAGACCAGGAATTGAAGTTTTATAAATCAAAGCACTGAAGGGAAGAATGATTCCTAGATCTCTTCTCTTTTCTCCTACTAATTCAAATTCAGAAGCCCAAGAACTAAGGGGACACAGAAGCTAAGCTGTTTGTCTCTCAGCTGTAAACTTAATACCCATCTTCAAAATAAACAGAAAAGTTCCCAGTGTCCTTGCCCCAGTGTCCCACTTTCCCACTTCACGGCGCATGACAAAAGTAGAAAAGTTCTCTGGCTTCTATAAAAAGCCCTGACATGTCATCATCCTAAATTAGGCGGCCAACTGACTCCACCAACCCTGTGAGCCCTGTGCAGCAGCAGCTGACCCAGCCTGCCTGCACTCTGTGAGCTGCCTCTCCCACAGCCTGCTCGTGGTGTGAGCAAACAGCCCCGCGGGCAGCACTGCCCTGGGACAGGGCCAGATGACCGGACACGGGGAATTTCCCTTCTCTCACTGAAACTCCCTTGTGTACCCTGCTCCAGCAGATTTATCCCCAAATGCTCTGGCTCGTCCTCAGCAGTGGGGCTGAAAAGGCCGGCCCCAGACATCTCCCCACTGCCTGTCCTGAGTGTGCATTTGTGCCAGGCACCAGCGCTGCTGGAAGCACAGCGCCAAGTCAAGGTGCTTGCTATCCATGCTGGTGTGCAGAGGTAAAATAAGTTTCTCCAGGAAACACTGGCTGTAGGTTTACAAGTAGTCTCTAATTTAATGAGTTAAAGGACAAAGGTGAGTACCTTTTATTATTTGATCTGTCATAAAGTTCAGTACAATTCAAGGCTATTGTAAAAAATAGAAATGTTTACCTAATCTTTCTCCATCTGATACACTGTGAAATGTGTGATATGTCCTCAGTGACAGAGGAATGTATAACTAAACTAAGAAGCAAGCAGGTAAGAGTTTTAAAGGGTATATCCCTGGTTTTATATAAAACAATGCTAAGGACAGATACATCCCGGAATACAGGTCTATATATACATTCCACTGACAGTGTGCTGCTCTGATGTATTTTCCCACAACAAAACCCCACAGAAATTCTTCAGACTTTCATCCTGAGAACTTCCACAGCTAGCATTTCTGTCTCTCTCCCCACCCCTCCTTCACTAAGGGAATTTTATAATACTCTCAAGGAAGAGACAACAATATTGAGAGCAAAATTGTTGATACTGTTCTCCTATTTGACCACAGCAGAGGATGTTATTTTGAGTCACTATAAAGAAAAAGTTCCGGTTCTTCATCAAGAGTAAAGATTTGTGTCAGAAGATGTCTCAAACTATGAGAAGTGTGAAATGTGAAATGTGAAAGTCTACACTGTGCCTTTCCTCAAGTCTAATTTGATTGGTAAATTGATGTTTTTTGAGGAGAATAGTCCTTTGAAAAAAGTTATATTGTAATCAAAGCTTTCCATATGAAAAATTACTTATATGAAAATTTTTCCTGTCAATACTATTCAATTTTCTTTTTAGTTGACAATTTAAAAAATTGCACATTTGATTTACAAAAGTATTTTAATTCAAAGATAATTGAGAATTAAGTCTATGGTCAATCATTTGATGATATATATAACAATAATAAAGTGATTATTATTGAGAGTAAGTCTATGGTCAGCACTAAACCAAAATTCATTATGACATACAGATTTTCAAAACTTTTTGCTTTTAAATGCTTTTCTTACTTTTAGGATCTTTTGTCCTAACTAGGTTCGGGAATTTGTATTCCATGTTGAAAACTTGACTTGGAGGCAGGAACCATTTCTCTCTTGAGATTTCCAGCTTCAAAAGGAGGTCTTTACCTGTTAAGTGCACAAAAAGATGCAAACACAGAGCAGGAGTAAGCAACTGGAAAAGGGACTGAAAACATCTTGTAGATCCTGAGTTATTCCATGACCTCAATCATTTTCTTCTGGATGTTTGCCCTGTTTTACATAAATTAAAAGCTGGTCAGGAGAACCATGACAATTCTTTCTTGGAAAGGCCAACTCTTTCCAAATGGCCAGGTAATTTCAAGCCACTTACACTGCCCGTGGGAGCAAGGTGCACCTTTGGTGTCATTATGGTTTCTCCAAGAGCAGTGGCAGCCCTCTCTGACTGCAGAAACCCCTGCTGTCGCCCCTGAGGCACAGTGGGGCTGTGGAATGCAGCGGCCTCTCCAGAGCTGAGACTCTCTCTGTCCTAGGGTAGGGCTTGGATCGTGTGCGGAGCGCATGGGAAAGGGAGGCTGCTCCTGGAGGAGGCGTGATATTCCCACACTGGCTCAGGTGGATCATTGGCCTGTTGGGAGGCACGCTGGAGCAGGTTTGCAGCAATTGTTTCCCAGCCAGAGTGGGGAGAGTCACAGGATGAGTAACTGTGGTTAAACCCCTGCCTGCCAGCGGGGAGGCAGAAGACAACACATTGCAAAATGAGCACCCCATTATTTATAGATGTATCTTTTAACTTGGAAAAAAAAATAAATCAAGAAACCCTCTCAGAAGTAAGAGTTCCTTTTCTGAAAGCTGGAGTTAATCTACAATACTTGGAGGAATTAATTGTTCAAGTGATTTGAAATTATCAAGAAGCTAAGCTGCAACATGTGTGAATAAGCTGGAATTTCAAGTTTTTTTACTAGAAACAGATTATTGGATTTCAGCGTGCCAAAGTGAAAAGATAATTTTTAAAGATATGAGGAACAAATCAGAAAGGTTCAAAATAAAAGTGGTACTCATTCTTGTATAACAGGACACCCCATCTTAGCTTTTTGAAGTATGTTGTTTCTTTACTATATCAGCTGTTTCAGGTCTGAGAAACAGTACAAAATTGATGACCTGTAAACATGGATGTTTTGTGGACCTGCACAACCACAGTCTTTAAGGTGGCTATTCCCATTTTTTCTATAAAATCAAAGTAAAATAACAGAAGTTAAGGACACAGCCGTTCACTCAGAATTCTAATGACACATTAACACTGAGAAAGGACATGAAGAAGTGAAGAAGTAGGATATTTCAGAAAACTTAACCAAATCATGGCATTAAATTTGCCACATGGCATGTCAAAAAGAATTTATAAATAGAATGCTATGTATCTATTCCACCTCAGTCTTCTCTAATTTCAGAACTAGTACACTACGTAGCATGTAATAAGATACATAGAAAACTGTGTCAAATTAAGACTTTATTAATTATTTACATGCAAAGAATAATTAACATTAAAATTACACTATTTGCAATACATTGAAATGTACTAGGCATCTACAGACCTTCTACTGGAATAGATTATACATAGAATATTAATGCAAGCCATCTATATCTGAATTCATAATGCATCTGCAGACCTTTATTTTGGCTTTGGTACTCTCACACAGAAAAAGGAAATTCCTCCTCTGAGTGTTTCAAATAGAAACTTACCAGTGTTAGCAATGGCACACATGTAAAACTATGCAGTCTATTTGAATAAACACTTCTTGTATTCACTTTGGTGTTTGAGAGTGTTTGATCAGCTACTTCTCATCCAACAAGAATATATTAACAGTACTATCATCTCCTTTCGTAGTGTACAGACAATATGTAGTAACACCCAGAGCAATGGTAAGTTAATGCCAACCATGACTGCTACATGGTTTTGTAACACAAATAATATAATCACTCTGCGCTCAGGGGTTATGCCTCAACCATGCACAACCTGAATTCCTGCCAGCTCTCTTTCACCTGTACCTTTGTAAGCAAGTACCTGTTCAAATACACTCCCACTTGCTTTTATGACTTCCCATCAACCACACATTAGCTGTTCCTCAGCTTTCTCAACACTGAGAGCTCTATCCTCCCTCCAGCAAAGTCTGTTTCTCTAGAACAGACAGTCTTTTGAGGATGCTGCAGGGATACCTACTGCTGCTGCTTCTGCCAAGACACCAAGCCCTCACCCACAGCCGTGACCCTGCACCAGCTAAGTGTCATACCGCCTTTGGGTAAGAGGACAATGATTTTCCACATTATCTGAGCACACATTTCATCCTCTAGATCTGCAGTGCCTGTGGTGTGATCACAGTTGTTCCTGGCAAGAAATAGGGGAATTTCCGCAATAGCTGTCTTTGTACACATTCCGAATTACAAAAGGTATGAATGTCTCACAAAGCACCCAGTTTGTTCAGACCCTGGTGAACTGGGAAGTGCAGGACATTTGAGTCCTCCTTCTGCTGTGTTTCACCTGGCAGAGGCTCAAGGGGCTGAAGCAGAGCCTGTTTGTTCAAAAGGAGGATCCACCATTTGCTCTGGGGAATTTGCATCTTTAAGTATTTGAGGTGAACATTGTACAGTAAGGAACTTCCTGACTCAATATTCTTGTTTTGTCTATATGCCCAAGGCTTTCAGCTTTAATCTCTGCAGATGAGATCTCTTTTGCAGGGATTTGGGAATTTCCAAGAGAAACCTGTGGTGGGGAGAACGTGCACTCTGCTGCTGTGGTGGCACAAGCCTAGATCAAGACCACGTTGAGGTGAAGAGTGGCTGGTGGCTCGCTGGGGCAGCAAGCAGTACCTGGCACTCTCACCTCTGCTTTGTGAGGTCTCACCCCAGCGCTGGCAGCAACATTTGTGCAGCACGCTGGTATCACATCAGCACGTGTTACCACAGCCTGCCCATACTCAGCCCTGATCAAAGACTATTGGGTTTGGGAACATAGCCTCTGTGCATTTCCCCCAGCCACTTCTAGCTCCTTATGGTCTTCAATTAATGAAGTAAGTACAAAATTCATCAGCATGTAATTAGTGACCATGCTTCATTTATCAAGCCTCATTACTTAGTTTCAAGTGGAGAGGCCTCTCTTTCAAAGGTTCTAAAAGCTTAGCTTGCTGCTCCCATGTGTGTTGGTAGGATTGAGTACATTTTTAATCATTAATTAATAGACTGTATTTTCATTCAGTAGATGAACTAACAAAATCTTCCACTGTAGGTGACACAGCATAAACAGACTTCTGAGTGATGTGAAGCTGAGATGTGTAATGCTAAACAAGAGAAATATTTGCTTTCATAAAATCTGTAGGCAAAACTTTTTTCTCCTGTTAGCACTTCAGCTTTTAACATTGCAACTTCTCATTTTTAGTATCAACTGCAGTTTTTCTCCTGCTTGTGTGTTCATGATTTCTCCCTGTCTGGTATTAGCACTGTACCTCTAATCAGGCATTGCAGTCAACTAGAAAATGGGATTGGAAAGAGGTCATAACATGTAGGCTTTTATGAAAGAAAAAAATTACTCTGAAGGACTCACAGCAAGGCTGTGGGTGGCTACATCCGTTTGTATCATTATTGAGAGACAAGTATCCAGAGGTTTCAGTGGAAAAAAAGGGTCAGGAAGAAAGAGGAAATTCAATACATTCAAAAGATTTGCTAAGCCCTCAAAAATTGTAAAGGAATGATCCTACAAGCAGGCAATAAAAAGGAAAATGAGAATAATTGGGGATTTTTAATGTATCCTGTTATTTCGCTTATAAAACATTTGCTTTTAGACAATTTTGCTATACATTTTTCTTTATGATATGCAAAGAGTTTTTGTCTACCTCTGACTTCAGAAGGCTTTTTATTGTTAGATCAGGATTTTCTTCATTCTGTCTATGGGTGCATGGTCTTTTAGGAAAGACTGAAGATTCTGTTCTGACATCATAGTTTTCACTGGGGCCCTGTTGTCTGAAATCTCAAGGAAGCCCCTCTCCCATGTGTTGAACTTAGTGTTCTGTGAATGGGCACAAACTGACAAATAATTTGTGTTCTTCAGTTAAAATATTTTCCCTTTCCTAGTAACTAAACAATGTTTTCCTGTTGGTCATTCAGCATAAGTAAGAAGAATGCATGGATCATGATCCCCAGTCTTACATTGTGTTTTTAACACATGAGAATGAAAGGGATACTACAAATCTGGAAACCTAAATACTTAATGACTGAATGATCTAACCAAAAACGTTTTACTGCTGAGGTCATCTACAAGTTTTATCACATGAGCCTTTGTCAAAATTAATAGGGTGTAATAACACCCAAGATAAATGCTTGAGTTCAAAAGTTAAGTAATTTGAGCTATTCTCAAAGTATTTATTCTTTATTAACAGTACTCAAATTAAGACTCCAGGCCCCAAACACAGAGAGGGGATGGATGTCAAGGGACTAAATGAAAAGAGAATAAAGTAAGCAATTGCTTATGCATTCAAAGCAGAATAAACCAGAGCTATGATATGTAATATGGAAGGGGGTAATGATGCTAACAACAGTTAAGAAGTATGTCAGATATTTCAGAAAGTGAAAAACAAAACAAAATTTCTGTCTGGAACAGAGACTATGTCAGAGGTTAGAGGTGCATATAGATTCTATATGGGTAGAATCTATAGGCTGACAGAACTGACCTTATGGGCCAAGGAGAAGGCATTGTCACAGGGAGGATAAAACAAAACAAGCTATAAAGAGCAAGTGCCTAAGGTTTTGGTGTGTAAGTTTAGCCTATCATGCAAGTTAGGAAGGAGCAACAAGATGTCTGAAAAGAAAGGACTGAGTCATGAAAGAAAAAAAGCAAAAGAACTAATGATTCATAATGAAAAGAAAAATAATTTGGAAAGCTTTCAACTCAGAAGTACATAAACACTATTTAATTATAGTGAGTAACAGGAAGAAAAATCCCATGACCCTCTTTAAATCCAAAATAGGTTGTAAATCCAAAACATAGGAAGAGGAGGAAAGCATGAACAATATTGTTTCCTAAAGCAATAAAAACTACACACATGAGATACATTGAGTGCAACAACACATTTGTCTGAATTAATTAAATTTGGATAGGGCATGTTATGCTTTCTATTGAGTGTGAGAGCTAGCTAGCTAGTGCTTTCTTGACTTTCCTTCTTGCTCTACTTGTCTGTTCACACAAGTGTCCTAGTCATAGAAATTTTGTGTGCTGCTGTCATGTCTTGACTTGTTCTTGACTTTGCATCTGCCCAGGTCTATATTTAACTCTGAGTTTCACCCAAAAAAGCCAGTTGGCAGCAGAAAGCTGAACTCAGCTCAACATATGCTTTTTTTTTCCACAAACACAAATGCTTGAGATGACACACCCTTTGTGTAGTAGTACCAATGAACAGCCCTTCTGAGAATCCACAGTGTGGGGAAGAGCACTGCATATATTTCAGCAGCTAGAAACAGGCAGGTGTTTGATAAATACGCTTTTCAGTGGATGGTTAGTGAGGGAAGTGGTTATTGGGGCTGCTAATTATCATGACTCACTTAGACCCGGCTCTTAGACAGAAGACTGATTTCTGGGAGTTGATTTCAAGCAGGATACCCTTACAAATTCAACAAAGCTCAGTTTAAAAAATCTTGGATGCACTGTGAATTGGATGCTAAGGGGGAGTGTCAGTGACTCTGGGCCACAAGGCAGGACACCCATTCCTGTACCAGCAGCAGGCACACAGACATTGGAAACTATACCTGGATGAACAACTCCCACACACCTCCAGCTCCTGCCCTTCTCCATGCTGGGATGAGACACCATATTTTCAAAGCAGTGATGGAGATTGATGAACTTGGTTAGAAGAAGGTGAGGCAGCTTTAAATAAGGGTACAAATACTGAGGGAGAAATTATGTCTAATCAGAAGGCTAGGGGATGTGGAAAAGCCTGGCACACAGACTGTGGGATTCTTTATGTTTGCTTTTTACAAAAAATAAAGTCCTTTCTTAGTGAGCCCATTCGTCCTCAGCTACTAGTAAATCTTGGTTTTGTAAGGAAAAAGCACAGTTTGAGTGAGAGGCTGCCATGCTGCCTCCTGGTAATGGTCAGGTTTAAAAATATTCCTTGAAGATACTCACCTTGTCTGATCACAAGAGCAAGTGAGATAGCATAAAACACCTTGCAGTCCAGAATTGATCTGATTCAGATTAGCAGAGATCCTGATGCAGTTGTCCTGGTTCTGTGCCAATCAAAGCACCTATTAATCCAATTAACCTATTTATAAGAGGTATAAGTACCTCTTTTTGTAAGGGCACACAGTAATTTTGTAAAGGGCACACAGTAATTATAAATAGTTAACAACTGAATAGATTTCTGTAATGAGAATAAGTCTCAGCACAAATTGCCAAGAAAGACAGATGTTTGTTTTCATCTCACGGGTAATGCTTTTTTAATAAATTTTGCCAACTTTTGGTTTTGTTTTGCTGTCAAAACATCCAGCATATTTCTATGTCTATTGCTCTGAGGCATATTTGTAAAATTTAAAAAAAACCCCACAAGAATCTAGACCCATCTCTAAGTATAAACTATGTGAATTAAGAGAATATGTTTTGGCATTGTCCTTGGTTTTCTCTGTGCCTGAATTAAGATCATTCTCTGAGTCTTACAGTGAGATACAAAAGTAGACCTCAAATTAATCTGTAATGCTTCTGAAACTATCTGTGTTCCGAAATGCATGGACCATTTCCTGGGAAGTGGTCACTTAATATTGCCCATGAGCCCATATATTCATGGGAAAGGAAGCTGCATGACAACACTTTTTTGAGAACACTTGTAATTAATTAGGAAGTTCTTCGGACAAAGGCATGCAGTCAGGTGATCAGCCAAATTTAAAGTGATGGAAACATATTGTTATTATGGATATTTGCTTAACCTAATTTTAATACCTTTTATTGCATTACTTTCTTGTTGTACCAGAAGAAGATTTGGAAAGTCAGTTGTGCAAGTGTTGTCTGAATTTTGAGCTAATCTATTGTTCCAAAATTCATCTGAATTGGTAATTTTCTCTTTCTTAAAAAAAAATACCTTTAAGTTTGGGGAAGTTTCATTCATTGCCAACATCCAAATATTTGAATTAATGCAAACATTTAGAGAAAAAAAGAAAGTCTCTGAAGATGCTTGTAAGATATTTACATGAAAGACAGCTCGTTGTGACTTAGCAAATATTGTTAATTTTTAGTAATTCTTTGCATGTGTAGAGATGTGTATTCTCTGACAGTGAGCTTCATTTATTTACTTCCTTTGAGCTGAAAAATCATGCATCAGAGGACAAATAGTTTGCAATGATACACAGGGAGTGTGTTTGTATCTGGTGTAATAGTTCATGGAGGTATTTTTCAGTTGGGTTGTTTTTTGAAATTACTTTCACCTGGTGACAATACTAATGTGACACATTCTCACATTCTCACAGATTTCTGTGGACACAGGCACACTGAAAGAAGAAGGAAATAGAGTCTGAAGGCAGTGGAAAACCCAAGAAATCTTGTCATTCACAACAACAGCAACAACACAGATTTTGCTGCCTAGATGTGTTGTGGACTTAAAACTTTCAGATAAAGCATTTGGGGTCTGATGAGAAGAACTTTCAAGAAGAAATGCTGGCACTGAGCAGTCTTGTACCAAGTAAGTCCTCTGAGGTAAATATGAAATCAATGGGGCAGCTGTGTCTCATGAGGCTGGTGGGATTGGCCAACTGTGAAAAGAGGAAATTTTGCTGTCCCTCAACACCCACACACTTCCTCATCAGCCCTGAACTTGATAACACATTCTGTAAAAGACCACAGATTTCCCTGCCCCTCGCTGGTAACAGCATGTACTCCACACCTGGCACCGAGCTCTGCAAAGCATATGGAGACATGCTCTGCTCCATGAATTGTCTTACCACCCCCCAGCTGCCTCACTGCTGCCTGGCAGTGATTGTCTTTGCTGTGGAGTCCTGATGTCTGTCCTGAAAAACTCAAGGAGAAACAGGAAGGAGCCCAGATCTCCTGTTTTGCTAAAACGGAGACTATGTGGGAAGACTTAGAGATGATTGTGGTGTCTCTGTGGGGTGGAAAAGGGAGCTTGAAACAAGAAAGGTGAAAATCAGAAAAAAGTCCCTTCAGTTATTCTGGAGATAACAGAAAGTACACACAATGATGGCAGCAGTTTGCATTTTCCCATCCAGATCGTGCCCCTTGGCTTTCTCGCTCACCCATGCGAAATGCTGTCTGCAGATGTGAAAGGGAAAGGTCGATCCCTGGGGGATTAAACCAATATCTGTCAAGTTTACTTTGGTTGATGTGAGCTAGTTAAGGGCTATACAGACAGCCTTTGGGCAAGAAAGAGTGGACGTGCCCTGTTTGCAGCTGGAATGCTCAGCGGGCCGAGGCCCTGTCCTGGCGCACGGGGCTGCTCTGCAGGCAGGCACGATAAGGGTGTGAATCACCCCGTCCCAAAGGCTTGCCATCCGCATGAGTCACTGTTTTGCTGCCATGTTTTACAGTTCCTTCCTGTTTTGCACTGTCTGGGGGTTTGTTGTCCTTCTGACCTGCCCACAGCACTTTGAAAACTGCCAGAGGTTCAAATGTGAGAGTTGGCTGGGCATAGTATGTTTTGTGTCTGAGGAAATCTGACAATTACAGAATGTTTCAAAGAATAATTAAATTTAAAAAAAACCTCTTGAATACTCCACAGGAATAAACATTTTGAAAGGTCCTTTGGTTGACTGGCCTTTTAATAAATCTTTAAGCCTTTTTGATTTTAAAATATTTTTCTTCTCCTTTAAGTTGTTTAAAGTTTCTAAAATTATCCTAAATAAACACTGAATATTGTTTGAACTGAAAAATCAGTTACCTTTATTAAAATGTCTCTAGCAATTTTTGACACTACCAAAACACAACACTTACAAAATTCTACCAATATGGGCACAGTTTTGAAGTGTGATTATAACAAAAAAAACCCCAAACCAAACCCAAACATAAAACCTATTATTATTTCTGTCAAAAGGATCAATCAAAATATTTCTGGGCTATCTCTCTGTACACAGCTGCATACAACCAGAGATTGGCAAACACAAAAACTTGCCCAGAAACAAAACATGAAAATTCAGAAACACAAGCATCTAAATTGAAAGTTATCATAATTTTATACATTTTGAAGCAAGTGTTGGAATGCTTTTCCCATTTTCATTCCATTAAGCTTAAATTTAACACATTTGACATTTGGCCAGTTACTTAAGGAAAAAAAATAAGATGGCTAGAATCTAAATTTTTCATGAGACAAATATTGGAGAGTTGCCAATCTGTGAAGAGATTGCATTGTGGATTTTGCAATCAAATCTAAATATTTAGGTAAAGGCAATAGGGTTATGTAGCTCAGGGAGATTAAACAGGAACCAGTGAGAAGATATTTCTGGGTGGTGTGTAAACAAGTCCCCCCTGTAATGGCAGCACTAAAATAGCCTAAGAAATGTATCGGGAAGTATCAAGTTGAAATGAACCCTCCTCTTGTTTAATATGTGCCACCAATACAACTATTTCTGCAGTGTTATTAAAGATATTGGTAAAATACACAGGGTTCATGGCAAAGCCACAGGGATGAGTAATGACTTCAAAAACATGTCCCACACTAGGAAACTCAAAATTGTTGGCTTACCAAAGAGGAAGTTAGGAGATGATCTGGTCCCAGAGGGTCAGCATGAATAGAGTGAGCATGCCTTTGACTATGTCTCTTAAGCCTGGCAGATTAAAATATCACAGGAACTAGAGAATGACAAGTGAAAATTAGAAATAAATCACAGATTTCGGCAGCAAGTCACTAACCATTGAAACAATATATTAAAAAATGGGGCAGGTTTTTCAGTTGCAAGTTTTAATTTGGAGTTCAGATATTTAAAAGAGCAAGAAAAACGCTTTTGTCAGATAAAAAATACTTCAGAGAAATGTACTGGTTTATGTTATTTAAGAGGTTATCCAGATATCAGGAGTGATCCCTTTTGGCCTTCCACCTAGAAACTATTGGTCCTTGTTTACCATCATCTTAATTTGGCATTCTTTCCATTAAGAAGGTGCTATGGATGATATTGGTGTTGCTTGAGTGTTTACAATGATATACTGCATTTCATTAAAAAGTGAAGAAGTTGGATTCAACTCTCCAAAAAGAAGGATGAGGGTCTAGTCAAAAAGCCTTAAAGACTGACCAAATTAGGATACCCTTGTACCTTTTCTATGCTTATTTAATCCCCTCAGTACTGCCAGAAGTACTAAAAATTTTGACATTGCTTCTGTATTGTGTGGTGCCCATGTGACATTTTGAAAGGCCTAGAATGTTCAGACTCGAATTGTGGTCATTTTCTTCTCTGAGACAGGTATTAGTGAGGATTGTTTGTTGGCCATGTTTACGATGATGTTTTGTTACAGAGACTTTTCAGACTCCCTGGGCGGCCTGAGACATCCACACCTGCCTGATCTTCCCGTCCCTTAGTGCAGGTTCCTTAAACTTGTCACTCCCACTGTTTTCCAAGCCTCCTCTTCATCCTGTCTCGAGCAGATGACTCTATATGTCTCAGGTTTTCTTTAACAGCTTTATTTTGTAGTCTTATGATCACCCTCATTCTCTTTCTTCTCTTACGGATCTCCATTTGTAATGTATGTAATTTATCTATGAAATGTAAGTATATTTCATCCTTCTTAAGGCAGGATGCCTAAAATTGAGCACAAAAATTATTTGAAGATATATCAGCAGAGTACAAGCAATTTCTCCCTGGGCCTCAAGTTGGCCACCTGATCCCGTGTGCCAGGGGCACCTCTTTGGTTTCAAAATCCCTCCCTGCAGATGCCCTTCTGCAGAGCTACAATTGCCAAGCACTTCTTACCCTGCATTAGCTTTATTTGATGGCCATTTTTTGTCTAGAATTTTGCATTTTTCACCACTGAAAACTGAATCCAGTGTTTCCAGACCTCTTCTTTGATGTTCAAAAACTGCTCTAACCTTGCTTTCTAGCACATCTAACCTTGCAGCTCATACAACACTGATGGTGCAATAAACACATTCACACTTCCATCAGCCAAGTGGTTAACAAGAGCATAGAATATCTGCCTGAGGCAGACCCAAGGAAAACTTACTTAATACATACGTCCTGTTAGACATTTTTGCCACCATTACTTGAAGTGTGCTTTCTAAAAATGCTTAGCAACCAGCCTAGAACACTATAATCCAAACCATATTAACCTTAAAAAATGTCATATGGGACTGTGCTTCAAAAGTCTTATTTAAATCCAGACCTCTAAAAAAATTGAAATGCTTACCAGTGCAGACCTAGCATGCTTCTCCTTTATTTCCAGGATCTAATGTCCCCATTTCACGCAAATTCCCACTTCTGCTTTGACATTAGGTTTATGCTACCTTCAAACATCTAGAATAATGCAGATTTTTAACTACTGAATAGTACATAGAAAAGAGAAAAGTAACAGATGTCTCTGCAACCACTGCTTTTCATTATCTTCATGAAAACCAGGTTATGATTTTGGTTTCTTAGGAAAACTTTCATAAAGGGAATAGTTTGGATGGGAGATTAACACAAACAGGATAAAAACCCACAGTGTGCTAGTAACAACACCCTGCATTTATAAAATTATTTTCTTTAAGTCCTTCTGTAGATTTTCTATAGCAATTCTGTTTAAATATGCCTAAACAGATAGAGGAGCAAGAGTCATCCATCATAACTTGAAGGGGATGGAAAGATGCAAAGGTGAGAATTGTAATAGGAAAACTCCTTTAAATCTTTCATGAATGGTATTCCATGTGTCCTGAATTGTACATTGATATCTTGGGAGAGTAATAATAACAATCTGTATCAGTTGCAGTGTCATTAGCTGCAAATGCAACTGATAGGAGGAGGAGAATGAGCACAGTAGTTCCCTGTGGGAGCAGCAAAGGCATAAACTGTGGGATGCACTCATTGTCCTAGGGAAACTGTTGTTATCCGCCTTCCACGCATCAAGAATAATGGGGCTGTGAATTGAGTGGAAAAAGATGGTTACCATCCTCCTAAAGTGTAAGATCTCCTGCTTCTTGTCCTCATTGTACCTTCACAATGCTTGTATTCTATTCCCATGGAGGTTCCCAAAAAATACATATCCGACTGCACAACTCACCAATCCCCTTGCTTGGGATCCCAAATGCTCTACTCCTGTTATGTAGTTTTATCCATATGAGGAGTGCAGTCTGGTTGCTCTAGCATTTACCTCTGTCCTCAGTAATGGAGCTGCAGTCAGTAAGGAGCTGGTACCTGGGATCTGGGAACTATAGCATACATATTAACTTCAAATTACTGCACTTTCAGCTGCTGAGGATGAAATTCACATAACAAAACTTGAGGTGCTCTGTAAGTCCATTGGTCTTGCTTTGCACTTCTGAGATCAGCTCAGCATCTCAAAGTTTTGCACGGCTCAGTCACACTTTTCCTTCAAGGCAGGCATTCACTCTCATCAAGTAGTTTATGAATTTGAGAATGCAAGTCTTTCACTGGCCCCTGGTGCTCGTCACAATCCGAAATTTATTGATTTGCAAAGCATTCACACTGACTTGCTCTATTTTCTTTTCCATCAAAGCCATGGTCTGAGAAATTACCTATGTTCAGCTAAGCAGAATACTTAGAGGTATTCAGCCTTTGCTGTGAGAAACATGTGGCTGAACAGGCTTCATTATTCCCCTGCCATGTTAGCTAGGTGTTAAACAGCAGGTGAATGCCTTGGCATGTCTTCAGAGAAGCTCTGTGGAAAGGCCAAATAGCTTTAATGACACTAGCAGTATCAGAATGCATTTTCAACCTGTGTATATTTGGTCTCCCCTTTCAGACCCCCTTCTTCTGAAGTTTTCCCATATGGACTCCTGTATTCTACAGCAGATTAAGCTCAGTATTTCTCCTTTGGAGGAGAGGGGCTGCATCAGCTGAAGGATTTATCCTTACATTTCCAAGAAGAGCGAACTTCACTTTAATTTTCAGTATCCTGCTGATGTTAGACCAAGAGCTTGATCAGTAAAGAGCTTATTGAGATAAAATTAAAATAAAGATATAATGCATTACAGGTCCTGTCCAAAGAACTGTCAAGATTTCAGCCCAAACACCTTTTCTGATGATCATCAGTGAAGAGAGGTATTATATCCTTGCATCAAAAAAATCAATATTGCACCTTTCTGTGCAAACAACAGCAAAAATCACAAGTGTTTTTGCTTTAGTTGTGATTGTCAGAAAGGAAGCGTCAAACAGGATGCAATCAGACAGTTCATAAAATGGGCATGATTGTCTCACCGGAACAGTTACAGTGAGGTGAACTTAAAATTGTTGCCAAAACTTTGCCCAAATATATTCGTGTATGCTTAGTCTGGGGCTTTGGCAGGAAGCTTTAATGCAGAAACAGTGTGCCCTTCCGTCCTCCGTGTGTTTGAAAGCTCTTTCGGTGTGAGTCATCGGAATCCTGTGGTTTGTGTATCCTGAGAGGAGAAGAGTTCTCTGAAAAAAAAAAAAAAAGCAGCAGTTTGAAAATAAAGTGATAAGGAAGTTCGTTATTTCATAGGAAATGTCTACTAATGACTTTTTTTCCCTAATTTCTCCTACTGGCTTACTGTCATGTGGGGACGTCTTCTGAGTGTACACAGTCCTCCCTAGTGTGGCTTCAGAGAAGTGTCACTTGCCAGAAGTGCTACTGATTGACAGAAGGGGGCTCTGCTTATGGGCTGAAAAAATTAGGATTTAGAAAACTACACTCCTGAATGATGGTCTAATTCCTGAACTGATGTGCAGGTGTGTGCCACTGTGTGACACTCTTCAGCAGCTGTCAAGGTGTATCTTATCTTACAATGTCTGATGGGAAAGGCATCCATTGTTATGATCTCTGTTAGTGCCTCAGTGACACACAACAGACTAAACCAAACATGTTTCCCCAAAGTGACGTGGATTTCTTGTTATGCTTTCTCAAGATGGTTCTCAGCAATTTTGTTTGTCTTTATATCCTCCTAAAATCAGTCCCCTGTCATTGTGCTGTATTGCTGTAACAGAAAACAATAACAAAATGGTCAAATGGGATGAAGAATTAAAAATTTGGGTCTTTTCCAATCTCCTGTTATGCCCAGAGTGAAGTCACCATGTGGGATCTCCAACCTTTTACAAAACTATTTCACAAAAGAGCTTTAAGAGAATGCTCTCACTGACACATTTGGGATGCATTTGCCTGATGGGCTCATTGAAGCAACAGGAGCACCCTTGAGAAAACTCTTCTCTTCCTGGAAGAATAAAAAATAATCCCACAAAACTAATCATTGGTGACTAGTTTAGAAAGCTTGTGAAGATGAACAACATGTAGGAGAACTGTGGTTTTTGAGTTTACTTAGAAAAATAAAGGTCTCATAACCTTTCTGAAGATCTTTAATCCCATAGGAGGCCTTCTAATAATAATAATTCAGGGAAAACCCAAATTCTAGGAAGCATCTGGAACACATGGAAGGCACGTATAATATTTGAAGAATAATTTACAGAGTCTGTAGGCTGAACTTGAACTGATGCCCTTAGTATTCTTTTTCTGTATTTAAAATGATCATTTATGAACAGCAGTCAAGTTGCTGTTTTACTGGAGAATGTGTGCATGCCACCTCTCATCCCCCACTCCAGCACACAGGTTCACTAGCCTCAACAAAAGCTCTGTGCAGGATCTGATGACCACAGCTGTGTTGCAGTGGTATAGGCTGAAGCTGTACAGGCATTTAGACAAAAGCAACCAAGCCCACTGCATTTAAATGGCCACTGTGCCATGTTAATTAAGTAGGAGCCTCTTACTGGGTGAATAAGATCAATAGTCTATCCAGTGTAGTAAAGTGTGTTGTAGCTTGAAGTAGTAACTGCTTTTCTTTGTGTTCTGTGCCTCAGAAGAAGCTTATTCTCCACACAACCTTTATCTTGACAGTCACTTTATCGATAGCAATAAATATGCACATCACTTCTAGAAAATATTATTAAAGATTCAGGGTTATAAATGACTGCCAAATCTTTTTATGTCTACAGGACATCAATGAGGTCAATCTCAAGTAGAGTAAAATATAATTTATGTGAACATCTGGGTGACATCCAAAGTCTTTGGTTAAATAGAATTACATGAAGAGGAGAGTTGCAGCCAGTAAAATACTGGTAATTACAAAGTTAGGTACAGTCAGTGGAATTCTTCTTAGATGAAGTAAAAACAACAGACTACCCTTTAATTTTCATTTAGCCAGTGTTTAATTCCAAACCCAGCAATTTAGGGAAGCGAAACTTAAAAGATGGGTGATCTGGAAAAAGGCAAAAATTTGCATGAAGCATTACTCAGGAGAATGCAAATGAACTCTGTTTAACCCAGGACCCTGTGTAAGGGATTCCATTACAGAGGACAGAACAGTTATTTACAGGATATTGATTCATTCTTAAATTTGATAGGGACTCTCCACAAAACTCCCAAGACATACACAGAAAACCAGTAATGTGCTCTATTAGTCTTCTTCAGAGACGTTAGAAAATGTAACTCCTGATTTTCCACACAGAGGCTGATATACTGAATACGTACATCAACATTTGCAGTGGCTTAGTTGTTTGTTGTTCTTTCAAACACATGTAAGACTCGCTTTTGCAATCTTATCGACCATTTGGAAATCTTGTGCCAACATTAATCATCTGCATCACATACACTGGGGAGGAATTTGGCATGAACTGGTTTGCAAGTTATTGTAGGTTTTCGAGTAATTTCAAATTATAAGTTAAACAGCAGCTCTAGAAAATAAAGGATATGTGTACAAACAACAGTGTCTGATCTTGTCATATTTTATTGCTGTACAATTAATTCTAAAACACAAATCACAGAGTTCCTTCCTATTTTGCATAAAGTATTTTCCTACATTCTCTTTCCAGTATTGAGTGAAGTCAGGAGAGAAGCCTTCACCACTACATGAGATTTGTTTCATTGTAGGAAATTAATTAGCAGAATGTCTCAGAAGAATTAGAAAACCTGTTTTTGTGCTGATACGAGTGTGCAGGAATGTTAGATTCAAGTTCACTAAGTATTGCAGTAAGTAAGTCATGGTGTTTTATCAAACACATGGTGTAGACAGTCTCAAAAATTAATGAGAACTACTCAACCTCTGGACCACTCCAAACATCTGACATGTATTTTTTCCACACCTCCACTAGACTGACATTTTTACGGCTCCTTATTCCACTCAGAAATAATATTCATGGAGGATATACTTCCCTCCGGTAGGTTTTCTCAAAGCAGAAAACTTTAGAACACAAGTTACAGACATCATGTGTATTGCTGAAAGGAGGCAAATGAGATTTGACACCAAGCTCTCTCCTTCCTTACAAGCAACATAACAAACATAAAAAGTATTTGCATGAATGGCATGATTACATGGGCCTTCTGTTGTTAACAAAGTGGTACAACCCACCATTTGGGGTTTTTATTGGTAGCAGGTGAAAGCCTGTACAAATTGCCGGCTGATGCAGAGCTCCTGTAGACACCTTGTGTGTAGGAATTGAAAAGGACAATACACTATGTTTTATGGTAGTTATAGCATACTATGTCCCATTTCTTTTGGAGGATTTCCTTCATATGAGACTATATTCCTACCAATAAAGGTGCTTTTCTCAACATGCCTTGCAGATGATGAGTTTTGCTGAAATCAAAATTTCTTATGCTTTCAAAAATTAACTGCAGGTAGGAACATGAAAATCCTACTAATTTTGAAACAAGCCCAACCAGGGTGGATTTCCTGCAGGGCATATGTATTTATATATGTGGTTGCCTGCTACAAGCAGTGTCTGATGCTCCTGTCAATAACCAAAGTAAAACTTCAATGAAAATTTTTTTCAGCCTTTGCTGAAATCCTTCTAACAGCCATTCAGCTTCATTCATAGAGTGTTCTTTAATATGTCTTTAGTCAGGGTCCTATAAGATCCTCTCTCAAGGCTCCTCACCCCAGGGCCTTCCATTTTTTTTTAATAGAGAAAGTCTTTCTACTGCCAGTGCCATGAATATCTCTGACTTGGATTTGGATCACTTGTGCTCCTCACAACCTTCAAATCTTATTTCTTTTCACTAGACATGCCAAATTCAAGATTTCATTAAATCCTTTTCCTGTCTTTTCCTACACTTCTTCCTAGGTGTCTGACCAGTTTCCATAGCAGAACATATCCCTCCCTTCCTCCAAATGAACTGTTTCTCCAGGTTTCCTATCAGCTTTCCCAAAGCACCGGTTTTCCTCAGCAAAAGGCTGTCACAACTTGTTCATTTGTGCATTGGACAGGGCAAGGGTAGAGCTTGCAGATAAGAATGGCATAAGACATGCATGTAAAGCCCAGGAGGATGAGCAGAGACAGCCCCAAGCGCACTCTGTAAAAGTGGAGAAAGGAAGCAAGGATGCTCAGCAAAGTGCAATCAAAGTGTGAGGAGCAAAACCAAGTCAAGACAGTTCATGTGAAAGTGAGTAAAGAGTTAAGTTTCCAATTTCGCCCTGGGTGTCTGAGTGGAAATCAGTTTGCTTTATGATTAAGAATGTTCTTTTCAGGTGTCTGTGAGAGGAATGTGAAATTCAGCAATAGAAAGATGAATCAGAGTCTGTTGCGGTTAGTTTGTAAATTCCCACTGTGTAGTGTAAGATAACAACACCCCGAGCCCTGAGTTCTTCCACTTTGAGGAAGGCCAACAACAGCACCAAGGCAAGCTATTTCTGCACATATGGATGTACATGCCTTGAAATCATGGAGAAAATTCCTCGTAAAGCAGGATTTGAAAGGCTTTGTGAGAGAGCAAGTGGATCACAGAGAACTTATTATACAGCCCGGTAATGGAAGTGCCTTATTGTGGGTTACTTGGCAGTGGATTTTTGTGGAAGACAGCTCTTGTGAAAAAGAAGCATGAAAGGTATCTACAAGAAGGATTTGAAGTGCACGAAAAGGATTCTGGTGAAATCAGTCACTTGGCTCAAAAATATTGCGCATATGTTCCCATAATGTATATATGAAATTCTAAGACTCACAGTACCATAGTATTTCTATTAATGCTGTGTTAATTGGTGCAATAGATGACAGAGTACATTTTGGTAGGTTTAAAATCTTGTCACTAATTTAGGTGTTAGAGACCACAATACCTAAAGACTTGTAAAATGCAGACGATTTCCCTCAAGATAACTTCAGACACACAGACACTCAAGGGAAAATCACATAAAAGAAATAGTGCGTTAAAGACGTTTTAGGAGGGTAGTACAACAAATGAGATTGCGAAATATGGGAAAGCTACCTGCAGTGTACTAGATTAATAACCACTGACTGTTTTCTCTTGTGTAATCTAAACATTCTAATTTCTCTTCCTTTCTGTTGTGCCCTGAAGCACTGAGTTTTGCAGTGTTAACAAGAAAGCCTGACTTTAAAGTGTGGTAAACATTAAACCTTCCATATTCTTGAATCTCTTTGGCCTCAAATTTTGCTATTGATTTGGCCTTACAATCTCCTTATTTCCAGTGAGAAATTCCCCCAGGAAAAGAATGAAGACGTTGAGGTTGGGACTGGGTGATAGGTTGAGAGGAATTATTTTGGTAGCTAAAGTGGGAACTAGAGGTCACTTACATACTATGTCCTGTCTCTAGAATCCAGGCTACAAGTTTCTTGTACATTTTAACCTGAAAGTTATGAGCAACCAGAGTTTGTGTCTCTGAGCTGCCCAGGACCAACCTCAATGAGAAGTGGGATATTTTCCATGCATTTTACACTCCACCTAAGCCCATAAATTGGGCCTATCTGTTTTCCTGGGGGATGCTCATTCAGAAGCTGCACTCAAACCACACTGGAACATGTGCTGTTGCACATGTGCACGTTGTTATGGGCCAGCCAGGCACTCTTTATTTTCCTAGAACTGTATTCACTAGACTTGTTTTGAGGCAGCATTTTCATTTAAGTGGTGAAAGCAGTAGAAAAATAAGCTATTATAATATTCCTGTGTTCATGACTGAAATGTTGTGTCCTCTGCCATTGATCTGAAGCTGGGTAAAACACATTGCACTCTTTTTTACCCAATGCATTGGTTTTGCTCTTGGCAGTATTTACTTGCCCAAATCCTCAAACAGCTATATAACAAAGAGTCTTTTGTTTGATACCACACCTCTACTTTCTCATCTGTTCTTGCTTTCAATGCCAGCTTTTCTATAACATATTGATATGATGAATTTTAATTGACCTAACAAGATACTGTCTGCCTGGCAGCAACATGAGGCAACAAAATTCCCTCCCTAATGCAGCAACATTTAACCTGCTCAGCAAGGGAAAAGAGGATGTCTGTTTGAAATGCAGAAGCACAGGTCTGGGGTGGAGGCTGTGTGACACTTCAGGGGAAACCTGAAGTGTGTTCAGAGCCTGTAGCGCACTTATGGCACTTGAAGTCAGGGACACAGCAAAACCAGTTATCGCCTCTTCAGGACACAGATCCCTGCATTTGGGTGTGACAAAAAATTGCAACCATAATCAGAAAGGTTATTCCAGGCTAGGACTGGGTGATTAATTCTCTTTTGTCATGCTGACTGAACAGGAAGAACTGCTGACTGAACAAGGAATAGAAATTAAATAAAGTTGGACTGAAACAGAACTACTTTCTGCAAAGGAAGCCAAGAACTAACTCAGATTTATTTGGGTTCTTTCTAAAACCAAATATTTTGCATATTTCTACTATGCATACTATGGTGCTTTTTTCATCTCTTCTTCTTAAATTAAGTCACTTTTTCAAATTTAAAAAAAAAAACCCAAAACAAACAAACAAAACCAAACCAAACCAAAACCAAGCCAAACCAACAAAACCTGAAAAAACCCCACAAAAAACCCACCAAACAAAAAAATTAAAAAAAAAACCCCAAGTATGCCAAAAAGCAAACTGTGGTGAAGTTTTAAAAATCTTCCTGTGTTATGTTCTTAGACAAGTTTTGATGAATTAGTGCATGATTTGTGAATAGCTTTTCACCCTGTGCTACTTCTTTTTCCGGTTAAGTAATAAATTATTTAACTGTTTTGTCTAGCTCTGTTCCAGCCACTTGTTTGTGGCACGCAAAACTGAAAGACACTTCAGTATTATCTGTGGTGCTTTTTTCCTTGGATGTGGTGCACAGCAAGAAGAGAGAAACAAGCTATGTGTCAGTTGCTATTAATTTCCAAAAGCATAGCTTAAGCCTATCCATAACACCAGTCTTAACTGTACTATTCCCAGATCAATAAGCAGTGTTCCTGCTGCACAGTACTTCAGAGGATGCTCAGGCGGTCTGCTGATCTTCAGGGAAACCCCTAGATTTCCTTCCTTATTATTCGTGGGGATTTCCCAGTCTGCTGCAGAAAAACAAGGATCAAAGTGTTTTACGTGTTGCCTCATGTCTCCAGATTCTTCATCTCACTTAAATGCCTAAGGAAGTGAGTGGTCATACATAGAATTCTTGAAACACTAGAAGTGGGAGCAACACAAGCATATTTTACAAACTGCTTTATACCCTAAAGTTTTGGGGGTCTTTTTTATACCACAGGGAATACTGGGGAGCAAAAGAAAGTAAAGCTATAGTTTTATAATTATACTGTTTGGTTTTTTTATTAGCAAAGTAGGAGAGGGACAACAAAGTTGGGAAGACATCTTTTAGTGAAATGAATTAGAGACAGGCCTGTGTGCAGTCTTTGAGATATGTCTGTGTGATCAGCCTGTTTAATTACAAAGTGTTCCATAACACAGATTGTTCAAACAAACAGGGCATTGGGCTATAGAGTGGATTTCTGCCTGTGTTGCTTGTTAGATCCAGCAGGAGAACAGCCCAGGTTTGCTCTGGGTTTGATCTCTGCACAGGTCTCCCTCCAACATGTGCAGTGTGGTGGCCCTGCCTCCTACAGTGAACCAAGGTGGTTAAATAAGTGCCTCCTCTAACACTACGTACACTTCCCTTAAATGTAGTAGAAAAGAATGTGGTACTCAGAGAAGGCATTTCCACGGGTAGTGGTTGATCGATACCTTGTTTTGCAACAGTGACTATGCTGAAAATGCTGACTTTCAGTCACTGCCTAGAGACACCACCTGTGCTAGGTAAAAAAAGACTCAGACACAAATCTTGCCAGAACATACTCTGCATACCATTAACCAGTCCTTGACAGCTCTGAATTTCCATTTGCCTGTTGAACCTTGTATTTGAGACAGGTATTAGTTATAGTGAGGGTAAACAGATATTTAAATATTTAAATTAATATGTGTAATGGTGTGGTTACCGTCCATTCCAGATAGGAATTCCTTTTAGCTGTAAATCTTATTTGCTTGTGTGTTTAGAACAAATGTGAAATCATGATGAAAGAAGTTAATTTCCCACCAAACTCTGATGTAAGTAGGACTGATCACATCTCTGTCTAGCAATATAGTGTTTTTACTCCTTGCAAATTTCAAACTAGGAGTTTTTCTTAATGGATCTCATAGAATTTTGGTACCAAATTAAAAGACAAGAAACCTGTGTGCCTACACTACTGATCATATTGTTCAGTTTTTCAGCAGTACAGGGATGGTTGCAGTCCATCTGCATGTGTGCAAAACCACACTTGTTTGTCCTTAACTAAAACATGTGTGCCTGTAATCACACCTAGCTTTTTAAAACATGGGGAATTTGAAAATGAAAGAAAGGTAACAACTTTCACAGTAGATGAAAATCTGTCATCATTAGGGCTGAAATTTACTGCAGTTTGCTAAATTATGGTGAATGAAATTTCAGAAGAGCAATGCTCATGTTTAGGAATAAAATTAGCAAATCTTAAATAGCTAAGTTTTTGTATATTTTGAGAATAATGGGCCAAGTAAACCTTAGTAAGTGAGATTTTAATGTAGTTGATCATAGGCTTGATGACCATTTTCCTCTTAAGTTTGATTCTGCTGAATTCTATGTGAAAACACCCAAAAAATTACAGCTCTGTGCTAAAGAATTAGTGGAATTACACAGGACCTCATTGTATATATCAGGGGAATCTGAGGGCTTGGACTGCTTGGGACAGAGATGCCTAAGAAATCTAACTGCACAGCATGTTCCCAGGCTGTGGAGAGATGCTGGAATAAGCTGCCTCCACCCAGAAGTGCCACAGGAGCAGAAGGCTCTCTGCTTTGTTTCACTTCTCTTCCTAACAGAAGAGAAGATTCCCACCCAGACTCCCAGCACTCTGCGTTGATATAGGAATGGGGCTGCAGAGCTGCCTCCCTGGTGGCCTCCTCTCAGGCCACTGCAGTGGACAGCAGTGATATTGCCAGACTTACGTACTGCAAGGGGGACTGAAGCTGGGGAAAAAACCTCTCTCTTGCTCTAATGGTTGCTGCTCTATCCAAAAATGAACATAGGAAATACACTGCTCATGCCAGATTTAGCTGTGAAATATGCATTCAGATGTCATTTGAACCCGCCAATTTAATAAATTATGAAAACAAACTTCACTTCTTTTGGATAACAGAAGTGGTGAGAAAACTCTTATCCTTAAGACAAACCCTTCAGCACGACCAGATAGGACAGTAATGCAAAACTTAAGGAAGCAAAGCTGCCCAGCTGCCTGATTTGCTGAAAGGTGAACACTAAAATTGTTACAGCATTGTACGTAATATATTGGAAAGATGGGCTCTGATATGCTTCATTTGCTGTCATCCAGCTTGATTGCTTTACACTTCATCCCAATGAAGGCCGTACTTACAATTTTGGCAACTTTTCCAGTCGCCTTTTGTCCTGTCCTATTGTGGTGGGGTAAAAGTTAAAGGGGCTGGGACACAATGTGATTTTTCCAAATGACAACGCTAGATGGTGTCCCTGCACTTCCCAAAAAGCCTCAGCTTGGAAATCTCAGAAACAGTGAAAGCAGTGGAGTGATATGATACGATATGATGTCATGCATTACGTGTGCATGTGTCTCTGTGTTTTAACCCTCACACACTATTTACGTGCTTAGTTAACAATATGTGAAGCTATTTTCTCTGTCAGTCCCTCGTAGTTACTATTTTTAGCACATGCATGCTTCTTTCCTGTTTTCCCCAAACACCCACACAGAACCGGAGGACAGTTAATTTGAGGATGTTAATGATAATTCCAGAAGACAGGACAGATATTAGTGGTTCTGGTCCCAGTCAAGTGAAGGCTCTCTGTTTAAGGGGCAGCTGTCCTAATCCAAGTTACCTTGAATTCCAGTGTAGTGTTTGTGTGCATGTGTCTCTGCCAGACTGACACCTGCACATCCACAAATGCCTCTCTAATAAAATGTTTTCTACACACCATACTGAATCTAAAACACTAAAGATTTGTTCTCTCAGAGAACCATACAGAACTTAATTTGTGTGAGAAAAATCCAATCTGAAAACTTAGATATGAAGGGCTTTTCAAATTTGTTTTATAGTGCTTTAGGTGTTTTGGGGGTATTTTAGGATTTTTACAAGAAGCATGGAAATTGCAGGAAGACACAAAGATTGCAGTGTGATCAAATGAGGAATAGACATACTGAATGCCTCCTGTAGCACCCTGCAAGCTCTTTCTCCAAGGCTGGATCACCTCAGCAAAGCTGATCTTGCAGCTAGTCTGGTTTATTCATCTGGGAACTCTCTGCCACTTGCAAATCCCTGAAGAAACTGATGGGAAGAGTGATAGAGACTAAAGCACAGATAGGTCCTGGACAGTGTCATGCTCTGAGCAACACAGAGCAGAGGACACATCTCATGCTTCTCTGTAGCTGTGCTGTAAATTGCAGTGTCCTCCCCGACAGTGCAGTGGTGTGGCAGGGGGGCAGCCTTGGAGGCAAAGCCAGAACTGTGCTTCCAGTGCCCAGGATAAACAGCAGCCAGTGGCTGAATTAGGTGTGGTTTGGTTCAGTTTCAGTGCATGGTTGGCACTGTCAGGCATGCTGAGGGCTCCCTCCCCACTTCCCACACATCTGGGCCACACAAGCTCTTTGCATGCCTGTGCCAGGAGCTTCAGAGCATGCTTAGTTCTTCTGCTTGGGGTCAAACAGTGAGCCCTGCTGAGACCAGGGCTGGTGCCATCAGATTTCAACCCTCCTGCTGTTCATACAGCACTTGCACTTGGTGCTCTGGGGTCAAAACTTCCTTCAAGAGGGTAACTTGAATGAGATGGTGGTTCTGGACCTCAAGGGGACATGAAGTAACTGCTGCAAGGAGAGGATGCAAACAAGCTGTGCAGCTACTTCCCCTGGCAGCACTCCGTGCTGATATTAGCAAATACCACCCATTTTTATCTCTCAGGTTAAGAACATGGTGAGTTTTAGGTGAGTGTTAGGGTCAGGTTTTTGGGAAGATAGAAAGAATGAATCTGGGTAATTAATTTTTGTTTTAGAAGGTGGAGTCAGATTAAGGTTGCAAAAGCAATGTGGTTTGTTCACAGTATACTTAGGAATAGAAGGTGCTGATGTTTTTGAGGAAGTGACTATGCTGGTCACCAATGTATTCGTAAAGGCTAGGAGCTGCCTTAGGGAAGGAGAAGGCATGAATGAAGAGCAGGCTTCGTTTATATCCAGCTGTCTGTTCCTTGTTGCCCTTTTTTCCAACTGAATAGGTAAACTCTGAGGCTGGCACTATGATCTCTGTTACAAAAGTACTCTGAAAAGTAGAGGTAACCCTAATTCAGTACTATTTTTAGTTAAGAACACTGATCAGTGTCAGACCTGGGCTAAAATATCTCACAATGAGTGAACTGTTTCTTCTTTGAAAGGGAATACCATGGGGAGATGCAAGAAAGGACTGGCATGTCTGTGAAATTGATCTTCTCTGTTGTGCTGAAAATTTCCCTACATATGTCCCTGACAATCTTCAAAAATGCAATTCTAAGACTTGGTAGTTGAAACTAACTTTACTTCTTATCTTTCTAGCTCTTGGCATGTTCTTGGTGCTTCTGTACAGGTCCACAAAGACACAATTGTGATCCATGGACAAATCAAAACAAAGAGTCAAATGCTCCTAGTTGTACATTTCTGCAGAAAGTCAGAGATTATCTCCTTATTTTGTTGAGTGAAGCACGTGTAAGTTGGATTCACAGGAATTTTCTCTCTCTTTAGTCCCCATTGCCACAGATTTGTATTACACATGTGTGTCTTAACAGAGGACAGATGCATTCTCTGAAAATTCACCAGACCTATTGGGACGTGTGTGTCTGTGTCTAAGTACAGCCATGCAAAAAGCAGTGGCCTGCTTAAAGGCCTGAAAGGCCCTGCCATCTGGATTTCCAAAAGTTAGACAAGGAAGAGATAAAATAGACATACCAAGCACTCTGCACTCTGCAATTGATATATTGAATGCTCAAATGGAAAAAGCCAGCTGGGATAAGCCAATCATGGAAAAAAGTGCCACAACTTGCCTTTTGCTGCTCTGTGTGACTTAATGGGAATTAAATAAAATATTTACAGGTATGGCTGGTTAGATGGAGATGTAGATAAAAACCAGACACTGCCCATCAGTGCCCAGTGAAAAGAGACAATGCACACAAAGTAAAATAAAGGAAATTCTACTTAAACACAATTACTATTTTTTGCACTGTGAAGGTAATTCAGCACAAGAGTATTCATTCTAGGAAATATTTTAAAAAACTGAGTGGAAACTGGCTTGGACAACCTGGTAGACCCCATTTTGAGCAGAGAACTGAACAAGGTGATTTCCAGAGCTACTTCCAACCACAGCCATTCTGTCATTCTGGTAAATAATTTTTCATATAGAATAGTTTCTATGGTTTTAGATTAACCACAGCAGCCAAAACAAGAATGCTCAATACACTAGCAGCAAATTGTCAAGGGAATTGAGAACCTTAGAAATTTAAAAATCTATGACTGAGATTTTAAGACCAATGTGTCAGAAGTCTGTCTTGAGACCTCACCATATGACCTATCTAGGTCTATATTAATTTGCAAATCTGGCTTTTTGGTCCTTGGCTTATTTTGGAAACCTGATCACTTGGCTTATTTTGAAAAACATACTTCAAAACTCCTGTTTTCCTGGAGTTGTACGGAAATTGAGCTTAGTGATGAAATTCCACTCTGAACCATTGAGCACTTTTTTAAAGCAGGCATGCTTTAATGGCTTGGTGTGATACCAACATGCATGAACTGCTACTTAATTCAGCATTAACTCGGGCAGAAACCATTTAGCTTCACAGTACTTTATCACCTGGTGTAGTGATAAAGCTTAAAATTATTATCTTATTGTTTTAGGCTTTGTGATTTTTTTCAGAAGGGCATTTAGAGCCACAAACTTAGTCAAAAGGGTCAGACTTATTGTATTTCAATTTTTTTTTCTAGAATTGCTTTCTTAGAAGGAAAACAAATGGACCCCTTGGTTTCATTTTTCATTAAAACATCAATGACGTCCACTCAGCACATTAATAATTCTTGTAATTATAGTATTACAGAGTGCAAGAGTACTTTCCCATATAGACTTATGTCATTGTGAGACTCATCAAGAGCTCTGTGCAATTATGAGTTCTGAGGGGTTTTTTGGTTTGGTTTTGGTTTGGGTTTTTTGCTTTTGTTTTTTGTGATTAGAACTATTACATTTGAAAAACACCCTGGCTCTGCTGCCATGGGATATGCACTCATCAGCATCTGTATCAATGCCATCACACCTTAAACAAAAAGTGCGTTGTGTTGCTTGGTTCACGTCCCAGCGAGGGAGGTCTGGCCCCTGTGGGCAATCGTGTCCTCAGCGAGTGCCTTTGCCAAACACTGCAGGCCAACTCCTGGCCCACAGCCCTGAAAGACACAGGCCAGCAGTGCCTGCACCAGGGGAGCCGGGAGGAGGCTGTTGCCCCCTCTTTCCTCACAAGTCTTTCAAATCTTCCACACTCAGTCAACTTCTTGTGGATTTTCTGTGGGGAGGACCTTGCCTAGTAGATATGTTAAAACTAGCTATGTATAAGCCACTGAGACCAGTGTGCACCATTGCTTTCCCAGTTTCTGAGCTCACAATCCATGGCATATCACAGATTTCTATCCATTGTCCAGAACATGATTAGCTATTTCTGAAATACAGTAGCAAGCAGAAGCGGGTCAGCAATTATAGATTGATGTCAACAAAACCAAAACGCCTTGTTTTAACAGTGACACTCCTTTCACTGAGTAGTTAGCCTTCATGCTGTGGCACTTCTGTGAGCCACTTTTTAGTGCCTGGGCAGTAGAATCATGGGGGAGTTCAGGAAATGTGAGAGGTTGCTGGGTGTTGTTAATTCAATGAGAACCACTCTTCATGCTTATGTGAGAGATTTCATTGGATGACACCAGTGTAGGCTCTCAGAGTGGAACACCACAGAGCCAGTCACTGCTAAGGGATTCTGGAATTGCTTCTCTACTTGGTACTTCATTACAGGTCAGGGATACATCCACTGAGGTCAGCGACCTTCATTAGTGGAAACAGCCTGAGAGGATAAACAGGGGTTAAAGGACTTGTGAGACCCATGTGAGTCATCCTGTGCTTAGGCCAGGGGCTAAGGAATTAAAAGACTTAGGAGGAGAGGCTGAGGTCACTCAGTTTGTTTATTTAGAGAGGAGAAGGATGAGGGGTGACCATCTCAGTCTACGTCTTCCTCAAGGGGGACAGCCAAGGGGGATGTGTTGATCTCTCTCTGATGACTACCAATAGGATCTAAGGAAAGAGAATGAAACTGTATCAGGGGAGTTCAAATTGTGACATTTTTCTGGAGCCTTTGGTGCTTGAGTAAACATCAAGTATGCATGCTCAATTTAAGCATGCTCAATTTAAGAATTTTGCATTTGTTCATTCATTCATTCATTCACCCAAAGATGAAGCCAAAGAAGAGTCAATCAGGCACAGTTATGTTGATGCACACAAATTTATTGACATGAACAGTCTCATCGTGTGAGTGCTGCTGTGCTTGAGGAGGATGGTAGAGCTCCTACTGACTTCCACGGCAGCAGCTTTTACCCCTGAATCCAACTGGATTATCACATGAACAAAGTTTGGTGCAAACAAAGCCACACTGTACATTGCTCCAGTGGCTGTGGCACTGCAGTGCACCTGAAGTCTGTGTTTATCAGCTCTACCTGCTGAGCATCTGCTTTACCTGTGCTGTGGAGGAACCAAGTATTTGCATGGGTGCAGATGGGCTTCAATATCATGGAAACGCTTGATGTGCAAGAAACTTAGCCTCAAGGTACCTACGTGGTCAGCAAGACTCTGCCAAAGGGACATCAGACTGAGAGGTAAAAATATGACACCCCATGTATCAGGGTTTACTTAACAAATTGAGCACCCATCAAGACACAGGGTTCAGGCTGTTCCTCTTCACACCTGTCTGTCAGTCTGCACTGCAAAAGGAGATATAAATCTTTCTGAATGGGCTCATGTCCTTGGACTGAAAATATTTCACAGTTTTTACACTAATTCAAATTCTCATTAAAAAGGATAATTTCACAATATGGGAATGTTATGGGTGGTTTCTGTCAACATGCTTATTCTAGGTGGAACCTGACAGAAGTGGTATTTATTTTTATTCAGCAGACCTTCTCCTCAAAGACACTTACTGGGATGAATGCTCCACTGTGTGCATACACATGACTTCGAGAAATTAGTTAACAGAGCGTTCTCTATCTAAAGACTACTTCAGATAATGATAAGGTTAGCAACAAACCCCACCCAGTGTGTCCTACAAAGTTTGTTTCATTGCTCCTTTGCACATCAGGCATTATTTTTACATTTTTGCTAAGGCCACAGGTAAGTTCCATGATGTTTGACTTGGCTGATAATTATTACTATTTTCTATTCATTACCTCCTATGGGAGGGAGTCCTTCTGGCCAGTCAAGCCTGTAAAGGCTTCAAGGCACATTAACCAGTGGAACATAATTCCCTTTTGCTATCTACGGGACATGAGTGTGCTTAATATTATGGGGAATGCGCAAGATAATTTCAGGGATTTTCTTTCCAGTGTGTCTTCTAACAAAAAATTAGACACTAAAATAATTAAGATAATGAAGATTTGTGCATCTTCAGCTCCTGTCAGTCATAAATGCCTCTTATTATTCTATTGCACTAGTTTCCAGGATTTAAAAAATTTCCTTGGACCAACAACTCTTGCAATATTTTGGAGAAGAGGACTGTGCAGTACCAAATTCCTGTTGAAAACCAGGACTGAAATACCATACATGTTGGTTGACAAAGACACTTTAGAAGTCTTGTGAAAAATAAATTTAACTCCCAGATGGGCAAAGTTTATCAGTGAGCAGCACCAAACAGCCCTGCTGTTCACAAGATACAAAACATTAACAACCATTGTCAGCCCCTTCTGCTCTTCCCTGTTTCTTTGTATGTTCAGCTCTTGAGTTCAGGCGCAGTTTCTGTCTTGCTGTAAAGTAACACTTGACCTAAAGTACTTGAGACAAAACACACTAGAATAAAAACTGATGTTCATTTCACAAGGAAAGGCTGAAAGCATTACGGGGGATTCAAGCCTACTTCACATGTAGCAGTATCTTGAAGATTCGAAGAAGATAGTATCTTGAAGATTCTCCTTAAGCCAAAGATAAGAGTGTCACAAAGACAATATCTCTGTTACAAAGCTACTTATGTGCTGTGCTGAGTTCCTGACACAGAACAGGCAAAGTCAATTTAAATAATTTTTTCTTCTATTCATTGTCTTTTGGCTTGCACACTGTAAAAGTAAACTCTAGCATCATTTTAGTGTCTTCTAAGATCTCTGCAGGGTGTCTTCCCATGCCTTTGTGAACGGGATATAAAAGTCTTCAGAAAAGAGAAAGAACATTTTAGAATGAAGAAAAGCATTTAAAACAGAGATCGTGTTTTTTCTCAAGAAACATAAAATGCCATGCAAAATGTCACTTTGAAAAGACACTTGCTGCTCTTACAAGTTAACCCAAGGGAAGGTTCAATGGGATCAGATGGAGGAGTCACCAAGGAATGAGAACAGCAGTGTTTGTTCAAAAGGTGTTTCAGACCCTTGGTTTAGAGCCAGTGACATGTGAGGATTTCACAAGAGAGGCAGTAGATACTGTAGTGAATCAATCAGTCCAGCACCTTATGTTGTTTTGAGGCATTACAATGCATTCTGCAATAATGAAAGGATTAGGGATTGCAGGCCTGCTTGTCTGCTGTTTTCTATCAAAAACTTTATGCATTTCTCCTGCCACAAGAGATCCCATCATCTGGTCTCAAATAGCACTAGTTACAATTTAATAACTGTATTTAATTATTTTCTTATTTTTTTATTCTCTGCATGGTGGATGATTATTGAGGAACTTACAGAAATGTGCAGTTTTAAAGATCACGTTGATCCCCTCTGTAGAAATTAAACGACACTCAGAAAGCTGCCATTCTCTTGACTGGTAGTCAAGTGCGATTCAAGCCTTGATCAACAGAGGGAGATACAGCACAACTTACCAACACATTTCTCAGGCCAGAATACAGCCAAGTCTTCCACACAAAACTCAAGGGATTTAGCAAATCTAATTAATTTGGTATTGGTGATCATAGTTACCGTGTCTTAACCAGTCACTGTACATATAATATTACACTCTCAGGACATCAAAGAGCTACTTTGGGTCTCAATGCCAAAGCAGCCTTGCTCTTGTGTATTTTACTTTTTTTCAGCATAAGGCATGGAAAGCTGAAGCAGGAGTCTGTGCATGTTGCAATCAAGGACATTGTGAGAAATGGAGGATTCCTGGCAAGTGAGGTAGGATGCATGCAAAGAGCAATCCTGGGAAACAAGCACTCTGGTTTCCACAGGGACTTACCTGCTGCAGGTCCCCTTGCCCTCAGCAGTCCCACTCCTGCAACTGGAGGCAATCTAGACCTTAAAAAGAGGCATCAATCCACAAGCAGCTTTCTTCCATAATGATGGAAATAAGGTCTCTGAAGTGTCTGCTTTTTAAAGACTTTTGCAAAGATCCCTAATGACCTTTACAGCCTTTTGAGAAGAACAGTACTTTCCTTATTTACTGTGAAACCACAGAATCACAGAGCAAATGAGGTTGGGAAGGCCCTTTGAGATGACTGAGTCCAACCTCTGACCACCTTGTCAACCACACCATGGCACTAAGTGCCACACCCAGCCTTTTCTTAAACACCTTCAGGGATGGGTCACTAGAGAAGGGGATCCCACCACTTTCCAGGGCAGTCTATTCCAACGCCCAATCACTCTTCCAACAGAGAGAAGACATAAGAGAAAGAAGGATATTAGATACTTGAGAGTAAAAGTGGACTAGAAAAGAGTGGAAAAGTGAAGAGGGTCCTGATTGGAGAGCTGGCCAAGTCACGACAGTCACCCAATGTGGCTACATCTCGTTCTACTTTCTTCAGCAACTTTGGCACATGTATCCCTTTCTATACATTGTCTCATGCCACTAATGCTTGATGCTCATTGCTTGAGTAACTATAGTTACACTTACATGTTAATTACTGATTGGTTGTCATGCTATAAGCATCTCTAGCTAAGGTGTGCCAAATTAGCAATTCTCACAATGTGCTTGGCATGTGGTCTTGTCTTGGCACAATGCTCCTTCTTGCTTGTTGTATCCATTCGATGGTCTATCTTGTTCCAAAGAGAGTACACAGTCTTCAAAGTAACTCTGTAATCTGCAGGCCAGGATTGTCCAACTCACATAGGAGCAAAAAATGGCCTTGTTCTGCTAAAAATCCTTCTACACATCCCTCATTTTCATTTTGGGCAACCCAGACTCATTGACAATTGATCCTAAACTCCTTTTCATACAAGAAGTAATGCAACAAAGTAAAATTAGCACAGCAAAAGTAACAGTGAGAAAGCGAGTTCCTTCTATCAATAACGTTTTCAACCAGCCAGTGGTTCTCCATTCCTTGAGTATTTGTCAAAAGAATTTTCTACAACAGTGAGTTTCTTCATGTTATTTTGCAGCTGGGAAAGTTTTTTGTGAATGGATTCAGAATTATCAGAAAGATTCATACAGCACATTCCCTCAAAATCTTCACAGCCATGTCCTTGTGCCAGTAACAAAAAGTCAATGGCTGCTCGATTTTGAAATACAGCATGTCGTGTGCTGTCAACATCACTGGTAAGCTCGTCTAACACTGGAGGTAATGTTAATTTGTTTCCCTGTCCAACAGGCTAATAATTTTAACTGAGTGAGGGCTTTGGCAGAAGTAACTTGTGGTGTAAAAAGTGAAGCTAAAATGACAGATGCTCCACAACTGAACATCATCTTTACGTTCAGGTCTCAATTGATATACACTGCATCTAATGCATCTAAACTTGTAACTTATGTTAAGCATATGATGGACAGTAGGGGCAAACAGCGTTAGCTTACCAAAGTAGCATGGTCCTCCCTGTGCTTTTGCAGGTATGCAGGCCAAGCACTATCTCCACAAAAGAGGAATACTCCTGCGGGCAACATTTTTGCTTTTTCTGTTGTCTTACCATACCATGGAATAGGCCAAATCCAATTGTTGCAGTAACTAGTGGTATTGTAACACCAGAGGGATGCAGGGGCAATCCAAGTACTGTCATTCTTTGGTTTGTGGATTTTAAAACTACCTGAGTCAATGTCGTTCTTGTAAAATCCAAAAACTAAACAGTAATTTCTCGGCATGGATCTTAAGATGTCAAGCTCCTGAGGTTCTATGCCGTTAACATTCAATCCCTGAGCAATTCTGAATGCTTGAATTCCTAAGGGTTTTTTTGGAACACCAATACATTTGCACCAATTGACTTGCACAGATTTGCTATTGATGGTGCAAAGGTCAGTTGCTGTTTGGTTTGAGTGGTCAAGGTATATTTTACTCATTGTCCGGGACTCAAATTCTTTCATGTGTTTTAAAGGGACTCCAACCAAGCAGGTACAAAATGGATTGATAGCTGACAATAAGGAGAATTAATCTCGTCCTGTTTTGTTGGCCCAGGTCACCCACATGTTTGCTTGTGGTTGGGCAGGAGCCCATGTTGCCTTTGGTGCAGGTATGTTGACTATTCCTATCAGCCCTACGATCAAATTAAGCGACATCATTATTTTGCAATTTTTGTCCCCAACTGACAAAATGAGCACCAGAAGCCAAGAACTTGTGTTTTCTTTGCAGCTGAAACAACACTTAAAGCTTTAGTCAAGGGCCACCAACAAATGACTTCTTCTCTGCTATCAATACTTTCTGGCATCCATATTTCTGGAAAAAGATGGTTTGGCTTAAGGTTAAAAAGCTCTCTGCAAGTATTTTCAAAAGTAATATTAGCAAAGCTGTTTTGACATTCTAAGCACAAAGCATTACCATTTTGCAAGCGGCTACAATGAACAGCAAAACTGTCTACAGTTACCACCACTTAATACTATTTCTGCTGGCTTCTTACAATTTGCACAAGCAGTATTCTTAGCCTTGCAAAGTCTTCTTAACACAGCATTAAAAGCTCGTGGTCCAAATGGTTGATTTGTTGCTACTGTTAACAGAACGTCTTCTATGGATGATGGGATTGGCCCGAGTTCCACACAGAGTTTGTGGAAGACTGGTTGGAGGTAGCGTTGTCATCTACATTTCCTCCATTCTTCTGGGGTTGACATGCAGGTTGAACAAACCTGCTAGGAACCCATAAAGGCCCTTTACCTGTGGAAAAACATAAATACCCTCGACCAATAAACAACACTGGAGTAGGTCCTTCCCAAATACCCGCAGTCATGTTTTCATAATGAACTTGTAACCCAGAAATGGTTTGGTTTTGACCTTTTTGAATGGCCTGATGATGTATAACAATTGGGGCCCCTTCTCCTCCTTCTGTCAGGGATAAGAAATTCAATGTAAACAGCACCTTATTTAATCACTTGTTTACATCAGTTTCTGTTGGCATTTTTTGCTTCTTCAAATATTCTTTTGTCGTGCAATAATCTCTTTCAACTACTGCTTGCCCTGTAGGGGAGTGTGGAATTCCTTGAATGTGTTTTACACCCCATGTTGACATAAATTTAGCAATTCATTGGCTGCTGTCTGTTTTTATCTCTTCTGGCACTCCCATTACAGCAAAATAGGCTGTCAGGTATCTTTCAACATGCAGTGCTTTTTCACCAGTTTGTGCAGTGGCCCAAACAAAGTGAGAGTACGTGTCAATTGTCACATGTGCATATTTAGATTTTCCAAGTTCAGGTACATGTGTTACATCCATGCACCAAATTTGAAGTGCTTTTATTCCTTTTGGGTTAGTGCCTAGCCCTATTCCAGGCCCGTGATGGATGCATTGAGTACAGGAGCAGACAATGCCTTTTGCGTCTGCTATGGGTAAATGGTATTGCCGACGTAATGATTTTGCATTTTGATGCAACATCTCACGTCTATTTCGGGCTTCTTTGAATTTGTTCACTGGAGGTGTTATTGCCAAGCAACTGACTGCTTCATCAGCTCAAGCATTGCCTTCACCTAATCCAATGTTCCACTGATGACTTCTTGTCATACACAAAACTCACATTTTCTTTGTTGACGGGTACTGCACAGCTGTATAAATAGTTCATCAAGATGTAGATTTTCTTTTCTTTTAGCAAAGAATCTTCAATGGGCTGCACTACACCAAATACATACAATGAGTCTGATATTATGTTTACAGGTGTGTCATTCTAATTTTCTAGCGCCCAGCACATTGCTTTCAGTTCCAAAGTTTGGAGGCTGTCTCTTGGTTCTCCTTTGATTACATGTTTTTGCCATTGACTGTCAGATTGCCATACACACACAGCTTTTTTCATTTTTCATCCTGAATCTGTGAACACAGTTGGCCCCTTGACTGGTCTTTCTGAGCACAGAGGCTTTTTGACCCATTGGTAATGCTCTAGCATCTTCCAAAGAGGTCCTCTTGGTCAGTTGTTATGAATAATTCCTGCATATCCCATCAAGACTTCCTGAATTTCTGTTAAATTTCTCAGAAGCCATTCGCAATCATCTCCATGGACTGGAATATTAATGTCTGCAGGTTCAGCTCCATCAATTTTGATGATTCTGTCTCTTCCTTTCTTTATCAAGGCTGCCAATGCTCCTGAATTACTCAAAATGTGATGCTTTTGTTGCATTGGTTGGAACACCCACTCAATGATGATCGCTGTAACCTCCCCCCTTTTCTTTTGCCATTGTAGAATAATGGCAAGAGGAGAACTTGTGGCACTGCAGATCAGTAGAGATAGTTGTTGATTTGCTAGCTGATGGCTACTCCAGTTTGTCTGAATTTTGTGAGCTATGACATCTAGAGCAGTTTGTTGCTCTGGTGAACAGGTTTGGGGACTGTTTTCTTCAGTGCCACACAGCCAAGATCGGAAGGATTGGTGATGCTGACAATATTACGAACCCATTGCAGATCTCCCAGGAGCTTTGAGCATCATGTAGATTAGTTATTTGGTAATTGTTACTTTTTGAGGCCTGATCTGAGCATCTGAGATGAGCCAACCTAGGTGTTTCCATGGTGCAGAACATTGGACTTTTTCAGGAGCTACAGTTAAACTACAGGAGTGTAGATGACCAATGAGCCACTGTAGCTGACTATCAGAGACTGGTTTCGGCAGCAAGAAAAATGTCACCCACATAGTGATAAATAAGTACATGTGGCCAACTTTGTCACAGATGTTGAAGTGCCCAATTAACAAAGATCTGACACCATAGTAGGTGAGTTGCGAGAGCCTTGGGAGACAACTTTCCATTCATAGCATTTGGCAGAGGCTGCACGACTGATAGATGGCAAAGTAACTGCAAATCTTTGTGTGTCATCGGGGTGTAAAGGAATTGTGAAAAAACAGTCTTTTAAATCTGTCACAAAAATTTGCCAATTTTGAGGAATCATTGTGGGGCAGGAAGGTCAGGTTGCAATGCTCCCATGGCTAGCATTTGTTCATTGATTTTTCGTAAATCGTGTAAAAGTCGCCATTTTCCAGGTTTCTTTAGTATAATGAAGATAGGAGTGTTCCATGGGCTTGTGGAAGGTCAGATGTGGCCTTTCAGCTGTTCCTGAATTAATTCTTCTGCAATGTGCAGCTGTTCTGAGGTCATCGGTCACTGGTCTACCCATACTGGCTTTTCAGTTAGCCATGTGATTTTCAGTAAGGGTGACTTCTGTCCAGTGTCCGTGGCACAAAATGTTGATTAGCTGTCATAACAAGTCCTAATTGTTATAAATCATCTTGTCCAATTAAACCTGGTAGTGTGTGTGGAAGTTGCATCACATATGGTCAAGTTACAACAGTTTGGCCATCTTCAAACTGCAGTGTAATTAAATCTTTGCTTTGCTTTGGTGCTTTTGCACCTCCTACTCCTACTACTTCAGTGACAGGAGATTGCAGTTCCCATATCCGAGGCCACATTTGTTGATTGATGATGACAACATCTGCTCCAGAATCCAGAATGGTTCTAATTAAATTTGTTGATTGCCTTTCTTCAATTGAATCTTTTGGTATGGTCTCTGATTAAGATCCAATGTGAAAAACACTTCATGTCCAGTAGCTCCAAAAACATTTTCTCCTTCATTTTGGGTGTTTGGCCTTTCTGCAGGAGCTATTTTATAATAGTGCAGGATATTTTATAATACTGCAGGAGTACTATTTTATAATAGTGAGGATCATATGTAAAAATGTTTTCTAAGGGAAGTATTTTGCTTCCTTTTGGAATTGTGATAGGTGGCTGTAATGCATAGGCCATGATTTGCACTTGTCCTGTAAAGCCTGCATCAACCATTCCAGGCAGTACAATTACTCCTTGTTTTCCTGTTGAGGATCATCCAGGTAAGATTCCACCAAGCTGAGAAGTCCTACTATATAAAGGACCTTTTACACCAGTTGGAATCAATGTCACTTCTTTATTACTCAAAGTTACTTCTACTGTGGTTGCCACATCCACCCCAAGGCTTCCTCGGGCGGCTGGGATGTGCTGCTAAAAGAAATTATTTTCTTCTGGGTCGCTGTCACTGGAGTCTGAATTTGTGTCTTCGCGCACAGACCTGGCGTGCTGCACTGCAAGCTTCCTGACTGTCCTCATCTGCAAGCAGCTGAGGCATGAGTATCAGAGTTGCATGTATGACACCCAACAGTTTTGGAGCAGTTTTGCTGCATGTGTCCTGGTTCACCACAGCGAAAGCAATTGTTGGTTTTGATGTTATTGTTATTTTGATGATTCATTTTAGCTTGTTTATCTCTACGTCCAGACAGTGCTGCTGCAATAAAATGCCCTTGTTCTTTTATTGTTCCTCTCATTGCTGCAGTGAATGCAGCGGCTTGATTATTTTGTTCTGCTCAGGTGCTCTTACAAGCATTTCATCCACAGGCCTGCCTTGAGGTAAGGTTGCCAGGATTGTTTTAGGATTTGTGCCTTCAAAAGCAAGAGTGCAGAACATATGCTCTTGTCATTCAGGTGGTAAGTCTGAAGCATCTTTTATTGCTTGCTGACAAGTGGTCTACAAACTGTCTATAAGGTTCTGTTGCTTCCTGACGGATAGTGGTGTAAGGTGCAGGCATTTTCTTATCTGGTACAGACAAAAGAGCTCAATGAGCTAAGGTTTGAGCAATTTGATGCATTTGTGTGGGATATTGTAGTTGAACTTGTGTGGTAGAATAAGGTCGTTGTCCTGTTAACATGTCTGCCTGCAGTCCATAAAAGGAGTCTCCTACAACTTGATATCTGTTTGCTTCTTCTATTGCAAATCTTTTCTATTCTCTTTCAAACATTAAATATTGTGATGGCATCAGAAGCAAGCTTGTGATGCTTGAACAGTCAGCAGGAGAAAGGACATCTGCTGTAAAAAGAAACGGAATGATTTGACAAGCAGCTTCTGACTGGAGGCTGTGAGTGGTAACTGCTTGTTTTGCTTGTTGCAGTAATTTCCAGTCATGTGGCTCCCAATTTGCATGATTATTGGTAATTTGTACAGGACAGGTGAGAGTGCTGTGCCTGCTGTCTGTCATTCTCCATCTAAGATAGCATCACGAATAACTCCTGACCAGTGTTGCTGTATTGGATCTTTTCCTGCTTTAGGAGCCTGTGAAGGTGACAAGAGCCACCCAGGCGTTGGTGGAGGAGTAGGAGTGATAGGCATTGAAGTGGAAGAGGGTATAGGTATAACCTCTGATTTTTTCACATTTTCTGTTTGTTTTTCTAACTGTTCTTGCTGGGTGGATAATTCTGCTATTGTCTTTAGTATTTCTTGAAACAGATCATTAAGTTCAGGGTATTTTGATTTACGAGTTTGATTTCTTTCTTCTTCAAAATCATCTGATGATGTTTCAGGCAAGAGGGGGTACAGAGGGGAACAACATGGAGAATGAGAGTGTGGAGAACAATACCCACTTTTTTGTTTATCTTGCTTCTGAGCTGTAACTGTCTTTTTTGGCCGTGCACCACTAGTTGCTCTGAGTGATTTATTGTTCTGCTCTTCTTCCACAAGGGAGAGATCAAGCACTTCTTTTTGGTTTTGGTCAGCTGTAAATTGTTGTGGAGAATTTTTTTCTTCTTGTGATATGTTATCTATTACTTTTGCAAAGTAGAACAAACAGGAGTGGCAATTCCTTTCATAGGTTGAGTATTTCTGACCCCAAAGAAACTAGCAAGATCTGATGGCTTAGGAGATGTGGGGTCTTTTGTTTCTTGCTGTTTTTCACTAACATCACCTCTTAAACTCTCAATGGCTGCAGCAGCCACTTTTTTCTGAGTTTTCATAGTTTCTAAAGTGTTCACCACAGGTGGTTCCTAACTCTTTTGTTTCTTTTCCATTTTTTCCTCCGTCTATTGTGCTATCCCAAAGGCAGTTGCCCACTTTCCACTCAGCTGTACTAAATAGGACAGAAGGCTCAGAGAACTTTTTTCTTTTTTGTGCCCATTTAACTAGGGCTTCTACATCTGTTTCTTTTATCTCCTTACCTCTTTTAGAGAGGATACTTGTCAGCAATCTAATTGCCACATCAAATTCTATCATGGTCTTACCTTGACTCTGGTCTCTGCATTTGCCCACCAGGTCTCTCCTGCCCTCCAACTCTCCAGCTCCCAACTCAAATTCCTGTCTGATGCTTCAGAGACTGCCACGTTTAGGTGAACTGCATTTAAGCAAGCTGCATTTCAGCAGAGAGTCCCTGTCCACGGGTGCCAAGAGTGAAGAGGGTCCTGATCGGAGAGTCGGCTGAGTCACGACAGTCACACCAATGTGGCTACATCTCATTCTACTCTCTTCAGCAACTTTGGCACATGTATCCCTCTCTACACATTGTCTCATGCCACTAATGCTTGATGCTCATTGCTTGAGTAACTATAGTTACACTTACATGTTAATTACTGATTGGTTGTCATGCTATAAGCATCCCTAGCTAAGGTGTGCCAAATTAGCAATTCCCACAATGTGCTTGGCATGTGGTCTTGTCTTGGCACAATGCTCCTTCTTGCTTGTTGTAACCTTTCGAGGACAGTACACAGTCTATCTTGTTCCAAGGAGAGTACATGGTCTTCAAAGTAACTCTGTAATCTGCAGGCCAGGATTGTCCAGCTCACATAGGAGCATATCATGGCCTTGTTCTGCTAAAAGTCCTTCTACAGAAAATGAAACGTCAGTGCCTTCCTCAGTGTCCCTCCTTCTGCTCCTCCTACCCATCTGTCCTGTACAAGACCATGACTCAACTCAGTGGTCTTGTGTTGGCAGGCTTTAGGAAGCAGGAATCTTGTGCTGGGCCAGTAGCTGTCAGTTGTCTGAGTCTGGCAAATACACTCAGCACATGGTGAGAGGGAGCTGTCATGTTTAGCAGCACTTCCGACTGTGAGTACTTTCTGCCCTACAACAGGATTGTCCCCTTGGTAAGCCTTCTCCTTTGATGTTCACCTGCCTCATCCATTTTCTAAACGCTTTTAAAGTGTTCCTAACTTTAAAAAACTAAAAAAATAAAAAAAAAAAACAAAAAAAAACAACAAAAAACTCAAGCAAACAAACAATGAAAAAAACACAAAAACCAGAATGCAGCCATAAAAGCTTGTTCAGCTTTTTCTAAGGACAAAAGGGAAGAGAAGTTAGGCCAATGCCTTTACTCTTAATTTTTTCGCTGTGCTTTTTCTCACCCTGGCAGCCGCAAAAACGGGCTGATTACAGCTTTTCCAACCGTATGCATGAGCATACGATTAGTTGGGGTGGGGGTGGCAGTCCCCTTTTTCTGTTGCTAAAGACAGACGCAAGAGGAACCCAGCGCTCCCTTTTCAGACTGCTTTCACTTTCCATTCTTCTGCTGCGCTGAAGTTTCTTTTCCTGTCGCTCCCTGCCTGGGGGCGGTTCACTCCCTATTCACCCAGCTCTCTCCGCACCACGGTTCGGAGGTGCTGGGTGGGCTCCGCACACGCGGCCGGGGTCGCGGCACCGGGATCGGCACCGGGATCGGCACCGGGATCGGCGGCGGTGCGCAGGCGGCCTTGCCATGACGGCGGAGGAGAAGCAGAACCTGCAGTGCTGCAGGCGCTACATCGAGAGGAGCCTGAACCCCGTGTACATCCTCAGCAACATGACGGAATGGCTGTCCGACGGTGAGAGCCGGCAGCGGCGCTGCCCCCGCGCCCGCCGCCCCCGCCCCTTCGCTGTCCCCTCACGGCCTGTCTTCTGCTGGCTTCTCGCTAGAGGTGAAGGAGAGAGTCCGCAAGGAGGAGGAGGAGAAGGGCGTGACGGCGGCCGCCGCGCTGTTCCTGGATGCCGTGCTGCTGCTGGAGGCGGAGGGCTGGCTCCGGGGCTTTCTGGATGCCCTGGTTGCAGCAGGTGAGTGCCCCGGGCGGGCCCTGTCGCCGCTGCCCGGGCTGGCGCGGCCGCGCCCGGCGGGAGCTCGGCAGAGCCTGGGCAGGGGCACCGGCAGGGCCGCTCCCCGGGCCGGGCCTCAGCCGCCCGTCCTGCCAGACCAGGTCAGATGCTGCAGGAAAAGGCAAGCTGAGAGAGTCTGGCAAGAAGCCTGTTAGGAAGTGAAGCATCTGGAACAATTCTGAAGATGGAGAAAGCCTCATTGGCTGGAGACTCACCCGTCTCAGAGCCTTTATAGAAGAAACAAGACAGCTATTGTTCTTACCAAATACAATAAAAGGAGGCTAAATCCTCTGAAGCAGGAAGGCAAATGGGTCAGGAGGTGTGTGGGGATTGCCTGGTAGAGTGGGAAAACTTCACTCAACGACAGAGTCTTAAATGAGTTAATTTTTTTTTTTTAATTACTCAGTGGCATTAAAAGCCTTTTGTTTCAAGAAGTAACCAACCATTAGTAGTTTATAAAGGTGAGTGTTCCGCGGTAGCTATAACTACTTGATGTGTAAGTTCCTAATCCAATTTCCTTTATTAAATGGAACAGAAGAGAAGGTATAAAATTAGCAGCATCTGCCAGCTTTCCTCCCTACATGTATGTTGTGTCATAGATCCTTGTTGGTGATTTATTATCTATGTTGAACCCTACCATCTCATTCCATAAGCTTCTTTTGTTTTCATTTCCTCACCATTAATTATGAATAATTATCTCAGTGAACAAATACAAAGTTCTTATCACTTGGATGTAGCCCACTCATCCCTTAAAGCAAGTACTAGGTCCAGAGCAACGTTATACCATAATAATAAAATCCTGATGAAATCCTGATGATCCATGTGATAATCCTGATTTCTGAACTGCAGAACTGAGCCTAGTAGTGGTGTTCAGTTTGGTGTATCTTCAGCAAAAAATTGAGACTGTTAGCCCTCTGATTCAAAGTGCTATCCCAAGTAGTTCTTAATTGGGCTGGAGACTAGACTTTGGTATTACTCTTTTTTTTGGCAGATGCAGGGATAAGTAATACTTAGACTAAAAACATAATGGTGGTAAGTATCCATGCCACTCTCCCGCTCTTCTAAAAGGAAATAAGAAATTAGGCAAATTCCTTCTGTTTGACCACAAGTTCCTCTGGGACCCTCATGTGCATTTTTCCACTTCAGAAGCCTACACAGCAAATCACACAGGTCCTTAAAAATGCTTCCCTGCTGCTGTCTGTTCCAGGACAGTATTGTCAGCTGTTTGATGACTGTCTTGATTGCAGGTGTCTGTCCTGCTTTCAGTCAGGGACTGGCTTGCCTCCATTACAGGAGGGATTTTTGAAGGAGGGTGGAGCCAAGGACAAGAGTAAAAGATAAAATGCAGAGAAATAAAAGGCTACTAGAGCATCTTGTGATTCTTTGTTGTGTCCCTTGCTCTGGGAATCCTGTGGAAGAGTATCATGGAATGCAAGGATTGTATGATTGAAAAACACAGGTGGATATAGTTGCTTGGCGATGTGGCAATATGACCTGTGACACAGTGTGGCTCTTTCCTGTTTTTGTAGGTGTTATGGCTCTTTTAGCACAGGGTTTTTCATAATAAACATACAAGTGCTAAAAAGGAAAATAATCACTTATTAGATAAAACTTGTATGTGACTCACCTAGATTTTTATAATTTACAGGGAAAGATAATTTTAATTTCTCCAGTGTGGCTGAGAAAATGTTTTTTCAGCATGTTCCTACCTATCTAGCTAGAGATTGAATTTGCAGTAATGATTCGTCTCCTTTTTCTGAAAGGTTACACTGGACTGGCAGAAGCAATTGAAAACTGGGACTTCAGCAAACTGGAAAAACTGGAGCAGCACAGGCAGCTGTTGAAGCGGATAGAAGCAACAATGCTAGAAATTGATCCAGTAGCAATCATGCCATACATAAACACATGCCTGATAGAGAGGGAGTGTGATGAGATCCTGCAGGTATAGTAAAATCCTGGCATTTGCCTAGTTTTGCTTCAGAGAAGCGCTGGCTGCCTCACTTGTGGGATGAATCAGCGCCTGTGTGACAGGTGGCTGGGTGAGGACGATAGCTGGCAACAGGTCTGCTATAATTTCATAACTTTTCCTACTCTGAAATGGAAAGCCTCAGAGGTTTATGGCAGAGAGAGTTTATTAGAGAGACTTTGCGAGGCAGAAATTGACAGAATAGCTCTGTGGTGTTTCACATCATTTACAAATATTCAAACAAATAGCCTACCTATTGTTATAGCCCAGCTAAGTTTAGTATGTAACTACACTGCCAGAATTGAAGCTGTAGTGGGTAAATGGCTGAAGTTTATTGTAAGGCTTTGATTCTTTGAGAAGGAAGGGCAGTTTTCGACTGAACATCAAACATAACAAATTCACACACTCAGCACAGAGCAGTGGGTTTGATTGCTCAGAACCTACGGCAGTTTCTGTTTGTGGTGTGTGCAGATCAGTGAAAACAGAAGCAAGGCGGCCGGGATAACGAAACTCATTGAATGCCTCTGTCGCTCGGATAAGGAAAACTGGCCCAAAAGTCTTCAGGTGGCATTGGATAGTGCTGAATATTACAATGCAAGTGAACTGTGGAATATAAGAGAAGGTAAAATGTGATTTTATGATGCTCTTTTCCCATTCTTGTACCAGAAAGAAATTTCTTTTCTTTTTCAGGAGAATCAGACTTATTTAGAAGGATGCCATCAGACTACTTTGTGATCAAAAAAGGAAAGCCTTTTAAAATTTATTTTAAATGTCTTTTATATAAAATGAAATACAAATACTGTCCTACAAACAGGCAGAAATTAGTTTTTGACTATTTTTCCTGACAAATGGTTAGGCATGGTACCTTTTCTTTGGTAAAGAGAATCAGGCAGAACAAGCTCTGAAAGCATAAAAATAGCCAAATAGTTATCTTTCTTCTCTTATTAATTCAACATTTGTCATCTTTTTGGCTGCTTGAGTTGTGATAGATCCAATATTTTCTGATAAAATATGATTAGTAATGTGATAGTCTAGAGAGTGATACACTTCTATGATTCCCAGAGCAGATCACATACCTTTTTCTATAAGAAATCGATAAGCAGCCCTTCCCAAGTTATTATGTTCATATTTTGTAAAAGTGCAAAATTGTCTCTCTTAGATTTTGCTTTTGTCATTGAAAGTATGTCATTATTAAATTTTGTCATTGAATCTACCTTTCCCTCCTTGAAAAATACTTGTATAAGTAACCTGCAGCATAGAAGAATTTAGAGAAGAATACATTATTTTGCTACTGAAAAAGTGATTTTAGATAAAGTGGATAAAGTGTATTATCTTCATATCTACATTTGCCATCTCCCTAGATGGTTGTTTGAATTGTTTTTTTCAGTTAGCAGAATGGATAAACTATATTTAAGTGGCTTCTTCAACTATATTTCTAATTTTGAATTTTTTTTATTACTGCTGTCAAAGGTTGTAATTTCTTATCTGGATAACTAATTACTATATATGCATAATGTTGTATACATAATTAATAAATTTATTGAAATATAGGTTAAATAATACATAAGAGTAATACCTATATGTATATAGAAATTATTTTGTGTAGCTGTTGGCAATACATATTATGTGTTCACAATTGTATTTTTTAAGTTAAAGTTATTACTGTCTTTTGGGGCAGTTTCCTCTAATATCCAACTCAGCGAAGCCAAAGTCAGCCTACTGAGGAAACATTGTCCATATTGCAAACATTTTACTGCTGGCAGTTAAGAAGAGTTGGTACCAGAAATCAATTGCAGATATTGTGTGCTTTCTGGAGCTGGATTGATGTGCAGATGCGTTCTTTCTCCCACTCCAAAAGCAGTGCTTTGTGATCATATGTTCTGTTTGCAAAGAAACTCTTCATGCAGGGCCCTGGGATGGTTCTTTGAGAAAGTATTAATTATAACACCAAAGAAAATTTCTCTTTGCATCATTGTGTAATATAAAGAATATATTCTTACAATTTCTAGGTCCTTTCAGAAGGTGAGGAGTCAGGGAGACCAGAATCTTGAATTTACAAAGCTTCTTTGAATTCCTAAGAGTTTTTCATGCTTGTGGTCATTCCATGCTACACAGTGATTTCTTGCCACTAAACACAGAGGATAAACTTTCCTCCCAATCTGTTGTCTCTTTTGTTTTTTGGAAGTTGTTAAACATGCATTGAGCACATGGTTATTCTGAACCCAAGATTCTCAGTGCAGTCCATCTTCCTTGAAAAGGAGCCTGTGTGCAACATCATTTTATGTACTCTTTTTCTTCCAGCAACCTACTCCTTCACCTTGTTGTCACAGCAAATGCATTTTAAAATCATAACGATCAATAACATGCCTTTTTTCCCATTTATACAGATAATGGCAGAGACATTGATGGTAAAATGACAGATGCCTCTGAGAATTACTTTGAAACCATGATGACATTTTCTGAAGAAGCAGAATGTGATAATCTGAGCCAAAATCTCTCTTCAGTTTCAGGTAAGTCTTAAGAACTTAAAAGTTTCTGGTTGGTATTTTTCATTTCCTTAGATTCCCGAAGAACACAGATGTAGTGTACCACAGTGGAAGGTACTGAGGAATTAGTGCAAATCTCTGACTTCATTTAGCTGTCTGCTGTTTTAATGTTTAAAGGATCTCATGCTGGGCGTGCTGGGCTTTGCAAATATTAGGGCTTGCCCCTCATTTATTACATGTCTAGTGAAAAGTTGTTCTGTCAGCACATTACCAAAAAAGGTCCCCAAACACCAGCCTGTTGTTTATGCACCTCTTCCTTGATACAATTAATTCACACATGACCTGATATTAAACAGTTTAGAGAACTGAATGTGACTGCAAAGGATCTGTGCAGTGACTATCATGGCAAATTTTGCTCCACCAGTTATTTCTAGTTCCTGTTCCATAAGTCCAAACACTCTGACAAGACCACAGTCTAAGAGAGTAATAATTTCAAAAGTCTGTAGAGCAGAAGGCTAAAATAAATCCTGTGCATGTATTTGAGGAAAAAATAATCCTGTGTGTTTTCATTCTGAGTTGAAAAAAGACCAGGTGAAGTGAACTTTGTCAGCCAAGACCTTAAATGATTTCATTTTATGAATCACAGTTGAGGGGTAATAAAAGTGTTCAATTAAGCTCACACAAAATTCTTGTTTGGTGCATCTGTTCTGTTAAAAGGCTTGTCTGTCAGAGAATGTTCTGTGTAGACTGCAAGGACTCTTCTACCTTTATCACTTTAGATTGCAACTATATGCGGCACAACATATTTTTCGCATTTTTAGTGCAACACTCTTCACAAAAACATTTTTTTATCCTAGAAAGCATCTATGAGTCTTCATCTGTTTATGAACCAAAGAGGGCTCGGAGCTACCAGATTGAGCTTGCACAGCCTGCTTTTGATGGGAAAAACACATTAATTTGTGCCCCCACAGGTAAGGAGACAGACATTTCTTAGAAAAAATTTCTTGGTGCATGTGGCTGTGAAGGATAGGGAATGGTGAAGGTTGAATCAGACTTCTTCAGCCATTTATTTCAAAGCTATCTTCCTTGCAGTAGATCCAGATCTGCCCTGCAATTAATGACCATCTGCAGCACAGATGCTGGCAAGACATGTCTGTTGGCACATCAGTGCTTGTATTCAGCACATTCAGCTTTCATTTCTATGTTCTGACTTCTGCTTTCTCACTCCTCAGGGTGAATTTTTCAGTTTAAGGCGGTCGCTAATCTTTATATTTAATAAATTTGTCTTGTAAGTTGCAGGAAAAATAGGATGAGTTAGCTTGAGGCTCCCTTCTCTTTTCTACTGCAGTGCCTACAACATCCAGAGAGGATAATTTTCCCCTGAGCTCTGGAGGCAAGTGGGATAACAGAGGCAGGGACAGAGAAGAGCCCTGGCACAGCGAGCCTGAGGGCCAAAGGAAAATGAGTGGGAGAGGAGCAAGGCTGCCTGGGGAAGGATGGAAGCTGAAAGGTGTCTGAAGGATGGAAGCTGGTGTCTATACATAGTCTGATTTGATGTGAGAGCACTGAGTGGGAAACAGACTAATGATTTCAAAGAATTAAAATACAACTGAAAATGGATTTTAATCCCCAGTGACTGCTAAATGGCCTTTACAGACTGAAACTCTGAGAGAGAAAGGGATGATTCCGCACCTGAGTAAATAACATGCTCGCGTTCAAATCTGTTCCAAATGCGTTCAAGTCTGGAAGGGTAACAGCCCTATTGTCAGCTCCCCTTTGTTATGAGACATTCAGATGGGACAAACTGCTGCTTACAAACGCACCTTTTCATACTAGTCCTTTACCACTCATGTTTTTTGTTTGAAGGATCTGGAAAAACTTTTGTGGCGCTTATGATTTGTGAACATCACTTGCAAAACGTTCCCTCAGGACGAAAGGCAAAAGTTGTCTTCCTTGCAACCAAAGTGCCAGTGTATGAGCAACAGAAAAATGTATTCAGGCAGCATTTTGAAAGAAGTGGGTAAGTGTCATTCTCCCTGGTGGCTTCCTCCACAGAAAATATACTGCCCAATTGGTCAGCTGTGGCTAGGGCAAGATGTAACGTGTTTACTGGTGAACAAGAGTGTTTGACAGTAGCGTCAGGATGATGAGTATCAGCAAGAATGGCATTGCCATGGCAGACTTTTGTTTGGAGAGTCTGAAATCTGGTTCTGGAGAGTTTAAGCACTTGTTTTTGCCCATCTATGGAAATGGTGAAAGTTATTTCTGTATGAAAGAGTGAGGTATACTTTCTCTTGAGACTCCTTTCACACCTGCTTCCAAAGCTGAGGCAGTTCCTGGCAGTCGCAGTGGGATTCCTCTTGCCATTCTCAGAGTCTCTCTTTTCTAAATGGAAGGACCCAAACTTCTTTGTTTTTTCAACCTCTAGTCAGATAATGTTAGTCCACCTCTCAGACAGGACTGCAAATTGCTTAGAGGGGCATTAACAACCTATATCTTTGGATTTTGAGGGAACTGGTTACTCAATATACACATAGGTATCCTTGTAGCTATGGGAAAAGGAGGCTGCTGGGCAGAAGCAGTCCCATGATGCTGGACATGTACACGAAAGGGATGTTACATGTGAGCTGAAAAATGCAGTTTAAATGTACAAGTTAATCATTCCTCAAATATTACATATTTTTGTTAATGGTAGTTGAAAATCCAGTTATTTACCCTCTTTTTTTTTTGTTCTCAGCTTCTGTGGTCAAACTGCCAGCTCCAGCTCTTTGACATTTGAAACTTAGAAGCTGCCTTTCAACCTTGCTGAAAAGCCCAGTTTTCTAGCTTCCCATGGCCTTTTTCTTACCCTGCTTCTTGCATCTTCTTTCCAGATACTCTGTTCAAGGAATTTGTGGTGAAACAGTTGCAAATATCTCTATAGAAAATGTTATACAGGACAGTGACATCATTGTGTTAACGCCCCAGATTCTTGTGAATAGCATGGAGAAAGGGATCCTTAGCTCCCTCTCTGTCTTCACTCTGATGATATTTGATGAGTGCCACAACACTACAGGCAACCACCCTTACAATGTGTTGATGACCAGATACCTGGATCAAAAATTTGACTCCTCTGCAAACCAGCTACCTCAGGTAAGGCCCAGCCCGTCAGCGGTGGAAACATTAGAGGAAAGTGTTTTGCAATGCACTCAGCAAGGTCTTACCTTTTGTGCTGATCCAGTTCAAACTCCCATTTAGCAACAGCTGCAGATGGAAGTGGTAGCATCTGGGGTCAAAAAAAGAATTTTTCATCCTTGGACACTTCCAGGCATTTTTCCCATGTTACATCTTCCCTGCAGCTACCAAAGGAGACTGATCAAGCATAGCAAAGATTGGAGTACTTGAGATCAAATGGAAAAGCTGAAATGGGAAGAAAGCATGTAATTTAGTAATCTCCTTGTTACCTCTCTGTTGCTGTTTTCTGCCCGATAAAATGGGGCCAGTGCCTCTGCTGGCATGAGGTTTTCATCCAGCTGAGGAGACATCTCCGAATGAATCAAAGGATGGGTCTGGGTGTGGGTTTGCTCTTCCTTTGAATGACAAGCGCTGACAGATACAGCTTGTTATGGATTTAAATGGCTGGATAGTTTAAGTTTAAATCCTAGAAGTTGGAGTGCCTTGGAGTATGCATGAGTACCTGCAGGATTTGGTTCTTAAGTATTTGTGCCTGCTTCTTGTATACTTCTCTGGCCTGTTTTGTTTCCTTGTTTTTTAAGATGGTGGCAATTTGGTGACTGGTAACAATGTCTCCTGGTTTTATTCCCTTTGTGACGAAGGAGCAACCACTGCTATTCATGTGTGTGTGCTTAGATTGTAGGTTTAACTGCTTCTGTTGGAGTTGGTAATGCCAAGAGCACTAATGAAACTGTAGAGCACATCTGTACCCTCTGCTCCTACCTTGACATACAGGCCATATCCACTGTCAGAAAGAACAAAGAAGATCTGCAGAGGTTTCAAAACAAGCCAGAAACACGTAAGCAAACTTCCTTTTTATTTTCCTCTGAGTTGCAAAGCACCATGATTATGACAGCTACTAAATTGCCTTTTATTTAGATTAAGATAAAAGCTTAAAACTAAGCTGGAGCTTTTTTCCCTGCTAGCTTGGAAGAAGCTGAGGCTTGCAGTCTCTTGTCCTGCAGTAAAGCAGTGCCCACTTGGGCATATTTTCTCTTTGCTGTTGATGCACTAGCTCTAGTTTTTGTTCAGGTCTGCCAGTGAGGACTGGGGGCTGCTTATTTCTGTGCACCTGGAGTGCTCATTGACACTAAACTTGATTGTGATTGCATGGAGCAATTGCATGGAGCGTGTAGCATTCGTCTAGACAAGAGTTTGTTCTGTGCTTCCCAAGGGAATGTTTTACTTAGTACACTGACTTATATTTCTCTTCTCTAGATATCAGATGGGTTAAAATGCGAGCTCAGAATCACTTTGCAGACATTATCTCAGCTCTGATGTCTGAGACAGAAGTGTTGATGAGGAAGATTTACTCAGTGGGTAAGATGCTGTAATATGCCTGTATTGCAGTTCAGTATTTGATTAAATCCTTATAGCTGCTACAGACACTATTTTTTCACTTCCTTTCACCTTAATTTTTAGTTGCATTTAACTAATATTTCCTACATAAGAGATTACAGGTAAAAGAATCAATATTTTCCTGTTATACCTGATTAGTTTGACAATCATAAACCTTTTTATTTGAATTTCAGTCTATCACATGCAACTAAAAACAGTGTGTTTTTGACACTGTCAGATCCTTCTGAGTTTAAAGAATCTGAAACAAAAGGGCTTGCATTCGAAATGCAGCGGGCTGGATTTCTTTCATGAGTAATACCAGTGTGTTCTTATTTAAAGATTTCTCCAAATCTTTCACACCCAATCTGTCTCTGTTAGGAAAATAAGAAATGTCACAGTGGTATTACTCTGAATGTTGTAATTTTTCCCTTACAGCAAAAGTTAATTTTCACACTTGCTGCTCTGACACTACTTGTGTTTTCTCTGGTCTCCAAGTTGCACGTGGAGTTGAGTTTATTTCTAGGGTGGCCCTGGCCACTTTTTCTGGTGGCCATTCTGTCCTCTTTATGCTTCTGGCTACTCCTATTTCCACTTTTTACCAGGTCTCCGTTATTTTCCTTTGAAAGGCCTTTGAGGTAATGTTTCAGGGTAGGATCTGTGCAACATAAACATCACTGGAAAGAGGATATGGCTGCCCAAGAAAGGAAACAATTGTCAGTAGGGTTCCAGCTTCAGGATCTACTCTGGTGAGAAGGTGTGCAGAGAGGAGATGTATGATTGTGAAAAGAAAATGGGTCTCATGATTATGAGATTAATCCTATAACCCTTCAGAAATAAATTGATCTTTTCTGCTTTTGCAGTGTTCCTAAGTGATGTCCAGTAAGTGGCATTAATAAAAAAAAGGAGAGTAGAAGGAGGTATAGAGCAGAGACCCCCTTGCATGAATGGATATGCTCAGGATCAGCCTTGGTCTCTCCAGTTCTGGATTAAAGGACGTTGTCTGTGTTTAGACTGTTTTTTGCACACTGACTGCAGTGCCTTAAACCTGTTTACATCAGTTCTAGATTTACCCCCCGCCCTCCACTTCCCAGATATTTGAGAGTGAATTATATTCTGGGGCAGGAAGGAGAATTAAAACACCCACACAACCAAAAAAATCCCCAACAAAACAACCCAAACCCAAGAAGGCTGATCAAAGAACAGAGATTTTCAAACTGTGTGTTACGTTAGGCAAACACTTCTGAAGCTTATTTTGCATCACAGCACCTCTTGCATGAATGGCAGTGACTTCCCTTCTGTGGACCCTGTGGTTACCGTGGCCTGTGAAGCACTCAGGCAGAGTGTGCATGCAGCAAGGAGGTACTGCCCAGTTCTGCCTCAAGGACAGCCCCTGGACAATACGCTTCTGGACTATTTAGTGAATGAATATAAACTATTGAGCAGGTGGTAATTCAAGGAGCATGCCGTTTTTTTGAATAGCATAGGCTTCTTACAGGATAAGTGAGCTTTAATTTTATTACTAAGTTCCTGCGGATGTGTGTGTGTACACACATTCCTCAGTTGAATTGTACTGGGTTAATTTTAGGCTAATGTCTGGGTATAAATTGAAACACAGGGAGTGAAGAAGACAGAGTGAGACTCTTCACAGGTGGTTCCCAGAGGTGAGGCACAAGCAGCAATGGGCACAATCAATGGGCCCAAATAGAAATATTTAAACAACAGGAAGAACTTTTTTGCTGTAAGGTGGTCAAACGCTGGAACAGTGTGCCCAAAGAAGTTGTAGACCCTCTGTCCTTGGAAGTACTCAAAGCCCATTTGAATTGAGTGACCTGCTCTAGGTGATCTCCTTTGAGCAGAGAGTTGAACTAAAGACCTCCACAGGTGCCTTCCAGCCTTACTAGTTCTGTGATTGTATCATAAAACTGTTCTTTTGAATAGGCTTTTTAGAGCCAATATTAGTGGGAAATGTGTTATCCTCTAGCTAATGCTTTTTATTTGTTAATCAAGAGGAACAATTTTTTTTTTCTCTCCTTTAATAGATTCCATCTCCCAAATCAACAAGAATTACTTTGGAACACAGAGATATGAACAGTGGATAGTTTCCACTCAGAAGAAATGCAGACTATTGCAACTGGAAGACAAGGAGAAGGAGAGCAGTATTTGTAGAGACCTTTTCATTTGTACTGAACACTTGCGGGTAAGTGTGTATCCTCTTTCCTTCCATACAGAGCTAGAGTCATTCTGTTCCTTCTGTTAAAGGTATGTTCACCTAGAAGCAGACTTTGAGCCCATTGTCCTATTTAGATTTGTAGAATATACGCAGCGTTGGAAGGGACCTCCAAGGATCATTGAGTCCAGCTCCTGTCCCTGCAGAGGATATGCTCACCATGAGCCCAAGAGCATTGTCCAAGCACTTGTTGAACTCTGTCAGGCTGGGGTTGTGACCAGTTCTCTGGGGAGCCTGTTCCAGTGCCCAGCCACTCGGGGTGAAATCCTGATATCCAACCTAAACCTCCCCTGACTCAGCTTCATTGCTGTTTCCATGAGTCCTGTCATTGGTCACAACAGCGAAGAGATCTGTGCTTGCCTCTCCACTAAGTGAGGATGTTGAAGACTGCAGCAAGCTGACACAGGCTAAAGCATAAGGCATCTAAGAGCTGTCTCTGTGATACTCACCAGGGACAGATTAGGGCAGAGGAGACTTTGCAGTGCTTGTGTTGTCATGGAAATGGAAGAACACCACAAGTTTGCAACACTTAATCTAGCTAAATAAAATTTGTGTTCATCCCACCCCGTGGGAAATGAGGCCTAAATGCTTGTGTCTCTTTCCAAGCAGAAATTCAACGATGCTCTCATTATCAGTGAAGATGCCCGCATTGAAGATGCTTTAGCCTACCTAAATGAATTTTTCACAAATGTAAAAAACGGACCATTTACAGAGTTAGAGAAGCAGCTGACAGAGAAATTTCAAGGTATTTCCCACAGTACCTGTGACAGATGTAGGGGGAGACAATAACTTATGGTCTTCCAGATGGACCAGGATGGTCCAGATGTTTTCTTCAGAGTAGGTGCAGTTGTTTTTCCAGAAACTGCACTTTCCAGAAGATGTGGTGACTGCGTGGGTGCAAGTGCAGTGTTAGGGCAAGTGCGGGGGGACTGAATTTCTGGGACTGTAAGCTTCTAGTGCAGAAGCAGATAAAATAGTAATAATTGTAGCTGGATGCTGTAGTAAGCTCTTAGATGCCTGTCATGGAGATAAGGCAACAGTGCCCTTATGGCTGTGCCCCACAAGTAGGGGGATGGTGTACAATCATGGGTGCTGGTAGCCTTAGATAAGCCAACATACACTGCTCAGTGCGCCGCCTCACCTGCTGGCTGGTGCCAGTCTTCTGGGGAGAAACAGGTGGCCCTTGTACTTTTCTTATTGAAAGTCAGAGGTTGTCACTGTTCTCTGACCTGATTTAGTTGGCAATGGGCTATAATCCAGCCTGTGGTCTGGTGTGTTGCAGTGTTGACTGCAATTTTAAATCACTGGTCTGTCTCCCCTTGAGCTTCAGTTGTTTTCTTAAAAGAAATAGTGCAAGAGCTGAGTTTGTTTTGTTGCTGTCTTTGATACACAGTATATCACAGAAATTCTCATGAAAGTTTGCTACAAAATGTGAGATATTCATAATTTGGTTTTTTTTTCTGGGGATTTTGTTGCATTTAACCAACAGATGTCCCTGCTTGCATCTGAAAAAATGGAATAGAAAATTAAAAAAATAAGCTAAAGAGAATGTGTGTGCTGTCTAAAAGTAGGTTTGTGTGGGAATTCTGCTTTCTGCATTAAAAAAGGTAAATTTTAAGAAACCCTTCGTTTTTATTCTTTCAGAGAAAGAACAAGAGCTGCATGCCCTTTCAAAAGATGAGTCAAATGAGAATCCAAAGTTGGAAGAGCTTGCTTGCATCCTGGATGAAGCATACCACTATAACCCAGAGACTCGCACTATTCTCTTTGCCAAGACAAGAGCCTTAGTAGCTGTATGACATTTGTTTTTAAAACTCCTAAAATGGGAAGTGGGAAAATAAAATGAGTCATCGTATTACCCTTCCCATTTTGATCTGAAATAGAAAAATGTGCATGTATTTGATCCTTCTAATTAATTTATTGTGTCTTCCTAAGCCCTGATGCTCTGAGGCAGGATGAGTGAGGTTTTTTTTCGTTTTCTGAAAACTACAGTACAGCTATGGTGTCTTTCATGATGTCTAACTACAAATTGTAGTTGATCATTAAGCCATCAGATTTTTATTTTAAGCCTAAAGTGAGTTACAATACAATGTGTTTTAAGAGTTTTGGCTTTAAGGTAGTGGTGTTATGAATCAGCAGCTCTACTCCATTACTGACTGCACATCAGGAGGTATTTATACATTTCTCAAAGGGTTCCTATAGCCCTAAAGAAGGTCTGGGCCCTAGCACCTGTTTTTGATCAAGACAAAGGAAAAACTTTGTGCAGAAGTTGTTCTCAGGACTCTTCTTATCAGTGGTCTATTTCATACTTGCCTATGATCAAGAATCTAGGCTGGATGATGGTTTTTTTCCCCTTACAATGCCTTGCTCCCAGAAAAGGTTTGTGCTTAACATTAATGTGCTGCTAATCATTAGCACGAGTAGATGAAAACATTTACTGGAAATACCAGCTCTGTCTACTGCAAACAGATTTATCAGCTGAATGACCCAGCCCCCCTTTCTATCCTTTTCATTCAGACATGCTGGATCAATTGCAGACCAGCAAAGAATTAAAAGCAGGCTGAAGTCCAAACTAACAACACCAAGCATCTGCTGGCAGCTTTCCATTTTAGATTTAAAAGCCTACAGTAGCTTGGCTGAATTTTGTTCTTCTGTAAGAGCAGTTTGAATGTGCTACTGTCACTGTGTAGTGGAAGCCCAGTTTGTGAATAGCAACTACTTTCCTTTGATGCTGGAGGTGTAGAATTCAGTGACCTGTTATTTTATAAGAGAAAAATGCAAAATTTTTAGCAGTGAAAGGCTACTTGCTCTCTAGCCAGCCTTTACGTTTCTGCCTATCACAAACTAGCATTTCATCTGCACAGGGAATCTAACTCCCTGATTTGCTCTCCAGGCTTTGAAGAAGTGGATAGAAGGAAACCCTCTTCTTAGCCACATAAAGCCAGATGTGTTAATGGGTAAAGGAAGAAGAGATCAGAAAACAGGTATGCAGATTTGCACTAAGATATGCTAAACCACTGGTGGCTATGCTGCTAAAACTGTTCTGCTTTTCCTGTGTTCATCTTCTGTGCCCTTACAACAGAAGAAGGTCATGCAGGTTTGCACTTGCATTCTTCCATATTGGGAAGACTTTGAATAGATCCTAAGGAAATGCTTGCATTTTCTGTCCAGAACCTTTGGTTAAAGCAGCAGTAGCACTGTGAACAATACTTTCCTGCATGATTCTTCTGCTGGTTCAAAAGCAGTTTAGAAACTTCACTATCATATCTTCTTGTGATTAATTCTCATATCTCTGTTACTTTTATGGATCCCTCTCTTATTTTGTGTTTGGTGGCAGAAAGACATTTTAAGATAGAATAGAAGCTACAGCTGAAATGAATTACCTGTGGCTTAAGTTCAGAGTTAGGTTGGGTTTTAACTAACTAGGCTGCATGGGTGTCTCCAATAAAGATCATCTGGGTGTTGTGTTTAAAATGGTGTTTCCCAGGTTGATAATTCCTGTGACACATCAATAGGATTCCCTAGTCAGCAGGTATGATGTACACCCAGCTGCATATTAAACTTGAAGTAGTTTTCCAGATCAAAAGGATGTACTAATTTCTAATCACTTAAGTAAAAGCAAATGTGGTATCTTGCTCAAGGAGCTCTTCAGTGGTTTTTGCTGACACAGTTTCTTGGTACTGTAGGTATGACCTTGCCAATGCAGAAGGGTGTACTGGATGCATTCAGAAATGACAAAGACATCAGACTGCTAATTGCCACATCTGTTGCTGACGAAGGCATTGATATTACTGAGTGCAACCTTGTGGTGCTCTATGAATACTTCGGAAATGTCACCAAAATGATCCAAGTCAGAGGTATGGAATTTCAGACCTATTACTGTCGAAACCTGTTTTGGCCTAGAAATGGACATGAAATGCTAGTAAATGGCATATTGGAAATACTGTAGCAATACATGCATGCCTTGCTGTTGTTTCTCTGTGCTTTAGAGCAAAGTCAGGTGAATGATGGGACATGATAAATTTGTTCACAGAGCCAAGTCCTTGCTGCTGTCTGACTGACAACAGGTAAATAGCCATGCTGCACAAGGTTATTGAACTGTTGAGAACTGATACCTCAAGTTCACAATTACATATAAGCAGAACTATGGCTAGAAGAACTGTTGTCAGAAATATTACAAATCATTCTGTGACAATTTACAAAGGACTGCTGCAATGGAATTTCTTGTATTGCCTTGGCTTCTGAAGGCCTTCCCCAGCCTGGTGGTTTATTACCAACCCAGCTACTCTCAGGTACATGAGGCCTTCACCCGTGCAGATCTCTAATATTTAAGACCAAAAGAAAGACACCCTGAGTTTTTCTTCCTTGCTTGTCCAGAGAAGTCTTGAGACTTTGGCCCTAAATTTGGTAATTTTACAGTATGGCCAGTAGAGGGGAATGAAGAGCCACACTAAATACTGATTTCTGCTTCACATTCCTAAGTGGCATAAAACTGCCTGCTCTTTTAAGGGTGCATCTGCAATATTTTTTCCTATTTCCCAAGCAGTTAACATCATAATTTAATGTGAAGTGATTTCCATTGTACTTACTCTGTACTCTACTTTCAGGGTTTGTGTATTGCGACCTTCTCATCTGTGTTTTGTAATGAAATAATTGGCCCAAAATTGACTTTTATGGATGAAAGGACAGTGTTTTTTATTAAGAAGCCATCAAAGATATAAAGAAGAGAGGTTATGTCAGTTTCAAACCACATACAGTCATGATTTTTGTGGAGTAAAAGCTCAAAGGAAAGTGTGAACACTTTTTATAACCAAAATACTGCTAAGCTGGTATGAGATCCCTGAAGTTTGCCTGTGTCACAGCTTTAATAAACAGGCAGGCAGTAGGCATAGTCAGGTAGAAGAGAAGGTGCTTGCTGTTGTTGTCTGTGTTCTTGTCAGCACAATATTTCCAATTCCTTAGGTTTTTGTGATATATGGGGATTTTGGGTCTTTTTAGACATCAATTAGCAGGGCTGAAAACTAATTAAGAAAGACTAGGATGAAGTTTTCTCCTTTACATTTTTTTTACATGACAAGAAGACAGCAAGGTGCTACACAAAAATTGTATTTTAAAGCATGCCTGAACTCAGCACAGGGAGGCCACAGAAGCAGGCAATATAGTACTGGCTAGCGTATATCCATGAGGATACCTGGAAGGGAGTATCTTGTTCTGGTTTGTTTTTGAAGAATGCTCTTCAGAATTGTCTGAATCTGAACATTGCAAACAAAAGCAGCCATACAGACGGTGCTTAATAGTCTCATGGCAGAGCAGCCACTTTTGCACGTGTTGTTAAGAGTAAAAATGTGTTGCTGTGTAGGTCGTGGAAGGGCAAGAGACAGCAAGTGCATCCTTGTGACAAGCAAGACAGAAGTGGTTGAGAACGAAAAACGAAACAGTTACAAGGAAGAAATGATGAATGCAGCTATTGAAAAGCTACAGAACTGGGATGAAACAACATTTGCAAGAAAGGTTTGTGATTTGTGCAGTTTTTGTACTCAAATTTTAAAGGCATAATCTGTATCAACCTTCACCTACTAGGGCTCTATGTAGGGCCAAGTGATAACCCAAGGGAAATGTTCACTGTGCTTGATTTCTGACAAAGGCTAGGTCAGCAGAGAAGGGATACTGTGTACTGCCATTTTGTGAATATCAACTGTACAGTAACTGCAAAAAACTGAAGAGTGAGAGGTAGAATTTATGACCTGTTGCTTATGGAAAGAGGACTCATGGGTAAGAGTTTGGGGCTGTCTTGGGCACAGCATACAATGATATTGTGATGTTTTGCAGCTGAAAATCAGGAGGGCCAAATCCCAATTGGATATTCATATGGAGCATCACCAAGGGCTAAGGAGAAATCCCCATTCTTTATTGGATATGTCACACAGAGACAAAGATGAAAAGACTGAGGCTCTTAATGCCTTGTTTGCCTCTGTAAGACTGGTTGTTCTCAGGATATCCAGCCCCCTGAGCTGTACGACAGAGATAGGGAGCAGGATGAAGGCCCCATAATCCAAAAGGAACTGGTTAGTGACTTGCTACACCACTGCGACACACACAATTTTATGGGGGCACACGGGATCCACCCAAGGGTAGTGAGAGAGCTGGTGGAAGAGCTTATCTATCCACTTTCCAGCACTTTTCAGTCCTGGATAATCAGAGAGATCCCAGGTGACTGGAGGTTGGTCAGTGTGACCACTCATCTACAAGAGGGACCAGGAGGATCCAGGGAACTACAGCCCCATCAGCCTGACCTTGGTGCCAGGGAGCATTAGGGAGCAGATCACCTTAAGTGTGAGGATCCAGGGAACTACAGCCCCATCAGCCTGACCTTGGTGCCAGGGAGCATTAGGGAGCAGATCACCTTAAGTGTATTATCCATCACGTACTGGACAACCAGGGATCAGGCCCACCTGGGAAGAGTTCATGAAAGGCAGGTTCTGCCTGAGCAGCTTGATTTTCCTCTGGGACGGTGTGGCCTGCCACATCCTGTGGCTTAGTGGATGTGGGGAAGGCTGTGTTTGGTGTCTCTCTGAACTTCAGTAAGGACCTTGACACCATTTATCACAGCATTCTCCTGGAGAAACTGGCTGTTCATGGCTTGCATGGGTAAAAAAGTGGCTTGCTGGCTAAAAAAGTGGCTGGGCCCAGAGAGTGGGAGTCACTGGAGTTAAATACAGCTGGTGACTGGTGTCAGTGGTATTCGCCAGGGCTCAGGGAAGCCTGGAATAAGCCAGTGGCAGGTACTACTAACTCATTATGATTTGTGAGTCCAAGGGGGTATGGGAGAGCTAACTAACAGAGCTTTCCACTACCCCCTTGGACTCACAGATCATCCTGTTTCCAGACAAGCTTTCAGAGATTGAGCTGTGCAACAAAGGGTGCCCAAGGCCCCCTGGTCTTTACAACATTTGTTCTCCTACCTCCAAGGCTTGGTGCAGTTGCTCCTACTTCTTGGAGGATTACATTTCTGCATTTGGTTCTCAGCTACAGGCTGTGCGTTGTTTCTTCTTTCTCTGCCTGCAGTTTCAGCGGTCTTTGTACTTTCTTTCCAAACCATGAGATTCCCAGAGCAGCAGCATTAATTGTGCTGTAGGGTCTCACATGTCTTAAGAGTTCACATTGACATACCGGCCTTAAGACCAGAGGGGCTGTTGGGGGCTGGAGGGGAGGAAGGAGCAAACAGCATAAATGCTGTTCATCACACAGTCTCATTCTAGCCCTGCATTCTAAATTGACAAATGTACCCTGTTCTGTCTTTGTATGAGTTGACAGAACAGAAGTGTGTTTCATTTTGTGCGCTTTAAGTAATAGGTTTCTAGATGTTACGTGCCCAAAATCACATTTTTAGGCTGACAGTGGGACTTCATTTCATAATGACCTTGATTTTTATTTATTTATTGCAGATACATGGCCTGCAAATGAAGGAAAAGATGGTACGAGATTCCAGGAAGAACAAAACAAAACCAGAAATAGTAGAAGGGAAAAAAAATCTTTTGTGTGGAAAATGCAAAGCATATGTCTGCAGTACAGATGACATCAGAATTATAAAGGTATGTTTTGTATAGGAACCTATATCCATGATCACCAGGGAAGTCAGCATTATTAAACTAACTGCATTGTTTATCAGGGTGGAAGTGGCTATTTTGTGCAAACTGGAGGAGAATAGAAATTCTGAGTAAACCAGAAAACCACAGGAACAGTTGAGACTACTTCTAGTAGTATGATATGAGATATGATATGATATGATGTAATATGACATTATCCAAAGTGTACAAATATGGGATGCGGTAGGAATCAGTTCAGTTTTCCTGAAGCCCTTCTGAAGTCCTTCTCATGAATTTCGTTGAAAACCCCCTGATCTTCAACTACATAACCTTCTAGAGTTACTGCTGGATATTTACTTTCCTGATTAGCATCAGAGGGAAGTCTCTCTGCTGTTGAGATATTTCTCCCACAATTTCTGTTGACTGAAAATTATCTACACAAAGTACTGGGTTCAGCTTACAAACTCCTTGTCTTATGGGTCAAGTTGAGTTTTGAAAAGCAAGGTAAATCATGGTTTCACAAGAAAAGCCCTACAGTTCTTCAGTATTATTTTGTTTTCCATTCTGTAGATGCAGTTCACATTGCTTCTCTGTATGTCCTGGGGACATTATGATTGTACTCTTTCTGAACATGAATCGTTTCTTTGTAGAAAAAAGAAGGTGATAATCTTTACACACAGAAAGTGGTGATCATGGAAGAGAGGCTTTTCTGAGGACTTTGAGCCTTTATAGTTCTGTTTTTTTGTTCTTTTGAAGCTGCTTCTATTTGCACTTCTCTGAAAAGTGCAGATGCAATGTGATGAGGGGCCTCAGGCCACAGCTGAGCATTACCATGGCTGCCTTCAGGCCCTTGCCAAATTTTTGTTTGTTTTTACCAGCTGCTTTTGGAATGTAGAGGGTGCTCACTATAGCTGAGCTATTCCCAACTCTGCAAGGAGTTGGGAATAGCTCAGCTTTGTGAAAACTTGGTTACATTTCTTTGACAAAAAACAAGGGCTATCTAAAGCACCTTTGACTTTTACTCTATTTTGTGCTCCTGGCTTATCACCTATACCTGTGCAAATACAGCCAAGAGTTCAGAAGACTCTTCAGTAAGTGGTTTTTGCTTGGTACTCTGCAAATAACACCTCAGTTTTTTAAATAGTCCCTACAAACTGCATTTTCGGGGGATCTATAATTTTTAGACCTAAGCTCAGACTGTAAATATGCTTTCAAATAAGGCTGTTTATTTCTTGAATATTTTATTATATATATTATAAACAATAACTGTAACTCCTTCATCTTGTTAGGGTTATTTTTTCTACCACTCTGAAGTAATTGCATGATCCCTCATGGGAAACAGGAGTCTCTCAAACTTGTCCATTGTCTGAATTACTCTCTTAGTTTCAGGGACATGGCTCAAATACTGCAAACACAGTTTTTAAAAAGCTTACTAAGTTCAAATATTTTTTCAGACATCACTGAAAAAGGACATCTATGCATTTCAGTAAGCTGGTAACTGGGGATACACAGTATTTTTTTTTTTTTTATAAGCCTGGGTCTGGGTCCTTCTAGTACCTGGTATTCCATGAATGGGGAAAAAAAAGAGCAATGAGCCAAAGAGGCTGGAAGGTGAGCCTCCTGGATGACAGCAAGTGCCTTAACAGGGAGAATATGTATTAGAGAAGGGAAGGGGAATGACAAGAAAAAATGAGGAATGTTGTTTCTAATCTTAAGTGTTTCTGGCATGTGTTTCAGGAATCTCATCATACTGTCTTAGGTGATGCATTCAAGGAGCGTTATACAACAAAGCCCCACAGGAAACCTCTTCAATTTGATGGTTTTGAGAAAAAAAGCAAGATGCATTGCCGAAATACTGAGTGTCAGCATGACTGGGGGATCATAGTGAAGTACAAGATATTTGACAATCTACCAGTGATCAAAATCAGAAGCTTTGTACTAGAGGATGTTGAAACAGGGACACAAATGGATTTTCAGAAATGGAAAAGTCTTAATTTGTCTTTGAAGGAGTTTGATGAAGAAACATCCAGCTGAACTCAACATTTTAATGGATATATTGTTCTAGGGCCCTATGCTGAAATAGCAGCAATGATCAATGATCAGTTTTCTATAAAAACTTTCGTTCTTTATGCTAGGTCCCTCACCCATATCTGGCTAGATTATAAAAGGCTGGTAAAGCCACTAAAACCAGTATTTGCTATATAATGAAATATTTCACCAGAAGTTTCACTAGAAGGACAAATATGTGCCTAGGTGTATAGATACAAATAATTATGGCTATGAGCAACCTGGTCTGAAAAAAAATAAATCAAGTTGAGTGACTAACACCCAACTTTAGGTAATAGGCTGCACCTTCAAGAACTGAGATGCGAATCAGCATGTTCTTTAATACTGTTAGTGTGTAGTTGGATTGCACATCCTTGTGAACAGCATGGCTTACTAGCACTTCAGGCAGTACTCTAGCTACTTTTGAAACTTTTAAAAAAGTTACTTTTAATGTTTTAAATGTTGATATATAAAATTGAAAGAAAAATGTCCAGTAACTTTTCTGTAAGGAAGATACTACATCTCTTAAATCTATCTTTAATAGGAAATGCTTCTGCAACAGTAAGAAATGCAGTAGGGCAGAGCCCTCTTGGGGATTCATCCTTGTGATTAAAATGGTAGCACTTTTTTTATATCACTGCACCTTGATTGGCACCCTCCTGTGCTGCTGAACTGAACAAGTCCTAACAGGGACAAAGTGCACTGGATCATGGGAGGCGGTTCAGTTTTGATGGGGATTAGCACTTACCGGGATGCCCTGTTTCATGGATTGTCACCTAAATTCTCTCAGGACACTGGAAATACTGTAAGCTTCCTATCAGAGCTGATCTAGCATTCTTACAAAGTATAGGCATTAGTGTATTCAACTCTGTCCTCTTTACCCAGATCCCAGACTTCCCTGGGAAAAACAGAAATTCCTACAGAGTTATGAAATGTTGTACTTTAACACTTAAAAGCACCTGCTGATTCCACACATCTTCAATGAGCTTAGTATTCGGTATTTCTGGAACCAAAACCAAATGTATTTTAAGTTCACTTTTTGTATTTGACAATGTGGTAAGGTATGTATGTGCAAGAATTATGTTACAAAACACCAGAACTGATTTTAAAAAAACCAAAACACAAACCCCCCCACCCCAAACCTAATTTAAGAGTTTTAGAAAAATGAACCTAAATTTATGAGTTCAAAAATTAATATAAACTGCCTAAATCCTACTCAGTGAGGCTTGTGGTGTTCTTTTAAAGGGCTGTGTGGCATTAAAAGCAAAAGAATTTTGTAAGCACTGCATCATGTTCCACCTCGAATCCATGGCTTTTACTCTGAAAGCTGTATGCACTGTACAGGAAGGCTGAATCTCAATCCTACAGTAACTTCCTCTGTACTTAGTTTTTAACTAAAAGGAAACATAGAACAATGAATTAAGATGATCTATGGTTTAGATAATGCCTCTCCTCCAAAAATACTAGGAACAAAATACTTTTGAAAAAGGTTGATTTAGCACTGTCAGATTAAAAGTACATGGAAAAATCACAGTTCTTAAGTATCAAGTTGCTGTGTGAAAGGACCATCTGCTTTGGGACTTCGGGCATTAAAAAAAAAAATCAGTCCAAAATTCCAGTTTATAGTAGTAACTTCTGGGCAGTTGAACTTGAAAGGTTTTGATATTTTCCTACTATTAAAACACAAGGATTTCACACTAAAACTTTGCAATTCAGCCTAAGTACTAAAGGTTGATGGGATAACATATTAATAAGAATTTAGCTTGATAAAAGAAGCCTTTCTTTCAGTACACTGCTTCAGTGAAGATGGGAGGGTGGAGGAAGAACACCAGCACTCTGTGGCGTTTGAGAATATCTGATTTTTTTAAAAAAACCCTGAAGCTGAAATTGCATAATTCTTACTAAGATTACTACCATATTAACTATGTTCACAGAATCATAGAACAGCTATGGCTGGGAGGGACCTCTAAAAGTCATCTTGTGATCCAAGGGATTGCACAGGACAATGTTAAAATGTCCAGACAGCATCTGAACATCTCCAAGGATGGAGACACCAAGACCTCTCTTGGCAATCTCCTCCCACTGGTGCTTGGTCCCTCAGAGTGAAGAAGTGTTTGTTCACAGGGAACATCCTGTGTTTCACACTGTTTGAGCCCACTGCTTCTTGCTCTGTCATAAAGCAACACTGAAAAGAGCCTGGCTGCATATTCTTTTGTGCCCTCCATTCAGGTATTTGTACACAAACAGCAGAGATATCCCTGAGCCTTCCCATCACTGGACTAAACAGACCCAGCTTTCAGCTTCTCCTTGTGAGAGACATTTCAGGCCCTGCAGGATTGTGGTGGGCCTCTGATGGATTTACTAGAGGAGCCACTATCAAGCAATAGCATGTTTCAGGTACAGTGCAGTCTTTGTGCGCTCCTGAAGTCTCTTCTTTCATAACTTTTTTAACAGTTGGTTTTTATCCAGAAACAGCCAGACCTGACTGCACTACAAACACATTAGGAAATTACTTTGAAGTAATTTCTCCACTATATTAATTGTTGTGGCGGTTGCTGTAAATACAGCTAAGAGTGAGAATTGTTTATCTATGAATAAGATTAATTTATCCCTGTAAATATATTCACATGGCACTGTTGATTGGGCAGTCACTGACTGCTTTGAGTGCATGAATGTAATTACTGGTTGCTAACTGACAAAGAAATTGCAGATGAGGATCTTGAAAGTGTGGAGATTGTCTTCTTGACGGCACTAAAGTGATGGAATGTACCATGCCAGTATTCTCTTAGGTTACAGAAGACTCCCAGTATCTGACAGTATTTGTATTCATTCTAGCTCATGCAAACTTCTCAAAGAAACTAGAATTAAAATAAATGAAAAGTCAAGACTCATATGATTCTGTTCCTACAGGGACAATGATAAGAGTTTAAGTTGAAGTTTTGCTCTGCATTACAACACTAAGGATAAAATGACAGAACCACCAAACTTTTTAAAAATAAATTTAATTTTAGCTATTAGAAATATCCCCAATAAGTTCACCTTTCCACAAAGGCTTAGATTTTAAAGAGAGTTCACATTTTTTTAAATGAATAAACAGCTAAATAATTTTAATATTAGATTCAGATTCTGTTTAACTGAATAAGAAAGCAAGTCAGTGTCAGGAATAGGAAGGAATAAAAATTTTTTATACTGTCAGTTAATTTCTAGGATCACTGATATGAGCATAGAACTTAACTTCAGAGTCAAACAAACTGGATCAAATACATGAAATCAGCATGTGATCTTCAATGGTTCTACAGATGCCAGCAGTACTCTAATGACTTTTGCATTATATTCTAAGGTAAGTCAAGCCAACTGTCATACAAAACAGTTAAAAATGCTGTTTACTTTATATGGGTGTGTCCAGCTTCCTGATACACAGAAAAATTCAGCACTGTAAACAAGCCTTCTAATACAATCCACAGAAAAAAAATTGTTCATTTTATGGTTCACACTTTAGCATGATTACTATAGTTTAATTGCGCTCAGGAGAAACAGGTTTGTACCTGGACCTTTCTGCTTTATTGTTTTTTATTAGGATGCCATTTTCCGGATCATGTAGTTCAGAATGCCGCCATTGTGGAAGTAAGTGAGCTCCACATCCGTGTCAAATCTCATGATGGCATTAAAGGTTTTCCCAGTGTCCAGCTGTTAGGGTCAAAGAAAGTCATTCAAGGAGCAGAACCATGCACATGTTACTTGACATCATAGTAAAATAAATACTACTAGCATAGTTTTGCTATCTTAAAAAATTGTGATAGAAAGCAAAAGTGAACAGGCACCAATGCTTCTATTCACACTAAACTACAGGAAGCTGCTTGAGAGGAAAGTGGTTTAAGATAAACCAGAACAAACAGTATGGAGTCTCTTTGCACTTGCTGCTTCATTTATAACTGAGAATTTTATAGTGGACTCTGAGTGGTTAGACCAGACTACAGGATGGCTTTGTGCTAATTTAAACAGTTTGTGCATCCTGCTTTTTTATCCTGTCATAGTAAATCACAGAATGGTTTGGGCTGGAAGGGACATTAAGGATCACCTAGTTCAAACCCCCACTGCCATGGGTGGGGAATTTTCCACTAGAGAAGGTTGCTCAAAGCCTTATGCAACCTAACCTTGAACCCTTCCAGGAGAAGGAATCCACAGCTTCTCCAAGCAGTAGTTCCAGTGCCTCATCTCAAATTATTCCTTGTATCTAACCTAATTCTACCCTCCTCAAGTTTAACCCCCTATTAGAATAACTATTTTAATCTCCTTCACTGTCTCAATTCTTCTCCCTATTTTAAGCTAATCTCACTGCCATATGACAAAGCATATGTTTTGAACAGAAAGTTAATTTTGAGTAAAATTACAGTGATTCAGAAAATTCATCACTTAGGTGTCTCATACCTTAATCTGGACATTCATCTGTGGTTTTAGGTTTTCAGGAATGATAATAGTATAACGCTCCCGTCCAGTGAGTCCTAAAGTTCCTGCATCCTCTCCAGGTAAATACTGCAGAGGAATCACTCCCATTCCTACTAGGTTGCTTCTATGAATTCTCTCATAGCTTTCAGCAAGCACAGCCTTGACACCCTGGGAAATATACAACAGGTTGAGTTATTTCATGGTTCAGAACAGTCTTTCTGTAGTCACAAGAAGAAAATTGGTTTGTTTGTGATTCCCTCCATTTAATTTACCAGATACTGGTAGAGTCAGCAGGTCTGACAACAAACTGTCCAGGATGATTTGATTGTACATTAACTTTCACACCTCTCTAAAAGAAGCCTGACTCAAAAAAGTAAAACATTTTCTCAGGAATCCTGCATCTACTTTAACATGTCTTACGCAGTGCACCACTAGTCATTTCCATTACTGCTCCTAATTCAGTGTTGCCCTCTTATAAGCACCAGGGTGCAGTTTAATTAATTTTGAAAATTTGACATGTTAATACAGTTAACACAAAAACTCATTGCCAGAAAAAAACCTCCAAAAACCTAGATGAACTTAAATACCAACTCTCTTGTGCATTTTTCTAATAATGCAAGAAAGCTTGAATCAGAGTTCTTTATGTAAACAGTGTAAGACTGGACGGACAAAGAAAGAAACAGGTATTTCACTGTATATGGATCTGGATTTGGCTCCCATGGTGAAGCTGTGCTAACTTTAATTTTCACTGATACTCTTCTCTTACACTTTCTTGTTTCCTTGCTAAGTGAGCTTACAGATGCTGCTGAAAGCAGACCTATGGCTTATGGGGCTACGGGAAGTGGAAGTATAGAAACTGGCCTTTCAAGTTTGGCCTTATGGACTTCTAGATGAAGATTAGTCAAGCCTTCCAGTTGGAACAAGAGCTATTAATATTAAATAGCTTTTGCCAACTCTACTGTATCTCTTGGAGGCAGCTGAGATTTCAAAATATCTCTTGCCACCAAAAGTGAGAATGAGTTACCCAGGATTTTGTCATAAGCTAGTTGTACTAACAAATAAATGCACTGTTAACACTGTCCTCCTAGTTTACTGTAGCCACTCACCAAGAGGAACGGTCCCTTAGCAGCCCAGTCTCTGGAACTTCCTGCACCATATTCCTTCCCAGCCAGCACAATCAGAGGATGACCAGCCTGCTTGTATCTTTCTGCAGCATCAAAAACGTCCAGCTGGAATAAAAATGCCAAACGCTTTGTAAAGTTTTTGCGAGTGGAATCACAGTTCCAGGGAAAGGAGGGAAAAAAGTGTCCCCACATAAACAATTGAAGCCCACAACTTCCACCAAACAGCAGTTTAAGGATATTGACCACACAGCACTTTGTGGCTTCTAGTCTGATCTCCTTCCTAACACAAACCTGCACCTTCCATTGGTGCTTTTACAGTGGTTACATTCTCCACTGACAGGCCTGAAAGGACCATATTGCATAGGTACATGTGACTGCTTCCCTGAGTCAGCTCCTGCCCCCTCAATTAGCTTTACTTAAAAGGTACTGAAGTAAATGACCTAAGCTGGTAAGAAGGAAAGCCAGCACTAATCCACACTTGTCAGTAAGCCACAGTTTAGAGCACCATGTGTACTTACAGTTTCCCCAGAAGGGAAGTGGATTGTCTGAGGTCCTTGTTTATCAATAAACTTGTTGACCAAGCGAATGTTTGCAAATGTCCCTCTGGCCATGACAGCATCATTCCCTCTGCGGGAGCCGTAAGAATTGAACTCTCGAGGAGTCAAGCTATTAAGGGAAAAGAAGAAAGGAAACTGTGTTAGTTTTGGACTAAAAGCACTCTGCTCTAAAAAAAGGAAGTAATAAATTGGTGTTTCTGAGGCAGGTATGTGTGTAGTTCCCAGCCTAGCTGTAGCACCCGGTTAGCTAATACTTCACCTTTGAGATGTTTTGAAGGAAAAGTAATTTACACATAGCTACAGTTTGGTCAGAAAAAGCAGCTTCCATAATGTTCTCAACTCTTGCCCTAGAAATAGTACCCAACAGTGACGCAAGGATATAATTCACATTAAGTCAGCAGATGCAACACCATTTTTTTCTTAATAGCTGGTGCCTAAAGAGCCTCATTGTTTATACTACTATAGCATCTAGAACAATGGAAGAGCACTGTGCTAAATATCTAAAAGGCAGCAGGAATCTCTCCTGCAAGTTAGAACTACAGAAGAAAAATTTCACTTGCAAACAGAAATATGAGAATGAGGGCACTCATCACTGCAGCCTAACCAGCCTAACAAAAAATGCACTAGAATGTGATAGAAAATTACACTGCTTGCACTGGGCTACATCCAAACTGCAGCTATGACATACAGCATCTGTTTTGTAATGCATGTAGAACTATTCAGATTTCCAAGTTACTGATGGCAGGGGGTCAGAGAGTCCAGAGCAGTTGGTTTTCAATCTTCTTCACTGTTTTAATCTATTCTCTTTCCAAAATTATTAGGTCTAGTGAGTTTTTATGTCAGTGCTGTTGCTCAAAACACCACTGAAGTTGTAAGAAGTGCTAAAATCAGAGAATAAAAGCATTATATTGCCTGTGAAGTCTGAATAAGTCAATTTGGTAAGTCCTTGTGTTGCCTTTAGTTGAACCCCAAGTACTAAACTGACAGACTGGCCATCGAAAAAGATGAACATTTTACAAGACTCCAATCACAAGAGATTTGCCAATTATTGCAGCTGCACTGAAACCTAAACTTCTGGATGTTCTGTAGTGCCTAAGAGCCTAGATATGTGAAATAGTTGCACACACTAGAAAAAATTAATATAAAATTCATTTTGGCACTAACGAAAACAGTCGTTTTGCTTTGATAGGGAGACAAATCTTGATTCCCTTATTTAGGAATAAATGTACAGGCTACTTTTCTTCCCCTATTTCCATAAAAAAGTCTTTAACTCTACAGGGATAACAGATGTACGCACTATTCTACTTCTTACACTTAGTGAGAGCTGCTGAAGTAGCAGAAAGAGAAATGCTTTTCTTTAATTTTTATGTTGTCCGGGCAGCTGTCAAGGTATACAAGTGTACGTGAACAGACAGAAGGTATCTGTGCCTGTTACATGGCATCACAGTAATGGTTTGTTTTCCCTCCCCAATGAATGACAAGAACAATAAGCAGCGCTTACCCTCTGCTGGTCAAATAACGGGCTGCAGGACTATTTCTTGCTATGTTCCCAGCTGGAGATATGTGGTCAGTTGTCACAGAATCCCCAAAACTCAACAGGACATAAGCACCTTCTATTGTTTTTGGGGTCTGAAGACCCAAAGTCTAAGCCATCATAAATACAAAGAAAACAATTAATGTATGAAAAATAATTCCTTTATCTTCCTCAAAAAAGTGGAAATTTCAAAATGAAGTCTCCCTTTTTATACAGATTAGGAGAAAGAAAAAATCCAACACAATTAAAAATCTTTATGTTCTTGAACAAATATGATGCCCTGGCTGTCTCCAGCAAGTTCATGCATGAAGAAAATACAGCAGACAAAAAAACAGTCAAGGCTTCCCATGACACATGAATGAAAATTGAGAATTCCTAGACATTAGCATGCATTAAAGTCTACATTTACTTTAAAATGGCACTGAATTACCAATTCAAACACTGAACTATTTGGTGCAACATGCGAGCAGGCAAAACAGTGCATTTAATTTCCTGCTGCTTTTCTTTGCTTGCTTTGTGAACATTTAGAAGCATTTCAACTTAAAAGGAAAAGGAGACTTTTCAAGAGCCCTGAAGTGAAAGGGAATCCTTACAATTTTGAGATTCACTCATGCCTTTGTATTAAAATGAACACAATAGCACAATTCTAACATTTAAGTACCAAGGCCTCAATAGGCTTTTATGAATCCTCTCAGGCCCCTTGAAGTGGCTTTCCTTCTCCTTCAATATGAGTCAAGATCACTGCACACTTTGGCTTGATTCAAAGGGAAAGCACGTACGTACCAGACCATCAAAGAAAGGAGGAGACTTTATATAAGTAGACTTGGGATTCCAAGTATACAGTTTATCTGAAGGAGCATCTAAGGCATTCCAAGCTTTGTTTACTGTCTGAAAAACATATAAAATACTTTCATTGACTTCTAAGTTTTCAGAAGCAACATAATTACTTCAGAATCCAGGTAAAATTACAAATTAAACTTTAGCAAAAGCCTTATGCATTTTTTAGAGCACTTTGGAAAATGCAAATGCTAAAATAACTATCTACATTATTTTTGGGGGTGTTTTTAATGATTCTATCTATTAAAAGATTTAGGAAAATCCTAATTTCATTACAAAAGAAGAGACATTCATCCTGGTTTTTGAGAATAACCTGTATTATGTACACAGGTAACACTTTATAATTGTCTATTGTTTTTTAAGTAATTTTAAGAAGCTTCCCTAACATAAAAACAATAAGAATATTTTGTTTCAAAGCTTGAGAAAGATTTATAGGAAGTTATTATGAAGTACAAGTCTTTTTCCCGATATCAATCCTATTAGTTAACGCAAATGAATTTTATGTCAGTTGAAAAAAAATCAAACATCTGTGAAGCTGGAATATTCCACCTTCTAGTATCAGCTGGGGTGGCTGTTGAAAACATATCATTTACATATCAGTATTTACATATCAGTAACATATCACGTTACCTTAAAAATACTGTAAGGAGCAATTTTCAAAACATGGCTGTCTGAAAGAATGAATTAATTATCCAGAAGATTTAAAAAAAAAACCCTCATCTGAATATCTGTCAGAACAAGAGCAAAACCTAGACATGAGAAAGGTTAATTTCATTATCATAATCATCTTATTTGATATCTTCAGAATAGCAGAGTACATCAATCAAATACTGCCAAAAGGATTAATTCACCTCTATTTTTTCGTAGACCTCCTTGAACATCCCAGGAATAACAAATTGACGCTCAACAGCCTGAATCTCATTTCTTGTTGGCCAGATATCTTTCAGGAAAATCTTCTTCCCTGAAGCATTTATTCCTGTATAAAATGATATTGTCAATTTTGTTGCATATATTTTTCATTAAGAAGAAAGAGAAGTTTACCACGATGGTCTCCGGCTATGTTTTCCTTGTAACACTCACAGGACACACTTTATTTCACTTGCAAGGATCTAACAAAAAACTGAGTCACAAACTTGATAATACCTGTACATAACTCTTCTTTTGTGACTTCCAATGGCCTTCCAGAACAATTTATAGAATCATTTATGCTGGAAAGGCTCTTTGAAGGTTCTTGAAGAGAACCTTCTTGAAGGCCTTTGAAAATCTACTACCCTGATATAACCAAAAACATGATCCAGTGGAATTAGGGGGAAGCCAAGCCAGAGCATTATTCTTTCTCCATCATCTCTGACTCCTTCTTGCTCTGACTCTTAACAATTGTATAATTTGTGTCCCACGGGTAGTTAGTACTTCAAAGCTCTTCCCTAGGACAAATGTTTCGGAAGTGCTTAATTCCCAAGAGTTTAGTTCATAAGCTGTGAAAAGAAGCATCCCAACACTGTCTTACCTAAAGGCTCTTTCTCAAAGTCGATCCGGATGGTCCCTGCTATAGCATAGGCTATCACCAGCGGCGGGGAGGCCAGGTAGTTAGCACGGGTGTTGGGATGGACACGCCCTTCAAAATTCCTATTGCCAGACAACACACCCACTGCCACAAGGTCTCCCTATAACATGGAGTTTGAGACAAAGATAGGTCAGGCTCTTGCAGAATCCACACACACAACAAGTCTGCAGAGTCTCACTGCACTGCAACAACAATGACCAGTCACAGAACTGTCTCCTGAACAATCCCAAAACACTTCCCACAGAAAAGAATATAGACTGAATTTACTTTGCACAGAGCTGAAAAAAGTCAACACACAGTGCAATACAGCTCAGAACAGCACACAGCAGAGAACAGCTAACATAAATGAGTCGCACAAGAAAAACTGCTTACCTGTGTAATGGCCTCAACAACAGACTCTGGTAGGGGTCCACTATTGCCAATACATGTCATACAGCCATAACCCACCACATCAAACCTATACAAAGTATAAAAATAATGGTGAACAAAAAGCTACCTTGGAGCAAGATATTTAACCACTCAGCAGATGGCAATGGTTACTTTCAGGAGAAACACTGTTTTAACGAATGAAATGCTACTGAGAATAGCATTTTTCAAATGCTCTATTTTTACAACTGCAGTGACTGTCCATGCACACAGAATGGGAAATGCGTTACCTAGCAAGAGGAACAACAGTATAGTGTCATTTACACTGTTTCAAAACAATTAGTCTTGAAAATAACCCATTCTCCTGCTTAAGAACGTAAGTCTTCAAGAAGGTACAGCAGGCCTTCATGATTGGTACAAAGCCAGCCAGCACAACAGCAATGTGTTTACTCAGGCAGGATCACACCATAAGGTACCTGCAATATCTTTTAAGTTGTACAGAGAAATAGTAATTCGATTGCATCACTTGCTTGTGGATGTTAGCTTGGCCAGGGAGAGAGAAATGGCAATAGTTTCTCACAGTGGTTTGTGAGAATTTTAGGGAGTTGAAGGAATGTGGTAACTTGTTAGTATAGACCATCTGCACATGGTGTTTTTCCACTTTGTTTTCCTGTTCTTCTCAAAGACAGTGTGTGAGGAAGATGTTTTTTATTAACTAATTAATCAAGTAAAATGTATCATATCAGTTTATATAAACTAGAGAACTCTTTGTAACAAAGCTTCTTTTCTCTTCTTACAATTGAATCTCTTGTCTGTTCTTGTGTCATTCTCAGCTCAAGAGTAACACTTGTTGATAATGCTTTCAGTTAAGCAGCCATAGCACAACAGTAAGAAAAGCACACTTACCCTAGTTGAGAAAGGTAATGCATAACTCCACTCTCCCTCAGATAGTAAGTGACAACCCCACTTCCTGGGGACAGGCTAGTTTTAATGTATGGCTTCACTGTCAAACCAGCTTCAACAGCTTTCTTAGCAAGCAATCCTGAAAAATACAGAGGATAGCTGCAGATTTTCCTGGAAGTGAGACAGTTTGGTTGATAAGCATGTTAGGAGAGATACCATTACAGAACTGGAACAGCAAAGGCATCAGCAATGAATCGGTACAGCAAGCCGACACCACTAATTCCGTGACAACCAGCTAGAGGACAAGTGCTCTGTTGAACTGTACATCCAGCCTGCAATTTCTGTTCCACTAGAAAACTGATGGAAGTTGCACTCAATAAGATGCACTCACTGGGGCAGCAAGAAGACATTCAAAATTCAGAGCACTATTTGTAAGACAAATGTCTCACAAAAAATGCAATGAAGACCTGTGAAGTTCCTGCTTACCATGGTGCAGTAACCCAGAGAAGAAAAAACTGCCAGCATAGGACTTGCTGACCTCAGGAGCAGAAGGCTCTGAGAGCACCAATGCTGGCCGCCCTTGCCTCAAACAAGTCATCTCACAACCCACAGATTGTTACACAAGTGCTGTTTTACCACTCCTGGATTTGTAATATGCATAGAGATATTTCAGTGGAAAGTCTTACCAGGCACAAATTTATCCTGCATTCCTTCCTTTGAAACAAATTGTCCATACTGAGATGCATGTTCAGAGAACAAGTCCTCTCCAGTTCTTTTCCAGGATGAACATAAAAGAAGCACCAGATAGGCAAACTATGCAAAACCTCACATTCCCAAGCTGCATTCTCCCCCTCACACATGACATTCATTTAGATAAGAAAATAGATAAGCTGTGCTTTGATCCAATGTGATCTCCAGCAGGAAGATGTGATCAAACTGGTTTGTCTTTGCCAGCTGTCTGGCACTTCTGTTAGACATGACCTGGACCATGACACTTTTAAGTGTTGTGTGAGATGGCTTACACATGCAAATTTAAAGAAGTGGTCCTATTCCTGAAGTTGCTGAGATTCCTTAGCTACTAGAAGAATCTGCAGAAACTGCAACTCTTGAATACTTCTGCAAATGAGACCATGAACAAATAGTCATCCTAGGAACTGACAGTTTGACAACCTGTTTGAAAGTGTTGGCCTCTGTCTTGCTGCCTATACCAGTTCGAAAAGATAGCATAGTCAAACTCTCAAAGTTGGCAAGGAAATGCCAGAACTTCAGTTCCTCTGAGCAACATTAATCCAACACCTCTTTAAGGTCAGACTAGGCTATCAAAGTTCCTACAGTACATACCCACTATCCCCACAGACACAGAGCCCCTGCATAGTGCACAGGATATATAGCAGAGCAGGAGTTTGAAACATCTGCTCATATCCTGGATTTTTTTCGCTTGGTTAGTTAATTGGGAACACTGTATGTTTATTTACTTTCATTTGAAACCTCATCCTGAAAGCCAAACTATTGTGTTTCTTCTTGGTATCTCTTTTGGGTATTCTCAACACTGCTGCTTGCAAATAGTTATCAGAGACTAACAGAATTACTTTTTCCTTCCTTGTCAAGGTCAAAACATAAATGCTGCTGTACAGAAAGGCTGCAAAGGTGAGAGTAGCCACTAAATCTGAGCACATACACCAAAATCCTTAGGACTACATTATTGAGGGTGCTGTGCATTACATAGTAGTGAATGCACTCAAAGTGCATTCAGCATCCCTACTGCTTCAGAGAAGGTCAAAAATGCATGTCATTAGCCTGGGAGTCAAACACTAGAGGAAACTATCCTCAACAGGCACAACTGAAGGATACATCCACACCTAGAACTAAGGGAATAGACAAGGCAAACAGAGTCTGCCTGGAGAAAACCTACTTCTTGATCCTTGGAAGAAAGAAATACAATATATTTTGGTGATAATGCAGAAAGGACCCGAGGAAAGCAGTATACTGTCCAGGCTGTCCTGTTAAAGTCAACTGGATTGGGACATCTTGTTCAATTCCGAACTCCATTCAATTCCTCTCAAAGTGGTAAGAAAATGAGCAGGTCTCTCCTTTCCTTCTCCTTTGCCCCACATCTTAGTTGATGATGGACTTTGAACCTTAGAGTTTAAAAGACCTTTGGCCTGGGAGGGGGTGAACTGCTGGTATGTAAAATATGCAAAGATAGATTCTGGTCTAAAAGCAAGTGATAAATATCACCTCAAAAAGCCAAACACAAAGTGACTGTTGACAGCCCAAAAGCTTCCCAGCACCACAGAGGAACAAATAGAAATTATATTTCTTTAACCAGGAAGTAATCCCCTCTGGTGAAGGGCCTTTGTACTGCCCAGTGCACATCCCTTCTGACCTTTGTAGGAATAAAGTCTGCATCCCATGAACAGTCTGACAGACTTGTAAGCCTCTGTGCAGCGATTATCATATGGTGACAGATACAATCTATGTATATGTTTACAGAGGAGAGAAAGAAATATGTAAACATGTAGCCAAGCACCTGGGAAACTGGGTCAAACTTGTCCAGTATAGACTGAACCCTTTGAGCTGACATTCTTCATTCCTATTTTTTTGCCAGAAGCACACATTAGGAATGACAAATTTTCTGTCCAGACTAGTCATGTTAAAAATGAACAATCTTGGGACCTGAAATTTTTACAACCAAGTTAGACTAACTGTTCTGTAGTGGTGCATACCAAGCTCACCTCTGGCTTCCCCTTGGATGCAATTAAGATGTAAATGAAAAGGCTGTGAAAGCTGGCAATCCCTGAGAATACAATTTGCTTCCTCTCCTCACACCTACCATGCCTCCAGACTCTCGTAACAGCTTTAGAGGACAACCGCTAGCTAAATGTGTGTTTTTCACTCTGATAACAGATCAGAGCACCTTCAGAGCACCCCAGAAGATCATTCTGCACTGTGCCTCTTCTGGCAACAGCCTCTTCTTATCTCTGTATATCAGCTTCTGTGCATTTGGAAAAGTATCAAAAGTGTTGCTTGCCTTGTAGAAAAGACAGTGCAGGAAGAATACATTTTTGTCAACTTGTATTTCTAACTACCACTTTCACAAGTCCTTCACTACCCTTAGAAACTAAGCTCAGTTTTAACACTCCAAATGACAAAACCAGCACTGCACACCTTGAATTACATCCGTGTTGTTGCTGACTTTAGGACACACTTTCAGAGCCACAGAGAAACTACTGCACATTGGGCCAATCAGCTTACCTGCACCCAACATAACTGAGGGATTACTGGTGTTTGTACAGCTTGTAATGGCAGCAATCACTACTGAACCGTGAGCAAGCTCGAAGTCATGGCCCTCAAAATTAAATTTCATTATGCTGTTGTGTCGGTCTGGTGCAATCTGGAATCCCTTGAATCCTTGCTGTAGGAGGAGAAAGTAAGAATCAAAATGAGTGGTTAATATAAACATTTTGACTGAACATTAGTATGGGCTGTTTTTTCAGCAATGAAAAGCATCTGTTAGTCACATCCATGCTTGTGCTTTTAGGTCTGATTGTGAAGGCTTGCATCTCTAGTCAACCAAAATTATGGACAAAAATTTTTTTTGCTGGAGATTCTCCTCTTCTCTGCTTACTGGTAAAACAGGCAGTCCTTGCAGAAAAATATATTTGTATTTTCTTCCTGCATGAATATACCCTTCTTTGAATTTCTCAGATGCTTCTTACTCCTGTTACAGATCTTACAGATTCCCGATCACACATAGTCTTAGCACACAATCTAGTCCTGAGATTTTAGCATAACATGTAAAATTTTTAAGCCAGGATTATCAAACAGCTTGATAAACCAGGAGTTGATTTGAGAGGCAAAGGTCTGACAGTTGGAAAAAATAAAAAAGAGCAAAGACCAAGTAGGCACTGTTCATGTCATGAAAACTTACATTTAGAGATCTGAAAGTATAAGATCACCTAAAGGAGTTTGGAAAATGTAACAAACCAAGAATTATGGGGAACTGCTGTAGTTTATGTTTCTTTTACATCACTGGAGTTCTGTAGTGCCTTTAACAAGGGTGGTTACTGTATCAGGTAAAGATTCAAACTGATTTAGAAAACTTAAGTATCCAGGAATATTCATTCAAATATAAATCCAGCTCCTCTTTCAATGACCACTTTTGACTGGATGATGCAGAATGTAGTCATTGTTTTCTGTCTTTACCACCACCATCCAAGAGTCACAGAGACACATGCAGTTCTGCTCTGCTGAACAAATTCAATATTTAGTGCAAAATTACATCGTGGATTCAGGGCATAACCTGCTTGGAATGCTTGGAGAGCTAAAGAGGTGGGTAGTTATCTCAGAACTCAGTGCAGCAGGTATTTTGTCCCTTCTATTAACAACCCCCTATTGTGGCAGAGTTCAGAAATCTCTAGTCTATGTCAAAATCGTGTTAGACCTAAGATAAGAAAGAAATACTACTCCAATAGGGCATGAACATCTTCATGCAAGAGAAGCAACATCACAATTTTAAACTATCTGTTGCTTGTCTCACCTCCAAAACTGCAGTCAAATATCCTCATTTATTTTTCAGTAGGCAAACAAACAATACACGACCCCATAATGTAGTTCCTGAACACCAGACAGCTTTTAGAAGCATGAATTAGTTTGTTTGTCCAAATGTTCCTACTCCCTACCTTGGCTCCCAGACAAGTCTCAAAGTCCTTTTTCATATCTGACACAGCAACTTTGTCCTGAGGTCTTTTTGGTCCACTGCAGCAAGGCACAACAGTATGGAGATCCAACTCAACAACCTGTTCAAGTAAGATAAACAGAGAGTGGTTGGGCACTGCCTGATAAGTTGAAGCCAGGTAAGCCATAGGTATGCTTACCTCTGCTGTTGAATCAATGCTAAGTCTGCATATTGTTATTTGCAGAAATTATTGAAAACACTTGAGAATGGGAAGAGCAGAAGAAAAGAAACACTTCTAATTTTAGACACTGCCAGCTCACAGGTATGGATATCAAAAGTACTGAAGTTATTGAAAAACCCAATGTAACTAAAGCATCTAAGCATTATAAATTATTTTTTAATTTGTCTTTTCACATGCTAGAAGCAGGTTAAAAAAATCATGTGAAGAGATACTGGAACTGATACAAAAGAAAGCAGACTATTCATCTACTCCTCATCCATCCTCCCACTTTGTTTTCGTAAGGTGCTACATCCTTCCAATTCTACTAAGATTTTTGAATAATCATGCAGACCCGAATACAAGTTACAACATAAAATTTTACAGTAGAGAAAACCAGAAATATTCTTGACTTTCTTGGACACAGAGTAAGATCCTAATTTTCTTGCACAGAAAATTAGCTGTGTGCTTTGTGGTTACCACAGAGGGTTTCTAAGGGTCCTGATTCACACTGTAAAACAACTGACTGAACAGAAAAAAACTGCATACAGGGCTTACACACACAACATCCACATTATCTCCACAGCTACAATTCAGTGTACTTTCAGTCTGGAAGGCCTTCTCAAAGCTCCATTGAACAAAACTGAAAGAATCTGCACCAGCTGGAGGTCAACTGAGAGCCAATCTATACCTACATCCAAGTTTTCACACCTGAAGAGCCAGCTGTCTCACTCCACTGGGCCTTAAAATAAGACAGCTGTGCAGACCAAAGCAAAAGCCAAGGAATCCCTTGACTATTTCTTAGTTTCTGTGAAAAACAGACAATTGTCGCAATAAAATAGGACAGGGCATAAAGCAAGGAGCCAGAAAACAGAGTAATTTCTAACCTGTGTGAAGTCCGGATCCTGAGAAGAGTTCGTGAAATCTCTTAGCATTCCCACAGCCTCAAGATACTTTTTTGTGCACATAACCTTTTCTTTGTCACGGCCTAAAATGAAAGCCAGATCCAGCAAAACCAAAATGCAAGTTAAATGCAGGAATCATCATCTGACAGAATAGAGCAAAAAAAGTGCATAACAGGCACGCTGTCAATAGCACTACAAGACTCTTTCAAGATAAATATTAGAGATCCACTAAAAACAAACTGATTGCACAGACTAAGTGGCTTTTGCAGAACAAAATCTTAGTTTCCTATTTTTGTCATCTGGACAGTCTAGGCTCAGGTTTTTGCCAGGCTGCGGTAAGTCTAACACTCAGCTCTTCCTAAACATGCATCCTAATTGCAAAAACTAGTCTCAATAAGTAAATACCAAGAAAAAAATGAACTGAAGCTCAGAAGGCTTCACCTGATTCAATTCCACTGCTAATGTCATATAGACCTGGCATCCTTTCAATTGCCCCTTAACTTAGAGTCTCTTCTTATACTCACCAGTTTGTACCAGGTACCCAATGCTAATATCATCCACTGGAAAATAGGCAGCTGTTGCTCCATACTCTGGACACATATTGGCAATGGTGGCTCGGTCAGCAATCGACAGCTGGGCAACACCAGGACCAAAAAACTCCACAAATTTACCCACTACTCCAACTTGGCGAAGATGCTGTTATAAAAATACAGTGCCTGTTCATCGCTATGTTTCAAAAGACATGAGCATGTCTGTTATGAAATCCTGCTTTTGACTCAGAAATCTCTTGTGAGGATTTCTACAGCCATTTGAAACCAAGAAGTTTTTTCTAAAATAATTCATGAATATGAGGACATAGAGATGTAAAGTTTCAATAATAAGATACAACATAGGACCATATTTCTTTGAAAACTTGCTCTTCCTTTCATTTAAACTAGAGGGCCTTGCAATTGTCTTTTTCTCAACATGATGTTCTAAGAGGAAAGAGAACTGCGTGGGGAGTTTTCACACAGCAAACCCAGGAAGATAGAAAAATAGAGAAAACCAACTGCACAAGTACATGTGAACACACACAACATTTGAATAAAATTATGAAAAAGTGTTGCCTTTTCCCTTTTGAAGGTCTCTCTGTAGACAGTATTCCATGATGAATTTCTGCACTAGATTTCTGACTTCCAACAACACTAATGCTGACCCAGTAATACTCTTAATTCAGTGACAATGCACAGAGTGAGTAAGCATGTTATAAATATATGACAAGAGTCAAACACCTGCACATGAAAGAAATAAGACTGCAATGCTTACTGTCTGGTTTCCAGCTTTTATATTGCCTAATTTTAAGTAGTGACCTCAAAAAACAAGGCATCAGGGTTCTTTTGAGGCAGAGGAAAAAGTGTTGCTCCAAAACACTACTGAATTCCAAAATACCCCAACATATATTTTGTGTGGGTTCTGGGAAACAGATTTGCCTAAAAAAATGTCCTTAATGAGCTGAATCCAATCCACAGAAAGTGGTAAAGGTTTTTAAAAATTCAAAATGGCTACCTGGAAGCACACGTAGGGTTCTTACACATTCTGTACAGCGGCTCTGTCCTACAGAATGTGTTTATCTCTCAGCAGTAACATCAAAATATCAAATCTTGATAATTTACCTTGGTAATGGTGAGCACAATGTCAGTGGATGTCACCAGTGGCTGAGGGTTTCCTACCAGCTTATAGCCAACCACCTCAGGAAGCACCATGCTGATCGGCTGTCCCAACATCACTGCTTCTGCTTCAATGCCACCCACACCTGCACACAACAGGAGGACAAAATGTGACTGTTCAGAAAGATATTAACATGTCAGAGAAAAACTTGTGAAGTCAATTGCCTGATGAGTGCTCTATTTAAGGTGTGAAAGGGGAGAGAAACCATACAGTCTGAGTCTTCTGCTAAGAGGCATTCCTCATCTTGCTGCTGTTCCTGCAAGGTTGGGCTTTTAAATTTCATTTAGTTTCATATTTTCATCCTTGTTCCTAAGTCATTAAATGGGATACTATGTGAATCTAAGGATGATTGGCTTTTACAAGAACAGATGTAAAATTTTTACTTAATATCTTAAATATGTAATGCAACAAACCAAGAACCACTGACATGGCACTGAATATGTGCTGTGAGTGAAACATATGCAGACCATGATTGCTGGTCACCAAACAAAAAATCAGAAATTATTTTGAAAGAAAGAAATGTTACTAAAGAATGCTAACATAAAAGGTACTTGTTAAGACAGAAATATTTTCCCTTATGTCCACTATGTTTCAGCAGGGTTTAGGAATGTGTAGGTGGAAACTGTTGCATAAGCACACCTCCACTATCAGAATTCCAGCTACTACTTAATATTGCTAATTTATTAAGGTGGCATATCAAGATGTCATAGTCATATGCAAAATAACGAAGCCATGATGTATATTATCTAGCAACTTAGCATTAAGCAGACAAGCCATCAAGCAGTTTTATAACTTTCTGCCTGTAGAAAGTCCCTCATATATTTATCTTCTTACCTGAAATGTCCTTCTGCCTTTTGTTTAGTATAATGAATACTAAGCTAGGAAAAACTGCCTGTAATAGCTTCTTATGAATGCCAAATCACTACTCCAATCTTTTTTCCCCACTTAATCTAAGAATAGTTCTGAAAAATAATTTCTAACTTCTTTCATTCAAAATTATATACCTCTGTTAATTTAGAAGATAATGCTGTGACAGAACAAATCATGTGGCTCCTTTCACTGGATGTTGAATAATTCAATTTACATTTAAGTAAATTGAAATAACTGACTGGCTACCACTGACAGTCACGAACCAAGTTCAACATCACCAGCCGCTGGAAAAAATGCTGGATCCAAGAATATGCAAGAATTTAAGCCCATATGCTATAGACTCTGTCCAGCCATACTTTCCATATTCTGGAGAAAAACTGAAGCTAAGTGTCACCATAGGACACGAAAAAACACAAGCTCACACTGCTGTTCTCAAGGTGAAGGTGAAGAAAAAAGGGAAGTTTATTTTCTGACTTCAACATTTATAGTTTTCTAAAAGTGACAGTGGATTGGAGGGTGGCAGTGCCACCTCTCCAATGACACTGGTCAAACCAACAGTCCATCAACTCTCTCTTCTTCCATAAAGGAATGCAAGACAAGGAGTTATTTACAGAAAGTGTGTGAGAAAGTTCGCTACAAGAATGTGAACATCATAAGGCTTAGAAATTCTTAAAAAAACAGGGTGACAGCTAAGAGCTACACTTTTCCAAGCAGCTTTTAGTGCTACAACTTCATCTAAACGATGGCTCCATGCATATGCTGTAACCAAATATAGAATAAGAGATGTGCCTAATCCCAAAGGTGTCATGCTTTAGATGCATTGAAGTTGTTTACCTTTGTATTCTAAGCCAGAAACTCTTTCACCCTTGTTCAGAAAATTTCACACAACCAATACTGCTGCAGTACAAGAGGTGGGTTATTAAAATCAGAAAGTCCTACCATATGTGGTGCTCAAGCACATTCATGAACACCTAACAAATACTCTTTAAAAACACAGTGTGTTTCATATTTGTACAACAGCTGCTTCAGTAGTGCTCCTATCACTATATCACAGGAAAACAAAGGCTCAGCTGAAGTCTTTGCTACTGTATGGGATGACTACAAATACTTCCACTCCATAGTTACCTATTTATTCAAAAATTCATGCACTTCCATTCACCACTACAAGGAAAAATAAATTATTTATACCTATTCCTGTAACAAATATTGTGCAGAGAACTGGTATTAGAGCATCACAGCTATGTTTTACATAATATCCTCTCCAATAATTTAGTCATTCAGATTTAATTTTCAGTACTTCCACCTAACAGATTTGTATCTGCAGTACTTTTTGGATAATCCAACACTTTCAAAGTAGCAAAGTGACACAAGAAAAATTGGATGGTCAGTGATACTTCAATTCTCTTTTTTAATATTTTTGTTTTCTACTTCCTTGTCATTTAAATGCAGAATGGAAAAGAATATATAAAAAAACCCAAACAAAGCCAATAACACGTGTAGCAGAATCATCTGAGGCAGTTATCAGAAAGGGGAGCTTAGTTACAAAGTCATATAACTGTAAGAAGCCTTATCAGGTTACTTGCATTTGGGGTTAGGCTATGTAAGTGTGTCTAGCTGGCACAAAAACCACTTTTCTTCACAGCAGCCCAAACACTGCCATGTTTTAGATTTGTGACCAAACCAGTGTTGATAGCACACCAGAATTTTAGCTATTGCTAAGCAGTCCTTACACAGCATTGATGCTCTTTGCTTTTCACCCTGCCCCTCAGCAACCTGGGGTGGGAAAAACACTGTGAGAGGTACAGCCAGGAGAGCTGAAGAGAGCTGAACAATGAGACATTCCATGCCATAAAACATCAGGCTCATCCCCAGTCAGGGAGGTGGGCTTTCCAAAGTGGCCACTGCCCAGGGACTGGCTGGGCTTTGGCGACTGACTGCCTTTACATCACTTCTTTCATTTCCTTTCCCTGCACCCACACCTCTTCACCTAAACTGTGTTTGTCTCTAGCCATTACTTTAATCTTGCATTTGGACTAACAGTCCTCTTCCCCATTGTGCTAGCAGGAGGAGGGAGGAAGTGACTGGGTGGGGGTGATCTGCCAACGAGGATCAACTCACCAGAGCCCAAACCACAGCTCCCTGAGCCAGGAGACTGCTCACAATACACTGCTGTACATACCCCAGCCAAGCACCCCCAAGCCATCTATCATGGTGGTGTGTGAGTCAGTGCCAACCACACTGTCTGGATAGTAGTAGCCATCCTGATCCATCACCACTCTTGCCAAGTACTCCAGGTTCACTTGGTGGATGATCCCAGAGCCCGGCGGAATAATCCTCAAGTTTTTAAAAGCTTGAGAGCCCCACTGAAACAAAAGAAATTAAAGTAAAATATTTTGAACATGAGCACTGGAAGAACTTTCATTCACTGATTTATTCCATGCAAATAAGATTATTTTTGTCGATACCTTTAAGAATTCAAATCTTTCTTTGTTCCTTTCAAATTCCAGATCCTGATTTTTTTGCAAGCTGTCCGGCCTGCAAATGAAAATTATCAGCTGTCAGAACCAAAATTACCACGTGAATTTTATATCTAGTCAAAGGTTGAAAGAAAAGAAGATTTATTAGCTAATGTGAATGCTGATCCATTGCACCATTTTAATATCACTACAGGCAACCAATTAAAAGGATTTAGGAAATCTTAAGAGATAATACCTGAACTCTGCTTCAAATGTGAATACTAATCTGCATTTGGCAGGCTTAAATACTGTAGCCTGGGAAAAGCAACACTGCATGTTAATGAAATGTGACTTTTCCAACACCAAAACCAGAAGGAATCAGCAAGGCAGTAAAGGAAACTGGAACACAACTGTCCTGCAACTTCCACATTTGTGGTCACTATGATAGAGTGGTGTCTGAAGACCCTGTGTTTCAAAACAGTGTTAACAAATTCTTCACTTCAATCAGCTGCCTGACTTGGGTCTGCAGAGTTTGAAAGAACTGAAGCATAAATCTGACCAATGTTCTCTATATGAGAGAAAAATCTCTACTTTCTTGCATATGTTTTTGAGGTTAACAGAAATAAAATAAGACTGTGACAAAAAATCATGATTTGTAACGGCATACCAAAAATCTACAAGCTGTAAGGAAAGCACCATAAAACATGCGATTGCAGGATCTGTTTGGAAGATTAGTTCAGCAGGCCCATATTTATGTACCTGGGAGGGCAGAAGGACCTGTATACAGAGGTCTTTTATTTCACTGTAGGTCTAGTGAATCCTAGTGCGTCTTTGTATCTTTGTCCTCATCATGCTGAGCATTTAACAGCCTTTCCAGAACTCATGAGGGCCATAGTAAGCAGTGCCTCATGCCCTTCTGCTTGGAGGCACTGAAGCAGAAAGCAGCTCCTCAGAACTGAGCCTAGTGTAGATCACCTCTATTCTTAGAAAAGTGAGGAAGAAAGGATGAATGAGAACATTTCCTTTCTTAAAAACCCCTATAGGGTCAAAAAAGTGTACTAGGGAAAAAAAAATGCCATTTCTGAGAGATTAACAATAATGCAGCATTATTAAAGTACAATAAACACAGGCCTGGAATGAGTCTGTTTCTATCAACAGTTTAGTACAGGCTTTTGCGGCTGATAGATACACCGCAGATAGAGAAAATTCTCCCCCCAACTCACCACAGCCGATACAACAGTCTAACTTTAAAATTTTCTAGTATTTGGAATGTTGTAGTACAAACGCTACCAGTATGTTAGCATTGTATGCTAATATATGTATATTGTAGTACAAATGCTAACCAGTAGAACTACCTTGATGACCAGTACCTAGATTCAATTGACTTACTACCATTAAGAAGTTAAAGAGTGATTTTTTTATTCTTACTGTCTGTTAAAATCCACCTGGATGGAGTGATCTATCACGAGATCAGCAGGACAGATAGGATTTATTTTTTCAGGGTCCCCACCAAGTTTCTTCACAGCATCACGCATTGCAGCAAAGTCAACCACAGCAGGCACCCCACTGCAACAGAAACAAAATAGGCATGGTGAAACAATTTGGAAAAGAGGAAAAAAAAACAAAAAAAAACCAGTCCTGAGATACAGAACAGACAGCTAGTGTCACATACAAAGCAAACTGTATTCCATTTTCAATGTAAGCAAATAATGAGTAGTAACCAGAACTTCTGGAATTTCAACACTTAACTTGTCTAAGAGATCGTACACTTTTCAATATTTCTTTTAACACAGCTTCTGATGCTTCTCTGCCCACACATTCTCAGTTTTCTACTGAGGTATATTCTACCATAATATCTTCAACCAACTTGGAAAACCCTCTTACTTACCTATCTGATTTTGCTGGGTGCTAAAACAAAAAGAGTTCTCTGATGTGCTCTTAAGGACCTGGCATCAATGAGCAACCCACTGAAAAAACTACATTTCTGTAAGAGCATCCCAAAGCAGTAAGGGTTTATGTTTTTAACTCTGACCATAAGGAAGTTATTACAATTTTTTTAATATCAGAAACCATGCAACAACAGCAGTAAAAGGCTTTTTGGTTCCGACTGAATTTTACCTTGAAAATCTTGAATAATTACCAAAAAAATAAACAGGAAAAAGGATCCACATTATCTAAACTGGACACAATTAATTGATATTCAGCAGTTTGACATTCCAGGATAAGCTTTTTGTGAGAAAAATAGGAAATTCTGTGTTATTTTACCTATGGGAATTTGAGGGGAGGGTAGGAGAAAACAGAAGAAGAATTATTTTGTCAACTTATGAATGTTATTACAATTACAATTAATATGGAACAGACACAATATCCTTCTACAGTCTTAGAACAACTAAAGATAAATACAGAATAATCCTAACTAGGAAGTTAGATAATTCTAAACCAGGACAACCTGAATGTAATTGTTGCATGGCTTTTGGAAAGTTGCCAAAGCTGCCTTTTTCAAAAAGGTCCTCAGAGGCCTGTCCAAGAGCTCATTTTCCAGGAATGCAGTTGCTCTGCAGTTATAGGCACATTTTTAAAACTCAGCAGGAGTAAGGGGCAAGAAAGAAGAGCACTAACAGAAGGAACAACGTTTGCTTGGAAGTTCAGCTTCCTCTCTGCTCCAGTTTTTCAAAATATTAACAACAGCTAGTAGATGAAAAATAGCTAGGAAATGAGCACTTCTTTAATTTGAAGTTTTGCCAATTTTTTCTAATGTCTTTAAGTTGAGCTGTACTGGGTCTCTAGCACTTTGAAAACTGCTGAGAAAATGCATAAAGAGATTATGACAGCTAAGACACTCTACCATTGAGGAAGAAAATCAACTGGCAGCGTAGTTGCACTGGGCTTACCATGGATGTACTAAAATATTTTATAAAGACAGAGGACAAAGATACCTAGAACAGTGAGTAGACTTGGAAGTCAAATGTTGTATTAGAACAATTAAATGCTATTGTTCCACCTGAAAATTGAATTTCCACATTGAACAGGGACTATTATATGATTATTACTGACATCTGAGGACTCACTGCTGTAACAAGGCTCCTGTTTTAGACTCCATTAGGTAGGAATCTCAATTTGCATTTCTGGGAAAAATAATATGCTAATTTTTTCAAGAGCAGAAAAGTCTTTACAAATATATTTATAATAACACAGATTTAGAAGAGGAAGAAATTATGTGGGTTATAAATGAGAAGTGAAATAGGTAGAAAATTGAAAGCAAGAACCCCTGGGGAACAAAACCAACCAAACAAAAAACAAACAAAAAATGTGAGAGAGACAGAGAGAGAGAGAAAAAATAGACAAAGAATAACTTCTAAACACTGAACTTCCTCAATTGCATGCAATTTATCAATATCATTTTCTTCCCCCGTTTTGAAGTTTTGTGAAGATATTTACTTCTTGATCTCAGAAAAGTTTTTTTCAATGCTCTTATTCTGAGTGTTTGCCTCTCCAAGTGCTATTCTTTCCCTCAGCTCACCCCTCCACCCCAAGCTGAGCATTGTTGCACTCAAAAGACCCTCCTCCTTGCTTTGGAGATCATCAGACTCACGTGAAGTCTTGCAGAATAACTCTTGCAGGCTTAAACGGTACTTCAACATTCTTGTGTTGCATCACTTTCCAGTTGAGAATATTCTCAACATCTCCTTTCTTCACTAGGAACTCATCACAGTTACGGATCGCTGCTTCCAGGAGGATTCGAATGGAAAATGGCAGGCGAGCTGCATGGGTAAGAGGCAAGAAACAAACTCAGTTTTTACCTTAGGGCATTTGTCAGCAAGTGCAAAGTTCCATGCCAGGGCCAGACAGGTCCTCATTTTCTTTAGGCTTTATTCCAATTATCCAAAGCCCTCTTCCCACCTCCAGCTTTGCCAGGAGGTCAGTACTAACTGACCTGTTCCACTTGATGCTCTCAGCAGGTTTGTTACCTCAGTTCCTGTGACACACTAGACATCTTTGCTGAAGGACTTTTCCATCCCCCATAGCACAGCAACCCTGAAAACATGCTGTGCTCATCTTGTTTTTCTGCAGTTTGTTCTCACTCTTGTTACTGAATACAGACATATAAATGCACCAGGAAAAGCATAGTTTTCTCCCTGCCATGTTGGAAAGCACAGCTTTAGTGGTTTATGCAGTCCCTTCATCTCAAGAGACGGAAGATGAAACTGAATGAAAGTCAGACTGTGCACCTATCAATCTTCTTTTACTTCAAATCAGAAATATTTAAAGATGATGACACAAAATACTATTGGAGCAGTCCTGACAGCTCTACTGCAAGGAATGGGTGTGAAGAAAAAACCCAAACACATCTCAGTCCTTCCTCCTCCAGTCCACTTTAATAATACTTGTTTGATTGCCTCTCAAAATATTCACATTTTAAAATCTTTTGAGAAGTTTGTTCCAACTTTCTACAGAGGGCTGGCCTCAAGACATAAAAGCCAATCTCAGTGAGACCTCATTAGTGCTATTGTAAAAAAACAACATCTATTATTCAGGACACAGTAACTGAGAACAATTTGAGTTGGTTGTTGTTGGGAGTTTTCCTTTGGGGGATTTTGTTTATTTGGGAGTTTTGGGTGTTATTGTTACTGGTGTTGTTTGGAGGTTTTTTAGAATCTTCTCCTGCCCTTCCCTGCTAAGCCATTCCCTTTTTTTGCTGAATAGTACGAATTGCATCCTTTGTCCTTTGAAGAATCTGGAGTTTATCACTCTTGGAATCCTGGAATGGACCAACTGGTAAAACTGAATGTGTATCTGTCTATTCTTTAAGACTCTCTGCTTTTCACCCACCAAGACTGACATTTACTGACTGGTTGCATATCGGAGCCTGTAATGGACATGTGATATTGACATTCAGAGAAAATGCTCCTCCTCTTGTTCCCTGAATTCTCCTTAATCCCCTGTCTCCTTTTGAAACACCAAGCACCCACCATAGATAACTCTAAGGTACAGATACTCAAGTTTCTAAGTCACAGTCAATGGCACAGCACAAAGATTTTTAGCAGTACCACTGAAAGATTTGGGAAATGTCAGAGGAACTAAGGAAAAAGCCTCCTCAGAAAGGATTCTCTAACCACTACTGTTTTCAAAGCTGAAAAATCTTTCGGTTAAGTTCAGTCATACGTATCCGTGTTAGATCCTTTCCAGCCTTTAGCAGTATAAGAAAACTTGTGCTCTTAGTTTTGCCTAGCTCTCCTCAACCACTCAGCAAAAACAAGACTGCTGTGTGCACAGTATGCTGAGGAAATACTACTGCGATCTTGCCAATATTTCTGTCATTCTAAATTTCAATAATTAAATTTGGCTAAAATTTTGTTTCCAAGATTTGCCTTTTGAATTCATAGTTCTCACCAGAGACCAAGTATCATCCAATGTGGCCAAGTCTGTTCAGGTTCTATTTATCAGTATTAACAAAATGCTTCTCTTATGTTCTCAACGTACCATATCTCACATCTTCCAATTTGCTCAGATTAAAGAATTTCTTCAGAGGCTGTTTTGGGTCCAGTGGCTCCACAATCTGTACAAAAGGGTTGCTCATGGTTGTTGAAGGCCCTAGTTAGTGTCCCTAAAACAAAAGAAAAATCAAGGGCATTTTCATTACATTTGTCCTTCATACCAAGTACATGTCCCACAGCCTACAATGCATCTATCCCATACACAAAGGCCTGTACCAGAGAAAAAGTACTGTCAGTCACTCCCTTTCCACCCCAAATCTACTCATCCTCAGAGATAAAAGGTCTCAGAAAAAGACAGCAGTATTGTGAAAAATACAGATATACCCCGTGGTTTAGAATCATAGAATCTTAAAAGCTGGAAACAACCTCTAAGACCATCGAGTCCAACTGCTAACTGAGCACCACCATACCCACCACTAAACCTTGTCCACAAGTGCCACACACACACACATCTTCTAATGATGAATCCATCACTTCCCTGGGCAGCCTATTCCAATGACAGGAATATATTTTTCCTAATATCAAATATAAACCTCCCCTGGTACAGCTTGAGAATCTGTTTCATCCTGTCACTGGCTGCCTGGGAGAACAGACTGTCCCCACCTGGCTACAGCCTCCTTTCAGAGAACTGTAGAGTGGTAAGGTCTCCCCTGAGCCTCCTTTTCTCCAGGCTAAACAACCTCATCTCCCTCAGCCACTCCTCACAGAACCTGTGCTCTGACACCTTCACCATTTTTGTTGCCCTCCTTTGGACACAATTTCACAAAGGAAATTGAATGTCTTCATTATTCTCTTCTTTATGCTGCTTCTAGACAGCCATTTGTGCCTCTGTGACTTACAAACCACCATGACAACACAGTCTCATTTCTAAAGTGTGTTGTGGTTTAACCCCAGGCACCAACTAAGCACCCACAGCCACTCCCTCACTCCTTTCTGGCAGGAAAAGGAAGAGAATCAGAGCAGCAAAATGAAAAAATTCACGTGTTGAGACAGAGGTGGTTTAATAGATAAAGCAAAATCTACAACTGCAAACAAAGCACAACAAGGAATACCTCCACCTCTTCCACAGCAGTTCAGCCATCTCCAGAACAGCAGGGCCCCATCACGTCTCATGCTGATTTGGGAAAACGAACACCACAACCCTGAACCATCTCCCTCTTCCTTCTCCTCACAGCTCTGTGTGCTGAGCATGATGGCACATGCTGTGTGACACCCCCTGGGTCAGTGGGGGTCAGCTGTCCCAGCTGTGTCCCCTCCCAGCTCCCTGCACACCCTCAGCCTCCTCTGGAGGGGTGGGTGAGGAGCTGCAAAGGCCTTGGCTCTGCATAAGCCCTGCTCAGCAGGACCTAAAACATCCCTGTGTTATCAAATGTATTCCCAGCACAGCCCCATACTAACTATTAGGGACAAAATTAACTGTATCACAGCCAAAACCATCAGAAGTGGCATTGATCTAAAGCTTAACTGACAGGCATCTACATTCAAAATTAAAAACAATTTAACAGAACCAGAAAACACTATTATTTGAGACAGAAAGTATTACAGACTAAGATTATAAATGCTATCAGAGACAAAAAGAACTCTCCTAATTTCAGAAAGATTTGTTATGGTCACCACAAGAAAAATTTACATACGCTCTACTGTAAATGTCATTTTAGTTTGAGATATTTTCTTTTTTGTTGTTGTTGCTTACTGATTTACTGGTTTTTGTGGCTTAATGGTTTGCTGCATAAAGCATTCCTCTGGGACCTAGGACTTTTAGGTTCACATACAGAAATTAAAAGGCCCTAAGATAATCCCCACTGCAAGGCCAACTAGCAGCAAGGGGCCTAAATTCACTACAGAATTATCTCTTAATGTCCAGAAAAGGTTAACCATATACAAACTACTTAATGGAACACTTCCTAGGACACACTGAAGACCTGAACTCTGCCCAAGCCTCTTCTGGAAGCGTTGGCTTAGACCAACACATGCCAAGGATCAAGCTAACAATTTAACAGTGAGAACAATTCTCCTGCAGTGCCTGGCAACATTCCCAGTCACGATTAAAATTTTTTTAGCAGAGAGATAACCAAAGGCCTGATTTTCAGATCCCTTGTTTTCCCAGAGACAGACAATTCCTGTCTTCATTCAAGTACCATTACCTTCTCTTGCCTCAGGTTTTCAAACAAGAAAATTCACAACAAGGCAGGAGATACACATGACAGGCCTTGGAAACTGGTGCAAAAGGATGTGCAAAGTCCAGTACTTGTTAAAAACAGACATGGCAAGGCCAAAGAATTAATTTACTTATCTCACCTGCTAGTTTCATGCAAAGTTCAGGAAATACTACTATGTGGACACAGGGGGGGGTTTTAAAGTATTTTCAAAATTCAGGTTTTTTCTTAGAAGACAACCTAAGAGAAATAGCAGAAATGGTAACAAAAGAAAGTCCAGGGTGTAAAGCAGCAAGATAATATAGGGAAAGAAATATTTACAGAATTCTTTCAAAGAAAATAATGGATGTTTCTAGATAAAAAGCTGAATGCCCAGGGAAGCAGGAAGGTCGGCAAATGAACAGACTACAAACACACACACAACCTCAAATATATCATCGTCTCATTTCCATTGACAGGTTATTTCTGAAACTTCTTTTCCCAGCTTTGCAAATACTCACCGTGTACACAAGCCTCTAAAGTTTTAGGTGTCATGCACTTTAACCAGCATGAGCTACTAGCTATTCCTCTAAGCAAACTCTGCTTCTACAGCTGAGCATTAACAAAATGAATTTCTTCCTTCCTCTTCTTGCCAGCTACCCTCCTGTTAAGATTTACTCTTTTTATTCATATCAATTTCTCATGGGAAAGTTTAAGAGTAGCCATAGATAGAAAATATTCGGATATCCCCTGACAGATAAAGCAGATCATTAATTTGATATCACCATGAGTCCACTGTACTCAGTTCACATATTCTTATCCAAGTATAAACTGCAGTTTGAACATTTTCCATCCAAGTCCATGTCTTGGCAAATCACAGCAGATATTCAAGATGTTATGACACATTATCTACATGTTAACATTATTTTATCAGACATCACCCTCTTCCCTGAACAGCTCACAGTACGAGATACTTCAGTACAAATCTCCTCTCATCACTGATTTATGCAAGTAAGCCAAACTGTTGGCTAATCAAGCCCTAATCACAAATTCTTTTCATCTGCCTAGTCACACTGACATGAACAACACTTTTACAAACCTGGAAGCCATTCAGAAATACCTGAAAAGAGGTAAAATCTCTAGAAAAAATACCAACTAGCGGCATTACTGCAGTAAATTTCACAAGACAGGGAAGCTCAGTCATCCCAACTACTATTTCCACACAGTAAATTATAAACCAACTTGCCACAGCACAGAACTCTAAACTAGTGATTTGTCAAAAAGAAATCTGTGGGCAATACTCTGCACACTGAATATACCAAAACTTTTGAAGTCATCCTCGGATAGATACAGGTTAACCTTTTTATTAACTTGATACAGATTAGCAATAGATACAGGTTAACTTTTTTATTAACTTGATACAGGTTAATTTGTGATTACAACAAGGAATATTTATTCGTGTTTTGCAGGCGCTGAAATGTAAATATGCAAACTTGGGTGAGCAGACATCTGTCTGCCTGGAACTGGTGCAGTACACAGGGTCACACACGCTGACCATGGCCAACGTGTGACCACGCCGATACCTGCTCAAAAATACCAAAACAACCACTTGATCTTCTGCCCAACAACCTGAAAACTGTTTGTGTGGAGATTACATTAAAAAAAAAATGGATTATTCAAACGTGAAAATGCAGAATAGCATTTAAAAAGGAGCATCTCATTACTGACACAGACTCATAGAATATTATGAGTTGGCAGGCACCCAAGGATCACAAAGTCCAAGTAAATGGCCCATATGATGTTCTGTTTCACAACCCTGGCATTATTAGCGCCATGCTCTGACCAATGGAGGTAATCTCAAGATACTGGAACCTCCTTAAAGGGTTGCATGACTTGTATGAAGTGTACCAGACAAACAACATTCTGATTTTAGCCCTTCCTTAGTGCCTACTATTAAAAATCTGAGAACACCCACAATCTGGTCCACACTAAAGCTGATCATCTATGAATCTGAACTCCCTATCAATATTGTTTCCCACTCACCTTGTTACAACAATGCAGTAGCTCATTACTGTGCCACCACACTCAATCTCTTGTTAGAAGGCACCTCAATTCACCCAGACTGCGCATTAGCTCACCACAGAAAGTCTGATTTCTGTTTTTTCCCTCTCCCTCAGAGAAGCAGAAGTACAGAAAGATTGTAACCATGAATACCAGGAGGAACAAATTTATCTGGATAAGGCCATAACTTTCCAAATATAAAAAAAGGAAGTAGTGTTTTGCAAATGCAACATCTTGCCCTTTAGGGCAGAGAATGAACCCTTGGCCACAACAGCTGTTTCTTGCTGTTTGTACCCCTATATATGACACAGTTCAAATTTCTCTGGAAACACAAGTTTTACACTGTGATACTCTAAGAAGTCTTTTTGAACAAACAAAATCTTAGTACAACACTCCTCACTTCATCTGTATTGAGTGTGCCAGCAAACTCAGCTTTTACCACGGAGACCTCATATGTTCACCAGCACCAAAAGATCATTGCAAAGATGCCTGTTGGCTGTACTGTCTGTGGTTATCTCTGTGGCATCCTGAAGGACACATCCTCTGATGATCATGACATAAGAAATGTGCACAAGTCCAAGGGGACAGAAGAAAAAGGTGTCTGTCCATCCTCTTCCCTTGTCTTCTCTTATTCGTTAATCAACTACATCAGACACATTCAAAGTACATTAAAGTCTCATGGGGATTTCCATGAAAAGGTTTTAAGTAAGAAACTTAAATTTTTTTATTAAAAAAAAAAAAACCACAGGAGATTTCAAGGTATGTTTTATGTATGCTTTCAAATCTTCAGCTGTTGGACCTTTCTGAGTATCAAACAAACACAATACTGGTCACATCTCAACAACATTGATTGGAAAAGGACTTTTCTTGTTTGACAGTGACTCCTTGACTCTACTTCAGGTCCTTTTTAAAAGCAGTTTTGTAACTTGGAACAAAGACAACAAATCAATTTTACTGAAATGAATAGAATTGAAAAAATACAATAATATATCTTTACACTTGCATAAATTATCTCATGAAGATCACAGAGAAGGAAAAAATGTATTTAGTCTCTTGCTATATCTGAGAAAGTCTGAAAACTGTTCTAGACATCTTTTTCTACTCTCTTTAGAGTTAAAGGTGAAACTGAGCACAGCTAGTCAGATTAAAAGCAGCAATCTCACATCAGAAAAAGAAGTGATTCTTTATAAAAAACACAGCAGCATGTATACTCATTGACTGTAAACAGATCCATACTATCAACAATATGTATTATTTTGGGGGTTTTAGTGATATCAGAGCATCCCACTCACCTCCCACCATGCAGAAAAGGAGAAAACTGTAGCACACAGAGTGGTTTCCTAAATACATGCTGACAGTAAAACTATGCTCTTCCTGTAGTACACAACACAAATGTTTACAGAAGACTCATGTTTTTAATAACCACTTTTATTGCAGAAGTACCTGACAATAAAACAAAGACACAGATTGTTTGATCTGCAGATGGGAAAAAAGGCTCTGGATGAGAAAACTTCTGTCTAAGCTTCAGGGCATAAAGTAGCAACAGAACAGCCATGGTTATTCAGCATTTTAGTACAGATATATATTTAATCTCACTTGGAGAAACATGTTTCAATAATTGCTTTTTCTATTCCATCTTTGGTTTCTTAGTTGCTGTCTTTCCAATTATGAAAGGGTGCCTATGTTATCAATGATAAGAGGTTAATTTGAGACATCACTACATAAAACTAAACACCGGATGTCTTAATTAAACAGATTTCAAGCATTAAATGCTCTTTTTCAAGTATTAAATGCTCTTTTTCCTGAAATATGGGTAAATTCCTGGCCATCACTGGGAAGCACACATTCAGCAAAGAAGCAATTTAATTTCAACATTTTACCAGACTCTAGAAATGCTAAAAAATATTACACTCAGGCAAAGCAAAGATGCAATTTTATCAGTCATCAAGAAAAAGGGGAAGGCTCAGACTTGTTGGTACTTGAAGAAACATGACAAAATATGATGTTTCTGTGATGAAACCTCCAACTGAAAACTGGGAAAAAAAAGAGGTGAGCTGTCAGGACCACCATGGTAAAAGTCCTTTCCTGGTGATAAGGCAGGACATAGGCAATATCCATGGCCTTGCTTGAAAAACGCAACATTTTTCATCCATGCTGAATCTGATCTTACCACCTTTTGATGCAATTATCACTCCTGTGCCCACAAGTTATTTCCTTTGGTTTTGCCCATTCAAATGAGTGCCACTGTATGGATCTGTACTTAGCTGCTAAGTTTGCAACAAGCACCTCCAAATAGCAAGCAACTTAAAAAATATAAGCGGAGCTGCAGCAGAGCAGCAGGATACTGAGTTTTAAATTCTACATCACAACATTGAGCATGCACTTCATGACATTACCAGCAGTTAAACTGAACAGCACTTATTTAAGGGCTATTCCTCATTTCCCCTGGGCCTCTAAAACTTCTCATAGCTCTTCTCATGGCTTCACATTCTACTCAACAAGGAGCCCCCATTTAAAAAGTTGATGACTCATTCCAGTTTACCTAAGTTATAGATGGCATAGCCATGAACAAAGATCTCTGAGGAGGTCCAGCATGTAGGAATTTCCATCATATTGGAATTGCACCATGTTCTGTGCATGCCTACCTTACCCAGAAACCAAGGAAGGAGAATACCCATGTTAAGCATGTTGACAAAAGCCTGCATGTTTTAATGGAAAGGTAACCTCTCTTCAGTATCAGTCTGGTGTTTTAAGTAGTAAAACTTCACTAAGTAAATCCATCCATAATTCAAGTCAGTTTAGGAAAAAAGTCCTAATAAATACATTCATGTGGCAGGAATTTTTTTTGTTTAAATATTCAAATTGTCTAAGAAAAATGTTTTTGTTACACTGGGTAAATCAACAGACAGATAGAGATGACCAGACACATGACAACATAATTACAAAAAACCTCACCTACCCACCAAAAAATGGCAAAAACCCAACCAAACAAACCATAAGCAAAAAAACTCTCAAGCCCACACATGCCCCCAGCATTTGGATAGACTTCAACACCAGAAGTAGAACAAGCAGAGTCTTGTTTCACAAAAATATAAAATGCTATAATTACTCTTGGATGTACAAAGAACAGATGAGTGCAATTACTGTTGCAATAAACACCCATTCCCGTTCTTCTTTTGATTTAGAGAAGCTCTTATTATTTAACACTCTACCTGTAGCAGATAAGGCCACGGTGTAACAAAAAAATGCTGTTCCATTGCTGCTAACAGACACTGATAAGATTTCAGTGTTTAAAGAGACTCCAGAAAAAATCTTTGTGTTTCTTCGTTACACAGAAAGGTCCATCATTACACATAGATCCTTAAAGAGAAGTCCACTAACAATTTGATGACTGAGCAACTATTCTGCCAGTATAAACTACATCAGTATTCCACACGGGAAAAAACGCAGTAATAGAAAAAGGAAGGTTTCTTAAACAACCTCTAGGCAAAGTTTCAGAGAACCCCTTTCAACTTTAATGCTCAAGAGAAACACTGTACTAAAACAAACAGAGCTTTGGATTGCAGATGCTCCTGCTTTCTCCTGCTGCCTGAAACTTTTGACAGCAATGCTAAAATACTTACTTATTCAGATCCATAAAGTGCTAAACTTCCAAGACACCAAACAGGTTGCTAATTGCATATTCCCATAATCTGTGTATTTCATAAGCTGTCATGAGTATTCTGACCATTGCACTTTGTTAGCAATGCTGTATCACACATATTGGAACTGAAAGTTTAGGTCAGAGATCAAGTTTGTGAAATCAAACATTGAGGTCTTAAAGTAACTCTGACTCCAAGTGAGCTGGAAGTTTAGGTGCCCAGTTCCAAAATGTAGATATTAAACTCCTTCACATCATCACTCCAGAAAGCCAAATGCTACCTCCTCTCTCACCTCAACATTGCTTAGAGGGACAGTCAAAACACTGCTCTTGTACAGATCTCACCAGCCTTTGGCAACCCAGGTAAGCACACATATGTAGTGTCTCTCCTGTGCTCTCAGACAGCCTCTGAAATGCAATCTAGTCTTAACAAAATCCAGACCATAATTAAGCAGGTGTAAGTGTTAAGGGAATGCTTTCTCAGCACACTCACCACTGAGTGTCCCAGATAAAAGTAGAGACTAATTTTTATTCTTTGCTGCAGGAAAATGAGCAGCCTTACACCCAAGAATAAAAGGAAGCTTATTTGGAAACTACCAAACACTGAAAAATAAAGTGTTGAAATTTCTTTCCTACCTCCTGGGAGAGCAGCTCTGAACTTTAACCTACTTTCTACCTCTATACAAACTTGCTGCTTTTTTACCCTATGCTAGTACTCTTAGACTGTTCATTAACAAATATGCAGCTTGGACCAGTTTTAACAAAGAACTAGCTTTCAGTGTTAGTTACAAAAAAAAAAAAAAAAAAAAAACCAACATGGAAGTGCTGCAAGAAATGTGGAATACAGAGCATGTGTACAAAGATTTGTTCTAGAATTTTGGTTCAATGTCAAAAGGCATTGGTCTGTAAATTTCAAAAGACTCCTATGAAGGGTGAAGAAATGCAGGAGAGCTGCATGGGAAAGACAAACAAAATGAGAGTATTGCGAATCAGCTCTGTACTCATGCCATTACCTTTATATGAGCTCTATAAACTGCTCTCTCTGCACCTTGAAAACTCCTCTTCTGCAACTTGAAATCTGAATTGTTTCAGAGCTACTAAGATATGTAGGTGGAGGATCCTTTCAGGATGAAGAACTGATGAGAGGATTACTTCTGTTGTGAAATAATCTGACACTGCAGGGTCCTAACTTTCACGCACAGGATTGCAAGAAAAATCCTGAATTTGTTGTCTGAAAATAAAGATAACTTTCTCACACCAAAAACTTCTACCAGTAATCTCAGCAGCTATTCAACTATTTGTGCAAATGAATCCAGCTTTCAAACACCCACAGCTTCGGTCCGCAAGGAGAACAAGTGTGTGTCTGATACAATTTCATGAACTCAAACTAGCTGTTAGCAGAGTTTTCTGGGCAAGATTTCTGGGGAGGCAAATTAAGTTCCACTAAACATTTTAAATCACCTTTTTTATAACAGGTTTCACACAGAAAGGGTAGGCAAAAGAAAACCCCAACAATCAAAATTAACACCCTCTTTCACAAGCATCTGAAGTCCTGACCCTACAGCTGTGGGATGTCCCAATTCTTTCAAGAAAGTGCCAAAAACCTAGAGGAAATCTTCTGAATTAATCAATCCCTAAGACAGCAGCAAATGCAAAAACCCCAAAAAAAAAAAGATCTCATTTTCACACAATTAAGACTCCTCTCTACCTTCTCTATATTTCAAGACACAAAGGGACCACTCTTCAATTAACACTTTTCCATTTGGCTTAAGTAGATTGTTACTCCAAGCAGGGAGTAAATTTCCAGCTCTTACTCTCACAGTGCTACAGTGAGAGTCTATGCTGGAAAACACCAGCAAAAGAGATTTGTTCCATTTCTTACTATTCAAATGTTATTTTTTCTTTAATTTTCTGCATTTATTGTTTTGGCTCTTCTACTATTACTATAAAAACACTTAGTATCAAAGTTGGAGCGGCCAAAGACAACCAGAGAGAAAGAAGGATGCTAAATTACAAATATGATACGACAAAAACCTGCAGTTTGAAAGCCCTGTGGTCTTTTCAATTCAGCAACAGTCTGCATGTTGTTCTCTGTAAAGCATAGCTAAGTGATCAGATTCTTTTTACATGGAAAGCTTCTCCAGGAACCTCCTCTATCTTATAAAGTCTGAGAAGAGTAAAGTATTGATAATTTTTCCAATAAATCTTCACACACACCACAGATCCTGGAAGGCACAAGACTCAGCTGCACTTCCTACTCTATGCCCATTACACTCATCTTACTTTGAAGCAGTAAGTAACAATCCCCAGAAGTTTATTAGGACATTCTGATGAAGCACAATTGCTTTTAAGCAAAGCATTACTAAAATAAACATTCCAGTGTTAATATTTCACTAGGGTGGTCTTCCTTTACTTCAGTTTTGCGGATTGATAAAGCCAGTCTGAACAATAGCAACAGCACTGAGTGCTCAGAGATATTAATTCAATTCCAATTGTTTGGAGAGAGAATCCTCTGTTTTAGACCAAGTTTCCTGCTGATATTAAAAAATACTAAAGTTCAGCTCTCTCTGTCCTGCCCTTTATCCCCCCTCCCCCCACCTTTACTAGCTTCAGAGGTGGAAACGAAATATCAAAGTACAACCTCCAGTTAAAAAATAAATGGGAACTGTGGTGATATTATGAGACGTGGAAACATACTGAACGTGAACAGGGTCTGATCCAAATATACCTGATCCAGTTACTGAACCTGGGCATCTCCACCACCACAGTCCTAAGTCAAGTTAAATTAGAAGGCAAATACCTGCATCTGTGCTATGACCTCCAGGACTGTTACAGAACACCTGCACCTGCTGTCTGTGCCATGAACATGAAACAGATTATTTTGTCACCCAAAATTATTAAAACCCAACATTTTATAGCCATCATCTTCCAATTACTTTATTTCATCCTTTCCCTGTCCTACCTATGTCGCAGATCTACTGAGGTTTTTTCCAACACAGAGGAGTTGCTGTGTGCTTAATAGGTATACTTCGCACTATCCTCCACTATTTAGATACTACTGAAATACCAATAGACAAGGCTCGAGCAGTTCCAGGAGGAAAATCAATGTTAAAGCTTCATCTACATGAGGACAGGGCAGCACAACTTCTCCTCCACGCCCGCTCTTCTCGAGCTAAATCTATTCCTCTTTCACCGCTCTGCAAAAGCCGCCCCCTGTACTCCCTGAGAGCCGGCCCCAAGCAGGGTGCTGGAGATTTCGCCAGCCGGGGCCCGGAGCCGCCGCGGGGGCCGCACAGCCCGCCGCCGCTACGCGATGGTGGCTCGCAGAAGCTGCTCCGCCAGAGCCGCCTTCCCTCCGCAGCATCCAACGACTCTCCCCAGCCGCTACCGCGGGAGCCGGGGCCGGGAGCCGGCAAGGTCCCCCGTCCTGCCAACGGGCCCTGCTAGCCGCCGGTGCCCGCCCTCCGCCCGGGCCCGCTCCCGCCCCGGCTCTGCCCCGAGGGGCGCCCCTCCACCCCACAACCTTTCCCCGCGGCCGCCGGGAACGGGCACGCCGCGGCCGGAGAAGCGGCTCCCAGGCACCCGAGCCGCCGGCGCCGGGCGGGGAGAGAAGCGAGGCGGCGGGGCCCGCACTCACCGGAGAGCGAGGAGCACAAACCGCCGCCGCCGCTGCTGCTCGCCGTCAGGGGCCGCCGGGCGCAGGCACAGGGAAGGGGCGGTGGCGGCGAGCTCCGCCCCGCGCCCCAAGGCCGGAGTGGCGGCGGGATGGCCGCCAGCCGCCCGAGCGGGAGGGAGGGAGGGAGGAGGAAGGACGAGCCAGCGGATGGCCAGCGCGGCGGAGGGGGCGCGGGGCTGGTGAGCTCACCCCTCCCTCCCGCAGCCCTGGCCCCAGAGAGAGCCGCTGCTTTCCTCGGCCAGCCACTTTCACTGGATGGAGGAGGAGGAGAGGGAGCGCTGTGAGTGTGGAAGGGTGGGTAGGAAGGTGGTACCGAGGTCAAGGCCAGATCTGCTGCGGTGAGAGTTATCGGAAAGACGGGCACTGTGACATGGGCAGCAGGGTGAGGCAGTGATGTGCCTTCCTTGTGCCGACCGTAAGTGCACCATGTGCTCACGGCCCGAGCGCCTGCCCAGGCTTCGGAGTCCAGAGGTGCTGTCAGTGAAGCCTGGAAACAGGTGTCGCTCAGGATACCACCTGACACACAGGGCTGCATCCTCATCCTGGAGTGGGAGTGGGACGTCCTGTTGTTTCTCTTGGCAAGAGGAGAGCTGATTGTCCTGGCTGTTGGCAGAAACAGGCTGTTACTTCCAAGCTGGTCAAGATCAATATCATGACGTCAATATTAAAGAACAATATCAGAGTAGAGAACATCCTAGAGGACATAATTTACATCACCCCCATGAGTCTTTATCAGTGTCCAGCGTGTTCCCAGTAGAAGAGTATATGGTTTGGGCCTGAATAATGTTGAGGAATACATTCAGTGCAACTAGTCAGGGTACAGCTGCAGTGGGACAGCACGTTGAGCTCTGGAAAGTAGGAGCCAGAAGTAAGAGGCTAGGAACTGGCACTGACCCAACAAAAACCCTGTGGCCCAGCCAGGTGAGCAGACACTGAGTGACACAGCAGGAGCCAATGGTTCAGATGGAAGACCCCAGGCTTTCACACACTTAGATTGTGAGGGTATAAAAGCCCAGGGTTTGCTTTGCTCGGGGTCCCTCCTCAGAGACACCAGCCTGCACTGTTATTTTGTCACTGCACCATGATTAAACCATTGTAAGAATCCAGGAGTCTGACACTCTGTCATGGGAAGCCTGGGGTCCAGCCAGTAAGGAATCCTGGTCTGACTGGGTGAGAGTGTGGTGTGTAGGGAGTCAAACAGGGCACCTCTCAGCTCACTGGAGCCACCATTGTGAAGTGACCTCTGTTCCAGCTCACATGGTCGCATGGAGTGTGCCTGCCAGAGTGGTTCCTGGATAGTAAGACAGGAAACTTTGCTTAACAATCAAGAAAACTAAAAAGTATCTAATTCCAGGAAAATAATTGTATACATAGTAAAGAGAAGTTGCATGTAAGGAAAGTAAATATTCTGTAAGTCTTGGTGAGGTCTTGGAGGTCACTGGCTAGGAGACATGCTAACCACTGACAGTTGGACTAAAAAAAGGTCCATAATGTTTTGGTTTTACCTGAAGAAAGCTTAGGCTAAGAGCAAACTGAGTTACCTGCTAGCTTTGCTGCAGAGGAGCAAGTCTCAAGTAAGTGAAAATGCAAGTGCTTAGCTCAACTTGTAAAAGAAGGATGAAACATAGAAAATGCCCATGATGTCTCACCTGGATGTTTGTGGGCTGGATTCCTGCACACTGACCTGTGCTGACAGATCCTCCTGCCTACATACACTATCCAGCTGGAACTGTCAGACCAGAAGAAATCAATGGGAAGGACCCCAAGATCTAGCAAACAAGATACATTGAGTAGGATTTTTTTTTAAACTTCGTATGGAAATCCTGGCTTTGACATACCTGGTGTTGATTTCACTGGAACAGTTGAGACTTTTAGGGACCATCTGTAGTTAAACCTGCTATTCTCTGACCTAATATCTCTAAATAGCCTGTAATCTGCAACATATAGTACTTTTGAGTTATTGCTTCCAGGTTAGCCTGCTTTCTGTTCAGGAATAATTCACTTGCACTAAGTTCTTCTTTTAGAATTCTATTGGTTTTTAGAACATATGATTTCATTTACCAGATGGTTAACATGGAACTGGACATTAATTCATAATATTGTTTTCAAACCTTTGGCCAGAGAGGTTCCTAAGACTGAGTTTGGCAGAACACAGTTATGTTTGTAGTTTTGCTTTTGGCTCTTGAAGGTGGAAGCCCATGTTTCTACATGACACCACAAAATAGTAGATTACTCTGATGGTCTGAAAAGCCAGAGAATTTCTAAAACCTCTTAGAGCTTTAGATGTTTCATTATTTGATAGACATTTTTATTTTTGTATATAACTAATAGTAATAAAGGCATTTCAAAAATGTTCCTCTTTGTGGGATTAAGTCCTATAATGCTTCTCTGGGTCACTTCCTTTAAAAATAAAATTTTAAAATTTTATTTTAATTTGGTTGTTGTTCTTGCTGTTTCTAACAGACGAGACTTTCAAGGTCCATGTATATCACTAAGTTTTGAATCATGAAAAAAATCCTCCATACCTAGATACCAAAGCAATTGCTGCAAAATCTGATTGACCTAAAATCTCTTGGACAAAAAGCAAAGACTAGTGAAAATAGCAGGTCAGCAACAGAAATGGGAAATCCATACATCAGCTCTGACTTTTCCCAGTGCATATCTGTAAGGCTTGTACTTTCTGTTCTGCAGGGAGGGAAGGCCCCTGAGGTTGATAGATAGTAGAAGGGAAGATTCTGTGTCCCAGAAAGAGAGAGACAACTGCTTCAGTCTCTGCTTGTTCTTTGCAAGGACACAGAGGCTATAATGGGATTGGAAGACAGGCTGTTCATTCAAGGGTTTATGGCAATGCTGTCTGAATGTTATTGCTGGTGTTTCCAGCATTTTGCTATTCTTCTCATTGGGCTCAGTTTACAATAAGGTATCTTATTTAGCACATGACTAAAAAAGTGAGGGTTTGCCTTTCCCCCAAGGCTGCCAGGAGGTGAGAACTATATTAGATCTATTGTTTGTAAGAAGATGTTTACTGAAATGGGTTCATGGGTTTAGGATCAGATTGCAAGGATGTCCAACAGTTTTCTTGGACAATCGTGCATTGTGCTAAATCAGGATTAAAGAAAATTATTTTCTGTTCTTGCAGTGAAAATTGATGCAAATAGGAATAACAATACCTTTCATGTTGCAATCATGTGTATTCTAGAGTGCTTTTAGGGTTTTTCATTAAATTATTTCACAATAGATGAGGAACTATGTGTCCTTTGTCCTTTCTGTCTTACTGAAATCCATTTCCAAGAAGGTTTGTCTAATATCAGATTCCTTTTGGAGTGCTCTTTGAGGTTATTCACCAACATCCTGGAAGTCCAGGGAGCATATCATATCTGTTCAGTTGCTGACTTCACTATTGTGTCTCAATATATTTCACTCTTTCCAATCCTGTCAAGAAGTTTAAAATGCTTTGAATTGCCAAGAGATTGTTTTCAGCTTGTTACAGTCAATAAAGCCCTAACATGCAGCAGTAGACTTCAGTGTTGTAGCAATCTTCCATGCAGGCTCAGCTGATCACTGTGCCTGCAGCAATCACAGGATTGCTGCAATCACAGGATTGCTGCAATCATTCTCAAGCTGGGCTAGGATAGGTCTGACAGGGAGGCAATAAACTTGAGCTGGCAGCCTAGAGGACCCAGCTTTGGAGCAGTCAGCAAAAAGAAGTGTCTGCATGTGTCCTGCTTTTCCTGGCTCTCTGTAGTATAATGAAAAAGCTTGTTGAGGTTTGCTCTGGAGTGCTGTGTCCCTATAAGCAGCACCTTAAGGGTATATAATTTAACATACTATGTTCTACAAAACATATTAATTTATATATTCAAATGTGTTCAACACTCAGTAAAAGTGTTCCTGACTCTGGGAAGCTATCTGTGAATGAACTGAAGAGACAGTGAGACAGTAGCTTGCAGGTTATGGCTTACAGCTTGTCCTGAGCACAATATGTTTGGAAAATATGTTTGGTGGCTCATGAAGGAGTTAGTGGTGAGATTTCATTGTTAGTCATGACTGTTTTAAGCTGTTCAGATTGTAGGAGTAGAAGTCTGAAAATAGAGAGTTTGAGAGCTACCAGATGACGTCTCAGAAATACCATAGTAGATTCTGATTACTGAACTGAGGGCCTACTGCATCTCCCTCTTTCATTAGATGATTGTGCATCCTCCAAAGGAAATTCTGTGGTTGGCATATTTTAATAAATGTTATAATTTGCTTCTGATCTTAGCACTGGTTTCCTTAACTGTCTTTCTTTAAATGAGTCTTCAGAAAATTGCAGTTACATTTACTGAACTTAATTTTCAGCAGCAAAACAAAGATTAAAGTTCTGCCATCTACTGGTTAAATGGGGTTCAGCGGAGGCTTGTTGTCGCTCTTGTGAGAGGGCATTGACTTGGGAGTTCAGATCCTCCTCTTAGTCCCAGGCAGAAACTCACAAACATGTATTGTCAAGGAATACTACTGTTTTCTTGCAGAATAAAAGCATTTGTTTGACTGTGCCACAGGAACCGAAGGAAAGGGACTTGAAGAATAAATTGTCTGAGACAAGTAAAACTCTTCACTGCCAACACTGCACCTTCAGCACCAGACTACGTAATGCTTTTGGAGAACTTCTTCCAAAGTAGATCATCTGTGATCAGCTTATAATTGCTGTACAGAGCACGAGAAAGAAAAACTGTTTGCACCATTGAAGTGGAAGGATTGTTCTTGTCCCTTTCAAGAGTAATGATATAACTTGCAGTAAAGGCAGAAGTCTTTGCTGACCACCAGTGTCTTTCCTCGCATATTGGGAAGAGTGTAGAAGACTAACCCAGACTAGACTCCTGTGAATGCTCATTTGAAAACAACCCATATTCAAAATCTTATTTAAACCTTTGGTGTACAGGCAATGTACAACACCCTTTCACACAGTAAGCCTGGACTTACGCTGTTCTTAGTTTGTGTTGCAGTAGCACTAACACTCCCTTACTGAGCTCAGGACTCTGGCAGAACATGTTACCCATCTGCTAGATCAGGATGAAGTGGAGAGTAAACTAATCCAGAAAGCTGGTAGAAGAAACAATCTCTGGAGCCCAGGCAGTTTACCATCTATCACGTGGCTAGTCTAAGATAGCAGTTTTCACTTTGCCACTGTACATGTCTAAAGAACTTGCACACGCAGTCCCTAACCCTTACCTAAAAGGCACCTGTTTCCTACTACATGCTTGCTACATGCATTTGGTGACTGGTAAATGTAACAACCTTGGACATTCACTGCAGCACTACCCTTTCATTCCCTGTACTGACTAGTAATTGCTTGTAGTTGCTCTGACATCTAAAACTTCATTAAAAACAATTATAGAAAGCACATTATAGAAAGCAATAGAAAACATCCTTTTTGAAAAGAGGTCCACATTTTATGCTGCCTATATGTACACATTTTGCTCAAAGAGCATTAAAGATGGACAGAAGAGCAGTAGGAATTCCTTTGCTGCACACTAATGGTAGACTTTTTCTGTAACATTTTACTTATTGTTATGCCTAAACATGAGAGAGTGTTCTTAACTACTTTTCAGTGAAAAATTGGATACTGCCTATTTTCCCAAGATGTTTGTACTAGTATTTTGCTTTTTGATTCCTCAATTTTCCCCCAGGAAAATTACCATGCTGAATAAAACCAGCAATCACAATTAAAGAATAGTTGCTCTACTTAGTTGCTTCCAAGGCTTCTTGAAGAAAGGAGATCAGATCTCCTATGACATGGCACAGTCAGGATGGATGCTTCCCTGACATATTTTCCTGCCTCTGCGGGTAGAGAGCAAATGCATCGTGATGGATATACCCTGACTGCTAGTGCAAGTGAGAGCACAGAGCTAAATTACATCTCACAAAAGTTGTACTTTTCACCCATTTGCAAGTAGTTCAATTCTTTGCACACAAACATGGAAGAAAGGGATAACATAGCAAAGAACACAGATGGGCTTTTTTACCCTGTCTAGATGTCATGAGAGTAGGAAATCCTCTACTACTCCTCTATGTGCAAATAGTACCTCTATTGTTAATCTCTCTCCAGTGAACAAACTGCCTCATTTACCAGAGACCTTAATGAAAAGCTGCCATTCTGCCAAGAGAAAGCTATCCAATGGGATCTCCTATGAAATGTCCTATGAAGTGTTACCAGGCCCTCAGTGCTTCATTTCCACCCGTGAAATCTCATTCACCCTTTTTATTCCTAATGCACTTCAACACTTCAGTGCTTAGATTTCCATTGTGTCAGTGGTCTGTGGTGGGAATCTGTTGCAGCAGACCTCTTGTTAGGGGTAGAAATGAGCCAAGACACAGATTCTCATTTAACAAAGTGAAAAGGGTCTCAGTTTATTCTTCTTTAGAGCCTAGCCATCCTGACTCTGACTACAGCAAGCTTCTACTGTTGGTTTCTCTGGCAGATTCTGACTGCTGGCTATTTCCTGCTGGAAAATAACTCCAAGTATTTCCTTGCTGCCTCTGACCACAGACTTTCACCTAGCTCAACTATGACTGCAAGCCAGTCTCTTAACTCCATCAGACTCAGACTGACCTCACAGCAGACCTTTTTCAGCAGCAACTCTCTTTCTTGTTTTGTTCTTCTTTGCCTCTTTGGATTGTTCCTTATTCCTCAGGGCTCCTCTACCTGCTCAAGGTCTTCTTCCTCAAGGCTCTCCCTGACTGGCCAACCCACCTCTTTTATCACACTTATCCTTATTAGTCACAGCTGCAAACCATTAAGGGCAAGGCTTTTCTTTTTCTTCCGTAATTAGAACTACTGGGACTTATCAGGGGCAAGGTCACCTATATTTCCCCCTTTTAATTAAAAAACATGTTTAAGTAGACATATTTACATGTTCTGCTTAGGATTAACAATTATACAAATATTTAAATAAAATACCTGTGTTTTACTAGCATATAAAATTGCTCTGTTTCTGGTTCTTGAGCTGGCTTACCTCTCCGTTGTCAACCTGATGTCTCACAGCTCTCTGTGGTCACCATATTGATGATTCTGTCTCTCGGAGCTCTGTTGCTGCTCCCCTGTTGCTGCTGGCTGCTTTAGCCACACCGCCCTGCCGCGCCCTCGGGTTGGAGCAGTGAAAGAGCCGGGGCAGCCAGGGCCAGCAGGGCGCTTGCCAGTGCACCCAGCAGGAGCCAGGGGAACACGGCACTGCTCCAGGGCCCTATCGGACTGCAGCCGTACCTCTTTTTACAATCGGAACCCGGATTTCTGCAGCTCTTCTCCCTGCTATGCTATTTCTCATTTCTCACAGCTCTTTTTTGGCCACTGTCTCCCTGCAACTCCAAGCTGTGTTCCTTCCTATGACTCAAAAGCCATATTTCTCCATAGCTCCTGGCTGTCTTATCCTGGGCAACTCTCGGGCTGCCTTATCTCTGCCTTCCTTCTTATCATGTCTTCTCGCTATCACGTCAATCACATCAGGCATCACGAGATGTACCGGGCGCTCTTCTTCAGGTATATGTCACAAGGAAAACATGCAGAAGCAAGAGAACTAATGTATTCAGGGGTTTACTGTTCCTCAGTCATAACCAGCGAAACAGTGCTGCTGATCACTCCATGCTGGTTTGGAGTCTTTGGAGAAGTCAGATGCAAAAGTAGCAGAAGACCTTTTAGAAAACTTGGCTAAATTGTTTAGTTTAATGGATCTAAATTCTCATGAAAGGGTGGCTTTCATATCCAGAGCACTAGAATAGTCCAGCAGGGAATCGGGAATACACAGACATCCAAAACTACACCAGTTACCAGTACTACTACCCTGTGGAGAGAGCAAAACTATAGTGAATCTCAGTATCACTTGCACTCAACAGATGGTCAGGGCTGTGCAAACATGCTGGTGGAATACTCTTTGTCCCACAAATACCACAGTGTAGCTCAGGCAATACTACAATTTCTCTGCTTAAAAAATAAGACCAGCGCATCAGTTGTTTTTATGACACACACAGAAATATCCTTCCATAGAGAAGGGCCCACCCTTCGTGCAACCACTGCTAAAATTCACCTGGTTTCTGTTGTTGGTAGTTCATGGAGGAAAACTAACAGTATGAACAGCATTGTGTGAACAGTATCACACAACTTCGCTGAAAAAAGACCCCCTGTATAATGAGTACCTAGATAGAAAAGGACAGCTTTTCTTCAGAGTTCCACCCAAGCAGACCTCATCCTGCAGGGGATTGCTAGGAAATCTTTTAAACCGTCTGATGGGAACTGGGGAAAGTAATGACACAGAAGATGGTCAAGAAGACAGCAGTCCTATTGAGCTTGACTGAATGTTGTTGTCATTGGCTGCTGTGTAAATCTGATGATTCAATGACTCTGAAGACACTTTTGGAATTTGAATCCTGTTTCTTGGCTTCTAAAAGAAGGGCTCTTCTGGTCTTTTAGAAATGATTGTTGGAATGTTTATACTGTCAGTATATATTATTTATGGGGGAAAGAAAAAGAAAAAAAAAGAGGAAAGCCAACAAAAAGTAGCCAAACAAACCAATCAGAGCAGTTGCTGGGACTGATTAAACAGTCTTCAGTTTCTGATGCACTGTTTCCTTTTGCACAGTCTTTCAATAAAGCATAAACATGGGGCTTGTTCTTCACGGCCTACCAATACCATCTCTGCTCTGAGAAAGCCTCCTTGCGTTCTGCCCTCTTCCAAGGCAGATCTTGAAAGGCAGGGAAAGCAATTGAATAATTGATTTGCAATACTGGTGCCAAAAGTACTCTGAGACAAGCCAAGCAGCATAATGTGAGATGCACATCCCAGAGACTGATACAAGAACTTGCTTCCACTGCCATGAGTAACATACACACCTTTCAGACTGCATGCTCCTCTACCTCCTTAAGATCTTCTTCCTCAAAGAGGAAGGATCTCCCTGATCAACCAATCTACACCTTTTATCACAATTACCTTTATTAGTCACAGCTGCGACCCATTAAGGGCAAGGCTATTTAATTAGTACAACTGTGACTTATTGGGGATGAGGTCACTAATAATCTCTTCTTCTACAGCTACAGGAATCTGCATGATTCATGGTTATTCTGTCCTGTAACCAGCCTGTAGGTGACTCCCTGGATTTGGGATGAGCTTTCAGCTTCTTTCCAGGCCCATCACAGCTTTGGTGCTGGAGGTGCTGGTGCCTGTTCCCATATTGGAATGCACAGGTGCAGTGGTAGGCCCATTTTTAAGTTGGATGCTCATTTCTTTTGGCCCATGGGGAATTTGAAGACATCAGTTCTGCAATAATAAGGGTCATTGCCCCTTTTCCTCTGGAATGTTACACTGTTGTCCAAGCTATAGGCTGCCTTGCACGCCTTGAAAATTTCTATCAATGACTGCCTGTTGGTCCTGTTTGGTTATGTAACAGAGAACACAAGCAAGTTTTAAATTGTTTTACTTGCAGCATAGGCTGGAAAACTCACATTCTTTCTGAAATCTTGAACTAAGTTACACATCGTGAAGTTTCATCTGTATAACAAGGTGATGAAGCAAGTCAACAGTACTGCTGGAACAATATGGGGAACTGCTTTAATACCAAACTTGGATCTAACTGTAAGGTTACCCCTGCTCTGAGCTAGAGTCCTCTCCTATTCCACATTATTCAATGGAATAAACACCTACAAAACCAGTGCTTGCAGCAGCCTACTCGTGAATTATCTTTCCATTAATCAACCACGGACTGCACTCAACAGAACCCATTTTAGTTACAAACTGTTAGAGAACAGAAGAAGGAAATGTAGTGGTAACCAGGGATAGCAATTGGGGACTTGGCACATAACAGACCAGTTTATTTTTTACAGATAGAAATACACTGCTGCCTCTCTTTCTGTTTTCTTTATTGTGGAACATAGCATTTCCAAGTCAGTGCTTTCCTGATCAGGGAGTGTTTACTTCTGTTCAGCTGTCCCGGAGGAGAGCAGTGATCCACTGGTGAGGGGCAGCTGGTTTTAGCACAGCACTCCCATTACAGAGGACACTAAAGGTGCACAGAAGAGCTGCTGAAGACTGTGCTGGAGCCAGCACGACAGCATGCCCCTTAGCACCAGCCCAGATACTGCTCCAAGAGAACATGGGGAGCCCTGCAGGTGTAAGGTTATATGCAGTGCCAGGTTCCTCCTCCCAGGGTGATACTGAGAAGGTTGAGGTCTGGCTGAGGTGCAGGGCTGAGGTACAGAGCTGCCTGGTGCAGAAGCTATGGGAGAAGGCAGCAGACCACATAGCACCAGGGAGGATGAGCAGGAAGGCAACAGGATCCCTCCAAGGAGGTGCCTGTGCAGAGGTGAGTGCTGGAGCCCTCTGCAGCAATGACAGGGGCAGGACTCTGGCTGAGTGAACAGCACTTTGATTCAGGCATCACCGCCAGTCAGCTCAGCTGTGCACACCCAGAGAACTGTGCCAGGCCATTGACTTCTCAGGAACCAAGGAGTCTACACCACAACTTATCAGGGCCTAACAGAACCATCCTGAGCAGGACTAGGCAAAACTAAAATTGCTGCGACTGTACTCTTGCACCAAGGCAGGTTAACTACAAAAATCAACCATCTTACATTATAGACATGTGTAGCCCCACCCTTGAGGCCATTGTGTTCTCCTGTAGAGCAGTGGGTTGTAGTAGTTTAATTACATTACTATTTAATTATCACTCAATAATCGTTTAATTATAATTTGATAATTATTTAATCATCAACAAACCCCTTTAACTCCACAGTGATGTCTTATTTTAAGAATTTATCTTCAATAGCTGCTTAAGAGGTGGGACAGCTAAAAGGCAAGGCTGGACTCTGTAGTAGATTTGGACTAGCAAGGTGGGAAAATTGAGACTCTCAAGGTGGAAATGTTGGGAGCTTGTGACTCCTGGCAACAGGAGAATGACTCCTCCTGGTCATGTAGGTATGAACTGAAGGCACTCATGTGCTATACTGTGGCAACAAATAAACAGAAACAAGCTTGGTTGGTAGACATCTGAGCCCCTCATAAGGACAGAGCAAGTCATGGTGGCTGGAGATTACTTTTGCTGACCTCTCTGTCTCAGAAGGTTTGCTGCTTGTCAGGGCCTTTGATCTGACAAAGCCCACAGACCACAACCTCCTGTCATCCATGTGGCCACCAGTGACACAGCCAAAGGAGGATCTCATGCATGAACACATCACTCTGGAGTCTAGCATACATGGTATTTCTTTACATTCTTGCTGGGAATAGATCTCTCCTGTAGGCCAACAGGTACTGTCAGGCATAGAAATAATTGAATAATAGAATAATTACACATATATACATACATTAAAAAGGGTGTTTTATTTACTGGGTTTCTGATATATTATTAGAGTGTAGAATCAGAAATTGCAATGTGGTTTTAACAACAAGACTTGGACATTTTCAGAGTGCACAACTCTTACTAAACCTTAACAGCAATCTGTTATTCCATATGTGGGTGTTCTGCATATTTTGCATGTCAGAGTGCATTAAGGTACTCTATTAATAACAATTGTTTTCATGTTCCCTAGGTCCAGAGAGAAAACATGACTAAAGACGTTAAACTGGCAATTCTTTACAAGAAAAAAATAGCTGTTTTTTGGTTGATTGGTTGGTGTATTTCTCCCAGAGAAATACAACAATTTGCTTAACTCTGAGCAAATCCTTTATGTACTCTGTCACGAAGTTATTTGTTCTAAAACTTAAAAACTGGAAATAAGCTATTAAATATTAAAATCAGTGTATTTGAAGCACAAATAACTTGCCTGTCCTATCATCATGTTTGCTAGCTGCCTGGGCCTTAAATTTCAACCTTTTGACTTAGCTATGTTGTTACACAGTTTTCTTTACTTTCAGCTCTGATATGGTTTATTATTTACTAAATCTCAGTTTTGTTAGCAGAACTAGGGAAACTCCTGAAATAGTAAGGCGTGTAAATGCTAAAATAAAGTATGAGTTCTACAGTTATGTCTGCTTCTGATAAATGCATCTATGTTTTCATTAAATACTTACTACTGCTAACTATAATGATTTTGGTGAAATAAAGATGGTTTTCTTGATGGGATTTCTGTAGGGGTTTTTTCCCCCACAACAGATGGATGAACTTGTACTGAAGGACTTTCTTCTAAATCTCTGTACCTATGTGAAAAGTGCGCATATATTTGATATATAAACATTAATACATAATTTTGTTTAGATTATGCAGTCTAATGTGTCCCTTATTACAACCTTTATTTGAAAAGGTATAGTTAATCTGGCAACCAAATAAAAAGTTGAAAGACCTACCATATCTTATTGCATAACTTGGAACTGATCAAGAACTTTTCTGGCTTTCCATGGCAGGGCTTTTGCTTCTCTTATTCAGGGGCTGTTGGTGCTTTTAACTAACAAGTCAGCACTTGATTTATTTCTAGTGTGATTAGAACAGTTTTTTTAAAGACTTTCTTTCAGGAAGGAAGTAACTGTAGAGCTATTATGAAGAAAAAATACCCAAACCCAAACTAATTATGTGCTAGGTACTAACCCTTTTTTCTCTCTTTGGTTTTTTTTGGTAGTGTAGGTATAAGAAACTGAATTTATCTTTTATTTTCCATTTCAAGACAAAGAGGGCATAAACCTGATCTAATACTTTTATTGTCTCTTCAGCTGTGAGACTTTGGGGAAAAAAAGAAAGGTAGCCTATTTAAATGAACATCAGGATTTACCTTTAATTCAGACATCACCAACTTGGAGAGGTGAAAAAACTGCAAATCTGAAACCTCTCTTGCCTAGGAAGGTGATACTTCGTGAGCCACTTCCTTTCATGTGCAAAAAGAAGCATTATCCCTCAGTTTCCAAATATTGATGTGCTGGTTTAAACCAATAAAACCAACCCCCCTGTAGCTCTTCTTCCCTGCTGGTTGCCAACAGGAGGGCACATTCAAAGCTTTGGTTCTTTGAAGCCACAATTTATTTTAAACTTTCCTTTTCAACCTCCACATATGGTTTGTGTCATTCCTCTCTTTCAATTACTTGCAGTAATGAAGGGAATTCAGAAAACAGAAGTCAACAATGCAGAAGATTTCAGTAATCTAGAAACGCTTTTGCTTATGGCTCTATGGGACAGGTACCACGGGATTTCACCCTTCCACAATTCACCAACACATAAAGAACACATTTTATAGGAACAGAAACTTAGCAAGCTACTCCAGCATTTGGGAAGCTAATGACTCCCACTCCTATCATGTCAGTGGATGGATGAAATTGTTTGTAGCACTCTGAGAAACAAGGAAATGGGAAGGCCAGGAGAGACCACTAAAAAACAGCACAGCTCCATCTGCTTTTCATCCACTACTTCCATATTAATACAGTCTTATAAAATCCTCTGGATCTCACCTGGACCTGACATGATTACTTATTTTCAGGTTTTTTGAAGCTTGCTTACAAATAAATTGCTTCATGAAATAATTGAGTAACTGAATTTCAACAGTCTGAGTGACAAAAGAGCTCTGGTATAATGAACTGTGTTCCTTAAAGGATAAAAACATGATGTGATGTTGACACTACATCAAACTTATTTAATCTTGTACATAAATTTTGGATGATGTACCAGAACTTTCACTTCTCAGTTGCAGCAAAGGCTTTCTATCTGTCACAGTATGTTTTCTCCCTAGATCTAAAGAGTACAAGAAGGTTACAAAAGGCTCAGAAGATCCAAGGTGCAAAGTTTGTTCCATTTATCAAAAACACCTCTACCAAGCCAAGAAACTTGTAAAAAGGACAAGTTTTTTGTACCGCCTGCCCAGGAGTTGTATAACTTGAGTTTAATGAAGTTATACAATCCAAAGTGCCACAAAATGTTTATCAGGATGTAAAAAGAAGTAAATTTTCTTTTCAGAGGCCTTACATTTTTTTTCCTAATCTTGTTTCACTAATCTTGTCAAAACAAAGACAATGGATGTTCAAAGAATTTTATTTGTTTTTATCTTGAGGCACTTCTTTATTTAAAAAAATATAAAGGTATACCTAAGAAATGGTAGTTTTATCCTGTTGGTTTCATCTTTCAGTTACCAACCTGTCAAGCAACAGCTCCTGCATGAGAAAAAAACCACTTCTAATAAGTTATCACATTTGTGAATGTGACAGCTACAGTAATAATTCTTTACCTCACTTTTTTTCTACTGTCTAGGGCAGCAGATGTGCCACACATGTGAAATGGAGAGGGTGGCTAGCCTTCCACTGCTGCCACACTCCATGGCCACTGGCAGCAGATGTTTTGGCAGGCTTCGCTGATGACAGCCCTTGGATGGTTTAGGTCGTTTTCACAGGTTATACAGATTGCTCAGAGATAAGATGAGAAATTAAAGCACAGAAAGTTTAGTTCTTGCCCCTGTGTTACAGCTTATAAGTATTTATCTGGAGAGTAAGTTTGTTAAAATATAGCCACAATCGCACAGTTAATTTATATCTAAACTACAAAAACTACCATTCTCCAGTCTTCTATCAAAGAAACCTTGTAACTACCTGCCTGGATAAGTGATTCAGTAATGTAAGTAATTATTTGTTAACTGAATGCATTTTCACCTTTTTATAAAAAGATTAATTGATTACTTCCTCAGGCTTTTGAAACAGTCAAATTCTGATACAATTATAAGGTAGTTCCCCAGATTGTAGGAAAGACATGTTCATATGAGTTCCAGCTTTCCAAATCTTGGGCCTCTGACTCTTAAGAGGGGAAAAACTATTAGGTCAATACAAAAGAAACACATTTAAAGAGGACAGGATAGGTTGAAAAAAAGGCAGGACAGGTCAATGGAAAGCCCCTCTGCTTTGACTGCATTTAGGGTAAAGAGGTTTCTCCTCAAATCCAGCCTGAACACCTAGTTTGAAGTTGTGCCATTTGTCTCTTGTCCTTACAGTGTGCATGCCTGTAAAGAACCTTGGTCCTTCCTCATAAAAAACCTCTCTGTCAGTAGTGATGGGGTGCTAGGAGATCTCCTGGCAACTGTCTGTTCTTCAGGCAGAGTCCTGCTCCCTCAGCCTTCTCTGCATGGGATAAGTGCACCATCACCTAGCCACCCTCATGGTTCTCCACTGAACTTGCTCCAGCAGTTTGTCATGCTCTTCCTTTATGGACGTCAAAGCTGAATGCAATAGTCTAATATTGTAGTGCTGGGGAGACAGTAATAATCCCTCCTCTCAGCTGACTAGCTGTGCTCCTGGACAGCACAGGATACTGTTGATCCTGGTTGTTGCCAGTGTGCACAGCTGGCTCATTGACAACCAAGACACCCAGGACCTCTTCTGCAGTGCTACCCTGCTGTCTGCTCATTTGGATGTCAGAGAAGGTGTGTCCCCTGACAGACAATCATGGTAACAATGATTGAGAGGAAAGCTGATGTACTCAACAATTTCTTTCGCTGCAGTCTTCAGTGGTAACCCCTTTCCCACATCCCTTGAGTGGACAAACAGCAAGATGGGGACTGTGGGAGCAAAGTCTTTCCCACTCTAAGTAAAAATCAGGTTCGTGGCCACCTGAAGTACCTAAAAGACTACAGGAGCCAAGGAGATGCATCCTAGAGTTGTGAGGCAACGAGCTGATGTAGGATGTAGTTGCCAAACCCCTCTCCCTGACATTTGAAAAGTTGTGGCTGTCAGGTGAAATCCCAGGTGACTGGAAAAGGGAAAATGTTGTACCCATCTTTTAAAAGGGTAGAAAGGAGGACCCCTGGAACAGCTGAGCTGTGAGCATCACCTCTGTGCCTGGGAAGATCATGGAACAGATCCTGCTGGAAGCTGTGCTAAGGCACATGGAGGACAGGGAGGTGATTTGGGACAGCCAGCACGGCTTTACCAAGGGCAAGTCCTGCCTGGCCAGCCTGCAGGCCCTCTGTGATGGAGTGACTCCACTTGTGGACAAGGGAAAGGGAGCAGATGTCATTTATCAGGACTTTGACATGGCTCGCCACAACATCCTTCCCTCTAAAATGGAGAGAGATGGATTTGATGGGTGAACTGTTACATGGATAGGAAATTGCTGGCATCCAGAGGGTATGAGTTCCCTCTCATACCTCAACAGCTCAGAGTTCCAATGGACATCAGTAACCAGCAACCAGTGGTATCCCTCAGGGTTTGTATTGGGACCATTGTTATTTCATACATTAAGTGCATCCTCATCAAATTTGCAGGTGATGCCAGGCCAAATGCTGAGGGTGACATTCCTGAAAGACAGGATGCCCACAGAAGCACCTGTACATGCTCAAGAAGTGGGCCCATGGAAATGTCATGAGGATCAACAAGGCCAAGCTCACGGTGCTGCACCTGGGCCAGGACAACCCCCAGTATCAGGGGACAGGCTGGGCATGAGCAGATGGAGAGCAGCCCTGCGAGAAGGACTTGGGGGTGCTGGTGGGTGAGAGGCTGGACATGACCCAGCCATGGCACTCCCAGCCCAGAGAGCCAAACGTGTCCTGGGCTGCATCCAGAGCAGCGTGGGCAGCAGGGCAGGGAGGGGATTCTGCCCCTCTGCTCTGCTCTGCTCTGGGGAGAGCCCACCTGGAACCTGCATCCAGCTTTGGGCTCCCAGCACAGGGAGGACATGGAACTACTGGAGTGGGTCCAGAGGAGGGACACCAAGATGATCAGAGGGATGGAGCATCTCTCCCACAAGGAAAGGCAGAGAGAATTGGGATTGTCCAGTCTGGAGAAGAGAAGGCAACTAAATGTAGATTTCCAGTACCAGAGAGGAGCTTACAAGAGAGCTCTGGAGACTTTAAAAATAAATAAAGGTGAGTATTGGCAGAAGGAGGAAATTACTTCAAATTGAAAGACAGTAAGTTTAGGTTGGATATTACAAGAAAAAAACTATATTCTGTGGGGGTAATGAGGCACTGGAAAAAGTCACCAGAGATGCTGGGGATGCCCCAGCCCTGGCAGTGTTCATGGTCAGGCTGAATGGGACTTTGAGCAAATTGGCCTAATGAAAGGTGTCCCTGCACACGGCAGAAGAGTTAGATGATCTTTAATGTTCCTTCCAATCCAAACCAACCCTTTGATTTTATGGTGGGATTCATTTCTTATATCTGTTCAGGGATTAATTTCTTATGTCTGTTCAGGTCCCTGTAGATGGCAATGTAATGTCTGCTCCCTCAGCTTGGTGTCATGTGTGAGCTTGACATCCCTTGACAATACTGCTCTCCGTCACCTTCTCATGATCTTGATAAACACGCTGAATGCCCAGGGCGCAGGAGAGACCGCTGTAACACTCCTCCCATTATGGGCCTCCAGGGAGAGTTCAAGTATAACCCATCAACCCCAACCTTCTGAGTTCAACCATCCAGCCTGTTTTTTACCCATCTCATTGTCCACCCATGCGGAACCATAACATTCCACTATGGATACAAGAATATTGTGGGAGACAAGTCATAAACCTTGCTGAAGTCAAGGATACACTAGCGTCACCTCCTACACAGATTTACACATTTGCCATGGAAAGCAATCAAGTAGGTTGGGCATTATTGACCATTGTCAAATCCAATATTGGCCGTTCCTCTGTCTTCTTCCCCATGAGCCCAGAAATGTGTTCCAAGAGGCCTTGTATTATGATTTTTAAGAAGACTGAGGCAAGGCTGAGTTTGTGGAAGACAGGACCCATCATTATGTGCTTTGGCTGATTCACTGCCTTCAGCAGGCACACATCTTCAAACACAGAGGTTTCACACTGCTTCCCTCTTCCCTTTCCTCCTGTGTATCTGAGGCTTTGTACAGCCTCTGTGGTATCTTAGATGTTTTCTAAATCATGTTTGTAGAAGCAATTAGAAGTATTTGAAAGCTTATGTATGCAACTACTCACTCTTTCTCCCACCATAAAAAGTCGTATTACGCTTTCTTTGGTCTCTTAATTATTTATACTGTTTCTCCTTGAGAAGGTCAAATCCTTCTGATCATAACTACTTTCATATTCACAACGCAGAAAGGAGACACACAGTAAGAGTAGTAGAAACTAGAAGATGCAAACAAATTTTAGAACTTCACTGTTGGTCTACAGGACAAGGATTTATTACAGAAGAGGTTTATTATACCAGCTTATTACACCCTTCACCAAAATACAGATAAATCAGAACCAGGAACAAAAATTTTAACTACCCTTTGTTGCTTAATGGAGGTACCTGGATGCTGTTTGGAACAGCTGAGTGGAGATTCCCAACACAAAGCTGAGATCAAGACAAGTTGAGATACACAAAATCCAAAGTGATAGCCTCCTTTCTTGTCCCACCCTACTCCATCCATAAGTTACTCAACATAATAAATCACAGAAACAGAGGCATTCCAGAGACTAGCATCATAGAAACATCCAGGTCTGTAAACATTTTCCAAACTAGCAACAAGAAGGTTAACTGAACAAAGGACAAAAAAGCCCTGTGTTATGGAGGAGGGAGACTTGGCAGAACCCTTCATCTTTCCTCATGAAGTCAGAGATGTTGAGTGTAGAAGGCAAAACCTATGGCAAATCATTTTCTTCTGCCAATGCATCATCACATATCTTCCTGAGGCGGAGCTTTGTGTGCTCTAAAATGGTATGCCAAAAAGATAAGAAAACCTTCCAGATTAATGTGGCAAAACACTGGATGTCTTACCTCTGAGTCCAGAGAAGGGCAATGAAGGTGGCAAAGAGGCTGGAGAACAAGTCTTCCAAGGAGCGGCCGAGGGAGCTGTGGCTGCTCAGCCGGAGAAAAGGAGGCTCAGGGGTGACATTATCAATCTCTGCAACTCCCTGAGAGGAGCGTGTGGCCAGGTGGGGACCGGCCTTTTCTCCGAGGCAGCTAGAGACAGCAGAGAGAACCTATTCTCTAGCTGCGCCAAGGGAGATTTAGGATGGACGCTAGGCGGAGTTTCTCCACAGAACGCGCGGGCAGAGGCCGGGCCGGGCTGCCCCGGGAGCAGTCGGAGGCCGGGCCGGGCCGGGCTGCCCAGAGAGGCGTTGGAAGACAGGCCAGGCCGGGCTGCCCCGGGAGCAGGCCGGGCGCGGCGCTGAGGGCGCGGCCGGCAGGGGGCAGCGCGCACCGCCCGCCGGCGCTGCCGCGGCGCCGCCCCCGCCCGCCCCCGCCACCGCCCCGGGGCGGAAGCGCGGGCGGGCGGGCGAGCGGCGGCCGGCTCGGAGCGCGCGGAGCGGGCGCCCGGCGGGAATGGCGGACGGGGCGCGCTCGCTGCGCGGCAGCGGCGGCGGCAGCGGCGGCGGCAGCCCGGCCTCCAGCCCGGTGCTGGGCGGGAAGGGCCGCACCGCGGCGGGGGGCAGCAGCCCGCCGGGCCACGCGTTCCGCAGGGTGACCCTGACCAAGCCCACCTTCTGCCACTACTGCACCGACTTCATCTGGGGGCTGGCCGGTTACCAGTGCGAGGGTAAGGGGCCGCCGGGGCGGCGGCGGGCGTGCGGGACCTGCCGGGGACGCGAACGGGGTGAGGTGGGGGGAGGAAAAATTGCCTAAACCCACTGCTGATAAAAACTCTATTCATAATTAGTATCAACAAACTATAGTACTAAAATCTAATTTTAAAATCTAGTGCAAAACCACAGTACTAAAACGCAATACTGAAATACATTAATGAAAACAGTGCATTCCATCACAAAAAGAAGTGTCTAAAGATAGTAATCAAAATTCTAGTAATAGCCTTATTATAACAATCGTAGATTGCAAAAATCAAGTCTGAAAACTAGAGTAGTCCTGAAATTTCTGTTCCTATTTTAAATTATAGGAGTAACTAATAATAATAATAATAATAATAATAATAATTATTCCTAACAAAAATATCGTAAAACCGGAGATGTGTCGCTGCTCACTCGCGTATGGTGACACCGGTGTGTGCGGTGATCCAGCAGTGTCCCAGCCCATCCTGGGGCAGACACGCTGTGAGCCACCATGCACCCCAGCGAGCTCACGGATCCATCTCAGGGGCACCCTTACCTGCTGAAATGCCTGATCCCATGGGGAATCTGTGTGGTGTTTGAACCTTTTAAACCTTGGCTGACGCCAGGAAGGGGAGAAGGAATTGCTACGTTTCCCTGCTGGACTACACGGCAGCCGAGGTTCTTGGAACGGATAAAAATTGTAACTTGTTCTGATGCATCAAAATCTAGTGGTGTCATAGCAAAAAGAATGGGTCTCTGTGTCCCTCTTTAAAGGAAAACAAACACAGCACTACCAACAACAAAAAACCCAAACAAAACAGCACAAAACATGATATCTTCATGAGCATATGCAGTCCAGCTGGCTTGGGTTGGAGCTCCCAGGCCGGGTCCAAAGAGTCAGGTTGTACAAGAGCCTCATTGTTTGGGTGGGTGTCAGACAAGGCTGTAGGTGTAGAACAAGTACCCTGCAGTTCTTGAAATAGCTCCTGCCTTTTGTCATTGCCAGGGGTAAAGAGAGTGCTGGATTAAGTTGGGTGGAAGTCATGTTCCTGTGTGGTGCAAAGCAAGTCTTGCAAGGGTGGTTTTATTTTTGCTTAAAAGTTTTCTGAGAGAAATGTTGTTCTGTCTGTGTAGCATAAGGTCATTGCTTATCCTAATAAGCAACAAAGCTCCAGGCTCACATGATAATACCTTTCCTTGTGAAAATGCACAAAGCCAGTCATCTGTGTTCTCTTCCATCACTGACTTAAAAAATGGCAAATTTTTTGAGTCATAAAACTGGGCATTTAGGTGCCAGTTTGTCAGTTAAAGATCTGAATAATTTTGGTAAGGCTAACAGGTAATGCTTGCAAAACATGAAAATGCAAGAATGTCTCAATTTTTTTCTTATCCACTCACATAAAACATACTTAAAGGTAGTGTATTCCTGCAAGTTGCATTTAGGATTTTTTCCTAGTTTTCCACTGTAGTTGGTGTTCTGGATCTTTTCTTCCCCTTTGGCTTTTCCAGCTGAATTATGGATAAGCATCTTTAGCATCACTTTCTAATGACCATGTGCTGATGGGGCACTTCCAAGCTGCATGGTTAAAATAACTCTTTTAAAACTACATCTGAAAATTCTACCCAAAATAAGTCAGCTCCGTGGTGGGTAATACAAGACGGGGGAAATAATCTCAGTTTCTATTAGCTCTAACGCTCTCTGCTCAGAGTGGGCAGAAAAGCCCTATAATGGCACCTGGCACATCAGTCTCCACTGGGTGAAGAATAAGAATTGGGTTTTTTTGTTTGCTTGGATTTTTTTGGTTTTTTTTTGTCCTTTCATCTGTTTTCAACCAGCCATGCTTAGAGTCGTGATTGTCTTTCCAACAACTTGCTGCTAAACAACAAATCTCAAAACCACCTGATGGATCGTTTGCTCATGTGTCTGCTGTTGTCAAGTTCCAAGTTATTTAATAATGCTAATATGATTTCTTAAATTCCATTTATCTGTTACCTCCTTGTCACATTTACTTTAGCTAATGGAGTTTGATCACTGCACTTTAGAAAGTGATAGAAGGAGTGCCAGGCTGTTAAATCAAAAAAGTAACTCACCCAGCTATTAGAGAAGGAAATGTTTTCTGTAGACTTGAAAAACATGGTAGATGATTGCTACCTCGTTTTTTTTCTCTGCAGAGAGTCTGGGTTTGCAGGTGTAATTGCAGCTGTCTTTGGACTCGGTTTGATGAACCACCCACAGGCTTATGAAGCCATCAAAGGGCCTTTTTCTAAGTAGATTTGCAGTGGTTGCTCTTCCAGATCTGTAGGTTCAGATGTTCAGTCTCCTGATGCTGTTTGTGTTGACATTCCCTGAAGCTGCTTATTACCAAAACAGAAGCCTTCCAATCTTTGAAGGGAACTAAACATGCTCATACTGTGACTCCTCCAGTTATTGAAAGGAAAGGAAAAAAAAAAAAAAAAAAAAAAAAAAGAAGAAGAAGAAACATACCAAAAAATCTCACCTCTTATCTGTCATTAGTTTGAGTAGCTGTATGGCCTAAATCACCTGGATTTTTGTTTTAATTGTGATTGAACTTTAGACTCTTGGAGAATGGCATCTTCTATGTGTGAATGATAAAGTATTTTTCTGTTAACTTATCAACTACTCAGTAGACTGGCACATCCCCGTGTGGCTTACGTAGCTGTGTAGCAAAAGTACAAGAAAACAGAATGAATTCTCAAAACATTCTCATAGTGGAAGCCAAGATGGTCCTTAGGTTTTTTCTGTGAATTCCAAAAAGTTTATGGAGGAGATGCTCTGATGCTCTCCCTAAAAGGCATAAAGTGCCCTGCATGTATTCTGACTGTTTAAGATACTGTTTCCCACTCCAGTATGGGGGCCAGACCACTGTCACCAGCACTTTGTATGGGCTTGAAAGTACTCCAGGGGAGAATTGCAGCTCTCTTACTTAGGCAAGATATTTTTACACGTGAATTTTATAGGGAATGCAATACTCTTCCTGTATGGAATAGGTGTCCAGTTGGATCTGAAGATGTCATGTATTAAGCTTCTGTGCACATGTTTATGTAATATCAGTACCAGGCTTGCATCTGTGGTTTATTCACATGTCCTCCCCACCCTGACAAATCTGTTTTCTCTAAATCTTTTGTAAAGAACTGTTTTTCTTACCACTTTGCTATTTGTAGCTGTGACTTCCTTAGATAAGTAAGTGTATGTGTGACAGAAAAAGTGAAGCTTGAGTTGTAGCGTGGAAAAACTTCTCTCTTATATTGCTCTTGCTTTCCTAATCATGGTCATTTCAGGTTTGAGTGGGCTTAAATTTCCTCAGGCTTGCCAAAGAAAAGGCAGTGTAAATGACTGAGGTTTTGTACATGTGTGTACGCATCTTAAAAATGAAAAATACTAGATAGATGAGGCCTGTATAAGAACTGCAAAGACAGCTCTTACTGGTAGTTCCCAGTAGGACCAATTTCATACACTAAAAGGTAGCTAACAGATATTTTATACTGGAGTTTGGGATTAGTTTCAGCCACCAAGAAATACATTTCTTTTCACAGTGCTTTTATTTTACATAAAACACTTCAAGAATAAAAATGAGTTGGACAAATTGTGGATCTGTACATGTTTGGGGGCTACAATAATTTCCAGTTCTATAAAACTTTATAATGTAAAGTCAGTTTGGTTTACTTTGGCCAAGGACAAAATGTAGGGGATTTAAGTAATAAGCAAGTTTGATTGAAAATTTATAGTTGTTTAACCATTTTAGTTTTTATATCTATGTATTTCATTAGAATATTTATGGGAAGCTGCAGTGGTGGATGTCTGTATAGGTATTTGAGCAGATAGGGCACCTGTCTAGATACGAAGGCTCTAAGTCAAATAATATTTTGGGACACAACATCTTTATTTTCTGGTTTTGTTTTGGGGGGAGGAGTTGAAGAGATTTGGGGGGTGAGGAGGGGTGGGTTAAATTTTTTTTTAGGCTTCTAAGCAGACCATCCAAACTTATTCCAAGATGTATAAAGCTTTGTTTCTCTTAATCTGATTTAGATGTTGGCTGACAACACCACAGCTTTTCCAGAATAAAATGTAAACGATGGATCTGAGTTATATTTATGACATAAATCTCAGATTTGGCAGGACAGCCAGAAAGCTGCTGTAATTTATATGGGCATGTCCCAGATAAGGACAAGCCGTGTTGTTCCTTGTTGATTTAGGAGAGCTTGGAGATGTTCAGACAGCATTTGCAGCAGTCTTCAGATGCATATTTTGGACAAATTTTGTATGCAGTCTATTAAACTTAAAGGCTGTTCTAAGAAAATAGAGTCAAATAGGGAAGGTGTGTTAAAGCTGGGAGTTTGTTGCGATATGGAAGCAGTAGCAGGGAAAAAGGGTACAAGGAGCAGTCTCCTTGGACTCTCATCCTTTCCAGCTCTGTTGTTGAGATAGGCACGTGAAACATCCTTGACCCTACAGTTTTCATTCAGATCTGTTTTGAAGGAAGTGAGTGATATATGAGATTCCCCCAAGAGTCTTAATGCTTGCAGTTCAAAAGGAAAAACATATTCTTCCTTCTTGTGATGAGCTTTGCTTGCTTTTGGTGCGTTACCACAATACAATTTCGCTTCTATCCTCCAATCAGTTTGTGTTTTCAAGACTTTGCTGCCTTTATTCTTCAGTGGTTTTCTTGCCAGTGGTGGGGCCTTTCTGTGAACAAGATGTTGGATGCTGAGATATTTGAGTGAATGTGACTTTGCTGCATTTGAAACTTAGATGGAGCAATCAAAGACAGTCAAAAAGGAAAAAAAAAAAACAAAACCACACAAGTAATTCCACAAAATAAAACCTTACACAGAAACTAGGCTCAGTTCAGCTGATATACATGTTGAGAAAAATGTTTGGAGCACTGATTGACACATAGAAAAATGCAATTTACTGGTCTGTATTTGAGGGATAATCCATTTTATACTGAAGAGACTTCATGCTTTTCTTTTCCCTGCCTCCTTCTGACAGTGCCTCAGAGGAAAATATCACTGTCACCATCAGTGATGCAGAGAAAAGGACAGGGTGCTTCGTGAGAATGCACACAGCTTTTGTAGCTGGAAGCTATAGTTTGTGTTGATAGCATTAGCTCAGATTTCAGTCCAGAAACTCAATTAGGTAGTAAATAACTACCTGCAGAAAGTGCTAAAGCCTGTAATCCAATACCAAGCCTTGCACAGCACTTTCATATATCATCTGTGTTACTGCCTCAGTTTGACTCGTTAAGCAGTGACAAAAGCACTAAGGAAGGTGCTCATCAACCCATCATGGTCTGAAGTGGCTGTGGCTAGTGCTCTGCAGGTTCTCTTTCTAGATGATAATTTATCAAATATACCTTAGGCACAGTATGTTCAGGTGTTTCTCAGCCATCTTCAAGGGTAGTACCTTGGACTCCTTTTAATCTTGCACAAAATTTTTCAGTCTTTCTCTGATAAGGTTCACACAGACCATAGTTCCTGCAGTCCTGTGCTAAGGGTCTAAATATTACTTTACAGCAGGGACGCTGCTATGGGCATTAATTACTTATTTTTAATTGTAAGTCAAGGTGGGGCCTCCCGTGTTTACTGCCAGGGGGAATGGCATGCATTTCACCTGTGGTCAGTTTGTAACAAATGTTCTTGATTCCACCCACCAGTACCACCCATACTTAGAATTATAAATTCAAGAATAATAATTTTTTTCCTTTTTTTTAACTTTTTTTTTTTTTTGGTGGGTTCCCTCTGGGCATGGTGCCTTTGCTGGCCTGTTTCTCCTTTTTTGATTCCATGCTGTTCATAACTTGTCCATAATATTGCTTCGTTTCTTAGTATCCATGGAAAGGTGGTTCTCTTCCTGATTTTGGGGCACCCTTCTCAGGTGGCAGCTCTGAATTCTCATTGAGCCATGCTGTCCCTGGACGACCTTTACTTTTTGGTTATGTCACTTGTTTCTTTCTTGCAGAGGTGTTTCTAACTCTGCCTTTCATTAGCTCAAACTGACTTCCTTCTGAGCAGCTTGTTGGTCAATTAGATCCATCCTGAGCTGGCTCTTGAAAGTACCTGTGGTGAAACTGCTTTTGCAACACTTAAAGAAAACAGGTGACTAAGTTACTTGAATATGTTTAATTTGACTCAGCTCCAGTGGGGAAAGAGCAGATTGTGTGTATAGTATATACACGTTTCTAAAGGATTAAATAATACATGCTGATCAGCTCCTGTTCTTTTTGCATTTTCCCCCTCTCCGGCGTTTTTAATTAAAGGTAACTTTCAATTTGTGAGAAGCCTGTTAGGAAACAATCCCAAGCAGAGAGTGAAACCTAACAATCCCAAGCAGAGAGTGAAACCTGTGTATATCACAGTGTGATAAGGAACATGTTGGAAGCACACTTCTTTTTTTTTTTTCCCCTAAGTATGCTACCACAGTATTCTTCCTTATTGTTGCCTGCTGTTGTCTCACTTGTGGAAGTTTGTTATTCAGTAGAGTACAGTCAACCCCTCATTTCACTTCCTGTTCTTATTTAAGCATTTTCATTTGTTTGGCTCTAGAGGAATGGGGGTGGGGCTGTGTGTATATTCGTGCCTATTTATTCACATATATTTATGTGACTTTGTTGCTTTCTTTCCTGTTTAAGATTGAATATCAGTGGATTATTACCAGTGAGTTATTACCAGTGAATATTACCATTACTTGGAAATATGTTTAGGATTATTAATGTGATGTGCTGGTATCACCTCCTTGGCTTCTTTTTAAATACCAGGTGTATGATATAATTGTATGGCCCTTACTATTGTAAAAATATCATTATGTAAGATCTAAAACAACTAAAAGAATAAACAATGCTGTATTTGACCACAATTTAATCCATGTTTGAAGGTTTTCCATACACAATACTGCTAGAGACATTCTGAATATTTAGCTAAACTGATTTTCTGGTAAGAGATTATTGAATTATTGAATAATTTGAATTTTAGGGGTTAAAATAGGAGCACTGTGTTGTTCTGGAGGGTAGTATTAGGTTATGGTGGCTAGGAAATACGATACCCAGTTTAAGTGCAAGAATGCATAGAAAAAAAATCTCAGTTCCTCATTGCTTTTCTTTCTGCTTGGCAGCTTGTGTCACCTATTAGTGTCTTGGTTTGTCATGATATAATTCAGGAAATTAGTCTTTCCTTTTTATGCAATACTTTCTCTGCAGAACGTGAAAATAATAACTGGTACACCTTGTTAACCAGAACATAAGAAATAATTCACTAACCAGTTTCTTAAGTGATTCAAGTAAAAATACTTCCTCAGTGCTGAAACCATGATGTGGTTTGGATCTTTGCCTGGAATCATCATAAATACAAGGAAATCGGTAAGATTCCCCTAAGCATGAAGATGGTGTGACGGAAGTCTCTGAACATAAAGTGAAAAAACTGATTGCATTTGAGACTGTGAATGCTTTATTTCAGAATAAAAAAGGTTTTTTGTGAGATGACAGATTTTTTCAGAATCTAGTTAGGATGGCAGAGTGTAACTCATCACACATGCAAATTTGCATGGAAAACTGACTAGGACTAGCAATCCTGGCATATATCTGCTATAAAAAGAATCCCTTAGAATTAAAACAAATATGTGGGCTGAGCACCAACCTAGGAGAAGCTGCTTTTTCACATTCAACCTCTTGTCAGAAGAGTATTGATACAGGGTACTGGAAAAGCTGATTTAAAAATCTTTGGATATTCACAGACATGCACACGATTTAGAACTCCCAAGACACTTGTGGAGGTTGCTGCCCGGGTTTTGGGTGGATGCTGTTGCTGTCCCGGTGCGTGGTGCAGCGCTGGAGCTGCTGTGCATGTGGGCTGTGAGCAGGGTCTGCCCTCGCTGCTGACACCTGCCCGTGGTGGCAACAGCAGCCCTGCCAAAAAGGAGTCACAATCTCTTTGTCCTAGAAAAGGGTTTTCGATTCCAGTTATGTTTGATGCTCCAACTCTCTGTCTGGATGCTGGGCAGACTTAATTCTGTTAACAGAAGATGCTGAGTGAGAAACCGAACACGTGATCCAAGAGGAGGAGGTGTGAAAGAAGAGATGTAACCTTAAACAAGAACTTAATAGATTCCTGTTTCAATTTCTGTGCAGAAATCAAGTACAGACTTACAGGCTTATATTTTCTCTTGTGAAGAAGTTAACTAACAGCAGCTGGGACTTTTGGTTGCCAAATCCTTTTTTAAAAAATAGGCTAAAGTAGAAGGTAAAAATACTAGCATGTTAAAAATACTTTCAAAACAGCCAAATATAATTGTGTCCATTTTGGTTTTGACCTCTGTTATTCTGTTCCTTACTTATTATATTTCTTTCCAGAATAGCTCCTGTTTGGCAAATGCATAAAGATTTCTTGACATTATTGTATTTTTCATTCAAGCACTTTTTCTTCAGGTGAACCAAATAGATTATTTAAAACTAAATCCATAAGATAATGGAGATATATTACATTTTTTGGTGTTTCTTTCTTACATTTACTTTTGCTTAGCTCAGTGTAACTTTTTCCTTAATTATGCTGTCTTGGGAAACTTTAAGAACCTTTCAGTGCGTGTTGATAATTCATGTGCATAAATTAATAGCTGATTATGCTACATAGTAAATTAAGATCGAGTGCTACAAGAACTTTCTCTGTCTGATCAATTGAGAAGACCACACCAAACAACACTAAAATGAAATTAATATATGAGCCTTGATATAATTTGGTCCCTCTTTGGGAAAGATTTATGTCTTTTCAGAGAGAGAATTTGAGGTTTAGTGTTTATGGACAGAGTTATTATATTTTTGGAAGTTCTGGTGTACTCATCAGTGGTATATATAATTTGTACTGCAGGTTTCTTTTGTCCATATAAATGTAAACATCCATCTTCTATGAATTTTGTGTGATCTTAGATACATGAAAGACTGTTGCTTTAATTCAGGAGAAATATAGTCATCAATCTCATCAGTGACTCAAGCCTAAGTGCTGGAACTAAAATGCTCACACTTTCTTCAAAAGAATCTTACAAAAATACTTTAGGTGAATGAAACGAAGAATCAGGATTTTTTAAAAAATCGCGAGATCAGCACTTTTAATTTGCCTTTTGGAAATAGTGCCTGGTGAGTGTTTTGTTTTCCTGATTCACCACTGTGTGAATCATTTGCCTGTAGTTTCCTGACCATGTCAATAGCTTTGTAGTAACCACACTGGAGAAAATACTGAATGTACTTACCCAGTTGGCACAGGATTCTGTTTCTTTGCTTTCCGCATTTTTCCTCTCCGTTTTTTCCAGGTCTGAGTATTTTTCACTCAAATCCTATTGTTTTATACACTTCTGAGTGTGATGCAACTGTAAATGAAGCCCTATAGGAATGACAAGTAAAGGTTGCCTTGGCCGCTCTGGGGTATCTCGGTTTTTTCCTTGTTCTGTGTTGCTGGGAAGTATTGAGATGCCATAGAAAATCCAGAGATTGCCAAAATTAAATGTGGAAGAAAATTTTTTATGGGTTTATGTCGATTAATAATGGGACCTACATTTTAAATGTATCCAGCTTTCCTTGAAAAATTGTAACTGTGCTGTGGAGGTTTGTGGGTGCTACTGCAAGTAAGCTTAGCAGTGATTTTTCTTCTAGTATCTTCAGGATTTTTTATTATATATTTATGTTCTGTGTTCAATTTTTAAGCAGCAGAAGAGGGATTGCAAACCTTCAGTCTGCTGGTTATATCACTGAGTGGAAAGGATTGTGTTTATGTGAAATGCTGCCTGGGTCCACACATAGCATCTTATGTGTGTTTTGGAGGGAATTCTCAGTTTCCCCCACTGCTAAGAGCGTAGAGCTAACTCACTGAGTTCCTGTGTGCATGGGATACACGTGGGGCTCACTCGGTGTGTCCCTGGTGCTATGCCCCATAGGTGCAGAACTGGTGTGTATTACAGCTGTCTGTAGCCTGTAATGTGGAGAATGTCTCCAAGTCTTTGGGCGCTGTGAGTGTCCAGGCAGCTGTGTCAATATCACATTTTTCTGCCAAAATTCTGTCACAGCTTATGAAGTCCTACTGTGCATTAAGTTCAGCTAAGATCCACCCTGTTTATTTCAGTGTAACTCAGATTCTTCTTTTTCAAAGTTGGAGATGTGCTACTGTTATTTCCCTTTTACGTGTGTGGAGGCATTTCAGTGCAGGTATGTCCAATGTAGCAGAAGCGATAACGGGACTGTTTTTGCACAGGACACGTCTGTGTTGTTGTTGAGGAGGATGACCCTGACATGGCAGTGTGTGGATTGATTTGTGCTGTGCTGGGGAACAAGTGACAGTGGTGCAGGAGGCCACATGTGTGAGGGCTGGAACCTTGCAGTGTTCGTGCAGGCTGCCTAGCCATGATCACCTCGTGAAGTCAGCAAGTCTAAGGGCAAGGTGCTGCAACTGGCTGGTGGCAATCCCAGGCACAAGTACAGACTGGGAGAAGAAGTAATTTCACAGCAGCCCTGTGATGAAGGACTTGAAGTTGTGATGGATGAAAAGCTGGGCTCGAGCTGGCAATACCAGAATCAAGCACATCCTGGGCTTCATCCAAAGCAGTGTGGCCAGCAGGTCAAGGCGGGTTCCTTTACTCTGTCCCTGTGAGACTCCACCTGGAACACCGCATACAGCTTGGGATCCTCAGCACAAGAAAGACATGGACCTCTTAAAATGTGTCCGGAGTAAAGTGAAGAAGATTATTGGAAGGATTGAGTACCTCTGCAATAAGGACAGACTGAGAGCTGGATAACTCTGCAATAAGGACAGACTGAGAGCTGAGGACGGGCTGAACAACCTGGATAAGAGAAGGCTTTCAGTACCTTAAGAGGAGGTTGTAAAAAAGGAGGAAGAGGGACTTTTTATATGGGCAGATAGTGACAGGAAACAAGGTAATGATTTTTAACTGAAATAAAGCGTCTTTAGATTAGATGTTAGGAAGAATTTCTTTGCCCAGAGGCTGAAACAGGTGGCCCAGAGAATACCTCATTCCTGAAGATGTACAAGGCCAGATTGAATGGTCTGGTGAGCAACCTGGTGTGGGAAGTGGCAATATAAGTTGAAACTACATGTTCTTCAAGGTCCCCTTCGGCACTAACAATTCCATGATTCTGTGATGAAGTTTTTGTTGCGAGGATGCTTGCAGTAAATGTCAGATGGTTTTAGTGCATTTTCCTTTAAATTGAGGGCTGTATCAGTCTTTGCTGTAATTTTTGTTGTCCTGTTCTGAATGCTGTAAGCTGTAGCTCTTTGTTTTGACCAGTAGCTGTAAGTCAGCTGGACAGCGCTGGTAAACAATTGACAAAGTTTCTCTTTGTAAGGCATCACCCTGAAAAGAGTGACTTGGCGAGGCTGTTGCAGACAACAGCTGCAGGGAGGTAAGCATTTATGACGCTGGTGTGTGTGCCCTGCAGTAGGTGGTTCTGTGGCCCAGCTGGATCTTCCTTGTTCTTCTGGTTTTAACCATTTCATGTTTCTCTGCCCCTCCTGTCCAATTTTATCTACACATGCTGCCGAGCTGGCCCATCTCTATTCCAGCCCCTGGGCTTCAGTTGGTTGCACGGGCAGTCTGCAGCAAAAGACATAAGAGGCACCAGCTTAATACAGAGCCAGGAGAAATTTCTGATTGCTAAATGGTCTTCAAGAGTCTTTTAGTGGTATCTGGTACTTGATTTTCTTGTCACCATTGCATCTTGCTGAAACCAGGAGTTGGGTGTCATTGGAGGACCTTCTTCTTTGAAGGTTGTTGGGATGTATGGCCTTTCACTGCGTGTGCAGGGAGTGCAGTCAGAGGTTTTTCTGTCAGCCTTCAAACCAGCTTGACCCTTTCTAGCTGTGTAAAGGCTGCAGTCTGGAAAACCTGGAAAAAAGCCACAACTGTGTTACATGGTCTTGCATCTGGCTTGTGTGGGCAACCTACATCCTTCTGCCTGTACAGAAGAGCTGCTCAAGTACTTAATTGTTTGCCCTCGGACAGATTTCTGTGGTTCCGAGAAAATTTCTTTTCAGGCTCCTATCTTCAGCATCCCTGAAGACTGCTGATAGCCGGTGTGGTTGGGAGCCTGCTGGGAGAAGAGTCACAGCCTGTGGTCTATTGCTGTTACGTTGTTGGTGGCAAGACCTGTGTCCCTTCAGGCTCCCTGTGCAGCTTCACATTCTTAGTGGGAGACCTCTTCCCCTGAAGGACCTCTTTTTCTTAGAATTGTCAGGAGATGAGTTGCTGAACTCTCTCCCCTGATGTAGCCCTCTTGGAGATTTTTTGTTTTCCATCAGTGAACCAGCACCTTGTCCCATGGCACTGTTCTGCCTTTGGCCTAATCTTCAAGAAAAGAGAAGGTGTTAGTTCTTTCTGGATGTGAATGCAAGTTTGAGACTAGCCATCTTCCATCCCTCTGACAAAGAAAACACTCCTAATATTGGGGACTAAATTTAGTAACTAAATCAGTAACTAAAACTGCATGCCTCTGAAACTCTGTGTTCATCCTAATTTCACTGGTGGTGAGTCTGATCCAGCTGTCTTTTAAGAGGGAAAAAAGTAAAGTCTATGCAGAACTCACCTTTCTCATAAAATTTCACAGAACAGTATCACAGAATAGTTTGGGCTGGAAGTGCTCTTAAGGATTATCTAGCCCAACATCCCACACAATAAGCAGGGATTTTCTCTACTAGATCAGGTTTCTCAAAGCCCTCTTCAACCTGACCTTGAATGTTCCCAGAGATGAGGCGTCTACCAGCTCTCTGGACAAGCTGTGCCAGTGTTTCACCACCTCAAGAAATCATACCAGATTTCTTCCTTACCCACAGTTCAAATCTACCCTCTTCTAGTTTAAAAGTATTACCTCTTGTCCTATTGCAGTGGGCCCTGCTATCTTTCTTATATGTCCCATTTAAGTATTGAAAAGCGGCACTAAGGGTCTCCCTGGAGCCTTCACTTTCCAGGCTGAGCAATCCCAAGTGTCTCAGCGTCTCATAGTAGAGGTGCTCCAGTCATGTGATATTTTTTGTGGCTCTTCTTTAAGACCTGTTCAAATGTATCCATTCTTTCCTGTGCACAAGATCTCAGGGCTGGCTGCAGCATTCCAGGCAGGGTCTCATGAGAGCAGAGCAAAAGTTAAGAATCCTTTCTCAGTTTTTTTGTCCACTGACATTCCCAAGTGCTTCTCAGCAGCGCTGCTCTCTTTCTGTTCACATCTCAGCCCATATTCACTTGGCCATACTGTGCAGACTGGGAAGAGAGTGGACTGCAGCATCCTAACTGGAGTGAATAGACCCTCTTCTGTGTATAGACATAGCTGGCAGGGTGTCTAGATTTTCTGATGGCTGTGGAGGTAGAAAAGCCTCTTGGCCAAACAGAGATGGCTGCTTTTGCTACTGTGGTACAACTTCTCTGTGCAGTTTTGTCCTTGAAATGCGAAGCCTTGGTGGGACTGAGCACACAGTGTAGGTGCCTTTGTCTCCAGCTGTTGGTGTTCTGGCTTTTCCTGCTTAGCAGGATCTAAGAAACCTGCTCTGGGTAAAGTCAGGAGATGGGAAGATGGAGAGAGTTCGGTTTTGGCAAGTGAGGTTCCTTTAGTTCACGTGTCAATACTCGTTTTACGGTACTAGGAGGATGGAGAAGCAGGATATCGTGTTGTAGGCTTCAGGGACGAGACACTGAGAAGGGCTCATGTAGCCCAGGTGCTTTGTGAGGCTAGTACAATACAAGCAAACCTACTATAACCAAATGATTGACATTTCAAGTATATCACCAAACTTACCTGACTGTTTTCTTAATAAGTAGCTTGTCTTATTTTCACTTGTCTTGTTACTTTGTTATTTTCTACCAGCATATTTGAAATACAAATGAATAGGAATTCAGATGTGCTGCCTTGAAATTATAGAGGTCAGACGCAACAAAAGCATTTCTTTGCAGTATCTGTACCTACAAAGACATGTTCTCATGCAGATAATTCTGGGAATATAAAGTGCAAGGCAATTCACATAGTGTGGAGGCAAACTACATTTTTATCAAACAGGGTATATACTGGTATCTCCATTTAAAGTAGAAGCAAATATTGGTTAGTTGACAAGACCAGAGGATCCCAGAGCGAGAAAAGAGCTGTTGAATACAAGTGAACTATAAGGATACTCAGCAGCTCTCTGAAAAACCTTAACAAGGTTTTCATTTCTTTTGGATTTTCTGAAGAAGAGTATTTACAGTGTAGTGTCAAGCACACTGTAAGCAAAGCCTGAAATTTCTCACCACAGTGAGAAAGGAGAGTCTTTTTAATGCTTAACTTCTTAAGGATTTCAAGAGATTTTTCCATTCCTCTCTCACCATTGTTTGAAATGTTTTGGGAAGACCAAAGCTTCTATGACAGCTTTCCTGGTGACATTTAACAAGCATTGCACAACAGAATTCTGTGCTTAAACTAGGCTGTGTTTTTGTCTGAGAGAGTGCACCATTATTGCATACAGGTCTTTGCATGTTTCTGCTGAATTGAGAAATAAGCTGGTGAAGTCCATGTGCTGCATCCAGCATTCCTTTCAGTGAATAGTCACAGTATTCAGACTGGCCTGTGGTCACAGTTGTAAATGAAAAGCTAAATGCGTCTATGTTGGCAAGCTGCTACAATGGAAAAGTAGCTCAAAGCTGTGTAACAAATGTAAAAATTGAGTCCCACAAACTTCCAGTAAAATGAAAGTATTGCTTTTAAGTTACTCCTGAAAATAGTGACTGCTCCACCAGCTTGAATGATCCTGTCTGGATAAGCAGTCTGGTGTTTTTGATATAATTTAAGAACACTGTGATAGAAAAAATAAAAATATTTTTCTCCAATCTGTGACTAATTAGCCCGTGGGCATTTTCTGAAAGCTATTGTCTTGTAACTGTCAATGGATCTCTTCAGTGAACGCAACGGCAGTCCTGATGAACAAAATAGGCCTGCTTGCACACCAAGGACAACTTCAGAAGGGAGTGATAAAACCCCTGAAGGAGAGAGGTGGATTAAACCTGTACTTTGGCTTCTGTTATGTCAGGCACATGCTATGGAAGAGTAGGCAGAGCAGAGGAAATAACCTACTTAATTTTGACCAAAATAAAACTTTGTTTTGAAAGAGTTAGATTGACTGAGGCTGAATTGTCTTGGTGCTGATATGCCCTTTAAGTCCCACTGATTCATTGTTTGGAAAGTAGAGACTGTTATTGTTGTCTTGCATAACAGCTTTGAAGCCTTGGTTTGCTCCCTGGCTTCGCTAGATTTCTTGTTTGTTTTCCTGTGTCCATCTGCAGGCAGTTGTCCTTCCTCCTTCCGACTTTGAAGCCTGCTGCAGTAGCTGTGCCTCCTGCAGTGGCCATCTTTGCCTTTGTGTGCATGGGGCACTTTTATTAACTAATTGGGGCAAGCTGATTCTTCCATGTTCAGCGCTTCCGTACCCATCTTCCTTCCCCAAGCAGTCGTCAACAGCTTCTCTGCATAAGCCAGTGCTGCAATTTCATGACTATGCATCCTGGCAGAACCAAAGTGGAAGCTGTGGCATCTCTGTGGATCACGGCAAGCAAATTGGGATTTTTGAAAGCCCTTCCAGGTCCTGGAGTAAAGCAGTTTGGTTTGCAGACCCACCAGAAAGCAGAGAGCCCTACTGTGTTTGAGGGCAGCCCTGGGGATATTGGCTGGACTGAACAAGTATTTACATCTCTTTCCTGAATAAGAGGGACAGTAAAAGAACAGCTTGTTTTCTCATATTCTAGTAGTGATTGACAGTGCCCTTAAAAAAAGCTGTTTTTTCAGTTGCTGAGCACTATCTTGTTTTGTTTGTGGTTTTGTTTTTTCAGTGAGGGGAGGGGTGAGAGTAACTATTTTAAAGGCTCTAGTGTATGCAAATTCAAATACTTTCTCTTATTCTGGATGGTTGAATGCATTATATAAGTCAGTGACTTATAGAACAAAGATTCGTAATAATTGCATCTGTTTATGAGAAATATTTATATTGCTAGAAGTACTGATGGCTGTCTGTTCAAAGCACTAAGCTTTACAGAAAGCCTGGTAATGTTTTGCCCTTCATTCATTATTTCATTTTGATAAAAACAAGATGAATGCTACATGGTCAAATTTATAATCTGGTGTATTGACTTGAAGTTAGAAATCTTTGACTTTGGTAAATTGTTATGCTTTAGCAAACTGAAAGTAGTCGTGCTGATTTACAGCATGTGAGAATCTGACCCTAAGTCTACAGACTGTGTAGTCAGATATAGCTGTAGTGCACTCATAGCAGTAATGCTCTCTTTACTGGAGCTACTGAAAATGAAAATTACTGGAAGTATTGAAAATAAATTCAGTAGTCTCTGCTGGAATGTGTTACCCCTCTGGAGTAAATGGTAAGAGCCATTATTCTCTCTGTAGTACCTGTTGCATTTGAAACATAGCCATGCTTGCTGTGAAGGCACAAGGCTTGGAACTGCCCTGCACATCCTTCTGCCCTGAGGAAACTGCTCCCAAACATCATTTGTTGCAGAGGTTACTGCTCTGTTGCACCAGGCGAGTGGTAAGGTAAAAGATGCCTATGCTGTCACCTTTCCAAGAGGTCCACTGAATCCAGTTTTCTGGGAAACAAAAACTAAATCCTACCCTTGGTGCTTGTCACCCTGGAGTTTGCAGTCATGGCACTGTTGGCTCTTGGAACCATCTGCTGTCAATGCAGGCTGTGGCCAGAGCCACCACAAGGTACGTGTCCTTTTGCCACCTGTGGGGAGCTAGACTTCTTATGTACACCTTCTGGACTTCTTGTGTACCCTTTTGTGGCAATCAGAGCTTGGACCTGTTGTGGCTTGCTGCAGTCTCATGACAGCTAAGTCTGGAAATGTGTGGTGGGAAGTGTTAAGGGGCATAGACCTGTCTTTTCAGAGACTTATCATTCTTTGGTAGAAAACGTTGCTTCTTACAGCTGCTGGGACTTGTTCAGATGAAAAAAGAAGGATGTGACTACAGATGAGTTTCATTTGATATTTAAAGGGCTGAAGGTTGTCATATGGAAAAGGAGGACAGAGATTCTTGGGATGTGGAAGTTTACTTGTGAGTACAGAGACACCCTTCAGTGTAGGAGTTAAGTTACACTTTAGATACGTAATGAGGACTTTGTTCATGTTTCTTCAACTTTTTTTGTTAAAAATAACCTTTTTAAGATGATGTATTTAGATAATCTATAACACCTCTAGACATGTGTTGTTGAAAAAACCCAAATTGTTCAATATTTCATCTGGTAGAAAATTCATTTTATTTCATCCTGTAAAATTTTCATGTGCTTAGGAAGATATAAACAACATTCCCCTGGCCACCCAAATCTAGTGCCAGAGCCAGCTGGTAACCATAACCACAGCCTTTTCTTAGCCTTGCTTTTCTGAGCATCTTAGTAGAAGACAGATATAAACAAAGATATTGTGTATGGAAGGTCCCCACTGGAACTGAAAGTTGGCATTCACAGCATGTGAAATGCTAAAATAAAAACACACTGTCTGTGTGCGTGGGTCTGGGTGTCAGATAGAAGCGATAGAGGGAAGCAAGGAACTCAGTCAAGGACTGGCATGGATTTGTGGCAGTGTGGGGGATTGTGCTTCCCAGCTCTTCCATTAACAGTCCACAACCTCCGCTACAAAGGCCAGTGCTGAGATGAGAGCTCACGCTGACACCAGCTGCTGAGGATTACAGAAGTATATTTCAGTCTCATTTTATTGCTTGGGGTGGTTGAACGTAAAGTAATGGTTATGAAGGGGAGGAAAAGTTCTCTCACAAGCTGCTGAGTCTTTAGTCATCTTTTACAGATATGCAGGAATGGGTCTTAGAGCTGTAATGGGGCATCCAGGGAAATACATGCCCCTTGTGTAATTGTCAAAGAAAGGCAACTTGAATACTAGGCGTAGTTAGGAGAAGGCTGGGGAGGAGTGGCAGAAAAGCCACCTCTGTGCCACAGAAGAAAGTCAGCCTGCTGGTTCTCTCTGGATGTGCAATGGCTGAGCTGCTGCCGAGTCTGTAGGTGTCTGATGCAGCCTTAGATCTTGAACGTGACATTTTCCTTTCTCTGCTTTATTTTAGTCCCCTTGTAATTCTTTCATATAATCTGTGTACATTTATAGAGCTTTTTGTAGAGGACTGTAGAGATTTTCCATTTATGTAATACTCCTACATATATCAGGCCATTTGTTCTAGTAAACTCTCCAAGACAGGGACTTCTTCCAAGTCTTACATTTAACAAGATGCCTCAGAGAATTACTGCACTTAATTTAGTTGTATTTATATCCACATTAATAAGCTGTGTATGTTCTTTAATGCATTGCACTTCAATTTTCCAGAAATGAAAATTTTTTGTAAAAAAAAAAAAATTAAAAAATTTATCCTCCCTGGAGAGCAATTTGATAATTCTGCTTATTAAAATGTTTAGCAAATGCAAAGTTAGACTTCAGTGTTAAAGATAAAAGAAAAAAATAAAACCAAACATGTTAAAATACAAATTTACAAATAAATTTCTTTTTAAAAAACACCAGAACTGAATCATGGTGACTATTTTTCCAAAGAGGAAAGAAAAGTAATTTTTAACAGTACCTAGACTTTTCCTCAGGACTGAGTGGTCTTTTCAAAAGGGGGAGAAGTTTATGTGTTATATTTGATATTTCATGAGCAGTTCTCACCCAGAATTCTCACCATTTGCATAGGACACCAATATATAGCTAGAGTTCCTACAGGGCATAATTCCTTGTTTTCTTCTTCCTAGGTTTGGATTCTGGTTTGAAGTATGTCTTGAGAACAGAGAGAAAAATGCTTTTGTGGAAAAAGTGTGACATATTGGAGGGTATAAATAGCCATCCTTTTTCTAAGAAGTGTTGCACAGCTCATGAGTTACTGTGATTCCCAGCTTTATGTCCCGCCTTGCTGGAGAGAGATGTTTTCTGTTTCTTTTCAAGTGTGTTTTGGAAAGGTGCTGGCTGTACCTTCTATGAGTTGCCCTATGTACACATGGCCTTTATTAAAACACCAAGTCACACAGAATGTGGTAGGAAAAGTGTCCCAGGAAGTGATGGCTTATGGGCAGAGCCTGCTGTAAAGCCAGATCTTGTGTGGACAGGCAGCAGCATTGTGATGCGCAGTGTCCAGATGGCTTCTTGCTGAGCATCGGCAAAACCTAATTTTTCACTAGAAGGAAGTAATTTATAATTGAATAGCAGAAGGCCTCAAGGTAAGCTTATCAAATATGGTTGGTGCAGTATGCCTGACCAGATGCTTGGAGAGACCTCTATAGAGCCCCCTAAACCTTTAAGTAAATGTTTTGTACAGTGTCTGAAGGCTGTAATTGAATGGCTTTCTTTTGACTTAGACAACCCATAGATGTGTCTGCTTGTAGCTAGCTCATCACTTAGTTTGTATGGATCAAGAAATCTTCATCCTTTAAAAAGATTCACCTATCCTCTTCCTTTAAATGCTTTTTCCTCAGAATTTTGCATTTCATCTACTGAAACTTCACACACAGTGTCTTCTGGCTTATTTTTCCTAATGAAAGGTCACCCCTTAAAACCCACAAAACCTCTCCTAGCTGTCAGAACTTAAGACCTAATTAAGCCTCTCTGGGACTATGGATATGAATGTAGGATTCTGCCACCTCCCCACCCCACCCCCTAATATTGTTAATGCTTCCGCTTGCTGCCATTTTGGGTTTTCTTCTTTCTGTGTGGAATGTGCAAAATAAAAGCAAATTGGTGACTTGTAGGAGTAATTTCACCCCCTGAGGAATGTGACAAGCAGAGGAGGAGTTGTGTGAGTAGCTCCTGAAAAACGTGTGAAAATCTTTCGCTGAGAATGTTACCTTCTATGTTTGGGCACTGTTTGTCTCCTGCTGTTTGTCTCCTGATATTCCTTAATTTGATTATTTTCAAATGCTTCAATTTTCTGGCTGACATTTTAGGAAGCTAATTCTTTTCTGTGTTGTCTTATTCTGTATGCAGTCAAACAATTACAACCTCTATGCACCTTCCTGTTTTGCTCCTTGTCTGAAAAATTCCTTCACTGTTTGGTTTTACTGATTCTCTGAAGCTGCTGACTTAGTATGCTTTTCTGTGTCATGAGATATTTCCTTATCTGAACTATATGTTACTGTCTTTATACAGGACCATGTTTTGCTGGATTTGTCAGTGCAAAGATAAAACTGTGGTACTGATTGGCTTGGGTTGTGGTATGTGTACTGACTTGGGTTTTCTGAATAAGTAGAGAACACCTCTCAAAGTCCATGGGAGGAACATCTTTTCCATGAGCTGGTTATCTGGATTCCCTAGGGTATTTGGGAAGGGCTCAGTTGATTTGTGCATTGAGTTTGTGTGCACTTAAATCTAATAGCCACTTAGAGAGGGTGGTCTTGCAGACTTCAGTTGCCTGTTGCATCTTGCAGATCAGAAAATTCCTGTGACCAATCTGTACCACCATGCTCTCTGCTTTCCTTTTTAGCCAACCTGCTTCTGAACTAGAAAAATGAGGGAAAACTGTGATTACGCTGAATATCATTAGTCACTGCTGATTCCTCTTTGACTAGCTTTCACCTTTTTATGAAATTCTTTACACTTGCTTGTTTATATTTGAAGCTTCGTCTTCTGCTTTTCATGGGTCAGAGCCGTGAGAACCTTTGTCACAACGCTTCTGCCTTCAGAGGGCATTTCCCCTCACCTAGCCAGGTCAGGTAAATGTTGGGCACCACTCTGAGGCAGTGACAAGATTACCTAAACAAGTGGCTGAGGCAGATGTCTTCAGGGTGTAAGTGACAAATTTCAGACTATAGGTGAGCATGGGCAGGTGGCCTTTGACCCTTTTCTCCTGTAGCTTCTACAGACCTGCTCTCACCACAGGCAGGTGACCTTCCTAAGAGCATCAATAGAAATACTGCTGACACCTAAGGAAGGAGCAAGTTTGATTATGTTATCATTATATAACCACTATGTCCATGTTGAGAAAACACTTACCAGCAATGAGGATTCACCAGTTCTCTGTATGGACTCATACTTGTTTTCTGGAGCAGGAGATGCATCTCCTCTGCCTGGATAATGACTTTGGTTTCCTCTGCACTGGTAGGCTCTGTGCTCCTCCCCACCACAGAGATCACCTCCCAGTCTGTTAAGCAACTCCATTTGCAGCTGCAAGAATCCGCTTCATCATCCTCTCTTTGGCTGTTTCTTTCCCTGATCTTCCTTATTTGGTTGGAAACAGCCATAAACCTTAGAGATGCACGTAACACTTCATAGCACCCAGCAGAAGATGTGGTTCTGTTCTTTCCCACTTTATTTCATCCGTGCAGTAACCATTCTGGGTTCAACCATGGATGACGAATAACACCTTTGAATGCAGTAGTGACTTGCAGTGCTTCTTTTTCTGACTTGTAGAATAATGAAAAAAAAAGTGCTTACTGCTCATATTAAGATGGGTGCCAAGAGGAAAGGTGTCATCCTTTTTGTGCTACTAGAAGGAAAATTTACTTAGTGTGGGCCAGGAGTAAGCTGTTTAGAGAAGTGGACCTGGATTTTAATGCTTCAGTTGGCCTAGAAGGAGAAGTGTGCAATCAAAAGTCAGTGAGCTGGAGAAAGGGGAGGAAAGGAAATGGACTGCTTTTGGCGGCACTAGCGCATACAGCCAGTGGCAGCAGTGGACTGCAGATGGGAAATTTGAAGCACTTGGGGTGTTGTCAGATACTTGGGAAACTTAGGAAGTGGTACACTGTGCTTGGGAAAAGCAGGGAGGGGAAAACCCTCTGTGTACAGCAACAGTTGCTACTGGCAAGCGATCTTCTGCCCCGGCACTGGGAGAGGTGTGAGCTTCCACTCCAGAGGTCGGGAGCTGAGCCCCTGCACACAGCTTCACGCTTGAACTGGTGGAGGTTAATTCTGAAAGAAAGTGGTCTCTAAATCCATAGCTGCATGGCTTATTAGTTCCTAATTAATCAGAGGTGGTGAAAATGAAATAAAGAATTCCTTACTTTATTCACATAGCTTAATGTAATGCAAATTCATGGTAAAAAGCTGTGAAAAATATCCCCTCCATGAGAAATGATCTTTTAAAACACTGTCATGCTTGAAAGCATGCTTTGTGGAGCTTGGATGAAATTAAAAACCTGTAATAAAAGAAATAGTTAGTTACTCTTGACTTTCAAAGCTCCTATAATTGGCAACCTTCATCCACTATACTCAGTTTGTAACAATACTTTGTTTTCTCACATTTATGTCACATGCACTAGCTTGTAGAATAATTCACTTGCAAACATGTCCTTCTGCTTTGGCTACATCAAAGAGCTATTTTGGACTGTTTAAAACTTTTTTTTAAATTTAAGAGCTCGTTTTGATGCTCATGAAGAGAGAGAGTAGGGGAGGACATTACTTGTGTTAGGCTTGTACTGTTCTGGGATAAGCTGTCCTTCCTTTTCCATTGCCATCATCTTAGTAGGAAAACAACTTGGAGTGCATGCGCTGCTCAGGGTGTGACAGTTGTGTATGTTCTCAAACCGAGGGGATAACAAATATGTTTAAAAAGTTATATTCCTAATTGTATTTTACTCCATTTTTGGTTTTGTTTGATTGTGTTTCTTAAAGTCCCTTGCTTCTGAAGAGTTGCTCATGGTTCTTATTTTATTTCCACAGTTTGCAACTTCATGTCTCACGAAAAGTGCCTCAAGAATGTCAAGATACCATGCTCATGTATTGCTCCCAGCCTTGTAAGGGTGAGTTAAGACACTGACTTGTCTCCTTCTTGGGGTAATACCACACATTTATCAGTAATGAACATGCTGCTGTATTAGCAGTGGGTTGTTTTCATATCATGATGCAAAAATTGTATTAGTCATCACTAAAGCTTTTATAGCTGCTCACAGGCAAAGCTACACTTCCTTTGAGAAGTCTGCTATGAGCAACTGTAGATACTCTGCCTTTGAAGACCAGTTATTTGCATTCTTTAAATGTTACTAGATGTTCTTACTGCGTGTCATTACCTGGAAGTTTCGCAATAAAGTACTTGCTTTCAGATGGCTTGTGACCTTCTCCCACAAGACTTTATGTGTAAGAGATTGATTCAAAGGGTGTGGAACATGAATCAACCTTACAGAATATAATAGGATGCGACTAAGGTCCTAAGAAGCTAAAGTGAAGAGAAAATGAAGTGTGTTATCCACTTGGGAAAGGATGACAGAAGAGGAACAGAAGGGGAGAAGGACGTGAGAAATTTACTAGAGAAGTAGTAAAACAGTACAAATACCTTAAGGCATTACCTTACCTTTGTATTTGTAGTGTTTTAGTACTTCTCTAGTAATACCACAGCAAGAAGTCGAATGAGACATGGCTGTAAAATCAGTCATGTTCATTACAGACCTTGCTGACTCAAAGCACGTTTATGGGAATCCATTGTGTAGACCTGTGAAGGGAGCTGATTCCCTTCTTTGTGTCATAAAACATTTTACCAGCTCCTTTTTGTTGTGGAAGCCTGTGTAGGGGATGAGATGTGGAAGTTTGAAAACAATATGCAATTTGAGTTACAGGGACTGGATGAAGAGAAATTATCCATTTGTTTTTCTTGAATATGTTTTGTCTAGGTGATGAAGCTGCTGGGCTGTGCCAACGCAAAGCTTTGCTTTTTCTCTTCTTTTACTTTTCCTCTTTCCTTACATACTTTTAATCTTGAGAAGTGTCGGAAAGGTGTCTGATGCGTAGAAATTTGCCAGTGAAACAGTAAGAAATACTGCTGTCTTAGAACCCATGGTAAAGGGACATTAGGTAGTGAGAAGTGATTTTACTAAGAATTAGCATTGTCTGCTGTTTTAGTATGTTGACAATCAGTCATTGTAGCAAAAAGAATAGTGAATCAGATGATATAGGTATATACAAGGGCCTTTGAGAGGATGGCAAAAATCCAACTGGAAAATAGTAATTTAATTCAGAGTGTGGGCGTTGTAAACATTTATGACTGCTTCTTTTGTGGATTTGCTGTAAATTTAATTCATTGTTCAAAATAGTATTTTTTCCTTTGTTTTTATATGGTAAAAGTCCTCAATTTAAACTTAATTAATGTTCCCATTTGCATCAGTTGTAGACGTCAGTGTAATTTTTTTCTCTCTTGTCAGTCCTTGTAATCTATCTGCCCCGAAATGTTTATCTTGTGATTTATCTGTAAACAATAAACACAAATTGTACTGCACAGCGAGGATAGTTATTTGGTGCTGTTGTCAGTCTTTGAAACTGTTTGCAGTTCAGCGTTGCTGTGTTTAGCTCTAAGAGTCTTCTGTGTTTTCTGTCTTGAGCTGTAATGATTTTATTTTGAAAACTCTGGATTGTACTGTTCGTTCTGGACAGTCATGTCCTCCTTGACGTGGTCATCCAAGTTGCATTAATCCTGATCAGATGTACAAGTGAAGGCTGCCATATGGGAGACGTCGTTTTGCATGCAGGCTCTGTCAAAGCAAATACCAGACTTGGCATTTGCGTAAAAAATATAACAGAGCGAAAAACAAATGACAGCCATTTATACAATTTGTGGGAAGTTTATTTTCCTAATCTCTCCTTTCAAATTATTTATTTATTAAAAGGTCTGACGTAGGAGAGAACACTGGTGGGATTTTTTTCTGATAGTTCTTTCAGCTATGTCAATATTCAGTGTATTAGAGAAATGAGACTTTTTTTTTTACTTGCCTGGATTTCATGTAGAGAAGATGGCAATTGTTAAAACTCATCAGAATGTGTGTCATTTGACACTAAGTCACCCATCAGAGAATAATTTTTCAGTAGATGTTTGGTGGAAACTTTTATTCCTGACAGTAGGGTTTCCTTCCCAGGGTCAAGTAAAGGCCCATGGGGTCACAAGCATGCCACCACTGCACCCAGTCTTAGATCATTCTTATTGCTGAAATATGAATTTTTTTTCTCAATTGTAAATCATTGTCACCTGCATTTAGCATTCCAGAGTGGATACAGATCATGATGTTTCTAAACAAACCTTTGTGAATCAGTCTTCTGAAAAGTTTGCAGGGCATATGATTTGTTCCAATGGTAAGGTCTCAGCGACTGTTTCAAATTCAAACTCTCTTTCCTACATTCCCATAAGTATTTACCTACTTTACAGTACACATGTTAAAAAAAGGGGAGAAAGGGAGAACAAAAAAAATCCATACCCAAACACCAACACAAAACAAAATAACAGTAAAAACAAAATGGTTTTGAGGGTGAAATGTGAAGTTTAGTCTTCCCTTGTTAGGTTGGAATTGAAGCTGTATTACAGCTTCTTAGAAGTATGTATTTTCTATATAACTGTTCTTGCAAAATTAAATTGAAATGAGACCACATGAAGAATGGTTTAGTGACGTTCAGCATTTGCTGTGCTTATTTTTCCTTGTTGGTGTGTTGTTTCATTGCTCTAATGGATTCTAAACATTTCCATTTTAAGAAGGTTTTGAAGTCTGCTCACGAGACTTTGTTGTGTGCTGTTATTCTTAAAGCCAGGTTGTCTAGAATGGAAAAATGCTAGTCTAGGTTATCAGATTCTGAATATTTGTGTGCTAAAAATAAAACTTCCCTTTGTAAGGAAAGTTTCTGCATTAATGGGCTGGGGTAAGTAATGGGAAGGCTGTGGTGCTTGTAGGGGTCTCTGCTCCTGTAATTGTCTGCTGACCTGAGTTTCTCCCTCTGGATGCTGGGTTCAGCTGTGTGCAGTGTGGTTATTCGGGTCAGTAACAATCGTCTGAAAGTAGAAGATCTTTCTGAGGGGCCCATAGCAATGGGGTGAGGGGTAATAGTTTTAAAGTAAAAGGGGATCCATTCTGACTAGACTTACGGAAAACGTTTTTACAATAATGGTGGTGAAATACTGTCACGTGTTGCTCTGAGAGGTGGTAGGTGCCCCATTCCTGGATGCCTTCAAGACCAGGTTGGACAGGGCTCTGAGCAACCTGATCTAGTTAAAGATGTCCCTGCTCAGTGCATGGAAATTTGGACTAGGTGACCTTTAAAGGTTCCCTTTCTTTAAAGGCCGTTCTGTGACTCTGGTTTTACCTGGGCCCTTGCTGGGTAGCCCCTTTCCGTCAAGAAGGTCTCTCTCCAGCACTTGACCCATGCTTGTGTTGTTTCAGCAAGGCAGCTGCTTGGAGACAGTCACATGGCACAATTTAGAATCCAAATGAGGGTTAAAAGTGCTTGCTGATAATCTTGGCACTGCACCAAGGTTTTCTCCCTTTGCTCCCTGAAGGGGAACCTCAGAGCTTAAGGGAAGGAAGGGCTAACTCCTCCTTGTTTGTAACCTCAGGACAATTTATTATGCTCTCTTGAAACTTGATCGGAACTCCCAGATGAGCTCTGCAGCTGTATCAGTGACTCTTCAGTTTCAAAAGCATTATGGGATGGCACTGTGTTTGTTTTAATTCTTAATCTTTGTCTTAATAAGAGGACATGGACATTGATTTCCTCTGTAGCAGTAAAAGCAAGGAGTGAGTGACTTTTGCATGTTATTTTTTCTTTACACTACTAGGCCAAAAAGACTAGGCCAAGCAACTCGTAATTGCAGTGGAAAGCTTTTACATAAGTCTTACTTTTGAGTGGAAGTATCATATCATTCTAGTTTGAACTAGCATGGGATGCATTATCCACTGCAAAAAGTCCTTGAGACCTTGGAGCGTATAAGGCCAAATGTCCTGTCACAGAGACCTGCAGGATGAAGAAAAATAATCCTGGATATAGTGAGATAGCATATAGATGTATGCATCATTCCCTTGCGTTAGCCCCCGTTAAAATTTTGATAATTAAGTATTTGATTTTGTCTCTCTTGTCCTGTTATATGTTGAGCCACCATTTAACCCTGTATTCTTACTTCATTTCAGAGCTATCATATGGAATGCATACTTACATTGCCTTTAAACCCCAGCCAATAAATCAAGTACAAGAGCAAGAACATCAGTTTCAACATAAGTGAAGAGTAGTTGATAAGCATTGTCCCTAAAATGCCAAAGCAATAGAGGACATTCCAGAGCACACAGTGTATTCAAGTTGCAGAAATATTTTGCTACTAAATAAGAGGTTTCAAACAAATCAAAGTGCTATTTTTGATTACTGAGTAACAAGGAAGTAATTGAAAATATGTCAATAAGGGCAAAAGTTGAATCACGAAGTTGTTGGCTTCTCTCAGAGAGGGTATAGTCTAGGCCTGGACAGAACAGTCATGGGGTGGAGTGAGGTGTGTTCACCGTATCTACCTCTGTAGAGCAAAGGTTTACAGTGTTGGAGTGAACCTTAGAATCTTTAGATAGGGAAGTGCTTCTACACTTAAACATCCGTACATGTTTTTGTTTCAGAAACACCATTTTAGTTTTTATCAGGAAATTTTTTTGGCCTTATGTTGGGAGCAGTCTTTGAGAATGACTTGTGTGACTGCCCTTGTGAGTGTCTGATGAAGGTGGTTGCTTCCAAGCTGCTTGTGCTTTTCCTTGAAATGCAGCTGTGTTTTTGAACTGCAAGCTAGTGATCGTAAGTTAAGTTCCTTTTACTCAACACTTGGAGGCTGTTGTTGAGAGTTTTAGAATCCTTCTTTCTGTTTGCCCTTTCCTTCTTGGAAGCTGTTCAGCCCCACACTACCTTAGGTCCTGCCACCCCAGTTTCTTAATCTCTCTGGTATTTTTTACAAAGTAATGCCAAGTGAAAGTCACCCTGATGTGATGGCGAAGGAGATGCATGGGCAAAATAATATCTAGACATAGGCCTAGGAAAAGTTTTTAGTAGGTAGTTCCTTTTTAAGACTGCCCAAGACAGCAGCTGCCACCCTGACATTTATATATCTGTATTTCTCTCGTTGCCCTTTGCACCTGGAAGTCTTTGCCTCATGATTTAACATGAAGCTTTCTTCTGCCTGAGCTGGAAGAAAAGAAGCTGCTGCTGGGTGTAAAACAGGCCTTCCTGGAGCTGTATTTTCTCGCCTGCTGCTGAGGCATCCTGCTGCAGACCAGTAGGATAGCCTGGCCTGACTCTATACACAAATCAGAGAGTCTGGAGGGTAGCTGGGCCACTCTGTACAAAGTGACTCCACCTTAGTGGAATGGTACTAGAATTCATGATATACTGTTGGTCACATGCTTGATGTCCTGTGACATTTCAGGATGAGGAACAGTTTTAAAAGGCACCATCAAGAGAAAGCAATTCTATCCTTTGTTTTTTCTGTCTTCCAAAGTGTGGATTTTAAAAGCAGTTTGTTGCTGGTTTTTTTGTGTTTTTATTTTTTGTTGTTGTTAATGCAGAACTGCTGTGCACTTGCAGAGATTGCACTGAAGGAGTTAGAATCTTAGGTTTCTATAGGATCAAATTCTATTACAGGCTGATAGGAACATTTACAGACATGTATTACATTCTCTAATGCTTTGCATTCCTTAACAGATGGCAGGAAATACAACAGGAACTAGAAACTATCTTGTCCCTGAGTGCAGAGTCATTCTGGAGATCACACTGGAGTGTTACCATTATACTTTCTGTTGATATGCTTCTGATCAATATTGTAAGGGCACTTAGATGTCATTTAATGGTATTACTAGAAGAAATTTTCTGTATTTTTCTGTGGAAATCGATTTTTGTGGTTTCCATAAGGCAATTTAAGTAGATGGATTGGAAAAGCAGTTTTAAACTCTCGTGAATTATTAACATTTTCTCTGTAGGCACCTTATGCTTTTGTACTTTGCTGTACTTACGGAGGTGGATATAAACTGAGTAATAACATGTAATGTTCTGTATTCTTTCATGGCTTTTCTAGTCTGGGTTTCAAATATTTTTTATATATGTATTAGGTGCTTGGAACTTGTTCAGCAACCAAAACATGTGGACAAACATTATGTAATTGATGCATTTGTTATGGTGTACTCATACCTCTTTTACCTTTTCTTTGTTTCCATCTTACTCCCATCCCATTTTCCATGAGGCTCTGCATTGCTTTTATACCTGACATCTTCCAAAGCCTGTTAGAAAGACCACTCACGATAAACAAAGTTTCATTGGCTTGATTTGTAAGAAAGAAATTAAAGAAACTTTTTTCCCCCTGCTTTTCCCCTTCTCCACCTGCCCTTAACATTTCAATCTGCAAGTTGCTGTTCTGTTTGACAGTGACTTGAGACTTCAGACAGTTGTTACCATGGTCTCAACAGCTGAAGAATTTAGACTTGGTCTCCTTCCCTTGAGTGTTCTAGATAAGTACAGTCAGACTCTGAATAAGTTTGCCTTCTGTCAAAGTCCTTTGTCACAATTTTTCCCAAAAGAAACACTGTTTTTCACATATTCTTTATTTTAGCAGAACCTCTCTGTGACAATAATGAACAGCCTGCATTTCTAAGCTAGGCTTAAGATAAAATAGCCAGACTCATGGCCAGAAAAAGAGCCCCCTATGTTTCAAACGTGGGTTGTTGAGAGGGTTGGATGCTCATGCTGGGTGTCCAGAGCAGTTTGTTCACACCTGGGAGCTAAGGGAGATCTCCGCTGTGTCTGATTTCAGGGGGAATTCTTCTCCCTTGGGTGGCTGCATGATGCTTGAGGCTGTGGCAGGGGTAGGGCACTTAAAGATGACACTTGAAACCTGAAGACAGGTTGGGATGTGCAGAAAAGCTTGCCTGAAGAAATCCCACCAGGGCTTTTCAGTACTCCTCACAGTGTCTGTGTCAGGTTGTGCTCACATAGTCATTTCTTACCAACTTTCTGCGCATGAATTCATTGTGCAGGATGACTTTTGTGCAAGTGGCCTGCTCCCAGCAAACTTTTTTGTTTTGGAGCAGCTAGAGTGAGCTGCAGCTCTGGCACTTTACCTGCACAATAACTGAGCCCGGATAGCTTGCATGACACTGTACAGAGAGGTTTGTTTCTTCCTGCTCTTGGAGTAGCAGGGTGGGCAGGGACTATGAGCCTTAAACTTAACCTGGGATAGTTTGATTAAGGCTTCTTAGGCTTTCTAGGATTATTTACCCCCGCCAAGAATATGTATTCTTTTTGTAAACATACATTATATGGCTCGAGTATTCTGATTGTAAAAAAAATTATGTAAGCCAGCTATGAACTTTATGTCAGAGATGGAGGGCTGCAGAGAATGAAATTTCAATTTGGGCCAAAAGGAGTAGGGTATGGACCTGAAAATAATGGTTTGGCTGTATTTTTTAATCCCCAACTTGTACATCAAGATAAAACTTGAAGCTTTCGGAGGAAATGCTGTTATATATTGTATTGGAGATAGTGATGTGGAGTCTTTTTTGTAGGCTGGCTGTCAGCCCAGCTTGGTAGGGAGCATGGGATCTGAATGGGCAGTTTCCTGGTCAGTCAGGGACCGAGGATTCCTCACGGTCTCCTAGGGCAATGAGCTGGTGACTTTGTTTCACTGGTCAGCTGCTGTGCACTATTCTGTTCATGTTTAGTAAGACAAACATATTTCATACCTCTCTTTGCCTCTTTTACCTCCCAAAGCTTAACTCTGAGGAGCTCTGAGGAACCACATGCCTTGTAGTTTGGGGGTTACTGATTTTTCTTGATTAAATTTCCAGCATTGTTCTTTTCTCCTTGTGTTGCATCTGGCAAAACTTTACCTCATTTCTTTCATTGCGTATGCTTGAATAATAGGATTGTTTGATGTGACTGTTCCCATACTTTCTGAGACAGAAAATTCTTGTTGGAATTTGATGATTATAACTGGAAGTGACTCCTTGGGTCATCAGATTCTGTGTTCACAGTAGGTGTCATATTTGCTGCTAATAGTTCTCAGGAAAACCTCAATATACAAGGAGAAAATTCAAATCCTGATGAATAATTGAAGGATGTTTTACAGTGTATCTGAGAGGAAAGGCTGCTATCTGTGACTCCCTGTATCTGAAGTCTTTATTTCCAAAGTTTTACTGGGAATGATTAATTTCATTTGAGACCTAAATAATAATTTGTCAGCTTTTACCAGAAATACAACCACAAGATAAACTTGATGTGTAAAACTTCATTGTAGCAAGAAGGGCATGTGAAATGCATAATACTAAATACCTAAATCACAGCAAACTTTTGTGGAACTCATTTCGATCCCAGGACTTTAAACATGCAGTTATGTTCTTTCCTTCTAATGTGACTGTCGCTTTAGCATAGTTGTGCATCTTGTAGGAAGAGTAGTCTCTAGAAAAGGTATGAAACTTAAGTGTTTTCTTATTCTTTACTTTGCTTCATCTGTTGATTCTTTGGTACTATCACTAACCATGTTCATTATTAATAAAAAATTAATAATAAAATCAAGCAAGAAAAATGAATAATAAGAATATTATGAATAAGAAGAATAAATGAATAAATTAAAAATAAGAAACACATTTGCCAAAACTGTTGTTACAGATAGCTCTTGCAAGAGAAAATCGTGGTCTATCATTTCCAACCTACAGTCAAGAGGAAACTCAGTATGGATGTCCTTCAGGAGCTGGATAGCGTTCTGGCGTTGAAGCTTTGGATAAGGCAGGGGCCTTATCCAATCCCTTTGGTCAGCCAGTGGCCGAGCTGTATTTGGGGAGGAAGTGAAAGGCGTGTGGAGAGCACTGAACTGTGGCAGCACTGAGATGTTAAAAGTTGTCTTGTGCATGTCTTTAGGGTATTTTGTTCACCTGTGCAGTAGTTGCTCTTTAATTGTCCTTGATTCAATTACGAATGCTTAGAAGAACAGCTGTGATTACAGGTATGTCCCAAAGGAAGCCTTTGGTTTCATGTTGTTGTGAATCATCAAGAAGCTAGTCAGCTTAAAAATATATACAATACATATTAATTCCCAAGAATAAAAAAAAAAGTTACATTTAAGTATTTAACATGTATTTCCAAGTATGATTATTTTTTAAAGGATGTTTCATCTATTTATTCTTGTGCTAAGTTCACATTGTATATACTGCTCTGTTGTTGCAAGATAAAGCAGCTTCTATGAATTTTAACTGACACTTTGAAAGTTGAAATTGATGATGTCTTATGCATTCTTTGCTGGCAGGTTCCAGTTGCACACTGTTTTGGGCCTCCAGGACTTTACAAAAGAAAGTTTTGTGCTGTGTGCAGGAAGTCCCTGGAGTCACCTGCCTTTCGATGTGAAGGTAACTCAGACCTTGTACAGCCATCTGTGTGCCACCCAGCAACCTGCAGTCTCCCTGCACTGCATACCTTGAGTGACTGAGCAATATTTGGTTTATTATCCACTCATTGGTTGTGGGAAGGTGTACTCCAAACTAAGGAATAATAAATCAACCACCTTCCATAAAATGCAAATTATGTCAAACCTATACACTCTTTTCAGCTTTCTGCCAATTTACTTTGGGCGAGTCTGTGGTGGTGTGCAATGACTCCCTGCCTGAGATGGGCAAAGAATGAGAAGCTATTTTGCTGAAAGACTTGTCCAGTTGCAGTAATTTATTTCTGTTTCCAGTGGAAACTTTTGATACAGAGAATCATCAGGTATTCGTATTTCTAGAAAAGAATGTAGAATTTCCTGTGTTACTAGTCTCAGATATCTGTTACTTTTAATGAGGATGAGATACCTTCAATGGAAAGATATTTGAAAATATTATTTGTCAAAATAGTACTGCTCTGAATGTTCTGACATGTATTCTCTGAAAAAACAATAAAGAAATCACCCAAATACCAGATTTTTAATTTGAAATACATGTTGGCATGAGTATGTGACTGATTTTGATGTAGGACAGCTCTCCAATTATCCATTGTACTAAATGTCTATTAGTTGTTCAGTTGAGTTGTGAGGTTAAATAGAATTTACTGTTTTATAGGAATATTACCTCTGAACCGTTTAAAAAAGTCTAATGAATGAAAAATCAATTCTTCAGGGAATTGAGTTGCTTCCAAAATCGCTGTTTTGCTAAAGATATTGCCTTATTAAGTGTGATTTGTGTATGTGTAGGGGAAGCAATCCTCTTTGATTACGGCATTTAGACTTGGAATGGCGCAGTGTTTCTGTTTCTGCTTTTGTCTGTTGAGTTGCATAATGGAGCCAGACTGTTCTTCTGACTAGTGGGAATATGTCACTTAGCATAGTCCCCATGTGACCAGGACGGTTTGGTAGGATGTTCTGTGAGCTACAGATAGCACAGGGAGTTTTCTAGTGATCTTAGTAAGACTCAGAACCTGTGTGCCATTAGATAAACATAGAAATTTGAGAAGAAAATAGTTTTCACCTAGTTATACCCTCTTAACTATTACAAATAGCTTTAGTTTAGTGATCCAATTTAGTTAAAGCTTTCTAAAATCTGCTTTCGTATTCTTACTCTATTAATTCTACTGCATTCTCATAGTATCCATTTGTTGTGGTTTCCCCCAGACAGCTGCTGAGCACCACACGCACCACTCGCTGCCTGCCCCTCCAGTAGGATCAGGGAGACAATTGGAAGCCAGTATAATATGGAAAGTAAAACCCACACACACATAAGCAGAGAAAAATGAAGAAGTCATTCCCTGCTTCCCATGGGCGGGCAGGTGTTTTGCATCTCCAGGACAGCAAGGCCCCCTCACACGTCAGAGGGGCTTGGGAGGACAAATGCCATCAGCCCAAATATTCCCCATTCCTCCTTCTTGTGCCCAGCTTTAAATACTGAGAGGATGTCGGATGGTCTGGAATGTCCCTTTGCCCAGTCTGGGTCACCTGTCCTGGCTGTGTCTCCTCTCAGCCTTCCCTAACTTCCTCCCCAGTGTAGCAGTACGGAAAGCAGGAAAGGCCTTGGCTCTGTGTAAGCCCTGCTCAAGAATAACTAAAACATCTCTATATTATGAACCCTGTGTGCAGCATAAACCCAAAACACAGCTCCATTCTAGCCATGGTGAAGAAAATTAACTCTACCCCAGCCAAACCCAGCCTACAAGTGCAAAGGAATATTTTTTCAGATGTTTCCATTTAAGTGTTTGTAAACATGAAGCACATGAAGCCACATGTTGTAGTTAGATATTGCACATGCACGGAATTTTTTTAATGGTTCGTTTAAGGTTCTGAATTGTTTTCCTCACATGGATTTTACAGTTTTACTGTTTTGTGTGGTGTGATTTGTTCGGTGCCCTTTTTCTGAATACCAGTAAGTCTACAATTTCTTTCTCTGCTAATTTTTTTAAAATGTATCTTAAAAAGGGCAGCTGAAGTTTATAAAATGCTCAAGATTCTTCCTTAATTCTTCAAAAATGCTTGTGGAATTTGTTTTAGAAGTCTAATGTTTTAAGGTAACGAACTTTTAAATTCAGATGGAGATATAGAACTTTCTTCCTTTTTTGTTTTTTGTTTATCTCTAATGACTTAATACTGCAAATCTAGTCTTGTTTATGATGTTCATGTCTGATACTAAAATTAAGAACTTTTCCTGTACTCTTGACCATAATTAAGATTAAAACGAAGGCTAAGATGGAGTTACCTTCTCTAAACAAATGATTGACACCATTAAATGTACTTGTAAAATAATCACTTTTTTCAAGTGATTTTAGTCACTTGATTTACGCTGTTTATATATTAAAATTGAATAAACTTTCTTGAAAGGAAGTAAAAGATTTCACCCACATAAATCTTGTGGATGTCCAGTAGGGGACCTTTTCTCAGAAATGAGCATGCATGTTTATTAATGCATAGTGAAATAAATACATATGTGTCATTGGTAAATATGACAATAGATTGACACCAAATTCTGGTGACAGTTACTGATTGCTTTGGATAGCTATTTTTGCTACCAGATTTCACTGGTGCCAGTTGAATCCGGACTCATGATGTTGTTCCTTTATTTCCAGGAAGAAGAGATGGAAATTAAAAAATAGAAATTGGAGTAATCCAAACATTTTTTTTTTGTGCTGAATTCTTTACTAAAGTTCCTTAATAATTATTGAGCAGGAGCAGCAGATTGGAGAAGGATGCAGTTAACATTTTAAAGGCTCTTCTCTCAAGTTTATGTATCTGAAATTAATCAGGTTGGGTTTTTTGGCAATCATAAAGAACTTTCATAGCTAGCTTGAACAGAAGATTGTCATTCTGTTATGTGTTAAAGAATAATGCAGATTATGGAATGGCTGATAAAGATTAAATTTCTTTTTGTAGGACCTCTAATTTAATCTTTACATTCAAAAACATCCTCTTTCCTACACCAGGATTGTCAGCTTAAGGGATTAACTCCCTAGGACATTCCCATCATTTATGTGAACATATTTCTTACCAATTTGGGGCTAGGGTTGATGCTAGAAGCAGCAGATGTGAATTAAATGAAAGGTAAAACCCCTTCTGTGTTCTCACAATGTATAGCAAAGGGCAGTGCATACCTGTATTGGCAGAATTAGCAATAAAACCCCCAATGCTTTTGTAAATTCCTTGAAGCTGCAACGTTGCCTATGGGCACTTTGAACATTAGCAAGAGTATGACTCCAAGCATCTAGTTTGCCTGGTTAGTTGAACTGGCAAAAATGGAAAATACTCTTGTTACATCTATGAACAGGGAGAAATGTGAGCGGAGGAGGGGCTGTGCCACAGCTCAGAGAGGAATTCTTGAGTGCAGTGAAGACAGACACTGAGCACGGGGAGCTGTGTGTGTTTGTGGTTGGCTTAGTCATGAGTCTGCTTTGGTGTGGTGGGAGATTATGTCTTCTCTGGGGTTAGAAAACACAGTGTTAATTCTGCTCTGTAAGAGCCCAAAGAGCACAAATTGGGTATTATTTTCTAAATAATAGCATTATTTTCAAGTAAATTAATAGCATTGTTTTCAAGACACTTTCAGATAACACTTTCAGATAATGTGCTAATATGTGCAGTTGCCATTTCCAATCTTCAGGTTACAGTTCTCATATCTTTGTGATATGCTTGGAGAAATAACTTGTTTGACTGGAACTGAAAGGTATTTGAAAAATCTGATGCTTGTCTCTTGCTTTCATTTACTTGATGAAAAGTGAGATGCCTTCCCTGAGTATTTACAAAGGAGCTGCAGGAGGATCTTTTTATCCATCTCTGTCTCTGAGTCCCACAGAGAACCCTCCTAACTCTTGAAATGATGAAGCTAGGTATGGAGATCTATTAGTTATTGTTTTGGGAATTTTTTTTTGTAACTCATAACTTTGTAGCATAACTGCAGATTCTTTTCTTTCACATCTGGTATTTCAAGTCAGCTTTTAAATAATGGAGGCATCTTAAAACCAAAACTTGCCTGAACATTTGCAGAGTTCACTCAAACTTCTTCCACCTACAAGTACGTACCATATTTTGGAAGGCAATGTTAACCTTACTTAGGAGGGTGCTCTGAAAAAATTATTTCATTTTTTTGACAATGAAATAGTGATTTACCTTATATATGGTGATTGACTCAAAGTAGCCTTCAGGCACAGGTATGTTGGAGTAGGCAGCAGTTCCTCTGCAACTGTGAGACAAAGCCAAGCTTTGTCTCACATTCAACTTGCTGTAATTGGAGGAAATATGACAAGTGCTGCTTATGAGCAAAATTAGCTCAGCCTTTCCTTTATATTTGTTACATCTTTTTAACACAGAGGAAGTGGAGGAACACACAAAACAATGCTGGTGTACTTCTTTATTGTCTACCTTTGCTGAATGTAAAGAGCGTGAAGGAGAAAAGGTGTGGTGTGAAAAGGGTAGTAGAGGAGTATGGAAGGGAGGGCAGAAGGAGATGCAGAAAAACCCTGGGGTTTCCAGTCTAAAAAAGATTTTTTTGTTTTTGTGCTTTTAGTTTGTGAGCTGCATGTGCACACCGACTGTATCCTGTTTGCTTGCAGTGACTGCCGGCAGTGCCACCAGGATGGGCACCTGGACCATGTAAGTGCCAATGCCTCTGCAGGGGAAGGTGGTCGTGTGTTTTGTGGACTAGAGAAGGAGCAGTCTTGGTCTTTAGTCTCACATGCTGCCAGTTATCAAAGCACTTTAGTTGCTCATTGACAGGCAAAGGACCTGTGTGACTTCAGAATATACTTCAAAGAGTGAGGTGAACTTAAATGCTGATATATTCACAATGCTTTTGAACTCTTGCTGAAAACTCTGTGGGATGTGTACAACCTCCAAATTAAAAAAAAAAAAATCATGTATCTTATATAAAAGTTTCTTTGCAAAAGCTGGTGTGGAACTCTTTTCTTTTCTTTCTGTATGTTGAGCTGTTGACTGCATTGCATCCCTGGCAAATGTTCTCTTATCCTCATGCTTCCTGCAGTCTGGCTGAGGCACAACTGCCTATTTTCTTGTTTTCTCACAGCACAGTAGATACAGAATACTGACACTGTAGGATGTTTTTTTAAAAGAATTTTTTTTGTGGACTGTGAAGGAAAAACTCAGTGATAAATTTTTTGATAGTTTGATGAAACTTCTTTTTTTAGTGAAATGTTATATTGTTAAAGATTTGTATTTATCTTGAGAAAAAACTTAATTCCCTAGTATCTGTTGCTATTTCCTCAGAGCTATTTGAATTACTGGTTTTAAAGTTGTATTGAAAATGAATGTGTATCTGATTCATGTAATGCTAAGTTGTGATGTGTTCCCTCAGGATACTTACCACCACCACTGGAGGGAGGGAAACCTTTCTTCAAGTGCTCGTTGCGAATTTTGCAAAAAAACCTGTGGGTCTTCTGAGGTGCTCTCTGGCATGAGATGTGAATGGTGTGGCATCCTGGTATGTTGTGCTGCTGCATGTATTTGTGGTAACCACATATATATATGGGCACGTGCTTTTTTGAACACTTGATATAAATATAATTTATTTGCACACTGTATAAATATGTTTTTTATACACTTTGTAAATACACTTAATCTATACAGTTATTTATTTGAATGGTTTTTTTATGTGTTAGATGGGAAATTGGATTTTTTAAATCCTCCTCATTGTATTTTAATTAACAACTCTCAAAGTCACAGTGAAGCTTTGTGTAAATCCAGTGGAATTTATCAGGGCCTAATCATTATAGATCTGTGGCTAGAAGCCTGCAGGCACTTTCTCTGTTAAATCAGAATTTATTTCAAATCATGAATTCAGCAAGGATAAAGACTTACCATTCTCATATGTTTGCTGTTTTTTCAGCATAGAATAGGTCTTGGCCTGTGTGGTTGGGGTTTTTTTAAGCTGTCAGTACCAGTTTCTGTGTTTTTCCATTCACATGACACATGTTTATTTCCCGTGCAAGCTGATGGCACCCTTCAATAATAATTCTGGAAACCACAGCGTTTCACACACTGATAAACAGTGTGTAGTGCAGATAACAATTAGTCCATCCACTTAATGCCACCTCATATTAAAATATGGTGGAAGTGAAAGTAGCAGTAGATGAAGTGGGAACTGAAAGTATGTGTAAGAAATCATTAATTTGCTACTAAAGGCTAGATGAGGTACTCCATGTAGTAATGATTTAAAATAAAACTCTAGAGGTTATTCAGTATTTCAGGTATGATTTCAATTATTTTTTTTTTCATATTTTGGGGTTTGTATTTTAATCTGAGACATAATTTCTGAGGTGGGAGGGACTGTATTTGAGAACAGCCAAATACAGTTCTCAAATGTTCTACAGTTTCTCTAGGAAATGTAACATGCTATGTGGCCATACATACAAAGGTATGTGTATTCAATAAAGGCAGAAGATTTCCAACAGTGTAAAGGCAGAAACTATCCAGTCACCTTTTGGAATAAAACTGAAAACAGTCTAACCTCAGAGTCTGCAAGTGGGTACAGCTATATAAGAGGATACTGCTCTTTTCAAGCTGCTCAATATAACCTGAGCACCTTTTCCATTTCCCTCAGTAAATATCCACATGGAGTGGTGTATCAGAGTTTGAGACCAAAACTTTAAAGTTCTCCGTGTAGCTGTATAAAAACCTTTTGCTTTTAACAGAACAGGTTCATGATCCTTGAAAGTTTCTTGATATATTAAGACTCCCTATTACTGGTAACACAAAATCTAAATTAAACAAATAAAAATCTAGAGTGGCAGATGGGCCATTCATTTAAGGAAGGTGATTTACAAAAGGTCTATATTATCCCTAACCTGAATTATACAGTTTCAGTCATAGTTTGTTATGAATAAATTTATATTCAGTGTGTATCACAAGTTCTTTACTAATGCTGTTGTTTATAGGCTCATGCTGCTTGCTGTGTAATTGTGCCACCAGAATGTACCTTTGGAAGATTAAGGAATATGATTCTTCCTCCAAGTTGTGTACAGTTGTTTTCTCGCAACTTCAGCAAATTGCATTGTTTTCGGATATCAGAAAATTTGCAAACAGAATCAGGTAAAAATTTCAAAGTTGAATGCAACTAATTGATGAGTTTGTTTAACCTAGAGTCATCAGTCAATTAAATATATTATTTCTACTTTTTATTGTCTTTTGTGGCAGTACAGTAACTTCTTGCTGTTTCTGGGAGAGGTTAGAGATTTTTTAATGGATGCTGTGCAAAATGCAGAAACTTCTGTTTACTGGTGCAGGGCAATTTGTGTGCTATCCTTGAAACAAAGAAAGTGAAAACTTAGAATCAAAAAAATTGTGGTGTTAGTGTTATCATTGCTGAAAATACTTATTTCTTATATCATGTGTACAGATACTTTTATTTGTCTCTTGGATTAAGCATATGTCCTTTATAAGGTTTCTGTGCTGAAACAATACCATATGTCTAGGCAGGGTAATGTTCTGCTGCCATCTAGAGTGAATGTTTGCCTAACAGCTCTTTAGGAGCAAGAATTTTTTTTAAGCCTGAGGTACATGGAAGTATTTTTTCAGTTGTATTTTGATTATTACCTACCTGCAAAACCTTTGTTTTGGTGCTTGAATGGAATAGGAAAGGAAATAAAAGGTAGGCAGAATACAGCTCATCAAAGTCAGATATTTGCCACTGCTCTTTTTTCAGCATGTCGGATTGCTCTTGAGCTTAGTGCTCGTGGCTCAGGTGTGGTTTTGGCAAGGAGGGCTGGTGACGAGCAGTCCCTGTGTGCTGTGTGCAGGGGCCGCAGCAGAAGCGCTGCCACGCGCGAGCCGCCTGACCGAGCTCTGCCGCTCCAGTGACCTGCCAAAGGCAGACCGGAGCACTTAGGCTGCTCTTGTGGATTGGATTTTCTTCAATGAGTGTTTTTTCTTTTTAATAAATTTGCCTGCTAGTGGTAAAAGATGTAGTATAGCACCCACTTGAAAACCACGGAGTTCCTAATGTTGCCAACATAAGAAGTAACCAAAACACAATCTAGTCTAGATGAGCTTAATTGTGCTGCAGGATTCACTGTGAACTTTGATTCCGTTCCGTTGTTAGGTATTTCACAAGTGTCCCAAAGGTTTAAGGGATGATAAAGTTGATTATTATAACTAAGAAAAGTTAATCACAAACCTTTAAAATAGAATCTTTGGTTTGAGTTTTCTGATGCTAAGTTTCTCTTTTCAACAGTGGTGTGTTCTTTTAAGATGTCTGAGTTTCACATTTTTTTTATTTTTAAACCACGTCTTAATAAAATTGAACGTGGAGCACCTTAAGTGAAAGAATCCAAGCTACACAATTTTAGCTACACCTTCTAGTCTCTTCCTTCAATATTTTAAGAGATGGAAGAAAAGATTTTCTATTTCAGGACTATGCTACATGCTAAGTGTGTTATTTCATATTACACATAGTCGAGGTTTTTTAAAGTAAGAATGCCATTTTTGCATTGCTTTAATGAAAAAGTTTTTCTGATCCTTTGAATTGAGGGAATGCAGCCATTAGCTTGTGGTCAGAAGCAGATACATAGGAATGGAAGAAAATTCACTAACTTAATTGGGACCATTTCCAGTGCTTTGTTGTGGCATGAAGGGGAAAAAATGAAATTGAATAAAACCCACCTTGTTTGGAAAGCCAGAATGTATTTTTATAGTCCTTAGCCTGTGTGTCACAGAGGGATGGTATAGCAACACCTTGAAAAATCTCATTTCTAACACAGGCTCTCTTTCCTGTGGCCTATGAGAATTTCTGCCCCTTGGGCTTAGCTCCCCTTGATGCAGTGGGCAGCAGCCTCTCAGGATGGAGGCTCCACCGAGGGGAGGAGAGCCCGAGCCATGGGGCTGCTCCCCTTTCCTCCTGCTGCAGGTCTGTTGCCTGCCTGTGACCTTGACAGCTGCCTCAGCAATTGACAACTTCCTTTCTTTCATGGTCAGTGAGCCACAGCTGTGGCTTAGCACAAAGTGTGGTGAGTAATATTTGTGGTGCAGTGCCTCCCTTGCACTCTGCTGTGCATAAAGTGTTTTGTTCTGGGTTTCCGTAGTTGACAGTGCTTTTTTGCATCTTGGTTTAGCACCTACGTGCTGAATATGTCTGGTGTCTCTGCGTGACTTCTTTTATATCATCCACATCCTGTTGAGGCTTGCTTCCAGACCTGTTGCTGCATGTTTCCCATTCTCAGTCATCTGCTGAAAATCAGGTGTCTGCAGGTCACTGCCAGTAGCACTGGATGCTATTGCTATATTCTCTTTTTCTTTGCCCAAATTCTTCCTCAAAGGCAGAGCCAAGAATTGTCTTGAACTAGTTCTCGCATCAACCTCGGTCAAGGAAGCTCAGTGCTCTAGCCTTTTAGTCCTTCTTGTTACCCATGTTCACAGAACAGACCTTTGTCTTCTTGTGAAACCCCACTAGCTCCTGGTATGTGCTGAAAGTTACCAAGATGTGTCATGAATCCAGCAGCTCCCTGATACTCTCTTGGGATGTGTTTGATGCTCCTCTGACAATGAAGCAACTCAGGACAGCTGCCCCAGGAGTTGCTGCTGTTTTTTCAGGAGAAAAGCATAGATTCCGGGTGGCAGATCTTGCTAAAGATTGTGTACATGTTAGGGGTGTTTCAGGGAAGCAAAGAATTCCTTTGTCAAAAGATAATTAGCACTTCTGTGTGATGGCAGGCTCATTAAGAAATTCTCCTGACATGGCATGCACAGAGGGTGCTCCTCAGTTGCCACAGCTGACAAAAGACATCACTCATAAGATCATGGAAGCACCAGTCTGAGTACAGAGAGTGTTGGCAGTGGCCCGGATGCGTTGCCTGCTGCAGGCATAGGCACAGCTCGTCCCAAGCTGGTGGTTGGCAAGTGCCAGATGATTTGTCCTGTGCGGTGAATGAGCGCAGCCATCATCGCTGACCCGCTGGGGACCATTTGTCTGGAGCAGCTTTTGCCACAGCATAAATGCTAAGCTTCATCGCCAGCATTCAGCAAACATCTCTGTGTTGGAAGAGACTTCTTTTGAACTCTTGAGCTACCAAGAGATGCAATGATAGAGCAGTGTGGAGCCTCTTCCTCCAAATGATTCCTATCGTAACAAATTTCAAAGTCATTGAACTTCACTGGAATAGTTTCAAGATGCTGTTGGTGTAGATTTCCCTACTATTCAGACTGAAGGAGAAAGTGTAATAGAAGAAGTCAGCTTCTTCTCGGCTAAACTGGGAAAGAAAAGGGTTGAGCGCCATCAGGAGCAGTAATTTCCTATTGTTATATTTACTGCTTCTTTTATTTTTAAAAAAAAAAACTAATTATCTGGAATGAAATTCAAGAAGGCATTCAGGTTTCTCTTATTTTGAGGTGTTTCAAGACCATACTGTCTAAATTTCTCTCCAGTTTGAAACTTGATCTGTTTGTCTGTTAGCTATAAGAGGGAAAATATCTCAACACACTTTTTATATTTTAAAAGCCGCAACTCAAAAGCATTGTTGTTGGTCTTCTTGTAGACACTTGAAGCATTACCCAAATATTCAGTGAGTTACCTGGTGTCAAGTTTAGGACTATTGCCTAGGACCTTCTTGACATGCTATGATTCTACCTCTTGGAAGTTCTCCTGCTTTCGGATTTTGACTTCCACAGTACCTCTTTTGCTCTCAAGATCTGCCTTTACTTGTTTTATTTTATACTTACTTTCTTGCTTTCTGCCTCAGCTGCAAGGCATAGTTTTTATAAAGGTGTTGCCTGGCTTATATCTTTTGGAAGTTTTGTCTGCATCCCAGTCAGGACTGACTGGGATTTTCAGTGTGTGTTAGTGTGAATACTGTTATTTGATGAGCACCTGCATTGCGCTCCACTGCTACCCTCAGAAAAGGAAAATTGATCATGTTTGGATTTGCACTGGTCTTATATGGCCCTGAGTATCAGGAATAAGAACACAGTGAGGATGTTCTGCACAGAAGCAAATGCAGAATGTTCACAGCATTTATTTCAATCTTTTGGACTATCTTATGTATGGTTTTATTTTCTGACTTGTTAGCTCCTAGCTTTAGTGAGAGTGATGACTCTACTGTCAAAGTCCTCTTCCAGAGAGCAGCAGTTTCTTTCTCCTTGGGTGTCAGTAACTTTGTTTTTCCGTTGTGGAAATGACTTCTATAACATCAGTATTTCTGACTGGAAGGCTGGATTGGTTTGGTAATTTAAAACTTAATGGAAACATCCATACTTCAGTGACAGTCAAACATCATGACTTCAGAAAAGAATGAATTGCAGTAGTTGCAATATTAAAACCAATACTATAAGGATCTCGTGTGTGCCTTCACTGTAGCTACATGACAATGCAATTTTGTTTTTGTAATGCAGTTTTAATGCTATGAATTATTATCATAAAATAGGTAAAAAGAGAAAGTGCGCTTTTCTGACTGGTTCTTTTTGTGTTAGCTTGTTTGATGGAAGCTGTTCTGAAATGGCCAACACCTTCTTCCCTACATGTAAATCAACAAAAATCCATCCTTAAAATGTCTCTCTTTTACAGATGAAGATGATGATGTTGATGGGTCAACACAAGGATCAACAAAAGACATTCAAATTTCAACTGATTCAAGTAAGCAAAATTTTAGTAAGGGATGAGTAGTGACCCATTTCTTTATTCATATAATCTTAACTTGTATTGCCTTATGACAAAATATTAAATGGTTATTTTTCTAATGTTAGGTTTTAATTTCAGGTCCAAAGTTTTGGTCCAACATACTTATCCAGGGCCATACAAATGTCTCCTTGGTATTTCCATTGGTAGGTTGACATAAGTGGCAATCTGTTCATTACCTTGACAAAGAGATCGTTTCTCTCAACTTGGTAATTGAAGAAAGAAAACATAATGTTAATAATTCATAGATAAACTATAAATTTGGAGGTCAGACAGCAGTGTCTTTTCAGAGCCTTTTGCTTCTCTGTTCTCTGGATCCAAATGTTGCTGAGGACATCATTTGAATTTTTTTTGGCTTGGGCATGTTGCAGTAAACAGGACTGACTGGCTGTTTTTTGTGCAGTTAAATTTTTAAGCATGTGGAGTTTTCTGGGTTGGTAACAACCAAGTTCTTGCTTTTTAGAAGATGAGATAAAACTGCAATTTAAGAGCTTCCCACCCCTATATCCATATTAGTAAGTAGAATAACATGGTACATGCTACCTAATGGAACTGCGTGGATTGTTGTAAAAAAGGACATTTGAAATCAATAAACACTAATATTTTTTTTTAATCCTGAAGTTCTTGTTAAATTAAGAGGCTGATTGTGCAAGTGGTATTTGGAATTTTTAAAAATCAGCTCAATAAGTAGTTAAATCAGTTATAGAAGAAATCTCAAGCATCCTCTTTTTTCACTTTCTTAGTTCCTGAGTGACTTGATGTTGTGATCCGTCGCCATACTTCTTTATTATGGGAAAATGCTCTAACTGCAGTTTGTCTAAACAACTTTGATTTTTCCAGTGTTTTAAGTGACTTAAGTGGTTGAGTGTGAGGGCTTCTACATTTCAACAATTAAGCGTATTTCCCTTATGACTGTCAAAAAGAGCAAATTATGTATCCAGATATTTCAGCTGGATTCATTGGAAGCATTAGTAGACACCAGTTCAGCTTTAGTTTAACCTTCCCAAAAGAAGAAAAAAGATATGAAAATTCAGGGCAAGATGCAAACTTCAATGTGTCAGTTGTTCAGGCCATCTCTGGACTGGAGAAAGCAGCAGTAGATGGTATATTTTCAATGGTCATGTGAAGTATTATTAGTTGCGTTTTAAAGAGAACAGTGTTATAAAATATTTCTTTTTTGTAATGAATTTTCACAAAACTTTGGAGTGTAGAGTGCAGTAACTTCACTGTGATTTAGAAAGCTCAGCTAAAACCACGCTCACAAAAAGAGTCAGAAATAGCATTTGCTGGTAAGACAGGACAGACTGTGGTGATGCCAACCAGGGCAGGGCCATGCAGTACCAACCAGTGACTTCTTTAAACGTGACCAACTTCCTTTGTCTCCTTATCCTTCTATTTTCCCTCACTACATCTTCCCCAAATGGCTTTTATCTCTCGCTTTGATTCCTCTCCTCAAGTTCCCCTAACAACCCTTGTACCACCCCGGAAATGTATCACATGTATCTCATATATCCTTGCAAGCTGAGTGACCTCCTTGCTCAGTGAGGTGTCCTACAGAACTTCCCCTGTGGACTCCTGTGGTGTGTGCCGCCCCCAGATGATGGGACTGATGGCCTCGGGTCAGCTCAGGACATGGCTTTTCTGGTAACCTACCTGGTAAAGTTACTGAGGGTCACCTGCCAGCTGTTGTGTTGTTGTACCTCTGTCTGTGGGGAGTCATGAGCTGCTGAAGTTAACATGACAGTGACACAGTTGTAGAGGGCTGTGCCTCTCACCTGTCTCGGGATAACACCCTTTGTACAACGTGGGTCAAGAAGGGGCTGCTCACTGCTTCTGTGTGTTGACTCACTACATCAGGCATGGCTTTGGGATGTTGCCATGCTTTCCCTCAAGAGTGTCTGAACTCAATTGCATTCCAGAATATTTAGCTTTTCTTAATTCCAGCTCTTTATGTTTTAGGGGTACGTATTTCTAAAAACACTGAAAACTAGTCAGAACAAACTGAATAATATTGATGTGGAAAGACACACTTTTTCCACAGGAGAGAAGCCAGCAGAAAAGGATACCAAGTCTGTAGTTTAGTATTGTTAGAAGATTTGAATTAGTAGTCTGCATTCATTTTTGTTACTTTGCTATTGTAATGGACTGGTTGAGTGAAATATAAAGTTAGAAGATCTAAGTCTTAATATTGGTGGTTTAAATGTGTTAAATCAACCACTATATTTAGCCTACCAAGATACTGAAACCAAAAGCATAAAATTAACATAAAAACAATCACACACTCTCTGAGTTGATAGGTTTAACAGACACACAAGCGGGTTTCGCAGAGGACTCTCTCTGCCCTGTGGGAGTCTCCCAGCACTCACTGGCTGCAAGTGAACTGTCTGACTCAGCATGCGTCCCTCTTCTGCAGGACAAAATTCAGCCATCAGTGAAAACCCATTCTGGAGGAGGTGTTAGAGGAACCTATCTACCAGAGAAATGGGAGCTGCAGTGCTGTCAGCAAACAGATGTTTCATAGCATGTCCTTCCACAGCCTCTGTTTTGCCTTGCTCAGGTTACTGTTCGTCTGCTGAGTAAGAGGTGAAATGAAAGGGTGTTAGATAGACCCACGTTGTTGGCTTAGAGTTTGCTTATGTCTTGTCCCAAACCAGCTGACTCCACTGTAATTCTGCAAGCAGGAACAAACTGTTTTCCAGAAGCAGCAAGGACAGCATGTGGGGAGGGATTTTTCCCCTAAAGATATTTAAGAAAACTTTAAGCTTTCATGAAAAAGAACACTGTGTTCTTCCGTAACTGCTTGCAGATAACTAAACATGTCACATGTTCCTCAGCAGATGCTTGGAAAGGCTCTAAAAACTAAGAGAAGAAGGGTTAAGAGGTGGCTACCAGAATGGGAGGACAGGTGTTAACACAGATTTGTGCTTCAAAGTTGTCTTGAAGCTGGGGGAGTTTCAGCTGCTCAAGAAAACACGTTCAGAGAAGGCACACACCTGCAAATGGCTCTCTTGGGAGAGAAAGAGTTAGGGAAAGAAGGAAGGAAAGAAAAGGAAGGGTGGGAGGAAGGAATCTGGGGTTCTGGAAGGCTCTCTTCAAGGACAGTAAAAGAAAAAATACATAATTCTTACATACATAAATGCCATCGTGTAGGGTTTTGAATCCTAATACTGAGATAAACCAAACTTGGATAGTCCCCACTCTGTGAAGTAGAAGAGCATAAAGCATGTAAATAACACAGGTTGTTTCAGAAAGAGTGGTTCTTGGTAAGCTACGTTGCTAGAATTTGGTCTTTTAAGAGTAATTTTCACAAATACACTCAGTATAGGCCTTAAGCTTTCTTAAGTGGCAAAATAATTCAGGACTGCATAATTTTCCTGTCTGTCTCAAGCCACACATAAGTCTTTTCAGAAGCAAGTCTGTGGGGATTTGGAAGTTAAAGGGAACTTTAGATTTATCCAATGCTTTATCCTTTTCCAGGAAAACTTGGTGTCTTAGCCTCTGAAATCAAGTTCCACACTTTGGTAAATTATGCCTGGAGTTAACTTTTAGTTACTTTCTCCTTGGAAAGGCTAAACGTTAATAACAGGTTATTTTCAGCTCATGATCCCATGGTAAGAAAAAAAAGATGTCTTTTTCAGGAGAAAGTCCTGATACTGTGTACTCTGATCCAGCAGGAAAAGATAATAGACATTTAGCAGTGAGGTGCCAGTATTACAAAACAGGCATTAACTCCTTTAAGTACCACAATTTGATAAATGCATGTTTCATATTAGCAAGGTGTTTTTTATGTATATATATATCTATATATATATATACTAAGCAAAGGTAGACTTCACTTTGGTAGCTGGATCATTTTCTGATATTTAAAAATTGGAACAGGTGGATGGAAGAGCTTTACCTAATTTCAGAAGTGGTTGTAGTTGAGCTTCATGCCAAGGCTAGTTAGACAAATCAGACTGGCATAAAACACCCCTTAATTTACATGTGTTGGATGTGCTCTTGACTCAATGGAGAAATGTATTTCTGGATGACTAATTGCAGTATGTAGCTGTTTTTTCTTTTGTCAATGTGCTTCCAGAAGCTCATGGGCAAGCAAGCCATTTTTCGCTGGGTTGCAGTAGAAGTGTCCCCTGTGAGGAGGACAGTGACAAAATTAAATGTGATTTTTCAGTGATGAAGCTGAGGAGGTTTTTTGTGTGATGGATACCAGATTAGCAGCATTATGCTTATTTATCTAAGAAATAGGCTTAGAGCTTAGAACATTACTACTGGTCCGTAGATCTAAACTTATTCTTGTAAACCAGTTTATTTTGAGAGTCAATCCAACTGTTGTTTGACTCTTCTTAAGACATGGAGAGCTCATAAAATATTCTCCATTTACAATTGCTAGGGATTCTTTCAGGCCAACTAGTGTCTCACAAGAGCAGACTACAAAGGCACAGCAAATGAAAACAAGTACTAGAACTTGGATGAATGTTTTTATTCTCAGATGGTTGTCTACTTTCTGGATTGCTAGAGAAAACAGCAGAGATTTTGATAGTGTTAGGAAATTTCATACCCAAAACATCAGCTGTGCTGTCAGAAACCTGTGTTTACTTGTTTTCTCAAGTTGTGTTAGCTCTAAAGAAGGTCACCCAGGACACAGTGTGTCTTTTGGTTAACATTTGTCTATGCTGTAGTTACCATGGAGATCACTCTGACAGAAGTCTGTGTTTAAAAGAATTCCACTCATTCTGGCATAGATCCAGCAGAATTTAAAGGAGTAGGTCACTTCCTGATGTGTGTTATGGCCTCAATGCAATGGTTCTTGGGTTTCAAGGGTACTTCTGAAGTAAGAGTTGATGATATTTAAATCTTCGTTATATTGTGGCTAAAAAGAAATTGCCAACAGATACAACCACTATGATAATTGGAAAACTGAAAATCCACAGTGATACTACTTTTCATATCAACAAAAAGAATTGAAAAGTCACAATGTATCATACCAGGTTGGGTGTTGCTCTGAGCAACCTGATCTACTGAAAGATGTCCCTGTCAGGATTTTTGTACTCCATGGTCCTTGAAGGCCACTTACAACTCGAACTATTTTATAATTCTGTGATTTTATTTATTCCATTTCTGTTTTTTCTTTGTACATTATCTGTTATACAGGCTTCTCTCCAAAGAGTGACAGCATGGCTGAGGTTGGAGGCGGTATGGAGATTATCTAAGACAGCCTCCTGCTCAAGCAAGGTCACTCAGAGCAGCTGGTCGCATTCACTAAGGTTTTGAATATCATAATAGAATCTTGGAATGGTTTGAGTTAAAAGGGACCTCAGGGATCATCTGGCCTCAATCCCTCTGACATGGGTAGGGACGCCTGCCACCAGACCTGCCAACATAGCCAATTTTGTCCCAGGAGAGACTAGGATGACTTGGCAGTAGGATGGGAGGCTGTACTAGGGACTGTGCAGTGAGGTTTTCGTGCTATGTAATGAGAACGTCCTTGCACACACATTCTGCCACTACCAGTGGAACTGATGATGCAGAAATATTCTTAAGAAGTGGACAAGTCTACACTGAAAACAAAGTCCAAGCATAGCTGTCACATTTCAGAATAAGGAGAAATAAAGGTCATAAGAATTAAGGTATCATGATTTTTTTTGAGGGGTAGACTCTCATTTTTAGAAGACTGCTTTCACACATAAGTGATAATCCTTTAGTTAATCCTTTAGATAATCCTTTAGTTCTGTGGTGTCTGCTTTTGATTGAAGTTTGAGAGCATACACTGAAGCAGAAGTAGGTGGATTAGTTTCAGGTGGTCCAAGAAAGCTAGCACTGAAGTGTCCTTGCTAAGTAGTTACACACTGCAGCCTTTCCTAATCTGCCACTACAGCATTGAGATATCCAGTGATGCACATTTCTGCCTGGATTCTTGCTTGCTTTTTAATCAGTCATCAGTTAGAGGTGGTTTGGTGGTGTTCTTCCTCCAGTTTCAGTTCTCCTTTTTAATCCTTCTGTGGTAAACAGCAATTGTCTAGTGTGCTTCATTGAACCTAAAAGCCAATATTATTTGGGAGCAAAAGGCTCTTTGTATTTTATTCTGTACTACAAAGTGCTTCCAAGCTGTAAGGGAAGCGTGGAAGTAGGCTCCAGTATGTAACACATCTCCTTTACAACGTGCGCTAACAGGCTGCATGATTAACCAGCTGTGTGAGCGTTACAGCTGGTATGTGTGGCTTTCACCTAATACTTCTAACACTCCAAGGGATATCTTCTGGTAGCTATACTACTTGATGATGAATGCAGGTGTACAGATTTATTGTGACATCAGACTGTAACACTGTGCTGTACAATGGGTGACTTCTGTAAATCACTCTGTCCAATACTGCAATGAAAAGGGCATATTCTGTCAGTGATAAATAGTTATGTCTGCTGTAAAGCATCAGCTCTGGGGAGTACCTGCAAGAACCTGCAAAAGTCAGCAGCTCATCAGGGTTTTCATAAAGATGTGATCAGGAGAGGACACAAGGTCTGTCTCAATGGGATCTCCTTTTTTGTTTGGATTGATTAACTTGGTTTCCTTTCCAGAGGCAGTAAGGAGACATTTAATGCACTGATAATATTAACTTGTTCCCAAAACCTCTCAAAGCCTGCCTGTTCTATGAGAATATTGTTGCACTTTGCTATTACTCTTAAAAGCGCTTCTTAAGAGAGAGACTTTGTCATACAGCAGGCTGTACCTGCATCATTACCCATCTTTGTGAAAGGTGAACCTGAAATCCTTCACTCTACACCCTTCCACAGATGTTTATGCAACAATCTGTGCTCAACAGTTTGAGCATGAATTTCATAAGGCTTTAGTGAAGTGAGCATGACTTAATAAGGCTTTAGTGAAGTGAAACACAGCAAAAGGCTGAAGGTCTTCATTTGCTGTACTTTCTTTCTTCTTTTCTGTTGTCCCTATATCCCTGTCCTTGTTTCCTCCAATTGCCTGTACACTTAACCAGCTATTTTAAGGACTTTCCTTGGAAGCACTTGCTCAGAACTGGCAGTGCTCTGGTAGGTATTCTGAAGGCAGTGGCATTTTGTCTTGGTCTTCAAGTTGTTCAACTTGTCAATAATAAATGCATTCTTGAGTGCTGAGGATGAAGAAGTGATAACATACACAGTCTGGTTGTAACAGTTATATCAAAAGCCAGGATAAAATTCTGATTACTCATCCCTCTTTCCTCCCTGAATGTTCCCCTGTTTTAAATGAACCGTAACAAAACAAAATTTAAAATATTCACCTCACAGCTTCACCTGTGACAAAGAATCTTCCCACGAAGAAGCATTTCAGTGGGTTAAAAGCACAGGGTTTTTTGGTTTTTTTATTCAAGGTGTGTGTTAATGAAATACAATTGTTTTCATTCAGGTAAACAAACATTAAAGATATTTGATGGGAATGATGCAGTGAAACGCAACCAATTTCGACTAATTTCAGTTCCAAGGATTGCAAAAAATGAAGAAGTTGTGGTAAGATACCCAGTGAGGGTCAGTTTTCCAGTGTGATACATGTAATTTCATATTACAGTAGTAAAAAGCTAAGTTTTAGAAATGTAACTGAACAATAACAACAAAAATCTGTGAATGGGCTACAACACTGCAACGTAATTTGACTTCTTCAGGTAGTGCTCCTATTTTTGAGCATCTGAGGAAATGGTGGCTTACGTATCTGTAGCACAATGGCAACCACAGTATCACATGTTAAACAGTCATTCTGCTTCCTGGTGTTTGTCTGAAGCTTGATTTTACTGATACAAGCAATACAGGATAACCAGCTCTTTAGATCTTGCTTCTTTTCTGTAGTAGAGTTTTGGTATTTATCCTGGACAGTCACCAATATTGCACTTGAGTTAATCAGCTTTGAACACTAAAGCTTATTATAGTTATTTCCATCCCTTGGTTGTGAAAATAATCAAATATTGATCACGTACTGGCCCCTCTCGAGCTTTTCCAGTGTTCCATCTGGGATGGAAAAATTACTTCCTACTAAATCAAGTGTGCTGTACTGATCTTTATTTACTGGGCTAGGCAGAGACCCCCGTGCTGTGAGAGATAAATCCCAGAGGGGGAACAGGGTGGTTCACAATAAAATTGTGCATGGTGAGGTCTCAGAGTCGTACAGACTTGGCAAAGAAGTCTGAAGAACGGACTACATCAGAATTTTGACAATATAAAGCTCTAAAGATCGTTAGGATTTTTTTATCTTGATACTTTGCTCAAAATCAACTGGAGTTTTGCAAAAGGTTTGTAGTGTTCTGCATGTCAAAGATCTTTAAGAAAAGACTATGTACAGGACTGGAAGCACTTTTATTTAGGAGTGCTACTTGCCTTTCAAGCACATTTTACCAGGCTGACACTTTTAATACCAGAGAAGAAGAATACAAGTTCTTACAAGTGAGCTGTATTGACTGCAGCGTCTGTGCTAGCAGAGGTGCTGCAGGCATGGGCCCATTGTAGGTGTAAAATTTCTGTGTGCATCTTGCAAAGACAGCCCTTCCCTTGCCTCTTCACAGGTGTGTGGGTTGTGGCTGAGACGCTCACTAATTTTTGGCATTCCTTAATGCAAGAAGACCGAATAGGCAGAGTTGTGTTCAGTCAAGTGTAATTTATCATTTTCCTTGTGGACTAAATTTTACATGCATGAATGTAGATTTATTTGACCTGGATTTTTACATTTGGTCTTAAAATGACTATTACTTGCCAAAAATGATTGTGTTCAAATACATGGATATCTCAAGCTTTCTTTTTTCATGTTAACTGAAATTTGTTTTCAAAACTTCACTCTTGTTTTGATTTTTTTGCCATTGCTATGTATACACTCCTCTAAGGTTAGAACATGCATTCAATTTTCATTTCATAAATCGGGTGTTTATTATATGTGTGGCTGTATAGGTATTAATGGTGTCTTTTCAAGTAAATGTTAATTTAACTTGCTGTGTTTTAGGAGGCTGCTTTGAGGGCGTACTACATAAATGATGACCAGCAGGAGTATGAGCTTCAGACCTTTACACAGCAGGTGCTGCTCTCTGATGATGTTATCAACAGGAATGATGCTGCAGAGGACAGCAACTTGGGCTCAGTATTCCGAGAATCTGTTCCTGAAGCCTGGATCATCAGAGCCAAACCAAAGGATGAAGAAGTGATCAGAATTTATCCTGCCTGGCTAAAGTGAGTATTTTCCTTCTTGATCACAAGGTTATTCTGCTTGACTACATTTGTCCTGTGTAGTCTAACCCTGTTGGCTGCAATTATTGAAGCTGCAGAACAGAGAGTGCAGTTTCTTTCTCTACTTCAGGATTCTTGTGTTCATTTTTCTGAATGGGTAGTGTGCATAACATTCATTCCCATGGATGGAAACCCTTGGGTTTCTTTACATGTGTGGAACATACAGTGGAACTTGTGCAGTTTTTTTATCATGTGTTTGGTTAGAAAGATGCAACTTTACATTTACTACATCTGCAAACAAATGATAAGATACACATCACTTGAAAAATTAGTGGATTTTTTTGAAGAAATGTGATGTAGGAAGAACTACAGTGCAACTTCCCATGTGAGATGAGGAAGAAGAAAATTATATTTAAAAAAAAACAATCAAAAAAACCCAACAGCTATACAATTTACCACTGAGACAGTATGAACTTTAAGCATGTTTAGTAGTGGAAATAAAATGGTCTGGACCTGCTAATTTCTGAAGACTTGGGGGATAAAATTTAACCATGTGTTTATTTTGCTGTTGTAACTGCATTGACAAGTTTTATTAAAAACTGGCAACTTATCTTTGTGATTAGGAAGAAGCTAATCTTTAGTGCTACAATTGTAATTAGCTGGTCCTTGAGATGAAAGTGTTTTCTTGTCTGTGGCGCTGATACCACATTTGCCACGAGTCTCAGTGAACAACTTTATTCAACTAATGCAAATATGTTTGAGAAAAAGCTACACTTAATTTAAAAAGGTACACATGGGATAGATCCTAAAATAAGTATTTTTCTCCTTAGGGTGGGAATGGCATATGTTTCTCTACGAGTAAATAAGGATAGCACTGTGCAGTCTGTGATCAAAGAAGTGCTCCCATTACTTGGAAGGCAGGTAAGTGAAAGATCTTAATCACATCCATATACCACCTGAGTGACTCTGAAAGTATGTATTTTTCTCTTCAGAAAAATTACAGCCCCTTAATCTGCAGTTATTACAAATGTTTTTAGCGTTTGGTAGATGATCTTTTTTGACTGATATGCTACTAAAAGCTTAACACAGTCTTCAGGGTAGGTAGGTGCTGCTGACTCATATTAAACTTGCCACTGACCCAGTCTCTGAGGTCTTATTCCACAGGGCTGCTCTCCAGCTCTCGTCCCCCAGTTTGTATTTTTAACCAGGATTACCCCGTCCCAGCCTGAGAATCTGGCAGTAGCTCTTGTTAAAAATTTCATGTGGTTGGTGATTGCCCAGTCTTCTGGTGCATCCACATCTCCCCTTAAGGGTCCCCTACCTTTGAGGGAGTCCACAGTTCCTCCTAGCTTAGTATCTTCAGGAAACTCACAATGCATTTGATTTCTTCATCCAGACAATTTATAAAAATATTAAAGAGCACTGCAGAAATTTTCTTCCTAATGTGGCAATCAGCATCTCTGTAGCCCCCAAGGGATGCAAGGAAGGACTCAAGGTTGAAATGGCACCCACGTTCTTTACTGTCTGGATTGCTTCCCACATCACTGGAAAATTCTAGATACATCTTGTAATCTTGCAGATGCTTTCCTTGAAAGATAATCTCTTTTCAATCTGCCTCTCCTTCTTAAGGTTGGTGCCAAAACAGCATGGCTTTCAGGAAACATGTTAGTAGACTTTGCTGGCATGCCAAGCCATTGGCAGGCCCAACCTCCCCAGTGTGGAGACACAAAGCTGTAGCGTGCACATTTTAGTCAGCACCTGGGGCTTGTGAGCACACCAGCAGATCAGCCCAGTTCCAGTGCTCCAGAGCACAGCACAGTCACAGAGAGTGACTGCTGTCCTTTGTGGTTATTCACAGGGCACATAAGAACATGCTTGTGACTAGCTCTCTGCAGTTAGTGATGATCATACATCTGTCTGGGTGTATCTGGCTGTGTAAAGCATGCAGCTTGTTTTGGCTGCAGGATACTTCCAGGATTTGTTGTCAGTCCATTTCCTCAAGTGCTCTGGACCTTTTAACAAAACAGGAGCGACCACGTCCAAAGTTTTGCCTCATCTGAAAAAAAGCAGCTGTCAAACAGTATAGTTGGAAACTCCATAAGGGAAAAATCTTCACACCTGTGTATTGGGCAGCTAGATATATGCTTTAAGAGACTTAATTCTTTGGCTCAATTGAAATATCTCCAGTAGTGGTATTTTTTAAATGCTCTACTTGTTTCTCTGTATAAACATGCACATACAGGAAATCTCTTTTTAGTATCCAGAATTTGCGTGTGCTCCAAGTTGCTTTTATCAAATATCAGGCAAAGCACTTGTAGGGAGTTGAGGCTTTTAACAGCCCCATCTTGCTTTATGTGTCATGTTAATTCATGACACATAGAGCAAGATCATTTGTCTCTTGAGTCTCAAGGCCAAAATTTGAAACCCTTCCTCTGAATGTCCTTCAATCCTCAATGTTGTATGTTCGCAGGGTTTCATTTATTGTTGTAGATGGTAAAGCTCTTGGCTGTGCCAGCTCTTCTGGTCCAGCTGCAAAAGGGACTTGAGTGGTCCCTCACAATAGCTTGCAGAAGAACTTTTGTTCCATCAGAGCTGGAGTGTCCCAGGAGGTGGGGAATGGTCAAGCCTGCTTTTGCCAAGCTTGCTCCTGGGCAGGCTTCTCCAAGAGCAGGCTCATTCCCAGTCCTGCATGCTTCCTCTGGAAGAACACTCAGGAAATACTCCAGATGAGCTAGCTGCTCATTGCTGAAGCAGGAATGGGATTAACTGTGCTGTACAGGGGTCCCTTCACAATGTGGCTGTGAGAATGCCAATGTTTTTAGGAGCGTGGGAGCATGATGCTATGAGTGTGTAAAATAAAGATTATTCCTGTCTTGGAAGGAGTTGGTTGGAGGAAGAACACCATGGTTGATTTTAAAAGATTTAATTTTTTTTAAATGCTTAATTTTCTGTGCTGTGTTATACACTATGGACAGGATATAACACACAATAATGTAACATCTGGCAAAACTATGTCGGTCAGAAGCTGCATTTACGTGCTGTATCTTTTGGCAGACGGAGTCCCTCCAGAATTTCAAATTGGTGGAAGTGCTTATGGGCAGTAAGCAAGGTAAGTGAAGGAGCACTGGCCAAAGACACATCTGATATCTGTGAGTTTTTTCCCTCATTCTGACAGTCACAGTTCATGTTCTACAATAAAAAACACAAATGAGAATAAACTTGATGGTGATGTTGAAATACTTAATCAGAAGTGATGCTGATTCTTTTCAGTCCTGTGTGTCCTGTGGGAATAAGGTTCCTCTTCATTATTACATAAAAACTCATTTGTAGTTTCTGGTGGGTATTGATACTTTTGCCCTATTTTGAGGAACTACGTTTAACTGACATAATTTTCTTAATTGCAGTTATTTATTAAAGATTAATTCTAAAGTTCAAATGGCTTCTTTCCTCCTGACACAGCCCCTGAAGAAGAGTAAGTTTGAGCCCTAAGACAGTCCAAGAAATATGTTTGTGTGTTAGGAAGAATAGAAATCTGCAGTTCTAGCATTGCTCAAGTGTTTTGTGATCCTGCACGAGCTAGGCTGGTGTTCTCCAAGTTAACATACCTTTGTGCTTCGGTATTTGTAAGGTTGCATGGAGAAATAAAGACCTTGAAGTAGTCTAATGTTCTGGCCACAGCTGAATAAATATCTTGGTAGTTCAAATACTGTCTGGATGCTTTGCTTTATTTGCAAGCATTATTGGGAAGTTGTTTCATAAGGCTCTTGTAGCTTTGTGAATGTCATAACCTTGGTTGGTTTCTGGTGCTCTGTTTTAAAGGATCATTTGCTACCTTACATTCACTGGAAGTTGTTAGAATTGTTTTAATTGTTGATTAAAACAATTGTTTTAATATTTTGATAGAACACAAAGTTGGGTTTTGTTGTACTTGTTAGGAAATAGTTTGAAAGTCTTATGTCAAACTGTTAGATTATTACCAAAGTACTGCTTGTCTTTTGAGGGGTTCAGACTGTTTCTGCCCTTTTTTAAAGGAGGGTGCTATTTAAGAACCGTGGAAAAAGTCAAATTGTTCCAAGCACCTATGTGTTTTTATTGTTGGATAAGATGTAGCTCATGTCTGCGTGGTCCTTTATGAGAAAATTAGTTGTATGCTGAGCTCTACTTTTCCCCTAATTTTTCTTCTTTTTGTTTTTGTGTAATTGAGCCTGATAATAATTTACATGCTTTCTAACATGATGAATGTTCTTGCCCTCTCCAGTTCAGCGCATGGTCCTGGACAACCAGGAACCAATTCTTAACAGACTCAAGGACATAAGAAAGGTAAATCTGAAAAAGAAACATGATTTTTTTTTTTTTTTGTTTTAGCAAGTATGGAGTCCCCTTTCTTACAGAAAAAGTGAGTCATTGGTTACCCCCTAAGCAAGCTCAAGGGTAGAGAAGCTTTTAAGTGTTTGAACTGAAGTTTTGTTTCTGTTCCTGACATTCTCTAGGCATAGAGGACATGATTGCTAAGTGCAGAACTATTTTGGATTTTGCCTCACAGTGTCTTTTTGCCAACTGTCATACCATTTATTTTCCTTTATTTTGGTAGACTTCAATACGTCAGATGAATCAAACAAGATTTTACATTGTGGAAAACAGTAAATCCATTGTACAAGTAAATTTATTTGTTGGTGGCCTTCCACCTCAGCTTTCCCCTGAAGAATACACAAATATTCTCAAGGAAGAATTAGCTATCAAAAGTAAGTAAACAGAACAAACTTTAACAGCATCAATATAATTCTTACCTCTTCTGGCCTGATTTAAAAAAATCATTCTGCCTTTTACTCTCACATGGGCTTTTTTAATAATTTTAACATGCACACAGTACAGAATAATAATTACATTACTCTAGTTATAAGTGACTACACCTTTTCTTTTTTTTTTTTTTTTTTGTTATGTTTGTATGAAAAGGCATCACTTTTTAGAAGAATTACACATACCTTAAACTGTGTACGGAATATCTCTTGCCTTTTTTAGCCTCTGACAGTTTTTGTCTGGGCTGTTCTCCATGTTAGTCATGAGCTCTGTGCCCCATCATGGAGAAGGTATGAGCAGTGTGTGCACACATGTTGACAAACACTCAGGGAAAAGAATTTATTTTTCTTTTTCAAAGAAGTGCAATTGAATTTTCATAATAATACTCCTTAAACCGATACTTTCTATAAACAATGTCAGGAATGTGTCATATTTTTTTTGTTGCAGGAAACAAAGCATTTTTCCCAATTTGCTTTTATGTCACTTCAAGAGGAATTAAACTTGAAATGCCAGAAAGAATTCTTAGTCACCTTTTATGAAAATCAGTTTAGCTGTTCTTACTTGCAAAGTAAACATGAGAGGAAAAGTGTTAGCTGGAGGTTCTCCCTGTATTTGTATAACTTTTAATATTTATTTATGTTATATTTATGTAACTTTTTAAAATACTTTAAATATTTACTCTAAATGTACCCAAGGTTTTATGTGTTTATATTTTTACCCTTTGCAGCAAATGTAGTATCTGTGAGTCATGTTTATCAAGCACAAGGTAAGCATTAAAATTCTTGGTCTTGCAAACAATGTCTATATTCAACACTGCAGTCTAATACTAGAGGCTGGAAGCTCAGAGTATGTTAATCTTAATGCATAAGCAAAAAGCCCTTCAGGTAAAATGCAACACATTGTATTTATGAAGAGCAGTGGATTAGTGTTACCTTATTTTAAAAAAGTTAAAAGGTTGGCTGCATGCCTTGTGTACCAGAAGGCAGTAATATTATAAATTAGTTATAAAAATTAGTTTTGAAGTTGCACTTCAACTGAATAATTAACACAACAGAACTGTTAAAAATTGTTCAAGTGAAGGATTTTTAATCTCTTTGAGAGTACTAAAATTTGGTGCTGCTTTTGGACTCAGTGGGACTGTTTCATAGTCGCTGTTTCCTAGCAGTGTTAAGAGCTAGAGTTCAATGGCTGAAAGTTGAAGAAAATAAATACATTCATCCTTTGAGCTGTTTCTTTGCTTTTAGTGTATGAATTTTATTTCAGCAAGATCGGAGAAGCCATGAGGCTTCTGACAGCTGGAGCAGCAGTGGCTCTGGGCAGCTTTAGTGCAGTGGTCAGGTGGAGATCAGCATTTGGTAAAAATTTAAAGTGTGGAATTTTTTCTTCTCTATATTTAGGTGTCTATAGTTGAGATGTTTCCCATCCTTTGGCAGGCTTATCTTCCACATGTCTGCTAAATGGATCTTTCTATAGCATGCTTTTGAAGTCTGATGTGTGCTTCCTTTGGGTTATTTGCTGTCTCCACGTGACTAATTGATACTGATTGATTTTGATCTTTGCATAGGAAAAGTTGTAAAGCTTTTAGATGTACCTTCTCCTTTCCATATTTGTCAGTGGTCAATACTTGGTTTTGTGATATTCGTCCCGTGTCACAGCATCATTATACCAAATTTACATGCATGTGCTTTTTAGATGTTTCTGCTTGTATGTGATTTTTATTGCCACTTTCTTCTTATGATTGTATTTTTGTGGTTCTCATAACTTCCTAACTCTCCCGTTTTGTCACAGCCAGGTTATGTTACCAGCCTACATCTCATGTACTGTTCATTTTGCATTTTTGTCTTCCTGCCCTGTTTTCCTCCTCACCAAATACCTTACTATACACTAACTTGTCAGTATTTATTTTGTCTTTTCTCTTTTGTCTTCCCTTCTTATCCAGCTTCTCCATTCAGAACCTAAGTGAACATAAAGATCTAAGCTTGATTATTAGCCCAAATATTTCCTTGCAGTAATTCTTACTGAGATATTGTTAATGAACAGAACTACTGGATTTTTAATAATTGGATACTAAATGAAACCTGATACCTCTGTCACTTGTACACGATGAGAACAGAATGTTGGTAATGATGAAGAGTGTGCAAATAGGCCCTACCCCTGAAGCTCAAAGGAAATCTTTAAATATGCATTAGTTCTGTGCTGCAGTTCTTGTCTTCAAGTTGCTTTGCTTTTACAAAAATCTGAGGGTAGGAAGGAAGGTTTGAAAACATAACAATACAATTCAGCTGATAACAAATGACTACAGAATAAGTTTGGCTGAATAATGGCCTCAGTAAACTGAGTCAACTTTTGCTGTAATATGGGTCTTATTTTCTAACAATATTAATAGAAAATATTAAAAGTATTTCTTTAAAACTATTTCTGATGCCTCTTTACAGGTGCTGTTGTACTCCAAATTTCATGTTTTTCTGAAGCTGAAAGAATATATATGCTGGTTAAAGATACTGTTGTCAATGACAAGCCTCTGAATGCTGTGGTGATTCCTGCAGTTATGGTAAGAGACAGGTTTGAATTTAAAAAATGTCTAAAAAAAAAAAACTACTGCCTTAAAACTCTTTCTGCTAGAACTAAGTGAAAACATGTTTTATTCAAATAGGCCATACTATAAGCAGTGTGACCAAAAAAACCAACCAACTTCATATACATCTGTACTTCATGTATATGATATATTCAGTGAGTTAAGTAATTTGTCCTGGTATTGTTCAGCTGTCAATCTACAGCTCCTAACTGTACAACTATAAAGAAGAGGAAAACAAATTCTCTTTCTTTCAACAATCAAAATGTTAAATGGGGTTTCAGTTTCAGCTGGTATGTCTTAAAATGCTTACAAACTTTGGTATGGGAGCTAAATGTTGTTTCCTCATTAACTGTGAGGTAAAACACTTCTGCTTATTTTCACAGTGATATTATCTTCATTTCCCCCATTCTGTAGCAGAGGCAGTTTGACCTTGTTTACCCCTTGAGGATCTCAGAAGAACATAGTCTTCCGAAAGACTCAGTGCGAGAGTCCTTTCACAAATTCAGGCCTGATTCTGATTTGTTCTTGTTGTTACTAATCACTTTCATGTGAATCAGTTTGTTTAATAATAGGTTTCATGTTAATAAAGTGAGTCAATGTGAGAAGAGGAAAATGATTAACTGAGTGAAGTGATATTTTTAACCAGGATTATGTAGGTTCTGTCCAAAAAAGAGTGTTGCCGTAGTTACACAACACCTCAGCAGAAAGTATCTTGCAATTACTATCTTTTTGGAACTGCATTATGGCAAGCAAAGTGTGAGTCCTGGTTTGACTTCTTGGAACATCACAGAAGGCCAAAAAAATTAGATTTTTAATGGGAATTATGAAATAGCTTTGTATAGGAGGGTATCAAGTTCAATGGCCATAGTTGCTTATTTGCATACCTACTTTCACTGTTTAAAAATGAGTCCTACACTTGTCAAGATTTTCTGAAGGCAAAGTTATGGTTTTTATATGGGTAGATACTAGTGGTAGTGCTCACATGCAGCTGGGAAAATCAAAATTTACACCCCCTCCTAAAAAACTGAGAGCCTTATTCCTATGTGTGTATAGGAATTACATTCTGTGAAGTTCTTAGAAGTCAAGGCCCCCTTGTCCAGACTAGGTTTCAGATTGCCTATTGTGAGAGACAGAAAGCAGGATGTATTTTTGGATAGCCGTTTTAGGTGTATTTTAGGCAAATCCATTATGAGCCTATAATTGTTGTCTGCGGTGTGAAGTTGAACATACTCCACTCTGTTGATTACATATGTCTGTTTTTCTGACACTGGATATGTTTGAAGAGAACTTCTTGATGCCAGGAGAATGTGGACATTGCTATCTCTTATCTGATGCAAGATATTTTTTAGAAACTCCAGTTCAGGGGACTGCTAGCAATTAATTTCTAATACATAAGCAGAAGAGAGGGGCTGTACACCAGCACAAACATTGTGTTTCCATTTCAGCATGTGTTGTTTATATTTCAAGTGTTGTTTTTTGTATGATTGTCCACCCAGCTTATGCCATTTACTAATTACCCAGGGCAGACTAATGGCTGATCAACATCTTTACTTTGGGTAGCAGTTCAACTAGATGATCTCCTGCAGTTGATCTTCCAACCCAGACTATCTTTTTAGCCTATGATAATATTAGTCTTTGTTTATATGCGTATTGATTTAAACACAGTACCAAGAAATACACAGGAACTGAGACCATACTAAATTTACACTATGTTTGACATTTCTTTTGTGAGTGAAATACAAAGAAATTGGGAATGAAGGGCTAATAATTTTTCCAAATTGCCAGTTAAATTAAAGAAAAACCCAACCAACAAAAAAACAACAAACCAAAATATCCCTTCTTAAAAATTGGTAAAAGCACAGAAGTATTGGTGGTTAGCAGGTTGCTAGTCTTATTTTTCTAAGGTGAGATTTGCTTACTCAGTGTGTGACCTAAGGAGGAGGCATGGTTCAAGTCTGGCATGCTCAGGTCTACCCGAGGCAATTCACCCTCTGATTCCCATTACTGAGAAGTCTGAGCATGGAATCAGTTTGTATAAGCTGCTTATTAGAAAGTCCAACAGTTGGTGTTATCAGATCTATTCTGCTGTTTCAGGCCTTTAGGAATTTAATCAAACACTTTTTCATTTCACGGTATTCAAATAAATGAAAATACTCTCTCCACTGGAGTGTGAAAAAAAAAAAAAAAGTGCAGTATATTATAAACCTGTTTAGCTGCTGTGTGTAAGGAACTTTGGGAAAAGTTTAGTTTCACTCTTTGGTATCAATTCAAGGTGAAAGACATTGCAGGACTAAATCTTTCAATTCAGAACTAATTTAACAGAACTTCTTTTGCAGCACAGGCAAGCAAGGAAGTCAGCAGAAGTTGTTTGAGGCCAAAATCACACAGGTTGTTGTGGCTTTATCAGGAATGCCTTTTGCTAGTGGAGTGCCCTCTGATATACTGCATTTATATTTGTTAAGAGTAGCAGGAAAATGTGCAGAAGGTTCCCAAATAGATGAAACTTTCCATTTCATTCATTCTATTAAATCCTCACAAAAATATTTACATCTTAAAAGCATCCTAGTTAAATGAGCATTTTAGCCGAAACATGAGTGGCTGCTTTTCACCCTTCTGAAAAGGTTGTCAGCTTTTTCACCTTTTGCTGGAAGGGTTTTCAAGGATTGGAATGGAGTGCCCCGGGAAGCAGTGGGGTCCCCAATCCCTGGAGGTGTTCAGGAAGTGACTGGACATGGCACTTAGTGCTGCGGTCTAGTCAACAAGTGGTATTCGGTCAAAGGTTGGAATTGATGATGTTACAGGTCTTTTTCCAACTTTTATGATTCTGTGATTCTTCCATTTCTGCTATATGCCAAAAAAATAAAGAAAAGCCTTATGGGTTGACCCAGCTGTTGCTCCAGTAGTGTTGTGACACCTTGCACATAATTTCTCATCAGATAGTGGGTCCTTTCTGGCCAGGGTGGAGAGAACTTGTGCTTGAGGCATTGTGAGTCCTTGCACATGGAAGATGCTGCTGGCAGGCATTTGCTAATGTTGAATTCTACTTGTCAGAGATATCTGCAGTTCCTGGAGACAGCCCACTGCCCAGGAAGACGTGCTGTGGTTGTCACACTGGTAGGGCTGGTGGCACAGAACGCCTTGTTCTGCTTTGTTGTGAGATGTGATTACACAGTACAGTCAATGGGAAGGGGATTAGCATGGATAATAAACATCTTGCCCCAGTTTAAAGCTGTGTTGTGCTACTCCTGACAAATTAAGCAATTCACAGTGATTGTCAGTGTGTCTAAGTCATGCAGCCTCCTTCAGCTGTCTGTAAGAAAGGAGCAATAAATTCCTTCCTGAATGCCAGCCAACACAAAACCGTTCTGCAGATTTCACTCCTCAAGCACTGCACTGAAGCCAGGGCTAAAGGGGGAAGGGTGTCCTCGGGCTGTGACTCACATACTCTCTTCTGCCCAGTAACAAACTCACTCCTCTGTCCCCAGTGGGGCTTTATTAAAGAACTTTTAAAAATTTAGCAGCATTAAAGTGCTACCCTTGTGGCTGTCTGTGATTGTAACAAAGAGCATGCTCCTGAGAAGGCACAGCACCCTGCACTACTGTACAAACTGTTAAGAGTTTTTAATTCTTACAAAAAATAATTGTTTTCTTAAAAGCTGGCCGTTATCTGGGGATTTAGCAATGTTTCTTACTCCTTTACGCTTAATGAAGAGTTGTGATGGGAAGCAAGTTCACTGTAAGGACAAGCACTTTCTTGAAATCATCTTCTTATTCTGGATGGCTGCATCTAAATGGGTTTAGTTAAGAATTCACATTGGAAGTTACCTTAACAAAGGTGGGTTTGTAGTAAGACTATTAACTTTACACTACATACAGATTTTTTATTAGCTCCAGGCATTTTCTGTAGCTGCTTGTGAATCTTAGTAGCATTCAGGGTGTATATTTAACTGGTTTGGGGGTTTTTAGGTATAGTATTGACACTTGATAAGAAATATAGTTGGCAATTTACAGTAAATACATATTTGCAAGAATTTGTGTTACTTGGGTAAGATCTTAGACAACTTTACAAAACAGAGCTGTGCTTTTGAATGCCTTAGAGTGTACCATGTTTCAGAAATAGTTGTGATTCCCTTATGTTGCCTTTGAATTATTTCAGTTACTTGGTTTTAAACCCAGTGCATTAGAACGTGCCTCTAAAAGCAAGTAATATAAAACATGTGTTCAGCATGTCACTTCTAAATGTCCCAAACCAGTAATTTTAGAAACTGATTTCCTGAAGAAGAGAAGATAATCAAATGTTCTTACATTCAAGTAAGGTATTGGTTAGTCTCCAGAACTGGGCTGGTTTCTTTGCTCTTCTTTGAAAAAGTTTTTGTCACTTCAAGCTGCAGAACTTCGTGGTTTCTTTCTTTATTACACTGTTAGTCCCCTTTTTTTAAACTTCACAAGTTTCCAGGCATTATACCAAGCCTGAGATTTCAGGTTGCTAGTTTTGTTCAGAAAATTGACATGGCTGGAGAAAAATTTATGTATTTAAAAAGCTCTGAAGAGGAAGAAATGGGAAGTGGACAGGAGAGAGGGTAGGGTAGAGTGAAAGCTGGACAAGGAGTGCTGGAAAGGAACAATGTGCTCTGTTACCCCATGGGAGATGCTGTTTCCTTTCAGAGTGCTCTGCCTTCTGTTACTCATGGGATTTAACCCCATACAGCACCACAGGCTGGGCACAGTGGCTGGAAAGCATCCCAGCATAAAAGGGGATGCTGGGGATGCTGGTCAACATCGGGCTGAACATGAGTCAGGAGTGTGCCCAGGTGGCCTTTTTGGCATCCTGGCCTGCATCAGCAATAGTGTGGCCAGCAGGACCAGGGCAGTGACTGTCCCTCTGTACCCAGCCCCTAGTGAGGCCACACCTTGTGTGCTGCGTCCAGTTCTGGGGCCCTCACTTCTAAAAGGACGTTGATATGCTGGTGTGTGTCCAGAGAAGGGAACAAGGCTCATGAAAGGACCAGAAAACATGTCTTATGAGAACTAGCTGAGGGAGCTGGGATTGTTTAGTGTCCAGAAGAGGAGGCTCAGGGCTGACCCCATTGCTCTCTAAAACTCCCTGAAGGGAGGGTGCAGTGAGCTGGGAGTCAGTCTCTCCTGCTGGGCCTGCAGTGAGAGGACAAGAGGAAATGGCCTCTGAGATACAGGAGATTCAGGTTAGATATTAGGGGGAAAAAAATTATCACTGTCAGGGTGGTAAGGCATTGGAATAGGTTGCCTAGGAAGGTCACCATTCCTGCTGGTGTTTAAGAGGCACTTGGATCTGATGGTGATGTGGTTGAGTGGTTTAGGTGTTATAATGGCAGTACTGGGTGGGAAGGTGGACTTGATGATCCTAAAGTTGTCTTCCAAGCTTGATGATTCTGTGATTATCAAAAGACAATTCTAAGTGGGATGTGGCAGATGGTGGTACAGGAACTGACAGAGTCAGTTCTTGTGATGGCCTTTGCTTCTGAAAACACCAGATCTCTGCTTACTCTTCCATTAAAATGCTTGAATGGCGCAAGGGGACAAAATCCACTTGTCTCTTTGGGATGCATGGATCTTTGAGCTGTTCACTTAATACCTTTTGTGACAGTGGCATGCATTATGTTCCATAGACTTCCTTTGCTGCCTACAAATATCCTTTCCATGTGCTTAACAGAAATGAATATATTACCCTTATTATGCGTTGGGCATGCTTTGAGTAATTGTTTCCCCCTTTCCAATAAGGCCTGAATGTAGAGGCCAAAGGTGTTTTGACTTCAGTTGTCAGTCTAGCATGAAGGTGGTCCCTTTGGAGAGAGCTGTGTGTACAGCTTTCAGCCTCTTTATCATCAACCTACTTCTTTTGTCTGCAGTGGAACCTTTCCAGTAAAATAAAGCATGAGGTTCTTTTGGCTGTTTGTCCCCCAAAACAGCCCTTGTTTGGCTCATTTGTTTTTCAAGAAAACAGATAAAGTTTGAAAAAACTGAATGTCTTGTAGAATCTGAAGGATGAGTAAAGAAGGGATCAGTGTGTGCCTGCTTCACCAGCTTTTATACCTGCTTAGTGTTCCTCTTCTCAATGTGTTTTCTCTTTATCAAGAGACGAGTCACACTGGATGACAGAGCACATTTCTCATGCAGACAGTGTTAGAGGAGAAGGATTTTTATATGTTTGTCAGCATCTTGACACATCTGGCAGGGTGTGACTTGTAGAGGATTAGCACCCAGCTCTTCTAAGAACAGAAAATTAGAAGAAATCTCCCAAGTACTGTGTAGACCCAAACAATCGTTTGTTTGTAAAGTGCCTAAATCAAGTCACAGGTGTGGGGTGTCTCAATGTCGGACTCCATTTTTCATCCCTACAAATATAAATTTGACCTGATTTCTCTGTTGTTCGCCTCAGATCATGGTCTCTGGTGGTTGCTCACAGGCAGCAGCTGAAAGGCTTTCTGGGTGCCGCCTCCTCCCGTCTGTAGCTGTTGGTATCTCTCCACATGCTTGCACACTGCAGTCATGCTGCTGCCTCACCGACCCCTGAATCATTCTTGTCTAAATTGACTTATATTTAGCACTGTTGTTCTGTTCCCTGAATCCATCCGGTCAGCTGCGTGACAAATTGCTGTTCCCTGAATGCTGTCCAATTTGTAAATAACAATTACCACAACTTAGGGACCATGGCAGACGTTTCTGTTTAGAGGTGCAGTTGTTGAAATGTCCAGTGGACTTTGCTGCCATGTACCTGCACCCCAGCTGGTGGCAGGATGGATGAAAGGTGTGCTGGTGATTTCTAATCTTTCTAGAACTAGTTAGAAATCATTTTACAGAACTATTTATGGGTGGACAGGCTGGGAGAGCTCTAGTCCCAAGGTGCATCTGTTGACTGGAAATTTTGACCTCCAGTGAGGCTGCAGATATTGCTATGCAGTCCATGCAGTGCCCCAGGAAATCACACCTCTGCCATGTCCAGTGGCTTCCTTTGCAGTTTCTGGAGGCTTTGATGGTCCTTTCAGCAGCAGCTTCAGTAAGTCATAAGATACTGGCACCCCTGAGTAAATCCTCATGATGGAAAAGCTTAGCTTACATATTTTTAAAAGCTTTCAGCTTCTAATTTCATAGGCAGAAGTACACCACCGTCTGTCCCAAACATCTTCATTTTTAAATGCTTTGTCCTTGTAAATTGACATGCATTCTAAGTCAACCACAAAACTAAAGACAGATTTTTCAGTTGGTTTGGGGAGAAGTTCTTGCTTTTCAAGGAAACTGTTTTAATTGTACAGAACTCTTATCCCTCACAGTTCTTTGGCCAGGCTGTTTACTGAAAATGCATAGGAAGGGCTACTTAAAATGCGTTTATTTCTAATGTTGGGCTCAAATGTGTACTTGGAACCGGTTAAGGAGCCTTAAATTCCTAGGGAAGTAAGATCAGCAGCTAACCTGTCCATTGGCTGGACCTTGAATCTTTTCATTTATAGAATCTGGATTTCTTAGTAGGCATCAAGGAAACATCAAGGAAGCATCAGGTAATATTTCTGAGACGCAGTGTGATTCTCCTGCCTTTTCGTGGCATTAACTTATCCTTTTTCTTGTCTTCTTTCAGGCTTCCAAGATACCACAGAATTGCTGCCCTCTTCTTGTATTTGTGAATCCAAAAAGTGGTGGTCTAAAAGGTCGGGATCTGCTGTACAGTTTTAGAAAGTTGTTGAACCCACATCAAGTCTTTGAACTTACCAATGGAGGCCCACTGCCTGGGTAAGTCATCCTGGGGGGTTTTTTGTTGTTGTTGGGTTTTGTTTTTGTTTTTTTTTAATTTACATTGTTCTGTTATTTTTTAAAAGGTTCATTCACTTATTTTGAAGATCTAAATTTCTTCTGTTCTGTGCCTGAAGATCAGGGCAGTGGATCATTTCCTTCTGACTGCTCTTACTGTGAGAACATATTTAAACTTTAGGATTATCTAAAGAAAAGAGAATAGAGTAGTTCCTGATGTATATGCTTCTGTCAAATCTAGCACAGTCTGGCCCTGGAAAAGTCATATGCAATTTACAGTAGCACATATTTAATAATTATTGAAAATAAATAGATTTTATAATTGAATGGAGATGGAAAGAGAAATGTAACATTTCCTGATAAGGGTGGATTTTTGCTTTTATTTCTTCTGATGTTTCATGGGAACTACTAGGAAAGTATAATAAAATTTTCTATTTTGACTCTTGAAACTTGGCCACAGTTGCAGAATTAACAGGGTTTGCCTGATCACAGCTGCAACATTTCTACAAGGAACAGAACATAATGTGCTTGTAGGAAGACAGGAACTGATGACTTGATTTAATGAACCCCACTTTGTAACAGCTTCATAAAACTGAAAGCTGTAGCCTATTGCTCATTCCTTCACTACTATTTAACAAAAAACTTGTCATGACAAGATCTTCAGAACAAAAGCTTTGTGGGAAAAATGCAGTTTATGTAGGAGACAAGATAAACAAGATACACAAACTAATTTTTCTGTCAGAGCTGTATAATTCTGTTTTCTTTTTAATGCACTTCAAGCTGCAACTTCAGTAACCAGTTCATTTTGTTTTGGCTTTGGAATCTTTCTGTTGCTTTATGGCAAAATGCTCCCATTTGTTCATTGCTTCTTGTGCAATGGGAAATAACAATTCTTTTCCAAGATATGTTGGTATGTAGGATGAAAAGCCACAAAAGGTAAGCATCATCAGGAAAACAGTACTATTAAGAAGAAAATGTACTGTGATACCTATGACTAAGTACAAAAACACCACCCATAATCAACATCTCCTCTAGGATTTAGAGAGTTACAGATGTTCACATTGAAATTAAGACTACTTAGGTCTCTGTGCCCTTGAAAAAGTAAGTGATTAACCATTTAGTTCTGTCTGTGAAGAATTTTAGAGGAATATGGTTTTTCACTCTTTTTAAAATCATCTTTATCTACAACTTCATATTTTTCAATTCATTTTGCTGAATTTGATCCAGAAACTGATGGTAAAGGGGCATAGGCAGAAATCCAGTAATACTGTATTATTTTAAATAGCATATTGGGACTTTGCATTTCCTGTATTCCATTGTAACTTTTCTTTTCCCCTGTGCTTTGCTTCACAATGGAGGTTTCACACGTTCTCCAAAGTGCCCTCCTTCCGAGTGCTGGTGTGCGGAGGGGACGGCACCGTTGGCTGGGTCCTTGGTGCCCTCGAGGAGATCAGGCACAAGCTGGTGTGCTCAGAGCCCTCAGTTGCCATCCTGCCTTTAGGAACAGGTGAGAATCACAGCAAGAACAGAGCGCAGAAGCCCTCTGGAAGGTTTTGTCTTTATCAGTCTGACACAGGACTCGGTTTTGCAGCTGAGATGCCATGAGATTGAGTTCTGGCTGGTGCTGGAAAGTAAACCATGGTATCAGCTTTTCAACGAAATGACAGTCATGCTTTCAGAAAAACAGCATCAGGAGAAACAAGCAGCAGGAGTGCTGATATGTGTGTGGGCAAGTGGGCAGAAGTTGGGAGGGCAAAATATCCTACTCCTGACAACCACAGGTGCATAAGTCATTGCTGTAGACAACAAACTCTCTTGCTCCCTAGTGTCTCAACTCCACAACAGGTTTTTTTTCCTACCACTTTTTGTGGAAAAGCTCCAGTGTGTCTGTATGCAGTGGTAAGCACATGTGCAACACAACACAGCTTAGATTCTATTTTTTTTTTTTGGTGCTAGTTAACTTTTCCTTCCAAATGAATGAGTTGTGTGACTTAATTGGAGCACCTTAGTGCAGTGTGATTTGTAAGACTGGGCTGATGCACTGATTGTGAAACACAGTCACCTTTTGGTGTTCTTCACTGTTGCCCAGGTAATGACTTGGGGAGAGTCTTGCGCTGGGGAGCTGGCTACAGTGGAGAGGACCCATACTCCATTTTGGTTTCTGTGGATGAGGCAGATGATGTTCTTATGGATCGCTGGACTATCCTTTTGGATGCAGAAGAGCCAGCTGAAGGAGCAGAAAATGGCATTGCGGAACCTGAGCCTCCCAAGGTGAGCTGGGTGCTGTTTGGGTGTGATTCTTAGGAACTGTTGCTCTAGTGAAAATCACAGAGGATGGGAATTAGTATAGTTGAATTTTTACTGCTCACTAGTCTTTGTGCTTGGGTCTTACTGGACTGTTTCTTAATGAATACAGCACACGTCTGGACCTAGTGTTTTGGTTCTGGCAGGGCTACTTGAGCAGAGCATCTTTTGTCACTGTTTAGCAAAAAGCATCTGATAGAGGATTAATTAAAAGATTCACAAGGCGATGGCATTCCTATATGCTTCAGCTGGAAAAAAATTATTTCTCAAACAAGAAAAGGCTTGGGAAGAAATGCCAAAACACTTGTAAAACTGGAGTGTCAACCAAAAAACATTCCCTTCTGCAAGAGTCACTCTCATCTTCTCTTTCACAGTTTAAGAAATTACTAGGAGTTGCTAGCATATACAGGAAGTAAATCCTTCCATCATCTTACTGCTATTGTGTGTCTGTATATGTGCCATCTGTTATTTGCTTTTTTTTTGTTTTGAGTGAAAGTTACTGTCACTTGGTTCATATGAACTTGTTTCAGTTTAAGAAAATAAAACTGTTGACTGTAAATGGTGATTTTGGAGCTCTATGTGAATCCTGGTTCTGTCTCTTTTCAGATGAAAGAAAGAAATGGACAAGGGGCTTGCAAAAAAAAAAAAGGCAGGAAATCGTAACAATGGTAGCAATTGTCCAAGATTTTAGTCTGTTCACTGGAAAATCCTAGGCATTATGAGTCAGTTGGAGGATTTAAGATGCTCAGATTCCAGCTATTTTTCACTTAGTGGAGACAGGGGCTTTTTTCCCCATCTGCTTTTTAAAAGGGAAGGATGGGAGAGTAAGGCCTACGATAAAAGAGTTGTGGAATGAACTGGCATGCAGAGAAAGATTTAATGGGAGAAATGGTCAAAATCTGTAGAAACTTGAGGTTGGCATATAGGGAGCTAATTAAAGCACAGCTGAGTAGATGAAGTCAAGTTGTTCATTCATCTGGTGTAAGCTGGTTACCTTCCAAAGTAAGTAAGATTGTCTTCCCAATGATGTAATATAAATCCATGGCTGATGCCAAAAATAATAGTGGCATTAGTGTTCAGCAGCTTGTGGAGTTATTGCATAGAATTGCTGTGAGAGGTTGAGTTGGTTTTATTTCTGCATTTGCTTTTATTTCTGCCTTATTATGCCTGTTACTTTTAATTAAAATATTAAATTTTGAAGTTTCTGATACTTTGGAAATAATGACTAAGCATGTCAACAGTTGTTCATGCAGCTTTATTTTTAGTGCAGTGTTTCTGGAAAATGTTTTCCAGAATCTGTCAAGATGCAAGTGACTTGGAAGAATCATCTGCAAAGCTTGCTTTTGTTGAAAAACTTTGGAACGTCTTCACTTTTCATTTATAAATGTAAGCAGGAAATGATAGCTCTTTTTTTTCCTTTTGGTCAGATTGTACAGATGAACAATTACTGTGGTCTTGGCATTGATGCAGAGTTGAGCTTGGACTTTCATCACGCTAGAGAAGAGGAACCAGGGAAATTTAATAGCAGGTAATCCTGGGGAAACTAGGTATGAAGGTCAATTTTGTGGTATTGCATTACTTCAAATTTACACTGCAAATGATAATCTGAAATGCTACAGGTATCCACTAATATTGCTTGTGGCATAGCTGGGACAAGGAGGAATTAAGCTAGCCAGGAACTCATAGACACAAAGTTCCTTTGTTTTGTTGGTTTGGGTATGGTTTGGGGTTTTTTTCCTCTACTGAGAGAGCAACAAAGCAGTTTTTGGAAGCCATGTCATTGTTATTCAGTATTTTTAGTTGCCAATAACTGCATTGTTGAGTTTAGTGAAGTTTTGAGATAGTGGAAATATCTCTTGCTCAAAGCCTGTAGCAAGAGTGAAGGCAGTGCTGCTACATGAGCAATAAGCACTGTTCAGAAGTGTTCAGAACTTCTACTGTACCTTTTTTGTTTTGCCTAGTGCTGTTGCAGCACCTGCATGTAAGCATAAAAAACTCTCTATATATCAAGTGAGAATGTTATTAAAAATGCATTGACGAGACCTTCCTCCTCTCTGGCATGCACATCAACCAGTAATGGGACTTTTTCTCCTTCCCATAATTGCTGAAATTGATGAGCAAAAGAAATCATGTCTGGGTAATTAATCAGTAATTCCTTATAGAAACTGGTTTTGTTTGCTTTCCTCTGTGTTTGTGATTAAATGCCTTCTAAATTGTCTCTTGGTTGTCAGAGTTACAACAGCCGGTTACAACTATGCAGTGTTCAAACTGCAACTATTAAAAATATTCTCTGACCAGTTATGAGTGCAATGATATGTAAACCAACCTGTCTTGTAGTGTTCTACCTGTCATTACAGGCATTGCTCATGGTGCTCTTCTTAAAAACTGACTAATACAGTTGTTGATGTAAATATAGGTGGCTCCTGGTACATAAGTTGCTATGAGCCACTGGTTTGCATTTTCAACACTTGACTGAAAGCATCTCAGATAGTAAAGTCAGGTAATAAGTTTGTGTGCAGCGGTGTCCATTCTAGTAGGAGAAACTTTCCTAGGTGGACTTGTGCAGTTAATATAATGTACAAGTTATGTTCATTCTTTCTTCAAAATATACTACTCCACATTTGCAAAGCTGCAGCATTTCAAAATATGCATCCTCTTCTTATTGCCACTGCATTTAAGGGATGTACTTTGATTGCTATTGCCCTGTGTGCTTTTCATCCTTGTCTTCATCTCAGTAATTTCCCAGTGTGCAGCATCCATAGTGCAGTGGACAATGGCTTGGTATCATTCTTGCAGAGTGACTTGAAGAACTTGTGGGAAAGAAGAGAACTAATTTTTTTCCCCAAATCTAAAGGACTATATACTTCTGTAAAGGAAACGTGAAATAAGGAATTGAGGTACATTTTTGCAGACGCCAAAAGCTTGTGCATGCTAACAGTGCTGACACATGATATTTACCTTTGACTGACTGTAAAAATGACTGCTAAAATAGTTGAATTTATGCTTTCACATCATAAGCAAGTGCACACTCTTGTCAGTAATATTAGATTTTTTTTTTAATATTTCTAGTAAATTCACTAAAAATGGTATCTATTTAATGCAAAATGCCACAGCTGCTGGCAGGCAAACTCGCTACTCTTTGAGTGCAGAACAGGAAGGTTTGGGTTGTGGCAACAGAAATTGCAGGTAGTCCTTGGAAGAACTACAGGATTGAGTGCTCTTCTGAAGCAAGACCTTAAACTGATGTCCCAAAAGCTGTGTGCTCTCTGGCCTCACTCAGAAGAGTCTCTTTTTATGCTCTAGACTCCTTACCTTTAGCTAGCAGCTCAAAGTGTAGTGGTAACACCCCTGCAGGAATTCAACACTGATCTTGCATTGCGGGGCAGATAAAAATAGTGTCTGTTGTGACAGTGATGGTCTTTGCATTGGTGAATGCCAAACTATATAAGTTTTCTTCACAGTGTAAAATTTAATGACAGGGCATCTGCCTTCATTCACGGAATCACAGAGTGGGTCAGGTTGGAAGAGATTACAGTGGTCATCTTCTCCAATCTCCCTGCTCAAGCAGGGTCATCCCAGAGCACTTGGCACAGAATTGTATTCCAGATGCTTCTTGAATATCTCCAGTGAGGGAGACTCCACACCTTCTCTGGACAATCTGTTCCAGTGCTCAGTTAGAAATTGCAAAGAAAAGTAAAGAAATTGTTCCTCATGTTCAGGTTGAACTGTGCATCAGTTTCTGCTCATTGCCTCTTGCCTTTGCTTGTTGCCTGGCTCTGTCTTCTTGATGCTGTCCCTTCAGAGACTTACAGACATTGATAAGGTTCCCTCTCTTCTTGACGCTGAGCAGGCCCAACTCCCTCAGCCTTTCCTGGTTAAAGAGATGCTCCAGTCCCTTAATAATCTTTGTTGCCCTTCACTGGACACAATCCAGGAGCTCCATGTCTCTCTTGTACTGAGGAGCCCAAAACGGGACACAGACTGAAGATGTACCTCACCAGGGCTGAGCAGAGGGGTAGGATCACCTCCTTCGACCTGCAGGTTATGCTCTTCCTACTGCACCCAGAGTCCAGTTGGCCTCTTGGACATGGACGGCTTGTGGTTCAGGACATGGACAGGACACATGGACCAGGACACCCAGGTCCTTCTCCTCAGAGCTGCCCTCCAGCAGATTGCCCCCAGCCCATGCTGGTTCATGGGATTATTTCTCCTAGATGCAGGACTCTCCCTTTGCTTTTTGTTGAATTTCAGATTGTTTCTCTCTGCCCATCTCTCCAGCCTGTCAAGGTCTCTCCGAATGGCTACAGAGCTCTCTGGGGTATCAACCAGTTCTCCCAGCTTTGTGTTGTCAGTGAACTTGCTGAGGAGGCATCTGGTCTTCATCCAAGTCACTCCCAGGGGATCCTGGAGCAGTCTTTAGGATTGCATACTACAGAAGAGATCACATCTTACTTGTACCATCCAAAATGGCAGGAGATTGCCATGGCAAGCAGTTTCCTAAATGCAAGGTTTGGGAGAATATTTTGCGCAATTTAATGCAACTTTGTACTTATTTTACAGAGATATGCAACTGTTCTGCAGTTAGGGCATTGTGAAGTATTCTTTCAGTTTCTGAAGGCTTCCTTCTTCATGCAAGAGAAATTAATAGTTCTTGGGGATATTGCAAGTGTTGTTTTTCCTACTGATATTCCAGCATTTTTCAGTTGTATCCAAATTAGACAAAAGCTGTCTTAGCATAGACATCTTGCATGGAGCAGAAGTGTATGTTAAATGGTGTTACCTGAAGTACCTTTAATTTGGTGCTATTTTAAACTGTTAGGACATAGGACTAATCATTCACAATGTAATAATTTAAGATAACTGAAAAGTAAGTCTCTGTCTGAAGATTTGGCTGTAACCTGCATTGGCTGTCTTCCCCACTTTAATGTCTACGGTATTTAAATGTAATGCTGGAGAGATTTTGCACAGATGGATTCCAACAACAACCATTTACTAGAAGGGTAAAATAATGGAAATTTATGCTTTTTATATAAAGGTTGCCCTGAAGGCCATGTATCCAAAGGTTTCCATTATAGAAGAAAATAGTCTGTGTGTTTGACTATCTTTTGTTTATGTTATTCTTTAAATATTTTGCCATTTCTAGGGATGCCATAAAAATCTTCCTCATCTTTTTTATTCTAAAATTAGAGATGTTAGACCTCTGTCACAAGCTGAGATTACTAAACCTGTTTTAAGTTTCTGAAGCTAAGTATATTTCAAATGAAGTAGGAATGTGTAAAGCAAAGATTTTCAAATGTGTTTTTTGCCGTAAGTATTGTAGTATTGCTTGAGAAAACAATTTAAAATTGGTCATGATGACCTCTAAGTCTTAATCAAAAATGTAATCTTCCAGCCCAGGAGTTTACATTTCAAAGAGGCATTGTATTCAGGCAATGCTTCAAGAAGGGACCGTTTTTCTGTAATAAAATTTCACAATCTGCACATGCCTCAACAGCAGAATCATCCCTTAAGTAAAGGTATGTAAAGTAGCAGTTCATGGTTTATACTTTGTTTTTATGCAGTAAAGCTAGAAGAATTAGAAATGGGTTTTAATTGAAAAACTCTTTAAATATACCTGCTAGAGGACAATAGTGGTATACGTACAGGAAAGAGTGCTATGCTTGGCCTTACCTTTTAGTTACAAGGTCCTTGTCTGCTCCTAGGTTTCACAACAAGGGAGTTTATGTGAAAGTTGGGCTGCAGAAGATAAGCCACACTAGAAACCTGCACAAGGACATAAAGCTGCAAGTGGACCAGCACGAGGTGGAGTTACCAAGTATAGAAGGACTCATCTTTATTAATATACCCAGGTAAAAAGAAGAGGAAGGATCCTTTGTGAGCATGCAGGACTGTGTGTATAGAGTTGCTGCTCGGTATTTGAGCATCAAATCCCAAAGGGCTAGGTAACAGGATCAATGGCCATCAGCCTGCACACACTTTCTGACATGCTGGGGACTGGGTACCTAAGCAGTTCCTGCAGTGAAGGCCAGGATTTCACTGTAAGACACTGCCCAGGTCCTACAGGCAGCTGGTCAATATACATGAAGTGTGCGATGCTAGCTGGGCAGCCACGGAAGACCACAGTTCAGATACCTTTACAGGTCTGTGAGTGCTTCCTTGACACCTGCAGGGAGCTAGAGTAACTGTTGTGTAATTCCACAGGAGATCTGGCTTCCTTAGATGTGATGTTGATCGAGGTAGGTTTTTTATTTGCACAAAACCAGCAGGTAATTAATCCTGCCATACTATTATTTTTTCAAGTACTGCCTTGTCTTAAACAACCTGCATCTCTTTGCATTTCAGTCTGAAAATGTTTTATTCAAATACTCCTTTTTACATGTACACAAATATACATTGCACATGAGAGCTGTGGAGAAGAAAAGATCTCAATTAAGTGATGAATAGTTCATATGCCTAAACAATAAGCAAGTGATTTGAGTGGGAAGGGTCAGTACTGCACAAAAAACAGATGGTTTAAATTGTCAGAAGCATTTCAGAGGACTGAAGTGCATGAATATCTGCCTAACTACAGGTGCTTTTGGCCAGGTACAAGAATGAAATCTTGATAATTGTTTTAGCTTTAGTTTCTCTTCAATAACTTCTGTGAATGTTGTCAAGACCATTAAGAGCTATGTTAAGTTCTTTAGTCTTGAAAATTAAGGTTTAGTTTAGCTGTAACCTGTATTTCCCAGCAATCTAAAACTCTACAGAGTTACCTTCTTCCTATTTACACCTTTGCTTTCCAGCTGAAACTATTTACTTCGCTTCTTTTACTACTAAAAGGTCTGATAAAAATTCTTCCAGATTTTAGAAAAAGGACCCCTGCTTTTACAATGCAGGAAAACTGCTCCCTCCAGCTGGTGGGGGAGCAGAGTGTGTAGCTTTTGAAGGCTATGAAACCAGCCACCTTTAGCAGGGCACCAGGGAGCGTGCCTGGGGCAGAGCACAGGTGGTCACAGGTGTGCTCTCCACACAGCTGGGGCTCTGGGGCCGACCTCTGGGGCTCTGAAAGTGACAACCGCTTTGAGAAGCCTCGCATCGATGACGGCCTGCTGGAGGTGGTTGGTGTGACTGGCGTCGTGCACATGGTGAGTTGGCATCCCAGTCAGCTCAGGAGAAACATGCATTTTATGGGACAGGCTCATTTCTGTGACAAGCAGCGCATTGAAAGTGCAGTTATGCCTCTTTCTTAAGGTTGGGTAAGAACAAGTAGTAGGAATTGAGAACTTGTTAAAAATCCATGGGGATTTTTATGCTTCATGACTTAACTAGACTTTGAACCAAGTAGAGAAACATACGTATGTGCATATATCTATATCTATTCTGCAATATATGTGTGTATATAAAATACAAATATATGTCTGTGTTATGGAATGCACTGGCTTTCTCATAACAGGTATCATGGTGTCCAAATGGAATGGTTCATGGGATGAAAACAAGATTTTATTCTAATATTACAAAAACATGCACCCTTCACCTAGTGTATTTGCGAAAAGTCTTGTTGTACCTCATCACAATCACAGTGGAGATTCCATCAAGACAGGTTGTTTTATAATTATCTGCCACAGGCTTTCCAACACCTGTCACTGAGAATATGATACTTGATGCTCTTGATTTGAATGCTACATCAGGCAGGTGGTATGCTGTTCCTGCAAAGAATATTATGACTCAACTTATGGAATTCTTTTTTAATTCTTTCATGAATTACATATTTTTACAATGATTTGCTATTAGTAATGCACTCCTGTGGGATGGTAGGTTATTTTTGTCTTCATGTCTTACCACTGTTTAAAGAAATCTGCTGCTGAAAAAGTATATGTGGTCAGGTAACTAGAGTTAACTAATCCATAAAACTGCCAAAAATGGAAACGTGGGTGCTTAATTATTGTGGAGCTCAATCTTTAGTGTTGGTCAGCTTTATTTTGTAATTTAGATCTTCTAAAATACACTAAAGAGTTATTTTGGTAGAGATCCTTAAATCTTTTGTGAAAGTAGAAGCAGCTTTGGAGTATAAATGTTAACAAACCTGTGCTTTGGATTTGTGATATTAAGGTTTTTACTCCCACATTTGGAGTTGAGTTTGGAAGAGCTCTCTCTGATTAATAAACTGCTTTTAGACTTTGGAATTTCACATGTGCCAGAGTCTGTGTGTATAATTAGGTGTTTTTAGAAGTATTCACTGTGTTATGGAGGGGGAAGCCAAAGCAAACAAGACCTTTGTGAGTGTATGCTCCTTGGCCAACCTTTGTATACAAACAGCTTTGCTTTGGGACTTGTTTTGCCTCCTGCAGCCTGCAGGGGAGTTCTCCTTCCTGGACTAGCTGAAATAATTAATGCTGGGGCAGTAAAGGTATCCTAGTTTTGCCTAAGCAGTTTTTTAGCTGAAACTTTAAATGTCAGGTGAGAATAAAATAATATCCACCCAGTTAAATTGCAGCTAGTATTTGTGCTTCTTGTTACTTGGGGTGATTGATATCCTGGCTTTTACTCCCTAACAGGGTCAAGTCCAAGGTGGTTTTCGATCAGGAATCCGCATAGCTCAAGGCTCATATTTCCGTGTAACGCTTCTAAAGCCAATTCCAGTTCAAGTTGATGGAGAGCCCTGGATTCAGGCCCCTGGCCAGATTATAATTTCTGCTGCAGGACCAAAGGTACTGGGTGTGGGTTTCTCTTAGCCATTTGACTTTGTTCCTCCTGCACTGGATGTTACCATATTATCTTGCTTGTCTGTGTTCTCATGCTGAACCCTAAAGGAGCTGCTTAGCACTGTGTGGTAACTGACATGACAATTTCTAAAGAGCACAGTTTGAAGGCTCTCTCCAGTGGCTTAGATGATGCTCATGTTTAAAAAAATAGTCCCTGAGCTTTGGCCTAGTGATCCAATTTTTCCTCTGTATTGAGATCTGCAGGCAGTGTTGCTTTTCTTGAAGCAGGGCAGTTATAAAGGCCATGGTAGTAGTGCAGTGTGCGAGGTAGGAATCAGTCTGCTGGAGAAGGGAAGGTCTGTCAGACAGCAGTAGCAAAGGAGAAAAATTAATAAGAGAGGAACAAGGCCTGTGAAAAAACCTTGGGTAAGCAGTGTCTGGTTTTTTCTTGAATATCTCAATGTGTACATAAAAGACAGCATCAGCTCCCTAAGAATTTGACTTCTCTATTGACTTTGAAATTGTGAAATAAACATTTTGCAGTAGGTGACTGTGGTACACACCAGTCTCACATTTGCTTGCTACCTTAGGGATGCCTCTTCAACTCAAAGACATATGCTGCTGTAGGCAAGCTCAAAGGATGTGTAGCTATTCTGGGAGGGGTACCAGAACCATTGCCTTGCTGAGGAGAAGTGAAAGAGAGGGTCATACCTCAAAGTTTCAGAATACGTTAAAACTTTGTTCTTTTCATGAGATGAAATGGAAGGGTAATGGAAAGTGAGATGAGAAACATTTTTTCTTCTTCTACCAGGTTACTGATTAGTTATCTCTATATATGGGTATATATACATATGTGTGTACAGGAATATATATGCACACACATACATATATATAATGTGCATATGTTTATGTAAAAAAAACAGTAAATCCTATAGCTTTACAAGGATAGATGCACCAGATAGTTGTGTATTTATATGTTTTTCAGCTTTTTACTTGGTTTTTAGTTCGTTGCCTTAGATCAGCTAATTGATGACTACAGATATTTTAATAACTTCCTTTAAATTTTTCAATTTTAGGTCCATATGTTGAAAAAATCCAAGCAGAAGCAGAAAAAAACTGGAAGCCTGAAAGAGATGAAGGTGGATAGCACATCAGTCTCTGAAGGAGGACGCAAAGGGGAGACCTGTGTTCATGCCTATGGTAGACACCACCCTGGCCCAGGAAAACAGAGTGCAGACAAGTCGTGAAGAGTGTTGCCTATGAGTGTGCCTTTCATTACATTTTGATAGTACTGGGTTCTTCTTTGTCTTTCAAAGATAGTACCTCATTATCACAAATAACTATTATGTACCACTTGTCTCATCTGAAATGTTTACTTGAGGTTGCTTTTCTGTAAGCTGTTTCCCAGCCAAACAGAGATTCCAAGATGCTGAGATTTCTGCATTTGCCTTCACAAAAAAATCCTTCCCTCCTCCCAGTTCATTCTTAAAGAAAATCATTCCATAGATAATTTTTTAAATTGTTCTATAACTGAAAATGTGTTCCTTTAAATTAATGCTCACAGTAGCATCCTAACCAAAAAAAGGCAAAAGCATGAGCTGCTGAGGGCTCCTTAGATCAGTCCAAATAGCACAGCTGAAACAGTAGAAGTGTAAAGAGAAAAATACAAAACACAGGAGAGGTTATTTCTGTAAAAGGATCCCAGTGCACTGGGAAGAGAGAAAGTACTAGAACAGTTGAGTCAAAATATTTCAGAGCATTTACTTCAACAGTATTTGGACAGCATGAATGAAGGGGGAACAGCCTGTAGAGCAACTTTTCAATTGTAGCTTAGTTTCTCATTATTCAGCCAAAGCCAGTTTTAAAAGGCATTTGAATTTCATCAGCTACAACTCTCAAAATAAAAAGGTACAAGAATACCCAAGGCAATAGTATGTTATACCAATTCTTTTTTATCACTGAAACCATTAACTTTGACAGCAGACTCTTCTGTCTTGACTTTACTTGTGTTGTTTCATTTTCATGAATTTGGACTGTTATATAACAGCAAGCTCAAGAATCGTTATTAATTAGGTTAAAAGAAGTACCACTAAGTGTTCAATTAAGTAAATTAGCACAGTCATATGTTAGAGCTGAACTGATGTGCAGTATAGCTTTACTGAGGAGCCTTAGCATCTAGGCTTCAAATAACTGGGAATGTGAGAATCATCATGAAAATTCACTTAGCTCGCTAGGCTTCTCAAGTCTTTGTGGGTGTTACTAGGTGTGGGCCCAGGGACACAGGGACTGTCTTTTCTCACTTGGATGAGTGTGTGCTCTTCAGAGGCTCTTTCTTCATCAGTTCCTGTGAGGCCAAGACCACCTCTCTGTGTTTACCCATCTGCTGAAGCTGTGGCGATCCAGTACTTTTACAGCTTTGTGCTGGAGCAGCCACACACCTGCCATACACCATGGCTATAGTCTTGTTGTCCTTCACTCACATCTCTGCTGTCTCATCTCACTGTGGTTCCCCAGGAACTGAACCTTTCACTGTTGGTCAACATCATACATAAGGGGCTCTGTGAGCCACTTGTGGGCAGGGGGTGAGGCCTGCAAGATTTTGCCACTTCTATGCATCTGCTGCTTGGAGCTGCTTAAGCCGTGTTGGCTAGAGCCTGCTTAGCCATATGGTGGGCTTCCTTGTCCTCTGTTGCACAGTAATAACTATTTCAGCTGTGGGTGACATGAATTCATCGCTTGAGTGTTAGCCTTTAGAGCATACCTCTTGCCAGTGTGTCTAGGAAAACATCTCTAGCTGCTTTGGGGGACTTAAGTGTAACTTTGAACTACACAAAAGCTGTTTTGTGATGGAGCCAGTTACATGCTGATGCAGTTCTTGCTGGGTCTCGTTGATGAGTCTGTACTCCTAGCAGTGTGACAGCTTCAGCAACAGCTGACCACTACACGTGCTTTCTACTTTCTGGTCATGCTGCAACGAGGGTGTGAATGTCATCTACAGCAACAGAATGGTGCAGCTAAAGCTAGAAACAGAGACAAAACAGCTATGGAAAAATGGCAGATGCCTGCAGCTTCTCCTTTCAATCTAGGGATTCCTTCTCAGTTTTCTGGTAGAGATGCAGTTGGAGGAATGACTTCTATTTTGAGTGAAACCTTTTCTTAATTGTTTAAATTCTTAATTTATATTTGGGGATGTTCTTCAGGTCCCACAATGTGGACTAAAACTTTGCTTTCATTCAACATGAAAACTGGACTCACACTATGAAGGAAATTGTTTGTATAGTACAGAGCTAAAAGCCTTGTCTTCCTGATCATTAAACACAGGGTTGTCTTCTTTAGAACCTGGGCATGAGGGGTCAGCTGGACCTCTTCTGGCATCCTGGTACCAGCATTACAAGTAGGGAGGACCAAGTATTGTATTTCAGGATGTGCACTGTCTGAATGAAGCTCACAAATTGGAGAGGACATCTGGAACAGGCTGCTGCTTCATAATTGTCCCGAAAGAGTGAGAAACTGCTTGGTGTCCTTGGGACAGCAGAAAGAATGCATGGTCTACTTTCCCGCTGCTGAGTCAGTAATGGAAGCTGGGCTTTTTGTTACAGAAAACGGGCATAAATTTTAAGATTTCTGGTACTGACTGTCTTCTGCAGCCCAAGTAAATAAGGCTGTCTTACTGTTTTTCCAGGCATATATAATCCTGCATCATGTATCTGACAGTGTTCAAGTTCTTGGCTTGTTTAGCACCTGCCTGTCTCTCCTTTTGCTCTGTATCTGTTATCTGAAATAACATGAAACTCACAGGTCACAATATTTTAATCAGAGGGCCCCTTTCTGTGGCATATTCCTTGTGACGATTTCCCATCCCTGGAACTCTGTAAAAGCCTGTTTTGGGATAGCATCATGGTAGCAAGGTGACTCTGAAGTATGAGTGTGATCTCTTCTTAGCTTCCAGAGGGCGTCCTGGTAGAGGACAAGAAGGCTTTGAGTTTTGTTCCCTTTTCTTTTTTTCCGAGAAACCAACTGCCATGTATTTGAGTAGATGAGTGCCACACTGGAATGAAAACATAACTTAAGAAAAACACTTAGTATGTAAGGCCTCTGTGCATCAAAAATGATGCTTAATGTGTTTTGATGGCAAAACAGATTCAGTTGAGACAGGAAACTTCCTGTAAAGCTTTTAAAAGGAGAAACTCACTCATTAACCCCTCCATTAAGGTGTTCTAGTTCAGGTTCTGTAAAGGCCATTATATCAAGAATATGTGTATGTGTGTGTGTATTTTTTTCTCATATTTTCATTGCATATGGTGTCTGAGAAGGCCTAGTATTTTCTTCCATGGTGTGCAAGGCCTGCATGAAGGGAGGGGGTAAACTCTTCACAGTTAATATGAAACATTTAGACATATAGCCTTTCCACTGAAGGTAACAATGCAGTATAATTTATGTGACAATGGGCAGATAGACGATTCTCCACACTGAGAAGTAGTATTCTGAGAGAGCCTAGTGGTCACATGGCCAAGTACTTCAAATAATGCAGCAACAAAAGTGTAGTGGAAGAGGCTCAGTTCTGTCGAGACAGGTGTTAAATAATATCAGGGACACAGGACCAGGAGCTGTAACTGTGGACAGTGAAGAGATGCAGGCTCTTTGCTATCCGGAGTACACTCCTTCATCCTCTCTCCACTGCCTTTTTACCTTGCCTATAAACCATGGCAGGCACAAACAGCACAATTAGCATCTCTCCTGCTGAGGTACACTCTCCTGACCTTTTACTAGTGTCCTGCTTAGGCATTGCCAGCACTGGGGAGAGGAGGGTCCTAAAAACCCTGGTTCCTTTCAGATACCACAATGTTGCAGACTAGTGCAGGTGGTCAGCAGGTTAAAATCTATTTTGATGGATAAACACATTACCTCTGCCTTGAATTAGTAGAACTAAAATTCAAAAGCTCATCCCTAAGATACAGGTGCTACTTGAGATAATTTGCTGCTTTTTCCCCCCATGGCTTTTACCCTTGATTTGTACAGTTTAAATTGCTGGTGTTTTCACTGCATTGAGTTTTAGATGAAAGGGTTATTTTGCCAAAAACCTTTTCTTTATACATGTGTGTACATACCTGTGTGTACATACATGTGCACACACCATTTAAGACTACGCCTTACTGTATTTCCTTCCACAGTGCCTAATTATACAGCTTTTGCCCTGTTACAGCATTCTGATAGCACTCACTTCTGGATCTTCCTTTCACCGGTTTTGGATATGAGGCAGGACTTGTACTTTCCAACACGACATGATGGCAATATAGTGAAAGCACAACCATGTTTAGAGTACAGTTTCTGCATTTATGCAGTTTGAGCTCTGCTTGCTCTTTCTAGATTTAGTCAAGTATCTGTGTGTCTAAAACCAGTGGCAATGGCTATTGTAGCATTTTAAGAACTAGGAGAAAGCTGTCACTGCAAGACTTACCTAAAGAACAAAACTAAATGAACTGTTATAGACAATTGTTGTTAATCCTCATGGTTACCCTCTTACAAATATTGTATTGATTTAGTGTCTTTAGAAGCAAATATTGTACTTGATCTGAATGTCAGCTGTTTCAAATTGCTCAGCATTTATGCATGCACATGATTCTGTAGCAGTCTGTTGTCATATAAATGTCATTATCAAATGAAACCTCTTTTTGTGGGAGGAGAAGGTAAGAGGACCTGTTGTGGCACTTTAAAAGGGCTTATGTTGAAGACACAACAGATTTGTTGCATATGTATTTAATAATGTACTGACTGTAGGTATGCTCTGTCTTGCACAGTCTCCAGTCCATATTGCAGCACCAGTACTGGGGGCTCATTAGACTTTTGCACTGGCAGTAGATACTTTTTCAGTCTGCACCCCATAAGTCTTCCTTACCACCTTCAAAGTGACTGTACATCTTCCTGTTTCTGCCAGGCTACCCTCCTGCCCTTTGGACCTAGTTGTGTACCAAAACTGGTAATGAAGGTATGAGCATGTGCTGGTGAATGTGTGTGGAGAGTGGGGGAATGGAGTTCCTGCTCTGAAGGCTGCTCTGTCAGTTTGGCTTAGACTATTCTTTATTTCTAATTCAGCTTCTACTTTAGCCGTTTAACAGCTGCGCAGCAAAGATTTGGCAACTACTGAATTGCCTTGGATTCACCGGTGACAACACTGCCTCATTTTCAGGCTTCGATTTTATATGCGTCAGAATATGTATAACTTCATTATACCTTTTGCACTTAACAGAAAATACAGGTTAGATAGGCTTAGAGTGTGGCAAAATTGCAATGTTTGTACTTTTTTTGTAAATATGGGGATGATTCTACAGATAAAAGATGCACTTTCAGATAACAATGAGAACAAGTTTGTAGAATACAATTGTTTAGGAGTTTCTCCAGCTGCAGTGTTCCTGATCCCCATCCATGTCTAACACTGTGTTCTCCTTGAAAGCCTGCTTGGGGATAGAGATGGCTTCTCACATTGCAGAATGTATTTATAGCTGACTGACTGAACGTTTGTGTACGTTTTTGAGCAAATTTGCTGCTATTCTAAGTTTTAGGTTTTACTAGACTGCTTCTATAATGCTTAAAATAATGTTCAAGTTTTATTTATAATGTCAACACTTACTGATTTGACACTTAGTTTCAGGAGACATCCAGCCCAAAGCCTTCATTCCTTTTGCTATTTAATATTTTTGTTTTGTTGTGGTTTCTTTTTTAGCAGTTTAGGCATTGTATGTGTGGAGTGCAGTGAAATGAATGCAAATTATTAACCTTAACCTGCAGTTAGAGTGGCAGTTTCAATGTTTACAGGACAGAGACTATTGATTGTAAACCCATACATGTCCACTGAAACGTTGCACTCTGTGTGTTTGGAAAGCGCTGTTTCTGCTTACCATGGTAATTAATGGAATAGTTGCCTTCTGGTTAGAGTAGAGTCCTGGTTATGTTGCTTTGGAGAGATTTCAGTGTGGGTTATGGCTTCTCTGCCATGGACTCACAGGACAGATTTTGTACTGATACAAGTGTATTATACTGAACATGTTTTCTGAAAGAGTGACTTTATTTTTTGTGAAGATAATTTATGAGAAGGTTTTATAGCAGATCAGTGCTGAAGAAGTTGAAGTCTTGAAATAAATGTTTGTAGATATTAAAATCTATCCCAAAGCAAAGTATTTTTAATAGGGCAGTGTTACTGGTGTAGTTATCCCTCTGAGCTCTCCTGGCAGCATACCCATTTAGCATGTCACTCTGCACTGGTCAAGTGTGTTATTTTGGGGACAACCTGATTTCAGAAGATATGGCTTCATTTATATTGTGCATGTGCCCTATGACACCTCTGGCAGCAACTCCCCATTTAAACATCAGCCATACAAGGCAGAGCTTCTCCCCACACAGATCACTGCAGGTTGAAGAGCAGAGAGCCTGCCCTTGTGCTTGACTGCAGAAAGGTTGTAAGTCTGGTGACTGCCTGGCACTTACTCTCTCTCACCACCACAGAGTGTGCCACACAAGCTCTTTTGCTTTCTGAAGGCAGGCAGGCACAAATCAAGAGTGCCCAAGTCAAACTGCTAATACCTTGTCTCACCATGGCATCCATTTCTTAGTGCTGCTTATCTTGCCAAACTCGATAGCAAGAGGTGCTTGAAGTATTACTGAGTATTTATTGTGTAATTTTTGGGTGCTTATAAAGCCTTCACTGCTATTTTAAAGCAAAATTTGGGGATCTGTAGCATAGCAATAGCTGTATAACTCTAGCATTCCAAACATGCCCAAAGCAAGTTATCCTTGTGATAGTTTAGTTAGCAATGGTGTAGCTAGCAGCAATCAGTGTCTTAAAGCTACAAGTTCTGAATATTGGAAGACAGCATCTCTGCTTTGAATGCACAGCATTAGAGTTTGTAATTCACTATAGATTTCAGCATCTTTCCTAGTTTAAAATGACTGATGACATCTTAATTCTTCTCAACTATAACTTAACTATTGCTTAAATAACTGTTTTTCACTTCTGGTTATTTAAATCATCCAATTTACACAGTTGTATGAATGCTGTTTTATTATCAAGATACTCTTAAGGTGTCTCATAGCATTTCTTGTGAATGTTCTAATACATCAGTTATAAATAATCCTGACCCAATAAACTAATGTAAGCTGACAAGTTATTGTCTAGTGCTTATTCTTTGTGCATCTGCCTAATTCTCAGAAAAAAAAAAGCAGCCTAAGTATAAGCATTAAAGTGGTTGAAAACAGTTTCCACACTGTGCCTCAAACCTGTAATGTGTTATCACACATTTACTTGTGGATTGATCTCAAAAACTAGCTTTTAATGATGTAACTTGTTTCTCAGTGTCTGCCTTGGAAATGAGACACATCACTATATTGTGGTAACTTGTCTACAAAAAACATATCTAATGTACTAATAGATTTTTTTAAAAAAAATAATTTATAAAATATGGACTTTTCTCTTATATTTAAACATCTGTTCATCCTTGGGTTCTGTTCTTAGAATAATTCTGTGTATATTTTGCAATACATGTTTTGTGTTTGACTGTACATTTTGCACCAATATGAAATATTGTATTCTAAGTGTTATTTACAAACTCCAGAGATCTGTAACTAGAATTTGCTGTGAACAAATACATCTCTTCTACCCTGGATGCTTGTGGAGTAGTTATGCTTTAAAAATAGCAGAATACACTTCTGCAGAAACAAACATACTTTATCTCAGCTGGGCACTGCTTTTAGGAATTTTGTAGCCTTACTGTTTGAGATTGGGTCATGCCCTGTGAAAGGATGGCTGTGTTCTAACAGTGTGATTTCAAACGTTTTCATTTGTGAGACGACATCTAAGTTTGATCCCAGCAACGTTCAAGCACCTCTAGAACCCTTATTTCTGTGGTTAGCACTGTAATTGGTAAAGGCTTTCTGCGATAGTACCAGTTTACTTTAACACACAGAGACTTCTTTAATAATGATCCAGATTTTCCAAGGTATTTTCATGCAATTCCTTGTTCTGTTTGCCCTTCTCTAGAAACACATGACCTGGTTTTCAGGCTGTGGGTAACAGGCCCACACATAGCCTTGTGCTTGGTTCAGGTGAACAGTGGTGGACCTGGCCTGCACAACTCAAGGGTCAGACCTCATGGACTTTGGCTTGGAGGGACTCAGCTGGGGCAAGTGGAAGGGCTGTCCAGTGAGCCAGGCCCAGGTGGAAACTGCCCCACTGTGGGTGGACAGCTCACCCCTCCTCAGGGGTTAGGGTCTGCCTTTCATGGCTCAGGATGGTGGGGGGGGTCACTCAGCTGGACACGTCCACTTGAGGTGTTCCTGGTCCAGTAACCTTGCCTCTGGCAATGAGCAATTGGTTCTCCCTGCTCTGTTCAACATCTGACTGCAGAACTGAGGCGGCCTTGGTTATGTCCCAACACCTCTGGAAAAACCTTTATGTTCCTTTCTGGACTGCAAATCAACGAGCTCTGAAGCAGCTACAATTACATTTAAATCCATACATGGAAAAACCTCAGTTTGGGGCTACAGTTCTGGGAAAAGAGTGGAAACAAACAAAACACTGACCTTCATGCAGAGAAAAGAAAAGAACAAACCACAAAACATCCAAACCTGAAATTATTCTTACCCCTGCCCTCCTCTGGGCTGAGAGAACTGCAAGAGGAATAGACAGCTACCAGCAGTCCCTTCCTGCCCATACAGGGTTGTGCCTTGCAATCTGGCTATACCACTTTCTCATCAAGGAGAACTGCTGTCTGAGAATGGGACAGATGGGTTGGACCATGATAAATCCCAGTTTAACTTCCATGTGGATTTATCCACCAGTTAGATAATACTCTTTGAGGCACAGCTTAAAAAAAAACAAAAAACCTTTTAAGTAAATAAGGTTTACTAAGGTTTAGAGTCACAAGGAAATTAGGTTTAAGGGCTAATGGAATAATTTTGGACATCAGATTGATAATCAGATGACAGCTCTGAGCCCTATAAAAGATGCTTCCTTGTTGTGAACAACTGTAGCACCTGTGATCCCTCGTGCCGGGGCTGAATAACCAAATGCTGGAGCATGCAGTGGTGGTGGCATCACCATCTTGAAAACAAATCCATGCAGCCAGAGCACTGCCTGTGCAGGTGCCTACGTACAGGAAGCAGCCTTGGCATGAGTAACACAAATGGATCAAACCTTGCCTCCTCATCAACTAATAAGGCTCAACATTCGCTCTTGAACAAATCTCTGTCCCTCACAATTTGCCCAGACTTCTCTTGTAGCTGGCACCATACTATATTGGTCTATCCAGGAAACCAAGAAATCCAGCCTAAGAGTCTATTATGGAATTACAGAAAGAGAGAGGGATAGGAAAACCAAGAGCAACACAATGGTTATCGACATATTAGAGAGGTAGAACATCAGCAGAGATGAGGCACAGAGTCTGCAGAGACAAGTGCTCTGACCAGAAGCCTGGTGACTTAATGCAGGGCCCTTGTAATTGGGAGCAGAGACAGTGGCAGGGTAGGCATCAGAAAATGTGCACAGTGAAATTGCACATAGACATCACCTCACTCTACACCAGAAACTGAGGAGGGGACAAGCTCTGTCAATTTCAGGGCTTCCCTCAGCCAACCTGTGCTGTTAATCAGTGATCCTTTACCACAATTAGCCACTCTAACAGACCAGCACTGGCACCTCTGCTGGACCAGAGCCCTTAAGCCTGTGCCAGAAAACTGCAAGGCTGCTGTCAGTCCAGGATTTCTGGGGATGTTGCTCACAACCCCACTCATTTGCACACTGTTTTGGCTCAAAGAAGCTTTCCCTCCTGCAATTTCCAAAGCACGAGCAGCTCAGAAGGCACAAAACATTCCCAGCAGCAAGGACATGTCGATCTTACCAACCCCGCTTCAAACTGCCTAAGTGGAAACAAATTAATCTCGTCACATGGCCTCTACACAGCCTTGCATTGGAGGTCCTGCTCCCGTATTTTTCTGTCACACAGGAATGGCTTGTCTTCTGATGCAGCAGCCTCCCCAGCAAAACATGGAGCAGAGCTGATAGCAAGTCTTCTATGACTGACTCTCGATCTCATAAGCCACAGTCCCCACAGGCAACCCCCAACATCTCCAGTCCACAAAAAACTCAGAGATGCTGAGATCGCCATCTGACAGAGTTTCAGCATGTCTGCAACAAAGGTGTGTAAACTATACTCCTCTAGGACGTGCCAGAATTGAAGACACTCCATCACAACTGCTGCAAGAAAGGAGACTGCTTCAGTTGACTGGGTGGCACATTTTTTTCTGCACTCTCCCACTTCAGCTTCCCAGTTTTTGGCACCTGCTGGCACCTCCTCCTCATCAGCCATTCCCACCACAAGACCTGTCGTCACTCCTGTATTACTGCTGTCTACAATGGCTTGCCATATTTGTTCTCCTCTAGAAACATTTAACACTTTTTTCAGGCTTCTTTGGGTTACAAGTGAATTTTGAGGATTTTTTCAGTCTTTTAAAGTTTTTAACTGTGGTGTGTCAGCAGTTCTGGTCATAAACGTTACCCTGCATCCTGCTTAAACCTGTTCAAGACCATAGTTTTATCTGCCTGTTAGAGGGAGCTGCTTGAGTTTCTGTTAATTATAAATATTCTTCTAGGTTTCTAACAAGTTTTATGAGTGTTGGCACAAAAATGAAGCAGTGTCAAGTACCATGCTACTAAAACAGGGACTTAGTTCTGGCAATACCCGTTTAACACGAACACGGACATCAGCTGCTGGGCACGGACCACTTCATGATTTTCCTGGCTAGTTAACTCACCGTTAAACTGGAGGTTGCTGCCCTCTTGCTTTCTGACTGAGGATAGCAGAACCCGCCCCGGTCTTTGGAAAGGCTTTCAGGAACTGCCCAGACACTGGATGTGCTATTGCTGTGATTTAAAAATTATTTTAAGAGAAACAGTGTGCTGTGGTAATGCAAAAATGTTTATGCTTTAACTATTGTTTCATGGATTTTAAAAGCTTGTTCCATCTTTCTTTAAGTAATCCTCTGAAATTATAATCAGTTTGGGGAAGAAAACAAATGGCAGTATGGTGCTGTGCTGAGAGCACAGGTTTCTAAGACTGCTCTCCCAGTGCTGCTGAGGACTGTATTGCCAGCAGGTCTTGCTGGGTCTCGCAGGGCAGGGAGGTGGTCCAGCCCACGGGGCAGCAGGGAGCATTGCTGGGAGGAGCAGCAGAAAGGTGTGGGGTGCTGCTCTGCAGGTGCCATTCCCCCCTAGAAGGGAGCACATGCTGGGGAAGCCTTGGCACGCTGTGTGGGTGGCCCACCACAGGAGGGGCACAAATCACCCAGGCCCCTGTTGGGGGAAAGCTGGCAGGGGGAGTTTATCTCTCTGAAATTTGCCTGCAAAGGGACATGGGGCAGTCCAAGGCACGGCCCAGCAGCCAGCCTCAGTGGTGCTTGGCTTGAGGTGAGCTGGGGCGTGCTGGTTTCTACTGGGATAAAGTGAGGTTTTTTCACAGTGACTAGAATGATGCTGTGTTTTGGGTTTGTGCTGCACACAGGGTTGATAAAATACAGTTGTTTTAAGCATTCTTGATCAGGGCTTACACAGAGTACAAAAAGCCTTTTCTGCTTTTTGTAGTACCATGCTAGGGAGGAAGGGATATTCCAGACCATTTGACATCATGCTCAGTATTTAAATCTGTGCACGAGAAGGAGGAAGAAAGAGATGTTTGGAGTGATGGCATTTGTGTCTCCAGATCACCGTGAGATGGGAGGGGGCCCCTGGAGATGGCTGAAGAGCTGTCTGCCCATGGGAAGTGGTGAATGAATTCTTTGGGGAATTTTGCGTATGTGTGTTTTAAATTTGTTTTATGTGTGTTTAAATTTGGTTCTCTGGTGGGGCAGTGAGTGAGTGGCTCTGTGTGGCGCTTGATGGCCAGATGGTGTTAAACCAAGACATGGAGGAACAATGTTTCACAAGAGCATTCAGCAGGGGGGAACAAGGCCGAGCAGTGCTCCAGGGCCAGCTCCAGGGGTGCTGAGAGTTGGGCAGTCTTGACAAGGTTGGGCAAGGTTCTGCCTGCCCTGAGGAAACAGTGTGACAACTGTCCTGTCAAGTGAGGGCCTGAAATTCATGGCTAAAGGCCAGGCCCCATGGTACTCTGCATGGGGGCACAGTGATGCACTGTGATGGCACAACCCCAGACAGACACCAGGCGTCTTGGTGGCGGGGAGCAAAGCCCTCAAGAGTGGTGGGGCAGAGTCTGCATGGACTGAAGACTAGGTCCCAGTCTGGATGGCTTAAGGGGATCTGAGGTGGAAGGAACTGCAGAACAAATCTCTCCTGCACAGCTGGATGGCTTAGTCTTCTGTTCTCTATGCAATAGTACCTTTAACAAAACAGAGCACAGAGCTGGTGACAGGTTTCTCCACTGAAGCTCCACCCTGCTTATTGAGGATCACAACACTCAGTCCACTCTCATGACATTCAGAGCTTAGGTGCACATACACAGAGGCCCATCTCGAGTCTCCCTGTTCCTGCTGGGACACTGGCCTCACTCCCTCACCTGCTGCACTCAGCACATCTTTCTTCCCTAGCCCCTACCCCAAGTTTCCACTCCTCACACTGCTGCTGCCAGTTCCTCTGGCATCCTCCCTATTCCTGACACCTATCTCCTCATGCCCACCTTGGCTACAAGACCTCTGGATCTGCTGCCATCACCACCCAGCTGCTCCAAGTTGCTGTCTGGGCAAGTCCAAATAGCTGCTGCTGCAGCCACAGTCCACACACAAGGAGTGTCTCCTGCCCCTGGGAAGAGCCCTGGCCTGGAGCAAAGCCCTAGCAGATCCACACTGCAGCCCCAAGGCTGCCTCTTCCTGCTAGGGCACCTGCCCACTCCACCAGCATTGTCTGGGGAACTGTCCAAAAAGCACACCCAGAAAAGCACAGCCACAGCAAAGGGACCTTTGGTGAGAAGCAGCAGGAAGGTTATCAGCTGTCAACAGAACACTGTGCTCTCAGGCACAAAATCTGGGGCTGGCTGCTGCTGTCATGAGTGCTCCAAACACATCTTCCTCACAACTTCTGACACCCAGACCGCGGATGGCACATGGAACTCATGCAGGCGGGTGAGGCAGGACATGCCTGCTTTCTGCAGATCTTCCAGAAAGAGCAGGAACCACAGCAGGATTAAGCTGTTGTGCTGCTCTGGGCCACTCCACAGATACGCCACCGTGCAAGTGGCACGCCACTGCATTTCCATTCAACGCCAGGCTGACTTCCAACCTAGCCCGGGCCGGAGCCCTCCCCCTGCAGAGGATTACTGCCACAATCACAGCTCCGGAGGACTTAGCACAGCCACAATGGGTAACAGCAAACACTTTCTCACCACCGTCAGCTGACGGCCCAGGGCAGCCAAAAACAACACAGAAAGAAATGATGGGGCAGCAGCTGACTAAGCCCCCGGGATTAGAGAGGCTCAAACGGGGCTGAAAAGCAGCATGTAGCGCTGGCCCAGCAGAACTGCAGCTCCAGCCCTCAGCTCAGCTCACCCAAACACGGCCAGCCGGCTCCTGGCTCCCAGCACGCCGAGAAGGGCACAAACACTGACGCTGCAACACAGAGTCAGGCAAGAGAGAAAGAACAGCCACCTGCACAACCATCACCCTCAACATACACATCACCTGTCAGGGTAGCTATGGCAGCATCCAAAAAGGTAAAGGGTTGTCTGTCTCTGTCCTGGGGTACAGACCCACAGACCAGTTCTGGGTCTCTGTGCTACGGCACTGTGGCTTGCACCCAGGCATTCACAAACCACCATCTCCACCAATACATTGAAGCACACAAAGAGACCCATCTCTCCATACAGTCTCAGAACAGCCATGCACCTGAAAGATGCCACAACAGGTTACATCTCAGGTAACCCACAGGTGAAAGACACAGCCTTCACTCTGCAAAACTGCACCCTTGATACTCTGCAACCTCAGCTCTGCCTATAAGGTGGTGGCACAGTCTGAAAAGTGGCCCTTCATGGGGTCAGCACTGCTACCTTGCTAGCCATGGTCCCCAAGGAACCTCAGAGATGACCATTTTGCACAGCAGCAGGGCAAGAGAAACTCAGGGATTTCACCAGCATCTCTGAAATTTACCAAACAGCAACTTCAAAAAGGATCTTTTCTCACAATTAAGACAGGACAATCAAAGCAGAAAAACAACCAAAGAGAGAGATTGCTAAGCAGCAACAGCTTGGCCCAGGGATCTCTCTTCTTGTTCTAGGGTGACCCACACAGCCCAGGAAAACAAGGGCAATGGATGATGACACTAAAAGCCAGGCAAGCCCTCCAGCAGTGCTCTCCAGCTCATTCTTCCCCCTCCTCTTTGGCAAACCCAGCACCTTTGCTGGGCTGGCTCAGCACAGAGCCACTGCCAGGAGGGCCTCTCCTTCTGAGGGAGAGCTCTCCTACCCCAGGAACTCCTGCTTACAGATCAGACAGTGTACCTGCTGCACAGCCAGCACTGATAAAAACAGCAATCCAGCAGTACCAGAGCTTGAACAGGCAGTTTTGTCTGTGCTTGAACTCTAACAGGCACACAGCACATATGCAATATGACCGCACAGAGGCAAAGAATCCTTTCTTCTTTCTCCATGTTCCAAAGGAGTATACACAAAACATTCAGAAGCATTCCCAGCTGTGACCAGACAATGCCAATGCACATCTACACTCACTAGCCCTGTTCATTCCGTGACCAGGGCAGAGTCCTTTAGTATGTGTTTCCATAGATGGATTAGAATAGACCTTGAGAAATCTGAGACTGTCATTTACCTGAAAATCACCTCAGAAGGTCGACAGGAAGAGGATGGGCATGTGAACATGAAGCTCAGCCTCCAACAAAAGGATGTGGCCTGGAGTGACATTGCCCTGTGTAGAACACACAGTAGTCTGCCATGCAGCCTTTTTGCCTTGCTCAGCAGTTCTGCATCTATCCAACCTGTCAGAGCCACGTGCACCACAATGATGACTGAAAAGCTCTGCAACACTGCAATGCTCATAATGATCCACTTGCCTTTTCCTGAGGAGGTCTGGTCCTTATGGGCCTTGCAGTAACTCTTGTCCAACAGGACAGATGCCATTGCATGCTGAGACTCCTGTGTTTTAACTGCAAAGATGATATAACTGTAAAGAATGACATATAGACTTTTGGAGGAGCCTCTCATAGTCTTTTCCGCATCATTCCAGGCACATGATCCTCTGACACAAGGATTTTGTTCTGGCCTTCTATTTTTTCAGCCTGTGTTGCTCGTGTCTGGTAGGGCCACGGCATGCCCAGAGCCCGCCCCAGGGCTCTGCATGACCATCCCACTGCGCTCTGCCCAGGCATGGAGCCTTCTCAGCCTGGATCGAGGGACAGACCTCGAGCCATGTTCTGGGGACATGTCACGGTGCTTGCTGAGGCCTGCCTAGCAGCCACCTCACACAGCTCCACAGCCCTCGGGCACGTCCCAGTGCCCTGTGCCGCCTCCTGGCTGCTCCCCAAACAGCTCGGTGCTTTTCTACAGCCACGCAAAGCAGAAGGCCTGAACCTGCCTTTTATCCTTGTGCAATGCATTTCATCCACATCTACAGATTCCTTCCATCAGCTCTCAAGAAAGACTGCTTTACCTACCTCAGGCTTATGATTTTACCATTACAAATCTCTCATTCATATACCTCTAGAAATGTCTATAATTAGCGGATCTAAGTATGAATCTACTGATTCATTCCTTCTTACAGACAACTCTAAATATCTACATACCCAATGCATGCGCTGCATATAAATATTTTGATATCTGAGTACTTCCTGGTATACAAGGAAGCAGGAGCTGCAACACTGAACAAAATGGCATCTCCCTCCCACAAAATGGTGGCAGAAACCGTCCAGCCAGGGCTCCGGCCCAGGAAGCCCGGGCAGCGCGGGAGGCGCTTTCAAGGCCAGAGCCAGCGCAACCCAAAGCCCTCCCAGCCCCCCAACTCACAGGCCTGCACACACTTGGGGCTTCTCCAGGAACACCCAGCTGCGCCCTTGGGACCTTGGGGAGCGCCAGGCACAAGAGCTGCGGGGCAGGCTCTGTGCTCCCAGCTGGGCCTCCTCCTCCCAGGCGCTCGCTCACCGCAGGGGCGCTCCCGCCACGGGAACCTCCCTGCCTCGGCCGCACACCAAAGGCACGCAGCTCTCGCACAGCCCAGCAACAACCCTGTGTGTGCACTCCAAGTGTGTGCTGCACACAGGCTCCACTCCAACACTGAGCACAGCACACTGGTGCACCTCAAACGCCTCATCCTCGCCCCCAGCAGCTCCTGTGCAACATGAGCACAGCCACAAGGCCACCTCACTCTCCTCAAGGCCCTCCAGCTCTAGGCACAGCACCAGAGTGCCCCTCCTCCAGCACACCAAGGCCAGTGACTGCTGCCCACCTACCTGCACAAGGCTCTCTCACATCTGCAGCGCTGCCACCAGGGGCCCCATGAAAGGCTGGTGTGCCCTGTTCTCCCCAAAGAGACCCTCTCCCATCACCGCTTCCCTTCCTGGGGAGCTCACCAACTGGCCAACACACACCAACTCCAAAAGGAAGAGAAATGCCAACTTCAGCACATTTCAGATGCCACCACACACACACTTCTGGCTCTCCCTTCCTGCACCCAACCTCACGACAGTCCAGCTCCGGGGCCACACAAGGAGGCACAGCATCAAGTCCTCTTCCGCATCCTTCCTCGAACAGTTTCACTTTATGCACACACAGCACTTCACTAACCCAGCTGCACCTCTTGCTCTGTACACTTATGTTCGCACACAGGTACACCCACGTCCCTGCACCCAGACAGACAGCACGGCCAGTGCGCCTCTTCACACACACGTGGCCCCTCAACCCTGCCATTGCTGCCCTTGCCACTCCAGCGGGTTTCACCCACCGATCCTGCAACAATCCCTCAGCAGCAGCTGCCCTCACAGCCGCCCTCTGCTCAACACAGGCACTGCCCAGGAGGAGCAGCACACACTGAACCTGCACATCTCCACACAGCAGTGGGAAAATCTACACTGGGCACTTGCATCCTCCTCTTATCCTTTCAGAGACCTTGCAGCTGGTGCACCGAGCTTCAAAGAATCAGGAGATGTGACTGCCACCTGCCAGAAAAAGACTCAGGAATTCTCCACCTATTCGACCCACTCATTTTGGAGATGTCATGCACCACAGAAATGCAGAAGTCTCATCTTGGATTTAAAACTTTGATGTTAAAAGCATTCAAAATCCTGTTCTCCTATGTCTACCTATCCATCACTCCATCCTGAGGTTGTCAGGGGTTCTTATGGTTGCCGCAGCATCAAAGAAAATGAGGAGAGTAAACCTGTACTGTCCTTCGCAGCACTTTTGGATACCTGGCTGACAGATGCAGGTTTTAGTCCTGTGCAGTCCAACAATCCATAACCACAGTGTACTTGGGGCACTTTGAGAAGTTGCTCTCACAGCTGTGTCATGTGCCCATCTCACAGCACAAAATTTCCATCAGACCTGTTACTTGTGGTGTATCTGATTACCAAACTACATGAGGTCTTTGTTGTGAAGTTTGGTCTAGAATTTTGTCTCTGTCCTGGACATGCAAGCCTGCAGGAGACTGTGTCCTGGGTGAACATGTCCATTCACCTGCTCAGACTGGCAGAGGGCCAACAGCAGCCTTTGCAAACCAAACCTGCCTTAAACCTTTGTGTAATTGCTGGAAATTACACCACTTTTAATTTTTTTAATGTAACTTTGGTCAGGGATTTTCTTGCCTTTGCCCAGGGGGAAGGGAATTGAAGTTTCTCTTCAAATGATCCTGTTCCTAGGGGCATCTCTATGATCTTAACATCTATGAATTCCAAGTAGCCCAAAGATACACAGGAGATAAACCATAACTATTAACAAACAATAATGAACATTACCACTTCTAGAGCAGTGGGAGATACCTGGGCTGGGAAAAGATTGTTAAGAGAAACAAGGAATGAAGATGCAATTAACATCAAAGGTGATCAATAGCCAGTAGGAAATTGAATACTAAGAATTGTGTAATTTGAGACTAATGAATGTGAATTTCTTTGGGGTTTAATGTATAAATATGTGAAAAGTCTATTGCACATCCTGGTCGGAAAAACATCCTGGGCAGAATAAAGTAATGCCTTGATTCTCTACCCTGAAAGCATGCTGTTGAAGAGCTTCTGGTTTTCCCACAGTTTCTGTGACACTGTCTCATCACGCTTCATGGCTGTACTTCTCTATGCTTCTTGCTTCTCAAGGCCTTCACAGCTGTCCCCTCTTTCTCTCACTACATCATTGCGTTGGTGCTGCAAATATTTCATTTGACATAGAATAAGTGTGTCCAACAATTCTCTGTACAAAATTATGGCCACATTAGACCAGGAGAAGGAAAAGTAAAAAAAAAAAAAAAAAAAAAAGTAAGACCTGCTTTTCAAGGACAAGGATAGTGTTCTGGGCAGTGGCGTAGGTAATGTTTACAAGGCCTTGGGAAGCTTCCTCTGTACAAACTCCTCTTGGCCTACAACCTTGCTTTATTTATTTTAGCTGTGACAGTTAGATTAAGCACAATCAAGTAAAAAAAAAGTCAAAAAAATAGTACAAAGAATCTTTAAAGAAAGAGCTTCTGCCCTAAGCTGGCTGCAGCGCACATATCCCCTCCTAGCAGTTGAAGACAGTACTGTAACAATATGCATATTCTAGAAGCCACTTAGGAGATTCACAACTGTATTGTGATTCTGTAATATACTGGAAATGCTACAGTCTCTGCAAAATTTAATGTGCATGTTTACTGCAACTGCCATATCTCCCTACTAAATGGAAATCCCTTGTAAATTAAAATAGCCTCAAATGAGTAAACTTTGTATTAAACATTGTATCCTCAATGTGCAGATTTTCTAAAAATGCTATGTCAGAGCATACTGGACACTGGCAGCAAGCAGTCTCTGGAGGCTGTAGCAGTCACAGCAAAGGTGGGAACCCCCTGCAGGCACCTTGCTGAACCCTGTGAGGTTCAGCAGCTCCACCACTGTGCTGGCATGTGCCCCTCTGTGGGGCCAGCCTCTGGCTTTGGCAGACCTCCACTATTTGGTGACCACGCAGCTTGGCCTGATGCTTCTTCCACTCTGGCTCTCAGAAGTGACCATCTACAGAGAGAGGAATGCTGTTGCAGGCAACATGCAGGATGGCAGGATCCTTTCCTAAAGGAGCAGCTGAGCAGCTCTCCATCACTAGTAACCCCTTGCATGGGGAACAAATCAGCTGTGTCCTTGGAATGCTGGACAGCACAGTGAAAGCTGAAGCTGTGGGTCTACTGCTTTCTCGAAGGCAGTAGTGCCCAAGGTGCCTATGCAGATGCACACCACCTGGAAACTGGCAGCAACCTGGATATTGGCTGGGCAAGCACAGCCCTCTTAAGCAGGGCTGCAGCCCCATGGCAGTGCAGGCAGGCACCCACCAGCAGCTCCTCGGTGGGACATGCAGCTGTGGAGTGGTTTTTGTAAAGGGTGACAAGAGAGAGCTCCACCTGCAGAACTAAATTCAGTGGGTTTTGGTATTCCGAAATTGAGGCATTAAAGTGAATTAATTAAAGATCTGCAGGAGTACTGCATACAGTTCTGGCACCCTCAACCCAAGAAAGACATGGAACTATTGGAACAAATCCAGACGAGGTCCACAAAGTTGCTGAAAAGGACTGGAGCACTTTCCCTATGAAGACAGGCTCAGAAAGTTGGGGGCTGAAGAAAACAAAGTTGTATGGAAACCTCATTGCAACCAGTATCTGAAGGGTCGTATGAGGAAGCCAAAAAGGCACTGTCAGGAACTGCAGCAGCAGGACAAGCATAATCAGGTACTAACTGAAAGATGGGAAATTTAGGTTAGATATTAAGAGGAAATTGTTTGCTGTGAAGACGGCGAGACATTGTGACAAACTGCCCAGAGAGGCTGTGATGCCCCAACACCGGCATCATTCAAGGCCAGGCTGGACAAGTCCTTGAGCAACGTGTTCCAGTGGGAGGTGTCCCTGCCCACGGCCGAGGGCCTTGATCATTACAGTCCTTTCTAACCCCTTAACATTCTATGATCCTCTGCAGAAGAGAATTTGACGCTCTAACGGAGCTGTTATTCCTCAGCCGCTCCCTCTGGAAGGCGACTTTGGCTGCTGCCTCGTGACAGGACTGAGACTTCATCGGTTCCGTAAGGCGGCGGCGGGGCGGCCTGAGGCGGCACAGGCGCGGCCGGATGCCAGCCCCGCCGAGCCCAGCTCGGGTCCCGCCCGGCTCCCGCGGCCGAGGGCACACGTGGCCCTTGCCGGGAGCGGCACGGCAGGGCACGGCGCTGCGCAGGCGCCCGGGGCCGGAGCGGGCGGGGCGGAGGCGGCGGTCGGGCCGGCCGGGGCGGCCCGGGCCGGTTGGGCGGTGGCGCGGGGAGCGGCCGCGCAGCCCCTCATTCCGCGGCCCCGTGCAGGGAGGCGGCGGCTCCGCCCGGCTCCGGCCCGGCCCGGCCCGGCCCGCGGCGGCGGCCCGAAGAAGCTGTGGCCGGTGCCTGAGAGCCCCGGGAGGAGGAAGTGGAAAGGAAGGAGTGGAGCCCCGCCGGGCGTAAGTTCTCGCGGTCTGAGGGGAAAGGCAGCGCGGAGGGACGGGCGCTGCCAGCTAGCGGGAGGCTGTTCCTCCTCAGTGCTTGCGCGGTGACAGAGAAAGTGTCCCGTCTTCACCGGGTTAGTGGATGCTTTCTGCCTTCGGAGACGCGTTCCCCGGGAGGGTGTTTGTAGTCTGCGGAAAGCGAGGCTACCAGGGAGTGCATCCCCTCCCTGCAGGAGAGCTGTCCGCATTTCCTCTTTTCCTTAGCCTGGCTAATGATCCGCAGCGCGGATCATCCGTTCTGAGCGTTCCGAAGGAAGTTTCGGTTCACGTGCTGGCAGAGGTGGTTTGAACGATGTGCGTTGACTTAGTGATGATGAGTGAGCTCGGGCTCCGTTTCCAGGGTAGTGTCCTGCTGTCTGGAGGCAGTGAACCGCCGGGAAAATGTCATAACTGCTGAATGACCTCATGTTAAAGCAGCTTAACTAAAAACGATTTTTAAAAATGCTTCGGAAGCTACTCTGAGCTGTGTAGCTTTCTGTTAATGCATCGATGTTGTCACCATTACTGCCTTGCAAGTCTGTGTAATTGCTGACTATAGGAATGTGAGGATTGTAAGGTGTGGGTTGAGGCTGGATTCAGTTTGACCTTTGTACCCTAGTACCTGTCGACTCGTTTAATTTGTCCTCGTGACTACTCCTTACAATACAGTTTAGGAGATGGACTTTATAATATGCTGTTTGCTATTTCTGATATATTTCAACTATTGCATTGGTATGCAACTAACATGTCTGATATTGAAATGATGTAATTCCCCCGTAATCCTCAGTTTCTTCTTTTAGTGTAGTTTTTCTTCTGAATCAACTTTTAAATTGCCATTCCAGGTTATTTTATATTTTCGTCATCACTCCTTGATGTAGTGCATATACTGGTAATTTTACCTGAGTAGGAAAATAAACTCAGAAGGTTTAGGCAAGAGAATTTTCAAGACCCATGTTAGCCAAATAAGAAATTATGTCTACAATTTAAAAGAGACAGTAGGAAAAAAGGCCTCAAAAATTTTCCTATCAGCTTTTCCATGTTTCTTGAATGAATATTGTTGAAAAACAGTTATAGACAGAAATGCATTTTTTGCTGCATTGTTCTCAATGCATGAGTGTTTGGGATTATTTATATGATCAGGACTTTACATTACACAAAACTTGCACAGGTTTCTGTGGCACATAATGTCATTTGAAACTGAGCGAGTCCAAAGGAGATATATGAACCTCGTGTGTTTTTTTCTTCTGGCAGGTGGCAGTCACATCTCCTGATTCTTTGAAGCTCGGTGCACCAGCTGCAAGGTCTCTGAAAGGATAAGAGGAGGATGCAAGTGCCCAGTGTAGATTTTCCCACTGCTGTGTGGAGATGTGCAGGTTCAGTGTGTGCTGCTCCTCCTGGGCAGTGCCTGTGTTGAGCAGAGGGCGGCTGTGAGGGCAGCTGCTGCTGAGGGATTGTTGCAGGATCGGTGGGTGAAACCCGCTGGAGTGGCAAGGGCAGCAATGGCAGGGTTGAGGGGCCACGTGTGTGTGAAGAGGCGCACTGGCCGTGCTGTCTGTCTGGGTGCAGGGACGTGGGTGTACCTGTGTGCGAACATAAGTGTACAGAGCAAGAGGTGCAGCTGGGTTAGTGAAGTGCTGTGTGTGCATAAAGTGAAACTCTTCGAGGAAGGGTGCGGAAGAGGACTTGATGCTGTGCCTCCTTGTGTGGCCCCGGAGCTGGACCGTCGTGAGGTTGGGTGCAGGAAGGGAGAGCCAGAAGTGTGTGTGGTGGCATCTGAAATGTGCTGAAGTTGGCATTTCTCTTCCTTTTGGAGTTGGTGTGTTGTTGGCCAGTTGGTGAGCTCCCCAGGAAGGGAAGCGGTGATGGGAGAGGGTCTCTTTGGGGAGAACAGGGCACACCAGCCTTTCATGGGGCCCCTGGTGGCAGCGCTGCAGTTGTGAGAGAGCCTTGTGCAGGTAGGTGGGCAGCAGTCACTGGCCTTGGTGTGCTGGAGGAGGGGCACTCTGGTGCTGTGCCTAGAGCTGGAGGGCCTTGAGGAGAGTGAGGTGGCCTTGTGGCTGTGCTCATGTTGCACAGGAGCTGCTGGGGGCGAGGATGAGGCGTTTGAGGTGCACCAGTGTGCTGTGCTCAGTGTTGGAGTGGAGCCTGTGTGCAGCACACACTTGGAGTGCACACACAGGGTTGTTGCTGGGCTGTGCGAGAGCTGCGTGCCTTTGGTGTGCGGCCGAGGCAGGGAGGTTCCCGTGGCGGGAGCGCCCCTGCGGTGAGCGAGCGCCTGGGAGGAGGAGGCCCAGCTGGGAGCACAGAGCCTGCCCCGCAGCTCTTGTGCCTGGCGCTCCCCAAGGTCCCAAGGGCGCAGCTGGGTGTTCCTGGAGAAGCCCCAAGTGTGTGCAGGCCTGTGAGTTGGGGGGCTGGGAGGGCTTTGGGTTGCGCTGGCTCTGGCCTTGAAAGCGCCTCCCGCGCTGCCCGGGCTTCCTGGGCCGGAGCCCTGGCTGGACGGTTTCTGCCACCATTTTGTGGGAGGGAGATGCCATTTTGTTCAGTGTTGCAGCTCCTGCTTCCTTGTATACCAGGAAGTACTCAGATATCAAAATATTTATATGCAGCGCATGCATTGGGTATGTAGATATTTAGAGTTGTCTGTAAGAAGGAATGAATCAGTAGATTCATACTTAGATCCGCTAATTATAGACATTTCTAGAGGTATATGAATGAGAGATTTGTAATGGTAAAATCATAAGCCTGAGGTAGGTAAAGCAGTCTTTCTTGAGAGCTGATGGAAGGAATCTGTAGATGTGGATGAAATGCATTGCACAAGGATAAAAGGCAGGTTCAGGCCTTCTGCTTTGCGTGGCTGTAGAAAAGCACCGAGCTGTTTGGGGAGCAGCCAGGAGGCGGCACAGGGCACTGGGACGTGCCCGAGGGCTGTGGAGCTGTGTGAGGTGGCTGCCAGGCAGGCCTCAGCAAGCACCGTGACATGTCCCCAGAACATGGCTCGAGGTCTGTCCCTCGATCCAGGCTGAGAAGGCTCCATGCCTGGGCAGAGCGCAGTGGGATGGTCATGCAGAGCCCTGGGGCAGGCTCTGGGCATGCCGTGGCCCTACCAGACACAAGCAACACAGGCTGAAAAAACAGAAGGCCAGAACAAAATCCCTGTGTCGGAGGATCATGTACCTGGGGACTTAAGTTGTGTTTTCTCTCTGAAGAGTCTGTGGTGTCGAGGCATTGTGCACTTGTGGGTAAGATGTTGCATGCCCCAGATGCATGCTGTTTCCATGGTGGAGTGGAGGCATGAGCGTTAGTGAAGCTGCTGGCTCAGGGGCACATGGAGCAGCTCCCGTCTCTCTAGAGGGACACCCTGCACCACAGATTGTGGAGTGCTGTGACAGGGGCTGGTGGTTGTGCCCTCTCTCACTTTCAGTGGAAGTTTTAGCCCTGCAGGTAGTAAGGTGTCATCAAATCACAAAATATCCTGAGTTGGATAAAATGACCCACAGGATCATCAAAATCCAACTCCTTGCCCTGCACAGGAACTAAACGAATCCCACCATGTGCCTTAGACCTTTGTCCAAGCGTTTCTTGGCCTCTCTCAGACCTGGTGCTGTGACCACTTCTATTGGGAGCCTGTTCTAGTGCTCAGTCATCCTCTGGATGAAGAACCTTCTCCTGATATCGAGTCCAAACCTTCTGTGACACCATTTTGGCCATTCCCAGGGGCCCTGTCACTGGTCACAGGAGTGTAAATATCAGTGTCTGCTGCTCCTCTTACCCTCACAAGGAAGTTGTAGACTGCAATGTGGTCTCTCCTCAGTCTTCTCTTGTCTAGACTGAGCAGACCAAGTGACTTCAACCTCATATGGGTTCCCCTCACAGCCCTTCACCATGTTTGTTCCCCCCTTTGGACACTTTAACAGCTCAATGTCTTTCTCATACTGTGGCACCCTGAACAGCCCCCAGCACTCGAGGTGAGGCTGCCCCAGAGCAGAGCAGAGCAGAGCAGAGTGGTATAATCCTCTCCCTTGCCTGGCTGTGATGCTGTGCCTGATGCACCCCAGCACACGGGTGGCCCTCCTGGATTCCAGGGCACTGCTGACTCATGTTCAGCTTCCCATTGGCAGGACCCCCACGCCACTTTCCATGGTGCCTCTCTTTCCCCAGCTGCACACACCTCCAGAATTGCCCTGTCACAGGTACAGTATCTAATACTTGTCTGTGGTGGGTCAGTTGCTTAGCAGCACCCACCCCTCTTCTGTGCATGTGGTCTCTCGTGATTGTCTGGCAGAGCCAACCTGTGCATGATGGTTGCTGCACTCCTTTGTCAGCACTTTTTGACACTGTCGTGCCCTGTGTGTTCCATACCACATGATGCTTGGCTTGCACTACCATGGCCCTACAGGCCTACCCAGAAGTATCACAGTCTCCAGACTGAGTTGTTGCATTCTGGTTTTTTGAGGGAGAGAGCTTGAATAGTAAAACCCAGTGATTTTAGCCTGTATGTAAAAATGCCTTTTTTTTTTCTTCTTTTTTTCTTTTGGAGACAGGGCTGTAGGTGAAGATGCAGGAACCAGAACTTGTTGCAAAAGCCCTGCGAGCTGTTCTTCACGCCTTTAAAAATGGTGTACGTTTGTCAGAACTTCAGAATGAATATAGATCCCTGACCAATGAGTTCATTCCCTTCAGGCACCTAGGATATGACACACTGGAAGGCTACTTGGAAAGTATCCCAGGAGTGGTCAGAGTGGAAGAGAACAAAATGGGAGAGGTAAGAATCACAATTGAGAATTACAGTTCAGAAATGGGTTTTGTGTTTGCAGAATGTTCTTGGTTCATAATTTTGCCTCCTTTTGTGCTGTGTATTTCTGTAGCATGCATATGGTGCACTAATTCTGGGAGAGGTGGAAGCTGAGACATAAGATACTAAGTGCTCCTTATTTTCCTGCCTCTGCATTCCAGACTCAAGGTTTTGTATTCAGAAATGTAAAGTTTCAGGGCTTTTTCCTGGAAATGTGAATTCTGTGTGGAAAGATCACTTGTGGAGATCTGGCCCCTTTCTCAGCATTTCTGACTTTAGAGGAGATACTAGTGGCTTGTCCTGGGACCTTCAAGAAGGTTAACTTGTGTGTGTTAATCATCTCTTCTCAGTGGGGTTTAGCATCAATTTTTTTCCCTACAGTAAAACTCTTTGGTGCTGTTGCTTATAAGCCTGACAGTGCTTGCTTTGGACTTAGGATTCTTGTTTGTTATGGATTGCAGTGCAACAGAACTGCAAATATGTGCTGAAGTGACAAAGAGCTCATGCAAGTGAGGTGCCTTGCTGCAATATTTGCAAGTGCCTCAACATCTGGCAGGCATGCGAGGGATAAAGGGTCGTCACACAGATCAAGGAGAAGCAGATCTTAGCAGAGGATTGGTGTGGTAGAAGAGTTTTCCCTTATTCCTTGCTCTTGCTGTACTAGCCTGTGTCTCCTGGTGGCTGCCACCTTGGAAGCAGCTTGCCAGGACCACAAACCTCCTTGCCCAATAGTCTGGACTTCTGGTTTGAAGTCAGAATGTGTTCTCTTGATAGCTGGTGTAGCTGTGTGACTTGCAGATGATCTGTCTGGCAAGCTTGAAGCCTCTCCCTCGTTGGAGTATGGTTCTGGGTTCCTGAAGTCTTTGTAGCCTGAGCAGAGCAAAAAGCTAGTGGATATTGGCACAGTGTGTGGCTGTTATAGCAGGTCTGAAGAGACAGGACTTAAGGCTGAGATTCCTTGTTTGCTTAGCTGGATTGGGACGGCATGTGTGAACTCAGAGCTAGTTCTCCCTCATTAGCTGTCTGGTGAGAAGATGTTGGGCATTTAGCTGCTAGAGAATGGAAAATTACAAACTGTGGCTAATTCCAAGTCCTCCACCTGCAAGATAGTGTGTCCTTGGCATAGCTGTAGTATGATAACAAATAGTGAAAGAGACATGAGAAAAGAGAGATGTAACCCCTGAGGAATTGGGGAAGAGCTGATGTTGTGGTGTGGCCAATGGACAGTGTAAATTACAGAATATTCATGAGCTTATTGCTCGCTGTATAAGTGTCTGATGCTCTCTTCAATAAACGGAACTTGCTTATCACTCATATTGAGTGTCTGAGTCTCCCCTCATCAACAAATGGCTCATCCTCGACAAAGGCCTCTTTCTGCGACAAGAATACAATGAGAGGTATCCTGAGTTTTGTCCTAATACCTGGAGATGTGGCTGTTTTAAAGCAACAGATTCTCTTTTTGCATTTTTACATCAGAATTTGCCTATTTACAGCAGACAAGCAAGTTTGGGATTCTTTTTCTCCAAAGCCTGCCTCAGCTGCAGCTACGTTAGTAACAGGATTGCAGGTACCTCAGGTCTGGGAACATTTGTGATCCTGCAATTAAATGCTTCCTCGTGGTGGTTCTGGCAGATAGCCATCTGTTTCTAACTAGGGCCTTGCAGGGTGTAATCTGGTATCCTCCCATTCCCTTGAGAGCCTTGTTTATCCACTAATGCGATGTGTGCTGAGAGCCTTGTGAACTCTTGGATAGCACTAGGGGCAGTGAATTCTTTGCGGCAGCTGTTACAAGAGAGTGAAATGTGGCTTTAGGATGTGAAAAAGGAGAAAGTCAGGGGTCTTGAGGTACTTGAGGAGGACTCACTCTAGTTCAGAAGTGCCAGCTGTGCTCTGCATGACTGAAACAGCTGAGAGGAAGTGCTTTGTTGAACACCTGGGAGGTGGCAAAGGTGCAAAGATTGAGCCCATGTTGCTGTTTGATGGCACTCCTCTTACCAGTGTCCACAGTGTGGGCATGGCAGACATGAAACAGAGAGTGGCAAGCATGACTATGCACTGATGTGGGCCGCTAAGCCCCCATGTGCTTTCTTGTTACAGGCTATATGTCATTATAATAAGCCCGTTCTCTTTGTTCACCTCTCTCCAGAATACTTGAGCAGTCTCTCTTCATGGCTCTGGAGTACTGTGACCTCCGAAATGTCTGTCAACACCCTTGCCTCTTCCTTTAATCCCCTTACAGACAGTGGGGCAGGACAGCAAAGACATGCACATCCAAGGGTCTGCTAGCAGCTAGTGGTCATGGCTGCAGTCTAGATAGTCGTAGAAGGACTTTCATTACTGCCAGGTCAGCTGTCCAAGATGCAGCTGTCCAAGAAATGCATTCAAAAAGGAATAGTATAAAGTAGGCAGTAAATAATACAAATTGATCTCGAAGTGCCACATGTTACGTGCTGCCTCAAGTGTTTGTGGGAGTTGAATATTAGCTAGGTAACTGAGGCTGAACAAACATTATCTTGGTATGACAATGATATAAATTGGGCTTTGTTCCTCTTAATACTGAACACTAATTCAGCTGTCTTGAATGTGGGAAAGATTAAATCTGATGACTTTTTCTTTATGCAGTAGCTATGTCCTCCAGTTTCCACAGAAGATAAGAATTAAGTTAAGCATACAGAAAGCACTGAAAGGGGACTCATTGAAATACTTGCACCTCCAACAGGTGGTTGCATCATTTCAAGGAACCCTACTTTGCTTTACCTCATATTCATTTATGAGAAGTGTGTTATTGCACTTTTGTCTAAGAAAACTTTGACTTCTGCTTGAATAATTAAGCCCCTTCAAAAGGAAAAGTTTGAAGACTGCTTTGCTCTGCTCATCTAACCCCCATCTCTTTTTACATCTGAATTCATTTTAATTCAAAGCATTTTGTTAAACTTTATCCTTGTGAAACAAGGGAAGGAAATGCAAAAAAAAATTTTAGAACATTAGTGACAGGAAAAACCTGAAATGTACCAGAGATGTGAAAATGTTCATTTATAAAACTCTGATAAACTGTATAGGGACAAAAATCCTTTTATATTGAGACTTTGAACAAGTGATCAATCAAAGTGATCAACAAAGGTCAAGTGATCCATCTCATGCATCCATTCCTGTTAGCTAGGAGTTTGAGGAAAGCTTCTTTTCTGGAAGTGGGCACAAATGGCAACCTCTCTGAAGAGCCAGTTCATGACTGTCCACAGCTTGGGCTGCAACCAGAAGAAACTGGAGATGTTTGTGTTGTTCAGGGCTGTTGTCCCATTTAAGGTCACGGGGAGTTGTTGCAACAGGTCACACAACCAGCATGCTGCTGTGGGTTGACACTGGCTGCTGAGGAGTTATGGGCTGCAGTGGTGGACAGGAGGAGTTCCTGTGAGGCATTCCCAGTTTGGGAGCAGCAGGGATGCCAGGAGCACTGTCTTGGGGCAGATGATGAGACAGGAAGAGCTTATGAGTAATGGACAGACCAGTGTATGGCAACGTGGTGGCCATCTGATACAAATATCTTAAGGGGAAGAAGTGGCAGACAAAGCAGATGATGCCTTCTTTTGACAACCACTGGGGGGTTTGGGCCACTGCCATACCTGCTACAGGGACAAGACATCCAAGTGTGAACAATCCAGGATGTTTCTGGGGTCTGCTGCTCCCAGCATCCTGACACATGCAATGAATCAATGAAGAGAGGTGCTCTGCTGGACATAGCCCTTGAAAACAAGGAACGATTGCAGATGTAAAGGCTTGGAAGAGCCCTGTCTGTGGCTAGATGGTGTCTGTGGCCCTGAAAGGAGGGAAACAAAGCACAAAGTGGAATCAACAATGCAGGACTTTGGGAGTGCAGATGTTGGCCTGTTCAGGAATCTGCTTAGAAGACTCATGGATTGCAGTCCTGAAGAGAATGATCCAGGAGAGATAGTGAGCTTATAAGAATTGTCTCCTCCAGTTTCAAAAATGGTATGTTCCAGTAGTTGTGGGGAAAAAGCAAAGGGGGCAGGAGCACTGACAGAACTGAGCCATAAATGCAAGCATGCATGAGGTGGGAGCAGGGAGAAGGAACCTGGAAGGATTATACACATGCTGCCTAAACAAGCCTACATGGACCTAAGCAAGACTGTGTTTACTATTCATTATTTGCAGACCAAGACAAAGTGCTGTCCCCTTGAGAACAGCTCCCAGAGCACTGCCAGTTCTGAGTAAATGCTTCCAAAAAGAGTCCTTAAAATAGCTGGTTAAGTGTACAGGCAATTGGAGGAAACAAGGACAGGGATATAGGGACAACAGAAAAGAAGAAAGAAGGTACAGCAAATGAAGACTTTCAGCCTTTTGCTGTGTTTCACTTCACTAAAGCCTTATGGAGTCCATGTTCAAACTGTTGAGCGCAGATTGTTGCACAGATCTGTGAAAGGGTGAAGAGTGAAGGATTTCAGGTTCACCTTTCACAAAGATGGGTAATGACGCAGGTACAGCCTGCTGTATGACAAAGTCTCTCTTAAACAAGGTTGGAGAAGGTACACGTGATTGAAGAAGGAGTGCCTAACTTAAATCTGCTATTGCAAGCATGTGCACAGGAGGTAGAAGCAGAACTGGGTGAGCTGTAAAGGAGTATAGAGATACTATGGAAATAGGCAGAGGAAAGTGCAGGGCAAGGAAGTCCTAATCTTGTTGGGGGAGGACTAAGATGGGGGCATTTGGAAAAACTGAATGTGCATAAGCCATGAGTTTATTGCAGTGCACCCACAGGTGTCCTTGGAAAGGTCATGGTAATTTGTGGGAGGTTCTTGAGGACTGAAAGAAAGCACCACCCTTCACTGGGAAGGGTAGGATGGGAAGATCAGCCTGACATTGAACTGTTGGAATGTTGTTGAGCGTCTAATCCTGGAAAGCTGTTCCAGCCACTTGAAAGACAAGAAGGCAAGTCAGTATGGATTTACAGAGTGAAAATCATATGCTACAAACAAATACCCTTCAAGTTGAGATGATTGGTTGAGTGGAGACCATTGGATGTGGTTTAACTGAATTTTGGTAGGGCTTGTAATATCCTCTTCTGTAACAGTGGCACAAAACCCATTGGGAGACCATTTAAAAGTGATGTGCCCTGGGAATAGATGCTCAAGAACTGCTCTGTCTAACGTGTTCATGAATGACCTAGGTGATGGGACAGAGATCATCCTCAGCAAGTCTGTGGATGACAGGAGAGACTGATAGAGCAAATGAATGTGCTTGTTGTTCAGAGAGATTTCAAGAAGCTGGAGAAATGGAGCACCGGGAACCCTATGAAGTTCAGTATAGGGAAATGCCAAGTCCTGCACCTGGGGAAGAAAAACCCCATATTCCTGTATAGTTTTGGGGTTGACCAACTGAAAAGTAGTTTGGCAGACAAATGCCCTGGAGTTCTGGTGGGTGCAGAGTTCGTAGTGGGCAGGGTGCCATTTGTAGCAAGGGAGACCAACAGCATACTTGGATTCATTAAGAAGAGTTGCCAGCACTCTAATGGGGGTGATAATTCCCCTCTGCTCAGTGGCAGTGAAACCACATCCTTTTCTAAGCTTCCCAGAACAAGACTGGCATGGCCACACTGAAGCAAGTTCACAGAATGATTGTGAAGATTATGAAGGGGCTGCAACGTAACGTCTCTGATGCAGGGCTCAGACAGCGGGGATTGTTTGTGCTGGAAAAGAGAAAGCTCAGGGAAATCTTATCCTTATGTCTGTTAAAGGGAGTAAAAAAACCATGGAGCCAGACTCCATCTCCAGTTCTTATTGTTATTCAGTGAACAGACAAGAGACAACGATAACAGAGTGAAATAAAAGCAATCCCATGTAAACATTAAACAGCCCACCTTTTTTACAGTGAGGCTGGCTAAACAATAGAATAAGTTTTCCAGAGTGGTTGAGAGTTCTTCGTCCTTGAAGATATTCCACCACCTGACTAACTAGGTCTAATTGATGCTGCTTTGAGCAAAGGTGCTGTATTACATGGACTGTAGCAATGTTTTCCAGTCTTAATTTTTCTGTGATTCCTGGCATTTAATCACTACGGTGGTGGTACTGCTGGATTGCTGTTTTTATCAGTGCTGGCTGTGCAGCAGGTACACTGTCTGATCTGTAAGCAGGAGTTCCTGGGGTAGGAGAGCTCTCCCTCAGAAGGAGAGGCCCTCCTGGCAGTGGCTCTGTGCTGAGCCAGCCCAGCAAAGGTGCTGGGTTTGCCAAAGAGGAGGGGGAAGAATGAGCTGGAGAGCACTGCTGGAGGGCTTGCCTGGCTTTTAGTGTCATCATCCATTGCCCTTGTTTTCCTGGGCTGTGTGGGTCACCCTAGAACAAGAAGAGAGATCCCTGGGCCAAGCTGTTGCTGCTTAGCAATCTCTCTCTTTGGTTGTTTTTCTGCTTTGATTGTCCTGTCTTAATTGTGAGAAAAGATCCTTTTTGAAGCTGCTCTTCGGTAAATTTCAGAGATGCTGGTGAAATCCCTGAATTTCTCTTGCCCTGGTGCTGTGCAAAATGGTCATCTCTGAGGTTCCTTGGGGGCCATGGCTAGCAAGGTAGCAGTGCTGACCCCATGGCGCTATTGAGAAAGGGGCCCTTTTACAACCTCTACCACCACCACAGAACATGACTGTGACGCCAGACTTACATTTTAATTTAGTGCTTTTGTGATACTGCCTGTGTACTTATGGAGTCCTGGAGGAGTACTCACCCAGCTGCCTTTGCGGCAGTTGAATGGCCCAAAAGTTTGGGCTTTCATCTTCTTTTCAGGCAAAGTGCATGCTAGGCACATGGTTTGGTGTCTTGCCAAGGCAAAGTTCCTATATCCGTCCATGGGATGGCCTGGGGTGATTGGGTGTTGGGGCAAGAGGCCATGAAGTTGAGCAGGGAGATACCTATGGGCTTGTTCAAGGCTGGGCTGTTGTTGGGGGCCAGCCCAGTGCCTGTGAATAGTGCATCCAAGATAGTTGTGCAATTTCTTCAGTAAGTGGGGCAAATGCAACCCTGCTCCACAGGGTCAACGTGGTGCCAGAGTCTCTAGTGAGCCTTGCCAGAAAGAATAAGGACAGGCTGCAGCGCCATGGCTTCCCAGAGTTATAAAGCAAGATGGTGGGCCTGTGGGATGAGAGTTAAAAACCAGGCTGTTTCTCAGAGGGACCCAACCTAATGTGGAAAGGTGATGCAAAGGCTCTGGCTGTGTGGTTTGCTGATTTCTGAGTTTCACTGAGATTTCTTCTGAGGTTTCACAAAAGGAGAGTGAGATCTCCAAGATCTGTGTCTGCTGCTGAAGCCTTTCCTGAACTGCCTGCTGGCCTGCATGATTCAACAGTTACAGGCTTGGAAAGGGATACAAATGATTCTGAGGGCTGTGGATGAGCATGGGTCTCACTGACTGCTTTTTCCCCTGTCCTCTTCCTGCTCCAACAAGGTAATTTGCCATGCTGTTAGTTGCAATGAAACTGTACGAGTTGCTCAACTGGTGGCCCGACAGAGGAGTTCCAAGAAGAAAACAGTCCGGCAGGTGAACTGTCAGATGAGGCTGAAGAACACATCACCAGTCAGTTTATCAGGTAAGCCATAGGCAGCTCTAGAGGGCCTGCCTTTATGAAAGAACTGTGCAGCTGCTGCACAAAAGTCTTGTCTGTGAGGGTGTGTCACCTACGGCCACAAGTTACAGGGTCCAAGTGGAGAGTTCTTGGGAGGATGAGTGTTCTTGACAAGGATGCTTATATCTGAAAGCCGTGATCTGAGAGAAAGCCCTTTTCAGGTGTGTATGCAAGATGTGAATGATCTTGGAAAACAAAGTCCTTGTAGGATGCTTAGCTTCACTTTCATGTGCTCCTGCTTCTGTGAGGAACACAACTGAGATGCAGGCAAGAAATGTGGCAGTGAGCCTGCAGGTTCTTTAAGGCTGGCCTTGGCCTGTTGTGAAGTGGGAGGATTGAACCATTCCCTCACAGTGAGAAGGAGTCCCTGTAGCTGTGGCTGTTTCAGCAGCTCCTGTTGCTGATGCCAGTGCCACAAAAGTTTTGATGCCCATTTTCGGCTCTTTTTACCTCTTACCTTTTGCATTAGCTCCTGTAGCAGTGTTTTCCTAAAGTATGGGTCAGGTTTTCCTCACTGCTGTGCTGTTGTGACTGTCGGTGGAATTGATTCCAGGATTAAGCCCAGGCAGGACCTGTTTGCTTGCAGGTTGGCAGCTTGGAACAACAGTGGTTCTTCTAGTTTGTGTGTGCTCCCCTGTTGTCTGTAATGAAGTGTTTGCTGCTTCTTGCTTTTCCACAAGGATGCCAGTTGGGAAGCTGAACTAGTGGTTCATATCACAGTTAAATGACAGGGATTATAAAGGCAGGTTGATCACTGTTTTGCACATCAATCCCCTTGGAAGTGTTTGAAACCTCCAACACTGATGTGGCAAATCCAGCATATAAACAGCAAAGTGACCAAGAGCTTGTTTATTCCAGTGTGGCCTGAATGCTGGTGTGTTCCTCTGTGGGTGTAACTTGGTCACCTCTGCTGTGTGGTGGGAGTTCAGGTGCCCACAAACCAGGGTAGAGAAGGAACCCTTTGGGTGGCAGTACAGGAGGTGCCTGGGGAGGTGGAGGTAGACTGGGTGAGAAGAGTGCTACTCATGGTTGCATCTGCAAACTCTTTAGGAAAGCCCAAAGGAACTTTGCGGCAGCCCCGGTCTTTGAACATGCCAGAAGAAGGCAGTTCTAAGAGGCCTGTGCCTCGCCTGCCCCGAGGCAGAGAAGTGGCATGTGGAGGTGTGAAACCTGTGGTGGAGAGTGCCCGATCTGCCTTACCTTCAGCTGCTGGGAGTGGACCACCTAAAGAAATCCCCATGCAGAGGCATGTCACTGTGGTAAACAGGTCAGTGTGTGTGTGTGTGTGCGCGCACAAGGGGAAAATGAAGTGTGATGGACACTTGGATGCAGCCATGCAAGCAGTGTCCTTTGGGAGCCAGTGGGAATCCAGGCCCCTGCCCTTGCAGCAGGTGAAGTCTGAATATGGGATGGTACCCAGGAAGGAGACAGATGATGTTTTGCCTTTTTGGGTGCTGCTATAGCTAGCCTGTGCTCTTGGCCTGTTCCCATGTTTTGGAGAAATGTGGCCAAAGATGTCACAGCAAGGGAGTGTGGAGCTGTTGCCTGGGCCCAGGAGGGAGCTATTGTGGCCTGTGTGACAGAAAGGAGGAGCAGATTTGTGTGCAGGGGTAGGTGATGTGTGTGTTGAGGGTGATGGTTGTGCAGGTGGCTGTTCTTTCTCTCTTGCCTGACTCTGTGTTGCAGCGTCAGTGTTTGTGCCCTTCTCGGCGTGCTGGGAGCCAGGAGCCGGCTGGCCGTGTTTGGGTGAGCTGAGCTGAGGGCTGGAGCTGCAGTTCTGCTGGGCCAGCGCTACATGCTGCTTTTCAGCCCCGTTTGAGCCTCTCTAATCCCGGGGGCTTAGTCAGCTGCTGCCCCATCATTTCTTTCTGTGTTGTTTTTGGCTGCCCTGGGCCGTCAGCTGACGGTGGTGAGAAAGTGTTTGCTGTTACCCATTGTGGCTGTGCTAAGTCCTCCGGAGCTGTGATTGTGGCAGTAATCCTCTGCAGGGGGAGGGCTCCGGCCCGGGCTAGGTTGGAAGTCAGCCTGGCGTTGAATGGAAATGCAGTGGCGTGCCACTTGCACGGTGGCGTATCTGTGGAGTGGCCCAGAGCAGCACAACAGCTTAATCCTGCTGTGGTTCCTGCTCTTTCTGGAAGATCTGCAGAAAGCAGGCATGTCCTGCCTCACCCACCTGCATGAGTTCCATGTGCCATCCGCGGTCTGTTGTGCAGAGAAGGACCAAGCTATCCTGCTGTGACTCAGAAAGGAGTAGGAGCATCTGTGCTTGGGCCTTCCCTTTTCAGTGTGTGCAGATGAGTTGCATATTTTTAAGTGGCACTTCTCTAAAAGGCAGAGGCACTTTGCCTCAGGCAAAGCAAAAAGAGCACTTAGAGTTTTCTCCAAATTAGTTACTATAAAATACAGGAAGTATTTTATAACATTTCAAGATTTGTAATGTGTGAAATAAAATTAGGTAGATGTCACCCCTCTTGTAGCTATTCCTAATGTAGTCTGCTACATCTTGTGTTATCTTTATTCGTCTCTGGCAGTCTCTCCTGAACTCCTTTTAGGTAAGTTTTCTGCCTTTCTTTCTGTTGTCTCTTTCTGCCCTGTGCTGTAGGAGAAGCTACAAGCAAAGTCTGCTTTGGCCCATCTGTTTTTGGAGGAGGAGACATCTTGTGCTTTTGTAAAGACTCCAAATGCTATCCTGTTAGCTTGGGTACATAGTGAAGGGAGAGTTCAGGGAGATGCGATTCATATTCCATGTGAATACAAGGTTGTGTGTGACTGGATTAATTTGTTAATTTGTTTCAACTTGGCCAGTTTGAGGCAGGGCTGGCAAGATCCATGTGTCCTTGCTGCTGGGGACATTTTGTACCTCCTATACCATTGTAGTTGCTTGTAATGTGGGAATTGCAGGAGGGAAGGCTTCTTTGAGCCAGGAGGTCCTGACTTCAAAAAACAGTGTGCAGTGAGTGGAGTTTTGAACAGCATCCCCAAAAATCCTGGGCTGACAGCAGCCTCATAGTTATCTGGCACAAGCTTGAGGACACTATTCCAGCAGGGGTGTCAACACTTGCCTATGAGAGTGACTGAGCCTTCACAGCTCAGGTTGGCTGAGACAAGTCCTGAGGGTGACAGACTCTTTGCCCCACTTCCCAGTTTGGAGTGAGCTGTTATCTGTGTGCAGTTTTTGCCTTTCTGTTACCCACCCTGCCCCTCCATGTACCCACATGGTGGGAAAGGACACCCATGCTCTTATGGTTGTACATAAGGGTCTCTGTTCTTTTCTGTTGAACATCTGTACTGCTATGGCAGATGTGTGTTCCTTGCCTTGACACAATGTGTGCCAGCAACAGACTTTGGATGCTGACAGGTATTGGTGCTCCACCCAGTATCATGCAGTGAAGCTCCTCAATGAGACTGGAAATGGTGGGTTTTTTGTGACTGCCAAAGTCTATGTCCCACCTCTGTAGTGCTTTGTGATATTTTTTTCAGAGATTTTTATGACCACAGCTTCAGGGGCTTTCCCCTGTGTAGCATTTGGTGGAAGGGGAACAGGTTGGTTGTCTTCCCGGTTCTGTCACATTCACATGACAACACAAAAAAACTGAAGATGGTTGTCCAAGGCTTTCTTGCAGATGCTGGTGCAGGATCTGAGGCGTGTCTTTAGAGCAGCAATCTCTGAAGTTATCCTGACTATGTTGCTGTGGCCCCGAGAATCAGGGAGAGACCTTGTCAGTTAACTGCAGAGATCCTTGAGGCTGGAAGGCAGCAGCATGGATGAAAACAGGTTTGGGTGCTTGGTGACATCCTTGTTTGAAGCAGCAGGAGCCATTTGCTGCTGGCCACTACCTGGCCTTGCTGCTTAGATAGCACTGTCCAAGCACCAGAGGGCAGATTGGGGTGGCATGGGCCTCACCAAGATAAGGCACTTGTCAGGGAAGGACATTGCTCCCCTTCGTTGTGAGGCAGTGATGTGTGGCAGTGAGACGTGACTAGCTGCTCTGCTGGAGCTATGCATGGGGACTTGGCAGGGCTGCATGGCTGCTCAGGCATTTGTGAAGGGCCAGGCTGCTGGTGTGGCTAGGAGGCCTCGTGCTGGGAGCAGGCTTCCAGCAGCTGAGGAGCATGAGGCCTTGCAAGTAGCTGAGTTGTCCATAAGTGCAAACTGTAGGGAAGCATGTTGGCCCTGGCACTGTCTGGCCATACCCCATCTCACTGTGGAGACATAGGACCATCATGATCTGTGGGAGCAAGCAGCACATCACACAATTCTTGTCTGATTGCAGCACTCAGATCTGGTGATGGCTGTGCTCAAAGCCCATGTCAGCTTGGAAAGCTGGATGACAGTTTTGTTGTGGGAAACTGTTGAACCACAACAGAAAGCACAGGAAGACCCTGCATAAAGTCTCTTAATACTGAGAGGATCCCAAATCCAATTAGCTTTTACATGTAGCAGAAGGGAATCATCCCTGCTCTGTTACAGGTTTCTTTCCAGGGCGTTCACATGGCATGGCTTGAGCAGGGAATATCTACCCTCTTTCTCACTGGAACTTGCCTGCAGTTCTGGCTGGCCTACCCTGCAGTCACATCACTTGTGTCACCTGATGTGGGGCTTAAGGTGCTACAAGTATGTATGGCACAGAGGACTAGAACACAGCTATGGATTCCTGTTGGCAGGCAGAGGTAGCAGGACAGTCTCCACTACCCATGGGGCTATTTCACAGGATTGTTTTGCTTTCTGCCGAGCAAAGATGGTAGTCTTTTTTGAGTGTGCTTCCATTTAGAGGGCTTTTTTAGCTTGAGTATTTGTTCAGCTTAGAGTTGTCCGTACTGGTAGGTACATGTACAAAGAAGAGGGATCCTGAATTTCTTGTAGCATCTGCATGGGCAGCCACAGCTTTTAAGAAGAGACTGCTGCTACTTAGTGTGGGCATCTGGGGTGTGCCCAGAATGTAGGGGGCTTTTCTGTAGTGCAGATGAGTGTTGTAAGAGGCTTTTCAGATACCCAGCAAGTGTCAGGTGTGAGTGGAAGTTTTGATTTTGTGCGGGTGGCTGTGCTTTTGTACTTTCCGAGTTTCATAAATGTGCTTGTAGTTGATCTGCTGCTGCCAGCACTTCTGGGCATGATTCCTGTTGTGTAAATTGCTGAGCTGGGCAGTGCCTGTCCTCATAGCTAGTGCTGTGGGACATGACTCAGAACAGAAGTATGGTCTTTAGTACAAGTGATATCCCGTAGCTGATGGAGGAACAATGGTTTCATCTAACAGGGACAGCATAAAAGCAGGGGAGACAAATTAATGTTAAATCTTTTAACATGCTTCTCAGAAGAGACACAAATGTGGGAGGTCTCTTTCTGATTCATGGATATGCTCTGATTACAAGTTAATGTGATGACATATAGGGCTTCTTGGTCTTGACTTCCTGTTGCAACTAGCCGCAGCATCATTATGGAACTACTGTCCTACCTTCTCAGAGTCCAGGTGAAGCTGTGAAAATCACCCTTGGTGTTTCTGCAGCTGGTGAGGTTTATGGCTTGCTCCACTGTTATCTCTGAATTCCAGAACTGGCCCTGGGCAGAGATCTTCTGCAAAGCCTGCCCAGTGGTTGTGCAGGGTCTGCTCTGATCAGGAGGTGCCTGGTTCAGAGCAACCTGCTGTGCTATGGTGGAGATGTTGCCTAGTCTTTGATTTCCCTTCTCCAACTCTTGTTCCCTTTTGCTTGCAGTGTATGTAATTATTCCACAGCTGATTTTTTTTTTCCAGGTCTTTGTGAGCTGCACAGTGCTGTGCCCTCTTCAGTGTCAGGAGCTCATTTTAGTGTCTGTATTCCCAAGTAGAGTCTGTATTCTTCCTCTGAAGAACACCTGCAAACACAACATTTGTGTGCTTTCAGTGGGAGAGATCTTCAGAGGAGAATCTCTTAAACAATGTAACCAACAGCATCCATAAAAAGACCTAGAATGCCTATGTGTTCCTAGATACTTTCCCTTTGTTAATGTCTTTTTACTGTGTTTTGTTTCTCACAATAATGAGAAAAATTAATAAACTACCCTTTGATCTGTCCTGTTACTGCTAAGCAGGTTGTCTTCCTGACGAGGATGTTGTGACTACTACTGCAGGAGGCCTTCTAGGAGTGTAAGGAATGTGTGGAATGCATTTTATTTTATGTACAAGTCTTAGAAGCAAATGGAATGTTATTTAGAGAAAGAAGAGTGATTCTAAGCAATTTTCTTTCCAATTTTAGATCTGAGAAGAGGCTGACTGTCCCACCACGATTTCAAAAGGAGTTGCAAGTTCACCTGTCCAGAAGCTCTTCCACAGAGTCAAATGGTATGCCCATTGAGAAATTATTTGTTTACTGCCCAGAGAGGGTGTCATCTTAAAAAAACCCCATCTTATTGGTTGTTTTGAATGAAGATGGGCTTGGATGAGGAATCAAGTTCTGTGAGTGAACCTTTTCACTGTTATTTCATTGTGCTGAGGAAATGTGCGTTTGCTTGTCTGCCTCTCAGTCTTCTAGGAAAAACATTGGGCAGAAGTGTCAAAGCAAATCACAAAGCCAGTGTGAGGAGTTTGGAAATGGGAGGAGTAGGCTTAATTTCACCAGTGGGTTAGGAATCTAGTATAAGGATGAAATCCTGTCTTTCAGGACTAAGCAGCATTACTAATGTATCTGTCCAGCAAATACTCTTCTGCTTGCATGGCTCAACAGTTGTGCACCTGATAGGCTTGCAAAATGATGGTTTCTTTCTTTGAGACTTGTCAGCCTGATTTGTGAAGCTTCAGGTCTGGTAGCAAATAGAGCCCACCAAAGGGAGAAGAGCAGTAGAGGTGAGGCAGCAGGTAAGCTAGTGGTGTGAACCTCCTCCTGGAATAATGAGTACCTGATGAGTTTCAATGTATGAAACTGCCCAGAGCAGCTGAGCAGTTGTCACTTTCCTTGCTCCACTGGAGGGCTTCCTTGGATGCCGTAGCACAGAAAAGCTGCCTATTGGGTGGAGACTTTTCCTCAGGATATATCTTGGAATGAAAGGCAAATCATTGGTCTGATTTGTACACCCATCTGAATATAGAAGAACATTCTTGGTTGTCATGCAGTATCTTTCTGGTGTTTGTACTCATAAAGAAATTATCCTGTGCCCCTCTTGGGATACCATCTTAGTGCAGTGTCTTAGCTGCAGTGGGGCTGGCAGTTCTGTATTCTCTTCCAGAATTCCTTCAGAAGTAACATGTAGCAACATCATATGAAAATAACTACAGTGATTGAAAACTCATTTTAGGTAGTTACTTAATATCTGAGATTTCCATAGTTCTTTGCCATAGGAAGTCACTGAACCAGCCATGCTGGGTGGGAGAGCCATGTTTTAAAGTTGGTGCTATGCTGGCAGATCCCATGTTTAGTTTTAAGTACGGAGGTAATGAGCTGTCTTTCTGTTTGTAGGGCTGTGTTTACTTCAAGGCTGTATTTTTTTTTTTAACAGATAGCTTGAATACATCCACTGCAGAGGCACATACTGTTGCCCCTGGCTCTTCTGCTGCTGATATCCATGAACTTCAAAGTCGCATTAAGGAGCTGCTGAGCAAGTACAGCAGTGGTGTCAGACTGTCAAAGATGCCTCAGATATATCGGGAAATGTACTGGGAGGACCTGAGCACAGAAGTGCTCTATCAGCTTGAGAACTGGCCTCATGTGTGCACAGTAAGTATTGAGCCCTTTTTATGGAAGATGCCAGTATTCTGTAGACTTCTGAATGTTCATTTGCCAAATGTTATTTTATGTGCACCTGCATTTTTCTTCATGCTCTGTAGCAGTGACAGAAAACCCCCACATCCCTTGAAACCCCCACTATGCCCTTTGAAACCCCAGAAAATCACAGTTGGCTGGACTAGTGTTTGAACAAGGAAGGTCAGACTGCATGGTGTTGTGGAGCAAGTGCTTGAGGTTGCTGCCTTGCAACCTTTAACTGACCCCAGTACTGATGACTCAAATAGCTGATGACAGGTGATGTCCATGCCATGTTTGTTGTTCTCGGTTTGGGTTTTCTCCCCAATTGCATTTTATGCTTTTCCTTGTTGGTGGGTTTACCTCCTCTTAAAGCTACAAGCTACCAACAACCTTTGTGAACAGTCTGAGGTCTAACTGTATTTATCTTTCTATAGACTTTTCCAGAGGTCTTTCTCACATCTTAAGCCAAGGAATTTTGCTGTTTAGGTTAGGTTTATGATACAATAATAGATTAAATTGAAGGGTGGTAATGCTGGGGGGAGAGATTACAGCTAAGCCCCTTTCTGCCCTCCTTCTGATGCCTGTTACCCCTTGATTACTGAGGGTGTCATTGCGTCTCTTATTAGGAGCTGATGTCTGGCTGAGTGTCCGCTTAGAGGTCTGACACGAGTTTCATCACCACAGGGTGGAGGGGCTTCAACTGCTATACTTCTGTCTCCTCTTCTGCATATACGGGTCATTTATGGTGTCATGCAACTTTGCATCAAGGCTTTATTTAGCTTTACTTTAACAGGCCAGTGTTAAATGGCCAGTCAGCGAAGACTTTTCATTACCTTGGTATTTGTCAAACTGTGGCACAGAAGAGTATTGAAGTAATAAGAATTATTTGTCTTCTTGAAGTACATTTTTTGTATGTCCGAAGTATTTTCTTTTGTAAAAGCATTAAATACAAAAAAAAATTAAAAGAAAATAACTGAGTTGAACAACTGCTTTTCAGGAATAACACCATTTGTGTACATGTATGGTATTCTCAGATATATAAAATGTGTTTGTAACACCTTACTACAAACACTAGAAATGTATGCAGTCAGAAGCAATTTGTTTTGATGGTTGATGATTGGTTCCTGTGTTATCTACAGGGCAAGCTGTTATGTCTTGAATTGCTTAGTTCATGCAGCAAATTTTAGTCTTTTTTGTAGCTAATGTTCCAGTCAGTCCTGTTCATCCAGTATCTTTGTTCTGTGTTCATTATCCATTTGCTTACTATCTATTGGGTCTATCTCTTTCTTTCTAGCGTGCAAATAAAGTCATTGAAGCATAAATCAGCACTGATTAAATCCATGGAAACATTGTAATACAATGGGCACAGTACAACAGCAGTCAGAACTATCGAGTTATCTTGGCACAATCAGTCTTTTTGTAGAGAACTTAATGAGCTTCTAAAGCCCATCTCAGTTTACTGACTTACAGAATTGTAATTATGGCTCAGGCATGGAGAAGTTTGAATTGGGACTTCTTATATGAAAGCTACAGAACCTCTCTTAAGTATCATCTGTTCCTGATTTAAACATATTGTTTGCAGGTGTACAAGTTTGTAGAACCTTTGAAATGCAGAAGAAAGACTGTACTCTCCAGTGAAAGTAAAGATGTCTGATACCTGAATTATTTCTGGCATGTTGGTTTCTTACACGGGTAGTGTCTGCCAGGCTCAAAAACATGCTTGGTGTTTCTTTTGTTATCTTCTTAAAGAAGAACATATTCCTTTTTTACTCATTCAGATCAGTGTAACATACTTACAAACCAGCAGACAACAAACCTAATACACTTTTAGTGTCTCCAAGCTTTTAATCTGTGTGTTGGAGAGTATCACTTCTGAATAACTTTGCATCTCCAAATCTTCTGTTGGAAAGGTAGGAATTTTATCTAGAAGATGGTAATTTCCATGTTTTTACAACTATGGATAATGGATATTTTCCCTATGTACTGAGTTCAGGTCTCCAAATATCACTGTAAATTGCAGGTTGATGATCTTGTTTTCAGTCTTCACCGTTCAGGCAGGAGGTATTGAGGCTGACTTTGTCTCCATTTGTCTGTTACCTCTCCTCTTTAGGTCGACTTGGTTGAGCATCTTACTTTTAGCAACATACTTTGCACAGCTAAATGCAAAAGTACAAAGTTACCAGGTAGTGGCTAGCAGTCACAGATTGTGGCCCAGCCTTCATGAGCAGTGGGGCTGACAATAAATATGCTCAGAAGTCTTTGTTGTCTAGACAGACCTCAGCCAGGAGAAGAATCTGCTTCAACAGCTCTGGCAAATCCACAGTGTTACTGAATTGTTTGCTTTCACCTCCAGCACTTGTGCTTTGCAAAATGTGATGACTGGTAGTGACCCTCCCACCTTCACCTTTTTTTATCAAATTTTTTTACCTTTCTGTTTGATTAATTACTTTGCCATGTGTCTTTGAGCAGCTAGTGATCCCTATTTTAGACTTGCAACTCTTGTCTCATTTCTATCTTTCTATATATTTTTGTCACAAGTTCTTTCTCACAACTTAGCTGTTTTTTTGCAATTCTGAGTCAAAGTTATATAGTTTTACTGTGTTGAAGCTCAGCCTTGCATCCTTGGGATGCAGGCAGCTGAACCCCTGAGGTATGTAACCTCCTCATACCATGTTTCTGGCCTGTAAAATTTCATTGTAATCTTGGCCATGGACAGAAAGGACTCTCCCTACATTTAAAAAAAAAAGCAGTGGGTTTTTTTTCTGTGTGGACTTTGAAGCTTGGGGAAAAGGGATCTTGGCATTTATAGTAGCTTCATGCAAATGTTGACTCAGTATGGAAAAATGCAAGTTATAAGTATTTGCAAAATAAATAGGAGTGTTTCAGTTGGAAGGAATCTTATCAGTGATCATCTAGTCCAGTTGCCTGACCACTTCAGGAATGACCAAAAGTTAAAACTTGTTGTTAGGGGCATTATCCAAATATCTTTTGAACACTTGTCAGGCTGAGGGTGTCAGCCAAAAAGCCAGTTCCAGTGTTTGCCACGTTCTTGTTAAAGAAATGCTTCCTGAACCTCCCCTGACAGAGTCCTCTGCCTAGGAGGCTTTAGTTCCTAGTTGTCCCACTGAGTACTTGTGACCAGAAGTTATTTCCTACAAACTTTACACTTTTCCCAGATGTGATTGTCACAGCAGTACAGTGTTCACAGTAGATGTCTGGGGAGGTGCAATCTCCAGTAAGAACAAGATACCAACCCAGAGATTTCTCCTGAGTGCCTGTTGGTAGCAGACACTACAACAATGCTCCCTGGAAGCCAGGGTCTCACCCACAACATCACTAATGGTAAGGGCTGTGCAGTCAAACCTCCCCTTTTCATACAGTGCAACTCCTCCACATTGCCTGCCCTGCCCATCCCTCCTGGACAGCCTGCAGCCCTCCATTCCAGCATGCCAGGTGTGGCACTTGTTCCACTAAGTCTTGCTTACACCAAGGAAATCATAGCTCTGGGAACTAACCAGTGCTTGGTGTTTATCCTGTTTGTTTCTCATACTTTGTGTGTTGGTGTTCAACGGGTATTTCAGATGTGCTCCAAGATCAAGTCCAACTCTCGACCAAACACCCATTGTCAACCGTAGCACTGGTTGTCAGTTCAGTCATTTATTGACTGCCTCTAGGGATGGTGACTTGACTGCCTCCCTTGGAAGTCTGTGCACTGCCTGACCCCTTTTTAAGTGGAGAAATGCCTCTTAATCTCCAACCTGAACCCCTCCACCCTAAAAATTCTAAGAATTTTTATTTATTTTTAAAAGAAAACCTTGAAAGAAAGGAGAAACTCCTTTGTTCCTGTTATGTCTTTATACATATAATAAAATGCTAGACCCAGTCAGTTCTTTTTTTCCACTGAAAACTTCCTTCAATTTTAATGGGTGCAATGGCATTTTTAACTGAGGTTGGCATTAATATTTTAGTAGAGTTGGAATTGTCTGTGTGCCCTGTCACTACTTTGCTGAGGAAAAAAGTTGTTGTCCCCATTTATCCACATTCACTGCTGTGCTCATGCTGTGTACTGGCATGCACATTTAGGGAGAGGCTGAAGGTTTTGGGACACATTTTTGTGCTGGTAATAAGCAGCAGAGTCTGTGTCCTCTTGTCCTGTCACTGGTTAACTGGGAGAAGAGATGGACCCCACCTGGCTACAGCCTCCTCAGAGGGAGTTGCAGAGAGTGATAAAGTCACCCCTGAGTCTTCCTCAGGCTGAGCAACCCCAGCTGTTTCAGCCAGTCCTCATAGGAATTACCCTCTCCAGCTCCAACCCTTCACCTGCTCCTTTGCCCTTCTCTGACCTTGCTCCAGCATCTGAATGTGTTTCTTGTTCATGAGGGGCCCAGAACTGGATGCACAGCTTGACGTGTGGCCTCACCAGTGTTGAATACAGAGGGACTGCCCTGGTCCTGCTGGCCACGCTGTTGCTGATACAGGGCAGGATGCCATTGGCTTTCTTGTCCACCAGGTGCTGTTGACCAGCATCCCCCTTTTCTGCTGGGCAGCTTTCCAGGCATTCTGCCCAGCCTGTAGCACTGCACAGGGTTGTTGTGACCCAAGGGCAGGACCTGACACTTGGCCTTATTGAACCTCACACCTTTGCCCTTGGCCCATCAATCCAGCCTGTCCAGATCCCTCTGCAGAGCCTTCCTGCCCTCCGGCAGGTCGACACTTCTACCCAATGTAGTGTCACCTGTGAACCTAGTGAGATGCACTCATCTCCCTCACCGAAACCATAAATAAAAGTATTAAGCAGGACTGGCCCCAGCACAGACCCCTGAGGAACACCACTGGTGACCAGCCCCCAGCTGGATGTGACACTGTTCACCTCCACTCTCTGGGCCTGGCTGTGCAGCCAGTTTCTAACCCAGCAAAGAGTGCTCCTGTCCAAGCTGTGGGCTGCTAGCTTTTCCAGGAAAATGTTGTGGGAGATTGTCTCAAAGACTTTTCTCAATTCTAGGTAGACAGCATCCACAGCCTTTCCCTCACCCTCTGGGGACATCACCTGGTCGTGAAAGGACATCAGGTTGGTCAGGTGAGACCTGCCTTTCCCCAAACCCATGCTGTCTGGGTCAGATCCCTTGGTTGTCTGGCATGTACTATATGATCACACTCAAGATGATCTGTTCCGTAGCCTTTGCCAGCACCAAGGTCAGGCTGACAGGCCTGTAGTTCTCCACATCTTCCTTCTAACCCTTCTTGTGGATGGGCATCACATTAGCCAAACTCCAGTCATCAGCCTCCTCAGTTATTCAGTACTGATGCTAAATGGTGGAGAGCAGCTTGGCAAGTGCTTCTTCCAGGTCCCTTAGTACTCTCAGGTGAATCCCATCCTGTTCCATAGAGTTGTAAGTGTCTGAGTGGCACAGCGGGTCACTTAACAGCCAAAAATAATTTCATCCATCAGGACAGATGGATCCTGTCAGACCCTGTCATACCTTGTGCCTCAGAAGTTCTTCCATGGTTATAAAACCCAAAGTTTTGGTGAAAACACCAATCCTAGAGCCGATATTTTGGTAGAATGAATAACAAGCAGACACCTTTTAATTGACAGAATGAAGGGATGTATGCATATTGATTTGATTCTGGAGTTTTCTTGTGGTAATGACTGCCTTAGACTTTCTGCTTGTTTTCTGAAGGAATTGGTAGAAAAATAACACTACCATTCTGAATTTTGAAATTCCCCTTGTGCTGGAAGAGATACATTTGCTTTTCCGCAGTTCTAGAACAAAGATGTTCCTTTCCTTAAAATACTCTACTGGCTCTAGCTACATACCTGATTAACTATTACTTGTCAGAGGACAGTTTTTTGTCTCTAATCTGTCATTCCTCAGTCAGGTTTCTTACTGCTTTTTAATAAACATTAAGCTAAACAATATGTAACATGTGAATATATTCTTTAGTGACCTTAAGTCACTATAGTGACCTTTAGTGACTGTATTGGCTGATGCTGTGTGAAAAGACTCCTCAGAGTGGAGACCATTTTCCTGGCTGTTTACTGTGAGGAGGAGGCTTTACAGGGTAAAGCAGGGCTTAGTTTTCTTCACTTAATCTCTTGGATATCTGGTAAGGTGTTAGACAGGTCCCACAGTCTGTTAGTCTTGAAAATACATCACTGGAAAAAAATTGGAGGAATTAAGGGGGAAATTAGCATTTTTTCCACTGTTTTGGGGGTATTTTGTTTGGTTTGTTGTTTGGTTTTTTGTTTGATTTTTTTTTTGCAATAGTCATTACAAGTTGATGTTTATCATCACAGAAAGGTAGAGAATTTTTTAGATAAGAATGAGACCTGCATGAGACAACAATGAGATGTTGCTTAATTGACAGGTAGGACGTTTTATTTTATCTTTTTTTAGCTGTATTTGGTTCTCAGATTCATATTTTACATTTATCCATATTGGGACTTTTTGCAGAAGATGAAACTGAAGGCTTGATAGAATGCCAGGATTAGATGGTAAACAAATTGGGAGACTGAGACTGTTGTTTTCTGAATCCTGGGCAGTACACCATGTCTTAACAAAATAGGTGCTACATACTAATGTGTCAGGCAGCTGAGCTTTTATTGTAACATTTTACAGTAACAGTGGTTACAGTAGGTAAGAAAAGAGGTAAACATACCTAAACAGGTATGCTCAGAAAAGAGAAGGATTACCACAGTAGAGAGTTGTATTCCTTGAGAAATTTTAGTTTTATCAGGTCTTCACTCTCAGACAAGGAATTTCTATACCACAGTTAAGTTATGTGAAGCAAAAGTGATCTTTCTAAACAGAAAAACAAACTTGAAACTCTAATATACTTTGCACATGGAGGAGGTAATGGAGCAGGCTATCGCATCTGGTAGTGCGTATCAACAAAAGCTTAGTTTTACGCAAACCCTAAATGTTGTTTCCAATAGATGATCTCTTGAATTACAATAACTTTCTTTTGCCACCCTCACTGAAGAAATTGGTGTTTAGACACAGAACCAGCAGCCATTTAGAATGGAATTCAGAGGACACAAGACATGTTATACCTAAAGTGTAATTAGATGTGCTGTACGTACTCAGCACAGAGCAGAATACAGTTGGTGTCAGCCTCACTGGCAGGATGATGTCCCGGAATGTGTGGAAATGACCTGGTTGAGGACAGAAGGTCCAGAATCACTTTGCTGTCGAAACATAGTGCTAGAACATGCTGCAAATCAATATAGCTGTAACTCAGGCCTGGTGATGAGTGGTTAGACAATGTTATGAGCCACCAAATGAAGTCAGACTCCATTTTGACAGCATCTTTTCTTACTCCTGCAACCTGTGCGTCTCTGGTGTTCTGACCTTGTAGGAGAACTTCAATGCATTATGAGGTAAAGGGTATTACAGCCAAAAAGAACTGCTGACAGAGTTGTCTGCTGATCGTCAGTGCTGGCATAAAGATGTGAGGAATAGGGGCAGCCCTCAACAGTATGGAATTTTTAGATTGGCTCAGCTGTCTTATTGCATCACACTTTCCTCTGTAATTGTGTATTTGCAGAAGCCAATCTTGTAAGTATAAGAAAGGGGAGAACAAGTGTCTTCACTGTGATGTGCAGGGTAATGGAGTGGGAGGGCAAAGAGGATGGGCAGAAGGGGGCAATCTAAAGACACTCTTGAACTTTGTAGAGCTTACCATCCCAGCTCTGAGCACGAGCTGAACCTGAACAGAGGGACAATAGGGATTCTTTAGTTTAACAAAAAAAGAAAGTAGAAATATATACCTAGTATGATTTGCATTCTAACATTTCAGGTAAGTACAGAAGAAATGACTACCAGAGACAGAATCACAGAATCACTGAGGTGGGTAGGGACCTCATTTGATTACCTAATGCAACCTCCATGCTCATGCAGGGTCACCTGCAGTCTGTCCAGGTCTGTATCCAGTCAGGTTTTTAACAGTGGACATGCTGCAGCTTTTTTGGCCAGCATATTCCAGTCTGTTTCAGCTTCCCAGTTAACATGACGCTTGGCTAAAAACAAGTGTTTTGATGAGTTCTTTTGTTGTTTAGGGTAAGAAAATAGATATCATAGCTTCCCATGCAAAATAATTAATTGTATATCAGACTAGAAGCTGCAAAAGCTGGAGTGGATTCCAAGGATTATGTGTAACTGGATGATGTAAGAAGCTTCCAGATCTTTGTAAGGAAAAGCTCCTTTCTGAGTGATGCCACCATATGCAGTGGGGATCTTCAGCCTTTCAAGAACACTGACCAAGTGTCTTTTTTTCCCCAGATTTGGTTGCTCTGGACACGTACCCAGCAGTTCAGTTACTGCTTTCAGAAGCAGCTACTTGGAACAGGGAAGAGTTGAATGCTAATGTTGAAGCAGCATCTCACCATTGCCTGGGGAGACCTGTACTGTAGAGGGATGGGCAAAACCAGTGGGACCTGAAGTTGTGGTGGCTGCCAGTGACAGAGAAGTGCTGTCAGCCAATGTGTAGATGTCAGGTAGTGCTGATCAAGGCCAGAAATACTTTCCTCGCTGCTTTCAGATCCAACTTTCTAGGAGTTTAACTTCATGTATTGTGAGGAAAGTCAGGTAGATGAGAGCTGCCTTCACACTGAAGTGTTTGTCTAAGGTGCCTGTCACTAAAATGTTTCTGTGTACAGTCTCTGGTATGTATGCTGTGGTGGTTGAGCTTCCATGTTGCATATTTAAATCAGATCTGAAAAACTCCTGCACCCCATTTCCAAAGAATTCTTCTCAATGAATCAGAGTAATAGTTCTGATTTGTATTTTAGAGCCATCTTTGAGAACCTGTTGGATACAAAAACCATAGAGCCAGACTTCTGATGAGACTCTGTCACTGACATTAAATGCAAACTTCCTTTGCGGGTTTTCTTTTCTTACCTTGTGGGACAATAGCAGAAAATACCTGCATATGCTAGTTGGAATGTAACATTGAAATTGAACAACATCTACTCTGACTAGAAACTCTCATTTCAAGGACATGTTTTCTCCATTTCCTTCTTGGAAACATCCTGTTGATGCTCCAGGAGGTTACCAATATATGACTATCACTGTACACACAATTAATTGAGGCTGGCATTGCAAAGTGGATACTTTCTTTAGTTTCTATATGTTGGTCAGTGGTTTTTCTAAATGTTGTCAAGCATATTTATGCAAAGATTTTGTCCTGCCAATACAGGAGCATGTCTGCTTTTGTCCTTGCTATAGGTGTATGTCAAAACAAGGGGACTTGCTCTTTTGCATTTCATTCAGTTGCAGTGTCAGTATTTATCTTGGGAGTATTTTTTTATTTGAAGTTTTATTATTTGAGTCTTCAGATTTCAGTTTTTAAGAACTGCCTCTGTTATTCAAGCCCAGGAAAAAAATATTATTCTCCTGTGTAGAACGGCTTCACTCTCTGTTGCCCTGATGATTCTTTCTGCCAGCTGTTGCCTCTGTTTTGTGCTGTGTAGTGGAGAGATGATAAGGGGCAAGGTCACAGAATCACAGAATATTCTGAATTGTAAGGGATCATTATCCCACAAGGATCATTAAATACAAGTCTTAGCCCAGTACAAGGCATCCCCAAGAATCACACCATGTGCCCGAGAGTGTTGTCTAAGTGCTTTTTGAGCTCTGTCAGGGATACTGCTCTGAGCACTTCCCTGTGGAGCCTGTTCTAGTGGTCAAACCATCCTCTGACTGAAAAAGATTTTTCCTGATATCCAACCTAAACCTCCCCTGACACAACTTCAGACCATTCGCTCTGGTCCTGTGACTGTCACCAGAGTGAAGAGATCAGTGCCTGCTGCTCCTCTTCCCCTTCCTTCAAGGAAGTTGTAATTGCAACTCAGTTTCTTCTTCTCCAGGATGAACAGACCAAATTACCTCAGCCACTCCTCATATGGCCTTCACCTGAGGCCTTTTCTACCTTCATTGTCCTTGTTTGGATGCTCTCTAGCAGCTCAATGCCTTTTTTCCATTGTGGCACCCAGAACTGCCCCCAGCACTGGAGGTGAGGCTGCCCCAGAGCAGAGCAGAGCAGAGCAGGACAATCCCTCCCTTGCCTGGCTGTGATGCTGTGCCTGATGCACCCCAGCACACGGGTGGCCCTTCTGGCTGCCAGGGCACTGCTGGCTCATGTTCAACTTGACATGAACCAGGACCCCCAGCTTCCATTCCATGGAGCTGCACTCCAGTCTCTTGTTCCCCAGTCTATACACACTTCCTGGGTTGTCCCATCCCAAGTGCACAAACCAGCACTTCCCCTTGTTGAACTTCATACTGTTGGTGGTTGCCCAGCCCTCTAATTGATCAAGGTCAGTCTGCAAGGCCTTCCTGCCTCTGAGGGAGTCAACAGCTCCTCCCAGTTTTTTATCTTCTGTGAACTTGCTTAGTACTCCTTCCCAGGGTTACTAAGTATCCAGGTCATTTGTGAAGCTGTTGAGGAGCTCAGGGCTGAGATGGAGCCCTGTGGAACCCCACCATGACAGGTCACCAGTCTGATGTCACCCCATTCACTGACCCATGAGCCAGTTGCTCACCCATCATGTGATGTGTTCACCCCAGTTGTGCTGGATGTTTTGTCCAGAAGGACACTGTGAGAACCCGTATGGAGAGCTTTACTGGAACCGAAAAGGTTATATCCACTGGATCAGCTAGATGGGTTATCTGTCTTGTCATAAAATGAAATTAAGCCTGACAAGCAGGAGTTTATCCTCATGAACCTGTGCTGGCTGTGACAAATGACTACGCTGTCTTTCAGGTGTTTCTCAGTACCTCCCAGTATAATAATGTGCTTGCAGAGCTGGGGTGTCAGCCATACTAATGGGGAGTACCTTGAAGGTAAATCTGTAAGCTCTACAGGAAACTTGGTTGAGACATTTGTGCTTAAGAAAGGGTGTCTGTTTTGAAGTGCTGCTTACAAGTGGAGCCATTTGCTTGTTATGAGAAGTTTTTGTGGTCTTGAAGGTGATGTGATTCCTGGAGATGTCCTGTGCAGGGCCAGGATTTGGACTCGGTGATTCTTGTGGGTTTCTTCTGATTCAGAATATTCTATGATTCTGTGATTCTAGTGATGTCAGCCTGTGCTTATTTATACTGAAGTAATCTGAAACAATTTACTGAAAATAGCATTTTACTGTCTCTCAATGGTTTGTGCAGTTAGGATGTACAGCCTCTTCAAAACTGAACTTCAGTGTCTAGAAAACCCCAGAGCTATTATTGGAGTTAAGAGGCTTAAAGATCTCTGAGGATCTTCTCTCCTCAGTCTGCTGCTGGTCTACTGTGTAAGGGTTTATAGTCCTGTCAGCAAAAATTTATTCAGCTGTGTTGCAGCTCTATTTAAAGAGCACTAGCCAAGAGAAGGGATACGTAAAGGTAGACCTTTGCATCCAGCTTCTTCCAGGATGAACGGCCATATAGTCCAACACAGCATTCTCAAACAAATTGTTGTCTTGATAATGTTAAGTATTTTCTGGATCTAAAGGTTTTCCTTGGCTGGTCATGTAAATGAATTCCTCAGCCTTGTCCTTGAACACATGGGACATCCTTATCAATTTCTCTCCATCTAGGATATGATTATCTGACAAAATGGCATGCTCTGATTTTTTTGTCTGTGTGACTTGATATACTTAGGTCTCTTGACCATGTATCAAAGCCTTTGCAAGGCTTTGATAAGTTTTTTGTTTGGTGCTATTTTTAACTGAACTCCTTTCTTCTCCTGGGGTGCAAGGGGCACTCTAAGATTCCTCATATCAAAGGGTACAAATATAGGTGCTCTCTGTCAGGAATCATTGAAGGCATCTCGATCCTTCTAGGTTTTACTGCCAGACATGTTTATTGTCTCTTATATTAAGCTGACTAGCAGAGATGCCCAAGAACTTTGCTTTCTTATGCCTTATTCTTGCAGAAAATATTTCTATTTTGGTTTTTCACTGATAGAGAATAATTTAGGCATGCTACCAAGAATGTGTGAGGGTTCTCTAACATGGTTAATTATTTTTTTTTATATCTATGAAAATTATTTTCTTTGTGTCATGCTGGTGCTCATGGAAGTTGGCCAAGGCCTCTTCCCAATAACCTTTTCACAGATTGTTTTGGTGCCAGCCTAGACAGTGTAATGCAGAGCAAGTGTAGAGAAATACACTTATATAGTTCATTTCCTGACTCTTAATTCAGACCATGTGGCAATTTGGGCTAAGTGTGATGTGATATACATGGGACAAAGTACATTATTCTAGACACAGCAAAGGCCATTTGATTATTTTTCAGTGATAATTGTAACTCAGTATTTGTTTCTTGCTAATTTTGTCTTGATAATGAGTGATATGTGTTATTCTTTTTCTGTAAGAAAATACCTGGAGTTTTGTTCATTATGCTTTGATTGTATGTTGCTAGGACAGAGTTGCGAATATTTAGTTGGGCAAGGTTTATAAAGTTCTGATGGGTGTGGACAAAAATAGGGTGGAGGTGAATGCTACCCCTGAGTAGTAGCAAGTAATTCAGCTGCTCCATGTTTTTTCATTGATGTGCTTTTGAAAATTACTTTGATTAGAGTTGTTTCGTCTGACAAAGGAGCTGCAAAGTGGAGCTACATAAACCTTGCTTTGTAACTTTCTTTATTTTTCTTGCTTTGGGAGAAATGCGAAAACACTAAGACCTTTTGTTATCTCAATTTTACGTAGACTCCTGCTAAGGTATGGTTAGATCAATCTAGGTTGAAACTGTGAAACTGCAAAGCTTTAGGAAGCAGAATTTTATTGTGAGTTTGTGGCTACAGTTCTCAAACAGTACTTTCAATGTTGTGACTCTGTGATAAGCTTATAGCAAAGGGTGGATATGTAGGGACTGGCAAAATACCTGGTTCTGAAGGAAGCTGGGACCATGATTTAAAAGGGTCTAATCAATTTTGTTATGAAATTTATTACAAAACAGAAATTTCTTCCTTGATTTCAGACCTTTTGTAAAGAAAACTAATTCTCTGAGCATGACAGCAGATAGATAGCCTGCCTGACAGCACTGCCTGGCAAGTGTCCTCTTGTTTCTGAAGTACAGAGTCAAATCTTCTCTCCCTCAGAAAACTGAGAGATACTTTTGCTTATGATCTGCTTGCCTGTGGGGAAGGTTAACATGGAAAAGATGTAAATTTGTGAAGGGTGTCACCATCTCCTGGTCCTGCTAGGAGGAAAGAGAGACTGTACTTCTTTGGAAGCAACTCCCAGTTGTATTGCATAGATAGATGTTTGCCTACTACTGATGTACTCATTTGTGTTTGGAAGCCTTCAAAACAGAGGAGGAAACATTACAGGAAATGCTAACCTGTAGTAACTGCCTCAAGCTTAGCTCCCTGTGGATGTTCTCTTCAAAGTCTGTATAAAACGCATATTATAAAAGTGTAGTCGACAAAACAATTTAGTGTTACAAATGCAATTGATTATTGATTCTCTTTGTTGTTTTCCAAGGTGGAGAAAATACATAGAGGTGATCCAATAGATGGATTTGTTTATCCTGCTAAGAAAATACCACCAGCAGCAAAAAGCGATGCTGAGCAAGAAAAGGCATCTCAGAATATTACTTCACCAAAAGCAGACCCTTTGTTAAAGCCAAATATGGAGACCACACCTGCATCACTCAGTAGCGACTTCAAAGCAAAAGTTGTTGGCATCTTGCTGAAGTATTCCAATGGTCTTTGGGCTCATGCACTTCCCAAAGTGTACCAAGACACTTACCAAGTAAAATTCCCAGAAGACATTCTGAATAATCTAGAGTTGCTGGCAGATGTATGTGTTGTGGACTACGTATCTGAAGTCCCCAGAAAGGCGATCCTCTATGCTAAACCCCAGAAATGCATTGATGAAAATCTGAATGTCACTGAGAAAGTCAAGAGGCATGATAGTGTGAAGGCCACAGCTGAACAGCAGTATGAAGAATCCAAGGACCAGTACCTAGAAAACATAACTGTTCCTTCTCTAATTATTCCATCAGAAGGATCTGTGTCCATCATGGTGTTAGAATTGAAAAACACTAATGAGGTCCTGATTAGGCAAGTTTATATTTTGGAATCTTCCTTTTTTGTTTTATTTATAAATCCAGATGTTCATATTGTGCAGGTTGCCAGAAAAAATAGATGAACAGCAGGTTTCAGGATTTTATTATTTACTTATTTTGCTAATGAAAACTTTAAATCCTTTTGTTTGTGTGTTTAAATGGAAATTTTCTGAAACTTTTTCTGTCCTGAATCAATCCCTTTTATCATTAGCTTTAATGTGTCTGAGAATCAAGGCAGATTCGACTTGCAATTGGAAGATTTTATAAAATAATCTCACTATAACACAAAACAGTATTCTGATATTACTATTGTGCTTATTAAAATACTTTTTGCTTCTGTACCTTACACTAACTAGGCATGACTTGAGTGCACGCAGATTCTACTTATGGAAAGACAAGTATTCATCCAGCAAAAAACTACTAGTGTTTCTTGATTTGGTACCTAATTAGCCTGGTCTAAGGGGACAGTGTACGAGGTGGATTGTTACATTACATCTGTTAGTAACAGCCTCATGTGCACATGTGACTTAACTCTACAAAACGTTTCTGTGCACCTTTTAGTTCTGGCATCATTTTTAACTTACTGTCCATGTGGAGTAATGGTTCTTAGCTTTCTAGTCTGTTGTTTTAAGGATGTTTCACCTAAGTATTTCAGATTAATACTTTGAGTACTGTGGATTAAAATACCATATGACATTGAGCTGAGGATGGTTATGTAAAAATTTTTCCACAAAGCAGCTGTTCCCAAATTTGAGCCATGTTTCTTGGACAGTATTGAAGTTTCTCATTTTGTCAGCTCTGTGTAGGTACATGATGATACTTAGTGTTTTCTTGGTCCTAGTTACAAAAATTACTACTCAGGGTTATCCATGTACTTCATGGACAGGGCCATTTATCCTGATATGATGAAACTAGCCCTGAAGGGATTAGGGTCTTTTGCCATGACAAGAAAATGTTCATGTAGACATATAGAGAGGAAACAGCGCATGGGCTCTTCTTTTCTCACATGTCCTACCAGCCTCTCTGCTGACCTACACAAGAACTATGTGGCTGGTGTTGGTTGATGTTGATTTTTGTAGGATCAATAAAATCAAGATTCCTAACTCAATCTCAGGGATGGAGCAATATCTCTTTACTTTCTTGGTATGTGGCTAAGCTTTTTGTCTGAAACTTTCACTTGCAGTACAAATGAAGGCAATGCTGAAAGGTGCTGGTTTTGATGCCATTTCTGTTTTGAGACATGGATCAATTCTCAAAGAATTGTAATGTAGTCATGATAGAGAGATAGATAGAAACACTCCTAGATATTTGCTAGACATTCACAGCAGGGTGTTTGAAGGAAGAGATGATACACTAGGTACTGCAGTTGAACTCTTACAAGAAATAATTAATAAAATAGGGAGTGAGGCAGGAAATTCTGAAAGATTCTTCTGCTTTCAGTTGAGTTACTCTGACTGTCTGTTAGGTGTCTTTATGAAACAAATGTTCAAGAAACTTTTGAGTCACGCATGCGTGACTGTCATCCCACTTTATCTCTATTACAAAGTAGATGAATGCTTGCACAGAAACAAAAAGGCTGTTTCTAGGAAAATCAGAGTTCCCTGGAATGTGGTCAGATTTAATATAACGTTTGTAACAGAGTTATGATACCATGTTGCATTATACTATCTGCATATAATCTAAATTATGTGGTAGAATTTAGTAGAATCATGATCTTTATGAACAAGCTGAAACAGCAGCTAGTAATACAAATTTGTGGGTAGGTTTTCCTTTTGTCTGCTCTAATCTGATTTGTTTCTGAAGCACTCAGAACTTCCCATTTAGATTTTCCAGAAAGTTTATATACTTGATTTAAGAAGACCTGTGTAGCACAAACAGCATTAATATGAACATTCGGTCAGCAGCCAAATAACAAGATAGAACTGTTGTATGAGAGAAAACAGTACTTGGTTTAACAGCTAATTTTTAAAGACACTTTAGATGCTTTGGTTTAGATGAAATGTACTGAAAACCAGATTGAGATGGTGTTTGTTAGTGATAGGGTAACTTTTTTGTCCTAAAAAGCTAAGAGTTTGGACATGAATGTCTTAGAAAATGTATATAATTTATTCATATACGCATGTCAATGTTCTTATGTTTTTATTCAGCTTTTTTGAAGTTGCATCCCAACTCTTGTTGGTTTTTTTTGTTTGTTTGTTTTTGGTTTTGGATTTTTTTTTTTTTGTAAAATATTGTAGGTATGTGGGCAAAGACTATTCTTCTGCCCAGGAACAAATGGAAGATGAAATGAAAGCATACTACAATCAGACCAGTACAGTGTCATCAGCTCAGTCTCTGAGTGTTGGGCAGCTTGTTGCAGTACATGCTGAAGAAGATGCCTGGTTGCGTGCACGGATAATTTCTCTGGAGGACAACAGAGTAAAGGCAAGTAATTACCTCCTCTGGCACTTGGTGAAAGAATTGAGACAAGCTTGTTTTTTAGATACACAGTCAAGTCTTAAATATGCTGCATTAGTACTCTTTCTTTTCTTGCCCTGAAGTGCTTCTATTTTCAGGTATATGAGAAATTAAGACCTTGTAGAAGTTATATGATTGACAAAATTAAATGGTCTTTCAGGTTTTTCTCCATGAATAGTTTGGGAGTTTTGGTTTTGGTTTTAAAAGGAACTAGGCCCTATAGCACTTTGGTACTGAAAATGTACCTTGGTAAGAGGAATGGTTTGAGAGAAACATAGGAAGAGGAAGGGAAGGACAGCATTCATTTGCTCCTAGATCTTGCTCGAAGTCTTGTACTGAAGTATCTCTAATATGCACTAAATAGCAAAAAAAAAAAAAAAAAACAGAGTATATTTTCCTCTTCCAGGCAAATCTGGTGTTTTGGGAGTTACGTCGTATGTATTTTAGTTAAACCCCATTGACATTATTTAACTCCTCTGTTAAAAAATTTTCCTGTGCTGAACAGACTTTTCTTGCCACATGCAGTGAAGTTAGAATGTATATTAGAGGATAAAAACAAGTTTAATACTGCTCAGTTATGTCTTGTCTAATTAGTATTAATGATACATCTTTAACGTTTTTGTTTCTTTCCCCAGCCCTGTTTAACATACTTTTAAAGTTGAACCATTTTATAAATACTGAAAATACCACATGTATTAGAACTGAGTTTTTTCTGAAAGTTAGTATGATACCCTTCAGCTGTGAATTGGAGTTGGATGTCAAAACTTGGTCTTCTGAAAGAGAGGTCTTGTTGGGTTTAGAGAAATGGCAAGAAAATTAGTGGCATGCTTGTTTCTAATTTCTCCCTAGTCAGAGCTATCAGTCCAGAGAAGGCTGCTGCTTTATTGCAGCTTTTGCTGATTTTCCTTTGTCACAGTGTTTAGACCTCCTTTTTAATATTTGCTTTGGAAATATTTTGCAAGATAGAGTTTCAGAAAAAGTTCTACGAAGTCCCATCAAAGCCTTCCTTCTGTAACTTTAGCTCCAGTTATTTGCTGCCAGTAGTAGTTTTCATTCTAGTTTCCTGCATTGACTGTGATATTTGTATCAAAGTAACAACAAGTTTAAATCAAAATTATTCTCTTAATGCTGTAAAAACAGTAGGCAAAACTTAAAATGGCACCTAAGTAGTATTTGACTTTTGAACAATTTCAAAAGTTTGTGAGTAAAAATTGTGACTTCATTACCTTTCTTCACATAGTTTGAGATAGTATATGCTGAACTCTTGCAGCAAAGTTCCTGTTTGAAGTTCAGATTCTGCAGAACAGTTGAAGAGGATGTTATTATACACATCTTGAGAAGGAGGCTTTCCCTGAAAACATGAAATTAGTGGTACTAAACTGACAAAAAGTAATTTGTCTGTGGTTGTATTAGAGAATGTGGCGACCAAATACATTCTCCCTAGATTCAAGGAAACATACTTACAATTATATTCATGATCTTGTGCTTTTAATTCTCTTTTCCCTTCTCAGGTATACTATGTTGATCATGGCTTCAGTGAATTTGTTGAAAGCAACAGTGTGTGCAGACTCCAGAAACAATTCAGATCACTTCCTTTTCAAGCTGCAAAATGTAAACTGGCAGGTAAGAGAAAGTCAGTGCTGACTGCACACATGCTTACTGTTGGCACAGCTTACGTATTGAAGCCTCTGTGAGTCTGGGAGTTCTGATCCTTTTTTGTAATAGTTCTATATGTGTTTGATAGATTTTGTTCAGCTCAGCTAGCCTAAGCAGACATGGGTATGCATGGAAAGAGGGAAAAGAAAGGAAGAAAGGCTGTGAAGAAGAATTTTACAGAGAATCCTTGATATTAGAAGTTGATTTTATCCTGTACCTCTGTAATGGAGCCTAATTGTTTCTGCACTTAACATGGATGTCTTTATTCCTTTAATATACATGAGCCTAAAGAAATAAAAGGAAATATTTGAAGTAAAGGAAATGTGTTGTGTCAAGCAATGTGCACTAGCACATTTCTTTCCATAAATGGAGTTGTGGCCAAATTAGGCAATATTAATAAATATGAGCCTGTTTAATTATTCTGAAGTGATCCTAGTGCTATTAGAAAGGTAAATTTATTTACCTTTCTAAAACTAGTTGGCCTTTCTAACTTTTTTTAAATATTAAAGTTTAAATATATGAAATTGCTGTGAATGAGCTTGTCTTATTTTTGGTTGGTTGATTTTTTAATACTTGACATGTTTTCCATTTTTTTCTACACGTTTGCCTCAACTCTTTCTGAAGAGGGTCTTTTTCTTTTCTATTCTGCCCCCAAAGGTGGCTTTCTTTGATAAAAAAGCTAGAAATTAAGTAGATTGCAAGTAGTAAGGGTGCTGTAAAACTTTGGTACACAAAAAGGTCTGGTGTGTCTTGCAGGACTGGAAGCCTTCTGTGATGATCCTGTCCTAGTAAAGGCTGTGGAATCACAGACATGTTTCAAGATATTTGCTGTGGAAGTACTGGAAAAGAGTGATACTCCTCTTCTTGTTCTCTATGACACTTCTGGAGAAGATGATATCAACATCAATGCTACTTGTCTGAAGGCATTGTATGACAAGTCCCTTGAACTGCACCTACAGGTACCATTGTCCTGTTTCCTTCTTAATTATTAAAAATCATTGACTGTTGAGGTCTTATATGGACAAAAGACAGTAGTCAGAAATTTGCTAAATTTTGTGGGTGTTTTTTTTTCCTTTCTTGTCATACTCTTACTGTTGCAGGCAGATACACTATATACCAATGTCAGAGTAACCAGTGTTTCCTCTGATGGGAGCCTGTATTGTCAAGTGCCATCCAAAGGCTTGTCTAGGCTTTCTGAAATATTGCAGAAACTAGAAGACTACTTTATTTACAAGGTAAGTTCCACAGTAAGGGAAGTGGTAAAGTCATGCAGCATTACTCCAGAGAGTACCAATAATTTTCCTTGAAGTTCAAGTTTCTGTTGTAGCCATAGACTATTCGAAAAGGCTAAAAGTTCTCTTTCTAGTTTGGGGTTTTCTGGGGTGCATCTTTCAGTGTGAAAAGTGTCTTTTGATGCTTTCTTTTCAACGTCAAAGTGATGTATAGGGTACTTTTTGAAAAGTCTTAAGTTGCTTTAAAATAGGCACATGATGGCGAAGTCACCATGGCGAAGATGTTCCCCCATGTTTACAGATTCATGCAGCATCCTTACTAGTCTCAAGGGAATTTAGGTCAAAGAGAAAAAATCTTACGAGGATCTAATTTGTAAGAATTAGGATAATCAATTTTGTAGTTCTGCTGAGCCTGACAAAACCAAATCATACAAAGCAGATCCTGTTGAAACTGCTGCTTGTGAAACTATGCTGTCAAAGTGTTTGAGGTGTACAAGTTAAGCTTTAGACCTGTTGTCGCAACCACCTGGTACTATTTTATACTGAACACCTTTCATTTATCAGGATTCAGTTTCAAGCAAGCTAAATATTGAAAGAAAGTGTAGAAATATTTTGCTGAAGTTGCTAAAGTTTAGCAGCACAAGTTGCCAAAAGTTGCTAAAATATTTAGCAACACAAAGACACTAAGGAAGGCAGCCATGTAGGTGTTTCAAGAGTTGGTATTCTTGGGAGAGAGTGGTTGTTATTTTCTTGCTGCTATCAGAGAAAGAGATTGTTCTTCAGCTTCTTTTAATACCAGGCTTTGCAGCTTATCTGGAGTGTTTTAACCCATTCTGCCCAAGAATTTAAACCTAGTAAGATGATGATTGTTCTTCAAATGTAGTTTCCCTACTTTTTTATAGTGTAGCTGTTTTCTTGTTTTGTTATTTAGGATTATCATGGTGCCTGTCACCCCTATGAGATTTCCATTTGAGTTAGCAGTAAATTTGGTTTGTTATATGTCTCAAGAAATTGTATGTTCTAGAATATAAGCTAGGAGCTTCTTCACTTAAGCTTGTCTCTCATAGCTCTTAACTGCTCTCACTTTTCAAGTCAAGTAATTGTTGGTGATTTCCTAGTCTGTTTCCAAATGTGGCTTTTTACCCCGTCACTTCATGTTCTCCCAATTTCCCTGTAAGATACAGAGTTTGGGATGAAAAGGTTTACCAACTGGGGAAGCTTAAAGCAATGTGATAAGAAGTGTTTCTAAAGCCAGAAAGATACTTTTTATTTGAAACAGAGCTTTTGCTTCTCAGTACTGTTTGTGCCATGTGTTGCTTTTGAAATGGTTAATTGAGTGCCAGATAGTAATACCTCTGTGGTTTTTGACTCCTGTTTTTGTATTTGCAGCAGACATCTGAGTTCAATGTATTGCTACCTTTCTGTGGCAAAATCTGCTTGTTTCCTTCCAAAGGAAAATTGGCACGTGTAGAGGTAAGAAGTATTCAAATAGCAGCTAGAATTTGCCCACATAGAAATGTCTCTTCTTTTTGTTCAACTCACTCTGAATGTTTAGTTTCCATGAAATATTCTATTATGTGTGTGTCACTGTTGGTTTTTTAACCTCAAAATTGTGCTCTTGCTTTCTTCTTTCAGATAAAAATTATTCACACTAGACGGGCACTTGATGTGCAATTTATGGATACTGGAACAGTTGCAACTGTAAAAGTATCAGAGCTCAAAGAAATCCCACCACAATTCCTGAGAGAAGTAATTGCAATACCTCCTCAGGTATGAAGACATGTTAAAGTTAACCTGTATTCAATCTCTTGGCAGTGTTAGTAGTGCTGCTATTTCAAGGTTTATGTCCTGAAATTCTGTTTTGTTTCACAGCATTCAACATTGCAGTGTATTTTATTGTGCATCTTCGCCTGAAATAAATTGCAGTGTAGTCCTGTGAGTTGGTGGGTGTTGTGTATGTGTCATGGTACTGGATTTGCGTTTTGCTCTTTCTGTTTGTCATGGATGATTGACTCTGTCAGCATCATTCTCTGAATTGGACCAGCTTTCATATTACTAAATTATACCTTGTACACTCAATTCTGTTGTTAGGCTTTGAAGTGCTGTCTGGCAGATCTGCCTCCTAACACTGGCATGTGGACTCCAGATGCTGTTCTGTGGCTGCGAGATGCTGTAATAAATTGTCCTGAATTTAGCATGAAGGTAAGTAGTCAAAATGCCTGTGAGACCTGAACTCGCATAGGCATTAGGAAAGAACATTGAAAGAACAACTTCAAAAGCTCAACAGCCCATCAAATTGTTTTTTGTTACAGAAGTGTAGAAGTTTGTATCCAGCTGAAGGACATAAATTCTATACAAAGTTCTTTTCTTAGTAAATTTATTATAAAACTTACTTGCTTAGGCCTGTTAGAATCTTGTCCTTTCCCCTCTGCTGTGAATTTAGCAATTTTCACAGCAGTTGTTTGTTTTGCTGTCCAAGTCCAAATATGCAGCTAGAGTTATTTCGCCCCTGATAAGAAAGAAACGTAGTTGTCATGTTTCAGCACATAAAAATACGCAGCTTCTCAGTTAATCTTGAATTACTTTTATGCCTCTTGTGAGCAAAGCTTTTTCTCCTTCTAGTTTCTTTGAAAGCGGTTTTATTTTTTATTTGCTCTTTCTAATTGACTTTGTTTTAGTATACACTTTATATAGTTAAAATTTCTCTTATCTTTGAGATAAAATTGTTTGCATTTGCAATATTCACTTAGTTTAACTTACTGAAAATACCCTTATAAATCTATTATAACTACAGACTAAACAAAGATAATTTCTTCTTAACCTTTTGATTCCAGCTGCTGTCAAACACTTTGAAAAAGTGCTTTATAGCTTTCCATAACCTTCTTGCTTGCTTTAGTCTAGACCTCTCCTCTGAGATATACACCTGTTGCACCTGGCTTTTCTAGACATCCTCTTCCAAAAGAGCTTGAATTTGGTGCTCATTTTTGCTGTGTTAAATAATAGAGAGCAGATTCATGCTTTAATTTCACGAAGTTCTTATTCCTGGCTGGGAACATTAGCAGAAGCATCTTTAAAAGAATGTTGCATACTTTGTCAAATTAAAATTTAAGTGCTTTACTATTAATAATGTTAGCATATCTGATGGTAAATAGGAAGTATTTTTGTGTCAGTGCTTGAAAATTACATGTGAGAGAAACCTAGAAGATTTTTTTTTTTTTTTCATCTAATTTAGCAGGCTTCATTTCCCATAATGACTGGAGGATAGCTTAAAGGATTAGGTGTTATTATTTAATAAGTTGTTTAGATCTGTGTGGACACTGGCTACTGTTCTTCTGGAAGCAAGAATTCTACACACAGTACTGTGATTGAGCCTGTTGGATGGAACAAAATTCAAGTTTTGTGTTTGCTTTAAGTTAGTGGAGTTGCTGCAGGTGTTTTTTTTCTTTTCATCTACTGTGAACAGCTTTTTAGCCCCAACTTCTTTCATATCTTTGGGAGAACACTGAAACTGTTTCTGTATGTAAGTGCAATGAATTGTTGCTGCTTTACAAAAGTTCTGTACAAAATCAGATGTGCCTTTAATAGTTACTAACTGGTTGTTAAATGGTATTTTGTGTTCCAAGGTGATTAAACAGGATGCTTCAAAAGGAATTGCACACATCTACTTGTTTGCTCCAGAGAATTTCCCAGACATGGATCGTAGCATCAATAGGCAGATCAAAAATGCAGACTTGTGGAAGCATCAAAAAGATGTTTTCTTGAGTGTGGCTCCCAGTGGGACCAGCTTCACAAAAGCTGTAGGTGATGCTGTTCCAGCTCTCCAGTTACCTAGTGGGAAGCTGGAGAAGAGTTTCCCTGATTCAGGCAGAGAGCCCGGCAGTACAGTGTCCAGCATGGAGATGCCGCCCCCTCTACCCTTGCCAAAGCCTGGTGACCTCATGGATATCTACGTCTCGGTGGCCTGCCATCCCGGTCATTTCGTTGTCCAGCCTTGGAATGAGCTAAACAACCTGTATGCCCTAATGGAAGAAATGATCTTGTACTACAGCAGGGCAGAAGAGAAACCTGTGACCATTGAAAAAAATAAGCTGTATGCAGCTAAAATTGGAGATGAGTAAGTAGATACTTAAATTACTTAAAATCTTTGAAAGCAAGCTTAACTCTGCTAAGCTAGGCGAGCCTAGCTTTGCTTAGTCTGCATTGTTAACAACATAGCAGATGTCCAATGATATCTGAGAGATTAAGAAAGTAAATGAGATTGCAGTCTCTTCATGCTTCCAGATTGTAGCGGGGATAGTTGGTATTATTCAGCTAAATCCAGGTTTGGGAAGCCTGAGGCATGTTGGTCAAGATTTTTTGGTTGTGCATTGTTTTTCTGGTGCTTTGACAGTGTGTGAATATGAATTCAAATGGTCTGTTCTTGTTCTTCCCCCTCTTAGGTGGTACAGGGTCATAATAAAAGGGATTCTTAGAAATGGGTTTTTGTCAGTGTATGAGCTGGACTATGGCAAACATGAGTTTGTCAGCGTAGGGAAAGTACAGCCACTCCTGGATACGTTCAGAAGACTACCTTTCCAAGCTATCACAGCTCAGCTTGCAGGTAGGTATCAAGCATTTGCAATTGTTTTTGTTAAAGTCTTACATCAGTGGGCATATGAGGTGAACAGAAATGTTAAATGGAAAAAAGTCAAAGGTTATATAATTGAGTTTTTTCTACATGTTTATGTCCTGCTTTTTTCCTTGGCATAGGCGGTGATGATTCTGTTTAATTATTTTTGTTTGTTTAATTTAATGCAGCACTTTAAGATACCATCTTTGAGAATGGAGACTCTTTAAACTTTCCCAGCAGCTGCTTTTCATGGTCATAAAATTTATAATTTGATGCGTGTGATATCTGCTATGCAAAAGACATGGGGAAATAAAAACTTAATGTTTTTTTGATCCCTTAACATAGCCAATTACCAAGTGTGAAAGTTATGATGTGACTGTTGGTAAGAACCTAATGTTCCGATTATTATGGTTTACATAAAGTTAGGAACCTAGATGTTGAATTTCTAGAGGATTTTATATATATATATCTTGACGCTATTGTAATTCCAGTGCTGACTTGGAATCCAGATTTGCCTGAAATATATTGGTTTTCTCAAACAAGCAAAGATCTCCATGAGGGGACAGAGCTTTCAATAAGCTTACATACGAAAATTGTCTTGAGAATATGGCACATAGAGAGTGTACATGCATCTGAGAGAATTTCAAAAATAAAAATTGATCTCTCCTTGCTGACTTTTCTTTCATTTCAAAATTTTTCCTTCAGTTCTGTGTTGTCTTGAGATGTATACGTCTCATCTTAGTCATGCTGCTTGCTGATGCTGTTTGGTCAGCACTGCTCTAGATTTCAGTCACAGAATATGCTTGTTGGAAGTGACAGGTGACAGAGTTAGTGTCCTGTGCCTTCTGTGGATTTGCTTTCCTGCATAGCCTCAGTGTGACCTTGGGGGTTGTTTTGAACTAGTGCTGTGTGGTGGATGTGCTGCCGACAGGCTTGGGTCCTCGGTGTGCAGTGCTGTGATGTGGCTGATTTCTAGCTGTGTCTGTCTTCTGGAGGATCCAGCCCAGCAAGCTTGCAAGTCATCCACTTTTCCTGCTTCACTGAGTCTCCCAAGTAGCTAGCTAAATTGCCTCTGAGATTCTTCATATTGTCAAAGCAGGCCAGCTGAGCCTGGAAGATCAGTAACTATTGTCCTGCTATTCCTCCACTTTTTTCTCTATGCTTTTGTGTCTTATGCCTCTTAGTCACTAATCTGTTTCTTTGTAAAGTCCCATTTGCTTTTCCATTTGCATAAAGCTTTCATAGCATTAGTTACTCTTCCTTAAGTGTTGATTAACTACTGACTTTTAATTCCTTTTGCAATCTGCAGGCAGCTGTGTTCCTGTGTTGTCCTGTCAGTGGCAAGCTGCTGCTAATAATAAAAGCAAAGTATTGTCATTTTGCTGTTCTGCTTCTGTTATCCATCAAGTGGCTCTTGGGTATTCTACCATGATATTTGAGCCTGTGTATCTAGATGCTGTACACCAGCAGTGGTCTGGGCAACTGAATCCCAAGTCTGCAGGAGCTGCTTATTTCTAGGTGGATTGCAGCCATATTCAAAAATCTGTTTAGGTTCCAGCAGACTTGACTTTGTGGGATACCACTCTGAAAAAAAGTAAGAGCAATTGTGAGGCATTTAGGCATAATTTCTCTTTGTTTCTGCCCCCTATATGTCTTTTTTGGGACTTGAAGGTTTGGCAGGTGTTTTAGTAACTGATGCTGCTTTGAGATGAAGAAAATCTAAAGCAAGGCCAATGGGACAAGTAATGTCAGCACCCTCAGGCTGAAAATAAAGGAAGTTTGTTTTGAAAGGATCTTTAGTTTCCTTTTTGTCATGGTTCCTGATAAGCCCTGGTCATGCAAGGCAGCTAATATTCTCTGAATTCCTCAGTGAGTCAGTGCATCTGCCTTTCACTTCTGCAAACACATCATTATCTTTAAACTTCAAGAAAAAATAAATGTAATAATTAAGCTTGTTGGTGTGGGACATGAGTGAGCTTGTGGTTTTTTTCTAGATTTAAGTTGCATGCATTAGCACTTTAAAAACTGTTTTCTCAAGTATTTAAACTCACACCACTTCTTTTAAACTTAGACTGTTCTAGTCTATAAATGACCTTCTGTTTTGCTTTATGTTTGTTCTAGGAGTGAAAAACCAGCAGTGGTCAGAAGAGGCATCAATAGTGTTTCGGAATCTGGTAGAGAAGAAACCTTTTGTGGCACAGATACAGGCAGTTAATGACAGCACTAACTCTTGGGATCGAAAAATAGTGACTTTTCTTGTGGACACATCTCTTCCACATATTGATACATGGATTCATGATTTTGTGTCTCAGAGTCTTGTGGAATTTTCAAAGGGTGATTAATCATCACTTCTGCAATGTAGCAGCTTAGCAATAAAATGAGTAACAGGCTTTGAAGAGCAGTATAACTACTACATGGCCTTTAAGACATAATGGGGATAAAACTGAAAAATCTGTGTTTGTTTAACAAGTTTGGATTCTGTTGACTTCAGTTGACTTTCTGAAAATTTTAACGTTGTTTACCATTGTAATGCTAGAATATTTGAGTTAAATTATTTTAAAAGTTATTTATCAATAAAACAATGTTCAATTGTGTTCTTGTGATCATTCCCTAATTTTGGAGGGATTTTTATCTCATAACTATTACTCAGTCATTACAGGGTAGTCCTTCCTTTAACAAGTGTTTTATATTTCTGAATTTATTGTCAGAGACATGCATTATTGTTGAGTTTTTCCTTTTTCCTTAGCCTGGTATGCTTTGAATAGTGCCTTATTTGGCATACTGCATTTGTGGGGTGGAACATTCACAGACAGCTGTTCACTTTGTGTACTTACTGCTCTGTTTGCTGTTCTTAGCAGTGATACCACTTTCCTGAATTCTCTGCTCCCCTCCTCACCCCACCTCTTTGACCAGCTGCTAAATCCAAAGCATTCCTTTCCCTCATTTTTTGATAGCTTGATTTCATGTATGCTTCTGAGACTCTTCAGAGGATTTCTGCTTCCTGGGGACAGGAGAAAGCAGTGTCCTGTAAGCACACAGATGGATGCTTGGAGTCCTTGGAACACAGTATTTTCAGCCTACTTTAGAACCTGCTTTATTTTTGGTCTTAGAAATATTTAGAGGAGGTGTAGACATGATTATATTTCATAGTCTGCTGTCTCAATTTAAATTTGCTTGTCCCTCGAGATTGTTAAACACAATATTAAAGCTTTACACGAGGAATGTCAGAAATGGGATTTTTTTCTGCTGTGCACAGCTGTGTAGTAATTCTAGTAGGACACAAGCCAAGCTAAGAAATTCTGCTATAAGGCTGTTTGCAGAAGTACAGGAGATTGGACAGAAAGGGAAACAAGACTGGAAGGTTCCATGCATGTGTAATAGTAGGGTGGGAGAGAGAAAATGCATGCAAATAGTCTGAGCAACCAAACTGTTTCAGCATGTAGGACTTATATTTGCACTCCTTAGTCCAATTCTGGTGGTGGTCTGGAGAAGGTCTGGGCTAAGCAGCAAGGAGTCCTCTGGGAAGTCTGGTGCATGTCTCTCTGGATGTATGCTGGGTGTAGCGGAGCCCTTACAGGGCAGTGATAAACCAGCAAACTGCTACTCTAATGCAAATTGCTACTTAACATAGTCCTCTCCATGTTTAAGTGTGCTGAGGCTGAGACTTCTAAGTGTACTTCAGAGAGGTAGTATTAACAATGAAGATAGTAATTAGTTTTCCATATTAATCAACTTCTTCAGCTGCCATGGCAGAGAAGGTGAAGAATGCAAGTAGAGGAAACCATGTGGTGATGAGCTACTGTAAGATAAACTTGAATGCAAATCTCCCTCTGTTTAGGATGAGTTCTGAGTTGGAAAATTTCAATGATGAAGGACAGTAGAATGAGAAGCACTCCCCTGAGCTCCTGAAGAGAGATTTCCTATGTAAGACCATATCTCACCTTCCCAATTGTGAAGTCTAATGGCTACAAGCCATTTTTATGGCAGTAGAGCATTTTGCTGGAACTGTTTTAGTTTCAGGAGAAATACCTGGGCTGTATTTGTATCCGTTAAGGCTTGAGGATCTGCTCTTTGTCCGAAGTTTATTTGCACCTCTGTACTGATGAGGCAGTTTGTGACCTTTCACTTGTAGTGTTAGAGGACAGATGTTCAAGAGACCGAAGATGATTTCCAAACTTGTCTGCCCCTTCTGAAATATGCCTTACTCTTTCCTTGGTTGTTGGTGGCTAAAAAGCGCAGGTCAAAGCAAGGACACAGTCCTACAGTCCCATGCATTTGTGCAGCTCAGTGCTGGGGTTCCCAGAGGCTGCTTTGTGTGTTGGTAAAACAGACTGCAGTCTTAACTGATCAGCAAACCCTCAGGCACCGCTGTTCACCTTGTGAATTGTTTTGTGCATGCACAGAGCATACACCCAACCCAAAGTTATGACACTCTGCATTCCGTTCATATGCTGTATCCAGAGGGGCTGCACTGATGTGTCTCTCCATCTTCATTCCCAGAATACACTACCACCCCTGCCTTCAGCAGCCCCACTCCTAATCCATTACAATACAGGTACTGCTCTCTGCTTGTGCAGAACTATGATTTTACACCTGCTTGTAGTGTTGCTCTCTTACCCCATGTAAGATCCTGTCAGACATTTGCTAATTAACCTGCTACTGCTCTCTGACACATTGCATGCTCTGCTTTCAAGAACATACAGAGCATGTTGGGCACACACAGTATTGAATAGTTCAAGATTGCTGAGTTTCCAAGCCATGAAATAGCATAATAATTAGTTAGCCTGCTGTCCCCAGGAGGTACTAGACATGCCTGCTCTGTGGAAGGTGCTGATGCACACAGAATGCTGCGCGGTTCTTCAGTTTTTCAGCAGTCAGTGTTGCGGGTGGTTGTGAATGGTTTTTCTGCTTTCATGAATGCATGGCACTTGACTAGGGCTGCATCCACAGCCAGTGTCTAAATCAAGAGGTGGTGGAGTTACTTTCCATTCTGACAGCTATTAGAAAGGCTTCCACTGGAACCCTCCATGCAGTTCTGGGCACTGTCCTCCAGGAAAGATGTGGATTCATCACAGAGAATCCAGATGAAAGCAACAACATCTAGAAAGTCTGGTTTAAATAGTAGGATTTGCAGTTTGTCTGGATGGAAGAAGGCTAAGGAGGAGAACACTTCAGAAAGTTTTCACTGATAAGTGTTTTTATGTGTAGATAAAACAAGGCATGTAAAAGCTTTAGTTGCAGGAAGAAAGGGGCACAGCCAGGGAATTCACTGGAACTCCAGTTTTACTATAAATGCCAAAACCATGTAGGATGTATGTGCAGAAGCCCAGCTGATCATCCCTTGGAATGTGGATTTGCAATGTCTTGTTCTTGGGACCCCACCCCACAACTTTACAACCAGAGAAAGGGAATGCAGCTTTGTTATGTGGAACATTGTGAATTTTAAAAAATGAAAAATGATCCTTGATTAGCTAGAGAAAACAGATGATGCTGTGATAACTAAAACAAACAAAGCAGGTGTCTTACTTACCCAAGGCTGTGAAGAGTAAGCAGTTGCAAACCTCCTCTTTTCTGTTTATTCAATCTTAGCTGTATTTTGTTCAGTTGAAAAAGTTTAAGTTTACCTGTTTTCGTCTCCCAGTGTGTTCACTCCAGCTCATTCTAAGGAACTCTTGTTTTGTCAGAGAAACATGAGAACCTTCTTTGCCATCTCAAAATGAATTCCTATCCCTAGGGTTTCCAATCCTGGACTACTTTCCCCATTTGGGAAATCTTTTTGTTGCAAAGATCTTTTGTTGCAAAAAAGATCTTTTTGTTGCAAAGATCTTTTGTCTCTGTGTTTTCACCACACTCATCCTTTGTCCTCACAGTTTTGCATCAGGCAAAACTAATAATTAGTTATGTTTAATTTAATTGAGAGCCTGGATTCTCAGGTGCTGTCTATGTTAGACGAGAAAAGTGAAGGAAAATCATGCCATGAAAAAAACATCACTTTAAACCTTCATAAAGCCTGAAAGCTCCATTTTGTGTTCTTTTGCTCTTTGCTGATGTTTTCACGTTGGACTGGAATTCTTGAACAGGAGAATTGTGCTGCTCTGTGAAGTTAGACCTTGGCCAGGGCAAGAAGAGCTGAATGGACATGCTTCAAGCATGACAAGCCACTTCCTTGAGAGCCCTGCTGTGGTTGGGTTAGTGAAACTTGGTGTCTTGTGAAAAGTGCTACAGTGTATGTTACCTGCAGCATTCCTTACCTCAGTGTGTCACAGCAAACCGCTAAGAAAGAGCAACCAGGGATGCACTGAAAACAAATGTGCTGAGAAGCTGGGTCTGTGTCTTGCCTAATGGAGACAGGTGAGGACATTCTAAGGGGACCAAGATGCCTCAGATAAGTTTCTCGTGCCCACAAGGCTACATCTGACAGCAGCCAGATCAAACGTATCTCTGAGTGCAAAACCAATGCAGGCATGTATGGGAGCTCAGTGGTGCCAGTGGATCACTTCCTGAGCTTCTCCCGGCTTGCACGCCCTGGAGGAAGGCATTTGGTAAACAGGTGTCAGGGAAACTGGCATACAGGTTTGTCTGATCTTGCCTGTCAGGCTTCTTTAGCCTGGACAAACAGGCATTTGAGTGAAGTGAGTGGTTTTAAGCAGCCTCTTCTCTCGTGCCAGCAGCTGGGATGATGCCACTGACTTGGGCCTGCTCACCTCAGTGAAATATGCCCTGGGTCCAGTGCTTGGCACAGGCCTTTGTATCCTTCCTTTGTCCTAGCTGGGAGCAGCACTTTCAGAGCTAACTGCAGATCTTCCTTCAAATGCCACAGGACATGGAATGTCAGTGCCAGGCAGGTCATGCAAAAAAACCAGCCTGGTACTAACTCGAGGCAACTGGGGACATTTTCAGATGAAGGTCATCACTAGGTCTGGGAAGTGTGGGGCTGGAGAACCATTCACATGGACTGGCCACCTCTGGTAAACCTCTCCACTCTTGTCTTGTGGCTGCTGGTGGAGACCAGACAGCAGAGCTAAGGAGGAGCTTGGGGCTGACACTTTGTGGGAGATTTGGTAAAAAATCATTAAAGGACAAATCCATGGGGCTTTAAAGTGGATAGGTGACAAAAGGTGACATAGGGTGACAAAGGTGACATAGGGGAAAGGAGATTTGGCAGCAATGTTAAAACTTGATACCACAAGACTGGAAGGCAGCTCTCCTGGGCTGACTGCAGACTTGGAGCAGCTCTAGTGGCTGTCACTGGGTATGTGGGGCAAGCTGACAGGGAGTAAAGTAAGGCACGGGATTAGTGGGTGCATTGACACAGGTGGCATTTGTGGGGAAGTAGCTTTTATAAAGTGCCCATGACTGCAGCTACAGGTCCCCGGCAGTGCTGGTAGTGGGGCCATCCAGCCTGAGTGGCCACGACTCGGTCTGGCTGATCCTTGAGGCCTCCCTGCTCTCCCTGGCCCAGTGCTGCACGACTCCTCTCGAGAAGGAGTAGTTTTTCCAGCCGCAGTCTCAGGGTGCTTTACAGTGTCCTGGATCCTCAAGAAGACGCGTGTATATCTTGTGGGGCTTCCCAAAAAGCCGAAGCATCTGGCTTGGCACTCCGAATGAGGGACGTTGCCACGGGACGAAAGACAAACTCCAGCGTGTCTGACTCGTTAAAAAGCAGGAAAGACCCTCTGGAAACAAATGCTGCTCTTGCCGCCACCCTCCGCAGCGCCCCGCAGCTGCCCCGGGGATGGAAGGAGCGCGCTTGCCATCCCGAGCGCGGCGGAGGGTAAGGGCCGACCCAGCCGGGGCCCGGGGCGGGGGCCGGGCTGGGCGCAGCTGTTCTGGGCCGGGAGGGGCGGCGGGGCCGGCCCCCGCTGAGTGACGGCCGGCCCGGGGCCGCGGCCGGCCCGGACCCCCGCCCCCGGCAGCGGCGGAGCCGGCGCGGCCAGGACGAGCCGCCCTGGCTCGGCTCGGCACGGCACGGCACGGCTCGGCACGGCACGGCGCACGGGTGCGGTAAGCGAGCGAAGGGGCGGCGGGCCCGGCCCGTATCGGGGCACAACATTTGGCCGGCACCCGGCGCCCCCGGCTCGACAGAAATAGCGGGCGCTGCTGCGGTGCGGGCAGCGCAGGAAAGGGAACGGCTTAGGCGATGGGTCGCCGTGCCTGCCTGCCTGCCTGCCGGCACACTCGCCTGCCTGCCGGGAGCCGTGCCCGCAGGTGGGAGCGCGGAGCCGGGATGCGCGGAGCCGGCGGCGGGCGTGCGGCTGCCGGGGAGCCCGGGGCTCGGGCAGGCGGGGATCCCGGGCTCGGGCAGCCGGGGACCCCGGGTTCGAGCAGGCGGTGTCCGGGGCTCGGGCAGGAGGGGATCCCCGGGCACGGAGCGGCCGTGCCCCCGGCGGGCGGGCGGAGGCCCGCGGCGGAGGCGCTGGCATGGATGGACGGACGGACGGACGGACGGACGGATGGCAGGCGGCCGGCGGCCCTCACGCGTGTCCGCGGCAAATCCCGGCGGGGATCGGGAGTGCTGGCACGGTGGGAGGAGAGGGCTCTGCACGGCGCTGAGCGGCTTGCAGAGGGCACCGAGAGCTCTTCTTTACTGGTTTTGCTTGCGCTTGTAATCCAGGGAGCCCTTCTAGGAGATGGTTTTCCAGACAATGAATCGCTAGAAAGCTGTGCTGCTTTTGTAAGGGAATAGTGCAAATTAGCAGGGGGGAAGGTTCCTTGGGGCCGTTTGTTGTATTTGCCTTGGCCTGGCTTTCTCCAGCTTGAAATAGTCACTGCCTTGAAAAGCATTGCCTATCCTAAAGATAACCTTTCTTTACTCAGATGGACACAGCTTCTGCCCTCACTCTGTGCTCATCTGTTGCCCTCTGCTTTTTAAATAGTCATGGATGGTTTGTTGGGCAGAATCCATAGCCCTCTGCCTCCCTTCAGAGCCAGCTGCTCTCCCCTTATGTGGAGGTCCTTCCTACTTGCTTTACATCTTTCCTTGTATGTTGGGCCTTGAGCCCAACAAGGGTGTTCAGCCATGTGACTGAAGTTGGTTTTAAGTGGTTTTTTAATTTGTTTTTTAATCCCTTTTTTATGTGTGAACTGTCAGATCATGCAGCAGTAAAGAGTGACTTCCTCGTTTCTCGTCCAGATTTGTGCTGAGAGGTGGCACCTTTTCTCAGAGCAAATACTGGACAAGCTTTTTGGGCATGGAACCCCTGCTTCAGGTCATAGTAGTGAGCTCTTTTGCCCTCTTGAAAGGAAGAGCTGGGCTACAACATGGAAGCCAAGCACTGTCTTGCCAACACTGCAAAAGCCAAATTCCTTTTGCAGCGCTGCCTCCTGACAGCGTCTGTACCTGTTGCCCTAATGTACACATGGCTGGATATTCCAACCAGCACACTGCCTCACAGGCTCACTGCTTCTCATTTCAAAGTCTCTGTTTTCCCCCTGTCAGGGCTCTTCTCCCACCCCTCCTTCAGCACTGCATTGTTTCCCAGCCTGACTCATCTTGTTCTTCACACACTTCTCAGCTCTGATGGTCTGCTGCCTTTTCTCCAGATACTGTGGTTTTGCATAATATTGGAAATATGTTGCTCCCCCCCACCCCCTTACTGTATTTGGGAAAGCCAAACAGATATGGGAACAGTCTGGTCTATCTCACTACTGACTTTCTTTGCTCAAGTTTCACTTTCATTCACCCAAAGGACCATTTGATTTATCTTTACAGAAGATCCTGAATTAACCCTTTGTAAGAAGCACCCGTCCTCTATTGCCAGATGTGTAGCTCCTATTCCCCAGAGCAATGTGCTACTAAATGTAGTGTTTGCAGTTGAATTGTTGTACTTTTCTGTGTGCTGCTTCACTGTTTTTCAGGTGTGTGGAGTTTTCGTGAAAGCACAGCTAGGGGGAAGGAAACTGTGATCTGCCTTCTGATTTTTTCCTCAATAGCTGACAGTCATTTGCACGTCATGAGCTAGCAAGACTCACTCCTTTGGTCAGGCGGAGACCTGTAGACAAAATGTCTTCACTTGATAAAAGTGAAGCCTTGACAAGGCTCTTGGGAGAGACAGGACAGAAAGTTGTGTTCCGTGACTGTGGTGCTAAATGGCCCCATGTTCTTGGGCACATGGAGGCAGCACCACGGGAGGCTCTGTGGCTCTCCAGCCCATCCCCAGCTCCCAGCAGACCCCTCCTCAGATAGGGAGGTTCTGGCTTCATATGGCCTGTGTCTGCAAATCCCCAAAGATGGAGATTCCCCCCCTTCCTGAAACCTTGCCTTAGAGCTGCATCACCCTCCTCAGAGGGAATCCTTCCCACTTGTTCATGGTGAATGAGATAAACACATAACAGAGGTTATCCTGGGTCAGACCAAAATCTATACATCCCAGGACACTCTGACTGGGAGCAGCCTGGGGAAAGCTTGGAGGCAAGGTAGCAGTGGGCTCCCCCAGAGCTCTCTCCCATGCAGGTTCTGTGCAGCTTGGTAGCTCTCCCAGCTGGAGCTGGTTTCTTTGCTTCTGCAGGCCTGGCACGATGGTGTGAGGATCTTTCCTCTGTTAATACCTCGCTCAGGTTTGGTGCACATTGTTCACTGCACACTCACTGCTGCTGGAACAGCGCCCATTTGGCTTCGGTGTTAATTGAGCATCAGCCTGTCTGGGGCTGATTAGCTGCACCTTGGTGGGGCAGCTCCCTGCCGTTCCCTGTGCTTCAGCCACACTAGCAGCAGGGTGGGCTTGGGATGTGCAGGCATTCGTGTGTTACTAGCAGCACTCTATGCTTTGGCTCTGGCTCTCTGGCAGGGCTGCTTCACAGGACATGGCCATTGCCAGCCTGAGGATCTGAGGCACTGCTCAGTGCAGGACAGGAGCCTTTCTGCTCCAGTGTTCACCATGCAAAACCAGAGTCTTCCACAGAAACAGAGGTGTCCATCCGAGGGCTAAGAGCAACTCAGGAAAGAAACCCGGGATCAGTTTCCAGAGACTGTGATGGCTGTGAAGCTTCCAAGTGGAAGGGTTCAAGTTACAGAGCAGGAACTGAGTGCAGAGTGTCACTAATGACTCAAGTGTGCCCACATGCTTTTCGCAGGGATTAGTAATTAAGCAACTCAGTGCATGCCAGGTGCATGAGACAACCTCACCCCAAATAGGAGAACACATAACTGTGTTTACAAGTGTGTCTTAAAAATATATGAAGTGGGGGAGATACAGCTGGGATGCTTTGTGTTTGGGCTTTGTTAGATCTTGGCCTGGTCACCAAACATCCAGGCTATTTGCTGATGAGAAAGAGCACTTGGTGAGCACCAGTATTGAGCTGTGTGGCTTGCGGGCTGCAGGGCTATTGGCAAAAGGAGAGCCAGGAGATACAGGAGTTTCTGGATATTGGGTTAGGAGCTGGGTGAGCTGAGAAGACTGAGGAGAGTGAAAGCAGTGTGAGACTTTCCTCAGCACTAGTGGACAAAGGGACAGGTTACTTAGCTTGAGCGCAAGGAGCCTTCCCTGGTGTGTGCATGACAACACGGTATTTGCTGTGGAGCTGTCAAGGATGGGACTGTCAGCTCTGACATGAGGATATCCATGGGAGTGAAGCTGTACCGTCAGTAGGTCTTGCCCATGGCCTATTGAACTTCCCTGCTGCAGGGGTTGGGTGGTGACGGTAGCTGTAGATAGTGTTACGTGTTCTGCATGGCTGGTATGTCGCTGCAAGAGTCACAAGTCATGTGCTTTGATAGATTCAAAATCCTTTCTTCCAGATGTTTCCTTCAAATATGAATTCAGGATGTCTTAGATTAACAGCTGCTTGTTGGGAGGAAGCCTAGATCTTCCTTGGAGAAGTTTCAGTTCCCTGAAGGGACAGCAGATTGGCTGTTGGATTTCCTTAAGAATGAGCCTCTTGCAGAGAGGCTGAGAGTGCCTCAGTCTTTCTTGTTGATGGCTGACTTTTCTGGAGCAATGAGAGTGTGTGCTCTGCTTTCTGCATCTGATATGGCAGAGCTTCTCACTGTCTGGAGCATCCCCTCTCTTTTCTCTGTCCACTCTCCTCATCCAGGACACAAATTTGTGTTTTTTCTTCTTTAAAAATAATTTCCATTTAGGCAGCCTGTTGCTGACTGCAGTTGGGTACCTCTGCAGCCTTCCTCTCTCCAGGCTGAATAAGTCCAATTCCTTTTGCTTGTTCAGCTTGGAAAGACCTGTGTTCTACTAGAGAACCTCAAATTGCATGCAGCATCCATCTACATCTCAGTGGTGCTAAGCAGAGGGTCTCCTTTGGGTCTCCCATGTGGATCTCCTGGCTAGACCCTTTCTAATGCAGCTTGGACTCCAAGCCCAGGGCAGAGTCTATCGAAAGTCTTTTGTAGCTTTAACTAAAGTTTTCATCATCTTGTACATTCCAGGTGGTGATGCAGGGCCCAGACAGGCCAACAGTACTCGATGCTGCAGCCTGGGTGTGTGTTTATGGCTTGTTAAAATGATGCTTTCCTCTCTGACTAGAAAATGAGATCCACTTGGAAAGGAGTCTACAGAAATGTGCAGCCGGCCATTACCTTAAGGGACTGGTCTTAGGCATTTATCTTCCTTTCATTTTAAGAGGAACAATGTACATTTGAAGTGGAGGAAACTTATGAGGGTCTGTACCTCACGTGCAGGGCATGTAGTCACTTGCAGAGCCACCACTGGGCGCTGGTAGTGTCTGTGAGAGAAGGGACTGTGGGACTGAGGTGTGATGTTGGTACCTGTGCGCTGGGAGGAGGCACATCTGTACCAGCACGGTACCTGTACCACACAATTCCCCTCGTGGGCAGGGTGAACCGTGGTCACAAGCACCCACCAGTGAAGAGTTCTGCTGTGTGTGGCTGTGTGGTGACACTGGGGATGGATCCAACTCCTCCTCTGCTCTGCTCTGATTTCCTACTGGGTTTTGCACAATTCACATAGATCACGTTTTTAGATGTGGTCTTGGTAGGAGCTGATGTGCATCTTTCCCTTCATTGCTGCTGGATCTGGCCATAATTTGTTGGTCAGGTTTTGAAACTGCAGGGAGCTGGTTATGTCTGGCTGCCCAGTGACTCAAAAAGCAGAGTTGCCCATGGAGTCATCAGCACCCAATTATGTTGGGATGCAAGCTCAGGGTTTGAAAATTGTCCCAGGAGGAGAGAATCAGCAGAGATTAACTTTTTGGTGGATTGATTTCCTTCTTCTTTACATCCCCACCATGCCTGCTCCAGCACTACATGTGTAACAGCTACCCCTTCTCTGAGTGCTTCTGGTAACCCCACGTGGCCTTAGCCCACTGTGCAAGTGCCCCAGCTCTCCCTCGCTGCAGAGATCTCTGGGCTGACAGACCCTTTGCACACGTGCGCAGCTTCCCAAGGAATAAGAGTCTGAGTCCTGCATGAGATTTCATTAAGGTTCACTACTGGCTTTAAGGTTTGTCACCACATAAGGACTGACCACATAAGAACACAGTTTTGGTTTAGAAAAAAGCTGGAGATTATTTGTTCTTCTCATCCGTACAGCATGCATCTTGGATCTGCACCTGGGTGACTCACTGAGATTTAAGTGTATGCACAGAAAGCACCTGGTTTCTCTTGAATTTATAGGAAATGGTCACTTGAGGTCAAAAAACTCACACTCCGTCAAAAAACACCCCAGACACTAGCATTTAAGTTATGCTGCAAGGAAAGGAAAATAAAATTATTGTAGCAACTATAGGGGGGATGGTTGATATTGGTTTGTTATTTTTATACTGCAAAACAATAATTCTGAACTTTGACTCAGATTTATACTTAAGCTGTAAAAAAAAATCTCATAAATCAAAACCCCATGTGAGTCAAACAGGAACAGTATTCAAGCCATCCCTCATGATATGAATTCCTGCCTTCACTGCTCCTTGAATACAGCTTTCATCCTGAAAAGATTTCTGTCTTCAAACTTGGCAGTTTTTTCAGGAATCAATTGCTATGCTGGTCATGCTTGGCTACCTCCTTATCCCAGAACCCAAGCCCCATGCTCTGCTTTCACATTTCAGAGCACAGAAGAGGTTTTGTGGTAGATTCATGGGCTGTCTGGGGCGAGGATGTTAATTTTTTTCGGACATGGCTCTCATTGCATGGCAGAGTACGCAGAACTCCTGTCCTCTGCCTCTGGTGGTTGTTGGGTGCGGTGGTGGCCAGGGATGCCCCAAACCCTCCCACGGGCCAAGCCTTGGGCACGGTGCTGCCTGCGCAGACCCCCGAGCCAGGGCTGGCTGGGCTGACAATGGAATGTATTCCTGGAAAGCCCCGCACCCCGGCTGAGCTTAGCTGCTCCTTCTCCCTGTGTTTTGGTGGAGGGCAGTGCTTTCTGTCCTGTGCTGTCCTGCTGCTGGCATGCTGGCACATGCGGGAGGTTGCGCGGGGAGGCGCTGGGCTGCCCGGCACAGCGTGCGCCAGGTGTGTCACACAGGGTGCGCCAGGTGTGTCACACTTCATGTGCCAGGTGTGTCATGGGGTGCACCAGGGGTGCGCCAGGTGTGTCACACACAGCAGGCCTCACACAGCATGTGTGGCTTCCACTGTGACATTTCTGTGTTTTCTTGAAATTTGTCTTGCTGCTGTTCCTGTCACTTTACCCAGTTCTCCCTCTCCTCACTTTTTCCTGGCGCTGTCAGATCACAGGGGGATAATCCAGCAGACCCTGCTGTAGCCTGAGCCCAGTGCTGCCCTGCTCCTGCCCTCCCTCTCATCCACCTGAGGAGCACAGCCAAGCACTGATTGATGCGTGCCCTCGGATGGTGGTGAAGCTGTGGGCCACGTGGGCCGCTCTCCCGGATGGATTTCCACCGCTTCCCTGTGCAGATGTCAGTGCTGCTCTCAGGTTTCAGCACCCCAAAAAGGTCATGGTGCTGCAGGGGGCTGTACCAGTGCAAAGCACTGTGAAAGGATTATTTCCAGTGTTGTACAGGATGCTTTTCATTTTCACTTATTTTCAGCATCCATTTGTTTGCCCAGCACTTTTGAACCCTTCGGAAGGGAACTGTTCTATCCCCTTCATGATCAGCAGTGTTGTTTTGTTTGGTTTGGTTTTGTGTTCCCATATTCATGATGAGAACAGTCTTTCCTGTAGATGACCTTTTATTATCTCCCAGCAAATTCAATTTTTCTCCTTTAATAGTTTTAATGATTGTTGTGCATTCCAGCCTATGTGCTGCTCTGACTTATTAAGTGCAAGTGCTTGGGCTGTCTTCCAGTGTGACTGAAAAGTACTTTGAACAAAGAGCCTTAATATCTTGCTATCTTTGTAATCTATATGAATTTCAATTTTTTGAGGACCTAAAGTTGCAACAGTGTCAGTTCTGTTCAGTATGTGTATATTGCACTTATATTATTTTGTGATGCCTTCCTTAGCTGACTGAATGAAGAGTGATAGGGTTAATGAAAAAGAGTGAGAACTCAAGTTGTACTGAAGGATCTTCTTGTTTAGTTTGAGCCGAGGTGAAGGTGGAACCTGTGTTAAACCATGCTTGTATTCTGGCACAAGTCAGGGAGAATCGTTTTGTGGTGGTGGGTTGTACTCTGTACAAACGAAAACAATTTCACTTAGGCAGAATTTACCTGCTTTCTTATCACTGGCAGTTCAAAGCCCTCTTCCATTTACAGCATGTGGGCTGGTTTGGTTTTTCTCCCAGCACTCATTAGCAAGATAGGTTAGAAGAGGCCTGGGATGTGGAGATAAGGGAGCGCCAGCGAACGCACAGGTCCTGGCGGCTGTGCAGCAGGAGACGGAGCTGAGCAGCTGGTCCTGCGGGCAGGGGAGCGGTACAGAATGTCCCGCTGCCACGGGCAAGGCTGCTCCTCTCCATGAGCGGCCCTCTCAGCGTGCTCTCCATGGGAAATGTGTGAGGTGCCGGCACTGTCCGGCTGCACCAGCAGTCTGGGAAGGCACTGTGCCCCCCGACACTTCTCTTTGGGATACGCAGGAAATTAAATTCTCTCCACGGGGATTTCAGCTGTGCTTCAGCAGGCTCTGCACCTGTCTTCAGCCCTCAGGGCCTTTTCTATATGCAGTCTTGGCTTCATATCTCTGCAAGATGCTTTGAAACCTGAGGCGTTTTCCAGAAGCGTTGCCTGTGTGCACTGACATCCAGTGTCTGTCCTGCCTCTCGGTGCTGACACCGCTGTCCTTCTGGAGGGAGGCAACAAGGTCACCCTGCGGGGCTGCACTCTGCTCCCAGACAGGCCCCTGCTTGCAGCCTTGCCTGCATTCCTGGGAACGGTCTGTGGCTGCCTCTGGGAATAGTTGTCCTCGTGTAGCCAAGAAAGATATTGCTCTCTGTGTGGCAGGTGTGGGTATTTTAAGCCATTTTAGGGAATTTAGCAGCCTGGGGTGGGTTATTCTCTGCCTTTCTCCTTGCTCCTAGTTCCAGCTCCTTCCATGGCAGAATGGTCAAAACTACATATGGCATATGAAATCCGGGCTGGTGGTGGCTCATGCCCTGCTATCTAAGGCTGCAGTAGCACAGCACATATCCAGATCCAAGTCCAGGCTGCTATTCTAGGATTTCCTGCCTCAGTGTTCATGGGCAACTGCAGTAAAGGCTGTGCCCTTCTCTGTGCTTGCAGGGGCTGAGCTGGGGACACGGCTCGTAGGCTGGCTGGTGTGTGGCTGCTGCCTGCCAGCCTCGCAGCACAGGGAGCCCTGCACTGAGGGCTGTAGGGGGCTGGTGAAGCACAGGGCTGTGGTGTTCCTTCCCCCACTCAGCCAGACCCACTGCGCTACACCGCTCCTGATTCCATCCACCCTCCTGGCTGCCCTTGGCTCTGGTGCCCACGGGCTGATGGCTGCTCCTTGGAGCAAACCAGCCCAGTGAAAGGTGATTTTCACCCTCTCAGTTCCCAGAGAAACTGAGGGACTTTCAGGGGCTGTTTCTCCCATCCAGAAGGCACCATCTCCTCGCGCTTCCTAAGTGCTGAGTGGCAGGAATGTGAGTGATGCAGGAATTGCCATCACACTAGTGGGGAACCAAATGTCTGACAAGATGACAGCTTCTAAATTTAAGGGCTTGCTGTTGAGCAAGCATGTGTGCATTACTGTGCCCTTTTGTGACCAAGCTAAAGATAATTTTCCTATCTGGAACAGCAGCTGTGTTGTAACTTGCATAAAGAAACTTCTCCACTAATGAAGAGTGATCATAAGAGCATAATCTGTCTGGAGGGGACAAGCAAAGCTGGAAAGATGTGATTCAGGGTAGGGCTCTGATGTTCCACAGGAGCTGAAAAGAGACCATTTATAGAAACTTAAAAGATGTTTGGCTCCCTAAAAAATACACAGGCCTTGCTGCTATTTTTAACGTAAATGTCACATAAAAGAATAGCAACACTTTAAGAAAAGTTACTTTAAATTATCTAGGACTTGGTATTCTCTGCAAAAACAGAGCCAAAAAAAAAAAAAGTAAATGTACAGGCAGTGCTGTGGAGCAGAAGGAGACTGTCAGCAAAAGAGCAGAGTTGGATATGCTTTTGTGTGTTATGCTGACTGTACTTTTAACCCACCTGCATGTTTTCAATACATTGAACCTTTTCCTCTGCTGTCTTTTTGCTTGCAGAGGTCCAGTTACATGCATATGATTGTGTATGGCACATTGTATTAGGAGACATGGGCCAAACCTTGGGGTCAGCAGGGATTGTCCTGATAGACCATTCACTTCTCTTCTTGCAGGGTTGGTGTAGAACGTGCAGTAGCACGCAGGTCAGCTGCTTAGCTGGCAGCAGGGCAAACATGTGCTGTCCAAGGAAAGGTGGGTCACTAAATAGCACATTTAACTGGCAGCCTCCTGAACCTGAGTGGATAATACTTCCTGATCTCCTTGCGGCTTTAAAATACAGGAAGAAGTGCCATGCACTGTAGCCTCATGGAGGTTTCAGGGCTCAGAGGTACTCAGTGGTGCTACAAATCTGTTTTCCCCTCCAGTAGCAATGTTATCTGGAATGCCATGTACAGGGCAGTGTTACTGGGGGCTTGTAAGGACATGAGTGAGAGCTGAATGCTTCATGACTTATGGTTTATTGTCCTTCAAAGAAATAAGTGCCCAGGATGCTTCATTAACATCTAGCACTGCTTGCAGAAAGACATCCCTAGCCAGGATCCTGTACCAAGAACTTCCTTAGTCCTGTCCCCTGGATCCGTGGTGGGGCCATGTGCTACTGGAGCTGCGCTGCTCTCTCCTCCCTGGGTGATCATCTGTGTGTGGGATATGAAAGGGGGGCTCTGAGCAATCTTTTGAAATCAGTTTGCTTTAAGCACAAATCTCCAACTCTGGAGTGTTCAGTGCTCCCCAGCCAGGCAGGCTGCAGCATCATGTTTCATGTGTTCAGTGCTAACATGTCTTGTTTTCATATCAGGTTCTGTCACAGCATAGAAGTGAGATCCACGAGACTCCTCTAAGATGTCTTACAGAAAGGAGCTAGAAAAATACCGAGACCTGGATGAAGATCAGATCCTTGGAGCTCTGACAGAGGAGGAGCTCAGGAAGTTAGAGAATGAACTGGAAGAGCTGGATCCTGATGTAAGTAATTTTTAATTGAGATGTTAGGTTGTGAATCTTAGTAATTGTGAGGGAGTGGGCTGCATTAGTAATCTGTATTTCAGTGGGATCCTTTGCAGAGCCTGTACTTGGAGCAAGAGTAGAAGACACTGGATGCAGATACACAGAAGAATTTTTTGATGTTGGAAGCACAGTCTACATGTGTATCTTTGTTTCTGTTTTTCTGTCCTTTTCCCAACATGATGAGCATCTGTGACTTGCCACGGCAATATGAGCCAGGGCTGGTGCAGTGCAGTAATCCTGTGGAAAATGGATCTCTGTTTCTAAGCAGGCCACCTTGGAGGGAATGCTTTGCAGGTTGCTTGGTTTGAGGGTTTTCTGGGGTTTTTTTGGTGTTTTGGGTTTGAGGTTTTTGTAACAAACTTCAAATGCCTGTATTTTCATCCATTTAGGCAGAAATCCAAATCCTGGAGTTTTGCAAAGTGGGACAGTTTATTTTTAGCAACCTCCTAGCATCAGCAGGAGCTGCACATATGCAAACATGGGGGCTGCTGGAGCCAAGCTGGTGAAAGGTTTTTGGAGCAGCACTGCCCCGTTGCAGGGGATGTGCAGAGCCAACTGGCTGGCCTCTGGTGTACGCCAATGTTACTCGAGGAGCTCGGGCACTGCCAAGTGAGAAATTGTTCCTGCAACATGCAGTTAGTGTTTCTGGAGTAAACGATGGGTGCTGTAGATTGCATCATCAGTATTTTTAATTGTAATGCAGGAAAATATTTGAGAGCTGGCAAGCTGGCTCCTGGGATTAAGTGTATGGGCTCATGGGCTGGTAACAGCTACCTCAGAAGACACGGGGTGAGGCAGCATTCTGTGAAAGATGAAGAAAGGTAAAATAATTATGGACGTCTGTCAGTGCAGGTGTATTCTGCTTGAAGATTGCATTGTTGCTTTGCACGACATGAAGTCTGTGGAAGCAAGCTGTCTCCTATGCCTCCCTGCTTGTGCAATTCACACGCTTCTCTTGCCCTCCAGGGTTGCTCGATTCCAACTGCTTCCTGTTAGTAATTTTCCTTCCCAGGCTTTTCACTGATACAGACATAAATTATAATGAAGTACTTTTATCAGGCAGGCATGGAAAAATCATTGCGTGTTGTTCAGCATCACCTTGGATGTCTTAAAAAGTAAATGTTGACTTCTATCCAGTAAAGCTTTAAAGAACAAGCTTAGTGTCAAATCTGGGAATAGTCTTACTTACTGCATTAAGGCTGTTCTATATTTAAATATAAGCAGGTGTTTACGTGCCATATGTGTCAAGCACAAACCAACTTCCCGTGGAGGCTTACGTGACTGAGTAACAAGGAGGCAGCTTGAAAAAAACCTGGGGTTCACAGGGGTTTTGCTCTGCAACCGAGTGATCTTCTCTGTGAGACCCTCTCTGTAGTTTTGTGATGAATCCTAAAAGGCAGAAGAGACCACCACAACTCTGATCTGCTCTGTGAAAGGTCATGAGATTTAACTGAACTGATTCTTTTTGGGACACATGGAGCATTGGGGGCACCTGCACAGACTCATATAGTGGGTAGAAGGTGGCTGAGAGATTCCAGAAAGAAAGGGCTGGAGCTGATGTTGCAGAGAAACCTCTACTGGGCAGCATTTGAAACTGAAGGGGGAAAGGAGTATCACGTATCTTGGATGATGTGGGAATGAGTGGGACTGGATGAAGATAACCTTTGACACAAGGAGAAGCAAACTGTCCAGTCCTGTGGAAGAAGAGTGGTGCAGTGAGGGGAGTGCAGAGGGGAGAGTGTTTGATGGACGGGGATTGTGGCCTGCAGAGATAACCTATGTTTCTCACCTCCATGTCTAGAATGCACTGTTGCCAGCAGGCCTCAGGCAGCGGGACCAGACACAAAAGCCACCAACTGGCCCCTTCAAAAGGGAGGAACTCATGGCCCACCTAGAAAAGCAGGCAAAGGACATTAAAGACCGAGAAGACTTGGTTCCTTTCACGGGTGAAAAGAGAGGTATGGTAATCCTCTGCACTGTGCTGGGTGTATCACAATGAAGGCATAGTGGGTGCACAGCAGAAGGGTTATGTCTGATCTGTGTAAATAAAACTTCTTTTTGACACTACTGGGGTGGTGAATCTGTTCTCCCTGCTGCCTAGCCCCAGCCCAGGCTGGCTGATAAACTGGGGTGGGCCCAAGAGGTCCCTGTGCTGGCTGATTTGGGCACCACCTGATATGTTGTTAAGTGCTGGACAGAAGTTGTACCACTGTGCAGCCTTCTCCCATCCCCATGCATCTGAATCAGGTTCTTGGAAAGAAATTGTCTTCTGTTCTCTGCTGTTCCTCCTTGCCCTGTTCTTCTGTGAGCTCCTCATGTTAAGCTCCATGTTTCACTGTTACCTTTCACTCTCCATTTTGACTCTGTGAGCTTCTCACCATAGAGAAACTTCACAGCTCTCTGCAGCTGTGATGAGGCCCAGCAGTTCCCATCTAGTTTTCATAATCTCTTGACAACTCCAGCCTTATTTGCCAGTCTCCTGCAGGTTTGTGTCTTCCTGCACCATACCCTGCAGTGGCTGCTGCACTCCTGCTCTGCATGGCCCTGAGGCCTGTGAGCAGGGCTTTTCTCTGCCTCTTTGCTTTTCTTCTCCTTCTGGCATCTTTTGCTGTTCTCCTTGTATACGACTCATTATCCAAGTGACTTTCCTGCTCCCGTTAGAACTCCAAATATCATCTAACAAGGGACATGGTCTGGTCAGTCCTTGCCTCTGCATTCCAGAAGCTTCTCAGTAACTTCTCTCAGCTGTTGTGTCTCCCTCTGAACCGTGATTCCCCTGCAGCAGAAGATCTGGTTGTCCAGTGTGAAAAAATAATGCATGAAAATATGGGCATATCAACATGTTTCCTGGGGAGTCTTTCTGAAAGGTGCCTCCTTACTGACCAACACGGCTCCCTTAAAAAGAGCTTGTGTAAAATCTGTTCATTTAACAAAACCTGAGGCAGTATTTTTAGATTTAAAAATTTTTTTTGAAAGTAGTGCTTGAGAGAAGTAAATGAGTAAATTGAGTACTGTCAGGAAGACTGGTTTGATACCTTTCAGATGTGCCCCAGTCCAGTGTTGCTTACCCACCTGGCAAGCCTAAAAGGTAGAAGCAGTGTTCTGCAGGAGACAGAGGTATTTCAAGCATTTTGAGTCTCCAGCATCATACTTCAGTCTGTTGAGAATTTAAAAGCATGAAACGTATTTTCATTTGTAACACACTGTTGAGAGAAGACACGACTTATATTAACTATGAGCCAGAAATGGCAAATTACATATCCACAGCTATGATGAAGCTGTAAATAAGTCACCACGTTTGAAGTTTGGAGGGTGATTTATTAGTTGGCCATGGGAGGTGCAGTCCCTGGCACACTGCGACATAAAATGTCATGCATTGTCATCATGCATGCCCTGTTTAATTTAAAGTTCAGTCTTGTAAGGAAGCACCACTGAGATACAAAACTTTCTAAAACTTAGAAATTGACTGAAATTAGGTAATTAAAATTAAAATAGAATTAAACCCCAGAAATTCTGCTGTCACTGAGGTGTCAGAAGGAGTTACTGCACAACAGCAGAATTAAGTTTGCTCTGTTTCTCTTGTTCCCTGCTGGTGTTGCACCGACCAGAGGGTACATACAGTTTGCCCAGCCATGCATCTGGTGGGACAGGGGTTTCAGATCTCCACACCAAGCCAGGGCAGACATTTTGCTGCTTAGTACCCAGAAGGTGCCTGGCTGTGCAGGCACGTGACACTCTGCCTATTTTTGCAAGAGCAGCTGTGTCTCAGGAGGCAGATTCCTGCTCTCTCTGTCAGAGCAGCAATGTGCAGGCAGAGGATAGGAGCAAAAGGCTCTTTGTGGCAGCCTTCATTTTGTCCCAGGGGACCCTGAGGTGCAGTTGCTTCTTCCTTGAGTCTAAATTTAGCCCCTTTCTGCATATCCCTGAGCAGCAGGACTGTTTCTCCCTTTTGGTGTCACTGACTCTGGTTTCAGAGAGGTGACAAAAATAGTCCTGACTGGCATGCTGGGCCAGGCCTTTTGCAGTCACTATCTCTGCACTGATCCAGGACTATTTTAGGGGAGGGGACTGCTCCAAAATATTCCCAGAGCCCTCCTGCACCTGTCCCAGCAATGCTGGATTTACCCAGCAGACTGCTCCCTGCTGTGGAGTCTTAAAGCATCACAAGCCTCTCTCTTTTCTTTTGGGCTGTCACAGGTGTATGCCATGTTGAGAAATCCCAGACGTGACCCATTCCCTCTCCGAGAAGGATCTCCTGCCCATTGCAGCATGAGCAGCAAGGAGCTGGGAGCAGCTGGGCAGGGCCATCTCCAGCCCTGTCTGCTGCCCCATTCCTCCTGGGATGCAGCCAGCCCTAGCAGAGAAGGCGCTGTGGCTTGTCCAGAGGGCGCCACAAGCAGTGGGATGGGGGCTGGCAGGGAGCCCGCTGCGTCCAAAGCTCCAGCCTCCTGTCCATGGGGGCACCCCCCTCAGGAAAAGGCCATGGGCAAGCAGCTAAGATGACAATCTTGCATTACCGGCTGGACCTGTGGATTTGCACCTTTGAGTTGCAGGGAATAGGTCTGTTTTGTGGCCTCCTGCAGCCCAGAGAGATAAAGCACAGGGACTCCATCTGGCATGTTCTTTGCAATAGGGTTGAGCTAGACCAGCTGCCCTAAGCCTGCTCCTCCTTGCATCCCATATGTTCACTAAGTGCTGTCTCTACTTGCTCCCAGAGCTTTCCACCACCTCCTTTCCACCCTCTTGTAACTAATGTGCCATCTGCCTTGCCAACATGCACAACAGCAAGAGGTGTCTTGGTGGCAGGACTGATCCGGCCCAGCGCTGGGAGAAGCTTCTCTTGAGTGCTGGCAAACCTTCACCCCTTTTTGCAGCCTTCAGAGAGGTGAGGGTCAGGCTGTGCATGCCTTTCCGAGTGCTGGGCTATGAACAGCTGTGATCCTGCTCCAGTGTGCTGCTGGGCTTCCGTGGGTGCCGTGCTGCTGAAAGGGCTGAGCTCTGCAGCTGCCCATGGCCTCCCCCTTCACAGGGCAGCAGGACTCAGACCAAGCTGATGGAAAGGGATTCAGTTTCTCCTATGATTTTTCTCTTGTACTCCCTCTGTCCTTTCTACTTTTCAAATCTCACAGCATAGAAATGCATCTGCAAGGGTAGCTGTGGACTGGGTGCTGTAGCTTATACCGAGAGTGACCTCATTTTGCATTCATAGGAAAAGCTTGGATTCCCAAGCAGAAGCCGATGGATCCTGTTTTGGAAAGTGTGACTCTGGAGCCGGAACTGGAGGAAGCCCTTGCTAATGCCTCTGATGCAGAACTCTGTGACATTGCTGGTAAAATAATTTCTCAGTAATCAGGGGTGAATGTTGTTCAACTTCTAGGGGTTATTTTGTTCTTTTGTGGGAACTGAGCTATTGCACTTTTTGCTGTTTCTCTAAACACTGTCTGTTCTGACAGAATTCATTTATTTGTTAAAAAAAATTACTCTAAGCCTGTGTGATTTAATCAAGAGTGGGGACCAAAGATGAGGAAGAAGAAGGGTTTATGTATGGAACAGTGTGTGGTTTGATCTCTTCCTTTGTCTCTATCACTGACTGTTGCTAATTCCAGCCTGTACATTCAAGAGCAAAACTTTCTTCAAACCAAATCTTAGGAAACAATCAAGCGGACCCAGTGGATTTCTTGCGCAACCTGGTAAAGGATCTGCCAGGTTGTAGAAGTCTTTCAGTGGTCTCTCAGGCCTGGTCTTTGTTAAGGAGCTTTTTCAACACATTTTAAGCGGTGGGTTTGTTGTGATTTGTGTGGTTAGACAGTCAGATGACAATACTGGTATGTTGTTGAAGGCCACAGTGTGGACTTAGCTCTGTGCTTGGGATAGGGCCTGCCTTGGCCAAAGGAACACATGGACACTTCATGATGCCTTATGAAGCTCACATGTGCTCTGCTGGTCCAGCAGTCAGTGTATATTTCAGTGATACTGGCTTCTTCTTCCAGTTTTGTCTCTTTAGGTTTCCATACTCCCTAGCAGTGTCCTTGCTGGAAGCCTGTAAGACTTACAAAGTCTGTAGAGCAGTTGCACCAACTAGACATCTTCTACATAATAATACCATCTTCTGGCTTAGAAATGTGTTTCTGCAGTAAGGCTCCCAAACATATGTACCCTGGCCAAGCATTGCATCCCTGGATTTAACTTTTTTTGCTGTTGATTCTTGAGTCGTGTAAAGCTCTATCCTATAAAATCGGCCTTTCTAAGCTACAGATCTGTGTAGCAATTATTGTCCCATAGAAAAGCTCTTCAGGGCAGCTTGTTCTACAGTTGCTGGGAGCATACACTTAAGTGGGAGCAGGAATACTGATGTGATACAAACTGTTCTGGAATCTCAATATTGACAGTGACAGCCTTGCTCCTGCCTGCTTAGCAGGATTCATTTAGCAGGAGCTCATTTTGCTCCTGCCTGTTTAGCAGGGACCATTGTGAGCTGCGGTGTGTTGGATCCCTTCCTTGGCAAGGCCAGGAGTGGGGCTCCCAGTAGCCCTGGAAGGGCTCCCACGCCTTTGGTCAGGTGAGGGAGACAGAAATGGGGTGCCTTTGTTCGGCCTGAGTTCCTGTGGAGAACACACCATAAGCACCAGACTTAGAAAGAGTGGGTCCCTCTTGTCTAACAACACAAACTTGAGCCCCCAAAATGCATGGTCGTGACAGCAGATGCTTACCTCCCTCTGCAGTCCAGATACTCACACTCCTGGCTGCTGGAGAGATTTCATTGTCCAAATAAGCTGTGACTGGGGGATTGTCTGAGTTACCAAAATGCTGAGCCTGAAAATTCCTTTTCCAACCTGTGTTGCACCCATGAAAATTCCATCTGCAAGAAAATGACAGAGAAAAGGGTGAGCTAAAGTACAAACAATCACACTTGAAGCCCAGCCTCACTCAGACTTTCAGATGGAGACTGCTTGGCTCTGTGAGATCCAGTTGGTGATGTGCTGGTGGCCATGGGGAAGTTCACTGGGACACTTTGCTTCTGGCTGTCCAGTCTGTGCAACCCAGAGTCACGATGAGCTGTCACTATTGGAATTAAATCCCAATATTACCGGATGGAACGTGACATCACACTGCAGCATGTCACCTTAACAGATTCTATTCTTGTGCTAGGCTTCAAGGATACCTTTCTCCTGCAAATTCCAGCCCTTCTTGGCCAAAGCAACAGAACGTGGTGACACACTGGTGCCAGCCACGTCTAAAGAGTGCCTTTGTGGTGGCATGCTTGGATTTTAGGGAGAAATGTATTGTTTTCACAACTGTGTCTATCCAGAGATCAAGACTTGTTCAGATGTGTCTGTTTCAACAAATATTCATGTGTCTGCATTTTTCTTTAAAAAGTCATATAGCTTTTTTTAAAAAAAAGTTATTGATCAAAAATCAGTTTGTTTTCAACTTGATCTTTCTGTGCGTAGCAGGGTTACTTTTCAAAACAAACCCTTTGCTCAAAAGTTCCTAAGCCACTGATTTCTTGGATGTCATTTGCAGGAAGTTCACCAGAGCCCCCAGACATGGTTTAATTTGCATTAGCATATTGGCTTTGCAGTCTGGAGTCTGAGAGACACAAATTGGCTGAGTTTGGCTTTTAGGCTCTGACAGCATTTGAAGGTGTTCGTAGCACCACTCTCTACATTTTGACCAAGAGAGCTGAGCTTTAGCTTCTCGCAACGTCACCTTCCAAAGGTACAAGAGTACCAAGTGCAGCACTCCAGCCTGCTGTTGAGTGAAAACACAACGTGCACTGCTGTGCTGCAGGTTACAGTCACTCCCTTGCTGCCTTGGGGTCGGTTTGGCTCCATGTGGGGCACAGCTCTTCTCCAAAACGGGGCTGGGGAATTATGTGGCATGTGCCCAGTGAGCAAGGGTGATGAGGATGTGCAGGCTCCTGCTGCACTGGGCCTCTTTTACTAAAGCCTACCTAAGGCATTTTTCTGAGTTTTTTACTGTCTTCTTCCCATTATTTTTGTGTGATGCTGAGTCAGATAGGTTACTGGGAAGCTTTGAATGTTTGTTGTCCATGAGAGGATGTTCCTCTTCTCCTGTGGCTCAGGCTATACTGGAATAAAAAAGCAAGCACATTGGAGCACTGTTGTATATTTGGAGCACTGTTGTATATTATTGTCAGCTAAGGGGCTTTGTCCTCCCTTTGTATGTTTTTTATGCTTGCACAGGAAATGGTAGTGTGCTGTAGAGTCTTTTCCTGGCTCTGGAGCCTACAATAAGTCCTGTTCTCCTGTTTCTGTAGCCATCCTTGGCATGCACACCTTGATGAGTAACCAGCAGTACTATGAGGCACTGGGGAGCAGCACCATTGTGAACAAAGAAGGCCTCAACAGTAAGTGATTCACATTAGCAGTATTGGGCTTTGAAGCTGCCAGTGGAGGCAGTGATGATTATTTTTAGGCTGAAGGGTAGAGCTGTGCATGTCAGAGCAGCCTGTGATGGCTGGGGCCATCTCTGGTGCATCCCTGCCCTGTGCCAGCAGTGGGATCTCAGCCACCTCCCCGGTGCCACCCAAGGGACAGCCTTGTGCAGGCAGTGTGCCTTGTGTCACTCACATCTGGACACCAACAGCAGCAGGCACGGGCTGACCTGGGCTGCAGGGCCCCAGTGGAGTGGCTTCTCATCTCATGGCTGCTTGTCAGGTCATGCTTCCATCTGTCTTCTGGAAGAGGAGGAAAACACTCAAAGAAAAGGTAGTGCTACTCAGGCTGCTTCCATTTTCACATCTCACTTTTCACTCGCAGGTGTGATTAAGCCCACACAGTACAAACCAGTTCCTGATGAGGAGCCAAACTCAACGGATGTGGAGGAAACCCTGAAACGAATACAAAGCAATGATCCTGACCTGGAAGAAGTCAACCTTAACAATATTATGGTATTTGTTCCTTTCTACCCTCCTCTCCTAGTAACAAGACTCTGATGCCCAGAAGGCAGGCACTGTTTTGCTGCACAGAGCAGTATCATCACACTGAATGTAGCCAGACAAGAAACACCAGTGCTTCCTTTCTCCATTGTGGGCAGCAGAATGGATTGTTACCTGCTGTGGGACAAAGGCCTGGGGTTGGTAGCAGGAGGATCCCTCTAAGTGCCTGGAAAAACGGAGTTGTGTGAAGGGTGGTCTGGGGACACCCAAAACTGGCTGTCTGGTTAAAGCCATTTTAGGTTGCTTTAATGACTTAGGCATATTTGGGGGAGGGAATGTTGATGTGTATTATAAGATGGCGGGAGGAAAAAGCTTTCACAATCCAGATACTTGCCATAAAAATATGAAGAAGTCACCCTTGACGCAGGTGACTCTGTCTATCATCCAACCATCCCTTCTGTGGACTCTTTTGCTTCTTGTAGAAAGCAAGTCAGGACATAGCACCACTTCTTATGTTGCCTTTGGGACACATACATACACTAAAAAATACAGCTTCTATTTTAAGGGGTCTCTTAAATTATGACATAGCTAAACAGCAAGAACACGGTTAACTGCACATGCACATCAAAGACATTTTTGCTGTGCTATCCACACCTTTCTAAAACAGAAATGTTTTTATTTTGTTTTTACTATTTGATTTGGGCTAGTGACCTCATCCCTTGAGGACATAGGGCTGAGGATTGGGCAGGCAGGCACTGTTTTTGTGTGTTGAACTCATGACTTTGGGATGGGGTTTGGAGAACTAGGGAGTGACAGTGGAGATGCTGTGCTTCTGGGTGCTGTATTATGGCTCTGTAGATGACTTTGAGTATAGATGATTCCACATGGTGGGATCAAATGGTGTGGCAAGAAATCCAAGGTGAGGATGCCACTTACAATTTTAGTGAAAATTTGAACATCTGAAAGGGGTATCTAAAGTTCTTCTTCATAAGTGAAAAATACTGATTTTGAAGGAACTCAGAAAAAGCAGCATGGATTTTTTTCTGGGCTGAGACATAGCCTGTAAGGTGTTGTATAAAGCAGTCAGAGGTGTCTGTGATTTGTGTTATGAGGAGATAATTTCAGGCCTTTCTGGATCAGTTCTTGTAGGTGGAAATTTTCTGAACGTGACATGAATGTTTCTCAGTGCTGCCATTCCTACCAGAGAGCACAGGAGCAGTGCTCTGTAGGCTCACGGATCCTGGTTACAGGCATCCCCACAATGCCCATGTTCCTAGGTAGCTGAGTTTCTGGGCAACTAAAGAGCAGAGATGTGGCTCAAATCAGGTCAGTGAGCTTTTAGCAGAGCACAAAATAGGATGAAGACATTGCCATGCTCCTTAGAACATGCTGGTTAAAAGCAAGAGTGAAAACTTGTGAAAACATTTTTCAACCCCTTCCCGAATTACTTCAGTGCATTTGGTGATTTGACCTTGATGAGAATCTTTTACATGTATTGCATATTCATTGCATACAGATGATGGCCTAACACATGATTTCTGCGTTTCTTGTCACAGAATATTCCTATACCAACTCTAAAAGCTTTTGCAGAAGCGCTGAAAAACAACGCATATGTGAAGAAGTTCAGCATAGTTGGGACCCGGAGCAACGACCCTGTTGCTTTTGTAAGTACTGCGAGCTCATTATCCCAGTGCTGTGACAGGAACTGTTCCCAGGCAAGGTATTTTTGGCCTTATTGACTGACTGCTTCTGCACCTTGTGTTGTGTTTGGCACATTCCACACCTCTGGCTGTTTGCTAGTAATTCAGTTTCAGGAGCATTAGCCAGCAACAGACAGGCTTTGGTTCCTTCACTTCATTTTTCATCTATGGAGGTTTCAGTCCTTTAACCATGCAGTCCTGTATTTCTCCTCTAGGATCTCCTGGAAAAGGAGCATAAGACAACAACTGATGTCCTCGTGGCATCTTCTAAAAGCAGTTTGTCTCTGGAGATTTGTTTCTGTTGGTACAAAGGTGTGCACACCTGCTGCTCCCCTCACACACGTCTGTTCCAGCTGTCTCTCATGTGTTCTTTGCACAGATGTGTGCAGAAGCAGGACTCTGCATCCCCTAATGTGTGGCCTCTGTAGGTGATAAGGGGTCTTTCTGGCTGCTGTGAGTGATCTTAAATATCAGTGGGGACACAGGGAGGAGCCAGTCATTCTGCCTGGCCTTCCTGCTGCCTTGCGGGCTGCATCTTTGCATCCTTCTCCAGCACCATTGCAGTCAGTTTTTGCTCTTGGTCATCCAGGTTACCCCTGCCTACCTCCACACACACACACACACACACACACACCAGTTTCCTGCTAGAGAAAGAAATTCTCTGGAGGGCAATACTGCTCCTAAATGAGTTCAGGCACTCTGGACTGGGGAGACTGCCTGTGCAGGCAGGACAGGTGCTGTGTCAGAGCTTGAGGGTGCTGTGCTGGGCTGGGGAAGCTGTGGGGCTAAGTGCTGTGGGTGCAGATTAGCCCTGCCACGTGGGCATCACCTTCTGGTCCTTCAGCTTCACGTAGGTGAAACCTCCCTTGCAGTTTATTTGAAGTGACATGATCTGATCAGGTCTGGGGTGTTACGAGCATTCCAGCCATTTCTGGTCTTACCCACTAAGGAAGCAAAAATGATTAATATGGCTGCTTGGGAGAACACTTTGGATGTGGAGATCCCTTGTTCAAGACAGATGCTCCTCTCTCTGCATGTTTTAATGGGAAGCATCTCAACCCTGTGCAGTTCAGAGAGGGCCAATGCTGGTCAGCATCCTTGTCATACCATGCTGGCTTGAGAGGAGGGACAGATGAAGCTGTCACTGGGCAGCTGCAAGGTATGGACTGTCACCTTTTGGGGTAGCCCCAAGTGCTGTCCATGCGAGGTTTTGCTGTGGCCTCCAGCAGGCCCATATTCAAGCATCCCCCTGCAGCAGGAGGGAGCCCCCTTCACTCCACAGAGAGCACTTCCACCTGGTGGCAGTGAAACTGCGCAGCGTGTAGGATGCTCCAGGAGTACTCTGGAGTTGAGGGGGGCTGAAGCTCTGCTGCCCTGTGATGCTCTGCCCCTCCTGTCTGACTGCCAGTTCCTCCTGCCCACTTCTGTCCACAGGCCCTGGCAGAAATGTTGAAGGTCAATAGCACACTGAAGAGCCTGAATGTGGAGTCAAACTTCATTTCTGGGTCTGGGATCCTGGCTATCGTCGAAGCGCTCGAGGGCAACACGTCGCTCGTGGAGCTGCGCATCGACAACCAGGTGAAGCGAGCATGGGTGGCAGCTCTGCTCCGGGGAGCCTGACACAGTGTGTGTGTGACACAGAGCCTGGGGCAAGCACAGCTCCCTGAGAAACCCACAGCTTGAGGCAGCTGTGCTATGGGCAACTCAGAGACAGCTGACTGATTGAGAGACCAGAATCCTGGTTTCTACACATGTCCAGCAGCTGCTAATCTGTCCAAGAAATAAAGTCTTTGGGCAAAAGGACTTGTGGGAATGTCTGCTGGAGGAGCTGGAGCCTCTCAGTTGTAGCATGTGTACAGGAACAGGCCAGCAGCCTGTTTTACCAGCTCCAAGTCAGAAATGGACACAAGTCCAGAGAAAGATCTGCAATCTCCACCCCTTCCCTCTAAGTGCTTGCTCCGAATCACCCTCTAGCCTGAACTGTTTGCTTTTCTGTTTTCTGTTTTCAAAAGAGTCAGCCCTTGGGCAACAAAGTAGAAATGGAAATCGCAAATATATTGGAAAAGAACACCTCCCTACTGAAATTCGGGTACCATTTCACTCAGCAAGGTCCCCGGCTTCGCGCCTCCAATGCCATGATGAGTAACAACGACCTGGGTGAGTCAGGCTGGCTGAAAGCTGGGAAGCATGGGAGGGTCCTGCAGGCAATTCCTGGTGGGATTAGTGCAGAACTGCTCATACTAAAGATACATATGAATTAGACTGTGCCTCTTGAAGGGCCTGATGGTGCTTTGCCCCTCAAGGAGGAGGGCAGCCTTCACCAGCTGGTTTCTTACTGCGGCTGCTGTCAGCCAGACAGTGTTTCTTGCAGTTACAGTGGGTATTGTTGGGAAAGAACAAGGCCTGCTGATGTGGTTCAGTAGGGCTTGTGATACAGCGTGCGGCACATGGGCTACGAGCTTCTAGCATTTGTGATTCCTGCCAACTGCTTGTCTTCCTCCAGCTTCATTCCCACTTTAACAAGGAGATGAAAAATAGTAGAGTCGAACTTGCACAGCAGTTAAAGTTTGGCCCATCCCCCTCAGCAAAACAAACTGCAACTGCTTCTAGGGATATGTGGGAAACCACATTGCTTTGAGTTATCTGTGTACCCTCAATGAAATGATTAGACGTGCTTGTGAAGCAAAATGTGGGCAAGTCTTCAAACTGCCATTTCAGCCAAAGCACGTGGCAGAGCCTTTCCATCACTTGGCCACAAGCTGCTGTAGAGCACTGGAAACCAGGCCAGCAGTGCTGAATGCAGCTAACACACCCACCACGCTGTACACAGCAGCTGTCATATCAGGCACATGATAAATTTGTTGTGTTTCAAAAACAAGTGGAAAAAATCAATCATGCTTCAGCTGGTACTCTGCTCCTAAGAAGCACAGCCAAGCTATGTGCCAGTTCTTCAAGGATCATACAAAGCACTCAGTACCTGGTCACTCCAGCACTGCACTGGGAAAGGCTTGCTATTTTGTCCTTTGCAACAGAGCATGATTTTTAATGACTCTGCAGCACCTGGCATGCAAAATAATCACCTCCAAGATTTACAGTCTAGTATTTTGATTGTTCCTGCTGTTAAGAGGACAAATTCACAACTTGTCTTCCACATAAGAGTTGTGTATTTTACCTCCTTGTCCACTTAAGATCTGCATTTTTTGTCTGATTTGGTTCTTGTTTGCAGCTGGTATTCATCAGTCTGATGGTCTCTGGCGGTAGCATCTCAGCTGTACACCTGGACAATGTATAAGTAAAAAAACCCTTTATTTTCCTCCCTGTCAGCAATAGCTCTCTGCTTGTGCTCCACTCCAGTGCTCTTGCCTATCAAGTGATGCTACCAGAACATGGTTTTGGTCTCATACCTTCTGCTCTCTAAGGTGCTGTGTGTGAACCGACTGTGAAGGCTTTTACGTTCATTTTTATCAGCTAACTTCTGCATCCTCCTTACGTTCTGGGGTTTTTTTCCACGCCTTTCTTGGAGAGTCACGAGTGTAGGTGTCAAGAGGCATAAATCAACTTTTGGCCAAGTTAACCATCATCAGAGGACTGGAGCCCAATGGCTTAGGATAAGAGGAGATTTTTTAAATTGTTTTTTTTTTTAATTGAAAAGGCAGATTTTTAATTTGAAAAACCAGCAAAGGAGAAACTGTGACATCTGTTTCCTGCTGTCTTTCCATCAGTCAGATGATGAACTGGCTGAAGTCCAATTACAAAGACAAACTGTGAAATATCATTGACTACAAAATAAGGGAGGTAAGGTTGAAAGTAGCTGCTGGCCTTAAAAGTGCATAGGGAGAAAAACCTCATCTTCCTTGATTTTACTGTGTAAGGCTGTGCCTGCTGCTTAAGGTGGGAATTCAGAAGCTGATGCTATCCTGTTTCTTTCCCGGCAGAAAGTACATCTTTCAGCTCCTTTCTATGGCTGTTAGGGCAAGCCTGCCATCCACATTATCCCGCTGCCATGACTGACTCCTCTTTCTCTTCTTTTTCAGTGAGGAAGAGAAGACTTGCAGAGGTGAATGGGCCTATTTTTCCCAAGTGCAGAACTGGAGTGTAGTCCCTGGCCATGGAGGTCATTCCCAGTGACCTGTGCTACACTGTGGAAATCTAAAGGCAATAAGTGCCTTGACAGAGTATTTGTGGTGCCTCTGTTCTGTTTAATGCACTAACAGTTGAAACGAAATAGTGGCTGTAGTTTTTATGAAGATTTTATCCAGTAGGACTGTTGATGTTTTCTGCAGAGTTGGAAACTATTCAAGCCAACTTGTCAATTTTATGCAACCTCAGTTTAGAGTACAATCCAGTGTTAAAGGGGATTAATTTTTCTATAAAATTCCTGCACGGTGTTTCATAGTTAGAATGTGGTATGCATGAATGAAAGATAAAATTGTTTCACACAAATTATAGAAGTATTAAAAAAATACTTTATTTTATTTTATTTTTCAAAGTTGATCTCAAGTAACTACAGAGGAATAACTAGTTTAACAAGCACTTCTAACATCTGGAGACATGGCTAATTTCAAGAATTGTGAGTTACAATTTTTGCCAACATTTGCTGAATCATTTGAGATGCTGTGTCAAATGCATCCCAGTGTTTCTTACAAAAAAACTGATCTCCACCCCCGACTAAATGGAATTTAAGGCCACCAAATATAAAACAGAGTCTCAAAAATCAAGTGGTTTAGATGGGTGAATATCCTTCAATCCCATGCACATGTGAAGACAACACTCAATCTTAGAGACGGCCAAACTAATCAGCAAATGACAACCTTCTCTTCTATTCCTCACTCCCTTCAGTTTCCTGGTGTTAAAAGTGTTTGTCCAGATACTGCACACAGGTCACAATCTCTCCCTTTGCTGTTTTGTCTAGATAACCATGTCCATTAACTAAATTTTGTTCTGCTAGGAGTTATTTCTCTTACTGCTGTCCCTTATGTCCACATAAATGCAAGAATAAATGCTGTGCCCTAAAAAAGCTGTGAAGTGAAATACCCCAAATCTGAACTTACACTACGTATGATCTCACAGCTGTCAGTGTACACTCATCATTCAGCCTGGGAGGAATTCCCCACAGGCTTGTGGATCTCCCAGACCTGCAGCAGACTGGACCCAGCACATCCAAACCTCCCACTGTTAATGTTGGTGGGATCCTGCTCAGTAAGAAGTCTCCACGGAAGAAGCACTGCTGTACTGAAACCTTAATCTTGGGCAGATGACACGTCCTAGAAAATGTTCTCTCTTGCTAAAAATCTACCTTTAAATGTCTGTTAGAGAGTGAAGTTTTTCAGCCTTTTACATACGTTCTGGCAAAAGTCCCAGAGATTTCTCCAGAGCTTGTGCACAAACACTGCTGATGATTTAGCCCTGACCAGCAAAGCAGAGGAACACTGTTCAGCAATGTGGGAAACATACTTGTTGCTCTCCAAATCTTAATAAATGTGCCCATGGTGTCATATAAAACCCTTCACCATAGCTTGTTTCCTCCACTGTGCAAGTTCTGTATCAGAAAATGAATGTGGAATAAAAATGCTTGAAAACATATTAAAATGAAAAAAAACTGGCAGACTTAAAAAACTACCTCCTTCTATGTGCACTGTGAAGACTTTGAAATGACCAACTGAATCATCAAATTAGAGCCACACACTTTCAGCTAAGCCATGTACTTGGATCTGCATGACACAGGCTCAGCTCTTCCCTTGGTTTCTGAAGGTAAATGAATCTTATCCTGGAAAGCCCTGGTGGTACTGAGAAGCACAGACATGCAAGGAGATTAATCTCTTACATTAAGGGAGAGACCAAGGGTCACTACCACACGGATACTGCTACCGCCCTTAAAAAAAAGATAAGAACTTAGTCTGTGTTTCACTGTAGCAGCATCCACATTAACCTTGCAGCCCAAAGGTCTATTAAGCTGTCAGGATCATCCCAGGTTCTTTGGCTGATCCTCACAGAGCTGTTTTGCTGCAGGACGCATCTGACAGCTGAGGGTGGTGCAGCAGAGACAGGCAGCGATGAGGCATCAGGCCGTGTGTAAGCTGTGCAGCAATGGACCTACAAAATGGTGATACTTAGGAGCAAATGTATCCCTGTTTGCAAATCTGGCCCAGCAGCTCCCTGGGAAAAGGGAGGAAAAGCCATCTGGTGACTTCAGCATCTGGGAGTCACAGCCCATCCTGCTGAAAACCCTTCCCTCTCCTGGAGCACGTGCCTTCTCCTGGAGCACATGTGCCTTCTCCTGGAGCACATGTGCCTTCTCTCAGGCATTACCACTGGATGCCAACACATAGCTTTTCACATGCCAAGTTCTTATTTGTACTAATCTGACAAAAAAAACCCCCAGAAAACAGGATAGAGAGCCCCTTATGGGCTAACTTGCAAGAAGCAGGCTAAAACAGTCTCTTATCCCCTTCTCTGCTCCCTGCAGCAGAGAGAACATGGCTTTTTGGGACTCCATCTGTACATCTCAAATCCTTCTCCTCCCTTACCTTAGTGCAGCAAGGACAAGGAGAGGCCTCATGGCTCCCCTGTGCCTTTGAGGTAGAATCTCCAGCTGCGAGGAGCTCTCAGAATTGTACCTTGTAGCGAGGTCTACCATGTGGCAGACTAGCTAGTTTCAGTGTTTATCTCTGCAGAATTAAGCACCTCCAACATAGTACGTGAAGTGTATTTGTGCAGTACTTAAAAAATTACATTGGAAGCACTAGAAGTTATTTACCATAGACGCTTCAGAAATTTACATACAAAATAAAGTTGTTGCCATAACAAGTGATACAGAAACAGCATTACAAATTGATTACAGTGTTCCAGACCTGCTGATAGACTGAATTACAGAATTGTGTTCTTTTTAGCCTAACACAGGAAGATCACGGGGCACTCCCCCATCAGTACTTTAGACCAGACCTGCAAGTAGAGCTTGCATGTTCCTTCCCAAATACTCCAGTCCTCAAAACCACAGAGGTTATCCAGCCAACAGGGACTGGGAAGCCAGGGAGACATGGGCACTGCTCAGACTCCTGCTGAAGGTGCCTACTGATGGGAATTACCTAATTTCTTCTCAAGGATGGGTTGTGCACAGGTATACTATTAAATAGTATCCTAGAAAGATTGCCAAAGCTCCTAAGCTCCAAGGTTTTGCCTTGTTAATGGAATTGTTATGAGGACAGCTGGTAAACCATTGATTTCACGGTAGCAATACTGGAAGCAAGAAGAAATATTTGTCATGGCTTTAATGGAACCAATGCCCATGTATTTAATTTGCTAGTCAAGCCAACAATGAGGCCTTGCTGAATTAATAGCACCATGGGAGAAAGGTACAATCTCTATGAAAATAACATAGCCCTGACATTAAGCAACTGCAGAAACCTAAGAAACTATTTTCTTGCTTTTAAAAACATTTGCCAGTTAAAAACCCCAAACCTAGGGACTCTGATATCCTTATGACTTACTGTTTAGTTCCCAGAATGACAGTAAATTTTAAAGACATTTTTCAGTCAAGACACATCTTCCATGCTATTAATAAATCCTTTCTGTACATTCTACAGCATCAAGCACACAATACAGCACATGGAGCAGTATTTTAAGCTCATCTGCTGTAGGTCCCTTCAAAGACAATTTCTCCATGAACAAGTGCTGGAAATTGCATAAACATCCTGCAGCTTTTAAAAAACCCAACTGATGTTTAAAAAGCACAAATGCTTCCCAGAACTTTAACTATTTAACCTGGATAAAGGATCTTGCAGTCTTTTCATAGCTGTTGCTGCCATTTATGCAGACATGCATCACTTCCAGTGCCATGATGCTGGTATTTTGACAGTCTCTGTGCTCCCCTCTTTGTGTGGTTGTTTCAACATGCTTCAAGCTGTTAGGTGTTTTTAGTGCAAGCAGAGCTGAGCCCTGCCTATTTCATACACTGACAAGCTGAGGGGAAAAAACAGTTCCCAGGGAGACTGAGCACTGGAAAGAAGATTAGGTTTGCTGTTCATCCTACTGGTCACACAAGTATGGCTAGGCAAACAGTGTCTCTAGGCCTTTGCTCCAGCTCCTTATGCTGCCTTCAGACAGTTTTACAGGAGTTAAGCCAGTAATTTCAGGTAACCTTACCTTGCTTCTCACTGCTATAAAGCAAGAGATGCAGGTCAATGGCGTGCATGTGGACTTATCTTCAGGATCTAATCTGGTCTCACACCCACACCAAATTGATAAATCTGCTGTTTGTACACCTTACTACAAGCTACTGAAGCAGATGCATGGTCCTTGGAGAGGTCAGATAGGTTGATCTCCATGCAGGAAGAAAAAAATGCAATTGTTCTTGAATTCCTTCAGTTTCTTTTGAACTGCGAGCAGCTCTGTCACACTGCAGATACTCTGCTTCAAAATCCCCATGGCAAAGGCCACACTACAAGACTGTACCCAGAGAGAGGAATCCTGTAGTGCTGGTGATGAATTGGGCACTCTGGTAATTTACGGGCAAGTAATGGATGGTTTTCAGGGCATATTCTATGTTTAAAGGTAGCATATGAACGAGACTTTCCAAGCTGACATATTTTCATAATTTCCAAACCTAACTGGTTAATGGATAGAGATCTGGTTACAGAAGCCCTTTACATGAGCACGTGCCACATTAACCAGTGAAACAGCTTAATCTTTTCCTGTGTCCAGCATCCTTGGTGAGACAGGTTCAATGGGCACCCTTGGCCGTCTCCTTGTACATTCACATTCCTCCTTAAGTACCTGTTCTGAAGCCCTTGAAGTCACCTTGAGCTCCTTCTCTTGACAAACAGGACAGCAAGCTGTAAGACCTTTGTTGCAACAACTTGGACATGTCAGGACAAGCTGCCGGCAGTGCTGACTGGAACAAAGTTTATACTGGTCCCACAGCACCCCACAGTATCTGCATGCTGGAGGGAGGAGGAAAAGAAAAGGTTAACACCCACACTGCTCTGGCTGCTCCCTTGCAGAGGGCTTGCCAAGGCACCCTGGGGCTGCCAGCTCTCATTTAAGAGGCTACTGTCTTGCAGGTTTTTAATTCCTGTTTAGCTTGATCTTCTAGAATCTAGTTCAGTTTAGAACATCTTTTTTGACACACTTAAGACTGCTTTCCCTCTGGAAAAGAAGGGAGTTGCTCACTAGTGCTTTCTCTAGTTCTGAATAGACAGATATAGAGATTCTTACTGACAAGAGAAGAAGAAAGACATGCAGGTGGCAACTAAGCCAGTATGCAGGAATGTCACCTGCAGAGGAAGGGGATGCCATGGAACTTCCTTCCATCTATAAATAATGGCTTGTGCAGGCAGGGTGCCATTTGCAGTCCTGGTAGAGTCCTTCCAGAACATTATGGGTTTTAACTCTTTAACTGAAAGCTACAGCCCAGTTTTAGCTGTACCAAGAAGGTGCATATCACAGCACTTCCCCTTGAAACTTCCGTAGGGATGGCTGTGATGTATCCAGAGTATGTTCTGTTTCCATACCAAGTCAGGCCCCTTCAAGACGTATAGAGTAAATGCAGGGGAGGAATGGGAGTAAGGCTCGAAAAGTTACCAACTCAGAAAAAAAACCAGCACTGCTTCCTTAAAAAAAGGGGCTGGAGCCAAATTCCAGCTACTTGTATCTGGCAACTGATAGCAAAATAAGAGATTACTTAATTTGCAGTAATTGAAAAGCAATCCCAGCCAGAAGATCGATCAGGCAATGGTTTCAACAGCTTCAACTAGAGGCCACTGAAATTGCATGGATATAGAATTTCTTAAACATGAAAATAACAAATTGCTATAGAGCATAGGTGCCACTACTCTCCCAATACCTGGAAGCCTTTGTTGATATTCTGTGAGACTGCTGAAGCAGAGGGCTGCTGGTAGCAGGAGAACTATTCAAGACTTTGGTCACTTGCCCAACCACAGTCTAGTCAGCACTGTGGGCAACCAGGTGGTAACAATGGCTGTAGTGCTGGACATCTGTCTCCATAGGTGCAGATGGCTCATAACAGAGCTGCTCTGCAGGGGATACTTCCTTCTACTGCTCCAGTTTTAGTGAACTCTTGTTAGTGACCCCTTTTCCTCTCGTTCCTGTTTCACATGTTAAAGCACATGTAAAGCACACGTACATGTTTACATCTAGTGCTGGCAGTCATCAGGAGAAGTGACAGCACTACGAGATCAAACCAAGTATGAGGAAGAACTACACAGGCCAGTTTGCCTGTCCCTACCCTGCACACCTCTGGAAATGATTGCAATAGCTTCCCAGCCTTCTGCACTTACATTATCTAGTCCTACCTGAGATGATATCTTCATTGGAACAAATGGCGTAACGATCATCAAATACAAACAGCTTCCCCCTGTAGAATCCATCTGGAAACTCTTCTAGGTACTTGTGAATTCCACCTTTTAGCTGGTAAACCTCTCTGCACACTGCCTGTTTAAAGCATATTAGCAGAAAAACTGAAGGAGACCACAGCAGTGGTGGTGTGCCAGAGTTCCCAAAGCAAATGCTGTAAATGCCAGGGGTCAGTGAGAAGCAGAAGCCCCTCAGTGACCATCAGATGGCACCACGTGCAGCCATGGCTTTAGGCAGTGCCACCAGGGAGTACAGGGCAGCTCCACAATGCTGGCTTACTGAACGAACCCAACTCTTCATTTAATGTTACACTCAAAAGAAGCTGGTAGCCTCCTCACTAGAGGAAGGTCTGCTGTATCACAGATCAAATGCTTTTCAATCTCCATGAACTGCTGCTTTTTATTCAGTATTTATTTAGTTAACAGTTAGCAGAAGCAGAATTTCGCAGGGTTCACATTGATGCAGCTGAAAAAAGAACCCCAAGGTTTGAATCTCTGGAGAACCTTTGTGTTGTTTCTTTGATCCCTAGGAGAAGGATCCAGGAGAAGAGTGGGATGGAAATTTTAGAACACAATTAGAACAATGCACTGTGCTGGATTTAGTTCTGGGAAAAGCACTGACTGGCTAATTTTCACCCCTGTGAGATGCTCAAGCTGTGCAGTAATGACCACAGAGCATAACCTAGACAGTCTGTGGAAACACTGCAGGGTATTTTCAAGCCCTCCTAAAACAGTCCTACAAATATCTCTTCTCAGGAAATGGGTTATATAATTATTTTCACTGCTGTGACACTAGTCCACACAGGTCATACTGAGCCACACTCAACTATCCAGGTCCTTGACTGACAGCGTGAGACAAGCACATGTCAGAGGCATTTATCTCCCCACCTGAGCATTCTGCAGTTTGTGAACAGTAAAACTTCACCAGCAAGACAAAAGACAGGTGCCCTTAAAGCAGCCCCAACTCCCCAATACCTGTGCCCTCAGAATGACATCTTACCTTGCTCCTGAGGTAAGCAGAGCCTCTTTCACAGCGAATCCCTCCTGTGCAGTACATTAGGACACGCTTGTCTTTAAAAAGCTCCAGGTTTTCATCTACATAGCTTGGAAAATAGCTGAACTTCCTGATATCTGGAGCCAGACAGCCCTGGAAATGCCCCTGCAATTACAACAGATGGCCATGCAAGTGGTAACAAGCACTGGTAAGGTCCGTGCCTCAAACCAAAAGAAGTAACAAACCTTTGGGCTGGAATATTCAGCTCACTGCAGCTGCTTTAGGCAGCTCCTCAGCTGAATTTATGCATCAAAACATATGTTAAAATCTGTAGGAGGATTCTGGACACAGCAAGTCTCCTCATCAAAAGAAGAGAGAGCTAAGCCGAACTTTCAGAGAGAAGACAAACCACAACAGCGCATGAGGGGTGGTGGTTGTGACAGCAGGATGCCCCTTTCTTTTTGACAGATGGGACAAGACAAAAATTGCTAAAATGCATCCCTACAAATTAAGCTACTTCAAACATTCGTTTTCATGTTGTATGGACCTCTTTGCTTTTACTTTCTGCCCCACACTGTATTAAGCACTTGGCCAGGCAGGCTCCATCCTGAGTTGCTGGGCAGGTCCTCTACTGCTTGTATCTAATATTCATTACTAAACTGCACTCTGTACACATTACAGTCAAGCTGGAGAATGTAATCTCTTCTACAGAAAGGTTACAGCCTCACAGTTGTAAAATACTACACTCCAGCACCTGTAAAGAAGCAGGCAAGCAGCACTTACTATTTTACTTTCATAGAAGTTCCGACAGTCCAGCAAGATGGTATCACTTTGTCCTTGAGTGGCCTGAGACAAATACTGTTCTACTTCTCTATGAAATTCCTGAGGGGATAAATGGATTCCTTTAACAAAACAAAACAAACAAACAAAAAAAAAAGGAGAAAAAAAAAGGGGGGGGGAAAGAGAAGTGAGAAGCAGAACTATGAAACAATGTCACAAATGAGATCACTGATCCAGATTCTCCTCAGATTTCCAAACAAAACTTTTTTGTAATTATTCACAGACTTTTCATCCCAACTCAATCAGCCAAGTTTATCCATCTTTGGCTTTCTACTGGCAAATGGAAGTTCTTCTGTTGTCCCCTACAATGGAAGAAGCAGCAGACAGCTACTTATCTCTATGATTTTTTGTCATCCCCCTGGCTACTCTTACAGCTGCAGAAGAGGGAGTGACATGTGCCACTTCTTTTTGCTCACTTCGAGGTGCAGAAATGCAATTTTTAGTAAACTCTTCTTGATAACAATAGAAAGTGTCCATAAACATGTATTACTTTCAGCACACTTTACATAAAGTTTCTCCATTTTCAGGGCTTAGAACTCTTAATCCACTGAAAAACTAAAAAGCTCAACCAGCAAAATCCTTTACTTTATTAAAAAACACCCCTACAAGCAGCCTGCCAGAGTAATAGGAACCATCTCCATGAAATGCTAGAAAAAGAGCAGGAAAAAGGGCAAAAAAAGAAAGAAATAGCCAAACACACAGCCCACAAACTACTAAAAAATGGGAACAAAAAATAATCCTCTTCCAAATCCACAAAAAGATGCTGTAGAAGTTTGACACCAACAAAACCTCTTGGTGGAAAAAAAAGCCCAAAGCTCCTCTGTTAATTGCTATTTGCTGCGCTCCTTTTACCACCTATGTAAGCATCCTTAAAGCAAATCCACAGCCAGAACACCTTATCAGGCGTAATCCACACTAAGCAGCTACAGTTAGCACAAAGCAAATGCAGCCAGATGGAGTTCATGCAGAACTTGGATCTGCTCAGTCCAAAAGGCAGGAGAATGGCTGTTGGCACCAAAACCAGTGAAGCCAAGTCAGCAGCCCCTACTGCTCCATGTCATTGGAACTCTCCCACAAAACCTGAAGCTAATTCCGAGGTTTTCTGAGGCAACTATACACCTGGCTAGCCAAAATCTAGGCCAGCAAATTCTCTGCACCAGTAGCTTTCAACTACCAGTAAGATATCAATTTCTGTATCTATTTCTCCTGTGTCCTGGTGATTGTGCAAACGGAAGTATTTTTGATGAAGGATTTTACTCCTCACTCATCTCTCACCTGGGTGAGAGGCTTTATTTTTTTTTTTTTAATTACATAAACTTACCAGTTTCCTTATAGGACACTATTTTTGGATCAATGCCCATAGGTACAATTTCTTTGAATACTCCAACTCGAAGGTCTGGGAAACAGTGAGCTCCTCCTGCACTGCTCTAGGAAATCAAACACAAAAAAACAATTCACCAAAATTTTCCAGGTGTCAAAATTAAAATTACCCACTCACCTTAATTCTACAGATCATTAGAATATGAAAATATTGTTGTGGCTGAGGGAAAGAAGTGTCTTTCCTGCTGAAATCCTCACTCTAAATCCTGAAGTTAAGGCAGTGGACCCCTAACATCACCTGGAAGTCTTAGGCCCAATGACTGCAGGTGAGACAGACAGCATTGGTTGGAAGTGCAGGGATGTAGACCAAACCTTAGTCAGCAACATGTTACTAGCACTTATTGTGAGAAAGTTGAGGCCCCTACAAAAACATACTGATCCTGGCAGGAATATTAAATAGTGTCCTCCAGTAATGGATCCTGTTGCCACCTGCAGGCCCTGATGCTCTCCGTCCCTCTGGCAGAGGACACAAGCACAGCTGTGCCTGCAGTCGTGCTGTGTGAGAGGGGAGCTGCAGTGTTCACACGTGTGTGACAGACATGTAAGGAAGGTCAGCCAGGCACAAGATTTCTTAACAGTGGAGGCTGGCACCTCCCTCTCCCCTCAAACTCAAGTGTGGGATTTCCCCTTCAGAAGTCCTGGTATGCTCTTTATTGGTAGGCATCCCTATTGCAGGCTACAGGGAGAGAGAATTTCTGCAGGGCTGAGCCTCAAACAAGGCTCAGGCATCATCAAGTAAATAAACACTCAAGGAAAAGTGCAGCTGTGCAGCAGTGCTCAAACTATTATAGAAATCAACCACAGGAAGTGTAGTGGCCACTGGGTATGTTTATAGCCCCAAGCACGGTTGTCACTCCTCTATCCCATGTCTTCATGGCACAACAACCTGAAAGCCTCACTCACTCAGGCATACAACATTCAGAAGGAACTGTGAGACAGCAAACAGAGTATTCCACTACTGCATGAACACTGATGCCCAGAGAGATCATGCAAGGTTGAAGGTTTTGCCAAGGTCTGGTAAAATTCCATCCCTGGTTTTTTTTTTGTATCTACATAGGACTGTGACTAACACAACTCCTCTTGAAATTCAGCCAAGCATAACAGACACTTTTAAACCTAAGACTGAATCATCACTGCAGCTCAGCATGGAATTTGAGTTTTGCAAATTTCACTAACTCCTTTGATCTAGTTGTTTATGAAAAAATAATAGCATTCCCTGCAAATAAAACTGTGGAGAAGAGCTGCTGCTTTCCTTCCTTGCAGAGAAACAGAAGCTACAATGGTTGGCAGCCAAAGCCTACCAAAATGCCACACAGTGCACCAGCCACTGCTGCCCTCATCATCTGAGGACAGCAATCAGTACATATGCTTCAGCCAGGCACTAAGTGGAGTAGGAAGAAATCTCTTGAAAGTCCCTGTGTGTTTTCTCTGGACGATACCCAATCCATGGAACTGACAGTGCACCTATTTGGACACCAAAACTTTCATGAACCTAAGCCAGTAGTACTGCTTCCAGTCAAAGCAGGGTGAAGAGGACAGTGTGCAAACACTTTGCTGGGCTAAGTGTATGCCACGATGCCTGCCCAGTCTGGAGTAAATGCTTGCTGCAGAATGGGGCTTAGGCACAATCCCTCACTCACCTGTAGTGGGGGGCTTTGCAGCTGCACCCAGAGCTGCCAAAGCTTGTAGCAGCTGCTAACACTGCCCATGGAAACTCCCAATTCTGGTAAAAACCAGCACAGATTATGGTTAAGATCCACCTACTCAGGTAAGTGGTGGGGGAGCAGAACTGGCAGAAGTAATACTAAGAAAGGGAAGAAAGGCTCTACTTATTTCTTGAAAATTAAATTACCTGCATTAACAATGTCTATGTAAAAATTGTTTTTTCATACCTTGAAATCCTCTTGACACAAAATGTTTTTGAACAAAGGCTGGGAAAGCATAACTTTAATGTAGAGACTGGTAGCTATTTTGCTTCCACCAACTGTCCCATTAATTCCTTCCGAAGCAACTCGTACCTAGGAGGCAAGAGGAGAAGTTGGGGCTGAACCTTAGTCACAGCAAAAGAGATCACAGCGAAATCAGCAAAATATGACTGGGTGACAAAGGGCAGGCACAGGAGCATGTTCACAAAAGAGACTACTGAATTGGGAAGGACAATATGGTTAGAATGAAGTTGAACATAAAGACAATAAACAGAGAAAAACCCTCAACAATCCAGTAACCACTTCTCAGCCATTTTAAAAGAATCACATCAGGAGAGTCAGAGAAGTCCACTCACTAAAAGGAGAAATGCTGTATAAACAGAGAAATTGCTGTCTGCAAATCCTGCAGTCAGCATTAGAATTCCCACTGGAAGTTGCCTCAGAAAGAACAATAGGCTTGTGCTGCATGACTCACAGCTAAAAAAGAAAATGTGAATATGCATAGCATTGTATCTAATATTAAATTTCGGGATGAGTCATTTTATCTCCAGCACTGACAAATGAACAAAATCTCTGAATTGGGGATGGGGGGAAGGGGGAAAGACTGAATATAAGAAGCAAGGAAAAAACCAACTGATTGGGAAGGTTAATGCTGTATCTGTATTGGATGAAATGGAAAAAAAAAAAAGAGTAACTGGAGCAAAACACCAACTACCAGGCAAAACAGCTGACCAGAAAGAGAAGTGAATCCATGATGACACTTCACCCCTAAGACCTGTGCTGATGCACCACTGGCAGAGAGCAAGAAGCTACTTAGGAAGACAAATCACAGATAAAAGGAGCCTCCTGCTCCACATTGCCCTCCTTCTCCTCACAGATATCCTAGGAACATCAGCTTTGTGAGGTAAAATTCACCTTCTCCCAGAGCATCCAGAGGCCAGCTACACAAGCAACTCATGTTGTTGGTCCAGCCTGCCAGGAGTGAAGAGAACAGACTGTGCAGGAAAGAGAACGGCTACATTATGGAGTGGTCTAAGGTGCTGGCTGCTCACACCTAATTCCTGACAGTATGCTTTGCAGGCTGGAGTAGCCACTCTGCCTGGGAGCCCACTGAGGAGGAAGGATAACAGGTGACCAGCGCAGGCGACCAGCGAGTGGGGCAGGCCCAGACACATGCTCTCCCCCCAGCTGTGCTGTGCTGCAGGTGCCCTTCAGCCTCAGGATGCACCCGGCCTGCTAATGCCAGCTGAGACAACTGCGTGAGCTCCCTGCTGGCACCAGTAATAAAGCCACTTTCATTGCCTTGCCTTTATCAAAAAATGCATCTTTACAGAAAAATGCACATTTCTCATGTGAATATCCCTTCTGGTTGATGGCAGGAGTGATAAAAAGACTCATTTTCCAGTTTCCATGTGTAAAACTGATGGAAATGGGGTAACCCTTGCAAGGACAGGGTCTGCATTGTGTGCTGCTTGTCAGGTTCACTCAATGCCACACAGCCCATGGTTCCCTGTATCAAAAGGAATTTAAGATTATCTGTATTTCTTTTTCTTTGTTGTGATAGCTCTTAAATAGAATTCTAAAAGATACTTTACCAAGTCTGAGTGCCTCTCTTAATGGGATCACAACAGACTAGCACTCTGTGGTGCAAAATACAGCTGGTTCTCCACATAACACATCATCCTACACTAAATAAAGATGTGTGGGTTTTTCTTAAGAACAGAACCATTACTTCAAACCTTACCTTGCCAGTGAGATGTAGATGCTGACACAAGGCCTTTTGCCAAGCACAGAGTTTCTCTGGATCCCTCACCTCACAGTAACAGTAATAGAGAAGTACGTCTCCCACCTGGCTGCCCACAGCATGGCAAAGGTAAGCAAATAGAAAAAGAAGGTTAAGAAAGAAAAAAATTACACTATTAGCAGTAACCATTCAGAAAACAGACAATTTTATTTTGGCAGATCCCTCAAACAAACTTTGGAGGGATTAGCACTACTGTATTTCAAACAGAAGGAATCTTAACCAAAAAAAGCTCCCACACTTCTAATTCTCAAGTCTAGTTACAAAGTGAACTTTGTACTCTCACTGCCAGTGGCCTACCATATGCTCTCCCTGTTGGGAGTTTGGCTGGCTAAGGACAGGAAAAGTACAAAACCGTGGCTAATTCCAAGTCCTGCACCTGCATAGATAGCATGTCCTTGGGCCTAGCTGTAGTAGGATAACAAACAGTGAAAGAGACATGAGAAAAGAGAGATGTAACCCCTAAGGAATGAGGAAGAGTTCATGGTATAGTTTAACCAACAGATTGCTTGGCTTACAGAATATTCATAAGCTCATTATTTGCTGTATAAGTGTTTGATACTTTCTTCAATAAACTGGACAGGACTGGACTGGACTGGGCCTGTGATGAACCATATGGTGTCCTGGTCCCCTTCCTTCGACACTCTCCCCACACACAGAACACAAGAATTGCTGACTTTTGTGCACACAGGCAAGACATTAAATGCTTGCTTTGCCAAAATGGCACTTGCTCAAGCACTTGAGCTGTTTAAATTTAAAAAGCCAAAGCTTTTTGTGAGATTGCGTGTTCCCACATTTTGTGGGGCACAAGCCGACCTCTGTCACAGTCAGAAATGTTTATTGTGAACCTCCTTCATAACTAAATGAGCCCTTCAGGAACCTGAACGAGCAGCAGAAAGGAACTCGTGCAGAGCATATCCTGCTGTTCTGCCCTTCTCTGTTGCAGTCCTTCCTTGCAGATCCAAGCTGCGAAATAACACCCAAACAGGCCTGCTTTAGCAATACAGGATGATATAGCTCGGATAGTTCTATCCATCATTAAAAACAGCAAGGAGTCTAACACTTTATTATAAACGATACTCAGAGGATCTGAAGATCCAGAAGAATATTGGGGAAGACTCTTCCTGTACCTTAGAAGTGCCGCTTGATTGAATCTCATAAGAAGTACTATTGGCAGACGGTGACATACAGCCGCGTACTCCGGGAGCTCCAGAGCGGCGAGGGGCTCCCTTACCTCGTCAGGTCCTCCTGGCTGACGTGGCTCGTGTCCGGGAGCGTCCAGGAGATCTCGGGGCTGCCGCAGGAGTGCCCGCTCGGCCGGGCCGCGCTGCCCGGGGGGCTGTCCGCGGCCTCCGCCGGCCCCGCGCCGAGCCCCGCCAGCAGCCCCACGTCCCCGGAGTGGTGCAGGGCCACGTGCCTGTGGATGCCGGGCAGCTCCTCGAATGGCTGCCGGCAGCACCGCCACCGCACACCCTCTCCGCCGCCGGGACACCGCGACGCGGCCGGCACCTCCTTGGCTTTGACGAACAGGGAAAAGGCCTGGAACGCACCGCGAGCGTCCGCGTTACCGAGGTTACAGCGCCGCCGGCCCCGGCCCCGCGCTGGCCTCGGCCCCGGCCCCGACCCCGACCCACCTTCCTGCGGGCGGCCGCGCGCTGCTTCCTGCCCGCCGCGGCCCCCTCGGCGCTGCCCCGTGGCGAGCCCGGCCCGGCCGGCGCCGCCTCGCCCGGCACCATCTCCGCCTCTCCGCCGGGAAGCGCCCGCAGCCCACTGCCCTCCACCTCCACCTCCACCTTCTTCTTCTTCTCCTCCACCACCACCTCCTCCTCCTCCTCCTCCTCCTCCTCCTCCTCCCCCTTCTTCGGGCCTGCCCCGGAAGGGCTCGGGTTCCTCAGGGAAGTGGGCGGGAGAGGCCGTGCCCGCCCCGGAAACAGCGCGGCCGCGGGCGGGGAAGCAGTGCGCTTGGTCGGCCCGCGCGGGGTGTCTCGGCCCAGTGCTTCCCGGAGCTCCTCACCGCTCCTCACCGCTCTTCCCAGCTGCTCCTCTCCGCTCTTCCCAGCTGCTCCTCTCCGCCCCTCCTTGCCATGTCACGGCGGCGGCACAGCGACGACAGCGATGGTGAGCCCCGCGTCCATCCCGAGGTGGTCGGGCAGGGAGGGTGGGCTGGGCGGGATGGAGCAGCGGCGGGATGGTGGAGCGAGCAGCAGGGTTTCTGCGGCGTGGGTAACGCTGTGCTCGGTGTGTTGTCGGAGCAGGGCAGCCCCACAAGAGGCGGAGGACGTCCGAGCCGTCGGAGATCGAGGAGAGGCTCGAGTCGCTCATCTGCAGGGTGGGAGAGAAGGTAGGCGGGCCGGCGCCTCGGCAGAGTTAAAGCCTTGTTTCCCTTCGTCCTCTCCCCTTTCCGTGCGTGGTGTGGGGGCACTTCGTCGGTAGTAGCGACCCCCCAAAAAATACTAATTTTATGAGATGGGGGAAAGTTGCCGTTTTTTTGCTAAGCCACGTGCTGTGGCGGGTAGGGGCTTAAATCGTAGCATAGCGCTTCCCAAACGGCGATAAACGGCCGGAGGATAGTTACTATTATATCTAAGGATGGTGCTGATGGTTCTAGCCTGGGAAGGGTGTGGAAGAATTAAACGGTCTTCCTGCAGCATAAGTTTCCAGTCCCGACAGTAGGGCTGATGGAGGAGGAAGGGGTGGCAGAACAAAAGATGATGATGCTCTGAAAAACAAGATGTTGTTAATCAACGCTCAGCCGCGCTACCGGGGTGTTCCCGGGATGATGTTAGATCTTGCATCCCTGGGGAAAGTTCCTAGCCGGGGAGCTTGGCGGTCGGGTGCAGCTCTTCCTCGGCAAGCGAGAACAGATCCTCGCTGCTGGTGGATTGTTGCCCTGAAAAATGAGGCGACATGAAAGGATGCTCTTGTCCAGCTTCATTGTCTTGCGTGTGAGAGTTGGACTAGTTCGTTTTGCCTGGTTGATAAAACGTTTGTTTTTTTAATTTTCATTTTAGAGTAATTCGTCTTTGGAGAGCAACCTGGAGGGCCTAGCCGGTGTTTTGGAAGCTGATCTACCAAATTACAAAAGCAAGATACTACGAATACTGTGTACTGTGTATGTATTGAGAAGGTTTGGGAATGTGGGATGTGCTGTCATTGTGCATAAGTTTAGTGTTTAAGGTAGTTTAAAAGCCATGAATAGCTTTAGTTCCTGATTGCTGTCATAGCCTAGAGTTTGTTTTACTACAAATGAAATAAATAGAGGAACAAGCTCATAACTTACTGGGTGTAATTCAAGCTCGAAGCAGATAGATGAAACATTAGAACTGGTCTGCAGTGGCTGTGGGAACACGGCAATGCCGGACATCGGCATGCTGCTAACAGATACCTTTGTTGTTATCTGCAATGATTTCTCGCAGCTTCGTCTTCCCAGGCTGGCAAGTGCTCATGCCTTTGTATAAGCCCATGTGGTAAAGGAGAGGAACTGGGAATGAGAGGAGCACAAACCAGGTTCTCTGGTGGCTGCCAGCTCTCCTTCCTCTCCCTCGCAAAGTGCAGAAGCAGAGGTGCCATGTCAGGGTCACTCGGTGATGTGGAGGGAGGGAGGGATTGTGCAGGATGTGTTGTGGGAGGGAAGGAAGGGTGTGATGGCAGACTATTGAGCCTGTGCTACAGATACTTAAAGTCTATTTTGCAGCAATATTTTTATTAAGGGTTAGTAGTGTGCTTCCTTCCGGGGCAGCAGACAGATACCGCTTACAGTATACTTGCGGGTATACAAAAAGGGTTGAGGTAAATTACTTTTTTACAGTGGGACCTGGCCTTCCCTATGCTGCATAATAACATTTATTAATTGCGAACTTGAAACAACTTTTTGCATTCTTACAATAAATTCTGTCACTAATATTATTTGTTCAACCCTCCGGTATAGTCAGCACTTAGATATAAATGAAAAGCAAATGTTTTAGCACAAGAAATTGGTAGCAGCTGTCTTTTCTGATTTTCTGATCTCCTCATGAGGCAAGTTTGTCTTACAGCAGGCAGATTCTGAGATGCTATGTTGTAGCCAATTGGCATGTGATGAACAAACAACTAACACAGTATTTCTTTTTCTGTGTCAGCGCACGTCTGCTACCAGAGAAGCTTACTGTTTACACGACATTGGTGGGCTTGCTGAATGCCAGGAACTACAATTTTGGTGGGGAATTCGTAGAAGCCATGATTCGTCAGCTTAAAGAATGTCTGAAAGTCAACATGTATAATGAAGCTGTGCATTTAGTGAGTGGAGTTTTATTTGTCTCTTTGTTTCATGTCCTTTTTCTTTCCTCCTTTCGCCTTTTTGTTACTTACAATGTGTGTTTCAGTGTCTTTTGCCATCAATGTGCAGTACACTGTAAGTATTCCAGGAGGAAATGTGTGTTATATGAGAAGTATTTTCTTTCTCACGGATGAGGAGTCACATTACATTTGCAAATTTATTTTCAACAGTATCTTTTTCACAGTGAAAAATTAAATTTGTGTTAAGCCGAGGTACTTTTTGCTGTTTGTCCTTCAGTCAAATGTAAAAGATTTTAAAAAAAGTCAGTCCACTTTCCTGATATTCAGAGGTACATGACAGTCTTGTGCCTCCTCTGGAAAAAAAATTTGAAAAGAAAATGAACACTGTAGTTCTTAAAAGCTATTTTTGATGTCTGGTTGCATTCTTCTGATAAGGGGTAAAGATCAAGCAGTTTTAAGTGCTGGCTGTCTTTGAAACCATTTGCTGCATCCTTGCTGATTATAGATTTTGTCTGCTGTAAGGTATTAGACACCTCAGCAGTGTCTGATTTAGAAGCCCACTACCAAGTTCCTCACCTATTTATGAATCCCACTGGTGAAAATTAAGATTCCAGTCAAGAGACTGATGTTAGGTCAATTGTAGGACACTTTTACTAATAAGATCTAATTGCTAGAACTTCTGTTATTTTTATTATCTGATACTGTATAGAATAGAGAGAAGTACCACGGTTTTTTTCTGTAATATCAGTTTGCATGTTTCGCACCATTGCTTAGTTAGGAATATTAGCCTTGTGTTATTGCAGTGGAAGGGATTAAGGACATTAGAGTGAACAGTATGTTAGGCAGCACGTATGATGCTTGTCATTTAAAGGTGAGTCTGTGCAGTGTGTAGTATTTCAGCCTTTGTGGTACTGAATGAGTATTATACTTTTATTAGTGGTTTGCATTAATAATTTAAGTAATGTTTGTTTGTACTTATGCTGCCAGCTTAAAAAGTATTAATTTAGAATGCTCTTTTTCTCTTTAGGTACGTTTTCTGTCCGATCTCGTGAACTGCCACGTAATAGCTGCACCTTCAATGGTAGCTATGTTTGAGAACTTTGTGAGTGTGACACAGGAGGAGGACGTACCCCAAGTAAGCAGAAGATCTGGGGGCTCCCTGGGCCTGTTTCACAGCGTGTTTGTACTGTTTGTTCGGTCCTTGTGCTTAGAACAGGGAGGTTTTAGGGAGGGGAGCCTAAATGGATTGACACGTGCAGTTTCCTGAGCATTAGTGAAAGGAGCCTGTGGCAATTGGGAAATACGTGCACAGTAAGAAAGTATGACAAAGTGACCAAATTAAAATTTATTTTACCTTACTCTGGAAATTGCAGAGTGTGCCTAGCTTTTCTGCTGTACTGACCATTTGGAGAACTTTGAAAGTGATGCCATTTATCCCATTTTTTAAGTCTGCCTAACACAGTTCAAGGGAAAAATTATACTTTTCAAGCATGAATATTTTTTTCTGATGTCTTGCCTGTCCAGTTGCAACTGCTCGTCTTTACATTCCTCCAAAACAACTTGCTGATGTTTTAAATGGAACTGCATGTGTACAGAATCTGCTGGAGCTTACTCAAGTTTTGGTGTATTACCTTCCTCTAGGTGCGATGTGACTGGTATATGTTTGCATTTCTGTCATCTTTGCCTTGGGTTGGAAAGGAGTTATATGAGAAGAAGGACGCTGAAATGGATCGTCTCTTGTCTCAGGCAGAAAGCTATCTGAAGTAAGTTGTAACTGGTTACAAACGCTCTCTTTGGTATCTGTTCAAGTGTGAAGTAATAGTCTTGATTAACGCTCACTTTAATGTATTCTAAAACTTTAGGTGTGAACCATTTTGTGGGGGGAACAAAGCCCTAAAAATGCACTAGGTGGAGAGATTTTTGAATTTGAAAAGTTTTGCAGTCTTGTTGAGTTCTAGGGTGTGTTTAAGGTCTTGTTCTGCTCATGATGAAGCACCTGGAGTTGCAAGTATGCTGTTAATACAGATAGATTGTTGCATTAGTGCTGTACATTGTGATTGCTTTCTGTCAAGATGCTTCAAGTTAATGTTGTCAAGTTGCTATGACGGAGATATTTTAAGTATCGCAAACCTGATTTTTATCTACTGTAGACATTATCAGCTGAAGAGAATGAATAGTAGAACGCACGTATAATAAAAACAAAACTGCTGCCCTAAATTAGTCTGTTAAAGGTCATGTTTTCTCTCCTGTTTAAACAGACGCCGCCAGAAGATTCATGTACCCATGCTGCAAGTGTGGACTGCTGACAAACCACATCCACAAGAAGAGGTAATTAGACTTCACACTTCATTCCTTCAGAAAGCTGGAAAAATAATTTCATACTGAGGTGTTCTTTTATCATGAAATTAGAAGGCATCTCTTAAGAGTGAATGCTTTGATTTGCCTGCTATTTGCCATGGTTCTGTGTGGGGAATTCTTTTCCAAGTATTGGGCTGAAATAAGAGGTTGAGTTGAGTAAGAAGGAGGGGATTCTGTTGTTTGCTGCAAGCCCCTGAGGAAAACTTATGAAGTAAATTATAGTGTTTAATTTTGATCTGTAGGTTACAGGACTTCATGTTAAAAGGACTTTTTGTGTGAAACTGTGAGCATGCTGGGATATTATGATGCTTTTAATACCACCAAAGAGTAGTGACTATTCTGTGCTGTAGTTTCTGTGGGGCTCCTGAAGTGCCTGTTAGTGTTTAAAAAATTGCCAGAAGTTAAATTTTACGGACACAAAGCTGTATGGATTCAGGAATAGTTCTGTCATTTAGGGTTCTTAAATTATTTGTTGGTTTATTGAATCAGCAGTTTAAGAAACTTGGTTTTTTTCTGGATATAGTAAGGAATGTATACATTTCAGATAGTTCAGGAAACTGCCCTTTTTGTTCAGAGATTCAGCAGATCTAATGTTTCTCACCTTTCCCTTCAGTATTTAGACTGCCTTTGGTCTCAGATTCAGAAATTGAAAAAAGACCGTTGGCAAGAGCGGCACATCCTGAGGCCCTACTTGGCTTTTGACAGCGTGCTCTGTGAGGCACTGCAACACAATCTGCCTCCCTTCACACCCCCACCCCACACTGAAGATTCTGTGTACCCGATGCCAAGGGTTATTTTTAGGATGTTTGACTACACGGATGACCCTGAGGTGAGTGATTGCCGTGGGGAATGGTGAGTGGATTTCACAGTTAGGTTCCTGGGGCAATATTGGTGAAAATATGATGTATGTGATGTCCTCTTTCCCAGGACAGTGAGTGGTTGGAAGGCCAGCAGCAAAATTGAGTCTGCTGCCTTTTACCTTCGCTTACTGGCTTCTGGTTTTTGCAGTGGAGAAGACCATGAGTGTTTATTCTTTCCACTCTGTGGCTTTAGGCTAGGCTTCTTTAGTCTAGCTTAGCTGTTTGTTTTGGTTTTTTTCCAGTGACTTCACAAAGCAAGGGAAGAAGCAGATGCTCTTACAATCATACAGAACAGAATCATGTTCTCTAACTTTGTTCTTATCTCTTCTTGTAATGAGTCCCACTATTCATTTTGTTTTAAACATGGGTGACTCTGAGGTTTGTGTGGAAATGTGTCATACCAGTTTTTTTAGTCCTGAAGGATACAGGGCAACTGAGACCTCATGGTGTTTATGTGGATGTTGGGCAACTTTTTTCTACATGTAAATGTATCTAAGAAAGCTTGCTGCCTGTGGTACCACTGCATTAGCAGTGATCTTCATGAATGTTCACTTTTTCTTACCAGGGTCCTGTCATGCCTGGCAGCCACTCCGTTGAGAGATTTGTGATAGAGGAGAACCTCCACTGCATCATCAAATCTCACTGGAAAGAGAGAAAGACTTGGTAGGAGAAGCTTAGTACTGGGAGGCTGTGACAATTTTAAATGCTGCTGTCGCTTTGGGGCCAGTGGGGATATGACCTGCGCTGGTTAGGCAAGAGCTGCAAATAAACGTTTCTTGAAGCTGATAGCGAAAGTTTATTTACTGCATTTATCTGTGCTGAAACTGTTGCCTGGAATACTGTGTATCCATAACATTCAGATAACAGAGTGTCAACTCCAGAGAGCAGTAGTTTCTTGGGAAGGGAATCCCTTGGTAATATGGCATGTGCTACAAAAAGTATGCAGACATGCCTTATTCCTCATGGGACCTCTGTGGAAAATGTGGTTGTGTTGTGCTTCCTGGAATGCTGATTACCTGGGGCGGTGAGCATAGAGCTGGTTTTTCTGCAGCTGACTGAGCTCCTTGTTGTGCTTCCTGTGGGAATTACATGCCAGAGATAATTGAATTCACTCTGGGAAGTCACTGCTGGGCCAGATTTCATCAGTTTCAATTCAGCTGTGCCAGGAGGCAGTCAGGGCACTTGTCTTTATTTCTGCCCAAACACTGTCTGATGTGGATAATTGATAACCAAGATGGTTTGCCACAGCTGTCACACTTCTCTATGAAAACTAGCAAACCTAGAAATAATGTTTTTGGTGATGGCATGTAATAAAATTTTGTGGTTGCAGCTGTTTGATCCAGCAGAAACTAGAGATTTGGTGTTACTGCTGTTGCTGGGATAGTCTTCATTAATTCTCAGAGGACAGTAAAAGAGACATACAAGATTTGCCAGAGGTAGTTGTTTGCTTTGCACAAGTGATAGGTGATAATGAGCTGATTAAAGATAACGTATTTTAAACATAAGAGTTTCATATATAAACATTAGCTTAATTGTATTTTCAAGTAATTCCAAACATAAAATTGTTTGGGATATTTTTTTCCCCTTTTCATGTACACATGCTACAATTACAGATCACTGTGCCTTTCTGTGCTAAACATTTGTGGTTTAGCAGGATAGTGTTCAAGCAGTGTTACTGCTGCACAGAGAGTACATTGTTACATATCATAGTTTAGGCAGTGCTAGTGAGTCCTTGTGCTATTTCTTTTCTTCAGTGCTCTGAGGATCAAATGAGAGATTTTTGAAGGATTATTGATTTGTTTGGTACTGTTTTATTTTTTTTTAATTCTCTTGCTTGAGTTTTATATCACATTTGCTGTGTTATGTCTGAATTTAACGTGTCTTTGGTTTTACAGTGCTGCACAGCTGTTGAGCTATCCGGGAAATAACAAGATACCTTTGAACTACCATATAGTAGAGGTAAGGATTGTAGAGATCCCCTCTTTGGTGCTCTGTTATTTCATAAGTAACACATCCCTGTTAGCTCCATTATAGGTTCTTTAAATTGCAGTTTGATTTGGGAATGAACCAGAATTTTGTTAAATTCAAACAGCAGCTTTTAAATGAGCAGGTTATGTACACTTCAATGATAGTCTTCTGCTTTTGTTGTCATTTTAACTTGGTGCATTCAGTTTTAAACTAAAATACAAGAGGAAATGTACACAAACTGAAATTCAAGGAACTCAGTTTAAACATAGGAAAAATCTATTTTTAATGCTAAGGTGATTAAGCAGGGAAGAGTTGCAGAAGTTCAAAACCTAGCAGGACACAGCCCTAAGCAACCTGGTCTAAGTGACCCTTGCAGTATGCAGGGGGCTTTAGACTTGACAATATCCAGATAGACTCAGCCATTCTGCATGATTTTATGTTTTGATTGTCTAAACTATTTTGTCCTGCTAACCCTGAAAAGAATTTGTTGTGCAGTAGCAACACGTTTCCTCTGGGCCATTCTCCTTGCTGGAGAATTCTGGATAGCTGTTACATGTACCAGCAAAGCAGCACAGATCTTCTTTTAGTGCCTTCATTGAAAAGTGTTTTCAAGTTGCAGAGCCATATTTGCTAATTTTCATCAAAAATTCAGAGGAATTAACAAAGTAAAGTAAAAGCAACTTGTTGTATAAAGGCTTTATGAAGAAATAATTAGAAGTATGATTTTTCAGTATGATGTCATAATTTTTAATTATGACAAGAAATAATCCCACGTAGAATATTGATCTTAAAGTAGGATTGAGAATTACTTTTGCCACCTAAATGCCAAATACTCTGATTGCTGTGAAATTGCATGAGTTTTGGTCACCTCTGTTTATTTTTTTACTCTTCAGAGTAAAGATTACACTTCAGAACATACTAAATTTATTACATTAAACGGTGTTGAAATTAGGAATAATTTTATCCCTTAACATTTAAGTTTATGCAGTGATTTTACATCCAGTATCTTGAAGTGCTGTAAAAAGTGATGAAAAAACTAAAAGTGTACAAATTCTGTGACTATCACTGTAAAAAATCCTTTTTTCCTTATGAAATTTCACTGAGTTTAATATCCAACTGATTGTCCAGTTGTTATTTCCTATCTTAAAAAATGGAGCTATTTTCTGCCCAACTGAGTTCTCCCTACCTTTTCGCCATATCTGTCTGAACAAAATGTCCAAATTATGCTGACACAGAAAGGTTCCCCAGCATCTTACAGTCTCTTCATGCTTTTGAGTCCTTCCTTAGAAAAACAAGTTCTAGCCAATGTGTTTTCATGTGATGTTTTCGAAATTTAGAAATGGATGTTGATTTTTTATACAAGTAAGACTTTTCTAAAAGAAGAAAGGCTCCTTTAAGCATTAATCAGAAATTGAAAGAGGAAACTGATCAACCATAATGAATCAAAGTTTCCCAGCTCCTTTGATGAAATTAATTTTAGTTGAGAGTGGAATACAAAATAAACAGAAACTCAAAAGTGGATGTTGTACAGTGATGATTTTTTTTCTAGCACTCAGAGGTTGACATGCTGTTATTATAGGCAAACTTTAAAACCACAAATGTTGACTGCAGGATTATTTTCATGTTTCCTAGAAGGGTTTTTCCAAGGGGTGGCGAGCATATGTATTTATTGTATGAAATGCTTGTTGTAATTCTCAGTTTAAAGTTGTGACTTTATTTATATATGGTTTTGTATAGGAGAAAAGAGGACATAATGGAAAAGATAAAAATGTAGTTTTAATGCATATATTCTTTTCATATATTTAAGAAGAATGCTTAGGCTTCATTATTCACTACTCAACAAGATCAGATTATTTCTGCATTTCTCAGATCACTGCAATGGGTCATGTTATAACTATGCCCATTTCTACACTTAAATGCTATGTTTGTTAGACATAATAGAGTGTAATGCTGGTGTTGTGTTAGGATGAACTGATAAGAGCAGTTAGAGTGGACTGTATTAGTAGAGTGTTGTGTTACTGCTGCCTCTTACTGGTTCTTTCTCTTTTTCCTGGAATTTGCATTTGATAGAAAAATATAGGTCTTTTGGGATAGGTAATTATTTAAGATTGATGGCCACTGTTGAGAAGCTGAGAGTTGTGCAGGACACATTGGACTGTGCTCTTATTTGGTGATTTCCTCTCCCACAGGTAATATTTGCAGAGTTGTTTCAGCTGCCATCTCCACCACATATTGAAGTCATGTACACAACGCTGCTTATTGAGCTGTGCAAACTTCAGCCTGGCTCCTTACCACAAGTTGTATCCTTTCTGTGCTCCTGAGGAGCATTTATGAAATGAAGTCTTTGTTTGTTCTGTAGCTGATGGGATTGTGATAAATACTATTAATATTTTAATAGTATTTTAATTATTAGTATTTTAATAACTACTATTAATAAATAGTATTAGTATTTCACAGTATCTGCAGGAAACTTTTCCTGTAACACTTGCATTGCTTGTTGCACGATGTGAATTCTGTCCTTCTGTGGAAGAAGCCAGCAGTCTTGTTGGCTAATGGCTAATGCCATAATGGAAAAAGAGGTTGGGAGTACAGGGTGGAACTCACAATATTCTTTGCTTTTTCTACTGTGGATTTACCTGATTTTGGAGTAGGCTCAGGGAGCTTCCAGTACAAAAAGTTGATGACATTCTACTAAAACTGGAAGGGAAAAACATCTTACTTACCTACTTCTTTTTTGTGAGCCTTAATAAGAAACTTTAAGCTTGCACAAGCCACAGAAATGCTCTACATGCGTTTGGATACAATGAATACCACATGTGTGGACAGGTATGTGTGTTTTGGAGATGGTGGAAAACATTCCTTGATATGCAGTGTAGAAGAAAACAAAGAGGCTGTTGAAAGAGTAATCAGAAAGTAGCTTGTTAGAGCTACCTGATGTTACTCAAAATGTTCTGTGAGCTCTGGCTCTGAGTGATCTCCAGAGAAGGTGGAGGGTTTACTGCTTGCCTCTCCTCTCAGGAATGCCCCCCGCAGGTGACAAGTCCAGCTGTCTGTGCAGGACAGTTAAGATCGGTGACAACTTTTCTGAGTTAAGAACTGTTCGTGGTTGCACTGTAGCACTCTGCTACACACTGTGCCTGCTCCCTAGTGGTTGGGGCCATTACTTGGAAGAGAAGTTGATGGCATACGTGCCACCCAGAGGAGGAGAATGGTGGTGATTTCAGCCTTTTAGTAAAGTCTGCATTGAGTACGAGGTGCTTAATGACTCATTGAAAATGTGAAAGTTGTTTTTTTGTTTATTCACAGTAATTTTACATTTTAATTGGTTGTTAAATACTTGATCTTTTAATGTGAAATACTTGACAGGCTATTTGTCCATAAAACCTTTGTGACTCTCCAAACTGAGTCCTTTGTATCTCAGGTTTTACAACCTGTTTAATGCTGTAATAGCTTAAATAGTTTAGGCTTGTCTTGGAAAAGAAAAATGCATTTTTAAGAGAAGCTCAACGGAAAGTTTTTCTACATTTCTGATTTTTGAACAGAGCTTTTTTTCTTTCTTTTAATTAAGATTTATTAACTGGTTTTCGCACCACTTGAGCAACTTTCAGTTCCGTTGGAGCTGGGAAGACTGGTAAGTTTCTATCCTTTGGATTCAAACCTGATATTGCTAAAACTTTAACATTTCAAACACATCCAGAAGGTGTCACAGTATGGTGGCCCTGTTAATGGCTTTCCTCTAGCTTATCAGAGACTTTTTGTTATCTGTCCACCAGCATTCAGTAGTAGATTATCTTGGTAATCTCTTTAATCACTGTATTTTTCCCTAGTGAATTCAAGGCAGTGTATGCATTCCTTAAAAAAGGAAAGCAGAAATGTGATCCCTTTAATTTGTCCTGTACTTTCCGTCAGTTGCTTGCAAACTTTCCAAAATGCCTCCACATACCTTTTCTTTACTTCAATGGTTTGTGCTGACTCTGTATCCTGAATTCATTCTGTTGTTTTGCTCTCTGCCCTACCCTAAACCTTTCATTATAACTTTTATCCTTCAGACCTTGTGGTCTTCTTCCCACCTGCCAAATCCTAGTGCCTGAAGTTCCTTCAGAGTTTGCCCTGCCATCTGTTCCTACTGTGCCTGATTTTGAACCTGCATCTCTAGCAGGAGCTCCCTGGAGCCCATGAATGTCTGCTCACAGGTTCCATGAGATTTCTGTTCCGGGCACCCATGTAGCAAGGGAGATTCCCTTGAGGCCATAGTCCTCCATGGAGTAGTTTCCAGAGCCTGTTGCTGTACCTGCTTTCTGTAGGTGATCTGCCTGAGAGTCCTTGTGGAGAGGGGTTCAGCCTTCCAATACAGTTCTGTGGCTTTATTTGAGTTTCATGCACTGTCCTCTTGTGCAGTTGAGTGCTTGGTGGCTATCCTGGCATGCATCCATGGTAACTGACCAGGCAGCAGTCTTCAAAGAGTTAGTTTTAGTTTGCCTGGATGTTCCTTGATAGCAGTGCTTCTGTAAATCTCTCTCACAAGAGACTTTTTTCACAAAGCTTGCAAGTAACTGTATTTCAGGCTTTTCTTTACCTGCAATGCATCTGAAATCAGCCAGAAGAGCTGAGGGAGAAACAGACTGTGAAAGCACTCAAGGTTCTTTTCCTAAGGAAAGGGAAAGCCAGCTAACCATATCCACAAATTATTTTTAGTGTGGTGGGGGAAGGGAGGTTACTTGAAAATTTATCACACAGAGATGAGTTGAAACTCCAGCTATGCTAATTGCCAGTAAGGAAGGAGTGATTAACTTACCTCCATGGCTTAAAGTGCCTACACTCCAATGGTCCAACTCCCCCATTGTCTTCAGACTGTGAGTGCTTTGTTCTATCAGACCAAGCCAAAAAGGCACTAACAAAACAAAATGCTTTTGCTAAAACCATTGTGTTTTGTCATTTGATAGGTCAGATTGTCTTACTCAGGACCTTGAAAAACCCAAACCCAAATTTGTGAGAGAGGTTTTGGAAAAGTGCATGCGGTAAGTATGATCTTTCCATAGTTGCATTCAAGGAAGAGTTTCATCTGAATACTGCCAGATTCCTTTTAACTTGACTCTTGTCTTGGGCACATCTATTATTAAAATTAATTTTCAGTTAAAAGATGAGTCTGTATGATTTTTAATCTGGTTTACCTGCTGTAGGACACTGCTTTAAAGAGAGGGAGAAACAGGTGATGCAGACAGTAGTGAGCTATCCATGCACACCATAGTTACTTAAAGACATGCTTCACCATACGCATGGGAAGAAAGACAACTTAGGCTATATTCATGGAAACTATTCAACGTTCACAGAAGTAGAGGGAACTCACCATTAATTGTACTAAAAACTGAGAACTTAGTCTTGATTTTTCTAGGTGCCTCTGATGTTCATTTACTTGAAACGAAGGAACAATTGTCTAAACAAACAAACTCTCCAAACCCAACAAGACTACATAATCAGTAGTTCTGATAAGTAGTCTGGGCTTAAAATTGTTGACATTAGAGTGGTGTAGAAGAGCGAAGTAGTTGAAAAAGGCTATGTTATTCAGCATGTTATGTGAAAACAATCAAGGTTCGGGTGAATTCTGTATCCAAAGTGTGAAAGCATTGTGCTGCACAACAAATACATTTTTTTCTACAGCAGTCTTCCATTTCACTGAAAACTCTGATAGCAAATTAAGTCTTTGTGAGAGTGAAATGAACCTGGAAAGTAAAATGAAGATGTCTGGTTTAATATTTTTCCTGCTTTGAGTACTGACATCTTAGTAGCTTTTTGCAGCACAGGTTTTTGCATAAAATTTCTTACCAGGCAGCCTTTTCACAAGGCAAATTAATTGTATGAAGATGAAACTCTAACATCACAGAGTTAAAACAGAAAACATATTCTAATAATTTTGGTTTATTCAGCTCTTACTACCCAGCAGAATTACCATTCTGTTGTATAGGAATCCTGAATCTTGTTCTGTGGACATTCTATACAGAAAAACATTATAAAGAACTCATTAGCTGTGGTATTATTCCTTTTTTAATTCAATTGCTGTGGAACTTGTTATTTCCAGACTCTCCTACCATCAGCGAATAATAGACATTGTTCCTGCAAGTTTTTCTGTCCTCAGCCCTGCTAATCCAGTGTGCATTTACAAATACGGAGATGAGAGCAATAGTAAGTATTAAAATTACTAGTGGTCAAGTTGAAGAAGGGTTTCAGAGCAAGGGAGCACACTAAACTGACTGTAATATGAGTTGTCTTGATAAAAAAGAATACAGATCAAATATACATGATTTTTGTATGGGTAAATATGCTTCACATGAGCAATTACTATGTATTAAGCCTGGATCTCTCTAATAAAATCCTGTCTGCTGCTTATGAAGCAAAGAAAATCCAGATACATCAAGATACTATTGCTGATATGGCTGTGGTGTTGTGCAGTATTATTTGCCAGAAGTCTAAAATTAGACAATTCATCTATTTCACCAGTTAAAGCACAATACTATGGAAATCAGCATCAGACGTGATAATGAGAAATTATTTTTTGAACTTCATGGAGCACTGGAATATTTTACCTGTAAACATAATTAATGGGCATACAGAAGGAACTGATACCATAGAGACTGAAGTAGAGAGGGACCTTATTATTCCTTTTATTGCTCAGTGTAAATACAGTCCTAAGCATAAAAGTGTCATCATCAAAGATACAGTGAGGAAAAACAAGGAAATACTGTATTTTTAGAAACCTGGTGGAAACTGAAGTAGAGCTTTAGTGAGGAACGTGATTGCCAGAGCTCACATCTAAAAGTTCTATTCCAAATTTTGAATTTAACATGAAGACCAGAAAATGTGTTGATCAATTTTATGGCATATTGAGGTTGACAATGATATTAGAAACACCAAGCTTTAGGTGTAGCTGGGAAGGGTACTTGTTTCTCTGAGGAGCAGACTGATGTTAAAAGTGCTTATTTGCCTTTCCACATTTTTGACCTTTTTTTGTTTTTTGTTCAGGATCTCTTCCTGGATATACTGTGGCACTCTGTTTAACAATCGCAATTAAAAATAAGGCCAGCAATGATGAAATCTTTAGCATTTTAAAAGATGTACCTAATCCAAACCAGGATGATGATGATGGTAAGATACAAACTGTCATTTATTCCATGTGTAGACTGATCTGCCATGCTTTGGAGCTGAATGTGTTGGTTCACAGATCTGTATGCTTTTCCTTCTAGTAGTTGGTTTCAATTGAGCAGTAAATAAACCACTGCTAGTTTTTTTCTGTGAACATCTTACATGCAGAGGCCTGCTTGTTTTTCCTAGAGGTAACCTGGTGCTTGAGGTGTGTTTTCTTGCAATTATTGATGGAATAAAAGAATTTAACATCCTCTTTGCTTTCAGTAGCAGAGGGCAGTTCTGAAATTCAGGGCTTCTGCCCTAAGAGCTTCCCTCCCTTCAGGGCAGTCCCCCAACACATTAGACAGCAAGCCTGCTGGCTGGCATGTTCCACAGATGAAGTCTCACAGAGGGACTGCTCACATTCCTCTTAGCCTTGCAGCCGCAGGCAGCACTCATTCCTAAAGCCTGAGTGTTTTATGGAGTGAGGGGTGTGAGAGGCAGTTAGAAGTGATCTAAACAATGGCAAATGCTTCATTATTTTTGTAGTATTTGCAAGGGTTCAGCTGCAAGGCAGAGAGCAACCATGGTCTGGTGGATTTTTTTTCCCTGGGATCCACTATCATGTTTCCTGATCTGCTTTGGGCATTACCCACTAGTTAAAGCTCTTCCTTCTGCCCACGTTCAGCTTCAGGAGGGCACCTGACACCATTCACTGTGATAGCCATATTTTTTGTACATGCCTGGTGGACCCCTCTCCTATATCCTAAATGGTTTGCCTCTGTATGTCAGTGATCCTTATCTTCTCCCTCCTCACCCACGCCCCCATCTTTATGGCCTTCCAAGGACCTCATCTTGGTGCACAGCTGCAGTGTTTGCTTTGCAGTCTTTCTGTGCTGCCATCAGTGCTGTCACATGTTAGTGGGGTGGCTGTGTGTCTGACAGAAGTCCATGTTGGTGACAAAGGTTTCTGCACATCTTCTCCATGGCAAAATTGGAGCGTGAAACTGCACATTTTGTGGGAGTCTTTACTAGCTCCTTGCTCAGCCCTGCAAAACTCTGTGTATGGAACTCGTGTCAAATGAGCTAAAACCATAAGTTATCTCTACAGCTGTATGAGTAGCTTACATGCCTTACTTGAAATATTTAATAGTTTCAACTTCAAATAACTTGCAGGTGAAGGATTTACTTTCAACCCTCTGAAAATAGAAGTCTTCGTTCAGACTCTGCTCCATCTAGCTGCAAAGTCTTTCAGCCACTCCTTCAGTGCCCTGGCAAAGTAAGTATATCATCTGCATTATTTTGGGGCTCACAGAACAGTTTAATTCTGACAGTGAAATGCATGATAAAAGAAGGGGAATGCCAGCTTCAGCATTGTTGGTACTCCACAAAGCAATATGACTAGAGAGCTAATGACATGCTTACTGAAGGAATGGTAGTGTAAATCCTACATTATACATATAGATGTATTATGCATTAGGAATGGAATTAACAGAAATGTATACATTCCAGTCATGTGATATAAATGAGACAGGTTTGGAAAATTACTTCATTTTTGTATTGCTTATTTGCTGATTATGGCAAAGAAAAAGGGATTTCCCTACATTTCAATGACTGGGTAGCTGCCATCACAATATCTTGTACTATGAATATGAATCTAGGACAATTATATTTGTTTAAAAAAAAAAAGGAAAAAAAACCCGAAAACATGAAACTTCAAAATAGTCTGCTGTTCATTTCTTCTGTCTACGAAAGCAGAGTAAAATCCATACTAAAAGAGTTTAGAATTCATCCCTTAAAGATATGCTGGAACTGCAAAGAATTTACTGCACCATTTTTAGCAAAATTAGAGTAATGTTTTTAATCCTTTGTGGTTTGGAGTTAATATTAAGGGGTTTGTTACATGAAGGGTAGTCACTTGCATGACTTAATGAGTTATTTTTCTATCTGGCCCTAAAGACAGATAAAACTACTACAAAAACATGTACCTGGAAGCTCTACAGAGGCAATGTTGATAAGAAGCTGCAGGTAGTAACCTGCAGTCAGGAGTAAAAGAGGCAGGGTGATTCAAATGCTTAGACCACGGTATTTTCTCTGCTGCACAACAGCGGTGGCAGCCAAGAGATCAAGAAGAGCCTCTTATGCTTTATAGTTATATTACAATAAGCTGGGCTATGAATGCAGTGTAGCAGTCAGAGTAACTGCTAAAATAGGTGCTTTTAGCAGCCTCTCCTTGGAAAAGAGGCACTTAGGATAAGTGTCTGAAGTTAGCGAAATACGTTAAGAGGAAGGTCTAAGGCTAAAAAGGCAGCAAATTTTGTTTCAGCTGTGTATAGATAAGCACATGAAGCAGAAAAGTGCCTCCTGCTTCTGAGAGCCTGAGAAATGTAGCCTAGCTTCAGGAAGCAGGTTCTCCACTAGCATGTAAGTTGCTGTTAGGAGATGTCATTTCTTTGTAGATTATTTTAGCTCAGGATGGTAATATTTTCCAGGGAACAGTTGTCTAAGACATGCTGTAGATAGTCACATAATTTTCTTTTAGCCAATGTAAACCACTTGCCTTATATCTGCTGCTCTTTTGACCTGGTCCCATCCTATCCATTGACTACTTACTTCTATTAAAAGGTTTCATGAAGTCTTCAAAACACTTGCTGAAAGTGATGAGGGGAAGCTTCATGTTCTGAGAGTTGTGTATGAGGTTTGGAAGAATCATCCACAGGTAAGATCCTGAAATGTCAAGGATCTTTGTGAGTTTCAGCTCACAGAGGTCATATGTGAATAAAAAAATGTACAGTTTGTTTTATATCCTTTAAGATTTGTCTATTGTCATTCTAAAGAAGTTTAGATTTTTTTTTTATTGTTGCTACTACTCAAATGAAGGCCATAAAACATATGCCATCAGTGGTACTGCTTCTTTCTCAGGTAGAATTCACTGTGAAAGAGCAAGGACTGTCTTTAAGACTCAGATTCAAACTATGCTGGCTGTTGAACAAGAGAATAACTTTTGCTGAAACCATGGCTTTGTTCAAAGTTTGAAAGCAACATAAATTTAAACAAGATGTAGATCTCATTTCTAAAACAGGCCACAATCCTAGAAGTGTGGAAGCCTAGAGATTTTAGGGCTTTTTTTTCCCCCCCACAACGACTGCTAGTGGAAGCTGTCCAGTTATTACACAGAGCTCATGCTGGAGTCACTGTTGTGTGTGGGCAGGGTGAGTAGAGCTGCAGTAGTGGCTGTTCAGAACAGGATCAGTCTGATAGTGCTGGGATAATGTTCACTCTCAAGCCAGAGGAGTTAACACCCTAGAAGACCTACAAAAGATGTCTCAGTTGTTTAAGCTGTTCTGTTTCTTCTCAGCAATTGTGTTTAACATCAGCTGTCATTCTATGAATAGAAATCAATGAGGAACTTGGGCTGACTTTGCCTGCATTTGTTACTTCATGTATTCCTTGCCAGTTTGTTTGTGTTGCTGGAAAGTGAACTGTCTCACAGTTGCACAGGCAAGACTATAAGAAGTGATGCCACTGAGAACCAGGAGTAATTCTTGCATCTGCTACTAGACCTGTGGTCCATTCTCTAGTGGAAAAAATGAGCACCTAGGAGGTACCGGTGCAAGCTATTACATCTCTTAAAAGCATCATAAAATGAGGATTTAAAAAAATATATATATAACTTCTTACCCAGTTTACTGACCTTGCAAATGTGACATTTACAGTCTGACCTACTTTTTGCTGCCATTTTACTAGATCAGAAGAAATTTCATAACTGCAGTGTAATACCTGAATCAGCTTCCTTTTCATTCCTTTGTATCACAGCATTACGAAACTGAGATGGAGGTTTCAAATCCAGACTAGATAGTCATGTTACATTTTTATTAGTAAATCAAGGTCCCTTTAAAAAATCTCATGTACAAAACTTAGGAAAGTCTGCTATTTGCTCTTTTACTTAATCATGGAACTTTTCTTCTCTTGCTTCTACTGTACTTCAGTGGGTTTTGCTTCTGATCAAGAACTTTTTCTTACTCCCAAGTCCTCAGCCTCCTTGTCACATGGAAGGAATGGTGCCTTCAGAGCAGGACACTTGTCCAGAGTCTGTTTTCAGGATGTACACCCTACTCCCATGTCTGCGGGAGCATCTTTGATTTGGTTCAGACCAACAATGCTTATATCGCTTAAAACACTAATGAGTTGTCTGTGCTGCAGGTAGTGACTTAATAGCAGGAGCCAATAGTCCCTGGATTTAAGAGCAAGCTAGTGGTGATGACTTAATAAAGAGAAACTCTAACATTGAGGTTAAATATTTTCTTGAAATCCTAGATGTGTGTTTTTTGGAAGACTGGGCTAAGTAATCAGAAATCCTTCCTGGCAATGCAGAAAGAAAAATAGAGCATAGGATACTATCCTGGGACTTGAAAGTTGAGTGCTGAGTCCTCTGTATGATTCATTCAGTTATTTTAATTTTCCTTCCTTATAAGGAGCTTTGTTACACTTCCTCATTTGACAACGGGTGGTTGTAAGGATAAATACAGTGCAGGCTGTGGTTCTTAGATACTGTGGCATTCAATCACATGAGTAACTAAGATAAGCCCCTTTTTCTGAACAGCTTGCATCTTCTTTAGTCAGTAACTCTTCTTTGCAGTTGCCTGCTAAATGGCTTGCAACTCCCTCAGAATCATGGCAGTGCCTGTAGCAAGTAAACCTTTCCGGTGGCTCCACGATGCTTGTTTGTTCTGTCCTGAAGTTAATGTGCCCTGTCGAGGACAGCTTACTGTCATGTCTGAGGGCTGTTGCAGTTCAAGGAGAGTAGGCTAACAGCAGCTCCTTCATTATGGTGATCTGACAGGTGTATGTACTCTGGTTGGAGTACTTTGATGTCAAATACTAGCGCTCGTGTCTGTCAAGGCCTCAGTTCCAGCTCTGATTTTTGTATTTTTTGCTTTTGTATGGGAGTATGTATGCTAATAAGGAGTAATGCTTTCAGAAGTAGGTATGGTTGTTAAGAGAGTTAAAATGCTGTATGTAATTGATACAGATCCCCTCATTTGAAATATTTTAAGCTAGACTACCCAGTTTGTTAAAGTATTTGAAATTACTCAGTAATACCACTTGATATAGTGTTGCATCGAATCATTTCTGGTTTTATCTGAGGATGGAATGTTTTACACATATTTTGTATGTATTGTCTTTCACAAAATACAGATGATTGCTGTGCTTGTGGACAAGATGATTCGGACACAAATTGTTGACTGTGCTGCAGTAGCAAACTGGATCTTTTCTTCAGAGCTGGCACATGATTTTACCAGGTAACAAGAACTTGGTTGGGGATGTTATTTGTCTTTGATTTGCTATTTTAACTCTCCAGTACATAGTACAATCTTTGAAAACTCAGTAGTGGAATAAGGTACAATTGGGCTTTTGCCCTTTCTACAAAATACGTACTTTAACACTTTTCTTTCTGAACTGGGGTATGAATGTTGGCATGAAGTGCAAGATTGCTGCCAGCATGTAATTTTGCTAGCAGTGTCTAAGCCTGCTGAAGTGGAGCTGTTGCTAGACAGTCTGTTGCTCTGTCATATTGCTGCTGGCTGGGCACCTCCTGGCCCTTGGGGTGGGATGTAACTTGTGCCACCACAGGTGCCCTGCAAACTGAGATCAGAACTGTTAGATCTGAGGAGTCAAGTTTAGTGTTAATACTCTTGCAGTGTGTACATAATATAAAATTCTGACTCTGAAGTGTACTGCAACAAATAGGCAAGAACTGATGGCTAAGATTTCTTGCATTACAAGTACGCTTTCCTATATGCTGGGTGTTCATTCACTCTGGTAGATAGATGTCTCCTTAAATGATATGTAGATTTTCTAATTTCTCCCACTTATATTTTTCTGTTAAAAAATGACATTTAATTTCCTATTTTCAAGTAGTGTGTAATGTGGTGTTTTGAGCTGTGTGTCTTTCCTAGGTTTTATATCTGGGAGATCTTACATTCCACAATTCGTAAGATGAATAAGCATGTCCTGAAGATTCATAAAGAACTGGAGGAGACCAAAGCAAGATTGGCCAGGCAGCACAAAAGAGTGAGTAATTTGTTTGTAAATCTTAAACCAAGTTATATAGGCCTGCATGCTGATCTACAGACGCTCAGTTGGTTTTGGGAAGGACTGAATATGTATGATTGTTCCAGAAGTATGTCTGCAGAGGTGTGGTCAGCTGTAGCACTGAGACATCAAAAATCAGATGCATGTTCTTAGTCCTAGCTGTAATTTAAGAATTCAGTAAAATCTTTTAAAGGCATGTATACGTATTTGATCTGTTCAAGTTTTCTCTCACAAGTTTCTCTTCCAATATGAACTTCCCCTTGACTTCTAATCTGGATTCCAATTACCTTATTAGAGAACAGTAAGAACAGTTACAAATTATTCATAGTAAATTCTATAAAAGAGTGCTCTTGTGGCTTCCATGCAGAAGTGCACAGAAACAGCTATTTGCAATTGAGAAGTTGGCTGTTACTGTTCTTCTGATGGATGCTGCTGGATCCTGACACTGGCATGGCACTTCCTTCTTCCAACTTATTTTCCTGAATATGGTTGCATGTTCTTGCATTATTAAATACAGCAAACTGTTGAGGAACCAGCTGCTGTTGTGTTCTGTTGTCTCAAGTGGGCCAGTAAAAGGGAGTGAGTGTCTTCATCTGTGGCAGCTGGAAAAGATAGGGCCTGAGGAAGCTTGCCTGAATGCAGGACTTAGTTATGACAGAATTAAGTCAGGATATAAATACGCTGAATTGCAGAAAGCAAGAGAGAATTTCTGTGTTTCTTTGAGGTCTGTAAGTGTGTTTACCTGCATAAAACCCTTAGCTAGCTCCAAAATTTTGAATGAGGTTAATGTCAAAATGTCACACAGAGCTTGCTGATGTTTTTTGAAGAAAGCTCTCAAGTCAGTAATTTGTCCAGAAGCTTCTGTTGAGAGATCACTAATAACTCCCAGCTTGCCAATATTGGTTCATCCTAGTGCCTTCATCTTGTTTCCTTCACTCACAGCAGCAGCCATCTTGGTTGCCTCCTCAGTCTACATTGATGAGCAGTTAATGAATGCCTGTGATTATGGAAGACTTAGGTGCAGTCATTGATCTTACTGTGAGGCAAAGAGCTTCTCTGGCATCTCTAAATATATCAGTGTTTTAATTTCTGTCCTTGTCTCTTGCTGCAGCTCTTTATTACTTAGTACTTTAAATGAGTATCGTGCCAGGAAGAAACATTTGTATGCAACAGTGAGTAGTTCTGCAGGCTGTTGCTCTGCTGCATGACCATTCCTTTTAGAGGAAGTTTTCATTTCCCCAGCATGAAGAGTGTTCTCTTACCATGGAATGAATTCAATGCTTACATGATTTATCTGGTCCTTCAGTGTTTTGAGTTCAGGAAACCTCTATAGATGGGAAAAAGGCAAGTTCCTATAGAGATAAAATTAAATTCTCATTTGTTCTGGTAAGTTTTTTTTTTTTATACTGATTCAGAGCTGTACCTGCCTTGTGGTTATGAACTTCATTTCCTATGCTGTAGGTGAGTTAATGCATTTATCCCAAGTTACACATGCTTCTTTTACAGATATTTAAAGTTTTGAGCTGGTGATTTGTGGATGACTTTGCACAGAAACAACTATATGATACTAAAGCAGTGTCTTGTGTTTGAATTTACCATAATCCATCAGATCCTGTCTTTCCTCCTCTATGCCTTGTAGTCTTGTCTAAGACTTAGTCACCTGAGCTGGTTCTTAGGTGTATTTTGTGGGTGGTGTTGTGTTGTTTTTGATGCAGTGAAGCATGTCATGGTCCTAGTTAGTAGATCTGTTTCTGCCCTGACCTTTTCTAGTCTTGAGAGTAACCTTTTTGATCATGAATATAGGGAGTACCCACTTCATAACAGTGGCTGCAGTCTTCAGCCTTCCTGTTGTGCTAACTAGCTGGATTCATCTGAGTTCTTGCACCAAGTGCAGGAGAGAATTTGCAACAGGTGCATTATTTTTTTAAAGAGATTTCAGAACTCTTTAGTTAATTACCTGTCTTGCTGCAGTAAATACAATTTGAAAAAATCTATGCCAGATTGTTTTTAAAAACAAAGTTGTTTGTTACTATGTAATGATAAAATTAGCAGGCATATTGCCTTTCACTGTTTCCCTTAAATAAACTGTGAAATCACAGATTGGCCTGAGTAGGAAGGGACCTCGAAGATCACCTAGTTTTAAGCCCTTGCCATGAGCAGGGACACTTCCAACTCCCCACTAGACCAGCTTGCTCAGAGCTCCATCCAGTCTGGCCTTGAACAGTCTCAGGGATGGGGCATCCTGAGCTTTTCTGGGCAACCTGTTCCAGTGCCTCACCCTTCTCACAGTAAAGAGCTTTTCTCTATTTATTATATAATCCTACTGTCTTTCCGTTTAGGGCCATTCATCCTTGTTCTACCACTGCATGCTCTTGTTATTAGTCCTTCTTTCTTGGAGGCTCCCTTCAAATGCTTGAAGGCTGCAGTTAGATCACCTCAGAGCCTGCTCTGCTCCAGGCTGGACAATCCCAATTCTCTCAGCCTTTCCCTTGTAAGGGACATGCTCCATCCCTCTGATCATCTTGGTGTCCCTCCTCTGGACCCACTCCAGCAGTTCCATGTCCTCCCTGTGCTGGGAGCCCAGAGCTGGGTGCAGGTTCCAGGTGGGCTCTCCCCAGAGCAGAACAGAGCAGAGGGGCAGAATCCCCTCCCTGCCCTGCTGCCCACGCTGCTCTGGATGCAGCCCAGGACACGTTTGGCTCTCTGGGCTGGGAGTGCCATGGCTGGGCCATGTCCAGCCTCTCACCCACCAGCACCCCCAAGCCCTTCTCGCAGGGCTGCTCTCCATCTGCTCATGCCCAGCCTGTCCCCTGATACTGGGGGTTGTCCTGGCCCAGGTGCAGCACCGTGAGCTTGGCCTTGTTGATCCTGATGGGATTCCTGTGGGCTCCTTCTTGAGCTTGTGCAGATCCCTCTGGACAGCATCCTGTCCTTTAGGAATGTCAGCTGCACCACACAGCTTGGTGTCATCTGCAGACTTGATGAGGGTGCACTCAACCCCTTTGTCCGTGTGATGAATCAGGATGACACTGGTCCCAGTACAAATCCCTGGGCAGCACCACTGGTCACTGATGTCCTACTGACTAGGACTCCAGATTTGTTGATCACTACCCTCTGGATGCCAGCAATTTCCTATCCATGTAACAGTTCACCCATCAAATCCATCTCTCTCCATTTTAGAGGGAAGGATGTTGTGGCGAGCCATGTCAAAGTCCTGATAAATGACATCTGCTCCCTTTCCCTTGTCCACAAGTGGAGTCACTCCATCACAGAGGGCCTGCAGGCTGGCCAGGCAGGACTTGCCCTTGGTGAAGCCGTGCTGGCTGTCCCAAATCACCTCCCTGTCCTCCATGTGCCTTAGCACAGCTTCCAGCAGGATCTGTTCCATGATCTTCCCAGGCACAGAGGTGATGCTCACAGCTCAGCTGTTCCAGGGGTCCTCCTTTCTACCCTTTTAAAAGATGGGTACAACATTTTCCCTTTTCCAGTCACCTGGGATTTCACCTGACAGCCACAACTTTTCAAATGTCAGGGAGAGGGGTTTGGCAACTACATCCTACATCAGCTCGTTGCCTCACAACTCTAGGATGCATCTCCTTGGCTCCTGTACTTTTAAGTTCTTCAGGTGGCCATGAACCTGATTTTTACTTAGAGTGGGAGAGACTTGGCACACACAGTCCCCATCTTGCTGTTTGTCCACTCAAGGGATGTGGGAAGAGGGGTTACCATTGAAGATGCCATGAAAAGAAGTTATTTTGAAGAAACTTGAGTTCCTCAGCCTTCTCCTCATTTGTTGTTACCAGCGTACCAGCACTGTCTGTCAGAGAACACACCTTCTTTGGTCTCCATTTTTTGGCTGGCATACTTTCCTGTTATTCCTTGTGTCCCTTGCCAGGTTCAATCCAGCTTTGCCTTGGCCTTCCCCACCCCAACCCTACTATGCTCTTCCCAGGATACATGCCCTTGTTGCCACTGCTTCTCCATTTGCTTATTTCCTATTAATTTCACCAGCAGTGCCCTAGTGAGCCATGTCAGTCTCCTCCTGCCTTCCTTGTCTGATTTCTTGCTCCTGGGAATTGCAAGCTGTTGCTCTCTTGGAAATTTGTCAGCTCTGTTCCTTTCCTTTGTCCCTGAGGGCAGTCTCCCAGGCAATCTCATTGACTATGTCCCTGAAATGCTGAAAGTCTGCTTTCCTGAAATTCAGGGCCCTCTCTTGACTCCTTTCCTGACCCATATCCCTCAGGACTGTGAATTCCACCAAGGCATGATCACTGATCCCAGGCTGTCTCCTGGCTTGCTATTCCCCATCAGCCCCCATGCGTTGGTGACCAACAGATCCAGGTGACATCTCCCCCATTGTAGGGCTCGCTACTCCCTGGGTCAGGAATTTATCCTCCATGCTTTCTAGGAATCTCAATATTGCCTACAGCTCCTTTTCCAGCCTGGGCAGGGTGTTGTGGTCCCCCAGCAGCAGCAGAGCCCATGAGCAGGGTGCTCCTGCAGCTGGAGCAGGAAGGCTCCGTCCGCGGGCTCTGCTGGGCCGGAGCCGGGCACAGGCCCCGCCAAAGGCTCCCGGTGCTGCCCGGGCTGGGATCAGCACCCACCAGCTTCACACTGGCTCATGCCTGTTCTTCAGAGACTCTTACACTCAGCTCTTGATGGGCAATCCCTCTGTGTCTCTTTCTTCCCTCTGAACAGCCTGTGGCCATTGTTAGTCACATTCAGTCATGGGATCCATCCCACCGAGTTTCGGGAGTGACAACAAGGTCAAAACTGTCCAGCAGTATGGTGGCTTCCAACTCCTCCTGTTTGCTGCTCATGCTGCATGCCCTGGTGTAGGGACACCTCAGCTGGGCTGTCAGCCATAGCACCTTTCTGGAGGAAAAGGCCATGATTCTCATAAGTCTCTATGCTTGCTTTAGTTTCTCTGAAATCTTGGTAATTTTTTTTTCCAGGGTGTTCCCTTATTAGAATTTTTCCTTCCAAATTTTTATCTAGAATTGTGTGCTGCTCTTCAGTAGTTCTGCAGACGTTTTCTCAGGTGGAACTGGAGGGCATTAATGGTATCCACACCTGCCAAATTGCTGTTTAAGTCCTGTGGTGTTGTCATTTACAGCGAGACAGTGATGATGACGATGACGATGATGACCGAAGCACCGATCGGGAAGATGGACCACTGGAAGAGCAGATAGAGCGCTTGCAGGAAAAAGTAGAGTCAGCCCAGAGTGAGCAGAAGAATCTCTTTCTTGTTATATTCCAGGTAATGATGGTCAAAGTGTCTTCTCAGTTTAGATTTCAAAGTTACTTGATTTATAAGTTTTCAGCATCACTACTATCTTGGGCATTTTCTTGGAATAATCGTATGGGAAGGGGTTGATGACTTCACCATGGGTTAGAGTCAATCCACATCATCCCTCTGTAAAGACTGGTTTGGAACAGGATCTGATGAGTTTCAAATGCTTAGGAAGAGAGGAGTTCTGCTAGCACACAATTTCCTGAACAACCAGAAGGTAACTAGTTTATTTTCATACTAAATTCAGTATTTGCCAAGCAAAATAATTATTCTCTAAGTGCTGTTTCAAAGCTTCTGACACCCATATCCTCTTACCTTAGGTTAGAATTCTTCTTTAGTTTAATGAGACTGAACAAGTTTGGGTTTTTTCTCCCCTACTGCAGCGTTTCATTATGTTGTTAACGGAGCACTTAGTGCGCTGTGAGACTGGTGGAATTGATGTATTTACACCTTGGTACAAGAGCTGTATAGAGAGGTTGCAGCAGATCTTCCTGCAGGTAAGTTTCATTTCTCAGCTGGAAGGGTGTTGCGGGGCCGTGCTTTCATGGGAAAGCTCGGCTGCTGGAGGGCTGAGGCTCCCCGGGAGTAGCAGTAGGTGGCAGCAGCACCTTTTCCCAGGGGCTGCTGTGGGGCCAGGTCACAGCTCTCCAGCTCTGGCCAAATCCCTGCCGCAGTCAGGTGGAGTGACTGATCCTGAGTGCAGAATTTCCTCACTGTAAGCGTACTGCAAAAATATTTAAAGATGTGCTTATGAATTTCACTGATTTACACCTAACTGCGTGTTTTTAGTAAGGGCAAAGTTGTGAACAAGCAAGAATGCTAAAATAGACATGTTTTAAATAAGTGAATTTAAATATTGCAGGATTCCTTTTAGTGAGGTTTGTAAATATCTATGAAACATATTTTTTTAATATTTGGCTCTGTATTAAATCAGTTAATAAGCACAGGTGGCTGGATGAAAGTGATTAGTTACAGGAGGTTATATCTGTGTGAGCAAAAGATGTGTTGAAGAATGGAAGCATTGGTGTAATTGTCCCTTGGGATGAATCCTTCCCTGGTAGTAGATGTCTTCAGAGGAAAGCGAATACCATGATTCTCCCAAGATACCTGCAGTGGCATTGGATCCTACACACAGCTCAGGATCCATGAGGGAGGAATTACAGGGAGCGCAAGGCAGGATTTCAGTACAGGCTTCATTCTTGCAGTCAGCAGTGCCTCTACATCATGCTTTTCTTATCCACGGCTTCTGTGTTGTGGAAATTAGATGTGCTAAACAATTCAGATTAGAACACTTGTTTTTCTTGCATATCTTACTTCTCTGCCTATTCTGATATAAATGTAAAAACAGTAAACATATATTGTTTGTTTTTGTGTTTTTTATCTGCCAGCACCACCAGATAATCCAGCAGTACATGGTGACACTAGAGAACCTCCTGTTCACAGCTGAACTGGACCACCACATTCTGGCTGTGTTTCAGCAGTTCTGTGCTCTGCAGGCCTGAGGGATCTTCCGTGGACAGAGTCTTGTCTGCAGGACTTTAGTGAAATTTAATTTTTTTTAATGGCAAAACTTAACATGGGGATGGAAGAATTTTTTTTACTAAAACTGGCTTTCACGTGCTCCTATATACAACAAAAGAGTGTTCTAAAAAACCAAACTGTGTAAGCATTGTAAGCCTTAAAAGTTATGACTAATAGGGGATATTTGTGAAGTAAAGTATTAATTTTTTTTGTTGTCTTTTAATTTAGTTTGACTTTTCTCTTCATGGTGGTAATTTTATTTCTCCCCTCTTGCCTATATAAAAATCAGGCACACTCCTCCCCCAAAAAATATTTCTAACCTTGCAACAAAAGAAGCCAACCCCAAGCAATTGAATTTGTTTCCTCTGCTTGTCCTTTAAATCAGATTAATTGCAGAAATGAGGAACAATTCATAGTGTTTTGTGAGTATGAAAGGGGATGCACCTTCTCAGTGAGCAGTGGGATAAGTTCTCTAGTGTATGACATAGGAAAACTATCTTAATTTTGGGCATGTGAAACACATTTTCAAAGTAGCATAGAGCATACAAATTTGTTTTATTACCAAGCCAGATAGATTTTTCACAGTTTGAAAAAACATATAGTACAATTGAAATATGTTTTATAAATGTATTGTCTAGTGTCTTATTACAGTATCTATAAACAGTCATAGAGAAACTTCATGGACCACTTCTGAAAAATGCAATTCTTTTTGCATTGTGGTCAAGAAATCATTAACTGCTCTTGGTAGCAGTCTTCTCTTTTAAACAGAGACAGTAAGCAAGAGTTGGTGTGGAACAAACTTCTGACTTGCATGCTGCAAGCCTTACCTAGGAATTGGGAGCTCCAGCCCTAGATGCCCCAGACAGGGCTGAGCTTGCTTTTTTCTTTCAGCCTGTAACTCATTGTACTGTCACATTTGTGCTGGGCTGGACCTGCAGGCCTGCAGGATGTCAGAAATCTTGCTGTTAGTGACAGTGGATGAACCAAGTGCTCGCACTTCATCTGGCTTGGCAGCAACTGTTGCATCTGCTAGGCTGCCCTCGCTTTAAACATGACAGCAGCACGTTGCTCCCATGTCTTGAGAAGTGTTTTAATGCTGAATTAAGCGATACACATTACGGGAGAGGCCTAGACTGAGAACACAACTGAAAGTAGAGCAGACTTAGTTTTAAGTTAGGCCAGTAACATGAGGTACATAAGAGCCAAACCAGAGTGTTCTGTACCACAGTGAGCAGCAGAGACACTGCCTTAGGTGCTCAGGTCCGTCAGCATGCAGGGGGCTTCCAAGCTGTTTATGGTCTCTTCATTTTGCAGGTGAATGTTTTAAAGAATTTCATACTCAGTGCTGTTTAGCTTAGGAAATTATGTGCTTTGAGTAATTTTGTTCCTGTACAAATTATTTTTTTTAGGTATTATACGTAGAAATGCATTTCACCTGTACATTGACCAATGACCTCCTGAATAAGCAAGGAGGGTAAAAAATTGAACATTTTGCTTTGACCTTTCATCTGATTTTTGTGTGTGGCCTGTAGCAACCCTGTATATCCTCATAGACTTAGATCTGTTACTTCTACTTTTTCTGCTTGCCCTTTCTGACTTGACTGATTTTCCACCCCCCGCCATTCTTTCAGGGTGTATTGTTATTTGTTGTAAATTTGCTTTATGCAAGGATTTTGTCAGTCATGCACGGACTTATGCTTCAGATATTTCTCTGTTAATGTTCTTGAGTAATCAAATAGGATTTTGTGTTGTTTTTTTTTTTTAATTTTTAGGAAACATTTAATACTTTAAAGGTTTAATTGGAGTTTTTTCCAGTTTTTTCACTGGCTTGGGTCAGTATCAGTTCTGATATTAACTAATGGTGAGGGTTCTGACTATAAATGTGACTTCTGTAAAACTGGTAATGCAGTTAGAACTTGCAAACCTGTAACTTTCTTTGAGCCTTGACAAATACCGATGCTGGGGATACAGTTGCAAATGCTTGAGTGTAATCCTGTGTTTTAAAACCAAATAGCAATGTCTTTCAAAACTGATTTAACTTCCAATCATGCCAAGCTTTGAGCATGGGCTTTGGTTGCATTTCTTGAGTCTGTTGGGCACCTTCACCTTCTTTTAGGTCTAATGGTGTACACCTGACTTGACTGGGAAATTGGCTGGATCTGTATTAAAGAATGAAATGCTTATGTAGTGATACCAGTCGCTAACTGGAGAAACTTGGAACTGCTGAAATATGAAGTGGTGGATAGTGTAAAGATGCTGTAGAAATGTGGTGTGGTTGGAAAAAAATGCACAGATAAAAACAAAAATAAATGAAGGTGAAGCAGGTTGCTGCTGAGTGTGTTTGTCCAATTTCTTTGGGGGACACTGAAGCAAAGTTGTCATGCTGGGTTATGCTGGTGTTAAATGCAGAGGGGTGTGGAGCAGTTTTGTTTCCCAGCAGTTTTGTTTCCCAGTTCTGGTACTCTGACTTAACACACAAGCCTTCACCTCCTTGCACTGCAGCTGGTCTAACACACTCCCCCCCGCAGCCGTGTGAGGCAGGCATATGTGCTGCTAGGGACAAGGAGGCGCTGGTGTAGAAATGCTCCCTGTCCCTTGCCACCTCTCGTCCTCTGGGAAAGGGAAGTGCTGCTGCAGGAGGGCAGGAGGGTGTGGGCTGGTGCAGATGCTGCAGTAGTCAGTGACCACCCCCATCTGCCCCAGAGAGGAGTTTAAGAGCCCAAAACAGCACTGTGAAACCATGACAAGGAGGACTACCTCCAAAAGCCCTGCTGGGACCTGCCCCCTCCTCTAGCCAAATCCCTGTGCCACTTCCTTAGGTCTTGCAAGGCCTTAAAGCCTTTGCTTGGTGGGCAGGCAGGTTACTGCTTAGCTGCAGAGAACATTGAAAAAGTGAAAACCTATTATTGGAAGCATCATGTGCCCTTCCCAGGCATCTTGTCTCCTCTAACAAAACCACAGAGTCAATTAGGTTGGAAAATACCTCTGAGGTCATCAAATCCGGCCTATGACTGAGTATCACCAGGTCAACTAGACCATGGCACAGCCGTGTCCATGTCTTTCCTTGAACACTTAAAGGCATGGTGACTCCACCACCTCCCTGGGAAGCCCATTCCAATGTCCAGTCACCCCTTCTTTAAAGAAATCTTCCTGATGTCTGACCTAAACCTTTCCTGGTGCTGCTTGAGGTGCCATGTCCTCTTGTCCTGTCACTGGTTGCCTGGGGAAGACTGACCCCTACCTGGCTACAGCCTCCTTTCACAGAGTTGCAGAGAGGGTAAGGTCACCTCTGAGCCTCCTTTTCTCCAGGCTGAACAAACCCTACTCCCTCAGCTGCTCCTGGGCTCTTCACCAGCTCCATCAATCATCTCTGGGCATACTCCAGCACCTCAATGTTCTTCCTGAATTGGGACCTTGAACAGGATGCAGATCTCAAGGTGTGGCATCACCAGTGCCTTGCTGGTCACACTATTCTTATACAGGCCAGGATGCCACTGGCCTTCTTGGGCACCTGGGCACACTCCCAGACTGATGCTGGCCAGCACCCATAGGCTCTTTTCCACTGGGCCTCTTTCCAGCCACCCTGCCCCAGCCTGCACAGGGTTGTTGTGACCCAAGGGCAGGACCTGACACTTGGCCTTATTGAACCTCACACCTTTGCCCTTGGCCCATCAATCCAGCCTGTCCAGATCCCTCTGCAGAGCCTTCCTGCCCTCCGGCACGTTGACACTCGCACACAGTTTGCTGTCATCAGTGAATTCTGCTGAGGGTACAGTCGATCTCATACAGATCATCAGTAAAGATTTTAAACACGATTGGGCCAAATACTAATTCCTGAGGAACACCACTGGTGACCAGCCCCCAGCTGGATGTGACACTGTTCACCTCCACTCTCTGGGCCTGGCTGTGCAGCCAGTTTCTAACCCAGCAAAGAGTGCTCCTGTCCAAGCTGTGGGCTGCCAGCTTTTCCAGGAAAATGCTGTGGGAGATGGTGTCAAAGGCTTTGCTGAAGGTCAGGTAGACACATCCATAGGCTTTCCCCCATCCACATGGCAGGTCACCTGATCATGAAAGGAGATCAGGTAAGTCAGGCAGGACCTGCCTTTCCCAACACTATGTTGGCTGGGCCCAATCCCCAGATTTTCCTGCATGTGCTGTGTGATCACACTCATGATCTATTCCATCCCACTACAGAAGCTGACGGGCCTGTAGCTCCCTGGATCCTCCTTCCATCCCTTCTTGTAGATTGGCTTCATGCTGGTCAACCCAGATCTCCCTGGCTGTCCAGGACTGATGACAAATGCAGAGCAGCTCAGTGAGCTCTCCTGCCAGATCCCTCAGTGCCCGTGGGTGAATCCCATCTGGTCCCATGGACTTGGGTCTAATGGCTCACAAACAAGCTGCTCACTACTCCCTCCTGGATTACAGGAGGTCAGTGCTGCTCCCTGTCCCTGTGTACCAGCTCAGAGTCTGGTTGCTCTAAGGATAATTGATCTTTCTGTTAAAGACTGAGGCGAAGAACCCAAGTACCTCAACCTTTTCTTTGCCCTTAATGACAATGTCCCCCCATGCATCCAATAACTAATGAAGATTCTCCTAGACTCTTCTTTTGATGTTAAAGTATTTATAAAAACAATTTCTACTTCACAGTGGTGGCCAGATTGAGTTCCAGCTGAGCTTTTACCTAATTTTCTCTCCTACCAAAGGAGATCCTTGACCTACCATCATCCTTGTACTCTTCTCGAGTTGTCTGCCCCTCCTTTCAAAGGTCATAACCTTTTTCCCTTGAGTTACAGCAGAAGCATCCTATTCAGCCAGGAGGAACAGGATGACCAGGCTGGTCTTCCTCCGGCACACAGGGACAGTCTGCTCCTCCGCCTTTCAAGATTTCCTCTTTAAAGCATGGCCAGTCTTCATGGGATCCTTTTGTTATTAAGGACAGTATTCCAAGGGAATCTCTGAACCAGTGTTCTGAATATGCCAAGGCCCACCCTCCAGAAACCCAAGGCAGAGGTTTTGTTGTCCCTGTTCCTTACTTACCAAGGGTTGGAAACTATCATTTCACTGTGCCCAAGACAGCCTCCAACCACCATCTTCCACCAGCTCTTTTCATAAACAGCAGATCTATAAGGCCACCGCCCCTGATATGGTCATGTTGTAGTTCAGGAATGGTGTTCCCCCATTTAGCACTTCTACTGAAACACTCAAACCCATGCACAGCTTGCTCAACTCCTCCCAGCAGGAGGTAGATGAGAATTAGAGGCACAAAAGATAAAGATCAAGGATTGAGATGAGAACAATTTACTGGGAACAGCAGTGAGGCAAGAAATGGACAGTACCAATATAGATAATAATGTTTTGTGCAGGAAAGATGATCAATTCACCGGCAAATGCCCACCCCACGAAACCTGATGTTACCCTGGATGGAAAGGACCCCCATGTGCCTCCCCACCTGTGTAGGTGTGAGGTGGTACAGGATAACCTCCAGGTCTGAGTTATGCCCCTCCTGACTACGGCAAAAAATTACTGTCCTGGCCAGAATCAGGACAGCTCACTTAGCAGCTGTCCTTTGTCTTCCACACACTCAGGAACCTCCTAGACTGCCGCCTCTCCCCTGCTCATGTTTTCAGCAGACATCCCACAAATTAGTCTCCCACAAGAACAAGGGTAGTGATTGTGAAACACCAGCCAGCTCCTTACAGAGCATTTCATTTGCCCCTTTATCCTGTCTGGGTGGTCTGTAACAGACTCCCCCTGGGATGTCTGCTTCATTGGCCTTTCCTTGATCCTTACCCACCAGCACCCAACCTTATCATCACTGCCCTTGAGCTCTGTAAGTCAAAACTCTCCCTCATGTACCGAGCCACTCCACTGCCTCTGCTTGCCCCCTGTCCCTTCGGGAAGAGCTCATGACCATCATTGCAGCACTCCAGCCATGGGAGTCATCCCACCATGTTTCTGTACTGGCAAATATGTCATGGTTTTCCTACTGAAAACTGCAGTTCTGCACAACCACAGTGGCCCAGGCTCACAAAGGAAGTCTCCAGAGACTTCCCTGGAATCTGCCATATTTACAATTGAAAATAAATGTAGAGCCACACGATCCTTTACTTCATAACATGTTCCTTCACTTCAGTAATTGCCACATGCATTCCCCAACAGCTGCAAGAATGAGAATTTAAAATTTAAACATTTAAGTAAATTCACTCTACTGAAAGAAAACATCATTCAAGTGCATTTAGAAGTTCTGCCATAGAATGCTACTTCCCTCTTGCCCCCCAAGGACAGGTCTTGCCTTGGTCTCTGCTTCAAAAGTTGGGAAGAAAAAAAAAGAAAAAAAAAGATGTAGCAAATGCACCTAAGGATCTATCCTGCAAAATACAGTAAATATATGTCAGAACCTCCCAAGAAAGCAGGCAGCTTTCCTTTTCAAAGAGAATTCTCTTTCATGGAATTGTGTATCCAAGCCAAAGGAGAACCTATGTTATTAGACGGCCTCCCACCACAAGAAGTGCTGTTCTATCAGCCCTCTGCCTGCCCATGACCAGGAACTGCAAACCAGACAACAGTTAGAAAATAAGGAGCCTTCCTCCTCATGGATGCAGAAAAGCTGCAGGAAGTTCACCTCGATTTCATCAGCGCAATCAAGTACAATGATACAAACTTATCTTTTGACCAAGAAGATACCAATTGTTGAACTGTTGCTATATTCCACCCTCAGATCTAGCATAAAGGCCAAAGCCTTCACAGAGCTTCTTGCAACTGAAAAATATAATGCTTCACACAATCTGGCAACAGACTGTTCATAATTAGCATTTATTTGATTTTAATACAAAATACTGTTAAAAACAAAGTAAAATTAAAAAACAGGTTAACACTACATCTTCTCGTAAGTTAATTCATGGCCACACACAGTGCATGTCTTTTTATATGTATCTTCATCAATGTTTTCTTCTGGTCCATATTCATGTTCATGGATACTGGCTTGTTTCTTCCATAAACTACTCCTCACAGCACGGCGGAGTTCTGGTAAAAAATACAAGAAAATTTTAAAATTTTAATAAATCTTAAATAGCATTCAATAAAACTCAAGTAGCCAGCTTCCTGAGGCCTACAAATGACAATATGCTTGCTGCCTGTCTTCCACAAGGTCTGGGAAAGAATCTGCTCTTGCAATAACAAGTTCTGACTTGCCTTGCAATCCTCACCTTGTTTGCATAATTTAAAGGCCAAGAACTACACTGTCATGGGATCTCATAGGCAAAGATTTTCCATCTGGACTAAGGATGAGTTGCTTGCTGCTTTTTCACACAAAGCCATTCAAAGTTATCCAAAAGGGGTCGGTGGAACATAAAGGAAAAGTTTTTATAGAACACCTCATTTATTTTACATGACCAAGAAAGAGTCATTTTCATTCAGGTCACAGTAAGCCTCCCAAATGACTTGGCATTCTCTAAGCTTTATGCCCAATAATATGAGTTGCCTCTGCAGCATCCGCAGTGAAATCTGCGGGTTCTCTAGAGCGCACAAGCTGGCAGCAGGGCCCAAGATATTATCCGGATGTTGCAAGAGGGTGGCAAGAATACTGAACAGCAAAATGTGGTCACATTTTGAGCCAAGCCATTCAGGCTGCAAACTTTGTCACGTTAAGGCCTGTGCTTGCACTGAACTCTGGCATCTCGGCTACAGTCTGCTGCCAGTCCTTCAGCGTGCACAGCATCAATGGCCCGGACAGGGGTTATTTGTGCAATCCCAAGTTCTGCCTCCTTCAGACAGCCCTGGTACAGCCAGCCTGGGCTTTCTGCCCTTGTAACCACCACCCCAAAGCAAAGCATAGATGCTATAGGTGGTACAAAAGGTTCCACCCATCAAACACTCCTCTAAATAATACTTTAGAGGAGAAAAAAGCCGTAGAGCAATTTGCAGTAAAGACAGCTGCTAGGAATACTGTGAACAACAGAAAAACCCATTTTCATTACAGTCATTTCACCTGAAGCCTATCACAGATCTGTAACGCACTGCTACAAAAATTAATGTCTTCCACTAGTCAAAAGTATCAGAAGCAATCCATGGCACATTCCAGGTCATACCCAAACATTCGAAAAACATTATAATGAACCATTGCAATTGATTTCTGTCACATAACGTCCACAAAGCAACAGGGGAATTAAAGTTGGAAGGGACCTCAAGCCCTGCAGTCCAACACTGCCCAAAATAGTAACCTATGAAGTCACACCAGACTGCTCAGGCTCACCCCCAATCCTGAAAACCTCCATACTACCACACCGAGTATTTTCTCAATAATTTATTCAGATGCAGACACAGGTTTAAAGAGAACTGTACTTCCCTTCAGGTACTGAAGTATGTAATTTTAATGCTTTACCTTTAACTTTCTTGTCAAACTTCTTCTGTTTCATCTTCTCTCTGCTATTACGGCGGAGCTCCTTTGCTTCTTGCAAGGCTTCTTCACTACCCCAGACTTCAAGTGAACGCTTGATTACCTACAGGATGGACATAAATGCCTTTTTTGTTTCCTGAAACGATAAAAGTAAACTATTCTAACTTACAAATTTAATTTTTCCCTACATACACAAACTAACCAATCTTGCTCTGCTTCCCACCTGTCTCTGCTTGTCTCACAAAAGACTGCACTCCTTCCACCAAAGAGGCGACACTGGTCTTTAGTATCAGCTGAATGTAACTTAGGAAAGCTTAAGCCCAGCTCTAGTTTTGTCCATATTTTACTAAAGCAGTATGATGGCTATCAAGTACCAAACAAGAAATGCCAAGAGCCCTGGGAAATCCACTTGCCTTTCCTGCCGCCTCTGCAGGCAAAGCTGTGAACGCAGCTACAAAGGGCCACAGACAGCTGCAGCTGCCCCGTGCACTTCAGAGTAAAACTGAAGGGCCGTGTGCTTTGTGACTTGTAATTGTGCAACCCACTAAAGTTCTGCTCAATGAACATCTTTAAAAAGCTCTCAAAACCAGACATTTCCACAACTTGGACTGCAACCATTTAACTTTAACAAGCTATACATAACACACTTAGCTTTGACAAAACCATTCAGGTACCAAGTGACAACCAAAGCTGTATAAAGGTTAAAAAATGTCTGAAACACACTCAGTTTCTATACCTGTAGTTTTAAATAAAGTTTCATTTCACCCCATCGTGAATTATGAGGGTTTTTCTTCACAATGAATCTGAGTACTGGTTCCCTCTTGTCTAAGTCACAGTCTTTAAGCAGATACTCTTCTTTTGCTTCTGTCCTTGTTATAAGCTTATGTTTATCTTCAACATCTCTGCAAGATGTAAAATAATGATGAGAAAGCTACACCCTAAAACCACAGGTTATTAACATCTAAGTCCCCATCCCTTCTAACATTCCTGAAATACAGGTAGCCCTAATACCCCCAGTTTTATATGCATGCAAATAACTTTGGATTCCAACTGCTTAGCTAAACTCCAGACTAGATTTACTGAAATTAAGTGTTTTAAAAATTCCCATTTCAGCAAACATACACTGAGAAGCCTGCTCTTCTAGAAAGGCTTTTCTTCTATTTTCTTACAATGAAACTTAAAATGAATAATTTCAGGTATTCATCTAACTCAGATGCAATCCAAGAGGACAGACGCATGAGCCTCACATGGTCAAGAAAGAAAGAATGTGTAATGTGAGACAGTTCAGATCACCTGAGAATATACACACTCCATATGGTTCTAGATACCAGAAACTGATTAGCAACACAGAGCATTTTCTGTAATGCAGGACAGTAGGCAGAGAAACCATAAAAAAAGGCTTTAAAGACAGTAGCCTTTACCAGATAATGAAAAACTCTGTAAGCACAGCAGCTTTTATGAGTTAATGGAAAAAATTACATTTACGCAATCCTGACTGAAGTACAACTTGAATCGCTGGAGCCAAAAGATCTGCCAAACACTAAGTGCTAACAACGGTCATCAAGGAAGTACTGCTGTAAATGTAGCTGTACTAGAATTCAAAGTTCACAGTTACAGCTAATGCACCAAGGACACTCCAGCCATCAGCTACAAGAGCTCAGACCAAAGACTCCACAAGCTCCAAGCTCCTTTCCCTACCTACTGTAACTGCTGAAACAGAACTTTGCCTGCAATGACTGCGAATTGCCTACACCACGTGCACAACCCTAACCACTCCCTGCAGTAAATGGGAAGGCGCCCAGAACAAGCTTTTTTTTTCATTCACCCAATTCATTCTTACACACATGGGCAGCTGGCTGCTGCAGTTGGTTTCATTGCCCTGGTTATCTTGATGGCTTTTGGAGCGTTTTCTGTGTTAAAAGATAAGAGCTTGCTCTCCCTCTCAAGGTCAAACTCCTGCTTACCTCGCAGGCCAACCAGTAACCTCCCATGGGGGCTCTGCCCTTTGGCTGCTGTACTTCCAGCACGCCCATGCTGACCAAAGTACCAACTCCACTTGAGTTAAACACTGGGACCACAAACTCTCTCCTAATCCCTGCTCCACTTCAGAGTGGGTATTTGTGTTGCATCAGGTTTTCAAATGGCTCCAGTCTGCAGCCAGACATAAATTTTCACACTGACAAACACACCAACTGCTCTCACGACATCCCATTACCATAATGTTGTATGAAAATCCACTCATGTCCCCTGTCCTAAGGCAGGCTTATGAGACAATTTGTGAATTAATTCCATAATGGAACTTGCACAGGGTATCAAATTAAATTTACATTTTTTTAAAGTTACTGAAATATGTCTCTCTTGCTGACAGTCTCTTTAAATGACTGTAACTCACTGAATTATAGCCAGCAATCTTTATGTAAAATAAGTGTTTTTCTCTCCTGATTATTTGTAATACCTGCAATTATCACATGTTGCCCAATCAAAGTGCTGCATAAGGTAGGAGTCCATGAATTCTTTGCCACAGTCTCCACAGATGAGATAGTCAAATTCTAGCACGGGTGCTAATGGAAAGAAATATTTTTTAAAGGGACTACAATGATAAAAACAAGCATCTAGAATTGGTATTACAGGCAATTTTACTAGAATTCACATAAGCATATTACAAACTAGTTTCACTCTGTCCAAGTTTTTCAGAACAGTACAGTACACATTCAAACCCATTACCACACAATTCAATGTCTGTTGGAATGTTTTCTCCCAAGTCAAGCATTAAGTACTTAACTTCAACATTTAAATGTGTATTTAACTTAGCCATTGTTAAAAAAATTCTCCACACTTCTCTCACAAAGCGCTTTAAATCCTCTCCTGCCACTTCCTCTGTTCTGACCCTCCTAAAATATGCCCTGATTTACAGGGGACATGCGGGCAGAAACGGGAGGAAGCAGAGAAGGGATTCAGTTTGAAGAGGGTGGCTAGAGCAGGAAACTACAGGAGCCGCGCTGGAATCATAGTTCTCTCAGCTCTGCTCCAGTTTTTTTCCTAGCTCAGCCACACCTGCCTCTCCCTAAACGAGCTCAGTGGAAGCCTGGGGCAGTTGGCAAGGTTCTTGTCCGTTCCAGCTGGCAGAAACGGAGGTGGATGGCCAGAGAGCTGCTAGGAGTGGAATGGGGATGGAGCTCCACTACAATCCTCTCCCCAAGCCCTCTCAGCACTGCTCCAAGCCCAGACTCATCTCAGCGCCAGCCACTGCTTCTGGCCGCATCCTCAACGGGCGGATCACCTCCAGCGTCATCACCATCTGCTTTTATGTTCCACAGGACACTAAGAAACACCGATTCGGGCAACAACAGCTATAAGGAACATTCCTTGAACAGAACATCGGAATTCTATCAGAAAATTAACATTTCTATACAGTTTTGAAATCCGAAAGCGAGGCAGTGCAGTGAAATTTTAGGAACACCTGGAGCAGAAGATTAATGGTTAACATGCAGCACCATATATTTTAATTGCGTTTGCATTTATAGCAGATCCGATCCAGCAAAGACGACATTTTATGTAAATTCAGTCCTACTAGCGACAGCCGGATGCTCATTACTTCACAGTCATTTCATACTCTTACATCACATTCCATCATTTAAGGCAGTGCTCCCGAACACGAAGACATTTTATTAAGACAATGACGTTATGAATTACACAGCAAAAAATACGCCCAGTGTAAAGGCATCCCAGATCTACTTAAATTTATTGTTAAACATTAGCCCATCTAAAGAAGCAGGGCTGCTAATTGTTTACACCGTTAATGAAATCTGGTGCTGATTTCTAACAAAGAGATACACTGCACCAACAGCTCCGCAGCTGATACAAGCAGAACAAAGCAAGACAAAGACAATCCCAGAGAAGAAAGTCGATCTATTTTGGGACCCTTACTTCTCCATTTGCTTTTTTTGGGGGGGAGAATATCGCAAGGCAATGCGCTGAAATCCTCCACCGAACGATCAGTAACTTGGCGCCAGCACGTTTTATAACGATAAAAGCTGGCACTGCAGCAGCGCTCCGGTCTTGGCACAAACCACATAAATCCCAAAATTCCCACAACCGACGAAGTCGCGAAAATTTATGCTCATGTCGGTCTTAAAACTCAAATTCCCCGAAAGAAATAATGGATATAACATTAATGGGGGAGAAAAAAAAATTAAAATGTGCTATACCCAAGGGCACTGGTTGTGTCCCACTTCCGCGGCTTAAAATTCTTCATTTTTAATTACCCCGCATTTGCTATAGCCGATTTAATGCTGAAAAGAATCGGACGCGCCACTAATCGAGCACATCCAGAAAAACGTGTGAAGGAGGAAAAGGGATATCAGCAATTACAATAAAAGAAAAAAAAAAAAAAAAAGGGGAAAAAAGAAAGAAAAAGAGGGTAAGAAAGGAGAGTAAAAAAAGCCCGGGAAAAAAAAAGGCGCCCATCCATCCCGCCCCGCTGGCGCGGCCGGAGCCGGCTCACTGTCGCCCCCGCGCCTTCCTGCCCTCCCCCGCCAGCCCCGCGCACGCGGCGCCGCCTCCTCCCGCCGCCTCCCCGCCAAACCCCCGCCGCTCCCTACACGCTTTTTTCTTAATTACCGGGTGGGTGCACGATCTTCTCGCCGGCGCCGCGCTCTTCCTTCTGCTGGCTCTCCTCCTCCTCCTCCAGGAAGAATCCCCCTCCCGTGTCCACGACCTTGGGGAGGGCCCGCGCCCGCGCGCCGCCGCCTGCAGGAGCACAAACGAGGCGGGCGCTGCGTTAAAGCGCCGCCGCCGGCAGGGGGCGCGCGCGGCCGCCCCCACCGCGCTGCGCGCGCGAGGCGGGGGGCCGCGCGGAGAGCGCGCGCGTGCAAGAGCCCCCCCCTCCCCCACACATGTGGGGGGAGGGGGGGGCCCCTCGCGCGCCGCGGCGGATTCTCCCCCCCAACCCCCACCCCGCTCCAGCCACCCTACCGCACTATCACCCCCCCCGCCGCCCCCACCGCCCCACGGCCGGCGGAGCCACCCTTTCCCCACATCTTTCCCCTCTCGAAACCTCCCCCCTAGAAAAGAGAAAAAAGGGCGCGGGGACTCGCCCGTTCCGCCGCCGCCGCCATCCGACCTGCGGCAGGGTAGGGCCGGGCCGCCAGCCGCGCCTGCCGCAGTGCCAGCGCCCGCTGCCGGTTCCGCTCGATCTTCGCCAGCGCCGCCGCTGAGAGGTGCGGCCGCTCGCCCGCCGCGGTCAAAATCTTCTGCTCCTGGTCTTGCTCGTGGGCCGGGGCCGCGCCCGCCATGGCGGCGGCGGGAGCGACGGAGCCCCGTGGTCCCCCCCGCTCCGGCTGCCGCTCTCGCCCTTCCCCTCGCCGAGCCGCCGCCGCACTGCGCCTGCGCAGGGCGGGGGGCGGGGGTGGCCACAGAAGGGGCGAGGCCGCCCGCGCAGGCGCGCAGCTACCGCCCCGCCCCTCCTCGCGAGCCGCCAGGGCGGGGGCTCCGCCCCGCCGCCGCCGCGCGGGGCGCGCCGGGAGGGCGCGCGAGGGGGGAGGGGAAGGGGGGGCGCGCGCGGCCAGGCGGCGGGGCGGGGCCCGCGGCCCGCGTGGCGCGCGAGGGTGGGGGGCGGGGGGCGCGCGCGGGCCGGGGTGGGGGCCGGTGTCGGCCCGGGGGGGGCGGCTGTGCCGGGATCGGGACCGGCACCGCGGGACCGGGGAGGGGACGGGCTGGGGGAGGGGAGCCGATGATGACCCTGCGCTTTCTGCACCGTCCCCCGCCTCGGGCCCGAGCGGCCCCGTGGAAAAAAAAAGCCATAAATCCCGCCCCGCCCGGCAGGAATTCCTCAGCAGCGTCACCCAGCAATGCCCCTTTTGTCCGCCCGGCCCGGCCCCGCCACAGCCCTGCGCGAGGCTGGTTCTCGGCCGGAAACGGCCCCGGCCACGTTTTCTGCCCTGAAAACTCTGCAGGAGCACTCTCCCCACTCCCTGCTCCTCCTGTTCGCGGCCCGCCGTGTCCCAGCCTCGCTCGGCACGGGCAATAAGCGCTTTCTTAACAAAATCCCCGTCCTGCCCTTAATGGTTTCGCGTGTTCTGTGCAAGGGAGGACAAATGGAGGCTGCAGCCTCCCTTACTGACGAGGGACGCGCAAATGGCTTTGTCATGCAAATGTGGCTCTAAGCCACTTTCATATAAAGCCACTTAATGCCGAGCAGCCAGTGATCCTCGCCCGCCCGTCAGGCAGTGCCTGCCCTGTCCTTGAAGGAGCGGAAATGGAGGCACTGGCACAGATGCGTGCTCCCTGCCTCCATGCTGAAACGGGATGACCTCAGCACGCGGAGAAACCTTCCTTCCCCCCCCCCCATACAACGTTCTCGTCCCCCCCCCCCCCAAAAAAAAAGAAAAGAAAAAAGAAAAGCTCGCTCTCTTCCGTGAAACTAAACTAGTTTCCTGCCAACCCTCCCTTGCTGCTCCCAGAGTACGTCCCTTGTGCCTCTCCGTTCAAATGCCCGCGGTAATTACCTGCATGGATTGTGTTTCTCCTGTGTCCTAAAACATTTTATTTCTTTTTAGCTTGTCGTCCTCGCTTGGCATTAACTTTCGACAACAGCCAGCAGAGTGTGCTATGAACGCTGAGAAAAGAACATCCTGCTTCTGGGAAATTTATATATATATCTCCATATATATATATACACATATATATATACATACGTACAGAAATGCAGATGAAGACATTTTAAGTGGTTCTAATACTTGCATGAGTGGTAGGTAGCTCCTCCTGTCAATTAAAATACTTCTCTTGTCGCAGATCACAGAACCTCTTCCTTAAAAATTAATAACCAAGTCATACTAAACCGTCTGCTTTCAGCGAGATTGCTTTCCAGTGTTTGTATAAAGTTGGAAAAGTGCCACAGTGGAGATGTCCAAATACGTTTCACAGTCAGAGAGAAGGATCTAGAACACAAGGTATTTAATAGATGAAAATGCAAATCGTAACCCCAGCGTACAGGAAGCAGCTTATGCAATTATACAGTATGAGCATACGTTTCTCCAACCTCATTACTCCCTTTTTTGGACTGACTTACTGACAGTGGAGTTCCAAAGAGAGCAATAAACACAGTAGAAACAAGTGAAATAAAAAAAAAAGATAGAAGAAAAGTGTTTACTAGATGCCTTGGAAATGGAAATGTTTGCTTGAAAAGCAAACACACGTATGTTTGGATTCCTTATGCTATTCTGGTGTCTCTTCTTCCTTGTTTTGTAGGAGCAGACATTTAGGGAGGAGTGAACTGAGTTGTACTTGTGGGGTAGCAAATAGTTCCGTATCATTCATAAACCAAAACTGCCTCAAACCACAGCCAAGTTTGAGACCCTGTGTAAGGGTTTTAAGGGCAAAAGGACATTATTGTTATGCAACCAAACTGGAATTAGGATTAAAAGGAAATCAGAATACATAAACAAAAGCAAATTCAGAGTCAAGGCGTTCAAATAAAATTGGCTGTGGGCCGCAACTATCTATGCAAGTGTTAATTATTGAGTAAAACTGTTTTAGAAATATATACTAGAGATGTTTGGCTTTTTCTTCTTCTCAGGGGCAGTCTGACAGCGCAATCAAAGCAGAATATTCTCCCCAGCTCTGCTTTTGACCAGAATGAATCAAACACAATACTCCTAATTTTCATGGCCAAGAGAAGGTAATTAAACTAACAGTTTTGTATTAGCAAGGAGTTACAAACTATCTCATATGCATTGCTCTGGCCATGCAATAATATTTGTGCTTAATATTAAATACATGTGGCTTAATGCATGCACATGAGATAATAATTGTAATGGTATCTGTGTTTTAAACAGTTTTTCAGGTTCTGTATGCCAAGTAGTTTCAAGTATTCCTTGTATTAGAAGGTAGGCTGTCATTAATTGTCAAGCACAGATGTGCATTATTTCATAGCCAGAGAGACCATCATCAGTGAGCGCAAGGAGCCAGCCGAGCAGTGCTTCACAATTCATCACTCCCATGGAGGAAACAGTGAGTGGCAAGACAAGAATGTTTGCTGACTGTGCAAAACCTTTTTGAGTTAGCAGGGGGTGAGGGTCATCCGTAAAGAATTGTGGGTGATGAGGCAGTAAAAAAGTAGATTAAATACGGAGTAGATAAATGCAAGGTGATGTCATAACTACTCATAACTTTACATAAAAGGTAGGAATACCTGAATTAGTGCTGCCACTCAGTAGTGACACTAAAGTGTGTAGGCCCTGCATGAATGCCATCTTTATGTTTGGAAAAGCAAGGCACATTTCAAGGAAAGGGACAGAACAAAACCAGGAATACATTTGTGGCACTCCAGAAATCTGTGGTGAATTTGCACCATGAGTACTGTTCCCTATTGCATTTCCTTAGAAAGTAAATGCTGGAACTAGAAAAGAATAACAAGGATGCTGGGCTGTCTGACTTTGTGTCCCTTGAAAGGGACAATTGAGATTTGGAGTTCTCACCAAAGAGGGAGCATGCATGAGGCCTGTCACATCCTGTGTAACTTGTGGATGCCAGCTGACTTTCTGAGTACAAACCATCAGATTTGCAGTAGCAGGAGCCCAAGTCTAAACAGGCAGGAGGAGATGGTTCTTCGTTCAGTGCCTTTCTGAATGGCATGCTGAGTACAGGCTGTTTCTCTAGGGTGCAGGGAAGACAGGCCAAGTATTTGGAAGAGGACTGTGTTGAGAGTTAATGAATGAACACCCCCTCACACTCAGGAAATTCCCTGAGCTGAAAGCAGTTGGTAGCTGTGGGAGTGTTGCAGAGAAGATATCATATATTTGCCTTGCTTTTCCTCTTCCTTTGACGTTTGCCTGTGGCCTGTGGTGGAAACAGGATGTTGGACTGAATGGGTTCTTCATCCGAGGCAGTACACCTCTTCCTCTGTATTCATGGAGGATCACACTGAGCCGCATGATAGCAATGAGCCTGTGCAATGGGGTCTTTCCAACCAAATTCACTATTCAGCTGGGACCAGGACTTACTTACGGAGCAGCTGCTGACCATGTATTTCTATTTTGCCTCATGATAAACTTCTTTCTCTGTGTTCTCAAAATCTTAGTAGCAATATGCATACAGCTGCATTGCAGTTGCACACCTACAACCAAACCGTCCTTTTTTCCTTCCTCAGTAGCAAATAATCGTTCCATGAGAAACAGACCTAAGTCTTACTTTTTTGATGAGTTTGTCTTTTGAAGGGGCAGCTGTGGACAAAAATCTCTTTACTTTTCTCCCCACCCCTCCCACCTATCCCTCTCCCTCTGTTTGATGGCTCATGTGGTGGCATCAATTTTAGCCACATTCGAATTCAGTAGCCAGAAGCTGACTGGCCAATATACACAGGATGTTGGGCTGCTGCCTCTGAGCATGACTAAGGCATTGGATTTTGTCCAGCGATTTCAAATGATTTTTGAATGGGAGAGAGCAGTTCAATTGCGTCCTTAGGAGCGTAGGGCAAAAAATACCATGCCCTTTGTGATTTTGTTTCCATCCTGTTTTAGCTCTGTGGACCTATTTCTTATGTTACCTTTAATAAATAAATAGAGAAATATTGTTGGCTGCTTGGTGAAAAAGCGGCATGTGACCTGTGAAAAGCAAAGTGAACTTGTTAAAACCAGATAGTGTACCTGCTTGGATTTGTATGTTTTCTTTCTGAATTCACCTATGCCATAGCTCATAGATCAGGGATACACAGGGAATTGTCCTGTTGGACAGAATGGGACATGCAGAGTAAATTAGGTTTGTCATCTCTCTGAGATTTTCTCCTTTGCTCACTACCTGTAGGAGAGGATTTTCATAGTGATGTGGCCTGTCTTCACGCTCCATTTATTGTACTCCAATTGATGTATGCAATCTTGGTTGAACAGATAGGTAATGGAGTAAACATATAACGTGTTGAATGCCTAAGCAACACATCTGAAACAAACAGGTAGGCAAGAATCAAAGTGCAATGTTTAGAGACAAAAATTGGCATTGTTCTCCGACAGGAGATCTTAATGCAAGTTTGTTATCATTTTCTCATTACAGGAGATGACAGAATTTGAAATTACAATGTAAGTATCTTTTATTTGCTAGCATTGTACAAGACTTTTCTGTTTTAGTCATGAATAGGACTTTAATATGTTGGCTTTTAATATCAATAGAAAACGTTCATTTCATATCTGTGAACAGGAAAGTGTTGATGGCCACATGATGAAAAAATGCTGTTTACTGTTTCAGAGATTGCTGCAAAGCTGACTGGACACTTTTGCTATTGATTGGCAATCCAGAAAGAGAAATCCTCCTCCAGTATTTTACCAGAAAAAGCCATCATTCTCTTTGATGCACATAAAGAGTGGGAAACTGTAGCAAAAACAGTAGACAAGTTATGTAACTGTGGTATGGCAACCTTTGGTGATTTGATAACTTCAATACAAAGGTCAAAAAATACTGAAGATAAACATGTATTTTTTTCTGAAACTAAGACACTAGGATATTTTTCTTACCCCACCAGTGGCTGGAAGAGGAGATTTTATAGAAATGGGTTTGAGGACCTGTCTGAGCTGTTCTAAAGTTGAGCTATTCAGGTTTTGGGGCCTTTTTCCCAAGTGTGCAAGGAATAGCCACATATGATGTAAAAGGGATCTCTGTATTGACAGATTTATTCTCCCTCCTAGTGTTTCCATATGGACAGTTATTTAATCCATGCAAGAATCTTTCCTGTAGCAACTTAGAAACATCAAGAAACTTTGGTAAATGCTTTAGCACTTTTTTGTTCAATTAAGAGCATCTCACGCATTTCTGAGACAGAAAATAGGTACATCATCTACTATAATAGTTTCAAAGACATGAGCTTTAGTAGTATTGATGGTGAAAGGCTGAATGTTCTGGAGAGAAGTTCAAAAATCAGGCCTTGATGTATTTAAGTATTTAAACACATGGGGAATGTAAGTATTTAAAATTCTTCAAGTTTCCACTTTATATTGTGCAGTATGTTATACTTTTTTTTTTTTTTTTTCTGAGCCATAATATAAAGAGATTTTTTTACTATTTTTCCAAGTCAGCCTGACTTGTTCCTGTGTGTAGAGGACTTGGAATGGAAGACCATAAAACAGCTGACTAATTCTGCTGTAGCAAAAAAGTCATGTCCCAGTTACCAGTGTTTAAGCAGATGTGTCTCTTCTGGTCCTTGCACATCTCTGCAAAACCTGTGGTGTCATTGTCCACAGGTTTGATCAGTTCTCTCTCCAGTTGGTTTTCCCAATGTTAGCTACAAATGCATGATAAGTTCATCTCACAGTGCTGTCCATATGTGCCTTCAGGCCCAGTCCTGCTTTTCAGGACAGACACTACCAGGAGCTGTGAGCATTTCAGCTCATTGAAGCATGAGAAGAGAAGGATAATGTGGAATTGATCTTAGTGACTGTGCATTCTAGGTTCACACCAGCCTATCTGTGAGAGAAATGTGGAGCCAACACATGGCTTAAGCCCTGTAGGAGTGCAGGCCCAGTGAGAGGTGCTTCTGAGGGACTGTGCCATCCACAGAATTTGAATCTTTAACGTAATCTGAATGTATCTTCTCAACATGATCAGAAAATAGTTTCTGATCAGGGTCTTGCTACCTCGGTTACTTCAGTAGGCTGATTTTGTTGTCTTAGTTTTGATTGCTTTTTCCCCCCCTCAGTGTGAAAATTTGTCTTTGCCTTGCCAGAAAGAAGAACAGTGACCATAGCAATTTAACATGTGATGTTAACTGATTTCTCTCTTGGTACAGGGAAGAATGGATTCCAAAGGTTTTAGTACCTCTGATTCAATTGAAACTGTTTATGAGTGAAAGAATATATAAAGAATTCCTGATGCCACTCACTCATTTCTTACAGGTTTGGCATATACTACATTCCTGTGTTACTTCCACTTCATCCACATCCATGTTTCTGGCTAAGCTGTGCAAATAAAACTTTTTTAAAATTTGTTCTGTTTGTAGCATAGGTACACTGAGCTTTGCCATTTACCATAACCCTCTTTTTTATTTTCCTTAAAGACCATGATATGCTTAGAGCGTGGGAAGTAGTTTGTGACAAAAAATAAGAGAGGGGGGAAAAAGAAAAGGTTCTTCTCTTCCTGACTATATCTGGAATCCAGTTAAGTGATTTTGGAATGTAGTTAATGATCGAGTGAGATGACCCTTCTGTTGCCAGAGACTGCACTTTTTTGATTTTTGCTCAGTGAGAGTTTTCTTTACATCAGTGGTCACAGTTCACAGCTTTCAGTTTTCAGCATCCTCTTTGAATTTGGAGGCAATGAAATTCTTCACTGCTGAGTGGAAGCATCCTCACCTGTCTGGGAAAGCATCCTGTCTAGCACCCGACTACTCCCTGACTGAAGACCTGACACACTCAGCTGCCAGCCACTGCAACTGATGTACCACCAGAACAGTCCCATGCCAGGAGGGATATGTTACTTTTTCATGAGTCTGCAGGTGCACTAGGTCTCTCTGTCGTGTGCCAGCCTGGTTAAACTCAACCAGCTTGGATTTTCATCTGTTGAGGTTTGGATCTTCCTCAAGTCCCATTTTTTAACTTCTTGTTTTACTGGTTTTGGGGGTGCGTTTTTTCTTCTGAATGTTGCATATTTTCCTAGTTTATGTTTGAAATATTTTTATTAGTTTCAAATTTTTTTTTTTTTTTGTTCCTTCACTTTTCTAAGAAAGCAAGAAAAGCAGAGTTGATGAAGTCTCAGCAGCATTTCATAGATTCATTAACTTTTACCTTGGTGTCTACCAAGATCTGAAAGTGCCTGGACAAATCACCCCAAACATCCATGGTCTCGGGCTGTTTGTCTGTGCTAGCCACCACGTCTCTTCTCTGAGCAATGCAACTTCTCATGGTACTTTCAAAAGTATTGGGACGGGCAATCCCAATGCCTTTATTTTCTGAGTGCATGCCTCCTGCTGTCCACAGAATTGGTCTTCTTGGAAGAAAATGGAACATTTTAGTGCTGTGTAGCACAACCTCTGTTTCTTCTCTAATACACTAATAATTTGAATACTTTCTTTGTTTGTTTCATCATTCCATTAATTGACTTCATACTGTGAAACTTGCTTCCTTGCTCTTTCTTACTTTCTCCAAAGTGATTGCTCAGAACTGCACATTGCAGTAATCCCCTATTACAACATAAAATTGTCTTAGCTGAGGCAGAATCCTGGTTGCAGATTTCCTCATATGGTACATCAGTTCTCTTGACTCATACGTTTATGTGGCAAGTCCCAGAGGACTCACTCAGTAAATAGTATGCTGTCATGGTAGCAGGTAGCAAGAACTTTAGTTACTAACTTAATTGTGCAACATAATGATTAAAGGAAGACCAGTACAATACTAATATTATACAGCAAATTCTTGAGATGTATTCCATGTCTAGGGAGTGTGCTTGGAAATTAAGTACAGATGAAGCATGCTTGCTGGCTACTTAGGATTCAAGGTACTCTTCCTAATCTGCTTCTGTAGAGACTATTTCCATCTGTCCCTTACCTTTAACAGTTTGTTATGCCATAGCTCTCGTATAGTCTAACCAAAACTAACTTGACTGGAGCTGCCATAATATGCTCAAATATTCCCACCTAGTTCTTTCATTCTGACTGTGTTTAATGTTTAATGACCATCAGACATTAATTTCTGTATTAGAGTAAATTCCATACTTAGGCATCTTGAGACAAGTTTTGATTAAATGGAAAGTCTACATGTTCCATGATTGCTTCCGAGAACTGCAACAGTTCTGTAAAGATCAATTCATCATGACTCACTTTTACAGTAGCCACATTGCTTCCTTCTCAAGAAATTGTCTTCATGCACCTGTACATTAATTCCATCCTCTGTTATACTTTTTGCTAAGTTCTCTGGAATGGAGACCAAACTTACTGCTCTGTCATTTTTTGTATCTTTTCTGAGGGTTTCCTTGCCAATTTTGAAAATCGCAAATAAAGGAATGACTGTGCTCTAAGCTGCATGAAATGTTGAAATATTTTTATTAAAGAACATACAACTTTTGGTGAATAAGCAAGATAAAACCTTGCAATTGTGTCTCTTGGGTGGATATAGAACAAATTATGTACAGCACATTCATGTGCATATTTTAATAAACTTTCTGGGTACTATATTGGCATGAGAGACCAGATGCATTAACAGCTTACCATAAAAGGTTTAATTAACATCCATAATAATGACCACAAGAGGGTGCTCTTAATTACTGTTCCGTGAATGCTGTTGGACTTCAATTCTCAGAGCCAATGGGACGACTAATTTTAACACTTACAAAAAATCAAGTGCATTAGTCATAAGTGGAATCTACCTAAGTTATTTGAAACCAGCCATAATGCTTGGTCATATAATCCCCACCCAAATACACTTTCCTCTAAACCGAAGCTAAATCAGACAGGATCTTAAGCCTCCCTTTCATGTGTGTTTTTCGCATTAACACAGCTGTAAGAGAGCAAGAATTTTTGTTTACTTTCGTTACAACTCTCACACCTACAAAGTACATAGCAAAAGGTTTTGTGTTTGATACAAAAGTCAGTTTCCAAATGAAAACACATTTTCGTGATGTCCAGTTATTTTCCAAAAAAGAGAAGTAATTTTTGTGTTTGGTACTGCAAGTACTTCAGCGAGGTTTGTGCACTGAACGACCTATTGAAAAAGGGCTTGATTCGGATTTACATCTTGTTAGTAATTTAATCATTAAAGGTGGACAATTAACTTGCTGCTCCGTCTTGAAAGACATCTCGTTTTCCACTCACAGAATATCATTTTTTTGTGAGCTTTATGCATCTGTTTCTGTGTGTGAGAAATGAGAGCGTATTCATCTCAGTTTTAAAATGCCACTTAAATTCCTGACAGAGAGTGGATGCGATGTTAGAGTGCCACTTCCGATGAAGTGGCGCTTCCCACTTGACGGCCAGTTAGTGGAGTACTCGTGTTAAACATCATTCAATACACAGGTAAGCGCTGCGCTTCACATGCGGCCATCAGACTGCTGTATTTACGCACACATCACTAATCTTTTGTGGCAGTTTGTGCTGAAACCGTAACAACTTCCAAGCAGACCACCCACCTTGCAGTGCAGGAATGCATTTTGCACAATTGACAGACCTTTGAGTTGTTTCCTTTCTTTTTTTTTCCTTCTTTCTTTTTTTTTTTCTTTTTAAAACCTGTTCCTCTGAATCTGCCGTTCAAAGAACAATAGACACAAATAATCGCAGCAACGTTGTGTTTTCTGTGTGTTCATGCTGCTGACAAAAGATCAAGACTAAAATAAGAGATTTTTGCCTCTGTAGAAGTTGAAACTGATGAGGCTTACTCCCGCTGTAAGTCACACTGTGCAGTTTTGAATGAGACAGCCAGCTTCTGGCTAGTTCTTTCCTCTTATTTCTATAAAACTGAAAGGAGGCAGCCCTGAGAGAACAGCAACTGAGGAGAAAGCTGCTGCACTGCTGAATTAACCCAAATCATAGCTATGTCGCTCTGGAGTCACACGTCCATGGCTTCTCCGTGCTTTAGAACTGCCACCCAGCATGGCAATGCAGTGCAGGCTCTGTCCCATCCTTACCAGGGCCTCCAGCAGCATCGGGCTGCCTGGGCTGAGACCTGTGCTGTGCCTATGGCTGTGGCTGGGCTAGGGATAGCCAGCACAGAGTCTCTGCCACATTAGAGATGGCTCTGCTGGCTGATGCTGCTCCAAAATGTCCATTCATTCATCCAGATCAGTACTTTATGTCTATTTTGGCTCTTGTTTGTTGAAGCATGTTTCTCAGACCTTCCTACTGACATTTAAAAAGGTTAGCAAACAGATAAGCAAAATGCATCCTTTCTGTGCGTGCCACAGGGCAAACAGTGTAATCTTTCTGTAAAAAACTTAGTAAGGTGTATCCTTCTGTAACTTTAGCAGCACAGAAGACCTCCAGAAGTCATGGGCACATGCTTTGGTGTTCTCCAGCTGCCAGTGATATCTATCCCTTCAGTGACCTCTGTGTTGGGAGTGTCTGACACCACCAGTGAAGACAGCTGCTGGCAAGATGGTACAAGACCATACAAAAGATTAGGGGCACAGTTCTAGTAAAAATCTCTGGATACCTTATAGAAGCAAGGAACCAATCAGTTAAGCTGAGCCTCAACTGGGTGTCTTCTTGCTGGTTTATAGGACCCTAAAGCACTTGAAATCCTTACATTAAAATCACAGAATCACAGAACGGGTCAGGTTGCAAGAGAGCAACCTTGACTGGTCAAACATCCCTGCTCAGGCAGGGTCATCCCAGAACACATGGCAAAGGATTTTATTCACACAGTTCTTGAGTATCTCTGGTGAGGGAGACACCACAACCTTCTATTATCTTCTATAGAACATGGCTTCATGGTGGAGTGTCATGCACATATTTTCTCTATATTTTCTCTCTTCATACAGCAGCTCAGCTGATTAGCAGCGTATAGGCCAGCTTATGAGAAGACATAGACAACCACCCATGATGAGTTTAATGTAAGTTTAAAGTGTAGCCTTTCTTAAATTTTGGAGACCTCATTATATGGAGAGTGTCTATAGAACCAGGATCACTGATCAAGACTCCCTTTCTCATGCAGAAATTTTGTGCAGGCCAAAAACCAGAATTTGGACTGTTTTTTCAAAAACCAGTATTTCTGAGTGTCCGGTAGACTGTTGGAAGAGTAATGCTGTGTAATGCAGCAATAACCTCTGATGGCACAGTCAATATGCATGCATCCTGAAAGGCAGCCACGATGTGTGCAAACCTATTTTTGCTTGTACAACCAATGAATCCAAAGTGACCTAGAAGCTGCAAAACCTTGGTTCGTGATTCCTGTGGGTCAGCTGCTTTTGCTCAGACAGTCCTGTGTGTTCTTGGCACATGTGTAAAATCCCCCTGTATGTGCTCAGTAAACCCAGGGTGTGTATGTGGTGCTCACTGCGGAACTGCTGCACAACACGAATCTGTTGAGACGTCATCTGGTAGAAATACAGCAGTCATATAAAGAAGTGTTAGTGATTATTATGTTATTACTCCCAACTCAGAGTCTGACTGAGGATGAAAAAATCATGTGTCAGATTTATGCTTGAGGCATTTTGTCTCCAGCCACAGCCATGTTAAGAATCTTTCTCAAGATAACAACATTTGACCACCATTGTGAGGCTGCAGTCTACACATTGCTAGATCAGTTTGAATTACTTCTGGGCCCTCCAGCTGCACAGGAAGAGCATGTGATTTGAGTTTCTTTATTGCAAAAGGATACAGCAAATATACCTTAGTGTGCCTGCTTGAGTAGTTAGATCTGGCCCCTCTCAGTATATTAATTGCTAAAGAATTGTGAATTTGTTTAGTAAATACCTGAGATGTGCCAGAAACTGGGGAAATAAAAAAGCAGAAAAAGAGGGGCATGCTTTGAATTGCTTTCATGCTTACACTTTTCAGTTGGTAAAGAAGCACATGGATGGCATCTCCACATTCCTCAAAGCCCTGTCAGAGGTCTGCTCTGCTTCCTAAGGTTTACTGGTAGTGACAGGAGATACTGTTCAGGACTTGTCAGTGTTGCAATAATTTACACTTCCTTTCCCTTCCCTTCCACCAAGAAGAGCAAATTACAGACAGAAGGGGGAGAAAGAGGGATGGAAAAGTAATATTGTTGTTATTACTGAGAAGGTAGAGCACATTTTTTGAAGGGATGCAGCTAAGCTGGAGATCTGAATTTCATGTGCATATCATGCCACTTTTGTTAACTCCAAGAAGTGTCTCTCTAAAGTGATTCATTTGCTCACTTCTTGCAGCCATGCAAAAATCCAGACTTCTCATCAAAGCTGGTATTTTAAATGTCCATGAGATTGTTACATAGAGTCCATGGGAGACTGCTACAAATTATTTGGATTTGTGTCTTAGGAAGGGCTGAATCACAGGGGCTGCCTGTTTTTCTCCCGTAGGGGTAAACTGAGCTGCTTTCCACTGTCCCCCTGATTCCATGTAGAACAACAGGCAAAATGCCTGTTTTCTGGGCCAAGTTCCACTGGGCAGTGGAAATGGTGCTGAACAATCTGGTGTACCTGTTCCCCACATAATGTGTCACTGAGCTTGGGGAGAACTGGTAGAGATGCTTTTGTTTAATTAGACACAAGAGGGATGGCTTCTGTTTTGTTCAAAACTTTAAAGTATTCCCCAGAGGCCACCACATGAAGGCTGCTGCATGCAGTATTCCAAGGATGATTTTTATTGGCTTCCTGCCCTTACCATGGACAAGGCAACAACTGTGACATTTGTGGCAATCACTGCTACACACAGTTCTTCAATGAGACAGTCAGAAATGTGGCTAAAGGTGCTTCAGCATATGTGCCAGGTACAGCTGCTCCCTTGTGCAGATCCTGCAGGGCAGGCAGCAGCACAGAGGTGCTCTGTGAGTCACGCAGGGGATGGCCGAGCACTGAACCACCCATGAAGTCTATGAGGTGCTGTCATGATCACACATGGAGGACGTTGTTCCCCTGTCAATAGCACTTATGTTTTTGATTAAGTGTGGATGATCAATTCTGTCTTGCAAGGCTGGTCATGCTGGATGGAATATGTTTCCCAAAATCTGACAGAGATTTGTGTCAGGAGACATCTTCTGGAAGTATTCAATACAAGCCTGAGTGCCCAGCAGAGCTCACTACAGGGCTTACACTAGGTCAGGGGGCTCAGGCCCTCATCTGCTTGAGTGCTTGGTACTTTCAAGCACAGAGATTCCCACCACCTTTCTGCAGCTTGTCCCAGGCCTGTACTGCTCTCAAGGCAAGTTTTCTCCTCACATCCAAATCCTTTTGCAACTTGTGCCTCTTCTGCAGGGCCTTCTATGCTGTGACTGGTCACCTCGGCAAAGAGTCTGCATTTACCCTCCCTGTAATGCCCTACAGGCAGTGGGAGGCTGTAATTACACCCCTCCTCAGATGTCTCCTTTCCATGCTAAGCAGAGTAAGTTTTGCAGAATGGACTGAGTCGGGAACATCTCTTCAACACAATCAAGAGTAAGGTAGCCTCCAGTCAGGAGCTGTCAGCAGGTAATCTGAAGGACAGGGCACATATTCCTTAGAAGGCACAAGGCAATGTGCTGATTGGAAGTTGCCATTGCCAGTTTTCAGTCACAGAGTAATTAATAATGCACAGGGATAAAGTGGGGCAACAAGAATAAAGAGGAAACAAATGAAACTAACAGACTAGCTAGATACACAGTTCAGCTGAGTCCAATTCTCAGTGAATTGTTCACCGTGGCTGGCTGCTCCAGGAGAGGGTCTCATGTTCTTCCTTAGTGTTTTCTGGATCCTCCTTATCACAGCAATATTTGCTTTGGTGGATTTTGTCTTTTCCTGTTAATTTGCCCATCTCTTTCTGTGAATTTATCTTGCGGGTTTTAAATCCAGGCAAGACCACTGGGTCTACTATAACTAGCAATAATGGGTCACACAGCTGGAGTGTGTGTGGTAAGAAGAAATTAATCCTCTGGCTGAATGTGAAGCTGCCATCTGCTGGTTTCATTTGTTGCCTCTTTACTCTTGTACTGAGAGACACACGATTACTTATTGCCTGTTGACCTTCTCTTTGCCTCTCAGTGCTGAGGGGATCTGCTTTCATGCTAGTCATCTCTTTTCTAGACCAACATGTCTTGATATAGTTGGCTATTTCCTACTTCTCATTATCCTCCCAATATATTTCTGTCCTTTTCCAGTTCTTCTATCTCCTTTCTGAGCCAGGGAGATAAAGGTTAAATATTACTCAGTTGGCATTGTGAGAGGCATGTGAAAGAGGAGATTTAAAAATGTGTTTGGATATGTTTAGCAAGGAGGAGAGAAGTGGATCTTTGCTGATTGTTTATGTAATGTTTTTTCTGGTTGTCTGAGGGCTTCTCAATGATGTAGACAAAAATGCTGACCTGGCAAAGACTTAACCAGCACCATTGTCAGCTTATCTTTTGTCCAGGCCTCGATCCTTTAGGCATCTTCAGTAAAGGTCCCAGTGATGTTGTGACCATTTACATGTTGCCTGATTTTCTGCCTGCCAAGATGCACTTGGAAACAGAGACAGTCCCTCCCCCTGCCCCAGGAGAATTGTATTATGAGAGCATTTTTGAAGAAAAACTGCACCTTTTATTTAATTTCCCTCTTTTCTTTCCTGCTTACAATGGTCAAGAGTTGCTGCTGCAGGTGGCATCTGAAAACTCAGTAATTTGCTACGGGGAAGGGAGATGATTCAGGGCATTTCAGTGGTGGCCTCTAAAGGCAGGGGCACCTACGAGAGCTACTCTACAGTGGGACTAGGAAGACTGGAAAGTAGAAGAGGCCCTTTAGAGGTGATGTGACCCATGAAGTGAAGGCTGCTGCAGAAACATCTGGCAGGAGAAGAAAGTTCTTGCAGCAGCTTGCAATGGACCCTGGAGGCCCCACAGCAGATAACAAACACTGGAGTCATTCCCCCTGCAAGCAGTTTCATGTGAGGGTCACAGCAGAATCCTCAAGACCTGAAAGCAATTCAGGTCAAGGTAATACCACAGTTATTAAAGCAGCTGAATCTGTCAGTTTTACTGTAAGAAAATGGCTTCTCTGATATCCCTGAAAGAAATGGAGCTACTGTATTTTCTGATTTGCCTTCTGCAAAGGAAATCGCTGAGCACGGACACAGTGTTTGATGAAAAAAGTGTTAAAATTCAGCTCAGGCTGAAAAGCACTCAGCTTTTAGATGGGTGAAGGCTGGCAGGATTTTCTATCTGCTTTCAGCATTTCTTAAATATTTGTAAATACACAGTTTTGGACTTGGCCTAGGAGTCAGCCCCCATTTTTGCTGGCACAGCCCAGAATTCAGAAGCTTATTATGTGAGGCTTGTGGCACCCAAGGCAAGAGCTGCTCTTTGTGCCGACATGTCTGTCCTAAAGTAAGCCATGGGCACTCAGAGGGGCAGGAGGAGAACAGATGAAGCAGTAGTCTGTTATTTTCTACTAGGAATGTTATGCTAGTAAGATGTCCTATGCTTTTTACAGAATTTATACTCTCTTGCTGTTAGAAAAATTTCTCCTTCAAAGTCATAAAATACTGCTGGCAAGGAAAAACTCTGCTGTAAGAATAGCCCAGAAATCAGCAAACAGCAAATTTTTATGTAAACCATTTTCTCTGGTGCCTTTCCCCGGGATCTACCCCCACAATTCAAAGTACAGCCATTATGGTGACACTTTGGGTACACATACAACAATAGGACAGCTCTGCAGTGAAATGAGATATGCATCACCTTTGATAAGAGAAGACTTGCAGGTATGCAGCTTTGGCCTTAAATCCCCAATACCTGTCCTTTCCCATCCCCCACTTTTTCTTCATGACCAAAAACTTCACCTAAATACAAGCTTTGTGCTTTCCTTTAACTCTCCCCCAGTCCTGCAGGGGATCCTCTACTTATGAGAGCTTCTTTCAGTGGCTGCATATCAAAGGAAATGTTTTAACAAACACAAAGGACAGACAAAAGTTTTGTGCCCCCTTGTTATTCCGTGCAGCAAATGCATGACTACTGGGGGGATCAAGTTGTTTTCTTGATCAAGGAGTCATTGGAGATTAACCTTCTCTCAAAGTCCTGGCAGGACAAAGCTCCTTTTCCTGGCAGCAATTGAAACACATGCCATGAGATGAAACACTGGGGTAGGTGGCACCCAGACTCTCAGGGCTGGAGGAAAGCTGCCTGGTGCAGGGAGACACTGTTCGTGCAACCTCTGCAACTGTCCAACTCTCTGAGCATTGTGGCAGTAGCTGTGCCACCTCTTTTCAGTCTGGGGAGATTGCTGGGGTGGAATCAGCCCCACTTGGCAGGGTATGGGTGTTTTATATTGTGGCAGGACCTGGGTTCTGGCCTGACTATACCACCACCATTACTTCAATGTGCTGTCCCTCTCTGTGCTTGCCACTGCTTTGGCTCAGACACTCCTAAACAATACCCAGGCCTGGGAGCACCTTTGGGAAACTCCTGGAACAATCCTCACCTATATCCCTTCAAAGTCAGACCCATTTCAATCACACAGAAGGTCCCAATCACACAGGTGTCCCACCAGACTACCTGAATTCCTAGCCCTTGGGTACTGCCCTTCCTTCCAGTGACAGAACCCTTCCCCTAAGTAGCAACGCTGTCAAAAAATGTAGTGTGAGTGTCTATACATTCTCAGGTGAGAGGTTGTTAGGAGGGGTACCCCAAAGCCAGCATCACACAGCAGCTAGGACATGTTCCTGCCAGGCTGTGGAGAACAGACCTACACCAGTGTGTTGGTGACACTGGAACTCCATGGCGTGCTGGGGTGCATCTTCCAGGGCTATCCTGGAGCTGGCTGAGAGTCTCTACCCCTGCTACGCCCCCGTCTGCTTTCCATCACAGGGGCTTTAGCCACCAAAGGGAAAGAAGTCTGGAGGCTTCATGCCCTTGCCCAGGTAAGGACAGCTGTGGTGCCTTCTGTAGATGTAAGACCTGCCATGCAGACCATCCAGCTCCCAGACAGCTTCAGCTCTTGTGCTGGGTAGCAAAGCTCTTGGGAATATGCAGGAAATCTAAGAGTAAGTTATTGACTGTGAAAACAGGCCAGTATGCTGGCAGCTCCAAAACCCCTCTAGATTTAAGGAATAGCACTGTGCAGGACTGGTATGGTGGGCTGCTTGGGAAAGCATAGATCCTCTTTAGCTATGTCCAGCAAAGAGAATGGAGCTGGAAACTAAATAGAAAGGGAATTTGGGTCACCAAGGAAGAAAAAGGGCAAAGGAGGGTGTTTATTTCTTTGATATTCTGCTCTTTGCTCCTTCTGAGAAAAATGTTCATGAGAGTCATTCTGCTGCACTGATGCAGCCAGGTCTTCATCACAGCATCCGTGAAGGAGGAGCAGACAATTCTCAACCTGTTTGATTGCTGCTGTGGGCACAGTTTGTACTTGCTTAATTTTTGCCTCTCTCATTGTTTCATGGTTCATTTGGCTGGACTCTTCATACAAAATAACATGTTAGACAGGCTCAGTACTGGGAGTATTGTGGGAAGGCAGGAGCTGTCTGTGGAAGGGATGGGCAAAGGGATTCTGCTTTCAGCATCCATCCCAACTGCTGACGAAGCAATTGTGCATGTTGGCCTTGTCAAACCATTTACAGTATAATAATAATGTTTCACGTCAAAGAAACACACCTATGAAACCAAATCTTTCTGGCCAGTGGCTCTACCCACAAGCTTTCTGCACTGTGTCCTACCAGCTTATTCCAACACTTTGCTTCATGTTGAACAAGGAAGAGTGAGATTAGCATGTGCCTGATGTTTTAGTTGGAAAAATTTAGTTACAAATGAGTGGAAGAGGTATTTCCCGTTCATTTTTGGTCCCCTTTCTGCAGTGCACATGTAACAAACCCAAAGATGAGCAGCTTCTTTTTGAAAAGAGCCCAGGCAAGTGCCTCAACTGCAACAGGGCACTGAAATGTGTGCGTGGGGTTGAGGGAACGGAAAGGGTAAGGCCTGGGCGGAGGCTGGACCAAGAGATAAAGCAGAGATAAGGTCTCTGCAGCTTTCTTCTCCCAACACTGTTACTCCCTGGGCAGCCCTCAGTGGCTCCAAAGGTTCATTAGCAGCCCCCTCGCAGTGAGGGGACTGTAGAGGGGCCAGGGGAGAATGGCACTGCTCTTCTGGGTGTGATGGCAGACCACAGAAAGCAGGGACTGGAGCTAGCAAAAGAAAAGCAAAGGGCAAACAACTTAGTTTTTTTTTTCAGTGGAAAAAGTGGGCTGGGGTCTTTTAAACTTGTATCTCATGTCCAAAATTTCATTAAGTTCTGGCTCTAAAAGCCTCACAGCAGACAGTGGTAATGGCTGAGTGAGAGGATGCTCAGACCCCTGCCGAGTTCACAGACATGCAAAATAGGCCCTCTTTCAGTTACTCCAAAGGCTATGAAGCTCAGAAATGCTTTGTCCCCAAATCAAACAACTGTAAAATCCACACCTGAGGGTCATAAAAAGAGTGGGAAAATGTAGATTAGAAGAGGATCATAATGAGGTCCCCAATCCCACCCCCTGATCAAAGCATGACTGACTAAAGTGAGGTCAGGTTGCCTTGTCAACTCTAGAATATCTCCCCAGATAGAGGTCCCATCACCTCTTATCTGGGCCTTGTCTGCATCAATGATGCAAAGAATTTTTTGCTTATATCCAGTTAGAAGTTCCCCTGTTGCAGCTCATGCCTATTGTCTCACCATCTCCTCATGCACCTCAGAGAAGAGGTGCCTCTTGCTCAAGTGGCTGACTCTTGCTCATGGGCTGACTAAAAATTGTAGCCCACTGTAGCCTTTTCCTCAGGCTGAAGATAGTTTCCTCCACTTCTTCCCATAATGTCCTGTACTCCCATCCCTGGGACATCTGTGTGATCCTGTGTTTGAACTCCTCAGTTTATCAATATCTCCCATTTCTTGGGGAACCCAAAACTTTTCTTTGAAATTCCAGATGCTCTGAGCAGAGGGGCACAGCCCCTGTGTGCAGGGTTTGGGTATGCTTTGTGCTAGGCAGTCTCTAAGGCATGTGCTGATGTTGTCTTTTGCTGCTGGGTCTGGGAGCTGTGCGGGAAGTGATGGCACATGTTCACAGCGCATGCCTTCTGCTGCTGAAAGCTGTCTAGGGCACACAGGAACACTGGAGCATGCTCCTGTACGGTGGCAGAACACTGCCTCAGAGCTCTTGTTGTTTGCTCTATGAATTTTGAGAGTTCTCTATGAACGTCTAGCTGCACAAGGCTATATTTCTTGCCCAATTCATATATTCTGTCTTACACTCATACATGAACTAATACTGTTTTTTAGAAATCCTCTGTGTAAGTCCAATATGCCTGACATACTGCCATTCTCTCTGTGTTTAGAAACATTTCTTAAAGACTTTGTATTATTTGATGTGTACATTGTTTCACTCTATGTTTTTTGCATTTGCTAGCTGGCATTTATTTACAGAACAGAACACAAGTACTTTTGACAAGAACATTTAGTGACTGGTTTCAGAAAGATGAGGCAGGGCTCGCCTTATAGACATTTTTAGACCTGTTTAGGAAAGGTTGTGGGGAACAAATAGCTGCACCTACATTTTTCTGTTTTCCACTGGTTTTATTGGTTTATTAACTTTGACTGACTCTTAATAGGCACAGGAGCACACTGGAGTCTGCTCCCAGCTTTCAGTCGGTCTTCCTCAGAGAAATACAGCTTGAGGCAGCGTGAGGAGCAGCAGGAGCAGTGGTGTAGTCAGCCCTCTGTTTAAACAACAGGCGCTGTACCAGAGTCAGGGATTTTGTTTATGGCACAGGTTTTACCCCAGCATAGGTGCCTCTTCAACTTATGTGCAGGAAAGATGGTTTTCTTGCTTCATTCCATTGTGACAGCCAGGTTGTTGGAGGAGGTTAAAACAGCGTTCAGATAAGAGACTTGCCTTCTTATACAGCTTTCAGTTCACCTGAAAAAAAAATATATATGTATTCAGCTTTATACATTTATCTTTATATATATAATAGTTTTCACCTGTTGCCTGTTTATGCAGTGATATCAGGCATGGAAGACACAAGGTTCCAGAAGATTCATCTGTCTCTGAGAAGCAAGATCTTCTTACCATGAGTAAAATAAAAAATAAACCCAAAAAGGATCAAGTTCCTTGCTTCTCTCCATCTACCATAAGATTTTTTTTTCTTTAATGCAGAAAAGAATTTCTTTTCTAACAGAAATAACAAAGAGATTTGACTCATCACTCTAAAACCAGGAAGTGCTCCTGTAAGCTGCTATCTGACTAAATTCTGTACACTGCAAAGCAAGCTTGCATTTCCCCAAAGGTGATTGGAAGTGATCTTGCTGAGTTCTTTAGTATTAAAGTTGATGCATATTTTCTTGCATCCAAGTTTTTTCAGGATTGCACATAGGAGGCAGAGTTTAAGAGCAGCTTTATTTTAACCTTTTGGAAATCAATTACTTCTTGGTTATTTTCAATCTTTTGAGTAGTCAGAATAGGAGATCACCCATCAATTCTCACTGAATAGATTTTCAGGAATGGCTGAAATCCCAGGACCTTATCTACTGAGCATTTGTAACAAGTTGATTCTTTTGCTTCCTTGTTCTTTGGCAGCGCCTTATATCTCTGAATGCCAGGAATACATCAGATGCCCTGAAGATGGTCATGTCAAGCTGTGTTTGTGTGTTTGGGGTAGTTCATTCTTGTATAAGCAGGCTTCACAAATAAAGAAAAGGCATCTAGGGTGAACTCCACAAAAATGCAGCTTCCCAGAAGAGTGAGCACTTACATGTAATTGCTTGTAGTTAAATTAGATGAGTGTCTTCCCTTTGTAATGTAATACATGCACAGCCATATCTGATTGTGACATTATGCCCCATATTTCCTTCTTCGAAACAGTAGCAAAGTGAAAGGCAAGGTATTATCTTATAATAGTGAATTTTTAATAAATAATCACAGAATCATAGAATGGTTTATGTTGGAAGGGACTTTAAAGATTATCTAGTTCTAATCCCCCTGTCATGGTCAAGAACACCTTCCACTAAACCAAGTTGCTCAGAGCTTCTTGCAACCTGGTCTTGAACACTTCTAGGGATGAGGCACCCATAACTTCTCTGGGTAACCTGTTGCCTCACTACCATCATAGCAAAGGATTTCTTACTAAAAACTAATCTAAATCTCTCACTCTGAAGCCATTATCCCTTGTCCTGTCACTAGATGTCCTTGTAAGAAGTCCCTCTCCAGCTCTCACATAGGCTCCTCAGGTACTGGAAGGCTGCAATTAGGTCACTGCAAAGTCTTTTCTTTTCTAGACTGAATAAACTCTATTCTCTCAGTCATTCCTCACAGGAAAGGTGCTTCAGCTGATCATCTTGGTGTCCCTCCTCTGGACCCACTCCAGCAGTTCCATGTCCTCCCTGTGCTGGGAGCCCAGAGCTGGATGCAGGTTCCAGGTGGGCTCTCCCCAGAGCAGAGCAGAGCAGAGCAGAGCAGAGCAGAGGGGCAGAATCCCCTCCCTGCCCTGCTGCCCACGCTGCTCTGGATGCAGCCCAGGACACGTTTGGCTCTCTGGGCTGGGAGTGCCATGGCTGGGCCATGTCCAGCCTCTCACCCACCAGCACCCCCAAGTCCTTCTCGCAGGGCTGCTCTCCATCTGCTCATGCCCAGCCTGTCCCCTGATACTGGGGGTTGTCCTGGCCCAGGTGCAGCACCGTGAGCTTGGCCTTGTTGATCCTGATGGGATACCTGTGGGCTCCTTCTTGAGCTTGTGCAGATCCCTCTGGACAGCATCCTGTCCTTTAGGAATGTCAGCTGCACCACACAGCTTGGTGTCATCTGCAGACTTGATGAGGGTGCACTCAACCCCTTTGTCTGTGTCATTAATGAAGGTATTAAATAACACTGGTCCCAATACAGACCCTCGAGGACACCACCTATCACCCTGAATTCCATTGGGACTCTGAGGTCTTGGCCAATGCTCTCTGGATATGATGGTCTAACCACTTTCTTAAGTGTCTAGCAGTCCATCCATTAAAACCATCTCTCTCCAGTTTAAAGATAAGGATGTTGTGGGGAACCATGTCAAAGATTTTATAGAAGTCCTGATAAATGTTATCTATAGCCCTTCCCTTGTCCACTGACAGAGTCAATGGAGTCACTCTATCATGAAATGCCACCAGGTGTTCAAGACAGGACCTGAAGTTTAAATTCATTTTCCTCCAAATCTTTGGGTTCAAATGTCATGTTTTCCCAACCACAAGTTGAAAGCTGAAATCCTTATGTACTCCCATGTCCATGGAACCATGGCTTGTAGAAAAGTATAGAGCACTATAAGACTCCAAGAAATCCATCAGAGCTCATGGCAGCACACCCTGCACTGCTGGCTTCCACAACACTGGAGCACATCTTGGTTTATGGATGCCTAACTGGACCAAGCCCCACTGAGAGTTACTCAGCTCATGAGATGTGCACCAGCATCAGCAGGGGGACATGTGGGAAAGCATGCTTTTCAAGTGATCCTGACTGCAGTCAGGCTCCAGGTGTAACCATCAAGGTCATCCCTGTCCTTCCTGAGGTGCAGACATCCCACTGGGGAGGGAGGGGAAATGCACAGATGATGGCCCAGTGCAAAATGTTCACAAGTGTCCTGCAGAAAGGGGCTGACCTGCAACCCTGATCTCTTGCTGCAAAATCACGAACTGTCCTTTGGTACTTCTTGCTCTGACTTTTGCATATTGGATTCTGCGCATCAAGGAAAACTTCACTGCTGTTTGGATGGACTTTCCAGATCGACATCAAAAATCTGTAAGGATTTTTCCTGAAGATTATGTTGGCTACACAGTGAAGAAATATCTTTTGTCATGCCTTTTTGCCATATTTTTGTTATGATAATAACCTGATGATAATTAGATGGACCTTGTGGGCTCTTCAGGACCTGAAGATAACTTCTCAATCCAGGAACATGCCTCTGTCTCTGGTCCAGCAATATTATTGATATGTTCTAAGAAAATATTTCCCATGGGTTTTGAATTAAAATTTGCCTTTATATAGAGAGGAATGTAATGCTTATCTCTCAACTTTAACAATTCCATAATCACACCAGTCACACCAGTCTCTATGACTTTTTGCATCTCAGCCTAATTGTTGTGAAAATGCTCACATTTACATGCCTGAGGAGATAACTAGGCAGGCAAAACCCAAATTCCAGGTGTTTGGTTGCAACTCTTTACCTCCTGGAGTTAAAGCCCAACTGGCTGTTTTGCACTGTGGTTACAAAATTGAGAAAGGATTGAATTCCCTGGTGCTTGAGATCCTCAGTGTGTATGTACCCCAAACAGGCTTTCCAGAAGTGCTCAGCCTCAAAGCTCTGAAGCCATTGTAAGTAATGGTCTGCCATACACCGAAATAAAACATTACTCTGGCAGAAAAAAAACATGGAATAGTAAAACTTCTGGGCTCACAAACCAGACCAGCATACTGTCCTGAAGATGGTCAAGGGAAAATACCATTTCAGCTTGACTTTTGAAATTTACATAAAGAATGGGTGGGTTTAGGTACTCTAAGGTAATGTTGTGAGTTTTTTAAAATACATATCCAACTAAGGTATCTGTTATTTTATGCATTTTTAGCTTTATGGGAGGATTGGTTTATATGAACACCAGAAAGGTACTAACACTTTTTCCATCAGTGTTAATCCTGTTACACAGTAAGATGGGATGGCTACCTGCTATGTTGGACTTGCCAGGAGTGCAGAGCAAATTCTAAGTGCCTTTCTAAGTAATCCTCTCTGTGCTGCTAATGTGATTGATATGTTCTGGACTGTTTTGTTTATGAGACACATATAGTATCAGAAATACAAAAGACTGTCAGAGGGAGTGGTAAAATTACCCTGGAATTACAGTCCTTCAAAATTCTAATAGTAAATGTGACTGCTCATTGCTTCGGAAATCGTTGGGCGTGATAAAGCTTTATGTGAACATTTTAAGTGCGCATAAAAGAATCTAAATGAGGGGGAAAGGGCGCAGCTCCCTAATTTTTTGGCTCAGAGTGTCCAGGACAGGATAGGGCATGTCCTGCTATTTTTCTGTATGGATAGATGTGAACTTGAAACTTAGGTCTTCAAAATTAAGGGGAGGGTGGGGCGAAAGGAGGAGGCATGCTTCCAGAGATAAGCAGAAGACATATTTCCAGTGCAACAATGAAGCCTGTTGCATGTGATAAATTTAATGTAACCCCAAAAGTTATCAAAGTCCACGTGCAGACACTGATCTGCGAGGCCAATAACTGAACGAGTCGTTACACCCCTCCTTGGCCAGGAGAGCTGATGGTGTCCCTGTTAGAGGGAGCTTGCAGGGAGTCTTGGTGAAGCAGCCACTGCCTCTCCCTATTTACCCTCCCACTTCTCCCTTTGCATGGCTCAGCGCTGTCTCCAGGTACTGCCAGCAGTGCCAAGCTCTGCTGCAGTTGCCAAACACAGGCACAGGGATGAGCCTGGGGGCCAGAACGGAGAAACAAGTAAAAGGTTAATCCAGATGTGATACACGGGATGTTGGTCCGTTCCTGGAAGGCAGGGATAAAGCCTCTCTGCTTTGCAGCTGAGAGCTGCATTTGCAGATGCGGCCCTCTCCAGGCAAAGGAGCTGTGTTTCTTATTCCTGAAGGGCTGAGTAGCGTTGAGTAGCAGGGATTCTTTTTTTCTTCCTACTGCCCAGCAGACTGCCGCCACAGCTTTTACATGCAGACGCTGCTTTTCATCAGCAGGGCAGTTATCACCGGGAGATGCAACATCAGAGCCACTCCACAGGAGCTCCACCTTAAATCGCCCCGAAAGCTGAAGCTGGGGCAGGATATGGCAGCTCCGTGCTAAGCTGGGTATTTTCTGCCTGCAAATGGCATGCTTCTGGTTTCACGGTGGAGTTCCAAAGGTGGCTTCTGATCAGTAAAGCCTCTGTATCCTGTTGTCACTGATCTACTAAATAAGTATTCAACAGAGAGGTCTTTTGGTTTAGTAGGGGTATGCCACTCAAGATCTGTGTCTGCTGATGCCCCTCAGCTTTGCACCTCTCTCACCTCATTGCAGCTGAACCAGCAGAACTCAAATCTGTGACCCCAAAAGCAGAATTCAAAATTTTTGTACTCCTGAGAGGAGGGAGGAAAGCAAGTCAGGGAGGCTCGTGATGGCAGGTGCAATGTTCCTGCCTCATCCTTTTCACCGAAACGTTCTGCACTGTGATAGCATATACACTTGATTGATTTGGTAGCTAAAAAGGACTCAGTTTAAAATATGGGCCTGAACACTCTGGAAAGCCACCTCTTTCCATCTCCTATACAGTAAGTAAATGAGCCAAACAAATCCAGGTCCTGCCATTCCAAGCAGTGGAAGAAGCAGAGATCAAAAGTTGATCCTGCACTAACATTGCTTTTTTTTTCTCTTCTGAGAACAATTGCAGAAAAAAACTTCCCTTTTGCTATCTTATGGGTTTGAAATCTATTGTACCCATGCAGTGACTGAGCCAATTGTTTAATGTCATTAACCTGTGAACACTTTTACAAAAATCTGCTTCCTTTTTCAGCTGCAAAACTGGTAGGATACTGTGTCTAAGGTGACATAACTAAGAAAGTTCTCAAAGATAAGTGCTTGTTTTTGTTGTTTAGTTTGCAATGGAGTAATTCTAGATACAATTACATGTGTTTGTCTTTTTTAAACACATGAAACCCACAGCCTTTATTTACTAGCAGAGATTCGAAGCTATTCAGGCAGATCACACAGTGCTCACAGCTAGTTAAGGAAATAAAGGTGATTGAAGTGAGAAGCTGATAGAAAAAGCCTAGCTGAACGACCCCCTTCAGGAGGAAGGTGATGATGGGTGTTTTCAGAAACTTCTGTAAAGGATCCTTTGAAATACTGATTGAGAGGATAAGTATTGCTTCCTGCTCAGTAAGCACCAGAATGAACACAATAATGATTTACAGAAAAGGCCAAATACAGAGGTAACATCTTCTCTTTTATTCAGCTTTTATTGTGTTGTAAAAACAATTCCAGATATATTTCCTGGAAAGTAAAAATAAAAATTTTCATATATACAGTTTGTAAACGGGGTTTATTGGTTCAGATCAGTTCAGAATAGTGTTCACTAGTTATATGAGCTATTCACAGTATTCATAGGATTTGTCAGTTAAATGCTTTTTTTTTTCTACAAAAACAGGTGAGGTTTTAGGGAAGCATGCAAAGAAACAATGTCTAAGCTTCTCACGTAATAATTCATCATAGCAAAGCAAACTTCGAAATGCATGGAGGTGTGGGGTCATCCTGAGAAAAGTTTTAGTTCTGAAACAGTGAATTGCAACTGTTCTGGGAGTTTAAGCATGTTCCATTACCAGAAAGCTTTAGCAGTGGTGCGTTTTTCGCTGTGTGTGGGAGCTCCACACCTGTGATAATCTGAAAGGAAGCATCATCTCCTCCCTGATGTAGCAAACAGATGCACAGGCGATGTGGTGCCCGAGGGATTAGCGCCCTGCTATTCATTTGGGCCTTTTCTGAGTGACAGGTAGACTCTGTGCTTTGGCACTAAGCTTTGGCAGACATACTCTAGGTATTACTCACCATACAGCATTGTCAGGATGTCAGATTAAAGCACACCCAACCTGCAGATAAAGCCATGTTTCTTTGTTGCCTGTAACTCCTTCCAGTAGCTCACTTTTTGTCCCAAGATAATAAAAGCATCAATGCTGCTTTTTTTCCTAATTAGTAAAACTATGTTTACAGGGCACTGTCAGTCTCTTTTCTTCATGATACCTATTTTATTGTCTGATCAATAATACATGAACTTTCTAACTCTAGGAGTTTACAAAAGATGGATTTCCCTGTTAGTTTTCACATATGAAAAACTCCTTTTGCTGGTGCCAGTATTAAAGGATGAGTGGGTGTAGTTTATCATAATAATAGGGTGTTCAGATGGTAGACACAAAACCAATGTGCTGATCCCTAGGCTGGGCCTGCACCAAAGGATCAAACTGTCAAAAACAAAGTTTCTGTCTGCACATGATGATGTTTTAGGAACAGAAATCTTCTGGCAAAAGTTATTTTGGAATTTTTGATCACTACTTTTGAAGTTAAACAGATGAAATTATGGATTTTATAGGTGAACTGTTAAATGAGTGAACAGCTGGATGGGCTGTCAGGTTTAAGGACTGGGACCCATCAGTAAGAGTAGCTGGGAGACAGCTACATACACAATTTCTCAGGGTTTAATGCCAGGCCAGTGTTTTTGACATCTTGAGGAGCAACATGGAAGAGGGGATGGAGGGCACTGGGGGTTGTTTCACACTGGGGGAACAGCTGGAGGGGAACACAGCCCTTCAGAGGGGCCTCAACAGGCTGCAGAAATGGGGTGCCAGGAAGCTCCTGGAGCACAGCTTGAGCAAAGGAGGTGTCCTGCCCATGGCTCTGAGAAGCCCAGCAGTGAATGAGGCCCTCAGTCCGGACAGAAGGGCTGCAGTCCTGGTGGAGAGCAAGGCATGTCAGCTGTGAACTTGGGCTGAGCAGGGCCTGGCTGGTCCTTGGAAGCCAGTGGAGCCATCCACTGCTTGATGGCTCTGATCAGGCAGCATCCCAAATTAGATTCAATCCAAGAGAGTTTTTGAGAAAACAGAGATGAAATCATCACACATCATCGTCCAGTTCTTGGGCATCGTCCAGAGACATGGTGGGATCTCCATTACTGGAGATAACCTGATTTAGCTTTGTGGCCAGCCATGCTTGGAGCAGATTGTTAGAACAGGGACCTCCAAAGATGGCTTCCAATCTGAACTTTTCTGAGTTCCTTTAATTGTGTTTCACAGGACTCTTTAGCTGGCCTAAAGTTGAAATGGAGACTTTCTTTTGACTGAATGCAGTTTCTTGTGCCATGCCCAGGAGGCCTGTGCTGAGATGAGGTGGTGACTTACAAACAAGAGCTCTCACAACAGGACAGTGGCAACCAGGGCCCAGAACACACTTCTGTCATGTCTCTTTCTGATACTTCACGAGACCAAAACCCAGGAGAAATGATGCTGAACAAAAACAGAGTGCTGAGGCAAGACTGTCCCTCTGTAGCAACACGTGCATCCTAGAGAGTACACAAGACCTGCCTAAAAACCAACTTACCAAGAGGTGCCTCCAAAAGGGGGCTGCAGGAGTCTAATGAAAAACTTCATACCTGGTGACCCTCATCCACTGTGCCATCCCCAGTGATCCTGAACAGATTGCTCTCCGTGCCTGTGAACACCCATGTGAGAGTGGGTAAGGGAAAATCTGTGAATGCATAAGAATGAGAAAACTAACTTGCTTAAAATTAAAGTGGCTTTCCTGGTCCATAAAAGCTGAGGCAGATAAACTGGCTGCAGATGTGCTGAGAGACCCAGTCACAAGAAATCACTAAGCACCAATAAAGGAACCTGTGTGTGTGTGCATACAAACATTTTGATAACAGAGATCAACATTGAGTCAATGATGTAAAATCAGATTTGTAGCACTTCTCTAACCTGACATGAAACAAACCTGAAACACACATGGAAAGTAGACCTGACCTTCCTTCCTACCAGGAACACATGGAAAATTCTTCTAGGTAGCTATGCAATATGTTGCAGAAAATGCTGTATCAGAGCAACTTCTGAAAGGAATGAATGGAAAGCACACATGCCAATTTGACAGACACTGTTGCAGACTGAGTAATCCCGTTGGGCTGCTGATGTATATTTAGCTCTTCAATTAAGAGCCAGTCCTACACTTGGTACTCACATAAGTGAGCCCCAGGGTCACGTAAATAATCCTCAGGATTACTCAGAAATTATTTTTTAAGGCATGATTAACACATGACTGGGAGCTGCAGGCTGTGCACATAGAATCATGGAAACATTCAGGTGGGGAGGCACATCTGAAGGTTTTTATACCCATTCCCCTTTCCAAGCTCAACTGCCTTCAAAACAAAGTCAGCTTGGTCAGCACCTTGACCAGCTAAATTTCGAACATGTCCTGCTGTGGACATCCCACCACCTCTTTTGGCCCTGTCCCAGGGCTGCACCACTGTTGTTTCACTCCTTTTGTGCAAACAGAATTTCCTATGCTGCAGTGTGTCCGTTTTTGTCCTTTATGACAAAGGTGAAAACAAGACTTTTTAAAACAAGACATCCCTGTGAACTTCCGAGAGAAGGCTGGTAGCTGTCTGTAGGTCACTGGACATCTGCAGTTAAGGCTTCCCTGAGACACCACTTCTCCATGCCAACAAGGCCTGATTCCTTCCATCCCTCCTCTCCACCAGGTGCACCAGACCTACCCACCATATCCGTGACTTGCACTAATCTCTCTTCAGTCTGCCAACAAATGATGTCTGCTCCCACCCCTGATGTGTACACAGGAATTATGGCCACCCTGAGAACCAAAGGTTTTTCTGAAGATACTGTAATGCTTCTATGGCTGTTCATACAGACTAGAATTAGTGCCTGCAATGATGGATTATGTCCTCTCTCATGTGAAAGAGGGAACAGCAGGGGCCCACACGGGAAGGAGGTGCTGTTTGCCATGCAAGGCATTAAGCAGCAGGAGTGTGGGCAGTCCAGGACCTTGTGGTGGACACTAGTGATGGACATCTGGACTCTGGACAGGTTAGAGAATGATACTTGGAGGCAGGATTTCATCCTGGCACTTTGGCAGCACTGCTGTCTGACCCCCCTCCCCGTTAACACTGAACAAATGTGTAAATAAAACATGCTACTTCTCTGTTACAGGTCTCATTCTCTCCTTTATTAGTTTGGCTTCATCTCTCTCCAACCCCATCCTTTATTTTCTTTTTACTGACAAAATGCTCTTGCATGGATTTCTTCAATAGGCATTGACCATGGAAGTCATGATGCTGTGGCTCCCAGTACTGATCAGCTGCACAGAAACCTGTCTGGCTTAGGCAAATGACTATTTGCTTGCAGTGTTGCCATTTGCTTTCCAATATAGGTACAAGCTGCAGACGTTAACTGTTGAGCAATGCTGCAAAATCTGTAGGCCAGATCTTTCCCAAGGACTACTCCAGAAGTATACACGGGCTCTCTCTGTGATGCTCTGAAATATGTCAGTATAACTTAATATCTGAGGAATGAAATACACTGAATTGCTGAGAGAGAAAAACAATTGGATTTCAGTTTTTGAAATTTCACTGAAACTGTTAACACAGCATGCTCACTGCTCACAGGTTCACTAATTGTGGTGTAGGTGGTTTTAGCCTATTGCACTGATTTCAGGTGCATGCAATATTTTAAATATTCTCATCACACTGCAGTCATGTCCTCCACCCCACACAATGCAAAGTTATTTATTCCTGCTGAATGCAGCGTCTCTCAGCCTGGGGGATGGTGACCAGACTTCTGTGGAACACTGTGGGGTTGTGCTCCTTCCTGTGAAGCTCTGACAGGAGCAGTCCAGGCTGCAGCGGAAATGGCTTGCCCTTCATGGCCACCTTTGCAATTTCCAGCTTAGCCCCATAGCCTCTCAGAGACTGGCAGCTCAAGTTCAAGACCTAAAATGCCCGCTTCCCTAGGCAGGGCAGCCCACAGTCTGACCTTGGGTTAAAAAGTAGTTTTTTGCAGATGTCAGCTGTACTTCATGTGAGAGAACAAGCCTGAAGCAAGGTGTATGCAAGTAAGGTCAAGTGCACATAAAAAATATACAAGCATTTCTGATATCTCTGTGTGGTGCTGAGGAGCATGCAGGTATTGCTGGTTAACCTGGAGTTTACAGGAATCATACAGAAATGAATGTCAGAAACCCGGGACTAGCCTGGCTGAACCCCCAGGAATGCTCCAGCATTTGTTCCTCGGCTGTACTTGTTTAGGCAAACCAGACAAAAAGTACCTGATTTAGTCTGAAGAGGGAAGCTGGAGTACAAGGTAAACATGTATGGGCAGCACTCCGGAGCAGCTTGACTTTCAAGTTTTCTGAGAGCAGTCATGCCCACAGAGCCAGTAATGAGAAGGAATTTGTTTGCTGAAAGACCTCTGAGGCTCTGTAACTCTTTTCCAGGTAGGGGCATTCAGACGATGAATGAAGCATTTTCTGTCTGGGACAGTAAATATTTAATTGGAAAGTTTAGAAAGATCCATGTTTCTGAGTTTTCAAGACCTTCTCAAAGGAAGTTTCTTTCCTGCAGTTACAAAATGAAAAAAAAAAAAAACACAAAAAAGGTGATGGAGCCTAGGAAACAGAGAAGCCAGAAGAGCTTTGTCCCTCTGTAATGCATTCTTGTCCTGCATTACCTTCTCTGCAGCATGTGCAAGAAACCTGCAGCAACTGCCTCTGACACCCACAACATGCTGCGAAGCATGTCTGCCTCCCTATTCAATTTTATTCAGGCACTCCCCAAATCCCATTTTTCACATTAGATCTACTCACTGAATGCTCTGTAATTTTCCTTCCTTGGACAATCAAGCAACACAAAATGTGGCCTGCATAAAAACGTTATGAGGGAGGCAAGATTTTTACATGAATGTTTTTCTCAGGTTTTCCCACTGATTTGTCTGACAGCTTTTGGACATGAGACTGGCATCAGCAACTTCCTGGAATTTTCTGGCATGCAGTCTTTAGCAGTCTGGTGTCTAGCCTGCTAGGATGCATCAGGATAGTTTGTTATAGTACCTTAGTATGAAGAACCATGGCATTTGGAGCCCTGATCCATGTGGCAGTGAAAGTTCCCAGTGATTTCAGCAGAAACTAGTTACTCCCAAGCACTGAAACCAGGTAAATCCTTCTGTTCACTAACTAGGGTATGCTTCATGGCTCATCCTGGAGAAATAGCTGCAGATAAACAGTCTTATCAGTCCTTCTCTGGTTCAGGAAAGGCTGTGTCTTACATTATATCTAGTGTGTCACAGACAAAAGCTGTGTGATTAGGGCCACAGCACATTTTATAGTCAAGCACAGTGGGAAACAGAAGTCCCCGAGGTCTGCATGCTCCCCCACTCCAGCCAACTCAAGAGCCTTCCCCTCTCTGGCAGGATGCACCCGGTGTCGCCAGGGAAATGCCTGCCTGGCCAGCTATGACAAGGAGGCTTGAATCCACACTTATCCACTCAACAGCTCACGCAAGTGGAGACTGGAGAGAGGATCTGCTGGAGACAGAGTGTTCTTAGGATGGCAATGCAGCCTGTTCTGCTCACACAGAGAGCAGTGCGTCTCTTCAGAGCTAAGCACCAGAAAGAGGAGTATGAGAAGGACAGAAATAAGAGACCAAAAAAATCTACAGGGAGTTTAAGTGGGCTTTTTCAGGGGATTACCACTTCTCTGCAGCACATTTCCATTGATCTTGATGGTGGGATGTTGGCCGGGTGTCTGGGTTGCTTCTTCAGGGTGGTTCACTTTCTTTTTGAAAGTGGTCAGAAGCAATCCTTTTTGCATTTGAGTGACCCATGATGGAAGAGAAGGGTGCTGGGCTTGTTCAGCCTGGAGAGGAGAAGGTTAAGAGGGTACTGCTGTCACCCAGTCCACTGTCCCACAGGGTTACATGGGAGAGAGAGAGACACGGACTATTGTTAAGGTCCTTGGGGAAAAGACAAGAGACCATAGGCACTGACTGCAACAGGGAAAATTCTTGTTGAACATAAGGAAAAAAACCTCTTTTTATGAGAGTAGTGCAGGTCTGGGATAGGCACCAGAGAGGTGGCGAGATCCCTGTCCTCGGAGATTCCCAGACAGACAGGGTAAGGCCTGGGCAGCATGACCAAGCTTTTGTCAGCACTGCTTTGATCAGGTAGTTTGGCTTAAGACCACCACATGTAAACTCTTCTGCAATTCTTCAAGGAACTCCGATCCTTCTGAAGCTGATCTTTCCATCCTACAAGCAACAACAGTATGTGGCACAGGATCCTGTAAGAGGCTTGGGGAGATGTGGGGATGTAGGTATGCACATTCCTCCTGCTGAGAAGAGAAGTGCCACACACTCCTCCATTGCTGTCCTTCCTGTCATCCCCCTGATGACTGATATAAAGGCCTCAGAAAGCAAAGTTAAACCTTTCACCACAGGTGCCTCATGTTAAAAATGTTAAAAAATTATGTCATGTATGCTAGTGGTGTTTGATTTCTATATAGCAAAGCCTGTCACATCACTGATCTTTGGAGGAACAGTCATGATGCAGCAGCCAAAACAGCCTCAGATCTCAGCTGCTGGTGATTTCTCCATGTTCTGTGCAGGTGAGAAGAGGCATGAAGAGCACAGAGAAACAAGGGCTTCTGCAGAGCAGGAAAGGCAGCAGTGAAGTTGCCGAGCACTGCTCAGCTGGAAGTTTCCATTGACTTGGAAATGATCCGCTGAGCTTGCAGCAGGATGCTGTACTACAGGCTGCATGTGGAATGAAAATCAGGAAACCTAGGCAGGTTTTCTCTGCTGCAGAGAGCACAGGTAGAAGCTGTTGTCAAAGCTAAGTGGCTGAATATGAAACCTTGTGGTAGGCGTGTGCTTCTCTTCCTCTACTATTTAATAAGGCCTTGAGCCCAGAGCTGCTTCAGAGCAAAGATGGTCTCCTCCTGGGCTTATGTGGTGTGAGAGACACTAGCAGAGGTGCCTGGCTTTCCTTGCCTCCGCAAGAAGGAACTGGGTACAATCCTTTTTCCTGGAAGAGAAACCCAGATGGGAAAAAGAGAAGGCTTTAGCCAGTGATGGCATCGCTGTACGCCTCTGGAAGGATGGAGGTGAACAGACAAGTGAGAGATCAGGCATGGCTGGGATAATCTAGGTAGGCTCTGGAGCCTTACAGACATGGTCTGGAGATAAAGAGGGCTGTCACCGGCAGCATATTTCTCAATTTTGTGTTTCATGCCTGTGAGTCACCAGCAAGCTGGAGGAACAGCTCAGGCAAGGATCCCCCCACGCAGAATTGTGTGTGAGCCATCCCACTGAAACTGCAGAGCACAGCACCATTGGGGTATCATCTGGCAGTACCTAGTTGCAGCTAGCTCAGTCCACTGGGAATGGCTCTCCATGAGTGTGGAAGGCTGAGTTTGAGCTTCACTGGAAGACCTATTTTTTATTTTAATTAGTCTTTAAACATTTGTTTTACAACTGTAGATGGTTTTTAATAAATTCTGCGCAAAACTTCTCAACTAGTTTTAACAGAAAAACCCACACCTTAAGTTTATCACCTTTTAACAAAGGATTTGCCATTTTTGAGAGGAACTTCCCTCTCAAAAAAGGGATGGATTGCTCCCCCTCTGCCTGAGTGTTTCCTCAACCTCTCTAAATGTCTGTTCCACACCTTTTCCTTGGGAGAGAAGCCAGCAAAGTTGCAGGACGTTAAGTTGAAACACGTTCTAATCTCAGCCCCATGAGACAGAAACTGAAGGAAAGGAGTTTGAGGATCATTTTGTGGTTTCCTGGGGGCAGCAGACATAGGTGATACAACACTGGAGGAGAACGGGCATCTGTAGAACTTGCCAGGGAGGCTCACAACATGCTCTCTTGCAGCAGAGTCTGTCCTAGCCCAGTGCCTTGCTAGGGAGTCCGGAGCACCCAGCAGCTGGCATCTCTTACTTGCAACAACACTGACAAAAATTAAATTTTAGGACTGTTGATGTTATGCTGGCTTCAGTCTCACAGATATTAAACTGAAAAGTCTTTACGGTGCCATGTCCTACAAGAGACAAAGGAAGTGGACAACAGAGAGACAGGACACAATGAGTAACAAGTCCTCTCCTGAAGTGTAGTAACTCCAAGCTCTCCTCATCTGTTTCCCCAGAGTCCTTGGGGCTGGATGCTGTCTTATCCCAGGCTGCTGCTCTGGCTGGTCACTGCAGATTTGCTGCCAGTTTCTTTTTGTCGGCTCTCCCAGCACAGTGGCACACACATACAGAGTAATCCTTGCTGCTACAAAATGCGTATCAAACAGATGGTTTCACTTTTTCAGATTTTTAAATTTAGGGAGTTTGCACCCACAGCATATTTAGGGGTGATGACCCACCTACAGTACATTAGCTGTCTTTCACTTTTGTCTGGTATCAGAAGCACAAGCTGCCTTCCGCTCCCCAGGATTTCTCCCCTCACAACCAAAACACATCAGAAATTATGATGACAAGCTAAATACACTGCATGTGTTTGAGGCCTGCCCACAAGCTCCTTTCTCTGCTCTCCAGCAAATGTCATCTGAGCTTTTGGGCTTCTCTCTTTCTAGAGCCCAGAGAGCCTTTGCCAACCATCCTTATGTAAATGGAAAATTTATGCACACACCCCCATGCATGTGCAGTCATCCCTTCTGCTTGCTGATATACTCTCTGTCAGACATCTCAGTTTTTCCAGTCAAGGCCCCTGTTTCCAAATACAAACTTTTCTGGACAAATTTTGAGGACTCTTGTGCCTATCTATTAAATCCAGGGATAACAAAGTGGAGCTTGGCACCAGTCTTGTGCCGTTGTCCTAAGTGCCATATGCCCACTGATTTTAGGACCCCCCTCTCAAACAGAACTCCCAATACTGTTCACCCTTAGGACAGCAGCATGGGGACTGTGTCCATGCACTGCAACCCAATCTCCTTTCAAACAAAACTGTCTAAGCATTAAAGAAACTGTAAGCTATATCTAGGTATCAGTACCGCACTTTTCATCTCATCCCCTCACATTATTGTCAAAGTGGACTAACTCTGTTAAGAAGATTCTATTTGATATCTCTTCCATCACAATGCATGGCATTTTACTCACATAAACTGAGCCAAGCAACTGCTCTCTGAGCTTATCCCCCACAGCATACTCCTCAGAGGGGCATGGGTTCCCCATCCTTTGACAAGAAACTGCAGGAACCACAGACAGTGCAGTGAAGGTGGACAGGAGATCACATATGAACACCTGCAACAACCCCAATGACATATGGACCTCCCCAAAAGTGCTGAAACATCTTGACTGTGCAAAAGACCTTGGGCTGGAGGAAGCAACACTAAATTTAATCTCCTTTCCACTTGCCTTCCATCTGAAATCTGTAGCAGTCACACAGAAATCAGGGAAATATGACTAATACTAACTTACACCCATGAGTGATCCTGGTTTCTCATCAGTCCTGCCCAAACTTCAGCTAAAGGCGCAATGTAAGCAGGAGGAAGATAATTATAGCAGCCAATTGGCTTTGCCAGTCCACTTAATCTCATTTTAGGTGCCTAATAAGTATCCCTTGAATATCTGTGATCTACTTGTCACATGGATTAAAAAGCAAGTAGCAGATAAAAAAATAACTCTGTGGAAAGTTCTTTTTCTGACTATTCCTGACACAGATCCAGCAGACATTGTTCTTGGTGCATTGCTCTGAAGGAAAGTAGCCAAAGATCTAGGTAGGAGAAGATGCTGTTTCTGGTGAAGTTTACAGCTGATGGAAGCACAAGTGGACTAGTACCTACGCAAACACACTGTGTTGTGCCACACTTCCCACACATGGAGGATGCACTACTGTCAGCAATTTTTGGAGAGTGGGGACTCACTGAAATGCATAAGAAGGATTCAAACCACTTCAGCCCACAGGCGAGCCATGGGAGTGGGTGTTCCTCTCTGAGCAGCTCTAAATTGCCATGGATGGGCTCTTCTTTACAGATAGAGCAGCCCACTTGTTACAACAGTACAATGGTGGTGGGATTATGATCAGAAACTGCATCCCTCCACACTTGAAGGAACTGGCAATTAAAAAGTTTTTAGAGAACAATTTTTAGAATGGTCCACAAGAGAAATGGTGCACCCTGCTTCTCCTGAACTCTCTTCTTCCTGTGAACACTGATTTTCAGCATGCAAATGTCTAGGGAGGGCAAGTTACTGGCTGTGCATGGCAGCAAATGAGCCAGACTACTTATTTCACTTCACCTGGACCAAAAGGAAACCGTCCTCTTCCTTTCAGAGGGTTGTGGGTTTTTTCACTAATTAAAAAAAGAAGAAAAAAGAAGACAGCTCAGGGTCAGTTTCAAACTGAAAGCTTCTCTTGAAACAAGAAAGCAAAGAAATTCCTTTGGAAAATGTCAAAATGTGTTGTTTCCACTTTCAGGAACTTTTACTCCTCTCTTTTCAATTAAAACCGCTTGTCAGTTTGGATCAAATTCAAGAAATAATTTAGTTAGCCACCAAAGCATACCTTTACAGTCTGAAGTGTGCATCTAGAAACTCCAGCAACGGGGTGGACCCTGCTTGTATGGCATGATAGTGCTCCTGTGTGCAGTGAGGGGGCTGGTTTCGAGTATCACATTATGTGGAGCTAAATGGACCGGTTTCAGCGGTGGTACAGAATTACCAAACCCACCTGCTTCAACTAGAGCATACCCCTCAAAAAGAGGCAGTCCGAATCTTAAGGCTACATAATTAAATTACTGATGAACTAAGATCCATAGTCTGAGTGCTTGCTGACGGACTTCTGTTTCAAAAATGTAAGAAATCCCTAAATAAGCAGTGCAGAGCTGTTATCATATTTGGAAATATGTAACTTTGAAATTTAGGAGGAATTGTTTTGCTTGTGTGCAAAGGCTGTAACAAGTCACTTAAGCCTCAAGTGCCAGACCCAAATCTGGGTACCACTTACCAACAAAGTGAAGGTCCCACCAACATTGGCATTTGTTTGGCATGGTAATTTCCCTCCAAATATTCCAAGCTACAAATCCCTTAACCATCTCACAAGACAGGAGTGTGAGGACACAGAAGCATGCTCCACGCCTGCCCAGTGGTTCCTGGGCAGGGACTGCACAGGAGCCCAGCCAGGTCCCAGGGCTGTCTCTGACACCCATTTTTTGTGATGGTTGGTGTCCAGGGCTTTTGCTCACCTCAGGCACATGAAATTAAAAACCCCTGTCTCCAGGATCCATTATGAAGTCTGTTGAGCTGTGAGCACGGATTCCAATAGCTGGGCATCCCCTATGTGCATCATTTCCCTTGTGGTCACGGACCTGGAAAGATGCTCTGTTCCACTGAAGACTGTTTAATACAAATACCAGACTTATTACTAGGATTTTCTCCATTCCCAGACCAGAAAAAAAAAAAAAAAAAACCAAAACAAAACAAAAAAAAACCCAAAAAAACAAAAACCCAACCTATTTTCCTTTGATGGCCGAATGAATCACAGATAAGTGGAAAGGACATGACAATCAGTAGCTATTTGAAATACAGCAGGGGGAAAGAACAACCCACTTTCCCTACTAAGGCCTTGTTTCACTTTTAATTTGGTATATTCAACTCCTGTATATATATATATTGACAATACTGATGACACTTGTGATTAATTATTAATACAACCCTTAAGAGGCTGAGCTGTGAGATGAGACACACTATCCAGGGTACAAACACAGAACATAAATGTGGGGCAAGCACAAAGCACAAGGAGCTGGAAAGACAGGAGCAAGATAGCTTTGGTAAGTCTAAATAAATGTCTGCTGTTTTTCACAGGTACATCAGAAAGGAAAGCTTTAAAGAGAAAATTTGGGAGAAATTTAAAGGAGAAAATTGAGAAACACAGTGATAACCTGCAAATAAAGCATTGAGAAAGGGAAATTATGTTTAACCAGTGGAATGGATGGAGATATTGAAAATGTTTGTTTCTTCCTATCAAATGCAACTCCTAACAGGAAACCTTATTTCAGGTAAATGCAGTCAGACATTTTAAGAATCAGTACAGGAAAACTACAGTCACAGTTGTGGGCATGTCTGTGGGAAGATCCTGCAAGGTTGGCTGGTTTGCTTTTAAGGGGTAGGACTTTAATTTTATACCTTGCAAAAATCACGAAGTTGATTGAAGCCAAAATTCACAGATGGGAGGGAAAGCGACAGCAGTCTGCTCTTGAGGGAGGATTATTCTGTCACACAGGACACAATAGAGATCTCTTCTTTACTACTTTAACAAGTTTTGCTTCATGCTGGCATTCCTGCTTCAGAAAGGCACTGTCATGGGAAACGGATTCTGCCTGGAGACCAGACATTGTTCAGGATATCCCTTCCACCTCCGCGTGCTATTCAGCATTAACACAGCCGTAAGCAAAGCCCTGAGACTATTGAAATTTCTTTCTTCATCTCCCCCTTTCTCTTTGACAAATGTGTGACAAGGATGCAATTGTTTGAAAGCCCAGTGATGGAGAAAACAGAGAGCGAAGCCTTCAGACGTGCCTCAGTGATTTAGAAGCCTTCCCCCAAGACTTGTGAAAAAGGTCACGGGAGGTCTTCCATAGGGTTCAGCTTCCCAGCAGGGCTCTAGATGCCAATGTAAAGGCACTTAAATTCCTTTAACAGCTGACCCCTTTGTGGATGTTCCCACCTAGGATTATCCTGGCTCTTGGGCTGTAGAATAGCCTTTAGCCAACTAATGGATCTCAGGCCCTTCCCTTTGAATATCCGCAGTTCGTGTTGGGTAATCGCCCATCCAGCCGGCAGGAAGTTGTTCCTTCATTTAAATGACAAAAGCTTTTGAATGATGAAGATAAGAGTTCTTCTGAAGAATCATGGGCAGGGCTGGTTTGGGAAATATTGTTTCACACTACCCAGAAGTTACTCAGCAGCTTGCTGGTAATGTAGCTTGAGCACAGGGGATGAAGCTCAGGCGCTGATCTGTGCATACATTCCCCTGTCAAAGCCCAGCCCAGCCCCAAACCAGGCATTTTCCCCTGCGGCTGCTGGGGCACATGGTGCCTGAGGGCCTCTTGGTGTGAGCAGACATGTGGACCCAGCTTCTGCTGGGCAATGGAGAACTCCAGGAACGTGTCTGCAGTGGAAATTTCACGGACACGAACCCCTTCCCCAGGGTATTCCTGCTCTGCCTCCCAAAGGGAGAACACTCTCCCTCCCAAACCCGGCACTCCCAAACCCCATGCACTGGGTCCCCCATGCCAAAACTCCTTCTTTGCCCATGGACAACCCTTGCCCACCTTCCCCCCCTTTTACAGAGCAATACTTGCTCCTCCAGGCTACATGTTGCCCTCTTGGTGGGAGGGCATAAGGAGGTGGTGTCAGACCCTTCCATTAAGGCTAAGCTATCGAAAGATCAGTGGGCCAGAAAGAGGGACCAAGGGTCAGCATCACTGCTCAGAGGAGTATTTACATATTTCATGCACTGGCGGTTTCATTTACAGAACTCCAGAAGTGCTTTGAGCAAGCCAGGCACAATGGGTCTCTTCTGGCAGGGGCAGCTGTGGCTGCCAGGAGACCCCCCCAGAGCCCGGTGCTATTCCGGCTGTGACTGAAGGTCCTGCCAGGAACAGGCAGGAGCTCCTCCAGGCCCAGAGCAGCACACAGTGCAGCCCATGGTGGGGTCCCAGCCACTCACAAGGCCAGAAGCCCTGGCAGCTCAGGTGTCCTCCTGTCCTTGTTCCTGCAGGTGTCAGGGGAGACGCCTGTGGGCTGCAGGGGCCAGGCACCCCAGTGAACTTGCTCGGAGCACTGGGGGCACGTGCTCTTTCCCACCTCAGCCCCAGGATTTCACACAGTGGTAATGTGCTTTCCATCTGCCCAAGAGCTGCCCTGCACCATAATACAGGGTATAGCTGCCTGGGAGAAGCTTTCTGTGCTTCCATCACTGGACCAAGACAATTATTTGAGCAGCAGACATATATCCCAAGTCCTTCCATAAACTTCTGCTCCAAACCTCCTACTCTGACTCAGAAGAAAACCAGAGAGAAATGTCTGCCTTTCTGTGGCCTCTTTCCCTAAGTGACCTCTCCTGAAAGCCCTCTAGGCTTCCAAAACAAATGAAGGGAAAAAAAAAATCAAAGAAATGGAATATGATGAGCACCAAAAAAACAGAGAAGAACCTCAGGCACCATTTAGGAAAGTACTGTGTCTTCCTCCGGCACTGTGCCATCTTAGGCTTAATGCCTAGAAGGCTGGGAAAGGTTCTGGGAGAAAAGTCCGTGGTGCGGGAACATTTTAAGGGCCTGAGTGGTGATGAGTCAGTGGTGAGGTTTGGATGCAGATGTTTCCTACCTAGTACCTGCCCAATGTGCCAGACCTTCCAGGGGAAAGACAAGGGAAGCCATTATCACTGGTTCACAGAATGGAAACAGGAGCCGAACAGATGGAACATGTGCTCAGGATAATGCCAGGAACTGGCTGAGGGTTTTGGGTGAAAACCTGCAGGTTTCAGGCTCTTTGGGACATAAGATGCGGGAGATGGAAAACTGTTAATCGCAACCCCACAGCCATTGCTACTCTGTTGGTTTGCAGGGGAGAGAAGATAGGGTGAAAAGGGAAGGTGATGCCTTGCTTTTGATGCAGAACATTTTCTTAATAGTAAAGGAATGAGGGTAGAGCAAAAGAACAATGATCTGCCCTGGAAGACCTGTCTGAGGCCTCTGGGGGCCATCCTGTTCTATTGCTTCAGCCTCTTTGTGGCTGTGCCCCCAGCCCTATCAGGCTTTGCTCTGCTCATCACTATAAGTCAGCCTCTGCTTCTCTTTGGCAGTGCTCAGGGTGCCTGGGGCCACAGCTGTAAGGGGGCAGCTCAGTCCAGCTGCTCCTGCCACCAGCATGTCTCAGGGCCACCTGTGCTGGTTGGTACTCCATAGTCACAAAGTCAGGTTGGAAGTCTCAGTGGGTCACATGGTCCAGCCTCACTGTTCAAGGGGCAGGGTCAGCCCCGAGCACATGGGGCCATGTGCAACAGCTTTTGTCTGTATTTCAAGGAAGGGAGATCCACACTTCTATCTACTCATGACAGAAATGGCACTTCCTGAGTCTGCTGTGGATTTTCTGTGGTGCCCTCAGAGCTTCCTTCCTTCTATCCCTTCCCACCTCCTTCTGCAGGTTTACCTGTCCCCAGGTCTTTGTAGTGCAAAAGGACTGCAGGTGGGCTTACACAAATCATGGGCCAACAGTGCAATTTTCTGTCTCCAGGGTCTCTAAACTATTGCTGGGCTTTTGCCTTGGTTTAGCTTCCCAGACAGGAGCTGGGCAGCTGAAAGATCTCCTATGGCTACATCAAACAGGAGTACAAGGAAGCACTGAACATTAGGGTCCCAGCATACTTAATGCTGAAATAGTTCCTAAGTCTCTGCTTCATGCAGCAGGACTATTAAGCTATCTGCTGAGTTAGCCACAGGAAAAGCTAGGCGCTGCCAGGAATATGCCCATAAGAGAAGAGTATCCCCAGTCATCACATAGGGGTCTGGCAGCCCCTCCAGATAAGGAGAGGGGAAAAAACCCCAAAACAGCAGCTGCCAGAAAAGATATTGCTGTGTAGCTGCATGAAGCCAAATTCCTTCACCTAGCGCATGCACACAGCTCCTGCCTGGACAAGGAGGTTGAGCAATAACCTGGCAGGAATTTGATCAGGAGTTAAGTCCCAGTTTCCAAATACAGGTTGCATGGGGCCAGCATGTGGGTGCAAACCCTCTTTACGCTCCGTTTGCCCCGGTTCTGGCGCTGACCCTGCCATGAGCTCATTGGAAAACAGCTTTGTGCACAGCAGCTGCACAAGATATGAGACATCCACACCCAGGCCTGGCCATGGAGACTCGTGCAGTGCTGAAACACCCCTCACTTGGCAGAGAGGTGAGGCAGCACCTCTGCTGTGCAAGCTGTGTGACACCTGGTACTAGAGGAAGGCTTGGGACCAGAAAAACAACTGTGGTCTGTCTCTGAAGCAAGCAATGTGGGGAGAGGCTGAGCTCTGTGAAGGAATCAACTGGGATGAGCATCATCTGTGGACTGAGTTTTGCCAGATGGCTTTAGAACAGTAACATCATCTAGCATGGCTTTCCTGGCCGGTTACACCCTCTTTGCCCAAGGGTGTTGTAGGAAAGGGCACACAGCAGCACACACCTCCTGATGCCACACTGATAAGAGCACTGGTGGCTATAGAGATGGGTCAGCATCTACACTGATGGCTGTGCCAAGCAGCTGGGTGTAAGAGGGAGAGGAAAGAACCCTCAAGGCCCAGAGTGTTGAAGAAAAACCCATTTCCCCATAACCACTGCCTAGCTTGCTCTGTAGGGGCAGAGGACCTTGGTGCCACAGAAAGTGGCAGAATGTACTGGGAGACGAGTCCAAGCCTGCCAACAGCGCCCTCACCTGAGGTCTCCTTTGCTCTCGGGGGAGCTGCTTACTCCTCAGCCATGCAGCATGCGAGGCCCGTGCTCCAGTCCGGGTTCTAACACCCGAAATCATTTCCCACGGCCCGCTGCCGCGGAGCCAAGGGATCATGGCGCTGCCGACCTGCCTCTACCCACCCTGTTTTTCAGGCTGTACCAGACCGAGGGTTTCAGGTTGCACCGGGAGGACATTCCTCCGGCCCCACATTCCTTGCAGGGCTAATCCTCGGGAGAATGCGCCGGCATGCACAGCGGCCCCAAGCTGCACCAGCCCCGCCGAGGAGGCACAGCTGAGTCTGCCCTGGCCCAGCCCCACCGGGCCCTGGATGGGCTGACAGCTCCAACAAGCCTTGAGATCCCGTTTGCTGCTTCCAGAGACCCCTCTGCAGCTCAGACCTGCCCACAGCGAAGTCTAAAGAGCAGCAAGACACAAGCTGTTGCTGCCAAAGCCGTGCTACAGGGACTCCAGCATTTCACTGCCTGCCAGGCATAAGCACCCAGGGGTCTGGCAGGTCTCAGCTGGCCTGCCCATAAAGGTCAGCTGGTTTTCTCCCACCCTGGCTTGTAGATCAGGACCTCCATCTACTGAAAGGCTGCCGCACTTCTGCTAATGTTCTGGGCATTTCAGAAATATCTTCCTTTAAAACGTAGTCTTTACTTTCATCTAAGTGCACTTCTCCTGCAAGTGTCATATCTCTACTAATAAGTGGGAGAAGTTGTGTTATAGATGGATTCTTACAGCTGGGATGGGAAAGTGTCCTCTGTGGCTCCCTGATGCTTTAGCTTTTTGCTGTAACCACACCAACGTTTTTATTTTACAAGGTGAAATGTTTTAAATAATAATGGAATAATTACTTTCTCTAATCTGCACTCTGGAGGTGTGCTCTCTTGAGCTACTGGTCTGCAATCTGGTGGATGTGTCTGCAAAGATACCAGGTGAAGAAAGCAAGCTAAAGTAGTTAAAAGCAAGCTAAAGTAATTAAAAGACTTGTGAAAGGACACAGGGGAAAAATATTCCTATGTCTGTTATACCTTCTAGAAATTGAAGCTTCCTTCCTGAGCCCAGATATTTAGGCTAGGCTTGTGCTTTCACCCCAACTACTCTACTGTCCTTGCCAGAGAAATCTGTTTGAAAATTACCTTAAACCTTTGTCAAAATTCCAGTGTTTCTCTGTTTGGACTTGGCCAGGGTAATCCTGGCTAAAAAGTGCAGAAAATATTTCAAAGTCCAACTTTAAAAGGATGGCCATTGTTTTATTTATGTTTAATTAAAAATAATGATGAAATAATAGTAACTGTTTTCCAGACCCATGGTAATTAGCAATCCAACTTACAGGTTCCATGGGAAAGAGCTTCAGTTTCTGCAACTAGTGCGCTTGAATATTGACTTGCTCTAGACATTGCCATGGTTTTGAGTTCAGCAATTTGTTGGGAGGGGGTTTCCAACTTTGACTGTGTAGCAGTTTAACTGTCGTTCTCTAAACCACAGAGTTTTACTACAGCCTCCATTTCCCTTTGTACTACCTGAACTTCTCATCTTGCTCTGCAAATCCTATGCCAGAATGAGTCATTCCCGCAGGATTAGCTCCGATTTTTCAACTCCTCTCTCAGTGTTGCCCAGACTAGTTCTGAGGAGAAAAAACTGACACGCCCCATTCAGGATGTGTAAGAAGTGAATGAAAGAAATTACCTTCAGTGTTCAGCTATTTGCACTGAACCAGCAAGAGCCACCCCATCCCTCCAGCAGAGCTGAGCCCTCAGCATGGCACAGCGTTGCTGACAGCACTGGGCTGGCAGCTCCAGCCAAGGGGATGCACCAATGCCCCCTCCTTTGGGTTATTCCCCCTTGCTGCTGTGGCCCATGCAGGGATGTTGGTTTGCTCTGCTTCCCAGAGGCGGTGTCCCCTGAATGATCTGCGAGGGCCCCAGGAAGGAATGGGGGCACCATGTGCTGCCCATGAGGTTTTCTCTCCGAGCTCAGAGAGGCCGCACTGAGCCTGGCTGTGATCTCCTGGCTTTAGGGGCGAGGTACCTTGCGGAGGCCCCCTTTTTCTGCTGGCTGCAGAGGTCAGGGCCGCCCCTCTGTGTTCAGCACCTTGCCCACACCAGAGTCCTCTGCTCGCTTACTGTAAGCAGATCTTAGCCCATCCCTGCTCTCAGACCTTTTCGTGTGTTCACGTGTAAATAAACACTTCTTACAGGAAGAAACGATATTTTAAAAAATTATTTTCACGTTTAAATTTTCACCTCTCCCTTGTTCTCTGTTTTTTAAAGTAATAAAGACTCTCTGTTGTGGCTTGACCCCAGCCTGCAACTGAGTCCCCTGCAGCTGCTCACTCACTCCCCCCGGTGGGATAGGGGGGAGGACTGGAAGAGCAACACCAAGAAAACTGAGATAGAGACTGTTTAATAGGTAAAGCAAAAGCCACACACACAAGCAAAGCAAAGCAAGGAATTCATTCCCGTTTCCCACGGGCAGGCAGGTGTTGCCATCTCCAGGACAGCAGGGCCCCATCGCACCTCACGGGGCCTTGGGCAGACAAACGCCATTGCTCCTAACCTCCCCCACCTTCTCCTTCTTCCCCCAGCTTTTTACGCTGAGTATGACACCATATGCTGCGGGATATCCCTTGGGTCAGCTGGGATCAGATATCCAGGCTACATCCCCTCCCAACCCGGTGTGCACCCCCAGCCCCCGCTCCGGTCCGCTGGCTGAGAAGCAGCAAAGGCTTGGGCTCTGTGTAGGCCCTGCTCAGCAGCAACAAAAACATTCCTGTGTTACCAACACTTATTTCAGCACAAATCCAAAACATAGCCCCATACTAGCCGCCATTGAAGAAATTAACTCGATCCCAGCCAAAATCAGGCCACGCTCACAGAGCAAATATTGCATTGTCTCACAGCAGAGTGAAGGAAAGGGAATCTCAAAAGTCTCAAAATGCTCCCACTCTGCTTCCCTTTCCAGGTCCGAAACATTAAGTGATCCTGGAAGTGATTGTTAAATGGAAGATCCGTTTTCTGATATTGGTCCAACACGGTCGGCAAATATGTCATTTGCATATGAATACCCAAACTGCCTAAGCAAAATTGTCAGAGCCAGCCGGAAGAAAAAAAACCTCTCAAGCACCTGGCATTCTGAGAAGTCCTTCGCTTGTATTCTCAAAGCACTTTTCTGTATCATTGATAAAATTTGAGCTGATTTGACAGAAACCCCTGGAAATCGTGTTTTTACCACACGAACAGAGAAAACTGCAGAAATGACAAAGCTTCTTCTCCAAAAAAAATTTCAAGTATGGTTATACCCGAAGTTAGATCAGCTTGTTCAGGCCATGACTAAGTAAAATTTTTAAAAGTCCAACAGACAGAGATCTCACCATCTCTTTGGGAAACCTGTCCCGTGGCACAGGCTTCACGAGAGAAATACGGACTGGTCACAGAACAAGCAAGACCAGACTGTCCAAAGTCAGAAAGAGATTTCTGAAACTTTTTGCTGTCCCCGGAAATACATGCAGTGCCTTGCCTATTTTTATTAGCAGCACAAAACTTTAAAACACTTCTTTCTCTCCAGATTACCACGACCTACGCACTTTTGGTTAGAGGTATTGCCTCAGGCAAACGCTGGGCAGATGCTTATCTAATGTAAATCCCCACAGATCTGTTAACTTCAGCAGGACGCCAGCTATTCACTGCCTTTTCAGTCTTGAAAAAAAAAAAAGCAAAAAAAAAAAGCAAAAAAAAAAGCTTGAATTTGAGAAATAATCAATTTTCTTATCTGGGGAGAGACATTTTTGTTACAGGCTCAAGCAAAACTCCAGCAGATTTCGGAAGGTACTTGTAAATAGGGCATTACTTGGTAATTACCATGGTGATTGCTGAAGGGTCAGAGAGTGGCAATGAGAACAAAGGGGCCTAGGGGGAAAAAACAGGGGCTCTTTGTAGAAGTATTCAGATTTTGTCTGCCAGCGCCAATAAGCTCGAACTATCCCCACTTTACACTTTGTTTTCTAAATAAAGACTATTTACATGCCTCAAGCATGGAATTACAGTCGGGTAGCACTGAGTCCTACCGATCCCCATCCCCAGCATCAGCCCCCGCGAGCTGAATGCGTCCGTGGCAGCAGCGGCGCTCACAGCTCGCCCCAGTGCCAGGCGTGGTTTCACGGCCAGCGGTGCGCTCCGCACGGCGTGGGCACACGCACGCACACACACAATGCTGCAGTTCTTTGGCCTTTTTAAGTACAATTTTTCTTTCCTCGATCAGTGCTTCACACACACACACACACACACACACACACTCTCTCCAGCCTGGGCATCCCCCTGGCTGAGCCCAAGGCTAGGAAAGAGCCCAGAGAGGCTCCTCAGCTTTAACTGGGAGCTATTTCCAAGCTGGGGGCTTTGCCTCCAGCCGCAGGGCCACGCCGTGGCTGTGCCTTTGTCTCTGCCTGCGCTCCCTGCGGCAGGCTCTGACCCGAAGTCTTTGCCGCCCAGCTCTGCCTCTGACCTGTTCTGTCGCTAAGGGCTTCCCCAGAAAGCCCCGAAGATGAGTCACAAACTTGGCACACAATGCCTCCAAAAGGGCTGGGTGCCTGAACCCACCTACCGAAACAGCTTATTTTTGTTATCAAGTAGAGTCACGCAAAGCGTGCTAAAAGCTGCCGTATCCAGAGAAGGGCAACAAGTGTCTTGTTAATTAATGCTCAGTAATACAGGTTATTCAGTGATTTACCGTAGTTTAAAGAAAAAAGTAAGGAACAAAAAAGCACCTTTTCGTTGTCTGTGTAGACCAGTCCTAGAAAGCTGTGACATTACTTTTCATGGTTTTTTGCTTGCACTAAAGTGATGCTGAGAGCATTTGATTCCAGCCCAAGACCCAGAGAAGACAAAACTTAGGTGAGCTTTTTTCCATCTACCCGTACAAGACTCGCTCCACAAAACAAACCTCCCAACTAGTGTTCCGTTAAAGGCTCTTCAAATCCTTGCAGCTCCACCCCCAACCCTTCCTCTCCACATTCCTTGCTTTTTCACGGTACTTCTCTTTCCCCTCCTTCATGTGCTCCCAGTCTTAACCCACTGCTCCCATCTACCAGCGCCTTTCTGCCCTTTATCTTCCTCCTTGGCTGATGCACGATCTGTGACCACGAGGGAGTGCTCTGCAAGAACCACAGCGCAGAGCATGTTTTGGGATGAGGAATTGGTTAGTAAATTACAGGGCATTGACTCTGCAATTTGTTACCGTTTTAAGTACCCATGTTTGGGTGAAACAACATAAAGAACACTGCCAACAAAGAGTACTAAGAAATTTCTCTCACCTGCACCGGGAAATTTACCTCTTAACTCCACAGTTTGGCCAAAATGACCTGTCCCCTCTCTATCCCATGCGTAAGTGTGAGTTAGAAAAAGCCATTTTCCAGGAGAATGTGGCTCTGTCTGCAACAAAGGAAAAAAAAATAAATAATACTTCTTTCCACATGGCTTATTGAAGTAAAGCAGGATATTTGCTATAGATTTTGTTCACAACATGGCAATTAATTAAATAATTATACTTAAATAATTGATTCCCAGCTTCCAAAGCAAGCAACTAATAATTTCCTATAAACTGCTGTATTCTATCATTTTCTATCAAGCATCAGGTTTCACTAGTAGTTGTGAAGAGGACTGAATTACTACTCTGGCTAATAGTAATTTGTCTTAAAAACATTTGTCATCAGGTAACACTTCCTGTGTGCAAGCCTCAGGGTCTTTCTGACCCTGTGGGCCCTCAGCAGGAGCTTCTTTCTGTCAGATGCCAGTGACACCTGTTGGGAGCCAGCAGAGCAGACTGGTCCCAGCACGGTACCTGGGAAATACTGAGTAGGAGATGTTCACCCCGCCAGAGATTCAGCCTCTCAAAACTGTTGAATGACTGCCCAAATAGGGCATTTGATAGGCAAAATAGAGCTTATTTCCATGCCAGCAGTGTCTGACGGCTATTCAAAGATACCCATCCGGATGATTTTCATGAGGTGCTGAAATTCACAGGCTTCAGGGGAGCAAGCGCCATGCAAACTTCCTAACATCTGCACACCAAAAAAAAAAAAACCAACCCCCCAAAAAACCACCACCACCCAAAAAGCATAGAAGCATAGCAAGTGATTTTCAGCTTATAGAAGAGCCTGACTCTGCTTTGCATGTTTCCAAAAAAAGCCAGCTCCTCCTTTTTGAAGCGTCTGACAGATCTGCACTACTCCCAGTGATATCTTGGTGATGCAAAGGCAAGAATGGGCAGCTTATTCTCTTGGAAACCAACTCTAAATTCTCCTTCATCAGGAGAACAAATTAATGTGTCACAGCCCATCCAGCTCAGGCTGCATCCTCACCATTCCTTGCTGCCCACATCACATGTGGTGTTTTCTATCCCTTCATTTTGTGGCTCCTTGTCTTGGCTGAACGAGGCTCTCGCTGCCAGTGTGCACAGCAAGTTTCCATGTTTAATTGTTCAGGAGTGCTGGCACAAACCTCAGTTTGCCTGGCAGACTGTGCTCCTCAGGAAACCCAGTACGGGAGTGCACCTCACTTGCTGCAAGAGTCACTCCTGGCTGGTGTCCAGCCCCGTGCACAGCATTCCCCAGAGTCTGGGACCAGTACACAGGGCACTGCTGCCCCAGGGCTGCACTCACATCTCTCCTTTGCTGGGCTTCCTAAGCTTTCCATTCATCCTTCCATTCGTGGTGAGGGGCCTTGCCTCTCAGGCTGGGGTCCCTAAGTCCCTCTAGGCTGGGGTCTTGCCTCTCCCTGTGTCAGCCACTCCCTCTAGTTCAGCACCACCATCACCCCAGAGCACCAATCCTGCACGTCTCCCATGCTCTATGGCCAGTCCTTCTGCCATCACGCTGCTCACACTGAATTCCCGAGTGGGCCAGCATCCTGAGGGAATGCTCAGAAGTGGCGTTCTGCTCTGAGAGAGCCTGCCCTGCCCATGCCCCTGTGGCAGCTCACCTGCTGCAGGTCCTGTTTCCCCGCAAGAGCTAGGGGAGCTGCTGTCAGGGCTGTCAGGCAAGCATGCTGGCTGCCCTGCCTCAGTGGAACCATGCTGGATGGAGACTCAGGCTGCCCCTGGCTCTTGCCCCAATTTCTGGCCTGAGACATGGCCTATTTTAAAGCCACCATGATGTTTTGGTTTTGTCTACAGAAGAATGACCTCAACAGCTAACTTAAGTCTCCCACACGACACTGGCAATATCCATGTGATTCTCTCAGCAAGAAATTCTTTCCCCCCTGCAGCCACAAGTTCCCACTGAAAACTCAACAAATGGATGAGAAGCTGCAGTAATTTGGAAAAACAGCACTAAACAACCAGGCCACTGATGGAGAGTGAAACTAGAAAAGGCAAGTGAAAAGCTGGTGAAAATATGCAGTATCCTTGTATGTTGGGGAAGATGAAACAGGAAAGCCTTATAAATATGATTGTCTGGCAAAAGATTTTGAGAATTTAGAAACTATAAGTGAGATTGAAATGAAAGCAAGATTGGAGATCCCTTAGTTACTGAACAACTGGAAAACAATGGTGTGGCTGGCTAGAAGTAATCCCTGTTTGATGAAACAAGACCCTCTGCTTGCAGATAGGTCCAAGGGTCCGAACAGACCCTGCCAGCTTGGCAGAAGGGGTCCAAAGAGTAATTTTTAGGGTTTAAAATGTAGCACAGTATGGTAATGTAGTGATTCTTATAGTCTGTATGTAAATGCTGTAGGATTTGTATATTGTACTAGATTGGTTAGTGAGAATCAGAATATTCAACACAGAAGATGATTTATTGTATTGTAACGGGAGCTTCGCTCTCTTAGCTCTTGTCTCTTCGCTGTTACTTTTTACGCTCTTACCCCTTTTACTCTCTTATGCTTTTACTCTCTCACCCTCTCACCTCTCTACCCCTCTCTTCTCTCGGGCCTGCTCCGAGCTGTAGCTGGCAGCTCCCAGCAGGGCCCTGCACCCACGCCCTCCGCAATAAACCCCAAGTTCCACGACCTGGCTGCAGAGATCTCTCGTCTCCGTCTGTCCCGACTTTCCTATGCCTGTCAATCCTACACTTGTAGAATGTTGTTTTCCAGCCTCTCTTCTGCCACGTGGTCATACTCCATGTCCAGCTGCACATCAGTTCTCCCTCAGAGGTTTCACCTTGGTCCCCACACCACAATCTAGCCACAAAGTCTTTCCAAAATCCATGCAATCACCTCCTTGTTCTTGTCTCCCATGAACTCCAGTTAGGTGCTAAGTATCTTAAGCTCAGTCACTCTGGATACTTCTTTGTGGAATGTGCTCTGAAAGTGCATGAATGATGTCATGCCATCACCTGTCTTATTCCAAAAGGTTCAGTCTTATAGTCCCCTCTCAGATCTTAACCACAAACTGCAGGTAGGGTGAAGCACCTTGTCACAAAATGTCATGAGGTGTCTAGCTGTGATGCTCTCCACACTTCAAACTGCAAGGTGCTGGCACCAAACACACAGCCAATAGAAACCCCAAACTTGCCATTCCATGACAGATACAGCTGAGCTTGGGGTGGAGGCTATGCCACGGGTATGTGCTCTCACTTCATTGGCATTCAGCCAATATGATCTGGGATTTTGATTTTACCAGAGCCTTAACTTGGAGCACATTAAATACAGCCTTGTAGTTCCTGGGACACAGAGGCAAAACTTTTCCTCACCTCAGAGAGGAATTCTGATGTAGAAACAAAACTCTCAATGTGCATGAAGGGGCTGTCCACACCATTTAGTGTCCACTTCCCTTGTTTGGCTGAATTGGAAGGAGCATAGGACTAAGGAAGAACACGGTGTCCCTGTAGTCTACCCTGATGGGAGCTCAGAAGTGTGGTTTGTAACAGGGCAACTGTGTGGGGAGTGAACTGGATTTTTTTCCGTGGGTGGAAATTGCTCTTGGAGATGCAAGCAGGTGGGATTTTGGTTGGGGTAATTGTCTAGCAGCTACCAGTACTAACAAACTCCACTCTTGAGAGGCCAAGGCACAGAGCCCTTGTGCAGGAAACAATTCTGCAGTGCTGTGGTCTCACAGTCAATGACCTTAGTGCCAGCAGGATCTGAGCTGAAAACTTTAGCCAGAAAAAAATGATAAGTCTAAACTTTGTCGCAGAGATAAAAAGAAAGTGATTGATTTTGTATGGGTAATATTATGTAGATATCATGCATTTTTTATTGTATTATGAACTTCATTATGGTGTTTTCTATCTTACTTACTCTTGTCCCTCCTGCAACATGATGGAATCAAAAGAAAAAACAATGCTTCACAAACACAAACACCAACACCAACTGTTCTGCTCCAGCAACAGGCACCACTTGACTTACAGATGGAGGAAATTTGCAGTCTAAGACCCAAGAGGGTTAGTTGGAGTTTCATGTTCTCCATAGCTCCCTCCCCATGGGAACTGGTACTCAAAAGAGACACCAATGGTCAACACAAGACATACTCCTGCTCCCAAAGTAGAGGCTTGAAAATGTTTTTAAACTTTAAAGTGTTTTATGATAATGTCAGATTGAGAGTAGTCTCCAGGGCACTATGTTATACAACTAACACTTCACTCCCAAATATTGGCACCACAGTTTAAGCTGTGTGATGTGGAAAGGAGAAGGGACAAGAGCCAGCACATGCTGTTTGGGTATCCATTTCAGTTTGCTTTGGGCTCTGCCAAGGAAAGTGCTTACTTGGGAAAGGATTTTCAACACCAGCAGGGAGGGCAAAAGCAGCTGTTCAGCACACCACCCGTCCTCAGCACACACCTCTTTCATTCCCCATCCTCTGCAAGTGCAAAGCGAAGCACGATCTGACTTTGCCCTCTGGAGGCATGGAATTGGCATGGCACAGAGAGACACAGTCCCAGAGGTGACTGAACTACAGCACTGCCTTTTGGAACATCTGACAGGAAAATCTATTCCCAGCTGCAGCTTCCCACAAGCCAGAAGGCAGAGCATTACTGATAAGGCAGCTTCATACCAAAGGAGATGGGTTTTGGTTTGTACAGGGTAATACGACCCTTGTCTGCCGTGCAAGTCAAGAACTTGTATGTTGGTACAGCATGGTTGGTTTTTTTTCTCTTGACACAAACTCAGCAGCATGTGATTTGAAATTCTGCCCAGTGTCTGCATCCAGCTACTGGACACGCTACACGCACATGTGGGTCCACAGCAAGTGCCACTGCATGGTTTATTCTGCTAGCTCCATAGGACTTTTTGCTATCTCCCAGATTATTGGGAAGCTGCAGAGATAAGCAGGTGGCCGGTGACTCCTGGGCCCCTTATTTAGCTGGAAAGTAGGGCTGGGGTTTGTTTGCTGCATGGAAATGGATTTTCTCTCCTACACACACGCACAGAGACCACACACCAGATTTTTCTCCAAGCAGACAAACAGCTCAACAACTCTGTTGGACACCTCCAAGCAAGCTGCGTTTCACTAGGATAAACAGCTCTTAACTCCCCTTTCTCTCTTAAAAATAATTTGTGTAATGCCCAAGAGGGCTTTGGTAAAGCTTTTCCTACAAAGATAGGTTCAGCAGGGCACTCAGGTTCTGGACGAACTGGCAGGAGACACCAAGACATGAGCAGGATCAGGTGTATACAGCCATGCACAACACCTGCACACCTGTGCATATCCACCTCTCTGCACACTTATCTGCCTATATCTGCTTCTTGCCTACATGCCCACATTAAGCTCGGGTCCAACCACAGACCTGCGTGTCCTGGCATTTTTTTGTCTACACACTCACCTGTCACAAACTTGACCCAAACTTGACCCAAACTTGACCCAAACTTGACTAGTGGCACACCCAGAAGCTCTCACTCACATCCTCACCCCCACACCAGTGCCCTTGCACACCCATGTACCCATGCACGTGCACCCTGCCATGCACACAGGTGCCTGCACACCTGCACACACTTTCCTTCTCACCTTTAGGACGTCCTGCCATCTCCTTTATTTTCTGGCTTGCAAGGAACATCACGCCAGCAGGTGAGGAGGCTGCACTGTCCCCAGGCCTGAGGGCATGTGTCACAGGGGTTCAAGTCCTGGGCAAGCATTCCTCACCAGCTGGCACACTCGGCTGGGCTTTGACCCTCAGCCTCAAGTATCTAAGCAAACATGAGGGAGCTGGCAGGTATGACCCAGCATTAGCTTGTGGAGAGCCTGGCATCCTTCCTCGTTGGATCGTGGTCCTGTGGCATAAGCCTCAGGCACAAGCAGGTCAGCTCAGGGGCACGGGAGCCTAGCCCTGGGCCAAATCGCTGCTGGGTACCAGCTAGGAGGGCTCTAACCTGAGTGCATTATTCTACTTAGCACTCGGCAAGCAGACCGCGTAGCCTAAGCCCGCACTTACTATCTCTCCCCACGCAGATCTGTCACCGGTTGTTTTTTTTTCCAGCCTAATTTGTTTCGACAGCTTGATTTCCGCAAAGAAGCGTTGGATTCCCTGGGCTAAGTTCCCCGGGGGCGACTGTCCGGCGCTGACCGGCAGCATTCCCTCCCGGCAGCGGCGGCCGCTCATCGCTGCCACCTCTCCCCGCCCGCCGGCCCCGACGGCGGCGAGCCCTGCGGGGAGGCGCGTTAAATGCCGTGCCCGGACACCCGCACCGGCATCCCGGAGACATCCAGCTTCGCTCGGTGCTCCGCAGCTGTGCGCTCCCGACGGCGGCGGCTCCGCCGCGCCGCGACGGCGCTGGGGACCGGGACCAGCGGCGAGGGGCGGGAGGGGGGTGCGGGCAGGGCGCTGCTCCGACCCGCGGCGGCAGCGGCGGCACGCCCGGCCCTGCCCGCGCCTCCCGGGCGGCGGGGCGTAGCAGGGGGAGTGCCGGCCGCCCGGGCGCGGAGCCGCCGGACACCGCCGCATAAAAGCCGCGGTCGTGCCGCGCTGCGCTCCCTCGGCTCGGCTCGGCTAGGTCCGGGGCGGAGCCGCTCCGACGGCTACATGACAGCCGAGAGCCGGCTGCCGCCGGGCCCCCCGCCGCCGCCCCCGCCGCTGAAGGCGGACGCGGTGCCGCCGGGAGAGGAGGCGGCGGCGGCGGCGGCGGGGGCGCGGGGCGGGCGGCGGCGCCGCAAGCGTCCCGCGGAGCGCGGCAAGCCGCCCTACAGCTACATCGCCCTCATCGCCATGGCCATCGGGCAGGCGCCCGAGCGGCGACTGACGCTCGGCGGCATCTACCGCTTCATCACCGAGCGCTTCCCCTTCTACCGCGACAGCCCCCGCAAGTGGCAGAACAGCATCCGCCACAACCTCACCCTCAATGACTGCTTTGTCAAGGTGCCCCGGGAGCCCGGCCGCCCCGGCAAGGGCAACTACTGGACGCTGGACCCTCACGCCCGCGACATGTTCGAGAGCGGGTCCTTCCTCCGCCGCAGAAAGCGTTTCAAGCGCAGCGATCTCTCCACCTACCCGGCCTTCCTCGCCGAGCGCCCCGCCGCTCCGTGCCGCCTCCTCCCGCTGCCCCCCCCGCCGCCCCCCGCCGACCTGGCCCCGGCACCCACCGCCGCCTCCTGCGCCTTCGCCGCCGCCTTCCCCGCGCAGGGCTGCGCCTCCGCCGCCCTGCCCCACGCCTACGGCCCGCTGCCCGCCGCTGCCGGGCCCTACGCGCCCGCGGGCCCCGGGCCGCTGTACGCGCCGTCGGGGCGCATCGTGCTGCCCGCCTCTCCGCCCGGCCCGGCCCCGCTCTACGGGCGCCGCTCCCCCTCGCCATACCCGGCGCTGCCCCCCGCCTACGGCGCCGCAGGGCAGCTGGGTGCCGCCGAGCCCGCGCCGCACGGCACCTACCCTGGAGGCCCCGACAGGTTCGTCCCGGCGCTCTGACCTGTCCCGGAGAGGCCCGACAGAGCGGACCGCAGCCCGAGAGACGGCGGAGTGCGGGGGTGACCCGGCACGGCTGCTCCCGGCGCTGCCCGGGAAGATGCTAAAGAACCTTGGGCTGCCCCTACGCATTCTGCCATCTGCCCAGGCTTCCTGGCGAGGAGTGTCGCAGTCAGCCCTGGGGACTTGGGGTGCCCTGTCCAGCCCTGTCCGCTCTGGGCAGAGAAGTCCTAGGCACTGACAAGTGCTTGGATGGGGCAAGCAGTCTCTTCTTCTTCTACAGCCTTTCCTGGAGCAGGTGCTCCAAGCTTGCTGCCAGGCTCCCACCCTCCCGGCACACCCAACCGGGCCCTTTCTGGTCTACCCAGGAAGATTTCACGTTTAAAAGTCTCTCCGCTGTTGATGATTCTTTTAAAAGAGAATTAAATGTCTGTTGGTGAGGTGAAGGAGGGAGGAATCGTTCCCTGGCCTGGTGCAGGCAAAGCTGTAAAAGCAGAATGCACTGGCACTGATGGGGTGGCATGTCCCTGATGGGGTGGCATGTCCCTGATGGCTATTGCTTTAGCCCCAGGCTTTGCACCAGCGGTGTGGCCAAGGCTGGAAAAGGTTTGGATGCCAGGGCTGCAGTAAAACACATCAAGTGACATCCTTGGAGGTGTTGTGCTCTGTGCTGCAGGGGTGGGATTGGAACTACAAAAATTTTACCATGAGCATGCCCAGCCGCTGGAAGAGGGACACAGGGAGGCTGTGGGACCTCTGCCCTTGGAGGCCTTTCCAGCTTGATTGGACGGAGCCTGACCTGCCTCTGAAGTTATAGCCAACATTGAATCCGGACTTGTTTTGACTGGAGACCTGGTCCTGAGGTCTGCAGAGGTACTTACAGCCTAAATTACTTTGATCCCAAGATCAGCCCAGCTCTGTCTGTAGCCTAGAGAAATTGGCATATATAGGAGAAAACTTCTGTTTCTGGAACACAAGAGGAAGGATACAGTGCCTTTTCATCTTCAGTTGCTCCACTTTCAAACTTTCTGGGGATGGAAAAGAGTCTGAAGAAAGATATGGAGAGGGAACAACTATTAGGAATGTCTGTGAGACAAAAGCTTGAAACTAGATCTGTGGGGAAACTCAGGCATACCCCTCCCAACAGATCCTACCACCCTGGAAAGGGGTCTGGAGCAGGAGTGTGTACCCAGGGCTGTGCTTGGGGCTGTGGGTATAGAGGGAGCCAACACAGCCCTGCTCCCTGGTCTTCTTATACAGCTTCTTTTTCCCGTGGAGTGGGGAACTTGTGTATCCAGGGCCAGGAGGAGGCTGGTGAGAAGATCCTGCAGTGTGGTGAGGCCTTGTATGGGGAGAGGAAACAAGAAAGTGCAGCCAGAACCTCAGCAGAAGTTTTGGAAGAGTAGACCGGAGTCTCCCTTACCAGAGAAGGGTATAGAACTACATGGTATAACTCAGGTTGGAAAAGATGTTGGGAAATTTCTGTTCCAATCTGCTACCCAAATCAGGGTCAGCAATGGTTCAGACAGTAGGCTCAGCCCTATGTTGTTGAGTCTCCATCACGTCCAAGGATGGAGATAGCACAGTCTCTTTGGGCAACCTCGCTGTCCTTGTGGGGGAGAAGTTTCTCCTTGTACCCTCCATTTAGCACTTCTCTAGTCCCATCTCATGTTTACTGTCTCTTGTCCTACTGCTGTGCTTTGCCGCCATGAGGCTTTGATCCCATGAAGGCACCTGTATCTTCTGCTCTGCATGTTTCAGATAAGGTCCTCAGCAGGATGAAATCTGTGTAGAGGCAGCTTTCTTGCTTTCCGTGGGTGCTGCAGTCCACATATCCAGGTGGGACATGTGAGAAGAAATGGAAGGGAGCAGGAAGGAGGGTGTCCTCACAGCACAGCTTGGTGTGGAGAAAAGTAAAGCGCTCTGCAGTAGGTGGGCAGGAGAAGCTGTACATCTGCCTTCCGCGGGGCTGTGAGGTAGGAGATGAGTTTTGGATTCAAGGGTTCAGAGTGCCAGGGATGGCAAATGGTGAGGCTGTGAGTGACCTGAGAGCACTGCCCTGTGTCTGTGCAGACCTGTCTGTGGCAGTGCAGGAAGCTGTTGTCCATACACAGACCTGGGGAGGCTGCTCCATGTGTGGAGCCAGTGCGGGGCAAGCACAGACAGCAGGTGTAAGCAACACTCAACTCTTTGGTGTGCTGAGCTCAGTCAGATTTTTGCCTTCCTGCCTTTCTGAAGAGGTACGTTGTATCTTCCTTGTTCTTCCTGGTCCTGGCACATCCTGAAGCTGCTGCCATCCTGGAGACAGCTGTCCCAGCCAGGGGCAGGTCTCCTCAGCCGCTGTGCTAACACCTCTCCCAACTCTCTTTTCACCATCTGGAAGAGGATCTGTACACCTAACTGTGCTAGCTCCTAGCATGGTTGATATCTGCTGGCTCTGCTTTCATTGCCTGCAAAGACTGGACTGTGTCACTTTGACAGCCAGCCATGCCAACCTCTTGCTCATTTTAGGGTAGCTGGGAGAAGAGCTTGTCCTGCCTTTTAATGCCTTTCTTTCCTTCCTGTAGAAGCAGTAATCAATGTGGACCAGATAATTTTCATAGAACCATAGCAGTGCTGGGTTGGAAGGGACTCATCAGGATCATCAAGCCCAGCCCCTGTACCTGTGTAGGACACCCCAAGAACCACACCACGTGCCTGAGAGTATTGTCCAAATGCTTCTTGATCTCTGTCAGGCTTGGTGCTTGCTCCCTGGAAAGCCTGTTCCAGTGCTCAGCCACCGTCTGGGGTGACATCCAAGCTAAACCTCCCTCCGTACCTTCATGAATCTTGTCATAGGTCACGAGAGTGAAGAGCTTTGATCTCCTCTGGCCCTTGTTCCTCTCATTTTGTTATTTGCTTCAATCCTCATGCCAGTTTAGAGTTCAGTCTAAAAAAAGGTCACCAATGATTATGATACAGGTTTTGAGGAAGATGTTTCTGAACTTAGCATCTGTAGGCAGTTCAGGGAGCAAAACTCAATGTCTGAAGAACAAGCCTGACAGATCTTGGTGACTTAGAAAACACAGACTGAGTAGGTTCAGTTGTATGTTGTTTGCAGAGAAAGTTTAGATGCTTGTTCTTGTTTGTCTCCAGATCTTTTATACCTACAAACTAGGGAAACTGGGCATACCTAGATGGTAATTTTTTTTTGCAGCAGGTACAGCGATGAGCTGTTGCCTTAAGAACCTGAAACATGGTCAAAAACTGCTTAAACTTTGGTTACAAACAGCTAGAAACCCTGGTCAGAACTGTGAAGAGCTACTGGGACCATTCAGGGGACTCTATATCTGTGTGGGGTCTGTGCTTTGAGCTTTTCTAGGCAAAACCAGCCTTTGCTAGTGCTGGCAGTGCTCCACCCTCCTGCCTGGGGACTCCAGCAATCCCTTCCCACCAGCACTGCTGTGGTTTTGTGGCTATTCCAACCTCCCTGAGCTGTCGTGTAGGTCAGGTGCCAAGGGCGTGGGTCTGTCCAGGCTGTGCCTTGTGGCGCTGAGATGTGCTGCCCCTGTGCCTACATGTGACATGGGACTGCCTGGCCACTGACAGAGGAAAATATGCTTGTCGTGTCCTTGGGGAGCCATGGGCTTGGGTCTCTCTGTGAGGATATGGGGATATGCCAAGGGGATATGTTAGACAACTGGATCTCACTGTATGCTTGTGCCATGGGGATATGTTAAACATGTGGATCTCAATGTGTTTTTGTCTGGGACGTTGCTTGCAATTCTCAGGCAGCACCAAGAATAAGAAAAAATTTGATTTCTGTAAAATTTTTGATTTATTGTAAATATCTAAGAGCTTTCCTGTTAGCAAAGTTAGTCTAAGTTTCAAATTACTCTTGATTTCTGTCAGAAGAGTCCAATAAATCTGGATTGTAAATCTGTAGGAAACTCTTAAATGTGAGCACTGATAGAAGAGAGAGGGGCCTTGAAAATGTTCATTCCTCAAAGGACAGAGCCTCTCAGTTCCTCTTCTGCCCAAGTTCTGGTGTAGTCAGGCCCTGAGCAGACTTTGAGAAAGAAGTGGACTGTACAGCCTAGCAGAACATTATATTCTGTATTTGAGATATTTTGTTTTTTTTTTTTTGTATTTACTCTTCTACTTCACTTGAAATGGAAATAAATCTTTGCATTGTTTGCAATGAAGTGTCTCTGAGTTTACTCTTTCAAGCCTTCCCTGTTCTCCTGAGACTGGGAGATGTACAGAGACATGCGTGACATGTGCCACTCATTGCTTTTTACCCTGTTTTACCTGGGCTTTTTTTTGGTCTGCTGGGTTGCTGAAGACATCAGAGAAAGGAGGAGGGATGGCTCAGCAGGGCCAGGCCACAGGTGGTGTACCAAACCTGCACAACCCCTTGAGGTACCAGTCTGCTTTGAGGGTGTCCTGTCAGGCCATAAGCATGCCAAATATATCAGTGCATGAAGCTCCATCCCAGCCCTGTGTCTCTGCTAGAAAAAGGGTCAGGCAGGGAAGGCTGCTCCCTGTGAGAGGAACAGGAGCTCAGAGATGGGCGCAGGCATTGTGGCTGGCATTAATTACTCTTTGATGCTCCAGCATGGAGCTGGGCCAGCTAGAGGAGATGTTACAGCTGGAAACATTATGTTGCCTGTCCTGTGGCAGCAGCACCAGAAATGCTTGGTCTTGCCTCCTGCACCCCAGGCCAGTTATTTTTTTGGCTGCAGAGACAGAGCTCCCACAGCCATGGGCTGACGCTGTGCTCACCTTGTGCAACAGCAACATCTGTGGGAGTGATTCAATGGCTAATGGGGGCGTAACAGGCCTTCAGGGGCAACTCCACACTCCAGGATGATGAACTGGCTTGCACATGGGCAAGATGATGGCAGATGTTGCCCTTCTCCTGCTGAGAGGGTGGTGACTGGCTTCCTGAGGGTGTTTGGGGACAGTGAATTCTGCAGTTGTTGCCCTGCCAACAGCCCAGGCTGCTTGGACGGCAATGAATGAGATAAGAACAGGTAGTTTAATCTGCCAAGTTACCAAAGAGCAGATAGGAAAGTCTTCTTTAATAGCTTTGGGATTCCCAAGTATGATTTATCTGCCTTTGAAAGTGACAAGAAGTGGATCAAAGCTGTGAGAAAGAGTAGGCAGGGGAGGCCCCTGCCATTTTGCCAGCAGGGAGTACCTTGGAGGGAGTCCAGAGCTCTGTGAGTTGTAACTGGAGAGCAGTCTGAGTAGGTGGAGTTGGACTTTAGCTGTGTCCATTACCTAGAGCTGCCATGTCAGTGACCGGAGAGGGCACCCCACTCATGTGGGACCTGGAAGTGAGCTAATGTGAGCAAAGGAAGTCTGATGGGGGTCTGACTTTACAGAGTCTGGTGTACAAGAATGTAGGGGCCCATGTTGGCACAAAGAACAACTTTACAACCTTGTTGTGGTGTAATCCTGAAGCCCTGATTTGTTGGAAGCCCTCTCTAAACAGCAGAGCTGGTTTCTTAACTCAGTCCAGTTGAAATGTATGTCTTCTCGTGTCCAAGGTCAAGAAGTCAAGGTGGGAGATGGTGGCATGTGCAATACCTGGAAGTTGGTGTTATTTTTGGGAGTTACTTTTGGATGTGGTGCAGTCATCCAACCCCTCTTTGTATGGGCAAACTTAGGGGCAGGGAAGCCCAGCTTGAGGCTGCCAGACTGAACTCTCACCTCTTCTGCTCAGGGTGCAGCTGGCCAATGAAGTACTCTGGCCCCACTGCTTGGGCTAAGAGGAAAAGAGGCTGTATCCTAGCCTCCTCTGATGGCAGGAAGTCAACAGGGCTGCTGTATGCTCTGGCTGAAAATGGCTGTGGGGAGGAGGCAGGGATATTGACTGTGGACTGTGTGCACAGGAGAGCTTACTGAGTTCACTGCTATCCCTTCTCTGATGCCAGGGAGCTAAGATTCATCAGCCGTTGAAGAATTTGGAAAGCTGTTTTCTGGATGTGAGCTATGCAAAGAGATCCTAATTGATTAAGGAACAGCTTTTCACCTTTTTTTGTTCAGTGTCAATGCCAGAGCTCCTGGTCTGATTGCTGAGACACAGCTTGCTTGGTGCATGAACCACTCTGAGTCAATTATCACTGTGGCTGGCTCTTGCAAGGACACCATCTGCATCTCATGTTGACCTCTTCCACTTGGGAAAAGGTGCTCATGGATCCAGGTTGTCAGCTTCTGGGGTTAACAAACGTTGTCCGAGGCCTCGTATCACTTCTGCAGCCGTATGTTTGTACACATAGTCTGTCTTCAGGCTCACTGGAGTGCTGGCCCTAGAACTGGCCAATTAAATAGTGACTCCCTAGCCACTCTTCCTGTGTTCTCAGGTTTGTGGCTGCAAGAATAGAGGGGGAGCAAGACTTACAGAGTATCAGCATGGCGATGTCTGCAATGGGCAGACTGTGATGTTCTCAGAAAAGGTTTCCTTCCCTACATCAGGAGGTGCATACTGATGGTGATGATTTCTTCCTTCTCCATCTTTGGGTACACTTGAGTTTATTGCTGTACGTGTATTCTTTTTCAGTAGTTCTCAAATTGTTTTGGTGGTTTGGGGTTTTTTTGGTTTGTTTTTTTTTTTTGTACTTCTTGTTTTCTCAAAAATTGCCTTTACTTGAATAAAATGTGCTTGCATTTCTGCAGCAATGAGTAACTGACCACTGCAATAGACTTGGACCCTGATGTTGCCCTGGAGTTACAGACAGATCAGGCCACACAGAATAAATGCCTAAGTGAGAAGTGCCACTTTGTCATGGTGTGAGAGGCCATGCCTGGGTATTATTGTTGATGTTGGTGGCTTTTTCATGGAGGAAGCAGAGGATGATTCAGAGTTTCGACCTTTATGCAGGAAACATTTGTTTTAAAAAAAAAGTTTTCCTTCTTGGGTAATTTCTTTTGCATTTTGTTTCCATGGAGGTTTTCTCTACCATTCCCTTCTCGAGAAAAGGCAAAAGAAAAGTTCTCTTGCAGCAACCAGGGAAAATGGTTTAATGCCTTCCCACTTAAGTGGATATAAGATATAGTACCTCTCTGCCTCAACAGGAACTGAACTTGAATCCAGGAAGACCTTGGGGAGACCTCATAGCACTTTCCACTATCTAAAGGAGGCCTACAGGAAAACTGGAGAGGAACTCTTGACAAGAGCCATGTGCTGGGACAAAGGACAATGACTAAAGTAAAGAAAATACCTGATATAAGTGGATTTATATCAGGTATTTGGAAGAAATTCCTGTGAGGGTGGTGAGGCACAGGCACAGGTTGCCTAGAGAAGCTGTGGATGCTCCATCCCTGGACGTGCTCCAAGCCAGGCTGGATGGGTCTGTGAGCAATCCGGGGGGAGAAGGGCTGCCCTTTGAGGTCCTTTCGGCCGCCAGCTCTGCGGAGCTGCCGCTAGAGCGCACTGCCGGCCGCGCCGGGCGCTCGGAGCGGGGCGGGCGCCGCCGGCAGCTCGGGTCAGCCGGGCCGGGCCCTGCGCACGGAGCGGTGCCCAGCCCCAGAGGCACACACGGGAACTGCCCCTTCAGCCCGCCGTCCGAGCCTGAGCTAGCGGCCGTGCCCGCGGGCATGTGGTTAATACTGCGCCCAAGCTCCATTTTAGCGCTTTCGTGAGCTCCCAGGGAGAGGTCCGTAGCGGAGAGAGCTGATAAAAGCATCATTACAAGGGCTGCAAAGCACAGATCACGCTGTTTTCCACGCAAGCTATATCCTGGTTTCTTCATGTTTTTTGTGCCCTGTCAGTGAAAACCTCAGGATGTCTGAGGGAGACAGGCACAGCTCATGCTGTGCACGCCAAGTCCCTCTGGATACACTGAATTTCAGGCTTGGACAAGCGGCCATTCCCTCTGCCTTATGTGAGCCCACAGCAGGAATACTGGTTCCAGTGCAAGAAAGTCATTCTTTTACTGGAGCTCAGCTGAGGACATCAAGGCAGGGAGCAGGACACAGGAGATAGGCTGAAGGAATCAGGATTGTTCTCAGGGAGAGCAGGTGAGCATGGGGCCTAACTTGCAGTCTGAAAGAGGGTTACAGAGAAGATGGAGCTGAGATCTTCTCTGAAGGGTACTAAGACAGAGAAAGAGGCACGGAGCTAAAGCTGTGCTGAGAGAAAGCCTGGTGGGTCGTAAAGGAAAAACATTCTTTCCTTGAAAGTGGGGCAGCCCTGGAATGAGGACAAGAGGGGGATCATCTCATGTCTTGGAGAAGGTCAGCTCTTGACTAGAGAAAGCCCAAAGCAGTCTGGTCAGACTTAGCCATGCTCTGAGTAGGGGCTGGATTCAGGATCTCCAGGTGTCTCTCCTCACTTAGCTTTTTGTACAGTGACATGATTTCCTGGCAGACCAGGAGAGTCAGGCCAGGTGATGGAGCACTGATGAGCCTGGCTGGATGCACAGCTCTGGTCTGTGGCGGCCCTGGCAGCATTATAAAAGTATTTATTTAAATAGTGAACACAGGATGGGAAGGAGCAGAGCTAACAAGCCCTGAGCAGGAAGTGGTGGCCAGAGAGGGAGTGGGTATTTGCTGTCTCCAGGATTTACTGCTTAAAGTCAATATTAGTGAATTAATTAGCAAATTTTTCTTATCATGTAAGACCAGGCACTTATGGGGTGGAATGGCTTTCACTGACTTGTGGTGGCTTCTGGCTCTAAGTTGCTTGCCAACTTCTTTCTGCTGAGGCTTAGCTACGACTTCACTTCTCCTAAGGACAGGAAGATCTTTCTGGTTCAAAACATCACTCATGAGCAACAGCCTGCCACAGATCACCCCTGACTTTCAGCAAATGTGGGGGGCTCCATATATGAAGAGTAATTTGAGCAGTGGAAAGCCAGGATGCACGAACCAAACTTCCCTTATCCCACAAAGCTGGAAGCATATTTCCTGAAAGGATACTTGAAAGGTAATCAGCATGTACAGAGGAGAGTCTGGTTCTCCAGGATATGATGTTAGGTTTCCTCTCCTTAGCACTTGTGTCATGGCTGTCAGAGCTCAGGATGGCCTCCCGTGCTCTGCAGCAGGGGGGTCAGGACCTGCAGCCCTGAGAAAAGCTCACAGGAGTGTGTTCAGTGCAGCCCAGTTGACTTTAACCAATGTCCTGCTGAACCTCACTAGCGAGGAGAAGCTACAGTGCTCATGTCCACCGTGTACCACAACACACCTTCATCTGTGTGCCACAAGGAGCAGGTCAGAGCATCCTGGAGGAGCCTCAGGCAGCCCTGCCAGTTTACAGCACAGCAAGGATCACTGTGTCAGGCACTTACCTGGCTCCCTGTGCTGGCCCCATAGCTCAGAGGCTATTTCCCTGCACCCATAATAATTCTCTTTGCTAGTAAGGAGGCTGCAGTCAGTTAAAGGTCTCTGCCCTCCTCCCTTCATGATTTCCCCTTCATGTCAGACCCAGACCATAGTTTTCATACAGTTTTCACTCAGAGCATGAAAATTTACTTTAGTGGACTCTCTGCCAAGGCCCTGGGTAAAGACATCTGTCTTGGACTCAGGAAGGAGGGAAGAGAGGGAGAAGGTGACTTATTGCACCTGCAAAACAGCAGCCTCCCTGTCCCAGATACAGCTGTCCTTGCCAGCCTGTCCCCAGCTCCATTCAGGCAGCAGAGCCTACCTCAGGGGTACACATGGACCACCTCAAGTCCAGCCTCACGCCTGAACCCCGTCTGTATAAGCAAGAGCTCTGTTATCTGTCCTCTCAACAGAGAAAGAACTAATGCATGGCCAGTGAAAGTGTTGATTAGGAGGGCTTTATCTTTCTCTTGTTCAGTTTGTGATAAGATTTTTCTTGTTTGCATAGGCACACCTTTTTTACTGTCTGCCAAAGAAGACAAAGTAAGAGCAGCTCTAAGAGAGAGTATGCAGTACCTGGGATGACTCCAGGATTTCCTAGCCACTAAAGGCATCTCCACAGGGATGAACAGAGGTGCTTGCTCTGGTTCCTGTGCATTTCTGCTCTCAGGGAGCTCTCCCAGCCCTCCCAGTGCAAGGGTAAGCACTGCTGCCCACGTGTGTTTCAAGAGTGAATGTTGTCCCATGTTCATGGACACCTCACTCTGCCAGGTCTTCACCACCTCCTACAGCTCCACTTCACAATGGAGAAGGTGGAATGTGGTTGTGCTGTGCCCTCCTTGATTGATGTAAGCTGTAAGATGAGTCTAAAACCCCCTAGAAGTGTCTTCTCCTCAAAATCTAAAGGGCTTCGGAAGCCAGGAAAATGTAAATGTCTGCAGATGTGGAGTGGGCAGCATGGCTGACTCCTGCTCCCTGTCAGCACTGCAGAGGGTTAGAGAGCAGGGAAGGGCACTGGAGGGCAGGGGAGGGCCACAGGGTTTCTGCCATGGCATGTGTGGGGCTCCAGCAGCTGGAAGGGTCTCCTGGCAGCAGCCACTGCCCAGCCTTTCTGCAGCACGGTGTGGGCACCACACTTGCAGGAGGGCCCCAGCACAAGTGTTGGGATGTTGCTCATCCACAACATGACCTCCAGCCTCTGGCTCCACTTCAGGCCAGTGCAGCCTCAGCTGCCTTCCCCCAGTGCCTTGATTTAAGAGCAAACCTCACAGACAGAAGTTCCTTCCATGCTGCAGGGCTTCCACAAAGCCCTTAGATATTTGGGGTTGTGGGTGAGGTTTGAGTATCATGGCAGAAGCTGAGAGATATTGTTCAGCTGCCACTGGTATCAGTGGCTCAAGGGGAGAGCAAAACCTTGAGTTAGCGGATATGCCTATGGAGAACAAAACAGTGTCAGGATATCTGACAAGGGAAACCCATCCCTCCAGGAGCTGCCCTGGAGGGGGGAAAGGCGCTGGATTTGCTTTAGTGTGGTGCTGCTGAATACTTTCTGCTTTGACACCCACCAGGTGTTTTAGAGCTTCTGGCAGTGTAACTGTGGGGGTCAGAACTTCAGCACAGGGAGGCTGTGGAGGAGCTGGCAAGCACTTGCTCCTCATGTGATGTCCCTGGCACCAAAGCAGGGATGAGATGTCAAGGGTGTCCATCGTGTCACTGGAGACCCTTACACAAGCTGTGACACAGAGCCTCGAGGCTCTGGGACAGCAACAGCAAAGTGTCCAGAGCCATAAGAGAATGCCCCAAATCAGGGGTGCCTGCAGGGTCTGGCCAGCCTTGTGCTCTGGGAGACAGGCCTTTGGGAAGTCAGAAAATGGCAATATGACCTCCCCTCCTTCTCAAGAGGAGAAGGATCCCTTGTGTCAGGATATTACAGGAATGTAAGAGAGCCTCTTCCCTTGCTGTGCACAGGAACAAGGATCGCAAGACCCAAAACAAGGGTAGAGACACAGGGCACCCCATTACCCCTGGCTTCAGGAGAAATCCTGCATGAAACTGGGGAGACAGGGAGACAATGACTGTGCAGAGTGTCTCCTGTCTTTGTCCCAGATGGCATTTTCCTGACAAAAGTGTATAATTCAGCCAAGTTCCAGCCCAATGCACTCAGCTGTTTTCAACCTCTTTTGTTTGTCTTAGAAGGCAGAGTGAAGCTGCCCAGAAATTAAAACCAAAAAACATATCCAGCTTTAGGAAAGCAAGATGTTTATTGCAGATGAAAACAGGCTATGAGAAAAACTTTCAGACTAAAAATGATAGCACAAAATGTGGTGGGGTTTGTGGGGTGCAGTAAAAAGCTCAAGCTGGGCTTCTCCAGCCAGCTAAAATCACAGTGAGTGTTAGCTTTGCAATGCCACTCACATTTATGCAAATAAGAAATTACTGTCAGAAACACAGGTGTATGCTGGACTGTATGACTGAAGTGTACTGTGGCAGAGCACTGTGAGTCCTTCCATGGGCCCAAGCAAAACAGCCTGTTTGCAGAGAGAGCAGGAGGCTCATAAGCCACAGGCAACTCCCTAGGGGCTGCCTCTCTAGCCTGGAAGAAGCATAGAAAGCAGAGTGACAAGGAGAGTATGGGCTTTATGGTTCCCAAGAAAGCAGCTGCTCAAAATCACTGTGCCATACTTGTCAAGTTTGTGAGGTGAGAGTAAAAATAAAAAATATCCCCAAACAATCAGAAAGTTAATACAGAATATGCGGAATGTATTCGTTATCCTGGTGATCATTTTCCAGAGTATTGAACTCTTTTAATAGATCTGCTTCTTCTGGTTTCGGCATATCCTCTTCACCTGTAAGGCATGTAAGAGACAGATCATTTCGTACTGGGGGGCTCCCCTGTTACCCCCCTGTCCCATGTTAAAGCCTCCCTGGCCAGTCTCCTGCAATTGCCCGGAGAAGGTGTTAGGTGGATTGCCTGCTTTCCAAGGGCACTCCCAGTTGTGGAGAGGAGTTGGAGAAGGTAAGGCACTGATGAGTTCAAAGCCAGAGGCAATAACCACAACCCTGATGGTTGCCCATTTCAAGACCTCAGGGCTGGAGGCTGGACACCCACCCCAGAGCCCAGGATGCAGAATAGCTGTTTTCCATGGCGTGATGGCACCACATGCCTTGCATCAACAGGCCTCTTCTTCCTCCCTGCAGAGACATTGCTGGAAATACCATAGTTGAGGGTCAGAGGATTGTCACTTCCTCTGAAGCAGAACCTTAGCTTTCCTGCTTTTGAAGCAACCTGCATGCTTGACCCAATGACTGCTAAAGAGAATGTACTCTACTCTTCCCATGACAGATCTGGGAGCAAATCCTGCTGCAGTAGCTGTAATTGGATTTTCTGAGCCCAGACACCAGCCTGCCATTCTGACCAGCTTAGTGCCCTGCATGCCTCAGTCCTGGCAGCTTTCAAAGGTGTAGTTGCCTGCAGGCTCCCACTCTTTGTCCCAGTGCCCACTTTGCTCTCCCACCATCCCAGTGTCATCCCTGAAACTGGACTGACTGTGGACAGAGCATGTCTTGACTTTGGCTCCCCCAGTCAGCTCTGACCACAAAAAAACCTCATCTTCTCTCCACAGAGAAGAGATCTTCACAGAAATATATCCCTCTGTGCTAATATGGCTCTTGGCAGAGCCACAGAAGTGTTCTTAGGACAAGGAGTTAGAAAGAACCAGGTGCACAACCCCATCCCAATGACTGACTAGCTTGTTATCACTCCCCTGGACTGGAAGAGAGCTGTCTGTCCCCGCAGTCCCACCATCCCCCCACCCGTTCTCAGCTACCCCAGTTCTGTGGGGTAGGACCCATGCCCTGGAGATGGGGCAGGGTTGCTGTTGATAAGGCAGGCACCCTTGGCTGACAGTCCTCAGGCGGCAGCGCTGCACTGCCCCCAGGCCAGCACGGGGCCAGCAGCTCTGAGGCAACTCACCAGTAGGGTCCAAGCTCCTGTCTGCCAGCTCCCCTTCCACTGCCCCCGCCGGCAGCCCACCGACCATGTTCTGGATGGGCAGCATTGGTGGCTGCTGTTGAAAGCCTGCTTCAGGCAGCGCTGGCTCCGAGGGCTCTGGCTCCGAGGGCGCTGGCTCAGCCTTCTCCTCTGGGTCAGGCTGGGGGTCCCCTGCTGGCTCTGACTCCAGGACAGCCTTGACCACTGTCTGACGGCCCCGTCCTCTTTTGGCTCTTCTGGCTCTCCTTTGCTGTTCGTTCTTATAGTCTCTGCCAGGGGATTTCACAGGGATGAATAGAACAAAGGACTTTCCCTTCTGCATAAGGCAGTTTGCTGGGTCCCCTGTTGTGATTGTGACCCAGCTCATCCTGCAGAAGCTGCAATTCTTCAGCCCCCCTTCCCAAGTCCTGCACAGCAGCCTTCTGCAGCTGCATCAGTGGGCAGAAGCTTGGGCAACAAATTCTTCCTCAGCCTCACATTATGATTGAGGTTTGCTTGCTTCCCCTCAGCCATCTCTCCCCCCAGTGCCTGTGCAGACCTTGAGCAGCTACTGGCTGCAGGTCACCTTTCCTCACTGAGGACAGGTGGCTCTGTCCTTGGGTGAAGATCCAGAGACTGGGCCATGTCTGGGCTCAGATTAAGTGCACCACAAAAGCACTATGACAGAAAAAGCAAGATTTACCTCATAACCCACTGAGCTGAATCTTTCTCCAGGGCTTCTGCTTTTCTTTTCCTGAGCAACTCCCGGTCTCTCAAGCGACGGGTTATGATGACATCTACGAGGATAAAGTGAGTGCCAACGTGACATTCTGATCCCTCCCTGCCTGGCACTAGAGCACTGATGCAAGAGGCCATGACTTTTTTTTTGTCCCAAAGGCATCTTAATATGAAACTCCTTGAGCACTGTACTTCCAGCACAGCCTCAGTGGGGAGGATTTGATGACACCGCACCCATAACTCCCAGGCTCCTAGCCTGACAATTACTGTAGATTTCCAGGTACAATTCCTTGGGGTGACCCATGTCCAACCTATTCCCATACTGAAGGGACCTGGGGCGTGGTGCCTTTGATCAGGCATCAGTACAGACTGCAAGATAATTCTTCATGTTTTCTCCATTGTTACACTTTTTCCCAGACAGCTGGAACTGGCCACCACAGAAATTAAGATGTTTATCTAAGAACCTAGAAGAAAGCCTTGACCCACAGAACAGACAATCCTTCAAAACAGGAGCAGCTCTGTGGGGGCAAGGATGAGCCAGAGGGCACAGCCTTACCCACATGGATGCTCACGTGCATTGGGCTGAGACCTCGTGGGGAGATGGTGATGCAACCAGAGACCGACAGGGCTAGTACACCCTGCTGGGGTTGAGAAAACTGGTCCCAAACACCACACAAACAGCCCCAAGCTGGTCTGCAGCTGTGAGGAAGACCATGGCAGGGCCTAAGAAAGACTAACTGATTTGAGAAAGCTCCAATGCTGGCTTTATTATTTGGGCTGGATGTGCAGGTTGCATATAGCCAGTAGCAGAGAGGAGCACTCCCCAGATCCCAGATCACCACACCTTCCTTGACCAAGGTAAGCAGTGTCCATTTCACTGGTTGCACAGGGTTCCAAATGGCTTCCTGAAGCAAAGACCAGCCTAAAAAATGGTCTGAACTTCACTTCTCCATGTCTTTTTGTCCTAAAAGACAGCAATCCCTGATGATTTCTAGTGTAGACTCTAAGCTGTGGTAGTAAAAACTTGTCTCCAATCAAGCAGCATGCTACCCAATTCCAGGAGACACAGGGAGCAACAGTACTGCCCTGAGGCCTTGAGGGAGAGGGAATTCTTCCCAAAGGTACACTGAAGAGATCACAAAAGAAATTATTATCATAGTTTCAACAAAACCCACACAAGTGGAAAAGCAAGACTATGACCTGCTCCTTCCAGATGTAATCGGATCCAGCTCCTTTAACAAAAAGCCTTGGCTCACACTAAAGTAGTGAAATCAGTGAAAAATTGTCATTTTGTCATTCTCTTGATCAGATGGTAAAATTGTCAAGGAGAGAAAGACTTCTGAGGCTGAGCTGGGATTACAGGTCTTTTATTAAATTCCAGGTATTTATTAAATGCCAGTAAAACTGGCATTGCATTGTCCTGTCCTGTAGTCCAGGACAGAACAATGCAAAACTGACAGCAGGAGCCAGTCTCTGCCCAAAGTAGGTTTTTACACAAGACACATCTGATAATTAATAATAATCTTACAGAAATTTATCTTGGAGAGTATTTATGTTGGTCTATGCTTCAATGTCCTCACCAAAGCAGAGTCAGCTTTAAAATTACATCTGACTGCCCAGAACACTGTCCAGGGAAGCTGAGAATAACTCCAAGACAAGTGGGAGGTTGTTCCCTGATACGAGGCAGTAACAGAGACAGTAGGGCTCAGCCAGCAGGAGATGACTCTGCCATCCACTTAGAAAAAGGCAGTAAACTCCCTGGGAAGATGAGGTTACAAGTTGCAGTAGCAAGATCTGCACAGGGCCTTGGTTCAGCTACTGAAGTACATAATCCCTTGCACATCCCATCTGCAGCCAAGGTAATTTTATTTTCCTTTCAAAATGTCTTGTGAGCTGTAAAAGCAATTTTAGCTGCTTGCAGTCCGTCTCCTTCCCAGTCCATTCTAAGAAAACATCCCTAATTCACTTCTAACTGGTCCAAGAAAGCACTCCCACAACAGCTCCAAAGCTGTCACCTGCCAGCACTAAGCAGGGGAGACCACAGTAAAACATATGCATCCTGATGAAAAAATATTTACTAGAGGGCACAAAGAAACAGAAATTAAATTAGAAGAGAAAAGAAAATCAAGCTATATAAACAATGAGGCAGTACTGCCTGTCTGCAAAGAGACAATCTACTGATGCTCTCTGAAGCACTTTAGTTGAAAAGCCTTTATATGTGCTTTGGGATCTGGAACATAACATGTAAAAAGACACGCATTTGCAGTTAAATGTGCATCCTCTACCCCCAAGCATAGACTAATAATTATTAGTTCCTTTCTGAGAAACACTTGGTAACAAAAATCATGCTCTCCTCTCTCCAAAAACTCAAGTTAGGAATGTTGTCATCATTACCTGGCACAGCATATTCCTCACAGGCTGCAGAGGGTGGCAGGGAAGAGTCCGAAGAAGCATGGTCTTTGCCTAAACTCTCCATTGCTCTTTGCAGTTTTAATTAGAAAGCAGCTTAGTTCCCTGGAAACAGCATCTGGAGATACTGGTGCAGCATAATGAGAGCTTGAAAAAAATGCAGACTGCCCGCCCCAAACCTCTTATCTGGCCAGGCCACTAGGAGGGTAATAATATTCTCCTTATCAGAGTGGAAAGGTGTGTGAGCCTCTGTCCAGGATCTACTGTGTGGATTGCAAAATATGTTAGTGCTTTTATACTGCAAATTGTTCCACTTCAGATAGGAAGTTTGCTGCAGCTGAACTGTGACTCAAAAGCTCTCCTTTGTAGTGGACATGGAAGGGCAGGATGTGGCACTGCCTCAGTGCTGCTTTCCTGAGTGAGGTGCAGGGATGTGTCATTAGTCCTTAAGGACCCCTTGAGAAATGGGATACATGCTGTCTGAAGGTGTTTGCATAGGATGCTTGCAGTGCTGGTAGGAAGGCACATCCTCCAGCTCCCCTCACAGCAGGACTGGCAGCTTCACAAGGTCAGGATGGCTGTGTTGCCATATTCTTTGGAAACCCCTAAGGATGGAGACTGTCACAGTCATGTTACCTGCCCAAGAGCTGCACCAGCTTCCTGGGATCCAGACAGAATAATAAATCCATGCCAGCCTGGCTGTGCATGTTGAGGACTTCCTAATGATTGTTTGGTCCAGATCCTGGTGGATCAGGACTATGAACAAAGCACTTCACTGATGAAGCAAGAGTGGCAATGGGCAGTCCCAGTAAAACCAGTGGGAAGACCCAGCTGTTCCCTTGCCCCCACAGGATGATTTCCTTACGTGGCTGCTCCTAGCTGCTGGTAGCCCCTTGCAGCCCCAGCCCTGCCTGGCCTGCAGGCTCCTGCAAGGTCATCTGCAGGGCCAGCATCCCTGCAAAGGGGAGGCTGCTGCCTGCTACAATGGCTTCAATGCTGAGAACCTGTTTGTTGCTCTGTGGGAATGGCCTGGCCCCTAGATCAGTGCATGTGAGATGAGGGGGTTATCTTGGCCTCTCCTGAAAACTGCCTTCATAGTTTCTTATGCCAGAATAGCACAGAAAAGCTCAAGCTTATATTGTGTGTAACAACTCTGATGGAGCAGAGATACCTCTTTAGCCAGTTTCTAGTGCACTCAGCTGCTATCAGCACTTTTTTCCATGAGACATTCAACCACTTACACACCGATTAGGTGCTAGTGCCCCTAACGCCTTCCCTCCCTGCCCACCATGAATTCAGAAGTGGTTCAAAGGTTGGTAAAGGACTCGATAGCCTGTCTACCCCCAGGTCCTCTGCAACCCAGCTACCTTTCAAGGCAGGGATGATTCCACCTCCTCAAGCAGCCTGAGGACTTGCCCTGAGTAAAGCAGCTCCTCAGGGATGAGCAGATCTGGCTGCCTCCAATTTTTGCCAGCCTTTTTTATTTTTAGTGTACATCCTGTACTCTCAGCAGGATCTCTCTCTAGGTCCCTGGAAGCTCCAGAGCTTGAAACTTCATGCATATAGATTTCTGAAGATCTAACCTTGGAGGTCCGTGGCCATCTCTGCTGCCATTCTTATCCCCTGAGTTACCACTTTACTCTAGGGCTCGTGCCCTGTGTCCACTGCAGATTACACGGTACCTCCAGAAAGGTGGGGTAGGTCTAACAGCCCCAAAAGGAGCAACAGGGTGGTGGCAGCAGAGGAGATATGGGAAGGCTCTGATATGGGAGGGTGGGCCAGGAGCATGGATGGCATAAAGAGATGTGAGGCTACCAAGTCATTCACGGAGTAGTTTCTTGTAGCTCAGTCACAAATGAAGACAAGGTGTGCCAAGCTGGTGAGGGTGTCCCATGTTCCAGCACTGCCTGAAGATGCAAAGCACTAGAGACACCCTGGTCCTGCAGACATCTGGGAACTGTACCCTGGCAGGATACTTCACTGAGCAAAGGCATTGCTTTTGGAGGGGCAAACATATCAGGCCTTGAGCACTGTTTCTGTTTTGTGTCTCTCATTACAAAAAAGACATTATTACAGAACCACACAATGTGCTAAGCTGGAAAGGATGTAGCAGGATCATTGAGTACAACTCTTGTTCCTGCTCAGAACACCACAAAATCACACCATGTGCCTGAGAGCATTGTCCAAATGCTTCTTGAACTCTGACACACTTGTTGCTGTGACCACTTCCTTGGGGAGCCCGTTTCAGTGCCCACCCACCCTCAGGGTGAAGAACCTTTTCCTGATATCCAGCCTAAACCTCCCATGACTCAGCTTCAGGCAATTCCATCAGGTTCTGGCCACAAGAGTGAAGAGGTCAGTGCCTGCTGCTCCTCTTCCCCTCGCACGGAAGGTGTAACTGCAGTGAAGTCTCCCCTCAGTCTCCTCCAGGCTGAACGGACCAAGTGACCTCAGCCACTCATCACATGGCTTCACTTCAAGGCCTTTCACCATCTTTGTTGCCCTCCTTTGAAACTTTCTAAGAGCTCAATGTCTTTCTTATACCCAAAAGTGCGCCCTGAACAGCCCCCAGCACTGGAGGTGAGGCTGCCCCAGAGCAGAGCAGAGCAGAGCAGAGCAGGACAATCCCCTCCTTTGCCTGGCTGTGATGCTGTGCCTGATGCACCCAGCACATGGGTGGCCCTTCTGCCTGCGAGGGCACTGCTGATTTGCATTCAACTTGCCACTGACCCGGTCCTTTTCTGCAGAGATGCTCTCTAGCCTCTCATTCCCCAGTCTATACACACCAGGGCTGCCCCATCCCAGGTGGAGAAACTGAAGTGCTTGGAGCATGTTCAGAGAAGAGCAAAGAAGCTGGCAAAGAGTCTAGAAAACAAGTCCTCTGAGGAGTGGCTGAGGGAGTGAGGGTGTTGAGCTTGAAGAAAAGGAACCTGAGGGGACACTTTATTGTTCTCTACAGCTTCCTGATAGGAGATTGTAGATTGTTGGAGTCCATCTCTTCTCCCACGTAACAAGCAATAGGATGAGAGGAAAGTACCTCAAATTGCTCTGGGGTAGGTTTAGGTTGGATGCCAGGCTGCCCAGGGCAGTGGTGGAGTCACTGTTCCTGGAGGTATTTGAAAGATGTGTAGGTATGGTGCTTAGAGACATGGTTTCCTGCAGGACATGGCAGTTAACGGTCGAATTCCATGGTCTTGAATGATTCTATGACTCTATATTCTGGGCTGCCTGCAGGTGGTGTGAAGCATGGAAGGAAGGGCGGAAATCCCTGTGTGTTTCAGTGCTCCACAGGAGCTGGGCGCATGCTCAGGCTGTGGCTAACTCAGCTTCTCACACCAACCATCTACGTGGTCACCCCAAAGCCTGGTGAGGGCTGATAAGTGGCTCTTGACTCAGCAAAACTTTGCCATAAGGCACTGCAGAGCCAGTCCTGTGACTGTTCGTCCATTTTGTCTCTCCATTTTTTGAAGGGAGCATTTGTGAAAGAAAGAGTCACTGTGCCCCAAGGTTCTTCAGAGGTGTTTAATGGAATAGATGGACTTCAAAATATTACAGAGTTGGCACTTGCATCTCTCAGGAGGGAAATCTCTAGAAGACACTTGTCCCTCGAGTGTAAATTACTTTAAATGCCAAGAGAGCAATTTCCGTATCTCACAGAAAACTTTGGTAATGGTTAGAAATGAGGAAATTACAGGCTCCATCACTTACTTTCAAGTTGTTTGTGCTCTGAAGTAGAGGGGCTGAGATGTGCCCAAAGCTGCACTCCCTTTGCTGCAGAGACATTTGTGCAAGTGGGTTGCATTTTATGGCCAGTCTTGGCTACAGGAACTGCTGCAGTAGACACTTCACAGTGTGCCAAGTGCTGCTTCCCTCCCCTTTCTCTCCACATGTCAGTTCAGCTAGACCTGGGCCATTTTCACTGATGTGTCCAGCCTCCTCAGTTCCTGAGGCCCTCCCTGGAAGACCTCAGCTGAGTGTTCAGCAATCTGAGCATCTCCAGTGTCACAGACTCCTCAAATGCCATTGGAGCTGCTCAGTAGGGGAACATCACCAACCTTGGGTACATCTCACCATGCCACCACACAGCTTTCAGCACACAAATGTCCTGGGAAAGTTTTGTCCAAGGGACTCCTAGGGCTGGAACCTGCCATCGGCTGGACTGCTTTCACTGTAGACACACACCAGGCTTTGGATCTATGTGTAAGTCAAAGGTCTTCGTGAGCCTCAAAGATATCTGTTCCACCTATCTGGCAAGGCTACTGCAAAGGACTGTCCAGAGACCTACACAGCCCTCCCTGCAGTCACGGATGCAGCCCTGATCAACATGGGCAGCTGGGGGAGCTGTGCTGCTGCCACTCTTACAGGGTGTCAGGGCACTTCTTCCAGTTTTGTCTCACAGGACAATGACAGAGAAGCAACTTGCAGGCTTGTTCTTCACTCCCTGACTTGAGGAAACTTGCCTGTTTGCAACACACAGCTCTGGGAGCACTGTGTGCTACTCATTGCTGTGTGACAAACTATGGTATCCGTGAAAGAAGAGAATCCCTTTCTTTCCCTGCCTTGACTGAAACATGAGAAGATGAGAAACAGACAGATAAATTGAATGGGAAAAGCATATACAAAAGTGCAAATTCATTTGCATACTCTCTGGCACAGCTCAGGGTATTGCTGGCATCTTGCTGCCCACCAGCTGCCTCCTGAGTCTCACCTGACCTTGGCAGGCAAAGATCTGTTGGGCTTTAGAGTCAGGCTCTCTGCACCAGGCTGGTTTTGCACAGGCCCTGAGGTCTGTGGCAGTGTTCAATCACTGCCTTCACCTTTCCCTTGGTTTGCCACTTGCTTTTAAGCCATGTGAAATAAACAGCCAAATCCGCAAGCCCCTGGGGAGGACAAGTACCTCTGAACTTGCTGTGTGTAGAGTCAACACTGACCCCATCCTGTGGCTGCCCATGTTCTGACCTTGCAGGTCTGGCCTATTAGTCTGTACTTTAGTTCTGCAATTTCTGAATAAACACTCCACTTTGTGCTGGAGGCATGTGGTTTCCCTCTTCAGAAGAGCTTCTGGATGGTCTGTGTTGTTTTTTCCTAGGCTCTGCACATAAATAGTTGTGGCTCTCAGGGCATACACAGCACACACGCTCTTGGGCCGCAGCCACTCTGTGGGTGCAGCTCAAGCCATGGCATGGAGCTGAGACCCGGGTGAACACTTACCCACCCCAGGGGAGAATGAGCCCCAGTTATGCTAAGCTGGGCACAACCTTCCCTCAGCCCTGGCAGAAAACTGGCATAGAGCTGCCCAAATAAATCCTGCCTGTGGCTGAGTTGGCAGCAGCAGGAGCAGAAAACCTCAGGACAGAAGTGAGCAATAGATTTGTGCTGCTCACTGTGGATGTGTTTTGGCCATACCAAAGCCTTTCCCTAGGGTGCAGAGGGGACAGACAGCAAGATCTGCAGAGAAGAATTGGCAACACAGAGGGGAGTACACAGCCAGACCACCTCTTCCATGTTATTTGGGGACTGGAAGGGGACAAACAGCCCTGCAGAGCCTTGGGACAAATGAACAGGTAATAGCAGCAGCCATGGACAGGTATCCCCTCCTCTACAGAAATAGAAAGGATTCAGGAAAGGAAAACAGGGAAAATCAAAGCTCTGGACAACCCTGAACAATTAGTGAGGCTAGGACTTTTTAGCCTGGGAGAGAACTTTCTAAGCAGAATAAAGATTTTGATGACAGCAGCTGCCTCTGGGACAGAAAGTAGTGGATACCATCCATCTGACTGAGCATAGCTGGTTTATGCTCCTCAATACTATTTCCAGCTGCAGCATTAAATCTGTCAGCAATGGCTTTGTTGTGCATTGTGGTGCTTTGGGTGTCCCACCTGGTGGCTCCAGCAAGGTGCAGAACTGGGTGAGAGGGTGAATTCCAGCTGACCAAGCACAATAGTCATAGTAGACACTGGCACATCTCCCAGACTCCGAGGATGGCCACTGACTTTGGAGAGCTCACTTTACCACAGGGTAGACCTCAGACTCCTATTAGATGCCTGCAAATGAGAACTGTATGGGATACTAGTATAGCAGCAAGTCAGAGCAACAAGACCTCCTGTGGGTGAGCGCCGACCTGTCCTTGGAAGGTTTCAACTCACTCTGAAGCACGCTTCAAAGCTGGTCAAAAATCTCAGCCGGTAATTCTGTACAAATACAACATCTTGTGCGGGACTGAAATGACCTCAGGAGGCAAGCCCTGCATCAGCCCTCTGATCTCTGCCACTGTGAGCAAAGGGGGCCCTTGCCTGCCCAAGTTGTATGGCCTTCTTGTAGGTGTTGTGCGTGCCCATGTGCTAGAAGAGGGAGATGAAATAGCAGAGGAGGCCCCAAGGCCTGCTGATTCACACTGACACTATTACCTTGGTGGGACTGAGCCCTGCCACAATCTCAAAGATGATAGCTCTGACACCAGGAGCCACCTGCAATTGAAAATTCTTCACTTTGGGGTTTTTCTCAAGTGCTGGAGCAGACATCTGGGATCCCAGGTGTTCACCATCTCCGCTCAGTCTCTTTCCATGCTCCCATGATTATCTGAGCAGAATGCTCTATGAAAGGCCTTAGATAAAAAGCAGAACAACATCTAATATGAGAAGTGCAGATGTTACTATTTTCAATTTACATCAGCTCTGGAACCAGTGAAACATTTTACTAGGGAGCCATGGAGTCATCTTCTCCCATGCCAGAGAAACTTTATTTTCCCTTCACTAAATTGACTCCTACAGAGAAAACACTGTGCTTGTTCAGCATCTTCTTCATCAGGACAGGTGCATTTCTTGCTACTCCCCCATGGCCTTTCTTGCAGAAGTGTGGGTGAGATAATACTCTGTGCAGAGCATCCCAGCTTGTTATGTGGATTTGAAATTATTGTTTTGACTGTGCACTTTTGGTAGCCCTTGGTGGGAACTGGCTTATGCTGTTTTCCTCCAGCCATGCATAAAGAAGTGCTGTTGAAATAAGATTGTGCATGTCATTTTATTATTCGCCATAGCTAGCTTAAGTGTGCAATTCGCACAGAGCCCACAGGATCAATTAATCACCTGTTTTTAGGCTCAGAAAAGTTATCAGAAAGCTCAGGCATCTTGACACTGCCCATCTTTCAAAATCTGGATGTCTTGCCTGGTTTTCCTAGAGTAATATAGGAAAAAAGAGTAAGAGATCAAAATAAAACACCATTCCATGAGTCATACTTTGGCTGCATTCCATCAAATGGAATGGAGCTGACTATTACAAAATTGACCTACTCATTTTCCTGTCTAAAGAGCTGAGGTGACTGCAACATCCTGGCTCATGGATGTGCCCTCCCAGAGCCTGTGGTACTGGTGCTGCATCTGCAGCTTGACCTGCTCACAGCAGGACTGTCCCTAGCACGAGGCTGTCGTGGCCATGGCTCTATCTGAGCACCAACCACCATCCCCAAGAATGGAGACCCCCCCCCCCACACCCCTGTAGTGCACCACCAATTGGACCTGGTGCCTGTGTCAAATTTTCACCCTCTTGGGGCTGCTTTTTGTGGCTGCTGTCTCCTGTTGTACTGCCTGCACCAAGACAACTGAGGCTCCATCCCATCTGCGACTGTAGGCTGCTTCTGGATCCCCCCAGCCATCCCCTCCTCAGCCTGGCTGGGTACAGCTCCTCTGCTCTTCCTTGCAGCTTCGCTTGACAAGCTGGCCATCCCTCCCCTCCTGCAGCCCAGCACACGGTTTGTTATTCGCCATGCAAGTGCAGCTTGCCATGGCTTTTCCCAGGCTCTGGGGAGCCTGAATGGCTGTACTTCACAAGCACCTAGTTTCAGGCAGCCAAAATTAGACCCAGGAGGTCCCTGCCAAGGGCATGAGCTTACATTTTTTCCACGCAAAGCTGGCATTCATTGGCATAGGTATTGCCATCGGTCCCACAGATGGGCAAGTACAGGAGGGGGCAGGCCTGCAGGTGACCCAGGTCTTCACACACCGGCTAGAAAGGAGAAACCACAGCACATATTTCAGTGCCAGCAGCGCCCATTTCTTCCCCCCAGAGCACTCAGGCAGGACCAAGTGCCACTGGCAAACTGGTTCCCTCTGTCAGAGTAGTGCGTGCCCGCAGAGGAGCAGCAGCTGCTGAATCCCTCAGTGGGACTCGTGGCCTGGGCTTTGGTGTGGGTTTGGTGCTGGAACACCAGCTGCCACGAAGCTGGGGATGATCTCTGGGAACGGTGTTTCTCCCAGGCACATCAAGCATGCCCAGCTCAAGCCATGAACAAAGAAAAGCAGAAGCCTCTTACCCTTCTCAGGCCAGCCCCTTCATTCAGCTCTGCCCCTGAAAGAGAGCAGAGACCCATGAGTGTGGCATTACCCATGCCTGATGGCAGAAGCACTAGAGATTGACAGAGGATCACATCCCAACCAAAGGGAAGGTAGTGTTGTGCAGAGCCCATTCAGGACTGAATCAGCCCTGTGGGTTTCATGAGGGGGAATCACTTTGCTGCTGCATGCCGCTCCCACCCCCCCTGACAGCAGCACAGTACACTGCCTCCATCCACAGCTGAGCTGGCTGGGACAAATGAATGGCTGTTCCCACCCCCTAAACCCTCTCCCAACAGCCCTCTCTCCCAGTTTCTGGGTCAGAAGCTCCAAGGAGCATCCAAGACAGCTCAGGAAATGGGAAAGCATGCAATGCAGCATGTGGCATGGGGTATCCTCAGAGGGATGAGGCTTGGTGATATTGCGCAGCTGGACAACTGCCGCCTCTAGGGAGAGCAGCATTTGGTGGGTTCCTTTTTGGTGGACAAACAGAGCAGTAGCAACAGTTCACAGCCCACCTGTGCAGTGCACAAATGTCCTGGGAGCATGAAGGCTCACAGACAGGCAGCTCCAGCACCAGCACTACCTGCACGTAGGTAGCAATGGCTTCCCAGTGCCTATAAACAGGTTCTTCCCTCGTAAATATGCTGAGCACATACTGTTCTTGCAGAGCCTTGCCAGTTTGCATGGAGGCAGGAACTGCAGCAGCTGTGGACTCTCCCATATTGCTCCCAAGTGCAATACATTTGATGAACCAGCCTGTAACCCTTGACACAAACTGCTAAAAAGGAAGGCACGGCGTATTTGCTCCAATCCCTCTTCCTCACCATGCTGCCACTGTTTGTTTGCCCTAACCTCACCTCCTCTCCAAACCAGAATTTCTGGGTCTTTCTGCCCTATCATGCATTCCCCTCCATCCCATTATCCATCTGTCATTCCCACCCCACGGCCCATGAGCCAGCCTCCAGCAGCAGAGCAGATTTACCTCCGGCAGCGACCAGAGTTGCCATTGCTGCCACCAGCAGCAGCAGCAGCAGCTCTCTCCCAGACATGGTCAGTTCGGGCAGGACCTGCTCACACACCTCACTATGCTTGTGGCTGCCTTTATAGAGGAGGGCACAGCCTTATCTCAGCAACACTGGGAAAAGCACTGTTTTGTTCCTGCTGGGAGCAGCTGGACTGTACACCCTAAGGGATCACTTAGGCACTCTCACACATAAGATAAGCTTTCCCCTGAAGCTTTCTACTTGTCAGCTTCAGGTGGCAGGATCGGAGGCTGCTTTACAATCCCTTTTTACTGTAGTCAGGTGCTGTGGTTTGACACTGGCCCAACGCCAGGCAGCCACAGAATTCACTCACTCACCCTTCCCTGCTGCAACCAGAGGAGAGAAAAATTTCGTGAAGGCTTCATGAGTTGAAATAAGGACGGCAGAAAACACTCCAAGGGCAAAAGAGGCTTGCCTTAGAGGTACAAAGTGAATTTATTACTAACAAAATCAGGAAGAAAAGAGAAGTAAAATAAGCCCTTCAAAAAACCTTTCTTTATCCTCCTTCCCACCAACAGTGAGGGAGACAGGGCACAGGGGTTTTGGTCAGTCCATCACCTGAGGTCCTCTGCTGCACAGGGAGAGGAGCCCATCCCCTGTGAGACTGTGGGGTCCCTTCCCATGGAAGATAGCTCTCTATGAACTTCTCCAGCATGGCTCCAATCTCACAAGCAGTAGTCCCCCCAAAACTGCTGCAATGTGAGTCCCTCCCACAGACAAACAGTGTTTCCAAAACTACTGCAATGTTGGTCGCTCTTCCACTGGGTGCAGCCCTCCAAGGACAGGCTACTCCAGCCTGGGACCAGGGCCCCTCTCTCCACAGGTCTCCCACAGGATCACAGCCCCCTCCAGGCATCCACCTGCTCCAGCACGGGCACCTCCATGGGCTGTGGGTGGATCTCTGCAATCCCCATGGATCCCCATGGGCTGCAGGGGCACAGCTGCTTCACCACGGCCTGCACCACGGCCTGCAGGGGAATCTCAGCTCCAGAGCCTGGAGCAGCTCCTGCCGCTCCTTCTCCACTGACCCTGGTGTCTGCATGTTGCTTCCCTCACGGTTCTCACCTCCCCTTCTTCTCTGGCTGGAATGAACACTGCATGCCCCACTTGGTTTTGATTTTCTTATTAAATCTGTAATCACAGAGGCATTACCAACCTCTCTAGATGGCCCAGCCTTGGCCAATGTCCAGTGGCATGTCCATCCTCAGAGCCATCAGTGATTGGCTTTGCTGGACATGATGGAAGTTTCCAGCCCCTTCTCACAGAAGCCACCTCTGTGGTCCCCCACTATCAAAAACCAGGCCGTGCAAAACCAACACATCAGGGTTGGGCAATGCTGCTCTTCTCTGCTTATTCCAGCCAGCTACTTCTGATTGCACCTCATCTGAAGCATCCCTTCACCCTTGCAGCTGCTGTTCTTCGTACGTGACAGGTATCTGCACTTGAGTTGTGAGATTAGACATAGAAAAGCCAGGAAATTCCGGCTGATTTGAGTGGTGGCACTGTGGCATTGTCCCATGAGACCCAGCTAGGTGGATACTCAGCTGCCTGATGCACTGGTCAGGATCCCAAACACAACAAGAGGCCTGTCACTGTGCTGCAGCAAGCCCACACAGTCACTGGGTGGGATGGGATGGGATGGGATGGGATGGGATGGGATGGGATGGGATGGGATGGGATGGGATGGGATGGGATGGGATGGGATGGGATGGGATGGGAGTGCAGAGGGTCTGGAGGGTACAAAATTCTGCTCCCTGGGGGCAGGAAGCTGCAGGTGCAGTCACTGCCTATGCTCAGGAGCCACATAATCAGAGGTGGTTTAATCTAACCTTACTCCACTCACCACCTTGGCTGCAGCCAACATTGCCAGAGCAAAATTATCTTTATCATAAGATTTAGTATGTTGGAAGGGGACAGTGGGCATGGATACCCAGATTAAATACACAGAGGTGGCATACAGAGCAGGGAGAGGACAGGGAGGATGGACATGATCCTCAGTGGCAAGTAACACTGTCTTTTCAACAAGAAACATGACCCTAGAATATCCCAGCTGCTTTGCCTGCAAGACTGGATGCTTTATGTCAGAGTGAGCATTTTTATCTGCTCTTTCTCAGAAGCTTTATTTTCTACATCTGTCCCCACTTTCCTTAGGTGAAAAAAAAATCAGTTTGTGAAGGGTGAAGGATGGAAAAGAGGACAACTGGTCATAAAGTCAGTACAAGACCAATGTTGACTAAAAACTCCTTCAGGTCACATTTGCTGAAATGAGATCTGGGCCAGAAGGGACAGAGAGTGACCTTCCCCATGGGAGCAGATGGGATGCATCATGTGTACAAGGGGTGAGCAGGGGGCAGGTGCCCTACAGAAACCACCAGCAGGCTGGGAGAGATCCACGTGCATGGAGCACACACATTTGCACTTGCTGAGGATCTGACAACGACTGTGCTTGGGATGTTTTTTCCCCAGAGGAAGATGCTGCTGGCCCTCTCTGTCTGAGTCAAAAGGGGACAGCTTGAGCATTCCTTGAGGCCAGAGAGCTATGGGCCCTGCCAGAAGCTGCTGGCACCCTTCTACTGGAGATCTGTTTGTGCAACTCAGAAGGGCTGTGACCAGGACTTGGGAAGTGGCAACGTCACCAGCTCAGGGTTCCCGTTGCACAGTCATTCCTCCACTCTGCCAAGGCAGCTGCACACATGTTTTATATTCCCTCTTCACAGAGTTTACACAGTTCAATTACCTTTGGCTTTCATTATTATTCCACTTTGGAAATCCCTCAACTAAAGTAAATATTTAACTGCATTAGCAGTTGTTCCCAAGGCACATGGGGTCCTGTTAGTCTTGTTTAGTCTAGTACAAGGGAGGCCAAGGGGGATCTGATAGCTGCCTACAACTGCTGGAAGGGAAGCTGATGCAGCCAATCTCTTTTTGGTGGTGCCAGATGACAGAATAAAAAGCAATTGTCACAAACTGCAGCCTTGAGATGGTCAGGTCAGGAGTCAGGAAAGAAGCCTTACCCCAAAGGCTGTACAAGACAAACCAGCAGAGACGTGGGACATGTCCATCTCAGCAGAACAGGTACCTGACCAAGCCTCACCGTGCACAAGGTTTGTTGGGTGAGCCCTGAAAGACCCTGCCACCAGCAGGTTGGGTCCGTGGGACAAGAAGCTGTTGGTCTCCAGCACACATGGATGTATGTCCTTAGATTCACATCTAGCCAACACTCAACAATGTAGGCAACCCAGAGCCCCCTCTTGCAAACTGCTCGCTCACCAACACATTTCATGGTTCCAGATGAGGGCTATCTTGGGCCTTTAAAGTCTTCTCCAAAGTTTTTACTACCAAGAAAAACATCCAAATGTTGATTGTAATGCCTCTGGTGCCACCTCCGCTGCCTCTGATTCCAAGCAAGGCCTGGTTCTCTGGTCATGCCAGCAGCAGCGCAGGAGCAGCAGGCTGGGGCTGTGCTGCTGGGACGTGTTGTGTGCTCCAGATCTCTCCCCTTGGATAGAGGGTGACAGGAAATATCTGCTTCCTCTCTGTGCTGGAGGCACCAAGGTCGGTTGGCTGATACAAGGCTCGATCTTCCTCCACCTCATTCCTCAGTGGTATTCAAATTCTAGTGCCTTCACAAAGCAGATTAAAATTATATGCTAAGAGATGACAAAGCATAAATGACCTCTTGCAAACTTTTTGTCCTTTCAAGCTTTTCTGCCAAGCACAAACTTGCAACTCCTAATGAAAGTCCCTGCCTACTACGCCTTGAAGAAGAGGCGGGGAAGTTCTTCCTCAGGTGGGGCAGGAGGTTTTCTGGTGGCTGCTTCCCTCACATTGGAATTGGCTGTGGAGCTCCAGCTGGCTCTGCATTTTCTCCCGGTATTTACACCAGCAAGGTGGTGATATGGAAGGCTTCAAGACATATGACAGGGAGATGTGAAGGCTCTGGGTTTGCCTGAGGAGCTGGAGACCTAGTGTCACCACCAGCAAGACGCAGAAACTCTGCTGGAGACAGTGGCAACAAGCAAGGAGACCTTTGATTCTGAAGCCAATCTTAGGCCTGCTCCCTTGCAGCGCTGCCCCTGCCGCTGTGCTTGTGCCCCACCAGTGGTGCCCACATCCATGCCCTCCTCCCGGATTGCTCATCACCCCCTAAGCCCTTATTGCACCTGTGCCCTCCGAGGGGGCTGCAGCTGTGTTTGCAGCCTCCCCGTGGGTGGGCACAGGTGGCGGCCGGCCAGGCCACATTGCGTCACAGCGCTCTTGCCCCACACCTGCCTGCGGCCTTATCGCCGCGTGGCCTTGGTGTCATCACCGCTCCACCCCGCACCTGCCGTTTCCTTGTTGTTATCTGTTGGCTTTCCTGGATTTCATGGCTGTTCTCGGCCTTCACACATTCTGCACCCATACTGATATTTTAACTCCTGCTCTGCTGCTCCTCCCAGGGCTCTGGCATACGGGCGGATAGTGTGGTCCCACAAGTACTGCAGTGCCCCAAGAGAAGAGTGCTGCCTTGCTTGTGCAGCCCAAACCAGAACCCACCATCCAGCCTCCTGCTGCACAATGGGCCAAGGCAAAAAGAGGAGGGCAAGTGCCACGCTCATTTTCATCTTTAGCTCACTCCCTGCATCTAGATGGGCTTTTGTAGAGAGAATAACAGTCTCTGCTCTGTTCCTCTGACCACTCTGAGGTCTCCAGACAAATAGGAGAGAGAAGGAGCAATTTTTTCTCTTTTGTATGAAAAAAATTTTAAAAAAACCCAAACAAAAAACCCCAAAAAACCCCACCAAACAAACCAACCAACCAACCAAAACCCAAACAAACCAAATCAACACTGAAACCCAAACCCAAAATTAGCACCAGAGATGCAAGTGACCACCAGAGGTTTGCCCTTGGATATACTGTGGATCCAAAACTTGACACCTGAAATCTCAGTCTGTAACTGGGGAATGACCAGCCATCATCACTTTCCAGCAATTTTGCCAGACTTCCAGGATCCAGAATACATATTTGGCCACCTTCTTCCTTTTTATTACTGTGAATAAATACTGTGGTATGTCAGGCAGGTACATCAGTAGTGTTTATTATTTTTTTTATGGAAGAAGAATTACCCTGTGACACTCTCAGCTGGGAAAACACAAGATTGTGAGTACACAGACCAATCCTTACTGATGGCAGTTTGAACCATAAATCTGGCGTCAATCTGGAGAAGACTAGGGCTTCCTGCCAGGCAAGGCTGTTAGAGTGCACCCCAGAAGTGCAACAGCCTAAGGGAGTATCCATTGCACACATTTTTCCCCTGTTGCAGCTTACAGCTGTAGCTGGGCAGAAGTTGCTGCAACTTGCCCTGATCCATGGGCACCCGCTTCTCTTCTCCCTGATGTTTACCACTGCCTGTTCAGATCTCTGTTCTGCAAGACATGCTCTGAATGCACCCACGGTCCGCAAATGCTCTGCAGCTCCTTGGCAGCCTAAGGATGGCCTTGACCTGCATTTTTCCACATGCTTGCACTTGAGGGCTGAGTGACCAAATTCCAAGTGCAGCAGATAAAACAGCAGAAAGCCACAGATTTCCTTCTTGCCCAGTAAATTCTTGGCCCGAGGCCCGGCAAGCCTCAGTGCTGGTGTCAGGGATGGGATGAGGCTGTGTGACTGGGCAGGCCAGGCAGGGCTCCTTTGCTGCTGCAGTACTGCCCCTCCTGCTCTGAGCTGACACAGATAACCTGGGTGCTGGCAGCAGTGGTAGGTGTGCTGTCCCCCCCATACTGATGCTCAGTCTTGTTTATTTGTTTATCTGGGAACTCACACCCACTGTAATTTACAAAAAAAAACAAAAACAAAAACAAAAACAAAAAAAACAAAAACAAAAACAAAAACAAAAACAAAAAAAAAACCCACCAAATTAAATTTCTCAGTCTCTTTTTCCCCAGAGTTTGTTTCTGAATGACTAAATCCATACTGAGCCCCAGTTTTTATACTTTCTAAGAACAGTGTTGCTAATTCCATTTTGTGTGGGACTGAATGCTGTCATCAGCCTGCATTTAGCACCATGCTGGAGAAAAAGGGGTAGTACATATGCCAGGTGACAGCTGCCCTTGGTGAGTTTCTGTGGCCCCTTGACTTCTGTGAGAGAGGCCTGATCTTCCCAGCCTGCCAGTTGCTGAAGTCCCTGAAGATACCCCAGAGAGAATCGATGTAATAAGAGACACAACAAGGATGCAGTAGTGTAAGAGAATTGGGGAAGTCTTTCTTTTTCTCCTTGTCTTTTGAAGGGATACTGTTCTGTGATGCTGCATTTGCATAGATCTTCAGTGTCACCCAGCCATGCCTGGCCACCTTTTCACTCACAATGCCTCTGGCTGACAGTCATATGTCTCCACTCTCTCCTACACATCTGCAGGCACAGCATCCGTCTGAAGAAAAAACAGGGAATAAAATCCTCTCTAGTGTTCTGTTTATCCAGTGAATGTGCAGGCACACAAACTGCTCAGCACTTCCCCATTAGTTAAGTTGCCAGAGAAGGAAGATGCAGGTTTGCATATCAACATTAAGAGCAGAGATGTGTCCTTGATGTTGCCTACTACTTCTGACTTCAGAGCCCACCTACTGAGCAGGTGTAATTTTTTTCCAAATGACCTATTCACTACTTGGGTATAAATTAATTAATTCCAGGAGGGAGCCACAACAAATACCGCTGAGCAGAAGGGCACCAGTCACCCTTGGTGAAAGCCGTCCTGTTTCTTGGAACACATTCCTGCAACATTTGCTTTCATTTCTCTCAAAAGCTGCAGACAGAACTTGGTAGTCTCTGAGACATCTCATTTGCATTGAGACAGCAATATCCTCTGTTAACTCATGGAAGCTCTGTTATTTACTGCAACACTGTGATTATCTAGAAGTGTACTGGCAGATTAGAGCAGAACTAGAAATACTGAAAGCAGCTTACTCTTAAGTAGCCAGATGCTAATGCAAAGCTTTTCCTTTGGGAACTGTAAGGTAAAATCAAGTCAACAGTGAGAAAAAACCTACCTGAGCACAACTGCCATCCCAGATTCTCCTCCAGAAAATACACTGCCCAAGGGTCCAGCCAGCTCCTAACACCTCTGGACAGATGTTATTCTTGCTGCTGTCTGTCCAGGGAGACAAAGCAGTGCATAGAAAAGAAATGCACTGCTGACAGGCACAAGGGCTGAGTACCCTTGTAACAAGAGGATTTGTGTGATTTGTTTATTAAATTGCTGTGACAAATAATCAGGCTGTATGTTAGGCACTTCAGCAGGAACCACCCAAACCAACAGAAGATGAGCGAGGAACTGGGAAAGTGCAGCAGTAACCAAATGTGAGCTGGCTTTGGAGCCAGGTTTTGGCAAGGCCCATTAAGCTTTAGCATTATTCTAGTGATTAGAAAAAGTTGTGTATGACAACAAAACCCTCAAAACAGATAAAGAAAACTTTCAAATTAAAAGCTATCAAAGACTGTAACTGAGAAACGGTGCTTTTCTTCACTTAGATGAATGCAGCTGCATGTACAGAACATACCTTTTTGCCTGGTGATGAGCATCTCTGCAGAGGAAGCTATTTTTTGTCCCTTGTTCTTCTCAACCTACACAGAACCAAAGCTTTGCAGGCACCTCCTTTTGCCCTGGCAAGACTGACTCTATGCCTCGTGCAGAAGATTACCATCACTTTACTTCTGAGGCAAGCACACAAAATAGGGCCTGAGACACAGGACACAGCTTAGCACATGTATTTAAAGATGCAGACCTTACAGGAGCAGATACAACTGAGAGGAAAGAGGGAATAAGCGTGGTAGGGCTGGGTAAGGAGGTACAAGCTCATGTGTCTTTCCTGTCACAACTGTGGGACACCCTCAGTCCACGACAGGACCAGCCAGCACCTTTCAGGAGGCAAGAAGATTAGGATTAGGAGCTGGTCTTTGCCCACATTCACTGTATCAGGGCTGCCTGGGATCTTTCCCATTGTGCAAAACCACCCCACAAAGACAGTTCAATGCTGGCAGCAAAACTGTGCAAAAGGACTTCCAGGTTTGTAAGATGATTCAAGTTTCTTAGTTCAAGTGTTCAAGTCTTTATTTCAAGTAATGATCATTGCAAATTGTAGACAAAGCTCGTGGCCTGGTTTCTCCTGAAAATTTTTCCCATGGAGACAGTGCTGCTCCTGATTTGACTTCTCTGAGCTCCCAGCAAAAGGCAGCTGGATGTTGCAATTACATCTCCAGAGCTTTCTGCCTCTCTTAGCTTGTTCCTTTGCTGCTACCTGTCCCTCCAAATGAAGTCAGCCCTTCCCAACCCTGCCTCTAAGCCAGCGCCCGGGCAGAAGAGCTCCCCGGCTCGCACAGGAGCAAGCAGCGGGATGCCGGGAGCAGGAGCTGTGCTGTGACACTCAGGCTCATGTCCCCGCAGCAGGGAGACCTGCAGGCAGCCCGGAGCCATGCCCTGCCTTGGGGGTCTCTCTGCCCTGCTGCCACGCAGCGCTAGGAGAGAGCAGAGGAATGTGCCTGCCGGGTGCTGGGCAGGGATGCTGCCCGCCCGTCACACCGCATCCACACATCACTGACCCGGAGCCAGTGGGACAGGGAAAGGCACGGGGGACAGCCCTGGGCTTCTGCAGGCCTCGGAGAGAGCAACAGAAGAAAAAACATAGAACGATTTGGGCTGAAAGGGACCTATAGAATATTACCTAGTCCAACCCCCTGGCATGAAGAGGAAGAACGTTCACTTGACCATGTTGTTCTAAGTGCCATACAAGCTGAGCACTTTCACAAATATGGCATCCACAAATTCTCTGAGCAGCCTGTTACAATGTCTCACCACCCTCACTGAACAATCTAAATCTACACTCAATTTGATAGTCTTGTCCCTTTTCCGGTTATTATAGGCTCTGATTAAAACAAAAAAAAATCTGCCTCCATCTCTCTTGTAAAGCCCCCTTTAACTATCGAAAAGCTGGTCCCTGGAGCCTTCTCTTCTCCAGGCTGAAGAACCCCAACACTGAGCCTGTCTTCATAAGAGAGGTGCTCCAGCACTCTGATCTTCTCCATGGCCTCCTCGGGACTACACTCTATGCAGGTGCACATCTTTCTTCTGGGGACCCCAGAGCTGGACCCAGCACTCCAGGTGAGGTCTCACCAGAGCAGAGTAGAACCACCTCCCTCAACCTGTTGGCCACAATTCTTTTTATGCAGTTCAGGATGCAATTGGCTTTCTGGGCTGCAAGCACACTCTGCAATAAAAAAAGACAGAACAAATTACCAATATCATTAATCTGGGTTACTGCAGTTTTATACTAAGGGAAGCTATACCTTATGGAAAGCTATCAGATCACTTTAATAAGTCCTGTAAATCCAAGAAACAAAGATGTCAAAGAGGGCGTGTCCCTCCAGCCCACACTGCTGGAGTGGGAGCATGTTTCTGTCCTGCTGGCATCCCTGGAAGCAGCATTTATGTGGAGAGAGCTGGCCTGGATTCTCTGGGGAGCTGCACAGTGCCTGCGCTCCCTGCCAGTGCCCAGGAGCACGGTGCCAGCAGAGGACACCTTCAGCCCAGGGTACCCTGGCACAGACCCCACACACCCACAGCTCTGCTGCCACCCACCACTCTACAAAACCCCTCTCCATCTAGCCAGGCCCCAAATCCTGACAATATCTTCTGACCTTTCCTCTTGCCCCCTTCTTGCCCAAGCCATGCTCATCCCAGGTACCACTTTCATGCCCTGGGGATGTGCACTGCATATTTTTTGCTCTTGTGAGTGACCCTGGGCTGTGGGCTTTAGTCTAGCACAATCCAGGTCTGCTCGCACATGTGGGGCCTGCTCTTGTCCCATAGATGCTCAGGGCTGCCATAACCATGCTGAAGAGCAGTTACAAGGCCCAACTCCCACTCTTCCTGGAGGGGCTGACATGATGCATGCTGAGCTTGGAGTAAGAAGACAGGAGGGTTGCTGGGGGCTGTGCCCTCCCTGGCCAGAAAGGGTCCTGTGAGGTTTGACTCAGAAGGGCTAGATCAGCTACTGCACCTCCACCGTCCCAGCCACCGGCAGCTCCGCAGGAGCACACATGCAGACATGGGCCATGTTTTGCTGTGGGGCACTGCATTTTCATGTGGACACTTCCCTGCAGGGCTGGTGGTGACCACACAGTGCTCTTCAGCTGAGGAGAGCTTGCCCAATGGAAATACATGGTGCTACTGCTCTGGCGAAAGTACTGACCCCAGCACATGGGTTGTCTGGCTGAGAACCTCCCATCTGATTAATATTAATATCCTTTCCCGGATTCTGCCATGCTGCTTGAGAACTTTGCTTTTATGGCTGAAATATGGGGCATATAACTTCCTTCTTCCTCCTCATATTTTGCTGCCTAACTACCTAACTACCACATTACCAATGAACTTTCCCTCAGTTGCACCCTGATGGCTTGTTTCAGCAGGTATTCTAGATGTTTACAATCTCTTCCAACTGCCAAGTTTGATTAGAATCAGACTTACGAGTCATTAGGCATGATGGATGGACAGATGTATTCATGTGTAGCAAAGTATTATAGTCAAGCAGTAATTTTTGTAGGGAGAAAAAGACTGAGAATTAACTTTGCCAAAAAAGAACATCACAATATGATGAGGTTGGAGTGGACTGTGGTGTGACTGGAAAAGTGAGATCTCCAAGGACTCCTTACAGGTTGGGCTGGACTGTAGACTGCAATGGTGAAAACTGGAGAGGGCTGGCACGCAGTGTGAGCAGCCAGACCTTGCACAAACACATGCTCATTTTTACTTCTCCTGTAAGGCCTATATTTCTATTTCCTCACCGTGGGCTCATTAGGACACCTTACCTCTATGTAAAAAATAGGTGTGCAGTTACCTGCTTGGATCTGTAAGTCTGTATTTACCATTCACACATCATTGCACACCTGAGTGGTGCAGACTGTGAATGATCCCTTCCAGCAACAGGGCCTTCTTTAATCACAAAGCCTTGCTCTACTTCTAGAGACGTGTTGAGACCAAGCAAGACAGTGGTCCCATGGAAAAAATGGCAATGTTTTCATAAGATTCATATAAAACATAGCAGGCATTCATGGTGGGGAGCTACAATGGACCCATGGAATATTGTGTTAGACATTTCCTAACTCTGATGTTTTTACTGAACACTGTGCTGTCACTTCTTTTCCTGTTGCTGGACAAATTTGAAAGATGGCATATATGGTAGTGTCATGGGAGATCGAACTGACTGTGCCTTGAGTCACAACTGAGGTCTGGTTCACAATGCACCACTTTCCCTACAAGTGCTCAGTTCAAAACCGAAAGAAGGGAAAGACAAATTTCACTAGAACAAGTCCAGGTATTTTCTGGTAGTAGAGAAACATGGAAACTCTGGACTGACCTGCTAGTCCTGCAAAATGGATTTTCTGCTGTCTCACATTGTGGGTTGCCTTTTACCAATTGATCCATAAAAGATGTCTGAAGAGCCTGAAGGTTTTGAAAGATAGGTTTACTCATTGAAGAAAGCAATTATTAGGTGATGCTTGTTTGAGTGTTGACTGAGAATATCAGTGCCATCAGTGATGGTGTCATTATAGCATCATGGACCCTGGAAGTGCCATCATGTTGCTCACAACATCAGGTTTAAACAAAGCACAAGGGGACTACTGGACTAACTTGCAGAATGTCTCAGGAAGAACTGAGAAACATATAAGTGAACAGAAAAGAGGAAGCAGATGTCTTTGGTCATGCACTTTGGCAGCAGGATAGCTTATTCTCGTCACTCTGGCATCCCACCAGGCAGCACCAGAGGCTGCTGAAATCAGCAGATCCATGAGAGCTGAGGACAGCAGCAGCAGCGCAGGCGTGCAGGGGGCTGAGTGTGTGCGTGTGTGTGTGGGTGGGTGTGTGTGGTGTGTGCGTGTGTTGTTACAAAGTAGTTTTTACCCATGAGAAGAATGAGATTCACTTTCTCCCTGCAGTTACTCTGCTTTTGTGAGAGCAAATGAGTGGCAGCATTAAGGGCTACTACCAGGAGTTATTTATTGCACTTTAAAACCACTTCAGTGTTGCACGGTGTACGTGAAGCACTCTGAAGCCTAGATACATGCAAGTCTGCCAGACCACGAACAGGATTTTGCCTGGCCAGCTGTCTCACCCTGTGAGTCACCAGTGTCCCACTGACTGCTTTCCAGTCAGCTGCGAGTGAAATGCCTGCAGCGCCCAGGGGAACAGCAAGGTTAGTACTGTCTCCCTGTGTCCCCTGCTCCTGCAGTAAGACAATACTATAAGACCTCCCCCATCATCTCTGCTGGCCGAGACAGGATAGGTTTCTTCCTGTAGAATCAAGGCGGTTTCTTTCCCGGGTCAAGGACTTGCTAGTTATAAGAAACACATGTAACTAACTTTGAGGGATGTTGGGCAGTGCCCAGACCTGCTTCAACAGGCACTACTACTGGCTTGATGATAGAAGTGAGGAAAGTCTTTCCTCAGAAAAGTGGATCAGTTCTGGGACAGGGCACCAGAGAGGTGTAGATTGCCATGCTGGGCAGCTTTCAAGACTCAGTGGGACAAAACTGTAGCTGACTTCACATGTTGCCGGCAATAGTCATGCTCCAAGCAGGATGTTTGGCTGGAGACCTCCAGAAGACCCTGCCACTGGCACTGGTAGGATGTTGTGATATATTTAACAAAAAGCTAGTCATTATTTAAATGCAAGAAATGAGCTGAAACAAGCTCCACCGAGCTGACAGAAAAGCTACAGTTTTTGCAGATAAAAGCGAAGACAGCGTGTAGCCCTCCAAGGGGCACGAATACAAACACAGCCCTGGCTGCCCCGCGGCAGGTCGCTGCTGCCGCATACACCCTCTGCCACAGACGAGCGCTTCTGGAGGCTGCTACAGCGACGGGTCCAGCTCGCTGCCAGCGGGCACCGTGTAGGAGAGCCAGCCGCGGCGGGCTGCGCTCACAGGGGCCGGCCGGAGCGGGGCGGGAGGCCGGGGCGGGAGGCCGGGGCGGGAGGGGATGCCCAAGCCGGGCGGCGCTGGGGGTCCCGCCGGCGCTCCCGGCCGAGGCGGGCGGGGCGCGGGGCTCGGGGCCGCCCCCGGCGGGCGGAGCCGCCGCCGCCCCCGCCCCGTCCCGGTCCCCGTCGGCGGTGCGGCGCGGGGCGGGCGGCGCTCCCCGCCAGCGCAGCGGCATGAAGGAGCCGTCGCTGCCCGGCACCTCGCTGCAGCGGGCCTGCCGCCTCCTCGTCGCCTTCTGTGCCCTCCACCTCTCGGCCACGCTGCTCTACTACCTGGCGGGCAGCGCCCTGGGGCCGCCGGGCAGCCCCGAGCCCCCGCCGCGCCGCCCGCCGCCCGCCAACCTCTCGCTGCCGCTCTCCCGCCCGTCGCCGCCCGCCGCCCGGGCCCGGTCCCCGCCCGCCGAGCCGCCGCCGGGCCCCTGCCCCGAGCCCTCCCCGCTGCTCGGTGAGTGCCGTCCCGGCGGGGTTGCGGGGGGACGGGCGGGGCCCCGCCGCCCGCGGGTGCCCGACGCCGCCCGGGCCGCGGGGAGGAGGCGCGGGCGGCCCCCGCCGGCTCCCGGTGCGCCGTGGGTGCCTCGCCCGGGGAGCGGGCGCGCTGTGACAGCGGCGCCGCCGCCCCCGGGTGTGCCGGCGGCGGAGGGGGATTGTGGGAGAATCCCCGGGGAGCCGGTGCGCAGGGGAGCGCGGCGCGGATGCTGCCCGGGCGCGGCGGCGGCGAGCGGAGCCCCTGGGCGCTCGGGAAGCGCTCCCTCCCCGCCCGGCTAGGTTTCTTTCTGGTTGTCCTCGGGGTTGGGTAATTTCCTCTCGGAACTCTACCCAAAATGCTGCTCTTGCGCAATGCGAGCTCAGGAGGGCTTTTTGCGCTGTGCAGGCTTTTCGCAGCCTTTCTCTGTCCGCGGACCTGCTGAATGAGCGGCACGGGTTTAAAATGAGCTCCGAGGCAGGGTCATGAGCACAGCTGTTATGTATCCCAGCGGCGCTTTCCACTGGACATATTTGGTCCTGTGATGCAGTACTGTGATACGTGGCAGCCTGGCGTGTGTTTTATCTGCACTGGAGCTGTGCTCCCCATAGGCTTTTTCCACGACCGCTTGGGTGCTGGCATGCTGGCAGGATCTCGGCGGGTTTGCAGCCTGCTGGTGGTCTCATTTTTACTATGTGATGACCTGGAGCTGTTTTGATCTGCTGGATTTGTCACAAGGCAGAGCTGGGGACAAGGGGAGTTTCAGATTTTTTTGGTACCTTTAGAAGGCTCTCGCACCCAACTTGTTGCTTGTAACTGCTGCTCCTCGAACAGACACTCTTGTGCAGTTGGCAGGGCTGTTACCATGGCCTGCTGGCATCCCAGGTTGACAGTAGCCTGGCCACACCTTGGGCCCTTGAGCCAAGTGTGCCATTTCAGCATAGATACCTCTGTTACCAGAGATCACATCGGGGGAAGGGACTTAAGAGGAGCTACCTGTGGTTTTCCGTTTACAGAACCGACAGAAAAAATCATAGTTTCTCTTGGTGTTGCTGGTCAGCTCTTAATGGATCAGTGCATCTGAATTACAAACAACTGTTTTGTTATTTTAGGAAAGTGGTTTTGAGGTCACTAAAAGAAACTGTCCTGTGTTTTGTGTTCTTGTTTTTTATTCCTACCTTTCGCTTTTTTCCCCTACATCACTTATGCTGAAAGTGGCTGTGCAAGCCTGTCCTCAGAGAGTGGATGTGGCAACCCTTTATGAATATGGCTTTGCTTTGAATGGTCTCCACTTAGTCTGATCCTGTCAGGAGTGAGTCATGTGCTTTGGAAATGCCCAGAGATTAGAGAAATGCTCTTAGTGACCCCAAGATTCAAAGTGTTATTGGAGTTGGTTGCTGAAGAATCATTTAAGATGTTTTAAATCATCTTTGTAGCATCCTCAGTGCCGTTCACTGAATCTGCCAAAGGCCCTGTGATGCTGCTGGCAGTAGTTACAGATGGTCAAGAGAGCAACAGGGCCACGGAAGAAGTAGCTCTTTACGATAGAGTAGGCAAATGTTTTCTAGCTGTGTTACTTCAGTATTTGTGGGGTGGTGCCGTCACATGCAGCCTGGCACCGTCAAGGCATCAAGATTTATAGCCAGCATGTACGTGAGAAACTGTTTGTTGTTTTTTTTTTTTTTTTCTCTGTTCTTTTCAGGTTTTGGTAGCAAACAGCATTTGTTAAACAATTGAGTCATGCCTCTCACGTTGGTCAGAGCTGAGTCTGCCCTGAGCAGCATCTCATGTGTCTCTAAGGCCGCCATGAAGAATACAGGGTGTGCACTTTGTGGACACTTCTGACATGTAATTTCCCCACCCAGAACTCAGAAATACTCCTTTTTGAGCTCAAAACTCACTTATCAGTATGGACATAAAAAGCAGGAGTCATCCTGTGATTCCTGTACTCCCATAAGCACGGGGAAAGGGTCTGATGGCAACAGGTAGCTCCAAAAACTCCATTTCCTCAACAAACCAGCATTTATTGTAACATACATGATTCTGGGGTTTTAATTTCCTGCCTGCCCCTCCCCCGTCGTTGTTGGAAGCATGTGATGACTCACACAGGATATGTGTGACTGAACTGCTCAGGCTTTTTGTATGGTAAAATAGCCAGGTACTCATTTCAGAGGCCCACAGTTTTCTTCCCAGCAGTCTTTAGAGAGTAGTTTACAATCCCTGCTGTCTGGCTCTGCAACAAATGCATTAGCTGAATGAGGTTTAATCTCTTACCAGAAGCTGCCAAATTTTAAATGTGCTTTTATGGTTCACTTGCTGTTATTTATAATTGAAAAGAACAAATCAGGACTGGGGTAATACCATAATTCAGCTTCAAGCTGAAAGTCTTTAAAGACTATGCAATTCTCTAATACAAGGTAATATAAGCATTTTGGATTTATGCTTCAGTTTAGAGCTGCATGCTAATGAGTATCTTAAATGGGATATCAGGAAGCAGAATGTGCTTGCTGCAGTAAAATCTCAAGAATTCAGAGAAATTCTGGTTTCTCTAAGAAGTCCAAAAGCAACTAAATCCAGGTATTTCCTGCAGGTATCCATTCCCCAAATTGTTACATTCCTTAGGAGATGCAGAACAGTATTGTGGTATTGGTTTTGGTTGAAGTTTTTTTAATAAAAATTTGCTCTCAAGAAGTAGTGTTGGCCTAAGCACTTTCAAACCAGTCAAATGTGTTTCTTCTACCATTTCCATGTGGTTTTTTTGTATTTTGGTATTGGGGTAGTTACAGGTCTGCTGGTTTGAGGAGGGTATGCACAAGGGGTCAAATTATTCAGCTGAAATATCCATTTCCAAAAGAGCTCATTTTATGCAGTAGAAGTCTGCAAAGCTGAATTTCATAGACAGGCTTACCTATATTTCAGGGAAGTAATTTTCAAGTCCTGCCCAGGTGAGTGCAAGTATTTATGGAGGTTATTTTAGAGAACAACTGTCTCCTTAGCCAATTCTAACCCCCATTTAGACACCAGGGGTGCCTGGGATGGCAAACATAAAAGATATGCTCTTGCCCTTTTTGCCATGAGCATCTTCTGGGAAAGTTCACCCAAGTGTGGTAAATATTGCAGTCATATGTCTGTCTTAATAGCTTTTCATGCCCTAATATAAAATCAGAAACTTGATAACTCTGTACACTAGTAATAAATGGATTTTCACAACACAAAAGTGTAGGTTAATGTATGAACCAGTGAATTGTCCAAAGGACAAACCACTAGAGATGTACTCATTTTCACTAAGGTTTAAAAATGGCTTTTTCCTGGGATACCATGGATTGGATTGGATTGGATTGGATTGGATTGGATCGGATCGGATTGGATTGGATTGGATTGGATTTAATGACCTTAAAGATCATTTAATCCTGACCCCTGGTGTGGGCATGCACACCTTTACCTAGACCAGGTCATTCAGAGACCCATCCAACTTGGCCTTGAACAAACACTTCCAGAAATGGGGCATTCAAAGCTTCCCTGGGCAACCCATTCCAGTACCTCACCACTCTCACAGTAAAGAATTTATTGCTAATCTAAACCTGCTGCACTTAAAAGCCATTGCCCCTTGTCCTGTCACTGTCTTTCCCTGTCTTGTCAAAAGTCCCTCTCCAGCTTTGTTTTCTCCCTAGAGCCTTGTCCTCTCCAAGCTGAACAGTCCCAACTCTCTCAGCCTGTCTTCATAGGGAAAGTGCTCCACTCCTCTGATCATCTGGACCCACTCCAGCAATTCCGTGACCTCCCTGTGCTGGGAGCCCAGAGCTGGGTGCAGGTTCCAGGTGGGCTCTCCCCAGAGCAGAGCAGAGGGGCAGAATCCCCTCCCTGCCCTGCTGCCCACGCTGCTCTGGATGCAGCCCAGGACACGTTTGGCTCTCTGGGCTGGGAGTGCCATGGCTGGGTCATGTCCAGCGTCTCACCCACCAGCACCCCCAAGTCCTTCTGCTTGGATATCTTGGGTTTACAAGGAAAAGAACTCTTTCTCCAAGGTGTCAAAGAGTTCTGGATATAAACTGGTGCTTCCCACTTCCATGTTAGTGAGGCATGTTTTAAAAAAACAAGGATCGAAAGAAAAAAACTCCTTTGGATAGCTGTCATTCAGGGAGGAGAGGACCTATCTCAGAGGCTGTTTCTTCAATGCACTGCTTCTGATGCCTGTGTAGTCAGTACAAGCAGGTGCTCTAAACTCTTGGTGCTGAAGATAAGTGATGAGGGTTTTCCAATGCTTTGAGCCTGTAAAATCAGCAGTGATGCTTATGATCTGTATTACAGAAGTGTTTAGAGGTTATGTCTGCCTGAGATGGAATTCATAAATAATACAGTTTGAGGCCCTGTACATGTGGACGTTTTGTGGGCAGAGGTAGAAGATGTTTTACTGCTGGCAGAATTCTTGCAGGACAAAATTGAGGCAAGAGGGTGGAAACCTAAGAGATGCTAAGCCCACCATTTTTTAGGATGACTCCTAGTGCTGACAGTGCTGAAGGGATTTGGTAGGTGTGCCATGCCTGGGGTCTGGTCATCTGTCACATTGCCCACCTGCAGTCGTAGGCTCTCATCTTGCCATGGGGAGTTTCTGCCCCAGGAACTGGAGGCCTCTGAATCTGTGGGGTCCCTTGCAATACCAGGCAGTGGAGATAACATTTGCTTTACGTGTAGCATCTCCCTTTCCTCTCTCATCTGGACCTGCCTTTTTAAAACCTGTTTTATATAGCCGGTCTCTGCTCCTTCCTGCCTGCCTGGGTGCTGGAGGCATTGCATTGCTCACAGACACAAGCTGGGGTTGTGTCGTGTCCCTCTATTGCCTTCTTTTGAAAAAGTAAAACAGAAACTCAGAGAAGAGCATGGAGAGGGCAGGGGGCGATAACATGTGAATCAGTTTGCTGAAATTTAAGTTTTCTTGGCTTCAAAAGAGGGTTTGAGAAACTGTCAAACATCTCCCAAGAATATGCTTACGATGTTTGGCAGGGAGCAGATGTGTGATCTTGGCAACACCACCGACAGCTCCACAGCTATCTGTGTGGCATGGAGCACATCATACCTCTGAAGCACAGGCTTCCTTGGCAGGCGGAGAGCAGCTTCTGTGAGGAAAATATCACTAGCATCCTCTTATCTGGTCGAAGTGGAGGTCAAGGAGTGTTAATTAGGCTCACAAAGTAGCTTGGAAAGGTACTGTGCTGCGCTGGAGAGCAGCTGTTTCAGGGACAAAGCAAAACAGACAGAGGAGAAAAGGAAAGTTTTCTGTCTCATGCATGTAGTGTTTTATAACATGCTTGTTTCTCTGCCAGCATTGATCTGAAGCAATAGCTAGTTTCTTTGGAGATTGGGCCAAGTTTGTGTTTGGAAAGAGACAGATAACTTGCAGCTTCCAAAACTGCACTTGGACGCAGAATTCAGTTTAGCTCTTTCACTTTCCTCCTCTGGTGTGGAGCATCCTAGTCTGACTTCATGCAGCAGATAGGGAGCACTGTCCCTGTCTGGAGGGCCCTCCCCACCCCGAAGGGCAGGGTGCTGGAGGTGCACAGTCCTCAGCAGGGAGGTGCTCTAGGTCTGATGGCCTCACACACAAGCAGGAGGTGCTGGGCTCCACTGCTCACTCCTTTCCTCACCAGTGGACACTGCTCTCCAGCCAGCCACTGCTGCGCTCCCTCCTGCACACCAAGGGGGATTTGGGTTTGGGGACAAACCCAGCCAGTCCACAGCAGTGCTGCAGTGAGGGGCCAAAGATTTGGGGTGTTGGGGCATGTGGATGGAGCAGTGCCAATGTCCACCTGGCTCCCATTTCTCTGGGTTGGAGAAGGTCTTGTTGCTCAGCCTGTCCCCACTGGATCAGTGTTTTCTTTTGTGCAGCCCCTGCCTGCAAGGACAGGTGCCTGGTGAGCCAGGGGTGGATTGCATTTACAGTGCAGGTGCTGATTTCACTGAGGAGTGGCCATGACAGGGGGCATGACCAGGCACAGCCCTTCCAGCAGGCTTCCAGCTGCTGCTGAACTGCCGGGAACTCGGGGCAGTCCCCAGGCTTTTGCACATGTTTGAAAGAGATTTGCTTTTGTCGCCTGCCCCACCTGGGGTGTCTCTGGGTTTGCTTTGAGGGCAAAGAGACAATTTACCTGCAAACCTGTCCTGCTGAATCTGGAAGTGGCCCTGTAAAGGCCTTTATGGGAAGGGTTCCCACAAACCTCTATGCTCCCGGGCAGCAAACGAAGCAGCAGCCATCTCTCCAGGCATGGAATGCCCTCCTGCTGTCCTCGCCTCCTGTGCTCCCTGATGCCAGCAGCAGCCCATGCTTTTGGGGTGCACAGGCGCTGGCAGAGTTTCAGACAGACAGACACACAGACAGACACACCTCCACCCCACCTGGCACCCGGCGCTCCCCCACCTGTCTGGGGAGTGCCCCCCAGCCCTGGGGCAGTGCTGGAATCCAGGTGCACATGCCACAGGCAGGATGGGATGGGGCAAGGGAGATTGCCTGAAGATTTGGGGCTGGCCCTGGCAGAGACGTGCCAGAGATGCCACTCGACCTGGGAGGGCTCCTGTCCACACATCCTATCCTGCTGCATAGTGGGGGGTTTGTGGCTGATGACTGCTCAGCCTTTTTCTGATCCATGTTTGTTTGTTTGTTTGTAGTTTGCTGTTAAGAGAGCCTGGAATTTAATTTTGTGGCGGGTGGGATGAGCTAATGACATGCAGATTGCCTGGCTCAAAGGCAGACAGTTCAAAGCCGCCTCAGTGAGCGTGCACTGGATTTGAGCCACCAAGGAGGACTTTGCTTCTCTCCCAGAAGGACCCTCCATCAACAAGACTGTCTCCCTTTTTTTATATTTTGTTCTAAAGATGCCACATTCCAGTGTCAGTGCTGAGGATTGGGTTAACAAATTTTTCCTCTGGCTGTAGTTGCTGAGTTAATCAGGCGGACCCAATGTTGCCAGCATATGTGATGCATCCTCATTTTTTTCAGCCTTTTTTCCTTTGGGGTCCATAGTTGCAGATGCCAGACCATGTGCAAGCCTGCCCAGGACAGGAGATGAGCCCATGTAGCCGGCTTCCCTTGCCTTGGCATAGTTAACATTTGTGGGGGTATGCAACTTCACAAGTGTAGATCAGCCAAATGAAATGTATACCAGCCTTTGGGAGGGCGGGTTTTTGGGGTTTTTTGTGACTAGGATATTTCTAGAAAGACCCAAGGAGTTTTTTTCTTTAAACTCTCCTAGGGCAGCAGTGGCGGGAGGCAGCAAGAGGCAGGGACCACTGTGACCAGTGACATGGCTGCTTGGGAGACCCAGGTGGGCAAGGGACATGGGGGCTGCCCCGTCCCCCATGACTTGAGTCTGTCTGGTGCCATCTGAAAAGCTGCTGCCGCAGCTCTGAAGTTTAGCTGATGGGAAATTATTTTAATTACCTTAAGAGGAAATGACTGCTTTGCCGACCTGGGATGCAGCTGCCTGCCCGCCCTGGAGCAGCCGTGTGGGGCTGGGGTCCAGCCCTGCTTCACAGCCTGGCGTGGGGGAACTTGCTCTCACATTGTCTGGGGTGGAGCTGATGTTGTTTTTCCCAGCCAAGGCGAGCTTGGTGTGGCTGATGGGCCCTTCCTTCCCTTTTCTGTCAGGGCCCTGAAAAGAGAGAGTTGTTTGTTTTTTTTCCTCTCTTTGAGCTCTGCTGCTCTTTTCCAGCTTTTCTTTTGCATGAGGATTGTCTGAGTGTGGCCGTGCGGGCGTGCTCATGGCTCAGTGGATGGATAGCAATGCCCAGCTCTCAGCCAGGGTGATGGAAATGTTCTTTTTGGTTCTGTTCAGGGAGAGCCTTTTTCTGACTGCTGCTATCTGTTTTTGCTTTCATTTTCACCAAACTAAATGTCAGAGGTTGATGCCTGGCTTAAAGCATACAGGTGGATTTTGCTTGTTTTCCCAGTGAAGCTCTCTGGAGGGTGATTCAGATGGCTGGATCACTCTTCAGGCCTGTCCAAGAGACTAGTTTACCTCCTTCCTATTTCCTTCTCCCACTGCCTTCCTGAAGAGTAGGGTTCCCCCAGTCTGTCCTGCCTGAGTCCCCCAGGGCTGCCCTTTGTGGCAGCAGCCCTGTTTTGTATCCCTGTTCCCACCTTCTTGGATGGAGTGTGGTGTCATCCCGTTTGCAGCCCCTGTAGGGATGCACGAGTACACTTCTGGCCCTGCGAGGCATTTCTTCCTGAGTTTTCCCAACATTTCCAGTATTGGGAAAGTGTTCCTTGGGGCCTCCCTACATCACTCCCTTTGGTCTAGGGAGGCTAGAGCAGTCTCTAGATTTATTATAACATCAGGCTGAGTGGATTTTGGGCTGCTTGTGTGAGTGTCCTCTCATTTTGTCTCAGCAGGATGAGCACCACGAGGGCAGTGTGGTGGCAGCCTCAGATGGCAGGAGGTTTAGGTGTTGTGGCCGGCATGGCCATTGGGAAGTCGGGATGGGGAAATCATTGGCACTGTGGGACAGGCTCTTAGGGCTCCAGCACTGAGCTGCCTCTGCTTTTTGCAAGCCTCACTTTGTGCTTGGTGTGAGAAGCTGCTTCCAGTTTATGATGGCCCCTGGCTTTTCCTGTGCACCTTCCCTGTGAGCCGAAATGCTTCTGAGGGTCAGAGGTGAGGGGCAGGAGTGGATTGGCTTTTTCTTTTGGTGTATCTTTCTCTTACCCTGCCACTGCCAGCTAAAGCCTCCTTTCACAAAACTCTGAAATGTTTTGATGTGATGCTGTGCTTTTGTGTTCTTTTGCAAGCTTCCTGCAGTTGCTTATTTATGTTTTTGAGATTTTCTTTTGCTAAAAATACGCAGTGGAGGCTCATGAAGCTCTGTTGAAGGTTTGTGATGCTGAACCCAACAGGATTTGCCTGGAGGTGCTGAGCTGCATGGGTGACCAGAGTTGTGAGTCCACGCAGCACTGTCACGCCTGTCTGTTCTTAGCTTGAACAGAATCAGAAAAGATTCAGATGCAGTGAATCGAGCTGGGAAGTTTACCTAGTAAACATAGATAGGGACACCATTTTGACAGGTGGGACAGCACTTGCAGCAGACTTTGCATGTTTTCCTGGCATTGCAGATTACATCCTGAGTCAGCATCCCTGGGAAACAACAGCCCTAGGGCTGCCTGCTATCCAGGTAGTCAGATTTCAGTGAAAATGATTTAAAATTAGTAGTTGGAACTGTGATTCTATTAACCAGTTGGAAAGCCTGTGCATTTGTGGATTTGGCTTTAGCCTTGTCCTGCTTGGGAAGTGAAATGGAAGTGTCAGTTTGTAGTGGGTGGTATGTTGCTGCTGCTTTGTGTCAGCCACATGGCTTTACGAAGTGGAGTTTGTTTTAGTCATTCTGTATTTCAAAACAGCCTATTCAGCTTTTTTCCTGGTTTTGTATTTGGTGAATGTATTAACTTGAGTGATTTGTATCCAGCCTGTCTCAGAGGCGCCTGCCTTGCCACACATGGATGGCACTGGTGCCTGGGGACTTCTCACGGACCTAGGTGTTGGCTGCATCCCTTAGGGCAGGATTTGTGAGAAGGTGTGCTGCCCTTAAAACTGATTCATTAAGCGGGATGTTGAAGCAGTAGAGATCGTTTCTCACCAATGCCTTTCAAGACTATGAAACTGTTAAATCTCTGCCTCCTGCAGCTGTTTTTTACAATGAATATGCTTTCTGCTCCCATCTTTTCCTTGCCAATGTTCCAGTCTCTGTAAGGCAAGCAAGAGTGAGTGCTGGCAGGATGAGTGGTCTATGTTTCGCCTTGGGGGGCTGCTGGATGCCAGCCAGCAAAATGCTGTTTGCAGTTCCAAATGCTTGTGGCTGTCCTTGCCCAGCTGGAGCTCACAAGTCACCAGTGGGAGATTTCCTCTGTAAGTTCACCTAAATGGCAGACTTTCATTTCCTCCTGCCTTACTCTGAGTGGGTCCGAGACATTGAAAGAACCTTTGTTTGTTAAACCAGAAAGCATTCTCCAGTCTGATGGGGCTCACAGTCGCTTCTTGGGAGCAGCAACTGGGAGAAGAGTCCGGTAACTGGGAGCACAGAGCCCAGCTTGTCCCAACAGGAACAGGCTTGTTTGATGGGACAGCAGCCACACCCAGTGCCTGGCAGTGGACTAGGCTGGCAGGGCCCTGTGAGGGGATGTGCAGCTTCTGCCCCTCTGCTTCCTGCAGCATCCCAGCGGGTCCTGCTCCTGGCAACCAGGGGCAAGAAGGATGAGAAAATAAAGTTCCTGGGCACAGATGCCCAACAAAATCCCATTTGCTGGCTGTGACGAGTTAGGTGAACCATGCCCAGTGCAATGCCCTCTGCTGTTTTAAAATCACAAAAGTGTAGCATTAGCCCTAGCATCCTAGCTCTGAGTGCTAGTCTCCTAATGGAGGTGACACTCATGGGCACAGGGACAGCTGGGGAAGTGGGTTGGGGCCGGAGGCTGTTTTGGAAAACTGCTCCTCACCATGGTGTGGAAGCAGCCCCCAAATTCAGTGGAAGCACAAAATGTACTGTCTCCCCTCCTGCCACCTCTGGCCCCATTGATATGATGCCTGTCCCACAGGCACGGGAATGGCTGTGCCTGGCCCCTGATCCTGGCACCACTGAGCCCCAGTCCCAGTCATTCCACTGCGTGTTCCTTCCTGCCCCAGTTCCTCCAATTTTTGCCTCTTCCTCCTGCTGCAGAGCACTTTCTGAGCTCTCCCTGCAAGCCACATTTAGTCTTCAGATCCGAGAGGCTTCAGCCCTGGCACTGCAGCTGCAGAGCAGCATCCACAGGGCCCAGCTTGTACCACGGGGCAGAGAGGGTGCAGAACTGGGCACAGGTGTCAGCTGGGAATTGCCAGGAGTGTGGGCAGACTGATCCCAGTGCCCCTGGAGTCTGAGAAATCACTGCCTTCTCCTCGTGTGAGAGGGAAACTTGCCTGTTCAACCAGTGCCAAATGCAGAGATCAGGAGATCCCTTTGCATCCTGCCACTGCGTAGGTGCTATGCAGCAAAGCTTCCCTGCCGCCCCTGGAGGTGCACCGAGCACCTGTGCCAGCTTGGCCAGTCTCCTCCTTGTCCTCTCCAGCGTGAGTGAGCACCGGTTAGTGAAGCAGCACAACCAAGTTGCTTCTTCTAAATAACTAGGGAACGAGCCATGAGTCTGGAGAACCATTTCTGCTTTCTTTTAGTAGTCACATGTTTTGGAATGCACAAGGTTGATTGTGATGACCGGCGCCTTTTTGAGCTCCATAAGTCACTTGTGCTCCTTGCCAAGGGGCTCCCCCCGGGCAGTGTGCCCCACCTTGGGCGCCTGGGGGTCTCTGCAGCAAATGTGAGGCAGTAGCACTGGCGAGGCAGGACACTCAAACACACCCAAATGGAGGAGCAGGGGAGGGCACAGCAGCCAAATCCTTAAGGGGTGATCCTCAGGCTGGTATTTATGGCTGAGGCTTTATGCCTTATGCAGGGGGCCCTCAGCATAAGAGCTTGTGCCAAGTGCAGTTTGTTGACTGGCTGGTGCTGGAAGCAGGACGTGGCAGCAGGAGAGGCCTTTCCTTGGGCTTCCTTGGTGAGTCATGCCATTGGTGCTGGAGCAGCTGGAAGCAAATAGAATGGCCAGCCTGGCTGTTCTGAAAGGGTTTCTCTGGTGCCACCTGGACTTTTCGCTTTTAACCTGGTTTTGACACATCGTTTCAATGGTTTCAAAAGTTGCCGCTTTTGAAACCATCTACAGGAATTGCCAACATGTATGCAAATCTGGATATGGGGATTTTTTATCATTTCTATTACAGCACTTCTAATAAATAAGTGGCATTTCTACAGAACACCAAAAATATCTCTAAGAAAAAAAAAAAAGCAGGAAGGGGATTTTATTCACTTTGCATGTGACTATCCATAGGTGATTTTGTCAGTAGGAGAGCAGAACTATTTTTGAAGCGCTTGCCTCTTGGGCTGCCTGAGGTAGGTGGGAGGCCAGGGAGCAGCACTTCAGGCTGGTTTTGTGGTGCATGTGCCAGTGGGAACACAGCTCTTGGTTGGCCACACAGACTGTAGGACATTCTCAGTGTCAGTGACTGGGTTCTGATACCAAGAGCACACATTGTTTGTGGGTTTGCTCTGACTGGGTGGTGTGAGGTTGCTTTGGGTATGGACGGTTCAAGCTTCAATACCTCCAAGCACTGATGGGATTGTGTTTGGACCAAAAGCTCTGTTTCTTAGAAACTAAACCCAACCAAAACCCTAATGTGTGTAAAGGATGTATGCTCAGAGAAATAGATTGTGTGTGTTAATTTGGTTTGTGCTATGACTCTCTTCCAGTTGGTGCACTGCGTGTGGAGTTCTCCCAGCCTGTAAACCTGGAAGAAGTGGCAAGGATAAACCCACAGGTCAGAGCAGGAGGTCGTTTTGCTCCCAAGGACTGTGTAGCACTTCAGAAGGTAGCAATAATCATACCGTTCAGGAACCGAGAGGAGCACCTCAAGTACTGGCTCTATTACCTGCACCCAATTCTCCAGAGGCAGCAACTAGATTATGGAGTATATGTTATCAACCAGGTAAGATGCTGGAGACAAGCTTCCACACAGCTGTCACAACAGTGCCTGTGCCCCTTGAAATAGAGGAATGGCTGCTTTTCTTTGAAAAGCAGTAGGCTGGCAGGCAGGAATAAGGTTGCTTAAAAAAAGAAAAACAAAAGGAAGAAAAATTTTGCTTCAATGCCTTTGGTGGAAAACTTGAGATCCCTGCTTCTGCTCAGGTGCAATTCACTCCTAAGAGTTTCTGATTAAAGAAACCACTTGGTGAGGAGGAAAGAATTCCTAATAACATAACCCAATTAATTATCTCTTTCCATATGTTCTTTTTTCCCAACTGCTGCAGGAATGGCATGCAGAGATTTTTAAGCTGACAAGTTGGTATTAATGCCTAGTTTGGTAGTAGATGTGCCGTAAGTGTGTAGGACTTTATCGGACACCTTCTGTTCATGTTAGTGCACAAAGTCAGAATGGAGAAAACAAAGCTGTGGCAGTGGGGCAGGTAAGTGGCTGTCTTCAGGGGAATAGAAAAGAAACAGGCAATCATGGAGAGGTTCTTGGAGTTTTTGGTTTTGGGGCTTTTTCTTCTTGCTATCTGGTGGCCTTCAATCTGCCTTTTAAAAAAAGAAAGACATAAAAATGCACATTTCACTCACAACAAGCTGTCTTAATTTATAGCATAATGGTGTTTAGATAAGTGAGTGTTGTTCACCCTTGGAAAGGCTTAAAATGTGCAGGTGTCTGTACAGGCTGCAGGGTGAAGGGGCAGATGCAATTCTGAGAGCCTCAGCAGAGACCACCTTCTGGACAATTCCACTGCAGTTTCTCTCTTGGATATGTATTTTTATCCTGTTTTCTCAGCTCAGTAAGAACTGAGATGAAATAACATGCTTCTTTAAGTGTTAACTCCTTAAATTTCTGCTTGGATCAGCTGGTGTGTTTGGGCATATCAAACACCATGAATATTTAAATGGTCACCCAGGCAATGAATTTCATCACAGACTTGAAAGTAGGGGGAGACTTATCCCAAGAGAGAAAACTGATACTCCATTACTACAATTTCTCTTGCTTTGCTCATTTCCAGGGTGCCAGAGATCAGGACAAAGGGATTTCTGGGGAATTAGCAGTAGTTCTGGAGCACAACAGCCAAGATGGTTTGGTGTCTGCGTCTGACTGCTTGTGACCTGGCAGCCACGCTGCTGAGGACACATGGCATCTCTGCAGCATGCAGACAGGCGTGCTGTGCCCTAGAATTGAGCCCTGTAAGGAAACCCATGCTGTGGAAAGCGAGGAGAGCTGGTGCTGCTGTGGTGCAGCAGCCCAGGGCCAGCGGCAGCCTCTGTGCTTCAGGCTGCGTTTCCTTGCCCCTGTGAGTTGCTGGTGCCGCGGGGCTAGCTGAGCACAGAGCTGCTGGCCAGGGGTGCAGGTGGTGCCTCCCTGCTCCGAGCATGGGAGCAGGAGGGTGGTGTGGCACCCAGCACGGCCCTGCGCTGGGGCTGCTGCTTTCCCAGGCAGGTGCAGTCAGCGCCAGCTGTGAGAGCTGCCTGCACGTGCTCCGGGCATCGCTGGTGAGAGAGCAACCACCCCATTGTGAGCAGCTGGCGTGGTGCTCCAGCGTGAGGAAAGCAGGGCTGGTGCCCCTGAGGGCAGGCAGTGTCTGAAGCCTGCTTGGAGTCCCTGCTGCTGCAGTGATGGTGCATGCTGGCTTGCATTGCCCTGTGTTGCTGGCTACTCCTCTTCTGTGGTCCTGTTCTCCAGCACTAGGGCTGTGTCCTTTACAGTTAACTCTCACAGAAGTTTCTGAAGCAAATGCTTTTTCTTGGGTGGGCATAGTTTGAGTGAGAGTGAAATGCAGTACACAGGGTATATATGCTCTGGCCACATCCAGTAGATGTAGGTTAGCAAGTAAGACTACTTGATTTGTAAAATAAACATTCTCCTTCTGCATGCCTCTAATAAGCTGTGTCTAGCAGTGGAGTGGTCAGTGGTAGTAAAACCACTGGATGCATCTCCCAAGGGTGAGTGGGAACACTGCGTAGAGAGAGATACAGAAAATTTATTAATTCTTCCAGAAGTACAGTAGGAAAACAGTCTTATTTCTCTGCTGTCTTGACAATTGCTTTTCTCTTTTTCTTGTCTGTCCTTCCCTTTGCATCTGCCCTCTTTTTTTTTTTTTATTTTATTTTTCCTTCTAGTGGGGAAATATTACCTTTACTTGTTAATCCTGTCTATATCAAAGCAATCACTGAAGCAAGGAGAATTACTGTGTGATCTGGTTCTTACACGCTGCCTACATGCTCTTCTGTGCTCCGCATCTCATAGAAAGAAAGAGGAGCGCTGAGCCCTGCTACTGCTGCACTGGTAATGTCAAACTTCTTCCTTTCAGCGCAATGTGTTTCTGTCACGAGTCCATTGTGTCTCCTCCGTGCTGTTCTTGCGTGCCTGAATGCCTCTGAGCAGGACTTGGCTGAAGTCAGGGGGATGATGTTTGTAAAATGTCCAGTATGTAACGGGAGCCAGTGGAAAATAACGTATTGTGTTTCACCTTGCACACTCCACCCCTAGAAAACCCAAACCCTGTGTGTTGGAGGATTTTTCAGGTAAATCTGAGAAGAGGACACATGACTGGGCACGCTCTGCCCAGGGCCCATCAATGCCCCACAAGTGACAAATTTGCAGTGTCTCCCTCAGCCTTGCTTACTCCCACCCTTATCCATGTGTCCTCCCACACCTGCAGCCACTGCCAGGCAAATGCTCAGCTCTAGAAATTAATCTTCTCCCTGCAATTCAGCCCATGCAAATGCCCATGCAGCCAGACTAAAGTTTGAGAAAGGGAAGACTTAGCCAATTCCCTGGAAACTGGGCAGTTGTTCAACCATTTTCCACTGGCCCCTGATGCCATTTGTAGTGTCTTGGTAGCAGTTCTCCAGAGAGAAGTGTGTGTGTGTGTGTGTGTGTGTGTGTGTGTGTGTGTGTGTGTGTGAAGTGGTTGGGGCATCACTCTTACCCGTGTTACTTTGCAGGGGGTATCAGGTTTGTGGGCAAAGGAGGGAATTGTGCTCAGCTGCTGCTTACCCTTGCAGTGGCAGGGGAGGCAGGTTTCCACTGTGGCTGCTCCCTCCCACTGCCCAGTGTAATTGTGCTGAGGCCTCAAAACACCCTGTGACAGAGAAACAGCAAAGTATCTCCTGATATCTCTCTATGGCTCTGGAAATTTGTTTCTGCCTGGTCAAGTCCACTGGAGGAAGGACTTCCCCATGGATATGGCAAGTGTGGTTCAGGCTATCTCAGTGTGTTAGCTAGCAAGCTCCCACTGCAGGTGATGGTTCTCCTCGTTGGCCAGAAACATACAACACACATCCTCACCATTACCTCCATGAGATCTGATGAGCTGAGGATTCAGATGGGAGAGGTGCAGCCACATTTCATCTGTGCTGTCTGCAGGAGGAATCACAAAGCTGCCTCCTGCATAGATGTGGGAGGCAGAGCAAAGTCAGGACATGTGGCTTCTTGCTGGTTTGCAACTTCTTTAGTTTGAGTAACGATTCCAAAAACCCCAAATTTTTTCTGTTTAGCACTGAAAAAAAAGGACCCCTGCCTCCTTTGGCAGGTCTGGGTGAACAAGCCAGGTTCAGCTGAGGTAAGGGATGGGAAGTAAAAGAGCCTGGATGTTCTTCTGCTCAGGCTGATCATTCACCTCCAGGTGCAAGCAGGAGTCAGTGTTAGACCTTGCAGGACTGAGGCAGCAATTTGTTCTGGGAGTGACAGAGAGAGTTAATTCAGGAGCCAGAAGCAGGTGCTGGGCACCAGCACTGAACTCAGACATGGGTTAAATTTCAGGACAAGAGAACATTGGGACAAAATTGTCAGGAGAATAAAATAGCAAAAATGTGCTTGGATTACATATTTTCTGTCTGAAAGCCTAGGAGAGCATGGAGACTATGTCTAGAGCTTGACTGCATTGTCTAACTAGCAGTCCTCTGTGTGCTGCCTCGCTCTTCAGGATAATGCTCCTCTGTCCAAGCAAGTCCCACTCATCCATTTCTTTGTGACAAGTAGCAGCATTCATGGGATGACAAGCCACTAGGCAGAGGTGAGGGATGGAGGTTTTTTCAGCAGTGCTTTACCTGCTTTCTCAAGGCTCACCGGCAGGTACTGTGCTCTGTGCTGACCTGGAAGGAAGTTTTCACAGCTGTGGTTTGTTGTTTGGTTGTTTTTCCAAAATGTCACAGATCAGTCAAAGATTGCAGCGTGCATGTGAGTTTTGAGAGATATTTGAATCTCAGATACTGCAAGCACGCCAGTGCTTCCACATTGCCTTAGGTAAAGAAACAGAGCTTCTGCAAAAAGCAAAACCTCTTGTCTTTTTTTTATTCCAATATACTTTGTTAAATCCCCACGTACCTTCTGGGACAGAAAAGCAACCTCCTGCCTCAAAGCAGTCACAGTTGGTAACAGCCTTGCAAAGTTTGCTGCATGAGCTACATGCTCACTGTAAAGTTGGTAAAAAATGGCTTGGAGAGAGTTCTTTGTTTTCTTGTATAGGCTGTGATTCCCTTCTTCCTAGTCTTTTGGATGCCAGACTGTGAAGCTGCATTTGGGGCCATTTGGGAGGAGAGTGGCAATGCCCACATGAAGTGTTTGCCCTGTGTCCTGTCCCTCTCCGTGCAGTGTGGGCTCCAGTGTGAGCTCTGCCAGGCTCCCGTGGGTGGGGTGACAGGAAGGGTCCCGCCTGCTCTTGGTACAAAACTCTCTGTGCTTTGAGATTTTTTGGGGAGACATTTAAAAACACTGCTCCTTATAGCGCTATTATCCCCATGTGTCGTCCAGAGGAGTTAGAGGCTGCCTGAAGGCACTGGTTAATTACAGCTAAGCCTCTGCTGGTAACAAAATTGGTGCCCTTTGCCTTGAATTTCATTAGGAAAAGAGCAGCCAAAGGGTATGAAATGAGGCCCCAGCAGTTGTTTGAGGTGTGAGCACATTGCAATTTGCACCAGCACCAGGTCGAATCCCCCTCAGAACCTTGGGGCCAAGTCTGGGTTTGGTGTCGTGGGCCCTGAGGAGTGCTGGGCAGCTAGGGCTGGCAGCAGCCTTTGCTGGGGAAAGAAAATCCTCCAGTCTCATGACCTCAGCTGCTTCCTCTCCCCAGCCTCTTTGTTCCACTTGCCTTCATTTTCTGTTCTTGAGTTTTCACTGCTCTTGCTTTATGCATGATGATGATCGTCCACCCACCACCTTATTGTTGTGTGAACCCTTTTGTTTTGGGTGAGGATGCTGAGAATTTGCTCAGATCCTCTTCCATGAAAGCTTACTCCTCCCTGTGAAGTCATTTATGCCCAAGGCAGGTGAGTAATGCTTTTGAAAACTGGTTTGATACTTGTATTTTAAAACCTTCATTTGGAATATACTTGGGGCTGTTTCAAGAACCTGCATTGGGTCTTCAGCAGCAAATCTGTTAATTAGTCTGGATTAAATGGTTACCAAAATGATTGCTTATTAACCAGATAAAGCTGTTACAACGAGTGTGGTGTTTCAAGCTGCTGCTCCTTGGGCACAGTATTTTATCCATCCTTGGTTTGCATCCCATGTTGGGTGTGGGTAGTGCAGGGTAGGGGGACAGCTTGCACAGTGTGGGAGTCCCTTGTCTTAGCACTGCTCAGAGAGTGTGGAGGAGTAAAAGTGGAATGGATTTCGCAGTCTTGGTTTCAAGGCTGGCAAAATCCTTCAGTCTCTTTGAGTGATGTCCTATGAGTTTCTTTCTACCTGCTCTGTTGCCTTGTACAGGGTTGGGGTTTGAAGCTGCTGCAGAGTGGGGTCTTCAGCTGGAAATCCTTACTCTCAAACCATCAGTATTATTGGGTTTTTGGTACGATATTTTAGCTAAAAAGCTAAAGTACTCAGCAATTTGTGAGCCTGTACTTGTGCTCAAATCCACATGTGCTTTTGAAATGTTTTTGCCTGAAAAGGTCAGAGAGGTTCTCCTCAGGTGCTTCATTACCTGGGGAGGAAAGTAGAGATTTTCCTGCCCTGTTTTTTGCCAGTCCCTTCATTAGCTGTGCTTGCCCTGGGATAAATATGCCCTGCTGTAGTGTCAACTCTTTTCATGATGGTTCTTCCCATCATGGCGAGAACCTTCCTGATTGCATTTTCCCCCATCTGTCAAGGCCCCCAGGGGAGATGAACAGGGGTGAAGAGCACCCAAGAAGGGGATGTGCAGTGGCAGCATCCTCCTCTCCAGCTGCAACCCTTTTGGGAAGCAGCTCGTGCTGGCCTGCCATGCAGTAACCAAGGCTGTGTCACAGCCATGTGCCAAACCTGCTGCCCAGGGCCCAGGGAGCAGCCTGCTCCTCTGCCTTCATGGCTGCTCAGGGCTTGGCAGAGGGTCAGAGGTGAGCAGCAAAGCATCTGACCTTGGCTCCTGGTGCCATCTCGTGCTTTGCAAATCAGGTCTGGGGTGTTGCTCAGCAGTGGCTGTGCCACAGTCTCACAGCCATGTTGTGGCAGAGCTTAGGAGGAGGGTGCTGAAATTCTGGCCACAGCAGGGTTTTGGTCCATGGTCCTTGTCATGGCTGTAAGTTAAAGCACTGCCCATGTTTCTCTCTGCAGCAAGAGTCCCTTCTTCCAGAGGAGCTCTCCTCTTTTTGCTTTTCTCTGCTGCTCCAGGAAGCCCCACCTGCTTGCCCTGTATTTAAGGACTGAATTTTCTTATGAAAATTCAATCCTTAAATGCCTGTGCATGGAGTGGGACATAGGGACTGCTTACCATTGGATCAAACCTGCCCTCTTGGGGGCTCCCACCAAGAGATGGGAGCTGAGCTGGGTCCAGCTCTTCCTCAGCCATTTTTCCTGCCCCCATGGTTTGCAGGTGACCCAAGTGTCACTGTTCCACAGGCAGCATTTGGGGTCTGCTGCAAACATGCCATGGGTGCTGCAAGAGCAGTGCTTGGGCTCAAGCTCAGTCTGTCATCAGGGCGTGTCAGCCCTCTGCAGCAACATTGGCATCTGGCAACAGGTAAGAAACTGCTGATGTCAACTGTCAAATTTAAGTCACTTAATTGTTTTTATTTGTTTTTAAATTAGGATGGAGAAGAAGAATTTAACCGCGCTAAACTGCTGAATATTGGATTTGCAGAGGCCTTGAAGGAGTATGACTATGATTGCTTTGTGTTTAGTGATGTAGACCTCATCCCAATGGATGACAGGAACACCTACAAATGTTACAGCCAGCCACGACACCTCTCCGTATCCATGGATAAATTTGGATTTCGGTGAGATGCCTTTTGGAGCAGCATCTGTTTCCTAATAGCACTGCCAGCCTAGCAGGGCAGGCGCAGTGTTACACATCCCCACCCACCACTGAAAGCATGGGAAAGCATCTCTCCCAAAAGCCTGTCTTAACCTGCAGGGCCCTGCAGGGAGCGGGTGGCTGCAGGGGAGCAAGGCGGAGAAATGCAGCTGAGCACTTTATTAAAATTCACAGCTTCTGGAAGGTGAAACAAAGGGTGAGGAAGAGCTAAGCAGCCTTCGTTTTGCAGATGCCCACATATCCCTTCTTGTGTTTCAGTCTAGGAGCTGGAAGACAGCTAGTGTTTCCACCCAGTCTGAAAAGTGAGACACTCTCACACACTGAGAATTATGTGCAGCTTTAAAAAGACTACATCAGACACTATTTTAAGAGCAAGACAAAAATTTTTTGGCTGTTTGGTTTTATGCCACTGAGAGACCTGCCCTGGTACATGAGAGCAGCACAGAGTGAAACTTCTTGCAGCATATATTTGGGTTTAGCAAGCTGTTCTAAACAAAAATGTGTCTTGCTTTTCCTTTCAGTTTTGGTTGTTTGGTTTTTTCCCCCCTGTCCCAAATCCTCGAGGAGGAGTTTAAAAGCTCATCTATAAAGTGAAGACTGGTCATGACCCTGCGGTGGCCAGTAGTGTGAGAGCTATGGCAGTGGTGGTGTTGGCAGGGTCTGTGCATGTCTCCACTCCAGACCCAAGCCCTGCTCCAAGCCGGACTGCCACTGGCACTGCAGCAGCTGCAGCTCTTTCTTGCACGGAGGTGAAGCTTAAAACAGAAATGCATGGCCCTGGGGATTTCTCTGCTTGTTAAAGCAAAGACAAGGCTGTACTACGTCCTGGTGACCCCTGTGTGGACCCTCTCCTTAAGCTCTGGGTCTGAATTTCATCTGTCCCCAGTCTCCTGGTGAATTGTCCCGTTTCAGGTGTGAGCTGGTTGGCTTTCTGTGTGCAAGGTCACACTGCCAGCTCTGTTTTGGGCTGCAAGCTTCCTTTTGGGGCACTGAGGGGTGTGAAGGTGAGCAGTAGAACTGCACAAGGAGAAGGCTCTGTGGCATATCCAGTGTCTGTCTGAGCTCTTGCCACTCCTGTGGCATTCATGTCACCTTCAGTGAGGTGATATGCATTTCAGCCTGTCCTTTGAGGACAGTGTACTGCTTGGTAAAAGGCTGCAGCTACTTCCAGTTGCAAAATACCTCTCAGGTATATTTGGGACTGAGCCCACCAGTTCCCTCTCCCTCAGCTGAGTCCAGAGTACCACAACACATGGCTGCTTCCTGTGGCAAGAAGGTGCCTTGCAGTGGGTGTGGGCTAGGTGAAGGGCAGCAGCAAGCCCTTTTCAGGCAGGCAGGCTGCCCCTTGGCTAACACCTCTTCTCCTCTAATGTGCTCTTTTCTCTGCTTCCAGGTTGCCTTACAATCAGTATTTTGGAGGCGTGTCTGCCCTAAGCAAAGAGCAGTTCACAAAGATCAATGGATTCCCAAACAATTACTGGGGCTGGGGTGGTGAAGATGATGACATTTATAACAGGTAAATAATTTTTCCTCCTTGGTACCCTGGGGTGTGTTCAGGGTGGGGATGAGCACAGCCCTGCTGGTCTCACCTGGGTGTGGGAGGACATGGGGTGTCTGCAGGCAGGAGGTGAAGGTGATGTGTGGGGCAACCTACTGGCTCAGTGAGAGCACGTTCCTGCTGGGTGCTGGCACCCCATTTCTCAGCTCCCAAGGTGCAGCAGGGAGGGGCTCTAGTTGGAAAAGTCACACCCCTCCCCCTGCCATTGTTCATTCTCCCTCTGCCCTCACCAACAGCATCCACACCAGTACAGACCACCACACTGGCTGGGGCAGTGTGCTTCTGGTCGCCCAGTACTGGCTCAAATAAGCAAATTCAGGACATGCAGCTGAAGGTGGATGAGACTTTGATCAACCTTGCCCAATGCAACCCAAGATTTGTTTGGGTCTGCAGCCTTGTAGCAGATCCCTTTGTTCCCAGGAGAGTGCCACTTGTCAGGCTGTCTGTATAATGCTGTGAGCCATGTGAGCTTGACTGGAAGGAGGCTGAGAAGGCTCAGAAGTGCAGGAGAGGATGAAGGTGTTCTCACAGGGCAGGCTGAGAAGACCAGGGCAAAGGATGAACGTGCTACCTTTCAGCTTCACATATCCACAGCATTCACTGAGAGAAATCATCATGACAGCCTTGTATTTGGAGGCCTTCTTCATGTTTCTCAGTATCAAAACCACTCTGTGATCTTTTCTCTGGGGTTTCTGAAGTCTTCTAGGCTTCAGAAAAGGTGTTTAAAAAAAAATTGTACCTTCCTGAGGTTTTGCACTTCTGTTTAAAAAAGGAAGAAAGGGACAGCTTTCCAGTAGGGCATTCATATCAAGGTGGCAGTCCTTTCTTTTGGGGCACTCAGGTTTTAAGGAACAGAAGATGCTGCAAAGAAGTGAAAAGAGAGAGGCAAACAAGAAATCAAGTATTTTTCATCACTGATATCTATGAGAAAACTCAGCTTTGTAGACAGCATGCAAACAAAGACAGGCTGCCCCTCACCCAGTAGGTCCCAGCTGGTGCCACTGTGACTCTGACCATGTGTCTCCTTTATGCTGTGTCACCACCATTCACTTTGGTTTCCCCCAACACTGCAGCTTTCTCAAGAAATGAGTGCTCCTCTGGCTCCCATCCAGATGGGTTAAAAAACTAGGTGACTCCCACTCAAATTCGAGTCTACAGCCTGTACCAGGGTTAATGTGGGTGTTGGGTGTTGTTTGGAGGAGATGGAGGTGTAAGAGAGGGTGTGGTGAGCTATCTTGGTTTGGCAGGGGGAGGTCTCTACTCTGTGTGGTAGATAGTGTCTGTGTGGAGAAGGACTGGCTTTCCTTCCTTGTGTCAGCAAGCTTGGGAGTGCGTTAGTAACATCCCCCTCAAAAGACACCAAAAAACAGTAGGTAAACCAGTGGTTGTTTGTGGAAGGTGTGGCAGAGCATCTCACATCCTTTGGGTGTTTAATGTACTCGCTTTCTGCAGGCTGGTGTTTAAAGGCATGGGGATATCCCGTCCGGATGCGGTCATCGGGAAGTGCAGAATGATCCGGCATTCCCGGGACAGGAAGAACGAACCCAACCCCGAGAGGTGTGTCTCACCCTTCCCCACAGCAGGTTTAGGGGTGCCTCCTGCCCTTGCTGCTCCAGCTGCTTGCCCTTCCCTTTGCCGGGCACAAAGGTCCAGTGTGGAAAGGCTGCAGCCATCTCCTTGCTGACTGAGCTCTCTGCTCCTGCTCTGTGAGCCGCCACCTTCCCCTTCCTAGTTTATTATCTGTTTTTACACCTTTTCCCCAACATTGCACTGTTGCACAAAGGCCTCTCCTGTTTTTTTATTTCTTAAATGCAGAAAATTAGATTCTGAGGAATTGTTTCCAGCTTGTCTTTGGGGTATAAACCTCTCCTCTAGTGCAGAGCTGGAAAAGGACCTGTGTGATTTAAAAACTTGGCTGCTTCTTCCTAGCTAAAATTTGACCCCATAGGAATGCATTGCTCAGGCTGGCCAAATGTGGGAGTTTATGGCACTGATACTCAGGTTTTTCTTGAAACACCTGCGATGCTGCCTGAGAGGCATGCAAAGATCAGATTGTTTAAACATTTTTCCTTTCTTTCCTTGTTGTCTCCATCCCCTCCCCCACTTTTTTTTCTTCCCCTCCTGCAGGTTTGACCGAATTGCTCACACACGGGAGACAATGAATTCTGATGGCTTAAATACACTATCCTACAAGGTGTTAAGAACTGACAAGTACCCTCTGTACACAAAGATCACAGTGGATATTGGCTCCCCCAATAGCTAACATCAGAGACACAACAGAGACTTGCCCATATTGCCCAGGATATCTGGCCTCACTGATGCATTATATGTGCTGGTTTTAAAAGAGTTGCAGCGAACCAAAAAAAAAAAAAAAGGCCTCTTTTGGCATGCCAAAGTGTCTCCAAATTGGTTGGACAAGTGATTTTTAATTTTTTTTTTTAATTTCAAACTTGACTTTACACAACTTTCTAGCTCTCCGTTGTTTTGTAAGTCCAGAAGCTGTACATACGAGTTGTAAATAGTTACTTTGCCATAGAATGTTGAATCTGATGTCGAATTAATTGCTGGACTCAAAATTTTCTGATTATGACTGTGATATATCAACAGTTACTGACCATGATATTTGGTATTTTGAATGAGGTGTGTGCAGGCATTCTTTTTAATTCATTCCTGGTTTTACTTTATGAAGGACTGTAAAATGCTGCTAAAATTGTCCAAGTTTACGCTTTGCATTAGATTTTTTTTAAATGGAGACAGCAAAATACAACTTTTTTCTCAGAGTGACCAAAACAAACATCTCCTCTATGTGCAGAGCAGGTGTTGAACAATCAAGTCTGGATTCAGTGAATGTCATTATTTCTTTTAGTCTCAAAGGAGGCTTTGAGTGAGTTGACACAGTTTGCCAGAATTTGTGGGTAAGCTCCCTGCACAGGGTGGGAAGCTATACAGATGACCTCTCTAAAATCTGCTGGCTTCAGATAACCTTACTTCTGGATATGATAAAGATTATTTGCTTCAGCACAACACCACCTGGGATTTTTTTGGTGGGTGGAGAAGTTCAGAGTGGTGTTTGTGGTGCTGATTCGTCTTTTGGGGTTTTTTTTTCCATGAAATAAAGATTAATTTCATTGCACAAATAAATTATGGCCTTAATATTTGCTAACACTTGTTAGTAGCGGTGGGAAGTTACCACGCTATTTAAACATTGTCTGAAGCTTCCGAAAACCAAAATTTTCTCTTGCAAGGTTGTGCATAAAACTTGAAATCTTTTATTACTTTTGTTGTTGTAACATTTTAATGACTTTTAAAAGCAATTTGTGTATCATAAGCAGTATATTTAATACCAGATTAAAGTAGGGTGCAGCGTAATAGGATGTGATTCAAAGCCTCCTTTATCTTTAGACTAGTAGGCTTTTCATGTGCGTCATTATGTATAAGCCACGTATTTTGTTTGCTCTCTGTATTTGTCTATTAAATCTCCTGCGGTGCTGAGATATTCACAGCAGGGCCGACATCCAAATGATTTTTCTTTGCCTAAAGCCTGTTTGCAATGTGTGTCCTCCCTTCTGGTTGTCTCAGGCTTGAGGGGCGTGCACATTCTGCAGTACCATTTTCTCTCAGTGCACCAGGGCACCACCTGTACAGACCCTGCTTCTCCTTCCCTGGACCGTGTGTGAAAGCCTCGAGCGCTGACACCCAGGGAGCTGGTTTAAGTGATTTAAAGCTCTTGCCAGAACTCAGAACTGAATTCCTTCTGGTGAGCACTTTGCCACCAACTCTAACCACTGCAATTTGCACTTCCTTGGCCTGTGCTGAAAGTTGTTAAAATCAGGGACACTTCTTGTTGTATTGGGGATCAACTTCAGCACTGCCTTTTTTTTTCTTTTTTTTTTTCCCTTTGTTTGGTTTAGTTTGGTTTTTTGTTACATTTTTTGAGACCTGAAGGTTTTGCTGAGCCCTTGCACTGCAGGGGTGGGATCCTGCAGGGGCCAGGGAACGGTGCATTTCTTCTCAGGCCAGCAGTGGCTCACAGGATGCAGAGGGACTTTAATTGCTAGATGCCTTTTCAGTCTCACTTTGGAGAAGTCTTCACGTCCTTTGGTTCAACGCTCTTTCTGGGTAGACTTGCTGCTCCAGTCATGGTGGGAGCTATGGCAAGATGGCCTTGCATGGAGCAGGAGCAAAGTGCAAGGAAGGAGGCTTGTGGTTAAGAGCTTATCCCTTGTGCTTATCATTGAATATTAAAAAAAACCCCAAACAATACAATAGTCCTTATGGCAGATCAGGTTCCAGGTCTTAAAGATGCAAGAGAGTACAAGAAGATGTGTTTTACAGAAATCAGGAAAAAAGCCTCCCTGTAAAACATTGGCATGGGTGTAGTAGCAGTAATGAAGACACAGGAGAGAATTGTTTTTAAAATTTTTTTTCAAAGCTGCCTTAGAAAGGAGGCTCCACTTCTACAGGTAGCAGCAGATAACCAAAAATTTATCAAGGCTTCACTTGAAAATGCCATGTCTTTGCAGAGAGCGCCTCAATTTTGTGCTGAGCCTTTTGTAAGTCAGAGTTGGGACCTTCAGCTGTAATGTCTATCTGCTGTCAGCTGGGTGGGGGAGATGCTGGCAGCATTCCTTCCAGTGAGATTCTTTGATGGTATGAAAAAAGTTAGTGCAACAAGACATTGTTTGGCTGTATGCTGAAATTATTCAATGGCATGGAGGTGGGATGAGCGCTTGTTTCTGGCTGTTGGGATCAAAGGTTTCTACAACATGTGCCTTGAAAGAGAGAAGAAATGGAAACCAGAAAATCAGGAAACCTGAAAACCCTTTTCAGCAGAGAGATTCTAGTAGTGCAAGAAGCTGCTGCATAGTTTCTCCTCCACTGCTGAAGCCACAAGCCATGTAAAAAACTGAAGCCACTTTTTGTAGCTTATATTGCCCTTTGGTGCTGACCTGTGATTTCTAGATCTCATTGTCTCTGTGTAAACTCTGTATCAGTCAAACTCATTAAATGCTCGTGACTCGACCTGGCCATGAAATTTCTCTCCCGGGGATTTTCAGGGGCCACATCTACAAACACTCATGTTGCACCAAAGCCAATTCCGACTGTGTCCTGTGGTGGGTGGTGTTTTTTCCTCTCCCCTACTGGTGAAAACACTCGGAGTGATACTGATTGTAACTAATGGTTGAAACCCAGAAAAACAGCTTCAAAGGAAACGCTAATGCTTGGATTCTTTGGGATGACTGACTGCTTGTTAGCATGAGGGAGGGTCCTGATATGCTGCTTTCCCCAGGACGCTACATGTATACTGGACTGCCTTTGGGTTTCCTGTAGGTGGTTTTGCTTTTGCATTCTTATCATTTATATATCAAGGGATGTAATCCAATGTGCCTTCTTTACTATTGATGTCAAATAAAAATATTTTCAGTTACAACGTTTGGCAGCATTGCTCTGGGTTACCCCTCTGTCTTGGTGGGTTTCTGGCTCATGGGGTGGACTAGGCTGTGCCTTAATCTCCTTGCATTAACTTTCTCCAGCTTTTCCTCCCTCTGGCTGCTCCCTGAATTAATTTCTCTGTGCTGCAAATTTTCTGCCCGTTAGAGACACAGACCTAAAAGTCCCCAGATGACACCAGAAAACTGTAAGGTGGTTCTTAAATCTGGGTAGGCGGACAGCATGAAATCCATCCTGAAACCAGGCAGAAGATGCAAACCCTCACTCAGGCTGTGACCGCTTGTGGGCAAACAGGCCACTGCTTGCTCTCTGAGTGCTTGTGGGTTTGGCTAGAGTGTGGAAATGGAAGAATAATTCCTGGGAAACTGAAATAAACATTTGCCTGTGTTCCTTGGCACTTTCTCACAAAAACACTTTCTGTGGAAGAGAGGTTTCTGGCCAGACTGTGGCTAAGGCTAGGCATGAGTCCCCAGTGCTCTCCAGGGAAAGGCAGGCTTGTTTCCAGCTGAGGCCAAGCACCAGCCTCTGGGCCCAGGCTGGCACAGGGGGCAGGACAGCCCCAAGCTCCTGCAGTTGTTTGCAGGCATGCTCTGAAGACCATATTGACTGAGGGATCTGGAAGAGAGCAGTGCCTGCCTCTGCCTGCTTTGTCCCTTCACAAGTGCCTCTTAGGGCTTTGGGGACAATGCAGGACCATCACTACAAGGAACTTGCCGGCAAACTGGGGTGCTGCAGCAGGCCTGGTCGTTCCTGTTTCATCTTCTGTTGACTCTCGAACCCTGAACTGTTGCAAGGAGTCATGGGTGTTACCTTTTTATGCTTCCAAGTTTGGCATCTACAGGCAGAAAAAATTGTCTAAGAGCAACCTTCCACTTCTTCCTGCAGATGGGAGGAGTATTCTGTGGGGAGAATTCTTCTGTCCTCAGGCTATTGAGCTATTCCTCCTCTCTACACCCTGAGTGGGTGAGGCTCAGTGGCTGGAAGGAACCACGTGTGGAAATTTTGTCCCTTGCTGAAAGCAGCAGCTGAGAAGTGTCGCCAGGATTTCACCCTTCTCCCCACTAGTTACTAAGGCTTCTCTGGACCAGATCAGCTTGTGGCTGGTAAAGGATCCCATGACTCTTGCTGTAAGACCATATTTGCTCACAGAGCTTTCTCCAGAGCTTGCTTTCTGCTTTAGCAGAGCTTTCTCCACTTCATGCTCCACCTGCCTGCCAAGAGCCAGGATGAGGGATCAAAGGTTTCTTACATTTATCCCACATATTTACCCTGCTACACTTTAATGTTCTCCAGCCCACAGGGGGAAAAAAGAGCCAAAAACCCACGACAAAAAAGAAGCTGTTGTTAAAAGGAAGGAAAGTTCTAAGTAGAGTTTGCTAAACATTTTCACCCTCTTGGAAGGAGTCTGAAGTAGGCGTGTTTGTCCTTTGTTCTTGCTTTGTCTTAGCACAGCCCTGCTGATTGCTGGATCTGTTCTTATTTGACTACATCCAATGTGCAGGATGTCTACATACTCAGGGACAATGCACGTATATGACACTTATATTTTCTGTCAACCCAAGGCAGCAACCCCACTCCTGGAGCCTGTTTGCCTTATCAATCCACTGCTCTAAATATAACTACCAGCAAGGAAGCACAAAATCTCTGTAGAGATCAGTGGAGACTTGACTTCCCAGGTCTGCACTGGACCTTGCAATGATGAGCTGAATAGGGAAAATAAGGGGTTTGAGTTAAATCCAAAGGTTGGACCAGTAGACTTTTTCCTGAATACTTTCTTGCCTCTCACATGCATGAAAATCATTTCCAAGAATTCTTGTTCCATGATTTTTCCAAGGATGGAAATATATATTGCTCATAATAATTTTGTAATTACATTTTGTAATTACTACACAAGAATGGAGGTTCTACTGCTGTTTCACATATCTTTCTCCTTGCCCTCCCTAAAGGTGGGCATCATATTAGGTTTTTCATTCAGCCTTTTCCCACTTGCCATGATATTCCACCATAGCTGATAGCAGTTTTATTGACATGAAATGATAACTCATGTGGGTTAGTGTCATCTATTCTATTCTTTAAGCAGTCCTTAAGCCTCAGGTTTGATCTTCCCACCTACTTCCAAACCCAAGCTGGTGAATTCAGAGATCTGGGACCTGGCTTTGCCTCTGAAGATTGTACAAAAGTCCATTGATCATTGTGGTTTTTTCCATATTGCCCAGTATACCACAGTGTTTCCTCCATCTACCAGGGGCTGTGCATTTCCCCCAGTTTCTAGAACACCTGAAGGATCCTGTTGTACTACCTTTAATGATCCTTTCTAGTCTAAGTTGTAGGTGGAACTTGGCCATGCTCAATACCACCTCTAAGTACACAAGCAAGCAATGTTTACTACATTCTTTTGCTATCATATTTCCCATTCTCACATGCTGCTTTGTTGTTGTTTTTGTTGGTGTTTGTTGTTTGTTTGTTTGTTTTCATTATTTTGCTAAAATAAATGCTCTTTTTAGTCAAGCAGGTCTTCCAGTGAAATTCCCAATTTTCCTGCAGAAGGGAAGGCTTGGGCTATTAAGGATGAACACTCTGAAAAAGCCCTTCCCAAGGAAGTTGATGCAGTCCTGGGACAGCACACCGAGGTGACACCTTGGTAGGTTTCAAGGGTTGATTGGTGGTCCCTGGGCTGTAATAAACCAGCAGCTGCAATAAAACAAACTACTGACTGCAGTAAACCAGCCCTCAGGAGCTCCAAGCCAGAGCCAGCAGAGCAGCAGGAGTGCCGTCCCTGTGTGAAGGGACACTGCACTAAGGTCATGGACAACGCCAACAAGCCTGGAGAAGCCTGCAGAGCACTTCCAAGGAAAGAGCAGGGAGTTGCATGGCTGTCTGTGCTTTCCAAACCAGCTTTACACCATATTTGACTAATGAGAACTTGGCAAGGTGTTTACTCTGTGACCATCTGCCATGCTGCAGGAGAGAAAGGGAGGAGCTGTGAAACTTTCTAAGGTTGTGTCCGACTCATCCAGAGCTGGCAAACCTGTTAAGCCCATGTCTGGGAGCATGTGGAGGTGCTGCAGAGTGTTAGCACGCAAAAAGTCACATTGAGAGCTCACTGACCACGGGGTTTTTTTACATCCTCCAACTTTCCCTCAAGAGGGAGAGAAATAACTTAGTCAAAAAATGCAAAACATTGGTAGATTCCTGTGTGAAAAAGAGTTTGAAAAGCCATCCCTCCAGCAACACCCCACCTAGCAAATGCCTCCGTTTTCTTTCCAAAATACAACTGGAACAGAAACAATTCTTTTTTTAATGGGAAAAAAAAATCATAGCCACTTATCTCTCTCCCATGGGATTTAGTGACCCCTCTAAGGGAAATGTGTTGACAAGTCTTCACAGGGAAGATCACCACTGATGAAGGGGTCTGGGGCCTGAGGTCATAGCACTCCAGAGCAGAATATGTTCCAGCAATGTGGGAGAAGATGTCTCTGCAGCATAACTGTTCTCCCCATTTCCAGAAATACTCTCAGATACATTCACCCAAGGAAGAGTGAGATGTGCCAGAGAAGAGACCAGGACTGGAAAAAATCTGTATTGAAGGGAAAAGAGATCATTCTTCTGTATGTGGTCCAAATTTCTTTGTCTTTCTGACAAAGCTGAAATTCTTACAGAGGAGACAGTGGTATGGTCAGCCCTGGCACTGGAGTTTTCGTGAATTTAATGCATCCACTCATCAGTCATCAGTGCCTGGGGATGTGCTTGACACAAGGAAGTGCAAAGGCTGTGTAGGACATCAGTGGCACAGGTGATGTGGGGTGTGTTGGTGAAACAAGTCCACAGGGGCAGCCTCAGAATGTCACAGAAGCACAGAATGGCTGGGGTTGAAAGTGACCTTTAAAGACCATCTAGTTCTAACTTCCCTGGCATGGGCAGGGACACCTTCCCCTAGAGCAGATTGCTCAAAGCCCATCCAACCTGACTCTGAGCACTTCCAGGACTGGAGCATCCATGTCTCTCCAGTTTTGAGAGACGTCATGTGAGACCATGTCAAAGTCTTTGCACAAGTTCAGGTAGATGACATCTGATGTTCTGCAGAATGGCCAAGTCTTGCTCATCTCAGGTGGAAAACACTGACTTTCTGCCTGTGTCTCTAAAATTTACTTTCTCACCCAGCTACTAGAAATTTGCCTCACATTTGCCTGGGTGGTTTTCCAAACACAGGTTTAAGCAGGAGTCTTACAAAGAAGCACAAAGCTAAGGGGACAAGTTGGATGTCTCTGAAGCAACAGAAGGACGAAGACTACATCTTTCACTTTGACTGAACAAATCCCTGAGTAATGACAAAATATGAATTTAGATTTACACTAGCTTTGAGTAGAGGAATTGAGCAAGAGCCCTCAAGAGATCTTTCCCTGCTATAATCATTCTAAACCACCATCATACCCTTAGAAAACACAATTACAGAGTCAGCAATTGACTGTGTTTTGGTTACCCCTAACTTACACGAACATTGTGGTACTTCTCAGCAAGAATCCTGGAGAAACAAGGTCTCAGCACACCTTGTTGACATTGATTTCCCAGACAATATAGAAACAGGAATGGAAACTGGGATTTCTCAGATCTACTCAGCAGCCCTCCAAGTTGTGATCCCACTCCAATGAGAATTTCTGGTGGACAAGATGACATCTGATTGCAGTGGTGGTGAGGGCCTTTGACATGTAAAGGGCTGCTGAATATCAGAGTCAGTGTTGGCTACTGCAAGCAGCAAGGCTGTGATTGGCTGATGTGGCTCTCTGCCTGAGAGTCTGCTCTCTGCAAAATTAGCTGCTTTGAAAATCAGCATGTCTTAACCACTGCCACTGGCCCACCTGTGAAGCATTTTGCTAGGGAGTGCTCTGTCCCACAGGTGCTAATTATAATACTGCCCAAAATAATGATTAGACACATTGACACATATGTATTAAACCCATTGAGAACTGCAGCATTAGATGGGCACAAAAAGCTAGGCTCAGACAACCTCATGGCACCATGCACCCACTATAGCCAGCTGAAAAGGCTTGTGCAGCCAGGCAGACAATGAGACTATCCATCCTTGGAGATATTCAAATGCCATCTGAACATGTCCTGGGTGATTGGCTCTGTGTGGCCTTGCTTCAGCTCAAGGCTTGGACCAGATGATTTCCAAAGCTCCTTTCCAACCTCAGCTGCACATGGTCCCCAGGAGAGCAGAGATGTATGGAGCAAGGCTGTCCACAGCCCCGCAGCTGTGGCACAGAAGCCCTCAGAATCACATTCAGCATCCTGGCACTTCCTCAAGTGTCTGAGGAGTTCTAGGCAGTTCCCAGCCCTTGTCCTCCACTGCCTTTCCTGCACTCACTGGCAGGTGTTGCTTTCCCAGACCACAGCAGGTGCCTGACCCTGTTGCTCAGATGTGTTTCTCATTGCTCAGCTGCTGCTGCTGCTTTTCTTTGGAACACTTAACACAGGCTCTGCCCAGCTTTTGAGGCTGCACACCTAACACAGTGCCAGTGAGTTATTTATAGTCCTGCAGCCTCTGCTTCTGGCCTGTTCCAAAACTCTCAAGGCCCCTGCTGCTATCGTGCTTACTTCACACATTAATAACAAGAGACACCTGGCACCTCAGGCCAGTTCACACACCAGGCACTCATGAGGAGCTGGCAACATGTATAACAGGCCACAACAGGGTCTTGGTATGCTGAGCATCCACTGTTTTAGTGTAAAGGCTGGGACTGTTACCAGCAGCAGCAATGTCCTTCTCGTGGAGCCCCGGGTGACAGCAGCAGATGGCAAAAAACCAAGTCAGAAATCTCAGACCTAAAGCTCATCTTGCAGCAACACAGCAAAGCTCACTGTTGGACCCTATGGGAAGAGGGAATACTTATTTTGAAACTAAGCCAGTTGCCTCTTACTCACAAGGATTTTCAAGCTGAGAGCATCTGTGTGGTCTGTCCAGGATGAAAGCCCCAAAGTGAAGCAGTCTGTCCAAGGACACTGAATGCTGATGCAGAGTTAAAGGGACACTCACTACTGAGGTCTTATGATGGTTCCTGTGTTGTTACCTCAGGAAATGTGTGCTGCTTGTGAGTCTTGAATTTTGGTACCTGTTAGGAGCTGAAGGTGACTGTGGTCTCTTGTCTCTCCATTTTCTTCATCTCTGCTTCTCTTATGGGAACCACTAAGAGATACTCACTGCTCTTTGTCTCTTTATCAGGATGCTTTACATCTCATCTTCCAAACGCATTTTGTAATGGCTTTGGTATATCCTGCTCTAGGTTATCAAATATTTGAGACCATCCCAGGGGTTGGAGTGGTCTGGAAAGCAGTTGGAACCTGTAGTCAGCTAATGCAGATGCCATCCATGACTGCCTGCCCTGTGGCTGCACCCAGGTACTCTCCATCCAGTCAATGTTTTCCTTGCAGAATAACAACAACCAGCATAGGATTTCCATGAAGACAGAAGACATAGGGGTGTGGGAACAGTTGGCGCCTTATACAAATGTTGGTTTGACACTCAGGATCAACAAAGAGGCTGAAGATTGCTACCACAGTCACCCACGAGGCACAGTACTGTCAAATAAACTTGTTTTCTTCTATTTTTCTTCCTTAAAACAAAAAACAAACCAAAGGAAAAAAAAAACCCAACAAAAACCCACCAACAACATAAAAGAATAAAAAGCAAGCTGTACAGGATTACTGCTTCAATCCAATAAGGGGAATGGTGTTTCTGTTATATAATAGGATTTCCTCACAGCATTTTTTTACTTAATATCACATGATGCTTTGGTAAGACCCATGCCTTATACAAAAGAAACAAGAGTTTAAAAATGGTCTGGCAACCTTTCAAAAAGTAGCTGTTACAAAACCTTTAAGAAGTTTGCAGATGGCAGAAACACGGTGGCATAGCAAATGATGTCTCTGTTCCCGGAAGCTCTGGATCTAACCAAGTCATTACAGTTTGGTGAAATAAGCTTTAGTAAATTAGAGAAACGTAACTGGAGGCAAATAATGTGAGATGCGAGACCCGCCTTGTAAAACAATGTTGCAGAGATATTGAAGTGTATCTGTGGGTAACACCATGAGCTCTTTTGCTGCAGTTAATAAGGATAATGCAACCCCCAGCTGTAAGAAAGTGGGTAACAGCATTAGAAACAGGCAGCTTTTGCTTCTGTGCACAGCCCTGGTAGGCAAAGTACTTGGCTGCTGTCTGTATTTCCAGAGGAAGAAGGACACATGCATATTCAAAGAACTGCAGAAATGAGCAAAGAGTGCTACAAAAATTAACCTTGTGCTGCACATCCAAGAGGGAAAGAATGTCTCTGAGCCCCATTCAGAGGTACAGTGCAGCAAAAGGGAGAAGGCTGTAACAGAACCCTCTAGCCTCAGGTCAATAAAGTCTCTGCTGTGCTCCTCCTTCACACTGGGTATATCTCTGGGGAGGAGGCATTGACAACTCTAAAGGAAAGTTCTGTGTTTCTGCGCTGCAACAAGACTATAAGCCAGGGCTCAGGCTGCAGAGCTGGACACTGGCAGGAGTCAGGAAAAATGACTCCATGCCAACTGCATTTTATATTTTAGATCTTTACAAGTGTTTTGTAAGATATAAAAGTGCTGAGCAAGTTTGGAATAGCAGTGAGTTAAAACGATCAGTATAAGAAGTATGCTCAAATGGCACAGGGTGGACAAACAAAACTGAGCATACCTCTGAGTCGAGATGGAACTGCTTATTCTGAAGCCATTCCTTTCAGTGGATAATTTCACCTTAAAGGGCTGAAATTATTAATTCCTAATATTGTCTCAATACTCAGGGCATTTCCTTAGTTCCTGTGTGCACATATGAGCCCCATCACTCGGGTGTGCTGGGGACAGCCAGGTGAACGCCTTGCATCCACCTACCCAAGCACTGTCTGTCCATCTTTACCTCTGCAGGTTGTCCAGCCACTGAGCCTATTTTTTCATATCACTTATTTTCCAAGCTACAGATGTGCACAGTCTCTTTGCCCCATCTGCCCCCAAGAATGCCGGGATATCGACCTCGACTCTGACAAATCCCTTGCTGCCTGTCAGTGGGAGAACACCCCCTCTGCAAGTGTCAGGTGCAAAAGCCCCAGTGTGGAGTCAGCAAATGTGGATGCAGACATCTGGCTTTAGCAAACATATTCTTCCCAAACTCCAAGCCAAGAGCAATGCAGCTTTTTCTTTATCCCTGGGAGGAGAGAACAAGACCATGGATCCCAGATGTTTTCCAGCAGAACACTTACACAAAGCCTTCAGCAGTCTGCCAGAGGAGTGCCACATGTCCAGATAGATGTTAAACAGAGCTGGACCCTGAGGGGATTGGTGGTGAGACAGGGAATCTTGGCAGCTGAGAGCAACACAGTCCAGGACAGGGAGAAAAGCAGACAAGCCCCAAAATCCTTGTGATAGTGAAGCACAGATACTTGGCTTTCCACAGAAATGCCCGAAACCTGCATGTGCTCTTACTGGAAGAGTCTGGTGACCAAAAAGCCAGAGGAAGCCCAATGGATGGCTGCAAAGGAGAGGAGCTATGCTGGTGCATTTGCAGAGTGGAGTGGGAACAGATGCCCCTCTACTACCCTGACCCCTCTAGTTGTATTTCACCTTCCCTGCAGCTACCTCAGAGCTGCCTCCCCAGCCCCACCAGCAGAGCTGATGCTAAGGCAGCACTGTGCAACCTGGGGCCCAGGGAGGTGGGCTGAAGTTTCATCCTAAACAAGCCGGGAGACAGAGGAACTTGCACAGTTGTCAAATCAACCAACTTCTCCTTATCTCTGTTGTGATTATTTCCTCCCCCTGCTGCATTCCTTGAATAGCAATACTTGTTTTGGAAATTCCTCTCCCCAACAGTTTCAGGCTGGAAATCTTTGAGGATGCAGGAGCAGTCTGGTGTCAGAAGTTGTACTTGCCCTGGATCTGTTTGACAGGCTGCCCTCCCAGCCTGACCCCTGGGAGCTCCTGCGGGAAGGAATGCCCCAGTCTGGCAGCTGCTGAGTATGTCATTTTTGGTTTTGTTGTCCCATCACTTACAGGCACTCTGATTCAGCACCTTGCTGCACAGCAAAGCAGCTCATTCCTTCCAAACCTGCTGCTCTAGCTACCAAACTCTGCCTTGGCTTCAGGACTGTCCAAACCTAAGGAAAACTACATCCTATGGCCAAAATTCTGCAGCTCAGCAGCAGGGATCTGGCAGTCATGCTGCCAAGCCCTTTGGCATGTTTTGCTCTCTCTGGTGGTCACCATATGCTATTTCATGTTTTGCCCACTAAAGCATTCACATGTGTACTGGGTCAGAGGAGACATGCAATCACAGGTGAGTCTGTGAGCACAGGTGTTCCAGAGAACGGCCCGGTGGTTGGGTGGGGGCTCCTGGCCTTTGTTTGAGTATGCTGGTGGGAAGAGTTGTCTTTGGGCTGAAAACTGCATTCTGGAAAGTCAAAATTCAAGGCAGGGAAAGGGACTGTGGCATAGGTGTATGCTTTTCAACCCTGGATGCTGGTTGGTCCCCTCAAGAAACAGCTGTAAACCAAGCATACAGCGAACATCCTGACCCAAAGAGGACTCAGTAGGGAAAAGGGCTGCTGGCACTGAACTGAGCAGATGTGCTCTTAACCTGAGCTTGATGTCAGCAATAGCTCACTTGACCAGAAAGCAGGTCAGTGCCACAGATCAGGGGCTTATCTGACATGTTTCTGGGGAGCAGAAGGCACAGAATGTGCTGATGCACAGGACAGTGTCATGATGCAGCACACACACAGAAGTCATCTCCACCTGTGAGACCCTGGACAGGCTGAAGGAGGGAAAGCTAGGACTGTCGCTATGCACACGCAGTGAGTGCACACCTGATGCCAGCAAAGACCATGCAGATGTCTGCAGGTTAGACCACCTGGAGACACTGCTGTGGGGACCCCCAAAATCTACCTGCTACAAAGCTGTTACTGCTGCCAGTTGGCAGTGGATTTCTGTTTCAGCCAGAAAGAGGCACTTCATCCACAGGAAAGATCCTTAAAGTAAGAGAGCAAGTCCTTTGTCCTGCAGATTGACCCAAATGGGTGAGTAAAAAGAGATGGGAAACAGCCTGCAGAGCACCCAAAAAGCCAGGTAGCATGGAGCTGGATCAGAAGCTGAAAACCTTTGACCATACCCACACTCCCTCTCTCCTGCCCAAACACTGCGCTGTGCTGTGGGTCCACATTGTGTATGGAGCAACATCTCTGTGTATCTTACCCTGGGCCTATTGTACCTGGCAAAACACCATCCTGAGGATCATGTATGTCTCTGTTCATACATACACTTCTGCAAGGTCCTTGTATATAAAAAGGCAGCGGAGATATCTTGCACTAGAGCACAGGACAAAGAATAAGACTGCTGGGGCACGGAGGTGCCACAGGTCCAGGCAAATCTGGGTAGTTTTGGAGGTCAAAACCCCATTATAGGAGTGTTAGTCCTGTGAGTCAATGTGTAGAAGAGAATCAATACAATCCTGCACACCAAAATCCTATGGCAGAGAAAGCCTGAGTTGCAACATTTGTTTTGGCAACCTCCAAGAAATAAATTAGCCTCACTAATGCTAATTCACTTCACTGCACACACAGATTAACAAACACATTGTGAGGCAGTTGATGAGTCCTGGGAGCTGTGGCTGTATTGAGAAGTGGAGCTTGGGCTGTTCTGGACCCAAGGGCAGCTTCTGTTACTGCTTTGGACAGACATTCTCTGTGGCAGATGGGGCAAGGAGACTGCTCACAGGTTACAGGAGTTTCAAAATCCGGACACACCTTTGGACACAGGAGGTGTGAAACCAGGCAAGAGTCCATTAGGAGGAGGTACCAACTTCTTTACAGTGGAGAGACACAGGGAACACACAGCCAAAAAGGGCAGCAGGGAGTTGGGGATGGACATGAGCCCTGAGGGATCGACATGGGACAGGTTTTTCCACATTGTGCGTAGTTAGAGCTGGTTCCTGCTAGCAATCCTGTGATGCACCCAAAGGAAGCAAATGACCTTTCTCAGAGGAGTTTCATGTTTCAAGCACAGCTTGCTCCCAGCACACTAGTGTTTACTCAGCGCTTACTGGTCTCAAAATAGAGCACTTAAAGAAACACCGGGGGGTTTTCCCACATCCTTGCAGTGCCATTTGTCATTGGTCTGTTGTACAGGGGGACACAGTGAGCTGGTAATTTGAATCTGTTCACACATTCATTAGAAGAATGCCCCATCAGAAGAAAAAATATTTTGCAGTTCATGTAAGATTGAACCTTATCTTGAATGCCAGAAAAGGTTGACAGTACTCAAATGACTATTTATGTCTTTTCCCAGTCCAGGGAGGGGGAATTATCTCTCTATTTCTAATTGGCTTGCTTTTGGCCATCTTGAGCAGAGCCACCGAATCTTTTCTTATACCCAAACCCTGCACAGTGAGTGCTGAGGATATTCACCAGGGTGCACACCAGGGGCCCAACATGGATGGGTGCATGAGGGATGAAGTCTTGCCTTTCCAGACAGACTTTCTCTTGACATTCTAATTAAAAGCAGATGATCAGAGGCCAGGGCTTATGGTGATCTGCCTGAGAGTTTTATGCCCTCTGACTCCCATGGATGCAGAAGGCAGAGTTTTGCACTGCTGGTGGTAATGATAATTTGCAGGTCCCTGCTCAGTGCATGTCCTGAGTTGCAATGGGCTACATAGACCTCTGAGCTCAGAGTGGTTCTTGCTATTCCTTCACACTGGTGACTCCTGCTCTCAAATTGCAGCTGCAAAGACAAACACAGTTATCTCTGTGTTTGAGATAAGAGCGATAAGAGAGAACCATGCTTCAGCTCTCCTGCCATCCAAGAAGTTTGCGCCAGTGCATATCTGGACACAGTATTTCGCACACTTGCACAGCCCCAGCCAGCACATGGCAAGAGCACAAGAAGATATGCTTGGAAGAAGCTGAAAGGAACTTCATGCTAAAGAGAGCACTCACCCTTCAGGTGGGCACAAGCAACCCCCACTCTTCAAAAGGGATCCCCATATTTAGCCGTGAGAAAAACTGATTTGGTCCTCTCTTTGGTATATTTCCTGCCCTACACAGTGACTGTTCTCTGGTGGATGCTGAAGGTACCAGCCACAGCAAACTTACCAGGAGAGAGGATCTCATGATTTAGCCTGGTGCCTTCCCCAGAGAGACAAACAAGGGACAACAGCTGATGTCAGATGACATAACGTTTCACCGTTTGGGGATGCGACCAAGAAAGAGAATTACTTCACAGCGGCTGCGAAAGTCCAGCCTGCAGGTGGATCATTAACACCTAATTGATTTAGTCTTAACTGCCTCTGGCCAGGGGCCTGTGAATCATCTGCAAATGTGAGGGTGCAGGGAGAGAGAAAAGGAAATATAAACATCACTCCAAGTGTTGAGGCTGTGAAAAAGTAACCTGGGTACTTCCAAATACAATTAAGCTCAGGTGCAGCCTTTCGGGAAGACTGAACGCATCCCGCACCTGCCGCCGCTTCCCGTTGGCTTCTGGAGGCGCTGCGTCCTGCCCGAAAGCACGGGCGATGCGCAGGGGCCACTCTGGGTGAAGCCCCTCCACACGCGGTTTTCTGCTTCGTTTCCAGAATGATGGTCGGAGGAGAGCAGTCTGGCCCTTCACTTTGGGTGTCTCCTGTTGGTGTGACCAAGCTGGGCCATCCCCGGGCAGCACTCTCCACCCCTGTATCCCACCACAGGTCCAGCTCAGGTACCAGACCCACGCGGGGACACAGACCCAGCCCAGCCCCTCCTGACCTGCTTAGCTACCACGAGTATTTCTTCCTGCCACATCTCCTTAGTTCCAGCCATGTCCCTGGGCAAACCACTCTACCCCAGCTCACCAGAGTTCCATTCCCCTCGGGAAGCTGACTCCTCTTCCGCTCTACTACTTCTTAGGTCTCAGTCCTAGGAATCCCGACCCGGGATGCCTAAGCCGTTGGATGTGTTGACTGTATTTAATTACCGTGCTGATTATGCATTCCTGGTTGGCTAATATCCCTCAAACCAAACACCCATCTGTCCTCACATTTAAACATAGAAATGTTTTTCAGACCTGGTGTTAATAATCAGCATTACCGACTTGCATTTGGGAGAACAAGAGGAAGACTGAAGAAGAGAAAAGGGAGGATGGTTCTTGTATAAGCAAATCTTCCTGTCATGCCTGGTTAGCTCTTGAGTCCCGCTCTATCTATGTGCAGAGGGGAGACAGATGTTGCTGATGCTCTGCTGTATTAGCAGTTGGTCCAAAATTTGTGTCTGGACCTGATTAAACTGAAATATTATAGCTTCTCCAAAGTATTCCATCTATGGTAATGTGAACACACTAGACAAAAGAGTCCAAAGAAGAAAAATCTTCATCATTCTGGCATTTTTGAGCTAAGAATAATTACCAACAGAAAAAAAACTTCAGGGCTCTTATTACAATACCAAGGAACCCTGTCTTCCATCCCCTCACTGGGCTCTCTTGTGAGAATAAACACAAAAACCGGAACAAAGGGATAAATTTAATTACTACGTTTGGAAATTTTTTGTTGGAAAAATAAAGCAGTAAGGAGTCCCTTTGTTAGCAAAGAGACTGCTGCTTCTTTTGTGAGCAGCTTCCATGTGGTCATTGGTTGCACATGAGTAAGTGATTATCCTGTTTCAGTAACATCCAGGAAATTCTGAAAAAACCCAAGACATAATGCCATTGCAATGTCTTAACAAATCAAATTTCTAACCCCTGCCATCAGAGTTACGGTATTTCTGGGACTACAACAGAAAATCAGGGCAGAGCTATAAAGATCCCACTTCGGGGGAAATAAGCAACTTCTGCTAGTGTTTAACACCATGGCTGCTGCTGCACCAACATCTTAGGACACTGTTCCAGCCATTTCAGCTTCATGCAATATGAGCTGCTATGATAGCAAGAAACCCACCCAGCAGGAACCACAGTGGTATCAGAAAGAGCAACACTGGAAATATATTGTGGCCAAGGACCCCAGTCCTTCAGAGAAAATGCCACCTAGCAACAGCCAGACATGAGAATAAGCTGAGGGATAGTAGACAGTGCCAAAACCTGCCATTTTGACTGAGAACAGGCTGTGTTGCAAGACACCCTAACCTTTACCTCACCAGCACACTGGAAGTGATGGCCCTGGGAGGAAGCAAACAGGACAGTGTAGCTGGTACCCTGCATGCTGGCAGAGCTCACATGGCTGTCCCATGCAGGCAAGGAGTTATTAGGCCAGACTAATAACAGACTACACAGCAGACTGTGTACTGTTCATTCCAGTGCCTAATGTACAGCAAGACATTTTGCCTGCTGTCTTCTGCCAGCATGCCTACAAGCTTCAGTCTCCCCATTTAAACACTGGTTTCCACTGGTCTGACTACCTGTAACCTCAGCAGCTTTGCAGAGGGCTGCAGAAGAATCTTGAACTTGGCCAGCATCATTATCCATTTCTCCTCACTGTAATGAATCCTCTTGAAAAGCTTTCTGGAGTCGCAGCTACACAGGAGTCTCCAACACCCCTCTACTGGGCTGGCTGTGGTCCTCCTTGTACAGTTCAGTAAGCAGTTTGCATTATACAAAATGAGAATTACTTTTGGACCATGTTCAAGCTCTTTTCAGAGTTACCTCCAAGTTCTATCCACCCGTCACTTCTCAGTCTGAACCAATCCTCAGGGTTATTCCTCTCTCACCCCTGTGTATCAGATGCACTGACACTTCTGCTGCCTGAGCTGTGTAAAACTCTGGTGGTCCAGTCCTCCCATTTAGAGATACCTCTCTAGACCGAGGCTCTGTCTTTCACCATGTCAGCCTCTCCCTCATAATGATTATTTCCAGCACTGTAAAAAACAGAAAAAGGATATGTAAGTATATATCTGCATATATATGTGGTAAAAGAGAGACATATAACATTTCTGTTTTCTGCAGACATGTGCTGTTGCTCTTCTGAGTTTTATGTTCCCTGGCACAGAAATACTTCCACTAAAAGTAATAAATGTAAAAATACTCAAGGAACAAAATGAGCACAAAACAGGAGCCAAAGTTTTATTGATGTTCATACCTGTAGATGCCAGTAATCACTTGGGACGTTTACTGGACCCTCTGCCAAAACCATGGCCTGTCTGTGCTGGAGTGGTGCTGTGACTTGGCCGACAAGCATAAAAAGCCCCAGGTGATCAATTGACTGGTACTGGGTGGCAACTTGCCATTTTGGTAAAGCTCTTGTGGGGTGGGAATTTAAAAAAAGGCTCTGTACAACCTTCTCACCCCAACACTAGTCCAGCAATGACTAATTGGTTCTCAATAAGTTCCTGTTTAGAGGAAAATAAATAAAACCTAATACACCTGCCATTACGGCAGAATCCTGCGAAAATTTAGGTTGGAAGGGAATCTCTGGAGGTGCCCAGCTCCAAAGCTGCACTCAGAGCAAGGGGCTTCAAGAGGCTTGCACAGCCAAGTTGGGAAGTCTCAAAGGTCTTCAGTAGGTCTCCTTTCCTTGTAGTGCAAACATCAGGCTCACAGCCAGCACCCATTGCATGGTGTGCCTCCTCAGACACACTCAGCATAGGCAGGCTTTGTGGGTGTGCTTATTGCCATTGCTGCAAGCACAGGAATCCAGCACCACAGCTGCCACAACTTGGATAAGCAAAGATGTAGTGCACCAGTGAGGGAGAAGGTCTCCATCCCTGGGGAATGGTTCCTGGACATGGCTGCACAAAGCCACAGCTATCCTGACATCATTCTGGGAAGAGACCTGTCATATGCCAGAGCAGGAGACCCTCAGGAGGCCCAGCTGGTTTTTGTGCTGCTGGGTCTCATGCGACCTTACATGTCACCCTGGGCTCAGCTGCAGCCCCTGGCCATTCTGGGCAGGTGAGAGCAGTACGAGCTGTGTGCACACAGAGGTGCACCAGAGGCTGCCCCAGGTGTTCACCTCTACTGCCCCAGGGATATTCCCAGCCCCGGTCACCTCCGAGCCGAGCTGCTTCAGGTTAGTCATCCCTGGTTTGAACGGAGGGGTGTGAAATGGAGAACTCCATAGGCTCCACCACCATGAGCACTGCTGGGGGTCTGAAATCAGTCAGGTGAGACAAATTGGCCAGAAAAGCAGTGGTGAAGGTGCTATACGAAGCTACTCAATGAAGCGTAAAACGCGGTCTGTGGCAGACAATTGAGATTAAATGACTAGGTACTGCCTTCGGCTTCTCAAGTTGCACAGATAAAAGAAAATCCTACCTAGGTGCAAATGCCTGCAAAGTTTGTCTTTGTTCTCAGATGAGCGCAAACTGACCCACCCTGGCAGCTGTGTGTTCCCACCTTGGCTTAGTAGGGATTCTGCAGGCAACTAGGTTTTGGGGGTTTTTTCTGCAGTCAAATAGCTGGCTTTCCACCCTTTTCCAGGACGAGCTTGGGGTTCCATCCATCACGGCTTGGGGTTCTGACTATGAAAACAGTAAGAGGAGAGTACCAGCAGATATTCCAAGACTCTCAAACTTTTAGTTTTTGACTTCAGCCCCTTGTGAGGTGTGTGTGTGCTTTCCAATGACAGGGACATAATACTCAAGGATCTCATCCAGCCACCCTGCCACATGATGATATTGCAGGTATTGATTAAAAACCAAATAAAGCACTTGTAATTGAAGGTTATGCTAGCCAAGCAATTGTGCCTTGTCCACTCTGGTTTGTTATGGCCAGGCTACACACAAAGCAACAAGAAGGACACCAGATTCCATGCTGCCTCCACAGCCAAGCAGCAGTACAGGCTGCTGGACTGTCTCTGTCCCGGCACCAGTCCCTCCTGTCAGCCCACTCCTCTCTTGCCATCTGGGAAAAAAAAAACTTAATAAATTTCTTCCCTTGCCAGGCTTCTACACAAATGGGTGAGAGGCACAGTGGTTGTTGTGGACTCCCCCAATCTCGGAGAAAGTATCCTTCTCCAGCTGGACACTGTCCATCCTAAGGGACAGCAGCTAGTTTCCTGCATTGAACCCCACAAGAAATACCAGAGGTGGAGACACGGCCAAATGAAGCTGCTTGGACATTTTGAGGCACCGAGACTGCTTTTGTTTGGAGTACCAGAGAGGAACAGCCTGAAGGGAGAGCTCTTCCAAGAATAAGAAATTCCAGCTACCTGGATGCTTTCTTGCCATGGTGCACAGGGCAGTGGTGGCCAGTGGGTGTGCTATCAAAGCCCAGCCCTCCAAGTCTGCAAACTGGGTGCAGATTTGGCCTCACCGTGCTGTCAGACAGTTTGGTTTTCTCCAAAGCCAAGTCCCATCATGGCAAAAAGCGTTTCACACTGGTGACAGAGCAGTGAGGCCACTGCTCCTGGAGAGCAGAGTGTCTTGCTGGTGCTGATGATCTCAAGGCAAGGACTGGGGCTGGGGCTAGCCCTGAAGAACAGCTGTTGCCTGCCAAGCCACAAACATGATTTCCCGTCCCTTCCTTACTTTTACTGCTCTTTTTTTTTTGCCTCTTGCCTCATTTTTATAAGCATCCAAGGTCCTTGCCCAAGATTACAGCTTGGAAGTGTAACACAGCCTGCAAGTTAAATATACTCAATCCTATCAAACGTTACTAGGGAGTGTCGTTACTCATACAGTTACATAGAAACTAGTCTTCTCACAGTTCTCCCTTGTCTACAGTCCATAAAAATGAAAGATAAATGTCTTGAATCAGTTTTTGCCTATGAATAACAGCTTTTCAGCCTAATTTTTAATTTCACTTCAACCTTAAAGCAGTTTTTACATGACTCACCCAATAAAATCACTCAAATTAGTTGGAAAATCCAGCTTCTAACATAAATCTGTAGCATGGTCTCCCCCTCCAAGACAATACTGCGAAGTACACCATGCCACATTTTGTTTTCATGAGGCCTCCTGCACGCTGCTTGCACCCAGATCAATGCCTGTCTGTCCTTGCATCACAAGCTGATTTAGCACTTCAAAACTACACAGATTAGAAACACAGAAGCCACCGGTGTGAAAACTCTGCTGAGTGCCTGTGGCTCTATTGGTTTAATACATCAATGCCCCTGCACTGGTGCACAGCTGCATACATGGATTTTGAGGCATTTTCTGTAAATTGCATGTGGAAACACTACCTGAAAGCTGTCCTCTCTGCAACCCCAGTGACTGCCTACCATCTGTGAGCTGTGCTGGGCCTCCCCGTGCCCCTCACCGCACAGAGCAGGAAACCAACCTGCAGAGAGCAGTGCCCAACCAGCCTCAGGTCAGCCAGCTCCCCCTCGCAGCCTGGGGAAGGTGGCAGTGCCTCCAAGATGCCCAAGGCAGGAATCAGCTGGGCAGATGCACTCAGATGAAGCCAGTGGGCACTCTGAGCGTGGGCCCTTTACATGCTGCTGCAGACCCCCATGCAGGCAAATGTGAAGAGCACGAGGCAAGCTGGAGACTCCTTCTCTGTTCCCAGCTGTTTACCCATACCACAGCTCAGCCCCTGCCACTGTGGCTGGATTCTGTCCTCCTCCCTGCAGCTGTGCGGGAGGTTTGGTATGAAACAGGATATGAAAACTCCCAGCCTGAGGGCTGCAGGTGGGCACTAAATGTAGGTCTAGGAAATCTCTGACCACACTTGGGCCATCCTTTCACCTCTCAAAAGGAGAAGTAAGAATGATCCAGCTCTAAATACACTCTCTCCCAGTCACATTTTGCAGCAAGGCGACTTTCTAGGGAAACAGTAGTTCCTACTGCTCTCACTGGATCCCTGGCCAAAAGAGACAGAAACTCTGCGCAGTTATCAGGACCCGTGACAACCCACGGCACAGGCACCTGGTGGATTACAACCCATCACAAGGAGAGATAAGAAAAAGCCCATAACTAATATCAACTGGTTGCTGTGTTTCAGGAGGAAGGCCTGTCACCTGATGGGATCTCAGCAGCTCAGGAATGGGCCAGAAGCAGACTCATCAGTTTCTGCACAGGAGAGGTGATTCTCACTCACCACTTTGTGCTGCTAAAGGCTTATCTCTCTATTGCATGCTTCAGTTTGGGCCTACAAGGGAAACACTGACAAACTGGAAAGAATCCAGCAGCGACCACTGGGGTGGTTATGAGGCTGCAGCACAGGGTGCATGAAGAGACATTGAGGGAACTGGGCTTCTCCAGAAGGGAGAAGGGACAGCTGGGGAGTTCTCAGAGGGATCATCCGCTTCCTGAATGGCAGTCATGGAAAAAGCAGAGGCAGACTCTTCCAGAAGCAGACAAGGACAGGACATGGGAAAACATAACATGCTGCAGGACGGGACATTCCAACTGGGCATGGAACAGTTCCTCCACCGAGGGTGGTACAAATCAGAGACCAGGTCTCTGTTTTTGGAGGTATGCCAAATTCAACATGGTTAAACACAACCTGATCTAGCTTTGGACTGGGGAGTTGAACTGCAGACCTCCAGAAATGCCTTCCTACCAAAACCTCCTGGAAACTTCCTATTAGATAGAATACAGCTGCCTTCCTTTGGAGCTTTGGGATCCCCCCTGCCCTGGAACACCCCTAGTGCCTAGGATGTATCTGAGATACTATGTGCCTCTCCTTCACCATCCCAGGGCTGCTTTCCTCCTGCTAACATGGAAGTGAGGATTTTCAGCGTAGTTTCTTCACAGCCTGGGAAAGGCTGGAAACTGTGTCCCAGCAGGCTGTCCTGGAAGAAGGGTCTCAAAATCCAGAGCTGAGCTGGAGCAGAAGCCTCTGTACTGCATAGTGCTGTGCACTTCGAGCTGGCCCAGGAAATAACACAATGCTGCAACTCAGAGCCCTCTAACATGCCTTTGCAGATCTTCTCTGTTACCTCTTTGAGAAGCATTTGTGTCTGTGCATCTACAGTTTTACTGATGCAGAACAGCGACGAAGCAGCCAGGGGAATTGAGACAAGGGTGGAAAATGACTGCAGGCATGTATTAAAGTATTCAGCTTATCCAGCTGAAAGAGATTTTTGCCAAACGATTTTATAAGGAATGAGGCATTTTACAGGAAAAGCAGGGCCTCTCCTCTCATTTCCTTTCCCCTCTCCTCTATGAACTTCAAAGGAAGGAGGGGTCAAAACAGAGGCCAGGCAACTGGAACTGAATTCCTGAGCCCTAAGGCCTAATTAGTCCAAGATACATTTCACTGGGTATCTTTCAGAGACTGGCCTAAATTACCATCTTCCCTGCTGTGCTGCTGAGGGTCAGATGAAGCCAGAGTGTGGTCCACAGTTTGCAGGGCTCTAGCATCACCAGAGCTCTTGGGGGGAGGGGGAAATGTTTCAGTTCAAGCCCCACAGACACGAGACCCTCCCAGCCCCCTCCAGGCTTTCTGTGGCTACAAGAAAAATCCTCTCTTCAGGACAGAGAATGTCTCCACGACTAAACCCCCCTGTCTCCAAGGTCCCTGCCTCCCTGGTGCTTGCCCCAGAGCTGCTGGTGACTGCAGCTGACTAACAGCCCCAGAGCTAGGCGGCTGCTGCCCCTCCTTGTGTCAGCTGAGGCTATCAAAGAGCCTTCAGCCATTTGGAATAACCCTTCCAGTAATTACAGGCTGATATTAAACCTCCCTCCTGCCTCACCTCATCCAGGCAAGCCAAGCCCAGCTCCTGCCAGCAGACCATGTGCTCCATGCCCTTCCCTGCCTTGCAGATGTTTTGCTGGTCCTCCTCCAGCTTCTCCACATCCTACCCAGAAGAAGGGATGACAATGTCCTTTTATCTGTCTCCTCACTTCTCACTTGGCCCAGCACGTGGTCTGCCTCACCAGCAATGACAAGTAAAACTTGGTTTTGCACACAGGTTTAACAACTCTCTGGAGCCACAAATCAATCTCAGTTCACAGGTCTCTCCCTGTGAGACACACTGGTCCTGAGGTGGGGTTTTTCTTGAGGGATCCACAAAAAGCATTCTCAAGAACTGAGAAACAGAAACCACAGGCTGCTTCCCTGCACAGCCTCTCTCAAGAGACTGGCCTCAGAGGTGTGCGTCTTATTTTGAGACTACAGTAAATGCACTTTGACAGAAGGAATAATTTCTGGCCTTGTGACCTGAAAGCTGAGAAAAGCCAAACTTCACTGTAGATCACCAGAGTAATTCAGAGAGCAGGGAAAGGACATCATTATCACTGTAAGCTTATGTGGCCTCCTGGTGCCATAGCACAGCTCTGGGGCATAGGAAACAAGCCTTGCAGCTTGTGGGGCAGCAGACAGCTGCACATGAAGTCAGACATCTGACTGGTGGGGAATGTGATGTCCTCATGGATGTGGGGTGGGTTGTGATTCTGCATCCCATCCACTTCACGGATCCTGCTTCACACCGTGCAGACTGGTGGCCTGGCTGGAAAAGGCACACCTCACTCCTGGTGCTCAAGCTGCTCTCCCAGAGAAGCAAAACAGCAGGATGCACAAAGGAGCGGAAAGCTGGAAACTGACTACTTTTGAATCGGGAGGTATTAAAAAAATATTTTATTAAATTTTCTGCCAGAAAGAAAGGTAAACATATTGCCTTAAAAATGTTGATTCCAAGATGCTTGCTCACCTTCCATTTAAAGAATGGGCCTGGGACCAATGAGGACTGGGGTCAGCTCCAGTGTACTAGAGATAACTGTGTTGCCTAACTACATCAAGACTGTATATATACCTTTGCATCCACTTCCAGTGGAGCCAAAATGTATAATAGAAACCTCTCCTTCCCTTATGCAATGCTCTGCCAGAGCTGGCATCCTGTGAGTGTTGGCTGGAAGGATCTCTGGAGGGTTCCAGACACTGGACTGCTGCCAGCACCAGATGATGGCTGTAGCTGTGTCTAGCCTCAAAGTCCAAGTCTGATTCCTGCGTGCTTGCATAGCACTTGGAGCACGGGGACCCTTTTCTCAGATGGAGAGCACAAGAAGGTTTACCTGGGGTGTCCACCTCCCTCTGCATCTATCAGGGAAGGAGGGCCAGAAGGGCTAGGTAAACCAGCATGCAGTCCAGTATGCTAGCAGGCTCCTGAGCTGAATTCACCCCTCAGAAAAATGCCATCCTGAGGACTGGGACAGCTCAGGGCCAGGAAAAACCAACCAAAACCTGTTGGTTTTTCTTGCTAGAAGCTGTTAACACTGGAGGGAGAGCAGCAAGAGAGCACCAGTTGAATTTACTGAGGAATTGAGCCAGATTCCTATGTGCCGCCAGCACAAAAATAGCTGCCATCTTTAGGTTTTATGGCTTTTCTTTGTTAGAGTCTGGATCAGACTTGTTTTCAAAACAACCTTCAAACAACATGAATATACCTGTCATTGAAAACCAATAAACCTGGAACGATTAAACAACACTTGCCTGAAATAATCCCTGCACCTCCATAAAAGCAGTTAAAAAAATTAGTCGGGATCACAGAGAGGAAACAACACAATGCAGAATGTTAGCCATGTATTTAGCTCACTGTTTTTTCAACTTCATGCTATTGGATTACTTTCTTGAGTACTCTGGGGACAGAGACAGCAAAGAACAGCTTTCCTTGGCAGAGGGAGGAAGTTTCTCACACACCGCTGTATTTTCCATGGCTCATCTAGCAAAATGCACACGCCTGAAAAAACAGCAAGAAGAAGTCCATCCAAGAAGGGGCCAGTACTGTGGATTCCACACCGCCATGTACTGGCAGCCTAGCTCTGGTATCAGGCTGGGTGGTATCACTGGATCACTGGGTGCAGGTGGGAAGTGCTGCGCCCAGAAAGCCATGAGCCGCACGATCCTGGTGCTGCCCAGGGAACAAAGAGCCTCTCTTCCTGACAAAGAAGCTTGTGTGCAGCCAGGAGAGTCACAGGGAACTTTACTCATCTTGTAGCACTAACCGGGGCTGCCTCAGTCAGAGTCCATGCAGGACAGATGCACTGCCAGAGCCACTTTCAGTGTGTTCCAAGGTGAGTTGTCTTCTCATCCAGGCACCACTGAAGGGCTCTGCCCAGTAGACTATAATTTTTCCAATTCTTGGTCCATAACTAGAGCATCCAAGACGTGTGCTATTAATTTCCCTACTCATATTGCTTTGTGCACTGTCATTCTTTTATACATGACCACACTCCTGAGATGCAGAGCTCACAATGGCTTTTTAAGGCTTGCAAACTGCAAGTAACACCCTGGACTTGCACCTGCAAACTTGCACGTGCCAAGAAACATGCAGCCAAGGAACTGCTGTGTGTCTTTGTTGGAGATTTTTTCAGAAATGACTTAGAAGGCAGCTGTAAGGAGTACAATTCTCACAGCCGGTTTCTGTAAACAGCAGAGGTTCTCAGGTTGTTTTTAATTACAAGTAAAAGTGACAAACATGAAGACCTTGAGAACCTTGCATATCAGAGTTCTCAGGCAGCTTTCTCATATTCTATCTTTGGCTGTTTTGGGAAAGCAAAAATAATTTTGAGAACCCAAATCTTGGTATTGGAAACAAAAGGAGGAGTTGGTATGTTATCTCTGACCTATTGTGAGCTCGTGTGGGGGGGCCTGAATATATGTTGTATTGTAAGATCTGTGTGTGTCAATGTGGGGGCCTGAATATATGTTGTATTGTGGGATCTGTGTGGGTCTGAGTTGCTCCAAACGAGCTGCAGCTGCAGGGTCCTTAGTTGGGCAGCAGCTGTAGCTCGTGAAGGTAACTGAAATAAATAGGGGGTGGGTCGAGAGCCCAAGAGGAGCCTCTGAGAAGACAGGAAGGACTGTGCTGCAGAGAATGGAGGAGAGCCCCAGCAGAGAGGCAAGAACAACACTGCAGCGAAGATTACAACAAGCTCGGGTTTGCAATATGTATGAACTTAATTAACACGGTTATAAAAAGTGATTGATGGAGTGAATAAACGGAGTTAGATGCTGAACAAGGAAGTTGAGTCTCTCCCTCCATCTTCAATATGTCTTTGCCAGAATGCCTGACCTGCAGCCTGCCATACCTGTGCCACCACAGGGAATCTTTTGAGATCCCTATAAATGACACTGGGTGGAATCACAGAATCAATTCCGTTGGGAAACAACTCTGACTGAGATCTTTGAGTCCAACCCATGACCAAACATCACCTTGTGAACCAGACCACAGCACGAAGAGCCATATCCAGTCTGTTCTTAACCACCTCCAGGGACAGTGACTCCACCACCTCCCTGGGAAGCCCCATTTCAATGCCTAATCACCCTTCCTGTAAAGAAATTCTTCCTGATGTCTGACCTGAAGGTCCCCTGGGGTAGTGTGAGGCACCATGTCCTCTTGTTCTGTCACTGGCTGCCTGGGAGAAGAGGCCAATCCCCACCAGGCTGTACCTCCTTCCAGGGACATGCAGAGTGACAAGGTCACTCCTGAGCCTCCTTGTCTCCAGGCTCAACAGTCCCAGCTCTCTCAGCCGCTCCTTCTAGGGCCTGTGCTCCACACCCTGCAGCAGCTCCAGGGCTTTCTGGCATCTCCTCTCCGTGGGAGGCCCAGAACTGGCACAGCACTCGCCATGTGGCCTCACCAGGGGCCCACTCAGCCCAGGTCCTGCCGGTCACACTACTGCTGATAAACGCCAGGATACCGCGGCCCGGCTGGAGCTGTGTTGCGGCTCTGCGGGAAGCAGGGCACGTCTGCGGGAAGCAGGAACCCCTGCGGGAAGCAGGAACCTGTGTGGGAAGCAGGAATCCCTGCGGGAAGCACGGCACACCCGCGCTCAGCACGCCGCCCGCCCTGCGCTGCTCCCGCTCCGCCGCCGGGGGGCGCGCCAGCCCCGCCGTCGCTGCCGGGAGGGGCCGTCCCGACCGGGTAACGTCACGACGCCAGGGGCGGAGCGAAGGCGGGCGCTCGCGTTATTTATTCAGGAACACACGGGACGGGAAGAGGAAGTGGCGTGCGGAGCGGCGGGCGGAAGGCCTACCTGCGACACCGACACTACCAGTGCTACTACTGCTACCGCTAGCGGCGACACCGACACTACCACTGCTACTACTGCTACCGTTAGCGGCGGTTCCGGCACCGGCGGCGCTTCAAGATGTCCATCGAGATCGAGTCCTCCGAGTAAGTATGCTGGTGGCGGTGGACCGTGCGGCCCCTGCGGCCGAGGGAGCGGGGAGGGAGCGGCTTGGCGGCCCCGAGCCTGAGTCAGGCCCCAGCGGCGCAGGGGAAGGGAGGCGAGACGTGGCGGCCCCGGGGCCGTGAGGGGGCCGAGGGTTGCGGCCGGGGAGCGCGGCCCGTGCGTCCGGTGCCCCGCTGACCGTGCTCTGTGTCTCCGCCGCAGCGTGATCCGGCTCATCATGCAGTACCTGAAGGAAAACAGCCTCCATCGGGCGCTCGCCACCCTGCAGGAGGAAACCACCGTGTCCCTCAACACCGTGGACAGCATCGAGAGCTTTGTGGCGGACATCAACAGCGGGCACTGGGACACGGTGCTGCAGGCCATACAGTCCCTGAAGCTGCCCGACAAGACCCTCATTGATCTCTATGAGCAGGTGAGCAAGCGCGGGGTTCCTGTGGGCTGTTGTGGTCCGTGTGGAAACCTCCATGGGGTGCTTTTCGCTAACCCTTTGCTGAGGCAGACGCTTGTCTCTGGGTGCAGGTTGTGCTGGAGTTGATCGAGCTCCGAGAGCTGGGTGCTGCCCGGTCTCTGCTGAGGCAAACGGATCCCATGATCATGCTGAAACAAACTCAGCCAGAGCGCTACATCCACCTGGAAAACCTTCTGGCCAGATCTTACTTTGATCCTCGTGAGGTACGTTGGTTAATCATTTTTCTACAGACCTCTCCTGCAGGAGCCTCAGCATCATTGCATGCTGCTGATGGCTCACGGCTTTGGGTTTTTTTTGCTTGGGGAGTGAGAATGTGCAGTTTTACCTATTGATGATTTTACACCTTCTGTGAAGTTTTTGGGAAGTAATGCATGACACTTTATCAGGAGGGAGCAAACCTGTGCTGCTGTTGGGAGTTTGGGGTTTTGGCCGTGTGTCCTGCCTGTCCAGGATGGCATGTGCAGCTTGCCTTTTCAGTGTTATGGAGGCAGAAGAAAATGCAGGTTATATGTAATAACAGTAAAAACAAGGCATGTTTTCTGACTGCTAACATCAGCCTGAATGTCTTTGTGAGAGCATGTTGGGTTAATGGCTAACTTAGTTAAGGGCCTGTTTTTAGACATCTTTTCTAACCCTGATAATTCTTTGCTTTTAAGGTGGATATTGAAGAGAAGGGGGGGAGGGGCTCCTCTTTTGGACTCCTAACAGAAAATTTATATGGAAGGGGTTTTAATTTCAGACGAACAGAGGGGTTTTTTTTAGAAAAAAAAATTACTTGGCACAATAACCTCATGAAAATAACTTTTCTGCAGGCATACCCCGATGGGAGTAGCAAGGAGAAGCGGAGAGCTGCTATTGCACAAGCTCTGGCTGGAGAGGTCAGCGTGGTGCCTCCCTCTCGTCTGATGGCACTCTTGGGGCAGGTGAGTCTTGAAAGATGTTTTAATGGCTATGTCTTTAGATTGTTGCTGTATAAAACTAGTTATGATGTAGTTGCATCTCCAGCTATATAAAAGTAAAGTTTAAACGTGTTATAGTTTAAAAAAGTTTTCCCGTGTAGGAAGGATTTAGTAGTTGTGGAAGAAGTCATCACTCTAGTGGTAGATTTTTTCCAGTACAGTAAATATGCAGCACAGCGTGCACTTTGAGAATAACATTCTGTGACACACGTTTTCTGGTGTGTTTTCAGCCCTTTGTGATTTTCAGAATGCTCGGTGCAGGCGATGTTTCTGTGTGGTCGATCTGTGTTAATTAGTGGCTAATGATGCGGCTTTCATCTCCTAAAGGCTCTGAAATGGCAGCAGCACCAGGGCCTGCTTCCTCCCGGTATGACAATTGACTTGTTCCGAGGCAAAGCAGCTGTGAAAGACGTAGAAGAGGAGAAGTTCCCCACGCAGCTGAGCAGGCACATTAAGGTAATGTTTGCTTTGTTTCTGCTGATCTTTCCTTCGCATGTTTAATGTGGAGAGATAAGAGGAGATCTTCTGAGTACTTATTTTTCCCTCTTGTAAGTCGTTCCCCTCCACTCCCCCACCTGTGTGTTTTCCTCCCTTTTTCCTGCGTTATCTTATCAGAAGACTTTTCTTCCTGGGAGTCTGAGATTAGACAGATTAAAATCTGCCTTTTAACAAGATTGGGTGCTTATGGTGTTTGTGATTAAGATAATGGCATCTTTGACTTCACAGTTCAGAACCAATAATTTTGCAGGAATTGGCATAGTTCTCTTCTTCATTTGTTCGAGGAAGTACCTGTGACTTAAACTGTTTTTCAGAAGCCATGAGCTTCAACTTAGGAAATCAGTTCAGTAACAACTTGCTAAAAATGCTTTATTAGAATTTTTGTTTGTCATTGCTGATCTTGTGTTTTTGTTTGGGCTAGTGAAGCTTTTTTCTTCTGTTGTCATGGCCACTTGAATTTAAAAATTTAGAAATCAAAAAATTGGACATTGAAAAAAAGCAAACATTCTCTGTAAAAATTACACTGGAGAAACATTACTCCAAATGAACTTCAGAAATTTATTAAGTTCTGAAGTCTGACAGAGTTAAATTTCAGGGATTTAAAAGGTGTTTGTTAGCAGAGAATTCACTGCAAAGATACCAACTCAGCTCCTGATGTAACCTTGCAGGTTCTCTTGTAACATTGGACGTTACCAGACCAAAAGGAGGGTTTTTATTTTTGTTTTACCATTTTTTAAAAATTCAAGTCTCTGTGTATTGACAGATTTTTTTTTTGTACTTCAGCATTAAATTTATTATACATACCTCTGGAAAGTACTGTATTTTTACCATCAGAATGACACAGTGATTTTGTTTTAATATGTCTAGTATTTTAAATTGCTTCTTAAACTTTATGTTCTTTTTTAAACAGTTTGGGCAGAAGTCACACGTGGAGTGTGCTCGGTTTTCTCCAGATGGACAGTACCTGGTTACTGGCTCAGTTGATGGCTTCATTGAAGTGTGGAACTTCACTACTGGAAAGATTAGGAAGGTAAGTTACTCCTCATTTCACCCAGAGTGACTTTGGCGTGCCAGAGCACCTGGATCTATTCTTTTGAAATTGTTTTAGTTTCTTAGGGCCTGTGAACCTGAGAAGATTCTGTTTAGGTGATGAAAATATCAGTCTGGAGTAGTTATGTGGGTGTAGTTCTCTGGTTTGTCACAGATTTGTCTCTGTGATAACTTCTTTACCTTCCTGCACTGTTTCTGTTGCCATTAAAATGGTGAGAGTGGTAGTAGCCTGTATTACAAGGCCATGAAGTCTGATTTAGAATAAGTTATAAAATATAACTGAAGTTAAAACTGGTAATGCTTTTGCACTTTGCCTTAAAATAGACTTCATTGATTTCACTAGTGACCCATGAATCTTCTGCTTTTGTTTAGGATCTGAAGTACCAGGCACAAGATAACTTCATGATGATGGATGATGCGGTGCTGTGCATGTGCTTCAGTAGAGATACAGAAATGCTAGCAACTGGAGCCCAGGATGGGAAGATCAAGGTACAAATCTTTTTGTACACTGTGTTGGGAGAGATGGTGACTAAAAAGATCAGTTTGCAATAGCAATAATGTTCTCATTTTGCGTGAACTCAAAGGAAATTTAACATGTATTTAACATATGTATTTGCTCTGATGTTGAAGCTCATGTGTTCTCATAACAAAGTAATCACTTATTTGCTGTCTCCTTTTCAGGTGTGGAAAATTCAGAGTGGTCAGTGCCTGAGAAGATTTGAACGAGCTCACAGTAAAGGTGTTACGTGCCTCAGTTTCTCTAAAGACAGCAGTCAAATTCTTAGTGCTTCTTTCGATCAGACAATCAGGTAAATAAACTGAGAATGTGGGAGAACAGAAAACAGGTTTTTCTAATTAAGCAGTTTAATTATGAGATAGTATAATCCAGAAGGAGCCTGTAGGGGTCTCTAGTCCACTGTGCTTCTCAAAGCACAGCTGGCCTTTCAGTTAGGATAGCCTGTTCAGGGCCTTGTCCAGCTGTGTTTTCAATATCTCCAGGGTTCAAGATCCCAGTGCCTCTCTTGGGAAAATCCTGTTTGGGTGTAGGGAAGGATATTTTGATTAGGTTTGATTGTGCTTGTTTGGTTTTTGTTTGGTTGGAGTTTTTTGGTGGGGTGGGATTTTTTTAATAGTTCTTGCCTTTTGCACTTCAGCTGTACACCTTTTGAGGGGTCTGACTCGACTTATTTTGAAGACATGTTGGGTAGTGATGTTAACCCAATAGTTGGTTTTTTAGGTGTTAAGATACTAAAATTATTCAGGTCAATATACCTTCCTTTCTCCTTCTTTCTCTCCTCTTTTTATTTTCTTTTTCCTTTTTCTTGTTCTTTTTTTCCTAAGGATCATTGCAGGGTAGGTTAGAAGTGAGAATAAATACACTCAAAAAAATACTCAAACACTGCTCTAATCGTAATAGGAAAGGATTCTCAAACCCCTTTTCCTATAGTTCTTAGCATCTGGAAAATGTTGATTACTGTTTATGTAGTGCAAAATTCTGATCCTATTTGGTTACTGAGTGGAATTTGCTTACTCATTTTCACCTCTTTTGTCTGACAGGATTCATGGTTTAAAATCTGGGAAAACTCTTAAGGAATTCCGTGGTCATTCTTCCTTTGTCAATGAAGCTACTTTTACCCAGGATGGGCACTATATTATCAGTGCATCCTCCGATGGCACAGTGAAGGTAAGATGGCATTTACCCTCTAAAGAATACCTTCAGACTCCTGCTGTCTTATCCCTGCTTTGTTACAATTGTTGCAGTCACTGGGGAAGGACTCGGGGGTTATCAGCAGTAATGGGTGTGCTTGTGACTTTGCTGTAGATTTGTGTGAGAACTGATGAGACTTGTTATCACAGTCTCTTGCAGAGCATGTCTGTCCTGCATGTATGAAACAGAACATAAGTGTAGTGCTCCCTGCCTGTTCTGCTTTGTTCTAGACTCTAAACTGACTGTCCTGTAATGTAGGGATTCCCTTATCTGAAATAATTGCATATCAGCTCTTTTTCATTTTTGAAGCTAATTTGTTTTATTTTGTTTTGTTTTTTTTTTTTACACTAGGTTTGGAATGTGAAGACAACAGAGTGCTCCAACACCTTCAAGTCCCTTGGTAGCACTGCGGGGACAGACATTACTGTGAACAGTGTCATTCTGCTGCCTAAAAATCCAGAACACTTTGTTGTTTGCAACAGATCGAATACAGTCGTCATCATGAATATGCAAGGACAGGTATGTGGTCTTACTGCTAGCCCTCCAGGTCACTCTGTCATTTCAAGAATGCAGAAGACCTAGTTAATAACATAGCAGGGTTAAAACGGATTTCTCTGGTTTGCTTGCATCGCAAACTATTCTGAACCTAAGTTTATAGAACACAGAAAGCTCTTGAAACTATGGAGAGATCTGTGTTCTGAACAGACCTAGTACTTCTTAAATGTTTTTGCCCTAAACGTGGTATTGATATGCTGCTGATTAATCCTTCTGTTTTCTTTACAGATTGTAAGAAGTTTTAGCTCTGGTAAGAGAGAAGGTGGTGACTTTGTCTGCTGTGCACTTTCACCTCGTGGTGAATGGATCTACTGTGTTGGTGAAGATTTTGTGCTGTACTGCTTCAGCACAGTGACGGGCAAGCTGGAGAGAACTCTGACTGTAAGTTTTCAGCTCTGAGCTTTTCCAGAGTTTTAAACACGGGGATGATGTGAATGTTCATAATGAAGTCCATTCTCAAACCAAGCAGTCTTTCATCTCTAGCAAACGTGATTGGTAACAAATGAATTTCAGGAATTTGGCTGTAGAATGTGTCTGGGGTTTTTAGAACCATATAATTGTAGAAATTAGGGAAGTATTTACCCATCAAGCAAAGACTCAATTGGTTCAGACTTCCTTGAATGAGGGCATATTTTGACCTGGGCTCTAGTTGGTGAAGAATCTGAAAAAGCCATCAGATTTAAAGGTACCAGGTTTAAATTTGCTTTAGATTGAACTTAAAGAGGAATACCAGCTTGAATGTCTAAATTTAACAGGGAACACTTTGATGTTGTGGATTTCAGTGGATGTAAACCTTCACTGAACCTTCCCTTCCCCAACAAAAAGTAACTGCCATGTCAGAAATTGTTGCAACTGGAGTTGAATGTTGGTGTGTGCCCCTGCTTTTGCTGTGTGCACAAAGCACTTTAACCTTCAGTCCAGCTTTCCTTCACTTGTTTTTTTGAAGAGAATATTTGTCTTGAATCTGCTGAAGGAAGACTCTCTTAATGTCTCTTTGTGTTTACTCTCTAGGTCCATGAAAAAGATGTCATTGGCATTGCTCATCACCCCCACCAGAACCTGATTGCCACTTACAGTGAAGACGGCCTCCTCAAGCTCTGGAAGCCATAGATTGATTTTGCAGCAAGCTCTGAAGCATGCCTGTTAGTTACAGGTTACTAGTGTTCGTGCTTTAACAAGTTCTAAATATGCAGTGTGATACTTGCTCAATTTTCAGTTCAGGTTTCCAGAGAATTACATTTTTACCTCCCTAGAGTGGATTGATGCATAAATATAGCATCAGTTAATTTTATATGCTTTTATTTTTACTAGAGTAGCTGAAGCAACTTCAGTGAGAATGCTTTCTATGCCTCCTGAAGTCTGTACTCTTCCTACAATGTTTGTTCAAGTTCATTGAGTCAGCAGCTGTACACGCTTGTGAGTGATTGCTGACTTCTTAGAATACAGCAAAATGCTTTTTTTTTGAGTAAAATGTGGAATGGAAAGCTGTCTCTTCCCCACTGCTGAAACAGGAATAGTTTCCTGGAATGCAGATGAGGGTACAGTATCATCAGCTTGATGATGGGGTTATTTCTATGCCATTGGGCTTTGCTGTGTTCAATTTACACTATCATTTTTCTAATTATATTGGAAAATAGTGTCACACAGCTGCCTCAGGATGAAACTATCCTTCCCCATCTGCCAACACTTCCTACTATAAACTAAACCTGCCTAATGTGGCAGTGGGACACAGTTGATGTTGTTTGGGGATTTTTGTTTTGTTTTATTTTGCTTTACTTCACCTCCAGACTAAAAGGAATTATTACCGGTGCCCTCTTTCTGTAAGTGCAAGGTGTTTTCAGACCAGCTATATCTGAAACAGGCTCCAGGGGATCAATATTTTGAAACATGCAAAAGTTGCATGTTTACATAGGTTGCGTTCCTAGTGCTGTGATAATGTTTTAAATAAGTCTTTAAAAGATTTTTTTTTTTTAATTTCATATGCCTGTGGACCTAGCTGAGGTTATGCTTAGGGGTCCCACAATATGATAAAAAGATAAAAAAATTGCAGGCTCTTCAATTTGAAGCTCATGGTTTTTTGTGGAGAGATTCTGACTAATGTACACTGTTCTGAATGTACACCAGAGTCTTTTAAAGTGTGACTGTGTCTTTTCTAGGATGCAGAAAAATGAGGTTTTTCCTGTAATGATGAATCAAATGCATGTGGATTTGAATTTGCTATATTGTGTTCTGTCCTCATCTCTTGTAGAATGCTTTCCTACTGTAGTAGTCTTTCAGACAATAATAACTTGTCTTCAACTTAATAAATGAGTTCCACTTAAAGTCTTTTGTCTGTGTCTTTATTGGGGTGGGGAAATGTAGAGAAAGCTCAGCTGGAATTCTCACACAGCCCCTTTGCTACAAGTGTGATGTTCAGTTCTGTTGAGCTATGCTGTCTGAATTCCCAGGTTGTTTTATACTTCTGTAGATATGCTAACAGAGGAGGGTTTTAGATACTAAAAAGTGATTATTTTTCCTGCCTCAAAAACCAGAAGTATCTGTCAGTGATATCTGACAAGCTCTATGGGCTTCTGTTAAGGGGGAAGATCTTGATAAAATGCTTTTAATATACTTTCCTTATAGAAGAGATGCTCCCGTTCCTTCAGCATCTTTGTGACCCTTGAGTGGTCTCTCTCCAGCACAACTTTGTCCCTTTTTTATGGGAAGATCCAAAACCAGATGTAGCATTCCAGGTGTGTCCTCACTTTTGCTGAGTAGCTGGGAAGGGTTGCCTCCCTCCACTGCTGTCAGCCAGGACACCATTTGCCTTCTTTCCAAGAAAGAGCTTGGTGTCCACCAGGACCCTCATCTTCCTTCTTGGCTGTTTTCCAGCCAAGTGCCCCCATCGTGTGCTGTTCCATTGGGGTGCTCTTCCCCAGGTGCAGCACTTAGCACTTCACCTTGAATTTCATGGTATTGCCAGCTCGTTCCTCTGCATGGCAACTCTTATTTTATCAGTTCTACTTCTCCCTCTTCTTGCTGAGGCAGTCCTGACCCTGGGACACTACCCTCCCTCCCCATGGGCTTTGTTGCACTCATCACCGCCCACTGGGCCTGGCGTTCAGCCAGTTTTCAACCCACTTCACTTTTCACCCATCATCACATACCTCAGCACCTTCTCTGCATGGATTACTATGGAAAACAGTGCCTTACGGAAGTTCAGGGACACCATGCCCACTTCACTCCTGTCATGCACCGGGTCAGTCACTCCACTGACTCCACTCCAATCAGGTTGGTTAAGTGTGAATTCCCTTTGGTGAATCCCTCCTGACAAAACCTCCCTTCAGATGGTTTTCCTGCTCTTGATGTGCCTGCAAATGGTTTCTGTCCAGCTGCACCATTACCTTCCAAGGGATTGAGGTGAGGTTGACAGACTGTTTTCTGAGGATCTCCCTGTCTTGTCCTTCTCAAAGACAGATGTGACATTTACTTTCCACCAGTTTTTTGATCACTTTTCCCAGTCACTATGCTCAATCAAAGACTGTCAAGAGGGGCCTTGCAATGACATCTGCCAGCTCCCAGAGCATGTGTGGGTGCATCCTGCTAGGGCCCATGATTCTGTGTATCTTCAGTTTTCTCTGATGTCATCATCCCTACATCAAGGGAACATCCTCCTTGCTCCAGACTTTCTTCTTGATCTCTGGAATTCTGAGAGCTTATGTTGTCACTAAATAAGACAGGCAAAGAAGGTACTCAGCACCTCAACATTTTCCATGTCATGTGTGACCAGATGCTCCATCTAATTCTGTAATGGCCCCATTTTTCCCCTGCCCTTTCCCACTTTTGTACTTCAGAGGCCCTTGTTGTCCATTTAAGCTTTAGCTTCCATAACTTTATCTCTGGATGCCACATCTGTGTAGCACATCACATCTGTGTTCCCCTCAATATACCCAGCCTTGGTTATACCCTCCAGATAATTCCTTCTTATGTTCTAGTTTAGCCAGGTGTCTTGGTTTCAAAAGACAGTTGTCAGCTAAGGAAGGCAGGAGCCTCCCCTGAAATGGAAAATGTAAACCCTGCCCCTCTGAATTGCTATGAATTTTAAATTAAGGGGCTCTCAGGCAAAAACTATGGGAGCAGGAATAACAGTTCTTTATTAGGGAAGAAAATAAGCAATGCAGTAAACTAAAACAACACTGACAGAGTCAGAACACAACCTGACACCCTGTTGGTCAGGGTGTTGGTAGCAGTCCAATGGAAATTGTGGCTGCAGTCCTCCTGGAGCATCAGGTGTGATTCTGTTGGAACAGGGATCCTGTAGAAAGGGTGTAGTCTTCCTCTGAAGATTCAGTGGAAGAAGCAGCTGTTCCTCTGGCTAATGCAGTGGAGAAGCCATGCAGGTGTTCCAGAATCTCAAGATTATATCTGGGTAGGAATGCTTGGCTCCTCTCTCTGGGCAGAGCATCTCACAGTGGGATGCTGTAGTTCTTATCAGTCATGCAGTGACATTCAACAGCCTGTTATCAGCAGATGGCTCCCCAGAGGGAGGAGTGGCTGTGGAAGAGATAAGGAAAACTGCCCACTTACCAGAAGACAACTGCCATACAGATGGCAAATAAAATACATTTAGCTTGGCAATCCAGGACACCAGGAGTTCTCATGCATTCCCACAGACCTGGCCATTTTTGCCTGGCTTACTGTTCACTGGGATGGACTGCTCTCAAGCCTGGGGGAGGTGAGCCTTGAATATTAACTAACCTTCTTAGGCTCTTCATTCCAGAGCCTTATCGTTTGGAGTGCTTCTAAGCAGATGTTGAAGAGACTAGTCTGCTTTTCGAAAGTCTGGAGTTGAGAACTGGCTTTTCGTTGTAGTTCTTCCTCTCAGTCTCCTGAACTTCACCATCTCATGGTCACTGCAGCTGAGGCTGCCTTTGACCTTGACAGTCCCAACAAGCTCTTTGGTTTTGAGCACGAGATCCAGCAGAGCACCTCTCCTAGTTGCTTCCACTATCAGTTGGGTCAGGAAATTCTCTTTGATGCACTCCATGATCCTCCTGGACTGATTATCACAGAATTGTTAGAGTTGGAAGGAGCTGCTAGAGATCTAATACGATCCCCTCCCAAGGCAGGGTCACTTAGAGCAGATGGCTTTTGAATATCTCTAGAGAGGGGGAGTCCATGTCCTGTTCCAGTGTTCTGCCACCCTCAGAAGAAGTTCTTCCTCATCTTGACGTTACCTCAGCCACTCCTCATATGGCTTCCCCTCAAGGCCTTTCACCATCTTAGTTTCCTTCCTTTGGATGCTCTGTATTGGCCTAATGCCCTTCTTACACTGTGGCACCCAAAACTGCACATGGGACTGGATATGGGGCCACCCCAGTGCAGAGCCCAGCTGGTGATGCTGTGCCTGATGCATCCCAGGATAGGACTGATCCTCCTGGCTGCCAGGGCACACTGGATAATTCTCACCCACAATCTCTCAGTTTGTTAATTTGTCCCTGGGTAGAGCTTGATACATTCCTGTTCCTCTCTCATGTAAATAGAAACTCCACTACCTTGCTTCTCTGACATGTCTCTATTGTTTCTAAAAAGGACATACCCATCCATGACAATATTCCAGTCATGTGAGCTATCCCACTATGTCTCAGCACTGCAGTGAGATCATGGCCCTTTGAGCACACACACACACACACACATATATATATATATATATAGTTCATATATATATATATATATATATATATGTAGTTCTTGTTCATTCCTCATGCTGCATCGTTTTGTATACTGACACTTCATGGATAATCAAGGAATGGGGTCTCCTAGAAGGGATGTGAGAGGATTCACCACAGCCATAAGCACCTATGATGTGTTTTGTGCTTGGATCCTCAACTCCAGGGGCAGCCAAGGTACATCTTGCCAGGGCCTTATAGTCTTCCTTGATCTCACCTATTTTTTGGCATGTGTTGTAGTGTGCTTTGTTAATTTGTTCAGTTTCTCCCCTATTGTTCTGTAATGGTTCTGCCCTCTCAGTTTTTCCCGCCTTAGCCCTGTCAGTTAGTCTATTCCCACGGCAACTCCCGCCACTTGTTATGTCAATCCCCTCTGTTATGTAATTTCCCCTCCCCTCATTCCCTTTTATGTAGACTTGTTTCTCCTCCCTGGGCCTAGTCAATCACTCCCCACCCCTCCTGCTCTTCCAGAATCTTCTGCTCTCAGGGAGACTTGACTTGGCTGTGGAGCCGGGGCCCCTCCCTTATATTGTATCTATTGGTCTTCCTTTAATGCCTGTTATCTTAAGTTCACTCCCTTGCACTCCCCTATTGGTTCTTATGTAATCCCGTCCCATGTTTTCCTCCCCATATAAAACCTTATTGCACCCCCAGTTTGGGGTCACTCCCTGGCTGACACCGGGTAGGTTCAATAAATCTAACGGTCCCCAGTGAGTGTCCAGGCTCTTTCCTCTCGTCGACATAGCAGTGATCCTGTCCGCCACGAGTGCAGCCTGAGGCCACAGACGCCGAAGGGCGCTCATCCAGTTGCAGTGGGCTGTTGGCCGCCCCTCCTGCTAGCCGGACTCTCTACTGAAGGCCACCTCGCTGCAGGCGTGTGGCATCCCCTGTACCCATATGAAAAAGTGATGGGGGTAGTGGTGTATGACAGGTACCCTCTTGGCAACACCATGGATCCCATCTCCTGGAGGGCAGGATGCCCCTTGTGACTGTCTATTAGGCTGGCAAATGGACAACTCAGTGCTCACTGCAACCACTTGATTTTATTTTTACAGTAATCACAATGCACTGCTGGTGAGGTTCTCTTTGTTGGTCTTGCTCATGGACATCTAAAGCCTTTAAAGCATCAGATTTGTATTTTTGGTCTGCAAGTTGAAGGCTGGAGATTGCGGCGAGGTGTATGTGGCCAATAAGGTCAACGTCCGGCTAGCAGAAGGTAGAGGCCGACACCCAGCTGCATAAACTGCCAGCCCCCCTCGGTGTCTGTAGGCCTCGGGCTGAGCTGGCTCGCGGACGGAACTCGCTGCCGATGGGACGAGAGAAGGAGCCGCACACTCTCTGGGGGTGAAGTCGGTTTATTGATGAACCGGAGAAACCAACCAAGGAGCACCAACCAGGGAATGGCCCCGAGGGGAGGGAGAAGTGAGGTTTTAAAGGAAGGGGGTGTATATGGGAGGGATTTACAGGGAACCAATAGGGAAAGGTGAAAGGATGAACTTAACATAACTGACATAAAGGGGGAAACCAATAGATACAAAGTAAAGGAGGGGCCCTGGGACCTCGGCCAACCACAACCCCCAGAGAGAAGATTCTGGAAAGCTGGGACGAGTGGGGGGTGATTGACTGGGCCCAGGGAGGAGGAACCAATATACATATAAGGGGAGGAGAGGGAGGAGAAATTATATAACCAAAAGAACTGACAACCCAAATGGCGGGAGTTGCCATGGGAATAACATAACTGGTAGGGCTAAACTGGGGTAGGGCAGAACCATTTACATTAAACAGGAGGAAACATTACATAAAATGGGGGAGTAATACAATAAACTTAACACACACACCACAACAGGAGATGGAATTGGAGGCCTGCTTTTGTGGGTCCCCAGGGTGCAGGGTGCCTCAGGCTCATTGGTATCCACAGTGGCTCTGAATCCACCTACCTATCTCCGCTTCAGCCCCTCTATATACTGAACAGCTAACTGATTGTCTCTTGTCATTCAGCCACCTGCTGCAGCTGGTCATCCACCTGTGCACACTTAGTACAGGTACCAGCCTTTTCTTCAGAAGTACCTGGAGTATCCATGGAAACCACCCGTACTGACACCTGCCTCACCAGTTCTGTCTGCACAGAAGCATCAGACTTCTCAGGGGCTGTCTCAGTAGACACACTGGCTTTGGCTCAGGAATGCCCACCATTATGGCAGAGACCTAAAGCACTTAGCACTTACCTGAGATGTGGATCTACTTTTAGTTTTATTATTAATTATAATTACTTTGTTTTCCTGACAGCAGTTAACAGGGTAGTTGAAGTCCCATTCTTTGGGCACTGTAATTGTTCTCATTTACTCCCTAAGAAAACAGTTAAGCCTGGCATTTGTTTATGTGCTGTTTTCAAAAAGAGTGGCTTAAATCAAACCTCTTTTCTTAGTGTGCTTTCCTATGCTCTGAGCAGAAATCAGTCACAAACACGTCTTCCCAGGTGAAGCTGCTAATGAAAAAACATAGGGCAAGTTCCTTGACCTTGCATCACACTGCAAATTCAAAACAGATTTGGGATGATTGAGTTTACACCCCTGGGCTGAACCAACCTTTTCCACTCTTCCTGGCTAGCAGGTATTCAAAACTATGGGAAGGAGAGGACCTGTAGCCTAAGGACTCTGAAAGCAAAGCAAAAGTGAGAGTAGGTTCTTTCACAGCCAGCCTGTGCAATAGTGGAACTTTGTTTTATGGGGAAAATATGAAGTCCTAAATACTTTTCACTGGTGCACAGTGAAAAGAATAATTGTAATAAACTAAAATATAAGCTTGATCACATGAATTAGGTGGTGTTGAAACACTGGAAGTAATTGCAAACTCAGATTACAATAGGTCAGGTTACTATACTGGCAGTTGCAGAAACAGCTATTTTGTGCTACTGTATCCTTAGTTTGGGGCACAGATTTTGTATCTGTAACCAATTCATTTCAAAACAATACTAATCTGGTGGTGTTCCTGCTGCCCCCCCTCCTGGCACAGCATCCTTCCCTGGACTGCTCTGCTAAAGCCTTTAGAGGCAGCTCCTGGTCAGCCACCCTCCTCCTGGAACCCGGCCGATCGGCAGCGTGGCCACCAACCACCAAGCACAATTGTCATGTCATGGCCTTCAGAGTAAGTCCAGAATGTCACCTCAACTGCATGCCAATGAGGGTGAGTGTGGCAAAAGGAAACGCAGTGCTCCTGAGAAAGTTAGTTTATGGAATGAGTTTTTTTGAAATATAATACACAGTCATCTGACGCAATATCAGGTCCCACTGTCAAGACAAAGGCTATGAATGGGTGTTGTTTGTCCTTACTGTTTTGATCTAGTGGTTAAGGAAAAAAAAAAAAACAAAACCAAGGGTGCTTACTGAGCTGAAAAAAAGTAGCTTATTTTACTGCTGTTTAAGTCTCAAGCCAGCTGTGCAGGATTCAGCCCTAGCCAGAAGATTACTTTGTTTCTCCGCTTGATTCAAACCATCCTACTGATAGAGCACAGGCACCTGCAGGTCACATTTTTCATCGCACTGATGAGCTCACTCAAGTAGAATTTGGAAAACCACTTGGCCTACAGGATTTTATTTCTGTTGAGAAAGAAAACAGAAAAGTGGGTGAAACATGCAGGTGAAAGATCACAGTTCTGTAGGTACCTGAAAGGGACCACATTTGAGGTACAAAATCCACTGTATACTAGCTGTCTTTATACAATGAAACTTGGAATGCTTAGATAAGCTAGAGATGTTCTGTCTAAGAGCTTCCAGATATTCAGGTTACAATACATGTACTGCCACGCAGCAGCTACTCAGATGAGTTCTCCTTGTGACACTTTTGCTTCAAAGCAGAGAAGCACAAGCTCTGTCCCAAGCCAGATGGTTGAGTAAGACTAAACTACCACACTAGAGGTTAAATCTGGACGTGTCCTCTCAGCATATTTTCTGAAAGAAGGTTTTAAAGATTTTTCTGTGAATAGCTGTCTAAAAAGAAGGGGGTGGTGTTTTTGAACCAACATCTGGTCTAAGAAAAGAGGCAATGAACAATTTTGTAATTATATCGGAAACACTTCATCTACAATAATTAGAACATTCATACAGAAATTCAAGAGTCAGCTTGAAATAATGCACACAATACATTCATTGCAGAACATCCTAGATGCAGTGGTTGGTTGCATTCACTAGCCTTCTTTCCTCTGCAGGATCACATATACCCACTAAGAGGACTGGTGCTGCTCTCCACAACACACCAAGGGTATCTGATTTCAGTAATCAGGGTGGAAATCGAGCTTCACCTAGCAGCAGTCTGACGTTCCGAGTCACCTGCATGCTGACAACAGCTAGAGGATTTTACTAATGCACAGTAGCCAAGGCAGTTCCAAGCAAGCTCTGGCTCCACAGGCAGTGTGGCGCAGGACAGCAGTCAAATGGGAGTCACTGATGAAACAAAGGAAGCTCCATACCTAGCTCTGGGGTCAGGACCAGTGCTGGCACAGGAAAGGACTATCTGACCTCATGTGCAATAGCGTGGAAAGCTTGGGGCTCTCATGACATTAATGGGCCTGCGAAGATTGATCACATCTGTGTTAGCCTCATCTACCATGTGGGTGCATTACAGCCAGGCCCTGTTTAACAAACACTAGTAAAAGCCCAAACATTATTATCCTAATTGTACAAAACTTTACTACATCTTACCATGGATTATAAGTACTTGTGCATACTTTATTCACGGAGTATAAGATCTAGAATTTCTAAAAAGCACACCACAGAATCTTAGTTTAAGCCTGGGCAATTGCACACATACAGCAATTACAAGGTTTGGAATAAAAGACAAGCAGGTAAGGGAGTCTGGAGCAAGAGGCAGGGGTGAAGTGCAGTCAACTTCATTTCAGCTTGTATCCTGGAGCTTTATACAAATCGCAAAGTCAGTTTAATTACTTAGTTTATTTCTTTTTGCTTTTAGAAATGACTATGGCTGGATAGAACAACAAATAGCAGGTGAGGGTAAACTGCTTGTAGTCCTTCACTCATCCACTACTGCATACAAAACAAGCATCACAAGTTATTCACTGGCCCATTTATGATGTCTGGCACTGAACACCACCTCTAGGCTGATGCTCATCATCTTCATACACTTCTCCATTATAATGGTGTTTTCGCTTTTGAGACGGATCGAAGTCCACTAATTCCACCTGTTCCATTTCCTCAGTTTCTTCTATCTCCTGCCTTGTAGGTAGCAGTTTTTCGAGTAAGGACAGCTTATCTGAGGAGAGGAAGCCACTCTCTGGGAAGATCACCTGAAATCAAGAGCTAAGGTTACTCAAGTCTATCTGAACTGTTTTTTCATTAGGTCAAAGAGACCTACAGGTTAAATATCTGTCAAAGTCAGGTCTGTCATCCTAGGTTACTTGAATTCAGAGCTTAATATCAGCATCACTAAGCTGGTTTTTAATGCCTACATGAAGTTAGCTTCTAACTCTGGCCACTCAATCAACACCTTTATTCTTCTGCCTCAGGCTGCCCTCTAGAATCAACCACAAAAGCAAAGCAGAAATGTAATACAGTAGCACATATTACTACATATTTATAATAGCATACACAACTACATATTCAAATATATATATATAAACAAAACATCAACATTAGAGATATGGTTCAATATATTCTAAGCTGTAGCAGACAGGCCTTACAGCTGCAGCTCCCAGTATTAGCTTCTCCCCAGACAGGAAAATCAGCATTTTCCAACCTACTCTTCTGCTCCAGTGCAGAAGTTGAAGTTACTCATGCATCCTTCCTACAGGGCAATAGAAACTAAACAACATGTCAAGCAAATAGAAATTCACAAGGTTGCTGAAGAAACTCCTCTGGTACCTAATGTATTTTGAGGGCACAGTGTTCCGGAAGTTTTCTCTGTTCTGAACTATAAATCTGATGGGTTCCATGTCCCCATCATTGTAAAGAACAAATACCAAAACAGGATATCTGATTATTGGTATCTCTTCTTGACTGAGGTAGTGCTTACTGGTTGAATTTTGGATGGATGTTCGGTCCTGAAATGCTGTGGAAGTGAGTTGATTCACTTACCCTGAATTCTATGATCAGACGTCCTTTTTCATACGGTCTGCGATAGATTGGCATACCTTCATTCAACACACACTTAATAGCCCCATGCTCAACAACCTGGCCTAAAAAAAATAAACAAAAAATTACCAAAAAAGGAAGGGAGCCATGCAAGCAACAGAAGCAGCTTTAGTTATAATTCCCTTCAATATTTATGTAGCTTTCTACATTGTGGTTAGGCAGCAACATGTAGTAGTCTTAACAGGAACTTACTGCCTGGTAACATATCAGCAGGAAAGATTGATGTCTACATTACATTCCTGTAAACCTTGTTATGCTTCCCAAAGGAAGCATACTTACAAATTTATTAAGTGCTCCATCGCTTCCAAGGCTGAAAAAGTGGTTTTCAGAGACCCACGGCCTTCAATTCTCATGAGATATCCTCAGGATGCAAGTATGTCCATGAGGTAGGGTCTGTTACTATGTCACGCAAAGAGAAAGTTACTGCTGACTGCTATGCAAAAATCCTTTTTTATTTTAAGATTTGTACTGCAAAGACTAGGGCAAAGAATTTGACACCAGCACACATCCCATTTACATCAAGATGGGGTGCTTCTGTTCCTTTAGATTTCCAGCTTACATTCACTGTATGCTAGAATTTCCAACAGAAAGCAAACCAACTCTTACCAGGATGGGAGGTAATAATAATAGTTCTGTTATCCAGAGTTGTGATGGGCTTTTGAAAGCCACATAGTGCTTCAACCAGTTGAATATCCATAGACAGAAGTAGATCTTCATCTCGTCTAAGGCAGAACCAATCAACAACAGTCACAGTGAGAGAGAAATAGTACAAGGATCATGCCCAACTTCAGTATTTAAAATCTAGAAATTACAATAAGCTGTAATTATAACAGAAACCCAGGCATCTAAACAAAGCATACCAAATATTAATGTAGCTCCTCAATTACTAGAATGATGCTCACTCTGAGAGCCATTACGATTATGTCAAGCTATCTAAAGTGTTACAAGTGTTTATTGAGAAGAAATAATACAGTAAGGCCCACTGGCATCCAGTTTCACTTCACTGCTCATTCCCAATTAAAAAAAAAAATTTCTCAGCCTCATAAATACTGAAACTGGGACAATTAATTCCTTTCTTTGTGTAGATAAATACAGTCTTAATTGCACTAGCTTGCACTATGGTGATCTGTGACACCTTCAAGGTTTATTACCAGGGTAAGTCTGAACAGGTGCTGGCCACTTTGGATAATGATACAAGTACCTTTGACACAAGTACCAAGAAGTATCTGGAATAGATAGTGTTAATTACTTTAACTGTGTTCTGACTTCAGTATGACACTACTAGTAATTGTCTACATGTTCAAAGGCTACAAAATCCTTCATCTTATTCAAAGAATATAGAGCACTCACCCTGTTTTTAAAACATCTCTAACAGAAGACTTGAACGTAAAGCTAATTTTAGACTCTGACAGGAGAGGAGGAACATCCCACTTGTGCGAGAGCATGACCTCAGCATAACCCCACAAGACCAGTAATATCAAGGGTTATTGAAGGACACTAGAACTGAAAGCATTGGGCAGAAGGATAGACAAAAATAATATAGCAGCATTTTGACTTCAGGTCCCAGGAAACCATGAGAACAGTTTGGCATATCTGAATCAGTGTCTGGTTTCACTGGAAGTTAAGAAAAATCAGCTGAGTAAGCTCATCCAAAGCAGAAGTGATTCTTAACCTGTGAGCTCAGTGTTCCTTGGCACAGAATTCTGGCACCAGCTTCAAGAGCTCAGCACCATACATGATAGTGAGGTACACCAGCTGCAGGTTTCCCAAGAACCTTTGGCTCACTGTTCCTATTTACAAGCACAAGGTCAGTGATAAGTGCTTTCTCTAAACCCACCACTTCCTCTGTAACTGCTCTGAGCAGCAGCAGTGAGAAAACAAATGCAACACAGTTCTGCAAGCTCATCAACGGTGCTTTTAACCAAAATATACTTAACAGACTAATTCCATAAACAGTAAAACTACAGAGAGAGGTATGCAACACCCAGCAGTATTGCCTGGGAGCATGAAATAGTTGAGATGTGGTCAGCGCTGCTTGAGTCACTTTTGCTTTCACAATAAAAGCCAGACAAGACCAATTATGCTGCCCATAGCACTTGGGCAGGAAATGAAGTGGGGCAAACCATGTTTGATCACAAGGGTGCACGCTATACTGAGTAAATCTGTCCTAAATAAGATCCACAAACACATATGCACACACTCCAAGTTTTCTGTGTCTTGAGGCCATGTGGACAACAGTGGAATACATTAAATGACAATTTTCTGAGCTAAATAATCGAAAGCAAGGAAACAGTCACAAATATTCAAAACTACTATAAATCTCAGTATTCCAATGAGTTCTTAAAATTAAAGATTTGTAAACTCTTAACTGTAACTCCTTTTGTTTGCCTTCTAGTCCCTTCTGCTGCCAAAGCTCACAGGAGATTACCTCATGCTATTAGAACACAAGTGGCCAGACTAGCTGCACCAGAACTCACCTCAGCGCTCCTCTGACCACCCAGACAAACTCATGGCTGAGTGACAGTCATGTGATCCTATCTCCTGACACTCCAGTACCTACAAGATGAGTGGTAACCAAGGAAGCACGTGGAAAAACTTGACAGGAGATAACATAAGAAAATTCAAGTGTCTTTACCTTGTAAATACAGAGTGGTCTTTCTGATCCAAGACAATAATAATATCCCCGGGCTCCAGACCTGGCTCTTGGTCCCCTTCACCATGGAATGTTATTTTCTGACCATCCTTCATTCCTATTGCACAAAACAAAAACATTTTTCTTATTTTTAATATAAAAGCACCAACAACAAACACTTTTAGAGGCATGAGCTGGTATCAAGATATCTTTAAGCAAGAACATCAGGATCTTCCCTTGAAGGATTCGTTTTTATTTTTTCTTTTAATCCACTCACTTGTTCAACAGATCTTAGCACTGCTAACCTGAATTCAGTCTCAGGACCATCAGGTTTAACTGTACTGCCAAAAGAGCCACCAACATAAAGTCCTGAAGGACAATATCAAGACAGTTTTCATTATACACACAAACACAAAGAAGAAATCAGAAATACTGTGTACAAACTCTATTTCAAGAGCAATTGACTAGTCAGGTTCTTCAGTTTCATAAATATGTGGCACATCTCCTTATGAAGCATCATCTCAGTGCCTGCCAAGTAAAAAAAGCATTCCCCATGGACTGAAAATCTCCTGTAAGAAACTTGTTTCACCCACACAATAAGTCTACTGAACAAACATACTAGCTCTCTAATGCTATATGAGTCTCTTTTCCCTTCCTTCTAGAAAAACATCCTCATATGTTCAAAATATCAGTAATATATATCCCTTCTAGTCCTCATATTTACTACTACTGTAGGATTTGGCCTACAAATTCAGGCATTGCATAAGCTCTGCTTACACTTCACACATGTAACAGCTGCAGGTCACAACCACGAGCGAGTCTGTAAAAGTCATGTACTTGTCAGCTTGCTCTGTCCTACAAGCTGCACTACTCCACAGGCTTCTCCCACCAGCCTCTGGGCAGCCCCCTCAGCAGAAATGGATTTGTCACTCAATACCATTACCTTCACCCATCACACTGAGGGTCTGTGTATCGAGCTGCATTTTGACAGGAAAGGAAGCAGTACCTGCGCTGGGCAGCACTGTCAGGGGTGTGTAGCCAACAGAGTTCTAAGCATGAGAGGCTTAGCACTGTCTCTGCACCCTATCACTATAGCAGACCTGGTTCCCCTTCACACTGAAACACAGCAGAAGTGATCGGAGTCTGCAGGGTTTTGCTGCAGACAGTGAAAATTGATCAGACTACCTGATCACAAACGGGCCTTAGAGGGACCTGAAAAATAATTCACTGCTTACAATAATGCAAGTTTCAGAATTTACTCTTAGTTATGTGCCAGGCTTAAGAAGTGAACACAGAGATAGTTGATCTTCCCTAGAACAACTCTACTTTTTGTAAGACAACAATAAGCAATTTTGCTATGCATTCAGCACTGTTACTTACCAAATTGACACCAGGTATTTGCTAAGGCTTCTGTTTTAGTGCAGCAAATTCAGTCAGCACATTCAAGTTCAATACTTCACCTCAGTAAGACACCTCACCTTTGTCAATGTGAACTTCCAGGATCTTCTTCTCCCGAACAATTTTTCTGCCATTGCAGCTCTTACACCGGTCCTTAGGGCTGATACGCTCCCCATGCCCCTGGCACTCCATACACACAGACTGGATCTGCTGCACCATTCCTGGCCCAATCTGGTGAATTCTGATCTGCATGCCTGTTCCCCTGCAATTAGGGCAGCATTCTACTGCACCTTTCTTACCACCACGACCTGAGAACAAAAATTGGAGATAGGTAGTTATATGCTACCAGAAAAAAACCCCAAAAGCTTTAGAAACATATTCTCTTTAGTTTCAGTTTCAACATTACCTTCACACTTGTCACAGATGACATTTTTCTGCAGTGCAAGTTTTCTCATTGCACCATTGTACATATCTTCCAAACTTACTGACAACTGGTGGACCACATTTTTGCCTGTAAAAGAACAAATATTTATTCAAGTTTAGAAGCTTGGTCTTCACATCTCCCTGTCAAGCCATGATAAGCCAAGTCTCTGGGCTTTAGCATCTTGTTTCAATAGAGCTTTGTCTTGTTTTGCTCATATTAGTCAAAAGCCCCTTCTCAGCTGCTGTCATATTAGGGAACAGTTGTTATGACTGACTCTGGCAAAGTCAGAGGAGACCTTCTGGAAAAGTACTAACAGTGAAAACAACAGAACATACAGAACCTCAAATGTGTAAGTTTTATAATGCAGGACCCTGGTTTCAACAAAGTCACCAAACAGATCTCCTACAAACAAGTGAGAGACTCTGTTTGAAATCTCCACTTCGGCACCGTCCTCCTCTCACCACGTGACCTTCTGGAACCAGAAATGACCAACTACATTTTACCTTCCGGAACTCCTTAGCACTTCAGCTGCTGTAGGCTTAGTTGTTACAGAGTTGTTACACGGTTGTTACAGACTCTTAACACTTGGATACAAAACAATTTTTCTTCCCTTTCTCACCAGATCTGCACTAAGAGGTGATGGGGTCAGCACTGCTCTTAACAAGTTTAAAGTTCTTCCCAGCGTGATTAAACTGGATCTTAACTTCTGAGTAGCATTTTACTGCACCTTCAACATAATACCAATGCACAGTGCAGAACAAAGAAAAGTTTCACAGACTGAACTGGATCTTGATGTCAAGGTAGTTGTTTTTACACGCTACACTTACACTAGGTTAGTTAACAAACCATTTTAAGATACTTTACCTTTCCATTTCCTATTTTGTCTACCAGCAGCTGGGCTTACACTCAGCTAAAGGTACTCCGAACGCGCCTGGTTAGCGATTAACAGAGGACAATGCACAGGAGACCAAACTACCACTTGCACCAACCAAACGCCCTCCCTTGGGGTTTCAGGCGTTAAGGGAAAACAGTTTTCTCCAATTTTCAGATTAACCCTGTAACTTCAATTAAACTCTGTTTAAATTCCCACATCTATGACATTCTCTTCAAAGAATCTGATACCCCGCCGACACATTACCTCGCCTCTCCCTCTGCATCCTTCCCCCGCCGCCGAAGAACATATCGAATATGTCCATGGGTGACCCGAAGCCGCCGCCAGAGCCGCCCTCCTTGATAGCTTGCTCGCCTCCTTTGTCATACAGCTCCCTCTTCTTCGAGTCCGACAGCACTTCGTAAGCTTGCGAGATCTGCTTGAACTGCGGAAAGGACAGTCACCGGCACTCAGGCACCTGCGGCACCCCCGGCGGGACTCCCGCCCGCCCCCGTCCCCTCCCGGCCCGTCCCGCCGACCTTCTCGCCCTCATTGGGGTTCTTGTCCGGGTGGTACTTGAGCGCGAGCTTGCGGTAGGCCTTCTTCAGCTCCTCGGCGGACGCGTTGGGCTTAACGCCCAGCACATCGTAGTAGGTCGTCTCCTTCACCATAGCGGCGGTGGCAGCGGCAGGAGGCCCCCGGGGCGGCGGACGCAGATGCCACTCGGCGCTGCTCCGATCCCGACTCTTCTGGAAACTTCGGGCCGGTCCCGCAGCCCCGCCGCTTAACAGCCGGCCCCGCCCCGGAAGTCCTGCCCCGCCGCGCGCCGGGCCCGGGCGAGTGGCCCACCAATGGCTGATGGGGAGGGGAAGGCGCTTGGCCAATCAGCGCGCGCCTCCGCCACCCGCATTGAGCGCTGACCCCGCCCCGCGGGGGCTGTGGCGTCCCTGCCCAGCGTCTGACTCGCCCTGCGCCTGCGCGCTGGGCCGCTCCCGCCCTCGGAGGCACCGAGCTGCACCGGATACGGGGCGCCGCTGCCTTCCCGGCACTGCTTCGCGCCTTTCCCCCCGTCACCCGACGCGGGCCTGCCTCCGCGCCGCACAGGCCAGCCGGCGGTCCGGGCCGCTTCACTCTGCTGCGCCTTTGCCAGGACCCACTGCCCACCCCCGGTTCCGCGGGCCCAGTGCGCCTGCGCTGGGCCACACGCCGTGGCGGGAGCCTTTACCTGGTCACGTGGGTGATACGCTGCAGTATCTGATTGGCTGCGGGGCGGCGGCGGCGCGAACGTCACCCGTGCGGTAAGGGGGAGGGGTCCGTCCCGGCGTTGCCATGGGAACGGGGCCCACGGGGATGGGTGTGCCGTGGGTTGGGTGTGGGGATGGTGTTTTGCCGTGGGGATGGGTGTGGGATGGGTGTGCCGTGGGATGGGTGTGCCGTGGGATGGGTGTGTGACAGTGCCGGTGTTACACCGGGACGGAGCCTGGCTTTCCACGGTCATGAGCTCTCCACCGCAGAGCTGGGTGGAAAAGGGCTGAGCGCCGGGCAGGGTGAGGGATCTTTGCTGTCCAGGGTCAAATTGATGTAAACTTGAAGATTTCATGGCATGGTCCGTGTGCTGAGTGTTGCTGGATGGAAGCTGCCCCGACTCTCTCTCATCTCTTGTCTTCTGCTGCTCTCTCTTGTTTTGGTGGTTAATTTCTCAGGTGAACTCTGATCCAGTGGGAAACAAATTGAGCTTTTTTGTGGCTAGGCTCTTCTGTCAGACGGAGGAGTCCCATTAAATCCAATTGATTTTTCCTGTATATGGTTCACGGATGTGAGAATATACAGTAGTGTAGGAAGGAAAACAGGATTGGCCTTTCACCAGCAACCTGCTCATAGATTATGCAAGTGCTGGTGACATGCTTTGCTTTGAATTTCAGAAACTTGAACCCAAGTTAGCAGAATTGGTTCAGCTAATGGTTGGGCTGGCACCAGAATTCATGGACCCTGTTCCACAGGAAGGTGGCCCTCGGGAAGTAACACACTGTTTATTTTGCTCTGTAGCTCAGTGATGCGTGTGTGCTGGCTTGTGGGCAAAGAGAAATGTGCTCAGCGAGTGAAACTGCCACACTTGGAAGCTGTGGTGGTTGGGCGTGGCCCAGAGACTGGGATAACGGATAAGAAGTGTTCACGGCAGCAAGGTAAGGTGATTTCGCTCAAATCCTGCTTTCCATGTGCAGAGCAGCTGAGCTTGCCTCGCTCCTCTATGTGGTCTGCAGTGTTGCCTGGTTCTTGAACTCATCAATCCTTTTTAATAAGCACTTACAGAGATCTCTGGGGCCTAAAAAATCAGAGACAGCCAGTGACAGGACATCCACCTCTGTAAACTAAAGCTTTGAATCTTAATGTGAGTTCCCAGGCCAAAAGTTGTGTTTCACTGCCTGCATCCCTATTCGTGAGCAGCACTTCTTCTCCATAGTATTCCACCAATTGATTTTTAGCATGACTTGTCATTTTATACATAAAATAATGTGATGTTGGAGAATATATGAAAATGCCTATTACCTATACAATGCTGCACATCTTCCTTGTTTTATCTTCTGTGCCTCTGGACACAGTCTTGCTCTGTGTCTTTTTTTTTTGTCCCAGAGGGCTGGTAAGAATGTCAAGAATACGTATAAGACATCAACAGAGTCCAGCTTTGTTCTGAAGTAATTCTACCCTTGGCTTAGTGTGTGGGTTGGCTCTGTTTTACCTGTGTTCCTGGAAAGAAGAGATGAGGCAGAAGTATTCTTGGCACACATTCACAAAGATCAGCTCCAGAAAGAAACAGCTCTTCAAAAATAGGAGTGTTTCCTGCACTGGGTGGTTCAGCAGAGTTCTTTTTATTTGCATGGTTTTGTGACACTTTGTTCTTTCTTTTCCAGTTCAGTTAAAAGCAGACTGTAACAAGGGGTATGTCACAGTTAAACAGGTATGTTTTTATGTATGGATCTGCAGTGTTTCTGGCACTTACTGGGACAGTTGTACTTAGCTCCACAAATGCTCCAAGTGATGATAATGATCACTGGGTCTGAGGGACCTGAAGCTTTCTTATCACCAAGGGAGGTTAGAGCAAGTGACCCTCAGAAGTGAACTTTCTGCTTTGTGCACCTCCATGAAAGGCTGCACTATTCCTTCCAGATACATTCCAGTCTAAGACCGCCAGACTTGCAGCATCAGGGAATGCTGTTGTGAATCCTCAGTCAGTTCTGTTGGGTGCTGCATTTGAGAGACTTTGGACTTCTTCTACTAAACTTGTTTATCTTTCTCCTGAGCCTTAAACTTCATAAGCTGAGGCAGCCCTTTGTTTAAGATTGAACTTCTTGTGTTAATGGGAGTCCCCAGTTGTAGAATGGGTGAGCTCATAGAGCTGGAGATGTGGTTACTTATGGGAAGAGATGGGATGAGAGATACCACTGCTGGAATGCCCCTTTTACCAGATGGATGGAGGTAGGCCTACTCCCTCATGCGTACCAGACCCAGTATCTCTGAGATACTATGAAGGGAAAGGTCTCTGGTGCTGTGTTTGTTTGTGTGTGTGTGTGTGTGTGTGTGCCCACAGCATCAGCCTGTGCAGACAGTACCACAACATGTTGTACCTGCCGAGGGGTCATGCCTTCTCTCAAAATGACTCCACAGCCCACTAGGCACAGGCACCTGGGGGTATCTGGTGAATCTGGCGGAGATATCTATGACAGTTTCTCTCAGAAATCAACCCTAGTCATGATTTGAATATTGTGTTACTGGAATCTCAAAACTGAGGATGCTTTCTGGTGGTGGGTGCTAGCATGTTTTCTCTGCCTGTTGAGGAGTTGCTCCCCAGATGACAGGTGTGTGGCACAAGGTTCTAGTGATCAGTTGTTTGATAATTTATTCACTCATGGGAAGCATCCTTGACCTGAGTGAAACTGCAGAGCTGTAGACTAAAGAGATCCTGGCTGGAATCAGGTGTGTGCTTCATTGCAGTGAATACCAAGTGAGAGGTGTAGTACCATCTTGTGAAGCGTGCAGGTATGGCAGTGACAAAGCAAACGAAAAGTTTCTCTGACTGAATTCATCAGTCGCAGGAGGGAGCTGATTTTCTAACGCCCCTTTTGTGCATAAATATTAACATTTTGCTGAAGACTCCTAATTTTTGTAGGGTCACCCATATGATGATGCAAAATCCACCTATCAAGCAATCACTGTAGGTTGCCTACATCACAACACCATTGCACTAAAATAATTTGCTAAAACTACTGTTACTCCTCAGAAATAATGGCTGCTGTTGCTAGTTGTTTAATAGGTTGTTAATTTGTGTGGAAAGTGCAGCACAAGTGGTTCTGTTACTGTGTAACTGCTGCAGACCAGGCTCCCTGTGACACAGGCCCTAAGGGTGTGTGCTGACAGGCGTGACTGCAAGACTGGGACAGAGGCAGATGTCCCCAGTGCTGCACTGCCTGGTCTGCTGAAGCGGGTTGATGTGGGCAGGGTGGGTGGTGAATACAAAATGCATTTGCTTTCCAGGATAATGGTATTCCAGGAGACCGGAACAGAAGTTGGCAATTCCACTCACAACATAATTTTTTACTATTTTTTCCTTTTTCTGTCTACCAAAGATAGGGGTAAACCCAACTAGTGTTGATCTTGTGAATATTGGCAAGGGTGAAGTGGTGAAAATGAAGCCAGGCCAAGTTCTGCATATTGTAAATAACCTTTACCCCTACACGGTGCAATTTGCTGAAGAGTCTGGGAAAGCTGTTCCAGAAACAGACAAGATGTCAAATGAAGGCTCCTGTGAGAATGATGATACTGAGCTTGTGCCCAGAAAAACAATGAAGCTGGAAGTGGTGGATACACAAGGCAGTTCTATAAATCCTAAGCTTAGCAATACCAGTGTAACTACACATGAAGGAACTTCGAGCAAAAAGGTGAGTGTGCTGGTATTAGTACTTGTGCTGTTTCTCCTGGGGTTGTCTCCTCCATGAGGAGACATGGTCTTTTGCTTTTGTGGATTCTGCTGGTGAGAGGCATCTTGGGTGAGCACAAATCCTCAAAGTATACAGAGCATGAGAGGTGTTATGTGCTCCTGACATCACCCACACCCTGGGAAAGTTACTTGGGACCCATGCTAACCTGATCTGAGAGTTAGGTATGTGTGAGAATGAGCAAATGAGGATTTAATCTCTGGTTTCAGCTGCAGTTTCTGCTAGAAGAACAGTCCACGTGAGCTCTATTTAGCTGCAGTCACCCAAGGACACTGTCCTGGCTCTTGAGTGGTTATCTAAAAGCAAGTGCACAGAGAACAGAACAACCTGAGCATTTTCTTTTTAAAATTTGTTTGTTTATAATTGCATGAAGCTTTTTTTCTCCTCCTGCTTTGTTCATTCCATATGGCAGAACCATGTTTACATTAGTGAATGTTAGCAGCCATAATCTTTGAAAGGGAGTTTTTAGCCCTGTGACATGGACAAAATAAAAGACCTTAATGCATTTGGAACTAGTGCAGTGCTGAAGGAGAAGGCACAGCAATAAAACCCCTTAAGACAAAATTTTATTCTCAGGTTGCTGTGAGTTAACCACTTATTTAATTTGTGGACTTGGGCTGGTTATGTTAGGGCCAGATTTGTGGTAGAATGAGCAGGGAGATGACAACTCACACTATAGCCCTGCCAGCACTATAATAATGTTTGAACGTCTTTCTTTGTAAGAATATGATGAATATCATTACTGCTCTGAATAGTTAAAACATTTGTTTTGAAAAAGGTGCACTCAAGACACACCTTCTATTAGGTGTTCAGTAGCAAAGTTAAGAAATAGTTTGTGTTGATCAAAGGCTTGATCTCCCCATGCCTTTATTGTCTTCTCTGCAAGCCACTGAACAACATAAAAAAAATCAATACATCTAAGGATAAGGCCACACACTGCAACTACTTTTTTTCTGTGCAGAGCAGTATGGGATAGGACAGTTAATGGACATCTTTGTTCTTTCTTTGGTTCTTGTGATCCCTGAAGCAGAGGACCTTGTGCCATGACACATGCAGGCAAATTGTTCAATTTAAACACATTTATAGCTCCCTGCTGTTGAATTTCCAATGTTTGGAAGATTGAACTTTCCATCTTCACAGTATCTTGTTAAAAGTTTTCAAAAGTAGCTTTTTAGGGGCAGTTGGAGCAGGTATGTTCGCATTTTATAGAAGGGAAATAATTTAACTCTCATTCAGCTGTTATTGTACTGCTGTGTACAAATGAATATTCTTTACTGAATCCTTTGAAGTATATAATTGAACGCTTAATTGTCTTACAATTTATTTTTCCCATTCTGTGCTATAGGAACATTTAGGACACTGGAGTCAGGGTCTAAAGAGCTCCATGCAAGATCCAAAAATGCAGGTGAGAGCTGTATACTTGTACTTTACAGTAGATCTTGTCTCATAAAGCTAAATGAGCTTTCTTTCTTCCTTCTGCAGTTTGCTTTAACAGTCTGGTTAATCAGTGGAGTCCTGCATGAGGGCTGAAATGTACTTGCATCTCTCCCTGTAGTAACATTAACTTGGAAGTCCCTACTGTACTGATTTCGCAGATTCTCATTGTGTTAATTTCTTTGAGCTCTCAGCACTGTGAGATTTGGCCAACAGATTTCAAAAACATTGATGGGAGAGCAGAGAGCTGTGCAGTTTCTTTGTTTCCTCAGGGAAACCAACTAAGTGTTATCATTTGAAGCTGAGCAAGCCACAGGAGTTCCCATTCTGCAGCAGTCAGTGCTGTGTTGTTTCCTTGTTTCCAGCAAGTTCTTAACTTTCACGCCTTTATGTCAGCTGACATGATCTGACCTCTTGCCTCACTGGGCCCCTTCAGGTGACGATCACTGTTAGGCTGAGGATAATTTAGAGTCATAGTGTATGTTGAGTTGGAAGGGACCCATCAGGATCATTGAATCCAACTCTTAGCCTTCACAGGACATTCCCAGAAATCACATCATGTACCTGAAAGCTCTTCTTGAGCTCTGACGGACCTGGTGTCATGACAGGTTCCCTGGGGAGCCTGTTCCAGAGCCCAGCCATCCTCTGGGTGAAGAACCTTTCCCTGATATCCAGCCTAAACCTCCCCTGACTCAGCTTCAGGCCATTTCGTCAAGTCCTGTCACTGTTCATGAGAGTGAAGAGGTCAGTGCCTGCTGCTTCTTGTCCCCTCACAAGGAAGTTGTAGCTGCAATGAGTTCTCCCCTCAGTTCCCTCCAGGCTGGACAGACAAAGTGACCTCAGCCCCTCCTCATATGGCTTCCTTTCAAGGCCCTTCACCATCTTCTGAGCCCTGCTTTGGACATTTTCTAAGGGCTTTATGTCTTCTACTGTGTCACTCAGAACTGCCCCCAGCACTGGAGGTGAGGCTGTCTCAGTGCAGAGCAGAGCAGGACAATCCCTCCCTTGCCTGGCTGTGATGCTGTGCCTGATGCACCCCAGGACATGGATGGCCCTCCTGCCTGCCAGGGCACAGCTGACTCACATTCAACTTGACATGAACCAGGACCCCCAGCTTCCATTCCATGGAGCTGCACTCCAGTCTCTTGCTCCCCAGTCTCTCTCTGTGTCCAGAGTTGCCCTGTCCAAGGTGCAGAGTCCAGCACGTTACCTTGTTAAACTTCTGCCCAGCCCTCAATTTGTCCAGGTCTCTCTGAAGGGCTTTCCTGCCTTCAAGGGAGTTGACAGTTCCTCCCACTTAGTGTTGTTGGCAAACTTGCTTTCTGTTCTTTCCATTCCTGTGTCCAGGTAATTTATAAAGCTGTTGAAGAGCACAGGGCTGAGATGGAGCCCTGTGGAACCCCACCAGTGACAGGTCACCAGTCTGATGTCACCCATTCACTGTAACCTTTTGTGCCAGACCTGTGACCCAGTTCCTTGCTTAGCTGATAACTAAACAGAAGGCTCCTGTTTCTGGATTGATTTTTCTTCTCATACAAGTGTGCAGTGTTGAACTGCATAGATTTACAGGAGAACTGGATGCCCATTGTCCTAGAGTTGCCAGCACTTTCAAATGAGTCTATATATAGGGGATGATAAAGCCCCTATAGAGTACATTCTTCTTCCATAATTTTTAAACATGAAACCTTATTTTTACCCCTGAAGGAGAATTCTGTATACTTACCAAAACCAGGCTTTCTTGACCCAAAATGTAAGCAGGTTTTAAAACTGTTCTTTTAATGTTAGACACAAGTACCTGTTTATGAGTGAAGGTTAGCTTTATTAGTTGTAGTTTCAATCTGAATACACAAACAATAGAACTCCTATCTTTTCTTTTTAATCAAATATTAAACGGCCATATTTCTTTTTTCTTGAACGTGAAAAGACTTGAATGTGATCCTGTTCCTGTTGGCAGCAGGAGCAGACAGTAGTATGTGTGTATAAAATATCTTGCTGCTGAAAGAATCAGTCCTATGATTTGTGTGCCAATAGAACTCTAATCTTCTTTCCTGTAGAGTAAGACTGATCTGTATATAAACATCCAAGACTTAATTAACAAAGGTGACAAAGACATCATCCATCTCTCATCAGCTGGTGCCCTGCTAAGAGACCAGAGACACAATACACAGTTTCTGCATCACAGCCTGATGGTTTTTTATTGCTGGGTTCTCTCCCCTGTTGTCCACAAACTTCCCAACCATTTCTCTTCCTCAGCTGCACTGAATTGTTGTAGAACGTAAAACAAAATGAAAACAGGAAGTAGGACATGATAGACAGGATTCTGTTCTTCTTGTGAGTGATCTTACAAAGCAGTACACTGGGTAGGATGAACTGAAATAGCCCAGACTTGAATATTTTTGTCTTTGTAATGCTGGTGGAGGTCTGTTGCACACTGCTGTTAGCACATCTGACATTTGTGCTTCACTCTGGAAATTTGCAACCTAGTACGTTCCAACATATTCAGTATTGAGCACTGTGGTTTTGTTTGTGACTGCAGAGTTTGAGCATAGCCTGATGGAAGTAGAGTTCCTTAGGCCTCACTGATATCTCAGTCCAGGTGATTTTCTAAAGTTCATATACCGCTGTAGTTATGGTTAACATACTGGAAAGTAAGATTAGAGAGCTTTTGCCCCTTTTATAATAAAGTATATGAAAAAGGATGCTGGAGCATCTCTCCATAGCTCCCTGGTATGTGTTATGGAAGAGGGTACTTATCCTGGAGAAGCTTAATTCCAGCAAAAGTTTTCACTGGATAGCATCTCTCCACTAAATATAGTGCTTATAGGAATAATTTGTTTAACTTTCAATTGTAAAGTAATCTAGTTATTTCATTTTTTCGCAAGGTTTACAAAGATGAAAAGATTGTAGTCATCAAGGATAAATATCCCAAAGCACGTTACCACTGGCTTATCTTACCATGGGACCCTATTTCAAGCCTGAAGTCAGTCACCAGGGACCACCTTGCACTTCTGGAACATATGCATGCCGTTGGGCAAAAAATGATTGAACAGTGCCCTGCCCGAGAGAGCCTGGAGTTCCGACTGGGTTACCATGCTATCCCCAGTATGAGGTAAGACCTAGAGGAGTCATGTGGCTGTTGTTCCAGTTACACAGATCTGGGGCTAAATCCATGAGGACATTTGGCATTGCTAAAGAACAGGCAGTCCTCCTCCACACATGAGACAGCTTGGTGTGCAGTCCTTTGCCCCACGCTGCTGTGTAGATCCTGAGGCACGGGGGAAATGCCTGTTGGGCTTCTCTAGGAGAAGCTGGTGCCTGGGGCTGTGGGATGCCTGTGGTCCAGCCCCAGTGACAGAAGCACTGCTGCCATTGCTAGGGCATCCCGCTCCCAGGGCACCAGCAGGGATTAGAGACTGACTCCTAGACCTGTTAAGGCTGGGAGCAAGGATTTGAGTCTTGTGTGTAAGTCCCGACCTTAGAGTGTCCAGGTCTCTGTTGATACTGCAGTCAGTTGTTCTCCAGTTCTTGAATGAAGCTTTTGAACACTGATCAAGTCCCATTCAATTACTCTACAAATAATAAAACTTTGGTTTATTATTAAATCTTTAATAAACCTGTGGTTTGCTAACACTACTGTCTCTGCCTTTTTGGAAACTAGCAGGAATATAGACTGCAGTGAGGACCAATGGAATATGCAGACTAGTGACCCTGACTCTTTATAAGTGACATGCTTGGCAAGAGACAGTGCTTCCAGAACTGACTGTGTTTCTTCTGTCACAGGGTCAGGACTGACCCACAAGGCTGGCACCCTTGTGAATCATGTTTGCAACTGATACAACTGCAAAACAACTTTGAGCATTAACCATCTTCTCTCATATCTACGTTATATTTTTTTTCAGTCAGCTACATTTGCATGTAATCAGCCAGGATTTTGATTCTCCAGCCCTGAAAACCAAAAAGCACTGGAATTCTTTTACTACAGACTACTTCTTAAACTCTCAAGGTAATTAGACAAAGTATTTCATAACATACTTGCACATTCTGGCTTTGGGCTTTTCTTCCAAACAAATGTGCAAGTCATACATATTATTGCAGTAAGTGAAAGATTTTATTTAATTTAAGATATTGGGGAGTAGCACTGAGTAAAATTCAACAAATTTTGTGGCTGGTTTAAATTGGAATGCAGCAATGACATATTGTGCATGCAAAACAATGCACAGAGATTTGCAGTGTCATGTGTTTCATGATGCTATGTGGTCTCAATACCTATGGTCTTTTTTATTTTTTTCCCCAGATGTGATAGAGGTGGTAAGAAGCAAGGGAAAAGTAATGGTGAAAGACCATACCTCTGAACTTCTCAAACTCCCCCTCAGATGCCATCGCTGTAAACAACAGCTATCCACAATCCCACAGTTAAAGGAACATCTTCGGAAACACTGGCCAAAATGATTTTGCAAAAAATAATCTTTCAATCTGTCTTCAGATTTCAAGCCAACACAAAGACAACAAAATGTTAATGGAAATGTATGTTTATTAACTAGAGTGACATGTTGTAATGTGGGGAAAAGTGGCCTGGAAACAGCAGCATACTAATAAGTAATAGCTTCAACAAAACCTCAAGCCCTCTTCTTCCTTCCTACTGAAAATGTAAATAAAGTGACTTCAGAAATGGAAGCTTTTTGGTTGCAGCTTTTTTGTTGTACAGTCACACTAATCTGTAAGTGAACTGAGGTCTGGGAGAAGTGCTTTGTTTGGATGAAAGGATTTATTTTAATTCAGAAGCTGAACTGAGCCCAGATCTAGGTTTCTACTGAGAAAGGAAAGAAACAATGATCTAGAGGTCTTTCTCTTGACATTTTCTGCTTACCACTGAAGTTCCTCCTGTGTGTTAATGTTGCAGGCAGTGGTGTGGCTGACAGAATGTACTGTCAGTGGAGAGGCAGGAGCAGCAGCTGATTACCCCCACTTCGCTGAAAGGCCTGACTGTTCAGTGCTGCTGAACTGCCCCTCAGCTTGGGGACAGCCACTGCTCAGGCTCTAAGTGGAGCAAAAATCTCATTTGGGTACAAGGATGTATTTAAACATTTTTTATGTAATACATTTGTAATACACAATGACCAGCTTTACTGCTTCCTAGAGTAATAAAACGATCAAGGTTTGCAGTTGCTTGTCTGCATGCATTGAGGTTGATACAGAAATTCTGTGGTTTAATCCCGTACTGTTTCTGCAATCAGGATTTTAGTGAGCCTCTAATGATTTGATTGTTGTCAAGATGTGAACTTCCAGAAGCAGCAGGACAGTACTAGTAAAAATCTCTTGAGTCCAGATCTGGTTTGTACAGTTCAGCTTCATCCTAAGCCCAACTTTGAGTTAAGTAAGATGCTCTCTGGGTGAAATGGCTTTCAGTAAAAGAGTGCACAGAGCTTTTGTTACACAAGCAAAATGCTGCTCCTAATAGTAACACATTCTCTAAGGAGAGGGTGTCCTCTCTTCTTCCATTTCCCCATGCAGCAGCATGTTGCTGTACCCACTCAAATGGAGTAAATAATAAGTACATGTTGCTGGAAAATAATAAAGATGTTTCTGTCATAAAGTTAGTCCCAAAAATGTGCTCTTTCAACCTGGTATGTAAGAAGCCAAACCACACAGAGGATCACATTTATTTCATGCTTGTGCAGAGATGGGTGCTGGCTGGTGAATCCACAGAGCTAGCACACCCAGTTCTAGCCAAGCAGTGTAGCTAAGATATTTTCAAAATATCTAAGTCTGCACTTACCTGATGTCTAAATACCTGCAAACTCAATAGCTATTGGACAATCTTTTGCCTGCTTCAATATAAGGGTACAATGCGTTTTGAATTTATTATGTATGTTCAGTAGGTAGGATTCTTCAGTTGGAGGTGGGTAGTCTAAGCTTTAGAGATATGGCTTTCACATTATAATGAGCTAAGTTCATCTAAAGGATGCTTTTTAGCTGATTTAGTTAATTTCAGTAAAACATGGAACCTTGCAAATTTCTGTTTGTGTTCTCTTGTTTCAAAACTATTCTGCAAGACCTGCCATTTCCCACTTTTCTGGGTCTTTAAAGTATTTATTGTTCTCCTATGACTCACTGTGCAAAATCTTTTCTTAAACCATTCATATTTCACCAGAATGGGGTACAGTAAGCTTAACAGGTGGCCATGGCCTAATTTAAAACACCAGCCACAGTTCAGCTATTGCTGACATCAGTAATAATATGCCTTAAATTACAGAATAAAGCTTAAGACAGTAAGGAACAAGGACAAAAGCACAGCCTGTCTATGAATCCATTCTTGTCACAAACTAGGGCTTCAGCTGCTCCAGAGGTAAAGTGCTAATGCTTTGCAAAGGGAAGTAATTTGGACCAAGGCCAGTTGCGAATGCTGGAGAGCTGTGGTCTTCCTCATAGCAGACCCAGGCCAGAAAGGGAAGCCATGCTTCTCCACAGTGAAATGTGCTGCTTTTGGCCCATGGCCCATCACATCTGGGTGGGAGTCATGGTTTTAGAACTTCTCAGAGCAGGTCAGAGTGAAGCATGACCCCCTGCAATCCATCTGTCTGGGAACAGCGTGCAGCTGAGTCACAGTTGCCACACACTCAAATGGGGAGCACGATTCAGGGGGACAAGCCTGTCTATGATGTTGTAAATCAGCAGCATCACCAGGAGAACCACTGCCACTGGGCTGATCTCAGGGTGAGAGATGGCTGCATGTCCAGCACTGTGTGAGGTCACCACTGTATGGAAAAGGTCCGCAGGAATGGCAGCAGTGGGCACAAGCTCTCTGAAGCCAAGAAGGGGCAGCCACCTATAGGGGTAGCCTCAAGGCCACAAAGTGTCACAAGTGACTTTGTGTGTGGCTTTGCAGGTACTCACAGCCTTCCTCCAATCTTTCCTCTACAGCTGCTAAGTCCATACAGGAGACTGTGAACAACCAAGATAACATCTCTGTTGGAAGAGAGCTGCAGAATAGCAGCATAACCTTAACACTCATCAGCCAGTGATGATAAAGCATCTCCCATCCACACCTGGCTGTAATTAGATCTCTTATGGAACTGTATTATCTTCTGTGATATTGTTACAGGAATGAGGCCTAAAGCCAAGAAAGATGTGTTAAAGGACTTTCCATGAGATGTGCCATGAGATATATGAAGGGATTAACATGGGCTGATGGTAGGCTGATGGGGTGACGGGTTATCAGGTGGAGGGGCAGATGACCCCGGCCCCTGCAGCCATCCCACTGGAAAAGCGGATGGTACAAGAGTTCTATTCCACCCTTATGAAAATGCCACTGGCTTTGTTCTCTCTTTGTAACTCTTAATACTCATTTACAAAGAAAGTTCTCTCCCCCTCTTCTCAGTTTACAATTGCAGATGATAGAATATGAGACTATAGTCTCATCTCTGCTTCTCTCAAAAAGAATAAATTTATTCTTTGAAAGCCTCCAAGGCAGAGGATGAGAACATAACCACCTTGAAGAAAAGTCAAAGGTCTTACTCATCTCTCCCCCACAGCAGAGTTGCCTCTTTGGAAAGATCTGTGATTCTGACTTCATTAGAGTATACCTGGGAACACTTGTATTCACTCTATACTTGTATTTAGCAGGTGTGTTTATCACTGGAAGAACTATCATCTATTGCTCCAATGAACCACACTGTGCATCTGTTCATGAAACTTCCTACTGAACTTGATGGATTTATGTTCCTTCTGTGTTTAATGAAACTAATCAGCAGACAGGTGGAAAATATCTAACAAGAGAAACAGGCTTCCATACAGCCGTATTTGCTCAGAGGTTGAGACATTTTTAAAGTGAACTCCATATTTCTGCATTAATGGTTTACTTCAATTCCTGGTAACTGTGTTTGTAGGAGCCCCCAGAGATTTCCTAAGAGTAAATTCAATGTGTCTGTAAAGACACTAACTAAAACTGAGTATATTTCAAGATTACAGGCATCACTAAGAAAGCAAAAGAACATGGCAGCAGAAATCAAGGGAAAGCTGACTCCTAGCTGTTGCTGAGCCAGCAACTGCAGAAGTAGTAAGAAGGATATTCCCCCTTGAGGCTCACCCACACCAGGTGCTGCTCCCAGCTCTACTGCTCCTTATTCCAAGTTCACTCAGGACTCAGGAGGGAAAGGTGTAGGGGAAGACAGTAAGAATTTGAAGAATGATGTATAAGACTGGTCTTCACTTGGATGGCAGATTTTTGCCTTGGTGAGAGAACAAGAAAGCATGCCTAACACAAAAGGGTCCTTGACTTTCACCATCACCATGATGAAAAAACCAAAGAAATCATACTCATTCTTAGGCACAAGCACAAATCCTCAGTAAGCCAGGAGCAATTTTATCTTTTCTTGTGTTCTCTTTCTAAACAATAGGTTCAGTTGTGCAAGACCTCAGCATTTCTTGGCATCAGATTCAGGAATGTCAGGAATTACTAGTGTCAGTGTCACATTTCAGTTGCAGGGCCAGAGTGCTTTGCAGAGAAGCACAGACTCTTCAGATCTGGTAGATGGCTTCTGTATTCACCAGGGACTATGCTCTGCTACCATTTTGAAGACCAGGTCCTGTGAAACAGTCTTGCCCTGTAAAGACTTTCATGTGTTTTGCCATCTCAAAAGGCATTACTCTTGGAGAATCTCTTTTCAGTGTAGTCACAGTATTCGACAACAGGCTTAAGTCACCCCCACACAACCCAGAACAGGCCAGGCAACTCAAAAAAACTGGAGATGTGCTCCAATGCTTCACACTGAAAAAAGACTTTTACCACTCTCCTCCATCCAGCGGGCCCAAGCCAGCACAATACAGACAGTGCAAGACTAAATGGCCACTCCAATCTGATGGAGTTCTTGCCACACGAGAAGTTACCTGCAGCACTGCACATGCTCACGCTGTGCAACCAGAACACAGCTGTGCCATTAAACGACTCCAACAGACAGTAAGCACCTTGTTTGTAAGGTGTTTTTCTGCAGAACCCAATGGAAATGGCCTGAACACGACAAATGCCAGGCCAAAATTAACCAAGAAGGGGATGCCGCCACTGAGAGGGTTTCCAGTTTCATCTCCTTCCTCTGCTCCCAGAACTACTGCTGTTACTTCTTGCATCAGATGACAGTATTCTGAGGTAAAACCTAATTCTCAGTACAAGATCAGTTTCCAGATGACACAGTTCTGCAATAATGCTGCGCACTATTGCACTGTTACCAGGATACAGCTGCTGATCGGTCAGTGCCATAAGGCACCATTACTTTATCTTCTTTGATGTCAGATAATTAGGGTAGTATTACCCAGCAGAGTGAAACACCAACATCACTGTCCTGTTTTTATTCATGTTTTCCTCTGCCCAAGACCACCCTGGTGTGATCAGGCCCAGTTTCAATACAATGGCTGTTGGCACTGCAGGATTCACACTGATATAACAAAGCAATAATGAAAATCTGGTATCAGCAACACCCAGCTTCAGCAGAAAAGACATAAAATTTGTTTGGCAACTGCAGGAATTTGCTATTGGTACAGTCTTGCAGGCGAGTTCTCTAAAGCAGGCTGAAGTGCTTAAAATGTGGCCTGTGATCATAGCAGATATCAACTCTGGGAGGTAGGGATGGCAGTGAAGATAACCCATTCAACACTGGTGGGATTGCTTCATCCAGAAGGGGGAACAGTGGTAGGAGCTGTCAGAGCTGCATATCCTTTTGCTCCCCAGCCTCACAAGCCACCTCTGCAGTGCACATGAGAGCTGTGCCCACAAGTGTGACACCATAGAGAGCTGTGCCCACAAGTGTGACACCATATGGGTGGCAGTCACAGCTGCACCAGGTGGAGGGACCCTTCACTTCCACAGCCCTAGGAACAGTGTATCAGAAATACCAGAACAGCAATGCCTTTTGCAAAGATATAATGAAATTATTTGAAAAGTTAAGAGTTCAGAGTCCACAGAGATTCCTTGGTTTCCAGTTACTGGAGAAGATGCAGCTTCCACTGCACATTTTTATTGAATTTTGGTGGAGTCAGTACTTCAGGATCTGAAAGACAAATGGAGCAAGTGTCAGAACAGGGAGTAACAGCATACAGTTTCTTCAAGAGCTGTCAACTACTTTTGTCCACTTTTCTTAAATCAAAGGATGCTGAGAAACCTCTTGACATCTATAATTTCCCTGTAGTGACTGATAACCAGCCTGCACAGGACAGTGTCCTCAGAAGACCTGCTTTCACCAGGAAACGTCTGGGCACACCAAGTCCCCTCTTAATTGTTAAGTGTCACTGTTCAGAACGAGGAGGCACAGGCACAAAGCCACAACCATTAGTGGCACAAAGCAGAACCCCATTCATTCACCTGTCATTGGCCCATCATGTACCACAGTGAGCTCCTTCTGGAGTGAGTAAGAGCTTTTTCTGAAGCCAACCCTGGCAAGTAGCAATAGACAGGTTGCATCTATAGATTCCACAGAGGATCTCCCCAAGCAATTTCAGGACTAGCAGGGAAAGAAGATGTAGGACTAGGGGAAAGATGGAAGACTGAGGAATTGGGACCACCCTTTGCTAGGTCTCTCAGCCCTAATTTTGTATTCACTGCAAGGACTTTGAGAAGGCAAAGTGACATGACAGATTGTAGCCTGGTCTGGTCAAGGGCCTGCCTGACTGCCAAAGGCAGAGAGAAAAATTCAGCAGGTAAGTTACAAGAAGAATTATCTAACACGCTCTTTAAGAAATCAGATTTTCAACTCCCTCACAACAGACTGACATTACACACACAGTAACCCAAGAACAATTTACATATTTTAGCACAGGAGACAGTTTTAAGGTGAAACAGTTTTAGAACATGAATTCAGAGCAAAATAAACTTTATTAAGAAAGCTGCTCATTTGCCACAAGGCAGGATGGTACACCCATAAAGAAAGGCAAGGAACCACCACAGCTGAGTAACTGGTACAATTGCTGGCAGGTAGCAGTGTTTGGAGAGCCACTAAGCCCACTAACCTCCCTGACATTTCACACCCAAACTTAACTCAGAGACTCAACTAACCTTGTACAACAGGAGGCATCATCCTCTTTTGCTGATAAGCAGCCATAATGCTGTTTGCAGTTGAATTGGGTCCCAGGACCTGTAAGAAGAAACAGCCATTTTCCAACCTGAACAATTCAAGGCACAAGCAGGGACACCCTCAAAGGAAACTCTGCTATGATTGTCCAAAACCAGGAGACCTCACAGTACAAAGTGAACAGGATCAAAGTGTGATTGGTGTGATCAAAGCCCAGCAATGTCTCAGAAAAGTTAATACAGAGGCAGAAAGAGAGAATTGCTTTCACACAGCTTTTCATGACACAGAACTCTTATCCAGCACCTAATTCTTCACAGCACCATAAATGTCATGATTCAGCAGGACTGACTTCATTACAGCACCACCAATATTTAAAGTTCATCTGGGAGTCTCTGTTCCCTGTCACACAGAACAATTTTAGTCTGTCTTTAAGAGTCCTGCTAATCAGCAGTTGGGGGGGAAGATATTGGGGAACATTTTGTGTTCACCATAAATGCTCAGAAACACTTATTAGAAATAAAAACTTTTACTCTGGAAGGGAACTAACTAAAGCCCTTGTGATTTCCCTATTCTGCATTAAGCTGAAGCTTAGAAGCCTGACATAACCCTTCTTTATGTAACTTACTTCTTATGATATATGGTTCAGACTTAATTACCAATCCAGCAGTTTTTCACTTCACAAGACCTACTCTACTCCAGTACACTTCTACCATTAGGCCTAGAAAAGAGGGAGTGTTCCCATATTCTACAAATTGCTTAAGATGGAGCTTACAAAAACAAGTCACCACTAGGACAAGGCAACACAATCCTCAGAAGACCTCATCACATCCAATGTGGCACTCAGCGCAGGGGTGACAGTAGACTATACATGTGCCCATCTAGAGTGTAATGAATCAGCAGGTCCTGCCCAGAATATCTACTGAACCTCTAACAGAAAGAAACCCCAGATTTTGAAAGCCATGGAAGGATTCTAGGGTCTGTGCTGGAGAATGCAAAATACTGGTAAACACTTGATACTGTCTAGTGAGAGTGAAAGGTGCTGTAGATGAGCACAGACCAGGCTGACAGAGCTCTGTTGCAGGTCTGGAGTCCAGATTTCTGGGACCGAGGTCTCCATCAACTGCAAAACCTCTTCCAGGACTTGCTGCAGTGCCCCAGCTTGCTCATCATAACCAAAGAGCACAAGCTGCTTCAGAAGGATGTGTATCTCTCCTGCAGGAGGGAACAGAAGCAATAAAATAGCAATCAACACAGGTATACTAAATAAACAGCTGCATTTCTTTGCTATCAGCACACAGGAAGCAGAGCAGCAACTCAGAACTGGTTCTGTTCCTACTGAGCCCCTACAGTGTCTGAGAACAAAAACAAGACAATTCTGAAATGATACAGAGAAGCCTTCTTTTCTCTGCTCCCAACTTCAAACGCAGAGAGTTCATGTTATTCTGAGTACAGAGGCAGATTAAATAAATCAACGTTCAATGCAGAGAGCTGTATGGACCAGGCAGCTTTTCTCTCCAGCATACACAGTAAGAACAAGCACAGTATCTTAGCTGTCCTCATCCTCACAAGCTGCAGCATGGATTAAGATCACCAATTATCCTACCTTTCACAGTCTCAACAGCACGAACACTCTCTCCGAGGACTTCCAGAAGGGCAATATCTTCAAAAGGACTCCCCTCCTTCAGGCTGTATCTCTTACGCTCTGCCTTGCGTCGGTTCTTTGAGGATCGCCTGGAAAGAGCATGTTCAGTTACAGTGTGCACAACAGATTCGCTGTTAGCAGGGCTACACATGAAGGAACATCAACAGTGTGCATGAAGCTTGTCACTCAAGTCCTTGCCTTCTCCAGTGACAGAGGACTGTGTGCATCCTTAGGTGCTCTGACAATGTTTTCAGCTCTATTTAACCAATATATTTAGTGGTCTGAAACACAAGATAGGAATCAAGCTGCTTCTCTACTCCAAAAAGGACTGCTCCATGTTCCAGTAAGGTTAAAGCATGTGAACAACACAAAGCAGGAGCTGCTCCAAGCACAAAGCAGTAGTCACTATCAGGCAAAGTTGAGGTCCACTTAAAACACTGGTGGCCAGGGTCTGTGCATGGCTGTGATCATTTTAATTTCTGCCATCTCCAGAGCCTGCTCAGCTCCTAACCATAATCACAGGAAAGCAACTTCTTTCACAGACCAGACCTACTTGCATAACGTTCCTAAGTGATCCGCACACTGATGCTGAATACTAAGGCAGCATTCTCCTTCTTTTTTACATCTGGTCCACAAGAAAAAAAAGTGTCTAAAATGTGCACAATTTCCCCACAACTGTATTCTTTCACAGTTCAGCCAGGGGATTCAGAAGTGGTCCCAGAGACTACACCAGCCTGACCAGCCTGTTACACACCCCACCCCACATTGCAGCCCATACTCTTGAGAGCATTCACAAACAATGCACACAACCACTGTGGGAAGACATCGGTATGAGATTTAGTAGCAAGTCCCACACACCAAGTGTGAAACCTGGGCCAAAGAACACAAGGCATGTGCACAAGCTGCTAATGTTTGAGAGGCTCTGCCTGTATTCTCTGTCTAACCTTCTACAGCCAGCCATTCTGGCCATATGCCCAACATCCATGGGAGCCAGAACCCAGCGTCTCTGCTCTTCCTGTTGCACTAGTAGCTTTTGGCTTTTTCTCGTTCTTCCAACGAGAGCTAAAATAACCATCAAATGCTTGTAATTAAAGCAGCTACAAGGCATGCAGAGCTGCAAGGAGGAGCAAGCCAAGCATGAGCATAAGCTTCTAACCTCCTGAATGCTGATGCCAGAACAGTCACTACCTGATTTGAAGGCAGATACCTACGCTGATATTCTTGAATTGCTGTGTGTATATTTGCTGTTCATGTCACTGGCTGTCACAACACTGCTGGTTTCAGAAAAAAGCTCCAATTCCGGGCAATTTGGCACTTCATAATCTGTAAAACATGGTAACAATGGTCACAGTATGGAAAAAGGTCAGAATTATTTCAAACTTTCTGATTGATCTGTGTAGCTTGCTGGGAAGAGTCATTCTACCTGCTGGTGTTCTGGAGCTTTATGGCTCCCAAACTCACTGAGCCAGCACACAAGAGGAAACAGTAATTGTGAGACCAACACTGCTCCTCCATCCTGGTGGGGATCACACTGAACAGCACAGTAAAAGGGGTGATAATCTCAGTGCAGCAGAACTGGACTAGGACACAGCATTCTGCTTTCAGAGAATTCCCTGAGCCTGTGTCAGTGGGCAGGTCAATATGCCTATAGGTACTTGGCACGGAGGACATGCTGAGCACTGTCTCACCCAGTCAAGTTGGTACTGTGGAGACAATGCTGTCTTCATTTTGAAGAGCTTTCAGGTGCATTTTCTTTGCGTGAAAGCTGTGACCCAAGGAAGAGCTGAAAATACAAGAGTAACCACACTCCAAATACAGAGTGAGGAGGGGTTGAGAATGGTGCTGTTTTACTCCTGTAGGTCCCATTGGAGCTAAAGGAGAGCACAGCTCCATCACAGCAAACAGAAACCACACATAAAAACATGATCACAGTTTCTTATGTAGGAAAAAGTCATACGCAATTTAATACCAACCCTGCAGGTTCTCACAGGCCTTCTCCTTCAGCTCTCGCACCACTTGCAGGCGACTCTTATGGTGAAGAAATGCTGTTTTCTGGGAATCTAGGAAGATCAGCTGACTTTTTTGAGCTGATCATTAAGAAAATCAAAACATAAACGTTTGTGCAAGAGAAAAAGAAAAGCATTTTTTACACAAGCACAGTCCTTCAACAACCTCAGAAAAAAAATCCCTCAACTCATAAAGCAAGAAAAGGAAGAACAAGCAATAGTAATAAAACATTCTTCCTGAATGGAAGGGAGAATAAAGCTATCAAATATTTTTTTATTTCCAAAAACTACTCATCAAAGCTTACAGTACAGATAGCCATTTTCCTGGTCCATAGCTCTGCTGCCACATATGCTTTGGAACAAGGACTTTTCTGCTTGTTCATGGATATGCAGACACGGACCTCTTTGCAGCTTTTGACTGTGTAGTCTGGAAAAGCTCCAAAGGAGCCTGACTAAGCTAAAAAGGTCCCATGACACTGCAGGGCTTCAAGATGAACTGAGGACAGCCAAACGCAGATAACTGAGCAGCGTCAGTTAGGTGGAAACAAAGTATCCTTCCATACACCTTCCAGTACTGAAATGCTGCGACTTCCCACAGACCCAGCAAAGATCTTCTTTAGCCTCTATAGCACAGAGAAATATTCTAGCACAGACTCACCTTCCAAAATAGCAGGTTTCAAGTTGGTTTCCAATATATCCAGCCTACCATACTTGTGAATCTGGATCAGGGAAAGAGAAGGTATCATTCAAGGATCTAACCCACACCACAACCCTCTGTTTTTGCACTCTAAAGGTTTATTTCCACTTCTGTTATTATGGTTTGAAATGTCTTACCAGTCTCAAAGCCTCTTCCCAAAGAGTCCCTTCTAAGAGCAGAAGAACAGCCTCTTCATAGTCCTAGAAGGAAAGAGCAACCATGGGTTGCTGCTGCTGCTGCTAGCAAGACATGTTCAGGTAGAAGCTATTCAGATGGCTATTTCTACACAGCAGTATCCCAGTCAAGAGAGGAAAACACTACTATGCCAGCTATGTCAAGGTGTTGACGACATAAAAACCCAAACAAGCAAACAAAACCCACAAACCAACTCAGCAAATCTATGTTACTTCTCCCACACTAAGGGGAAATCCCTCTGGAACTCTGTCTTCCTTATTCCAGTCCTCATGCTTCGCCTCCCTGAGACAAAACAGAGCTGAAACATTTTTCGTATCAAAGCATGGGAGGCTTTACAAGTGGAAAAACTCAGAGACACAGCATTTATCCCCAGCCTGCTCATGGCATCACCCAGGCCTGCTCTGCCCTCCCCAAGAGGGCCCTTGGCAGAATGTTTTGCTGTCAGCATGCATGGAGTCACATGTGGTGCAGAACAGAGGAAACACGGTGTATCTTGTTGTAATCTTCACTGCCGTGTTGTTCTTGCCTCGCTGCTGGGGCTCTTCTCCATTCTCTGCCACACACTCCTTCCTTTCTTCTCAGGGGCTCCTCCTGGGCTCTCGACCCACCCCTGTTTATCTCAGTTACCTTCACGAGCTACAGCTGCTGCCCAACTAAGGACCCTGCAGCTGCAGCTCGTTTGGAGCAACTCGGACCCACACAGACCTTACAATACAACATATATTCAGGCCCCCACAGTATCTGACTGAAAATACTGGGCGTTACTGGTCACAGGCAGGAGGGTGATGACATTACCTGAGTGTACTGCTCCAGGAGTATGGCTGCCTCTGCATACTTTCTCTGTTCAACTAGTTTTCCTACAAGAAAAAGTGGAGTTTCAGCTTCTCAGAAAAACCTAGATTTTTGTACCAGAAAACTGCAAAGTAGAGGAAAAATCCCACTCACTGAGAGACTTTCTATCTGCTCACACATGTACTCAATTGCTAAATTACAGCTGTAATTTAAAAAGGGCACCATAAAAAAGCATTAAAGGCATGAAGGATTTAAATCACATTGACAAAAAAAGCAAATACTGGGGTATCTGACTCTGGAAGAGTAGACTTCCAGAAGCCATACTCCCTCTGTGTTAAGTGGCACTTCATAAACTCTGCCTCTGAGAAATGATGCTCCATTCTCTTGCTGAAATATAAGTCCACCAGGTCCACAACACACCTCATGTCTGACCTGTGCTAGTGAGTACAAATTCTGTGACTATCTTCCTCTCCTTAGGACAGCACACAGCTTTATGTATCAGCTGGTCCTTGCTGCTAGCTGGCTTCAAGGAGAAAACAAGATGCAGCTCCAAATTATCCAACAGCCTTTAAGGTTGGTGAATAGGCACAGCACTTGCACCAGTTAATGTCTACAGGCCTCAGTTACATCAGACACTTCAGTCCATTCCTTGGGGTTAACTAATGAGGCAATTTGGAAGAGTAGTCTGGCAACCAGCTGCAAGGGAACAATGCAAGAAGCAGTCAGCACCGGGCAGCCAAGGGCACAGTTTGCTTGGCAGCTTCTGTGTTGCCTACCAATTCAGCTTCAGCATCTTTTGGTTCCTTTGAGAAACAAAGGTCATGTGCAAATGCACAAACCTTGGGGAAACATGGGATCTTTGTTCTCATTTAAGAAAACCGCTGCTGAATAATGAAGCTTTCATTGAATTTCAGGAAAAATTGAAGTGAACCAGAAATAACAGCAGCCACTCTGCTCTGCACATTTACATCTTTTCAAGGCCTACCTGCCATGCTCCGTGCCAGGCTGGACAGCTTATCCTTTGTGTAACCAAGCTGTGATGCCATGCACAGGGCTTGTTGCCAGCTGCCACTGCTCTGAAAAGCATCAAGTGCTTTTGCAAAGACGCCAGCACGAGCAAATATCAATGCAGCCTGTTCATACAGCTGCTTCTGAATCAAGTACTCCCCATATGCATCACTGATATCCTGAAAGACAGGGACAAAAAAAAAAAAAGGAGAAAAAAAAAGAAAAAAAGAAAGAAAGAAAAAAAAGAAGGAAAAAAAAGAAAAAAAAGAAAGGTCAGTAGCAGTCCTCCATTGGTAAAAATGGAGGCTCATCAACAAAAGCCTCCTACCCAGCTTCTCCAAGGAATTTCTAGGCATGAAGTTTCTACCTCATTTCAAACTCTATCAAGCCAAGGGCTGATGATCAGCACATGGAGATACTTCACAGAGCTACAGCAAGTGACACAGGGGTGGTACCTGATTTTCCAAACCAAATGCTGGGTAAATTAGATACTACAGGAAACCAGACCCTTCCTCCTCACCCACATGAGCAGTTTTTGTTAGAGTATCTCTCTGAACCAACCTACTTTAGGAAACAAACACTGGCACAAGGGAACACACAAGCTCTGTAACTCTACAGGCACAGGCTACTCAAAGCTCACTATCTCCACGAAGAAGGGGTAAGTGGATTTCAATGGAAGGATACAGGGGGAATAATAAATTACTCCCAAGGAGTCACTCAGAAACAGATCTCCCTCATGAATAAAGACTCCTTTTTGCTTTCACAGTACTGCAAATAGACCAATTTTCTCTTTTCCCTCTCTCACTCAACTCCTCTTTGTACAAAGGCTTGTGTGTTTGAGTATTTACAGTATCTACATTAGCTTATATTAAATGTATTTAACATTTTATCTCAACCTTGGACAAACTGAAGTTCTTTAGTAACACTGAAACCAGTAAGGGACACTATGTACTAGGAAACAGCACATCCAAAAGTGTCCAAGCTCCTCAGCATTTTTCAGAATAGTTTAAGGATAACAAATTGTCCCCACACAATCTGCAAGCCACACAGAGGTCAAAACAGGGAGAAGTCTTCCTGAGGTTATGAGTTATTCAGCACTCTACAAGATAGTGCAGCATAAGAAACAGGACTTCCAGATGCCCTCTGAGTCACAGGATCAAAGGAATAACAACCATTGAGGACCAAGTCACACAGGGTTAGTGCTGAGAGTCATTCCAGCTGTTATCTCAGAAGAGGGTCTCAGACAGCACTGGAAGAGCAACGACCTACAGAGCTTGAACATATGCAGCTGCAGTTTCATTCCTGCCCTCATGCAAGGTGCTGAGGAGATCCACACACATTCATAAGGGAATATAAACCTTTGACACTGCACTGCCATGAGCTTACACACCTTGTACTCCTGAGTGCTAGAGGGGTACAGCTTCAAGGCCTCAGAATACAGATTCTGATCCTTCACCAAGTTCAGAAATTCAGAGAAATGTTCAGGACCTGCAGAAATAATTTACTTTTTGTAAAAATTAAGGAGAAAGTACATGGCTCCCAGACGGTCTGAGTTCACAACATGAAGAATCAACTAGAGGTGCCTGGGTGGAAGACCACCCATTCTACTATTGTAAAATCAAAGCATTCACTTCCTTGAGGTTTTGCCTCAAGAGATATTAACCAGGCACAATTCACTTGAACAGGAACAACACAAGACTTCACGTGCCTCATGACCACAGAAGAGTAAACACTTCTTTCTTCCCACACAAACCTACAGCACAAAAAGCAAGTGGCAGAAGTTCACCACCCATTACCAGATGGGAAGATGATCTTATGCAATCCTTCTCTTTCTTCAGCTATTTCCCCTGAAAGGCTCTCCCAAACGGACATGTTACACTGCAGAAATCCTCCTTAGGACACCTACCACATTTGCTGAGATGGCCAAGAGCTTTTGTGTATCTCTTCAAGTGTCTGTCTATTGTATATCGCTGATAATTGGTTTCCATCTTCCGGAGGGCATTTAAGAAGGGCAAGTATTCTTTTGGGTCCTGCAAAGAACAATAAAAATGGCAATTGAGTTAATCTGCTAAAATCCTTATTTGCCCCCATCTTCACAAACAGACAGTCCCATACTTGAAAAAATATGGTAACACACTAAAAAAGGCTTTTTCCCCCCAAATGTAAGCCATCTTAATCAATTTGTGCACATACTCTTGCCAGAAATTACTAACTTGAATTACCAGGCTCCCACATGGATTTCAACAGTATCTAAGGGATGGCAACATTTAAATTCAAGCCTATGTGTCATATCAAGTGTTGTTTTCTATTATCTATGATTATGTATACATTTACAGACATAAGGTTGATCAACTTCCCCACACCAAAGGTTATAAAACCTGTTAACACGAATAGGGTGTCCTAACTGATGAGCAGCAGAATTTGCTATAAATTAGAAAACTCTGAAGATGCAGATGGGCATTTCAGTTCAGAGATTTCACATTAAACCCACACGCTATTATCATAGGAACCACTAAAGAAGCAAGAAAAAAAAGTGCAGAACTGAGAATGAAAGGCATGCAGTTGCAAAACTTCAGATACCAATCCCTCCCTTTCCCAGAGCTACTTTGCTCTGCTGCTCTAGAAGAGCACTGTTTCACCTTGAACACAAATAAATTTCCAGAGCTGTGCTCAAGAACCCAAGGATGCAGAGAGGTGACACTTGCCCAGCATCATCCCAAACACACATTGGGCTTCTGAGCAACAGCAATCCTGCCTGGGTAGAAAGCCATTACTACGAAAACATGCAAGCTGATCTGCAGACTACAGAGAACCTTTGAGAAAGTAGAAAAATAAGTTCCTTAGCTGGAACTATGAACCAAGACCTTTTGAGACTTTTCTGCCACCATGACGACTAAATCAAAATCATACGTCCCCAAGGAATAATCATATAATTCATTGACATCGACAAGGAAAAGCAGGTACTTTAGTGCTTCTTCTGCACTCACAGCTTGAACATCTGGCGTAATGCTTTCTGCAACAAGATAAAACAGCATATGACCTGTTACACCACCAGCAGTGGAGCCCTGCTGTGAGGAAAGGATGCATCATCAAGCACAACCTCGACATCAGAGAGACCCCACTGGACTAGCAGCTTGCTCTGCCTTGCAGAGGGGTTACTTTGCCTTTACCAGGCAACTTCAAGGACCATCCCCAGCACAGCAGTGAGTGTGCAACTGTGACGAACTTGAAGGATCAGCACAGAATAAAAGCAAAGTTTGCTAGTTTGGGATACCAGAATCCAGAGTAGGAACATCCTATTCCATTCTGGGAGAACTAGAGCTCCAACTGGAAAGTGAAAACAGGTCCAGCTCTGGGGCAACTGCCAAAAGACGGAGTCAAAAGGGTGAGCTGAGGGTATGTAGAGCAGCCTATCTTAGCTGATATGCTGCTGTACCTAAACACATACTGGATTCAAGTCCATTTCTGGTTTTTGGCTTGCTCCATAAACAGCAGCCCTAAAATAATTTTTTCGGTGAACCAGGCTAATGATCAAAGTGTTGAGGAACACTTCCAGTGCAGTATTTCAGGATTCAGCTGTGCTGGGAAATCTGGCAGGTTGATCTGGCTCTCTGGGTGGCAAGAGCTCCAGTTTGAACTGCCAACCCCTTGCCTAGCAAAGGGGATAGAGACCTGTGATACACAGTAGGAGCTGAGGACTGCCAGATTTTCACAGGGATATACTGTGAAGGTATAAAACTACGCACAGGCCCAGGGGTTCCTTGCTCAGGGCCTCTCCTCAGAGGCAATAGCTGGAGCTGATATTTTATTACTTAGTTACTGCACTGAGACTAAAGGACCAGGATGCCTGAGACTCTGATATGGGAAACTGAGGTGGAGCCAGTAAGGAATCCTGGTCTGACTGTGAGTGTAGGGGATGTAGCTGCGGGGAGTGGTCCCAGCTCAGGTGGTGCAAATGTGACTGCCAGTCTGCCAGGATCCTGGATGGTCAGATGAGGAAGTTTCCCCCTTAACAGTTTTGGTTGGACAGAGAAGTTTCCTTAACATAAACCTTCTGCAAATGACCCATTTTCAAAACGTTTGAGTTTCTGATACAAAACCTCGAAGATCGTGAACCTTCTGGAGAGCAATTTCCAGTTCTGGAGGACTTTTCTTCACATGTGCTGTCAGTATTGACAGGCAGTATCTGAAGAAAAGAGAAGAAGTGAATGAGAAAATGAGAAGGCAGAAATACAGCTTATTCCTTTTTTTAACAGTTTGTACAAGTTCTAGTTTACGTTTTAGTAAAAAAAAAAAAAAAAATAAACTGCTCAGGCACTGCGATCCTCCTAGAGGAAGGCAGCAAACACAGGAAAAGAAGAGAATAGACCAGAAAGGTTCTTCTATCAGCATGTCTTCCCAAACAGGTCACAAAGCTGGAGGTGTGTTTTGAGTAGAATGAGCTTCCTTTACCATGCCAGCTAGCATGATGAAGGAACTCTCTCTGAAAGTTCAGATAGCTGGACATGGTTTTCCAAATGAAATCTGGCATAAAAATAGCATTTTTTAAAAAAATGACAGCTTTCTAGGGTGTTATTTGTACTTCCATACATCTCACATTTACTATTTCAAAATAGCTTTCCCAGCCAAGCAAATGCTTTGTTTTCTGAAATAGTTTGCAGGAAAGCGTCTAAATTCTCAGGGCTCAGTAGCTACTCACCACTGGTTGCTCCCCTCTCCACTGTTTAACACCAGGCTGTCAATACTTTAGCACCATTTCACCAGGCATTGTTACTATCCTATTTTCCCAGCTTTTATCTTTGTCTGGTGTTGATTCATCCAAGAAGGATGGTTACCAAAAAGCTAATCAATCAGGAAAATGGAGATGATCATTTACAAAGTAATTCAGTGTCAAATGGAACAGCTGATATATTTCCAAAGGGCCAGCTGCTTCAAACAGTCAGCAACTCACCAAGATGAAACTCTCGCTCATATCCCCATTCCCACACAGACTGATCCTGAATTGAGTGTATCTCCGAAATCTTTATAAGCATTCTGCATTTATTATTTTAATTCTATTATTTAATAGTAAAATGTTGGTATGCTGTCTATGGAATTATTAGATGTTTCCAGCATAGCATGCTCAGCAGAAGCAAGGCATGGTATAGTTAATTTTGTGGAGCACAAGCTCACCTCAGAGAACCTAGGGCCAAAGAACTGATGTCAAGGACAGCTTTGCTTCCTGTCAATGACTTACTGGAAATCTCTCTAATGGTTCCTTTACAGTAAGAAAGTGCTCACTTTTGAGGGTCAATGTGCTCCATGGCAACTCTCATCACGTCACAGATGAGGTTTACTTTTTTCTGATCAGGATGCTGGCGTGGCTGGCTGTTACTGCTGCCGTTCAGAGATGGGTACATACTCTTAGTGAAATCTTCATCTCTGCATAAAAACAAGTAATGTGAATAAGAGCACCACCAGCCACATAGCCCAGAACAAAGACAGTAAGGTTAAGGAACTCAAATGAATGCAGAACATAACAACTCATTAACTGCCATGCTAACAAAATCTCCAAAAATCTCTGCCAGTCCAAACTGATTGTCAGCCAAGAAAGGCATAAAAAAATCCCCTAAAACTGGTCAAACAATTACTACAGAAGCACCAAAAAATCAGAAGACAAGATTTACAAGATACAGCTGTCTTCCACTAAATTCGCTATGGATATTTCCACTGAACAATTCAGAAGAGTAAGCCATTTGCTATTATTTCTGGTCAGGTCAAGACTGAAAATCAAACCAAAGTGATAGCACCAGTTCCTACACAATTATTGACTTTAGCAAGCCTGAGAAGTCATGAAACTACCATCACTGTAAAGCCTCATCACTGAGCCTTTAAAAAAGAAGTCAGGGGACTTGGTTTGAGGATTCAAGCAAGTATCTTGGCCTCAGACTAAATATGCACTGCTACCTTGCTCCTCTTTATGAGGGAAAAAAACTTTCTCTGTTCTCATTTACTACTCTACAGCAAACCAGCAGAGAAGTCAAAGCACTAGGATAATGTACTAATTACTTGCTACAAAAATCTAATGGCTGCCTGCAAACGGGAATTTCCAACAAGACAGGCTATCCCTGAAACTACTGAGCCTACTCAAGACTTTATGACTCAACATGCCAGATTTCTGATTCCTTGCACCCACACTGAAGAGTTGCCAACATTTTGACAAAATAAAGTACCACCACTGATTACATGCATGCTTCCATTTGCAGACATATACTTACTTCAGTTCTGTGAAAAACAAGTTGATATAGTTCACAGAATCTATTTGCCTGATAAAGGTTTCTGTGTTTTCCAGAAATGCCTGAAATGAACAAGAATATTACCACTGATATTCTGAACAGTCAGAACATGTACATGAAGTATAAGAATAAATTCAGAGACCTTGTCTGGAAGTACAGGATGAAGGAAATGCTAAATTTGATCTGTGTGTGCGATGATGCTGCAGTGCAGAACAGCCATCACTGCTGAAAGCAGTACCACCTACACTTTTGAGCACACTGCTCAGTGGATTCCAGGCTAGATTAGTGTAGCAAACAACACAAGAGAGCTGGGCAGACTTGCCTTGGGATTGTGGTCATAGAGAAGATTGAGGTTGATTCGTAGCCTCCTCATACACTGAAAAGCTTCCCTGAACATAAGCCTGGAGGAATGAGTCAAGTGGGAGAGTTTACTTAGTGGATAAGATGCAAACAAAGGCAACTGATTAGAGCTAAGAACAGAACCAGTGGGATAAGAACAGCCTACACCATAAGCTGTGTAGACAGCATTCCAGAAAAATGTGCAAGGTCAATACAGCTCACTGCTGACCCTGGCAGTGGGACACACCAGCTTGCAAGGCTGATGAAGCCATACATAACTTAGATTATTTTTATTTCCGTTAAAACAGTGTTACATTTTGTATCAATTTCCCTTTCAGAAAATTTCAGTGTAAATGAACTCAGTAAAAAATGGAAAACAGTCAGCTTAATCTTAAAGTGATTGAGATGTCTGGAGAATGGAGCAATGAAGATTTCTCCCACCCACAAAATTTCAGCACACATAGATGAAGATTTCTCACACCCACACAATTTTTAGCCCTTCAGTGGTGAAGTGAGAAGTACCTGGCACAGCTGAAAGCTAGACTCCTGGGTGGTCACCCTAGAAACACATTTGCTCCCTCTAACAAGGTCAATTCCTCTGAGTTTAGCCTCCCTCTCTTTTCCAGGTCAGTCAGCCTCTAATAACCCAGACTGGAGGAGGGAAGACAAGAATACAACAGCACCATTTACCTGTCTAGCCACTTCCGAATCTGGGCAAGAACCAGAGCACGGTGGTGAATAGTCTCCAGATTTCCTCTTGGCATCTATAACACAAGATCCACACAAATACTTTAGTTACTCTGCCTACATTGTGGGGAAAGTAAGTTTCTTAGGCCTGTCTGCTACTTCCAAGTGCATGGGCCTGGTTGCTCACTTCAGAGGACAAGCAATTGCAACAACTGTGGAAAAATACCTGAACACTCTCTCAGTCTAGAAACATTCCTTCCTCAGAAGGTTGGACTCTATCCAACCAGGCATGACCCAGAGCGCCCTGATCAAGTTTTCATGTTAGTCCTGCTCTGAGGAAGATGTTGAGCTCCACACCTTCAAAAGTGCCTCTCAAACTACATCTTTCTCCATTCTGTCAATCTCTAGCAGTTCTGAAGTGCCAGCTCAACAAAAAACTAAGTGCCAAGGCTAATGGAGGGCTGTTAGTAAATACTAGGAAGTGAGTCTTGAGATTCATGATGAGAGGGCACAATATGTAGCACTACACTACCTCAGCCATTAGGAACTTGAATAGTCCTTCCCAGTTCTGCACGTACCTATCTGCCTCTACTGAATCTAACTTCCAAAGGCATGCTCAAAATCCCTCTGCAGTTGGAGATTTGTGCGGTGCTCTGCTGTAGCACTGTAAGGCACCAGCTTTGTAGCACTGCACATACTGTTTGCAGGTTGGCAAGGTGCTCACAGTGACAGACCCCTGCACATTGTGATAGCACATGTCAGCAGACACGGGCAGAGCACTGACCTGCAGCACCACCTTTGTGTCCTGGGGAACGACGGTGACGATACGTGAGCCTCGCTCCACCTTGCGCACGGTCTCACTGCTGGGTGCAGCAGCGCTGCTCAGGCCGGCCTGGAGGGCTGGAGACAGCATTCATCAGCATACATGGCACATGCAGCACAGTGCCCCATTTAGGACCTCCTGTTGTAGGAGCCAGGCAAGGCTGTACTGGACCAACCAAGCCACCAGTACAACAGCAATCTTCAACAACTCCTGACAGGATGAGACCTTGCGGAGTGCTGATCACTGCTGAACAAGACAAGCAGAGCTGTGTCTTCTGCACAACAGGATGACAAAGCTCAACAGACCAGATAAGAGTAGCACTGAAGGGTATAAAAGGACCAATAAGTTGTTGTCTGCCTTTACCAAAGTCATCATGCTTCTCAAAGCCAGACACCACCAGAAACTCTTTCTACAGTGATTCCCCTCCCTACCACACATCCTCAAATAGCACACAGACTTCTCCTTTTGAACATGGAGGGAAGGAAGAGAATACAGGGCTAGGCTGTTAGAAACAGTGTAATAGTCAACTACAGCACAAATTTTCTTCCCTGTGAAAAACACCTGATATATAGTCAGTTCCTGAGCTCCTTGCTCTCTGGTAGACTTCTGAAAGCAGCTCTCTTACTCTCATCTCTTTAACATTTTCTTTGAGGAACCCAAATACAACAGGTTTGGATGTGAAAAATGGGGACATCTTGTGTTTCCAAGACAAATGCTAAATGATATTTACCCTTCACTGACAAGTTCTTCAAGCAGAAGCACTGACAGGTGTGCGAGTTGGTTGTCACCAACAAAAACTCGTTGTATGTTGCGAATGATGTGATGTTAGAAGCAACCTGTGAAAAAATGAAGTTTATCACAGTTTAGACCAGGATACGGAAGCTGCCTTTGGCAGAGAAAAAGGGCAGGAAATGAGGGGCAAAAGCTTTGTACCTCAATATCATTAACAAAAAACCGGCATCGATCTGTGAGGCCCAAGATCACCTCCTGTAATTAAAATAATGACAACTATGAGCTATCACAACCTCCAGTCTTTCACAACACTGACAAGCACTGAAGCACCTTACACTGAAGTACCTTACAATTAGGTAACGAGTACTTCATGTGAATTACTTAGAGAAGACAGACAGCAAGTCATCCAACCTCTCTTCCAGGAGGACTTTAACTTGAACATCTTTACACACTGCTGGCTGAAAATCCATCCTGGCCTACCCTGTAACTGCACAGTTGCAAAATGGAAAGCTATGCTAGAAATCTAGGCTCTTCTATTCAGCAGGACTTGGTCTACGATACCAGAGGAACAGCTCCACTACAGAGCTAACCAAAGCAGCTTCCTACAGCTGGATGCACAATGAAGGAAAGAAACGCCAGAAATATCAGCAAAACAGCTAGTCATTCTTTAAGCTGCTGTAACTATCAAGAAAGCATCTCCAACAGGAAAAAGCAGCAGCAGGACATCTGCAGTAACTCAGTGCACCATATTTGCTAATAGGGTAAGTTCAAATAAAACTGAGCAAAACATTCCTTTCAAAAAGAGTGTGGCAGTAACTGCTAGAAATTTCCAATCTGAATTTTCTCACTTTTTAATGAACTTATTTGTTCATAGAACAGGGTGATCAGGTGTTAACTGCAATCCACCAGAAATGCTCTAGAAGGCAAGGGAGGATAAGCTTTCAGCTCTGCAAAGGGCCTTATGAAGAACATGAACAAGTATCACTGGGTCCTGCGCAGAAGACCATGGTGTACTTTTGGCACAGAGAACAACTGAGTAGGGAATTCAATTTGCTTGCAGCCTTACTTACTTCACCACTGATCCTTGTGATGGAAGTCTGCACACAACGGTAGGGGAACTGAACAGCAGAGCTACTGCTACTCCTCCAGGGCTTAAGGACTGGAGTAGAAGCCTCTAAGGAGCAAAGAAGATATAATTGTTTTCCAGCCAAACAAAAACTCAGACATTAAAACCACATGATATGTATCTTAAGAAAACCAGAACTGGGAATAAGCTACACTATCTGAAAGAGGCGGGGAATGCTGGCACAGAAATCCATGACACGGTGGACAAGAAGGTGGTAACTTCCAGGGGCTCAGTGGTGCCTTTATTCCACTGTGGAATGAGAGAGAAGATCTATGAATGTGGCAGTCAGTAAGCACTGAACTTTGTACGTGCATATTCGTGTTAACATATGCGTGTGTATACATATAAAGTTACCTTTAATTGAATTGTGACACAAATCCCTACTTTCAGCCCATTTCTGGAAGGAGAGGAAATATAAAAGCAGCACCAACTACACAGCAAGAGTCACTCAAGTCCCCGAAAGTCAAATCATCTCATTAAACCTTTTAAAAAATATGTAACAACTACCCCTAAGACCAGGTACTTTAACAGAGTCCAGCTTACCCCACAGGTATTTTAGGATCCGCCTATCAGTCAGCTGCAGAGCTACAGTTCTGGTCACTGGGCAGCAGTACAGGCTAATCACTTCTCCGTCTACAGGCACTGACAACCTGATGCAAGACAGAGGATGTACAGAATGTCAGTCACAGCAGACACACTTAAGAGCAGATACTTCACTCCTGCCTTTCTTGTAGCCAGCTGAAAAGACACACATCTCCAGCATGGACATACTTTGTTCATGTAAGGATCTTCTGCAGTCTTCTCACACCTATGTCAGCTGACAGTGGCACCACAGAGCACCAGCAACTCCTGTCAACAGGCATCTGCCTAACTGTGCTGGTCACTGTCTGCACTGCAGCACTCTGCAAACACACCCCTCTTTTACTGTTCTACAGTTCATGTGCAGATCATTCTGTCTCTGCTGGGTGAGTGCTGCAAAAAGCAGCCCCCCTGTATTTCTGCACCCCAGGTGGCTTTCTTTTGTGTCTGGTTTTAGCTCAACTGGCCCCACAAAGACCAGCAGGTGAGGAGGAGGAAAAGGAGGAGGACAGCAATTTTGATGGCTACTGGTCCCCTCCTGGACCTTGATAAAGGTGGGAAAAGGAATGGAGGAATTTAGTGCCATGTGCCGTCCCCTCTCCCTCAAGGGCCTTGAATTCCAAGGAACAGAGTTATCCTGTACTGATATAGGCAGGTCTAGCACGCACCCTTGCCAGGCTGGGTGTAGGCATCAGGACTACAGGCAAGCGCTGACCAGTAGGGAGCCTCATGAGCTGTTTGGTTCTCCTGTCAGAAGAGCACCAAATCCCTTAACCCATGGCCTCCAGGCTAATACGAGACTTAATTCCCTCTAGGCACTGTCCAGAAAGCATTCTCAGACTTCAGCCACAACTGACAGCTCTCTAGTACCGTAAATTCAGGCACTCTTCTTCAGCTCCAGTCACACGAGGCACTGCAGTCAGATGGTGAAGGACAGACTGAGCAGCATGCTGACCTTCACCAACAACCAGGAAGCTGTCATCTGGCAGCCAGGTGAGAAATCGGAGCCCCAGAGGATTCATCACTTCATTGCTGCTGCTGCTCACATCAACTCTGTCACAAAATAGGAGAGGTTGAGACACAAATAGAACCTGATTTCAATAGGCCACCTCACTAAAGAGGCAGAGGACTTCCTAAGCACAGCCTGACTGTTTAAATATACAGCATGGCTGGGAGGGCTCCAGTGCAGAAACACTAATAACCAAAGCATGAATCCTCTAGGAACAAAGAGGGAACATGGTGGGAATTTTAACCTCATCACTGTCTCTTCCATGCAAGCAGCTCTGTTGCTCTGTGTGATGTGATCATGGGCCTGGGCACTGCACCATCATTCCTCTGTGCACCAAGCACAGGAAGGCACAGGAAGAGATATCTCACTGCTGTCATTAACAGTCACTGGTTCTACTATATTGAGACCTCAGTAAAGGATGTTCAAAGTCCTTTAGTTAGTCCTAGTTGCAGGCACAGCGTCCACAAAATGAAACCATGTTATCTGATAGCCTCTTAAAAATCTTGAGAAAAGTGGTAAGAGCTGTGACCTCTAAAGAATCCAGTCAGGTACAACCCTCTTATCCCCTCTACAGCTGTAGTAGTTCTTTATCACCTGTAGGTTTTATCCAGGTATGGTGTTTCTACAGTTGTTTTAAAGCCATCTCCTCCCACAGCTCCAAACTTGACAGAAGGGTCATTCCCTGTACTCTGTCCTAGCAAACACAAAGCAGAACAAAGCAGAGTTTAGACATCCACCCAACAGAGCCCCTTCCATCTTCAATCTTTGCAAAAAGTAGATGCTTCGTGCAAGTATTAAAAACGTCAGAAAATGCCATCCCTATTTTTACAGCCAAAATGTTAATTCTCATTAACATTCACTTTGAGAAAGACAGTCACATTCCAACATTGCAGTACAAAACAGCTGTTTCCTCACAGCACATTGTGTATAGAACTGCTTTGGGAAGTGCTGGGTGCCCCAGACAGGTTCCCAGACACTTCCCAGTGACAGTCATCATCACACCATCAGAGCAGCTTATGCAAGATACCACATGCTGCAGCTGAAGCTAGGCAGGGGAATATTACCAGCACAATGACATAGTCAAGTGCCAAACACTGTCTTCTCACAAAGTCAATGCACCACCAAAATGCTTCTATGTCACTCAAACTACTGGAAATGAGAGCAGAGCTTGAACTCACACTAAAACCAAGCATGGCTTGTGTAAAGATTTAAGTGACCATCACCTAACCAGTCTCCTAAGGTACTATTCTCAGGAACACAGGGTTTCTTTTAACAAGGCTGTAACATGCTCTCACCATATCTGTACAAAGAGATCCTGTTATCAGCATCCAGGATAGCCATGTCCCCACTATGTTTGGGATCTGTGTGAAAGGCAACCTGATTAACTGCCTGTTGGAGCTGGAGCTCATAGGTACACATGGGTGGAGGCACCACAGCATGCTGGAAGGCTGTGACAAGCACTTTATCTGTGGAAGAAAAGAGAAGAAAATCCAAGATGAACCCCAGTCCAAATGTTAGTGAAGTTCTTCCTGGATTCTTTATAGGAAGCAGAAATGATGTTACAGGAAAATGGTTGGTGTGCTCTTAGCGGTTATCTTCATTAAGCTAACCCTGAAGCAGGTATCAATTACATGGATCCCTCCCTAAAAGCGCTGTAGCAACAAGTAAAAGAAGAACCGAATACAAAAGGTTACCTCATCTTTTCTCACCCTAGAGCTGGAAAGCTGTCCCACTGCTTACCTCCATCTATGACAGCCACATTTGCCATATGTTGACTATTCTCCCCCAGCCCATGGTCTGTGCTCCAGTGCCAGTCGTAGAAGAGGTAATGCCAGCCCTGGCAGAGTATATGTAGTCTATACAGGTTCTCTCGGTCCCATAGCAGTGACACCAACTGATTTTCCTCCAAGCTACCAAAGTGTAGACTTTGCTTTAGGTACCAGTGATAGTTCCCTGTGGTCCACAGCTGAACTGCAGAAAAACAAATAGTTACCACAGACCAGTATTTGAGACCCAGCTCAAACCATCCCTCCCAACCACCACTGCCCCTCTATGGGTGGGTTAAGTGCAATTAAAATAACAGTTCTAGTTTTCAGTCCATGACCTGTCATACAACACACAGCACAAGAAAACAACACGCTGTGCAAAAGTCAATCCTAAAATTTACTGAGCTACCCTTTGAGACAGTACCCCTGGTTTAATGAAGGACTCAGACCTTTACTATTCCATTTGTACCACTTCCAGTTACAGCAGCCTGGAAGATGCTTCAAACTCAGGCTGAACCACCAGTTCTTCCTCACCAGCTGAGCTGGTTTTGGCTGGGGTGGTTAATTTTCTTCACAGTGTCAAGTATGGGACTCTGTTTTGCATTTGTGCTGAACACAGCACGGATAAGTGATGTTTTAGTTATTGCTGAGTAGGGCTTACAGAGAGCCAAGGTTTTTTCTGCTTTTTGTACTGCCAAACTGCCAAGCTGGCAAGGAACCTGGGGATGCATAGGAGATCAGGAGGGCACACAGCCAGGACAGGTGACGCCAGCTGATTAAAGGGATATTTCCAACCACATGACATCATGTTCATACATAGAGTGAGAGGAAGAATGAGGAAGAGTGGGATATATGAACTAATGGCATTTTTCTTCTATAATAGAAGTAACCATTACTCGTGATGGGGCCCTGCTGTCCGGGACATGGCTGAACACCTGCCTGCTCAGGGGAATTCCTTGCTTTGCTTTTTATGGCACACATGGCTTTTTCTTTTTCAAAGCAAACTGTTACTATCTCAACCCATGGGTTTTCCAGCTTTTACCCACCTGATTTTCTCCATGATATTGCTGGTGGGCAAGTGGGCAAGTGACTCTGTGGGGTCACTTGGCTGCTGTCTGTGGTCAAACCATGACAACAGCACAGTGGTCTCAAAGCCACTTGCAAGCCTCCACAGTGTCTCCTACCCTGCAGGTAAGGACCCGCTGCTAAGAACATTTGCAGGCAAGTGTTAAGAGCCAGAGCCCCATGGAGTGCTCTCACCATAAGTGTTTGGGTTGGAGTTTTCCACCTTCAGGTCTTCCAGCCATAGAGCCAGGATTGTAGAATCTGCATTCCAAAGCATTTCGTTAACCTGCAGAAATAAACATGGCTGCTGCTGATATTCTTGCTCACAGAAAGTTTACAAGACCAGGAGGGGATCCAAAAACAAAAGGTACATGGGCTAATACACAAACAGAGCCCATGCACATCATAAAGCTCCTGACAAGGCATCCTGAGAAGACCACAGATGAGGAGGCCACAAAAATGACAGCAGCCTTCTCTTTGCTTTCCTTGACATTGAGTTAAGCACCTGCCAAAAGACCTCTCAGCATCCAAGCACAGAAGCTGAAGTAACACTCTAGCAATAGCTTCTCACTTGTTTGGGATAATGTGAGTACTCTGGCAATGACTGACACGCTGAAAAGTACTTTTGATTCACTTGCCTAGCGCAAAGTATATAGAGCACAGGAGTACCCCAGGGCTACAATCATCCTTTACTACATGTCTTTGTACTATGGGCTTGCATCTTCTCCACAGGCTTCTTCATTGTTCTCTTTTCAGGTCACTTCTCCCATTAGGATAAGCACAAAGTATTAAGTTAAAAAACTTTTCCTATAATCTGTAAGAGATCTAGTCCTCTTCTCCATTACACTCTCATCAAAGAAGCCCAGACAAGGAACTTACTTTGACCTGCCCTTTCTGGAAAGGGAGGGTGAACTCTCCATGAAGAAGTCCATTCTTTTCCAAAAAAACCACATCATGTCTGTTGGGTTTTTCTTGTGTAGATGCTATCAGGTTTCCTGAGGGCCTTTAAAAAGAGCCAAATGAAAACTCATTGCTTACACAATCCCTAACTGTCATTATAAACCCCCATGATCTCACATTTTTTCCAGTGACATGAAGAAAAGGCAGCAGAGGACGTGTTTTCCTCAGCACTGTTCCAACAGTCATAGATCCAGTACAGACCAGAGCTTATGATAGCCACCAAATGATATGTGATCAAATAAATGTCAGCACTAGGAAAGGAACCTGTAATACTTCTTTTTATACAGCTGAGCCCAAACCCACTTGACTCTGACTTTATGCAGAGACTCTATCCCTTCTTCCCACTTGTGATGAAAGTATTAGGATTTTCAGGGTTCTTCTTTATGCTGAATCAGAAGGCAACTTTCTTCAAGTTTTGGGAAAAATCAACCAAATGCTGAAGAAATTAATATAATGCTGATCAAAGACTGTGACCAGGGAATAACAAGCACCACTGCTGTCAGCATGCAGACTGCAGTACTACTCACTTCCAGGACAGTGCTTGTTCTAATCCTGAGATAGGCTCACTTGTTGACTGCAGCACAAGCTCTCTGCTCCACACCCGGACCTTCCGAGCACCTACAGGTTGAGAGAACAATGAGACAAAAGTCTAAGAAAACTGGGAAGAGACTTTCCTGAGGGTACAAGAGCAAATTTTGATGCACATGCATAAAAGGAGATTTCTCTTGTACACCTTAAGGGCTAAGAATTTATTCTGTGTCAGGCAGTTCTCCCATAGTAAGCAAGTGACTAAAGGAACTGTGTTAGGAATTTCAGTCTGATGTAGTTCCGTCATAATAATTTTTCGCTCCAGCTCTCACCATAGAAATGTTAAAATTGAGCTATAAATTTACAATCCTCCCTAATCTGAAGTAAACTGAGGTAAAAATCCAAACAAGTGGAAGAGCAGTGCAGTTTGATGCAGTTCAATATGTTAACCAATACATTTAAACAGCTCAGAAAGTAGTATTTATAATGGAAAATACATTGTTTTCCATGATACAGTCTTAGAAGTAATGTACAGTTTTCCATGAACACACAGTCTTAGAGGTAATGCATATACTCATCACCTCTCTTGACTTCAGGGCAGAACCAAGGGAAAAGTATCACCAGTATCTTTAAGAAAGTGTGCAGGGCTAAACTCTAATATGAGGGACAGTGGGTATATGAACCCAAACATATTCATCCATTTGGCATTGAGAGCCCATCAGGTATTGCTTAAAGCTTGAGCAGGTAAAAGAGATATAGTTCAGATAGTATCTGCAAAGTAGTACTCCTTCCTGGCATCTCACAGAACTGAAAACCAAACCACACAGAAAATATTCAAAATATCATATCTATAAAATGGGTCTGAGAACATCAGAGCAGAGAAAAGGGTGATTAAATAGCTCAACTCACCCTCACTTTAAATCGTCAACAGACACAAACAATCCTTGCCTTACCTAGATTCTGCTTAAGAAGCCTTTCACACAAGCTGGTATTTCAAAGAAGTGGGGTGCCATACCTGTCTCTGGACAGACAGCACTCACTGCAACAAACTGCCCGTCTCCTCTCCACGTCACCCGAGGCCTGCCATCATCCCAGGCTGATGCTGGCAGCACTTCCTGAAGTCACACAAAAGAAAGTGGCATCAAAGTTTGGGAAGGCACCTGCTGTCTTTGTCTAAACAGACTGCTCTTTCAAGAGCCTTATGATGAAATCCATTAAAAAGTGTCAAGACTAGTAAGTTAAAAACTCACTATTCAAAATTTTGTTTTAGGAAACACTAGAATTAAAACTATTTAATTCAATCTGATCCTCCTCCAAGTGCATATGACTGTCTCTTCACATAACCACACATTATCCCTCTCATTCACTGGGGTCTCTAATTATAGACAACAGTGCATAAGCTGGACACACAATGAATTGAGATTTGCTTAAGATTGATGCTGGAATGGCTACAAATCTCACTGAGCTCTGTTTGAAAAGTAAATACTCTCTGATGCTTGCTTGAATTCAAAGAAAGATAAACATGTATGATTTCAGACAACACAGGAACAAACAGAAGCAGCATATGAAGAGAACTACCAGAAAGGTGGTGGCAAATCAGCATCACAGGAATAACAGAAACTTTCTTTATGCCTGTTTTCCCTGAGAGAGCATTGGCTTGACACAAAAAAAGCAGTATAATACCGTCTGCTTGCGATGTGCTGCCTGTTTGCCTTCTGATCCATGGAACTGTGTCTCCTTTTTACCCCATCCAAGAGCAACAAACTTTCCTGGAGAAGAAATAATCGTTGTAGTGGAAGATTTACAGATAATACCTTAACTACTGTGCATTATGTACACAACTACAGCCTCAAGCAACCCACACCATTGTGGATGCCACAGTCAGGTCAGAGAGAGAAAGCCAGATAAACTTTCCCAGGAATTGTTCTGGGGAGTTCTGAGAAGGCTGAGAGAAACAAATAAAACAATCTTGCAGCTGGTGTTTTGAACAGTTGTTTTCTCATTATATGTTTATCAAAGGGCATCTTCTTAATTAGCCAGTGGTGACAGGGTGTTGATTACATGACCAATGAGGTCCACCTGTACAGGAATGGCGCATAAAAAGAATTGGTTTCTAATAAAACTCATATTAGCCTGCTGAAGAGAGTTAGTGTGTTGCCTCACTCCTGTTACAGACTCAATGATGACACACCTTGTTCCCAAATTTTATTCTAAAAACCTGCTGGGAAGTTATGTAGCCTAGAAAGTACATTGGTACATGGACCTTACTTGAATTTATGCTGACAAGTAACAATATTGACTTTACCCTTCAGCTGTCCAGCAGCATTACAATGTAAATAAAATGTCTCCTGGGGCCTCAAAGTGCTCAGCTCCATTTCCTTACTTTCCATGTGCTTACACCATATCAACTACATCAGCTAGGGCAACTTAATTTCAGTGCACTTCTCACCTTCTCCAAACTCATCTTGGTGGATTTGCTTCTCAGAAATTGGTTCAAAATCCCTTGTCATCATGATGAGAGTCTGCTGACCTGCAAGGCAGATATAAAATACAGTATTAGTAATGGTATCTGCAGCAAATAAAAACTCAAGTGCTCTCCTGTGTGCTCCTATTGTTCTGCCATGGACCTGAATACAGAAAACATGGTACTAGAGAGAACATATCCTCCAAAGCATGAAACCGTAAACTGGAACAGAACACTTCCAAGTTTTTCTCCTCAAAAATATGCTTCCTGGCCTAATCTTAATAAGTTTTTCCACCTTCCAAACAAATACTTGGTTCCTTTTCTCTGGAGATATGAAGGACAAGAAGGCTACTGGGAATAGTCATGAAAGATTTATGAAGAGAAAATCATACCATCCTGATAAGCTCCTACAATGAGATGACCAGCTTGTGGATATGGGGAGAACAGTGGATTTCATTTATCTTGACCCTAATAAGGCTTTTGATGCTGTGTGCCAACTCATCACAGACAAACCCATGAAGTATGGGATAGATAAAAGGACAGAGAGGACCTGCCAAGCTCAAAAGCTTGCTAGCACTGTCATTAAGTGCAGCTCAAGGTCAGTCACCAGCGTGCCCCTGGACACTAGGCACAATGATTAACATTGTCCTTAATGATCCAAAGAATGGGACCCTTTCCAAGTTTGTAGATGACACAGAACTGGGAAAAGCAGCAGGTAAAGCAGAAGGGTATGCTGCTGTCCACAGGAACCCTGTCAGGTAGGCAAGATGGGCTGCCCAGAACTTCATAAAGCTCAACAAGAAAAAAATGTCCTGCATATGGAAAAGAATAATCTTAGGAACTAAAGAGAGAGTGGGAATCAAGTGGCTGGAGAGCAGCTTGGCAAAAACCAATACACTGTGCTTCCTGAGGCATCAAGCTGAACTAGCTAGCATTACATCCTGCTGCACAGGTGGACAACAGCACCTGGTTGCATTAGGAGTGCTCCCAGCAGCCTGTGGGAGGTGATTTTGCTCCTCCACTCAGTGCTGGTGAGAAATATGGAATGCTGACTCCATTTTTGGGCTTCCTAAATGAAAGGACATACTGGAGTAGGTCTTGCAAAAGATCAAAATTATGATTAAGGGCTTGAAAGATGTCACATGAGTGGAGGTTGAGACAAGCCAGACTGCCCTGGAGAGAAGGCTTCAGGTACAATCTTTCCAGGTAAGAATCTCAACAGGATGTGTAAATATATTATGTGGGAGGTGGGGTACAGTAAAGAAGACACAGCCATGTTGTTTGTGGTGCTGAGCGACAGCACAAGAAGCAATGGGCACAAACTAAAACACAGAAAATTCCCTTAAAACCTAAGAAAAGGGGGTTTTTCTTACTCTGAGGGTGGTAACAGATAGAAACAGGATGCCCAGAGGGTTATGGTGTCTTAAACCTAACTGGGCAAAATCCCCAAACAACTTGCTCTAGGTAACACACATTAAGCAAGGTGGTTGGAATAGGCAATCACCAAAGTTTCCTTTCAGCCTCAAGCACTCTATGATTCTCTTTTGTCTGAAGCTAATTTGATTTTCTAGATGAGTCACACCTGTAGTTAATTAGGGTCTGTGACACGTATACTTCATACCAAAGGCCAAGAAACAGTTTTTGTTATGAAGAAACCAAATGGTGATATAAAGAAGTCATTATGCTTTTGAGGCAAGATCAAATGTACTTCCTGGGAAGATTTAAAGGACTAAAATCTCTTCCACAAAGCAGCTTTTTGGGCCTAACCAATTTCTCCTTGGATCTCCGAAACACCTTATGAACCATGAAATGAAATCTAATATATAGGATCTGGTAGAGTTTTTTCCACTTTAAGTCCAAGTCCCAGTCTTGTAACTTTTTCGTCCCTCTCTCAATCTCGGTTATGTTTTGTGCTTTGGCCATAGAGAGTTTCACTCCTACAGGCAGAAAGCTTACAGGCTGTTGTTGATACCTGTTGCAAGCAAAACGAGCTCTTGGTCAGGACTCCAGCTCATCACACTAAGACCGCTGTCCACACTTCCAACACATTCCACCTACAAGACCAAAATAAGATCACAGGAACATGAGGGCACCACTATCCCAGCACAAAAACAAACAGTCACCAAGGGAAAAGAAAATTGCCTTCTACTTAAAAAAACCCCTAATGTCTAACTTCACACTTTGTGTTGAACAAAACAAAAGACACATTTCTGACTACCAGAATGTTTATGAATGAGAATCCAGGTAATGTAGAGTCTAGCACATTCTACCATGCACCGTTTTGGAAAAAACTTTATTCTGCAATTCTCAGTCTTATGCCAACACATATAGTGTCAATGCTAATATGACCTGATAGGGCCTGTGATTACATTGGCAAATATTCTTCAGTAACAAAACACAGACATAATGATTCTTGCCTAGAAAATTCCAACACAGGGGTAAACTCTGACCAGCCTGTGAATGCTGAACTTGACAACTGTATATACCTGCACCAATGTCAAAGTTTATGGAAAGCTGGACTAGTTTTACTGGGCCATCATGAGCAAGTAACAGCAGTAGGCAGAGAACTTTAGTTATGCCTGGTTACTCTGATTTGCAAAAGGCATGGAACAGAACAACAAATATATTACTTGTGGTAAAAAGCAACACGATGCCATTGAAGAAATTAGGCTTGGGGGTCACAATCTTTCCACGTAAGAAAAATGAGACTGGGCACCTGTCAGCAGAGTAACTATTGCTTACATAGAGAGGGTTTCAGAATAAGCAGAAGAGTTTTCCAGACCTCCTTCTTGGTGCCGAGACTGCACCAAAAGAAGACTGGAAAGTAAAGCAAAAAACCAGAAAAGTAAGCCAACACCCCACAAAATAAAGAATCTGATGTTAAACCTGATGCAACTATCAATGCAAAAAAAAAAACCAAACAAAAAAACAACAAAACCCCAAACAAACAAACAAAAAACCCCAAACCAAACAAACAAACAAAAACGAACAAACAAAAAACCAAAAACAAACAAACAAACAAAAAAATTTTAAAAAAAAGCCAAAAAACTCTGGTAAGTTCTATTCCCTAATGATATACTGTAAATTGCAATACAGGACACATTTTTCAGATACAGCTAACTGAACATTTAAGTGGTATCTGCAAATCAAGTGCAAACATGAACCAAGACAAGCTACAAATAACCACAATTTTACAGTTAACTCAGACAGACCACTATCATCTCATGTCCACTTAAACCTGCGCTGTTGGACTGGTATTGTGGGAGCTGATTCAGATTTCAGAGGGTGCTGCTGTGGTGTCTTGCTGAAGATGATACAAGACACTGAGGAAGGAGGAGAAAGCAAGTATCTCAGTTTCTGCCATTTCCTAAATCATGCCAACATGTATCTACTGATAACAAAATGGTAGCTACACAGTGAATTATGAATGGATTACTTTATTCTTCACCTAGTCTCAACGATATCCTGCTTCTGTAAGACTCTCCAGCAGATCCTTTGCTGCTAGGAGCCCACTGAGCAAACTCAGAGGACACAGGCTGTGGACAGGCAAACCATCATTTCAATTCAAGTTATTTTACAGAGTATATATTCTGTCTTTAGTCATTCCCAAGGCTACCATCAGTTTGTCTGCCCAGAGAATGGAAACTAGCCACAGCTCAGTATGCAATGAGTGTACAACTGACCACTGAAGAAATTTTAAATGTTACACTTTCCTCCAAATTTCCTCACTACAGTTGAGTCTTTCCTGCCATGTTACCTGCTCTGTGCTCAGATTGCACAGTAGGATGTCTCCAGCTGCTGTAGCAACACACACACTCTCCTGCTCTGGAAGATCTTCAACACCCACGATGCAGCCACTTCCATCCTCAGGCAAGAACCCATCCACAGTCAGGGAAATTTCTCTTGACACCTTGATACAGAAAGGTCAATGGCTTACTAATTATACATCACCTCCCTGGGATTTTTGCAGAAATGACAGTGTAAAAGACATAGGTATATTCCATCCTACTGCAGTGACACAAAGCACTACACAGTAGAAGTGTGAATGGCACCAGAAAAAAGCCAACTCGCAAGAACTTATCTCCACTTACGGCTAAAGTGATAGAAGAAAATGAGACAACCCAAATATGGGAACAAACAATACACAACTTCCAATTTGCCCTGCTAAACATCTTTCAATACCCTTTTCACGTTTCACCACAGTATCAACATTAAGAAGTGCATGGGTAGCTGCTTAAAGTGTCCCACTGCTCATAAGGGGACATGCAGACTACTAGACACAGCATAAAAAATAATTTGTAAGAAAAATCATTTGGATGGTTAAGGTACAGCAATCTTTGAAAATTAAATCCCTGGAAAGCTCCAAAGTTTTTTTGTCACTTAATTTCAGAATTGAATGTACTGAAGGAATTAGATGCCTCAGAGCTGCACACTGAGAAGAAAGCAACACAGCTCTAACAGGAATTAATGACTCAATAGCATTCTATTATTTTAGCGGTATGTCGGCGTGTTTTCCTCCCTAGTGCAAAGTTTACAAAGTTTCCACTTGTACTCTTCACCACCTCTTTGCCTGCGCTTGGTTCTGTCTGGATGCAACTATTCGTCACGTCGTGTTTAAGACTAAACCACGCGAATGACACGCGTCTAACACAGCCACGCTCTTAAAAAGGCAGATAGAGTATTTTAGAGGCACAGAAAGCCTCTTCAGCCACGGAGATCACAGTGCAGCGGTTTCCACGGCACCGTGAGACAGCAGCAAGCGGCAGCGGGGAGCAGCGGAAGGGTCCAGGACCGCGCAGACACCGCCAGGAAGGGGGAGCCGCATTAGGAGACAGGTGAGCTCCCAGCGAGCTGCCGCTGGCGGAGGCTTTGCAACCACAGCCGACCCCAACACGCCGGCAAGCACCAGAACCCTGCCCCGCAGCCGCGGCCCTCACCGAGTCCCCGCCGGCGCGCAGTTCCACCAGCCCGTACTGGGAGCCCACGAGAACCGCGCCGGGCTCGGCGCCGAGGCAGAAGCACCGCGGGGTGCCCGTGGCGGCGGCGGAGCGGCACCCGCCGGCCCGCAGCAGCCGCAGGTTCCTCATGGCGGAGGGAGGGAGCGAGCGATGAGGCCGGGCAGCGAGGGACGCCGGGCAGCGATAGACGGCAGGCACCGGGACCGCCTCACAGCGCCGCCATGTCGCGCAGCGCGGGCGGGCGGGCGCAGGCGCCGTGCGCGGTGTCGCACTCGCAGGGCGGAGCGCGGCCTCTCCTTCCGTCACGGGCCGTGCCGGAGCGCCGGGCCCGGAGCCGCGAGCCGCCTCGCTTGAGGCGGCAAATGCAGCGCGGCGAGTCCTCAGGAGCCCAGCTCCCTGTGAGCCTGCCCAAATAACAGAATCACCGAGTCTGGGGGAGAGCTTTAAGGTCACCCAGTCCAACCACCCACCCGACACTGCCACTGTAACTCTTAAACTACATCTCCAGATCCAGAAGCTTAAACAAAAGGGATGGGGGACTCCACCGCCTCCCAGGGAAACCTATCCCAATGTCTGACCACTCTGACAGTGATAATATTTTTTACTAATACCTAATCTGAATCTCCCGTGTTTCAGATTGAGGCCATTTCCTCTTGTCCTCTCACTGCAGGCCCAGCAGGAGAGACTGACTCCCAGCTCACTGCACCCTCCTTTCACGGAGTTTTAGAGAGCAATGGGGTCAGCCCTGAGCCTCCTCTTCTGGACACTAAACAATCCCAGCTCCCTCAGCTAGTTCTCATAAGACATGTTTTCTGGTCCTTTCAAGAGCCTTGTTCTCTTTTCCAAACATGTCCAGCACATCAATGTCCTTTTTAAAGTGAGCAGCCAAGAACTGGACACAGCACTTGATGTGCAGCCTTGCCAGTGACAGTGTATAAGATGACAGTGTGTAAGTATGAGCAGGATGATTCTTTTGGCGCCATTTGGGCACTAGCCAGCTGAAGCACCCCAACTGAGGCTTCCCAGGCCAGCCTTCACATAGGTTAGTGCTGTCCTAATGCCACTGCTTCTGTCACGCTCTGCCATCTCCCTCCAGGTGTGGCTGAGAGGGAGAAGGTAGTTCAGCCTTCAGGGGAAAGAAGGACTTTGTGCAATCAGTTATGCCCTTCACACTTCCCTCTTTTCCTAGTGGAGCTAGACTCAGACAGTCAGTACTGATGATGTTTTAAAAAGACAGGGAGCTATTGGAGAAGGTCCAGTGGAGACAAACATAATTTGGGGCCTGAAGCTTCTCTCTTATGACAGACTGTGGGACCTGGGCCTATTCAGTCCAGAAAAGACTGAGAGGGGATCTCATCAATATATCCAAATATTTCAAAGGCAGGTGACAAGAAGATGATGCCAGATTCTTTTCAGTGGTGCCCAATGACAGGATGAGAAGTAATGGCCATAAACTAAAACACAAGAACTTTCACCTCAGCATGAGGAAGAATTTCTTTATGTTGAAGTTGGCAGAGCACAGGAATAGGCTGCCCAGGGAGGTTGTGGAGTTTCCCTCTCCAGAGATACCAAAATCCTGCCTCAATGCATTCTACTCTAGGTGATCCTTCCTTGGCAGGGAGGGTTGGACTAGATGGTCTCCAGACATCCTTTCCAACCCTAACAATTCTGTGATTCTGTGTGATCCTGTAATCCAATCTACTGGCCAAATACCAAGAAAAGACAAATTTGAGACAAATTGTTTTTGTCTATGGCAATCTGTAAATTTTGCATGCTGTAATCAGCTTTATGTGCTCCACCATTTGGCAGTTTAGGCCAGTGGAAAGATGGGCCACACCTGGACAGGTCTGCTTTTTGCTCTTCCGGGTACCAAACTTAGCTAAAGTCAGTGATAAAACTCAGCAACACTTTCTAAACTCAGAGAAAGCTTTTCTGAGACCAGTGGAAAAGGCACAGCTATCACTGCACACCAGGAAAATTAAAGCCTTCCAGACTCCTTATTTTTGGGATAAAGGCATAGGAAGTGCTTTCCCAGGCCAGTACAGCAGCTGCCAATGCCAGCGGTGCCAGGCTGCACAGGTAGGAGGAAAGGTAGTTGTCAGAGAGCATGTGAACCTGCCTGTGCTGCATGTCTCGTCCTCTGTCCCCCCAGGACCTACACTGTTTCATGAGGGTGGTCTGACACCCCTGTTCCTTGCAGTATCTTTTCCAGAGGCTTTTTCCTTTGGTGCAGCTTGATCCTATCAGCCTCCACTGTCCCAATTCACCAATTTACCACTGTTTTTACCCTGTGAAATGTGCTTCACTGAGCTGAGTTGCCCTAACTGACTGCACAGCCGTGCCTCTCGCAGGCTCTGCATCCACCACCCGGTGGTTTTGCAGCTCTGGAGAGAAGTGCCCCATGGCAGATGGCACTTGCTGGTCCCGTCTAGCCAACGAGCTGTCCCTCTCTGCTTGCTTGCCTTCCGTGGGCCTCATCACCCTGATGAATCACTTTCTTCCCGAAACCCGTCTGAAATGCCTTATATTGTTGTTGTTGTTGATATTTTTCCCGCGGCTGCAGCTGACGTCCCCCGCCCCGCTGCTCTCCCGCTCCGCCGCCGCGTCCCCGCCGCTGTCCCGGGGCCCCGCCCCGCCGCCACCGCCGCAGACCGGCCCGGCAGGAAGCGCGGGGCGGCGGCCACCGCAGGTATTCCCGGCGGGGCTGCTCCCGGCGGGGCTGTTCCCGCGGGGCTCCCCACCCTCGCAAAATCCCCTCTCGGCGAGCGGCTCGGATGCCCCCCCGCCGCGGCCGGGCGCTGGTACGAGCGGTGCCAGGCTCAGGCCAGCCCCGTGCCAGGCTCCGGCCGCCGGCGCTGGTGCCCCGCGCGGCGCAGCTGGGCTGGGAGGCGCCTCTGCGGCGCTGCGGGAGGCGCGGGGAGTGGCCGTGGGGGCTGCCTTGCGCTGATCGCAGCTCCGGAAAGGTTTTTGCGGGGTCCACCCTGATCCGTTTTCATTGGTGAGTCAGTATCGGGGCAGCTTTTGGCTAAATATATCTTAACTGGATCGAAGAAAACCTGAGACAAACGCTGCTTTTCTGTTGCTGTTGGATTTGTTGGAGGCTGTGGGTACCTACTTGGTTGTGCTTGCAGCAATAGCTCTGTGCCAGGAGGCGGTGACTTCCAGGAGCTCCTCATTACTTCCCTTAAGGAGGTGAGGTCTTATCTAGAGATCTTTGAATGCAGCTCTGACATGATTCCTTTTAACTTGTTTCTTGAACGTAATGCTTACTAAATAACCTAAATTAAATTACATTAAGTGCTTGCTTGGTCCTGTTCATGGTGTGGACCCATGGACCATCACACTGGCAAGAAGTAGAAGCGTGATGGAATCTGCAGAGCGTAGAGAAGATACTTACACTGGTGCTGACATAAAAGCCTCAGCGTCTGTTTGGGAAAGTTGAAAGTGTTTGTTCCTCCTGATGATATTTCCTTTATGACAAGCAAAACTAGCTTGGAAATGAAGTTTTTTTGTGTGTTTCAGAGGTGTAGTTGAGGGAACACCTTCCGAAGGAGTGGTTGTTGTTGGTGTTTGTGAATGTGTTCACAACCATGATCCACAGTGTATGGGAGTGAACTAAAAGAATTTAAGTAGCTTTTCACAAAGAGTGAACATTATTGATAGCTGTCTGTAAAGCTAATGTGGGAACAGGAGGGGGCAGCAATAAACATGTTGGGGCTTAGCCAGTGCCAGGATGCATAAACCTTCTTTCAGTCATGAGGACAAGTTGTTCCTAAGAGCAGAGGAAAAAGATCAGCTTGGGAAACATCTCAGTGTGCTCTATTGTATTATCTCACTGACATGTTGCCATACAGCTGGATGTAAGGTTGAATAGTTCTGTGTCTGCAGTTGGATTCACACTAACTTAACACAGCAGCAATTTATTTGCTGGCATATTTGCTTCAGCTATGTTAGTGTCTGGAACTGAAGTTTCAAAAAATGCAAGAAATTATTTATAGATACTTTGCTGGAGTGTTTTTAGCTTTCTTTATACAGGAGCTGTGGGTATCTGCCACTCTGAGCAAAAAATCACATCTGTCATGTGGTTAAGCACTTGAAAAAGTGCTCAGAGACATGGCAAAATTGCCATCTTTGCATAAGGAAAAAATTACCTGAATGGGTAAATTATAAAAGCTGTCTACAGCTTTTATATCTGAGAGATAAGTTGAACTTGAGATTTACAAAGATCTCCTCCAGCCTGAATTTTATCTTTTTCTTTTACACTTCTGGGACCCAGGTGGTTACTTTGGTCACTAAGGCAACCAAGTCTCTTTTGCAATGCCACAGAATTACTTTCTCTGGTGCATAATTCATCATATGAATCCGCTCTACTGGATGAGGAACTAACACGTAACATGCAGGCATTTTAACAACTATAGTCAGCTGACACAAATTATTCATAAGGATGCTGCATAATGCTGTATTTTTCTCCAGATGCCATGGTTTAAAATATTAGTTGAACATTCAGTGCAAATACCAGGACACACTTACCTGCAAGTCCTTGGCCTGACTATGTGCCTACCTGCAGATCTTGTTATCTTGCCATGCTTTCTTCAGCTGTTCCTTAACATTAAGTACTGAATGACCTGGTTATTGCTATGGATTTGGTATGCCCATAGGCTGTACTTATTTTTCTCACAAGAGATTAAGGTACTGTTTCTTGGCTGCTAGTCCAGCTTAATTTAGGAAAAAAAAGGGAGAAAACAGGTATTAGAGGTCATTGGAGCAGAGGAGGGCAGGGAGCAATGACCAAAAGCAGAGTTGGAGACCTTGGCTGGGTAGTTTGAAAGCTAGGAAGTGTTTTTATGTCATGTGGCAGACCTGAACTTATTCCTTCCGTTTTTTGTTGTCTGCAGGTTCTGTAACAGTGATGATATAATTGGGATTGGCTTATTTACCTAGAGAGTATCCTGTTTCAACCTATTTCCTTAAAGGGATGAAGAAAGGACCAGAAAGCAGAGCATGTATGCTTGCTGCTCCAGGCAGTTTAGTGGAGTCAGATCCAGACACTAACAGCAGCAATGGAACCTCAGCAAGAGAGGAAGACATGCTTCCTTCTCCCAGAGAACTGGAAAATGTACCGGTGAAAACCAGCACAGAAACATCCAGAAAAAAACTCTGTGGTTATTTAAATAAGTTGGGCATCAAGGGGCCAATCAAGACCTGGAAGTCTCGCTGGTTCTTTTACGATGAAAACAAGTGTCGCTTACTGTACTACAGAACTGCTCAGGACATTAATCCTTTGGGGTCTATTGATCTCTCCAGCGCCAGCTTTGACTGCAAAATGGAGAATGGGGAAGGAGTTTTTGAGATCAGAACACCAAGCAGAGCTTTTACTTTGAAGGTAATGAAAAATTCTCAGTCAGGATAGACATATTTGTAGCTCAGGTATCTTTTAGCTTGAGTTTCATTTGAGTCCTTGTAGCTTAGATTGCTACCACTTGGACCTAAATTACTTGCGTTGTTTTGGTAAGTCTGGGACTCCTTACCTGTGAGATGGCTGTTGTTTAATAGTAGGAATAAAAGTGGAACTGTGTGCCAAATTAAACTAATTGAGGAGTCCTGCAGTCCATATGTCATTTACAGAACAGAAATTAACTCTTCTGTCTAAAATGGTTGTTCCAGGAGGATTCTTTGCTAGACTTTTATTTCTGTGTAAGTAATTGTTAAAAAGCTCTGGGGAAGCTTCCTGTCTAAAACAGTTGAGAAATTTCTGCTTAGTCTTTGACCATAATAAACCAAACCACATTTAAAATTAGGTCAGTGGTCCACTGAGATTCTACCCCTTAAGGCCATACTAAAAATTTCCTCTGTCCTCCCAAATCAGTGTTAGGACCAGAGGATACAGATACAACAGATACAACTACGGATAGGCTTGATACAGCTGACCTTTTCTCCTGCTGACTTGTGCCGGAAAGTGGTGGTCATCTCCTCAGGCTGTGTCTTGTGTTGATGAGATGATTCCCCTCCCTTTCCTGTTTTGTTAGGCAATCAGCAAACAAGCAATGATGTACTGGCTGCAGCAGCTGCAAATGAGACGTTGGGAATTTTGCAACACTCAGAGCAGATTTCCTGTGGGCAGCTCCCAGCTTGTGAATGAACCTCTGGCTGGAAGAACAAGTAGGTGTTGTACATGTTAGCCTTTCTTTTGCTTTCAGCCCCCTGGTGATGAATGGTGTTCCTCATCTGGAAATGGTAGAAGTTTTGGTCAGGCTTTTAAATGCAGGGGCCGGCTATCAGTACTTGACCAATGTTTGACACTTCTGCCTTATTATGTATAAAAGTGAGAAAGCTGCCTCCTAATCCACAGCATATATTTGGGGATTTTCAGGTGTCTTGTGATCATCTTGATTTTCCTCACACGTGTGAAATGCACATATTAAATGTATCACTGCTGTAAGGCCTCTGAAATTTCAAGCAAGGAAGCAGTGGGCTGAAGATGCCCATTCCTAGAAATGGTAGTAGACAGGTCAGTGGATCAGGGGAGGGCACAATCAGGGTATCCACCTGTTCAGTAATGACTAGATGCACATTTGGTTTGAAACAAATAATCCCCTCCCTAGTTAGTGTCTGCTGTGAAAGGTTCTGGCATCTTGCTACAGCAGGCAAAAATTTGGTAACAAACTGTTCTTGCAGAGTGTTATCTGCACATTAAAACTATCAAATGTGGTTTGGCATGTGGGAAGAGAACAGCAAAATTCTCCTTCCTTATACCTTTGGGCCATTAAAGTTTGATTGTTTAATGTTAGTCATGCTCATATATATTGTTGAAATCACTTGATTGTCCTTGAGTAGATCATTCTGTTTGTACATGGAAACTTATGTAATTTAACCTAAAATTAAGGAAGCCTACCCCACTGTCCTTGACAACTTGAACATGTAATGTGTATCTGTTGTATAAGCTGTTGTGGCTGTCAGGTTACATGAAGGACCCAAAGTCCAATGGAATTCTGCCTTGCTTATTTGCTTTTGTGTCCCGTTTTGTTTTTACAGATGTAGTTGACAATGAAGACTTTCTGCCTCTTGTGAAAACACCAACAGAAGCAGTGGGTTTAAAGGCAGCATCTTTGCCTGCACCCCAAACATCTACTGCTTTGCAGAACATCTCCCTTAAGCACCCTTGGACAGAGATACAGTAAGTGCATGAAGAAAACTGCAGTGCAGTTGACATGCTGGCCAGCCACTGTGTGTCTTCTTTGCCTGTCATGTATTGTGTGAAATGGGACTCTTGCCTGGGTGGGAGAACCGTGAAGTACCTTTTCAGAGGCTAGTCCAGGCCAAAGTAAACTTCCTGCAGGTGAGTCTTTCACATCCCCCTGTTCTGATGCATTTCACATAATCTAGTTCTCTTAGCAAAGATCCTGGTAGCAGACCTAGGACTTGACTAAGTTTTCTTCAGCGTAGTCAGTGCTTTTCATGCCTAGTATGACACACCTGCACAGCGATCTTGGAAGAGCGCATGATCAGGTTCAGCTGTACTCAGTAGGTACATAGAAGCTCATTAGCTCTTTTCAGTAGTTTCAAAGGACATTGAATGTAGTGTATTCTCCAAAGCAGGAACTCCAGGGAAAAGGCGCTTGAGCCTGTAACGTGGCCTGACTGCACAACTTGCTCTTGCTTGCTGAGTTTCAAGGGTCTTAGTATTCCTACTGCCTGCTTCTGTTGCAATGGATAGCCCCATCAGGTTAAAAGTTACTAGTTTGGGGCAGTTACAGTTTCACAAAGGCAACTTCATCAGTATCTCTTTAAGTGTTTCCTAGTCACTAATTTTCACATCATAAAAAATGAGTAAGTGGCCGTAGGTGTGGTAAGCAGCCAGGCACCTGCCAAATATTATCGGTGTGGAAGTTGCCTGTAGTTTTTTTACCACCGCTGCAGCTACAATCTGATGCTTGTGTGAAGAAAGATCCTCCATGAGACCAGTGTTTCACATTAGCAGCTTCATCTACAGTCAGGAAAACAGCAGACACTGAGTTTTTTATAGATCTCAAGAGACTTGTTTTGTTTTAGCTGAAGGACAGCACAGGATGAGAAGGAAAAAACCTGTATGCATACTTTCTGGTACAGGTTTTACCCGAACTACTTGTACATTTGTAGTTCCTCAAGGTCAGCTGTTCTATTTTTCAGGCTATGCATTCTTTCCTATTTGCGTTGATTAAAAATAACACAAACATATCCTTGGCCCCTGCTCCCGTGTTGTGCTTTTACTCAAGCATGAGCTTAGGTAACAATTGTCTCTTTCCAGCTTCAAGTTGTATTGCTCCCCTTGTTCAGCAAACATTTCTCCAGGCTCTATCACTATCAGGCTGGGTCTTCATGAGCATAGCACACCTGGATCCCTGAGCTGCTATAGACTCATGGAGAAAACAGTGCAGCATTAGATAGGGAAAAGTAGGAAAATTGCATTGGATGAGTAGTAACTGCAGACTACAGGGACTGAAGGTCTGCTAGTCTTACACACCAGTATGTTCTCCAAGGTCAGCAATGTCTCTGTTCTTCTGCTCTGGAGCCTTCCAGTAGCAAGGCAAAAGGATAATGGTATCTAAATGGCAGCTTCATTTACAGTTAGGAAAGCAGCAAAGACTGAGTCTTTTATAGATCTCAAAACCAGGGACTTGTTTTCTGTTTTAGCTGAAGGACGGTGCATGAGGAAAAGAAAAAGACTTGTATGCATGTTTTCTGGTACAGGTTTTACACAAACTACTTGTACTTTTGTAGTACCCCATGATTCTATCAAGTCATCTTAGTGCTTCTGGCAATATCTGATAGCAGCAGTTGTAACAAACTGTTCCTGGGTATGACTGCAGTTTTTTGTTCCTGAAACTCTTTCCTACATTTTAGTTTATGACTTTGTAAATAACCTTTGGCAAGGTTATTTATTAAATGTTCAGAGCACAGGACCTATGGCTACTCCAAATGTGATAATTTGTCCCAGTTCTGGCTGTGTTGTAGGTAACTGATCTTCTCTTGGCAGCCTTTCTTGGTACCTGGGGATTTCTGCAGTGAACTAAGGATAGGGATGGATGAAGGAAGTGAAGGGGAGAGGGAAGGATGTGGTTGGTTTACTGTTGCCTTTGATCCTCTCTTTGATCTGATGTATAGGGCTCAAGTGCATGGGGAAAGATTATCTGATTTGACGTGGCTGTGCTGTACTGATTCTGTGGCATTTTCCTGGTTTACACTGGTTACAACCTTGCTCTCCTCAAATCCACCAATTCTATAAAGAGTTAATTTTCTCAGTACATGAAGGAGATAAGTTTTTGGAGGAGAGGTGAGAAGTAAGAGGAGATAAGGAATTGAATAATTTGAATATGCACTGGCTGGCTTCAGTGATCATGACTTCTGTTCACTAGGCTGTCTTGATCTCTTCTTGTTTCAGAAACACTGTCTACAATATTTGTGGCTCCAAGCAGCTCTGGGGGAGCAACGGGAATGTCTTTAGCTTTGATGAATTCCAAGAGCATCCTGAGAATGTGGATGAGGAGCAAGAGGCAGAAGGCGCAGGTGATTGTTACTGAGCTGTGTCAGCTGACTGGGATGCATTTTAGCAGGGATTAGCAGGAATGGAAGTGAGATGGTAACAAGTTTTCAAGGGATATGAAACATGTGTTACATTGTCTCAAGTCTCTTCCTGTGTTGCCACAAGATTGACTCTTTTGGCTCTGCTTCAGGTTCCATCAATCTCCTACCTCTGGAACTTTCTGCAGAAGCTAAAAAAAACCCAAAAAAACCCCACCAAATCAACCCCAAACAAATAAAATCCACCAGATTTATTTCTTTGAGGTAGAAGTATAATATCTGCACAGCCACAAGCTAAGTGTGGCAGCTCTACTGGATGCATACCTTTCCATGGTGGTAACTTCCATTTCCTGTGGGCCAGATTCATGAGCAGGGTGCAAGGTGGGTTAACAGGTACCATAAACCATCACAACTTTGTTTATTGTGGGCATTGGATCCAATCCTGTCGGTCAATTTTCCGTGTCCTGTATGTCAGCCTTCTCTGTGGAACTGTTGAGTTCCCACAGCAGGACATGGGAGTCCATAGTAGAAGAGCAATTCTGTCTAAATTAAATGTATCTCCCCTCAGTTAAAGAAGGGACCCTGGAAGATGGGAGGATGGGGCCCAGGCTGAACTGGATTAGGAAGGCCAGGTGGATGAACAGTGGCTTCCCAGGCTCTGAAGAATTGTTGAGGGAGAAGAACTCAGTGGATAAAGTGAGTGTCCTTCAGCAACAGATTCTGACGCTCACAGAGGAAGTCAAGTCACAGAAGGTGAGTGTGGTGAAGACACTGCTATTTCTAAGGGTCAGGGCCCTGAGGCTGGGCTCAGGGACTCCCTTACACATTGGTGTGATAGAAGCACTGAGAAGTGCTCATCAGGCAGTAACTGGAGACCAGTTGAAGCTCCTGGTGTTACCACCTTATGTGTGCCTAAGTGTGCCCAGCACAAAAGAAGACCTTCAGCTCTTTCTAGGAAGTGCAGTAGGTGTAAGAGTGAGGTAAAACAAATTCAAGTGTACTCTGCTGTTATCTTTCTTCTGCATCTCTGTTGCTTGATAAGTTCAGTCCTGAATGGGTACTGTGACACTGGTGAGAACTGCCAGGTGGGGTCATGATGTTAACCCCAGATCATTCTTTTTGAACAGTGACCCACCTTTAAGGTGTGATTTAACTATAAGAAGTCAGGGCACGGGCCACTGTAAGGGCTGTCTCTCATGAATGAAACTGTTCTTCAAAGCATGGAGCAATGCCAAGTTCTCTGCTAATGATGCTGGTAGCTCTTCCAGCCAAAGAGGCAGGAGAGCCAAGTCCCATGCTGGGCAGTCAGTTGCATCCTTGATTTGCTTTCTTAAGTGTCTGAGATGGCAGAGCCTGAATCAGCAAGGTGTTGTGGGGCAAGGTTTCATGCCTTCATCCAGGATAGAGTGAGGGAGGACTCTGTCAGAAGGAAGGTTAAAATGGATACTGCAGTTTCATTCTGGTAGCACAGGTAGTTGCAGACTGCATTATTTCCCTCCCATTTTACCACACTGCTGACCAGATCTCGTTGTTCTCTGCTGGGCCTCCCAAGAATGACTGTAGGAAAGCCAGAATTCAGACAGTGTGGGCAACAGCTTTTTTGCTGCCAATCCACGTCAAGTCATCTGTGAACTGCCACAGAGACCTTTCAGGCTGTCCTGGTTCAGGGCAAATTTGGGAGAGAACCCCCAAAGGGGTTCCTCTAGGAAAGCAGATCCAATCAGCCCCTCCCACCCCAACTGGTCCAGGAGAAAATACCTCCTTGGAGAAAAGTGGAAAAAACCTGTTTATTGAACAATAAAACCGAAACAATATTAAACAATAAAACCTCTTACCGCTCCAAAAGAGATGATGCTCCAAAACTGAGAAAGTCCCTCCCTGGGTTGCAGCTCAGCTCACTCAGTCTCTGACCAGTCTCTCGGGCTCTGGAAATGTCGCAGGCCCGTCCCAGCCTGGTGGGCCCCAAGTGCAGCTGCTGATGCTCTGCTGGGTGTTCAGTCCAGAGCAGGTTTAAACAGCTCCAAAGAAAAGGGAAAAAAACCCACAGTCCAGGGAACTTCTTTGCCTTAGCTAGCTAAAACTAACTAAAACACAAAGGAGAGCTCTGTCCCGCTGTCTGTCCATCCGCAGACAACAACAGTCCAGTGGAGGAGTGAGTGCAGTGTCTGAAAACAAACTCTGCGCTTCTTCTCTCCCCATTTCACTCTCTGGAACAAGACTTAAAGGTGCAAAACTTATTATTCAGCATAAACAGAGCAGATGTTTGGGGATAAAAGCATCATATAGTCAACCTAGGACACAGGCCCGGCTCTGGGAGCAGAACATCTCACAGTGGTGTCACGGTGGATTCAAGATTTCTGCTTTTCTTTTCCTTCTGAAAGGAGGCAATTTCAAGATATTTCACTTTTGGGTCTGTGCTGTCCATAATGCCATTGCCCTGGACAGCACAGTGATGTAATGGTTTTGCATTCCCTTTCCAGGAACTAGTCAAACTTCTCCACAAAGCTCTGGAGGCAGCCCAGCAGGAGAAGCGAGTATCTAACATGTATCTCACTGCAACAGAAGACAAGGACAGGCTGGAGCTGGTGCGCCACAAAGTGAGACAAATTGCAGATCTGACAAGTCGACTGGAAGCTCTTGAACAAGAAAAGAAGGAACTGGAGCAGATACTGACTTTGAGAGACAGCCATATCCAGGAGCTCAAGGAACATGTGCAGCTTCTGATGGAGAAGAACCATGCCAAACAAGAAGTCATCATGACCTTGACAGAACAGATGGCCCGAGAGCTCTCTGACCCCCTGCAAGAAGCCAACACTATCACTGTAGAGACATTGTATAAGCAGCAGGAGGAGATTGAGCATCTGAAGGTGTGTGAGATGGCACAGGTCTTTTGGGTCCATTTTTATGCCGTCAGGTTCAGTGGGGGATGTTCATTGCAGTAAGCACAGAATATACTTCTGCTGGTTGCTCCATCCCTTTCCAAATGAGAGGAAGGCTGGAAGAGGCTCACCTGGTGCCAATAGGGTCCTAAAAAGCATCTTGGTCAGTTTCAGATTCAGCCTAGAGCCTGTTTTGTTTGACTTTCTGTTATAATTCAGTGCCTGTCACTTTATTTTCTTTCTTTTGTTTCACAGCTGCAGCCTGACTTGCTGCCTTCGCTTAATTTGTTTTTCTATGTTTCTGTCTTGCAGTTTCCCAGTACATCTTGGTTCTTTCAGATGCAGGCTGTTGTATGTGCACAGCTGTAATTATAGGTTAGTGTGAGGTGGAGAATTGCCAAAAGAGCGACTTTCTGTGGAGAGTGTTCATTTTTCCTGCCAGGCATGGGGCTGAGATTTGTTTCATATTAAAAAAAAAAAAAAAAAAAGATACCAACCAAAATTAAACCAATCAATCAAACAAAACACATATATTCTTAATCTGAAGTGAATCCCTGGCTTTATATGGTCTGCAGCTCTCCAGTGTTTTTAAGTATGTATATACATTTAGCATTTTCAGGTGTCTTGTTGATGCAAGACAGTATTGTGCCTTGATTTCCTTTGTAGGTAATATTTGTACTAGGGAGTCCTGTCTACTCCTCAGCACACAGAATTTTTGAGATATTTTATTAACTTAATCTGATGTCCCTGAAACGTGAAGGATTTTAAGTCCCTCAAGATCTCTCCTTGTGTCACTGTTTTGCTTCATGACAGGATGATATTGATGCCTACAAAACCCAGAACCAGTTTCTCAATTCTGAGATCCACCAGGTTACTCGACTCTGGACAAGCGTTGCTGAAAATGAAAAAGCTCTCCTGATGAAGGTAAGGCCAAGTGACCTTTTTCCTTGGTGTGAGCTGTTACTAATTTATTTTCAAAGTTTCTCTTCCATCGCACCAGAATAGATTTTGATCCACAAGGAATAAGCTTTCTTGTGGTTTTTTTTAGTGTGACCTCTTTACTGCTTTGTATTGTTCCCAAATTAGACATGATAATTTTAATTCTTCAACAGAAGTAAAATGCCTGTGAAGATTAGTCTTAAAGCTGCTGAAGCTTAACCCAAATTTCTGCATTTCAGCTATACAAATAAAAAAGCGACCCTGTGTAGGCAATCAGAAAAATTTCCTGAGAGCTGACAGATCGAGTCCTGACTCCATCTAGTCTTGGTTTCTTTGCTGGACTTGACATTACTAGGTGGCAGCATGGTGAAGTCCTGCAGTTAGACCGGAGTTCTTAAGTTTTCCTAAGTTGTATTTTATTTCTAGCTTTATAAGTGTGAAAAACCTGGTTACTCTCAGACTTGTCTAATCCTATTTTCTGGTTCTGAATGACTCTCAAGGCTGGGGCTGTGTGCCAGCATTTGTTTTGTGGGTTTGCCTAGGATTTACTTCCCTGGGTTTTAAGGTATTGTTGTGAATGAGTGTCTTAGATTGCTTAAAGAATCACTAGTAAAGGTTAGGCATAGCAGGTTCAATATTGAAGTGAAAGCATGGCAAAGCTCATTGCCAAGATTCACTCTACTACTTACTAGATGGTTAAAGCACACAAAGATAAAATAGTACTAACCTAAAAATCAGTTAAAAGTCTATGCGGAAGCTGGGGATGGAAACGGGTAAGGATGGGAAAGCTTTAGCATAAAAGGAATAAGGGTGGCCCTCCCACTGAACCACAAGGTTCAGTGTGGACTCCTGTGCAAAACTTAGCTCCGGACTTGAACAATAGTTTGGACCTAAAGATTTTAACACACTTAAAGTTAACCACACTTAAACAATGGCTGAATTTAAACAATTTACAAAAGATGCTATGGAATTTACTGCAATCACAACAGTAGCTCATTTATAGGCCTAACTTACTAACCTAAAATACTTGAGAATCTAAGATTCTAGGTACATTTTCTGTAATGTATTCACACAGACCCAGAGTACATACAAGGCACCTGTGAAAATTCTCCCTCGAGCTCAGTGAAGTGCTCATGTCAAATGTCTGCATTTTCTCAGCAGGCCAAATGGACGAGTGGGGACATGGGCCCAGGCTTTGTCATCGTTTGGCACTGGTGCTCCACAGCAAACCTGAGAATTCTCTGGCTCTGAGAGGCCCTACTCAAAGACTCAGAGGGAGGTTGGTGATCACAGCACACTGTGGTCCAGAAGAGCTCAGAGGGTCTCACTTGGGACCACTGTTTATACATTCATAAGAGAATTGCCTTTGGTCATAGTAATTTACTATCCTGGCTGCAATTGGTAACTTTTGAAAATTTGATGACAAAAATGTTCCTCCACTTGAGTTTGCAAGAAAGATAAGTTTCCAGGGGTGTTTGTTAAAAACCAAAGCTCATTAGCACCAATTCCTGGGAGCAGACAATATTTCTGAGAAGCACAAGAGCTTAGCCCAGGTGCTGTTCATCAAGACTGAGGCCTAACAAGCATTTCTGAGATCATAATATGGCCTTAGGGCCATGTGATGGGCGAGTGTGCCATTACAGGTACGTCTTCAGTCATGACTTCTGGGACAGGGCAAAAACTTGCTTTTGGAGTGTTATTGCCATTCTTTGGTCTGTTTGCTTTCTAGTTCTTTGAAGCACTGCCTTCCTCCTAACTTACTGCCCTTTCATCCTGACACTGCCATAACCTTCAAAAAGGAAGTTATCACATGAGCCTAGGATGCTCTGTGAGGTAAAATGCTGACTAAAGTGGTAATATGAAAGAAACCATGCTGCTTTCTGTCCCCTCTATATGCAACGTAATTCTCTCTGTTTTGTTCTTGTTTTCAACTTTTGCATCCCACTGAACAGGAGTCTTCACTAAGCTTCCTGTGAGACACTGGGTGAGTCTTGTCACCTGTGTGGCCTCAGTTCCCCACTTGTAGAGTGCATTAATAATCCTTAGTAATTTTTTTGCTTTCTGTGAGCAGGACTAAGGTGGTGACAGGTACTGTCCTATTGTTTGATCTCAGTTGGGTTTCCTATGCATGAGAAATGATGTGTACCAGTGCCATGGGACCGGGGATGCTGAGGGGCATGTGGTCACCTAGTCTGTGGTGCTACCATGTGTCTTGAAAATGCTATACTTACAGCTCAGTCTCTGGAGTTGTATGTTTTATCAGGACACTGCTCAATGTGGTGTAGAGAACTTGTCTGAGGATGAGGGGAAAAGACAGCAGAGAACTCAGATGCAGAGCTGGCTCTTTGACTGTGTCCTCAGTTGAGCTGGTGGGGTGTGGCCATCTACTGACGCAATGCAGTAGTTAAAGTAGGTGATGATGTAGTAGGTCTCCCACTCAAGCAATTTCTGTTGCATGCTAGCTACTGCAGCTTGTGCTTGTTCATAGACCGTGGTGATTCATTCATGGCTGCAATTGCACTGATTGTGGAAAACTACTAAATGTGTTTCCTGGGGCTTTGCTCTGCAGAAGTCTTTACTTTATGTGCAGACCAGGCCAGTAGAGAGCAGTGGCAACACAGGAAGGACTACCACTGAGCGAACCCTTTCCTTCTTGTTTCTCCAACAGTGTGCCTGCCTGCAAGCAAGAAACTGCCAGATGGAGAGCAAATACTTGACAGTCTTGAGAAAGCTGCAGGAGGCTGTGCCTGGTCTGCCCAGCTCGCATGCTGAATTGGTGAAGAACCTCATCCAGGAAGCTCTCCAGTGGGATGTGAAGGAAGAAGTGGAAGAAGGTTTTAACTTGAACCCTGTAAGGTAAGAGCTGAGAGCATGGGGATGTTCACAGCTTTGTAAAAGCCTGTCTGCAAAGGGAAGTGTGCAGGCAAGATACATCTAACAACATCCTGCAGCAGGGCCTACATTTGTGTCTATGCCTTCCTGCAAAGTGGGGGCCCCTGTTCTGTAGCAGTTCCCGTTTTATCTGTTTGGTCAGTCTCACAGGTCCTCCATGTAGCTTTGGAGATGATGTCACCCTTGAGCTGAGAATGACACAAGAACAGACGAGAGACCCAATTGCAAAAGGAGAAAAAGAAGCTTTATTACAAAGGATTTTTCAGTTTATATAGACCGATACAATACATTCTACTTGATTGGCTAGTTACACATCATGCTTGAGAAGAATAGGAAAACAAAGTGGAAAAACACCACCTGCAGATTGTTTATACTAACAAGTTATCACATTCCTACAATTCCTTAAAATTCTCACAAACCACCGTGAGAAACAATTGCCATTTCTCTCTCCCTGACCAGGCTGGCATCCACAACAGGAGACTCCCCCTAGGTCTCTTTATCAAGAATATGATGATACCTTATAAGCTTCCCACCTTGTGGACAGATGGTGCACAAACCTTGACAAGCTGTACTATCTGTACTCTTGGTGTGTTCTGATGAGTAAGAGATTTGCATTTTGTACAAGGAGACACCAGAAGGAACTGTGGATCTCTGTTCTTTGATCTCATGCCCCAAAGTCTTTCCAGTCTTCTCCTACAGAACTGTCTCTGCACTGGGACAGGGTAGGGAGAAGGTATACAGGGTGAGCTCAGTATTTCTTTAGGGGCTGATGAGGGGTCTGATGAGGTTGGTCTGCAGCTCAGAGCAAAGTTACACTTGAGTTGGTGTGTGTATGCCAGTGCTGCAGGTTCTCATTTGTCTTTAAGGCTCTGAGGTAGGCAGTCACATGCAGAGAAGTGAAGGAGTACTGTTACAAATGAGTGTTTGAGATCACTTTAAAAAAAATCCCTAGCAAGGGTATCAGAAAAACCCAATATTAAGTGACAGCACAACAAAGTGAAGTTGAGGCCTAAGGAGCATTTCTCAGATCTCAGTGCAGCCTGGAAAGGCAAGGGGTAGGGTGTGCCCACCTACAAGTACTTGTGCTCTGGTATGGGTGACGTGAGCCTGGCAGCAGGCTGCATCTGGGATGTAAGTGTCCTTGACACAGGTACCAGCACTGTCATTTGAACTAAACACTGCCTTGTGTGCCTCCAGTGAGTATGATGAGTATGGATTTATGACTGTACCTGACTATGAAATTGAGGACTGGAAACTCCTGGCCAAAATTCAAGCCCTTGAGATAAAGTCCAACAAACTGCGGAGCCAGGAAATAGTGGAGAAGCCCCTCCGTGACAGATGGAACAGCATTGGCGAGCTGAACCCCTGTGCCGAGCTGAAGAGTCTGATCCGAAGTGGCATCCCAGTGGAGCACCGGCAGCGGGTGTGGCGGTGGATGGTCAGCCGGCACTGCAGCCCAGCGCCTGGCCACTACCAGCGGCTGCTGGAGCAGAGCAGGAGCACCGAGCACCCGGCCTGCCGCCAGATTGAACTTGACCTGCCCCGCACACTGACCAACAACAAGCATTTCTCCTCTCCCACCTCCCAGCTCATCCCCAGGCTCCGGAGGGTGTTATTGGCATTCTCCTGGCACAATCCTGCCATTGGATACTGCCAGGGACTGAACAGGTATGCTGCTTCTTCATGAGATGGCGCTGAAAAGGTGTAGACACATACTCTAGGCTGTGATTCCAGCAGCCTCAGGCTCTTGCCTCTCTACAGTTCTGTCCTAGCCGTAGGTATTTAATTGCAGAATTCTGCATTTGGTGACTTATTTTTCATCCAGTGTTGTAACTGGCATCCAGAAAGCAGCAGGATGCACTTGCATGGCATCTCTATAGTTACAGAATGGGAAAGAACAGCTATAGGAGGAGGAGTGAAGTAGTCCCAGAATAACACCACAAGGCTGGGGCTGAATTTTTAAGTAATAATGTAAAGTAGTAAAGCAGAACACCACCCTGGTGATTCCCTTTTTTGCTGAGAACAGTTGGAGGAAATGTTGGGAAGTGTTAACATGCAAGGGAGTTGCAGCAAATGACGCAAAGAGAGACTGAGGAAACCATGGTTGTTCTGTCTGGAAAAGAGAAGATTCAGAGAATATAAAAGTTTCTTTCACTTCCCAAAGAAGGCTAAAGGAAAGATGAACCTAAATTTCCTAGAATTGTGCTGCCAGTAGAAAAGGCAGTAGGTGTTAGCTGTAAGAAGGGAATTTCTAGTTGGACCTTTTTACATGAGGCAGATGTGCATAAGCTATTTATTCCTAATGATCTTTGGATGATCCTCAGAAAGACGATAGCAGCTTTCCTCCAGAGAGCCCTTAATAAAAGACATCATTTTTTTACTCTGTCTAAAAGGCAGTAAGTCACAGCTGAAAGAGGTCAGGGCTGTAAAGAATGTATGGAGAGATTAACTATATCACATAATATGAAGTACCTCTGTGTGACCTCTTTCTTGTATTGAAATAGCCTAAATCAGCACACTACTAATTTCAGCAGATCTACAGAGCATTCCATTAGCTGGGAAACCTCTCTTTGTCACATCAGTTCCATATGTTCTGACAGAGCCACATGGGAAAGAAGATCACATCCCTGTGGTTCCTTCAGAAACAAATCGCTTGCCTCTGTCTGGCTTTCCTGCCTCATTTGATATTTTGGATACCGATGGAGCTGGAGACATGCAAAAAGACCTCTTGTATTCTTCAGTTCCTGTGTTGATGACTCCTCCTGCAGTACTGAATACTCTCACCATGTCTTGTCCATCACAGATTGGCAGCTGTTGCTCTTTTGGTCCTAGAAGATGAGGAAAGTGCTTTCTGGTGTCTAGTTTATATTGTGGAGAACCTAATGCCCGCAGATTACTACAGTGAAACACTAATAACATCACAGGTGAGCTGAGCACCCTCACATCTGCTTGGACTCTCATACAGTGATGTGAAGTAAAGATTTAAAAGTGAGTAGTCAACCTGCTGTGTGTTTGATTTCTCACAGGATAGTGATAGCACCTCACAATCCCTTCCATTGCAGAGGCATGGGAGACTTGAGAGTACAAAATTGTTACATTCACACAGAGCAGCAAAATTAGTCACCAGCTCTAGGAAATGAGGTAATAAAATGAAATCACATTAGTCAGAAGGAAAGTGCCCCATTAATTGCACAGTTACTTATTTTAAAGAAGTTTTAATAGAGTTGAAGCAGCAAATTCTGGTATGTATAGACTGAATATGAAGAAGGGACCACTTTGCAGCTCTCCAGTTTTTGAAGCTGCACTCTTTGGTGTTCCATGTACATGTGGAAGAAAATGCTGACATTTTTATATTCACATTATTTGCCTCAGTTCATGATCAAGCATGGGGTTAGTTCTCACTGTGGGGCTCTCTGCACATCAGAAAAGATTCTGACCTTTTGATTTCAGCTGTTGTGCTGCAAATAGCTTATCCACCTGATTCAAAATCACTGGATTTCAAAGTTTTCAGTGTGTTTTGTGTCAGATATACTCTGTCCTCCCAGGCAGATTGAGATAAGCTAACTCTCATATAATTAAATGGAATTGTAATTGTGTGCCCATACCACTCATACCTGTCAGTGCCTGGTCTGGTAAACCTTACTTGGTGTCTCTGTTATGTGTGGTCCTTTCAGAGAAATAAAGGTTTGTTTTTATCTGTGGGCCCACAATAGAGGAGGCTTCAAGAGTCAGTAGTTGAGAGTGACTGATACCAGTGAATTTGTTGACTAACATTTACTGGGACAGTGGTGTGGTAATGGAGAGGCCAACTCACAGACTGGAGAAACAGTTATATCACTTTGAAGATGGCAAAATGTCTCTCCAGAGGAGGCTGTGTTAGCTGTGGGATTTAATAGACAGCACTCAATACAGAACAACTAGAGACTGACAGGGAAAATATGACAGACTGAAATATGCCTACATTTGGTGAGAAAACACTGTCAGCTGAAAGTCTTCTTTAGAAAGAATTTCTGACCTCATGGTTGGTATCTGAAAGTCTAGCCAAGACCCAAATAAAGAGGAACATCTAAGGTGATGCTTTGTGGGTTGGCTTGATAAAGTGAGTTGGCTGGAAAACTTAAAATTGCAAATTTAGAAGACAAAGCTTATTACCTGTATAGTTTGTACCCCTGTGCCACAGCTAAGTGCGCTGATACAGCTGGGGCATTTAATATGATGTGGCAGAGGGAAGCCCTGAACATGAGGGCTCTTCAGCACTTACCCTCCAGAAAGCATGGCTCTGCTGATATGAAACCTTTCAAGGATCTCACTGACTGCATTTCTGTGTTCTGGCTCATGCAACCAGAAGCAAAGCACAGACAGTACTCAGACCACAAAGAGAAGCTTAAGTGAGAAAATCAGGTTCCTCTTGCAAAGTCAGAGGTATTCAAGGTGTTCAGTCTGTTGGGCCATGTAGAGTCATTCAGACCTGAGTAGGTTTTAATGCCTGTCATTCAATTGCATGCTCATGGTATCACAGAAAATCCCAGTAAGACCAATGCAGGAAGATGTGTCAGATTTTCCTTGTTGACTTTGAGATTGGCAAGGAATATGACTTTGCTTGAGAAGAATGTGTATTTCTCTGCCTATATCTTGGCCTCGTTTCAGCTCCATGCCTTGCTCTGGATGCCACATAGAAGTGCACTGCTGAGTGAGTTTGAAACAAAGGATGCTTTGCTCCTCCTAGGGTGTGGTTCACTATAAGGCAGCACCAGTGATGACCCTGAGATGCAAGGGCCATTGTCCTGTTGCACCACTCCTCTCCTCTAAGAGCAAGACTGCTCTTGAATAAGACTTCGTTGTTTTCTTTTTTGTCAATTTTAGGTAGATCAGAGAGTCTTCAAAGACTTCCTGTCCGAGAAGCTGCCTCGCCTCATGGCTCATTTTGAACAGTATCACATTGATGTCTCACTCATCACCTTCAACTGGTTTCTGGTGGCCTTTGTGGACAGCCTGGTCAGCGACATCCTCCTGCGAGTGTGGGATGCCTTCTTGTATGAAGGAACTAAGGTGCAGCTCTCAGTTAGGCCTTCATTCCTCTGTACCACCTCTGTGGCATAGTGACAGGGTGATGGGCATACACATATGTCAAAGATATGTGAGACTGAACTGCTTTGGCCTATCCTGCCTGTTTGGTGGCATGCCTTGATGTCTCCAAGCCCCTGTTTTCTATGTACTTGCTCCTAGTAGGGAGACCTAGTCTCTGATTCTGTGCACTCGGTTATTTTTAGTGGATAGTTGTACTGCAAAACATCTCTCTGATAGGCCATGGTGTCTCCTACTCTGTGACACAACTAAAGTATTACAGATAAAGGGAGCATAAAATAGACGTCTGAAAATGTGAGTCCTGTACTGTCCCTGTGCATAGGGAGAACTGCAGAACCCTTGTGAAACCCCTGTGGGGTATTTTTGTAGAGCCTGGTATTCTCTGGGGTTGCAATTTAGCTAACAGATGGTCGTTCTCTTGAGATTAGCTCTGTACTCCTTTAGGCCTGCCCTAGAACATACTATTGAGAGCAGGAGTAACCCTGGATCTAGTCTGTACTGCAGTGCTATGTGCCCAACACCATCTTTCTACAGGATGGCCTGGACCTGAAGTTACTTAAAACTTTATCTACTCAAATACCTTTTAACCCTCCAGGTCATTTTCCGCTATGCTCTTGCGATTTTTAAATACAATGAGGAGGAAATCCTAAGAATTCATGACAGTGTGGAGATGTACCAGTACCTACGCTTCTTCACGAGGATGATCACGGACGGCAGGTAGGACTGAGACAAGCTTCCATTCTGTATTTGTACTTGCTTGCCTGTTGGGTCAGCTTAACAGGAGTTGTAACTAGTTTATTAAGAGAGACACAAATGCATTGATAGGTCTGTGGCACATGGATCTTTTTGACTTTCCCTTCATTGTATTATTTAAAATCTTTTTGGCTCAAGCAAAGGCATGCTACAGCGGAGCAAGCCACAAAGTCTGGGTCAGTCTTCTTGTAGCAGCTGGTACTTGTGCTAGTGATTGCTGGATTTCTCTCAGCTGTAGTTGGGGTATTTGGGAACACAGCACAACCCATGATCTTGAATGGCAACATGTCTCTGAGATGAAGATTTCTGTGATCAGAAAAGCTCTACATCAGGAATATCCCTCCCTGACAGGCCATCAGAATTGGCATCTGATTCATTGTCTCCTAAATGATGGCTACACGCTGATATCTTCAAAGGTGGGATGGTATACGTGGATGTGAAGTACTGCTTGAGTTGGTGTTTGTGTGGGAAAGAATTCCTTTAAGACTCGGCTGCTTGGTGACTTAGCTCAGAGAGCTGAAGTCTGTGGCCCTACTCTTTAATATCCCAGAATGCTCCTGGTGTATCTGCTACCATGTGTTACCAGCCAGTAAATAAGTTGACCACAGCTGTCCTTTCTATTGTAGGAAACTGATGAACATTGCCTTCAATGACTTAAACCCCTTCCCCATGAAACTGCTGAGGAACCGTCGGTCAATGCACAGAGAAGAGCTGGAGGCAGAGCTGTGTGAACTTCAACAGATCAAGGCAGCCTATGTGAAAGAGAGAGCAGAGCAGGGACCTCAGGACCTAGAGGAGGTTGTTAGTGAAGAGGAGGAAGAGAGCTAACGAAAAGAATTCGTCATCACTTCCCTCCCATACTGCAGAAGGTCATCAGTAGCAACTGTCAGTAAGAAATGGACCAGAGGGGGAAGTGTGGTCACAGGAGATCATCTGCCCCAATAAGCAAGGCTGTAGTTAGGGGACCATATGAAGTCAGATTTATAATGGATTGGATGGTGTCTGAGGAGTTTAATCCTCTTCTTTATTCCTCCCCATTTAGCCTATCGTGTCCTGTGCAGTTCAGGATTACAGCTGAGGGTGCAGAAGAAATATCAGTTGTGGTGTCATGACAGGAACTGACATGATGCAAAAGATCTAGCAGGGCTTTTATACATTTTCTGATGGAGGCTTGAATGAGATCTTTACCTACAAGTAAAATCTCCAGAGATAATGAACCAAGAACACTTCATCGTTACCTAAACACAATGCCAGATCCTGCTGCCCCACTTTCCTGCTGAGTGGTGTATTACTCCAGGTGTGCCTGCAGTGCTGGCACTGACAGTATGCAGCAGACCCTGCTACAAGGAGACTCTGCTCTATGTTTTAGACTGACCTTGAATCCAAGTGGCTTATGCCTTCTTTAAATATCTGGTGGTTGATAACCCAACCCTTCAAGTTGTCAGTGCTTGTAGAGGAAGGAATGGGAGAAATTCATAGCCTACAGTATTCTCAGCCCCACGGGCTGTAGCCAAGATGACAGACTCTAGGGGAAATGTTACCTATTCACCTGAGACACATGGTCCACCTCACTGGACAAGTCAGCCAGTTTCAATGCATTATAGAAGACTGAGATGGGAGAGAGCTGTGGAGGCACCAACCACACAGCAGAGAAGTAATCAAAGTGGAAGTGAAGTTTTGAGACGAGTGGATAGATCCCCCTGAAGGTCACCGAGAGCTGCACACATTAAAAGCGTGGGATGAGAAGAAAATGTTACTGGAAGCCTACTACAGTATCTCAAAAAAAAATGAGTTCATTCTAAAAGTATGCCTTGTATATAGAGAAGTCTAAAAGGCAGAAGGTTTTTCTCCACAGAAGATATTGCTAATCTAATTTATTTATACTCTTATGTTCACGAGTGCACACAGAATTTTGCTGTTGTTACAGATATTATCTTCTAAATCAAGATCATGCAAATTAAAAGCTTACTCATGATTTTGTTTCCTAGAGCTTTCTGCAACAGCTTAAAAATCTTTCCTCCTGACTTGGCCTTATGTTTAATAATAAAGATGTTTGAAACATGTATTATTAGACTAAACCACAGCCTGACATATGTCTACAGTATATAATAAACATTGGTCCATGTGCTACATAAACTCTTCTGATGTAGACATAAGGATCAAAGTATTGATCCTGATGGGGAATTCTGAAAATAATTTTTAAATTAAATCAGAAGGGAAGGACATGTGAGGGCTGTTATAAGTTTCTTTTCTTTTGGGTCTTCCTCAGCACTTGTTTTGGTCCACATGTATTGGCTGAGGACCATCTTCTCTGGTCATATGGACAATCAATCACTTGTGGTCATTCTTTATTAAACTGTGGTGAATGCAGGAATACCTGCAAGGCCTATAAAGACCTTCACCTTGGAGCCAAGCTCACGTGTCATCATGGGCTCTCATCTACTTTCTTCCACTTCATGAACTTCAGTGGTATTGAAAAGCACTGAACTTAGGTCACAGAATTGCAATTGGGCCAGACACAAATCCCTCAGGCCCCTGCAAGACCTGTGGTGACTATCAGTCAGTGCCATGGGTGTTTTGAATCTCTTGGTTACCTCTGCATGAAGTGCTCAAGAATGATTTGTGCTGCCACTGACAACTGTTGTGGCTGGGAAACAGTTTGACCTGGTTATGCAGCCCAGCAGCTCCTTCTGCCTCTGCTGGTGCCTGTGGTAAAAGAGGAGTCTTTCTACTCAGAACCAGTCTTTGCTGAGCTTTGCTGTATGCATAACATTACTTGTGAAATTAAGCTTTCTATCTCTGCATTAACCTCAACCTTAAGATACCAGCTTGCAACCCTAAAAAGGACAGTTTTGATTTCCACACCCACCCTCCTCCCTATGATGTGCCATTAACTTGTAAATTCACTTTGTTGCAGGATCTTGTGGTCACCAAAAGTTCGTAGGGTTTGAGAGGATAAACCCTATGGTTGGAGTGGTGCCAAACACATAAAGCCAGTGCTGGCTCAATAAGTCTCTGAGCTGCCAACAAGAAGATGCTGTGAAGCTTCCCTTTTTTACCTCTTCTTTTTGGCCGGGCTGGCAGGATCTGCACCTTCATATGCTGTGGCTAAGCTCTATTCTGGCATGCTGCCAGAGTGGTAAGAGGCACTACTGGGGAGGTTGCCTTTGGTTAATGTTTAGTCTAAGCTTGAGCTTCTCGTCCAGGGTGAAGGTGAGAGCTAAGGGGCAAGGCATTTTCTGTGGGTGGATGTCTACAACACCCTGTAGCAGGAGCTATACCACAGTGCTGAGTTTCTTTTCCAGTTTGCAGGCTGGGCAACTTCCTGCAAGACGCCCAGGCTTGGGTTTGCTCTCTTCCCATTTAAGAGCTCACTTGCGGTCTGAGAAAATGCTGAGGCTTCTCCAGCCATCTCCCAGTGCTAAGAGCTCCTTTACAAAACATTAGCTCTAGTTTGTCTAGGGACATGCCAAGTGCAAGAAGACAAACACTTTCCAATGACCGAGCCACAGTGCTGGAGCTGATATAATATAATGCCAGGCGAGATAATTTAACCCCTTTCCTAAGTTCAGTGAGAAGCTGGGGCCTGCACAGAGATGCTGAATCATGAGATTATCTGTGTGCTTTCTGTTCAGGAGCTCTCCAGAGGGGAAAACAGTGCACTGGGTTAGTCAGTGGAAGAGAAGGTATTGTAACCATGACACATTTGGGGTGAAAGGTACTGTACTCTACTGCAGCTAGATGTTTGCTTTGGTCACATGGTCTGCTACCTTTGAGATGAAGTCCTTATTTCTCTTGTTATTAAATGACAACTTCCTGCAAAGTGCAAAGTCTGCCTTTGAGACTCCAGCTACTGGATCAGTATCTGCTCTGGTTTTGAGCTTATTTTTTATGACAAAGAACCTCTGGCACTTTCTGGTGTCAAGCTGTTCGAAGCTTGAAGACTTGGAGCAATATCCAGGGTAAGGAGAATTAAATTTCAAGCCCCCCTGTAATACCAAAATTGTCCAGATAAAAACTTTCTAACACAGGTTTGAGTATTAGAGAGCAGCATTCTTTATTGCAGTGTGCTGGTCACTCAGAGAATCCTTCCTTTAACTGAGTGCCCTGAACATTGGTAAATGCTCAAAACTGAGAGTTTTAAATCATACACACTGATGACATACTCATTGGCTATCCCTGATTACATGATGTATGTGTATTACTTTTTTTTACATAGTTGCACACTTCATTGGAAGTCCCTATATGGCTCTTTGGGGTTTGTCTTCAATGTCCAGTGTACTTTTTAGGTGCCTGTTCCTCAACTCTCATTTTGAGTAAGTGCAATATCATTGCTTTGCATAACTTCTGCTTTGTCAGCCTTGCAAAGCTAAGCTGGCATACTGTTTGTTTTTTGCATGAGTTTTTTTGTCTACTCCTCCAAGACTATATTGTTCCTTTATTTGATAAGAGTAAAATGTTTTTCTGTTCTACTGTCCTTATCATTTGGGAAAAAAATAGTACTCAGCCCAACATTACAGTTCCATGCTGAAAATAATGCCTACATATTTTTCTTTTACAGAGTCATTTTGCTGGTAGAAAAGCATTGTCTATGGGCAGCATTTTGCAGGGATGAAAAGTTCAAAAAAAAATTAAAACCAATTGACATTTTTTTTGCATCTTCCAATAACATTTTTCAACATCATAAAAGCTATTGCACTTGATGGAAAATGCCAATGGCCACAAACTCTGAAAAGGCTTCCAGTTTTGGCACTACCATTGCAATGGTGCTTTAAATCAGTCCCAAGGCTGCTAGGTGTTGTGCCCTCCATGCCACCTGCCCACATACCTGTGGCACAGTTAGTTTTAGTGAGCTGCATGGCACTGGAAATAATTACAGTAGGAAAAATAGGTACCAGTGAAGTTTTTGTTAAAGATGAAGCTAATTGGTCATAACTAATTAGCAGTTTTTTCCATGTGTCTCCATCCAGAGCCATGTCAGGCCCCTTGTCCTCTGCAGGCAGGGGTAAAGCAGAATTCAGTGCTTGCTGCCGTGTCTCCCCTTCAGTGCAGATGTACTGGGCTGTGTGCTGGTATGACTTAGCCTTGAATTAAATATACCTGAGGATATAATATCTGCAAACTGGTCATGCCTTTTCTAGAGTTGCAAGGCATATCACCTTGCAGAAAGCTAGTTCCCTTCTGTCTCTTCTCATCCCCCTCTGTAAATGCTCCATGCCAGTCAGGACCTTGCTCCCAGGGAGCTGTGCCCAGCTGGATGAACTTCTTCATCATTGCTGCACAGACACCATGAATGTGGACATGCTGTGTAGCTCCTGCAATGCAAACCAGCCACAACAGGTGCCAGCTCTGCTCTTCCAGTGGCTTGCCACAGGTTGAGATAGTGCACATGGCTAACAGGAGTGTTGTTCTGTTGCACTGCTGTCAGGCTCCCCTTCATAACCAACTCTGCTGGAGTGGTAGCTTTCCACCTCTCACTATTTTGCATGGGCCAGAAAGAGATGGGTGGGATACCGGCCTGCCTTTCAGCCTGATTCCTGGTACCTAATGGTGTGGGAGAGAATTACAGAACATGCTGCTCCAACTTCTGCTGTTGGATCTCAACAGAAAGCACAAACATGTTGGCTGCTGGAGGCCCTTTGCACAGCAGAAGTGTTGTGTGGGAGAGCTCTTTCCCAAAAGCCACTTCTGTGGACACAGGCTGTCAGCAGCAGTTGCTCAGCCAGGCCCTTGCTGCTGGATGACCAGTTGAGACATCTCAGGGAACACGTCAGAGATTCACCCCAATCACCAAGGACACCCCAGGCTCAGCCACCAAGTTTAAGACTGCAAAGGGGACTGGGGAGCAAAACCATTCACTTTGTCAGCACCTAAAACAGCTCTCAGGAATGTCACTTGCATATGAGTAGCACAGCCAGATACCTGCAGTGGACAGAGCTGTAGGTGAAAGAAATCTTTCTCCCCAAGGACCCTAAACAAAGATGTCTTTGTCTCTCTGTCAGTCCTGCATGCAATCTTCTACAGCTTACTCAGGGCTGGAGCACAACGTGTTAAAGGAAGCACTGGAAATCATCTGTGCATCAGTACCTGACCTGTCTTGTACTTCTCCATGGGGAAGGTGTGCACACACTGCGAGGATCCTGAGGGCTACCAGAAGTCATCTCAATTCCTGTAGGCACGGCAGGCCCAGGACAGCTGCTGCACTAGCAGCCACAATTTGTGTCCACAGGAATTCCTTCCTGTGCTCTATCCATGGATATTGCTTCTCCACAGTTGTCTGGTGGTGTATCTGCTGAAGCACCTCAGTCTCCTGGGATGTCCTGGGCTGGCACCTGGTAGCAAAGGGTGAAGATCACTCTTGGTGATTGCTGGTTGGTTCTGAAATTCTGCTCAACACCCTTGAAACATTCAGTGGATCTGGTCCTTTCACAGGCATTATTTTTCTTCTCCAGAAGGACTTGAGGTGTGCTGACAGATGTGCTAATGATGATATCATACATGCAGTCTCCTCTTTTACTAGAGTTGGGGTCTGGAGTGAGGAACTGGTTGCTGGGTTTGTGGTTGTGATCTCCCCTTGATGGAATTATCTTTCAGCTAAGGACAGCAGTTCTTACTGTTCCAGTGATTTCAATCCTGCTATGTTGCCTGTTATTGCTTCGGTTGAGAGTGTTTGAGACATTTTTTTGGAAGGGTTCACAAGGCCTCTACCACTTCTGTCTTTGTCTACATCTGCTAAGGTTGATATACAGCTTCTTGATAAATAGTACTTTGCCTTGAGGAGTTAATAATTGGTAACAGCATCCACACTATCATTGGGGCACGTATGCTTTTCTGTTTGCTCACTTACACTGATCTGCAGCATCTCACTTGTGAAGGACATTGAGTCTCACAGTCTTGTCACAGCTGCTAGCTCAGCCCAGAGCTGCCTCTGCTAACCCAACGAGTGATGGGACTAAGGTATGTAGATGAGCTGTCTGTCTCAGACTCTGATTAATCAGACAGGAGCAGAGCAGTGTAAGCTGAGGTGGTGACCTGGCCAAAGAAACCTCTGCTATTTGATCTTGGGTGCTGCTGTCTACTTACCAAGTTCCTCATTCAGGGCACTGAGGAGTTTTGCAGTGCTACCAAGGTACCAGCTGACCCCAAAGTATGAGTGTGAGCTCTGTGAGAAGCTTTCTAAAGCCATATGCTATCAGTAAAGGGCCTGCAGCTTTGGGCCAGTCTCTCTCCATCTGCCAGGGACTGCTGAGACAGCCAGAGGCTACCAGCTAAGGCTGGCACATTAAAACTGTTGCAGGGGTGCGTGCAGTGTTCAGGATGTGTGATACCTGGTGGGCACAGAGAACTCAAGCTCTCTGAGCTAATGCAAGGCCTGTGGCACTCACTGCAAGTGACGGCAACGTCCTGATGCTGTCAGGTCGATCTCAGGTAAGGAGAATCACGCAGCCACCTTTCACCATGTGCCTCTGGGCACAGAGTCGGGGATCCACCTGCAGCGGCGATAGTGACGGCGAATGGCACACATCGGATCGGGTGGGATGGCTCCCAAGCCCAGGGTAGCGGAGATGCACCGGAGCACCTTGCTGTGGTTGCGGAGGGGCTCTCCCCGCTCCGGCACCAGGACAAACCCCCGCTGACCGCTGGAGGCTGCGCCCAGGGGCCGGGCACGACCGCGGACCTGATCGCCCCGGCCAGGCTCTTGGGAGCTCCGCGGGTGCCCGCCGGCACCTCCCGGCTGCGGGGCGCGGCGCGGGGGCGGGCCGGGGCGGGGACCGGGCGGGCCGGGCCGGGCTGGCGCGGCGCGGCTCCCGTGCGCACGTCCAGACCCCCGCGGGCAGCGGCAAGGTACGAGAGCGCGGGAGGTGGTGCGGGGCGTGGGGCCGGGGCAGGCGCGGGCAGGGCCGGCTCGGGCACCTGCCGCAGCCCGGGGCCTGCGGAGCCCGGCGGTGCCGGGGAGCGGGAGGGGACGCCCGCTCTGCCCGCCTTGCGCCGGGGGTGCCGCAGCTCCCTCCGGCCCCACCCCGCTTTGTGAGGAGCTGGGGCAGCCGCCTGCAGCCGCGGGGGCAACCACGGCCGGGGGATGCCCTGGCCGCCCGGCGCCGCGGGCCTCGGGCATCCCCCGTGCTGCGGCGGAGCGGGGCGTTCCCGCCGGCCGGGGCAGCCGGTGCTGGTCGCGCCCTCGGCGGGTAAGGCTCTCTCGCTCAGCGATAGCGCCAGGGCTATTCCTGCAGGGATCTGCCGGCGGGGCTTTCTGCGCGGGGTGTGGCGGACTAGCAGCCGGCCCGCGGCGGGAGCCCTCCGACCGGTGGTCTGCAGGCAGCGGTGCGCGGAGCAACAGGGCTTCTTGCCGACCCGGGCCATCCTGGTGCCTGGTCGGAAGGCTGCGCCTGCTGCCAGCCCTGCCGCCGGTGCCACGGTTGGCATCTGTATAACTTCGCCTATTATTTATACAGAAGCCTCACCTATGGCTGTGTGTGCGATGAGTTAAATTTGGCCTCTTTCCTGCGAGTTGTGGGGAATTCGGATGCTTGATGTCAGGGTAGGTCGCATCTTGCACTGAGCGTGACGACAGCCACATCAATGACTCTCTGGCACCGGGATCCCCTGGTCCCACTTCCCCCTGAAGGGGGAACCGGCACCTTGAAGGAGTCTTATTTTCAGGCGGCACAGCTTTGAAGACTGCTTCCTCCGTGGGTCTGGCTTTGATGCCGCAGCTCTGTCAAAGGCCAAGACAGGCTGTTGCAAAGGGATGTGTAACAGACAGCACTTTGCAGACCTATGGCCCGATGAGGCCAGCTATGTGCAGTGTCTCAGCACATTGTTCACTTTGCAGGGAGTGGTGCCCTCCTTGTCATGCTCTGGAGCATCCTATCTGTTCCTGATTTCCATGCCACCCTGCCCCAGCCCCAGACCTTTTTATTTATACTTTCTAAGAAGACGCTGTGCTCCATCCCTTGTGAAGGGTATTTACCTGGACAGGCTTAACCTCTTTTGGCCCCTTGGGTGCTCAAGGGAAGTAATTTCTGCTGAGGATTCAGGGAACATTTGGGAGAAGGTTGACTGATGGTTGCCTTTAAGCTTCTCCAGTGCAGGCTCCCCAGTGGGTTAACAAAGGATCAGCCTGTGTAGCCCTGCTGTTCCCTTTGTTCTTCCTCTGGCTGTGCCCTCTTTGGAGAGCTCTGATCTCTCCTGATTTGATCAGAGATAGGGAGTGACTGATGGAGACACGAGGGAGTTCATGTTTTGGTTGTGAGCATTTCAGGAAACTCTAGGGCATTGTGAGGCAGAATAGGGGAGAGATGGTTGCTTCTTAGAGACAGGAAAAAAATACGTGTTTTCATCTGTGCTGCTGTTATTTGGTGAATTAGCTTTATGACATCTATTGTTATAGCTTCAATGAGCTGTGTTTCAAATTCATACAATCTGTCTGTAGCAAAAAATCACTGCCCGTTATCTCAGTAGAGCTGCCTTAGACAGGAAATGTGAGACCCAGGTACTGGACAAAGAGCCACACAATTCTGCTGCCTGCATCCCAGCTCTGCCCTAAGTTCCTCCTAGCCCCTCTTCCTCTGAGGCAAAGCACCTGAGCTTGAGTGTGCCTGTTTTTGCAAGTCCAGGGGTGAGGGAGACCACTGTCCCCTGCCTGACCAGCAGCACTGATCACCTCCATCCTGTTCATCCATCTGGCTGCTGGCTGTGTCTGTGCAGCAGGTGGATTTCCTGGTGGCGGGTCAGGGTATCTCCAGATGTTGTATATTTCTCATTCTCCTTTTCTGCCTTGATAATTACTGCCTGTCTTTCAAGTATGCTGGTTTGTCCCCTCTGAGGAAATTTCCCGCTCTGCAAATGCCAGTAATGGATAATAGTTTCGCGTTTTTGTATCTGCTACATTTGTTAGTAGCTGGATAATGAGTGGATTTTCAGTTGCCTAAGTCTGTGAGTCTCTTTCTAGGGGTGTTGGTAGTGGGCAGGTTACTGCCTCTGGAACAGGTTTATGGTGCTTCTGCAAGGGGAAGTTCTCTCTTGCCTGTGGGCTGCCTGGACTGGCAGATGCCTAAATTGGTGTGAGCTGGGTTTTGGAGATGAATAGCTGAGTACGGAGCAGATCCCTGTGCTGTAAGCGTCAGGTGCCCAAGCACTCACTGTTACAGAGGCTTAGGGAGAGAACTGAAAGCTTTGGCATATCCCAGAAAAAAAAAGGTGATTCTTTGAGTGACAGACGATTGCCTTGGGGCAGGCTAAGCTGTATTTTATGCATGACCTTGCAGACTCCTCATAATTTGTGGTCAGTTTGCTGCCTCTGACTTTTTTGTATTTGTTGATCCACAGTGGCTGCATAGCATGAAGTCTTCATGCTACGTTGTTAGGTCCTGATTTCCCCAGGCAGGGATTTTGATGGGAAAACTACTGGGGAATGGGCTGTGACAGGGTATGACAGAGACTCAGTGAGGACAGTGTGGAGGGAAACTGTGCCAGATCATTTCCCCACCATCCACTCCTGACTGGTTCAAGGGGACTCAGCTGGTCCTTAACAGCCACACCCTGTTCTCCACTCTCATAGGAAAAGTTTGTTTGAAGTGTTTGCTTCAACAAAAGAGCCCCACAAAATGCCAGCACCTTATCTGAATGTTCCTGACTCCCAGTTATAAACACCAGTGATCTTACAGCTGGCCAGTGGGCTGTCTGGGTGGTTGCTGGTGGTTGCTACTAAACTGCTGCTCAGAGCCAAGGCCATCCCTGGTGAGGCTGGACAGCAGCTGTGCTTTCAAAGAGCTGTCTGGCCACCTCTTGATGCACAGCAGGAGCACATATGGTCTGGTCTCTTGCTCCCGTGGCAAGAAGGCACTGGAGTGGTGGTGTGGTGAGGTGTTTCCCATGTAGTCATTCCGTGGCTTCCCGTAAGTTCATGCTGTAAAGCTGCTCTGGCTGCGGAGCTGACTGAGGCAAGCAGCCTGCAGCGCACTGCAATTATGCTGACGTGCCTCCTGCCTCTCCTCAGGAGAAACAGGAAAGACCTTACATCATCCAGGAGACTGTATTGGCTGAGAGATTTTGATACTCACAGGGTTATACTGGCTTGTAAGTAGAAGCTAGACTGGCCTTGTATTTCCAGGGATTTCCCCTCTGTGGTATTACAGGCTTGCCAGCAATTCCCCATTTTGAAAATACACCCTGCAGGGCTCTGTTAGTGTAATGCTGATGCTTACTATTTCTAAAGCACTTTGAAATTCACAAATAGGACTTTCTGACCCTCAGCCAAGCAAAATCCTTTCTAAAGCTTGGAGACATGCTGCTGCCAAGAGTAGGACCAATGATAGTGTGCAGCTCCAAGCCCTGTTCTCTCTTCCCTTGTTGACCTGTTCCCTGCTCTGCTTCACATAGTTTCAGATTTTCCAGTGCCCAAAGTTTGGTGCCTCTCTCGCTCTTTCTTCTGAGCATCCTTCAGAGCTCTGGTTTGTTGAAGAGTTTCCTTCCAGTCTGGTGAATAGCCTGCTCTTTATCTCTGTGCCAAGAAACATGGACCTACCTGCAGAGAGGAGGTTGCAACTGATGACTCTGCACTGCCTCTCTCCCTCTGTGGGACAAAGTCACCTAGGAAAATGATAAGGAAGACAGAGCAGAAGAAAATCCCAGCAGCTGTGGTATTTTTATAGCTAGATTGAGACAAAGTTCATGAAAGCTGATAAGATAGCAACCAGGAAAGCAACAGAGGCCAAACTCCATCTTGTTCTTCCTCCTGTGGTTCTGGGAGTTGTGCTTAAACAGGAGAGGAGGCAATGCTTGGGGGAGAGCTCCTCCCAGAAAGAGGTGACTGGGCAAGGCTGTCCATGTCAGGGTTGCATTAATACAGGAAATATGATCCTCATGACTTGAGGATCTTTCACATAAAGTTGAGTAGGGACAGTCAGAAAAAAAAGTGCGGGGAGGGGCCAAGGCAAATACTGGGTTTACTCCCAAGAGCCAAAATTAATCAGTCATTGCTCTACAAATACCATGATTTAAACTTGCCTTCCAGAGCATATGTTAAAAGGGTTGAATTCCTCCTTGGGAGACTTTGAAATCTCTGGATCCCCTCCCAAGTTTTCTGATAATCAGTGGTAGGGTGCATGAGAAGTGCTTGGTGGGCAAGTGCTTTATTCTCAGATGTGGCTCACTCTGTGGGCTGGGACATGGACGGTTACAGCAGGTGAACAAGAACACGTGCAAGCACAGGTCGGGGAGCAGCAGATCTCTCCCTGTACTGTCTGTCCTACTCCAGCCTCACCTGGATCTTTTTTGGCCATGGAGTGTTAGCATGTAGGTTCTGCCAAAGGACCCCTGAAGGGCTGCCCCTGAACGGCCCCCAGTGTCACACCATTGATCTTTGCTGAGTCCTGTAGCACCACAGCTACCCTGTCGGGTATCTATCTGTGCAGTTTTGCTTTCTGGGCTGCAGCAAATTTGACTCTGCCAGTGCTGTTCAGCTCTCAGCCACCTTTCACATGGTTACATTGAGGTTATTTCAAACCAGTTATTTAAACCAGTGTTTCACAGTGTTTTCCCTAAGCAAGAGTACACAAATCTTGAAAAATGTAAACCATATTGCCTTAGAAAAGCATAGCTACCATTTTGCCTGAATTGGTGGTGGAGTTACAGTGCTCGTTTCTAGGAAGTCTAACACTGATGTTTTTAGGAACACCACCTGTAATGTGAATGATGCCAGGAAGGACCAATCTTCCTTGTCACCCTTGGTTTCTTCTAGTCTATCTGCTCTGTAAAAGGAGCCTGTGCTGGCAACAAAATTTCAGGGTAATAGGCACAGAGAATCCAGACAGCTCTTTAATTGCAAGAGACAAGGAGAAGTAGTCAAAGATTGTCTTGCTAACATCTACTTAAATGTAATTAGTTCACATTATTTTTCTCTGCCATTTTCTCTAATTTAATTTGAATACCAAAATGCACATGTAGAGGAACAAAAACAAAATCAGAATAGCATTGCTCCAAGTTCCTGCTCTTGTAATGTTCAGTTTCTTTACATGAGAGGCTCTTTTCCTTGCAGTCAGGGAGGATCAGAGTCTGTCTTCTGACCCCTCCTGCCTGTGGTCATGGCTGTTTCCCTTTGAATTTGCAAAAGGTCTTTATGTCAGCAGCTGATGCTCGAGTCTTAATTGAAAAGATTGATTTTGCTAATGATAGCCTGGCATCTGGCATGTTTCATGGACATCAATTGGAATTCAGTGTCTCACAGTTTTAAAAATCATGGTATTTAACGGGTTAATAGGGATTGAAGGGTTTGACTTTACAGCCTCTTGCATCTATTTGAAGCTCATTTTCCTGTCATACATTAATCTTCTTGTGCAGTAGTTCTGGGTGTGATGCATCCTCCCAGGCAACACAAGTCTTGGAGCAGCAAAACCCAACCCTTCTATGAGATTTTATAGGTAAAAGCTCAAGTGGAAAGTTGAAGCTTTTGTCAGTCTTGGTCTCCAGGTTGTATTTTGGTGAACTCTTGGTTTCTGTGGAATTGAAAAGATCAAAAATCACTTCTGTCTTTATAGATAATGGATTCTTCAATTGGGCTGACAAACCACAATGAAAGCCAGTAGCTGGAAGCAGAAGTTATTACTTGGCAAAATAATAAGGCAGTTGTGTTTTTAGCAGCAAAGAGGAGGAATCGTGGGAAGAGCTTCCCAGGATGATGCATAGCTAGAAACTTGAACAGGATGATCACCTAAATAATGTCACTCAGTGCAGATAGCAGTGTTCTCTTGAAGTAGGTGACATCTCTCAGCCTGCCATTAAACAGCAGCTACTGGCCTCCTGCAGGACTTTCTGTTCTCCAGCTAGTCACCACTAGAGCGTCTCATCTCACAGAGGAGACCATACATGTCTCCTCTCCAAGCTCTCAGCATGTTCTGCTGGCTCTGCCCTTAGGGTCCCAAGGTGGTATTCTTGTTCCCTAACACAACAGCTGACTTTCTCTCCTGAGTAATGTTTTATGGTTGTTGGAGGGAGGACAGTTTGAAGGCAGGAGTCCTCTGAGCCAGTTGGAACATTTTAAGTGGAGAAGGACACGTCACTGGCTGTGTTGACTTGTGGTCTGGACAGGGTGGGGTAGGTGACTCATCCTCATGGAGGCAGAGCACTGTGTAGGACCAGTACCTGCTTTTGTGACTGGCATGTAATGACTGACTGAGTTCACAATTATCCAGACAGGGGCTTAACAGGATGGTTTTCTTGACTTTAGTACCCCCACCTCTGGAGATTTTCAGAATTCACATGAATGGGGATGTGAAAAGCCTGGTTTGACTTAAAGGCTAATCCTATTTTGACTGGAAGTTTGTGCTGGGGACCATCCGAGGTCCCTCCCAGCCTAAATTTGCCTGTGATTTGGTCATGATACTAGAAGCAAAAACCTGATGATGATATTAGAAGTTTCCCTAAGTTAAAGCAAGGAAACCCACAGCTAAAAAGAAAGAAACCCACACCTAGAAAGTCTGTCTTGGTCCTTGTGTTCCATGTTTCTTTTCCCAAGGTTCATGATGCACATTGAACTCAAATGAATGGTTAAGAATTTCTAACTTTCTCTGCAGCATACATATCTGCTTTATAGGCTGATGGGCTGAATTAAGAAAAAATATCAAAGGATACCCTTGAGTATATTTTGGTCATCCTTGAGGTTTAAAAGATCCTATTTCACTAAAGATATCCTGCTCTTAGCCTGGGGAATCTCTTTGTTTTGAGATCCTTGAGTATATTTTGGTCATCCTTGAGGTTTAAAAGATCCTATTTCACTAAAGATATCCTGCTCTTAACCTGGGGAATCTCTTTGTTTTGAGACCTTTGCTTTGGTGTTCATTTGTCTGTGGGCTGTTACTAGAGTAGGGCTTCTTAAGCCTGATAGAGAAAATGCATTTAATGTGTAAAGAGGGAACTGAAGTGACAATTTCTTTACCTCCTCTTTCTCTCAATTTTGAGAAACTAGTCATTATTTTATGTATGGTTTTGTATATTTCTGAAGAGTTTTACAATGTCTTACCTGTGCTTCCTTCCCTGACATGACTTGCAACATGAACTTCTCTATGACTTCATGGCAGCTTACCTTACATATATAAAAAAATTAGCAGCATTTGTACTCTTATTTCTGCCTGTCTTGCAGTCAAACTCAGTGTTGTGAGTTTGGAAGATTAATGGCACTAGAAGTGTTTCACACACCTTTTGTTGTTGTGGGGCTCTGCTTCCACTGGTGCCACTGGCCACTACCAGTACAGGCAGATGACCACAGAGTGGTTTTAGTCCATTAGTCTGGAAATCTGCAAGTGTCCTCAACTCCTGCAGAAAAGCAAGACTTCCTCAGGAAATCCAGTTTTTTGTTTTGAGCTGTTTCCAAACTAACCCTTTTTAAACTTTCATATCTACCTGTGTCATTACCTGCTGTCCTTCCTGCCCCTGGAGTTCCTGGCATGACAGTGCCATGCAGGGCAGGGAGCACTCACGTGCAGTCCTTGAGCCTGCTCAGGGAGCCCTCTGTGGGACTCATCCCACTTGCTGTCATCCCAGGCTAAACTAGGAGCACAGTGCTGACTCTCCACTGGCTCTGACCAGTCTTCAGAAGTTTCCTGAAGGCTATCCGGTACTGGAAAGCCTTAGATACTGATGTAATTTCATGAACACATAAAATATCCACAGAAAACTGCATATGCAGATAGCTGTGGTGAAGCTCTGTGTGTCCTACCCAGTGCTTTATTTCTCACTCTTCTTACACAGACAGCCTTTGTTTTTGCTGCCTAAGGCATGGAAAGAGCATCCCAAGCTGCCTGGCCTGCATTATGTCAGGAATTCAGAATTCTCCTTTAATTCACAGCCAGATTTTAAGGACTGTGCTACCTTTCTGGGTTTTCTTTAATTTTTTTTTCTCTTTCGTACTGCACTGATTTAAAGAAAACCCCAAAACGGTCTGGATACATCTATAATGCAACTTGGTCTTCGATGCCTTGTGCCAAACTAGCTTCCTGCAGATCACTGAGGACATGGTAATGCAAAAGGGAATGCAGAGGAGGATAACTGTTTAGCTTGGAAAAGGTATATCTGAAAAGGGATATGACATGCAGCTTTTCACATATGGTAGTAGGATGGGATGGAGAGTTCAGATAGGGAGTGATTGTTCCTCTGTTTATCATTACCCAGGAACTACAGGATACAGATAAACAGTGGAACGCATTGACACAGGATGTTGGGGATGTGGTTCAAGAAAAGCCATTAGATGAATCTGCAGGCAGAAAATCCATTAGGGCTGGCTAAACAGACAGATAAGCCTTTGGCTCAAAAAGTCAGTGAGGCACAGATGCCCAGAGCTGACTCAAAGGCATAGAAAAGATCAGTTTGTCAGCGTGGATATCAGCTATGCTAGGGAAATAGGCTGGCATAGAAAGCAGTGGTGGTAGAAGGAGAGAGAGCCTGTAGCAGGGAGGTCTGCTGGGATGTGGAGGCACTTCCAGAGGTGCTCCTGGCTGGAAGGGTTGAAGTGAAGGCTGATGTGTTGGGACAAAGCTGGAAGCTGAACAAAACTCATCCTGGTGGAGATACATGAAGGGGCTGGCAGGAATGAAGTATACAGTGATTAAACTACTACAGTGTGGGAGGAGAGGCTGATCTTCATTGCTGGGAGGTGTGAAGATGGAGAGGTGTGAAGAATGAGACTGGAGGAGAGCAGTGGTGCTGAATCAAATCATCAGAGATTGAGGAGCACCTAAAAGAAATATAAGAGTGCAGTACTTGGAGGAGAGCAGGTAAAGAAAATAGTCTATATGGAGACAGGTAAGGCTGAAAGTCAAACAGAGAGGGATGTCTGTGTGCAGTGACTTACCTATATGCTAACTGTAGCATCTGTAGTTCAAGAAAAGCAGATCTGGAGAGTGAAAGAGGTGATACCAGGACTTTTTATATCCACGGGTATTTTGAATGTTTTAGTTTGACTCAGCTGGTTCCACAGCAGATGGAGAATACTGTGTCCTGATCCTGGAATGGTTTTAATTTCAGCTGGGGGGAATCCTGTCTGCATGTTCCAAGATGGCTTTGCAATGCAAACTGGAGTGCAATGAATGGCAGCAATAAAGAGATTGGCTCCAAACCCATGCTCTAAGTCTGAACCAAACAATACTTTTGTACTTGCACTGATGAAATAGTTTCAGAGTGATGGCAGTGATTTCCAGAAACTGTATATTTGCCAAGCCCAGCAGGTGAATGAATTGGCACAGAATCTCTTTTCCCTGGCAGGGAAAGCATGGGTAGTCTTCCCACTTAGTCAGCATCAATCAAAGCCAGACTAAAAACGAAAATGCAAAACTCAACCTGCTACTGATGCTCTAAATGATGAATTTTAAAATTTATGATGTATAGGGTACCATACTCACAGTGGGTGACATCAAACTGGAGAACTGTCCCTAGTGAGCTTCCACAGGGCTCCATCCTTGGCCCTTTAACATCTTCATTAACAACTTGGGTGCAGTACTGAAAGGGATACTAAGCAAGTTTGTCAATGACACCAAATTGCAGGAACTGTTGACTCCCTTGAGGACCGAGAGGCCCTATGGAGACACTCTGATAAAACAGAGGGCTGGGCAACCACCAACAATGTGAAGTTTAACAAGGGGAAGTGCTGGATTGTGCACTTGGGGCAGCGCTGGAAGTGTGTATAGACTGGGGAGCAAGAGACTGGAGCGCAGCTCCATGGAATGGCAGCTGGGGGTCCTGGTCAGTGTCAAGTTGAATGTGAGTCAGCTGCGCCCTGGCAGGCAGAAGGGCCATCCATGTCCTGGGGTGAATCAGGCACAGCATCACAGCCAGGCAAGAGAGGGGACTGTCCTGCTCTGCTCTGCTCTGCTCTGGGGCAGCCTCACCTCCAGTGCTGGGGGCTGTTCTGGGTGATAAAAGACATTGAGCTGTTAGAGAGTGTCCAGAGGAGGCCAACGAAGATGGTGAAGGGCCTGAGGGTGAAGCCATGTGAGGAGCAGCTTGGTCTGTTCAGCCTAGAGGAGACTGAGGGGAGACCTCACTGCAGTTACAACTTCTTTGTGAGGGGAAGAGGAGGGACAGACACTGATATCTACAGTCTTGTGGCCAGTGACAGGACTTGAGGAAAAGGCCTGAAACTGATTTAGGGAATGTTTAGGCTGGATATCAGGAAAAAGTTTTTCACCCTGAGGGTGGTGGGAACTGGAACAGGCTCCCCAGGGAAGTGATTACAGCACTGTTGTCATGGTTTGAGCCTGGCACAGAGCCAGTGCCCCCCATGAAAATGCCCTCACCCTGGTGTCTGCTGTGAGATGTGACCAGGAATAAGCAAAACAGGCTTTAGCTTGAACATAAAGAACACTTTATTACCTAAACTACAGGAAAATAGGGAAAGACCATAAGGAAAAGAAAAAAAAAATTGAAAACCTTACAAAAACCACTTTCCTCCTCCCCACTACCTGACTTTCCCAATCCGATACATTCTCCCAAATCACCAACTGCCCAGCCTTGGCCCCACACTTTAGTATACTCAAACTGCAGTTCATGAAGAGGAAAGGAGTCCTTCTTGTTCCATAGGCTTCCCCTGGAAACACACTGAAACCTCGTGTGCTTCCCTGTCACTTCGGCACCGCCCGGAAAAAGTCCTTTTGCCGCTTGTGACATCTTCCTTCCATGCCCAGTGCTCTCACCACTGACGCATGGACCAGAGCTGCTTTTAGGGTTGTCTTTCAAGGATGCCTTGTCTCACTCCAAAAAGGCACAGTCTCTGCTTTGGGACATCTGTCCCCCCCATATTTTTCCAACCCCCTGGGGCCGGGGGGTCCTCACGAATGAACCCTCCTGGTTCTGAGCCACTGCTTCCCCCTAAGTGCAGTCTGTGTCACAGGAACAACTGAGTCCATGGCCACAAGAAAAGTCCAGCCAAAAGGCCACTCCAAATCATCTCTCCCCATTCAATCATCTCCACGTTCTTCGGGCCAGGTCCTTGTCTCATCTCATCTCTCATCTCCCTTCTTATTCAGCTTCGAGGAGGATTAGCATTTTTTGCAAGGCCCCAATCATGAAAGAAAGGGGTTAAAACTTTCAGTCTCTGTCTGTCCCGGAACGATGATACTCCCACACGTGCTGCTGCTGCGGCCGGCCGGGCTGCACCCTTCTCCCCCCTTTCTCCTCCTGGGCCGGCTGCTATCACATTCCGTCTCGCCGACTCTCCCTCTCTCTCCCTCCTGGGGGAGGGAATGGCTGCCCGATGTCTCTTGGGGCTCCTCCACCCTTCCATCCTTGAGGGCCTTCTCACCCCCATCTCTGTCCAGGCCCCGGGCCTACCACGTGGCTGCCCCTCCCCCGCCCAGCAGCAGCGACTGGACAGGGGAGGGTGATCTGACCTCTTCGCCACGACGTCCCAAGAGAGCCTCCCAAGGCCAAAGCCCTGCTTTTTAACCCCTGTGTATTCTCGGAGGTGTGTCCAAACCCCACTGGCTACACCAGGTGTCAGTATGAAACTCAGAACATCCATTGGTTTGACCACAGCATCCCAGAATTCCCACTCCTTCCTGGTCAAACCACCACAACTGTGTAAGACCCCTTGGGGCCCCCGTGTGGGAGACTCCTAATAAAAAGTTCTATGCCAGGAGTAAGAGATGAATGAGACTTTTTCGGTATTCAGGTTGCTGTTTATTTTTATCTTATCAGAAGTTCTGCACACCATCTACATCAGACCTAGCACACATGGAGAAGACAGCAAAAAAGGTCACAAGATGTACAGTTTCAAGGTCTTTTAAAGCTGTTTTATCCAATTAACCCTTAAAACATACTTTATTTCTACTTATCTACCAATAACTCATTATATATCTGCCACGCAACATCTGCATTGTGGCTCTCCCCAACACAGCAGAAAATGGAGTAGATGAAGAAGAAGGAACCAGCCAAAATCCAAAATCCTCTATTTGTTCTTCTGTTTACCTCCTTCTGACTACTAAAAACCTAAATTTTTCACCCTGTGATAAACTATACTATTATCTATTTCACACACTTGCAGATTCCAATTAATCCCAAAGTCTTGGAAGCCCTCTCCATCGAAGAAGGTTAAAAGCAGTATTTTCCTGGGAATCAGGACTTGTCAGGACAGGCAGGAAAATAATCCCCATGCTCTGTGTTCCAACACAGAACCAAGCCTGACAGAGTCCAAGAACTCTGTCAAGAAGTGTTTGGACAATGCTCTCACATGGAGTAACTCCTGGGAATATCCTGTGCAGGGACAGGAGTTGTATTTCAATAATCTGGATGGGTCCCTTCCAAATCAGCATATTCTATGATTCTATGATGTGGTGGAAGAAAGCACTGGCTGTTGTGCCTGTCACACCTGCCTTTGCCACTCTCTTGCTGGCTTGTCATGCTTCATGTAAAAGTGGCACCTGCTGTTAAAGAGAGTGTGTTAGGAGTTTTCTGGAGAACAGACAGATGTCAATTCTGATTTAATTAGCCACTCAGAAAGAAAGGCCTCAACTTGAATTATAATTCCACAGGCACTGCATGGGTGTGGGAGAGTTTCCCACACTTCTCTTCTGTGTAGGCCCCTCACTATTTTTTTGCATGCAGATGATGCTGTAAGGCAGGTGAATGAATTCTGCAGCTATGGGTTCCAGAGAATACCTCTGATACTGCCTGCTGCCTTTCAAGGAACAAAGCCCTGCTGTCATTGCCCTCAGAAGGACAGGGACCATTTCCCTCTGATTCTGGCTCACGTCTGAGAAACTCTCAGGTGGTTTTTCTCTGGTCTATGGTAGTAGGTATGTGTGTCCTTTGCTGCCAAATCCATTTGCTAACAGAAAGATACAACTTCTGGGAGGGCAGTTAGAGAGCCAGACTCTCCTTGGCACTGACAGTGTAATAAGCAGACCAAGAAAGCAAGCTGCAGCTGGAGGGAAGTAGGTCAGACATTAGAGAAAACTTCATCCCCAGCAGGGCAGTGGGACCAGGCAGGTGGAGGCCATCATCCTTAGGGAATTCGAAGGCTCCGCATCTGTACTGACTTAGAGCTATGGAAAGGTTGACTGTGAGGCTTAACTGGAGACCAGAGAGGTGGGGTCTCCCACACTGTGCCCTTGCAAGGCTGTGCTTTCCTGCCCAGACAAATAGGAGCCTGGTTAGTGCCCCCCTCAGCTCTTCAGCAGTTTTAATTTCCCCAGGCAGCTTCAGAGATGAGATACAGACTTGGTGTCACTGGCCAGGACCTCATCACATTCAAGCCTGTGTACACAGCTCCAGCCATGGGGGAGTGCAGTGACATGACATCACACTAGATGTAAGGGCTGTACATTGAGACATTCAAGTGAAGTGTGTAACCTCCAAATCTCGACAGAACTCAGGAGAAACATCTGCACTTGGCGCATTTCCATTGCCTCACCATCCTGCTGGGCATTCAGGTTTTCTCATGCATCTGTGTTCTGGTGGCTGCCACAACTGCTCAGGTAGGCAGAAGAGGTTTGAGAGGAAATCTAGCTATCCCAATGGATTCCACTTGGATTCCTTTGGGCCAGTAACCAAGATATTGGGACTCTCTGGAGGTGAACAATCTTGAACCTGTGAACCTTTGCTAAAAGGAAAGCCTTCTGTACAGTAGCCTTTAGAAAAGACACCCTCTCTGCCAGATGTCTGCAGGCCTCACAATAAAGACAGGTGGACCAGGTGTCCTTGTCTTCCCAAAGAACATAGCAGGTTACTGAGACCCAGCTGCATCATTTTGATGGAGAGCTGAACTTTGGTTTCTGAAACCCAGAAGCCAGCTTGGCCTTGAATAGCAGGGAACTTCTTTTTGAGAAACAGGAGAGTGAAAGCCTGGTGTTCTGGTCTCAGGAGAAACTGCTGAGCTTTGGAGAATGTCTGATGATGAGTTTTTCAAGGTTCCCTTTCTGACAAGAAACGTGGCAACGTCCCTGAAAGTTCGTAACTTACTTGTTAAGCTGAGTTTCTGCAGGTGGGGGGGGCAAAGAGGCTTCCAGTTTTTATTGTTCTTTGAACCAAGATTGTTTTATTTGCTTTCCTTTTCTAATGAAGCAGGATCTTGCCAGCATATAAAAGGTCTCTAAGGTGGAATTTGCCCTCTTGTTGAATTCAGAAGCACATTAGTACTCACAAGGAAGTTGATAAGCAATAATATTTTCTTTGCTGCCCAGGTAACGAGCAAAGTGAAAGAGGGTATTGTCTCTGGAGAATGCAGGCAAGTTAGCTTTATCTTTCTGTACACACGCTATCTTGGAAGGCTAGAGGTGAATCAGAGGAAGGCGGGTCTTACCCTCCAAAGAGGCTGGCATTGCCCCATCCTTTGCTTCAGTAATACTGCCTCCTGCCCTTCCTGAGAGCTCTGATAAGCCTAATGAAACTGAGCTGAGGTTGGGGTTGTTTTGGGTTTTGCTAGTCTCCACACTCCCCTGATCCACTGTGGTATCTTGTAAAGGCCATGTTGACTGAAGGCACTCATGTCCTCAACTCACCATGTTTCTTTCTGTCAGAACTTGCAGATTATGGCACCACATGAGGCAGAAAAGGGAGTGGTGAAAGGACAGGTTGAACTGCCAAAAAAGGTGTTACCACTGAGTGAGGAATCATTCCTGGAGTATTCTCCTGTGCCTCCTGGGATGTACAAATTGACTTTCCACTGACTGAGCACAGGTGTGTTCACACACAGTGAAGGGTGGTCTGTACACTTCAGTTTGATTTATAGCTGACATTGGGTGAGAAATATTAATAAAGAAGCTTCTCCTGTGATTGGGGGTGATTCATGAGCGAGCGGTGTGAACCTTCAAGAAGCAGAGCTCCAGGTGCTGTTGGCAGTGGAGTAAGAATGATGGTGCCTCAGGCTCTCTTGATCCAGGGTGAACCACTTTGGTTGCTTGTGGGAAGAATGATGCTGGTCAGGCCACTGCAGGGAAGTCCAGTGTCTGGCAGCAGACCCTCCATGGGCACTTCCCAGCTCCTGGGCCTTCTAAGCAGGCTGGAGGCTCCAGACTGCCTTATGCCTATAACGAAGGTAAAACCAGCCCCCTATGAAATTTAATAAAGATAAAAGTCAGTTTCTGCCCCTGATGTGCAGCCTCGCCCTGCAGTGAAAGGAGCAGCTCTTGTGAAGGCTGTGGGGGTCCTGGTGGGCAGCAAGTTTGACCAGAGTCATCTGGGTAACTCTGCAGGGCACCTGCAGCCTGAGCTTCTCCACAAGACTCCAAATAGGCACATTTTCCAAGGAGGCCAGTGGGATCTCATCCTCATCAGTCTTTCAAACTCGGCTGGACAGTCTAAGGAACCTGACCTCCCTTTTGTCGGGAACTTTGTTGTGGGCTGAGGACAGGACTGACTCAGGACCTCCACGAGTGCCTTCTGGCCTGATGTTTTCATGTGGTTCTGTGATTTAGCGTTGTAATTTCTCTTTGCTTCTCTCATGTGTCCCAGGGAAGCTCAAGTACACATTTGGCGTCAAGATTGGAAGTCACCACAGCAATAAAATAAAGAACAGGTGACAATTCAGCCAGTACTTCATGACGTGCGCTTCAAAGTGTTCTAGGGGGTTCTACCCAAAATATAGTCTTGGATTCCTCACCAGATCAGGTGACAGGAGAGCTTGAGCCTCTTCAGAGCTGCCTGAGACTGTGGTCTCTGCTGGCTTTTCTCTTTGCTCTCTTCGCTGCTCCTCACCATCATTGCTGACTGTGCTGAGTTAAAAATAACCTGGCTGAGCTATTTTTATACGGAACATGTACTCCCTTGTCCATCTCCCTGGTTTGCCAGCATTGCAGAAGAGCACAGAAGAGAAGTAGCAGGCAGTGGGGACGTGGCAGTAGCATGGACAGGTGTCACCAGGAGGGCGTTATTATGCTGGATGCCATGTGGTGTTGCTGCCTGCCTTGGGGAGTGCACTGTGGTTTAAACCTGTGTCTGAACACAAGTGTAGCTGGAAAACTCATCAAGGAAGGCCATGGGAGTTTTGCTGTCTCAGCCTTGTCTTGTGAAGAGTGGTCTGGTTTCACTCACTCCTCGCAGCCCTTGTCTGCCTGTGGACATATGTGCTTAAAGTTATTTTGAGGGTCACAACACTTGGTGTATCCTCTAAAGTAAAAAAATTTGCACAATGTGCATTTTGCCAAGCCTGGGACCTTGGCATGAATTTGGCCCTAGCTGGGCAGCCTTGGGTTCCATCATTAGAAGGATGCTCTGAGACAAAAAGTGTGGTACCAGCTGGTGATGATGTTTGCGGGGTGCAGGGCTGCAGTGGGTTTCTGGAGTCTTTCTATTCTGTACAGGCTGAGTCTCTATGCAATGTTTGCCTTCCCTGGCCTAAGCCAATAACTGGGGGATGCAAAAGTACTGAAATACCCTTTTGCTTATGGTCTGAGCAGAAGATGCCTGTGTCAGTGGCAGAGCCACTGTCTCATGTCTCCTTGAGGCTGTGTCCATGTGGCAAGGATTCACATGAGACCTCAAGTCCTGCCCTGGCCACTGTGCACCAAGAAAAAGGGGCAAGAGGGGCTGCTGTGCACTCTCAGAGAAATTTTCGTTTTGTGGATGAGGAAATCAACCCATTATTTCAGTTTTGAGTGTCTCCTTCACCTTCCTACTTCATGTCCTCTCTACTTGTGCAATGCTTATTCTTGAGATGTTTGTTTTCCATGGCCAGCTTACCAGGGCACCATATTTAAGTACCTGTGCCATGCTGGAGAGCTGCAAATACATTGGAGTGTTTTTTAGAGCTGGGTTTTCTGATAACAGACAACATCTCTAGAATATGTTGTTCTTTGAGATCTTGCTTGCTGCTGTGATTTTGTTCCCCACCACTTCTGTGGATCCTGGTCCATGTGCACTGGTGGCATGCCCTTTCTCGGGTAGCCAGTAGCCTGCATGATGTGCTCTGCCTGCAGTGACAGAAGCAGTTCCCACAACTCCTGGTGGGCTTCCCAGGAGAAGGGAGCTTCATGGCTTTGCAGAGGAGCAATACTCAAACTAGCATTGGTGGTGGACATGGACAAAGTGTCTCTTTTCATCACCTGTTCTGCTTCTGAACATACAGATTGGAACATCTGACTGATGCTTAGTTTGGTGAAGGCTCTTTGCCCATGCTTCATTATGAGGCTGTTTTATAGTGCAGGAGAGGGATGTGGTGTGTGTGCTGTGTGTCTGGGGAGGCCAGCACGTCCCTCTTGGGAAGGGCCGGCTGCAGCCTCTGAGCTGCTTTTGGGAAGAGACACGTGTCTATTTCTGAAAGCCGACTGAAACCTTAGTCTGAGCTCCCTTAATCTGAGCCCGGGAACGGTGGGTGTGGATCCTTATGGAACAAAAGACAAAGAAAGGCAATTGATAAAATCGAGGCCCATCGCTGGATGGCTGATTTAAAAGGCTGGTTCCCAGCTGGCCAGTTTAAAAAAGCTTCCAGCTTTGGTCGCAGATAGGGTTGTTTTTCCAAGGATATGCCTGTGAGCAGCTGTAAAAAGGTCCCGCTGCCTGATAGAAAGGCGTGCTGAAAGGTTTTTATTTGCTACTGTGGATTGATTGGAGTACAGATGCTCTGGAAGACGTGCTGCATTATTCATGCGGTAGATACCGTTGCTAAAAGCTAATGTACAGCCTGGAGGCTGTGAGGAGTGGTACGGTCCTTTGTGTGGTTTTGTTGATTCACTAGAGAGCCTGGACTGCTCTTAAGCTTTTTTCTTTGAGTACTGAGATTAATAAAGCAAATCGAGGAATGTGAGATCACTTAGTTGATGGTTCTCTACCTCCTTTCTTGTTTACAAAAACTATTCGAAGCTTTCTTTCTTTTTTTTCTTTTTTTTTTTTTTTTCTTTTGAATGCATTATTCATACAAAACTGCTTGCTAGGCTGGCCCTGTTTGCAAGACTTCAGTAGTAACTCAGTTTTCTTGTGGCACCAGCTTAAACTGCTTCCCTATCCGGCTCAAGTGTCTGCAGTAAGTGTCCCACTTCGGATTCTCTGTTAATGCATATTCAGCAGCCGTACCCATTAGATTGCACTGCTGTACACAGATGCTGGGCACCCAGCAGCAGCAGCAGGGCTGTGGGACACACACAGGCCCTTTGTTTCTGCACTCTGGCTGCAGTGGAAGGCCTCACACAGCACTTGCGCAGTGCTGTGACACACAGGCCGTTTTCATGTGAAGAGGAGAAACTGCAGCACGTGGGGGCAAAACTGCAGTGTGTGTGCTTGAGACTGGACTGCCTGCAGTCCTGTTCTGGAGACCAGCCTGAGAACATGTGATTTTCTGTAGCTCTCTCTGCTTACTGGTAGCAGCTGGCTGTCAATTGACATGGTCAAGACCATGCTCTGATGGTTAAGTTCTCCCTCTGGGGACTCTGAACTGATAAACCTCATCTCCAAGGAAACATTTTCTTCTCAAGGATTTTGCTTCTCAGACCAGAGCTGTGGAAGAGACATAGCCTCAATGCAGACTCCACCTGCCCTGCAGGTACAACCAAGTCATGACCCAAGAGGTGAAAGCCACCATATCAGTGCTTGTTTATTTCTCTTGTAACAATAAACTTGTAGCCCCTGAGTTTGTGGTGTTGTTTGAGACGACAAGTGCAGGTGGTATTTAAAGCTCTGGGTTGTTTTTTAATCATATAGTCTGGTTGACTTTGGTTCCAAAGGAATTTATTACTGACAATTTCCCCTTATTAGTGTTATAGCATGGAAGTGGAATTTGGATGGCAAGGTCTGTCTAGGGTGTGTCACCTGCTGCATTGCAGATATGCCTAGGAGGGTGTCCATGGCTTTGAGGGGAACCCAGCTTAATCTGAGAGGTTCACAAACCATTTGGTGTGATAGGCTTGTGGAAAGCAAGTCCAGAAATGGAATGGTCTGTTCTTATTTGTCATCTGAGCCAGAAGGCTGGTGTCTGGTGACGAAATTCTGAGAGCTCTGATTTTGTCTTGAAGCAGCAACTCAACATATACTGTGATAAACCAGGAAGCTATTTCTCATGTGTGTTTCTTACAAATTGTAGATAACAATTCCTCTGTTTGAAATTCCTCTGTTTGGCTTCAGGGTTGCCTTTTTAAGGGTGTATTTGTATTCCATCTTTGAAGATGGAAAGGTGTGGGTGGATTTTGGGAAAGAAAAAAATAAGCAAACTCAAAAATGTAAACCTGAGAGCATTAAATTAAATTTAAAATGTTGCCTGGATGAGGGTGGGAACCAGCAAACTAGTCTGAAACATGGGTGGGGCAAATGGACACACCTGGGCCAGTGGATTGCCAGTGTTTGGCTTGGCCTCTGTGTGCTTATGGCCGTGCTCTGATTGTGCTGCTGGGCGCAGGGAAGTGACTGTCAAAGGACAACAGTCAGACATGCTGGACTTAGGAGGTGTATGACTGATTACTTGCAAAGATAATGCATAAATGTTTGGAGGGAGTGTTCTCAGGGAGCAATTCCCCACCTCTTTCCTGGGCAGGAAAGGACATTTCCTATTGTGAAATTAAAGAGTTAGAAGAAGAAGAAACAAAAATGGCAAAGATAGTGTTCTCTGCTGAGCTGTAAAGTGTGAGCTATAGTTGTTCTCTGGATTTCTAGAGTTGTTGCTTTTCATGTACTGCAAAGGACAGACCTTTGCTTATCCTGTTATTACCACTGGACTTTCCAGGCCTGTTTATATGGGAATACATTTTCAGCAGAAGCTAAAGCCTGTAATTATATTAATGCAATCACACCAGTATTGCTGGTCCTCCTTGGCATGCAGAAAGTAATCCAGAAGAGGTACTTCCTACGGGGGTAAAGGAGAAGATGCTTTCATCCCTATCTTGACTTTAGAGAGCCATGTCTGCACGGGCACATTTGTTGGTGTGCAAAGTAAAACCCAGTGTAGGCAGGAGTGTGAGGCTGCCTGTCCTGCAGAGAGCTGCTGGGTTGCACAGAGCTGCAGGCCTGCCTTTCCCTAGCAGCGACAGCAAGACTCTGTGCAGCCCAAGAAGGCAGGCTGTGACAGGAGGTGTTCTCTGGCGCACTGACTCTGAATCTGGGCTCCTGGGTGTTGCTCCAGATGTCCAGTCACAGGTGAGACAGGAGGTCTTCTCCTGCTGCAGATAAGGCTTTCTGTGAGTGATCTGCTAATGACACAGATGCTTGCTGAGCTGGACATGGAGCTTAGGATTGGTTGTTGGAAAAACCTGCTCCCAGAGCCCCAGGAGAAGAGAAGCTTGTAGATCCTGAGGAATTGCCCCCCTGGTAGGCTGTGAACAACAAGTACTTTATTGTCCTGCACACAGCCCATCTGGGGATCCCAGTGGGTTCTTGGGATACTGGCTGCTTAGCCAGGGAGTTGTTTCCTAAGGGATGCCCTTTGATCAGCTCAGCAGCACAGTCCTGTCTGGTAGGGATCACAGCTTCCAACCACAGTGGATTCTTGTAGGGACAAATGCAGAGCCCTCCCCAAGCCTGGCTAAATTCCCCTGTAGCAGCAAGAAGGGATGAGCGGGGCTTCGGAGCACAGCAGGGCAGGTGATGTTGGACAGTGCTCACAGAAGGTGTGGGGGGACCCCAGTCAGTGGGGCTGCAGCACACATGAGGAGCTGTCTGAAATTAACTCAGAGCAACTATCACGTTCTCTTTGAGTACTTTACAGAGGATGGAGGAGGTTCCTGAACTCTAGATGCAGGGGAGCTTGAAAGCTTGAGCCTCTCTATAAGGAGGACGTCAGAAACAACAAGAAAAAGTGGAGCACATGAGAGAAATAATGAGATGAAAAAGGCATCATGAGCATGGTGAAACCAATTATGTCAACATTCTGATTTCATCTTCCAGAGGGTGGTAAGACCAGTGGATGTGGGATCTTTTATCTTGACTTCAGAAAAATGTTAGCCCATGCTATTAAGATAAAGGAATATGCGCTATATACGTCTATCTGTGGTCAGGTATATGTAAATTTGGTGAGAGAATTATGGAGGAGAGCTTACATGACAATTTGGTATCAGAATGGGAGGATTTATTGAGAAGAATTTTGCAGGGTTCTTCCTGACATCTGGTGCTTTTTGTATTTTTATTAGCAATTAGAACAAAGGAATCAATAATAAACAGGAAACCAGGAGTAGCAGGAAGCTTGCAGAATAACAGGGCTCTGGTTTGAAACTGCCTTGATGACCTGAAGTAATGGCATGGGAAAATTAGGAAATGGTTCAGCAGAGAGAGGTTCGGGTCTCCAGATAATGCAGTACCACCAGACCCAGTGCAATTCTGCAGAAAAGCATCCAAAGGTGGCATTTAATTCCAACATGACCCAGTGACATGCTGTAGAAAGAAAACAATAAATATGAACTGGAGAATATCTGGTAAATTTAAAAGGGAGCTTTGGATGGTTCTGTCCATGCATGTAAGTGGAATAGATGCATTCTGCCAGTTTGAGGTGCAGCTGCTCTGGTAAAATGCAGATAAGCCAAAGGACAAATTCGTCAGCTGTTGAGAAAACATGTCTGACAGAAGGATAATGAGGTAAAAACCGTGTAAAACTGGGAAGTTGTGTGTCAGCTATGGAGGAAACTTGCTGCAGTAAGAAGGGTTAGAATATTTTGCCTGGGATCTGGCTAAATAGAATAAGAAGCAAGGGACAGTGATTGCACAAAAGGAGATCTTATTTTGACAGTGGAGAAAAGCTGCATAATTCTAAAGGCAGCTGTCTGCTGGGTTAAGTTTAGTGGGATGCTGTCTCTCCATTATTTGAGAATTTTGGGGGAAAAGTCCTTAGGGGAGGATGTAGAAAAATGAATGAGAAGGACAGGAAAAAAGATGTGCTCACAAGACCTGTGATGATCTGCTTTTGTTCCATGAATTTATGCTTCCCATTTGAGAACCTTCTTGCTAACCTCATACTGTGGTGAGGAACTGTCATAGTACTGGAATCTGAATATACCATGTCATGATGAGTTTGGGTTTTCTTAATGTAGTTTGGCTTGTGAAACCTGGTAAGGGTTTACAAAAGCTGGGCTGACTCTCCATCTTTCTCACTTTTATCTGTGAATCTACTAAGTTCCACTTTTACTACTTTGATGTCATTCTCCTTTTCCCAGCCTCTCCAGAAAACCTTCTCACCTGCCTGTTCCTCATCTAGTTTGTTTTGATTGAGAGAGTTTGCACTGTGGTCCAGATATTTATGTTGCTTTACGTCATCTGCGTTCCTGCTTGCTTTCTTTCCCCTTAGCATGCCCCATGTGACAAGTCCCTCGCAGGCAGTGTTGTGTAACAGGGATATCTTCCATCTTTTTCACACTGAATGCACACAGAAAGTTCTGGTCTACTTTCACTGTACCTGTTCAGGATCTTCGCCCAAGAGATCAGTGCAGATTTCAGAGGGTCACAGCATGGTTGAGGGTGGAGGTACCTCTGTACTTCACTTAGTCCAGCTGCCATCTCAGAGCAGGTTCAGGGCATTGTCTAGTTGGGTTTTGAGTGTCTCTAAGACTGCACAGCCTCTCTCAGCAGCCCACGTCTCGGACAGGCAGAGAGTGACCACCCTCAGAGTCTGAGAGTTCCTTTTCATGTTTAACTCTCTGATGAAGCTCAGGCTGAATAATCTGTGGTTCCCCGGATCTTCTGTCTTCCCCTTTTGAAGGGTGACACTTATGTTCTTCCAGTCCTCAGGGACGATACTCCATTGCTATCCGGTTTCAAAGAAAACCAGGAATAACCTTGCAGGAGCAAGGGCCAGCTTACTCAGCTCCTGTGGGTCCATTCCATCAGGCCCTTGGCCATATCCAGTCTGTTTAAATGTTCCCTGACCTGATCTCCCTCCAACAAGAGTCAGTCTTCCTTGTTTTGGATTTTCTGGATCTCTCAGGGCTCCAGGGTGCCTGAAGGCTGATCTTAGTAGTTAAGACTGAGGTGAAGAAGGCATTCAGTGCCTCAGTCTTTTCAGCGTCCCTGCTGCTTTTTCTACTGCTCCTTTGCAGCAAACTCCCTCATTTGTGCTTGGAACTACTTCGGGAGACATAACAGAGTTATAGTTAGTATTTATACTTTCTGCCTTTTCAGATCAAAATAAAAGTTTCACGTTTCCTTTAAGAAAGGAGATGAAAAGCTGGCGATCTGTTGTGACACCTGTGTCTTCCTAGTGCACCAGTGAGCAGCCTTCTCAGTACCAGAAGACTTGAAGGTGGTCCACGGAGTACCATTGCCAGTTGTTGGAACAGATAATTTGTTAAGGCCTTGTCTCCAAGATCAGTGCTTAGCAATATTTTCTCCATAGGGACAGCCATGTATTTCACACAGCCTTACCCAAAAGCTTTCACAACCCAAGAAAAGGAATGCTTAAAATGAGAAGGGACATCATGACCCATTCGACACAAAGTTTGGATGGCTGGATTGAGGGCTTGGCCTTGATGTGTTGATGTACATTCTCATGGGAAGATGTTTTAATCAAGTTGTCACTGAGCAGGAGAGGACAGGAGAGAGGAGCATTTGCCTTTATGATAAAGACCTTCCTCACGGGGAAGCAAGAGCTGCTAGTAGGTTGAGATGAGGGTTATCTCAGACCAATTAAGCAAAAGGATGTCTTGTCAAAGTCTCCACCCACTCTTGTCAAAGCCTCCACCCACTCTTCTACCAGCCTGACAGTGCAGTAATTCCCTTTCAGGACTCTCCTCTAGTTTCTTTGCAGGCTGAACCAGGGACTGCCTCCCCACCTGCCTGGTGGTGCATAGGACTTGGTATTTTGGAGTACACCCATGTAATTAGTAACTCTGTGGTTAAGAGTCACAAGCCCAACCCCACTGGCTTCCCTCTGGCTGCTGGTGAGTCCTCTCTGGAAGGAGGAGACAGGTGCTCCTGAAAGTATTCTCTGCTCTGCTGGTTCTCCAGGTCATGCATGGAGAGCGTGGGCAGAAGTCTGTGAGGGCAGGTCAGCCTAAGGAAGGCGGTGCAGGGCACCAGGAGAGTGAGGGAGTCTCACTTCTGGGAGTTTGCAAGGTGCAGCAGGAGACAGCTGCAGCCATACTGGTATGTCACTGAGGATGGCTTTCTTTTAGCCAGAGAGTTAACTTGCATGTGGGATAAAACTGTCCCTTACTGCAGCTTCAGATGGAAGGGAAAAGAGGAGAATGGGATCAGGATGAGGTCTGCTCAAATCACCTGGGACTAATACTGGTGTGGAAATGAACAAATGATGACTGCACTGTTCTCCAGTGGGATGTCTGCTCATGCCTGAGCCTGGTCCATGTTAGCATAGGTCTGTCCTGTCTTCCAAAATTTTTTTGGGACGAGGGCATGCTACTGGAAAAAACTACACCTTACTACAATACTTGATTTAGCAAGAGTGATGTGTTTCCCGCTCTCCTGTTTCTAAAGAAGCCCTTTTCATATCCATGATAGCTGGTGGCAAATGAGGACACATGGGATGGGAAATTGCACTGATTGCTTTTCCTAAAATTGACACCTGCAGACTAGCATAACAAACAAGCAACCTTTCTCATTGCTTGCTTGCTTTGTGATCACTGTGCTCCTATCAGGGTTGCAGCCAGCAGCCCTTTCTCTGCATAAGGCAAAAAGAAAGGGTGAGGAATGCATTTGGAGCTGTGTGAGATTGAAGATATTAAAGCTGTCTGGAAGCGAGAAGTACCTCTGCACGCTGTTTTTTCAATGCCTCTCTCTTTGAATTCCTTTGCTTAACCACAGGGACAGGGTTGCAGTACCAGGTCCTGGGAGAGAGATATTTTCCCTGTGAAGGAAGCATTAATAGCATAATTCAGAGTAAATACAATTATGTGATGTATTTGTGTTTGCCAAAACTGTCCCAGTCCAACTGTGGGGACCTGGGACTTAGTTGTCCTTGTTGATTAGTTAGCTGCCAAAAGCAGCTGTATCCCAGTGAAGGTGCTTGTGTATGTGAGTCTTGTGTGTTCCATGCAGGTGACAGATGGCTTCTGCAGGTCATGTAAGACTCATTAACCTTGCTGGCAGGAGGTATGTGCTGCACTGCACTGCTTCCCTGATCAGAGTGGTGCCCTGATGCTGGCTAGTAGAAGCAGAAAGACTTAGAGCAGCCTGCTTAGCGGATGTTCCTCTGCTGAGATTCATCAGGAAACAAGATGCAGCAAGAGTCACACCTCTCTGATCAGGAGAGGGGGCAATAGTCTGCTTGAAGCAGAGAGACACTGAAACCAGGACCCTGTGCCTGTGTACAGAATGCAGAAGCCTGGTTTGGGAGCAGGGAGCACATGTCTTCCTGCTTCAACACAAATCTGGGGACTGCAGAGTGAGGAGAGGGGAAGTAATTTTTATGGAGCTCTCTTGTACAGTTTGCTCTGTATGGAGCCGTGTCATGAAATTTACAGTGCATGTAGCTGGCTCTCAAGCTGAAAACCAGCAGTATTTAATGATATATTAATTGCCTTATTTAAAACTATGTGTTTAACTGTTTCCTTTCTAAAAGTCCTGGGGTACTGGGAATGGGAATGTATCCCCTATTTCCAGTACATAGCTTGGTGTTCAGTGTGAGGAACTACTGAAGCTGACTTCATGTACATCTTTTTCTTGTCATCTGGATGCAAGCATTATCTCACTGTCGTTGACAGAGACAAGGTAGCTGAAAGGGCTTTTTGAGCCTCCCAGACTGACTCTTCTTACCTTTTGGCATCAAGTTACCTTATTCATTTTTGGATGGGGAGGAATGAATTTTGAGAGAATAAGCAGTGTGGAAGAAAAGTGGAGGGGAGGAGAGAGATTTTAGCAGAATAGGAGAAGGATAAGATGTACAAAAATGATGGATGATTTCAAGAAAGAAGAAGGGAAGGCACCAGAGAAAATAATGGATCTAGGCAGATTCTGGGAATGACAATGATTCTTACTTCTGTTTGATTTTATTACTTGGAGCTGCGTGCAGATGAAGATTTTGTTTCATGGACTGGTGGTACAGAAATGAGAAGAGGATGTGTGTCTTCTCAGGAGTTTTCTAGTTGTATATCCTTGTGCCACTTTCCATCTGCTTTTTTTGCATGAAGTTGGAAGTTTGAATCTCTTGCGGCTTCTCCTGGGTGATTGCAAACAATTATCTCAAGACTTGCAAAGCTGCCCCTCTGGGTTTTTCGGCCATAGAAACATCACTTAAAATTATTAGGCTGAAAGGAAAGAGGCATTACCAATGCAATGCAAGGTTAGCATTCCAAACAAGAAGGTAAAAAGGAAATGAAGTTTAGATGTCATTTGAGATAGAAGTGTTCATTGTAACTTTAAAAATCCCCCTTATAGCACTTGCATTCCTTCTTTTCTCCCCTTTCTATCTCTTTTGACCCTGCATACAAGAGAAGGAATGAGGACAGTGTATTTTTTCTCTCTTGGTCTCTCTGCTTTTCAAATTACCTCTAACTTTCAAGGGATTGAGACTTCTGAAAAGGTCTTTTATTTGATCAAATTCTCTTGATTCCCCCGGAGTAAGGACAGAGGAGAAAGGGAGTCCAACTTGTCAGGCTAGATCACTTGAACATCTGAAGTGTTTTTCACAGTGGCAAGTAAGAGGTATAGGCAGAGTTTGGAAACCTGCCTATGAACAGTAGAAAACAGTACTTAAATGTTTTTCTGGTAGTCATGTTATATGCTTTCCTTGGGAGTGCACTGGGACTAGACCTCCAGAGGTTTGGCTGGATTTCACCTGATGTCAGGGCAGCTTTTGTGCAGGAATACTGCACAGGCCATGTGGAGAACAGGTCTTGAGGAGAAGGGAGACTTCTTGCATGAAGCTGGGGGAGCGTGAAGCAAACGTAACCATTATTAATTCACTGCCATGTGTTTTCTGCTCTGCTCAGAGGTGTGCAGCACAAGAGAACAGAAAACAATTGTTTGGCGTGGGGCATGTACCATGCACATAATGGATTTGTGCAGTGGAAACATTGTGCACTATGAACTGGAAGGCTCTGAGCCCAGGTGTTCTGAGGAGTGTCAGCGTGTCATTGTGGGTTTGGATGGGGAAGGGTACAAGTTTGTCTCTTCAGGAGATGCTGTGCCACATTGTGGTCTCTTGAAGAGCTCTGTCTGTTCTTTGATCGCTGCAATAGTGTTTCACAGATTTCACAGAATATTTTGAGTTGCAAGGCACCCACAGGGGTCACCAAATCCAGCTCTTGAGTGAATGGCCCATATGATCCAGAGACCAAGAGCAGAGGCAGCTAGTCTGTCCCTCTGTTGCTTACCTGAAGGCAGACAGAGCTTGAGAGCTTTCTGTTAGAACTTACAAACTGTTATTTGGAATAAAAATACTGCCTGTCTAAATTAGCCTAGTTAAGTGCTGCTTTTGCAATCCACCCAGCCTTTTTGTGCCCTGCTTCCATGCTAAGACTGTAATACAGTCTTGTGAGAGACTCACAAGACTCATCCAATGTGATGCTCTACAGGCAGTGATCTTGTGTTTGCACAGGCTTAGTTTGTACGAAACTCGTAAAAAAGGCTTTGAATATCTTACAGGTGATGGAGTAGAATGCCTGTTTGTGTCACTGGAGTCAGCTGTGAGCCTCCTCCCTTCACTGCCGTGAATCAGTGAAACAGTGACAGGTGTTGGCATGGGGAACAGAAGCAGTCAAGGACTTGTGCCTGGGTGGATGCGTGCGGGCTGCAGCCAGCACCCTGCTGAGCAGGAGGTGCAGGGGCTGTAGCTCATGTCTGCAGCCGGGTCCCTCGGGAGATGAGTGTTGGGATGGGCCATGGGCAGCTCTGGGAACCGAGAACAACTCTCTGCAAACGTGGAGGTGATTTCCAGCCTGGTTACCTTGAAAAATTTTCTGGTGCCAGAGACCTCAGACACCTTCCTGAAGGAGCTTCACGTGGTCTTGCCAAGAGCAGAAATTTCTTGTGCCTACTGGACTTGTTCAGCTCCTGTGAGTTCTCCAGGTGGCATTTTGTACCACTTTGAATGCTTTTACGTATCCATTTCCTTCTTTTATGGTGATGTCATGTGGTCTCTGCTTTTGAAAGTGCCACTCCTTTTGCTCACCCATATCTTCAGGTCTGTATCTGGACAGGGTAGTCTTTTCCTCTACAAGTCTTTTTCCCAGTCTCACAGAGTTGCTGAGATTAACCTCAAGGAAATAGAGCCCACTTCTTTTTACAATGCAGTGGAAAAGGTTTCAGCTCAAACTCTGCATAAAACAAACAAACTGAAATTAAACTTTTGCCATTCATCTACCATTATACGGCCCTTAACAGTAACTCTGAGGTGTGATATATTTGGAAGGAGCTACTCTGGCCAGTTAATTTTTGGAATCATGGCCATTGCTAAACAGCTTTGATTGCAACTCTGCTCTTGGTACAATAATGAAGCAGGTTATTCTGAAGTAGCTATATCTGATTCAGCTGCTTTGTCCCTCGATGTTAAAATTTGAAATTTTGGCATTAAGTACTGCAACTGAATATTGCTTAAAATGGAGATAGTGGGTGCACTTCTGAGTGGGTTAATGCAGCCAGCATGAGTGGATGTATAGCCCTGCCACACTCCGGACATAACAGACTTATTGCACATGAAATTAAAATTATTATCTGATTTCTTGCCAATCTCTGTGAGTCTGTTTTGTGTCCAAATCAGGACCAGCTGTAGCTCTGTAATCATTGCTAGGCTTTTATTGAATCTGCCTGGGAAATGCCAGGAGAGATTAATGCCATTGTCTCTCCCACTCCTATGACTGATAAAAGTTTTGCTGCTCCCTAATTTAAAAAAATTAAAATAAAACTTCTTTGATGCAGCTAAAACACATGTCTTTTGACTCTCTTGTCTCCACTAGATGTTGAAAGGAGATGATTTATATCCTCCTTGTACCAACTTGTTCTGCGTTTGAAGCCTACTGTCATGGCTTCCCTCCTTCATCTCTACCCCAAAGTTTTTAGGTTTCTTAGCAGATCTCACTGCTCTGATCGATCACTGGTCCATACAGGTTTGTCCTGAATGCTCCTCCAACTCTCTGGCATGTCCTTAAGAGCAGTGCCCAGAGCCAAGGTCTTTTGTCTAGTGTTCATGTCACTGATGAAGCACAAGCTGAACAGAAATCCCAGTGCAGGCCAGTGGAGTGGAGTGTGAGCACACAGTAAACAGCATCCTCTTGTGTGCACACTTCTTTAATGTTGTTTCTCTCCTGGAAACACAGACAACTCATGCCATGACTTGGTACTTCAGCACAAAGCCAGTCTACTTCATTTCTTGCTTGTATTTTCAGAATAGGGAACATACCTGTAAGGAAAGAAAATACATTGAGAACATCCAGGTTGGTGAATGGTGGGGTTGCTCAACCTTTCCCCTTGTACAAAGTCACTAACAAAAATTTCACCAGCATTAGGCTCATTGTTGAATTGGGATGGGTGGCAGCAGACACTCTTGGCTCCAAGAGAGCCATGATGCTGAGTCCTTGCGGTTTGTTTGGCAGGTGGGGGCCTGGTACCTGATAGTCCTGCTCTGGGCATCTGGAACTAGAAAATGAGTCACCTTGCTGGCAGTCAGCAGCGGGATGCATGGAGGTCCTGGCTCCCAACACTTCTGGTGCCATCACAGCTGGAGATGTGCATGTCTGTTCACAGGGGAATGAGGAGAGCTCTTCTTTTTGGCTGCTTCTTTCCTGGGCTGGATTTGTTCTCTTTTTAACCCACATCAGATACTTCCTATGATCTGATTCTGCTCAAGTGCCTTGTTCTGGTTTTTGGGTTGGTTTTGCGATTGGTTGGTGTTGTGGTCTTTTGCTTGTTTGTTTGCTTGTGTTTTCATAAATTCCATCCTCCCACACATTAATTTTGTGCTCAGAGTAAGATAAATCAGCTTGTGGATGGTGCAGAAGGTGCCAGACCACAAGCAGTCCAGGACTGTGTGCTGGGCAGGTCAGCTCCTAGCAGTGTGTGGGGCCACACGCAAGAACTGGTATTTGTAGGAGATAAGGTGCCCATCAATCTTCTCTTAGGCCTTTCCCCGGATGTAAAGAAAATAATTTCCTGGTCTGCTCCCGGCACTGCCAGGGATATCAAAAACTCCAAGGATACCAAAGATGAGAAATGGTAGAATAAAGCATTGACAAAGTTTTTACACTATTGCTTTTACACTATTGGGGCTGACTCTGCTGCTGTGAGTCTTTCACAGAGCACTGTGGTGCCAGAGTAGAGGGTGCTCTCAGTTTGATCTGAATTAAGCTACCATATGTCTGGGTTTCCTCAAACATATTTCACTTTTTTCCATGTGGTTATTTTCTCCAGGACCAAGATAAATTCATCCAGAATTCACAAATATCATTCATGGTTGTAATAGGTTGACCCAGGGTAGATGCTAGGCACTCACCAAAGCTGCTTACTCATTCCTCTCTGCAGCTGGACAGAGGAAAGAAAATTTGATGAAGTGTTCCTGGGTTGAGATTAAGAAACAGGAAGTGGCCATTTATCAAATAGCATCACGGGCAAACAGGCTTAACTTAGAGATATTAATTGAATTTATTACTAAGAAACTCAGAGCAGGATAATGAGAAGTAAAATAAACTCTTAAAAACACCCTCTCCACACCCCTCCCTCCTTCCAGCTGTACCTCCCACTCCAGCAGTACAAGAAAACAGGGAATGGGAGTTATGGTCAGTTCATCACCTGAGGCTGCTCCCACTGCTCAGGAGTCATTCTCCTGCTGCACCTGGGGTCCCTCCCATGGGAGACAGCTCTCCACCAGCTTCTTTGATGTGGCTCCATCCCATGGGCACCAGCCCCTCTCAAACTGCTGCAGTGTGGGTCACTCTTCTGTGGGGTGTAGTCCTCCAAGGGCCCCTCTCTCCACGGGTCTCCCACAGGATCACAGCCCCCTCCAGGCATCCACCTGCTCCAGCACGGACACCTCCATGGGCTGTGGGTGGATCTCTGCATCCCTGTGGATCCCCATGGGCTGCAGGGGCACAGCTGCTTCACCACGGGCTGCACCACGGCCTGCAGGGGAATCTTGGCTCCAGAGCCTGGAGCAGCTCCTGCCCCTCCTTCTCCACGGACCTTGGTGTCTGCAGAGCTGTTTTTCTCACATGTTCTCTCTCTGCTCTGAGGCATCACTAGGGTTGCACATCTCAATAGGCAGAAGCTGTCTAGAAACACTGTCCAGCCTGAAAAAGCTGGTATCTGACCTGGTAAACAGGGATCTGAGAAGTGCTTATAGGGATCTTTGTATCCTTCTCCAGGAATTCTTGGCAGCTTCAGGAAAATATCTACTTAATGTTTTTTTGCTCGGAGAGGTGGTAATAAAAAGTCCAAAAAGTCCCAGGATATGTTCCCTGCGAGCTGAGTGAGAGGACATTGCTAAGTACAGTCTTTACATCAGCTGTATGGTTAGGAATACATGAACAGCAGTATAATCTGCAGTGTCTCACTCCATCCTGGTTCTCCCCTCCCATACAGGGAGGCTAGCAATATTGGGAATTGGGTCAGGATGATGAGGATGATTCCTCATGCATGAGGTTGATTCCTGGATTGCACAGGCTGTGCTGCCTTCCTTCTTTATCCAGGATGCAAAGGGCTCTGTGCTACCCTGGCAGAGGGTCAGAGATCCCTTCCTCAGTGACTTTTACCCTTTTGCCAGCTCAGGATCAGTGTGCGTGCTGGCGTCAGAGGCCTGAGCAGCAAGTGAGGGAGGTCTTCCACCCCTTTGACCAGAAAGAGGACCCAGACCTCAGTTCCAGCAGCCTCTCAAAATCTGCTGTCCATGTGTGCTGCCCAGTGTTCACAGGTGGTCTGCATGCCCCTGCTGTGGGCATCCTGACATCTTGCTGTGCCACGAGCAGTGAGGTGAGGTGAGCTGGGAATCCCTCGGCTCTGGCTTCAGGCCTTACCCAGTGCTGCCCACACGGGATTTTCAGGTCCTTGGGCTCTGCATATAGGCTCACACAGCTCAAACAAGGCTGTGCAAGGAGAGACCCTCTACACTGGGGCTGACCCTCCAGTGCAGGGAGAAAGCTAGTGCTTTAGCTTTTTAGTCCAAAAAAACATTCAAGGAAAGCATATTGCTAAGGGACTGGGCAAAACATGAAATTTTCAGACATTTTAAAATGCAGAAATAATGTCTTTTAATTATTCGAAGATGATAGTGCCTGTTCTTGCAATATAAAAGCAATCCTGTCTTACTGACAAAATATTGATATAGTTTTTGTCACTTTCTCCCCTCTCCCCCCATTCATTATACCAAAAGTTGCTCTTTGCACTTCAAAAAAACGTGGTTACCTGTCCAAACAGCAGTTTTTATGAACGAGGAAGAAATGTGTTGTCATCACTTCCTGCCAGAGGAACAGGTGAGAAAGCTGAGCCTGCAAGGCATACTTCTGGTTTATTGGGTTGAAAGTCTGCCTTGTATGGGTGTGCATCTTGGTATGTTGGCAGTGGCATTTTTAGGGCAGTACAAGATACACATGGCTGAGATCCAGAGGCCCTAAAATCACAGGATCACAGAACAGTTGAGATTGGAAGTGATCCCTTGAGATCATGTAGTCCAATCCTTCTTCTCAAAGGAGGATCAACTCGAAAAGTTGCCCAGGACCATGCCTCCAAGGATGGAAGCTCCATAATGTTTTGGGCAACTGGTGCCAGTGTTGAACAACCCTCATGGAGAAAAAGTGTTTCATTGCATATAAATAGAGTTTTCTGAGTTTCAGTTTGTACCCATTTGCTTCTTGTCCAGCTGCTGGGCACTGCTGAGGAGAGTCTGCTTCTGTCTTCTCCACTACTACTCTAATACTGAGGTATTGGTGTGCATTGATGAGATCCTTCTGAGCTTCTGAAGAGTCCTGGCGTTCTCAATAATTGCTTCTCTGTGCTTGGTGCTCCTTTCTCCAGAAGGGGCTTGAAACTTCAGACCACACACTCTCTCCGAGCTCAAAAGCAGTGTAGCTAGAATTACTTTGCAGCCAGGCAGTTTGGTTCATTTTGGAAAGATAATAGCCCTGCTGTAAGAAGCAACTGCTGCGTACTGCTGCATCTAGGCAATACAGTGATTCCTCCTCCTCCTCCTGGTGTGAGTAAACCTAACCACTAAAACTGTAATGAACATGAAATTGTTTGAGAACACTGCACCTCTGGGGCTGTTTGGGGAGGTAGCCACTTGCATATAACCTCAACTTGCTTTCTGCCTGTGAATATCCCTTCTTCCAAGATCAGCTTTCAGGATTGCTGCTTTCTTCTTCAAATAACTTGCATTTCTTTGTTTTTGTTTGGCACAGGTATCTCTCACTGTATAAAAGATCCTTTGCACCTAGTGTTTTCTGTGGAAGAGATTTATTCAGCTAAAAGTATGGACAAATTAGGGTTAGCATAGGTAAAACATGCTAAGGTAACAGAGAGCAACAAAGATGATTATGAACGCAACTGGTGATCTGCCAGGACTCAAATACTACAGGCATATGTATTTGTCCAAGGTGGAGTTGGCTCTGAGCTGTGTCAGTAGAACTGGGAGGAGGCAGGAAATAGCATAGAACTTGTGTCCTAGTACTGCTCACAGCCCAAATCTTCCAGTGTGACACAGCTTTGTGGAACTTTGTATTGATGAGAGCTTGTAAAGCTCCAGTTTGACTGCCCAGTATCGAGCCATTTGGTTCCTTAGCCTTTGATAGACATCCCAGGAGGATGCAGTACCATGCCAGCAACATGGACTTTTTGGCTTAAAATTGCTTAGACCTCTGCTTGTCAGGTGATGATGCACTTGGCTTCCTGCCATTGAGTGCATGCACGCTTCCCTTGACCCTTCAACTGTGTGAGTGAGCTCTCTAAGCCTTGCAGTAGCTCAAAAGCAAATTGGTTGGGTTCCCTTGTCAAATTGGAGTGTTGCTGACCCAGCATCACTGATAATACTGTTCACCAAATGCACATTAAGAGGTCAATATGGGGCAAAACGATGCCTTCTGACAGTATTTGCCTACATTCCCAGCTGTTGTGTGAGGTGCTCTTTCACCCATAATCTTCCTGTCTTTCTTTTCATTTCTGTATTTCTTTTCATTTGGGAAGTAGAATCTTCTCCCTACACTCATTGTATGCCTTTTACTCTCTAAATCTTGTGGGATCTGGGTTTAATAGTCTTAAGTACCTTCTCTGACCAGCACTAATATCTTCCTATTTGAAAATAGCTAGTTGAAGGACATGATTCTACCCCTCTGCTCTCAAGAGACCTTACCTGCAACAGTGTATACAGTTTTGGTGCCCCCAACATAATAATGACATGGAACTGCTGGAGCAAGTTCAGAGGAGGGCTGGGAAATTGCTAAAAGGACTGGAGCACCTCCCCAGTGAGGAAAGGCTGAGAAAACTGGGGCTGTTCAGCCTGGAGAAAAGAGGACTACGTGGAAACATCAATCTTCCAGTATCTGAAGGGTTCTACAGGGAAGGTGGAGAATGCATCTTCACTGAAGTGTAGTGGTAGGACAAGGATTAATGCATACAAACTGAAAGAGGGGAAACTTAGATTAAATATTAGGAAGAAATTCTGTACTTTAAGGGTGGTGAGATACTGGAACAGGTTGCCCAGAAAAGCTATGGTTCCCCCATTCCTGACAGAGTTTGAGGCTGGCTTGGATAAGGCCTTGAGCAGCCTGGTCTAGTGGGAAGTGTCCCTGCCCATGTCAGGGGGGTTGGAACTAGATGGTCTTCAAGGTCCCTTCTGACCCAAACCATTCTACGACTCTGTGACTGTATGATTTTATGAAATCTGTTAAATCAGTTCCATTTAGCCTCACTGCTTTCTGTGAGAAGAGGTTCTTGTGTTTAGCATGCTTTATGTGTCATTTAAACACCATTTAGAATGCATTCTGTCAGAAGGCTATAGTGCAGTTATAAACCAGACACGCAGAACATAATTGTATGTGGAAAAAAGATCAACAGGTGACTGTAGCTATTCCTGTGATCTGCCAAACTTATTTTTTCTGTTCATGTGAGCAAAATTTAGAATCAGTTTTGGTTCTAAACCACCTGAGGTCTAAACAAAGCATACATTCAGGTTGGCTTGTTCAGTCACCATCTTTCATGCTTTCCATGCTCAAGATGTTGTATTTTTCATGCTTTCTGAGCTCTATCGTACCAGAATTCATCTCCTCTTGAACTTGCTGCCATGTGGCCCTACCCCAGCAATAGAGACTGCTGGCACGTGCACAGTCCAGCTGGCTGGTGATGCTGAGAGCTGTCACTTCTTCCCTGCACTCTCCTCTCTCCATCAGAGATGTGCAACAGGGTTATGGCAAAGGGGTGAACACCAGAAAAAAACTGTGTCTACAGCTTGCTGGCTGAGGGTTGGTGAGAGCAGGCCAGGTGGGGAGGGTGAGCCTGTGGTGGGGAGAGGGGCGTGGGGCTCTGTAAGCCTTGCCAGGATGGCCTGTCCTTATGCCTTGGATGTTGTGTTTCTCTCCTTGCAGATGTCGTGGCACCCGCAGTACCGCAGCTCCAAGTTCCGCCACGTGTATGGCAAAGCTGCCAGCAAGGACAAGTGCTACGACTGTGTGCCCATCACCCACAACATCAACGACAACCACTTCTGCGCCGTCAACCCCAGCTTCATCGCCGTGGTGACCGAGTGCGTGGGCGGCGGCGCCTTCCTTGTCATTCCCATCAAGCAGGTGAGCTCCCCAGGCAGAGCTGGCTTTCGGGAGCCCGTCAGGAGGCCGGAGGAGGGACATCTTCTAGGGAGCTGGGTCACAGAGGATAGTCAGTTAATGCTGTTACCCAAATTGCAAAGTGATGGAAGAGGCCTCAGTTGCCCTAGCAGGTGACTCCTGGCATGTGTGTATTTGTACGTCTTGCATTGCTGCTTGCAGATTTTTAGCACCTTGCTTCATTTTACAACTCATTTGTCTTTCTTGTGTAGTCAGCAGAATGTGCTGTTCAGATGTTTGTCTCCTGGGAGAAACTGCAAATTAAAAAGTATTTAGTGGATAAAGGGGGCAAAACCAGAAAGCTGCTTTAGTGACATGGATTCAGCCGTGACCAAAGCAGACTATGGTATGTTTTGTTCTACCGCCTCCTTCGTGAAAGAATGGAGACACAGTTATCAGGCAATGAAGCTCTTAAACTTCAAGCAGTGATGCTGTGAAGACTTCCCTTTCAGAAACAAATCCCATGTATATGAGTTTTCATGACTTAGGATCTGGTGAGAGGGAGAAGCTGGCTGTCTGATGTTTATTGCTTCAGTAAAAATTGGGCATGCACTGGATTAACTTCAATATGGGATTATGATCTCTCTGGAATCAGGACAGAACAGATGAAAGGCAAAAGTTCAGCCTTTAATTAAAAGTTAATTGATGGTGTTATTGTAATGCCACATTTTCAATATATATTTGCTAAGGATGAAAGTGAACTGGTTGTGCTTGAAGAACCTAGCACAGTTTCCGGCCCTTCTGGACTTTGTTAATTCATTCCTTCAATGCTGGTGCAGTTTAGAAACTGTCCTTCTAAAATTAACCACTACCCTGTTTTTCTTGATTGATTCACTTCTGCCCCCGCAATGATGGTCTGTTGAGGCTCAACAACTTGTCCTTATCACAGAACTGCATCTGTAGGCAGACAGCTGTTGACTGTGGGGGATGTGGTGTGGGACCAAGCTCTGAAAGTGCTGGTAAAAGTAGCTGAAGGTGCTTGTACTTCTTACTATTAATTTTTCTGTCTTCTCACCTCTTCTCAGCTTGGCTAGTCTTTGTAGTAATTTTTTCCTTTTTACACCTGCTCAGATACTCCACCCAGTTTTGAAATATTGCATGCAGAAATCAAAGGCATGGTGGAACAAAAAAAAAGATACAGAAAAGGATAATTAAAGTATGTCAATGAAAATGTAAAAGTATTTTCATATGAGGAAAGACTTTGCAGGTCAGGCCTCAATCAGTCTGGGAAAAAAGGCAATATGTATAAATGTGTGAGGAGAAGAAGTTTAAGGAGCAACTCCTTTTGATTTGTTTGGTGAAGGGGATTCTGGAGACCAGGGAGCCGACCGTTAGCAGCAGATGTAAATGTTGCTGCAGTTCAGATGTGGGGCTCTGTGTTCTGGATGCTGATGAGTCTGGAAGAATTAATGGCTTCAAAATGGAGCTATGGACAGGAGTTGTCCCTTAAGGGTTAATCTTTGGTTGTGGATCAGAGAAATTAGGTGTTTCACATGGCTGTTCTCTGAATACCTGTTCCTGACCTATGCTGGGGGGTAAAGCAGCCTCAGCCTCCAAAGAAAGGGATTCCCTGAGTCAGGACCTGCCATACCAGCTACTTTGTTTTGGCTACTCCACTTCCAAAGTTATACCATCTGGTGCAAAGCAGAAACTTTTGACTTGTACTTCTGATGGTGGCTTTTTGTGACTGCCATCTCTTGGTGTGAAGGTGAGCCATGGCAGACAGTGTGCTGGACACTTGGCTTGTGGCCTTGGCTGCCAGGGCACAAAGGCAGCTTGTTCTGCAGACCTGTCAGGGACAGTATTGCCCTCTTACAATGGACAACTGACTGTGGTTATTTTTCACCGGATTCACGGGAAGCAGACATGTCCCAAGTGCAACCAAGTGTGGAGGAAGAGCCCAAGAGACCAAGAGCCAGGATGACATTTGGTCAAAGCAAGAGGTAATAGCCGGGACAGGGAGGGCTACAGTTGCTGAAGAGGATTAACAACCTGTTCAGGGAGCTGTTCTTGTCCCTCCCTCCAATGTTTTTAGTTCATTCTGCATGTGTTGCTGCTAGCGTGGCTGCCTGCCTAAGGATGTCCGTGAATGAAGCCTCAGCTTTGTCCTGTTTAACTGCACCTCCTTACTTGTTTGTTGTACTCCTCTCCTGCTGAGTCACAGGCACCAAGGTCTCTCATCTCTTGAATAAATACCACTTCTTTCCTTCTGCACCAGTCTTCTTCTCTGAGAGCCTGGGGGTGGGGTAGGGCTAGGGACAGTGGAGGTTATGTAAAGAATGAGTTCTATGCCCTAGATACCATCCTTATGGCAGGCCTTTGCAGTCAGCCTTATAAGAAATCAGCTGAATATTTGCCATCACTCTGGAAATGGTCTGTAGCAGGGTGTGTCAGTGACATCCCGGTGAATATGTGCCACAGAAACCAGCTGGGCGGAAGGGCAGCACATCTTAACAGAGAGGCAAGGGGCTGCAGCCACAGGGGTTGCCTGGTGCCCAGAACAGGCTGACTCACAGTAAATCTCACAGGTTCAAGGAGACATGAGCTCGGTGACTGTAAATGAGAGATCAACTGCTTTCCCACAGTGTGGCCTGGGTGTAAATGTGCGGGGGAAGTGCATGCACAGCATGCCAAGGAAAGATCTTGACTGGGAGGGAAATTTTATGGCCTTCCTTTGAGACATGAAGTCCTGCCTTTTTCCTTTCCTGATGACCAGACTGTTGAGACTGCATCTGTCTGTTCCTCTGCAGCAAAAAAAAAAAAAAAAAAAAAAAGTGAGAACAAGGTCCCAGGAGATTATTTATGCCCAGATTGGCAATCTCCAGTCTTTCAATGTGTCAGCACCAGGTGTGAAAGGGAGGATATCTGTGGCTGTGCAGACTTCATAGACACAAACTCCCGTCCCTTCTCTCTGGGAACATGGACTGTAAAATGAGAGTGCTGGTGACCCTTCTGGCCTTGCAGAGCTGACATGTGTGTGAGTGCTGTGCTGGTGCCCTTCAGGGGCAGAGGTGAGGCTGACTGACCTCACAGTAATCTACCCCGCAGAAATCTGCTGGGAGAGTTTTGACAGATGTTCCACTAGAAGTGATTTTTGTCAGCAAGCTCCAAGCTTTTCAGAAGTGCTAGAATTTTAGAAAGGGAGCGGTTGAAAAACTGCTCATTTTCAAGCTCTGTAGGCAACTGTGGAAGTCAGGTACCACTTCATGGAATGACAACACATCTAGTTACTGAAGTAGTTTTTGATCTGTAGAATGAAATTTCCTCCAGCAGTGAAGATCTTCACGTCCACATGCAATGTGCATCTGAGACCAGCAGCTCTAGCTTTATGTTATGTGCATTTTCTTGGCTCTTGGGGGGTTCATGTGCGGCGAGTCCTGCTCTTGTCTCAGGGCTTGCAATGGGGCAGGTGAGACTGGTGGCTGGGAGAGCAAGGGCTCCTTTTCCAAAGCCTGGGAGTGGGGTAAGTGGGAGTGGGGTAAGAGAGCTTTGCAGGACAGGTCTGGCAAACTGGGCTTAGGACAGCCTGGGAGTCTCCCAAAACGGAGTGGGGAGCAGACAGGCAACTAGCTCTGCGAGGGGACAGAGTTCCCTTAAGGATCAAGGGATCCCTGTCGATCTGGCTGTCCACCCCTTTTAGTTGTCATCTTGAAACCAAGCTCTGAAGCCTACAAAAGGACACTGTGGGTGGAGGAGTGCTTCTTATTAAAGGCCTTTTATCTCTCTTCTGCCTTCCCAAATCTCTTTGCATTGTTGCTGTTATAAAAGGAAATTGGTTTAGACTGTAGTTTTAAAAACCACAGTCTTTTACATTTCAAAGCCCTTTGGATGTTCAGTTTAAAGCAGGTTAGTCCCAGTTTATGCAACAAACTTTCCAGTGAAGCCAGAATAGTTACACACTGGTGTCCTGTTCTGTATGCAGAATTGCAAAACCCCCCAAAATTTAAAAGCTGGGAAAATTATATCCTATCCACAGCCTGTTTAGGGGTAGCAGATTCCCCTCAGCTCTGCTCTCCTAAGGCCCACCTCTGGAGAGTTGGAGGGAGTAGTACATCTACAGAAGTGTCTGCTTTCTAGGAGAGCACACATTTGCAATCATTTTGGTCTGCAGTTCTTCCAGGCAGGAAGCAGTAAGCTGGTAAGCACCACCACTCTTGCCATTCTGTCTCCCCTCTTCAGTGACTGACTTCTGCTCTTTAGCTGATGCCTGGGGTGTGTCAGGGGGCTCCCCACACTTTCCGCTTCTTATAGAGGGAAGCAAGCATTACTTCAACGTTAATAAAACCACCACTACCCTTTCTGCTATTTAAATATTCAGACTTGACTCTCCAGCAGAGACCATGCTGGCAGTGTGGGTTTGTTCGATGCAATACAGCCCCCATCTGGCGTAAGGCTCCCAATACACCTTAGGGCACTGAGTCTGGGATTCGTACCAGTGCTGCTGGTTTTGGGCTTTTTTTGAGAGTTCAGAATGCTGATTGAATTTGATGAATGGCTGGATTTAAACACCATCAGAGAGAAATAGCTTGCTGAAAGAAAAACGGTAATTTGTAATTTGTGTCACAAATACCTCTTTGGTAAACCCAAAACCAAAATAATTTTCTTTTGCTGCTTGTAGGAAATATCTTCTGAAGGAGAGTTTGCTGTTGTTTATCCCCCCATCAAAAGATCTCTAAAAAATGTCAAAGATTCATCTCATTCATAGATGTTTCTCCTCTAAATTACTCTTTGGTGTCTGAACCCAATACTGTCTTCCAAATGCATGGCAACATGTTCTTGGGAGGGCCTGGCAGACTTTCTTTCCTTTAAGGTGGTATCAAGACTTGACTAGCAGGGACAGCAAAAACCCCATCTTTAACAGACAGAGAGCATCCAGAGCATTTGGAGAACAACAAGCAGAAAGCTTCTTTCTGGAGCTGCCTTGAAAATGCCCTGTAATTCCATGGCTCACCCTGATTATATTTTTTTTTTTCCAGACAGGCAAGCTTGACCCACATTATCCCAAAGTATGTGGGCACAAAGGAAATGTTCTGGACATCAAGTGGAACCCATTCAATGACTTTGTAATAGCTTCATGTTCAGAAGATGCCACAGTAAGTTTACCACTTTGTACTGTGTATTAGTACCTGGCTAATGTGCTTTTTGGAGCATGAAGTTGAAAGAAAAGAAAAGTTCATGAATATGAAATGATGTGAGGTGTGAAAGCATGCATATACTTATTTAAGAAGTCAGGAAAAAGTAAGATTCCTTTCTTTCTCCTGAATTCAGACCTGTGTGATGCCTTCCAGATGAAATACCAAATCAGTGTAATGAGGAAAATTTATTTTGTGGGGGCTTGTGCCTTTTTATGGTGTGTTTGTATGAGGAAAACAAAATATGAGTTTAAAATGGAAGGGCTATTAAAGTTTAATCTCTTTGAAACTCTGTCTTTACTTTAAAAAAAGCTTCAACACAACATTATCTGGATCAGCTCTTTCAGATTAATTTCCCACAGAGCTTGTTCCTGCACTCTGTAGAGTCATGCTGGATCAGCTGTGGTGAGGAATATGCATCTTACACTTCTGCAGTGGGTGCTTTGGCTGAAGTTAGTGTGGGTAAGATGTAGACACAGTGGCAATTGAAAGATTCCAGTCACGTGTGTAAGGGACAATTTAGCTCATATCCCCCTACTGGAAGGTCACTTTCAAAAGGTCTTGTAAAAAGTGTGATGCTGACGTCTTTGATAGTGAGAATGTCTGACTAACTGCCATGGTTTTGTCCAGAGATCCCATGTGAGATCCCACTGGGTTTATTCTCACTCTGCCATAGAGCATCAGGGAGTTTTCTCCTGTTATTGTCTCCAGACCTGGCTTGGTTCACATGCTCTGCCATTTTAGTTCTGCCAAAAAGTCAGTCTTGATTATAAGCTTTTTTCATTGTCCTTCCTGCTTGTTTTGCTTGTTTGGATATTTCTCTGTGGGGGTTTTTTTTTGGTTTGTTTGTTTTGGTTTTTTTTTTTTTTTTTTTTTTTTTTTTTTTCTTTTAAGTTTGCTTTCAGTTTCTGAACTGATGGTGAAGATTTTGTTGTATCTTCCAACCTGTATCCAGGCTTTCATGCTATCTCAGGAGGTATGGCATGGTATGACTTACTTGTGGCAGAGGGCACCACCTTGGCCACTCTTTTGAGCCTCATATGAGAAATGAGCACAATCCTCAAAACATCCCACTGCAGTTACAGAATCACAGAAGCGTTTGTGTTGAAAGGGAGATTTCTTTCACCACCTCTCTAAGCAGAGCTCTTGTTCCTATTCTTCACTCCTCCCAAGGGGAATTTTTTTCCTTCCAGCGCAGTTAATGACAGCTGTATCCTGTCCTCCTACTGTGCATTTCAAGACAGAGCCTGCCTCTCTTTTTTCAGTTAGTCTTGTAAGTATTGAAGCTTTTATCAATTTGCGTGGAAGCTCTCTCTTCTCCAGTCTGAGCATGCCCATCTCCCCCAGCTTTTACTTGCTGGATAAAGTGCTGTAGTCTCTTGGGCATCCTGGTGGGCCTCTAGCATCTTTCTTGCACTGAGGGGTACAAAACTGGATGCACTATCCCCAGACTTCCTTTCCAGTTTTCTCCAGAATGTTGACACTGGATCATTCCTCAGACTAAAGAATGGAAACAGAGCATGTCACAGGTCTCAGTACCAAAAGTTGTTCCAAGAATTCTGCCTGTCTGTGACTGTACTCGCTTTTTACTATTCTCCCATCCTCATCCTAGCACCAGAAAAAGGTATCTTAGGGGTCTTCTGCACTGTGACATGGTGTAGAGACATCTCCTTCCTGCCTGCTAAGTTGCAAGGACAGCAGACTGTGTTTCTTGGTGTGACTGTCTTTCCTGATACCTCATAGCTGGACCTTGGATGCCACTTCCTCTATGCCCTACTCAAATAATTGGGTTTCTCCAAGCCTTGTTCAGATGAGCTGAGAAGATCTCTAAGGCTACAGATCCTGTGGCCTCAGTAGGTCCTTCTCCCAGGGGTTGAGTATCCTTCTAGGGAAAATGGGATGCATCTGATCTCCAGGCATTGCCATATTGCTGTATGCATCCATTGCCTTTGATGCTCTCCTTTTGTACCTTCAAAGAGTTTGGCTCCATCCTCTCTGTGCCTTCGTGCTATGTAGTTGAAGGGCAGCCAGAGACTGAACAAATTATTTTCTTTCGAGCTCTCCTCAGATTTGCTGTGTTGCTGCTTCCTTCTCATCTCTTGTCTGCTGTTGGACTCGTTCTGTGGGGTCAGCATCTTACTTGACCTGCCTGTTCTGGAGAGCTCAGATTGGACATACTGTTGAGACATCTTCATGGCAATATTTCCTTTGTTTTAAGAGAAGTTTGAGGAAGGTTTCTTGGGGGTCACAGAGGTGTTCACCACTTCCACTGGGCTGGATATAAGAGGAAAAGCCTTCCTTCCAGCCTGTTGTTAAAAGCCTGGTGCTCTCTTCTATTTCTGAGCATTGGTAAGCCACTGTGCATCTAAAGGATGCATCTACAAGGATGCATCTACAAGGATGCATCTAAATGCTTACTGGGCTGGGCCTCCCTTGGAGCAAGGCTACAAGCCTTCCGAGTAGATAATGGAAATTTCACTTCTTCCACATTGCTCAGAGGTTTCTTGACTGTTAACCAGCCTTTTTGGAGCTTGCTTTGGTGGTACCACTGTTACCAAAAATCTGTAAAAATAAAAGCTTCTTAACACTAACATAGCATTAAATAGCAGAGGTTCTTTATTTAGCTGGGTGCATGAGGGGATATCTCCTCTGAAATATCATGCATGCTGACTACAAAAGGAATTCCTATTTAGATACTATATTTTATGTACATAGTCACTGATTTTTCCCTGAATAAGCATAATAATTTCCCTAAAATCAGTAACATATTTTCTCTCTCTTTTACTCATGTGTTCTTCTGTCCTGGGTATCTCTTTGGTCATCCCTGGTGGTCAGTGACTCTCAAAGTCATATTTGACCACCCAGTCAAGTGGTAAAAGTTGGCACAGCTGGGCTGGTTGCTTTCCAGTTCTTCTTCTTACAGAATGGGCATTGTGCAGTTCCACAGGCCAGTGGTTTTTGAAGAATAGGCATTGTGTTAGCCTGCCAGGTGCAGACCATTTTTCATCTGACAGCACTACAGCTATCTTTTGTGGTGCACAGCTGGAGCTATGTAGAATGGTACTTTTGGGCATGGGAAGGATTGCATATTCTCTGTGAACAGTGAGTTCCAGTTCCGCCTGCTGTTTCAGGTGGGCTTAGGGCTGAGGCCTATGCAAAGGCCTAGGGGCTGAGACTTTGAGCTTATCTTCTTAGCCCTTCTGTTCTTCTTGGCAAATTGTCAGGCACGAAGAGTTCAACTTGTAGAAGTTCTGCTGCCCTCTGGTTAGAGGGGCAACTCTGTGCCTTTTACTTAATTTTATCAGACTTTCTTCAAGAGGTAGCAGGGTAGACAGCTTGTTCATGCTTGGATTGTCCCTGCTTGTCCTGCAGGCCTGAGTCCAAGACCTGCTTATTCTGCACACTAAAGAACTGGAAATTTCTGCCTTTTAATGCAGTCTGAGATTCCAGCCAGGTGCTTTTCTCTGCTTTTATAACCAACCATTTCACAGCACGAGGAGTGGGTGGCTCATTCTAGGCAGTTCTTGTCAGCATGAACACAACCTATTTTCCCTTTTCTAGTCTCTTACCCCCATTTCTTTAGTAACAGCTGTTGAAACTGTAAGGAATCAGTCAGTCTGATTGTGAAGTGTGATATTTTCTCTAACTGCTGTAGAATTTCATGGAGATACTGCTGGACTCTACAGCCATTGTGTTTCTGGTGGGCTTGATTCCTTATTGGGGTAAAGAATACACTGTGGAGAAGGGTGCTGATGCCAGGAGGTCCCAGAATTTGGGTCTGCTTCTTATTTGTCTTAGAAAGGTGTGATCCTCATCAACCAAACAGTAGGAGACTTGGGCATCTGTGGCTGATTTCCACAAACTATGTTGCAAAGAGCATTTTGCTTTTGCTTCAGGCTAAGAAATAAAAAAATTATGACACAAGCATAGTAATTTTCATTGAGCCAAAGGATTAATCATCTGTTAACATCCTAAATACTTGTGTTTCTAGGGTTAGCGTAGGAAAGAAGAAAACATAGCAGAAACCAGCAAGAGGTTCAGCCCCTCTTGCTGGTTTCTGGTATTGTTTTCTTCCACCACAGGAGGACAGAACATTTTTGTCTTCATGCAGCAGGTGGGCCTGTTACAAGACAGCACGCTCCCAGTGCTGAGTGGCTTCAGTACACTTAAGAGGCAAGGTCTGCAAGATTAGTGGTTTATTTCTTCCCCTTGGGAATAACTTTTCATGATTGTGCTGACAGGTCTAAGGGTTGGATTGCCAAATTTAAAGAAACCCTGATAGGACTGTTGTCTGAAGATAGAACATAAAGAGGAGTCTTCAGGTCTACAGAATAGTAAAGATACAAATAACAAGGATAGATGTTCAAAAAAGCCAGTTACATTCCTATTCACTACAAATGGAATAGTAATTCCAAGGCACTTAATAGCTATTGGTAAATTCTGAATTAGCTCCTTCTCAGGAATCTCACAAAGACCCATGCTGTGCCATTCAGGTTAAAATCTGGGACATCCCCAATCAGTTGCTAAAAAGAAACATTACCACTCCGAAGAAAGAACTTCTTGGGCATGCTCGAAGAGTTGGTCTGATTGAATGGCATCCCACGGCTGATAACATCCTCTTCAGCTCTGGCTATGACTACAAGGTGGGTCTGGGCTCCTAGGACACCCTGTTTGGCTTGGTGTTTTGAAATTTGTTTTAATTTCAAGCTGTAAGTTGGTACTAAAGAGTTTGGAAGCTTTCTTCAGGGGGAATTTCCATGGTGGCCCAAAGGCAAAAGGATGTTGCTATAAGTTCAAAAGGACTGTCTAATTTTCCAGCCTTCGGATGAACTTCAGTCTACTCTGCACATGCAATGCCGTCCACTTTTCTTTGTGCTACTGCATGTATATGCACTGATGTTGTCTATTTTTATGTACAAAATGTGGTTTCAAAGGAAATTAAAATATTGGACATTCTTAGCTGACACTGATACGTTGCTGTTAGTATCAGGAATTATTTTAAGTGCTGGAGAACAATCACTTATGATGGTAAGACCTACACATGTAGAGAAAAGATGAAGAAGTGAATAGAGTGCACAAAGTCCTGGGTGTGAGGCAGCAAAGGACTGATTTTTTAAAATTATTTTTGCTCCAGATAATGATCTGGAACCTTGATGTCATGGACACTGTTATTTCAAACCCAGTGAAGATTCTTGATGCTCACAAAGATGTGGTCCTCTCCATGTCATTCAACACAGATGGCAGTCTCCTTGCCACTGCTTGCAGGGACAGAAAGATACGTGTGATAGACCCTCGTGCTGGAACAGTCCTACAGGTAGGTTGGGTTCAGAGGTCTATGGTCCATCTGATCTCACCTCTTGGAGTGTTTCCTCTCCTCAGTACCTTCATTGCCATAAAAGACGATGCATCTGCATTGCCCAAGGCACTATATAGTGCTGTTCCCTTCTACTTTCCACAGAATGCTTGTTGTCATTGTTGAAAACAGGGATTTTGTGTCTTGATACAATATTCCTTGCTCCTTGAAACCTTACTTGGATTGTATTGTTTTCATAGGTACCTCCTGCAGCCCTCTGAGGGACATGGGAGGGAATGTAGAGATCAGGTGGAGAGGTAGATTCAAGTGTACATTTGTCCCAATGACAAATATCTCAATAGTTGTTCTTGTTGCCTGGATTTTGTTGGCTAGGTGCTGCTGGCTGCATTTTGTAGCTATTTGCAGAGGTTTATGTACACAGAAAGTCCTGCCTGGAACTACTAAAGACTGCTGTCTTGCAAATATGTGAATCAACAGCTAGAGAGGTGAGACTGGCTCAGCAAGTCAGAGCAGGGTGTTGACAGGATTGTGGGTTTAATCCCTGTATGGGCCATTCGCTTTAGAGTTGGACTTGATGATCTTTGTGTGTCCCTTTCAACTCAGAATATTCTATGATGTGTTGTTGAGATTTTGGGAATGATCCTGAGGAGTTTAGGCCACTATTTTCAGATGCCTGTGAAATCCTGCTCACCATTGTTCAGCTGGGCTGAGCAGATCTTTCAGATGTGAGTGAATGAGAGTTGTCAGGTAACATGAAATGTCACTATGCAACAGATATTGTCTTACTCAAGCAGTGTCCTTTCTCTTCCACAGGAAGGAAGCTATAAGTCTCACAGAGTCAATAAAGTCTCATTCCTCGGAAACATGAAAATGCTGTTTTCTACTGGAACGTCTCGGTGGAATAATAGGCAAATTGCATTATGGGATCAAGTGAGTTGGATCAAAAATCTTAACCCTACCAGCTTCTGTTTTCTCTCTTTTGCTGTCACTAACTTTCCACCTGCCACATACACAAGAATTAATTTATAACAGGAATTCAGAAGTGATCTGTCAGATTCTTGAGTGGTGATAGGTCTTACTGGTGTGAGACATAACTGAGTTTCTGGAGAGGTTTTCAACATAGAAGCCTAAGAAAGCAAAGTGAATGCTGTGCCCATGTCCTGATTTTGGCTGGGATAGAATTAATTTTCTTAGTAGCTGGCATACGGTTGTGGTTTGGATTTAGCGTTGAAAGCACACTGACATTTTGGGGTGTTGCTAAGTAGTGCTTACCCTAAGTCAAAGACTTTTCAGTGTCTCATGCTCTGCCAGTGTGCAGGTGCACGAGAAACCGGGAGGGAGGATATCCAGGACAGCTGATCTGAACTGGCCAAAGGGATATTCTATACCATAGAACGTCATGCTCAACTGGGGGGACTTGGTCAGGAGCCATGGATTGCTACTCAGGGACTGGTTGGGCATTGGTCAGCGAGTGGTGAGTGGTTGTGTTGTCCATCACTTATTTTTCTTGAGTTTTATCCCTCTCTCTCCCTTTTCTTTTCATTACAATTGTTATTGTTGTTTTTTTTGCTTTTTCTTTTCAATTACTTAACTGTTTGAATCTCAACCATGGGTTTAGTTTTCTCTGATTCTCTTCTCCATCCTACCAAGGGGAAGTGAGCAAATGGCTGCATGGTACATAGTTGCTGACTGAGTTAAACCACAACAGCCCACTACAAGAAGAAATTGTTCAAAGGACCTCATGTCACTGTAGCTCTGACTTAACATGGCTCTTACTGGTCTTACTGGCAAACTGGTTCTGGAAAGAGAAATGAGCTCTAGACACAGTATACGCAGATGAAACCCTCAAAGAAGAAAATTATGTTGGGTGTTTTTGATTTCTGATGATTCCTGACAGTAGACTACTGAGGTAGTGCTTAATTGGTCATTTCCAAGACATCTGATCTCCTGTCAGGATGGCTGCTCTCATCTGCCCTTTTACATGCAGTGAGATATTTTTACTTTGTCAGCATCTAAACATGTCTCTGTGCATCAAGCACCATGCAGCACAATCTTTTGTCTCTTCGTAGTGCTGTCATGCTTTGTTACCAGACAAAGCTGGTAGGTCAGGCCTACAATTTGCTATGTTTTGGCTATGTTTGGACATGGCTTCTTGGTACATGTGAGAAACAAAGCACTATTCTGCTGTCTGAAGGCTTTCCACAATGCTAAGTAGTGCTGTGACTCTTCATGGGTGTCATGTCAGGGTTTTACGTGCTTGGTTTAAAAATATAGTGGAAAGATCTGTGGAGCAAGGTGTGTAAGCCCTCCTTAGGAACAGGGATTGGCACAGAGCCTCCCCAGCAAGCCTCTTTCCTATGTCCACACCTGTCTTTGCATCTAAACAGAGGCCTTGGCTTACTGCAGCCTGCAGCTGGTCAGTTCTGCAAGAGAAAATGTGTGTTAACCCTATGCTAAGTACATGTTTATGTGAGAATCACCACATGGACAGCCATAAGACACCAGAGTCTGCTTTGTCAGGACTCCCAAAATCACTCCTTTCAGCAGTGCAGAGATAGCTTTGTACAAGACACGAGAGCTTTGCATATAGAGTGGTGTGCTGTGTCCTCCTACATGGCTTACCTGCAAAAGGCCAGTGGGAGGTTCTGTCCTTGTATCAGGCACCTTCCCACTGTGCAATGCTGAGATTGCTTGGCTGATGCAGACTGCTCTTGTGGGTGGTGCACTGTTGTGAAAGTATTGCCTAGACTAGAGGTTTTGAGAGAACATGAGTAAAATTCAGTGTGAATTTTACACCATTGGTGCAGGTGTACCCTGAAGACACCTTCATCTGCCGTCTGGCCCATGTAAAGGCAGGCAGTGTTTCTTACCATATCTACCCTGAAATGCCATCAGATACTTGTGGTGTTATAGTGGTAGGAGCTTCACACAAGGACTGGGACAGAGCACCCATTTCTCACCCACAGAGCTTTGCAGGAGTCCGTGCATGGCTGTGGGTCATTACAGAACTGTGCTCACATGTCACTGCCAGGTGGGGCTCAGGTGAGGTGTCTTGGACGTGAGGTGACTCACAGGTGATTGCAGCTGACTCTTTTTCCTGTGTCCTGCCCAGAATGACCTTTCTGTGCCTTTACTGGAGGAGGATCTGGATGGCTCCTCGGGACTACTGTTTCCTGTCTATGACTCTGACACACACATGCTTTATGTGGTGGGAAAGGTAAGTGCTTTCCACATCAGCAATTGCAGGCCTGTTTGATTCTGCTGTCAGCCTGTGTTGTGACAGACTGAGGTCAAAGATGCTTCTGAAGCATTTTAACCTAAGGATATGAGCAGGTGGGGTGGGGCCAGAGGGTTCATCATCAGGCCACATTTACCACCTTTAGAAATGTACCATGTTTATTGTGGAGAGGTACGCAGCTGGGTCCTAACCTTCCCATGTAGGAATTTGTTTCATGGTTGATCCTGCATGGTTTCTTGGGACCAGGAATTCTTCTCAGATTGTTATGCTGAACAGCAGAGTCTGGCTGATGTTGATTTTCTTTGCCTTCAGGGTGATGGAAACATACGGTACTATGAGATAAGCCCTGAGAAACCATACCTGAACTACCTGATGGAATATCATTCTCACTCACCACAGAAGGGAATTGGTGAGTGGCAAAATGTCTAATGTTACAAGAGGATTGTGGTTTCTTAATTTTAGAGGCTGCCAGAGTCTCGGAATATCCAAAATACTGTTTAGAAAAGAGAATGGAGAACCTCCACACAGGTTTACAGGTGCTTACAGTCAGCTTGGCATAGCTCACCCAAATATGACAGGTGGTATTACAGGGTCAGAGCTTGGAAAGGGCCCTTCTGGCCAGCATGGGCTGGGCAGTTTTGCCAGTCACTGCTATGTCTCCTCTCACATACCTAGTCAAGGTGGAAAGGAGGATATTCTGGATTTAAAAGTAGAGAATGCTCCTTGCCGTTTGTCAGTCTGTTTCAGGATTTTTGTCTTTGAGCTCTATTTCCTTCATTCCCACTCTGTGATTTCTGTAGTAACAGATGCTTCACAGCTCAATGCCTTCAGTCTTTATTGCTGTCTACCTTCTTTTTTACTGACATTTCCTCTTTAGAAATAGATCTTTTGTGATTAGGTCACTTCTCTTCCCTTGGAGACCCTTGCTTATTAACCTGTCTGTGTACTACCCACTGTTTAATTAATGTCACAGAATTTAGCTTTCAGTCCTCAGACCTTATTGTTAACCCTTTCTTGAAGCTTGTCTGGTCTACTCTGAGTCATACTCCTCTACATGATTTTAGGGTCATTAACACCCCTCCACACTATCTGTGGACACTCCTGCTCATAGAGAACATTGGTATGGATATTTGGCAGCACTGAATTTTGTGCCTGCAGGTTGCCTTAAAAAAAATTAAAAGGAACATATTACTTAAAATGTAACTGTAAGGATCTCCTCGTTATTCAGTTTTTATAATCCTTTTTTTATAATACTTTATAATCCTCAGTTTTATAATCCAGTACAACATCCTTATTTTTCATTGTCATAGTCTCTTTAAAAATAATTTCATGCAAAGTAAATGTACAGGTGTTTCTAAAAGGTGAATCAAGTCTACTTCCTTAACCTGCTTTGTTGAGCTGATCAAGCATTCTGCTAAGGTTATTGTACAAAAGTTCCTTTAACATTTTATCAAAACAAAATACTGTATGGAGGAGTGGAGTTTAGATTCACTTTTAGATGAATTTATAATGTAAAGTGCAGCAGGCCTTCACGTAGAATCTGCTGCTTAAAGAGGTCACTGGGTATTAGTAGAAAACTAAGCTTGGGTGCCATGGAGCAAAGTCTACAAGCATAGGGTATCTTTTTTAAAGGGAATTGATGTGGTTATAGCTTTGAACTGTACAAGCTAATGAGAGAGAAATCCACTGAGGTTATCAGGTAACTTAGAGACCTTGTGTGGCCTAGCCAGTCCCTAAAACACAAATGGACAGAATTGATGTTCACACCCTTCTCATTCTCATTTCTGTTTTGGGGCAGAACTGGGGAGAATAATTCCCTGGAAGGTATTTCAGCCATATAGAGCTATTCTGGTGTTGTTTAAGTGTCCTGAAATCCCTTCCTAGTGATCTTGATACTCAAATGTTGTGGCATTACCTGCCAGCTCTGCTCTCTTCTTCTCACTCTATTTGGAGCCCATTAGAATGAATAAGGAGCAGGAAGCTTAGCATAATACCCACACATGTATGTAACAACATGATCTGACAGAAAAAAAAATAATTATTTAGTCTTGTCATTTGTGCCACTGAGCCAGTTTTGGATGCAGACCTCAAACCATGCTGATGTGGTGCTGATGCTATGATGTCTTTCATTTCTTGATGACCCTTTTCACGTGGCTGATGACAATAACTTTCCTAAGGAGATTTATACTCCATTTATTTCATGCTCTTCCCCCAGGAATGATGCCAAAGAGAGGTCTTGATGTGGCCGCTTGTGAAATTTTCCGTTTCTACAAACTGATTCCAACTAAAAGCCTGATTGAGCCCATCTCCATGATTGTGCCTCGACGGGTAGGTTGACCTCAGATCATGTTCTTATCTGAGGCAAATATCAGTGAAAAAATGGGTGCACTGCCTCCTCTCTGTGACTCTTGGGGGCATGAGAATAGGTAGAACAAGAGATTTTCTCTCTCCTGGCATGGGGGCGTAGCTGGCCTGTTGCTGGGGCAGCCCTGCCAACAAACCCTATCTGCTGACTCGAGAGTTACTCAGGAGTTTACTCAATTTAATATCTGACTTTCCAAGACATGCTGCCAGGTCTGCTAGCTGTCTGTAAACCTCTCCAAGAGAATCTTTTTGACATAATGACAAAAGAGGGAGAGGGGTTGGAGCTGGTGTTGGGTGGCATAACAACCTTCTTGTGGAAGGAGGAAGAATCACCCTGGTAAAATAGGAACTATGGGTCTCTACCCATTGGGTGGAGTTGTGTTACAGACAGTTGTTCTGCAGCATGTAAGGCACGACCTGTTGCACTGAGGGTGATGTGGGAATAAGTCTCAGAGCTGGTGTCATTAGAGAAAGAAACAGGCCTTGAATCTGTAGCTAGCCAAGGTAACTCCTGTGTGACTGTGTGGGCATAGGTATATGGGAAATGTCAGTACTGTGCTTTCTACTTCCAGAAAGTAGAATATAAAAAGAAACCATGAGTTCCTTGCATTCAGAGACACAGGAGAACTAATGCTCACTGCAACTCCCAACCAGACATGTTCCTCCAGCTTTATCTCCTTGGCCAGTTTCTGTCAATTGATAATCAGCTGATGATGTGGGACTTGTCCATCCTTTGTATCCATGTATTCATCCTCAGGAACATGATTTCATGGGAGTTAGCCTATGTTAACCTCCCCCAGTCTGAAGACCTTACCAGCATGAATTAAATTAGGCCTCCAGATAAAATTCTTCTGAGTTCAGGTGAGGAGCAGAGAGGTCCAGAGCAGGTGAAAAGACTTTATGTCCCTGCCAGTGAGTGCTCATGGTACTCCCTTGTGCTAAAGGGGAATAAATTCATTTCCCCACCACACTCCAGTATGACCTCTTTAAGCCAAAATCTCACTGACATAGTCACTCTGGACTTCTGTTTGTTTCCAGTCGGAGTCATACCAGGCAGATATCTACCCCCCGACTGCAGCAGCCCAACCGGCACTGACAGCAGAAGAATGGCTCGCTGGGATTAACAAAGGTCAGCACGTGGAGAGCTCTCCAGCCCTTCAGTTCTCCTGTGAATGTGATAGCCTGGTCAGAGAGTGAGAAAGCTAGATAAGTTTTCCCAGAATTGGCCTGAGAGACTTTAGGGAGCTGGAGATAAACGATTATAGCCAATTATTAAAAACAACCTGTAGGTGGTGTTTTTCTAGTATCTGCTTTCCTGTTATTCTCGTAAGATTGTTTACAAATGGGTGTCTTGTTAATTAGCCAATCAGGGGAAATGTATTAAATGACCGCCTGTATTGACCAGGGTATAAAAAGAAGCAGTTCAGTAAAGATGGGAGGTCCTTATGCTAGTTAGCCTTCTGACTGTCTATGTGTCATTTGTGATGCTCCCCTGGGCTTGGGTAAGCTGCTGCCAGCTCTCTGGCCTATTACCTGCCCGAGAAAGAGGAAAGAAGGGAAAGAAGAGGCTTAGTAAATATGGCTGGAAGTTAAGATAATTTGTTGGCTGTAAATTCTGGAAGCTGCTTTGGTCAGGTGCCTCTATGTTTATCTCTGAATGAAATGGTTAGAGCTGGTTGTTAGAATGAATTGCTTAGTGCTGATTTTTAAGTGTGGTTTGGGAGTGCTCACTTGTCTCTTCCCTCCCTAGGGCCTCTCTTGGTATCCTTGAGACCGGGCTCTGAAACGGTGAAGTCCCAGACGCAGTTTCCTGATCAAGAACCCCTCACAGAAGCTACTGACCTGAGCCAGCAACAGGAACCACAAGGGAGGATATCAGTGGAGGACAAGCAGAAGCCAAGAGAGATTGAACATGGCAGAAAAAGGCTGAAAGTGGAAGAGAGTCTGCCAGAAAATCAACAAACATGCCTCTCCAATGGGTTTGACGTATTTCAGTGTCCACCACCAAAAACTGAAAGTGAGGTATGAATGTCTAGGGTAAAGTGTTGGGGCTACAGGCTAGGCTCAAAGCCAGATGAGGAAAGAATGCCATTCACACGGTGGCAATTCAGGGATGGTTTATTTTTCTGGCCTGAGTCAGTGCAAGCTCTTTGCTCTTTTTGGTGGCAAAAACTCTGCCTGCCCTGACTGCCACAAGGAAGCAGAAGTACAGCCCTGCTGAGGGTGTCTGGAAAGGAGGGGGCAGTCAGCATTCTCACTTCCTAGGCATTCTTGTGGCGCAGACCTGCCTGGTGACTGGCTGGGCATAAGGAGGTTCTTGGGACCTCAGGGTTCTGGGGTTTATGCAGGATAAGCCTTTGATGAGAACTGTGGTCAGCAAGCCTGGTGAGGCAGCAGAGATTTCTGTGAAAGGAGTGGGTGTACTCCTGGTGCATCCATGTAGTCTTAACTGCCTGATGTACTGTGGACCCTGACATGAGAAAGAGTCTGCATCTGCAGCTCACTGCTGAGGGTCAACGTGTTAGTGCAGTGCTGTTGAGATTGGCTGCTGGCTGCAGCATGCACCTGGGAAATCCTCTAGAAAAGATCCTGGCAGGTCCATGATCTGTCTTTAATAATGGAAAATCACCTCTCAGTATAGTAATCAAAGCTGGCACAGTGGTACATCTCTGTGGTGATTTGTCAGCCTCCCACTGCTAGCAGCTCAGGGACATTTTCAAGTACATGCAGTTTGTTTGCTTTTAGGAACCCTGGAATAATTTTCTTCCCCTACCTTTCATCTCTGCAAGAATTTAGCATCCGCACCTTGATAGGGCAGGAATTTCCACATCTGAATTTCCCTGTGGTGTGAAAAAGGATATTTTCTGGGTCTTTCTGAGCTGGCACCCTAAGGTTACAGAAGCAGCCCTTGCAGAGCTGAGTGCTCTGCTGCATGCATAGTGAAAGACAATGCTAGTCCCAGCTGGAAGAAGGAAAAAGGACTTGTCCAAGGTCAGAGAAGGAGATGTGGCAGACCCAGGAATTTAGACTCTAAATACTTCCTGTGAAACACATGCAGTCACTACCCAATCTAGTGGACAACAGAAGCTCTGCTGGTGTTGTCTGCTGGTTGAAGGCCTCCTCCTTAGGTGTTTCTCTCAGAAGTGATGTAACAACTCTGATGGCATTGTCATGTTAAACCTATGTTTTTTTAGTGTAAAGGAAATAAAATGTGTGCCTTCTTACAGCTTTTACAGATGTATTACCGGCAACAGGAAGAAATCCGTCGACTACGTGAGTTGGTAATCCAGAGAGATATCCAAATTAAACAGCTGTCGCTGGAGCTCAGAAACCTCCGCACGGACACAGATGATTAATGAGATTGCTGGCCTACAGCTCTTTGTACCCCTGGACACAGGGGGAGACTCTAGTTCCTGCAGATAACTCCTCCGAGGTTTTTTACTGGGGGTAGAATTGATATTTCAGGCAGCATGGACTTGCCTGGCTTGTGGTGGTCACATTTCCCTAATCATCACCAGACAGTTTTTGATGGACTTGCTGCGCTTCTTCAGGCTCCCCTTGCTTGCCTGCTCACCAATGTCAGAAGCTTGTGTATTAATGCTAGTGAGAGACTTTGGAAAATCTTGCTCTTCTGCTCCTGGAGAAGTTACATGTTAAGCTCTAGGAATGACCTGTTTTGCTGCTCGTCCACATGACAGGAGACTGGGAGACTGAAGGCAGCTACCAGCTTCTTTTCTTGCCCTGGGCCCAGCGATGTGGCTCCTGTGGCTGCCGTCCCCTTGCTCAGGGAGTCCACTCTGCTGAGCTTCAGAGGCACCTCTAGCTCCAAAGTGATCCTTATGCGCCCCTCTCACCTCACAGCTTGGCCCAGCCCCCAGTGCTTTGGGAAAGCCGTGGCTGCCCTGACCTGGTGCTGGGGATAGTCCCACTCTAGGGGTGCCAAGGGCCAGCACTCTTGTGATAGGAAAAGGAGAGTTGGTGTTGGATGTCTTGCTTTAAAAAGGTCATGGTGTGAGCTAGTTCTTGCCAGAGAAGCTGAAGAGTCTCTGTGTCATGTGAGTTAGTGGCCTTCTTTCCCTTCTTCTGCCAAAGACCAGCTGCAGCCAACTGGGGGTCATTAGAGACTGAGAACAGCATTTAAAGCTCCACAGTGCTGACAGTGGGGGATCTTGCTGGGAAGGTTTAAAAGAATGAGTAGGGAGTTGGACCCCCAGCCCACTGCAGGCGTTTCAGCAATGGTGCTAGAAGATTTGTGTCAATCACAGGGCCAGCCATGAACAGCCCTGCAGGGTTGCTGGGATATCACTTGTCCTTAATGCCTGCAGCTGCTGCTCCCTTCACACCCAGGCGCCAGCACCTTGTCCCATTGCTGCAGCCGCCTACAGCTGCAGGTTCCCTCTTGCCAGCTGCTTTGTCCAGCCCCTTGCATCCTCCCAGGCTGCTCAGCCTTCCTCAGCCCTGTGGCCACACTCACCCTCCAGCACCAGCTCTCTGGCTCCATGCTGGACCTTATGGACATGTCTTAAACCCAGGCAGAGCAAGCAAACACTGTTTAACCTGTAACTGTGCACCTCTATTGTGGCACATAGAAATCATGGAATCAACTAGGCAATATGTCTAGGACAAATCCTTTTCACCAGATGTGTTTTATTGGCTGTATTTTTTTTTTTGGCTTATTTTTTTAAATATGAAATAATTTAAATTATTTCCAAAGTAAAGTAATTTTTCCAGGGGATTGTTACATCCTCTTGAGAACTGTTTCTTTGTTAATCTATGACTGGCTAGCATAGAAAATGGTTGGCCACTATGGTTTTTTTCCTTGGGTTTTGTTGATTTATGGAAAAGAAGGTGCTTTTATTAAACTGTGGTGAGTCTATTTAATCAAAACTTCTTTTTTAGACGATATGCCTGTAAAAGCGTGGACTGTGAAATGTATTTAAATTTGGAGCTTAACTGCAACCACTAATCTTTCACTGGAAAAAACCTCGAGGAAATGGAGTTTTGCATTCATGATCTGTGCCTAAATAGTATTGAGTGATCATTCTAAGTTTCAAAACTCCTAAAAGCTTTGTAAAAAACTGTTGAACATGGGGATAAAAAACAAATCTGTGCAATGAAAAGCAAATATAACTGAATAATAAATATATTTAGAGTTTTGCATTTTTATACATGCAAGATTGTTGTTTTATTATTGTATTTTTGAAGTGACTGAAACTTAAGCTTAATCAAGGGCAGAAAGGAGTGTCACCTACTGTTTCTTTTGCTTGTGTCAAGCTGTGGCCTTACATTAGGGGGTGGGTTGTACACAGAATTATGCAGATGGACCTTTCTTTTTGCATCGTTCCCAGTTGCTCTTGATACCACAAAGGGGTGGCCATTGCACACTGAATTACTGTGTGTGTTGCCTTGAGTAAACTCAGTGCTGCTGGAGATGCATTCTGTGTGGTGAGGTGTCTAGACTGCTGTCTTGCAGTCCTAGCTCTTCTCTTGTGCAGTACAACTCTGACCAGGCTCTTTTAGATATTCCACATAAGGAGGGTTTAATGTGTTATTACCAAATTTATTTATTTGAAGACAAGATTTTGATTTAGCAGACTGAAGCAGCACAGAAAAAGCACAGGATAGCATCCGCAACCTCCAGCTACGTCACAATACAAGCAAAATTCCCATTATGCTTACTGTCATGATGCTGGGCATCTCCAGTCACCAGGAAAAAAAAAAGTGTGGTCCGAAGCCATCTCAAGTCTGAAGCTCTCTTTAAAGCTCCTTTTGTTGTTTTGTTAAATGCTCTGATTCCCATGGGCATGATAGCTGTGGTGAAAATCTGAAGAACCATTCCCTGTACTCATGTCCTTGGAGCTGTCTTTCACTGTAGTGGTTTGTTTATCAGTTGCAGCTTTGGGCATAGAAATGCTCATGGCTGCATTTGAGATGCAATTTTGAATGTTTTTTGTAGCATATTTTAGGCCAGTGTAAGGAGAAATAATGGTGGAAATTGCTGGAGGAAGACTGTGCTGGGAACTTTGTGCATCTGCCATGTCATCAGGGCACTGTGACCTCCTGGTCTTGTAAGGAACCTTGTGCTGGTGAGAGTGCCTGGGCAAGCACTGTGTCCCTCCTCGGGGGCTGATGCAGACTCACTGCCCACACCAAAGCCTAGAAAAAGGCAGCAGCAGGCAGATTAGTGTGGGAGGCAGAGGAAGAGCCTGCAGCGCCTTTGCAACTCTGGTGTTAGGGCTGCTTAACCTGAAAGACAGAGTTAAACACAGCCCTGCAGTGTTAGCTTGCCTGCTGGATTTAGAAACACAACACTTCACATCTTCACCCTCTACTCCAGGCCAGCTGTCAACTGCAGAATAAAACCTAGACAGTTGTTGCAGACATCTTTTATGAAAAATCTTTTTTTTTAAGATTTTTCCTTCTGAGAAGCTGAGAGGTCTCAGAGACAAAATGTAAACAATGGTTATCTGCTGCTGTGGAATGCAACAGGTGGGTCCGTGATTGGTCTTGTGTAGATGTTTTGATTTAGTGGCCACTCATGGCAGAGCTGGCTCTCTCTCTGTCCGAGACACAGATCTTTGTGATTCATTCTTTTCTATTCTATTCTTAGCTTAGCTAGCTTCTGAAGAAACCTTTTCCTTCTGTTGCTTTTAGCATAGTTACAATGCAATATATATATAATAAAATAATAAATTAAGCCTTCTGAACATAGAATCAACATTCTCATCTCTTCCTTCACCTGAAAACCCCTATGACCACTGTCACAGACAGTAGTTGTCATTCTCATTTTATTTCTCTTTTTGGAAGGCTGTACCCTTGGTGTGGTCAAGGAGCTGCAGGCAGAGGAGAGCATGGAGATGATGCCCCCTCGTTTGCCCTGCAGTGGGAAGAAGCAGATCCCCCTTGTTGTCTTGGGCTGGGTAGCATCCTTCCCTAGGACAGGGTGGCTGCAAGCTGCAGGGGGGCACTGAAGTGAAGTTGCAGTATCAGGAATTGCCTCTTGGACATGCTGTAGCACTATTTCAGAGCAGGATCTCTGGGCTTGTGCTGGGGCCACTGCAGTCTGTCTACAACTTGTCTCTGCTGGGAGCCCAGGATTGGACTTGGCACTCCTCACATGGCCTCACCAGCACTGAGGGTACAGGAAGGACAGATTCCCCTGAGCTGCTCTTAATGCACTCCTAAATACAGTTGAGGATAGTGTTGGTCATTTTTACAAAAGGCCAGTGCTGCTGGCTTGAACTCAGTTTAGTGTCCTGCAGGACCTCACAGAACTTCTCTGCAAAGCTGCTTGTCATCTTCACAAGTCCCCAGCATGTGCCAGTGCGTGGAGCTACTCCTCCTTACCTGCAGGATGGTGCAATTGCTCTCGCTGTTCTTTGTCACATTCCTCCCTGTCCAGCTCTGCATTTTGCCTGTTGAGGTTCCCCTGAAGTGCAGCACAGCTGTCTACTGCACCTTCCACTCCTTCCACTTTTATATGCTCTCTGAACTTGCTTGAGTCTGTGCTGTCCCATCCTGCAGGTCACTAAGGGAGAAGTTCAACAGTTTTGGATTTGTTTTGTAAACAGTTTTTGGTTTTCTGCTCAGAAATCCAGGCTGACTACTCCTGAGCACCTTCTGATTCTTCATGCTGTTGGAAATGCTCTCCAAGAGGATTTTCTCCAACATTTTCCAAAGGATTGCATGAGGCTGTATCTTCTTACATGGTTAGAAGGCAGGGCTGAGAGTAATTTGCAACTTTTCCCACTCACCTCCACCTTTCAAAGGACACTGAGAGTGGCCTTACAATGCCACTGGCCTTCACCTGCCTCAGCTCACTTGGGTCAAACCCATCTGGCTCCACAAACCTGTGTACATACAGGATGTTGAAGCATACCTTAACCTGATGCTCCCTAATATGGTATACAGCAGGTATCTGCTTATCTACCTCAACAACATCTCTTTTTCTCTGCCAGCTTTCCCTTTCCTTGGAGCCTGGTTATGTCCTTCAGATTCTCACCATGGCTGCTGTGGCTGTGGGACTCAGAAGTCTGCTATGAGCAGCAGTTCTGCAACCAGTGGTTCATGCAGTTTCTGCTGAGTCCTCTTTGGGCACAGTGGAGAAAACCACTTGGGTGTCCACACTCTTCAGCAGCTCCCCTCTAGCCTGCTAGTTACATTTGATAATTCTCAGGTTGCCCTTGGTGGTGTCTTTGGTACACACATGGAAAGGCACCACTGCACAGTAGACAGGCTGATAAGCCTTGGTAGCCTCTGCACAACATTATCAGCGAAAGGCCCACATAAGCAGCAAACCTCCCTAAAAGATAAATCTGATCAGCAGATATGGGACTTCTGACCCCTGTAGTGGACAGCACTGTCCTCTATCTATGACTTGTCACTTCCTTCCAGTTGTTTTAAGTGGCTCACATGCCCCTAGGAAACCCCTTTCTGTTGGTCCTGACAAGGCTGGGACTGAGACTACATGGTTAGAGGTATCACACTTAAAATTCTGCTCCTCTGAGCTGCTGGCAACTGCTGCTTCTGTCAGCAAAGTACACTCTCCTGAGTAAGATCTTTGTGGAGAATTAGAGGAAAATAATATGAGTTTAATTTTCTGTGTCACAACACGGCAAACATTATGCCCAGTTCTGTCCAAATCCTTGTTTGTGGAAAAATGATGCACAATAATCTGTTTAGGAAAGTTCTTAAAATGAATGCATACATAAATGAAGATTGTTTCCTCTTCTGATTTTCTCACCTCTTGTTTTAGTGTGTTTTATCTTCAGTAGAAATTTGCACATCCAGTAATTATGATCACACCACAAACACCCCTTGAGGATTCTCAGAGGAAGGGCCATAATAGCAGAAGTTATCTGTGTTTTTCATCTTTCTCAGTGCTTAATCATGAGAAATGGATAGCATATGTGAGGGGCATTAGAAGTAGATAGAGGCAGCATAATTTTATTTCCTTTAACAGTAGAGAGCTTGGGCCTTCATCTGCTTTGGATGTTGCCTCATATTCTTCTCTCTTTTTATTAGAGTGAACAACTGGGCTTCTTCTTTGTATTGGATTTGATGCTTTATATTTTCACTGTCTTGACTCACGTGGTATATTTGATCAGGTCTTGCAAGGTTTATGGGAAAATACCATCACTACCTTAACTCAGCTTCAGGTCTTTAAATGCCAAAGTTGAATCTTTGCACTGATTCCATATCTCTGCAGGACTTGATGTGAGCAAATTTGAGCAAGGAACAAAAAATTCTGGTGAGTAAACCTGAGGGGTAGTCTGTAGGGTAGAATCACCTAAAAATGAAGGTAATGTATTTTGAATCAAACCTTACTTCCTACTGATAGCCCTTACAGAACACCTAAGCTTCTTTGACTTAATGTAATCTGGAAAGCTTAATTTCTAGGTCAAGTACAGTGTATCTGATTGTGATGCAAAATGTTTCGGTACATTTTTTTGACAGGGCACAGGACTATGTATTCTCCAATTTTCACACAGATGTTCCTACAGAACTTTTTCATGTGCGTTTACCTGAGCCTTTTGCAAAAATTATGTCCACTGTGATTTGTGAGGCAAATGAAATCTTTGGGAAGATTTAAATGAAATTCTGCTCAAGCATTATTTTCATGAAGAAAGGCACAAGATGCTTTGTCCCAGCTGGAAAAGTGGTAGAAGTAGCAGCATTTACAACAAGGTGCAAAATAAGGAACTGATTTTACTTTCTATTGCTGCTGAAAATGGTTGAAAATAGATTCAAGGGAGAGACTGTGTTTTCCTAAGGCTCAGTTACTCTGATTTGAAGCGTGTCACACATTTTTCTACACACATAAATTTTGTCTGCTCATAAACCCACAATTGCTTTTGCTGGTGGTAAAGTTAAAAGTGCATTCCTTCTCAAGCCAAATACATTTTTAGGGAAGGGAAGTACACTGAAAAAGTGAGGCACAGGTGAGAATGCTTGCCTTTTTTCTGAGAGGAGTGGTGAAACGGGAAATAATTGCCATACCAAAGAATATTTTGAGTTCAAAGGGACACACAATGGTCTTTGAGCCCAGCTCTTGAGTGTATGGCCCATCTGGGGACCTTGTTTTTAGGACCTCAGAGGTGGATCATAGCAGTTCACACTCAGGTTCTTAGAGTGCTTCTGTCTCTGACCCTTATGCCTAGAGGGTTAAAACAATTTTTAGGAAGCTTTGGAAGCCTCTGGAAGTGAAAAAAAGGCTTGAGAATTTTTTATTTTCATCATCATAAGGAGACAATGAAAATCAGGTGCAGTCAGTGGAATTGTCAATCATACAGAAAGAAGAAACCTTAGTTTTTTCAAATGATCACTGGAAGGGAGCAAATCACTGTGTTCACGGTTCATGGAAACTGATTCATCTTACAGTGATGGAACAGGCATCAGATCCTTTCATGAAAAGAATATAAAACATGCTTCTCTCCCCATTGGAAGGTAAATGTAGCAGAATTGTTTCGCTATTCATTTGAATTCAATACCAGAAAGGAGCAGGTCAGTATACCAAACATGAAGCCCTTTCAGCTACCTAAAGCTGACTATGTTGCTATAGAATATGTTCCTCTCACAGGACTGTTTTAGCTGCAGGCTCCTCTGTATGTGTGGAGAGGAGATTTTATTGATTATTGCAACAGCAAGCATTGTAACACTAATTTTGGGAGTATGTGGCTCTTGGAACAGTATCTTTTAGACATCAGAGAAGAAAGGCCACCACCCTGGTAAAGTTCACTGTGTTTTTCTGCAGTCAATTATTAACCCAATTAAGCACTGAAGAGATGGAAGTTAAACCTATTGGTCTCTTCTGCCTGTTTTACTGGAGTATGCCCAGGCTCTAGGAGATCCAGTGGGACCACTTAGAGTTCACAGAGTACTCAATAAAATTTCCTGATGGTTAGGACAGGCTGATCTCTATTACACCTATACAGCTGGACTTGGGACTGATAGTTTTCACTCTCCCACCTCCATGTGAACCACTGCAGATTCTCAGGGGGGCTCTTGTTTCAAAAAGAGGGTATTTTGAGCAACCTCTGTTCAGGGATATTTTCATCAAGAGTAACAGTTGCTGTGGTTCAAATACAGGCCCTGTTCTGCAGAGACCATCAGTTTTTTTCCCAGACTCACCTTGCCAGACAAGGCAAGAGTCATGGAGGTCTGTGGAGCAAGGCTTGAACTTCCTAGTGTGAACTTCCTTGAAAGTGTTGTTCCAGAAGCAGAGTGAACTTCCTTGAAAGTGTTGTTCCAGAGGTGAGTTTGGCACCCTTTGTTCACAAGATTGACTCTGTACCTGCCATTTGTCTCCAGCTGTAGGTAACCTAGAGTTTCAACTCTTCCATACTGGTACTTTGCTGTACTGGCCTGCTTTTCACAGAAAAACACTTGTGAGAGAGCATTAGTTAGTTTAAGGCACTTGTGCACCTTCAGAAATTTGCTTCCTGATGCTTTATTCAAGGTGGGGATAACAACTGGTGTCTTTGAGGGCATGTTCTGTGAATCTGGAACTTGAGGTTTTTTTTTTTTTTTTTTTTCACTACTACTTCCTCTATCCATTGTCTCTATTCTTTCAATGGGTGGTTACATTTTAAAATTTAGTATGTAGTAGCTGATCTTTGGTTATGTAATCGATGCTCCGGCCCAAAAGCACAAGACCTTGAATTAAACACTCGTTTAAAATAAATTCCTCCTTCCAGATCAGTGATTTGTACCACTTTTTTAAAAACCCTGGGAGTTTGGGAATCAATGCATTCCGGAGAGTTTATGTTTCACTATCAAAATGGTGACAGGTCCTTACTCACATCTGTTGGAGCTATCAGTGCCTTTAGGTGAAATCGAATGCAAAGCCCCACAATCCAATACTTCATTGATTTCTACACCTCTCTTTCTTTATGTGCTTGACTTCTTTGTGTATACACTTCAGGGCTTTTCTTTTTGTTGTAAGATTGTTCAATTAGGGAAGAAAACCCACACCTTTAGTGAACATTAACCAGAATTCTGTTATTCTAAATGTAGCATTACCTCAGTCCAGAAGAGGGAACTATTGTTTCACGTATTGTAAGTCCAAGCAAATAGTTTAGAGCATGTTCCAATGGGAAGATGAAAAGATGAAAATGGTCTTCTCTAGTGACAATAAACAACGAGGTGTGAAAATTGAGATATTTAGTGACTTTAACAAAACAACAAAATATCAGAGCATACAAATGCCATCTATCTTTGTTTTTAGAATATTCTTACGGCGGTGATTTACATAAAAATGTGTAAGTATAATTGAACTGTTTACCATAGAATAGGAACACCTGAGAGCACACTCATTTTCAGACATGTGAAATAAATTATATTAATTCAGTTATTTTGGTAATGTACTTGGATTTAATTTGATTTTATGTTAAGCGCATTAGCCTTTCTGGGGAACAATAAATGCCCTATTAAAAAATACATTTCTTCATGTGCAGCTTTCTGCTATAAGCCATTGCCAGAAATTAGAGGAGTGTTTTCCGTCCCACAAGAATTTACTTAAGGGAACACTCTGGCACTTCAAACTTAGATGTTGTAAAGGCCTCAGTTTCTTCAAGAATCACTTATGAGGGTAATTCTATAGTTATGGTTGTATAATTCAGTTCTTATAAGTACATGCTGAGATAATTTAACAGTCGGTGCCCTTGTAGCTAATGTTTGTCTTTGGAGAAGGGGCTTACATCTGCTCAGGGATGATGGTATATTTCAGTTGTTAACTATATTGTTTTTAGCCTATATGCTCAACATTAAATAAAGCCTTTGTATCCCAACATATTCCTGTTGGAATATTCAAATGTTCCTGTACATGTTCCTGTTATCATGCATAAAATCATGCAAATGAGTGTCAAGTAACAAGTGAAGGCAAAACAAGAAGTCATTGAACTACTATCAACTTATTTGGATCCGAGACTGGGTGTATAATTTAGGAGTGAGGATTGGAGAGAATCGTACCTTGACTGTTCTCAGCACAATGTGTGGACTGCATGTGTTTGTGGTCTCCTGGTGCTGGTGCTTAGCACATGGGAGCAGGTCTGCAGAACTGTCAGCCCTGATGCTAGCTAGCATCTGTGCTCAGGTTTGAGTAAAAACTGCAGGGCTACCATCAGCTGCCAATTAATGATTTGTCAGCCAAACCACAGCAGCGTTCTCACTGCTACTACTAAACAACACAGGAATGTATGCAGACAGAAAAAATCAGCCCTGTGGCTTTGTTTTATTCCTGCTGATGAGTTGCCTAATGACTTTCTCTTACATAGCCATCACTGGTTCATCTTGCTGACAAAGGGCAAAACTGATGAAACTATTTAAGTATAGCTATCAGGGAGATGACACTGTAGAATGACTTGTGGTTGCCACCAATAGGCTAAATGCATTTCTTAAGCGAATCCACATGAAATCAGCAGAATTTCACATATTGTGTGTCAATACTGCGCTTTGCAGTATTGCTAAAGCACTTTTTAGTCTGAATCTGAGAGGAAATGTTTTGCCAGTTATAATGAGTTTGTTCTCACTTTCTCCATTTCCTAAGTTGGAATTTCCTACTATTTTGCATGGTTCTGTGTTGAGTTTATTTCCTTCTTCACCATTCCTTGTATCTTCCCACTGATTTTTAAATTTTCCTAAGGAATAGTGAGGCAGTGGCAAGACAACAGTAGTGGTTTGCCCTATTGTCGGATCTCAGGATCTCAGTCCTGAGGTGCTGAGCCACCGAGACCACCTTGGGGGGCTCGGGAGTCCTGGAATGTTGCCAGAAGTGTCTGGTGGCTGGACTTTGGTCCTACACAGGAGACGACAAGGATGAGGGCTTCACCGGGGTGAATGGTGAAGGGATTAGTTAATTAAAGGGTGAGAAACAGGGTTTAGGATTTATGTACAGGGGGGTTTAGAGAAGTAAGATGGAGGAATTGGGGTGTGTCCTGTCCTTCTTCTTCCTCTTCTCCTCCATCTTCTTTGGCCATGGTGGCACTTTTGGATTGGTTATTACTGAGAGTGCACCCAGCAATGAGAATAAATGGTATTGGGGAAAAATGATAAATATTGTACACGTAACAATGGGTATAAAGATACGTGGCGGTCCGGAGGACAGCACTGTGTGCTCATGGCTGACTGCTGAGCAGATCTCTGTTCGGCTGAAAGAACATCTTTTAGATAAACAATTAATAAACATAAAAACCGAAAGAAGAACTGAAGCCTCTTCTCGTCCTTCAATACGCGGGCTGCCCCAAGGCCACCTCGGGCTCTTCCAGGCCCCTCAAACAGCCGAGATAACCGGACACCCTATGAGCCATCAAAGAAAAACACATTAAATTTCAGCTCTTGAACCTTAATGATTGAAAATTATATTCCAAGTTGTAAGAACACAGCTTAATTTGCAGTTAGGGTCACAAGACATTTCAATGACAATTTAGAGTAGCTCAACTTTTGTCAATAAACTAAGTAGATAGGGCTCCAGATGATACCTTGGGGCTATATTATAATATTTCTCCACATATTACTTGTATTTGCATTTACAGCTGTATTTTGCCACCATGTGAAATGCTTTATAAGTTTTCTGTACAAAAAGGTTTTGCCATAGAAGCATACAAATGTATTCAAGCAGATATGATCTGGAACTCGCTGGGGAGACTAAGTGTGGTTGACTCCAGTGTTTCTTCCTTCTTAGCTGATTTTTGATTCAGATGAGAGTCAAAAGAGCAGAGCTGAAAGGATAAGGGGGTCATCAGTTCATGGCTGTGCCTGATGCAGGATTAAGTGCACCCACACCATTTTGGCAGGTGTTTGGCTGTTCTGGTTTGACATTGGCACAAGGCCAAATGCCCACATGAAAATACACCTTCTCTGGTGTCTGCTGTGAGATTTTGACCAGAAATAAACAAAGCAGGCTCTCACTTGAAAAAGAAGAAAAGTTTATTAACTAAACTACAAAGACAATTACTAAACTACACACAAAAGGAAGAAAAAGGAAAAAAAAAAAAAGAAAACACAAGGAAAATGAAAACCTCACAAAAACACTCTCCTCCTCCTCCTCCCCCCCAAATTCCCAATACAATACAATCCAAAATCAATTCTGGGTCCAGCACCACCCTTTAGAATGCTCATCTTCAGTTCCTCAAGAGGAGAGGGAGTCCTTCCATGTGTCGTGGTGGCCTTTTCCGTCCTTGTTCCGGTGCTCTCACCACCGGACCAGAATCAGGGCTGCTTCCAGGGTTGTCCTTTTAAGGAGGCTGTGTCCAGTTCCAGAGAAGCTCAGTCTCTCACCTCTGGGACATCTGCTGTCCCCCCCATATTTTATATACCCCCTGGGGCTGAGGGGTACCCACACTGAATCTTCTTTGGCTCTTAGACATTTCTCCCCCTGGTCTCAGTCTCTGTATTCCAGGGAAACATAGCTCTGTCCATGGCTACACAAAAGAGTCCAGCATAAAATGCCACTCCCTCTTCTCCGTCTTTCCAACATCTCTCACTCTCTCTCTCTGGTCCAGACTTTCATCACTCACTCATCTCCTTCGTCCTCCTCCACTCTCATCTCTCGTCTAGGAAGAGTTAGTGTTCTGTGAAATTTTCATTGTCCAAAGAAAGGGTTAAAAACTCCTCCAAGCGGCTGGACTCCTGGCTACACCCCCCCACCATCTCCTCAGCCGGGCTGCCTGCTGCCAGCACATGTTTACTGCTTTCAAGGTAACGGCACACAAACACCGGCTGCACTTTCTCTGTCTGCCTCCAAAGGGGGGGGGGGGGGGGGAACAGGCTGCCCATTGCTTCCCGGTATTTCTTTATTTTCTTCCTTCCACCCTTGGGGCCAGGCCTACCTCTCCCAGGCTGGGCCGCATGGCTTTTCCCCTCCCCCAGCCCAGCCAGCAACTGGGCCGGGGGAGAGACTCAAGTCCTCCACTGCCGGAAATCCAAAGAGAAACTGCCAGGGGGAGAGCCCTGCTTTTACCCTGTGTTCTCGGAGGTGGATCCCATTGCCCAATGGTTGGGCCAGATGGCAATATTCAAATCTGAGCACTCATTGGCCCCATCCACACAGCATCCCAGAAATCCTGTTTCCGGGTCAAACCATGACACTGGCCTATTTAAACCTCCAATGATGGAGATGTGTGTCATCTTTAAGTAATCTGTGCCAATTCTTTTCCATCTTTACCCTCAGCAGGATTTGCGCTAATGTCTTGTCTGTCTAATCCTTTCTACAGAAGAATTTTCCTTTCTGGACATGAAGGTTGTTACTTTTTGTCCTATTTTGTGGAACTGTAGAGCTCACTATTCCTTTCTATTCTGCAATAGCACTTTGCCTTGCTGGAGACAAAGTCCCTCAGTGAAATTACCCTTAGTTCATTCTCTTCTGATTCATCTCATTGATCCCCTGGCTTATTTTAAGTGGTTCTACTTAAATCTTATGATGCAACACTGTACACAGGCTCCCAGATGACAAGGGTGCATTCAAAGATTATCTTGTCTGTAGCCATGTTTCTGAATGCCTGTATGTTTCTTTTTTACCTATAGAAAAGAAATGAGCAGAATCATGCTCAATATATTCACTGTAAACCTGGCCTCCATTTCTGTAGAGCTGCTATGTTCTTTTTGCCTCATATTTTTCAGATGATGTTTTGTGTTTATGTGTAACATTTAATGCATCTTTGTAGAAGTATTTTATGAACACCTTGAAATAAAAATGTGCCTGAGGAGGAATGCGAGGACAAACTTCAAAATTGTGCTATTAAGAGCTAGCAGGTGAATTTTTTTCCCCTGGAGGTTACAGTGCTATGTTAAATTACAACAATGGGAAATTCAGCTGTCTTAATTACTGGAAATCAATAAACAGTTGTCCAACTATTTTTGCTCAAACATTCATGAAGCTGGGTGCCTACCTGACTCAAACGTTACTTTAATTTACTTCTCTTATGCTGTTTATAAAATTACTAGATGCCTTGATATCCTGTTCCCTGGGAAAGAGTATGAGAATGATCTAAGTACAGAGTGCCAAAGCATGGGTTCTCTTTCTCATAATGAGGCCTCTTTCTTGAATTTTCAGTATTGACAGAAAGTCTTCTTTTTCCCTGCTATACATAGGTTTCCTGAAATACACATATTTGCATATAACAGAAAAATATTAAACACATGCTACAAATATTAAAAAATGTAGGAGAAAAATAATTAAGTACTTACAGAAATTGAAGATAGGAAGGAGCAGGATGGAATTAAGTCTTTCCTTTCAATCCTAAAATACTGACAGCTGAAGGACATTATCACAGAAAGGCTATGGTGAATTCTTTGACCTGTGACATTCTTGGATTATGAAAGAGTACTTATTGGATAAAATTTTAGCCAAGTGTGAGTCACAGTGTCTCTTGTAAAAATACCTGGGTGAGGTTTCTCTGGGTTGGGTAGTGTGGAAGATTAGAAAAAAATTTAGAAGTCCCTTCAGCCTTAAAATCATTGAGTGAGGAAAAGGTCAGTGAGAATACTGTTAACAATACCAAGGGCAAATAATGTGGAAGGGAAGCTAAAAAGGAGCATAGAAGATGAGGGAAATTCAGTACTAATAGGCAATATGGCTTCTAAAGAGGGGAGAATGGATAACAAAACAGAGGTTCAACTCCATCTGCTGGAGTCTGCTGGAAGATTGGACTCTTAAAGTGTCTGTAACTCATATGTAAACGTAAGTATATACCCAACGCATGTATGCACACACAGGCATACCTTAGTATTTAGAGTGTTTGTTTTGTTATGAATAATTTTGAAGGTTTATTTGGAGAACTTGAAAATGAAATTGTGTTCACCCATGAGGGAAAGACACTACTATGACTAACACAGTGTGAAGCATCAATAATGGTTGGCTATTTTCTGTGCACTTGTGGCTTTCTTAAAGATTAAATTAAGAAGCATCTCCTAAAAAAACCCCACTATATCATCATTTTTCAGAGAATAGATAGATCTTAGATTTGGGACAGAGAAATCAGGAGATGTGTGCTCCATCACAAAGAGAGCTTATATACTTTCTGGGAAGAGGGTGTGATTCATTCACTTGTGTACTTCCTGTTAATAGGCAGAACCATCCTTTCTATTGGCATAGAACAAAATGTTTCAACTGAGCTGTCAGATGAAAGCACAAATATATCTTCCTAAAATGAGGAAAACAGTTTTCATAGAGCTTGATTTTACTTCTGACCTTTAAATTCAGGATTTGGGGAAAAAGAAGGGAAGGGAATGATTTTGGTAGCAATACTCCTTTATTAAACATGTTCAGTGTTCTGGGTCAAAAGGGGCATCCATCAATATCCAAAATACTCAGCGGAGCAGCTGTGGTGGTCCAGTGTAGTCAGGTTACAAACCATTGCTGTGTATTAGCCATCTGGGAACATTTGGAAACGTCTGCCATGATCTGCCAGGGGCAGCAATTTGTAGGAGCTATGGCACATTATGATGGATTAGCTCTGCAGCTGAAGGTGTCATGACCCATTTCTCTGCATCTTCTTTGGGATAACATTGCAAAGCAAAGGCTTTTATTGTTGCAGTTTCAGGGTATAGAATCTAATTTGCAATAATGCTGTAGGGCAGAAGGGAAGAAAGGCTTAAATAGCCACCGTGCCTGTGAACAAAAGCATGCACTTCTGTTCAGCACTTGGCTGCCTTCATGGTTACCTACTTCAGGGAATTCCTTATTCATTAATTATTTACATACTTTCATGGACATTGGAGCTGAGCCATTAACACTATTCTGGGCCTTGTTTGCCAGGATGCTTCTTCAAGGATTGATCTGCTCTCTCACTCCTGTCCCTCCATCTCCAGTGAGCCATGCGCTGGCTGACCTTTGCCATTCCCATCAGCCCCAGGCTGCTCTGATAGTCCTTGGTAGCCCAGCTCCTTGCAGTTCCTGCCTCAGGGAAGGCACGGAGTCTGTGCTACTGCTCTGTGTGACACTGGCTTGGACATTTGTAGGGAGTATGAGGCCTCCATTGTCTTCACCCTTGTCCTGAGAACCTTTCTGAGCAACCTCTCTGTCCCTCTTAGGTGCAGCTGATGAGGTAGCTCACTTCATCTCATCTCATCTCGTCTCGTCTCGTCTCGTCTCGTCTCGCCTCGTCTCGTCTCGTCTCAATCATCTCATCTCAGTTTCCCTTTATCCTTGTTCTGCTTTAGTACAGCAGGTTGTGCAGTGTGTAACTAATCTATACAAATACAGGCATACAGACATATTTTACTGTCATGATACTCACATATACATGCACTAACACACACCACTGCTGATGTGTACGTAGGTACTTTGGTAGTAGACTTCTTTCAGTGTGCAGCTGATCATATTGTTATAAATGATCAAATCAGAAACCAAATTTATAAGAAAATTTAGCAATGATTTATTGGATGGGTAAAAAAATAGAATTTGAGAAATAAACCACCACAACCACATAAGACTCTGCTCCCAGCCAGGGTGGTCAAAGACATAGCTTGGATTTTACAATATTTTACACATAAATAGCATGAATTATCTCTACCATATATTACAATATTTACATTGTTCCTGAAGCAGGCACCAACAGAAGTTTCGTATTTTCATTTGTTTATTTGCTTGTTTTTATTTTTTGTTTTGTTTTGTTTTGTTCTTTCAAAAAAGCCTGGAAGCTATGCATTTTAATTTACTTTTCTTTAAAGCAGAATGGTATCTGGTTGTGTGAATCCCAAATACCCTTTACTTCTGACCACTGTTCTGACCACTGTCCAGGCCTGTTTCCCTAGAGCTTAAAGGGAAAATAAAATACCATATTTGTTGGACTAACTACTTAAACTGTTGCTGGCTATTGGCTGATTCCCATCTCAAGAAAATAACTGCAGCTGACCCTTTGATTAAAGATCTTTCAGGAAGGCTTAATTCTGTTTAAGGAGGAACAAAATGGTCTAAAACATCAAGCAGGAAGTTCCTGCACTTCTGTCGTTCTTTTGGCCAGGTGAGTGAGGGCTTTGTACAGAAATGCAGGACATTTGTGAGGGAAAGGTGAATACTTTCTTAATCTCAGAAATTCCTACATCTTCTGATAGGTTTTGTCTTTGTCCCAACAAGCAGAGAAAATGTGATTTCTACTTTCTGGGATCAGATAGCTCTATAACTCCTTTAACTGGAATTTGAATCCTGAACCAGAGCAGCAGTTAGTGTGCATGACCTCACACTAGAGCAAAACAAATTCTTGGCTGAATTAAGTCATAGCATCTGTACTCTCTCATGTTGATATTAGCATCAGTAACTGCATGTTACTTCAGCCCTCACTGATTTCCTCTGTAGTGATGGAGTGCTGTGAGAAGGGTCATTTTGATGGGGACAGGGCTGACATGAGGACCTTCTGTCCAGATGATTCTGTAATATTCCATATGGCATTCTTCCCCTGCAAGACACAATAAACAGTCTCAAACTGCAGGCTCCTTGTGATAAGATGATAGATGTTATGTAGACATATTCTTTGAAATGTGAAGCCTAATCTACTCTTGCAACAATATTTATCCATTCCGCTTCACTATCCATTCCTATTCACTAACCTTACAGTACTCTTTCATAAGCCCATTGAGAGACTGACCATCAGAAGAAAAATAGAAAATGCAGTGTAGATACCAACCAATATATTTATTTGTTACTCCTTACTGCTTCACACATAAGTGAAGGTATAAGGTTGTGCTTCACATATGGGTGAAGTTGGGATGGGTGGTAAAGTGGGATATATAAGTTATATATCTTAAAAATAATATTATTTGGGGGCTGGGAGAAGAATATTGTGCTGGTGACATGAAGAGCTGAGTTACAGAGCAAGTGCAAGTACACAGGACAGAGGAGAAGACATGCAGTGAAAAGAGGCAGGTCTGGCTATAATCTGCCTTGCTGCACCCTGCCCTGTGGAAACATGGTGTTTGTGTAAGCCAGTGGCAAGTAGTCACAGACAGATGGAGTTGGTGCAGTGCTGGGGAAAGGCAACTCTTCTGTGGCTTTTTCTTCATGCTAAAAGGGTTTGCGCCTGTAGCCAGATTGTTTGACAAACTTCTGGTGTTCCCTCTACCACAGGTTTGGTTATGTATGGTGAGGAAAAGTGTGATTCAAAGAAGCACAGCAACTAGATTTAAATTCCAATGAAAGTGCATGTACAGAACACTGAAAGGAATGTCAGCTCTCCTTGTTTTAAGCCCAGAAACTTTTTGTTGCTAACCTTTTGGTGAGAAATGAGAGAAGTAAACACATCATTGTGTGTTATATATAGGTCGTAATTACTTTTCTGTCCTGTATACACAATAGCCACTGTTCTCAGAGAAAACAATTGGACACATTTATGGAGAGCTCCTAATGGACCAGCACAGCAAAATTTTTTCTGAAGTTCCATAAGAAAAATGCAGAAGAGGTTACCTGTTGGGGTATTATTACTTAAGCCTTGCTGCACAAGATAATGGTGGATTGCATATTAACTCTTGAAGAGGTGCCTCATATGTCACAGCTATCAATACAAGTGATAGCATTGATATGCAATCAACTTGGAAACTGCAAGTGTAAGGCAGATAAAATAATGAAAAAAAGGGAAGGAGTAATCTTAAGTGCAAAAAGCAAAAAATATGCTAAGAATGTTCCTTTGGAAAGCCCAGAATTCCTAACAAGTCTACAGATAAAGTGTCAAGGGGTGAGGCAGAAGAGGGTACAGTTGGCTTCTGTTTCTGCTGTGAAGGAGCACTGGGCCAGGGACTGAATGCCACCATTCACACACAACCAGGGCAGAAGTGAGTTGCCTCAGGGAGGGGCTGTAATCGTTCTTTCCTTGGCATCTGTAGAATAGACAGCACCTAAACAATCTTGGGCTTATTTAGGAGTGGTGCTGGTACTTTTCAAACTGCCATGGAGATGGTGAAACCATAGACTTGAAGAGCAAAACCCAAGCTCTGTGCCAGAGCAGAAAATAGTGCTTGTGACTGCCAGCAGGTGGATGAGGTATGCATGGTAACTGTCAGGCTCAGAACATTTAAAAAGGCACTGGGGCATTTAATATATCAGTGCCTGGAAAATTAGCTAAACATTTCTTAGAAAAATGTTAATCTTCCACCTGTGGGGAGAGACCTTACAAGCCTCTCCTGCAGGTTTTATTCTGGAGAATTGGTGGAGTGTTTGCTGAAGAGAAATGACAATGAATAAACAGGTTGAATCATGCCATATCAGTGCTCTTTACTCTGCTGTCCCAATGGATGTGTGCTTTTGGGCCAGCATCTGGTATGGGGTTTCATCTTGTTTAGCTGGAGGCGCGTGGTGTGCATATATTTGGCTCCAGACCAGACACACCAACCATGCAGTCAGTGGAGGAGCAGCCTGCTTCTGAGGAAGGAGGATTTTGTCTTGGGTAGGAAATGCTGGTTTTTCAAAATGGTGAAATCTGTGCATGGTGTGAGGACCCTGAACATGGTGTCACAGTGATCCTAAGGGGTTCATCAAAGGCATCACTTAGAGAGATAATTCTCAGCCCTAATCTGTCTGGAGTCTTAAAACTGGAGAAGTTTTCTTTCTGTATCTCAAAGGAAGTTATTGAGGACAAAGACATTGTTGATGCTCAACTAGCAGAATAAGGCACTGTATGTACTTTAGGTTTGCAAAACCCTGTGAAAGACATGTGCAGCACTAATTGGCTTTTGTTATTTTCTTAAGGCACCTTTTGGGGCATTCATTCCTGTGGCCTCATTTTGGCTGCATGGCAGGTATTCATCATTAGTGCTTCTTTGCCTGCTACAGAAGTATTTTTTCTCAGCATTGTGAAAAGGCCTAATTTATTGTCGTGGGGATGCCTTTGGAGAAGCCCTGGCAATTCTTGCAAGAGCTGTGTAAGGTAGAGTGACCCTTGGCTACCAGCAGCAGTTGCAGAGGAAGGAGAATAGTGGGTGTGTTTTCCACCTGCTTGCCCAGGGTCAGGGACAGGGAGACTAGAGCAAACTGAAACAGTGACAATGATCCCAGCCTGAGCACAGCAGATCTCATATACAGGTAGATCAGGGTTTTGGGTTTCTGGGTTGTATTTGCTATTGAGTCCTTTTCATATCCTTCTGAAGATCAAAAAAAAAGTAGCTACTTTTTTTTCTTTTCCTTTCTCCAGGACGGATGGGCCCATACATCTTCCTGCTTCCAGCTACAAAGTTTGATTCTGCTTGGATGAGGACATAAATGTAGTCTGAAGCAGGGCAGGAAGGAGTGACTTAGGGATATGCTTGAGCAGGGGTAACTGTCACCCTCATGTCTCATCTTGACAAACAGAGACATTTTCCAACAAGGTATTCAGTACTGTGATACAGGGGAGCAGAAGTTCAACATATCTCTCTTAAAAACCCCCACACTGATGACTAATGAAGGCTAGCTGCTACTATTGTTATAATTAGATTATTTTCAGTACCAGGAAATCAAACCTCTGTTGATCAGTTTCCTCTTTTTCTGTCTTACATATACCCACAGCAAAGACAAAATACATCACATTCTGTATTTGTGGGTAATGGCTGCATCTGAAAGCAACTGTGGGAGATCATAACAGCAGAGTTAAGGGACCTGAGATCTGCTGTAGAGCTTCTATCACTATGCAGCAAAATATTACTCTGTAGCTGGAATTATATCACTAATTATTTCAGGTTTTTTTCTGAAGCTATTATTTATAAATGGAAGTAATAAATGTGTGCTTACTGTGCTCACCTGAGCAAAATGTACGATCATAGAATCATTAAGGATGCAAGACTTCCAAGACAGTCAAGTCTAACTTTTCACAAAAAGAATCACCATTTCAAAAAAACCCTTAGCACTAAGTGCCATATCCAGTCCTTTCTTGAACTCCACTGCCTCTCTGGGCAGCCTTTTCCAATGCTTGACAACTCTTTCTGTGAAAAAATTCAGGCATAACCTGAACCTTTTCTAGTATGGCTTGATGTGGTGTCCTTTTGTTCTGTCACTGGCTATCTGGGAGAAGAGACAAACTTTTACCTGGCTACAGCTTCCTCTCAGGTAGCTGCAGAGAGAAAAAGTTCTTCCATGAGCCTCCTTTATTCCAGGCTGTGCAAATCCCACTGTCTCAGTTTTTTCTGTTAGCTTTTGCTCTCTGGACCCTTCTCCAGCTCCACTGCCCATCTCCGAACATGCTCCAGCATCTCCAGGTCCTTCCTAAATTGAGGGACCCAGAATTGGACATAGAACTTGAGGTGCATCCTTGCCAGTGCTGAGTGAAGGTGGACAAGAAGTGCCCTGCTCCTGCTGGCCACACTATTGCTGATACAGGCCAGGATGCCACTGGCCTTCTTGGCCACCAGGACACAATCCTGGCTGCTGTACAGGCATTGTTGACCAGCACTTCCAAGTCCTCTTTTCTGCTGGGCAGCTTTCCAGGCATTCTGCCCAGCCTGTAGCACTGCACAGGGTTGTTGTGACCCAAGGGCAGGACCTGACACTTGGCCTTATTGAACCTCACACCTTTGCCCTTGGCCCATCAATCCAGCCTCTCCAGATCCCTCTGCAGAGCCTTCCTGCCCTCTGGCAGGTGGACACTTCTACCCAATGTAGTGTCACCTGTGAACCTAGTGAGATGCACTCATCTCCCTCACCGAAACCATAAATAAAAGTATTAAGCAGGACTGGCCCCAGCACAGACCCCTGAGGAACACCACTGGTGACCAGCCCCCAGCTGGATGTGACACTGTTCACCTCCACTCTCTGGGCCTGGCTGTGCAGCCAGTTTCTAACCCAGCAAAGAGTGCTCCTGTCCAAGCTGTGGGCTGCCAGCTTTTCCAGGAAAATGCTGTGGGAGATGGTGTCAAAGGCTTTGCTGAAGGTCAGGTAGACACATCCATAGGCTTTCCCTCATCCACCAGGTGGGTCACCTGGTCATGAAAGAGATCAGGTTGGTCAGGCAGGACCTGCCTTTCCTAAACCCATGCTGTCTGGGCTTGATCCTCTGGTTTCCTGTATTTGTCTTGCAACAAACTTTCAGGGAGAAGCATATGCAAAAAGTAATTTTTTAGGACTTTTACTGTAAAAAAAATTCTCTTCACATAAACTTGAAAGACTTCAATATTTCAGCCATGCCAATGAGTTTATCAGTGCATCATTATGTCACTTGATAATACCATAAAACTGTAAAAGGATACACATATGCCGCAGTATGTCAGCAGACAGAGACACAGCTAATTTTCCTTACTGCAAAGGCTATAAAAATGGTCATGGTGAATAAGACTAAAGATCTAAGGCAGAATTCCCTTTTCAGTGATAATCAAAACCAGGTGTGTAGAGGAAATTAGGATCAGGGAAAGCATAAGTGTAATTTTCCCCAGAGTCCAATTATTTTCAGCTTGGAAACTCCCTTGTTTAGAACTGGGATCAGTGTATTATTCCAGCTTGCTAATATTCCACAACTGGATACAGGAGAGTAGTGGATGATAAGCTAGTGGAAAAACTTTAAGCCTGTCCTACTGTGAAAACAATACTTTAAGAAATCATTGAAATAGATACCACAATGATGAGGAGTTTATAAAACCTAGTCTTGTATAGAATTCTGTAGTTAACATGTTTTGCAATGGAAGGTGTGATTACCAGGTAAAATAGAATATAGTTTGCAATGGCTAAAATGGCCAAGAATGTGGTCTCTGAGCATCTTTTTCTGTAGCTCAATGACTGTCAAAAAGGCTTATGTCTACTTTCTTATCTACGAGTCACTCCCTGTACTGTTAATCATAAACTGTTTACTCCAAGAACCCCTCCAGCAAGTTCAAATAAACAAAGCAACTGGTAAAGTGGTAGCTGCATGTGAGTGCCTGGGGAGAGAGATGTTATAAATGCTGACAATAGATGAGCTCAATATATTGTTTGAGAAAGTTGTAGCTGGTTGCCTCATTCATCATAGTGGCAGCAATACTGACAGCTCTCTGCAGTGCTTCATCTGTGAAATGATGGATCAGCAATGAGGGGTGGCTGGCAGGAGGCACTTGAAACATCCAGGGCTTTCAAAGTCTACTTTCCCTGTAATGCTTTATTCGTGCTGCATAATGGACAAGCACAGGCAGTGTGCTGAATTATAGGCTTGAGCCTTGAGATCCAGTCCAGGGATAATTTTCCTAAATCTGCACAATTCTCTCCCTTTCAGATGCACACAATAGCAAAGCCTGTGGCAGAAGAGGGGAAGGTGAGACCTCTTCAGGGCCTGGCCACTCAGACCTGTTTGAAGTCAGTGCAGAGATGCAGGGCAGTTACTCAGTACAGCTGGAGAGGCCAGACTTAGCTGTGATTTACAAGTGGAATAGAATGGCCTGGATGTAGATGCTGATGACCAGAGATTATTTAAAGCTATAAATCAGTCTGTGAGCTGTATACAGAAAGGCAAATTAATGATAACATAAATCTAATGGCTGGTGTATCTCAAGGAGTAAGTGAAGTTACAGTGCCATGACAACAGCAGCAGTATTCAGAGAGGATGTGAAACAGAGTTTAAAATTTTGCAAAGATAGGTTGAATAAAAGTAGTATATGCAAGACCATGGGGGAAATGCTCCCTGACAGCACCATGATACTTGGCTTTTTCTTCTTTACTGCTGTGAGGTTGATAGGAGACTTGTTAAGGCAGAGCAGTAGCAACATCTAAAGCTGTATTTTAGTTAAGGGTCACAGTCAGTGCTTTCATTATAAAACTTGTTCCTCCGGATAATATAGCACTGCAATAAAAACATTCACTCTGGCCTGAAAGGTGCTGTATGACAGTCTGGTCCAGGAGTACAAACAGAGCAGTGAAACAGCCCAGCTGGAAGTCTGCTGAAGTGAAGGGCAAGGCTTTTGTTTGCTTTCTGATCAGGCTCCATGTAAGCTGAGTGGCTGTGAGATGAATTTGCAATGCTGAATATTCAGTGTCAGCAGAGCATGAACAGTGAAAGCACATGTTTCCTTACAGGGACTATTGTCTGAGCACACTAGTTTTATAAGAGGAACATTAAGTGAGCACGTTGTCAAAACATGACACAAATTTTGGTCAGTTAATAATTTTCCCTTCCCTTAAAACACATATCTATGTCATGAGCAGGGGCCAGTCAGCACAGCTTGCAGAGATGGCACAGATCAGACCATTGTTAGCCACATCCAGCCACATCCTGGGCTGCAACAAAAAAAGGATGGCCAAGAGGTCAATGGGGGATTCTCCCCATCTACTCTGCCCTCATGAGACCCTCAGTCCTGAAGTATTGTGGGCATTTAGCTCTGGGGCCCTCACCACAAAAAGGATGTAGGTCCTTTCTAGTGTGTCCCAAGGAGGGAGACAAAAATTACGAGAGGAATGGAATGCCTCTTCTGTGGGGACAGGCTGAGAGAGTTGAGCTTGTTCATCCTGGAAAAGAGGTTCTCTGGAGAGAGTTTATTATGGTCTTTCAGTAAACCTAAAGGAGGCTTATAGCAAAGATAGAGACAAACTTTTTAGCAGGGCCTGTAGTGGTAGGACAAGGGGTAATGGTTCTGAACTAAAAGAGGATGGAACCAGACTAGATTTAAGGAAGAAATTTTTTATGATGAGGGTGGTGAAACATTGGCACAGGTTGCCTGGAAAGGTGGTTGATGGTCAATGCTGTATCCTTGGAAGTGTTCAAGGCCAAGTGGGATGGGCCTCTGAATACCCTGATCTAGTTGAAAATGGCCCTTGTTATTGCAGGCATTTTGTATTAGATGACCTTTAAAGGTCCCTTCCAGCTCAAACTATTCTGTGATTCTGTGATCAGCTCTCTTCCAAATAATGGAAGCATGCAAAAACTTACCTGGCTGTGAAGATCTGCATCATCTTTGGGCTGGAATCTAGTTTTGCTATTTTTTGAGAGCAGGAATTTAGATGTGAGTGGTCCTGAGCAGTGTGGTGTGTATGCTATCCTGGAACTTGTACAGAAGAGCTATTCCATGTTCCAGCTAGAAACCTCCCCCAGAATTTTGCTGCTGGAGAAGGGCTCTTCTCTTCGTGGTCTTATTTTAGGTGAGAACTTCATCTGAAATAAGTCAAACTAATAAGGCCTTGAAAAAAGCCTACAGTGTCTGGCTTTACTCGTTGAAACTCCATAAATTGACCTGTCATGGAGCTTAAATTGTGATCTGCCTGTCAGAAGAGATCAGTAGTGCCCAAGGGCAGAGCATGTTTGTAATGCGGGACATGTGAAGCTTTTTCATGCTTTAACATGTATGAAGACTAGTTCTGTTTGTGGTTTTATCATTTCTTTCTACGACAGTGAGTTTGGCAGCAGGGGCATATTTTAATTAATCTGTATGTTTTTGTGATTTTTAAAAAAACTGATTTATGAGCTATAAAGAAAAAAATGTTAACCATGAGACATAACTTAGGATAGTCAGGTTTCCAACTTGAAAAGTTCTGGGAAACTAGTTATTTGATCTACGATTGCATTTTCAACTTTGAGTCCTGGTATTTTCAGAGCTTCTGATAATTTGTGTATTCTAAAACAACTGATGCATTTTGTGGCACTGGATTTGTATATTTCTGCTACCTCTTCATTTTTATAAAAGAATAATTAATGCTATTTTGATCTTGCATTTTAATTTCTAGAGGACATGCATTTACCCAGATATCATTTAAGTACGGGGTTTGCTTGCTGATTCATCATTCTAACAGGAATGGGAAAGAACAGTTGCAAAACTAATCCAGTTTATCATTTGTCCAATCCCATCACCCACCAACCTGGTGAAGCCCTATGACATTCTCTGAAATGTGTTGTTTGTTTTAAGTATGTTCAGGATTGCTCCGATGCATAGAATTGCTGGAAGGGGGACACATTGTCCCTCTGGGAAATCTTAATACCATGCTTTACATTCCAGATACACTGCTACCATTATTCTGTGTTGGCGTTATGCAGATCTACTCGCTGGGATCACAGTCCTATTGTCAACTCAACAGAAATATGATAAGAAATTGATTGAGGAGAGGGACCTGACACAGGGCTGTGGACCTGCACACCTTCCACTAATCCCTCTGCAGTTGAAATGTGTCTTTTTCATCTCTATATGAAACTTGTGAACCAAGGAGAGACAAAGCATACTATCTTTAAAAAGTACTGGTCTGGCACTACCTAAGAACTAGTGTATTTTTATGTTTGGTTCCAATAAAATCAAAAGATCATTTAAAACATTCAGACGTAATTTAAAAAATAGCTTTTTGCTTTTTTCTCATTTAAATTAAAATCTTAGAGTGTATAAGGTGTGCAGTGCAATTAATAGAGACTTGGGCAATATTATCTATTGCACAGTTATAACCATTCAGGTTTTTTTTTCCTACTATGTCCTTATGGCACAGTAAACAGCTGAACATACATCAAAAATGTGCTTATCATTGATATAGCTTCTTACATCTTACCTTCTATTCATTGTGTATGAAGCTGTATAAATTGTAAATGTGACAGCAGTATATGATAATGCCAAAAGTATTGTGCTGAAAATGTCAGAGTTTCAGGAATAAAGAATTCAGAGAGATGAAAGTAGTCAGAAGCATTGGGACTTATGCAACTTAAATCCATTACTCTAAGTGTGCTTTTATCCTTAAACAGAGACCCCCTAAACACTCCTAACTTCTTGGAGTCATTGAAGTATGGGAATAGTGAGCATCTCAGGAACAGTGCCTGTCATTGACCATGAACTCTTCCTCATAACAAAACCTTAAGGCACTGGTTTTAACACTACAATACAGGGATGCAGGCATTTTGACAGAATCCTTGAAAAGGAAATCCCTTGTAGAGGTGCACATGTAAAGATGTCAGAAACCTACTGTGTGGGGCGTGGGTGGGCTCAGCTCTCTAGGAGCAGGATGGTGGAGATGCACTCTGTGGGATGCACAACCACACTGCAGGATAGCAGATGGTGAAAGCAGATGTGGGCCAGCCCTGCACAGCTTGCAGATTCTTTCCCATGCACTGTTTTATTATTATATTCGGCTGTGGGGTCAGCAAGGCTCAGAGTTCAGTACTGGGTAATCACAAACTCCCAGTTCCTTGGGAAACAGTGAGCACTGGGTTTCACTGCAGGGACTGAAGCCCTGATAGACCTTTTGGTGAAACCATACCACCTTCAGGGAGTACCAGTGCCAGGACGCTTCTTCCACAATGTCGGGTGGAGATTCCTTTACTGGAGGGATGAGAGGTGGTGTCAAAACTCTTGTTCACACCTTTGAGGACACCTTAGATAACCCCAGCACTGTAGTAACTGGCACACACCCCCATATGGCTTTTGGAAACCTATGAGGAATGTTTTAGATTATATACCTGTGCCTTTGCCATTACATCATTTGCAAAACCCACATAAAGTTACTTGGTTCCTACACACATATATTTTAATGTTACATTTTGCAATACACAGGGAGTAGTAGAATCAGGTAGTAAGTTTATGACCAAATGATGTTTTCTCTGATGCATATTATTTCATGTTAATGTAGGGAAGGAGAACAGACCAGGAGATACTGCCTCTCAAGAGCAATGCAGTAAGACCGAAAATATGAAATATAGACATTGTATTTATATCCCTCATCTATCTCATTCAGAGCTATCTGACATGAAAAATAGACAGTCCTTCATTTGGGACTTTTCCAAGCTTGGCCCATGTCCCAGTCAAAGACATGCATACTTGAATTGGAAAACCTGAAAATCCAATTTAAAATAATGCATTTCAGCGCATTTCTGTGTTTATAAGAAGATTCTGAGTAGTTGTTATTCAGCAGGGGACCAAAATCCCTTTTCAAAACTGTGTATGCCACACAATGGAATTGTTATCCAGAGGTCAGTTGTCCTCTATGCTTTTAATTACTTTTGGGATGATTATCAGTTAGTGTAGGCTCAAGCCCTTGGGATGTGAAAATTGTAATTAAAAGAGTGAATTTTTATGAGGAATTATGGACAGTAAGTTGTACCTCACAAAATGTCTGTACAAGGCAATGGCATCTAAGCATGGCTACTCTAAGTATGATTCAAATTTTCTTTCCACTAAAGGGGTCAAGCCATAAACTGAGAATTTAGAGGGCTTGCTAAGTTTTCAAGAGGTTTGGGGCTCAGTTTACTAGATGTCTATGGCAGTTCCATCTCCATGTGTTTGGATTACAAACATATGATAGCATCATATGGCTTCAGCCCACGGATGCTTGAAGAGGGGGAATGGCAGCAATAAGAAACTGAGTGCTGCAGTGTCACAGTATGTTTTTTATTCATATGTCTCCATTCTGCCTTTTAGAGTGGGTCCTTTTGACAAAAAGTCTTACCATGGGGACTTAGCTAGGCTGGTGAGTGCAAGGAGCAGAGTTTCATTTATAACTTTTCCTAAAACAGCTGCTGTACTTTCAACTCCTTTAAATCAGAGGCTTCTGCAGCTGCATATTTCAGGGATGCAGAAGGCTGGTTGTGTTCTCAATATTTCTTTTGATGTTAGGCAGCTCAGGATAAGATAAAATTGTGAACACTCCTTGGGTTATAACTTGAATTTACAATCTTGACAGCTCTGTTCCGGCACAGTGCCAAAAAGCTCTTGGTACATTTAAGCAACGATAGGACGAAGTGATATTGTCTCCTAAGGGACAACAGGAAACAACTTGGCCTTTCAGAAATGTTACATTGATGTGTTTTCCTAGGAACATCAAGTGTAAGTATGGTAATCTCCTGGTAGAACATCTCAAGGGATCTGAATTGAAAGAAAGGCATGATATGATAAAACTGTTGTATGGAATGAAAATAAGGAAAAAGAATGAAAATGGGAAAGAAGTTTCCTTTTAGATAAACTGTAAGTCTGCAGGAATAATTTCTCTATAGGAGAAGGGATTCTTTGTTCATTAAAGAGCAGCTTGAAGGGACACTTCCATAGTAATTGTAAGTGCATGATGGACTCTCAGCATAATCTAGAACTTGTCATTGAGAGATAATACCAATGAATTTGTCATTCTTTGTTTTAACAGCAGTCATTTCTGTTTCATCTTGGGCAAAATAAATATCAAAATCCAATCTTGTCAGTCATACTTCTGCATCAATAGTGAAAGGCTAAACAAGAAAAATGTGGGCTAAATCAGGCAGTCAGTTTTTACGAAAAGAGGTATAGATAAAGACAGATGTGCTCAATACTGTCTTTTCCTCACTCTTTGCTGGTGGACTCCCCTGAGACAGAACTTAAGGAGGGTAAGAACAGACAGCTAGTGTATGAAGGTTGAGTCAGAGATTACTTGCACAGACTCAACACCTACAAGGCTGTGGAACTCCAAAGGCTGCACCTAAGGCTGCTGAGAGAGCTGGCCTATGGCTGGGTAAGGTCTCTATGGCTGGGTAAGGTCACCTTCAAGAATTTTTGTAAAGCTATGGAGAGTTTGGGGAGAATCCCAGCAACTGAACTAAGGCAAATATCAGACTTGTCTTTAAAAAAGCAGAGGAAAGATGATCTGGGGAACCCCAGGGCAGTCAAGTCTCACTTTGTCTCTTGAGAAAATCATGGCATGCAGTCAGTTGGAACACATCCCTTGCAGCATGAAATAAAAGGTGATTGGGATTGGGGGTGAATCAGGTCTGAGAGCTGGTTACCTTGTGTGATAAAGTGTTTGTGGATAAGGGAAGAATATCAGCATGTTATATAGAAGGTGTATAACATATACCAGGAGTATAACATCAGCAAGGTTTCCAACAGTATCCCACAAGGTCCTTGAATCCATGCTAGAGATTAGAGTCTGGGTGGATAAACCCTACTTGACTGGCCAAGAGGAGAGGTGTTGGCCACCAGGCGGACCATGGGGTCTTTCAGGATCTTCTCTGTGGCCTTTTCTGGTTACTGTTTCCAGCAGTGAGCAGGGGAAGTCACAAGAGCACTCTGTCAGGTTTGTAGGTGACACCAAGGCTGTGGCCCTGGGCTCAGCTCATCTGGAGCCTCAAGGCACCCATCATCACCCCAGTGCCAATGGAGAGGGCATCAATGAGACAGGGACAAGCTCCTCATTGCAGCTCTTGGCTGCATGCAAGAAACTACTTTTGCTATCCAAAGATAGCAGCCAAGCCCTGGAGAAGCTGCCCTGCATGCCCTGAGGTCTCCACTGTTGGAGGAGTAGCAAATCAAGTGCTGAGATACTGCTCCGTGCAGGGGGTGAATAAGGGACCCTCTGGGGCCCCCATGTCCCACCAGTGCTCTGGGAAGTGCTCTATGACTTTATGAAGCAGAGAACAATAGACCATTTTTTTTTAAAGTGCAACTGAAGGTATCATATCAGCACAGCTCTGATTATGCAGCAGATGGAATTTTCAGTCTTTTCTTTACTAAAATATTTTATCATTTTAAGGAGTGAACGGAATGAATCAAAGCCACAATCAAAATGCTGTGACTTTGCAGTGGAAAGGACAAGGACAGCCAGTTCCCTATAGTCTGCATGTCGGGTGACATGGTCTTTGCTTAAAGTCACTTATGCCTTTGTAATGCCATTGTAAAACTGTTACTGTCCTCATTGCTCAGTCATTTCAATCTACTTTGAGGAAGGGGCAATCAATATGTAAAACTGGAGTCTAACATTTTTTATCTGGCAACTGCGAAATTTTATCAATTTCTAGAAAAAAATACCCTGTTGGCATTTTTTGCTTGCCCAAAACTGAAAGAAGTATGGGTAAATAAACTTTTGAATATCTTTTTGAAACTAGCCACTCCCCTTCTTTGAGACTTAGCCAAAGATGCAAGAGCTGTTATCCTGATTTCTGAGTAATTTCCATGGCAATATTTTTTCATTCATATTTTGGTTTTGAACTATCAGTCTTGCTACATATCTTATTATTCAGCCTTATCTAGAGAGAGACTTTTTCATAGTGCAAAGTCTATCCATTTTGGTATACCCAGGAGATTTTGAAGTGGTAGCTATCATAGTAAGAAGCTAGCAGAGGCCAGGAGATTGATTTGCTGTGGCAATCAAGATGAGTCTGATATTGATAAGCCTAACTGAGGGCTCATGCTTCACCCAGCAGGCTTCAGAAGGCTGCTTGTTATTTCATTTTTTGGCTTAGAAGTATGTGATAAATGACCTCTTGTCTTACTTTGTGGCTCTCTTTGCTCCATTTATTTGTTGTCATCATACTCCCATGAATATTTCATCATTATTTTTACAAAACATTGCCCAGCAGGTTACATGAACATTAGTGTTTGAGAAAACAGAATTTTTCAGTACCAAGCTTTTGAAGATGTTTGCCATTTATTCATAGCAGAAGGGTGGAGCAGGTCACAAGAAGCTCACTGACTTAATGAAGAGATGAAGGAGGAAGTAGTGAAAGAAAATTGAGAGAACTGATAATTCTGCAAGCTGTTGTAGGCAATATAATATGTGCATTCACACCATTTTTCCCCTTTGCTTACTGTAATTGTGACACTGTGTTGTATCTTTATAAAACACTTAGGAAAGACACTGCAGGTTCATTGCTTCATTACCCATGACAAAAAGAAAAAGATTATGGAAAGTAATAAGCAGCAAGCATTGTGCATACAGCTTATTCAAGGCAGCTGGAAGAACTGTGCATTGTGTGGCAGAGGAGTTATAGAGAGAACGAAATATTGCAACAATAAAAATCTTGATGGGATTGTGGCTGTGTTAGTCTAGGAGAGGTCATCTGCACATACCTTTTACAGTGTAGTGGCTGACAGCAGAGTTTGGCCCCTAGCAATTTCCAGATATGCCATTTCCCAGCATTCATATACCTAAGGTGGTTTAGTGGCAGAATATTAAAGTACATGACTAAGAGAAAATGTCTTGTGAGCTCAGTTCTATGCTTTGCAAAATATTAATTTTCTCTGTATGTCATGAACTGTGGAAATTCATATATTCTGTGGTTATAAACTGGTCAGGTCATGGAGAGAAATTCTCATATAAAGTGGGACAAAAAGAGGTGAGATTTTTGTTAGAGGAAGGAAAAGGAAGAATTTGAGCTTTTTTTAGGCAAAAGAGTTGAGATACAGCTGCAGGTCAGTGTAGTGCTTTCAAACAGTTGCTGGTTTTGAAATAGGTAATATACCTATTACCTATTACCTTGGTGTTGCAAGGGTCAGAAAATTGTTCCTCAACAGCAGAAGTTCCAGTCCTGCTTAAGTGCAGGAGTTTTTTTATGTGCTAAGCTGGAATGAGACAAAACTCTTTGCAAGCCTGCTATCAACATCCCATTGCTTTTCCCTAATTCACCAGCTGGATTCTCCACACATGTCTACTGGATTAGCAACACCCCTGGTGCCTAGACCTCAGCCTCCCACTGTCTCGTTAAATATGTGGAGTGTGCATCTGCTCGTGTTGCAAAGTGTCTGGGGACACCTTGATAAGCATTGCTGTACTGGGGTACACGCAGGTCTTCAATGATGTGGGTCAGTGAAGAAGACAAACCGTGCACACAGTTGTGTCTAGATAAAGAGAACACAAAATTATTAGGCCAACTCAAGAAGAAGATGAGTTCATAGGATTGTTACGGCCACTCACAGAAAAGCTTTATGCCCTGTCAGTTCTGTTCCTTCAAATATCAGTCGGAGCCCAATATGTGGCAACTGGTATTTTAGATGGGCTAGTTGGGCTTTAAGGCAAAGATCCTGAATACAATTTTTGCAACTTGCCTGTGGCTGAGAGATGAAGGCTTTTCCTGCCAGATTTGCTCTACATATTGACAGGAAATACTTGTCCCTTCTTCGCACTGTGGTGCAACTGACTCCAACTCAAGGCTGATAACACTGAACCTCTAAACCACTCTTTATCTTTCTGTGGTAATTTGCAAGTCAGGACTGTTGTGGTGTGCTGTAATGTCCCATTTTAGACTTCCAGGTCACCTCCCAAGTGTGCCTATACCTCTTCCCCCTCGCCCCCTTGCTGAGTGAGTCCTGTCAATCAGGTTTAACATTCCAGCAAGGCGTCGTGTGGTTGGTCAAGTTCAAAGTATGCCCCTCAGGCCTGGGCGTCATTGGCCTGTCTAGGTGTCCCTCGTCCCTTGAGACCCTGCCCCTTCCCCCTGGTTGGTGGCTCACCTGTCTCTCCCCTTCCCCTGTCCCTGAGCTTAAAATGTGAATCAGGCCATGCGGTCGGGATTCCGTTGGAGCTGTTCCCAAGATTCAGACCTGTGTCACCATGGAATAAACCTCTGGATATAACCCTTCAGCAGAATCCATCTCCTTTTTCTCTTCACCATCGCCTGAAGCTTTCCTCCTGAGGTAAATGGAGTCCCTAATGAGCCTGGACTTGTTTAGTGCCCAGCTGCAACCACCAGCAAGCTGAAGGTGTCTCTGGGGTGATACACCACACCTGCCGCCTTTGGCCCAGCAGCAAGGGTCAGACTGGCCCAGGCACAATCTAACTGGTAATATTGGGATTCTTATTCCAATACAGGACCAAATATATAAGGAAGAATAAACCTCAACAAAGCACAGTGAAATACGTAGATGTACTAAAATAATTGTAGGGAGGATGGAATACCTGTGAATGGATGGAGTCGATAGAATACTTGTGCAGGTGGAAGATGCTGAATAACATATTAAAAAAGAAAAGAAAAAAAAGAAAAAAGTGTAAAAAGGGTGGGATAAATCCTCCACTGGTGCAAAATGTTGTTACACCATTTGAATGCAACACAGTTTCATCAAAAGCAAGCTTTTACAAAACGGATGACTCTGTTTCACAAAATGCCTCTGTTCTGCATCCTTTTTGATTAATGAGTAATTCCTCACAGTGAGTCCACAAGAACAGAAGAAACCATTTTTGATTCTTGTTTTCACAGAGCATTGTCTTCCACCAACGATAAAGTAACAAAATACAATCCTGACGCACTTTTTACATTCTCTAATTTTCCCAGCTTAGACAAACATTGGCAGTGTTTGTCCCTTCAGCTGTGATAAACAGAGTGCTTTACTAATGCTGTAGAACGCAGCTATATTTATTTCTGTCTTCTGTCCAGCACCTTATCTGTTCTCTCTTGGAGACACAAACAGAATATTAATGAAAAATTTTAGCTAATTTACGTCTTTATTTCTTTTCCACTGAAGAAGCATTAATTCACTAGCAGCATATCAGTAGAAAGCAGTCTGAAGCTTCTGAGAAATGCAGCAAAGCACCAGGGATCTATAACTTTTGCTGAGGAAAGAGCTGGAATTTGTTGCCACATCCCTAACAGATACATTTATGGATTAGGTAGAGATAATAAGAAAAGAGCAGATGCATATATCCATTCTTTAAGATCAAACCTATGACCAGGAAGTAATTTTGACTTATTGCAGAACAGTGGAAACCAGTTTTTGCAACCAGTACTGCAGACCCTCAAAGGGATTGTTTTGCGGAGAAAAGAAGAAACTTCACAACTTTATAAAAGTTGTAAAGCTCGGTATGTTTATTTACGGTGCCGGACGCACACAGAGAAAAATTCTCTTCAAAAGGCATGCGTACCTCTGAAGATTTCAGACTTCTTTTTATCTCCTTTCTAAATGCATATGCATACATTTTCACAATAAGTTCATACATATTCATCTTGCATGACACTTAGCACCAGTTCTTCTTTATCAAAGGAATTTCTAGGTTGGGGCAAATTGACCTCGTGGTCTTTTCTGTTTTTCTTTCTCTGTCTCTTTGCTGTCTCAGCATGCGAGTTTTTCCTTCAGCTTTGGCCGTTTGACTTTTCACTGTTGTCAGACACTTCACCTAATTCAGGACGGATCCCTACTCTGTCTCAGGATTAGGTCAATACATCCCACTAAAATGTGTAAGTGTATGTTTTAGATAGACTTTTACACAGTATTAATAACTGGTAGTGTTAAATGGGGATGTAATATCACTGCTTTATTACTTTTGTTAGAACCTACATTGCAAAAACAAAAAAAATTGCTGAGTCACATGTTGTCCAATTATCCTCTTGAATGATTATCATTTTTATATTTCACATTTCTTGGAAATTTATCTATGCTAATCTATCTCTGACCAGTTGCAGATCTAGGGTTAAAATGGGGCTGCTTTTTAATTGACTTATAAAATACTCAAGTTTAAATAGGTATATCAGTGTAAATACATTTTATTTTTGTAATTTTATATGAGTTATTCTGAAATTCACTGGGGGGTGAAGCTGTAGTACTTTGTTTCTCTAGTAACTTCAGGATTTTTCAAGAAGACGTAAAAGACCACATGGGTTTACTCCTGACCTGTACCCTTTGGAGCAGCATAGATTAAATTATTGTGGAAAGCCTCTTTATCATAGGTTTTTTGCAGACCACCTAATCTAGGGATGCTGCAAGCTGTTAAAAATGATGGTGATGGTGTTCCTCTTGCTCTCCAAGCTTCCATCGGGAGAGTACAGCTGTGTAGCTGAAAGAGAAGACAAATAAGACTTCACAGAATTCACTGAATTCACGAATGGCTAGTTTGGAAGAGATCATTGAGTCCAACCTATGCCCAAACACCTCAATGAAACATGGCACCGAGTGCCACATCCAATCTTCTTTTAAACACATCCAGCGATGGTGACTCCAGCATCTCTCCAGGAAGGCCATTCCAATATTTTATCACTCTTTCTGTGAAAAACTACTTCCTAATATCCAACCTAAACTTCCCTTGGCGCAGCTTGAGACTGTGTCCTCTCATTCTGTCAGTTGCTGCCTGGAGAAAGAGACCAACACCCACCTGGCTACAGCCACCTTTCAGGGAGTTGTAGAGAGTGACAAGGTCACCTCTGAGTCCCCTTTTCTCCAGGCTAAACACCCCCAGCTCCCTCAGCCATTCCTCACAGGGCTTGTGTTCCAAGCCCCTCACCAGCCTCGTTGCCTCCTCTGGACACGCTCAAGTGTCTCAAGGTCCTTCCCAAACTGAGGGGCCAGAACTGGACACAGCACTCGAGGTGTGCCCTCACCAGTGCTGAGTACAGGGGCAGAATGACCTCCCTGCTCCTGCTGGCCACTCTATTCCTGACACAGGCCAGGAGCCCTTGGCCTTCTTGGCCCCCAGGGCACACTGCTGGCTCATGTCCAGCCGGCTGTGGACCAGCACCCCCAGGTCCCTTTCTGCCTGGGCACTCTCCAGCCACACCATCCCCAGCCTATAATGCTGCAGGGGGTTGTTGTGGCCAAAATGCAGAACTCAGCACTTGGACTTATTAAACTCCATCTTATTGGACTCTGCCCATCCATCCAACCGTTCCAGGTCCCTTTGCAGAGCCCTCCCACCTTCCAGTGGACACACACACACTCCCAGCTTAGTGTCATCTGCAAATTTACTAGTGAAAGACTCAATACCCTCATCCATGGGTTGTCAGTAAAAGTATTGAACAGGACTGGCCCCAGCACAGACCCCTGAGGGACACCCCTGGTGAGCAGCCACCAGCTGGATGCAGCACCACTCACCAGCACCCTCTGGGCCCGGCCATGTAGCCAGTTCTGAACCCAGCAAGGAGTGCTCCTGTCCAAGCCATGGGCTGCCAGCTTTTCCAGGAGTGGGCTGTTATGGGAGATGTTCTTGCTGCTCATGTTCCCCTTCTTACCTCAAAGGGAATCTGGACATATGGGATGTTCTGTGGTATTGAACGCTATATATCCAAAATTGAACAGAAAACTAATTTCTATTTGAAAGATAACTAAGAACTGAAAGCTTGTGAGTTCATAAACATGCAAGTTCTTAGAAAAATTAGACTTTTTTTGGTTGTTATATTGATAATGTTTGGCAGCTTCTCTCAAGAAATTTCTGAAGAGTAGGAAGTGAGTTAAATTTAACTTGATGGGGTTAAAAGGCCTTTCCTTAGTGGAAAATTATTTTATCACAGTATGTGTTAGAAGTTTGTTTCTTAGCGTTCATCTGTATTGAGCAAGATATTGGTCTAAATATGCCTGAGGCCAAAGACAGGATAACAACTTCTATAAAATTGTACTTTTGCTAAGTTGTCCTGAGACTGCAGGATGAGCATTTTCTCTTTTTAACTGTTTGTTTTTCATTTCTGGATGAAAGAATCCGCTTAGAAATTCACTTGCACAGCAAAATTAAATGCATTTTTCTTGTGGCTGTTCCTTCCACTGTTGTTATGAAGGAAGAGGACCATGTGATCTTGGTGGAGAGCAGTAACACTGAACATTTTGTTCTCAGACAGTCACTGCACTTCTCCAGTCATCATAAAAATACATCACAATAGCATGGTGTCAAGAGTGCTTGCATGTTTGATATTTTTGTAAGGCTAATGATGATACTGCTTCGATAGTATTATTATCTGTCTTTCTCAGGAAAAAAAAGAGCCTGAGACACAGACTACAGATGTTATAGCACTAAGATTCAAAAGACAAATGTGATAGAGGCATGTTGAGGCTAACATGGCTTTTGTTGTTTCTCAGGCTCCCAGCAGAGTTAAATATCCCAGGTGGCAGATATTGGTTTGAGCTTTGGTAGCCAAAGCTAATAGTGATTCAAGCAGCATCTGAAGAGCATCCCATGCTTCTTAAATAAAATGTGTTTTAGAGATGTAAGCTCATATATTTGCTCCACTTTCTACCAACCCTTTAGTTTTGGGACCTATCTTTCATAAATGTGTGTTCATGAGCTCTGAATTGACAGGAGTGAGATAATTTTACAAATTAGAGGACTTGATTATGGTTAGGTTCCTTTTATGGCCACTTTGTTGGTCTTTGGGGTGGCCTTGTGTTCCCTAAACTTAGTGTTTGATTCCTGTCTGTCTCCTAGGCAGTTTGTATGAACCTAAACATACATTCCAGAAACTCCTTTTTACAGCTTTGCTAATGGACTAATTTATAGAAAAGCCAACACATAAACCCAAGCCCCAAAGGCTTATAACACACCAGTCAAGAGTGTCCTGTCTGAAAAAGCACATGAGCGCAGTAGGAAAGAAAGGAGAGATTTATGCAGCTTGATTGATCGCTTCTTCTCTGAATTCCACTATTACTGCATGTCTTTCATTACAGAGGTATTTGCCAGAATACTAACAGGTTCAGACAAGACTTCAAAATGGTTTCTCTGCATGCCTCTCTGTACTATTTGTCTATTTATTTTTGGGAGATAATTACACTGGCACTAAAGTGAGCAGTTGGAGAGGGATTGGAAGGATAAGGTCAGTGAAAGAAGTGATTTTGTTTATATGACTGTAAATCCTGAGGGAAGGCTACTAAAATGGAGGGATAAAAACAGAAAAAAAAAGAAAAAATAGATAATTATAATAATAATCTACTGGCAAATTTTGCATGCATTTTTAGCAAAGTGCTGGATCCTCATGGATTTCATCTGATTCTTTTGACCTATGAAACTTGTCCCTGAACCACCTCCTCAGCAGGAGTCTGCAGGATATTTTGGGTAGTGCCTGGGGCATGAAGTGTTCTTGTTTCTCCCAGTATACATGTTCACTAATAATTTGCAAAGCCCACTCAAGATGATGGAAAAATATCTGTCCACTGATGTGAGCGACTGTTGACCCAGTTTTCACTGCATAACTTACTGATTTCATCCTAGAGCTTGGCAAAGACACTCCATATTTTCCATGAAGAGCATACACACTGCTTGTTTCTTCTGAATTGTTTTTGTGCTTTAAGTGGGGAAGTGGTAGGGATAAAGAGAAAGGAAATGAAAAGGAGCAAACTCAGAATTCCTGCCAGCCAATACAGGATGGGCACCATTCCAGAGCAGTACGTTACCTGAAAACCCCATTGTCCCCACTGGTTCTGAAGAGACAGAGGGATTCAGGATCCAGAAAATTAAATTGTTATAGCTCCATAATTGCATCTTTTACAACTTTGGTATCATATTGAGTCTTGTGGACTTGGCATCAAGCCCAGCAGCAGATGTCTTGCACTGCATTGACATATAGTGTGATGAGACCCAGGACAGAAGAATAATTTTGCAGCAGGCATGTGAAATAATTTTTTTGGTAGTCATTTTATGCAATCCTGAGGACTACATTTTGGAAGAAAGAACAGGGCTGCTTTGATACCTGTGACCCTAAATTACTTAAGATGAAGACCAGGGCTGGGTTGTAGCACCCTTTTGTTGTGCCCAAGACTCACAGAGAGGACCTTGGATGGAGTGATGGCTGGTAGCAGGCAACACAGTTGTTTCAAATAACTCCTCTCTGTTTTTTCCCTTGCCTTGCCTTGCCTTGCCTTCCCCCCTTTTTTTCTTTTTTTCCTATTTGGATTGTAAATTTCTTTCTGATGATTATTAAGGACCAAACCTTCACAAGTAGGCCTACTGATATTTTTTGTTGGTAGTGCTGTGTTAATACCTTGGAGTAATGTGTAACAGAATGCTCCTGTGTACAGCCAGTGTGTTCATTGTGTTGGTGAGCACTCCATTTACCAGCTTATGCAAACTAATCAGAACTAATCAGTTTTCCCCAGTCATGAGCAGCTCTCCCCTGGGCTACAGTATTTTGCTCCTACAGGTACTTTGTTTGCACAGGAAGGAGGCAAGATTTGCCTTGCCATGTTGCAGGCACACCAGGAAGGCTAGTCAGAATTCATGTTCCTTTGCATTACAAAAATTGTCTCTTGGCTAAGGAACAGGACGTGTTGGCTGTGGTCACAAACCTGCGTTAACTGGTGCTGTCTCAGAAAACACAGTTTTGCCTTTGGCTCCCTTTTCCTTCTCTCATACCAGTGAATGCAATTCAAGTATGGTTGCTTGGCGGATCTCCCCAGAGAGGTGAAGCAGACTAAATACTTCTTTGCTTTGGCCGCTTAGCTTCATATGGGACTTGCTTCACCCTGAGGTGCAAAACTCAGGGATTCACAGAACCACACCACGGGTAATGTTGGACAGGGCCAGTAGAGGCTGTTGAGTCCAACATCTCTACTCAAGGAGGGCTCAAGGAGGGCACAATCATGTTACTCAGGATTGTGTCCAGGCAACTTTTGACTATCTCCAGAGAAGGAGATTCCATGAGATCTCTAGGCAGCCTATTTCAGTGCTCAGTCACCCTCACTGTGAAGTTGTTCCTCATGTTCAGGTAGAACATCCTGTGTTTTGTTGTTTGTTCTATCTTGAGGAGGTGGAGGGCTGAAAGGCCACCAAGCCTAGCAGTCAGGTTAAAGGCAGATGCAAAGCTGCTTATGCTGTTGAGAAATGGCAATGCCCATTTAACATGATGGTGAAATTCTGCCTAAGGTTCAGTCTTCAGTGCTCTCACAAATTGTTTACCTGTGACTGATAGCTTCTTTGATAAAGGGATGGTGATATTCCCCCCCTTTTCTGTAATTTTTCAGTATAAATTTGAGAGGCTGAAGGTTGAGCCTTCTCCTTTTAGTTATTTGTTCATCATCCTGCAAAACACAGCCCTGATCTAGGATGGGCTTTTTCAGGCTCCTATGATGCAAAGACTAGAAGCCAATAAAAAGTGGGGAAATGGAAGTAGAGGAAGAGAGCTGTAATAATACACAGCACAGCTCTCTGCACTTGAAACAGCATTGGGGAAGATCTCTGAAAAGATTTTGAGGTACATTTCTGTTTTGGGGACCTGTGCTGTTCTTACTATGCAGTCAGGAAGAAGACATAAGTTGTATGTCCTTTTTGTCCAAAGAAAATGTCAGGAAGCCTTTCTAGGAAGTATCCAAAGGGAAGTGACATGACAGAGCACTTCACACATTCAGTGCATTCGGGAGCACAGCCACTGGTTTGCTAAGAGCTTGCACATGTACTGCAGAAATGGGCCATCATTAATTGCCTGTCTATTTCCAATATAAGGCAGCAGTTCCTAAAGTCTTCTGTGTGCCATGGGCAAGATGCAGAGTTCCTGCTTCTCTAGGGACAGGGCTATTACATTCTTCAATATAGTCTATAAGCAAGCTTCTTCCCATCCTGCATTGTTTTCTTTTCCAATGTGAAAAATACATCTAATATCATATCAGGTCTCATAAATGTTTCATAAGTAAAAACAGCAAGAAAGGAGAGGAAAAGAGGAGCCCTTGGTAAGCATTTATTTATTTAATGTGATTATTCAGATCTCTGATAGGAGAAAGCAAGACTTGACTTATCTGTACTACTATTGGAACATAAGTAATAATGTTAATGATATACTACTTGAGAATAATTGAGACCTCAAGGGAAAGAATGATGGAGAGATATGTGGTAGGTAAATACAGAGTGAAAAAAATCTTAAATAAGATTGACAAGCAATAACATTTAATAATTTTTATGGGAAAAGTGAGAAATTACTTTAATACCATTTTAAAAGGAAAAAATCCAATCTGGTTTACACAGCTCCATCTCTTCAGGCATGAATTTTACCTGCTAAAAGGGGGATTTGAACTGGTGATTGTTGTGGCTTCCAGCAAAAGTGTTATTTTGAAAAACCTAAATTAATGTTCCTTCTCTGTTGTTAATTTGATTTTACTGCTACTGAGCTCACAAAATGTACATGTTGCTCTGCTGTGTTCCCTGCAAAGCAGCTGCGTATCTGCCAGTGAGAGAATTGTAAAAGCTGCTGATGTTTAATGGCTGCTGAACTGGAGGCAGGTGAGAGTCAAGTCCTGCACAAGCTCAAGAAGGAGCCCACAGGAATCCCATGAGGATCAACAAGGCCAAGCTCAAGGTGCTGCTCCTGGGCCAGGACAACCCCCAGTATCAGGGGACAGGCTGGGCATGAGCAGATGGAGAGCAGCCCTGTGAGAAGGGCTTGGGGGTGCTGGTGGGTGAGAGGCTGGACATGGCCTAGCCATGGCACTCCCAGCCCAGAGAGCCAAACGTGTCCTGGGCTGCATCCAGAGCAGCGTGGGCAGCAGGGCAGGGAGGGGATTCTGCCCCTCTGCTCTGCTCTGCTCTGGGGAGAGCCCACCTGGAACCTGCATCCAGCTCTGGCCCCCCAGCACAGGGAGGACATGGAACTGCTGGAGTGAGTCCAGAAGAGTCCAGGAGTCCAGGAGAGTCCAGGACCAAGATGATCAGAGGGATGGAGTACTTCTCCTGTGAGGGAAAGCTGAAAGAATTGCTAGCTGGTTCCTGAAGCAGCTAGTTTCCACCAGGATGAATGAGATGAAACTGCTGGTGGTGAATATGGATTTGGGCAGACAATTGTGCGGTGTTGCTGGAGGAGACACTTCCATTGACCTCCAGACTCAGACAGCAGAGAGCAGTCTTTTGACTAGTGGCTTATTTGTTTTGGACTCCCACAAATTATTTTTGATCTTTAACATAAAGGCAATATGCCTTCAGTGGAACAATGACACCAAAATACTTTTGTTCATAAGGAGTAGGTGCAGTGTTTTGGTGCAGTGTTTTGGTCATCATCTTGTTAATCTCCAAATATTCACTTAATTCACATCCTCCCCCTGGCTATGCTGGCAGGTAAGCCTGAGGCTGTGCATGATATCCTTCAGCCAGGTGCACAGAGGAGAAGGGAGTCAGCTTCATTTCAGTCTCTTTTTTCATGTGCTGATGATATGAGCTAGTGATATGAGCACAAAGAAAGAAGCATTCTCAGGGCCAGAAAATGAATGTAAAATAAAAAAGATACATCCAGACATGTACATGACTCAATAGGAGTGAGTCCTTTCTTTCTCTGTTGCTTGATTAATTTTGTAGAGATGCATGTCCAGAGGGGAAAGGCTGGCAAGATGGAAGAAAACACTTGAGGGACCTGTCAGTCATGCAACTACTTCCTCACAGTGATAGCTGGTGAAGACATCACCGGGGAGTCGAATGAACCTGAAACAAGAGTCCCTTCGGTCTGAGCTGAGGAAGCCAACCCTGCCTGGATTGGATTTGGGTATTTTATGGGCTGGAAGAAAGGAACTTTGTGACAAGCAAATGAGAGATTGTTGGGGTGTTCTTGTGGTGCTGAACTGTAACACAAAACTGTCCAAGGAAAGCTGGCTTCAACAGATTGTCTTCTCATAGAGACACACAAAGCACAGAGATGTACAAGCCCGTGAAAGCATTTTACCTTTTGCTGCGTAGGGCTAAGACACTTAATAACAGGTTACACATCACCATAAATTCTCTTAACAAAGGAATTGCATTTTAGGAAGAAAAATCCCACCTCCTTCATCTCAGGAACTTATATTTCTTTCTGAGCAAGTAGTGACAATGAACATCCCTGTGCTCTGAGGGGCTGTTGAGTTACTGTGTGCAGCCAGGGCTCCCTCCATCCCTCCCTGGCGCCTCTGTCTGCCAGGGATTGGAATCATAGGGCCAGTTATTTCCTAGTGAGATGTGGGTGGCAGCCCCAGGAAGTACATGCAGGGATAGATGGAGGAGAGGTTGGAGGATGTGTAGCCTGAGTCACAGCCTGTGCCCAAGAGAGAAAGCCTGGCCAGAGCTAGGGCCAGCCACCGCTGATCTGTCAGCAAGTAAATATTCTGCAAAGCACCACTGAGACCAAGACAGAGGGGAAGCCCAGCACCCTCTGAGGGGCTCGTAAGAAGGGGCCTCAGGCCACACAAGAACTTAAGAATGCACAGCTCTAGGTTTTCATGCCTACCTTTTTTGTAAAACCAGTGAGTCCTCAAGGAGAGATTTGAGATCCTCTTAAGGTTAAGGTCTTTCTATAGGAGTGAGAATAGATACAGATGGAGGTGGGGAACTTCTATTCTATAAAATATCTGGAAAGCATCAAGGATTGATTGTCACACAAACTCATTTTTACTATTTATTTATTTATTATTATTTATTTATTTATTATTTATTTATTTATTATTTATATTATTTATTTATTTATTTCTTCTTTTTTCCCCTTTTGATCTAGACTTCCTCTGAAGCTCTACTAAAGAAGTAGCATCTCCAAGCCAGGCATCTGGCATTTTTTGCTCCTTGCATTACTGCTACATATCCTGAGGTGATTTTTGGGGGTTGTTTGACTATTTCAAGTTATAGCTGCAGTGCAGAGAGGCCAAAATTGATAAGTCATGGTCTCACAGTGTGAGTCTCCAAACGTGACCATGGTAATCCAGTGCAGACAGAAACAAGCTAGAACTAAACTAAACAAAGAATATTGTCTTTGGAAGCTCCAGTGGGTACATAGATGTCAGTTGCAGAAACCAAAGACTCATCTATCACTGTATATTTCTGGAATTGATGGTTTTATGCAAAAACAAGCTAAATATAGCCTCTTCTAGCCTTTCTTCCACAACATAAATGATAAGGGCAACAGCAGAGGCTTGCTTTTATGAAGTTACTGGCATTGAGTAAGATTATTACCTCAGGTTGCATGGATATTTCTGAGGCATTTTAGTTGCAACTTGAGTGAAAAAAACCAAAATGAGGAGTATTTTATCCAGATTGGTTCTACCCTATCTAGAGTAGTCCACCATGGTCAGTATAAAAATACGCCTGGGAGATACCTTGAAGGAAAAATAATCTTTTTGATTGCTGAACATCATTGTTTAAGTATGCACAATGATACATACAGAATAATTGTAGCCTACACATTAAATGTGCACATTCTAAATTCATTTCGGTGCAAAACTTAATGGAACTGTCCCTGGCAGTATGCATTCCCAGAATCGGTTTAGCTGTACCTGTGTGTCAATTAATCTCAGATTCATTACTCCCATTGACAAAAGTCCCTCCAGGCTAGCAGTGCCAAAGCTGGATAATGCAGGGGATTTTCTGTTGTGATTGTTGCCAGGTGATAACTCAAGCAAGTACAGGTTTCAACACTGCGTGTTCCCTTCTGTAGGCAAGAAAAGATTACTAAAGAGAATTTAGATCACAAATTTTGTGTTCCAATATTTTTCCTTAAGCAACAGAGCAGATTAAAGGAGCCAGGATGCCTTCCTGAAATTTAAGAGTTGGATGCAGAGAAAACTTGTGAGTGACCATCCTCAGGACATGTTCTTTAGCTCAGCTCCTTCAGCACTGAACCCCACAGGGATGGAGAAATGTCAACACTACTCTTGTCTGTGTATAAGGAACTCCTCTCTGTTTATAAGGCTCGGTAAGGCTGCAGAGCCATTTGCTCCAGCCCTCCTGCTTTGCATTTTCAAACCCTGTTGTAGAAGGATCACAGGCTTACTCTCACATGCAGGGAAATGAGCTAAGTTCAATGCAATACCTTTTCCAAGGGGAATATGATATTTTTTTACACGGTCTTTAAGCAAGTCTATTTTATAATTTCACTCTCCAACATAAACAAACTCATGAAGTTCCAAATATGTTAGTCCATGTGGTCTGGACACCGAGGCAAAGGACCACTTGCTGTCAAGTCCTCATCAGATTTTTGCGGTTGCTTTTGATAGGACACATCAAGCTTACTTTTGCATATTGCTTTTATATCCTTTACAAATCATCAGTTTCTTCAGTATTAAGAAAGAGTCCTTTGGTTTGGGTTCATGCTTACATTATCCTTCATAAATCTTAAATCAAATTGCTGCTCACTGTCTATTTTTCCTTAAGTGGAATATGTTTGATATGTCTGTTCCTGCTAGACTAACAAAAAAGTTAGATATCTGTGATGCTCCACAGGTTTCTAGCCACCTTGCAGGTGTCCTGATTGCAGGGTCTGTAGACTCATCAGGAACACTGCCTTGGTGGCAGAGACAAAAATGGCACTTCCCTTGATTTTGCTGCTGGAAGTGGTGTCCTGGGAGAGATCTGTGTTTCTTCTAATAGTCACATTTGGAATGTCAAGTACTCTTCATGCCTTCTTTAATTTTTTTGCCATCAGTCTTGACAAGCTTATATAGAATTGATGCTTATGTAAGATTTAGTACTGCGTACATCTTTCAAACGTAATTGCTAGTTGTTGGGGAAGATGAAACAGGAAAGCCTTATAAATATGATTGTCTGGCAAAAGATTTTGAGAATTTAGAAACTATAAAGGAGATTGAAATGAAAGCAAGCTTTGAGATACCTTAGTTACTGAACAACTGGAAAACAATGGTGTGGCTGGCTAGAAGTAATCCCTGTTTGATGAAACAAGACCCTCTGCTTGCAGACAGGTTCAAGATCTGAGCAGACCCTGCCAGCTTGGCAGAAGGGGTCCAAAGAGTAATTTTTAGGGTTTAAAATGTAGCACAGTATAGTAATGTAATGATTTTTATAGTCTGTATGTAACTGCTGTAGGATTTGTATATTGTACTAGACTGGTTAGAGAGAATTAGAATATTCAACACAGAAGAAGATTTATTGTATTGTAACGGGAACTTCGCTTTCCTACCCTTTTACTCTCTTACCCTTTCAGTCTCTTACCCCTTTTACTCTCTTATGCTTTTACTCTCTTACCCTCTCACCCTCTCTACCCCTCTCTTCTCTTGGGCCTGCTCCGAGCTGTGGCTGGCAGCTCTCAACAGGGCCCGGCACCCAGGCCCTCTGCAATAAACCCCAAGTTCCACAACCTGGCTGCAGAGATCTCTCATCTCCGTCTGTCCCGACTGTGCTACCCTGCAATGCTCCAACACTAGTGATCACTGAGGTCAAGAACCTAGGCAAATCATCATTTGAGGCCCTTAGGAAGATGGCTGCCAAAACTTTTATTGACTTTTTTGTATGCTAGTTCATTTTCAGAATCTGAAAGCTGTACTCTCTGATGAAGTAAACAAAGACTGATGAGTGTGGCTAATCACAGGGCAGGATGGGTAACTGAGTATATTCAAATACAAAGTAAAGGAATAAAGAAGCAAAAGGTGCCCTGTGCTACTAGGTATGGAAAGTAAAGTTAAACTTTTCTCCCCAGCTGACCTTAGTAGCAGTTAAACTACTTTTATCTGTACAGTTGTTTGAACAGAAAGGAACAGGGTGGAAAAATCAATGATGAGGTTGTTCCGCATCATGTTCTGGAAGGTAATACCTCATACAATTATTAAGTACCTTTTAAGACAGACCTAGAAAATCTCTAAAAATGGACTTTTCAAGATTATGAACCAGACAGCTATTGCTGGCAAGTACAATTATACGCTCAGAGGCTGCAACTGTGAATCTTTACAAGGTCAGTATCGACTTTCTTACTCTTTGTTCCATGCTGCTAAAACCCATTCTTCCACTCTGCTGGGTGTCAGCAAGACAGCTGGGAAGTATGACTCAAAAAGAGAAAGGATGAGAATGAAGCATAAGTCTTGCAAAAATTTGCTCACATTTATCTGGCCTTCCAACTATTACAGCTTTACCTGATGCAGCTACTGTTCCTCTGGTCAGTTATTTTAAAAATGAACTTTCTAATGTGAGCCAGAGTGTTTCTACTTGGCTACAGAAGGAATAGATCAAGCTCTCTCAGATGTCTAACACTCACAACACTTCTTTTCACAGAAGTGTACTGGGAAAAACTCTACAAAGGTTCTTGAGTGATAAGGGGTTATTCTCATCTTTCACCACTGAACAACAGATATCCCTGAGGTTAAGACTGCAGACTGTGGGCTGGATTCTTGACAGTATGACTGAAAGCTTCTGTGGCCTACAGCAAATCTGGGTTCTGTCCCAGTGTCTGGGTGCTGTACCAAGGATCATCAGGGTGTTAGTGTTTTGTCTAGCCCTATCTTCAGTGCTGCTATCTGCACATTCTGGAGTTAACCAGCCTTTCTGTTAGGCTGGCAGCACTGCTGAATTAGGGCTAGAAGAGAGGTGTGTTAAGAGAGGTATACTTTGTTACACTGGCTTATGTGACTGGAAAATGCATGTAAACTTACAGACAAATGAAGCCTTTCTCAGTGCTTAGGGAGATATGAAAAACTTGGAGCTAAAAATCAGGAAAAGTAATTTCGTGTTCAACATTGGTTGCTGGAGTGGCAGGAAGTTACAAAAAAGGGAATTAGTAGTCATGGAAGTGAAAAATTATCAGCTCCTAGAGAAGGCAAAGGAAGAGAAAGTAAACATCTATAGAATGGAAGAATACCCTAAATTCAGTTATCTCGTTTACTGGATAATTCTGGGATGACATTTTTTTCCTTACATTTTCCATTCATGAAATGAAGATAGTAAGGACTTGGTAATGTACTACAAATAAAAGAAATTGTAGAAGAAAAAAATGTTTTCTTCAATTATTCACTTGGGTATTGAAGCTAGTAATTTTGATCTGTAAATCTGGGGATAGTAATGGCTGCCTGAAACACTGAGAACTTGGATTGTTTTTATTGGAATAAACACACACCTTAATAGGGGGTTGCCAAGAAATGTTTCCAGTCTTTTGATCTGTTTTTAAATGTCAGGTATTTAATGCTTATGTTGCTAGAGGAACTTGTGAGAGTCTGTGTGAGTTCAACCTCTTGAGAGTTTTTGTTGAATTTGAAGGGATAATTATTTTTAAAATGTCAATTTTTAATTATACTTTAATCAGGCTAAAACTCATGTTCATATGGTTAAACTGTCTTTTCTTTGTCCCTTTACTGTGTTTTGAAATTGCTTCTTCCCAAATGATGCTCAGACTTTGCCAGGCAGGGGGTGGTTGTCACCAGAAAAAAATGTGCCCGATAATATTATAATAGTTGAACAGTACAGTAAGGGATGGCAATGTACATGTGCCATCCCTTAAGCCAACTCTGTTCCTCATTAGGTTACAAGTATAGATGTAGCCAAAACCACCAGATTCCTATAATTATAATAGTAGTAAGCTAGTTTAGTAAATGAGAACACATCATTGATAACCTTGTGAAAAGAAAAAAATGGTATTTGAAGGCAGGCACTACTATAGGCCAAGACAAATACATTGGATATAGGCGTGGGGCAATTGCCCAAGATGCTTGGGCCTAATTCCTCAGTTCTGGCTTCTCCATGCTAGAGGTGCCTAATGAAGCATGGCAGAGTGGATTCATTCAGAGCACATTCTCCGTATATTTCAGCTAAAACTCAGTCAACTGCAACAATCAAATCTGCTGGAAATCAGTTCCTGGGTTGCACACAGGGCAATTTATTGTGCTGTTGCCTATGTTTAGATGATTTGCAGAATAGACTTGCTGGTGTGCAGTGGGTGGTACTGTCTGTCCTCAGGGGCTTGCTGAGGATGGTGGAGGTGCTGGAAGCCAAAGGTTAGGCTGGTGTGGGTGTCTCACCCCCCACCTTTCTGCTGTTTATGCTGTGCCTTTTGAGGCAACCTGGCTGGATGTGCTAGGTGGTGCAGTAACCAGCCAGCTCTGCTTAGCTGCAAGAAGCCCTGTAAGTTTCCAGGCATCAGCACAAGGCCTTGTCCATGCCAAATTATCCAGCTCTTCTGTCTCACTAGTAATTCCTGATCGCTGGGCTGGATAGGACTTCTAAAGGCCCCATCCCAAACCTTGCTCCTGCTAGTTCAAATGGCATCATCAAGGCTCAGAGGCAGAGTATTTAGTTCCACAATCAGTGTTGCAAACTACTTCTGACTCTTTATGATACAAGATTATTCCAGAGCAAATAGATTTGGAGAAAACCCAGTTTTCTACAGCAAAGTGGCATTTTCTCAGTAGCCTCTCACAGATCTTGGATTGTACACTGTCATGATGTTATTTACTCGGTCAAGAGCCAGGAGGCCAGCACACTCCATTACATTGACTGAAAACAACAATATAGGGTATGGGATCAGCTTCAATGTGACAAATCACCTCCAGAGTCAGATATTGCAGTCTGTCACCGTCATATTTTTGAAAAATTCCCTTGCCCAGGATTCTTCTGCTGGGAAGCTGAGAAGCTGCAGAAAAAAAGGAAAACAATATTTCATTTGCTTCTCCTGTGTTTTGCTGCTTTGGAATGTGGTCGGAGATTGCTTATCCAACATGTGGTTGTTTGATTGGTTTCATGTGAATTGTTTTTGGCTTAATGACCAACCACTGTCCAGCTGTGTCGGGACTCTGAAAGAGTCACAAGGTTTCCATTACTATCTTTTAGCCTTCTGTCTGTACCCTTTCTCTATTATTTAATAAAATTTTAGTATAGCATTCTTTTATATAATAAATATAATATAATATAATATAATATAATATAATATAATATAATATAATATAATATAATATAATATAATATAATATAACATAACATAACATAATATAATATAATATAATATAATATAATATAATATAATATAATATAATATAATATATAATATAATATAATATAATATAATATAATAAATATAATATAATATAATATAATATAATATAATATAATATAATATAATATAATATAATATAATATAATATAATATAACATAACATAACATAACATAACATAACATAACATAACATAACATAACATAACATAACATAACATAATACAACATAACATAATATAACATGATACAACATAACACAACATAACACAACATAACATAATACAACATAGCATAATATAACATAATATATACATAATATAGTAATAAATTAGCCTTCTAAGAGCATGGAGTCAGATTCATAACTCGTCCCAGTGACGGGGGAACCCCAGAAAATACCACAGCAGCCTGTAACAATTGCAATTTAAAAAAATCACCATATCTCATTCTAACATAATTTCTAGCTTCTGCTCAGGATGATCTCCATACATAGCTAATATTCTAATAAAATCTGAGGTGGTATCATGAAGACATTCTCAGATGTCTTGCATAAAACACCTCTTAACAACTATATGAACAATATGAAAGCATATAAAACATGCTTTACATGAAGGAAAAGTTGCTTTGTCTGTCAGAGTTAAGACCAGAGCTGTATTACCTTTACACTACGTGGAAAAGAGTTTATGTTATTTGCTTGGTAGAACAATCTGTTAATTCTGATCCTCAGGACAACTCACTGAATTGCAGTAGACAGTCTGTGTGTCACAAAGATAAATTTGCGCTATATCAAACACTTATGTCACAACCCCTTACTTCTTCAAATCATAGATTTATGGAATCATTATGGTTGGAAAGGGCTGTCAAGGTCATTGAGCCCAACCTTTGGCCAAAACCCACCATGTAATCTAGACCATAGTACATAGTGTCATGTCCAGTCATTCCTCAAACTCCTCCAGAAGGGATTCCACCACCTCACTGGGTGGCCCATTCCAATGCCTGATCACACTTTCAGTGAAGAAATTCTTCCTGAATGATGGAGAATATAACCTCTATACCTTGCAAATTAGCCATGCACAAATTGCAGAAAAAAGACCTATGAAAACCATGCAAACCTTTAAAGAGTTGGAGGCTATTATTCCTAGTTACAGGAAGAGCAATAGCGTCTGTAACTTTGCCAGAATGGTGCTACCTCAGAGAAGATAACACTTGACATATATTTACATGTAATGGGAACACTAAAATAAAATATCATGTGCTTTAGGAGACAAGGAAGTAATAGGAGATTCCATGGCTGTCTGATAGTAAAACTTTAAAGGTTTTGGCAGAAGTTCAAAATAATGGTTATTTGAAGTTAGGGTGTTGAAATGTGAACTGTTAGGTTTCTGGGCAATTCAGAAACATCAGCTGCTTTAGGACCCTAATGTTAGTGTAAATATCTAACAAATATAGCAAGTACAATGTGAACCATGTTCAGCTGTGTCAAGAAGCAAGAAAAGGATGAAACAAAAATAACATACTCCCATCTTTGGTTTTTGGCTTTAGGCTCCTTCCTGTTAGATAATTCAATCCTTCAGGGGGATGTCAAGAGACTACATCTGGCTAATTACATTTCATACCTTTATTCCCTGGCTAAAAAGGTCTGCAATACTGTGGCTTGCTTGGATTTTTCTCTATTATCATATGACAGTTTAGACTGTATACTGTGAAATATAGGCTAGAATTTCTTCTATGTTGAAAGTTGCAATGACATGTTTTGAACCTGTGTTGTAATTAAGTTTTAACTTGGTTTGATATTTAGATTGATATTGAGGCCACTAGATAAGCCAAGTTAGAACAGTGTAACTGTCTGAGCTCAATAATGGAGTCACGGGGTCAACTGTATGAAATGTTTCAGAAAACACAGTTTGTTAAACCAGCAAGATCAAGCAGAAGTGAATGTATTTCCAGAATACCTGAGAGGTAAAAAAATCTGTATGGAGAAGACTGGTGATATACCAAATAATGAGCTTATGAAATATTGAAAGCAGACAAGAATTTGACTCTTTTTTAAAGGTGACCAGGCCTAAGGGTGCTTGTGTACTATAGATTCAGTCTGACTGACATTTGGGCTATGGTCCATGTCCATTGTGCTAAATCTCTTACTATTGTTGTATCAGAAATCAGATTTAGATACATGTGGGTAGCATATGTAATGAGTGCAGAAAGACACCCAGGAGAAAACAGACAGAGATATGAGTTATTATTGTATCTACTTTTTTCATTTTGTTTTTCTTTGATTTCAACCAGAATTTGGCCATTAAAAAAATAATTTTAATATTATGTCTTTTCCCCCTGTGGATTGTTGGTAGATTTATAGAGCTTGAGCCATTGTTTTGCTATTGGAGATTGCTATAAAGGGCCATACGGAAGGTGATTCACTTATAATTCTTAAGGCACCTTTTACTAAAAGAAACATTCTTAAGTACTCTAACACTTGCTCCCATTTTGTCACGTTTCTGGTGACAAAAGTCTTTTGTCTGACTTTGTACCTTTTAGAAGGATTAATTTAGTTCTGATAATCGCCTTTTCATTTTTAAGCTGCACTGCATTTTTCCTATCTGGACATGGCAAAGCTGCAATTAATTTATTCATACAGGTGCCTTTGCATATAGCCTGCCAGAGATCATGTCAAAAGTCTCCAGAAACTTTTACAATTAACAGTTGTAGCTATTTAGCATCCGACTCTCATTAGTAGCCTCTCTGTTCAGGTTACTTAATTAGTTACAACCAATTACCAGTAGGTCGTTCTCTTCTGCGCAATGTGTAGTTTAGTGAAGCAGCTCTTCCCTCACCCATTTAAAAATCTGTTGTAGGTTGTTGTGCTTGAATGATTAATACCTGCCTGGTAGGAGATCTGTAACAGACGCTTGATCCTGCTGTGGCAGGACTTGCTAGCAAGGCTTCCTCTAATGGCAGCACCAGCGCAATTCCCTTCGCAGGCAGATCAGAGGGTGAGGCTCAGTGTGATGTACAGAGGCACTGGTGGGAGAGTCACCTTTTTCCCCTTGAACTGTGTGGATTTATGATAAAGCCAAGAGCTTTATCCTCCCATGCGTTTATAATATAAACGACTTTAAACCAGCTCATTAAAATGTCATTGTGCTGCAAGAGGAGCTCCATTTTTTCCTCGGCACATTCAAAAGATCAGACTTATCAGATCTGTGCAGACAGTATAGAAAGAGGAAACTGATGCCTCTGGGGTGTGCTCCTCCCTGCCTCAGGGAGCATGTTAGAGGAGGGAAGAGAAGGCTCTGGGGAGATCTTATTTCTGCCTTTCAAAGGCAGCTTACAAGAAAGATGGAGACAGACTTTTTGGCCTGTAGTGATAGAAAAAGAGGTAGTAAGTTTATATTAATTTAAACTAAATTTTTTTTATGATGAGCGTGGTAAAGCACTGAAGCTGGTTTCCTGGAGAGGTATTAGACCCATTCCTGAACACATTCAAAGACAGGTTGGACAGGGCTCTGAGCAACATGATCAAGCTAAAGATATCCCGGCTCACTGCAAGGGGGTTGCACAAAATGAGGTTTAAAAGTTCCTTCCAAATCAAACTCTTCTGTGATTCAACATTCTATGATATGTTTCTGCTTCCTGGAGAAGTCTGCTGTGACCACAGAAGTCTTTTCCTAGCAGTGGCCATAGGACCTGCCAGCTTTATTTCTTGTAGGAACCTAAAACTGAAATTCCTGTAAGAGGATGTTATACTTGCCTGAAGATGCCTGGTTCTCACCAACTAATTTGTATCACTGAACAAGCCTTCCTCTGTCCTGTGAAACACTAATTTCTTCAAAAAGCTGAAATTTTAGTGCTTTGATTTTAACTAGACATTCGGTGTGTAAACCTAAAAAAGCGTTTTCTAGTGCCAGAAATGTGTTGGGGTAGATGTTTGGTGAGATTCTGCGGACTCCAGGCCTTTTTCAGGGAATGCTGCACAATAATGAATACCAAACAGAAATTATTGAATACAGGTAAATTTTAATGAGCAGCACTTGTGTGCTGAACATATGTAGAAAAAAGGTTTATTTATGAAGGCTCACCTGAGACTTGTTTGTGAATGTTCACTTGAGATTTGAACATCCCAATCTAAATGAACATTACTGTTCTTGATATGTGCCACTTTGTTAAGATTTCTGAGTAGAGATGGAGAAGAGGAAAAGAAGTTTTCATTTAGCTTAAAATACCAGTTTTACTATTATCCAATGAAACTTGTTGATCTTTAAAGTAAAGGGAAGCTTAAAAGAGAAGAGTGAAATTAAAAAATTGCAAATAATCACAGTAGTCTTTTTATATACTATGCCTATAGAGTGGCTAGATCCACTAATGTTTGTGCATTTCTTATTGCACCGTGGTCAGAACTTGACTAGAACTGAAGAAACATTGGTGCTTTGCACGAGGTAGCTTTTGTAGCCTGATAACTTGCTTCTTTGTGTTTCTCAGCATATTATTTGCATGGTATCTGCTTTACTTCAACTCATCAGAGCAAATGTTCTTTGTACTCTGGATGTGACCAAATAATATGTGTAAATTACATACAAACCAAATGATGATGTTAGGACTAATTATTGAGACTAGAAGTCAAATAGTACATATGTATAATTATTTCAGAGACTGAAGTCATGGTACGGATTATGGTTAAATTACCTTCCTTTTACCCATTTATTTAGACATAAAACAGAAAAGGTTTTCTGAAAGTATACATTAAGTCTATTTTAGGCTCTCTTTGGAACAGTTTTGGGTACTGAATATAAACTGGTATCAGCACTTTCCGTGATGCTGTATATGACTCAAGCTTGCAGATTTTTTAAAATTATTCTTTAGCACAATAGATGCCCCTGTGTAATGGCACTTGTCTGTATTTTCTCAAGTGACACTTTGCAGACACATTTAGTTATAACACTAAATCTATCTTTTATGAATTAATTAAGATGGTATTTGTGTTTCTAACTCCCTCAGGGAAGAATGTAAATGAAGTATATTATACTTAAAGTTATTGTTGAGTTGGCTTGAATATTTTGGTTTGAGATTCTGAATGTTGCTAGTGCTGTCTGTGTCAAGAAATAGAAGGTCTCTGTAATCCCTTTCCTATTAAATACACACTCTACATTTAAAAGAATTGACTGTAAATTTCTGTTACAGAAAAGGGTAAAATATTAGATAGAATGCGTATCATATTCTCCATAAAAATATATGTATTTGAATAAGTTTTATAGTTAAGCATTCAAAAAATCAGGAAATCTGAAAACTGTTGACTGTATGTTGTGGTGTGTTGCAATGTCCTGTTTTAAACTTCCGAGTCCCTTCCCAGGTGTGCTTATGCCTCTCTCCCTGCCCCCTCGCCCCCTTGCTGAGTGTGCCCTGTCAATCAGGCTAACATACCAGCAAGGCGTCGTGTGATTCGTCGATTTCAAAGGATGCTCCTCAGGCCTGGGGGTCATTGGCCTGTCTAAGTGTCATCCTCCCTTGAGACCCTGCCCCCTTCACCTGGTTGGTAACTCACCTGTCTCCTCCCCTTCCCCTGTCCCCGAGCTTATAAGGTTAATGAGACCATGCGGCCGGTATTCTGTTGGCAGCAGGGCCCAGTGCAGATATCTCTGTACCAATGGAATAAACATCTGGCAACCTTCTAGCAGAATCCACTCCTTCCTTCTCTTCACCATCGCCAGAAACTCTCTCCTGAGGAGAACGGAGTCCTGTCTTGTGCCCCGCTGCACTCTGCCGCCAGCCAAGGTATCTCTGGGGTAAAACACCGCAGTGCTGCCTCTGGCCCAGCAGCGAAGGTCAGAACTGGCCTAGGCACCATCTAACTGGGTTTATTGGGATACATATTCCAATAACTGTATAGCTGAAAGTTTCACTTTGTATTATATGTGGAGGAAAATTATTCCACTGTGTCTTGGTTACCTATAAAAATGATAGTGCTGAAGAGACACACACAGCACTTTAAACAGAGCACATGAGGCAGCACACAAGCTGAGATGCCAAACAATTTCAACTATGTGTAGTTACATGGCCCTTCATACAATTCCTTTTTCTTTTTTAGCCCAGAATACAGACTTTTAAGTTCCTAATTTCTATGCATATACCACCCATACAGTACTCAGTTAAAATAAAGTGGGTAAAGTTTTTTCAAGAAGAAGAGTCCATGCCATTTTTGGTCATGCAAGATGTTTGTCTGTTACTAGATTAAGTGCTGTAATGAAAAAAAGCCCATTAGCATTGATACTGTGACTGAATCAATTGTTAATAGATTTGTAAATGTGCTATCAATGTGTATCAAGGGATCAGTAGTACAGACCTCTGCACTTGCACTCCCGTCTTCAATGGAAATGCTTCATGTGTGGATGAGTGTAACGTGGGTTTTAAAGAGAGAGAAATTAAGATGGGAGTCACTGACGAATTTTCCAAGTAACTTGTAATTATTCAGGATGCAATTCATGAGTCTTGAGCACATGACCCTCAGAAGATCCTACAGCTTTACAATATATCAGCCTTCTCGAAAATTCAAGTACTGACAGTGGTTGCATATCGAAAGGTACTCTTAAGAATCTGGTTAAGGAATGGCCACCTGGACATGGCAACAACTTATTAGCAAGACCCAATTGTTTCTGTGTCTCAGGCTCTGACTGAGACATGTCCAAAAAAAGTGCAATTATCTGTTTGACTGGAAGTCCTAGAGTGTCTCTCTTTTTTTTTTTTTTTTAAGATGTAGAAATGCAATCACGTTTCTCTTTTAACTGTGATTTAAGAAGGCTGAATTTTTCTATGACAGGCAATATCTTAGTCTGACCTAAATTCACTATTTTTGGAGCTGCTTTGCTGGAACAAGATGAACAAATGTCAATCCTTGTTTTCTGTTTTCATGGGAATAGATGAGAGTGGATATATTTCCACCAATAAGATTTGGAGGGTGATGTGTAATGTTAACATGCAAATCAGGCTGAGATGATATTTCTGTCAGGGGAAATAAAAACTCTTCCATGAATTTCCCTCATCATTCCTTTCATTTTCTGCATATAAGCTCCATGTAAAACTGCCAGGCTGGTAATTAGGCAAATTATAGGGACCTTCTCATATGAAAACTAATGCAATTTCCAGAGAGAATTTCAAATGAAGATGCCCACAAGGAAGGCAGAAGTCTGAGCTTGTTTTCCTTTATTGAGACCGATTTATAAGTACGCAGATTTTTCACTGTCTAAACTTGACAGCAGCAAGAGGATCTAAAGGTGGACTTTCTTGCAATGAATAGGTCTCTGAAAAATACTTGTCTTCCAGAAAGTAATGTATTAAAATGTAAGGTAAATTTTTGGAAAGTATTCCTGCTTAGCTCTGGCAAAATTGTGCAAGCTGTCTGAACATTGCATGATTTTTATGAGAAGTCATGAACTGGTGAAGGTTTATCCAAAATCAGCACAGACTTGTAAAACTGGCAGCAATCTTTCCCAAGAGAGAGTTTGTGGGAAAAGCCAATTATAAACTAGGTTTCAGAATTTTCTGCAAACTCTCTGTGCAGAGCTCTACAGAGAAACAGAATTTCTCACTTTTAAGGACATGGGGCAATAATAAAAAAACGTGATCATCAGCCTTTGTCTGTTTAAAAGAAACAAATAACATTCAGTAAACAGACAAGAGGCTGGGGAAAATGTAGTAAGCTGTGTAAGAAGGAGCCACCTCTCAAAAGAATTGAGGGAAGGTTTTGGGCTGGTAGAGTCAAAAAGGAATACAATATACAAAATAGACTAATTTTTACAGTCAGAAATTCATTGAAATTAATATTCTTATACTTCTGTTAGACATTTTTCTGAGTCCTGCATTATACCCATGTAAAAAGATTAGCGTTTCTCAAAGTCAGTATGTGTTGAATGAATCTAATTTAGAAGAAACTCATTGTAAAATTGAGAAAGTGAAACCTGCTGGCATGTCATCCAGTTGACCATTCTTAGTTGAGGTGTCCAGGGATTGGTTTATAACCTATATTTAATATTTCTTCATCAGTGATGCAGAAGGGGGAATGTCAGCCGCCTGCTTTGGTGGGTCTGTGAGGAAACCACCCTGGCCCTGAGAACTGACCTGCTCCATCTCCACCGTGCTGGGATGGAAACTCTCCCCAGATCTTGCAGCCTGCTCTTTCTCGTCCCTCTTTACAATTATTAAATCCTGTCTACCAAAATTTACAGCTCACACTGAGGTCACATTTTAAGCCAGCAAGAGGCTTTACTGAAGCGTGTGAAGGATGTTTGAGAGCAGGCCTTGCTGTCTATGTAATACAGTTTAAGTTTACTTTTTGAGCAGACATTAGGATTGATCCAGTGTCTGGGACCTACCAGTAATATTGGGCAAGTGCCCAGAGACACTAGTGCTCCCTGTTGGAAAAAATACTACCCAAGGCTGATGTCCTGAGGAGGAGACATCCCTCAATAAGATTGTCTTGGTGAAAAGACAACTAATTTAGACATTTAATCAATTTTCCTCAATCACATAGTCTTCTTAACCACTTTGGAAATTGTGAAGTGGAGCCTGAAAATACAATCATCTACTTCCAAATACTGGTCCCCGGTGTCAGTCTGGGATCATCTTTGGTACTGGAAGATGGATTGCCATTTATGCTTATTATATTTCAGTGAAAGGTATTGAGGGCTGTTATGGAAACTAGATAGCCATTTCCTCATAAAACTGCTTGGACCAGTTGCTGGAGATGAAGTGCATTCACCTCAAATTATTAATGAACTCAAACCATATAGAAGTAACATAGGAAGGAAAAGCACAGCCAATATACAGGAGAAATATTTAATTTTCTTATTAACCTTTAATTAATCTTCAAGCAAAATATCTAGGGACATCATAGAGTCCTAATTTCCTCATTGCTTGGAGGGTTAATCTCAGATGTGTCTGCAGAGCGTACTGCTGTTCAAGTGAAAGCTCTGAGGTGCAGGCAGGGATCAATGCATGAAGTGATGCTATCTAGAGGGTAACATTAGGCAGAGAAATGTTTCTCTCATTTTTAACATGGTGTAAACCTATGCCTTTCACTAAACTGGAGTGATTTTATTTTGATGATTTCCATTTTGAACATTGGTCCAATTACCTCCATCATTAATGAATATATTTACATTTTGACAGCTGAGTCAATAAAGTTAGGGTTTATAACATATTGTAGCTATGGCATTACATGGCATTTTCATTCTTAAATCCTTGAGTTTGGTAGTACTTGGATATAATGAAGTAGAATTTAATAACCACCTACAGCAGGAAGAAAGTTCACATTTTTATATCTATACAGCTGCAAGGATATGATGACCTACTCACCTTTAAGTTTGTTACCTTAACAGCCAAATAGGAATGCCCTCTAGGAATAGTAATTCTATAAGCCTAGGGTAGTAAAGTGCTAGTTTTCATACTACAGCTATACTGTCTCCTCTCAGTATTTTCATCTACTTCGTTGCTGAAGAATCTTGCTGCTTTATCATAGTTTTTCTGAGCATTAGCATGATTTCCAGCAGATCTGGATCAGCATTAATATGTTTTTATTGCCAAAAGGTCTTACTCAGCACAGGACACTTAATATGTAAGTAGAAGAGCCAGATGTGCTGACAACAGATCACAGGTCTCCTTCTACAAGGACTAAGGGCATAGAGAAGCTTCTGCTGACAACACTGAGAGAAGGTGCTAAGAGCATGCTTATTATAATCTTGCCTGAGATCATCACTGAAAATGACAGGCCATAGTTTTGGAACCTTGTGATAAATTGCTCAAGGTATTTTTGAGATCATAGTGATGCAAAAATGGGGTCCTTTTTTTAAGAGAAGAGGAACAGGTAAGGTCAGGTGAATTGCTTTCTTCTGATGTCCGTTGTGTTTCTCTGTTCCCTTGGGCTCAGAGGGATGTCTGTGTAGGAGAATTTTCCTAAATAATTTTATCATTAAAACCAGAAATTTTTTCCTGCCAATATAGGAGGTATTTACCACGGCATGCTTGCCTGGGAGAAGCAAGACCCTTATGAAAATACCCAAGCCAGCCCTTGCTCTGTCTCACTGCTCTGCTGGGTTGATTTTCAGTTCACAGGTGAAGCTCCCAGTCCATATTTCTGCAACCTGGACAGTATATCAACATCCACAGCAGGGTGGCACTGTGTGGGCACTGTGAAGGACAGTGAGGAGAGGGTGAGGGTGCCAGGCAACAACGAGGTTGAGACACACAAAATAGTTCTTGTTGCTCCTGGATAATGTGCCTGTTAATTGGAGACCCATGCCTGCATCTCAGCCAGCTGATGGACTGACTTCCCTTCTCTCCCTGTTTATCTTCCAAATCTCTGACCAACAGGGAACTTCCTCTGAATGTGGATACTGCCATCCTCTGAGCTCCTTCAGCCCCCTCAGGCTGCCTCTATTCTATCAGTCACGGTCTGCATCCTCCAGGGTGAACAACTTTGGAAAATAATTATCAGTCAGGCCTTATCAGTGAAAGTGAAGATGAGGACTCTGAGGATAACTAATCTATCCACACAGTGCTTACTTGTGAATTTCTGGACTCTAGACTGTGCTCAGGTTTTCACCCAACAGCTAAATTAAGCAAATTCAGCATCCACAGATGCATCTAAGTAATTTGTTTCACATGTAAAAACACTGTGCATCAGGTGAGGAAGGAGAGAAAAAATGAGCTTTTTTCCCTGCTGGTGAGTTTGGGAGGAACAAGAGAAGGGTTTGTACCTGAGAACTCTCCTGCTGTTTTAGATAATGGAGCCATTTTTTCCCATAAAGGTTTACCTCTTCACCTTTCATGTGTGCCCGGGATGGGGACCCTCCCACGCTCTGCAGTGACTAATTATTGAACTGAGTTCAGAGCAAGCTCTGTCACATGGCAATCAGATGGGAACAAGAAATTATTACAAATGACACTGTAGGCTAGAGGCAGTGGCAACAAGAAATCTTTAGAAATCCATAACAAGAAAAAGAATCATTTGGAAAATACATGTGACATAATTAGTTATAGAATCATTATGTCTATTTTTCTTGCCTATGCTGGTTTTTTAGACCTAAATATTTTGCTTCATTTTAAATATTTTATTTACTTGTATGTCTTGACACAATTTCCTTCTTCTGATGTGCTTTCTTATCAAATCATTGAAGAGAGCTGCCTTCACTCTCCCTTGTCCTCCTTTCCCTCCTGCTTGCTTTTGCATAATTTTAAAGGCATACTTGCTATTTTTAGAGCAGGACTTCAATATATTCAGACTGTGTTTGACTCCATGAAGAATTTCTTTTGCCTCTGTGATTTTAGAGAGCCTGAATTTATAGTAGAATATCACGCAAACACACATAGACACACACACACATAGACACACATATATATAAAAATTAAGATGGGAAACTGTGGGGAGAAATGTCTTTGAACTGTCATGCCAATGTAATTTTGTTTTTAAAGCATATTTGGAGACCTGTTGTTCACCTGTTGTTTTAGTGCAAAAGCTTTGCATTTGGCGATCTGGCCATGGAAGCAGAGGCATGGGTAAAAGTCATAATTAAGCCTACTTTTGGTGTCACAGCAGTTCTGCTCTGGAGTCTGCAGACCTACAAGCCAGGCCTAGAAATTACTCCAGACTCCAGGCTCAAATGGGAAGGGTGATACTGTGTCTAGCTGATGTTGTCTGCTGTCTGAGCTGAGAAAGCAATCCTGTAGTGGGTGTAACCCAGAGGAGCCTTTACTCCACAACACCTGCTGCGTGGTCAGTAACAGTGATGGGGGCACAGGTCAAAGGGCATTACTTTATTGCCCTTTGAGCATATTCTCAGCTACAAACAGGGCAGGCAGATGCATGTCTGTGTCTCTGTGCATGTCACAGTTAGATCATGCTTTAATTCCTCTTCTTGGATCAAGGGAGGGTGAAAAATCTCTGAACCTCTAAAGTAAGGAGAGCCTTACTTAGAAAAGGATATGCAGCCCTTCCCTGGATGAAGACAGCCTTGGAAAAGCAAAAGGCTTAAAAACAAGGGAGTTCTGCCCTTTTTTGGGTTCTCTGTGTCTTTATACTTCTACCAAGGCCAGACTGTTAAATCTTGGGAACAACACAAGGATGTGTACCACACAGCTTTTGTTTGTGCCTGTGAAAAGAATGATCAGTCACCCTGTGGATTGCTCAAGAGACCTGTGAAATGTTCTTTGAAACAGAAATAAGACTGTAAAGGTTTTTCTTTCATTATTATTATTATGCTGTCTGTTTATCTCAATTTTAAGTACTTATTCAAGCACCTTTTAACATTTGCTCGGCAACACTTGTTTACCTAATTTTCTATTACAAAATTTTTAGTGTTCCAGATACAAATTTCAAAACGAGTAAGGTGGCTAAAGATGTGGACAGACTTTGAAATTTCTAAACTCTGAGAGAAGTCACCTGCCTGTGAATTGTGTGTCTCATTGACTTCAAAACTCTGTGGCTTTGCAGAACTAAACTTCAAGGGCAAGATTTATGTGTCCTTGAAAAGTTTATTTGGAGTGTTCCATTTGGGGAAAAAATTTTAATACTGGGGATGATAAGAAAGCTGCAACAGTATAGCCTACATAAGAGAAGTCTCAAGGAGGGATCTTTTTAGTGAGTATAAGTACCTGAGGGGAGAGTGCCAAAAAGATGGAACCAGGCTCTCTCCAGCAGTACCCACTGACAGGATAGAGGCAATGGGCAGAAAACAAAGCATAGGAGGCTCCCTCTGAACATTTTTCCACTTGGGTTGACCAAGCACTGTCAAAGGTTGTCCCAAGAGATTGTGCAGCCTCCACCCTTGGAGACTTTTGCAATATCCACTTTTGAAGCTTTCTGGACACTGTCCTTGGCACCATGCTGTAGGTGATTCTTCTTAAGCAGGAGCCTGGGCCAAATGGCATCCAGCGGTCCCTTTCAAATTCAATCCCTCTGTCATCATGTGACTCTCTGGTGCTGTTATCACACTTAGATGTCATTTACATTGGAACTTTATTAACATTGTTGTTTTCTTATTTTGGAGAGCTACAATACTATTTTTGCCAGTTATTCATTAATCTGTATCTCATTATATTGCCTGTTTCAGTTTGAAACCATTCATATTTCAATGGTTTTACATTAGTTTAAAAAGAATTTTGGCTCTTTGTCTCTAGTAATTCCCTATTCTTCATGTAGCCTGAAGTTTCTGCAGCAATGCAATAATAGAAAACTAAAATCCTGTACTACTCACATTTTTCCCAGCAGATTTAGTTTGTAAACCATTAAAACATCCTCCTTTGCTCACAGATGAACGACATATTTACCTTGAAGTTAAAAAAGTAAATCTCCCTTCTATCAGATTTGTTACACAGAAAGTAATTTCATTCGCTATATATATTTGAGGCTGTTACAGTAGCAAATATAATTTGCCCTTTCCTTTTCTTCGATGTTACATTTTGGTGGCAATGTGTTAGTAGGAAGACTTCAACATGAGACATGATTGTCTCACCCTGCTCTGCACTGGGGCAGCCTCACCTCGAGTCCTGGGGGCAGTTCTGGGTAACGCAATATAAAAAAGGCACTAAACAATTAGAGAGTGTCCAAAGCAGGGCTAAGACAGTGGTCAAGGGCCTTGAGGGGAAGCCTTGTGGGCAGCAGCTGAGGTCACTTGGTCTGTTCAGCCTGGAGGAGACTGAGGGGAGACCTCACTGCAGTTACAAATTCCTTGTGAGGGGAAGAGGAGCAGCAGGCACTGACCTCTTCTCTGTGGTGACAGTGACAGGACTTGAGGGAGTAGCCTGAAGTTGTGTCAGGGGAGGTTTAGGTTGCATTATCAGAAAAGGTTCTTCCCCCTGAGGGTGGTTGGGCACTGGACCAGGCTCCTCAGGGAAGTGGTCACAGCACCAAGCCTGGCAGAGTTCAAGGAGTGTTTGGACAATGCTCTCAGGCACATGGTGTGATTCTTGGTGATGGTGCTGGCATGGCCAGGAGCTGGACTTGATGATCTTTGTGAGTCCCTTCCATTTCAACATTTTCTGTGGTTCCTAGCTCCAGGGTACTCTGTATTCTCCCACATTGAGTTAATATAGATTGGTTCACAGCTGGAATCATTGGCACTTAGGATGGTGAGGGATTCAGCAAAGCAAAAAGCTGACACTAGCTGGTTGGTTTAAACTCCCCACCAACCTACCCTAGAAAAAGAGACAAAAATGGGGAAGACCAGCAAAACCAAAATTACAACAGATTAAAAAATTCCCTGACCACTAGGCATGTAGGTAGCTAGACAGAAAAGAAATGTTATTAGACCAGTAGTTTGTGCTCTTTGATACCAGGTGCAATGATTTCACATGATGCTTTTACACACAAAGGACTGTATTTACTGTTTGAATCCCACACAAAAACATGACATATCTGTTCATTCCTTGCAATAGTGGAATCATCATGCTACTGACTTCCTAATGCTTTGCCTTGACTGCTATCAAAGGGAAATGTCTGAGTCACACAGAGCATAGTAATGAGAGGATAAACTCAGATGACCTACTTCTTACCCACTACCTTCAGGCAGCAGTGTTTCTGTGCCTAGAAACCTTGAGGGCAAGCATCCCACAGCAACCCTGGGTTAAGAAATGGTGAGGTATTTTGGGGGTTAAACATCCTGATCAGGAAGAGGGCTGCACCTTCTGAAAAGAGGTGTGGGAGGTGGAGTTTCTGGACTTTGTCTGATGTTCCTGAGGAATGCTGTTGAGGAGTAGCACTTTCAGGAATTTAGAGAAGGGAAGGAAAATAGTGTTTTGTCACAGGCATTTGTCACGAAAATAAGTGAATTAAGCCAACACACATGTGCACACTCTGAGGAGCAGATCCAGAGACATATTTACTATGGTGGCTTACTTTTGTATCGCTCTGTAATTCACTCTGGGGCTCTGAGGGTAATGTAAATGAGCAGCAGTCATGACCATAGCAGTTCTCTGAGCCAGATGTGGGGGGCAGAGTGCAAACTGTCCTGTGTTTCCACGGCTGTTTCAACTGAGAGGGTTTAAGTATGCTTTTAGCTGCTGCACCAAAGGAGGATGGCAGGAGAAAAGGAGCCTCTCATGCCTCTGCTCTTTCCTTCTGCATCTACCTCTGTCCATCATGAGGGATAGATAGCAAGAGAGATTGCAGGAGAAGACGGAGGAGAAGAACTGAGCAGACTGTCTACTCTTGATCCCATAAATAATACACAGATATGTATAGTTTCAGCTGGTAACACCAAAGTGTGATTATGGTGAGGAACAGGGCAGGAAGGAGGTGGCAGGAAGGGTGTTTGGTGTCTCGCAGTGCTGCAAAACAGACCACGTTCCTCGTGATGCTGCTAGAAACTTCTGGCTTTGTCTTCAGCAGAAACAGGATCTCACTTTAGAAGGAGAATATCTTCCTTCAAGAACAATAAGGTTTCATGCCCCAGCACTTGGTAGCAGGTCCTTCACCTGCTGTTCCCATTTCTTCACAGGAGTATGAAGAGGAAAAAAAGGTAATTAAAGTTATCATAATCGCTTTTGCTCAAATGCAGGAGATGGGAAAAAGCCTCATAGATTCAAAAGCATTTTTCTGCTTGCTTTAAAAGTAGATCTTGTCATATTAACCCCACTTTAATTATAAATTGCACCTATTCTGAGGGAAACTGAGGGAAAGATACCAGTAGAGTATCCCTGGATAAATGTATTTTTAAAGGCTCTTTTTAAAGGCTGAAGAACAGCAGCGAAAAGATGATCATATTTCCTTGACAGCTCCATAATCTACACTTTTTTAGCTTCTTCACGTTACTAGGACTATCACTGGTACTATCAAATTGAAATTCATGTGAAGGACCTGGTTTCTTTCCCCCTCTCTGCCCCCATCTCTTCCATTTCCCTGCCTTTTTCCCTTTCCTTCCCCTTTCTCCCCTGCTTCTTTTTTTTCTCCCCCTTCCCTCCTCCTCTCCCTGCTCTTCTCCTCCTCCACCCACCTCTATTTCCTTGCCTTTTATTCTTTATCTTCTGCCCCCTCACCTCTTGCACTTTCTCTGTCCTACCTTTTCTCATAAGAAAACATGTTGGCTGGCAAGAATCTTCCTGAAGAGCTAATTCGAGAATAAAGGATAGTACTTATCTGGCCACAAGAGATTTTCTTTCATTCAATTTGAAATAATAAAACATAATTTATACAACATAAATAATGTTAGCTTTCAAAATTCTATGAGAGAATGGCAGTGTGTCTTTGCTGAGCACAATCTGAAACCTCTTGTGTGAGCTGATCAAATTAAATAAAGCTCCTGTGCTGTCAAAGTTCGAATCTACTGGTGTGCCAACATCCATTCTTCAGCTCCATATTTAGCTTTGCAGGCAGACAAGGTCAGCTGTATCTGATTGATTCAGCTTCTGTCTTATAGCAATACCAGACGGTTGTTTCTCTAAGAAAAAGGGTGTTTTCCCCTATTTTCCTCCCACAGCAGAGCAGCTGATTTGGTCTCATTCCACCAGATGGCAAGCTTTAACCAAGGGAAAAAACAAAGGTTTTTTTGCAACTATCCATTTACCTTAGGGGAGCAGGGGAAGCGAGCTGCTCTTAGTGGTTGTTTTTGCTGTTTTTTCTTTCTGTTTTAAAAAATGTTTTTTCTATAAGAGGCTCACATCTTCTGGCATGATTTGTAGTGTTAGAAAAATAAATCAATAGAACAACATTTGCTGTCAGCTATTGAGTAACTGACAGGTGTCATGGAGAGAAGCAAAAAATAGTTTAGAATATGTGCTCCATCCCCAGATTTCACCTAACAGAGACAGAAACAGTGCTCCTAAACAAACAAATGGGTATAGTGATTACAGTTAAAAATGAGATTATGTTACTAAGCTCTCAGTGCTTCATAACCAACTCTGAGTTTTGGTTATCCCCAAACCCCACATTAATCCCTGCCTTTGACTCTCAGGAAGGAGCTGCTCTGCCCTGTATTTCTGCTGTTATAACCTGTCCTTAATGCATGAACAATGCACAGAGCAGAGAACTCTGCTTGCTCTGCTCAAGCTGCATTATCTCTTTGGTCCAGGGCAGCCTATGTCTCAGATCTCCTGGGAATGGAGTTAAAGTCTGCTTGTATTAGTGCAGCAGACTTTATCTGCTGTGCTAAGGTGCTAATTTTCACTCCTTATATTTTATAGACTGGCTGTTCCAGCTTCACAGAGGAAGCAGTTTGTCATCAGGTTTGGCTTGGCATTGGTGACCCAGCCATGGAGCATTACAGTGATGTGTGAGGACCAATTCTCCCAAGTCCAAGCTCAGAAATCTGGCCCTGTGGATATGGAGATATCTGCTCTGTCTCCAGAAACAACAACTCCAGGGGACTCTGCAGCCTTTGGATTAGAAAATCTGGCACAGGAAAAATCACAGTTGCAAGTTCCTTCATTAATTACTCTTCTACTTTTTGTTTGTTTGTTGGTTTGTTTGTTTTTGTTAGCAGTTCTCTCCTCCCTGAGGTCGTGGCTCCATCTCCTCTTGGTAACTGGGCTCCAGGTAAGTAGCATGGTGGGAGCCTTGGCAACTCTGGGGGTTGCTGTCCCCATCCCTGCAAGCAGAAGAGTGGTACCCAGTTGTTCAAGAGGACAGATATGATTGGCTAGCATCATGAAAATCTTAAAGAGTAGAGGGGAAATCAAACATACATTTCAGCTGCTGACCTAATGACTGGAGAAAAAGAGTTCCCGCTTTTTCCTGTAGGTTCTTTTCAAGTAAATTACTCTTCCACTATAAACAGCTTTACAAGTTTGAAAATAGCTTTGCCTGTGTCTTTACACCTATTTCTAAAGAATAAACTTCTAAAAAGTAAATCAATGCCATGGACATTTGTAAGATTATGCCAAATGAGCCTGAGGAAAATTTATGCAACAAACACAATTATGTGGCACTTTGTGGAGTAGTAAAAACTTGTGAGCTTCAGTTCTGAGACTGAAAAAGAAATACATACATTTTAGCTATTTTTGCAGTTCCTGGTTCATGGTTTTAATCTTTTTCTCAACATCATATGAGGTTGGAAGCCTTTGTTTTTCCAAAAGTGGGAACTCATTCTTCTGTTCTGACTCCTGGAACTGAGGCTTTACAAAAGGCTCAGGATTGATTATACTATGATGATTGGAGAGCTGCAGCAGTGCAGACTGCAGTGAAATGGAACAGCGAAGGAGTACAGGCTGTGGGTGTCTGGCTCGCTATGTATGCTATGAGGTCTCAGCTTGTGCTTCATTTCTCTCAGGGAGAGGATTATGGGCTTTGGAGTTTTGTACTGTGCCTGCAGTTTATGTAGGTTTTAGATTTTTTTTTTCCTTCTGGATAAAGCTCTGCAATTTCATGCAGTGCCTCTGCCAGAGCTCCAGGCATGCCTGAGGAAGTCGTGGATACCCTCTGTGACATGGGCACCCCTCACACACACATCTCTTCTCTCTGCAAACAAGCAATATCTCTCCAAAGCCATGTAGGTTTGACCAAGAGCACAACCCATGCCACCTTGCTTTGCTGTCACTCGCCTTACTGTCCACTTACTTTTCTGAATTAAGGGAGCTTTTGAAAGCATCACACCAAGGTGACAGAAGTGCAGCCAGGTAAGAACTGTTCGGTGCTTCCATGGGCAGTTTGTCCTCTGAGAGATATGGGAGCCTGCTGCCCTTCCCAAGGTGCTCTCAGCAGAGCAGCAGCATGCCAGCCTGGCATACTTCTAGGTGTAAGGACAGCAAGGTAATTTTTGAGCTGGGCCTCCCTTCTCTGCTGCTACTAAAAATGCCACTGCAGCGGTACACAAGTCACAAGAAGATTTTTTTTATTTCTGCTCTTGCTGTGGGCTTTGGCTCTGTGAACTTTGCTTTGGTTTTCCCAGTGTGAATTAATTTAGAGATCACTTGTTTTTGAGACAGAATGCAAAGGATGAGACCAGTGTGATGATTTTGGAACAAGACCAGAAAACCCAGGCCAAAATTGCCCAGAAAGAGAAGTATTTTTCCTTAATTGCATCCAGGATGTCTGAATACTATACTAAAGTGAAAGTCCCCCAAAACCTTGAATGTATTAATGTCTTTTACTTGGTTTTAATTTTACTGTTGGTCCCATATGTGAAACTCTGCTGAGTCTGAATTTCACCTTTTGTTTTATAATTCAATTGTTGATATACAAACTGAAATAAAATCAGATTCCTTTTCCATATTCATAATGGCTCTGCAGTTCTGAAAGAACTTAACTGTAATAAACCAATGCAAATCAAAATTCTTTTCTCTTCTGCTAAGAAAATTCTGTAATAAAAGTTCAAGTAAATGTAAAGGATTGAACATCCACACAATACCTTTTCAAGGGTAGGAATAGATTTTGAAGTCATGCATCTTAGTTAAAAAAATGCTTTCAGTTCCTCTCTGAATGACATTTTGCAACCTGTAGGGTTTGTCTAAGTACTAATCTGTCAAACATGGAGAGAGCTGAGATCACTAGTTGAAGTAATTTGTGGAGAGGAGACAACCCATCTACCTTAAATAAATCTGAACTTTGAAAGAATTGCTTGAATCAGAAGTGCTGGGCTAGCAGGTGGCTGAATCCACATGTGATGTTTGATCTCAGATGTGTGGAAACCAGGCTAATAATGGTATATAAAAGAGGTATCTGCAGTAGGCTCAGAAAGATTCCAGGGCTGCAAATGAAGGTGTGGTCGAGTTTTTGAGGAAAGTGCTGGGTGTACTTGCCTTGTGCTCAGTCTTTTCTGGGATTCAGCTTGCAGTCAGGCTGGAGTCAGAGTCCTGAAGTAGATGAACCTTTGGTATGAAATGTATGGCTTCTCTCATGTTATGTGATTGCAAACTTTTTCTGTGTTGTTATCTGTTGACAATATTCTGAAATCTCTTATTTTACATACTGAGATAAAAAACTTTTGCTACTGATGGCAGGCTCCTACTCAGTCTTCTTCAAATAAATGTTGTTTTGTTGTTACTGCCTCTCTCTGCCACTGCTAAAATAAATCAGAATCCCCATCTCAATGCCTGTAGAGACAGGAATATTTAATTTATAGCAATTTCCTTTTCTCTTCATGGTTTCTACTAAACAGAACATGCTGGGTCTCAACCTGCATTTGCATTTATGCTAAATTACAAGCAGAACAATCAATACAAGTCCCAGCTCATGCTGCCCACAGCGGAACAGCAGCAAAAAAAAAGAAAACTGCCAAGGAAATCTTTTCCACCCAGCCAGCTTGTTACTTGTTTCTTGTTAATTTACTTTAACAGACGGCAATTAGCCATCTATTTATTTATCACGGTGGTCTTGGAGCACCTCCCAAGAGCTGTGAAGACGAAAAGAGTAGCTAATCCCCAGACACCTTGTGAAGGCAGTAAGGCAATCCCAGATACCCACCTCTCAGGGCAGGTCAGGACAGGCAGAGAGGGTGTCTGGGCAGTATCTCCCCTCTAAGTGCCCAAACAGATGGAGACAGGACCTCCCTTCACACAGGACTGGTACTGCTTGGACCTCCACCGGGGTGGTTATTGCAAGCATTCATCCCCAACAGCTGCAGTTCTCCTTGGTGTGTGTGTGCCTGCTCTCCCCCTCAGGGCCCAAGCGAGCAGGCCCAGGGTGAGCAGGCCCAGGGTGAGTGGCTGCAGGAGCGATCCTAGCGCTGGGAGGCTGCTGACCCTGTCCTGCTGTGCCCACTCCAGCCCGAGTGACATCCCCTGTGTCCTGCCACCACCTGCTGTGCTGCCACTCGTGTGGCTGAAGGAAGGCCCTGCTAGATCTCTGCCAGCCCTCCTTGCAGAGCACAAGTGGGAAGGTGTTTGCAGCTTTTGCCTTGGGACCCGTGCCGAACTTCAAACGAGCAGAAGAGTATCTCTGTAATCCTGCAGATAGCAGCCATATCCTGCAGAGCCACAGAGACTGACTGAATTGACAGGATTAATGTGACTCCAGGGGGTGTCCCTGCAGCTAATCAGAAGATGTTGGTCCTAATGAATGAAGCACAGTGGAGACAACTGGTATGCTAAAGGCAGTGAATGTCCCCTTTGTTGTAGTTACAGTGCTAGTGATTAACGCATTACTCTGTGGGATGCAGCTAACTCTCATGCTAATTCTTGAGTTGAAGCAGGAGCAGCTCATAAAATGTCAGCTGCAAATGTAATAGCAATCACTGCTCAGGACACTTGTATTTTTTGATCAAGGGTCGTGCTGTAATTGATGCAGGTTTTGGCGATTATGACTCCAGCTTCTGCCTATCTCCCACGCAGCTTCTACTCAGAGCCTACTCCACGTCTCAGAAACAAGTAGGTTCAACAGAAATAAGATGAATTAATCATTTCCCCTCCATAAACTGATGCTTATAATCCTGGCTGTGACTTCCTGTTATGTCTTCCCTTCTGCAGAGAACTTTATTCCCCACTGAGATGAAATAAAATGAACCAAACCATTGTCAAAACAATTCAAAGCGCTCTGCTCCTTTGAGCAGAGGGATCAGCTCTGTAGCCTACTTTGCCTGTTAACTCCTCAAACTGCTGAAGAAACAGATGCAGGAAAAATGATAGTATGTCTAATACTATATATAAAATTTAATTGATGTGTTGATTTTACTGGTAACGCAACATGGTGTGCAATACTCCTCTCTGTCCTGGCAAATGCCTCGCCTTAGAATAAATCAAAATCTCTGTGTATCTGCAGATTATTGGCCAGCATCTAAATGAGCTATTGAATAAACATACATGAAATATCATATAAAAGACACACAAAAAATTGCAGCTGTGAAGAATGGGCCCTCAGTCTCTGTTCAGTCACACAGTTGGACCAATTGCTTAAACCAGTGCCAATCACACTAAAGGTGCAGCACAGCTTCCCAAAAGGCATCAGCTTGGGGTTCTCTGGTCTGACGACACAAAGTGTTTGTGGGTAGGTTTGGGACAGAGTCCATCATACCACACCTTGATGTAATGGGTAGCCAACCAGCCAGGGTCTTTGGTCAAACAGCAGTCTCATGGTTGCTGAATTATATATGTATGTAAGACCAGTAAGATTTGTTTATTTTGCATGTAAAGGCTTTTCTTTTTTAAAAAGAAAATATTAAATTGTTTCTTCCTACAGAGATCTCTTAGCAGCTCCCATTCATTTTTCCCCCCAAATCCTCTGAGTCCGTGAAGGAATAGAAGAATCTGTATTTTTGAAAAAGGCTAAATATGATAATGGCCATGAATGTGTTTTTAGCAGGGAATAAAATGTTATTATTCATCCTGTCTTTAGCAAAACCTACTTTTCTCCTGTCTTGTATTTCTAGGGATTCTTTCACCCATTATCTATGTTATGCTAATTAGTTCCTAACTTCTACTTTCTCTTTTTCCCTCTCTCCTATTTAATTAACATGGTGGATGTTGTCTTTTGTCTTATGGCTACAATGAACAAGGCTCCTGTGAAAACGATGTTTTTTTTAAACCTTTTAAATTGAAATGGCATGAATTCAAAGATTGTCAGGCAGTTCTAGTAATTTTGTCACATGAATGTTGCTTTGGAGACTCTTCCTCTAAAGCACATTTAAAAACCCCCAAACTAGCTTTTTGCTTAGGCAGCAACTGTTGTGTGAAGGAACACATAAAAAGGCAAGGAGTTAAAGAATAATTAAATATTTTCTAAATTTTGGCAGTTGCAGATAGAATGTTGCATTCAAGTGTGGATGCCCTCTATTCATACAAATATTCTTCCTCTAAGGTCGAAAATAAGCCTGAGATACAGCCTGTTTTTAAAGATTGGTGCTAGGTTCCTGTCCAGTGTGTATTTCCATATGTAGTTTCCATTATTTCTTTCCCCATGCAATGAAATCCTTCTCCTCACTGAGTGGGCTCTAGATATTTTGCTCCTGCAGGTCAAAGCACTATCCTAGTTACCTGGATGAGGAGGTGCTGAGGTGAGCAACCTCTCCAGCCCCACTGAAGCTGGATTACTCATCCATGTGGGAAGCAAACCACCGGCTGTGGAGGACAGCAGGGAAATGACAGCCAGATCTCAGCCAAGAGGGGGTGGATGCTGATGGGCTGCTCTGCTGCTTTGCTGTTGTGGCTCCTGTGATTGCTCACCCACCTCATTTCAGCTGAAATTTCCATGGCTTTGCTTATTTGTCTGTATCAGACATTTTGTTTTCAAAGGCTGCTCCTGCTTCTGTGGCGTTTTCAGTTTGTTCACAGAGCCTCCCACCTGTGCATGTGTGGTGCACGACATTGCTGAGGACCTGTGGGACATGACATTCATGCAGAGTGTGGCTGTGCCTTCATAAAATACATTAGCAATTGTTATTTAAGTTTTCACTGAAAGACAAATCTGAGCAGGCTGCAATAAGAACTTTAACAACAGCTTGTAGTAGATGCTTTGATTTTATTTTTTCTCTCTAGCACCCCATAAACAGATGAAAAACTCATTTAGGCATCTTCTGCTTTAAATGTTACCTAGCACAGGGTGCTGGCTGCAGAGTGGAGCACCAAACACAGGAGATGAAATGCTGCAGTATGTTTTTCTCCACTTATACTGCTAAAGCAGTTGGGATATGTTGTGAAAGAGGTCCCGGGTGAACCTCCTCAGAGTGAGCTATAGACCATAACTGCAGAGTTTCATTGATGCTAAAATGTCTGATTTCAAATAGTGAGTACTGCCTTTACCAAAAGCACCAACAGCTGCCCCAGTCTGCTTCATTTGCCCTTTCCAGAATCCAGGCTGGCAATCCGCAAATCTCTTGCAGTCTGGTGCTGATACCTTTGTAATAGAATAATAACAGAGGGAAATACTAAATCAAGGCCTTAATCCAGTCATTATCACAGTTACTCACATTCTGGAAAAGTATAACATCATGAATATCTATAGTGATTTTTATCACAGAAAAAGCCACGGAATTTTTCAGCTGCAGAGACGCTTTGTGGTAAGTTCCAGACTTGTTTTACTGCAGACACGCTCTGCAGACTTCACTTCATTTGATTCACTAATAGTCATGCCAGTTGTGGAGGCATTTAATTACAGTGCCTGTAGCTTGTGAGTTCTTGATTCAAAGCCCACCAAAGTCAAAGGATGCTTTAAAGCTGAATGAAAGAAATTCAAAGGACAGAAAGGATCCCAAAGTAAGCTGTGACTACAAAATCAAGGTTGGAAGAGACCTCTAAAATTATCCACTCCAATTGTTCACCCTTCACTGGCACTGTAAGCCCTGAACCACTACACCACATCACCCAGCATCAGATCCTGATGCCCCCTGAACACCTTCAGGCATGGAGATTCCATCACCTCGCTGGGCAACCTATTCCAATGTCTATACATTTTCCAAAAAAAGGAAAAAAAATCTGTTAAACTGTGCTTAAGTTTGGAACTGTACTTCTAATAATTTCTATTTAATGGGCTTCTGGCTTCTCCTTCCTTGACATAATTTTTTGTATTACAGTATTTGTTCCTTAATCTGTTAGTACCTTTTATTTATTCAATAGTGAGAGTGCTCACAAATATTCTACACTGGGTATTAGTGGATTTCTTGCAATTCTGAATTTAAACAAATTGCTCTTAGGAACTGCAAATTTTATTTCATGTATGTTCTAGTTGAGTTACACTTACTCAGCAATGGAACACCACAATGGTTATTTGCCTTCTATTTTATGTTTTTATATTTTATGTTTTATGGTTTCTTTTCTCCAGGTTATTGTGTTTCAATGATACAATATGATGATAGAGCAGATTAAAATGCATTGTGAAGCTCTTGTACTTTGCTCTTTTGAACAGATGGCAAGGATGCGGGTTAGTGTTTATCAGTGCAAACACAGTGAAACCAGTGGGAAAAGAGCATTTTATAAAGCACTTTCTAAATATCTCAGAACTGTGAGATGTGATAGGGCTGGACACTGTTCTTGGTTACCCTCACCTTCTGTAAGCATTTATACTCGAGGAAGGGGCATGCAGGATTTCCACAGGATGCTGCAATTCTGACTGGGTAGAATGTTTACTTTCTGCTTCTTTTAAAGACAGTGACCCGACTACAAGGTGGCTTGAAGTAGACAAGCTTTGACAGCAAAATGTTGTGATTCTGGTTAATTTTCCAAATCTTTCCTTATCAGTAAATGGGATAACAATGCGTAAAATGCCACATTATGGGAGTGGCAAATCTTAGTTTTGACCTTTGCACATGGAGCAGTGATCCATAAGTAGAAGTAGGTGCAGAATTGGGTGGTGTAACTCTGAAGAGATTGGTTTTACCCCAGAGATTGCTGTGCTACAGCTGCTCCTTAATGGGCAATTTTTGTAAAAATGGGACTGATCAGCATTCCTTTGGCCCACTGAAGGTGCTGTGGGAGAAGAGGCTTCATGGTTTTCCACATTAGAGGCCTCCTCTATTTTTTTCTAGTCTGACTACTGTGATATCCTCAACATTTCTGCAGTACTATTATTGCTCCTGATATTTTTTTAATTATGTATTGAGTTCTGCTAATCAGACGGAGGCACAGAATTCATCAAAAAGCTTCTTTAAAAAGTTATGCTAATTGTTAATGCTACAGCAGTAAGGAACCACTGTGCTGACTCACCCTTGAAGGTATGGAGAACCTCCTTTAATGTTGGAACCAGAACATCAACTTAACTGAAGTTATTTTGTCTTTTTTTATCTATGGATTCGTTATAGCAAGTAAGTTCCTGCTGATTATTTAAGAAGTTGGAACTCTTATGATGTCTCTTTAAACAAGCTTTTGCTTGGACTTACACAATTAAAGCTTATACTTTGATTTGTGCAATGCAATTCTGCACAGTCCCAAAAAGCTGGAAAGACTTTTTTATCGAGTACCTCTTTACTCTGTGAGCCAATCTGCCTGTGCTCTCTGGATGGGGAAGGGGAACTTGGAAAATCAGGAGACAAGTCTGTAGACCATCACCACATATTTAGCTAGTGTACTCTTCTGGGAGTGGAAGGAAGTGCTTGATGAAGCTAAATCTGTTAAATTTAATTTGAAAGATCTCATGTTAGTAGAAGTTATTTGCATTTTCCATGTTTTGGAAGTAGTTCTGCTGTCTTTCATACCTAAAGCCTTAGCAATTGTACTGTGTTTAAATCCTGTAACTTAAATCATGGCAGAGATACTGTGAGTTATCACCTATTTTGCAAGGATTGCAGTTAGCTATTTTTTTATAGCAAAATAAAGCAAAAGTTACTCTATATTTGTCTGTAACACTATCTTTTAGACAGTCTGTTTCATAGGCAGATACTGTGGCCTAGTTCCTTGCAGTGTCAAGACATGTACTTAGCATGAGTGAGGTAATGGAGCCATCAACTTTCACATCATGAAACTTACTTTTTTTAATACTGCCAAGGGTGAGAGAAAGTTCAGTGATTTACATTGAGTCTGGTATCAATAGAGCTGTTTTTTTTCAGAGATGTGCCTGTTCCTGTAGCTCTTTTTGGAAGTGGGAGCATGAAGAAGTTGTGCTCTGCTTGATTTCATCAAAACAGCATTTGATTGAGGATTGGACCTCACACTGTTTTGATAGGTGTCACTGCAGCTGAGACAATCTGGCTGTGGAGGGATCAGAGGTGTGAAATTAGTTTCTGTCTATTGATTGAGATTGTTCTGAATGCCACTAACACCATTAAGATAAATAAATTCTCTAACACTGTGAAAAAAGGGAACTAGCATGGCTCTCAAATTTTTAATAATTATTGATGTTTCCAATATTCGCATCATTGACTTACAGGATGGATTGTAAAAAGGGAAGAAACTGCCCCCAATGTAATGAAGAGCAACTAAGAACTGCAGAAGTCTTAGAGTAGAACTTCCTACCTATTCTCTGCTAGAAGAAAGATCTGAAATTAGGAAAAGATAGGGTAATATTGCAGTACAGCTTGACTGAGACATTGAAATGTTCCTTTTAATTTAGAAGTTGAATGAAATTATAAGGATTAATGTAGCTTCAGTTGTAATTAACCTGATGCTGTTTCATAAACATTAACTCCATTAATCTCTGGACTGGAATTAACTAATGTTTGGGCTTGTAATAAAAACAAAAAAAAATTATCTCAGTTTTATGTCAAGATAATTTTAAGTAGACAAAGATTACACTGTGTCCTGGTACATGAGCTGTAAGAACACAGGTTGGAATGTTCTAAGAAAGAAATGGAGAGTTATACTCAAAAAATTGGGATAATTGCAATCCAGGGAAGAAGCTCCCTATAAAATCAGAACTGCATTCAGTCAGGCAAAGTAAGCAATGACATCTCCATAAAAAACACTGATATCCAAACTGATGTTAGAAAGCTGAGTATCTATATCCCATTTCGTGAACCATACTGTTGCAGTGAAGCAGCAATGCCCTTGGTACAGCATTCAAGTTCTTACATCAGTCCTTGAGCAAGATGCGCCCCATTACAATTTTTTCCTGCTAGGCCATTTCACTTCCTTGGAATGTTGGATGAATATCTACGAACAGAGCATTAGGAAAAGAGGCGCTGTTCATACTTGCATCTCCACAGATCTAGGTTTGCAATAACCAAAGGGAGCTTTTAAAACATACTTTCTCATGTAGCTTGCTCATGCAAGAAATGACAGATGAGCTTGGTACCTAAGACCAAAACGAGAGAATTGTGAGGAAACGTACATGAAGACAGGTCAGGCTTACTGTGATGTGTGGCAGGTGTACTGGGACCAGTACCTCTGGAGAGGAGATTTGGAGAGGAGACCCCTAGTGAAAGGAGAAAGAAGCCATCATGAATGGACATTTATTGACCCCAAAGTCAGAAGCAGGAGTTATGAAGGTGATGATCTAAGCTGGGACTTCCCCTGCTTGCAACAGAGCATGCTTGTATCAGCTCTGCTTGTCATCCCAACTAGTGGCAAAGCGAGGGCTCTGGAGACAGCAAGGATGCGAAAGAGAAAGGTACTGCTGCTTGAGAGCCTAATTTGGGGACTCATGAAATGCATTTTTCACAACACTATTAAAGAAAAACTTGTGCTAAAATTAGCTAAGCAAAAATGAAAGATCCTTAGTAGTTTGTATGTGTAGTAAGAAACCATACACGTTTGGTATCAGTTTGGTATCACTGTGCCATGTCTGGCTGGCACAAACCTATTAGAGTCAGGGAGTTTAGGGGTTCTTTGTCTGCCTCTTCTCTGCTCCCGGGTGCAAAACAGCACCTCCACACCATGATAAGTCATACTGCTTGACTGGCCACCAGGTCCTGAGGGAGGCGGTGCCTGGTTCATTAACATAGTGGCATTTTCCTTGAAAATATCCAAACTTAAGACATGTTGCAATTTTTTGACAAAGTACCTATTTGCTAATACATTGAACTCTGGAAGAAAAAAGCAGACTTTTCCTACAAGCAGCTCACTGTCTGTGGAGTACTTTTGGAAAACTGCCTTGATGAAAGGTGTGAAAATCTGACTCAGTCCCCTCTGTCATTGATGTAAAAAGCAAATTTCTTTCATGTACCTGGTTGTTACAGAGACCAATGACAAATGTTGTGCTTACTCAGACATCCTGGTTTAGGTCTTTTCAACTGTGCACAGCTCTCTTCTGTCTCCCCTGAATCTGATGAACTGCAGTGATAACACATCTCATTTCTTCCTGTTGGTGCAAGGCTAAATGCATAATCAGCCCCAGGACCTAATGGCAGCTTCTTGCATTTTAGGGTGAATGTAAATGGATGTGATTTGTTTGCTCAGGGAAAGCACTCACAGGTTTCAGCCTATGGACTTCCCTTCAGATAGACTGGAATGGGAATTTCCATGAGTAGAAACAGCTGGATCAAACTCTCTGTAAGTAATTAACACACAGGAGAGACAGTTGCGCTTGCACTTTATCAAACCTCTTGGTAAGATTATGTACTCCAGATAATTAATCATTACATTTCCCTATACACATAATTACCTCTACTTTCTTGCTCTCCCACCTCCACACATATAAACAATTCATATGCATGTATTTACAGAGTAATTACAGAGTGCATATGCTGTGATTAAAGGCAATATAAACTGTGTATCCCTAATTACAAGAAAAAAACAACAACAAAAAAAATACCCAAACAAACGAAAGCTCAAGCAGGAAACCACATCACTTCTTTAACTGGATCAAATCCTTTTCTCTTCAGACTAATACAAAGAAAAAAAGAAAAAAAGAAACTCAAATATTCTATGCTATGAACCTGGCAAAAAGATGAGTGTCAGCCGGCCCAGCAGGTCCCTTGGTCATAAATTATTTAATATATGGGACATAAATCAGAAAGCAATGTGACTTGGGACAAGATGAAAGAAATTCTGCATCTCAAAGTTAGAACACCATTTGGGTTTAGTTCCCTTCCACCAAATAAGAGAAGATCCTGCAGGTATAGCTTTGGTGGAAAACTTTTGCATCCCACATGAAGTGAATACAGGCATGTTGGCCTTCTGAAAACCTTTGCTGGCTGTGTTTACATGAGGTGATCTGATGTGGCTCTTATAAAATGCGTAGCACTGCTCTCTCCTGCTGAAGTCTCACATTCCCCCATGACATTTTGATGTATGACCTGTGTGTTTTCCTTGGCAGACTGCTCAGATTTCCCTCCAGAGATTTTGGGCCCAGAGCACTCCAGACTACTGGCAAATGAAGTAATTCTGTGGCATGGGGAGAGCAGGATCAAATGGATTAATTCTGCATTTTCTTGGAAAATACCCTTTGGTACCTGGTGTGACTCTTAAGGATCATCCTGCTGAGGCTCAGGACTTGGACTTGATGATCCTTGTGGGTCCCTTTCAACTCAGTGTATTCTGTGATTCTGTAATCCTTTTTGTCTGGGCTTCATGAGGCAGGATAGTAGGAGTATTCAACAACAAAGAAAGAAGGCGATATTGAAAAGACAAATTGCTTAGATTTGTTTCATCTGGCACAAAATACAAGCTATTGTAAGGCCTGCCTGAAGAGGTCCTGGATACCAACTCCAGGAGTAGGTCAACTTGCTTTCTGGCACAAGAGGAGGACTAGGATCCATTGTCTCTATGGATGTCAATGAAATTGTTCTCTGCTATTCATACTGGGACACCACACTTATTGCTGTGGGTATTCTCTGGACCTGTCTTTGTAGAAGTGGATGCATTGCCTTGTGTTTTGAAGTTCTTCCTATGCTGACATCCAGGAGAATTTTAGTGTTGTTAATGGAAGTCTTAATGTTGACAGACAAAATGAAGTAGATGTGGGACATAGCAGAGGAGTATCAGAAGCACAGAATCCTAGGGCTGTTGAAGAAAAAGTATGCCATAGCAGAAGATTGGCAAGGAAGACAAAGATACCAGACAAAGAAAGAACAGAAATTAAGATGAACAGAGACAGTCTTCTGGCACAGGAGTAGGGATGGCTTTGAGCAATTGCAACGTGCTTATTGCTAGAGACCATAAAAAACCTCAGAGTCCCAGCATCCCTGTTGTGCCAAGCAACAGGGAGTTAAACACCCTGGTGTCTTACAGCAGCCAGCTGATGTTGATGGCAGAGCCTGCTACAGACACCATCTTGTGTTTTATCAAAGTGAGTTTGGGCAATAACTCTCCAGACCCTCACACCTGCCTGTAACGCTGCTACTGGGGGCCTCTGTAGCAACCCAGTGAATGACTGTGAGATTAAATCATACCATTCCTTCTTACTAGAATACTTTGCAGCTAGTGGCAGGAAGTTAGGGCTAATCGTCTGACCTTATTCTGGCATGTACTTTGTCTCTGAAGCCTTCTAAGTTAGTTTAAAGTAGTCACTACAGCACCATTTCCTGTCTGTTTAAGAAGAAAAAAATTATCTCCCTGGTTTCCCGAAATTCAGAGCCTGATTCAACTTTCCTGCAGACATGCAGCTTTGGATCACCACAGTGCCAGCCCCAACTCTTCAGTGTCTGGCCTGAGTAACAGTGTCTCATTAATTAATACACAAGCTGTGAAACGGGATTGGAGCCAAGTGGCTTGAAATTCTGCAGCCTTTGAGGGGAAATTCTGCACTGTGTAAGGCTGAATATGCTGATGATCCCAGCAGAAGAGAAAGTGAAGGTGTTTGTCTCCAGTTGAAACTATGCCTGGGATGAAACTCTTCTGTTTGAGCCAGGGAGGTAATTTAAGGTGATTTAAGAGTGCCATTACCTGAAGTGCAATTTAGCCAGGAAACAAACCTCCACTTAGAAAAAGCACTTGATGATCTTTAATTATCACAGCAGGTCTGGACCTCAGCTTTCAATCTCATCAGGTAAGTGTTTGCCCTCTGATATCAGGCTGAGTCACTGGCTGAATGAAGAGGTCAGAAGAAGGAGAAGATTTGTGCAATGTCAAAAGACAGAACCTCTTCTTACAGACATCCTCTGTCTGAAGGGAGATTGGGACCATTCACAATTGGTAGTCTGCATCCCTTGAAAGAAAATTCATTGGTCCTGTAGGGTCGCTTGTAGCATTTGAGATGCTTTCAAAGTATTCAATAATTGCTTATTTGTTCACCAAGTAAGTACATATTGGACATTGTATATGTTGTTCTGTATATTTCTTTGCTAAGTCCTGTGTTACAACACAGATTTTTATTTGAAAAATGTTAATAAAGCTCTTGTGTTCCTCAGTGCATAGGAAAAGTCTCCTGCATACCAATACCTTGTATAATAAATTCATAGTGAGTAAATGAAAAAGGAAGCAAGGTCACCTTCTGGCTTGCTATGGTATCTGGAGTGAACACTGTGCAGAATTTGTGTTTCAGGGCCTTTGCTGAGGCAGTGTGATCTTTTACCAAATGGGTCATGGTGTGACAAAGGCCCAGGTTCTTTAGATCACATGTAGCCTGGGTCTTGCTGGGGCACTGGAGCAGGTTCAAGGTTAACAGACTTGATTTGCAGAAGGAGCAAGAGCCTCAGATGTCAGCCTGCCCAAATAGATATCTTGTGCTCACAGCTATCCTCGTAATCTAAATTAAACATGCATTCCACAAACCCACATATACTAACTGGGAATTATGTCAGCTGCAGACAAAGCAATTAGGCTAATTTTCTCAGTGCATATGGCATGTCAGCAGCTGGCAAACTGTTTGCAGGAGGGCTCCTAAAAGTGCTACCATTAGCCAAATTATTGTCATGGATAATCAGAGATCAGTTTCCTTACATTGCCAATGTAATGCACAGTTTGGTTTGGCTTTGAGATGGGAAATTTAATTGCAGCAAGAAACCTTTTTCATTTTACAAGGATACAGTGATAAAATAGTTTACCTATGATTGATCAAGGACTCCCTTACCTGTGTTGAATCTGATATCTGGACATAACAGCTAGAATTTATTTTACTGGTAGCAGTTCTCTAATCCCTTCATTTCTTCTGCAAAATGTAATTTGCTCACTTTTTTGTCACCTAAACTGTGTGACTAATGTTCTAGATTAAAACACTGCCCTGTTATTCTAACGCCAAAAATTTAATTACAGTTGTAAGTGTGATGCCAGAGGACTAAAGTTAAAAACATCCCTTTCTTTCTTTTTCCTCTGAGACCTTCAATCCACAGGGATCACAATCCATAAGACAAAAGGCGCTGGGCTCAGCCTCATTGAATCAAAAGGGAGAGAAAGGGAAATGGGGATGGGAGGCATAGCTGCATGTGTTATGTGTATTGTACTATTAAATTTGAAATGCATTGCTGTGGAAAAGAGGACATTTGTTACTCGGAGCACGAGTCTTGGTCAGTTAGTGAATGTGACTGGGGCTGAGGGAGCAGGGAGGAATACTCTTGGAAGGATGCTGAGCAGCACTGAGTCACAGGAGCAAGGAGCGAAGAGAGGACTCTGCCTTGCTTCAAGGATGCATCCAGAAATGCTTTTTGGGTACTATCTTCAGGTCAGGCCTTCCTCATTTGGCTTTCAAATGTGGTGTCCAGTGCTGCAGCTGTGACTCAGTCCAAGCAGCAAACAGTTCTCACCTGGTGCTGTGTCTTTACTGGCATTGAAAATTGCAGACCTGTGCATTTACACTGCAGAACAGGCAGGCTGAACTCCTCAGCGTCTGTTTGAGGGCATAACACTCCCTACATTTTGGATGATGACTTGCTAGTCAGTTTGCCACCTCTTGTGCAGTATTGTGTAACATTCTCACATGTGGGCTCTCGTTAGATGATGGGGCGACATACAACCAGGCATCCTGGCAAGCCCCAGCTGAAGAAGGCTGCATAAATTACTGCTTTGAGTCCAGGCAGGGAAAGATCTTAAAACACAGGCTCAGAAAAGCTCAGGTTGTGCCTGTAAGGGCAAGGTAACCTTGATAGAATAGGATTTGTGCATAGTTTTAAAGGACTTCTCCTTTTTTACACACTGGGCCAAATTCAGCTCTGTCATGCCAGTGATCTCAGTGCCACTCTTATATGATAATAATTGCTTGGGCTCCTTGAAATGGATTTGGGGCAGAGCAAAAAAATGACACGGTTCAGCAGGTGTACTTTCAGCTACAACACTGTATTTGAAAAGGTTTGTTTGTCATCCTGGCCGCTAGTTTTCTCATGGCGATTTTGATCTTCAAAGGACTTTACAGTTATTGATTAATCTCAGAGTGGACCTGTAAAATATTTGCAGTGAGTAACTATTGCTTCTGCTGCAGAGGCTGCAAAACTGAAGCAAAGGAGTTTCAAGTGCACAAGAAGCTGAATTGGCCGCTCTAAGATCTTGGCTATCCACCCTAGCCTCACACCTCTTGATCATATCTCTGTCAAATATTCTACTCTTTCCTTCCCTGGCAAATATTTCTTTTGGATTAATTCTTGATCCCGTGGGGCACAGAATCCAATATCAATCTATTTTTAGTAGAAGAATTACCATCTGGAGTTAGCACAGAGTGACTGGCTAAAGTTACCTTAAACAGATTGCATTGTTCCTTCTCTATTTACAAGGAGAAGAGGTGTAGCAGGGCACATGCATAACCAAACAGAAACTGATGAGGTTTATTTGGACATTTAAATTAATCTGCCAGCACTTTCTTTACAGGATATAAAATAAAATGCTCTGTACAAAGTTCTGAATTTTACACAGAATTGTATTGCACTGAACTGTGCAAGTAGTGTGTTGGGACAGATAATGAGAAACACTATGAAGCTGATGTGTGATTTGGTAAAGAACCACAAAAAAAATGCAGGCAGCTGTCTTTTGTTGAGAAGCAGTTTTGCAGTGACCTCAACTGATTCAAAATCTTTTATGGGATGAAGATATGGGGAAGTAAAGAACTAGGAAAAGGAGCAGAAAAGTCAGTGTTTGGAATTGACATTTTGGAAGAGGTGCTGGTTTCAAAACATAGCTAGATTTTACTTAAAAGAGGAAAACCCTGTTATAATGACTCATCTGTGGCTTTTTTATTTTTACCTGCAGAATTCTGCTACCTATGTGTTAGCCTTTCTGTTGTGGGGAAGTCATGAGGACATCTCACTTTGGAAGTTTTGATGTTACAGAATGAAAAACTTGAAGATGCCAAGAGGTATCTTCCAAGAAGAACTTTTAGCTGGTAACAAACTTAGCTTCTTTGACAAATAACAAAAGTTACCAATCCAGCTCCAAAGAGTTCAGGTAGTTGGCAGTTCTGGTGTAGGTGGTGTTTAAAAGTGATATTTCTTAAACTGATAGACCCTACAGATGTTAATAATTTCATCTTTCACCTAAGCTAATGCCCAGAGAAAGCTAGTGCAAACCTTTCCTCTGAGTTCCCTTTTCAAGGTTCAGATGAGCAGTTTGCATTAGGTGATGATGAGTGATCTTTTGGAGCCAGCACACTACATTGAGTATTTCATCTGTGTTTGAGGATCCATGCTAATTATGGCACTACAGAATTACTTAAAACTAACTTTAAGGAAACACTTATATTTTTAAATAATTGGGATAAATCCTGAGTGGGATGATAATGGTGGAGAAATCTCTCAAGAAGTGAGATTTGGTGGTTTGATTAAAACCAGTTTTCTATAATCCGTGAAAGCCTTTGAAGTCAGAATTAGAAAAATCTAGATTTAAGCTACAAGTAATCCTATAAGTCTCTTCACGTTTTATAACTCACAGTAGTCTGTGAGGTTTTTGACCATATTTACAGAAAATGAATTTGTTTGCAGGATATTGTAAAACTAAAAATATTTAAGGTTGGCAGCCTAACACATTCATTCAGATATGGTGATGAGATCTCTGGATTTAATAATTACATTCCCAGCAATCACAATTATAAAATTATGAATATTATGCTTGGAGATAATAATGTGAGGCAGATATAATTCTCTGTTGCTACCTGAATTTCAACTGGCTCTGTATCATTAAAGTCAAAAAATATTAATTAAATGCCTTTCCCTAACATTAATTTCTCTGAATACATTTTTGTCTCCATTTTTCTTCTCTCTTTTAGGAATTATCAAATGAAATATATTAATAAATTCAGTAATAAGTGTTTTATTAAGGGTATTAGGGATGTATCTGAAGAGTGGATATGAAGAGTGTAGCTGAATATAGTACCACAGAGAAAAAAAAAAGAAAACCAGGTTTTTAATTTAGAAAAAAAGAGAACATTTTTTCTTTATTTTTTTTCCTAGAAAAAGAAAGGTTTTTCCCTAAAGGGAAATAATGTCAAAGGATCTATGCATTAAAATAGGCTTTTTAGATTATGAAAAGGAAGAAACTACTCAGAGAGCTGCTTAAAAAAAGATGATGATATATTGGTAAAATGGAATTAAATGTATCTTTTCTTTTAGTGCCTATTCTGTTGTTTCTCAAAAGAGTAAGAAATATGTGGTTTTCAAAAATGGTGGCATGCATTTGAATCAGAGCACATGCATCAACTTTCTTCAAGGATCTCGTGAACTAAAAGGGTCACTGCAGCAAATAGCATCTCATTTTTTTTTCAGAACTGATGGATGTTTGATTCATCCAGGGTGTCACAAAAAGCTAGTGCTAGAGTCCACTGGCTGTAACCATTTGTAGGCAATTAAGGAAGTGTAAATAAGCAGCATATTAAAATGACCTTTCAGTGTGATTGAGTAACCTCTGGTGTTGCATCCCTCTCAGCAGTGCCACTCACACACTTCACTTGATATTAAGTGAATTGCTAATGCTGAAATTTCAGTGGGTAGAGATGTTAATTAATTACAAAACCAGGAGGGCAGTGAGGCAGGCATGGGTAAAGAAGACCTGTAGCTCTTGGAGCTCACAGGAGCTCCTTTGAGTGACACCTTTTTTGCAAAATGTTTCTCACTTATTCTCTTTTTTTTTTTCTCTTTATTTTCCCTCCAATCAGAGGCTGCACTTGTGGGTCCAAAATGACAAAATAAAGAACAAATACTGTGACTCTCAGAAAAAAAAACCTTAATCCAAGCTCCCCAGCTATTGCAACCAGCAAAAATTTCTGTTGGTATGGAAAGCTCTTTATCTGATAACATTTTGTTCTTTCTGCTGGGACTTATTTCAGTATCTAATTCAAGTTTAAAGTAAAGAAGAAGCTTCCCTCATTCATCTTAGAGAAAGACTGCAACATTTTAAAACCAAAACTACCACAAATTTGAAAGGATATTTCTCTCTACGTTCGTTCTTTGACACCTGGTGTTTGGCCCCAGATGGAAAACTGATTCTGTGCTCACTACTTGGTTGCTAAGTGACCCATGCAAAATCTCTGAGCTGATTTTCCTTCTCCTGTGTTTTGACCATGAATGAGAGAAGCAGGTAGCCAATAGATGGATTTCATTCATGTTCAAGATTTCTCAAAAAACATGAGAATCTTTTGCTATACTGCTTTCAGGGCTGCAAGGGAGAGTAGCAGCCTGGCTGCAAAATAGGGCTGATATGTGACAAAGATAACCAGTCCTCACCTTCAGTGGTCTAACTCAATTTCAAAGGAGAGACAAGATAATAAAAGATAATAAAAGATAATAAAACTTGGAGGACAATTAAAGCCCTACATTCTCTTTCTGGAGGGATAGCTGATTGATAAATGGCTGCTGATTTTGCCCATGTGTGTCTGATTTTTAAATAAAGCCTTGCTCTCGGGATAGCTGCTGAGTCATTTGCTAATTAGGTTCAGCATATGACTTTAAGAATTGGTTTGAGGCAGAAAAATGGATAAGGAAACCAACTGCTATTATACAATCTAGTATTTTTCTTCAGAGTGGCTTTGACCTGTCTCTTTCCTCTTTAAGAATTTCATTTGAGCAGGAAGGCAATGACACAGAGAAGGGGTGGCAGAGGGGCAGCAACCTGTGGACACACTTGCAGCCAGGAGATGATGCGTATTCACAGCCTCAAATCATGCTGAACGGCCTGTAGCTCTCAAGCCAGCTGTTTGCAATGTTATGCTCCAGTAGGACCTGAGGATTAAAGAATCATCTGCAATGCAGATCAGATTGTCTTTCAGGGAACAGAAGTAGTCACAAAGTGCAAGCAGGTGCAAGGTCCAGTCAAGAGGGCTCTTCTGTGGTCTAGATATGAGAAACAGGACTGCTACCTGAGTTAACACACTAAGCAGATCTATCACTGCTATTTTACCCTCTGTTTTATTAAAAAGGGCAATGAAGCAAAACACTGCCAAAATGCATTGTATTAACAGAACATTGCCACAGCATTACCTTATAATGGGAATCAAAATTGGAGCCAAAGCACTATGTTTTTCTTCAATAATACATTGCCATCAGTACTTTTCCCTGCAGAGAAGCTGCATCTTCATGTGTCCCATGACAAAGAAGATTGTTTGGCACAGAGACAGTGTCATTCTTACCCTGAATCACACAGGCCCTTTTAACCAACAGGAAAAAAAGCTGGATTACTTTGTTTTTGTTCTTTTTAGATGTCGGGCACAGCTGTGTAGATTTCAGGCAACAACTGCCTGCTCTGATGCAGCATCCCGCACAGCAAGAAAACGAAACACTGTCGCTTCTCTCCTTCATTTTGAGCATTGGCCTGTGCATTGGGAGCATCAGTGTGCATCTGCCTGCTTGTTAAACACTCATTGGATCACGATGCAAGTCTAGTAGTAGCCCTGTAAAAGGGTTTGGACTTGTGATTTATGATTGATATCTTTCACTACCAAATCCCTGGGCACTGCATGTCTTTAAATTAAGACACATGCCTCAAGGTCTCCCAAAAATAATCACTAGTTCTGGAGGGGAAGCAACTTTTCAGCTTAAAAGGTTTATTGTCACTATGGCTTTGATGCTGCTGTCTGGCAGAGCCTGAATGACTGTAGATTACTATGAGACAGTTAGTATCTAACAGCCTTCACTGAGCAGGTGTCTCAGTGTAAATGCCTGTCTGAAGGTGGCAGAATGAGGCAGTGCTGCAGGGTGACAGATCCAGACTTCATTCAATTCCCAAAGGAGGTCTACAGGTGAATTTGGCAGTCAACAGTACACTACAAAGTACAGTTTCATGTCACAGAGCTGTTCCAAGGAAGCAAAGAAAATTCTGTTGGTTTTCTTTTTTCTTTTTTCCATGCTGCAAATTCTCTAGATGTGTTTCTGATTATATGAGGTCCAGTGAAAGTGGAACCTTGATCCTTACTAGAAAAAGAAAGGATCACACTGTGACAAAGGATCTGACAAAACTTGTAGATCCATGCTAAGATAGAATTTCTAACATCATCTCAGTTGTGTTTTCTTGCATATGCATTATGGTTTTCAGATTAAATTGACATAACATTTTTTCATTTGGATTCAAATCAGTACAGTAAGGGCCAGTCTCCCTAAGTATGAATGAACTTCAAAGAAATCAGTGGAAGCAAAGAACTGACATATTACTAAGGTTCTGGGTGTTAGATTTTGCCCTGCAGTGTCTTGAGGTGTTTATACACGTGTGGAACATCAGAGAAAAAGACTGGTGGTGTACTAAATTTCATGAACAACAACAACAAAAGAAATATTTATTATTGAAGATCTATTTACAGGCCTCTGAAGTCAAGAACTGAAAAACAATGGCAAAAATATGTATATAGAATACAAAAAATACAAAACAGGTTCAGCTGAAGGCAAAGTGCATGACAAATTTCAATGACAGCTGCAACTTCAAATAAATAAATAAATAAAATCTCAACAACGTTTGTGGATTCCTTCCTCTCTCTCTCTCTACTTTTGGATCCAAGCTATATAACACAGTGCTTGTTACACTTAAATGAATATTGGTATTTAATAGTTTCATATATATATATATATAATAAAATATGTATATAGAAGTCATTGCTGTGCTATCTCTCAGGCTTGTTTGCATAATTTTATCTGCAGGCAGAAAGTGTGGCAGTCACAGGAGGCAACTGAAAGGCAACTGGGTTTAATGTCCAGCCTGAACACACATTTGTTTGGTCCAGCTGAGGATGGCGGAGTGTCCTGCCCTGTGATGCTGTTGGGTAGGAGCTGAGAGCACCCAACAACACGCCAGGGAGCCAGGGATGGGGAAGAGAACTGGGACAGCTGTCAACACCCCTCTCTCCTGTTCTAGCAGCAGGATAAAAGTCTTGAAATGGGAATGGTTTTTTGCATCCCGTCAACAGCTCCTCTCCATTCCCAAAGTGGGTTCCAGAGGTACTTTTTACAAGAAGAGTAAAATGACCCCACCAGTGGGGCTACTGGATGAAAAGCTGCCTAAACCAGTGCTCCAGCCTGGAAAGATCCAACAAAAGCCCTCTAGTGCTCTTGGGTGTTTACTTGGCAGGAAGCAGTGGAGGATGTTAAGCAATCACCACTGCGCATACATGCATTATAAATGCAGAGTATTCGGAGCACTGCCTGGGATGCCAGATGTTCACAGCTCTTCTCTTTATTTTTCAGTAAGGGTTTTCCATGCTGTACAACTGTTTATGGGCTTTGCTCCCTTGGTGTTTGGGGGTTCCTGCTGTGCCTCAATTCTGCTAAGGCATCAGGACATCAGTTTGTTGAAGCCAGCAGATACCTTCCCAGTGCTCATAATAAGAGAAAGAAAGTTAATTAAAAAAAAAAAAAGTGAATTAACACTTTCTAAATTCAAAAATCTTTTGATCATAGAAGAATCTGAGATCCTGTGGAATTAGAATGACTTATTTTCAAGAGAGTAAAGAAAAGCCGAAGAAAATTTGTGGCACTAACTGTAAGCAGCAGAAATGCAGAGCGTGGGGCTTAACTCACCTCAGCCTTTCACTTCCTATATTTTCCTCTGTGTAGAGCAGTGTGGATGCTGATTTGGCAGAATTTCTGTACTCACTGGGTGCGAGTGGGGGCAGCCTTCCACGCATCACATTGATTCGGCAGGGTCAGGCATCTCTTTCTTCTCTTCAGAGATTGAGAAATCCTTAGAGGGAGGTGGGCAGAGAAGGTTGAAGTTCTTTTTGTAGCAAAGACACTACAGAAATCAAGCAGCTTCACTATTGTGTTTTGCTGACTATCAGATTTGTGTCAGCTTCAAAAGCAGCTTCTACTGAAAGGGACTATTCAGCAGGTGGGAAAGACACTGAGAGGGCGTAGGTGTGAGTGATTTGTGCTAAATTTATATTTAGCCCTTTAGCTTAACAAGCTTTCTAGTGTTAATTAAGCCTGTGAATTTTTTTTGTGTGACAGGATTCGACAGCCATTCTCACTTCATGTGGGGGCAAGCATCACAGGAAGGTAAAGACACCCAGTCATTAAACTACTGAAGCAAATAATTTAGTTTTCAAGGGTGCCATTGCCTGTTGTGTGAAAGCCAAGCTGTTCTTTCTTTTCATGTTATTTACCTCTCCTTCCCCTAGTATGTAAATAAAATCATGATCTTATGTATACTTCCTGACAGCTTTGACAACTCAGCCTGGGATATAAAGGTCAAGCCTGGTACAACGTGGCTTGCATTATGTGTTTTGTCTTCTCACAGGACAGCATATAGGGATAGGCGGATTACACATACAAGGCCAGAACAAAGCTAAGGTTAAGCTGCTGAATTTTATTTAGCAATTTTCTAGCTTTCACAAATTATGCTTGCTCACTAATTAGACTATTTTATCAGTATTTTAATTTAATTTTAAATATTTTTGTAAAGTCTTACATAAATATTTTATATGAGAATATTTTTTATGTCTATGTCTTGGGTATTTAAGAGGATAGAAATTCTGTTGATAGTAAATAAATGCATGTCTGCGCAATTCAGAGCTGGTTCAGGTTTTTAGAGGGAACTTAAGTAGAATAAAAAGCCGTTGTTATATAATGCAGTCCCAGGTATGTACCACAAAAACCAGAATTCAAATCACCAGTGTGAATGGAAACTCTGGGCATCATTACCACGTGCACGCCTGTAAGGCAGAGTTAACTCTGTTGTAGCCAATCAAATCTCATTGGATGTAAAATGGATGTGTTGGGCTGGTAACTTCTGTGTGGGCAAATAACTGAGCTCAGCCTGCTATGACACTGCTACCTGGGTCAGCTCAGGGTGCTCATTTTGATAAAGGCAAGAACCAATATTTTTCATGATTCATAAACAAATAACTTTACTGGGTGCAGACACAGATGGAAGAGAGATGTAATTGCAGCTCTATATAGTACTTCTACAATACTGCTATTCCTGGTCAGGACTGGTATTTTTTTATAGGTGTACCTGCAAGAGGTTTCAACTCTGTCATCTACTAGAAGAAATGAAGCAGATCCATTCATTCCGATTTGGACCCAGAATTTTTCTCTGTGAGAACTGTGAAAACTATATCCAGTCTATTGTTGTATCACCCTATCTCTGGCTTGCTACAGACATTAATGGCACAGGGAAAGAGCTGGCAGAGCAGCAGACTCAGAGAAGCAGCTGGAACAATTAAGCACACCTAGAAAAATTATCAGCTTTCCTTCTTTCTTTCTTTCCTTCTTCTTCTACCCCTCTGTTCATCCCAGTTTGTTTTCTGCCTGCAGTGAGTGCTTCTCATCCAGGGAACTGTGGGAAAATCAGTGATTGCCTGGTTAAACTGCCTGGAATCAGGTTAAACTGTTTCTGAAGCCAGGTAAAGTGCTATCCCAGACATTGTCTGGAGGCATTAAATAGAGGGGAAATACAAGAATAATATGCTTTCTTCTGCTTACAAGATTTAAAATAGCTCAAGATCTTAGCTTGCAGAAGCAGAAGTCAAAAAAGCCAGGCTTAGTGAAGAAAGCTTGTTATTTAGGGTAAAGGGATTTAGTTATAACATTACAGATGTTGTGATGGTTTTGCTCTCTGATCCCTTCATCTTTTACCAAAGGATGTTGGAATGAACTAGATTCTAGAAAGATTTCTTGCAGAATGCAGAAATTCCAACAAAGAGAGATTTCCTTTCAAAGATGCAGTGTCCCAGTTTAGCAGAACAACAAATATATTTTCAGTAATGGGTGCTGTCTTGAACATTAATGTCAGATTTAGAGTTTAGTTTTGATGCTTCTGTTATTCAGCTCTATCCATAACGGATGCTCTGTAGGTGGTGGTTTTTTTTTCTCCTTCTTTCTTTACTCTTTTCTTTTTGTTTTAAAATAAATTGTCAGTCTTGTCAGAAGTTTTTTCATCTGTTTTTCAGATAGGAATGCTCTTTGTCAACAGCAAATCCAGGGGTCCTTTCTGACCCCAGGCTTCTGAGCAAAAGAATCCCTTTCCATCTTCAGGGCAAGTTAAGGCTGGTGACCCTGCTGCAGTCAAACAATCCTAGACAGCACTAAATGAAATGCTGAATTACCTCACCACATTTCTTTCATCTTCTTGGATGTCATCCATTCACAAGTTCATTCCCATGCCTGGATGTGTACATGTGGCACGAGGATGTCAAGGTGTCTCACTCAGGGTCGCTCTCTTCACACCTCCAAGAAGAAGTGCAGAAGGTCTCCCTGGTGTTCCTGCAAACCTGCCAAACCATGTGTCTATGGGCTCAGCCCATCCTGTTCCCAGGGGAGCACTAATGGCCCTAATGGACTTGAAGTGGTCTTTGAGGTTTTTTAACTGTGAAGGAAAACATCCAGGAATTTATACCGGCTGCCTGAGTTTTCTCTCAGGGATCAGGTGGTATGCATGACTGGACCCAGTTTCTAAGGATAAAGGCTTATTGATACACTCATTGTAGGAGTCCGGACTCCATTTTGGGGCAGCCAGCCCTGATGTCTGGCAACTAGATATTAAGCTGAGAGAAACTGCTGATTGCCAAATAAAACTACTTTGAGAGAAAGTCCATGAACATAGAGACACAATTAATTACATCCCCTTTTATCTATTCTGAGATTCCCTCATTGCTCCTAGGAGTCTTGAAGACATTTAGCTCATGGACAGCCAAGGCCATAGCTGTCAACACCTGGTGGAATGCTTAATCATTGGAAACAAGGTAAAATTCATTCATACACAACCTTCTAGAGTAAGGAAATTGAAACAGGTTACCCTTTAACCAGCTAATTGTGGTTTTCACTGATGTTTGGAAGCAGAGGAGGTATTCTTATTTTTCTCCAGTATAATTGCATCTCATTCACGACTGTTGAATCGTTTATACAAAAAAGAGTGAAAAAACCTCCTTAAAATGGATGCTTCAGTAAAAACCAACAACAACAACAACAACAAAGCAACCAAACAACAAAGCCCAAGAAATTAGGAAGAGCCACAAATCTGCAATTCAAATATCTCAGCACACCAGAAATGTGATCAGCTGCATACAAGGGTTGCATCTGCTCTGCTTCATTCCCACAGACAGCAAGCTGCCCACAGAGACCACACATCCTCCCACTACTTCTCCTGTTTAAGTTGCTGAAATGCTGCCCAAAACCAACAATACAAAATTTGACTGAAGCACTTTTTCAGTGTGGCCCCATTACTCACTTCAAAAAGGGCATTTGTTGCCACCTGGTTGTGGATTGCAGGACATCAGCAGCAGTATCTGGGGTTGTTTAACTGGTTTGTTGGCCGGGCAGAACACTCCCAAGGCAGCTGGCAGCACCATCATCACAGAGCTCTGCTGTAGTTTGATCCCTCTCAGCCCTTCGATGAATGCAGATTAGAAAGGAATTAAAGAACTCCTGCATGGCCAGGAAAACCACTCGTTTATAGGAGGTTTGCTTTCATTAGTCCTGAAAAATCTATTACTTCTCTATTTTAAGTAACCTTTCTACAGAGATGCAATTTTAACAAAGCTCTGCTAAATGGCTGCAGCTAGAGGGAAAAGTATGTATGTGAAGGTGGCTTCAAAGGGATATGCTTTTATTATAAGCCTTCCCTGGTCTCCCTCTGATTTAATTTTCTTTTCTGCTCTGGGTCACTCTTGGTTTATTTCTAAATTTATTGTCTTCCCCTCCTCCTCAGCTGAAAATAGATGTAATGCAGAATCCAATTTGTTTTGAAACCGATTGTTTCAACTGAAATCTGAACACAAATACTTCATACTGGTGCCTGTTTTGTGGATGAAGGTGAATGCACATGGGATGAGTCTCTTCCAATGTGAACCAATACCACACAGACTGAGAGGTTCATTCTGCTCTTCTACCTGCCTTTTTAACACTGTTAATACCTATCAATGGTGAGGACAGTGTGTCTTTCAAGGGAGGTCCTCCTGTGTACCCATGAGTTAGAAAATGAGTGACTGTGAGAGACATCTTCCTCGGCGGTTGCATGAAGCAGGGAGTGGGCCCTGAACCTGGTATGTGTTTGGTCCTCCATGTGTTGAGCCAGGGGAGACTGGACAATCTTGGGTTCCTATGATCTCAGATTTAAATCTCTGCACCATGGTGCCAGAGCCAGCCATGCTGAGGAAGAGAGGGTGATAGCAGAGGAAGAAACAAAAATCAAGTAATCTTTCAAGGAGTCTTCCTCCAAAGTGCTCTTCTAAGGAGTTTGTGTCTCCTCACAGGGTTGTGCTGATGTCCTTTGCTGAATATGGAGAGCCCGAAATAAGAGTAGATGTGTTGATGGAGTTACGTGTCTTTTGCCACCCTGAAAAGATCACCTCTGCTCCATGATGGCCCCTATCTTAATTCTCCTGCTAGTCATGGCACTGTGATCAATCCCTCCTTTGGCCAGAAATCTGTCATCATCAGGAAGCATGTCAGCAGACTTTATTCAATGGTGGAGAGTGGAGGGAGGGACTAGCTGCAGGGAAGCTCTGTGTTTTGCTGAGCATTTTGAGCTTCCCATCCAGGAGAAATCAAAATGACAGGTTTTGCTCGGCCCACGTGGAAGGCTCTTAGCATTTTTATGCTGCCTGCAGGGAAAAAGAAGCTGTAACCAGAGCCAAAACCTCTGGTCTGGCTCTCCTGCTACTGTACATTTTTGCCTTCATGGAAAGAGGATTTCACAGACATTAGGAAAAAAACAAAACCACCAAACTTTCTCCTAAATTTGACAGAAGTGGGAGTAACAACATTTTTGTTTGTGAAATGATTGCCAGACTTACCTGCTGTCTGCAGTGCATGTGCTGCACCTCCTGGACTGCTCATTTCAAGGAGATCTCAGGACAGGCTGAGGGGCAGGCAGTGGCCATAGGGGAGCACACGCACCTCCTACACACTTGAAGCAGCTTAGTGAGCTGGTCATTGCAGCCTGTCAGAGTGTTTCAGAGGCCTGATGTGCCATGGCAAACATATATTTAGGCTATGAAATTTGGAATTGATGTATAAATTAATTTGCATCTTGGTCAAACTCACGTTTTATTCCATTTACTTCCCAGATTTTTGCGCATACTTCATTCAAAAAATTTGACTCTTCCTTGCAAATAAAAATCTAGACTAGAGACAATGGGGCTGTGTTGTCTGAATCTGTAATTCAAATTGCTGTTAAGGCATTGTCCTGGTTTAGGACAAATTAGGGGGAAATCTCCAAAAGGGAGCCCCCCAAAACAAAACAAACCTCCAACCACCCCTCCCCCAACACCGGGTTCGGGAAGGAATTCCTCGGAGGAGCAAAGTGGAAAACAAAACCTATTTATTTACAAGTACCAAAAAGAACACTCCCCAACACAAGAAAAGAAAAGGGACCAGACTGTGTTGTGAGGGCGCCGAGCTTCTGTCGCAGGCTTCGGGTGTCCTGGAGCTCTCAGGTCAGGTCCGGAGCCGGTCCAGTATCTTCAGGGGAGGGTAAGAAAGAGAGAACAAAAGAAAAGGAAAAAAAAAAAAAAACAGCGCAAAAAAAACCCAGAAAGCAAGCAAGCAAGCAAGCAAGCAAGCAAGTGGCTAGCCAAGCCAAGCAGCCAAAGCCAAAAGCGAAAGTGCCTGGGCACACCCCCCCCCCTCTCTTCCCCATCCGGCCACAGCAAGACGGCCGGGGGGGGGGGGGGGGGGGAAGGCACAGCTGCCAGACACAACACACGATATTGGGATAAAGGCTGAAGGCTGTCACCCCACGACAGGCATGGAAATGTCACAGGTTCTTTTGGATAAACCATGTCTGCTCTGAGTTAGTCCCACCAAGACCCAGCTATCCATAAAGCTGTTCTCACTCTGTGGGAATACAAGAAAGACTGACAAAAATAAGGCAAGTGTCATCTCCAGGGAACTGCAAAGCATTTAGAAATGGAGTTTGCTTTCTGATCAGCTAACATGAAACATTTCAGAGCACTAGTACAAGGCAGAGCTTTGCAATGGAAGTTGTTGAGGCCAAACACAATGACCATGCATCCAGCTGCCTACAAGTGGGATTGCGATAAGCATCCCCCATGGTGCCTCCCACAAGCTGCAAAAGTTCAGGAAGGGTTAGGCTTAACTTCTGAGATTTAAATGGCTTCTTTCTTTCCATAAACATGAGGATTAGCAACTGCAATGTTTATACAGGGTTTTAATAAGTAAAAAATAACTGGTTCTGTTTGTGAAGCAAAATACCATGAGCTGGGAGAGCAGTGGCAGCAAAACCAAGAAGAAGCCACAAATGCATCTTTCTGATTCTGATTCTCCAGCTGTTGAAATGCAGCTGGACAAACACAGAAACCAGACACAATTAATATTTTTTCTGTTTCATTCAGGAATATCAGCCTATTCACAAATGCAGTAGGTGGGAAACGCCTCAGGACACAACACTGGTGGCATCCCAGCAGATCTATGCAGTACAAGGCCTAGGTAGAGGGGATGCTGGTGGATACCATGTTGGAGAAGCCTGAAAATGAGAACAGGAATAAAGATAGGACCTTGAAATACAGATCAAAAATCTAGTGGTGAAACTGAGGAGGAGATGAGTTTTGGAGCTGCTATGAGAAAAAAAAAATAGCCTACATGCACATGGAAGGTCTGTGGATTAGTGCTGTGTGATGTAGGAATCATTCATTTCTTTTTTAGCCCAGATAAATAGTGCCCTTTTTTGATTCCATTAACTAGCTTCCCTGCCTATAAGTCTGGACCAGGACTCTTTGCCTCACAACACTTTCAAATGCAATTTTCTTGAGACAGCAGAAATTTGTTTGTTTCTATTTACTTGTGAATGTGAGAGTAATCTGTAAAGAATTAACAACAAGTAATGTAAAAGTAGCTGAAATTTTTGTCCATTGGTAGTTGACATCATTCAGTGGATTCTCCAGGATATCCCAGAAACTGCCACAGCAACTAAGGTGTTGGTCAAGGTGGTTCTCTAAATGTAGAGAACCATAGATCAAACACTACAGGGACATGAATTTTAGTTGTGATCATTGTGTTCACCAACATGTGACTATTTGTTTTTGCAGAATAAACAAAGCAAGCTGCTCAGTTCCCTGTGCCTGCACACCTATATTTAGTATTTAGAGTATTATGGCAAAAAGAAACCAATTATTTGTTTCAAATAGTGAAGAAATTCAGAAAAAAGAACTTATTCTAGTTTCCAACACATTATTTGTAACATTTGTCCATCAAAACCAGTAAAATGGGTCTAGACTTTAATTTTATGCCTTTCAAAATATTAACGGCAAAACATACTGATCAAACATATGAACTTACATCTTTCTCCCATTTTCCTTCTCACATTTGTGACTTCTGTGCACAAATACATAATTACCATTGTCTCATTCTCCTCTTAGCTCAATCATCTTATTTTTATCATGCATACATACCTACATGTGTATATATGCTTTAAATAAAAACCACTTTTCCTCAGCATCCACCCTTTCTCCTTTCCTAAGCATCTTTCCATGACTTCCTCTCAGATAATTAACAGGTTTTCTCTCGGTTTTCACCACTTTTTCATAGGAAGGTCTCTCTGTCTCAGAGAAGTTTTCTTCCAGCAAAAATGAACCAAATCCTTTGCAGGGCTTCAAGCCTCTGTGGCTTACCTAGAAAACCCAAGGAGTTGTCCCTGTTGGCTCCTGGGGAGGCACCTGAAGGCAGCTGCAGCTTTGGTTTACCCCATCTGCAGGGGATTTCTAACCCTGTGCCTTCACACCTTTGTCTTTTTGGCTGTTTTTCCACAAGGCTGTGATGTTATGAGGACTCTTCTGTATGCTCAGCATTATTCTCATGCCAAGCCCATCAAGGTGTTTTACTCTGATGAGAAGAAAATAGCACAGGCATGAACAAGTCCTATAGCAGGGGCTCAGTGCCAATTTGAAGGTAATTATCTACATAAAAATGCATACCAATAAATTTCCAAAGCACTTTGTAAAATGTTCTAGTAGAAGTCCCACTTCTCAGTTTTACCTCAATGCATTTCAGCCAGTGTGATAAATTTCCTACACTCATTGCCTGTAAGTTATTTAAGTCCAGGATGCTATCTTCTCATTATTTTGCATTTACACCTGCTATTCACCACACAATTCATTCAGGCTGTTCTCAGCTTCCTTTAGGAAATCAGTTCTATGGTCCTTTAAAATTTATTTATTTTTGTGAAAGCACAGTGAGGATCAGCACTCTTCCTGCCTAACTGCCTGAGAATGCAGACATTTTCTTTAGCTACGAACATGCTGTCTCAAAAATATAAATAGACCTAACTTAATTATATTTCCCTTAGGCTCTTCAGAAAATGCAAAACGAATACTAATCCCCCTTCTCTCTCTTCACCCATCTCCACAGTCTAATCAAACAATTTTGTTCTAACACTGAGTTTGTATTCTCTCAACAAGATACATGCTATGTTCTGATGCCCTGGGTGTCATTAAGGCTTCTTGCAAAATGCCAAAATGTGAAGCCGTCCTTCTAATGCTTTTTAATTATCTCATGTGTCATCTGAACTTGCCCAGCACTGAGCTCTATGAAAGCTCCAGACCCAGATTAACCTGGCTGATCCTGCAACCCCTCACAGTCTAGTCATGGGGTGATTCTTGTCTCCCATTGACTTTGAATTTTAATTGGTATCTTGTTATTAACAACTGACAGTGCAATGTGCTGACATCAAGGAATATACTAGATGGCTAATATTTATTCATGTAAGAGGGGAGAGGAAAATAACGTAATCCCCAGAGTTTGTCTGACATCCCTATTATCTCACGGTTTCTTACATTTCTTTATATAAATATAAAGAAATCAACCTTTAAAAAAAGAATAGGTTTGGATATTCAAATCTTTAAACTCTTTTTCTTTTCTTTTCTTTTCTTTTCTTTTTTCTTTTCTCTTTTCTTTTCTTTTCTTTTCTTTTCTTTTCTTTTCTTTTCTTTTTTTTCTTTTCTTTTCTTTTCTTTTCTTTTCTTTTCTTTTCTTTTCTTTTCTTTTCTTTTCTTTTCTTTTCTTTTCTTTTCTTTTCTTTTCTTTTCTTTTCTTTTCTTTTCTTTTCTTTTTTCTTTTCTTCTTATCTTTTTTCTTCCCTTCCCTTCCCTTCCCTTCCCTTCCCTTCCCTTCCCTTCCCTTCCCTTCCCTTCCCTTCCCTTCCCTTCCCTTCCCTTCCCTTCCCTTCCCTTCCCTTCCCTTCCCTTCCCTTCCCTTCCCTTCCCTTCCCTTCCCTTCCCTTCCCTTCCCTTCCCTTCCCTTCCCTTCCCTTCCCTTCCCTTCCCTTCCCTTCCCTTCCCTTCCCCTCCCCCTTTCCTTTTCTCTTTTTATAACTTTTAGAAGTTAGAAACTAGTAAAAATAATATGAAGAGGGAATGATATTACAAAGACTTGTGGTTTGGTGTTTTATGGTTTTTTGTTTACTTTTGTTTTACTTTGTTTTGTTTTGCTTTTTAATTTTGGTTGGGTTTTTTGTTTGTTTTTGCTTTTGTTTCTGTTTATGTTTTTGCTCCAGATTGTACTTTTATTAACTTAAAGGCTTCTTAGAAATCTTGAGGAAAGATGAATGAATTTTCTTGTTTCACCCAATGGTTCTACTTGCAAAATATGATCACCTCACACTTAGAAACCTTTTAAAAACTTTTCACATTGACAGAAATGTCCAGATGAACTTAGATCACATGAAGAACAACAGGGTAAGGAAGAGAACTGTTTTTCCATAGCATGCCCAAATAGAGTAAATTCTTACCACATTTATAATATGTTTCTAAAGATGTTGTTGTCCACAGAATTACCATTTTAAACATTATTAATGAATGAATGAATGAACGGTTTTATCAAGTGATGGTAATGTAAGTTATTGATCCTTTCTAGGCCTGAGGATTTTGTGGCATATTGGGAAGTGTTGTCTTAATGAATTTATGGCTGACTAGGTGTGAGCCATACTGTGCATGAAGGCACCTTCCTCAGAATTACTCCAATAAAAGATTGACATAGATAATGGATTGATGAGAAAGTCTTCAGTCTGAATAGTCATTGTGTTGCAGCAATTTAATCTCAGGCAGTTTTTTTATTTATACTTACACTACAAAATAAGTTCAGTTGAGGCGGTTTGTTTTTTGTTCTGCAAATAGGTAAAATGAGCTTTTTGTCCATCCTTTCCCCAGAAACCTTAGACTCATTGAATTGAATTGACAGGTACATGATGGTACCGAAGAAAATGTCTTCCTTAAGAAACAGAAAATAAGAAAACAAACTTTTAGGTGGAGATTGCACCTAAAAGTGCAAATGCGGTATGGCAACCCATAGTAACACAAGGTTTAACGTAATTCTGAATTCATTAGGCTATTAGTATGTTCATAAAAGAACATAAGATACTCACATACTCAGAAGAGGCCATGCATTGGCCCTCTGTATGGATGGCAGTCATCCCTGCAAGGCTGAGCTATCTGTATGTGTTTAATGATGCTGTTTTGTTTTTTGCCTTTTTTTATTTAGTATATCTTCTCCTTATTCTTTACAAATATATTTGTAACCTATTGTGTTAACGTCTACTTTTCCCAGTTGTTTTCCATGCCCTTTCCCTAGGCAGAAAGACAAAACGTATTCCAAAGCTCCTATTCTATCCTGGTTCTTCCTGGCCAGCAAGGCCAAAAAACATCTCTTTGAGACACATATTTTTCATTAACAAAATAGAATCTCATCTAAGGGAGCAGAATTTAGAAGGGGCTTAGACTGGGGGTGGGGGGGTGGGTTGGAATTTCATCACCATTTTTGCTCCTAAATGTTTGCTTTTCTTTCAATTATGTTAATTTACCCAACTTATGAAATTGAATGCACACCCCATGGAGGAGTGGGTTTTGTGGACATTTTTTCATAACTGCCCCTGGAGGCCTTCAGTGAAGATCTACTTTTGTATTTCCTCCCACACCAATATCATCTCGGAAGTGTGTGTTGTTTCATTCCTATTTTGAAAAAGGCATCACTACTTTAAGTGGTTTTCTCACCTTAGATTTCCCATTCTGCTGTGCAGATAAGAGCATATGGTGCTCTCTTCTGCTTTGTGTGATGAGTTCAGCCTGCAAACAGAAATCTTGAACTTCACAGCTGCCTTTGTAAGTGAACGTGTTAAGGGGTACGCAAGAGCCAGCCATGAAGGTACACCTTGCCAGAGGGAAAAAACTACAATGGAATGCTGGGGAAAGTCAGTGGCACTTTCTACAAGCTGTCCATGTATAAGCAGAGGTGGTACTGAGAATCCTAAATGTGTGTTAGAGAAGGAGAGCATCTGCTGTGGGAACTGAAAGGGTTCTGCCTGACTGGTTGTCAGGCCAGAGGTTCTATGTAACTGTCAGAAAATTTGAGCTAACAAAATGTCTAGTGATATTTAAATTTTTCTTGCTCTTCTGCTTAAACCTTTTGTTTCTTAGAGGAATAGGAATGGAAGTGAGCTTTTCCTCTGTATTCATTGAACTTGTCTCTCCTCCTTACCCTTTTTTTCCTCATAGCTTTTCTCCTTCCTCCATCTCCTTTCCCACTATTCAGGATCTTTCTCCAAAGCTGATATTGCTTTGAGTGAGCTAGACAAGATGCCCTCCAGAGATCCCTTCCTATCCAGCTTGTGTGATGGCTTTGTTATGCAGTGTCTGTGTGGTTCTGAGATCAGAGTGTCTGAGCACACTGGGAAGAAACCTGAGGAAGATGGGGGAAGATGGAGATGGCTACTGAGCACCAGCCATATACTTTCTAAATACTTTCATGTGTTTGTAGCACTGGGAGTAGTGAAAGCTTTTCATTTAGGCATTGTTGAAGGCAGTTTCCAGGGAGTGGTGGAAAAGGAATTTCCTGTCTGAAATGATAGTGCCTTTTCTTTTTTTTTTTCTTTTTTTTTTCTTTTTTTTTTTTTTTTTTTTTTTTTTGGTAGAGAGATTCAGGGAATTGTGAGAGACTTCAAACATGAGCCTTATGGTGGTTAAACTCATGTGTGTGCTGGGAACACTCAACAGGTCGAGGGGGCTGGCTGGAATGGCCACCATGCTGTGAATCAGATACTGGTAAATTCTCTCCCAGAGAGAGAGACTGGTGCATTCTCCCATGCCCTGGGCTGGAAATATCACTGACCTCCACGTGAAAGTAGGAGAGCAGACTTCTCACTCTGCAAAGAGCAGGACGGCTTCATTTTTCATATAAAAGCGACTAGGGGTTAATGTGACTGAGAACAAGTGAGCAGTGTTGAGAGATATCACCTCTGATGTGTCATATGAAATGATGGGAATGCGGGCACAGTCATACAGAAATGGACATCTTCTTTTATGTTACTGGAAACTTGTCATAGTGACCTTGGGGATCCTATAATACCAACTTTAGTTATTTTAACCTTACTAACACTGAAACATGGGCTGAAATCCATATTGCATGGAGACCCTAGCAATGTCCTTAGCAATGAATTGCAAAACTATCACAAGAAAGACCCTGACATGGAAAAGGACTGCTACTTACATAGTCATAGTGAATGATACTTTTCACTATAGCAACTTTATGGGTGGAAAAATACAGAAACCACCTTCCTTCTATTTCATTTCATCTTGTCATTAGTAACATATTTATCTTTAATTGTGGACTACATTCATTTCAGAGAATATCTATGGAATATTTCAGTTGGAACAATGCTGGCATTTGTTTAAAATTCCCTGCTTCCTAGCACAATGATTTTCCCACCCAGTGACTTATTCAATGGAAATTGCTACTGCACAGAATGCTAATACTTTCTTACTGATGTAATTTATAGATATAGAAAGATTTGCACCAACAAGACTTTTATTTCAAAAGCAATAATAGAAAATCCCATTGATAGATCTTAAGAAATGGTTATGCTTTATGAAATTTCACGGTTATGGTTCAGAGCATCACAGACAAAATTTCCACATTTGTTCCAAATATGTAAAGGGCTGAGAAACAGGATTTAATTTCTCTGACCTGTTAGTAACCTCATCAAAGCCTTTGCAGGGTGTGTAACCATGTCTAGAGGGCAAATAGATAGATCACTTCTGTATTCTGGTGTATGAACAGTCCCTGAGTAAATGGGCAGAAGGTCATACAAAAAAGGGATACATTGCGTAACATACACTGGATTAGTCACCAGATTAATCACCACTAGCTGGCATTTTCCTGAAGCCAATGCTCTCACCGGCTCTTCTGCATCTCCTTGACTCTGTCCAGAGGACTCTGGTTTGTCCTGAGACTGGGCTGTGAAGGCTGGGAACCCAAAATTGATGTGCAAACCTGATGTTTTCCTGTACTAAACCAGAGAGGTCCTACTTGATAGGTGTCAATGTCTTCCTTTCATGTTTTTCCATGAAGCAGCCTTCAATTTATGCTTATATGTTAGTGGGAAAATGGAAAAGAGGAAAAAAATCCTACAACTTAGTTGAAAAAACCTCAAAACACCTAGTCACTCTGCATGTTTATTCTGCAGCAAACTCTTGGCACTGTAGTTGTGAGCAGCTTTGTTTGCTCACCTTTGAGACTGCAGAGCGCTCTCTACAAGTAGATGGACTTAAACTTGCTCAGACCTGTGATCCTCAGTTGGAAGGGAGGAAGAAAGGAGTAGCAATGGGGAGGTATAAACTCTAAAGTCCTTAACCTATTGTCTTTGAGGGAAAAAATCCACAGATTCCTTAGTGTTTATTTTCCCCTCCCTCTGCTTTGAGTATAGTATAGTATAGCAAAAGATGCTTTGAATTGTGTCTCTGAATCTTTGCTTGTACTTTCACTCAAGGACCCCTCTGTGACAAGGCAGGATTCCTGTGTTGGACACAGGCCTAATGTTCCCTCAAGCACTGGAAATAATTTTCACAAAAATTCAGACTCCAGGAGGTGGCTGCAAACCACGCTGATGCGTGCTGTGTGATATCAGAGTGAGCAAGCCTGGCTGCTTTGCTGTGGCAATGATTTGTTATTCCAATATAATTTATGATCAGGCCGGTGAAATCAGTTTGGAAGGGAGCTGCTTCTAAGTACTTTTTCTAATGCTCAAACCTGTTTGTGAACTGAGATGAGGAAAGATCATGTGTGACATTATGCTGGAGCTCTGAGGTGGCAGTAGCCTGTGATATGTAGGAGGGACAAGCAGATGAGGAAAAACTGCTTTACCTAGACCAGCTGTGCCATATTCAGTGCGCCAGGCTGTAACAATTAATTCTTTCAGGGGTGACTGGGAACTTCTTGGGAAAATCATGTTACTCTGACATCTGCTTGCACTACATGAAAAGTTTTCAACCTCACCTGTTTTAAAAAATTACCTTGCCTTTCATATGTGTGTTTTCACCTGCCCCCTTCCCTCCCCAGCAGTGCATTTCTTTAACTGTGTGGTTATGAGGAGAGATCTTTGTTGTTAGCAATAATAGCAACTGCTGATGTGGAGTCTTTCTGAAGGGATAGAATCTTAATTGCTCATTCTAAGTTTGTCTTTTCCAGGTACAAAATAAATCAATCTCAAGCTGTGTAGCTATTGAGAGGAGACATTTCAGTGTAATGCAGAATGCAACTTTATGTGTGAAAATGGCACACCTTGAAAATCAATTTCAAGTCAAAATGGAGTGTTGATTATTTTCACTTATTATATTTATGAGGCACTAAAGGGCAAGCCACAGTATGTAATTTGGTCAACACTGGTCTACTGCATGTGCATATAGCCAGTTAATTATACATTGTATTTTGCAATGCTAAATGCACCGCTCAGGTCACATAACTGCTGATAGATTGTATTGTAGGCTGAAGAACGGATCTTGTATTACAAGATCAAGATTAATCCACATAATTAAGACAGATTCAGAACTGTGGCAATTGGTTTTGAAATGATTAATGGACAATGTTATATGTCATTTTCCTCAATAATGACATTGTACTTACTTCCTTTGCTGCATAAAACATTTCAGGATGTGGATGTGTGAGGGGATTTATTTCATTACTGTGCAGAATATCTTAAATAAGAGTGGGAAAGCATACTGAGATCAATATGCTTTTGGTTGTCAGGCTGTGAAACCATTTGGTACACAAGAAAAAAAGGAACCACATTCTTGGTACTCTTGAGGAAGAGGATAGAACTGTGCATTGAGCTCAGTTTGATCTCCTTGTCTCCTGGAAGAGGAGTATGGCTTACTACCAGGTACATGGAGTATTTCATGTCAGCCACTTGATAGTCAAGTGGCCCTGCTTAGTCTTTTCTGGAGCACAAAGACAGCCAAAGAATTATGGCAGGTTTGGGCCATACTATGAACTCCCTTGCAGACTCCTTGCTTGACCCTGGGTCAAGCAAGCCTGGTAACACAGGCTTTGTCTAGTATTGTACAGGGCATTCATGGGGTGTTTTTCTTCTGTGGCTGCATTCCAAACAGCTTGATAAGACCATGGCTGTGATCAATGAATTCCTACCTCCATGAAACCCTTCTGCCCCATTAAGTAACCATAGTTTTTTAATCTAATTTTTAGTGCACTTTGGGTTCCATCAGAAAGCAAAACCTATTCATAGTGCAACTTTCTGCAGTCCTGGCAGATTGATAGCTGTTGACTGGCTCTCTAGTCTTAACTCCCTGCTAAAAGGAGGTGAAAATATATACTTTAGAGGTATACGCTGTTTGTCACTGCAGTGCTTTCTCTGTCTTGCCTGAAGATATTCATCATTTCACAAGGCTAGAAGCCTCAAACTTATGTCTTTAGAATATTAATGTGAAAAAAAACTCAGAGAACTCCTTGGGATTCACTATGTTTCAGTCTGCAGGTTTCTATTTCAGTCTGTTCTTATTTTCTCTGTTGAATTTTATTTGGCCTTGGTGATTTATCTTTCTGTGATTATTGTTTGGGCTTCTTGAAGTGTGAGGTTGTTCAGAAAATCTGTTTGTGATGTTTTTTCCTGAAGGTGTGGCAGTGTGCAACAGCAGCATACCTGGTTGTGTCTCTCACTCTGTTCCTCACCACTCTGACCTCCTTCCAACAGTGACTCTGTTCCTCTTAGGATTGGGGAAATTACTTTTTTTTTTGATCCCTATTACTACATAACTTGCTGATGCTCTGAGAAAGTTGATGTGCACTTTTTCTGGGTAAATAAAGCTCACACTGACTATAAAAGCCAGAGATCCCACAGAGCATGAAATCCCCTTCTCCATTTTTTCTTGAATGTTTTTTGCACACCTGGTGCTGTTTCACAGAAGAGCACTGCACCTGGGGAAGGTGGTGCTGTTTTTTCTTTGGGGGGGATGGTTATTTTTTTTTTTTTTGGTGCATATTAGGACAGGTGATACTTTGAATGTAGACCAAGTCTGATAAATATTATGATGAGCTTTACCATAAATTCACATATGCCTGCTCCCTTTCATGCATGGACAAGATTTTAGTAGGACTTCTTTCAGCCCCTGTAAATTTACATATATTTTGCACCCAGTCACCCTTGTGTTTTTTCTGGTCTCTTTGAGTCGGATAAATTCTCATTGTTGGAATCTCTTCTCTTGGAATCATTACAGAGAAGTACAAAAGATGCAGAGATGGTTCTTCAGAAAATAATGAGTGACTGTCCTTCTCTACCCAGAAAAAATTCTTGGGAGGTGCTAGACATCTCTGCTGTCAGCTGATATTATCACTTTAAATCAAGTGAAGCAGACATTGCAGATAATGTCTTACTGCCACAGAGCAGGTAACCTTGACAGACCTAGAGGTAACAATTTTAAGCCAGGACTGAGACAGACACTGGCAAGTCCTGTAGTAAAGGGAGTCTGGTCTTGCAGCTGTCACCTGTGGCTACAGGCATTTGGACATGTGTCTCCAGCCCGTGAATTGAATGACAGCCTCCATGAATACAAAATTCTCCTTTCAAGCTTTGGGACACTATTGATGTAGAGCGGTTTCAAAGCACTTCTCCTGTTTTCTTTGTTCTTCTCCCTCCCACAGCAGTAAGTAAGTCTCCCCACAATAGCATCCAGTCTGTCCCTTGCCCTTATTGACTCGTTTTGGGGGTCTCCCAGCATCTCTGGGAAGAAGCTTGCTAGCGTCAATTAAAAATGACATTCGCTGCCTGATTTATTCTATTTCCTTGTGAAAGGACTTGGGCTACAGTGTGTTAAAAGCTGAAAGAAATCTGGACAAACACAGGAAAGTTGGAACTAAGAGGATTATGAAATTCACTTACTTTCTGAAATGAAATTGGCAGATTGGTATGTTTTTTGACATAATTGCAATACCAAACTTACAAATAACACTCAGACTTCTGAGGATTTCACATGTTCCACATTCCAACAGTCCAAGCTCTCATGCTCTGTATGCCTTTGGAAAGTGCAGCCATTGCAATGGAGAGTGGCACTGTGGCACTAGCACAGTCTTGAGCAATGCCCCCTTGTAGGATTTATCTATTACAGTCCTGATCTGGAAAGATGGGGTTAACCTTCTTACAGAAGGTTACACAATGTACACACTTAGAGTGTCCACACAATACATGGATTACAAAAGGAGTACTTCATACCACTCACTTCATCCACTAGTGGCCCTTTTCACTCCCTTTTTGAGCCGAAGAATACTTGAAGAGCTGTTGTAGGTCTGAGTCATGCTATGAGCTCCATTGTTCACTTCTTTCTTGACCCTGGGCTTGTCAGAGATCACAGTCAAATTGTGGGATGTATGCCTGTCCACAATAACTTCCTGGCCATGAACATGAGTCTGTTGGAATGAAGCTGATCCTTTTCCACTAATTTGAACCTGAAAGGCCTCCTGGCTTCCACATGCTCTCAGCAAGCACTTGACTAGTTAGTACCACAGAATAGCAGCAGCATGTTTGGGCATTGAAGGCCTGAACCGGTTGCTCTCCCCACAGCTCAGAAAAGGACAACAACAGTATCACACCTTAAAAATGTGTTGCTGTGTTGATGGGGAAAAAACAGTCAATTTCACTTTCATAGATGTGTAAGAATGCCATATACAACCCACATAATAATTTATCTCCTATGCCCCATTTCATGCATTGACTACTACCAGGAGCTCTGTGTTAATTTACCTAGTGGAGAATACCCTTCCTAAACATGCTGTGGTTTAAGCTATCACCAAATGAAGGGATTCGAATAGCAAAGAGGCCAAACTTGTTGATGAAAAGACTACTGCAAGTAGCTTGAGACAGTTGGGTAACATGATGGTAAATTACATTCATTGCTGCTGGCTGCAAGGGAATACAAATCAGATGGAACAAATTAATCTCCTTATATACATCGATGGCTTCTGAATTAGTTGTCACCTCCCAGGGAAAAAAAATAAGCTATGGTTTGCATTGTGGAAAGTTCAATGAAGATATCTGCTCAATTTTCAGCATCAGTCAGAAATTAATAAGCTGTTGAACACCTTTAAACAGAGGTTAGGGAACAGCACAGCAGCAATGTTCTGCACTACATATTTTCTGCTTTGTGTACATGTATATTTTAGACTCCTCTCTTTATTTTAGACTGCCCTCTTAAAAAACAGAAAAAGTAAAACTCCTGAGAGGAAATCAAGGACATGCCTGGACAAGAACAAAACTGGGCAAAATTGTTAATTGCTATTCAAGGGATAGTTGTGCAGGGGCCATTTCTTCCCAAAAAGTCAAGGAAGGAGCTGCATATCTTCAGACTGTAGTCAGCTTTGGATTGTTGTGATTTGCCTTGAGACAATCAGACTCATGGCTGGGGTAAACACCCCTGCACAACTCTATATTTTCAGTTATGAGAAACATACTTGGTTTGAGCCATAATATCAGAAACAAAAAAGTGACTAAAATTCCTTTTCTTTCCTTTTTTTTTTTTTATTTAATGAAAGCCTTTACTATTACCTTTTTCTAAAACAATTCTGAAATTGTTTCCTTTTATATGTTTGAATTTCTTAGTTTTATTGTTATTTTATGGTAAAGAGTGCTGACCAGTGGTTAGATGAGGTGCATTCCTTGTTATAATATAAGTGCATATTTTGTTGTAGCATAATGTTTCTCTTACCCTGAAGCAGTGTTCTTTGGTTCTCTCTAGTGGGAGACATTTTGACAATTCTTATGTTTCTATGAGCTGCAACTTAATTACAGTCTCTCTGGGAAACTGATGGGCTTTCATATGGGATGTTTTCTTCCTGCTTTCAATGTTCTTTCAAAAAATCTTGTTTTTTGGCTGTCAACCAAAATCCATAGATGAATTGGGTTTTTTTCAGCTTTATTTTATTTAAACACAGAGAACATAAGGTATCAGAGAAGAAATTATGAGATCCTAAAGATTAAAGGTTGAAGTATTCCCACAATGTATTAAAGATTACAAGATGATGACAGTCCAGTGGCAGTCTAAGAAGAGGGAAAGTTAATGGACTGTGAGATTAAATTATGCATCTAGAGAGTGCGCAGCTTATTACTGACAGGTATTGCTTTCAGAAATAATTGTTCATTTTTAAGGGTGCTTGTCTATTTTGTGCTGAACTGATCAGCCTCCTGGAAGTGGTCATTTAAGGGCACCAGCATATGAGTTACGTTTTTGCATATAGAAGATTAGTGATGTAATAGGATAGTTGGTTTTTATGGATTTTTAGTGAACAGTAATTGGGTAGAATGGCAGCTTTGCTATCAGACATATTTTGAGGTTATGTTAAATAAGAATTGAATTTCGTGACTGATATCAAGAAGGCTGAATGCTCTCAAATCCATGGGGCTTCGGGATGCTCATTCAACCCTCTTTAGGGAGAAGCTTTCAATGCTTTTCATAAAAACATAGAGTTGTGGAAAGTAATCTCTGAAGGTCCACAGTGTAGCCTTCTGCTCCAATTGGGATTTCTGTCAGCGTGTCTGTGTCTCTGCCTAGTCGAGCTGCTTTCTACTATCATTTTTCTTTGGAAGGATTGGACAAAATCAATAGGACTCATTCAAAAAGAGGGGACTATGTCTGCAATTTAACTCCTTTTTTGCTTGTTTTGGATATATAGATTAATTTTCTAGGCAGGCATATTGATTTGTTCAGTTAATTCCTTTTAGGTACAAATCATGTTGCTTGAGCTCCTTTTATTTCTCACACAAGGCTCTATTACTTTTAAGCAGGGATTTTTGTTCATGAATAATGCAGAAATTGGGCACCTAGTACAGGCAGCATCTGGATCATTACCCATACATATCTGTATTTTGTAGAAAATGCAGAAATAAGAAATACAAAAGCCCTGGCCCTTATAAAGATCTGTAGTGATGCTGACTCATACTTACCATGCAGAAAGACCTGCAATAAATGTGCCTTTTCCATTCAATAAATTTTGAGCTTCTCTTGAACAGGTGACAAAGATTTACCTCTGTGCTTTGAATTGCACTGAGAATGGGATGAGGCCATGCAAATTACTGTGGTACTTGGTGATTACAGGGAATATCTCAAGTAGTGCTCTCCTGAGGTGGTCTTGTTGGACATGGCTTGTCTGTTTCAAAGGAGACTGCATTCCGGCACCTTATGGGTCCCCTAATGTTTAAGGATGTGCTGGAAGTCAGGGCCACCTGTATGCCCTTGCTGCAGAGACGCTGGTGGCACAAACCTGCAGCAGATGCTGTGGTACAGGGACCATGCAGGTGCATGCTCTGTTGGTGCATCCGCCTTCACTGCTTGCCACTTGGTTGGGACAGATGGGGAAGGTGCTTCCTCCTCTCTGATTTAGCGTCTCGCTCTGTCCCTGCATAAAAGCACCGTCCTTCTTAGTTTCTCCTCTTTAGCCCCTTCCTTGACTTTTGGTATAGATACATCCAGGTGATAATCTTTCCAGCATTGCTGATGTGTTAGCAGCATGAGACAGAGGGAAGAGGCAGATACAGAGCTGAAATCCTGCCTCTTCTTCCCTGCTCCTGGGCAGATGCATCTGGGCTGTGATACAGTGGCCTGATCATCTTCCCCTTTTAGATTTTCCTTCCCTGGATTTCACAATAGACCTCTAATGAAAGTGCTTATACAGCCCATCTAGCCAATCTGCTGGATTTTTCACTCCACCTCCTCAATTGTAATGTTTCTTAATGATCCTCCAGAGGCCTCTGCAGTGATAGCATTTTTTAACCAGGTGATTGACATGAGGGGGAAACCAGCAAAGCAGGTAATACACCAGCTTTTCTGAACCCTCCGCAGCCCTGCCTGAGGAAAATAATCCCTCAGCTGTGTCAGGCACTGTGGAGACAGATGAAGCATGCATGGGTGAGCCTCTAAAGGGTCTCCCTCCAGAAAGACAGATGAGGAATGTCTAGGGGTGGGAGTAAAGTGTGGCAGCTGTATTTACTCTAGTTTGCTCTCAGTATTAGTTTTATGACTTGAAATTACAGGGCAATACTGCTGTGAGGAGGAGACGTCTGAAAAGCTAAGCGGGGCTCTTTTCAAAAACAGCTAACAGCAGGGGATGTTCATTGCTCTGTGCCTCTGTGTTTTCACTGAAGATAAATTAGATATTCTGAAACTCTCAGACTAGGGGACACAGTTGCATTTTTAATAATTTTACACAAATATACACACATATATATGTGTGTATGTATATATACATATATATATAAACATGCATTTAAAGCTTTGCTTCTGCTCTCAAGATCATTCCCACTTCAGAGTGACAGTGATGTGCAAAGGTATGTGAAGGCTCGAGGGCAAAATTCTCTGCAATTAAGATGTGCTAACATTGCTGTCACCTCTCCTTTTCTCCAGCTTCCCCATTACATTTTTATAACTTTTTTGCCTCAGAAGTCAGCCACGGTTGTACCTCCTGGCAAAAAAAGGAACTGAGTAGACCTGACAAGTTCTGCTCTCAGGGAGGAGGAGACTGCAGGGCATCTCACCGCAATGAGATCTGTTCTCTGCCCAGGAATCCCCTGCTGGTGTATCATTGCTGTACTTTGTTGTGTTGGTCTATCCTTCCCATACTGTCTGGAGTGGCTGTGCCCCAGTTCCCTATGGAAGAGACCGTGCCAGCCTTGTCTGTGCGTGCCTCCTCTGCTATCTGCAGTCTAGCCCAGGGCACTTTGCTGTGTTTTACTGCCTGGCAAAATTTGCCCTGATAAGGTACTGAGATTGCAGTTCCATGGATTCAGCTAATTGGAAGAGGACAGCATTGCATCCACTGCAACTGATAACAGCTTGACATTGACTTCTTTTTGGGAAGACTGAGAATGAAATGTGTAAAGTGCGGAAAAGATGACCAGAGATAAACTTCTTATTAGGTTTCAAAATTACCTTGTTTTAAACTATGTCTTTCAGAACTTAATATGAGGGAGGTCCTTGAAACATTTAAGAGGACATTTGTCATTTTGCCCAACATGACCTACCTTCTTTCCTAGCATTTTTGAATTCATATTTGTGGAAAAGATAATTTCCTAAATAAATCTTCTGTCTGCATTTTCTCAGATGTGGTACAGGAAGGTTAGCCCAAATATAAACTGGTATAAATAATTTAAATATTTCTTTAGCAGCCTTTCAAAGATCCTATTGAGAACTCTGCAGATTCAATTACTACAGTCACAAACCCAGGAAATGCTAGCATTAAAACTATGATAGAGCTGGTATTGACATCAGGGGAAAAGGTCTGAACGAATAGTTTTAGCCAGCCAGCTCTTTTTTGAGGTTTACTATATGACATTATTTTCCACCAAGTAAAGCCTCTAGAGGTCTCTGAAAACCTCTCTTCACTGGTTTCCATTTTGTCATCATTCTTATTTTACAGACAGAGAGTTGAGACAGACCAGACAGGTGAGCTAGAACTATCTGGTAGACAGTGGCAGGTTTGGGACTCATCTCTCCCATGTTGCCCCCCATATTTTGATCTAGAATTCCATTAGGATAGCTGATGAAATCATGGCCCATTTACCAAATCTTGGCCTCTTCTTGGTTGGACAGAGTTGTTCTTTGGAAAATAGTATGGATGACAAAATCTCAGTAAGTGAACAACTGAGAAGCAGTTCCAAGAAACAAAAGCAAAAGAAAATCAAGAATGTAAGTAATTGTAAACTGGTTATTGGTGAAGGATGATCTTCAGGCAAAAGCAAAGGAGAATTCTTTGTCCCGCTCATTAATTTATGAAAGGTGAATGGTTGTTATGCAAAGAAGAGTTCAGTGAATTTGCGTCAGTTTTTTTGGTGTGCGTTGAAGTGTTTGCTTTTAATTTCTTGCACAACCAGGCACAGTCTCAGCATGAGCCACTTCATCATAGTAAATTGTAAGTTTGCCTCCCAGGGACTTCGGCCAGGGCTGGGTATGATGGTGTGCCTAAGGAAAGCATGAAATGGGGCAGCTTGCAACTTTACATGGATTCCCCTTCTTAAGAGAAGCAATTTCATTGTGGACTGAAGAATGTCAAGAGAAAAATAATACAAACAACAAACCCCATCCCAAAATTAAGCACTTGCTAAAGTCAAGGCTCTCTGCAATGATCCTGATATTCTTCCAACTTCTTTTATATCACTGAATCTTTACTGATTTTAATGTCATTAATTCTGATTTATAGCAGCAGCGTAGGCCCAAGGAATGGCATTATCAGTTCGCAATATCAGGCTGCTCCCTGAATTTGCACCCATAATTATGTTTTTAGAAGCAAGTTAAAGTTTCCTATTATATCCACAGCAAGATCCATTTAAAAGATAGCAGTTGCACATAAAGAAAATTTATACCACTGAGGAGTGAATCAGCTTGGAAAAAGATAGAGAAGATCTGTATCTCTTTTCATCCTCACAACTCCCAGAGACAATTTTTCAGGTTCCAGCAATGCTAAGAACTTGATTTTTCTTTCTCTCTCTTCACATAAGAAAATCCCTCACTTTTGTTCTGCATACCAATTGTGAAGCACGGCGTCCTGTAGTGTGATATTCTACGTGCCTTGCAGAATGCTGTGGACCTAATCTTATCAGATAAAATCCCCATGAGCTCCAGTGGAATTCAGGATTAGAGAAGAAGCAAGTGGAACAGAAGGAAGTGTGAGCTGGTGTGTGTGGTGTGTGTGTATACGTTTGTGTATTTGCCATCACACAGGATTTTTCTGTGACAGCTGATGCTGGCAGATGTGGAGGGAGGGGCAATGATTATGAAGCTGAGATACCCCGGGGTGGAGCAGTCAGTAAAATGCAAACTATAACGTTTGTGCTAGAGAGTTCTTTGCTCTAAACTTTTCTATTGGACCACCTCACAAAAGACCACCCCTGGTGCGGCGGGGTGTGTGCGGCCACCAGGGCAAAGTCCGGCTAGCAGAGGGTCAGTGGCCAACACCCAGCTGCATAAACAGCCAGCCCCCTTGGCGTCTATAGGCCTCGGGCTGGGCTGGCTTGCGGACGGAACCCATTGCCGAAGGGATGAGAAGAAGGAGTAGCACACTTGCTGGGGGTGAAGATCGGTTTATTGATGGAACTGGAGTAGCCAACTGAGGAGCACCAACCAGGGAATGGCCCCGGGGCCAGGGAGAAGTGAGATTATAAAGGAAGGGGGGGGGTGTATTTGGGAGGGACTTACATAGAACCAATAGGGAAGGGTGAAGGGACGTACTTAACATAACTGACATAAGGCGGTAACCAAGAGGTACAAGGTAAAGGAGGGGCCCCGGGACCTCAGCCAACCACAACCCCCAGAGAGAAGAAGGTTCTGGAAAACTGGGGGGAGTGGGGGGGTGATTGACTGGATGCAGGGAGGAGGAAAAGTGTACTTATAAGGAGATAAAGGGGGAGGAGAAATTATATAACTTAGGTAACTGACACAACCAAGGGCGGGGGTAACCATGGTAACATAACTGACAGTAGAGCTAGGCGGGAAAACTGGGGAGGGCGGAACCATTTACATTGAACAGGGGGGAACAGTACATAAAATGAGGGAGTAATACAAGAAACTTAACAACACACTACAACACCCTGGTACCCCCGTACCCCTGTCCTAGTGGTCAGAGAGCACTGCTGAGCCTGTCCTCTGTTCCCCTTCTTGAACCTAAGTCCTGCCCGGGCTCGGGGCTCAGCACCCCGGCTCCGGCGCCCTTCATCAGAGCTGTACCCCGCTTTCTTTCCCCTTGGCACCCTCGGACTTCCCTGAAAATCAAGCCCTGTTGGAATTTCACCGGAGCCTCCTGAGCCCTCTCTGTTGGCTGTGTTGGCTTGATCCATCTGTGGATGTGAGTGCTCGTGACCCGGCTGGATCCCCCCACGCCTGCACACGCCCAGGACCATATGCTTGCAGGCACCCACCTAGTTTGGGGGGCCCCGGGAAAACCTGCAGGTAGAGGGGCAGGTAAGCAAGGCACCCCAACTTTCCTTACATCACCTGATAAATCTGCTTTGGAAAGGGTTCGCAGAGAACCTGAAAATATGCTGACTTCCCCAAATTTCAAACCACAATGTTATTGTGGGTATAAAAAACCACTTTTACTGCTATTTTGATGATTTCCTTGAGATTTCTTTTTGCTGGAAACAAGCTCAAACCTTTCTCCCATTTCAGCTGTTATCATTCTTCTTTCCCAAAATTGCCCATCACTCACACCTTTTTTCGTCCAGCAAAATGTGAATGCTTAAAACTTTTGGGGCATTTAGTCTTTAATGATATTCTAGTTTGGAAATATTTTTATGAAACAGCCAGTGTAATTTCTATCTTTTTCATGTAGGAAAAAAACTCTTTTCAGCTCATTTGGTCTGGAAAAGGGAGAAATTTGTAATGTATGTCACAGATAGCTTAGTGCTAAGACCATATGTGTTTGAGCAATAATCTCAAAAATTCAGCTCAAGTTCTTTCTAAAGACAGAGAAACAGTTTGTAGATGAGGCATTCTCTCCCAAAGATTACAGGTGCTGAAATATCATTACATGACTCCTATAGCCTCATAGTCTGACATTTTCCAGAGGAGAATTTATTTTAAGGTTTTCTGTCTGGTAGTGCTTTAACATGCAGTTGTTTGACTTATGACTCCAGGATTATTTTTATTTTATGTGAATCTGTAAAAATTAAGAGGTCCTAAGTAGAGCTGTGTCTGGCAAAGGAATGCTCTCGCTTCTAGGAAAATTCAGCTGGCCTGTGTTCTCCTGAATCCTGTTCATCTCCCAGGAACGACAGTCCCTGCTGTGGTGACGGGGGCTGTCTGAGCAGCAAGGCCCATCTCTGTGCCCTTCTGCCCTCCACAGGGCCTGCAAGCTTTGGAAACCTCTGTGCACAGCCTGAGTGTATCCCACTGTCCCACCAGGGGCTGCAGCTGTCAGGGCTCAGCTTCTGGGTACAAGCCTCCCTGGCTCCTGCAGATGCCAGCTGGGTTTCAGTGCTGCTCTGTGGATTTGGCCTGTGGTTGAACAGTTGCATCACAGGATCATCCAGGAAGACACATGCTCTTTCACTGTTCTTAATATTCAAAAGAAACCTGATGATTAGCCAATCCTTTTTTTGATGTTCTCTTGTGGGACACATATCAGCTCACAACAGGGACTTTCTTCATGTGCTTTTATCCCTTGGCTGATGCTCCAGGGATTCTGATCTGAATCTGTCTACATATAAAAGCAGGAAGGGAAGAGAGAGAGTGAATCCCTAGCTCCCATCACAGATGGCTGGTAATTAGTGTACTGGTTCCATCTCCTTAAAAACATAGCAAAGACAGTTTTCTAGTGACAGTGTGATTGACTTCAAGCTATTTTGCATCACAGTAATCCTCTTTGAAAAAGAAATAATTTCTACCTCTGAATAAAAAAAAACACTTGAAAGTTTATTTTTACTTATTTATACTGGGTCAAATATTACATGCCCTTCAAATTTATTTCATGGGAAATTTTGTCTGAGTGGGATCTGCAGACTTATGGAAATGGAGATATATTGGTAATAACAGTCTAATCTTTTAGACACAAATATCACAATAGACCTTAAAAATAAATATATGTTAAATTAAAAGCCATAGATGGCTGAACTATGACCCAGTTTTAGATTCTGGTTTAACACTCTCATCCTAACCCATGCTCTGCTCTCAGTCAGGAATCACATTCTACTGTGGTATCTCGTCATTTGGTTGATGCAGTCCCATGGCTCCAGGTGTGCATGGTCCATCCCACCATAACCCTCACGGATACAGCAGTGCTACTCGCAGGCAATGCAAGATTCTCCTCCACCTTCAATACTTCCCAGACACAAAAAAAAAAAAAATTCCCCAAGCAGTCTATGGTTTACAAAGTTTTGTGGATAGCACCAAGTTATCCAGTGAGGCAGGACATAGGGCTCCATTCCATGGAGTTCTGTTTTCCTTTGCAGCGCCAGTCTTGATCACATCCTTCAGCCTACACTCTTCCTGACATCATCTCTCCCCATGTTAAAAATGATGTCTTTTATTTATTTTTCTGCCTCACTTTCTTAATTACATTTCTGCTAAAGGGAAATGGGGACCTTCTATCACCAATAGCTTTGATGAAGGATGAGGCTAAGGCCAAATCCTTTTACCACTTCTTAAGCCGGCATCTCACTGTTGGGAATTATCCTTTTCCTCGCTGCAGTTCAGTTGAAGAAGTTAAACAAAACAGTACAACTGCTTGGATGAAAATGCTGTTAAAGTGGTCTTCAGTATGGTCAAGATTTATCTAGATGCTACTGTAGCTCTAAGTAAAATCTAAAATTTGCTGTGAAAGTTTAATTTTAGTTAAATATCTGTGGGACAGATTCTGACTTCACATCTGTTAAGAGATCAGCTAATGCCAAGTGAGATTAAAATGTGTCAGCCTGGTCTCCCTCAGTGAAGACAAGATGAAAAATAACCCAGACTATGCTGCTTCAGGGACCTGTGCATTAATCCTGCAACCTCAGCAATGAGGCATAGACTGGTGCTAAATGTTGTGCAGACAACACAAAACACAGTCTAATCATGCCAGAAGCAACCCTGGATCTGACCTCACTTGTTAAAGATCATCTGTGTGCCATTGGGCATGTGTGTGGCTCTGGGTTTAATGCATTTCCTGAACAATCCAAAAAGGCATGGACTGAGGATTGAGTAATATACTTTGACCCTGTTGTTGTGCTTTAAACCCAGATGGAAATCTAAGCACCATGCAGTATTTTGCGCAGCCCTCCGTTGTCACTTCCACCCCACATGGAATGGGGTGGAAGTGAATGGGGAGGAGAATCAAAAGTAAAACTTGTAGTTTGAGATAAGAACAGTTTAATATTTAAAAGCAAAGTAAAATACAATAAAAATGGTAAATAATAGGTGAAGTAGTAATAATAAGAATAATATTGGGAAAGGAAAAGATCCAAACAAGTGATGCACAAGACAATTTCTCTCCCTGCTCCGACTGATGCCAGACGGACCCTCCTATATCATATTCCCAAATCCAGAATGGCCACCCTCTGGATACCTCCCTCAATTTATATAGTGGACATGATGTCCCATAGTGTGGAATATCCCTTCAATCAGTTTAGGTTACCTGTTCCAGCTATGCTCCTTCCTGGTTTTGTTTGACGTAAGGAAAAAAGAAGTCCTTGATTTAGGATTAACATGACTCAGCAAAACCCAAAACATCACTGTGTTATCAACATCAATCTCATTCAGAATACAAAATACAGCACTGGAACAGCTACTGAGGGGAAAGTAATGCTATCCTGACTAAAATTTAGGACACCTGTACATGTGTTGAGTAGGACTGAGATGTGACCAGATTTTCCCAGTGAAAGGACTATTGCCATAACAATTTTCTGCAGTGTCTTCTTTTTTTCAGGCTTTTATAATTTGTGACAAGTGCAATTGATGTCAGTTGAAATTGAACCTTCTTTTTATTGACTTCATATTGTCCTAAAGTGCCTCTAATTCATTGTGGTCCAATTTTTAAAGCCTTCCATGAATGTGAAGTTTTAGTAACTAAGGAGAACTGTCATCATCATCATCAGATTTTGGAACTGAAAATCTCTGCAGTTATAGACAGAAGCCAGTGAGTGACTCCCGAGTCTCTCTACACGTTATGACATTTGCTTCCATGCACTTATAATGTATCAGACCAAGGTACAGGCTTTTGCTTCTCTGGAGTTAGACAGGAATGGCTGTGAAAAATGAAAAAAAATCTCTTGGTACACCTATATAACAGCTTACTGGCAGTCTCAAAATCTTTTAATCTTCTTCATTTATGTGTTTAAAATCATGCTGTTATTCATTTGGTTGGCTAATGTTTCTGCCCATTATTTTTGGTAAATCACCATATGTGGAAAATACACGTAAGGGAGAAAAACTCCTTGCCAAGTTGAGCTGAATTCACTGGATGCTGCCAAAACATGAACCAAACAATTAAAGCAGTGCTTGGAAAAGATTTTGGGAGATAGATTTCTGGAGTGCCCATACTTTTGGAAATGCAATGAGGCAGTGGACTGAACAGAGAATATTACTGAAGAAGGTGCTTTCTCAGTGTGGGCGTATATGGCTGTTTCTCTCCCAGAGCAATCAGCGTTTAGTAAACTGCCTCCAGCTGGGGAAATATCTGTGTAGCTCCAATGTGGCACTGTTCTGGAAGTCTGAATGGGCTGCTTCAGATCACAGTCAAAGAATGCAGCAAACACCAAGCTTGTTGTATGTAAGAAGACTTTTCTTGTCTTTGAAGTTTTTCTTTTGATTTAGGCATGTGACAAACAAGTGTCAGACTGAAAAATTTTGATTTCTTTTATTTATTTTTTAAGCTGGTCATTTTGGATGGTTCTGGAAAATAGATGCAGGGAAATAACAATTTGCATACTCATTTTGAGCAAGGATGTTTAGCAGACGGCATGCAAGTGAGATTTGTTCAGTCAGTGCAGTTTGAGCACAAAGGGAATGTTCACCGTCAGGCATTAAATATCCCAGCTGTTTGCCTGTGAAATCACATAAGGCACCTTCTAAGCATTTTTGTCATTATCAACTTACACTCATTGCATTGGACAGGAACTGAAGAGATTGAAGTAAATCATACTGTTAAATATAAGGAGCTGTCACGTGATCCATTTCCAGCTCCCAGTTTATGGACCTGTCTGTTCCTGAGGACGTAACATATGTTTTGTGATGCAGCATCCTGAAGCTCCAGTTCTCTCAGTGGAAAAAGGATCATTTTCTCCTGTGCAGATAATTTCAAGCGGGGAATCAGTGCTTTTTACTGTGCAGCTTTTCCACTCAGGTATGACTTAAGCCCATTGGTTTAATGCAGGTCTTGGAAGACAGCTGGATCATCTTCTGCCAGACCTGAGTCTCTGCAGAGTGAGCCCTCCATCAGCTGCAGCAGGTGGCATTGGCATGACAAACTGTTTTTGAGGTGACAGTGCAGATCTTTGTCTTGTAGTACCTGATAGGAAGGCTGCAAAGCCTCCCATTTCCCTGCCGTGCCCCTCCAGGCTCCTGCAGGCCCTGTGCCACCAGCAAACAAAGCCTGGAGCTGCAGCGCAGCTCTGCAGTCACACCTATCAGAGGTATTGGCCCACCATTAAGGACTCTGCAGTGTATTCAAATCTTTCCTCTGGAATGAAGGAAATGAAAGGAAAGGAAATGAAAGGTAATGAAAGGTAATGAAAGGAAAGAGTCACCTTTAGCTGACTTGAAAGCAGTAGATGAAAACTGGCTCAGTTTTTCAAAAACTGTAGCTGTGACATTCTGCACGGAAAGTTCCACTCTCAAAGATGAATGTTTCATTAATTTTTAAGGACGTGAATCTGTACTGGAACATTAACTAGAGCTTTTGCTGTCTAGCCAATGCACTAATACCATGCAGCAGTCGTATTATTTTACTCTGTTAAAATAGTCATCAAAAACTTAGCTAAACTTAAAATGGTGAAACATCAAAGTGCAGTTTTATTCATATGAGTGATTACTTAGAAGAAATTGCTAGTTTTCTTGCTGAAAAATGACTGTGAACTCTTCTTCAAAAAACCCTTGAATAATGTAAATCTCAGTCTAAGATGCTGCCTAAAAGAGATAGAGTAAATTATATTATTCATAAACAGTGTTCTGTCTCTGGAAATTAATTATCTCTAAACCTCATTTTTCTCTATTACTACTCAATATCCTGTTAGCAGACAAACAACACCTGGTGGCTACTTCTGACCACTGTAATAAAGCAGTGGTTTCCTCCCTTTTTTGAAACAAATTTCTCAGATAATGCTGGAAATAACAGGAGGAAAGAGAGCTGATTGTCTTTTCCCTTACTTGAGGTGTTGTGTAGTCATCCCTATAGTCCAAAAAATGCATTAAACTGTCTGACCTTAGGGAAATGATTATATAAGGCAGGAAGCAGCCAAAAATAGTATTTGTAAAGTTGGCTGGGAGCTTGTTATCTTTGAAAGCTTGCTGAGCATATCTGGTTTCACTAACAACAATTTTCCTAAATTTTTCCTGTGGTTTTCAGTTTTTCAGTTAGTGTGTATCCTCTCCTGGCCCAGCATAACCACTTTTTGCCAGAAAAAGGCAAAGGACCTTGGCAAACCAAGAATGCAGAGTACTCTTGATATATCCAGGAGAAAGCACCACTGAAGAATTTTAGGGAAGGATTCCTACCTTATACTTGGGAAAATTTTATGTTAAAACAAAACTTGTGTTACTTCAATTTTGGTATTCAGTTTCTTTCTAGAGTCTTAAAAATGAAGAACCACACATGATTTCCATAAGGACACTTGGAGTAGGATGGAAGCTGAATGCCATTGCAAAAGGCTTTTTGGGTTTATGTTATACCTTTGCATCTTGGGTGCTGCAGAGAACAACTTAAGTATTAACTCATTCTGTTACGCACAAGGATCCCAAGAACATTAAGGCAAGCATTAAAAAAATCCAACAAACCAACAATAAAGCAACCCAAACCAACACAGAATTGATGCCTTTCATCTCCAGGTTTGGGGATACAGGTGTGATGTACTGCACACTGTAATCCAAGCATGAAAGTTAGAAGTGTCTCTGGGAAAGACCAGCAGATGATGTGGTTTTTGTGTGCCAAGGTACAGTATCTAAGTGTCATGCAAAACTAGTTCAAGAATGTTTTGTAAATCAGGAAATATCACGAAAGAGACACCATCTAATCTGCCATTGGAGGGAATTTGTTTTCAACCAATCTACAGCACCATCAGCACTGCATTAAATATCTTCTGTTCCCTTAGTGCATTCTATTTGTTTAATTGTGACATTATTTGTTCGCCTCTTTTGTAGAAACCAAAATTGATTAGATGTTCATAAAGCTAGATTTTTTAATTTTGTTTATCCTTCCAAATGCAAGAATGCAGCCTGTGTAGGAGGAAAGAGTACAGCTGCACTGCAGGAAGATATGAAATGCACTTATGAAAGGTATAATGCTACTTCATCCAAACCTACTCATATTTTCCTGCCTTCCTATTACTTTCTGCATTTTAAATATATGTTATCCCTTTTCCAGAAGAACATTCTGGTGGTATTCTGAAATCCACTCTTATTGAAATAGAAGCCTTGGAAGAAATCTTTGTTGTTGAAACATATTTTCTGGTTGGCTTACGATGTTATAAAATTTTCTGACCTCTAGCATGAGCATTGCAAATTCTCCAAAATACATTCTGTCACTGAAAAGTTGCTAAGCAACTAATCCTGTCTGATCTATTGTAGTTCAAATAAATGAAACAGACATATAGAAGAGAGTTTATAAACCTAATGGGTTGTAAAAACAAACAAACATAAACCCATAAACAAATAGATATATGATGTATTTAATAGCAAAATAAATAACTGAAGAAAAACAAAAGAAAACTGCCAAAATCCTCCATCTCACAAGAAGTATTTGAAGACATTTTAAGCAAAAGCAGTAAAGGGTCAGCATTGTCACTTCGTAGGTCCAGATTAGCTGTCACTTCTGTCTGCTCTTTGGCATCCTTAATGGTTGTTTAATGTCCTTTTTGCTGGGTATTTTTCCTTGCATGATATAAAAAAGTGTTCCTTAGATAATTAAAAACCAGATGTTATTTGTCTTTCAGATGAGTTGTCATGATTTTTTTCTAAATTTAGCTCTAGCATCAGGGGGAAGATTTTCTGTGCTTCCATGATTTGCTTCCCCTTGTCCTCTTGCTGCAATCTGGCCTCTAGATCATGGCAGTTAAGTCCAGAAGAAGGAGGAGATGCAGCTCCTTGCTGAAACTTAGAGGAGGTGCCATTGACCTGGGGGAGCCCTCCAGACACCCATCATGTTTGAAGCCAAATAGCTTTTCTTGTTTGAGGCAAACTACACACATTTTCATCAGCTTGGGTGATCGTGAGGGTTTCTTTTTCTATCTTGCTTTGCCTCCTGAAGGTTCATATGGTTGGATGGATAAAACTTTAGCTTTTATTTTGAGGCCAGGGCCATACTTTTCTCCCCTAATTACCTGTGCCTGTGATTTTGGGTGTCAAACTTCTGTAATTTATAGTAATCACTGTAAGGTTATCCTTATCACAACTCCTTAGATGCTTTTACCTCTACAACACATTGTGGATTCTTCCTTTCCATGACCAGGACTTCAGTGCAAGATAATTCTCACAAAATTTATTGCACATACTTAAGGAAAAGGACGCTTTTCATTATACTGAATTTTCTTGTGGTTTGATTTCAGGTGTTTCAGACTCTCAGACTCACTAGTGCCAAGATGTCTGTGGTCTGGTTGTGGTACTTGGTTGAAAAACAAGATTAGGGGCTTCTGTCTGCATGTTTTGGCTACTGCTTGGCTGGTAACAACAAAAGGTGTTTTGGACAGATGTTTTACATCCAATAGGAAACATCAGCTATAATGGTCTAATGCTTTGTCTCAGTTCATGCTTTCTTCACTTTTCTTAAACCCTGTGTCAGGTTGCTGTCTGTTGACTCTTCTCCCTCATATTATATATATGAGACGTCTATAGCCTTGTCCTGTTGGTTCTACAGGCAAAAAACAGGTGTAAGGGATACATAACAGCCTTTCAGCAATTCTGCTGGTGTGAGGATGGCAGGTCTTCTGCTGATGGACTGTCTGGCCTGTGGGCTCATCTGCCAGAAACAGGATTCATAACAACTCTAATTCTACAAACCGTTGTATATTTCTGCACTGATTTATGATCAGAGACATTGTTCTTTACTTACAGACTGTAGGTCTGGGAGGTGTCTTTGAGGTGAAATGCTGGTAATATGAAATCAGAAAATAAAACCTCATAGCTATACTGTGAAATTGTGTATTTATTTATATGCTGCAAAAACTACATTGGAGGTCTTTAAAGTCATTATAGAAAGACAGAAGAAAACTTAAAAGTGAAAATAATAATTTTAAGAAAATTTACTGAACACAAAAAATACCAGTAGCCTTCTTTAACCATACCCAGTAAGATGTTGGTCTTTTTCAGACCCGACGCAAAGCTAGGACTTTTCCAATTACTTGTTTGGGCCAAGTGTCTGTTTTATTTTAGTGTAAAAACTACTTGATCTAAGGTAATACATAAGTCAGGGCACTACATAAGTCAGAGTTAAATAGCCACCTCAAATTACATTCTTTTCTCATTATTATTCACTTGAGAAACAACTTCTTTTCCAGCCTTGTTAAGTTGTTTGACAGAGAAATCAGTCACTCCTCAGAAAAAAAGGAATGGAAATGAGTTATTTCTATTTTCTCCTGGTGTTTATGCAAGTTTCCCCTTAAGCACTTACCAGAATGAAAGCTTTTCATCTAGCACTTTAATTCTGTACACCTTTTCCCTGGGACCAAGAAAATAAAATAATAGCGGCACTTGATGAAAGGGAAAAAGTAATCACTGGAGAGGAAACACTCCAGGAGCAGATAACTCTCACAACTTATTGAATACAGTCGGCATAATTATGAGACCATTTAATGACTGTCATTGCATGTGGACTCTAATAATGGAAATTCCAGGTGTTCATCTGGAAAGAGTTTCTCTCATAGTGCAGGGAGAAGGAATAGGGATTTACAAAGTGTGTTTTTTAAACAGGTTTTCTCTCAGCATGCCAAATTTTATCATTTTAAGGAGATCTTGGGAATGAAGAGCTGGGCTGGAACTCAGATATGCATGAAATTCTTATGCTTTGCAGATACTATGTCTTTCAGTATCTTAAAGAAACTTTTTAGTCTGTCAGTTATTTCACTTACCAAACATGTGTCACACTGATTTCTCCTCTAGTGCTGATCACTCTGGGCTATTCAGTTTGCCACTACTTTGGGAAAGGACATGGCACCTTTCACTTTCCTTGCAGAAATCCTCATCCCTCTGATGCCTTCAGATTTGATTTCACAAAATGTTGTTCAAAGACCAGTGAGGAAAGGGTCCCCATTGGTGCAGCATCTGTGTGAGGTTCCGCAGGGAGCAGAAACACATGGTGGGGTTAGTATGGGGGGGGTCCTCTCATGCTGACAGCCTCTCATAATGGCCTCTCTCAGGTTATGCCTGCAGACTGTGTCACCACACTTCTCACCAGCACTGCTCATGAGGATTGTTCTTCCTGTGATGGGGAGATCATAGCCTGCTTGAAAAGTCATCCGTTGAAGCCAAATGAGTTGAAGATGTATGCCAACATACTTTTGCTTTTTTCTCCCCTTGTGTAGCTATTGCTTCCTCTCCTTTGATAATATCCACTGCACCGGTGTTCATTATTTTCTTGGTGCCTTTCAGATCCATTTGTCCACCTTCATCCAAAAGAAGGAACATAGCCTGCCCCTGCAGTAAGCAAACACATTATGCTTTCTGCCTTCTTTTAAGCTTCTGCTTTACTCAAATCTGTGGCCTAGTAGGCTTTCATTTCCTGAAGCCTTGCAAATGACAGCAAATGACAAACCAGCAGAACTTGTTTGAAGAAAATTTACCAGTGCAAGCAAAGTTTTGCAGAGTCCTAATTCATTGTCCAGTGGCAGGCAGATCACGACTGACAGACTTTTGCTCAGTATACTGCTGGTCCAGAACAAATGCGCAATTATGTTTCTTGACTAATGAGCAATTATGATTCTTGACTAAGAGTCCTGCCTTTGGTTTCTCACCACTAGCCAGCAATTGTGCTTAATACTCAACTTTTGCTTGAAAGCTCTGTATTAGAAATTACCTAGACACTGGGTGAAAACCATCTGCTTTCTTTCATTGCATGCACTGTATGTGGACTGTTACTGTGTGGTGTCTTTTGGTTTACAAAAGCTGAATTTTGTCTTCAGGAAGAGCATGTTTTGAAATTTAATTTTTCATGTCAGGGTAAAACTTCTCTTAGGAATTGTTGATCTGTCTTCTGGTGCAAATAATTTAGAGTAGTCTTGTCTTGGCAGTAGAGTATACTTTCACAATCCCCAACGTGATTTTTTCCTTGTGCAAAGCCCCATTCCGGCTGCTTTCTACTAAGCGGACAGGTGTTGTGAGACAGTGGAGCAGCAGGCTTCAGTTAAGCCTGCTGCTGCATTTTCAAAATCAGCCCTTGTCTAAACCAATTAATTCCCACAGTCTATGTCTGCCCACAGTGCTCAGTACTCTGCTATGTGCAGTAATGGAGTTTGTTTTAAAACCTGAAGGTCCACATGAAAAAGAGGGTAAAATGTAAGTAGCCCACTAAAAGTATCATGTTGGGGATAATCAGAAGCTTCTCAAGAGCTCTGCCTTGAATATGGGGTAAGGATATTTTCTAAGTGGGGCTGACATCCACACCTTGCATTTTTCTGAGGATAAAACAAATCAATCAATCCATCCATCCATCCATCCACCCACCAGAACTCAACTTCTGGCCACCTTCACAATTTGGTATTCAGCTACAAGATGCAGGAACCCTCTTGGTATAACCAATTTGTATGCTTAAAGGTACCACTCAATATCGTGGTGGGTCAATCTGACCTTCCCTTCCAAAGGTGGTCCTGGTTGCAGAGCTGATTGAATAAGTACATAGCTAAATCCCTTGTAAGCAGCATTTAAAGCTATTCATGCAGAAGAAGTTATGCACTGCAGCCTTTTGTACATGGTTAAGCTATTTAAGACATTTTGTGTTTGGTTTATAAAATAGGTAGTGATGGATTATGTTTGTGCTTGAGTGGTCTCATAGGAGTGTAGCCAGCTGGGCTATAGGGACTGAGAAAGGCAGAGTTTTGAGTGATCTCTCTTGACTGAGCTCAAGATGCTACTGCAAGGGCTCTCGCTGCAGAGATAGTTCTCACCATACAGAAAACAAGCTACTACCTTATTTGGAAGATTTGATTTCCTGAGCGAACATTTTCTCTTGCCAAGATCTCAGTAAATTTGTTTTCCTCTGCAACTGGCTGTATGTGATGGATTGTGCAACAACCCTTAGGTCTGGGTCTTCATTTTTTTCACCTTAAGCTGATGCTGATCTCTTCAGACATCATGGCTCTCCTGACACAACCGTGTGACAGCAGGCACAAAACTGACATCGTTCATGAAAAAATTACAAGGACCCTGTTCTCGAGGACTGGCTTCTCTGTCTGCCCCCTGCCCCAGCCTTTTTAACTGATAATTTCAGTAGATTTTGTGTTGGAGGAAAAGCCAAATGCTTTAACAATGAATGGAAGTAATTTAATAAGAAATGAGGATGAGTGGAAGAATTGGGTTAAATTCTGCAGCCATTCTGCTGTTACAGTTAGACACCCTCTCTTGGGCCTCAGTATTTACAAGGACCCCTGCTGTTGATACAAACAGCCAGAAAACAGAGCCCTCACCCATCCACAGTCTCTCCAAACCATCCACAGTCCTCCTCTCCAGAGGGTCTGAGCCCTCCCAGCTGAGGTGGGTACCAGCTTTTGTCAGCTGAGGATGGGAACAATGGTGACACTGAGCTGGCTGAAGAACAGCCTGTGCAAAGTCTGGCTGTGCAGCAAGGACTGTGACAGTAAAACTGGTATCTGGGGATGCACTGGTGTCAGCTCTCTCAGTACCAACTCCAAAAGTTTCTAAAAATGTTTCTCTGTTCCTGCCTGGAGATGGGGGTGGACCTGGGGTCAAGTGAAATATCAACAGTCTTGCCTTGTGCATAGCATATTCAAATGGTGCATTTAACTTCTGAAAACATTTCTTGGTGCTTCCAAAATAGTTGGAAGAGGGAGACAAAGGAGCACAGAGCTTTAAAAAGAGAGCCAAATAGCTTTCATACCTGCTAATGCATCTTAACCTAAACTGTATCCCAGAAACAGACAATTTAACTTTTTACACAGTGTAGCCAGTTGCTTGCCAACTTGCTAATATTTTATTTAAAAATACAGCCCTGCAGATGAGACACAGTGGTTCTGAGAGCATTCTGGTACAGGCAGAAGTCTCCATTTATTTGCAAAATTCACACAAGCAGCTCCACAGACCAACAGGAACATTTACAAAATTTCTTAGCCAGTCTGACCTCTGAGCTTGGGTGAGGTGTTTAATCACCCTGGTGTCATTATGAAGTGTTTTCAGATTATCTCTGAGGTAGCTGAAGAGCTTCATGAATATGTCCTAAGAGTAAAGTACTTTTATGTCTAATCAATGACAAGCAGTAGCTTTATTTTAAATAGTGGCTTTCTGTTGATTTAAAAAATGAATTCACTTCACCCTTGGTGATAAAAGAACATGATTAGGGGGTTCCAAGGCCAGACACTTTAACAGTACAGTGTCAGAATTATGTCTCCAATCTCATTTCAGCTGTCACTTTATATCTTCTGATACTGTAATTACATGTACACTTGTTTTTCTTCAAAGTGACCCATGACCAGTTGGTGCTTGGTTACATGAGCAGTTATTTAACATTTATTTTATCTTCTTTATTGTACACACTTCAAACTCTACTGTGAAGACAGAATAATTAATTTCTTCACAGGCTTTTTAAAGGTGTCTGTCAATGTATCGTTCTTTTTAGGTGCTTTAAACATAAAACTTCATATATTTCTGTGAATTAAAAGGAGTATTTGAATCTGTTTCACTGATGGGAGAGTGATTTTAGCAGCAGCTAGAAAAACACTTATAGGACAATTTTTGTTGCTGCAAAGTGGTTCACTGTCATATGCCACAGGAAGATGTCAAAGACCTGTTCTCATTGCCTTCAGTTGCAGCCCTGAGAGCTCTGCTGTTCTACATTCCCCCATGCTCAGTAGCACTTGAAAAAATGTGTCATACACGTAGAGATTTGTAAAGTACTGAGGCAACTTGTCTTGTGTTACACAGGAACTCTGAAGTAGATACCAGAGCTGAAATGCAACTCTTCAGGCAGTGTTTAAGAGTGTAAATGAAGAAACCTCCCTGTTACACTGACAATCATGCATCTCATTTCACAGAACTCCTCTATCAGCCAAACAGCTCAGCGTGCTAAGGGACCCAACTGAATCTTTGCAGCTGATCTTATTAAAGCTCTGATTTCTGTACACCCAGTTCTTCAATCTCAATTACTGTTCCTGTATCCCTCTATTTTGGCCCTTCCCCAAATTGTCCAAATATTCTCCAAATTGCGTTCTGAAAGAAAAAATCCCTAACCATTTAAAGTAAAAAATATGACTTTACTGTGACCAAATTCCTTAAAAGAAGTGGACTCCTCCTACATTAGTTTGGTAATGGCAAAACAGCCTAGATGATACCCACTTGTAAATGATAGCAATTTTATTTCATATTATATATTAGCATTGCAGCAAATATATGGACATGTGTTGAGTTAAAATAAATTATTTTATTTAGCTTTGTAGTTCATCTTTCTTAGCTAAACTCGAGGTCTTAGTGTTATTATTCATGGTACAATTTAATCTCTCAAGATCACAGGTTGGATATTTGTTGTAATGTGATGTATATTTTTATGAGAATACCTGTTTTCTTCCACTGCTTTTATCCTTTTCTTTTCTTTTTTGAGAACACTAATTTGATGATATAGACATATTGTTGTCAGGAATGTTAATACTAATAATGACAACAACAGTAATTGGCAGCAACCATTAGGAAAATTGATGCCACAGGTAAGTCAACGACTACCTTGAGCAGCTTACTCCAATTCTTAGTACACCTTTCAAGGAAGGAGTTTTTCCTATATTCAGTATAAACCTCATGCCTTCATTTCACTCTTTGTTTCGCTGCCTCTTTCTAACTTATGTTGTAGTCTAGTTCCACTGAACTAGGTGGACTTTTGTTCTGGGCTTTTAAGGCAAATCTTGTATCCTAGGTTTATAAGCTTATTCTAAAATATTTGCTATCTAGGTAAAAAACTTACGCTTCTTTTTTATTTTCATCTAGTGCAAACAGAGATTTAAGTATTAATTCCTCAGTTTCCTGTTTAAATATTAATTCCTCTTTCTGCTGGTTAGACATTACTAGCTTCTAACTAAATCTGGTGAACAGCTTCCCTTTCCTTGATTCAGTCTTCAGCTAACAATACCATATGGTTATCCACCTAATGGTGAACTCCAGCAGCTAAAAAAGTATTTCTATTCCTTGACAAAAGAGTTAATGCATGTGTCTAATTACATTTCATAATGTATTTTCATGAGGCTTCTCCCATGCACAAAGAAAATACTTGTCATGGCTGATAGATTAGGTGTGTTCCCTGGTTAGCTATTAAAGTTGCTTATTCTGCTTCATCTGCACTATTTTTGGGATGTGAGTCACAACAAAAATTTATGTTGTTCTTGGATATCTCATTAAATAAAATGCATGAAAAGAGCAGCAGAAGATGTATGTACATCTGGTCAGAAATATTGCCATGTAAAAATACCAAAAATTGTCTGGACAGAGTAGTAATTCTTCAGAAAGTCAGGGACAACAGTAATATCAGCAATTTTGAAAGTAATAGTAATAGTAAAAGATTGTAATTCTAGTAATCCTTGTGGTAGCAGTATTAACTTGCAGTGTCCCAGGCACGGTTTTGTGTAAGACAGCAGACAGATATACCAGAGACTTAGTTTTGGTTCTTTGCTGTCTTAGGGGATATGTGGATCTGCAGCTTAGAAGATCCACAGATTGTTGACTGTTGATTGTAGATCCATGTTGGAATGTGGCTAACAAAGATTTTGCCATTGTCTTAAGCAGAGGCAGAGATTCTCTCTTGATCTTTTTAGTGAAATTTTCCATTGCATGTATCTGCTGTACAAGGCTGAGACCTTATTTCAAAAATGGGATAGGAGCTCAGATCTCTTTAAAATCTTGAAAATGTGCCCAGGTTCTTAGGTTATTTATGCCTGTTTGCTTAGGCTTTAGATTATTTAGGGTAAAATAAAGTAAAGTAATAATTGTTAATTCAGAAGGTTGTGTCAGGTATTTGTTCAGGAGACTCGTGTGAATGCACATTTTTCTTCTATTACTTACTGGGATTTTTGTCTGTAGGTTGTAGCTATCTGTGAGACTGCTGTGATTAGAGCTAAGCTCTGTGTTCTTAGAAGCATTCAAAGCAGCTACTTCCCTGCAGCATCAAAGCACTGGGAATCAACATGCTAGCAACTAATGTCTTGCACAGTTTCTAATATCTTCAGTGTGTTTTTTTCATAGGGCCCCAGACACTAAGACAGTTGGATATAATTTCATCCTTGCCTTGCTTCAACATAAGCTAATTAGGAAGCTCATTATTTATTTGGCACAAATTTAGCATAACAAATCAATTTAACAGGGCACAAGAGAGAAAGTAATTTAAAATGAAAGTCAGAATCAAGATGAAATAACAAGATGGAATATTTTAATTTCTAATAATGCACTAACATCCTAATGGCTCTGTGGGTCTCAGTGGTGTTTCTGACACAGATAGGTCAGCACCTACCTCCCAGAGAAAGGCAGGGTTCACTGACCAATATTTTCTCTTCTAGGTGGCACCAGCTCCTCTCCAGTCATTCCCATCCAATGTCACTATGCCACCACTCCAAAGAAGATGAATGATCTGAAAGAGAGAAAGTATCTGACTTGAGTAGAATCAAAGAGCTGGAATCTATAATTAAGGAAAATATTTTGGTAAGTTTTGCAACTATAGAAATTTCAGTGGTCCCTATTCAAATTGTGTTCAAAACAGATTTGTTGGGCTGATGAAGAACCCTGGTAACATACACACTGTCCTCAGGATTAGTTTTTCCGTGATCATGAACATTTTGTTTTAAAATTGGAAAGTTTGTGATGAGTTTTTTAAAAATTTATTGAATTTTTTATTGCTTTACTTTACTTGACCTTAAAAATTAGTTACCAAGATTATGTAGAGCAAAATAGAGCTCAGCTAGTGTAAGTATCTTTGAAGTCAATATCATTATATTCATTATCACTGGGGGCGACTGGGCTCCATCTATTTTAGAAATTTCACATAACTTGTGTCTACCATGGATCTAATTGTTCTTGCATGGTTTTATGAGATTTTGGGACAGTGCATTTTCCAACCAGTGTGGAACCTGGAATGTTTCCCTGTCTGTTCAAAGCATGTAGGAGTTGTGAACATTTACAGTTCTCAGCATGATCCTTCTCACTCTCCTAACAGATTGGATTCATTAGAAAAGAGACAATGAGACTTGTTTGACAGATGTTGCACATGAGGGACAGAAGAAATACTTAGTCTGTGCTGAAATCCTTCACAATTACGTGTATTTTCCGGGTATCTCTCTGAACAGGTGAAGATTTTTGTGCTTTCTGGAGACTGATTTGCATGATGCTTTTTCACTCCTACTTACCTCATCAAGTCCTAACACTAAACCCTGGGCTGGACCCAGAGCAGGTGCAAAAACAAAACAGAGGATCTACACAGACTTACACCATGGGGAGAGGACTCGGGAGACGTGAAACAGTGGAAGGGATCATCAGGAATACTTACAGGTCAGTGCTGTGGTGTGATGGTGGTTTTTGCACCATTCATTCAGAGATGGAGACACATCCACTCCTGCTGATTTTATGTGCTGAAGCCAGTGAGGAACAATGCAAGGACTTGCTTGCCTCTCTTGGTAGAAAACTGATCTCAGAGTTTGAGGTACCCAATTTCTAAAGCTGTCTAAAAATGTGACATGTCTGTTATCCACATATTGTATCTGTGATGAATAAAATTAAATTGATGCAAATTCTTTGGCATTCACAATAGTTTATATTTCAAAAGTAGCCGATATGTTCACAGAAATGTTCTGAGAAGTCATATTCTTTTTCAAATACGGGAAACTCTTGCCATGATTCAGTAAAAATATACAAATACAGAGTGCAGAATGAGTTTCAGCTCAGATCTTGAGTATTCAGGTACCTATGGTGCAGGATTTTAAGTAGGTGCCTTTCTCTATTTTGTTTAGGAGGATGGAGGGTGAGAAAGGTCTTCAAGCAATCTTTGCAAATATAGTAACCCGTTCCTGGCCAGATTTTCTCCACAGTTTAACCAGATTTTTGACTGATTTGGTTATAGATTTTTCCATAGTATAAGGAAGCAGGAAGGCATGGTATACTTACTACCTTCCTTTTCTTGAAAGACAAAAGAGAGGAGTTTTTCTGCAAGTCATCTGAATTTGGGTGATGATTTCTAAGAAACAATTTTACAGGTTTCTTCTTCCTTTTTTTTTTTTTTTTTTTCTTTTTATTTATACTTAGTTGTTCCAGATTGGAAAGAAATGACCTCAAGATCGGCAAGGAAAAGCTCCATAAAAGAGAAAAATGCAGCTATTTTACCCCCATTGCTCTTTCCTCTGACAATATCTGTATTTTGTGATAGTACACATACATTCCTCACTAGAGAGTATTTACACTGATTTATAAAAAGGTACATAAAGGGCAAAAGACATTTTCACATACAATAGTAAGCTGCAAACGACATAGCAATTTCACCACCATCTCTCCATTAGCTTTCATGTTTGTGCATTTAAAGAGAAAAGAGAGTCTGGAGACTGCTGTTAAGAGTTAAGAGGCTTGTAGTTGCTGATCTGTCCACAAAACCAAAAGACTGTAATTGGTATTGGGGAGCCAAGGAACGATCTGCTTCCACAGCAGAGGTGGGAAATGGTCACAATCCCAGGTAAAGGGTTTTTGGTAAAGAGAAGAATAACATTCCAACCTCATAAAAGCCTGTAGATGGAAGTCTTAAGTAAGCTGCAGATCTTTGCCTCTGTGTATGTGCATGTTTTTCTGTAGCACTGAAAGGAAAGGGATTGCTTTCCACACTAAATGATCTTGTTATCTCTGCTCTGTGAGATCACCTCCTGTAGCACCTTATAAAGTGGTTTGTTTAACAATATGAATTATTTTGAGCAAAAGAAGGTTCTTCCTACATCAGAACAAATGAACAGCCATGACACAAACTTATCCAAACTTGGAAAAAATGAAGGGACGAGCCATATCTGTACCAAGATATATATCTAAAACAATTTCACCATCTTTAACATAACCTCTTAAGAAGGCATAAACCTTATTCTGCTTAGAAACAGAGAGTATTTTAAGGTTTTTGCACTGGTCTTGAGCAAGATGATGTTTGGTGAACACTTGATCACTTTTAACCCTGATGCTGCTTTAGCATGCATTGCTCCTACTCATTGAAATGCCTAATTTTGAATGAAAAGTTTCAAACTATGCAGTTTTTTGGGTCAGAGATGCACATTTTGAGGGAGGGAGGGGAGGAAGTGGCGGAAGTGGCGGAAGTGGCGGAAGGCAGGCAGGAAGGCAGGAAGGCAGGAAGGAAGGAAGGAAGGAAGGAAGGAAGGAAGGCAGGAAGGAAAGAAAAGTTTCAGATTTCAGGAACAAGAAAACAGCCAGCAGAGTAATAGCCATAGCCAGGACATTGTAAGGATACCCCATCAATAGTATGTAAAAGAAGGTTCATTGTGCATTACTTGATTCCTAAGATTGCTAGCTTGGTGTTTTCTCAGTCCAAGTTTATCTTTTCCCACAGTCTTGAGTAATTTTGAGTGGCCCAGGATGCATGTGCTGATAGCAGGAGGAGATCCAGGCCCAGACCCAGCACTTCTGGTAATATAATATATTTTCTTTCCTGACTCTCGTGGTAGTGCACTGAATCCTGCCTATAACCTTACATTTTTCTCTCTAGGTACAGTGACATGCTAGTCAGGATTTCAGTGCAGATGCACACACTGATACATGCAGATACATGCATGAAATTTGTCTGAGGTGGTCCAAATTATTCCTGTTTGGTTCTGAATAAAACAAAGAAGCTAAAAGTGGTGTTTTTGTTCTGGATTAATCTACAAAAAATACACAGGCACTTGACCTTTATCAGAAACAATCACCATTAATCTAGATAATGTAAGGGCCTTGTGGAAGAGCGTTTTTGCCTAAACTACTTGCCTTTACTCTCAAACATCAGTAAACAAGAAGATTCTCAGGGTCCCATTTAAGGCATGTATAAGTTTATCTGAAGAGCCAAATCAGCACCTAGATAAGGATATAAAAGTACTGTGGCTGAAATAACAGGAACTGACACCCTTCCATATATTCCTTGGGGCAGAGAAACAGACTGATCAAACTGCTAAATATTTCAGCTCCCTTCCAGTAAGAATTCCTGGCAACCCATGTTACCAGATTTCTGTGCAGATGTTTGTCAGGTAAACAAACACAGAGCTGCACTCCCAGTCCTGTCTTTAGCAAACTGGCTGGGATAGTAGCCCTCCTGCAATATAAGACCATCACTCTTAATTACACAGATGCTTTGATATTCTTTTATTTTCTTTTCTAGATGCATTAGGACACTGCCAGGTCTCTGTAGCAGAAATGGAGATAAGAGATAATTTGCAATACCCTCAAGAAAAATAGTCTGAATTTTCTTCCTTCTTGCCTTGACTTGTCTTTCTAAAACAGTGTTAATGAAGGGAAAAACAAGGTTTCTTGCAAATTTCTGCTGACTTTCAGGCAACCAAGTTTCTACCGTGTGTCAATGTCATATGAACATGAGAGAACTTAACACCTTGAGCTCCTGAGGCTTTAATGGCCAGTTATGCAAAAAGAGTGGGACAAAACTCACAACTCAAATGATACCTTGAGGGCATATAGCTCAAAGTTTAGGATATAAATACCTTATTCTTCTGCTGCCTCAGGTCCTAAATTTTTCTGGTAAATTCCCCCAGAATTTAAATTAATTTTTCTGACAATGTCTTCGTGTGCTGGTTATGTAAAAAATTCAGGCAGTGTCTCTGTTGGGATACACAAAATGTTCTTCTAACCATCTTGACTGATAAAGATTTAAAGGAAATGACCACCCACCTCAAACCCAATCATTATAAATATGAAATAATTTGCCGGAGAAAAAAGGTCCAAAGGGAAAGGAGTTAAATGTGGGAATATGGGTCTGGAGAGCTATGAGAAAGCAAGAACTGTGCAGGGAAAGTCACTGGGGAGCATGAAAGAGCAGTCCCAGGGCTAGTGGTATTCCACTACATGGCTGGCCTCCTTGTGATGGCACTAGTTTGCTAGCTGTGAATGACTTATGAGAATGAGTTATTATAAACAGCTAGATATTTAAGTATCTTGCTAGCAAAAAAAAGGTTTTTGGATTTTTAATATTTTTTTTTGTCATTTAAACCTTAAAAGAAATGAATGGATTATCCAGGTATGAATGGAGAAACAATTAGCAAACCAAAATAGGGAAGAGTTATTTTATGGTTCCTTTTAATGAATTTATAGGCCAAATAGAAGTCTTTTTAAACACTTTTCTTACCCCATATCTCTCTAAAAGGTACCTCATAATTTTAATTTTAATTCTAATTTTAATTTTAATTTTAATAGAATTATACTGGAGAGGACAGGGGGTATAGACCCGACTTTTTGGGTCTTTTTTCTTCCATGTAGCAATCATTCAAAATACTCCTATTGGATTTGCAGAAATACTCTGCAGTTTATGTGACTGGTTGTGAATATTATTATATGCAGTGTTTAAGAGTAGAACAAAAGAGAAACAGGCTCTATGCAAGGAAGAGAGAAAATGGGAATATTAAAAAGGTACAGTTATGCTGTAGAAAACAAGCAGGTTTTTAAGCACTTCCCTGTGAAAGAAGAGTGTCCATTCATTTCACAGAACAATGGATACTACATAATAGAGGTTCTCAGAATATTGTAGGTGTTATGAAGTGAAACTTAAGGATGAATGCCTGTTATTATAAGGATTATTGTGGGAGGCTGCTGAAATATTTTGTGCTTGTTTGTGCTGAACATCAGAAAAATGAGTGGCTGGAATCAGAATGGATCAAAGAAAGTCCTTAAAATTGGCCTATTCATTAGAAAAGCTAGGTCACTAAGCAGCCCAGAAAGAAATTTTGGAGCTGCAGCAACAGAGAAAAAGATAGTGAATAAAAAGAAAAGGACAATATTGTAAGAACAAATGAAAGGGCTTCTAGTACTTCCGAAATTCAAAGCAATAACAGCAGACAGGATAGGGCGCAGATAGCAGCAAATATAATGTAAAGCTGAAACTCCTGAATTAGCTGATAATTATGCAAAAATCAAAAATTGCTACTCTATCTGCAGGAAGAAGTGACATGTTAGACCGGGGAGCAATGTAAAATGCTGACTTTTGGATGATATGTAGGAACAAGAAAAGAGACAGGGCTGGAACCTGGACGGCTATCCCAGGGGAAGGTAGTGCTGACAACTGCTTTTGCCACTCAGTAAAAAAGAAGATCTCTAGAGGATGTGAAACACATTGCTGCAAATCTTTGTCCTTTAAAGGAGAGCACATCTGGGGATTAGAGTGCTGTGCTGTGCTATGCTGTGCAATGAAAGCACCTGCAGTGGGCTCTGAAAATGCAGCTGGGCTTGACCCTTGGAGCTGTGATCAAAAGACAAGAATAACAACCATCCTCCCAGCCAGGAAGTCTGGTGATGGCAGCATAAGACATGACTTTCCTCCCTGGCCTCTCAAGGGAGGAAAGTGAGAGCTGGGTAAATTTCCTTCCCCACTGGATAAGAGCCTGGCTTGTCTCTTCATCTGGAGTATATCCTCATGCCTAGGTTTGATGGAAAAGAGGACTTATTTGATCATGTTTCAAGCAATCAGGGGTTCACTGTGCAAGAGTGCAATTTCTTTTTTGTGTCAGGGGTGTTCACCTGAATGCAATCACTGCCACTTTTACCATCAGGGATTGCTGGTGTGTGGTGGAAACTCGTAGATATTCAGTTTTCTCTTCCCTCCTTGTAGCGAAGCAAATACGGTGCTTGGACTGGTTGGAGTGGGAAGCCACTGGCTGTGAGATGGGCAGACGTTTTCTTACCTCATTTCTGTTTCGAGAAAATTGTTAGTATCTCAATCCTGTGATCTTTGCATTTTGTGCTTCCAGCTCCTGTCAGCCTCCCTGCATTGCATTCCTTTTTTGTTACTCAACTGTGATCACACTGAAACCAGTGAAGGCCCAGTGAAGGCCAGGGTGGTATAAAAGTGATGAAGAAGAGTTCAAGAACCAGCCTTAACTCTTTAGTTAAGTTAATTTCTTTCCTTTTTGATGGTGAGCATTGCAACACTCAAACGAATACGATATTCTTTGTCATAGAAGATGTGAATTTTATGTACTACCTGGTATCTTCACAAAAGGAAGACAAAAATATCAGCAAGGATGATAGCACAGCTATCAGTCTGCTTTTTCTGCTGGTTGCTCCATGTATTGCAAAATGCCAGAAGGTTTAGAAATCAGCAGTCAGGGGGATGGTCTTGTCAATTAGCAGGTTTTATCATCTTCCTCAATGACTTTCTATCTTGCAACAGCTTCAAAAAAGGATTTTCTTACTGTTGGCAAATTCTGGGAAAATGTAGACTTGGAGAATGTTCACTAAATTTTCATAGCCTCTCTCTTTATATGTCTCTGTATTATTTTCAGATTTGCTTGTTTGAAATTTACTTTTAAACCAGCTGCAGTAAACACAGTCTGGTATACCAGTTGAAATCGTCCCACTGCACATGGTCTTGGAATTCAGATGGTAGGGCTATCTTTTTACTTTCTTGTCCTTCTGGATGTTTTGAAACTCCTTCCAGTTATTATTTCACTGATTTAAAACCTTTCCTTCATGGTCTTTTGAGAGTTTTTATGCTATGTAGAAAGATGCAGTCTGAATCCAACTGCGTAAGCACCAGCAGTGCAGAAGGAATGGAAATAGTGATAAGAAAAGAAGTTTGCTAGATAAATGGCAATAGTGGATGCCTAGAAATGGAGCTTAAAAATGCTGGTTTCAGAATTATTACAAGCACTGTTAAAAAGAGAAAGTGTAATGACATAGATATTGAAGTCACATGTGGAAGCAGATGTTACTCTTTGACAGTGCCTGTGAAGCATTGCCCTTTCACAAATTTCATTTGGGATAGGTCAGAAAGCTCTTTCCTGCTTGTGAAACCTCATCAACATATAAACCAACACTTATTCTGTGGAATAGTCAAGGGAAGAGAATTACAGCACTTCTAACATTGCCTGATTTGGAGGAGGAGAAGTTTTTCTCCAGAAAAAGTAACTATAAATCCATAAGAATAATGCAGAATTATTTTTGTTATTTCTATATTATGAATAGTTAAAAATATTTGTTGGAGAACAATACCCAAGAAAATCCTAGACCTGTCATCTCTGAATATGGCTTGAGAACTAACGCGACAGATCTGCAGTCTTTATTCTGTTCAGATTAACATCTGTCTGTTAATGAGGAGGGTTTATTTGAATGAGTGATGTCTAGAAAAGTTATTTGTAAATTAGCATATAAACATTTTGGGTTTTATTTCTGTTTTGTTTAATATACTGAAGATGGCAAAGAGGTAGCTATTAGAATTCCTGATTCTTTATATTGGCAAAGAGTAAAACCTTCCATTGTGATCAATTAACATAGTGGCACTTAAGTATCACATGGAAAGAAATTCTGAGTAGAAAACACTAACTCAAAGTTGCTGTGATTTATTGATGTATTAGTGGGACATAATTAATCAGCAACTTAGTGAACTGTACATTGAGGATCGACATCAGAAACACAACAGATGAACTACAATAACAAACACTTAAAAAACCAAAGGAAACACATACAAATTTGCAAAGACCTTTCTATGGTAAATGCCAAGAAGGTCTAATCTAACCCCACTGGTGCCATCGCAGGTGTGCACACACAGCTGCACACACACCCCTGCCCTCCATGGCCCTGGGCAGCACATGGCTCTTTTTATGAGTTTTGTGGGTCCCTTGAGGCACTGACCAAAGGTGGGCCATGACAATTCCAAGAATACTTTTTGGAGGGACGGATTACAGGCTGATAGCATGAAAACAATAGTTAAAGAGATACCACTCCCATTGCATGCAATACTGCACCCATGAGACTCTGCTTTTGAAAACCAGATTACCCCAGCTCTTCCTCTACTTGAGGATTGCCCCTTCCCATGCTCCTGCACTGAGTAGTGTATGTGGGGACAGCCAGAGAGGGAGTTTTGACAAGGGAATGTAGTGAGACAAGAGCATGTAGTGAGTTCTCTTCTCATACAAGAGAATGTAGTAGTTTAAATGGCTTTAAACTGAAAGAGAGAAGGTTTAGATGAGGTATTGGGAAGAAATTCTTTTCTGTGAGGGTGGTGAGGCTCAGGAACAGGTTGATCAGAGACATTGTGGATGCCCATCCCATGGATGATTCAAGACCAGGCTGGATGGGTCTTTGAGCAACCTGGTCAAAGTGGAAGGTTCCACATCCATGGCTTGGAACTCGATGATGTTGAAGGGGTCCCTTCCAGCCCAAAGTGTTCCATTATTTAATGATCCTATGGCTAGTTTGATCCTATAGCTAGTTTGATTTTAGTTTAAATTCTCAAAGCAGGTAAGTTTGGCACCCAGTGAGGATGGGAGGTATTTGATTTCATTTACTAACTCTTTTTCTATACATCTCCCATTGCAAAGTCTCTGTGGGATTACATAATTTCAATGCTCCCTTCAGGTTTTACAAGCCATGAATCTATGCTCTATGCTTTTATTGAATTTTGCAGGAATGAAGATGTGTGAGAAACAAAAAAATACCAACAACCCAATGAATTTATTTTTCTTGGTTTTACTAATTGCTTTTTTTTTATTTTAGAAGTTGAATTCCTTCATCAAAGAATTATTGAAGCAAAGCCATCTTAATTTTTCTCATTATTTAGGAAGGCAGAATAGCAGTGTGATTGGAGAGACAAATGAGACTGTAACCTGGGTTAATAGTAGCCAAGTCCTCTTTAACCTCTTTGTCTTCCAGTCTGCTCTTTCCTTGGTGTCCAGTCCTTTACCTATTCCACTTTTCTTCCCGGTTTGATTAACTGCCAAGAAACCCTTAAGTGTTGGCTTGGATTTCAGCATAGCAGCTCAAAATGTGTGCTTGAGGCTGTCTTTTAACAAATTGTGCAAGTAACTTCAGTGGCCATGTCATATTTCTCAGGCACCCTTCTGCACTGCTAATGTGAACTGAGTCTTGATTTATGAGTACACCTCTAACCCACTACTTTTTTCAGCTGTGAGGATGTATTTCTTGGTTTAGTGTCAATTTCATTGTAAAATATATAAGGTTAACCTGCACTGACACTGAATTTTCGAGTGTGTAAGTAGAATTAAAAATGAAATACAGTACATCTGCTTTAGTCCTATCTGAGAATCACTGTTATGTTTTACAAGATGACATCAATAACAAATGATGTACAAACAATAGCACATTAATTTGAAAATGCAAATTCAAGCAGACATTCCCAGCATAAGGCAAATGAATCTGAATGGCTCTGTCATTTGTGGTACCAGCTTTATTCATCATTTGATTCTGGCATCAGTGAACAGTGCGGTGAACAATTCTCCTCCAAGTTTTCTGCAGAGAGAAAATCTAGGGTGTTTTTAGTATAAAATATAAAGTTTCACAAAAGCTTTCAAATGAAAAAAATTCAGACAGTTTCAAGGACCAACTGTTATTTTTTGACAGAAATAAGAGATACTCCAATCAATGTTTTCTAGGTATCAGCCACATTAAATGACGACTAGGCTGAAATCGCATAAGGTTTTTTTTTTTTCTTATTTTGTGACTATAAGAAGTTATGTGTCCACTGAAGCTTGTAGGCAGATGAAATCAGAGAACTTCATACTATGGTTTGTCTGTCACAGAGCATATAAGCAGACCTAACAAGGCCTAGATTAATTTCAGGTCAAATTCATCTTGAGTTTTATGTTTTCCCCAAGCAATTTGAGTTACAGCTCATAATTTAAGAGAAAAGCCTTCAAAAGGCTTGCAAAGACATAAAAGTACTTTGATTAAAGACAGCTCTATCTGGGATTCTAACTAACATCACTTAAAGAGGAAAATTTCAGCACTTCTACATAAATTGATCCATTTTGCTGAGGTCTAGTGACTATGGTTGAAGTTTGGAAGTAGTAGATAAGATTTTAAAGAGATAATTAAACTCTTTGTAGCACTCAAAGTAATCTTGTGCTTTATAGAAATTATGACTGTATTTTGCCAGAAATGTGTGAAGCAGGTGACAGTAACAATTCTCCTTTTGCATTGGTTGTACATGAAATGCACTGGCATGTCTCACTTGTGTTATGAGATTTTTCTGGAATGGGACACTGTCAGACAGTGGTCTTGACTGATTGTCGTGGTTTGAGAGGAAGTAAGTTTTCTGGGATGCTGTGGTCAAACCAATAGGTGTTGAGATTTGAATACTGGCACCTGGTGTGGCCACTGGGGACATGGATACGCCTCTGAGAACACGGGGTTAAAGGCAGAGAACATCCAGGGGGAAGCTCTCCCGGGTTCCGGAGGGGGAGGGCATGCGGCTGGGTGAGGTAGGCCTGGCCCCGAGGATGGAAGGGTGGAAAAGCACTCTGGAGAGAGAGACAGAGAGAGAGATAGAGAGATAGATGGCATCTGTGCCGGTGCCACCTTGAAATTTGATAGTACGATCAGCGAGAAGGAGAAGGGAGGACGTGCGGCGAGAAGGTGCCCGGCAAGGCAGCCGTGGGAGACCTGATCAGACAGAGCCTGAGATTTTAACCCCTTTCTTGAATAATGGGAATCTTACAAATACTGATCCTCCTGGATCTGAATGAGAAGAGAGATAGAGATGAAATGGAGGAGGAAATGGGCAAGTGTGACGAAAGTTTGTGCAATTGAAAGATGTTGGAAGAATGGAGAAGAATCTCAGGTGGGAAGAGATGATGGAGTGGCCTTGGCTGGACTTGTCTTGTATAGCCATGGACAGAACCATGTTTCCTGTGACACAGAGACTGCATCCAGGGGGAGGCAATGGCTCAGAGCCAAGAGGGTTCAGTGTTGGTGCCCCTCGGCCCCAGGGGGTGAAAACTTGGGGGGACAGGTGTCCCGAGGGTGAGAGACTGTGTTCTTTTTGGAATGGGACAAAACACCCTTAAAAAGACCCTAGAAGCAGCTCTGGTCTATGTGCAGTGGTGAGAGCACTGGACATGGAAGTAAGATGTCACAACGCCAGATGATCTCCGGGCAGAGCCACGAGTGACATGGAAACACGAGGTTTCAACAGTGTTTCCTGGGGAAGCCTATGGCATAAGAAGGATTTCTCTCCTCTTGATGAACTGAGAATTGATTATCTGAAGGGTGGTGCTAGTCCAAGAGCTGGTGATCTGAGGGGTGGATGTATTGGAAATGTGGTGTGGGGGAGGAGGAAATGTTTTTGGAAGGTTTTCATTTTCCTGTGTGTTTCTTTTCACATATAGTTGTAGTTTACTTAATAAAGTTTTCTTTATTTCTAAGTGGGAGCCTGCTTTGCTTATTCCTGGTCACATCTCACAGCAGACACCAGTGAGGGTGTATTTTCATGGGGGCACTGGCGTTGAGCCAGTCAAGCCATGACACTGATGTAGGGAAAAAGGAGTTAAACTTGCTTGTCTTTTCCAAGTTCCTCCAGTAATGGCCACTGCCTCTCTTGGCCTGCAGGTTCGCTCAGCTATGTATAGCTGTTTTCTGTTTTGCTTGCAGTAAGAATTTGTGGCCTTGTTTGCATTAATGATCTATTCTCTAGTATTTCCTTGAGGAGGTAATGAATGAATAAAAATGGTTGTAAATAAAGCTGGTCAATATTTTGTGCTGTCTTTGAAGGATTCTTCCAGGTCCACTTGCAAATGCTGCAGCTTCAGCAGTCCCTGCTGCAGCTCCTGGGCAAATGTTTGTCCCTTAATTAATATTTGCATGCTGTATCTCTGGTTAGCAGCGAGGACTGAGCAGTAGCAATAGAGGCTTGTATCTCATCAGACTTTATGACTAGTACAGACTAGTTACATGGCAGTTACTTCATACAAAACACTATTCTGCATTATGTTATGTGAAATTGCCATTAATTTTACTATTTTACTGTAATATTGCCATTTGTTAACTGTAAATCTAAGAATAATAGCAAAACCCAGCTATCTTCTTAGTGCAGGTCTTCAGACCACAGACAAATCAATAAATTAATTGGTTTTGCTATGGCAGCTCCTACAGTTTTTTTTTTTTGTTCTGAAGTTGTATAATATATTGGCTCTAGTTGGTAGATTATCATTAGAATGATGTGATGCACTGCACAGCTTTGTTCAGAATATCTCTGGGGGTGCCCCCATGCTGTAGCACTGAAGGGTGATTGTGGATGAAAACTGGAGACATGAAGTCAGAAGTAATCCCAGATACACTGCCTGGGTCTGTCTTAGTTCCTCTCTTCACAAGATAAGATCGTAGATATCTCTCCCCTCTCCAGTGGGAAACTTGACTTCACTTGCATAACTAAATAAAGCTAAGCTTACCAAGTGTGGGGTTGTAAGCACTGGTGGATTAATTTGGATCTGCATGGGGGGAAACAGGTAGGAGGCCTGAGGGGAATGCAGGTCCTGAGGTATTGCTTCAAGATCTGTGCTCTGGTGCCCTAACTGATCACTCTGTCAATTGTGCAGGAGGCTGGTAAGAGACAATGAAGGCAAACTTCTGTTTGAAGACAAGGCGCAGGACTTAGGAATAATAAGCAAGCACAGAAGAGGAGAGTTAAATGGTTCTTTTGCAGCACTGTGGTTTCTGTTTTCTTCTCTGAAGTGTCTCTGCTGGTCTCAGTGGTAAACATAATTTTTCATCATATATTATCCTTGTGCTTTCTCAGTTGCTTCTTGAAGATTCAAACCTGAAAAGTAAAAATACTCCCAGATTTACTGGTAGTTGAGCATGGCCTTTAATTTCACTTCTCAAAGTGACCTAAATTTACAACTTTCTCAAACCCTAGTGCACCTTTTTGTCCTTCATCTAGGATTTAGTTTCAATACATGATCTCTCTGTTAGAAGAATATTGGCTGTTCCTCCTTGTCGAGGAGCTCAGTGGGAGGTGTGTGGCTGGCTCAATTCTCCCAAAAGGAACTGAATGGTGTCTGTGGGAACTGTAGGCAGGGTAAATGCAGTGCTGGTAATTCAGAAAGATTTAGGGTCAGACTCCTGCAGTAAAATTTGTCTCTTGCTTGCAGGGTTCCAGTGCTTTCCTACACCAGTTATGACTACTGATAATGATTGCAAAGCTCCTTCTCATGATGCAGTTAGAAGAGCAAAGTTTAAACTCAACAGAAAAATAACACATCTTTTATTTGCCTTAAAAAGCCAGGCATGGCTTCTGAAGGCAATGAAGCATTCCAAGTGAGAATGAATTGAGAGTGTCAAAAAACTATGCAGGTAACATATAAAAGAGCATGTGGACGAGGACCCCTGACTCTGTGTTGGTGTAGGGTATGTAACTAACAGAAGATATGAAGATATAGGTAGTTGTCTTTCATGTTACACATTGAGAGTGACTTTTCTATAAAAAAAGACCACTAGTGGATGTGTTATCTAAAAGATACAAATTAGATCAGGAAAAACTAACATGGCATATTTTAAATAAAATCTAGCTCATGAAGTATGAAAATTGATGTCTTGGCAAGTGAAGAGAAGATGCACTCTAGAACAGGGCTTTTTCTGAGAGTTACCTGTTCATACAACAGTAAATAGCCACAAATATTCAATAACTAAGTACTTCTTTTATGAGTGGGGCAGCCATTGCCTGGATAAATGTCAGTGAGGTAAATGTCAACCCATGCGTAAAGAGGATGTGACTCAGTCTAAATCTTGCACACAATAACAAATGTTTTAGTATGAGGTTGACATGTAAAGAAAGTAAGGTCCTTGAAAAATGCTTCGGTCATTTTTATTTTAGTTGCATTAGCAGTATTTGGTCGATAGAATCATAGCAGGACCAAAATCCCAAGCGATTGTATCATTGGTGATGCTCTTTCCAGCCATAATCCTGGCTACCCAAAGTAAACAGGTTACTGGAGAGACTTAGAAGAGCCTTTGTTTCTCCCATATTTAGGTTTCTTGTGAAGGCAAATCAGAACACTGGTGCAGACACGTACCTGATGACCAGGACTGTTATGCTCACCTGAGAAGTCAAGTGAAATAAAAGCCCACTGAATACAGAGCCATGCAGTTTGAAAAGGAATATCTGGCATGAAAATATACACTCTTAAAGGCAAAGAAAGATTGGAAGTGGAATAATGTCAACGATGGTAAGAGATCAGCCTTCTTCTCCTTGCCTGCCTTGATGTACAGGGTGTCATTAACAGAATAACTTAGTTCTTATCATTACTATTTATGGAAACCTCAGAGTAGTTCAAAAGGCAGAAAGGGGTTTTTCTTGTAGTTTATCCTTCCCAAAGCTTATGCTTGTACTCGAGTTTTGCAGATAATTTTCTCTTAATCTCTCCCACACATCTTCAGGATCTATTCTCTTGTTTGACTTACTGAGTTCCATCCCCTTTTCCCTACCCTGAAAGTCATTACAAGGAGTGAGATATTTAACTCTTACTTATGAAGTTTTAACTCTTATTTATATTCTTTGTGATTAACATGTCACCTTCTGCAGTACTTCCCTCAGATTATTTATCAAAAGAAATAGATACATGTTAAAAAAAATCTATTAATTAAATCCTGTCATCCTCTGTTTAAAAGTATTTGGTTTATTTTGATGCATTAACTATAAATTTAAGAAGTCAGGAAAAAAACCTTCATTTCTTTTTCTCTTTTATCACTATGATGACAATATGCTTGGGGTAGACTATGTGGTAACATTTATCTCCTTTAAACGCAACTTTTCCTTTTTCTGTCACCCAAAAATTATTAAAAAATAAAGAAAAGGTAACTGCAAATTTAGGAAAACTTCCAAGGCTGGACCCTAGATTACCTTTTGCTATTTGATTGTATATTGTTTCTTTAATTGGTATTACTGATATTACACTGGTTTAATTAATATTCTACAAATAACAGATGGAAAATAAAAAGAAAAATCCTCCAAAAAAAGATTCCTAGACAAACAGCACACAGCCTAAGTTAAGGTATTGCCCTAAATTACTTTTATTATACATATTTTTTTTAAAAGGTTAAATTTCAAATTAAAGGTTCCTTTATTCAACTACCCATTCAACCACCCATTTTATAAAGTGAACTTTACTTAATATGTCAATTTTTGCAGCTATTCAAATTCAAGTAAAATCCATTCTAAGCAATCTGCATTGATATGATTTATTCTTTCATTTAAGAAAGAGTGAAAATTAAATTCAAAAGCAAGCACCTATCTCTACCTGTTAATCTATTCATAAAAATATTATCTATTGCATGAATATTCATTTCTTACATCCTTGCTGATAAACGAATGGTTTAATATTGTTCAGGCTTTTAGTCCCATTTATACTTTTCCCAGCTTTGTCAGTGTGGACTATTCAGCATTTTAATATCTAAAATAGCAGTACCTATATGTTTAGATTAAGCACTTTAAATTTACCTGATATGAGGTGATTTAAATAAACATGTACAGGCTAGCTCTTATTTTGATTTCACAGGATTTTGTGTCATTTCAGAATACTTGCTGTATAACCAAACTTATATTTAATTACCTAGGAGGGGTTTGGAAAGCTGTCTTTCCACTTTTTTTCAGACTTTATTGTGGAGTTGATAATGAAAGGTTTTTAGGATTTTTTCTTCCTTACACAAAAGACCACTGGGAAGAGGCTGTCATTTGTACAGGTTCATATGGCAGCATTACTAAGAATGAAAAGTATTAAAACTCATTAATATGGGTAATCTCTATTTCTTTCATGCACATATTCTCTAGGGAAGGTTTCTGGATTTGTTTGTACACATCTGTTTAAGATACATGTTTCTGCCTACAAAGAGATCAGAAAGAGTTCAAAAATTTTCATCTGCATTTTCCTTGAAAATGAGAGCAATTGAGCCTAGTTGTGGAACCAGTTTCTCCATTCTTAAAGGGTGTTTGAGGTTTTGCAGAAGTGAGGCAGGGTGAGATCTAGGTCAGAAAAGGGAAATGTGCATAGAAATCTCCTTTCCCCCTTTTAAAATGATGGAGATTTTAATGTCTTTTTTTTCACTGCCAGTGTACTCTCTTCTCTGTATTTTTGGAAAATAATTTTTTAATTTTGGTTCAGGAAAAAAAAAAAAGCAAGATACCTTGAAATTCTTTAGGGAGACAGTTGCAGAATACTGTTCCAGTCCGTTAAATATATTGTTCTGAATTATATCATAATACGTAAAGTACTTTTAAAAAACCCTTGAAATTAAAGATAATTTTAAAATTAAAGTAAACTAAGTAAAATATCCCTGGAGTGTCCCTGAAATATTTAAAATATTCTTGCAAAATATTTGATTTTTTCCCCCTTGAAATCTGAAATCCTAGCCTATGATTTCAAGTCCTACTTAAATTCATAAAAATATTCACTTTCTAGGCAAGAAAAATTCTTAATATTTATTATATTTATGTATTCAAATTTCATTTTTCATAAAGAACTTCTTCTATAGGGCAAAGAATCCTAGCCTGGACCCCTTTTGCTAACTCTGAAATCTTTGGTAGTGTTCCAGTTTACTTTGACTTTTCACCTGTGTCTTTTTCTGCAGTCTGCCTTCTCAGAGTCACTTGCAAGTATGAGGATATGACTGAGAAAAACAGTAGGTCTGTTTTAATGTGCCAGTTTTGGCTGCTGGGTTATCTCTGTGCCATCAGGTGCTTGTTCGTATTTCTTTCTGAGCACAGGCTTTTTCATTTAGCGAAGCTCATTTTATTGCCTTCTATTCCTGCTGCTTTCAAATCTGTGGCACCTGAATGCTTTGTTCAATTGAGTTCTACTTTTTACTGCTACCTGCAAATTTGTCCAGAGGGTTAGTGTGAAACTGAGGCATGGATCATGGTGTCTGAGATCTACTTGTTGGCAAGGACAATGTATTTTTATAATAGGTTTTACTACTAGCCACCAGCAAACATTTCACCATTACTTATTGAAAGAATAATATTGAAGCATGGTGAACCCAAAACCACAGTTGCCATTCTTCTGGTATCTCACCTGTGCAATATTGAAGATATTTTTATTTAAACAGAAGATAGACCTGTCTGGTAAATTGCATAACCATTTTTTACAAATAAAGCAGTTAAATATCTGGACTGAACCTATACAAACCTAGAGTGCATGTGTATTTAGCAGGTTTTACCATTATTTCAGTGCTTGCAAATCTAAAGAAACACTGATTTTCAGCAGTGGTTGTTACCATGTTAGTCAGGGATATGGACTCTGTTATCATTCCAAGTGCTATTTCAGTATTTTTAAGGCTTACCAAAAGCATTTGTCAAAGTGGCACTTGTTAAAGACAGGTTGAGCACCACTACATTTTTGTGTTAAAATGAATGGGACTGCCACATGGCAAACATCCAGGATGGAGAAAGGCTTGAATATTTGAGCAAGAGCAGCTTGTTCTTATGAGGAATGCAATGAACACAGAAGAATTTGTTTTCCCCGCACAATGTCTTATCTTCCTTTGAGCACTTTTCACAGGAGGAAAGGATTTTGCACAGTCTCTGTACTGTGGGAATAGGGAAAGGGAAGACACTGAGAGCCAATCTGTGCCACAGCAAATCTAGGAAGGTCCGTGGTCTCAGCTGTTGCCCCTTCCCTCCTCGGCAAAATGTCTTTGCAGAAGCTTCTGTCAGCTCCACTCCCTTTGAATCCCATGTTTTCTGGAAACTGGAGCTCTTATTAGGTGCCTGCAATAAATTTCTTATGCATTCCACTTGCTGACAGGTCTGTAAATACCACTTTGTTTCCTAAGTGAACATATTGATGGTGAAATATGTCAGCATGGCATGTGGAGAAAATGATGCTGTTCTGGTCACCTCCACCATTGCTGTAACCCTCAGAGCAAAGGTAGAACCTTTGTCTTGCTCCTGAGGTTCTGCCTCCCTCCATGACTCTGGGGACTGCTGTTAAATGGGCTTCCTGCCCATTGGCATTTGGAGGCCCACATGGTTGCCAGTGAAGTGAAATTGCAGTGTTCACTTCCCTTTGAATGCTCTGGCCCACACATTGAGGATTTTAGATCAGAGCAGATACTTCTGAAAGATTCTCTGCCTAAAATTTCACACTTTGTGAAAATTCTCCACAACTGGGGTTCATAATAAACATTTTTGCCTAACTACCGATTTTGTCTAGCTGTCTACTGGTGCCTGATCATTTGTCAAAAATAGCTATTCAATTCCCTAAAGTAATGGATATCTACCTCTGATGCTTCCTATGCCTGTACCACTCTGATATGTCTCCAATGCTCCACCTGCAAATGAATATTGACGGAGAAGAATGTGTACAAGGAGTTGCAAGGTTACCCTTCCATCAGCCTGAAACAAGAGTTTCCCTGAATGTCATGGGCACTGCATCACCTTGTGCTCGATGAGTGGGTGGTGGTAGGAATGAAAGCTTAGGTAATACCTGATTTCTTTATTTTGGATGAAAGCTCAGGGTAGCCCTGAGTAATCTGGCACTTTGTTCTCTGCAAAAGGAAGAAGACAGTTACTACCAGGATTATGGGGCAATTTTCTATTCAGTCCTGAGTGATCGCTCTCACACTGCCAATCAGAGAAATGAAAATTATCTTATTTTGTTAGAGAGACCACCCAAACAAGTTTTGGAAGGGGATTAAAGGAGAAAAATCCAGTTAATGCTTTTTATTTTTTGAGTATTTTCAGTAGCTTTTATCTTGATTCAGCAACTATGCTCTTCATCATTGTCTGTTTCATTGGCAGCAACATTGAATGGAATTTGTATAAACCTACTCACAGTTTTTCCTACAAATCCTTTTTTCCTTTTTCAGCCCTCAGCTTCACACTGGGTCTCTGACTTTTATCTGACTGTTGACAATGGGAATACTTACACGTCTTTGCGGAGGAGGGCATATGTGGCCCGAAGTTTAGAGTCCAACTAGCTGAGGGCGAAAGGCCGACGCCCCTCTGCAATTCCTGGCCAGCACCCTTCAGCGTCTGATGGCCTCGGTGCGTGCTGGCTGCTGACTGGCGTACACCGCTGGTATAGGAGAGGAACGGAGCTGACCATTTCCCGGGGGTTAAACATCGGTTTATTGAAGGTGTTGCGGGATCCAAACGCCGCGAAACCAACCGGGAAAAAGTTTTTCTATAGGGGGTGAAAACAGGATTATAAAGGAGGGGGGTGGGTACAGGCGGAACCAATCGGGAAAGGTGAGGGGATGAACTTCACAGAACTGACACTCCATGGAGACCAATAATCAAAAGGTAAAGGAGGTGTCCTGGGACCCCAGCCAACCACCATCTCCAGAGAGGAGAAGGTTCTCGAAACCTGGGAGGAGAAAGGGAGTGATTGACTGGACAGGGAGGAAACAACTTTCACTTATAAGGGAAACCAGGGGAGGAGCAATTACATATCGGCAACTATGAATAGCGGTTACTATAGCAACTTAGCTGACAGGCTAGCAGTGGCGGGAAAAACTGGGGGAACAAAACCATTTTACACATAATAGGGGAGAACAATACATAAATTGGGGGAATAACACAAGAAACTTAACAACACACTAGCACACGTCTTGGTTTATACTGGCATGGATATTCATGCTGGAGCAAGTACTCACTCAGGACTATAATCTGTGCTATGGAAAATTGCCTCAGACTGAGCTGTAGGCAAGAGAGCTGTCTGGGCTTTCTTACGCAGAACGTATCCCAGAGCCCAGGTCTGCTGGAAGGTGCTGAAGAAGATGCTTGAGTAACAATAACCACACCCATCAAGATGCTGTGGGGAAGGGTAAGATGTTTCTAGAGTACTGGAATATTTTTGGTAGACCTAGCTGGATTTCAGCATTATGGGAACCTCTGAAAAGGCCTCTGGTTCCCAGCAGTGGGGCTCGAAGCTCGAAAATAAAGTTTTGATGAGTACCTAAATTCTGAAATAAAATAAAATGACTCCTACCAAAACAATGCCAAATTGTTCTACTTGTCATTTGTCTGGAAGATAGCAGAGACATAATTCCTGGTACTGGAATGCATTCACATTTTTACTCCCTTAAATGTGCTTTTACATTCCATGTTCAAATATATTTTCATTTATTTGCTTTTTTTTTTTTTTTTTTTGTATTTAGATGCTTGTATGATTTTAAACATAATAGATCCTTTCTATGTCAATGACAGCATCTCCATTTAAATGCAGAATACCTCTTGAAGACAATTGTTTGGTGGAGAGATTGGAGATAGAAGTAGAGCACAGAAATAAATTGCATATTTCTTTGGTTTTGATTTTTTTTCCCTCTAAAACCTGCATTTCATCTGAATGGAGATGCATAAAATCCCATTAAAATTGGTTCCACTTCTTTGAAATGTGCTATAAGACTAATTCTGACAAAGTTGACATTTTATATGCTCATATCATGACTTGCAAAAGGTAATAAAAATAAATTCTCTTGTACAGTCACTATAAAACCTGGTATGAGATGAACATTAGGTCTGATACAGATATTCTTACTGCTATGCCAGTAAAAAGAGACAAGGACCCTATCAAATACACCTTTTACTTTCACTTGGCTAAATTTTCAGCTATCTTGTAGGCTGAAAACATTCTTTACTAATATCTTTCTTGGTGGAAAAATGTGACCTGTAAACAATTATGTAGATTAAACCAAAATTAATATTCTAATTGATAGATTTCCCCCAGTCAATCAGCTGAAGAAGAACCTGCACCCTGCAAAATGTCACCAATGAGTTAATGAAGCACAGTCTGCACAAATTCCATTCTTTTTTGTAAGCTCTCATTACAGGTCTAGAGAGGTCTGCAAGCTGCTCACACCAAGATAATCCAATGCTCTCAAATTAAAGAAGTTGCTGTATGTATCTTTGGACAGAACAAGTACTTCAGAAGTAGTCCTAGGCTCATAACATCATTGCTGCTACAATGGGTTTTTTTTTAATCCTAAATTGCTGCTCAAGTGAAAATGCAATCAAGAATTTTTTGCATGTGATCATGCTGAATCTCTCCTCTATAGCCAAGTTTGAGTACAGGGTCCAATAACACTCAAACAAGTACATCACTGCTGCAGTGCTCTCAAGAAAAAACTGATATTGAGTCCGGAAATGAGTCTAGTCATTTGTAAAAGTACCTCTGTAATTTAGGATGCCGAGACTGACTGATCTTAAGATTTATCAGAAAATTAATTTGAAAGACCTGTATCAGGTGATGTATACATTTAAAGTATTGATATTTTAAAGTACCAATATTAAAAAAATATTTCCAAATTTTTATTCACATCTTACTGCTTTATGGCTGCACAGTTGGATTCATTCACTAGTTGGGCAAAAGTTCACAAGTAGAATGCTACATGTTGCTAAGATCTGAGTTTTCACATGCAATGGAGAAAACTGGCCAGAAGGGCTCCAGCCCAGTGTTGCATGAAAGACTTCTCTTGAGGAAAAAGCAATCTACAAGGATTCCATTTTCTGAGGAGACACAAAGAACAAACTTCACTCATGAGAAGTTCTGACAAATTTTAGTGTCTTGTCAGGTCTTTATAACATCCAGATAATGTATGCAGGCACTCCTCACTTCCTCCCCAAAGATAAATCTGTCAGCTGAACAATTAAAGGCCCTATATTTCAAATTAAAAGTCTTTTTATAACTTCAGAAAGTGCCCAGAAACCTTGCATATGTTTTCAAACACAAATGAGAGTACTGCATTCACATGAGTAGTATTGTAGCTAGTGATGGTTGAAAACGATGAAAACCAAGTCACAAAATACTTTAAAAGTCAAGGTGACTTGAATTTCATGATATTCAGCCCTTTCCTAGTTTTTTGAAGGTTTTACAAAGTACCATTTCTTCAAATCTGTTTTTATTACTAACTACAATAAAGACAATCAAAAGAACAGAAGTTCCCTTTTAACTGTAATTTATTTTTTTCTTTTGCCATTCTGTGTCTTTTAAAATGTTCTCCAATTTTGGAATTGACAGAAATATGGAAAGTGAAGTTTTTTCCCTCCTTTTTTCACAGTTTGATATTCTGTATTCATCCAGTCACAAGGTATTTCAGAGAAATTACAGACTGGCAAGCAAAAAAAAAAAAGGAAGGGAAAAATAAAATTTAACAAGAAAAAAGGAAAAAGCTTTTAGTCTGCATTTTTAAATGTTCAGTTCATAAAAGGAAACAAGGAGGGAAATACTTGAAAACACCAAACTCTTGACATTTGATTATGAATATTTTCGACACAATGAATGTGTGGAATCTTAAAAGCAAAACCAAATAAAAGCCTGAAAACATTTGATGTGCTTCCTCAATCACAAAAAGGGTACTTCTGGTGTGGCAAATGGAGCCAGGGTAGACAACTGACAGACTTGCATTCAAACACGTCAGTAATGGTAAATCAGCTCTTGAGTGGAGTACATTTTCTCCATGAATAGGAGCTGGTAGTCATACCTCTGTTTGCTTCAAGCTTTCCATGGGAGGTGTCAGTCTCATGCAAGGCAGCATCATCTCACTTTGGTTACTATGGAAACTGGCTGTGCATGGCTGCAGCTGTAGGCACTGGGTCCAACCAGGGCTTTTTTATCTTCCTCCATTTGGGCTGCCTTAATGATCTTGTAATATATGACATGTTGCATAAAACAGTGTTCTTTATTCTCAAAGAAGCAATGCACTTTGCAGATTTCAGTGTTTTAGAAATGGCTTTCCAGTCAGTACCCAGTCCTTCTGCTGCGTGGAGTTTTGAGTGCCTATTGTAGCTTGATCCAGAAGAAACAAAGGTTGGTTTTGGTTTCCTTCTCCCCTCCCCCACATATTGCTATTTAATTTTTGCCACTTTACATGCAGTCACATGCAGTCAGGGCTTTTCTTGGAAAGTGGAAAAAATCAGTGTGAATTCTCTTTGACTTGGGAAAGATGTACTGCCAACACCAGCAGAAAGGATTTGGACCAGTGAAAGGAGGAGCAATACCACTGATACCCATTTATACTTTTTCTGGATTTGCCAGCCCAATTGGGTGACACATCAGCTGCCACCCAGTGGAGGTGTCAAGAAGGTATGTAGTAGTGGGGAAGCTTAATGTAAAAGTGGAGTTGATGAAACTGATAAAAACCACTGTTTTTTAGAATGGTCTTAAAGGTTTAAAGAATGGTTTTTTATTTTATGCTATGTGTGCCTTAATCTAACAAGGCCTTTAGAAGTTCAAACTATCAAAACAAATCTCCTTCTGAGTGCTTTAAGTGGATTTCACCATCTATATCTTCATCTGTACATGGGCTACAGGGGAAGTAGCAGCTGTTTTACAGAGGCAGTTTTGGGGTTTGTCTGTGGCACTGGGACACTTAGAGCAGTTCCTGAGGTTATGGCTTTGAGATCCTGTATCTTTTTATAGGAGGCCTGTAAGAAGCTTAGAAGATTGTCTAGTCTGGTCTAGTGAAAGGTTTCTTGCCTGTGGCAGGGGTACTAGAATGAGATAATCTCTAAGGTTTCTTCAAACCCAAACCATTATGTGACTGTGATTCTAAGATGGGCTTGTGTAGCTGTAGCCTAATGCCATGGTCACCTCTAGACTTTGTCTTGTTCACACGAGCCTGAACAGACTAGCTGACCATCTTGATGTGAATTGTTGCCCCTTACAGCTCAGCTATGCTCCCTGATCAATCTGTATGACAGCCTGTGTCATCTAAAATGAGTTTCATCAGCTGCCGACACTGCACAAACACAACTTTGACTTGTGTGGCTCTCTGGTCCCACTCCTGGAGCCAGATGGAATGAGCTTCTCTGACCTTCTGGGCACGTCAGAGCTGTTCAATGTCAGTTATAGCTTTCTAGAGCAGTGAATGCAAAAAAAAAAAAAGGATACTGTTGACATTTTATTAACTTGAAGGATTATACTTTCAGCAACATTCAGAAAATAGTTTATCTATGGTGTATTATCTGTTACACCCACATTTGAATTTCAATACTCATCAGTTCATAAGCAGGAACAACTTCAGAGAAAACAGGGACAGCATTTATCATGTTGTGCTGTTTACCACTGTAAAGAAAACAGAGGAGCATTCCTATTCTGTCATACCTATATTCTCTTTGTCACATTACAGTCTCCTGATGGATAGCTTTGCACACTGCTTTTTCAAGCTTTTGTCCACACACACAGGTAAAATGACTTATCACAAAGGCAATGCTACTGAGGGTGCCAGTTTGTCTTTTGGTTACTTCAGAGACCAATTCTGTTTTTCTTGTCCATGATCTTACATTTTGAGCAGAGGCTTTCTTTTTCTGAGTGCCTATGCATTGCATAGCAAATAGAGGGTGAGGATAGCTCTGAATAGAGCTAAAGTAGAGGGTTTTAGATAGCTCTGCCAATATTTGTCGCCACTGCTGCAATTCCCTCTTCCATGCTGCTGAGTGTGCTCTCTTTCCCCCAAGGACACTGAGACCTCTCACCTGGGTACTGGCTCCCAGTCAATGTTTAGTGTTGGTGCTTCTGATTTCCGTATTGAACTGGTGGTCTGGTATGATCTCTGGCCCATTTGTTCTGCCACGAACACAGAGATGTAGAATAAGCTAAATGGAAGTTATGTTGTAACTCATTTCTTAATATCTCATTTAGCTTTATGGGCACAGGAAAGGGCAGAAAGGAAAAGAGGCAGGCTGACATGCTTTTGTTCACAAAGCTTGCAAGCTAAAAAACAGTAGTACACCTCGCAGTATTTTCTGATGTGTTTCTGAAATGTTTCCTCACGCTTTTCTGATTTTTTTTTCTGCACTGTGGAAACAAATCAGTGTAGCTTCCATGTGTGTACAGAGGTGAGGGGGAATTCTGTTGTGTCCCTTCCCCATCTCTCTGATGCAGAAGGCAGAAATCAGGGAAAAAAGCATTCAAGAGACTAAGTGAATGGCAGCAAAACCAACACAGCAGGAGGGCTGGGGGGTAGCAGCAGGTGGAACAGGAGAGAGGACAGACACAGACATCAGAGAAGGAAGACAACATTCAAGAGCATCTTTGAAAGAAGGATTTTGTTAAGATTTAACAAGTTAATCACTGCATGCTAATTACTGTTAATGAAAAGATTAAAAATAATAAAAGCAATTTATCTCATTCCAAAATAATTATCCTTAATAACTTGTTTGTACAGCATATAGAAAGAGATTTTGATGGGAATCCGCCCAACATCTGTGTATGCATACTGTATATATCAGCAATAGGTTCTTGTAAAATGTCTGACAGATGTGGGATCATCAGTTTTGCTGAGACTTTAACAGGGTTCCAGGGATCTGAGCACCCAATTATTCTGATTTTCTGTCAGGTTTGCAGGTGCTCATGTTTCTGAAAATGAGGATCATATCTCTATATTCTCCCGTATGTATGTATGTTGCATTAGTCATGCTCTATGTCTTGGGAAACCAAAGAGACCTTAAGGGACTTCATCAGGACAATTACAGAATCACTGCTGGGCTTGGGGTCTGCCTTCCTGGCACCTGTGGCAAGATTTATTTGGGTTTCCAATCCTGCATGACTCATGCATACCACAAGTTGGAGCAATAATATTCTTCTGATAATGCTGATAAGTGGCATCAATTCCCTTTGTTATTATTGTGAAGTGATTTAACAGGTGTGTAGTTCAGTTTCTTTACACACAAGGAAAAATTAATATAGCACTTACTGCCTCTTGTATTCAGTCATAACAGCAGTCAGTCAGATCACTGGCGAGGCAAGCTGAGGGGTAAAATTGTGAAATAGCTGGGATTTCTCATCCAGGTGTCTTTGGTAATTGAAGCTATCTATAGAGAAGACTTGCTGAGTAAAAAAGGGCAGAATATTATTAACATCATTATGGCCCTTAAAACACTGAATGAATGATAAAGGTGTTGAGGAGGATAATAAGTCTAGGTGAGTATCACCTGTGGAGATTCCTTATTGAATAGCTCTGCTTAAACCAGAGCCATTAAGCTCTGCTCCAACCAGAGCCATTTGTCGATGGCTCTGACTTGCCCATGTGTTGCCATCCTGGCTACTGCTGGGGAGAGTTGGGCAGTCCGAGTAATCTGAGCAAGCAGTGCTCGCTACCACTTTGACTATTCCTCTGCATTTAGGTCTTCCACACATGAAAGGAGTGCAGCCTTCTTCCAGCTGTCCTCCTTCAAGTGCAGATGTCTCCAATGACAGCAGAGTAAGGGACCCTCCACAGCAAGCTGGGCACATACCTTCTTGGTTTCTGCAGGCTGTGCTGAACAAGCTGCAGCAGCAGCAGCATGTGATCAAGCTGATTTAGGGCTCAGTCTTTGTCCTAAGGAGCCTTATCTGAGTTGCTCTCTTGCAAATTGTTTTTAGGTGGAGATATCATCTGCTGCACCTGGATAAGTGGGGTTGAAGCCTCTTAAATACTGATGAGGAGGGTTAGCTGGAGTGAGCAGAATGAGGAGAGTTATGGCTGTGATGGCTCTGGCTTCCTTGTGGTGCCATCAGGATGCTTACCGTAGGTCCTTTGCTCAATCTGTGCTGAGGTTCTTAGGCTTCATCTTCTGGGGTGCTGCTGTAGCTCATATGTTTGGTGGAGTTGCAGTGATCCTGATTTTCAAGAACTACAGATATTTGTTTCAGGAGGCTTACTTGTCTCTCCCTGGTTGGTTGGCTCTTGTAACTGCACTTATATTGCTACCTACTGGAGTTTTGGCTGTCTCTATTTCTGTTAAGAGTTCCTGCAATCAGCAAGGGACTTTGATGTACTTGCTGCTGCTCCTCCTTTGCTTAGAAATGTCTTCAGTAGCTCTGGCACGTTCCTACTGTGTTAGGACAGCTTCTCCGCTGGAAAGTGCTATCAGTTACCTTGTTCACCAGCACAACTGGACATGCTCTCAGGATCCTGGAAGCAGTGCTGTGGATGAGATACAGAGGAAGCTGCACTGTTGTGGGGTCCACAACTACACAGACTGGCTAAAGGCATCATCTCTGCATCATCCAACTTGTGTCCCTGAAAGCTGCTGTAAGGAGAAGCATTCCCTCTGCAGGGGAGACTTAGGCCATGTGGAGCAGCTTTCTGAGGAAGGCTGTCTAAAGAAGCTGGAAGACCAGTTGTGTTTTTCCATGCTCTACATTTTTTGGTCTTGTATTGTGCTAAGCATCCTGGAGATCTTGGCTGCTGTCAGCAATTGCATCCTCATGAGACGTCAGCCATTCCGTGAACTTAGTATGCTGGACTCGTATGTCTTCTCACAGTACTATATGTACTAGCTGCTTTGCTGGACCTTTTCCTACATGTTTTCTTGGCTTTTTACTACTTTGTTGTTGCATTGGAAGAAAATTTTTAAAAATTGTATAAATAATAATAATAATCATGAATCAAACTAATTGATCACTGTTGGATTTTTTTTTTCTTTAGTGTCATGATCTTGGATCAGTTTTCCTTCAGGTTATTTTTCAATAAGCATTGTTTATGTGAAAATCTTCTAGGGACAAGTCTTCAGCTTGTGCAGACACAAAACCACTGTACGTGAGTGCAGGGGAAGGAAGCAGTAAGAAAAGGTGTATCTGGCTCAGGGCAACTTGTTGTGAGGTCGTGAGCTTTTGGACTGCATCTTAACTGTACTAGAATCTTGCAGAGCAATTAATGTGCGAACTTGTGTTGGAAGATTTGGTTTTTCTATAAGTCCTTTGGATAAAGTTTAATATTTATTTTTCTTGCTAAAATGCTGGTTTAAGTAACTTATTCTTCAATGAAAATCCATGTCAGTTTTTGAAGTGGCATGAGGGTACAATCTAAATAGATTTGACAGCAACAGAGTAAGTAATACCATGATGAGCAGCAGGAGGTAAGGCAGTCTTGGGAGTTGCACAGGAAGAATTCCCAAATAATAGAGCAAGGAAGTCTGTCTGTATTCATTCATTTATTTCATGACAGAGCAAGGAAGGAGTCAATTATTTTTTGGAAAAAAAGTAGTGTGTGCTTGAATTATGCTAGAAATACACTGCTTTTCCCTGAGATATGTCTGCCCTTCTTACTAAATCCACTTATTAGTTTTCTGTCAGTCTCCCTCCAGCCTGCATGTGCTGAAAGGGACTAACCTAGCATGTGGAGGTTAGACATATGCTTGTTTATGTCAGTGCTGTTGGTGTTTAGAGAGGGGCTGGCAAAGGCTCTGCTCCACCTGTGCTGGACAGTGCTTGTTTGTATGTATCGCCTTGGAAAGTGTCCTGAGCCCTTCAGCTGGCCTGGGAATGGGCACTCCAGCAGCTCTAGCCTTTGGTAAGTGTGTGTAGGACATCTCCAGGGCCTACAACTGCACCACATGGTTTTACTGGGCTGGAAACAAGGACAAGGCCTGGGTCACCAAAAGTGCTGGACCTGGCAATTCCTTTAGTGCTTGAAGTAATAATCAATTCAATCATTATTGCCCTATGTTTTTTACAAAACTTCAGGTAACTTAGTGCAAATTTCAGGCCCTAAATCACCAGACAATGATTTTCACAAGCAGAAAAGAGAAAAAACAAGAGAACATTAGGTCAGTTCTTGAATGCTAATTATTAGCCATGTGAAACAACAAACATGAGATATACTTGCAAATCTCCTCCAATATAAAAAAAACCAAAACAACAAACCCAAACCAAGCAAAAATCCCACCAAAATCCATACACCTCCTTCCAAACCTACCTCAAACAATTAAGGTACTGCTTTAGAAAAAGGAAAATATTTAATTCATTAGACAGAGTAGTTCTTAAATAAAGAGGGAATGACATGGGATGGGTGTGGCAATGAATGAAGTTTGTCTAGTTTAGCGCCACAATAGGGACTTTGTGGTACCCTGGCACATAAATGCTTTGTAATGCAAATTACTGTTATGACATTAAAAAGATGCAATGAAGTGACAGCAATAGGCCCAGGGAGAAAGAGTTTATTGGAGAAAGGAAAGTGGAAGAGTGGAGTAGATAAAGAACCTTTTTACCATTTGCCTTCATTAAGGAGGTTATTATTCTTAAATCTTTTACCTTACAACTTACTTTACACTTTCTGAGACAGTCTCTTAAAGGGGAATGCCCATACTTTTCATCACTAAGAAGAAAGTAATAATTTCAAGGTGATTAAAGAGAGTTACTGATGTGGATATCTTCATCTATTCTCCTGTCTGCTGAAAGTTAAGGTCATTCATGAGTCCCTTTATTCTTACTGTACTAAGAGAATGAAAATATAAATATTAAATTAATTAACTGGACATTAAATATATGAAATAGCTTTTATTAGTTATTTTTTCCCTTGCATATTCTTCCCTGTAGAAGAGCATCTTAAACCTGGTAATAAGTGCGGGGATGCATGAGATAGACATAATCTAGCTATAAATGATTGTTAGTAGAGTAGAAGACAAAACAATAGGTTTATTGTCCCTTTGATATTTGGCAGTTTGATTCTGAATACTTACTTCTGGACAGGAATAACTTCTTTTGAAATAAAAATGGTACTATTTCTAAGCAAGTGCACTTGGTTTCTATACTGTAAGATGCATAAATCCTTGGGTGCTATTGCATTCTATGCATTTTGTAGTCTTCATTCTGAAAGGATCACCAGCTGTTTTTCATAATCTAAAAAAATTAGCAGCTGTAAAGGAAGGCAGCAGATGACTTACAGTTAACATTTCTGAGAGGTGCGTTGCTTTAGATTTGAAGGGGAAAAACTGATATCCAGTGTAAAGCTGGAAATATATTCTATGATTATTATTTTACAGAGTTTTTATATAGATATACATATATATCCCATATATTGCATGCAGAAGCTGGTGATTATACTGTGATATCGTTTGTAGAAAGCAACAGTCAGAAAAGTAGAATTGTTTCTGAAATATAAGACATTATTGCAGCTTTTTCTCAACTGTCTTTCTGTCTTTCCCTCTAACTTTTTTCCAAGAACTCTATATTTTTTCCCTTTTTCCTTTATTGTGAATGATGGCTTGATTTAACTCTGAGTAGAACATAATTCAGCTTCTGAATTATGAGTTGTTTTTCATCAAATCTCTTGTCTTTTCAGTTCAAAATTAAATTCTGTCTCACAAACACAAAGTAGAAAATCTAGGCTTTGCTAGAAGGTGATTGAAGACTCAGTCCCTGCCTATCTTATATGGATATTGTTAAATCAGTCAAAAAGACTCTTTAATTGAAATTATGGCTTTTGTAGTCCTTTGTAGAGTTGCACTGTGCAGAGTAGTAGGAGGTTGTAGAGTTACAATTCGTATTTTCTTGAAAAATTCGGCTTGTACATCTAGGTTAGCCTCCTTCCTAGAAGGTGGAATTATGCAGGGTAATAAAGAAACTGAGAGAAGAAAGGAAGCCTAACTCTAAAATATCACAGTATCATCCTGGAAGATGATGCAAATAATTTTTGACGCAAGAAGTACAGAGAATGAGCTGAACTACTTAGTCAATTATGTCAAATGATCAGCATTCATTTATTAAAATGATGTAAAGTGAAATTCAATTAGAGCAAGTAAGTGATTACATTATGTAAAGCAATTTTTAAAGCTGGGTAATATGATAACCATTTATTACATTAGGTTCAGAATATTGAATATTGGTACTTTTATTAAATTCATGGAAATGCTTCTGATGGACTGGTTAAAAGAGTTTTCAAGTGAAACCACTCCTCCTTGTATTTCTTTTTTAGTACTAAATGTGCTGCTATTGCTTTCAAAGCAAAGGCTCAGATTTTACTATGACATTGTTCTTATAAGCAACATCTTGGAAACAGCAGTTGTAAAGCTAATTAGTAAGATGTCCAAAATGGGGAAAAGGATCACCAATTAACTATCTTATCAGAGAGGAGGCAAGGGGAAAAAATTGAGAGCTAAAATTGAAATCTTATAGGAAACATACTAACATAGTATGGAAATAAGATGTCTTCGTATCTTTCTACAAGACTAGATTTTCTAGTTTGCAGACAAATAGGATGAAATAACAGGATTGGAAGATTTTATTGAGACTTTTCTGGAGTGGGAGAATGAGATTTCAACCTCTGTGTGCTGAGAAGAGAGTCACATTTTTTCATACTACTCTGTTAGCACATTTTCCTGTGATTATACTTGACTAAGGTGAAGAAACCCTGTCATCATATCTCTTAAAGCATCTTCTTTTGCTACCCAACCATTCATGTTGTAGAGCTGAGTTGGAGGTATAAAAAAATATTAGAAATAGGATGCATTGTAAATGGTCTTTTTTTCCCACTATACTTAGAGAAAGAATATTTGTCTAAGGGCTCAAATACCAATTTATTGCTTAAATTCAAGTATTCTTGTAGCCAGAACTTTTTAATGTCTTAAGGAATGTGTACTTACTGTATGAGGCAGGTGCAAAATCCCTACGTGCCTATAGAATTCTAAAATGAATCTAAGTGTGCAACTTTATGCTGATTACTTGCAGAGCTGTGTGGGAGAAAAGAGCATTCCAGATTTTAGGCAATAGTTACTGTGCAAGTGGCTCAAAACCATGTGCAAGTAGAAAAGGCAGTATTTTAGGACATCTGGGAGTGTTATTTTAAATATGTGGAGAATCTCCCTTGGCTGGCAGAAGCAAAAAAAAAAAAAAAACAAAAACCAACCTCCTGATGTTTTTATTTTGTTTTTTTGTGGTTCTTTCCGGCTCTGCATAGGATTTTCATGCAGGAGGAAGGTGGAATGTCTGTGTGAGAGAACCTCTATAATTTCACTAAAAGAAGAGTTCATTTTCTTACCAGGACAGTTTGGTCAAAGTGGAAAACAGTGTAAGGATTTGTAAAAGATTGTGTGAAAGACCAGAAAAAGATAAAATAAGAAATTAAATAGGGAGAAGAAGCAGTGACTGTTGCTGGTTGGGCTGACTGTTTGGGCTCTAAATGAGGAGAAAATGCTGAAAGTACCGCAATAGTGTGAATGCAATAGTGACAGCTATAAAAAGAAAAAAGTGGAAACCAGAAGTTTTTTATTTCTATGTCTCAGTAATCATAGTTGTCCAGTGTTGTTAATAATTCGAGGTCAAAAAACTCCCCACAATGAAATTTTGAGATTGTAAAACATGTTCTTTAATCTCATATCATAACAACTGCTGAAATACCTTGCCACAGGATACCTGTCTAATTTAGCATGGTTTGAATTTATCTAAATTCAAACCCAAAACATTTATTTTCAAGTTATAAAATGAAAAGCTGGAACATTCTACAAGAAAAAAATACATGTAAATAATCTTTTATGTATGGTGAGCTGTATTTTTTTTACCATGTAGTTTGGAAAATGGATTAGCATGGGACAGATAATCTACAAAGTGAAGTATTCAGAAGTACCTCATTTAGCTTTGCATTAGGCCAGGGGGGAGAAAGGAAAAAATGTACAGTAGGCACAAAGAAATATTGAAATTCAAACTAGGTTTATATAGTGAATATGAAAAATGACAATGAAATATGATGGCTATTGAAGAAATTTCTTTTAGCAGTTTTAATATTTAGCAGCCCTGTCTTATGCAAATTTATGGCCATCATTATCTCCTGGCCTAACTAAAGGTTCAGAATAGACTATGCAATTGATGACCCTAAATTAATACCATGTAGTAATTTCTATAAATTAATTTCATACAGTATATTTGCAATGTCTTGTATAAAGAGGAGAATCACAGTAGTAAAAGCACCGTGGCTCTCTGAGCTAATAAAATCTCTGGTGACAGTGCGTTCTTATCAGTGGAGGACATTGGCATCAGTCTCAGCTAAAGGAAGAAGAAAAACGCAACCAAAATCCAAAACAAACAGACCAAAAGCCAAAACCCAAAAAACCCCAAACCACCACCACCAGCAGCAGTAAGAAAAGGTGGTAGAAAAGCTTTTAAAGCAGGAGTGGATCAAAATTATTCACTCAACCTGCCGGTGTAATGAGGGCTTGGGAAGCCCAGGCCTTGCTGATACCTCTTCTCCTGCCTCATTTTTCACTTTTTTGGCATGTGATATCAGCTGGCACATACCCTCTGAGGATAGTGTTGGAGTATGACAGCATCTAGTACATGTAGCATCCCTTCCTTTCTGATACACAGTCCTGACTCCTCAGGGCTTTTCATCCTTCCCTGCATTAAAAGCTTTTCTGGCTGCTGTTTACATGAAGATTAATGGCTTAGGCTTCTGGGAGGTCTGATTGAAATGAACAACAGGATCTGTGCAGGTACGTTCAGGGAGAAGCAAACCCAGTCTTGTTAATAAGAATAAATTCTTTGAAACTTTTCTGACTGAGCAAGCTGAGAAGATTTTGCAGTTTACGTAGATGTCTCAAATATCTAAAGAAAATGTTATGGGCAAAATACTCTCACACTGATAACAGGTAATGCTGAAAAGCTGCTGTGCCTTCACACTGGACCCCTTTGGTACTATGGTCTCCTTCAATCATACCAACATGAAATTGGTTTCAGCTGTGGGTCCAGGTATCAGAGGAGAGTATCTAGCTGTGACTTGTTGGCCTTGCTGCATCTCCCTTCAGACCAACTACTAGATTCAGTAAACTTGCACAAACTGGGCTCATGATGCCATGCAGTATATAACTAGCTAATCAGTCCAGCAAAACAAAGGACTGTTCTACTCTGCTATGTGTTTTACTCTGGGATAAAAAGAAAGGAATTTGGTATGTTTCTTCATTAAAACAGACTTTTCATCCTGCATTAGGCAAAACTCCAGGGAAACAACCTTTCCCCACCCTTAATTAATCCAGAGAGTGAACAGGAGGATGACTAGACAGATGGGACATAATTTGAGTATGGAAAAAATTGTCATCATCCCTCTTTAATTAGTGTTATAGGATGGCTCTCTTCAGATATAAGTAGATATGACAAAGATGTGTTTCACATATTCAAGAGGGTAATTAAACTGCCACATGCTCAAACCAATATACATACAGATCTGATTAAAAAGCTGACTCTTTGAAAACAATGATGGATGAGGTTTTAATGCACATGGGTATTAGGAAAGCAGCAAGAAGGGATTGCTGTGAAATGAATTGCTGCAGTTCTTATCTGTAGACGGAAAAAGAAAAGGGAAAATATATTAAATTTAAAAGAGGGAAAGGCTATAAGGAGGAACTGAGGACACAAGAGAATGAATTCATGTTATACAGTTTAAAATCATGCTTTAATTTTAAAAACAGAGGAGAGCAGGCAGGCTGTACCAGTCATCAAACCACCACATACATCTCTGAATAGTTATGCAGTATGCACCATGCAGACTGCTTTTTCCCTTCCAGACCATATGGCTGCTCCTCAAGAACGCATAGTAGGTTAGGACTGTGTATTTCTGGAGATGAGTTCCAACATTTGCATAGAAACAGGGCAAAAGGAAACCTAGTCTTCAGTTGCTCTACTAGGGCAGGAAACAGTTTTTTGGGTTTCTGGCTGTTGTCTCTGCCTTGCTGTTGATTGTGTTTTTAAACTAGTAGTAAAACCTTTTTTCACCAGTTTAAAGTAAAATCAACGAAAATTATTTTTTGTGTATGCAACAACACTTTTGCTGAATGAATTCTTGGTTTAGTCTGCTTTCCTCTGGTGAAATCCATGTGGACTCTTGGAGACAGTGCAAGAGTAGGTACAGAGAGGAAGAAGCCTGTAGAACTTCCTATAGTTATCTAGTAGCTGTACATGACCCATCTACAGGTATATCGGCCCATGTAAGTTGATTTTCTGAAGGCTGCTCCTTTATGAGACAAACCTTGAAGCTGTTTTGGCATTTGATTTCCAACTACTGAATGGCCGTTGTGACTCAAAATCACAGAATAAACTCTAGTTGCTCTGAGGTAATATGAAATTGACATCTTAATGCAACACTGAAAAAGTTGTGGAATGAGCTTGGTAGGCAAAAAAATTAAGGGAAAAAAGGACTTAAATATACTCACAGTTTCCTGTCAAAATATTGAATAGGTCTATTTGCATGTGAGAAAGTCAGAGAAAAATAAATGCCAGTTCTGTTGGTTAGGGGAAAGCTGGCATGCCAAGTTGGTGCCCCAGTCATGTTGTGTTCTGTTTTCACTATATCTGCTAAAATGGACACTGTATCAAAATAAAAACTTGTATGGAAAGTGATGGTGCAGTTACTTTTATCTGTGAGATGTAAAAGGAGGCAAAGTAAATGGTAAAATTTTTGCTCTTCCAGAGATGCTTCCTCATTCAGCACTCTTGAAGGTTTCAGCTTCAAATCTTATCTTTTCTCCTATGGTGAAGCTTGTTTCATCATGCCACTTCACCTGACTATTTAATTTTTTCAAAGTGAGGTGCTAGTTTGAAAGCAAACCAGTGGGAGATCCCAAGTCATAGCTACAATTTAATAGGAAAATGTAAAATAAATGCAGTAATACAAAAACACTGACAGAGTCAGGATACAACTGACACCCTGTTGGTCAGGGTGGTGGCAACAGTCCTGTTGAAATGATGGTTGTAGTTCTGTTGAAGCAGTGATCCTGTAGAGGGTTTGGCCTGCCTCTGAAGGTCAAGTGGTTGTTATGGAGCTCTTGTTCCCTGGGAATTCAGTGGATAAGGCTTCTTGTGGTGTTCCAAACATCAGATTATATCCACGTAGGAATGCTTGGCTCCTCCCCCTGAGCGGAGTATCTCACAGTGGGATGATGTAATTTTTATCAGTCATTCAGTGAGACCAATGGCCCATTAACAGAAGATATCTCCTGGAGAGAGGGTTGGTTGTGGAAGATATAAAAAAACCTGCCCCACCTGGTTTTAACAGATGGTTAAGACAGAATGCATATTTTTGGTTGCATCTTACACTATAGCCTAGGACAAGTGAATACCATGCTCAGTGGCAGATAAATATTGTTTCCTAAACATATTTAGCTTTACTTCTGGCTTTGTACCTACCTCCCTGGCAGAGGGGTGCAGCTAATGGGCCACTTTGACAGTGCAGAATGAGTAGATGTTTTTTTCATAACTGTATATTTTACTGGAAGACTACAGCAGTTCCCAGATTCTTTTATTTTTTCCTCCTCCAAATTAGAGATATAGTTACATTCTGAAGGCGCAAATGGCCTGACACTTAATATATCTGAACAAAACAGAAATCAGTATCCATTAAAATTGGAGCTAGGGTTGAATAACTAAAGTAATATAGAAAATCCCTGGAACCTGCCTCAGATAGAAATTTCAACTCTAGACACTCAGCCATCAGAATTGCCCTTTTATTTATTTCCTGCCACTTTCATTATGATTTATTCTTTTCTATATAAATAATCCCTGTATCATACCCGGGGAGTTGTTTCAGTTTTGCGCGGTAGAAATCATTCCTTTCCTGCCAATGGAAGCTCATAAAACAATATATTGACAATTACAGCCAGCTGAGCTGGTGATTATGAGATTAATTATTCTTGTGAGTGATGGCATTTAGCTGCTTTAGATTTCCAGCTCTGTTGTGTTGGGCATTTTCTGTGGACAGGAGGCATCTGTGCAGAGGCCACTGCAATGGACATGGGGTCAGGCCTGAGGACTCACAGCTCTCCTCCAAATGGGCTGGGGCATGATGGATTCCGCTCTGGGATTTTCAGCTGATGGCTTCCTGACAGCTGACATTTTGTGAAAATGCCTCTAGTACAATCTGGGTCAAATGCTATCTTTGGAAAGGAATCTCCAGGTTTTATGTGTGGACAGGAAGCTATTTTCACTTTTATTTACAGCAGATTGCTCAGGATGCCCCACAGCTAGTGGTCACTTCTTTTCCCTGAAGTTATCATGAGAAATTAATGTCATGACAGCTGTGTTAAGAAACTGATCTGCAGAAAAAGCAAACAATCTCAAATATTTTGGGCCATGTGCTAGTCTGAGACTGTGATAGCTGTCCCTGTGTGGTGATGCTGAAAGCAGTTTCACTGAACAGGATGGATGCTGCTTTAGAAGCCAAAGGAGAGAAAATTTAAGTGACAATTTTCTTTCTTCTTGTCAGGGAAAGTGTGTCACTGGACACATATTTGCTTCAGACCTCATAAGATCCTTGTTTTTGCCTCAGCTCTCTGGGCAAAAGTTAGTGGTGGCCAAGCCTGGGGTGAGCCAGTGGAGTGTGTGCCTTGCACTGCTATGGACCTGCACTGAGCACAGGGACACAGCCCAGAGAAAGATGCCTGAGGCACTCTGCTAAAAAGGAATGTTCCTCTTAAAGAGAACAGTGAAAGTGCTGCATTACTGGGAGCATCTGCAGGCTGGGGATTCGACCAAAGAAATGGCAAATGTGGATGCCCAAATCAGTCACTCAGCCCCTTCACAGGAGTGACCTTGGGGCAATGTGCCCCCAATGCTGAATCACATAACATGCTCTCTGCACAATCCCGGGTTGGATTGTGGTGAGGCCTCTCTTTTGTGTCCCTTGTCAACATCCTTGGAATGGATAAATGCCTAGAGTTGCCCTATAAGCTGTAAACCTACAGAAAACTTCACACAATGACTCAGTGAAACATCCAAGGACACTTCATGTTCTAGATAACCTCTAAAAAATTAAGTTTCATGTCAACGTACAGTGATTGCCTGGTTATATAGATCCCTGAGAAAGGAATTGCTAAAGAAAGCTTTTATACATATATATTAAAAAAAAAAAAAAAAAGGATATATACATACGCACACATACGTATACACATATGTACATACCTCCATACATACATATAGATGTACGTATAATGCATAAATAAACAAATATTAATAAAATATATGTGTGTATAACTTTAAAATAATATATAAGATATACAAAAGATATATATATATATATATGTTTGAAGGGAGAGGAGGGGGGAGAGAGAGAGAGAGAGAGAGAGAATATATATAGAATACTTGTACCTTCAGTTGTATTTTACTTCCATGGACACCAGACCTTTAAACTGGTCTAAATGTCAAAGTTTTTGTCATTTCTGTTCCTTAATCTATACAACTACCAACAAGAGCATTATGAGATATTTAGCTACTTTTTACATTTTGTTAATGATGCCATTTGATTTATCAAAAGGTAATAAAGGTAATTATGATGAGATTTTACTGGGAAGCAAAGGAACATGATCTGTGTGGTGGACAACAGAGAGCTTGTTGTGAAAGACTGATATCTGCAAATATCCAGAGCTTTAACTTGGTAGCTGGTTTTATATTATCTCAGATAGATATGCATCAAGTGTCTTATTTTTTAAACAGGCTTTGCAGGAGATAAGGAATAATGTTAATGTTAAGGAAATACAAAATTAACAATGAAAGTATCATTGCTGGATGATACAAAAGGAGACAGTATCACCCCCCTTCTCCACTCATGCCCTTTTATATGCAAATATTTTACTGGCAGCAGCATTTAGAGAGAGATCTGGGAGGTGTCTTAGGGGATGACCAAACTTTCTTCAATTTCTAGAGTGTTTGGATGCTGTAAAAATTCATTAAAATCTTTGGTTGTCACAATGATAGGTGATGTTTTGCACTCTACCTGAAGGCCTGTGCTAAACTGCAGAAAATGACTCAAGTGCATTGTGAGAAAACAGAGTTCAGCCTCTGTGAGCAGTCCATGCCAGCTTTTCTTCTCTTGAGCACTGCAATTACTTGTCAGATATTTCTTTGCACAGTCTTTAAGAATTCATGCAACTGCAGCTGTTTTTGTTTGGGTTTTTTCTCCCATTTAAATATGCTTTCTTTACAGTCAAAATGTTTCCAAAACTGACATCTGGCCTATTGAGGGGAAAAAAAAAAAGAAGATATTTCAGCTATTACAACTGGTCTTAGCTTCCTCATTCAGTGTTTTGTTTTTTGTTCATGTGAGTATACAATCAGTTTGTTCCTTCTTTGAAAAATATTTTCTCATTCCCACTGAAAGATAAAAATTTCATACAAGATGTAGAAGAATGAGCAGTCCCAGTTATCCAAATGTTCTCTCAGTGGGTCTGATTTGACTCTCTCAAAGTTTCATTGTAATTCCTGAGCCTATGTTGGGGTGCATAAACCTGTGGTTTGGATTGCAGGATGGAGACTTATGAAGCTATGCTGTGATGTGGTAGCACTGCACATATAAGAAGGTATTTCATCCTGTCCTTCCAAAAGAATGAATAATAAAGAGCAAAATAGATTCCTTCACTTTGCTTTGGTCTTGGATACTGCTTTAACTGGAGACAGTGCATAGACAGGAGTGAAATTTTTAGTTAATTTATCCTTCTGAAAGGTGCTTTGCTTTAAGGGGAGAAATTTCCTTCTATACTTTAGTTTCTTTAGTCCTTTAAAAGTACAGTCCACTTTCCTGTGCAAATATTACAAGCATGTAAGCCAGAAATAGCTTTATTTGACATAAAGTTGTATTCCAAAATTGTGCCTGTTAAGGCAGAACAGTTTTTAAGGAAAGCCAAGAAAGGAGTTTTCCTTTGTACTTTTTAACCTTCTTCCAGACTATCACAGTTAAGTTACTTTTCCCATTCCTACCTCGAGCCATATTTAATCAGGATTAGACATCATTGCAACTGAAATAAAAATCACTTGTTCAGTGAACCCCTCTCTTTCCATTTTAATCTTTCTGGTCAGCAAATCAAATAGCAATAATTTGCCTCCATTTATTTCCACTTGATGTCCTTCTCATCTGAAATTGCTTGTTTCTTTGAACAAGCACTAATAAATAAATGTTCTTTCATCTGGAAGAAAAATAGTGGAAACATTTCAGAAGAGAGCATTAAAATGTGGTAGATTTTGGTTATGACTGAGCTAGTCTGTGTACAGTGGAAGCATACAAATATGAAATGTTTGTGGTTTAACATTGGCAAGGCTGGAGAGAGGGGATAGTTTGACAGGTATAAAAAGTAAAGAAGTTGGACTAAAAGCCTTTGCACATTTCCCTGCTCCCTCCACTGTGCTACCCACTATTTCTTCACAAATGTCTGTAGGGTTCGCTAAGGATGATTTTATACCTGCCAGCCAGATTTCCCCAAGTAAATATTGTTGTATTGACAGGTATGAGATGAAATGCGATACTCTCCAATATTTTATCTGAAGTCACAAAGTGGAATATCTGTTCATCATATTCATAATCTCATTCTTTGTGAAGAAGAGCTATTTCAAAAAGAAATGGAAGTATTTAGTTGCATTACAGTATTTTCTTACAAAGCAGCTGGTTTAAATCCCACATTGGGTTAAGTGTGAATAGAGGAACTACCTTAAGTTGAATAGCACTTTCCAGTGATTTATGAGTGCTGAAGTTTTTCGATCTGATTAATGACTATTTCATTTTTGGTAATTATAGGACTTGTGTTAATAACAGATGCTATCATGAACTGTAAACATTTCAACAGAAATCGGGGTATTTATTCACTTAAGAATTACTTCTTGCATCTGATAAATTGAGAGCAATAATACTGCATGACAGACTTGGCCAATATATCTATGTACATTTGGCAAACAGTTTTCAAGACACTTAAAGTTTGGTGGTCTTGGGAGAAGACTTATGAGCTACAGCACTCAGCTGCAAAAAAAGCAGTGTGGTAGTGGATAAAAAGGTGCCCTGAGGGAAAATTCCTTTTGTTTCTAATTTACAATTTTGTTTTAATACATTTCCCTCATGAAAGACCAAACAACATTGTAAGGTTGCACTAACTCTTGACCAAATCACCAACTCCTAAATCTGCTCAGTACTGTGGAGACCAGAACTGTCACAATATCAGCAAATTGCAGAGAGCTTCAGCAGAATCCAGTGTAGGGTACATAGCATATGGCTTTTTGCTGGCTTGTTGGTTTTGACATCAAAACATTTTACAGAAAATTAGAGCTTAAATATAGAGTCATTAGGAAGGTAGAAATAGTAATCTAATTTAAATCTTTAACACTAAATCAGTTATTTTGCAACTTAGGTTTCTAGTAACACGAGAGGAGCTGGCGTGCCAGAGCTAATCTTGCACAGATTGTGTGGCTATCCAAATGCACGTCTCAAGCATGAGAATTGTCACATCTATGGAGCAGCTTGGCTGTTTGCATTATTTTGGGATGCCCAGACATTTCTATGATGGAACAAAAATTGCTTTACCTGAATGACAGATATAGATTTTCAGTGCATAAAGACAGGATACTGAATAGTCTGGGGTAAAACTACCAGTTGCATCTTTGGGGGAACATTGAAAAGGGATCCACATCTCCATGAGAGCGCCTGTGAGAGAGTGCAGAGGGGTGTCTGCTGGTTTGTAGGTGTTTCACAACGTTTTAAAAGTGTCTAGGGTTACTAGTATTGGCCCTGAAGGTATATTTCACTGGTTGCTGGCTATTTGTGTGCTGCAAAAAAATAGGTGCATTCTGATTGAAGTATGTTAATGTAGTTCAAGCTTTGTGAGCTGAGCAGTTCACCCTTGTAATACATATGTGAGTATAATTTCTGATTTTATTTGTGACTTATACCTCTTAATTACATAAAGTCTGCAGTTATTTCCTGACTTCGCAAGTCTGGTGCCTCCTGTGTAAAGATTACTCTTCTAAAGGAGTTACCAGTGTTCTGTTTATTTCTCCAAACACCAACACCCCTGTTTATCTATTTCCTTCTTATAAATGGAGGGCTGGAAGTAAACATGCAAAACTCTCCAAAGAGTACTGTTTAGAGAGACAATTTATTTATTCAGTATCTTAATTTTTCTGTATTAAATACAATTTTCTGTTAGCTTCTGTAGGTGCCTTCTTGCATTGTAAACTTACCTAGTTCATCCTGTCAATTTGAAAAGGGTACCTCCATGGAAGGACAGAAGAGATGCAGTTGTCTGCGTGTGAGTCTCAAGTCTGACTCCTTGTGCAGTTCTGCGGCCAAAGGAGATCAGACAGCCACTGACCATGTCCTGTTTGGATGTGCAGGGCCATTGTGTTGCATGAGGGCTCCGTGGTGATTGCAATTTGAATCCCTCTGGACAAACATTTACTGCAAGTGTGATGTAATTTAAGCTCTTCTCTTGGGAAGTCCATATGCATGCAACTACTGCCTTTCTGTTTCGGGAGATTGGTACTTGCCACATGGGAGAAAAGTGACCAAGAAATGCTTTGCAGCCAAATTCATGCATAAGGCACATAGAATGCAATTTATTATTTAAAATATGTTCTTTTTAATTCACCTAATATTGGTGAGATGTCTCTTAGTAAATGGAAGCTGTCTGTTTCTTCTGCCTGGATAAAAAAGGCAATAGTCCTATTTGTTGTTTTTCTGGTTTGTTTACTGCAGATATTTAGCAACAGCAAAGAGCAGAAACAATGGCTTTCCTTGACTTGTGGAGTTACACAGCATCAGTTTTCTTTCTGCCTTTTCCAAAGCTGAAGTAATTAGTGGAACAGATTCAAATGCTGAAATGATATACTTGTGTGCAGCTGACCTGGGTGTCACTGTGGATAGCCTGTGGTGCATTTAACTGCAACATTGCTTCATTTGCCTGCTTCTTTTCTTTCTGTTTTGAGTGACTAGTTGAAGTGAGCCCCTAGATTTGATTGTGCATGAAAGAAATTACTGAAATCTTCACAGCAAATGCACTGGGAATTTGTTTTAGATTCTCAGGCAATCCAGCCAATCTGAACCTATATGCCTCATTAGTCAAAGCAAATTTAAAACTCTTGATACAAACCTTGTTTATCTTGCAGCCTGCATTAAAAAATTCCAGTGTATGAGTCTGTGGCATGCTATTTATAAGACATCCTGGCCTTTAGCGGCACCTCACAGCCTTTTTGCACATGAGAAGAAAGTTTACAACATCACATATTTTCCTCTCAGGCTAACAGCTTTTGTCTTCATGGGCTTGAAATACTTTGATGTTACTATGATGTTTGATATCATATAATTCTTTGCTGCCTTTATGTATGCAGTCTTGCACATGGAGGTTGCTATCCTGGTTCTTCTAACTGCAATACAGATTTCTACTGTGTGCTGACAGAAAAATTTAAATAGAAAGACCTGTTAGTCTGCAACTTAGCTCTCCAGACAACAATTAGGGTAGTTTGACAGTAATGTGGAGCTGTTTTGATTCTGAGTTGCTTTATTACCTCTTGTACTCTGAAGAGAAGGCTGCCTGTTGCAGAGGGGCAACAGGCTTGGACCCTGTCCATCCTGCTGTTTATACACCCCAGGGAAATCTAATGAGCCTTTTTATTACATTCTGTGTTCACCTGGTCAGACCCTAACCCTCAGTTTATAACTCCAAAATATCTATTTGTCTGAACCACACTCAGTAGAGAATTGGTCTTATGCGGTAGCTATGACGGTTGATGACAGTTCTTGTGACCCTGCAGTGCAATTGAAATATAAGGGATTTAATTAACTCTGAAACTTGCCACCTTAAGCCATCAGCTGAAGTGGTCTCCAGCTGGTGGTTTCCAGGCTGTGATTTTCTGTTTATGCTTTGCTGTCCAATCGGTCTTGCGCCCTTATTACAGCCCCTGCATTTCACTTTGACAAAATACCATCTCTGTGGAAAGAGCCTCTCACATAAGACTGAGCTGAGGACTTTGGTTTCACCTGATTTCCTTCCCTCATCTCAACCAGTGTTACTTTCTTTATGCTTTTCTGATCAGAGAACAAAGCACATGCTGGGTGAGGGGCTGGCTGACTAAGCCTTCTGAGATATCTGCAATTGCACAACACCATTTCCACTGGAAAACTCAGAAAAGCTGAAGTTTCCAATAGCAAATCTAAGCAAATATGTATTACAGTCTTCAAAAAGCTAATAATAAGAAAAAAAACCAATATAAAAAGAAACTAAAAAGTGCAAAGGTTTCCCCCAAATGTTTTTCTAATTAAGTGTCTCATATTTTGATTTGGTGACTCCCTGGAGGTTTCTTTAGATGTCTAGATTACAAACCTTAGGATCTTTGAATTTTTTTCCTGCTTCTCCACCTTCTACTTTTGCACTATTACTATATGTGTATACATGTACATTACATATTACTATCACTATATGTGTATAAAATCCTACTCATTGTGGGCTTGTCAAAATAATATTTTCTTACTGATAGCTACCACAGTAATCTTTCCTCTTTTTGAGTATGTCTATGCTCACTGAGTACATGAGTTATAAGGTTAAGGCAAAAATCCTGCCAGTTTACTGAATCCTCTTTCCATATGTGACATTTGTTCATAAATACACTCAAAGGCTCAATGGACTCTTTCCATTACTTACCACATTCTTCATTTAGCTGAGTTTTTTGAGAGAATAGTTGCACTGTTGGAATGGAGTTGGCTCATTTTGGTGCATGTGCATTGGATATGAATCTGAGAAATCACATAACCTTCATGGGATTTTAACAGTGAGTGTTCTTACCTTGATTCATGAAGGGAACCCTGCAATTAGCAAGTGGAGCACTTGTTAATTAAATAAACATTAAATGCTGCAGTAGATGTTTTCATCAATATTCTCTGACCATGAGTGTGGATAGGGAGGGAAGGCAATTTAATGCTGATTGGAGTTAGTAGCACATTTTCATCATAGGTGGTCATAAATATAGTTGACTGAATAATTCATTGCAGACAATACTCATGAAGGAGTCAGCCCCTCGTTCTCTGCTCCTAGTGATTCACGAGCTTTGCCCGCATGAACAACGTCAAGCCCCATTAAATCCATGAGGGAAGGGCATTAATTTCTGGAAATGTGTTTTACTATTGCTATGTATTCGCTGACTAGCAGAGGTTAGTTTATAGTCAATTCACAAACTGTTTACTTTGACTGTCTCTCATTTAACATTCAATGAATGAACTTGGTCAGCTTAAAGGGATGAGGCTAGAACTTTGTGGAAGCAAATAAATTTGGTTGAAAACTTTTATTTTTTGAAAAAAGATTTTTTTATTACAAAACTGAGGAGTGGAGAATATATTGTATAATAATCAAATTATACAATACATCTCAAAGCCAATAGATGTTCTATCAACAACATTTACTCCTCTCCTGGCATTTAAACTCACAATAGCCCTGTAACTGGAAATAAAAGCTGACAAGAAAAAGTTAGATGTGTCATGTTTTGACAGTTTTACTTTTGTAGGCCTAGCTGAAAGTAGCAATTCTGCAGATGAGATACTTTTGACAATGATGACAGTTTTTATGTCCAAAGTACATATTTTTCTAGAATAATTGTGACTAATTTTAGTAATTTTGATGCTTCTTTTTTCACATTAACCATTTCCCCCGACCAAAAAACCCCAAACCCCAAAGCCCTGCTGATTATGACTGGAATGCTTCAACTTTGAAAACAGCAAATCTTTCCACTAGTTCCTTCTCCTTTCTGTGTCTCTTTTAAATATTTTTTCTATTAAAAAAAAATTCCAATTTACCTCTGCATGACTGGTGATTAAATAATCTTCTGTCTCCTACATTTTTTTCCCCCTGGCTTTTGTCCACTTATGGACACCTCTTCATTTTACAATTATCTTATGACAGGTTACACTAAAAGAGAGATGCAAGAGATGTTCCTCATTCACTTAAACAGACCATTGCCCAAGGATATCTGCTGAATAAGAGCAGTATTTTGTGTAGACCAACAATGTAGCTTCAAGAAAAGGCACTAAACAGTCAATTTCCCTTGTCTGTACATATGCCATTCTGTGTTCACAGTTGTTGCATAAAGGATGTTGTGTACACATATGTTATGTAACAGATCACTATCTGTCCTTCTTTTAGTATCCATTTAAGGGACAATTAATAAAACTGCCTTGACCCCTATCTGAACCTTCCAATACTGACTTTCTCTATAGAGATCTTGGATGCTGCCTTCTAAAATTTTGCAATCTTCTGTAGAAAGGAACATTTTTGTGCATTTAGAGATGGTCTTCTGCTATTTTCAGTGAATACCTTGCTGTTTTCTTGTATTTTTGTCTCTTTGAGGAAAAGGGAATACAGTCAATTATGATTCCTCAATTTTTTATCACTTTTGTGTTTTAGAAAATTTATCGACAGTGTCAGACTTATTGCTAAAGCCAGCAATGTCATCCTTTCCTGGCTTTAATTTTAGGACAGCTGTTTCTTTCTGCTGACAATATGCAAGCACAATATATGACTATTATAAATATGTGGGTATAACAGAAAAATTATAACCCTTGTCTTGTTCTCAGTATCTGCTTTCTTGAAGCCAAATTTTTTTGTGAGCTGCCACTGCACATTAGATCTAGGATTGTGCAAAAATGTCCAAAAATAAGTTTAAAATCTATTCTGAGATATGGTGTAATATATTGGGGTTGCACTTCTCCTCTCACAAACTTTTTTCTTATTTGTTTATTTAAACACAGAACAGCTTTCTTTTATTTAGTTAAAAATTTTAAAGGCTTTAAGTCTGTCAATAAAAGAGGCAATTATTCCTTGTGATACTGCACCTTCATGAAGTAGCCAATAAACTCATTGAATAGCTAGTTTAAAATAAGAAAATTAATATTATTTTACCTCATGTCATCCTTACAAATTTAATTTCTAGTTGTTCTTCAAAAGGTCAGTGGAAGAGATACTGGAAAATAGATGCACTGGTAGATACTGGGTATTATAAACCAGTTGTAAAGCCAAACTCAGAAAGCTGTGAAGGTCTATTATCTAAACTCTGAGGTGTTATCTTAGAGCAAGCACACAACCCAACGGTTGTATTTTCCTTCAAGCAAGTGATGCTGCTGGTCTCATCTGCAAACTCATATTTGTAATCTCTACGGATGTACAGATATTGATATGTTGAAAGCAGCTACTAATATGCTGAAAATAAGTATCTTGACCTACTGTAATTAAAATCATAATAGCAGAGTGTCCGGTGTTTTTGATCAGGACAGAGTTAATTTTTTTTTTCAGTAGTTGTGAAGCAGTAGAGTTTGAAGTCATTTGGTTGTTTCAGAGTTGTTCTAAACTGCTACATAGAAGTATAAAATAGTGGGATATCTACAACATTAAAGCCACTATTCCTAGATTGAGTGCAGCTGCTCTCAGCACAGTTTTTCACTAGATTTTTGCCCTTCTACCTCTTAAAGTAGTCTGGGACAATGGAGTAGCTGATGTACCCTGTGCAGGAGTACACCAGCATTGTAATTCTTAGCCCATGACCTTAAAGCATGCTCACACTGGAAGGTTCATGCATAACTAATTATTTGTCATTAGATTTAAATGAGTAAAGTCTTCGGATGGCTTATTTATTATATTATATGCCTTTCTTTAGGTTTGGAAGGATCTGCTGAGAAATAAAAAAAAATGAGTGGAATTTTATTTCTGTCATCCTTTAACTGACCTTATATTTTTCTTTACACTTACATCTTTTGTTAATATACATCACTGCTCTCCTTACTGAAAGGATGCCATAAAATTGAGAGAGTAGTGGCTCAGTTTAAACAAAGATACCTAAATGCCTGACTTGAAAAGGGAAGACAGAGTAATTTTTGTTCCACTGTAATTGAGAATTTAATGTTTCAGGAATGAACTGTTCATTTAGGTAATGTTTATATGCTTTAAAACATTTAGTGGACAGAATGAAAGAAATTGTTCTAGAAGAACATATAATTTCTCTTTATTTGAATATGTTTCATTGGCCACTATATATAAATGTTATCCATTAAGGAGAAACTGGCAGTTCATGAATTAGAAACAGGGATAATTTGGCAGAAATTATTGTTTTCACAGAATCAGAGAATATTATGCTGGATTGGAAGGCACCCAGGATGATCATCAAAGTCCAACTCCTCACCCAGTGCAGGACATCCTCCGATATCACACATGTACCTGAAAGCATTGTCCAAATGCTTCTTGAGCTCTGTCAGGGGTGGTGCTGTGGCCAGGGGTGGTGCACTTCCTTCTGTGAGGAGCCCATTTCAGTGCCCAGCCACCCTCTAGGTGAAGAACCTTTTCTTGATATCCAGCCTAAATCTCCCCTAAGTCATCGTCAGGCCATTTGCTTCAGTCCTGTCTATGCTCACCACAGAGAAGAGATCAGTGCCTGTCCCTCCTCTTCCCTTGCAAGGAAGGTGCAACTGCAGTGAGCTCTCCCCTCAGTTTTTACCAGGCTGAACAGACCAAGTCACCTCAGGCACTCCTCACATGGTTTCACTTCAAAGCCTTTCACCATCTTTGTTGCCCTCCTTTGCACACTCTCTTGACAGCTCAATGTCCTTCTTTATCTGTGGTACCCAGAACAGCCCCCAGCACTGGAGGTGAGGCTGCCACAGAGCAGAGCAGAGCAGAGCAGAGCAGGACAATCCCCTCCCTTGCCTGGCTGTGATGCTGTGCCTGATGCACCCCAGGACAAGGGTGACCCTCCTGGCTGCCAGGACACACTGAGGTGCACAGAGGACTATTGATTACATCACTATGTAACATTTTGCACTGGCATAGCAGGAGCAGAGGAATTGGTACTATGTCCTGGCACTCTCTAGAAAAGCATATAGCGATTCTATAAATGTGGTTCTACAATGGTTAATATTTTGCTGGTTCATATATGTTTTAATAAACACCTGCTTAATTTATTCCTACATCAGTGAACTGATTGAAGAAAGCAAGAAATAATTATAGTGCAGCAAGAATTTCTATAAAATGAAAGGTCTTATTGTTCAGGAAGTATGGATACGAGAAAGCTGAAGAATACAGAAGTAGCTATAGGAGACATAGGAGAATGGATGTCTGGATGGCTCTGATGATCTGTACGAATTATCTAGTCGCAAAACAGGTTTTACTCCAAGTTGCCAATATCCTGGAGGAGGCAATAAATCTTGTCCAGTAGAAAGGTCAGAGAACAGTGGTCTTTGTTGAGTGCTGCAGTAGCTACTGTATTACAAATAGCTGCTCATGGCTTGGGCAGTTACGCTCTGGGTTAAAACTTGGCGGGATGGGCGGGCCCAGAAAGAGCTGGTGAATCTTGCCACAACCAGTTTTTGACTGGTCATTTAGGGGGTTCCCCAGGGCTTAATATTGGAGACATCCTGTTTAATATCTTTATCAGTGATGTGGATTAGAGGATTGAATGCATCCTCAGGCACTTTGCAGGGACACTAAATTGCTCAGGAGTGTTGATCTGCTGGATAGTAGGAAGGCTCTACAGAGACCTGGACAGGCCGGATTGATGGGCCAAGGCCAAGTGTATGAAGTTCAACAGTCACCCCATGCATAGCTTGGGGCACAGTGGCTGCAAACTCAGTTAAAAAGGATCTTGGGGTACTGAGGTGCTGGAGCATGTTAAAAGAAAAACAATGATGCACGTTTTATAAGGAGAAGCTGAAGGAACCGGGGTTGTTTACCCTGGAGAGCAGACCTCATGCTCTCTACTGCTACTTCTACTGTTGAGGTGGATGTCAATGCCCTCCAGGTAACAGGTGATACAACAAGAGAAAATGGCTTCAGGGAACACCCAGAGGAGGTTTAGATCAGATGTTAGGAAATTTCTTCACCAAAAATGTTATTCAGCATTAGAATGGCTGTCCTGGGAAGTGGTTGAGTCACCATCCCTAGAGGTATTTAAATGAGTAGTAGATGCTTTAGGGGTCCACTTGGGAATTCTGGGTAAATGGTTGGACTTGATGATTTTAAAAGTCTTTTCCAACCTAACTAATCTTATGATACTATGACAACACAAAATCTCTTTAGGATTTGAATGCAAAATCCCTCATCTATATAACCACCAAATGCTTAAGTGGTCTTTTTACAGGGTCTGTAACTTCAGCAACAGATCTCAGTTTTTAATCCCCTCAAGTACTTTTACAGATCTTGTAAAAGCTCTGTAAAAGTGAATTTCACCAAGCCTCCCACTGTTCTCTTAACCATTATCATCTTCTACTGAGTAAATTAATCTTATCATGTGCATCATATGCTCTCTACTGAGTAAATTAATCTTATCATGTGCATCATATGCTCCATTAATATTTTTTCCTGTTGAAAGGGTATCAAGCCCTAATCATGAAACATTTTTAAAGTTGTAATCCAGATAGCTTCTCAACATTGTTCATATTGTTCTTTTTTCATCCAATGGTTTATTTTTTTAATGGTATCTTAGAAAGCCTGCCACACTTACTACTTAAGCCAACTTTATGTGCCATTTCTTGTTGAAGTTGAATGAGATCCTAATCTACAGAGATATTTTTGCAAGCTTGGATTGTTATTTATCCCTCTTTAGTACTATTGGTTTGACAGAAAGCTGTCTTTGAAGTAGGCTGAAACACAAAATATACTGATAAATGCTAGGACATTATTTGTTCCTTTGTTTAGAATGTCAGAATACCTGAACCAAAATCTAGCCAAACACATTATGTCTTCCAGAGCTGAGAAGATGCTATGTGAAGTATGCTTCAGAAGAAAATGATAGTTATTTTTGTAGCTAATACAGATGTTTTCAAAGACTTGAGATTTTGTAATTATGCCAATCTGCAGAATTAATTCCTTTGTTACCTTTATATATATACACACATATGTATGCACACCACACCCACACACACACCCACACATACACACACAAATATATACATATATATAAAATTATATATATGTGTGTATATATATATATATAAATCTCTGACACACACACATATATATTCCTCTATCCAAATTTTGTTCGTTTAGTCCTGTAGAGATGGCCCATATTGCTGACTGAAGCCTTGTTTTGATTAAGAAAATAGCATTTGAAAGCAGAAAATTCTACATTTTCTGCTCCTTCAATAGAACTGAATGGAGGCATTTTAACTCTAATATACATCACACATAGTAGCTTTTTTGTTATTTAAATACTCATCATGTCACCAAAACTGTTGGTGGACAACCTTATTTTCTTGGTTGTCTTTTCTGAGCCAAAGCAGGAAACTTACAGGAATTTTGTCTCTTGATTTGTCTAATTTACTCCTCAGACTAGTCTGAAATCTAAATATAGCTAGGGATTTTACATTATCCTCAGTCACTTAGAGAACCTTAAAACTTCTTCACTTGCATCAGAAGAACAGGTCTGGTATGACTGCAGTCTCCTTAGGGTAAGTCAAAGAAAGGTTTGGGGCTGGGGTTTCTTTCTCCCGTTTGCCTTCCTTTCTCACTTCTTATACTCTACCTCCACTTAAGACTCTATCCTTTGCAACCTAAATGACCTAATTTCTTCCTTTTCTTTCCCAAATTGTGTGAATTTCTATAAAGAACTCTCAAATAATTAATTTAGAAAGCTCTGACATAACAAAAACCCCCAATATTTAGCTAATTCAGAGCCTGCTTTGATATTTGCTATTTTATAACTCACTAAAGCATGTCTGCCAAAGACACAGCAACTTTAGCAGATTTTATCTGCCCTTTGCTGGATCTTTGAAACTTAATTAATATGCTTAGTAAGTGGAGTTTGTATTGTTTTTTAGAGTTATCCCAGATCATCTTTCCTTTTCTGTTATTATTATTCTTTTCACAGGCATCCGTTGCTACTCTAATGCATTTTGTGCTGTAACAGAACTCTGCTTTCAAGCAAAATGTTGTCTATGGTAAGAAATACATTTGGGAGGGGACTCTGTTATTTTCTCCAGAATGATCAATGAGCTTGAAGTTTGCTTGAGCAACACTTTTGCTTAGCTGGGCTAAGCAGAAAATTGTATGAGTGTATTAAATATACAAGAAGCTGTTCCTTAATTGTGCAGAGTAAACACCAGCTCTACTGACTTTAGAAAGAATTACTGTATTAATAAAAATTTTGCATCAGGAGATTACTTTCATGTATTACCTCATTGTGGGTAAATTTATCACTTATGGTGGGAAGGCTGTAGAGTTTTGTAGAAAATAGAACAGAGTTAGTTTAATTATAGAAATATTTCATATATAAGTATTTGTCTTTGGAATGATAATTGTTCCTAATTTATTCTGCTCTTGCTGTTGGTTTGTCTTAAGAGAGTTGCTGGCCCTGACATAAATGTTCCCCACTTGTTGGAGGTGTGTGCAGTATTTTACTCAGTTAGGCATACAATGAAGTTGTACAATGGTTGTTGCTAAAGTGTTTCTCAGAAGTGAGTCATCTAGAAACTAAAAATGCATACTTTTACATATACAGGTGATATTAAAGTGTGTTGGTAAGACAGACACAAAACAAGTGTTAGTACTTTAATTTCAGATTAAGGATTATACACTGTGTACAGGAGGTCATTTTTACCTTGCAAAAGGCAGGTTACAATTGTTTATTTTAATAATTGCAAATAGAAAGTTATATTGCTAAAGCAGTTGTGAATTAAGAATACTTTCCCCCCCATATGTGCAGATTTTTATCAAAACTTTGGAGCCTATAGAAGCAGCAGGGTAATTTTGGAGCTGCTGTTTGCTTTCTGAACATAATATTCAATAATGAAAACAAACTGCTAAATTAATTGATCTTCTGATCACTATATATATGGTGCTATTTTTAGTTTCCTTTTTCCCTTACCCAACCTGTTGTTTTTGCAGTTGGAGGAAACTGTTCAGCTATCCACTCCAAATGGTAAAATAATGATTTATTATCCCTTTATTACACCAGAACTATAACATAGTTATATAGTTAGCATTTCCAATATAATAGTTCTTTTTCCAGGCAAAATAAAACTGGTCTCTTAATATTTTCCCACAGTTCAAGACCTTTGTTGTAATTTCTTTGCTGGATTTTCTCCCCCTTTTAAGTACAAAGACAAAACCTGAGGTAATACCTCATCCAGTGCTTTGACACTGCTCTGTATGGCTGCATGGTTATCTTCCATGCCTTCCAGAAATTACAGCTGACAGTAAGACTTTCTTGACTAAGATTGTCTTGACTGAGATCTGCTTTTCATGCAACAGCATCATCAACTTAAAATGAGTTTGCTGGCTAGTGTAAACGGGAAGGGGTTCTTTCACAGCATTATTACATTGCCAAGAGTTATCCTTTTCCTGTCTACTTATTTTAAATTTCTTTTTTCCCATTTGACACTTTCTTCTCGACATATGAGGATTTTTATGACTGTTTTCTGCATTAGCTCTGAAACATATAAAGCTTCCTAATATTACTGCTTAAAGTGTTGCATCACTCAAAAGTTAGCAAAAAGATGATAAGCAAAAAGATTGATTATGTCTAAGAAAGCCACTTGTGTGTCCTTTAAAAGTGATAGAAAACTACTGATACCCACGCTTAAAGAGTTTAATTGGTTATGAAATTATCACAATTTGCTCAATTCTCCCTGATGGAATTGACTTTATTCAAATATGGACTGACCAGCAGAAAACAAGTCCACAATGATTAACAACTGCCTCTTTTCCATATATTTTTGTGAGCTTGTTCTCATTTAACTCCATTATTCTCAAAACATTTGAATATTCTTATAGTAAGATAATTAATGGACTTGTTTTTCTTAGCTGAGTTGGACTCTGCTTAGCACTCCTTTTTCATGCTATCTCTGAATTAAAATCAATTGTGCAATTAGTTTTGTTTTCAAAACACTACTAATAAGGTATTTTAATACTTCATAACTTTTTCTTTCAATGGCTATTTTCTCTCTTGCTCTATAATCAATGAGCCTATACTTTTAATTTACTTTTTTTCAATTCTGTAAATGCAGTATAGTGTTTTTGTTCATATGTTGAGTATCTTTGGGCAGTTTTAATTTGTACCTCCATCCTTATGGTTTCTGCACTACACTTTTGTGTTCGCCTAGTATTTTTCTGTGTTATATTTTGATTTTCATTTGATTGTTTTGATGTCTTAAAATTTGGTCATAGTTGTATCTTGTAATTTTTTGTGTTTTTCACTTTTTTGAGGGAAACTTTTGTGTCATGCTTTCTTATAATCACTTTATAATCTGCCAGCTCTCCTGAGTACTTTTAGCTTCTGCATTATCAAGACAAGATACAGTGCCTATTAATAAGATTATGTTTTTTTTTCTTTGTGCTGAATCTGAATAATTTTCTGAGGAAAAATTATGAAAATAATAATACTTTCATACTAAGATATCAGCATAACTAATGCATTAAAATAGTTCATTAACAATTCTAAATGTTTGTGATTTATTTAGAATTACCTCCATTATTTTCAATGACATGGAAGTAAGACTGGTCAGTTCACCTGTCAGTTGGAGTTCATGAGATGGAGCTACACATGTCCAATAATCAGAAATAGTCAGAAAAAAAAAAGAGGACTTGTTAATCCAGTTTGGTTTGTTTAGTTTTTGATAAAGTGAAGCCTCTTGTCAGTGATCCAATGAACATCCAGTTCTGATGGAAGGTTCCCTGCCCATGTCAGGGGTTTGAAAGCAGATGATCTCTGCAATCCATTCGATGATTCTAGGTTGCACATGGCAGAAGATCACCTTGACACGAATTACACCTAAGTGATCAAATAGAGCAGATGATGGTAACTGTAATCATAACATATTGAGATAGTTTTACACATTGAATTTATCAGTGTAATGTGATTTATCACATTACACTGATAAATTCAGTGATTTATCAGAGTGACTTATCACTCTTTAAAATATCATATAACTTGATAATATCTTCTTGTTCCAGTGATACAGACATATACACTTCATTCATGTTAAGTTTGGAGAAGAGTTTTACTTTAAAGAGAATAAAGAATTCACACATTTTACAGTAAGATCTAACGGTGTTCCTTTATATATCGCAGGGCCTTCCTTTGAACACAGGTGAGGATTAAAGATTTATAGAGCTAATCAAACCAAGTCCTGTGACCTGCACTTGCATGCCATAGTCCCCTCTGTGTGAAACTACAGTCATGTACAAAACACTGAACTTTGCATACTCTACTGGGTGCAATTGATCTTCAAGCACCTTTCCTTTGTGAAAGCTGACTCCAAACTCACCAAAGCCAGCTAGAGTGTTTCCATCAGTTCTTAAGTATTTGTGTTAGGAATATAAATGAAGGTTCTCTTTTTCAAAAACTATACTTACAAGAATGTATTAAGCTATCCATTCTCTTCAGAAAGCTTTCAGAGAGTATTACTTTTGAGACGTTTGTTTAGGTATGGGTAGAACTTGCAGCTGTGCCTGTTTTCTCTTGTCCCTTGTGTTCCTGAGCATGAAACTTCATAAGGTTTAAGGGATGACTTGACTCCTCAATTTCTAAATCTTTTAAAAAAAGGGTATTTTAAATTTCTTTTTTTTTTCCAGATGGTTTGTGCCATTGTATTTCTCTGCTTTGTCTCTAAACTCAAAGTTTGCCCTTTTCCGCATGGTTTTTCCATTACTTTTTATTTTCTTTTTTTAATCTCCAGTTGGTTTTGAGATGTTATTTCACTTAAACCCTGCTTCTTGACTCATTTGACTTATCATAAGGATGTGTTTTCCTTATTTCTGGTACCACAGAGGCTTGTTTACACTCCTCCTTTCACGAATGTGTAATCAAATTATTTGTAAAAACAGAAGAGAAAGCCATTTCCATGTAATTCAGAGGAATGAGATTTTATATTTGTTCATGTGGCAGATCAATAGGCAGTGTATTTGTGGGACTGTATGCATGGGCTCTAATCAGAAAAGAGGGCAGTTGCACTAACAACATATTAATTTAATTCTCAGATCAATAAATGTGATAGAGCGTGTGTTAAAATGCTGTTACCAAGGACTGGATGAGTCAGGAGTGAAACAAACCTGACCAATGACTGTGCTGCTGAAATTCATTCATTTTATAGCTAAAGAACATTTGATCAAAATTTGCTGTTCTTTGCATTGCTGGAAAATGACAAGTTTTTATAAAAAAAAATCAGCTGGAAATGTTTTTATGTTAGCTAAGATTTTATGTGTTACATGAATCAGCAATCTCATGTGTGTTTTCTGATTAATGACCATAATTTCCTCATGGTCAGGCCCATGAGAAAAAGTGAAAGAGGGAAGCCTGAGCTGGGAGTGGGATGAGTGGAATCTCTTCCTTGTGGCTGGGGTAACAGGGTTATTGCACTGGGGAAAGGTGAAGGGAGCGAGCTGTGGGGGAGAAAAGCCATGAGGTAGGAGAGCAGGAGGAACCTGATACCCTAAGAAGAGGCCATGAGCTATCAGGGACCCCAGAGAGGCCCAAACATCGCGGTGGGGCAGGAGGGACATGAAGGGTGACTGAGTCTGAGTCTGGCTCTGCCTCTGCCATGTGGAATGTATCTTTCTGGGAGGCATGGCCACGGCAGCATCAAATACCTTCTAAGCTGGGCCTTAGCACCAGCAGGTCAGAAAACCAGTGGCCTGTAGAGCAGGTATCAGACCTGTAAGGCTAAGTGTTATGTGCTGTCCTTTCCTGGGGTTTATGGTGACTGATTACAGTCAATGGCCACTCTCAGTACAGAACTGTAAATCCTGTGTCAAAATAGCAAAAACCCAAGCAACCCTCCAACATCTCTGTATGCCCTCTCACTGTAGAGATAGGTATTTTTAAATCTCCTACTGAATCAAGCTAAGTCCTAAACTTCCTAAAGATTCATAACTTGTTAATGAAATTTCTGGGTTATCCAGTTGCTGCTGCAGCACAAATAACAAGATATATTGGTTTTATAGCAGCTATGCACAAAACTTGAATGAAGGCAGCTGTATGTAATTTCTGATCATTGAATCACTTGAGGGTGAAGCCTTGAAGGCTTACCTTTGGGAAGTGTGATTTCCTACCAGAAAACTTGTAAGTAGGACATTTTTGTAAGAGGATATCCCCAGATATTTAGCATAATTAGTCTTCACTTTGGGTGCTGTAAATTGTGGAGGCTCACATATAACTAAAACCCCCCTAGTTTTTAACTATATGTTAATAGGCAAATTTAAGGAAAATTAATGTCTCACAGAGTCAATGAGCTTGAGAACAGCTGTATCAAAATCAAAACCCTGTGGAATGCTACAGGGATGAAATGTTTCCTGCTGAAATGCTTAACAATGCTTTTAAAGCAGGGACTACAAAACATTATTTGAAAAAATTATGAATCTTAATCTGGGTGTCATGGATCATTCCTTCCTATGAGCCAGATTGCTCTTGGATGTATCTCAGTAAATTCTGTGTCTGAGTTACAGTATTTTTCTCTTGGACATTTCTAGAAGTGCAAAGGCAGTAGGTATTGATGTATAACACTTTCAAAGAAGCCCATAGTTTTCAAATTCTGGATTATGTGTTTTTTGTATTTGAAAAGTCTCAGCCTTTCAGTATGGATTCTTTAAAAAAATTGTTTTGAAGTGTGTTTTCTTGCCAAACATCTGTTTAATGCAATAGAAAGTAAACACAGAACTGTGAAAAGACAATTTATTGTGATTACACTTAATCAGCACTTTAAATGATGGTTATTATACTTGAATATACTTAAATAGCATACTTACAGTACATATATAGCAGAAGCACACTTATGCTTCTGTCTGAGTGGCCTACTGTCAGTCAGAAGTGAGTATGTGTTTGACAGTGGGGAGTAATAGACACACAGCAGATGCCAGCTGGCGAGAGCAAAGGCAATGGCTAAAAAATTTGGCCTTGGAAATGTAGGAATAGCAGGGGATCCTATGAAACAGGAACGCATTATACATGCACTCCTTTTCTAATATATCTATTTTGCATTTTTTGACTGGCTTGCTCTTTCAATGGAGAGAGCTCCTAGAGACATCTTAGAAGGACTAGTGTCATAAGTGGTCTAAGAAAGAAATATAAGAAAAAGAAGAATAAAAAAATTGAAGCCTCGGTGGCAAAATGTTGGTTAGTGTTTGGTTCTGAAATTCTGTAAAGCGGCAGATTTGCTTGTTTGAGCTGTTCTGGCTTGACCTTTTGCAAGGAGAGTATGAAGCTCACACAGGAAATTTGGAGCAGAGCAAGATGAAGATATAAAGCAAAATTTTTTCTGGAAGACCAAAGGATGCCTCAGAAAGCTGAAACTGACAACTTTGCACGCAGCAAGAATATAATTATTGCAATTTATTTCTGAAAATGTGGTAATGACATAATCTCAAACAGGACAGCTTTAACATAACAGCTGAAATCTGAAATTAGAGCTTCCAACTTGTAGAGACTGTGATAAATGAACAGTAGGTGATTTATGATCCTAGAAATATCTCAAGCCACTTTCTAAATGTTCTTGATAAAAGATTGATTGTGTCAGTCCAAGGGAAATGTTTGACTAGTCACAAAGACACTGAAATCAGAGAACTTAAAGATATCTGCTCTCAAGGAGCAGAAAGGTACTTCTGTAAAGCCCTTTCATTTTCTTATTGTACACTGGTAAGGAAATATTCTCATGTTTGGTATGCAGCATGAATAGTGCCTAATTTCATAGCTTCTATTGCATTTAAAAGAATTTGTATATTAATTAGTTTTCAATACATAGTTGCTGAAAACAGGTGACTAAGAACATGAGAATTCAGAGGAGGCTAAACTGAGTATCATAGAATACAGATTAATATTGTTATAAATTATCAAATCAGGAGCCAAATTCATAGGAAAATTTAGCAATTATTTATTAGATTGTCAGCGAAACAGAATTTCAATCAGAAAATAAACACCACAACCAAGGCAGTGCTGAGCCCGGGATGAGCGCTGGGTGAATCTGGATCTGACCGCTGAAATGTCAGAGTCTCCCCCTCGGTTCACCCCGGCTGCTTCACCCAGCGAGCTTTTATACAGTTTATTCTGCCTGAGGCAGAGATGACCGAATGTTCCTTTGTGTCCCTTCACATGCAGAACTGAGGCCATTCATGTGCAGGGGTAGACAAAAGTCCAGTTCCAGGTGTGCAGATGGTGTCAGAGCAGCCAGGAGAAGTCGGCATTCACATGTAACAGGGTGGCGCCGGTACTCAGTGCAGTGGATGCAACCTTCGAGGTGCGAGATCACTCCTGCATTGCAGGGAAGTCGGTGATCACCGCTCAGGAAGGTTCCATTCATACATTAACAAACTCTATATTATCTTAACGTTTTCCCGGAACTAATTGAGTAAAAATAGGACTCTGCTCCCGGCTGGGGTGTTCAAAAGACATAGCTTGGATTTTATTTTATACATTAATAGCATCAATTATCTCTACCATATACTACAATATGAACTTCATATTCATTAGCTGTATAAAACCTATGACCGCCACTGAATTGGTATTTCTCATCCCAAACATTTTTAATAGGAAAGGAAGATAGTCCTGAAAAGTGTAACAGAAGAAAATGCTAGAAGTTACACAAAACTATACAAATCTCCCTGCACACTCAGCTCTTCTTCTTTCAACAGGTTTTAAAAAGTTATGAATAGGTTCATTCAAATTTGAGTAAAGTTTCTTTGTATTCAAGGTACTTTTATCATGGCAATAGAACTTTTGAGGGTGATAATGAAATAAACTATGTGGGTCAACATTTGCAAACCTCTGTCTAGCCAACATATTTTTAGGGTAGGGTGAGGGGTAAAAAGGGTCTTAGTAGATACTAGATTCTGTTCCTCATATTTAGTTATCACTTTGATTTGTCAATTTTGTGTTGGCTCATTGTTTTTAGTGGTTTTTGGATAGATTTGGTGATGGGTCCCTCCCATTGCATGCTGGTTCTGAGGTCATTTGCATGCTAACTCCGATGTCCCCTCCTCTTCACCATCAGGGTGCCATCCTCCAGGAAGCAGCAGGGTGCCACTCGACAAAAGAGGAAATTCATAACCATCAACAACAGGTAGCTAACAAAAACGACAGGTGATTACAATAACAAACAGTTATATATATAGTGATTACTATAACAAACAGTTAGAGCTCCACCCTGGCAGCAATTGGCCCAACCTGTGAACTCTGTAATCTTCTAAAAAAATGGGCAGCTGTTCTACTCATAACAATAAGATTCACTTTTAATTACAATAGAAAAAGACAAATAAAATATGGGCACTTTTTAAAACAGGTACATGCTGAAGTTAATTAGCTGTGTCGCTCTTTCATAACTGCTCTTTTCCTTTTTATCCTTTCTTCTTTGTACTCACCCTCAAAAGGCAACTTAAACAAAGTAAAAACTGTATGCAAGACTCCATCTGACAATAAGCTTCTCCCTTTTTTCCCTTCTAGGCGTCAAAATAATTTATACTGGAGTACTATATTTGTGCATGTCAAAATAAGACCCAGTTCCCCTATCTATCTTCTTCTTACCCCAAACCAGCTCTGTAGAGGTACTATAAGAATTACAGATTTCAGCTGAGGTTTGGAATCTGCTGATTCAAACGGGAACTAGATTTCCTAGTTCTCCATTTGTTACGTGGCAGGTAATCCAATAGTAACTGGAGTGGGGATGACCACAGGGTCCATAAAATTTTGCATTCATTTTAACATAAATGATATGCAGAAATGTAGAAGCATTTTATAACAGTGGAAGAATTTGCACTTGTTTTTATTAAATTTTATTTTTGCATGATGACAGATCCTTCAGTTTAAGGGAAACCCTTACAGTACCACAAAATGAGCAGCACTCCATGGCAAAAAGGGATTGCTTCATAGCCCAGCTGCCTGCCAAAGAGGATTAACTCACTGCACACATTGGCAGATGCTCAAGGGTGTGAGTGAATTAAAAACTGTTTGAAATGAGTCTTCTCTGTGAACTCCTAAGCTTTGGCATTCTGGCTCTCCGGGGGTAAACTTTTCAGTGGACAATTGAGACTCAGAAGTAGCAGGAATTTAGGGGAAGCTTTCATAAATAGGCTGGTACCATAATGAATGTTGGGTGGGGAAGAAACTTACAAAATGTATCTCTTGATTAACAGGGGCTTCTCAATGGATTGCAGAGACAGGCATTTTCTCACTGATTTAGAGGCGAAAAACATCAGGTACCGTGGAAGAAAAAGAAAAAGCACTTAATCAGCAATTAAAACATTCTATCAAGCAAAAGTATTGACCAGAAAAGATTTCCAACTTCTCCATAAAACCAAACCTGAAAAGTAAAGACATTTCAGTGCAAGAGCATAGGCAATTTTTCTGGTTTTGTCCAGGACAGAATTATTTTTTTCAGAGCAGCTATGAGAAAGTGGAGCCTGGAGCTATGCAAGCTTGCCAAGGTTGTTATTCTACACCATTTAGGTCACCACCAGTGGCAAGAGCAAGGGATTCCCACTCCTGAGAAAAAGGTGCGTGTGGCTTGCAATCTGAGAAAAAACACATGGGAGCGTACTGAGTCTGTCTGCCATTGTTTTTCATTTTCCAGGACTTCCTGAGCATTTTGCATGTAAATCATCCTCTCTTTTGTACATTGTTGTTACCAACAGTGTTGCTGTTACGGTTTGTTTTCTTATTTTATTGCTGTTTCAAGTAAATAGCTTTTATCTCAATCTTTAATCTCTACCTCTTGTGTCTCTTGCTGGAGTTCGGAGGGGAGCTTTTTGTAGTTTCTTTTTTAGTGGAATTACTAAATTGGGGAATACCATTCCTAAACCTTGACATAATGCAAAAATATACCAGGGAAAATTTAAAAAATATGAGTGACTTTTAAAGGGAAGGATGTGCAAATTATTCTTGGTGGAAAAAGAAGAGGGGAAAAGAAAGAAAAGATAGAAAGAACGTGATAGAATTAACTTCCCTTCTAAATCTTACCTTTAATATGTAACAAAAAAATTCCTTTCAAAATTGGGGGACACCTTTGTGACTTGAACTCTGGAAGGGATTTTCTTCTGCAAACTCTTCTACTTGCTTTTTTGAACATATTTACTTTTGGCACCCATTCTTATCTGGTGATGTAGTTTCATACTTTGATTCCATATAGTAGAAAGAGAAATATTTTTTCATTCTTTGTTTTGTCTATTTGGTAATTTTTAATGCTTTTTCCTTTATTTTTCTAGATATAAATCCTTCTCTTCCTAGACTGCCTTCCAATGCATAGTCTTGTCCAAAACTTACAGGACAGTAAAATACATGTTATCAATAGCATCAGCCTTATGAACTTGACAACAGACTCTTTCAAAAATCTCTCCTTGTGTTTGCACACCTCCATTATATTGAATTTAATTGATTGATGCAAACTTTTCACCTTTTGTGCGAGTTTAAGCCAAAATAATAAAAAAAAAGGTCCTGGTTTTGTCCCAGTGCTGTTTGTTTCTGTTGTAGGACTCCTTTTGGACTGCAACCCAAAAGTTAAATAAATAAGAAATTGTTTTTAAAATTACAGAGACTATATCAAGGCTTTAGACGGGAGGCCTTTTTAGGTTAGAAAATTAGAAAGCATTAGAGGAAGTGGAGGGACAGCAGGAACCCACAGTTTTCCTGATGTAAGACTCTTGTGAATCTTTCATTGTGTTTCAAAAATAATAAGGGTAGCTGCAAAAGACCTAGGAGAAACCTAAATGTCATTCTTCCAAAATTTATGAGCCTTGTTACCTTCAGAAATGTTTTTGCTAAATGGTATAAGCATTTTAAAATTATCTTCTATTAAGAGACATGATAATATTACTACTAGAATAGCATGCTCAAACCATACTGGGTCAATCTTATTAACCGATATTGATCAATAGTAATATTTAGCAGCACTACCATGCTTCTACAGGAAGAAAGATATTCCATCTTTGGCAAAAAGAAATAATAGATCAGTTTTGAAAATTTTATTGTTAGATATGTTATATTTATTATAAGTAAATTTATAATTTCCCTAAGGAACAGGGAATTCTATGCAACAAATAATTTCTACAAAAATGGGCACACTGATCTATAGTTACACTTGGTAATGTTCTTTGTCTCAAGCCTTCACAGTAAATTGAAGTATGATTACCTTATTTTTAATCTAGAAATATTATTTTGTTTTGCCAAATTCAACAAAAACTTACTGTCTCCAAAGTGAGATGTATATGTGACGTGGTTTTATAGTACATTGTTAAAAGTTTATAATGAATAATTGAACTAATTATTATGTGAATTGTCTCTTCTCTAGAAATTATCTAGCTGAAGAATTTGCAAATAATTCTGGCCATCTAGGAATTTATAATTAGCAGAGCTTGTATACAATTTTCTATGACTCAGACACTGTATCTGATTTAATCCTTAAGCAGTGTCTGAGTTTTAATATGGGCAGGAGAGACATCTTAGAGGTAATTTCTCTGCAGAGTAGAAGATCATTTGCAGCAACACAATGTAACAAATGAGACTACAATGGTAGGACAGAGATATGAATATATGAATAACAGCTGCAGCTCCCTCCAAGCCCCAAATGGAGTCAAATTTGGCAAGAGGCTGGTACTTCTTGCATCCCTGTTTTTGGATGACTTGGAACAATTGATCTTGCGGAGACAGTCATAGAAAGAGAAGGAAGATATGCACATTATGGAACAGCACAGCTTTGCCAGAAATATTCTTTTCAAGGACTGTATAAAGGGAAAAAAATAGAAAATGAAGGTTATTAACTAAATTGGAAATTCTTCACTATCATTATTTTATGCTGCTTTTTAAGTTACCTTTACCTTTTTCAATGTTTGGGTTTCATGTCCTGTCCTCCTAAAGTATAAATTACCATATACCTTGTTTATGTTAGATGAGAGATGATATACCTTGTTTATGTTAGATTTATGTTAGATGTCTTGAAAATTCCCTCCTTCCAGTGCATGTTTTTATGTTCAGTACTTTAAAAATATGTGGGATTTTTTTCACACATTTTAGTGATGACAATTTTAGTGATGGTTTAAAGTAAATCAGCTTCTTGAAAAGAGCATTTGATCCACATTCCTTTATTGCATGGTTCACTGCAATATCCCATCTCCTTGACAGTTTCCATTCTGAATAGGTTTGAATATGTAATCTGTATCATTTAGGTGTTTTGATATTTTATGAATTAATTTCATTTTAATTGACAGATGCCCTTCTGCAAACTGAGAGAAAAAAATGGAGCCTGGTATAGAAATACCACATTCAAAAATTTTTTGAGGAAATATTTAAGAATTAAAGTCTGAATAGTGCTACCATATTGGATAGTTCTGCTCTTTGCTTAGTGTACTGTTTTTCTTTATATTTACAGCCTTTTTCTTTTATGAATTTTCTTTTCCTGCAGTTATAATACATAGTTACCAGTGAGACTTATTCAGACTCTGTGTTATTTCCATTTCATAATATTTCATTAAACTTTATTTGTGTGTCATTAAACTCACACCCTCTCTACTCCTGTAGTTATCCACACTATAGTTATCTTGTCATCATAAATCCTCTGTTAATAGGATTTTATTTCTGAACTAACAATAAAAAGTAATGGAAAAATGAAAATTTTGTAACAAATTATTGCAAAGTGCAGAAACTGAGCCAGCAGGCTGCAAAAATGAGATAAGTATTTTTCTTCACTTTCAGAGCAATATATTAACAATTTATGAGCTATCACTTCAAATAATCTAATTGGATTGGTGGAATCTGGACAATAAGTTTGAAATATTGTCTCTGAGGGACATTTTCTATAGTTTTTTTATTTTATTTTAACTGTTTTTCAGACTTTGTCATAGTAACGGGTGTGTGTGTTGAGTGAAAAGTATTTTTAGCTAGTTTTTAAATTTAATTAAACATTTTTAAATGGATGTTACTTACGATACATACAAAAACTGGAACTTTTGGAATGTTCCTAGTTCATATTGGGCTGCACTTATCTATCATCATTTTGACTTCATGCTTCTGTTACTTGATAAAAAAACTGGGTTTTGCTTCTCACTGGGGAGATTTAAAGCTGCTACATTACCATTGTATGGCATTAATATTAAAAAATTACAAAATTACTCATAATCTTCTATCAATATATTTTTCCTACAAGAGTATCTGATAAAACTGAAAAAGGATGGTGATATTTTATAATCACTGGTGTTTCTACATGACACTGTTGTTTTCAGCTGACCTTTCTATCTAATGATTTTTTAAACTTGCATCTTTGTTTTCTTTTTCCAAATAAGACTAAAAATAAATATATTCTACTATATATATAGGCACACAAGTAATATAATTTCTGAAGCTCTGAGCATGTAACACTCACCAAAAGTAAGTAAGTGTCCCCGGAGACTCAGATATGAATGTGTTTGAAGTCTGGTGTTTTTTCTCTAGTTTTTTATCTGTTCTGTAATATGGTAGAAGAATTGGAAAATGTAATGTATTTATAAATTTACACAATGCATGTGCAGGCAAACAAACAAAATTAATAATAGGAAAACATGGCGTAATAACAGCCTATTTGAAATTTAGATATAATTTAATTCAACCGAATGTGCAGATCCTCACAGCAGCACTATACAGGGTCCAGACATTAATCTTAAATAAATCTAGGAAGAAAGTAAATAGCCTCCAGCAATCTTTAAAGGTAAAAAGCTGGTATTGCCTTGGTTAATGTCCTAATATATATCTTTTATTGCCTTTTGCTTTGGGGTGTCAGTAAGTCCACCCTTTCTGTTATATGTGTCATGGTTTAGCCCCAGCCAGCAACCAAGCACCACACAGTCACTCACTCACTTCTGCACCAGCAGGATGGGGGAGAGAATTGGAAGAGTAAAATAGAGGAAACTGGTGGGTTGAGATACAGTTTAATGAGAAAAGCAAACCACCATGCCCACAGCAAAACAAAGCAAGGAAATGTCTCACAAATGTCTCACCACTTCCCATGCGCAGGCACATGTCCATCCTCAAGAAAGCAGGGCTCCATCATGTATAACAGTTATTTGTGAAGATCAGCACCACCACTCCAACTGTCCTGCCCTTCCTTCCTCTTCCCTCTACTTGAAATACCGAGCATGATATTAAATAATCTGGAAAATTCCTTTGGCCTGTTTAGGTCACCTGTCCCGGCTGTATCTCCTCCCAGCTTTCCAGGCACCCCCAACACCCTTGCCAGCTTGGCAGTATGAAAAGCAGGAAAGGCCTTGGCTCTTTCTAAGCCATGCTCAGCAATAATTAAAACATCATTATATTATCAGCTCGGGGTTCAGCCGAAATTCAAATCAGCCACTAGTAAGTAGCTAACTAGCTAATTCTACTTCAACCCAAACTGGCATAGAATTTAATTGTGAGCCACATAATTATTCTCCACTAAAATGATTAACTGTTTAGGTGAGCAATGCCTACATTTTCTGGGCTGAAAGGAGGACAACCTTAAAGCATTGGGAGCACTAGAGTACCCTGTTTAGTGTTGTTGTCTTGTATAACTTTAATCTACTTGAGACTGTGCTTTACCCTGTCATTACCCAGTCAGGAATCTGATGTACTTATATTTACATACTAAATAGTTTTACTTATTTTTGGGCATTTGCATAAACTAATGCAAATTAATATCTAATACAGAAGGAAACTCAAGACTGATTTCAGCTTAAGCCCCAGTTAAGCTTTGGTCTTGAGCTTGGTTAAGGGATGAGTGGTATTTGTGGCACCTTACTGAACAGGAATGCATTTTAGCCATGAATTTGTTGTTTTGGAAAATGACCTTTGGCAATTCTAAGATTAATACATTTCTGATATTATTTTTGGAAGAACTTTATGCACTTATCAATTTATCTCCTGGCTTATTAAGTCAAACTGCTTCTATGAAAGTCTTTTCTACTGTATTTGAATCAGTGGTAATGATCAGAAATAAGAATTGTGGAGAAAATATTCAGAAAATAAAAAGAAAGTGGTCATAGAACTACTTCCCAGTGGCCTGCACATGGTTCCTTGGTCCATCACTTTCACATTATGGCAGGCATCACGTGAAGTCAGTAGGAGATATGTACAAAAGAAAGAAAAGGAGATGACTTTTCGATACTTAGGTGGATTTCTTGCTGTGGATGTGGAGCTGTGTATATCTTGTTATGGGATTTCCTGGGCTTTCATAGTATAGAGGGAGACAGGACAAGGTAATGCAAGAAAATTCTGCTAGGTCTACTATGTACTACTACAAAATTACATCTGGCTCTGGAAATCCTTGGACTGTAGGTTCTTTTGGAAGAGTTTTTGGTGTTGGTAAGCCCCATGTTTAAAGATTGCTGAAGGCCGCTATGAAGAAATTATTCCTGAGACTGGAGAAAGTTTGGTTGCACCCTGAGCAGTCAACTGTAAGTACCTCTGGTCTTCTACCAACTGTATTTTCTGTCAGTGTGAACCACTCCAAGGATCTCCAACAGTCATTGGCAAAGCAACATACTCCTGAGGGATCTGTATGCGTTAGAAATTTCCTGCTTCTGATTATGCAAATGATTTTTTTGGGTGTGTTTTCAAGAAATTAAAAATGGGTCTTTGTTTTCATGTGTTGCTCTGAGTTTACTCACTTTTATCTCTTCCCATAATTAGGAAATTAAGTAGGAATGTAACCTGGGAAAATGGAGAGTTTGTTGCTGATGATCTGGGATGGCTTCCATTTCTCAGGTTGTACAGCTCTGTTGATCTGATGAGTGCTGTTGACAAAAGGCTGTAGAAGAGGCAAGAATCTTTAAAGCCGCACTAGAATAATTCCAGCTCAATCCTTTTCTTACATGGCTCTGTCTCTGTCTTACATGGCTACCACACTACCTTTTTCTCCTTTCAAGAATTATTGTTAGTTCTCTTAATTTTGGGACCTTGCCTTTTGGCACAATACTTTGGCTGTCTTAGGTTCCACATATAAGCAACATGGTCAGTGGTGCATTAAGTGAATTGTACTGGACATATATCTATCTATTTCTTTCTATCTATCTATCTATCTATCTATCTATCTATCTATCTATCTATCTATCTATCTATCTATCTTTATATCTCCTACTTTTACTTATTTTACTTGTGACTGAGAACCTCGTCTGTTTCCACATATCTATGTCGGACACTAAGAAGCCATGTTTTAATTGAAAAGCTCAAATAAGAAACTTAGAACAGCATGCACTGGAAGAATGACAATAACTCCTTTTACAGAGGTAGACATAAAACTCTGGAGCTTCTGAAATGTCTTTAGGTCTCTGAAGTGAAAACTGTTTTGTGGCATAAAAGCTCTGTAAATCTGAGGCTGATTAATAAAAAACAAGAGCAAGGGTGATAATGTTTTAAAAGAAATCTTGAGTACCTACAGCAGAAAGCAAAAGAAACCTGTATGTAAATTCAGACTCCCTAGCTATAGCTACAGAAATGGAGATGTGAGTGAGGCTGTTAGACTGTCATGGATTCAGAGATTTTAAAGGATCTGATGCACCTTAAGCAATAGATTGCACAGTTTAACTGCAAAATAAACTCCCTACACACAAGCAGCAACAAGGAATGAAACTAAATGCATGTGAGAAATTAGAATTGAGGTTTGCTACTATCCATGTATTGGTATGGTGTTCTAGGCAATAAAATGTCCCAGTATTCTGCAATTTCACCATTTTGTGTCTGTTAGAAGTAGTGCAAAATAAAGTAATAGGCACCGGAGAGAAGAATTAATGCATGTTTCTTGAAATTGTTTATTTTTCACCTTATTTGAAGACTGACTCCTTTTTAAAAGGGTAGTGGTAGCTTTATACAGACAGGATAGTTCTTTGTGCCTTCATGGTGTACCTTAGGCGATAAATCGCAAGTAATGCTTCTCTGGCTTTGTGGGTCAGAACAATTGCAAGGCACTGAGCTTTTAGCTATTGGCATTTCATCACTTTGCAATAACAATTGGACACAATCTGTTTGGGTCTTTCTCAATAGTAGGACCAGAAGTCTTCCCAGAGGATAAAAAAGGGGGAGTTTTTGCCTACAGTATCCCTTTGCATGGTTTCGGAGCATCCTGAATTTTTTCTGCTATTTAAATGACACCCTGAACAGCAAGTTGTCAGTGCAGTTGTGTCTTTCAGCAAAGATTTTCTTATTACTTTTAATTCACTATATATAGAGTGTCATCCTTTTCTCCAGATGTCAAAAGAGAAAATTAGGGAGACAGCTATTAAAAAGCAGAGAATGCTGAAACTGGATTTTCTGAGTTATATTATCATTCAGTTTATAAGAATGGACTGCTCTGTAAAGATCTATTTTCTTCCCATAGCTGGAGATGGAGGTAAAAATGAACTTCTGCCTCATTATATTCCAAGTAATGCCAGCAGCTCTACTTTTATTTCTACTCTGAACATTAGATAGACAGCTCACAGGTGTGATGCCTATCAAATCAATTTGTCTGTACATCCTGGAAGTACATCTATACCTGTAAATCCTCTAGGGATTTTTCTAAATGTTGGCGCACCTCAAAATGCAGGAGAGCAACTGTATTAACTGAAAGATCTGACTCAAGACATTACATGGGTGCCTTCTGGACCTAAATTTCGGAACATATCCTTGCCTCTATTTTGTCATACCCAATAGCAATCCTAATAATCCAGTGGGGTCCACCCGACATGTTTGTTGCCCCAGAATGGAGCTGTAGTATTATCAGGTTTGTGCATCCAGAGGGAATTTCGCTCAGCTGTTCAGTTGATAGCTCACAGAAGAAATTTTCCATGCATCAAGGGATATGAATCACAGAAGATTACATTGAACCTTCATTTAGCAGAAAGCCAATTTGCATCCTTTTGCAAGATTTCTGCTTTTGTGCGGCCGCAAGGAGTATTTCTGCAGACTGCAACAGTAGATCTGTGTGCAGATATGTATGCACATGAATTCATATGCATGATTCCATAAAGGACAGTGCATCTCTTTCCTGGAGGGATGACTAGCACCATGGAGACAATGCACTCTGCCACCTGCAACAATCATCTGGCACCAAATGAAGACGCTTGACGAGTTATGCAACTAAAACAATTACTTCAAAAATTATTATTTATTTTTCGTGAGAATGAACCAGAATAAGTTGAAAAAGCATTACAAATGCAGATCCTGGATATTCAGCTGCTATTCAAAAAACACACTGACTCCTGTTTAATTTACTTTAGCACAGCAGCCAAAATTATTCTCATACCCTGTGAGTATTTCAGTCCTGTATGGGTGTTGATAAAATATTCTCATCATAAGAGTAAATAGAAATATGAACATGTGACACCTTAAAATTTACCCTGAAAGAAAAGCACAAAAGCTATGATAATAATATATTGTGAGAGTCCTTTAATGAGACATAATGCAGTGATGCGGAGCACAGAAATGACATGACATGGGACAGAAGTTTAGAGACAGCTTTCCATGCTTAATAACACAAACATGTATAAGAGGGAATGAAACTTTGGCAGGAGGGGTTTCCAGGTATAATGTTGAAAGTTTAAAAGGGATGCAGCATACCTTTCCCCTTTTGTCCTGTCTTCATTTTTTGTACACGTCAGTATGAGTCATATTTGTCATTCATGCTTTAAGCACAGGGGAAGCACCTATCTCCATCAGACATTATCTCCTAACTAGATTTTGTAATCTGTAAAGTTTAAAGTTTATCTTTCTTTAAACATTATTTATTTTCTTTTCCGTATGAGTGCTTGTGTTCTGATGTTAAAATACCTGCACAGCACTTGGAAATTGGCAGGTCATTTTGGTTTGCAATATCAACTGCTTAGACATGAACTTCTTGCAATTTTACCTCAGTATAAAAGTGGCTCATGTAAATCCTTATTACTTCAGCATTGCGCTAGTATTTTCACTGGCTGGATACAAATGTGCAGAACATTAAGTGGCAACTTTTATTAATGTGGAGATGTATTTGCGAGGCTTTTAAAATCTTTGGTATTGTCAGTCCTAGTGGAAGACATCCATTGTTTCTCAGCATTTCTCTCTCTCTGTGGATGCCCACCCACGCTCAATGGCAGGTTTGCCTTCACCCCAGTCACCACCTTAACAGCAGCTGGGCACTGTCCAACTCCCCAGTCCTCATTCCCTTCCAGGTAGGCACTGGTACTTTTTCCAGCTTGGTTCACTCTTGTGATGCTCCCAGCATCTTCTGGGTTTTATAATCTGACCCAAATGTGACGGATATGTGGGTGAGGAAAACGGGGAACTGCTTCAAATGCATTGGCTGTAAAAATATTTGAGCACTCACCACAGAGCCTGGATTTGCACCTGTGCAAAAAAGCCATGACACGTGGCTTTTTTCCTGTTCTATTTGGTACAAAAAGATATATTTTCACACTGCTTTCTCCAGAGGATATCTCTTTTCCTTGTTTCTTTTCAATTTCTAGGGCTGTGAACAAGGAACCAAGTAGTTTGACTGCTGCCTGCTGCAGTCAGCGGAGCATGCCAATCCTCACAGCATTTGTAAGTACAGTGAAGGAGTTCTGTTAGCTCTCTAAAATCTATCCCTGGAGGAGATGTTTCACTAATCTAATATTAAATTTGATCTTGCATTCCAGCTACTACATAACCAAAGTTAATTTTGGAAAATAATTTAATTACAGTGCTGTGTTACACATGAGCAATAGGTAATGCGTTATGAATATTATATGAATTCTATCTACATGAAAAAATCCCAACTGTTTAATTGTAGGATTTGTTTACAAAACATTTGAAGTAGATCTACTTGAAAATAAAAAGAGACAAGACAACAAAATGATTTAATTAAAGAGAAAGAACAGAGACAATGAAGCAGTAGCTAGTTCTGAGGCAAAAGAAGTGGAAAATTAGCCACACCACCACTAACCTGTGGCATTTTTATGTAAATGAAATGGAAAAGGACTTAAATATGCAGAAAATAAAAAGGGAATTTAAGGATTTTTTAATAGCTCAATGTCTCAGGGTGAACAGGGAAAGTTCAACATACTGGAGACCAGTGAGGGATTACTTGTTAGTGAAGAATGAGAACAGACTCGTACCCATGGAGATACCAACCATGCTACCCATCTAATGCTACTCAGTGGACTAATACGTGATTTGAAAACCTCCCAGTGAAGTTCTCAGTGTTTTTTTTTTTCCAGTTGTGTTCACTTTCCACTGTTCACTTCCCTTGCCTTCTATTTTCAGCAGTCACTTTTACTGCTGTTTTCGCTGGTTTTGTTTTTTCATCTTGCTGTGTGCTGTTTGCCATCATTAAAGATCTGCTAAGGCATGAGGTCTGCACAGCAGACTCTAAGCACTTTAGAGCTGCTTTTTATGGTGCTGAATGCCTCCAGATGTGGTTTTACAGCACTTGAGTTCAGCTAACACAACCAGACAGGCTGTCTGGGAGAGATATCATGATATCAAACTATATGAGAACAAAATTTTCTTATTATAGGTCCTGGACTTTGAAACAGCATCAACAACTAGACCAAATGAGAGACTCAGAGGTGGAAGTTATGTTCTAGGTTGTGGGTTTTTTAGTGTTTTGTGGTGGGGAGAATTAACATGGTTGTATGGGACCACCTATTTAAGAGACATTTATTGAATTCAGATTCTTGAGTGAGTAAGAGACCATCATACATCACCAGCTGGTTTGTTTTCAGCATTTGGTTTCTGGGAATTCTGTACAAAGCTACAGGAAAAAGGCTGTGTTTTTATGAATCTGATGCACCACAATGTTACGCTGGCATAAACAATGATAATTACATGGTGCAGGTTGTTTCATTGGTGATACTTTCAGCATAGCTACCTTGTCATAGCAGAGAAAGTTAATAACAGCACTGTTTGCTTTTCACGTTCATTGTGCTATCAAAAAAAGTCTTCATATTTCATTTTTTAGTTAAACTTAATTATTTGAAATCTGGATATGTAATACCAGATGCTAAATAAAATTTATTAATAAGTCTGTTATAGCCTTATGCAACATTTCTGGAAGCATTGGTGTGACTTTGGATTTCAAGAATGGCTTGGAAATATGCATTAGGAATCCTTCTCGCTAAAAAACTGACAATAATTTTTTCAGTCTATCTACCTATCTACCCATCTGGAAGGCCTTGGGAATGTCGGATTGATAGAGGTGAAAAGTTGCCAGCTGTAATCCACTGTTGTGTATAAAAAAGTAGATAAATCAGAGAAAAAGATAAGGCAGCAGGTGCTGAAATCCACTTTTTTCTTAGTTATTTCTCAGTGTATGTTAGACCAGGTAGCTTTTCATCCATTTGGTTGGGATTATCTATTTTATCTGTCTAGAGGTAATGAAATTAGAAATTATGTATTAATAGCTTGTAAACAATCTGTAAACATTTACAGAAGCAATTGTACTCTCTTGTTTTACCAGATTACAAAAAAGCCTTTTCTTGTGATTGTGTTGACACTGGGCTTCTGAAAAATGAGATTATATTCAATGACAGCACAGAATAAAACACAGCCTTTTCAGCAAGGTTTGTCCAGAATGCAGCATTACATTCATGACCTTGATTGGAACATTGAATTAAAAAGAATCTCACTATTAAAACAGTTAACACAAATTCTTAATGTCCTAAGCGGGGGGGGGAATATGGAAAATTCTGTTTATCTCAGCAAGCAGTTCCATCTAGCAAGTGTTTCACATTATGAAAAGGCAGAAGGGCACCTGGCTGAAGTGTGTTTTTGGTCAAAACCATTCATGGTGGAAGATCTATGGCACCGACTGCTGCAGAAACACTGAAGTCCTCTCCCACAAGCTGTCATGATTGCGTTTACTTTGTTACCTCTTCAAGATTTTCTTAAAAGTGATCTTTATGGTTTATTTACATTCCCTGTTGACTTCAGAAATGGTACATTCACTGTAACTTTTGTAATATGATATTCTTGAGCAGATTATACAGCTTGAGGTCTGAACTCAAGATCCAGTTTCTGAAAAAACCAATGTAAAAAATAAAGTTAAGTTTTCAGTAAGTCAGTGGCAGAATCATTACTTCATTGTAGTAACATGTTTGCTTGAGGGAGCCAAAAAATCGCTATTAACATTTTATTCAACTTCTGCCTACAGGTACTTCTTATTAGTTTATATCACTGATAGCACTGTTTCCATCCTTCTTGTCACTCTTGCTCCTGTTTTCGTCAGGTAGAAGCAAAGCTCAAAAATACATCTGGACAATATGCCTATGATCTTTTTTATGTATCTCCCTTTTCTACATATCTCTATTTGACTGCTGTGTCTTGAAAGAGAATGAAAAAATATTTTTTCTTTTCTAAAATTAGTTTCGATCAAGCTGAGATGCCTTTGCACCACATGTTGCTCTGCAGACAAGTGGAATAGCTGTGCCAGGCAACATTTTGTAAAATTAAACTCTGTTTTCAACAAAGACTACCACCAACTTGAGGTCTCTAGGAGACTATTTGAATCTTTGCTCATTTGCTAAACTGATTCTGATGACTTAAGTAAAGCTAGTTTTTATAAGCTGCATGCATGCATTTATTTTCTAAATTTCTCATAGGAGTAGTTTCTTTTCCCCCTTCCCTGAGAAGGGACAATTTCCATGGAGAGGTGGACCAAATATTTTCTAAATCCAGATCAGAACCATTTGTGAGGGAACCTTGGCTTTCCGCTGGGCAGAGTGCAGAGCTACCCACAGTGGTGCTGAACTCTTGGTCCAAAAGCAGCACAGACCCAAAAGTCATGCTGTTGACAACTATTCTTGGAAGCTGACCTGGAGATGTGCCACAGCCCCAGGAATGTGATTCAGGAACACCGAAGAACCCAGCCACCAGCAGTGGTTTACTTGTGTAAGCGCAGGGTGCTGATGCAGGCTTTCAGAAGTGTGTCAGATTTTAATGAAGAGTGTGTTTCCACATATAGATATTTATGAATTCCTGCCTGTTACAATGAAAGGGCCAGCATGATTGTCTGTCTCAGGAATCTAGCTTGATTAGTTCTTATATACAATTAATAATATCATATAATGCAATTGGACACAAGTAATTAAAAAAGGGAAACTGAGCTATAGTGTGTGCTGGAATAATTTATAGAAATGTAAGGAGATCTGAACCTAGAAATATCTGCTGTAAGCCTAATGTGATTATTTGATTATGAAAATAGACAAAATAATAATTAAGGCAAGGATAACTGTACATCTATTATTCTTTGTAAGCCAGAAGCAGAATGTTAATCAGTTTCCAGAAATTAGGAGAATCATCCCTGCATAGCAGGCTACCCACCTGGTAGTCTCAGTCTCTTATGTGGCATGCTGGTTTGCATAATTACTGTTAATGAAGAAGTCCCTGGTGCAATGAGTAGTTTTATGAATAGTTCAGTCGGGATATTATAAAACTTTCTGGAAAAAGAATTTGGCTAATGATGCGTCTCAGAGCTAGAAGACAGATGCATAGTAATCTGATTTGTGTCTGAGAAGATACAGTGATGAAAAAAAAGTTGCTGCTGCTTGAATTAGCTTTTCAGACAAGGCCAAGTCCCATGGCAGAGCTCTTTGACAAAGAGTGTTGACAAAGTTTTGCTGGTATCTGAACTTGATGAATATGTAATTCTTGTTTTATGGATTGCAAATAAGAAGAAGCACCACTTACCCAAGGCTTTCAGGGAAAAACTCTATTTTGGGCAATATCTTCAAGGCTGTGATATATGTGTTCTTGGGGACTGAGAGAAGGAACCTTAGATATTCATAGTGACTGGATAGGCTTAATTTCATTCAAAACAGTCAATACAAACTTATCAAAGCAAATGATCCTGTTTTCTGAACTTTATTTGCTCAGATATTTTGTGATGTGCATCAAAATAGTGAATAATGCCTATTTTAAAAAAGGCACAATGAAACAACATTTTTTCTTTTCACAAACAGTCTGCATTCATTCCAGAGGTTTTAAAGATGATGGCATTCCTCTCAAGAAATTGTGCTTAACAGTGTATGGAATATTCTGGCTGCTTTGGTGTAAGAAATATTTTGTCATCATGTAAGTAGCATCCTGAGTGGGAAGAGTTAACTTTCTATTTTACTTCCACATTATAAACTGAAGCAGTTCAGAAGGTGAGTGTGGGGTGGGGGTGGGTTTGCTGTAACAAAGGTAGCTGTCAGGACAAAGCTGCAGCCATGACAGCCAAAACTCCAAATTTGGAAGAAGTGTTTCCAAACATAGGAAATGAAGTGCAGGAATGCAGGTGGCTAAAAAATGCTCCTCACAATCACTGCCTGATCTGTAGTTCATTAAGTGTCTTTTAAAATTTCAGTCAGTTTCACAGTCTAAGACAACTATAGGCAGGGTTGTACCTTTTATTCTTGGCCTTAATTACAACAATAAGTGATTCTGTCTAGGTGGTTCGGGAAGTATTTAAGGGTATATACTCTTGTTATTTCAAACCAGTCTGTTTTAATGGCTTGTCAAGGGTGAAAAGAAGTAGGCTTGTTTTTTGTCACTAATATGTAGATCTAAGTGGGCATAAGCAAGAAAAGAGAAAAAATATCCTACAGTAAAAGGCGAGTAAAGTAAAAATATCCTACAGTAAAAGATAAGTAAAATCTTCCTTCCACCGTGACCTTTCCTTTACCCTTTCCCAAGATCTTAAAATGAAACTATAATACTTCTTGTATTCTTTGCAGTAGTCTGATGCTGAGAGGGATATATTTGTCAGGCAATCAGATTTGTAAGCTCCATGCCTGTGTGTGTAGTTCAGAAGACTTTTATGTTTGGGTGGATACAGACTGTGAAGACATGATAGTTTGGGTGGAATCACACCTGTGCTGGACAAAATAAGAGTATGTCCTTTCTTCTGTTGCATGGAACTTCTATTCTGCACCTTAATTTCCTTGTTTGAAATTTAGTTTAAACTATATTTAATCAGTACGTTCTAGTTTTAAACTGAATGTTCTGCATATATAAAATATATTATGATCTAAGTTAATAACTAGTATCTTGCTCTACTTCTCTTAGTATATGTTGTTCTTGATTACTACATCCTTATTTTTCAAACATTTTATCTTGATTTTGTGGATGATGCCACCATTTTCTCCCACACTAGAAAGTACTTGGAAACCTCATTCTCATGAAGTATAATCCGAACTGAATGTACCAGTAGCGTTTTGAGGCAAAAGGCCCACTACTTTTAGTTGGATTTGTAGACAGCAACTTCAAATGATCTCATCTGAGTTATTCTTGTATATGATTCCACATGAATATAACAATAACTCACCAAATAGGAAGTCAGAATACATTTTTTCACACATAAGCCTCCCTGTGAGCTTTAATTTCAACTGAGGGGAGAATGAATGCATTTGATGCTTCACAGAAATTGCTTGGAAAATTACAAGAGTTTAAAAAATCCACCAGAATCTAAATAATTTAACCATCAGTTTAATCATTCAACACACTGAGTACGTGAAAAGTGAAATAATTTTCACAGAATGGCCAGAATTTTACAGAATTTTGACAGAATATAGCAAAATTCTGTGCTACAATGAAGCATATGCAGGAAACATTCAAATATTTGATGACTAGTCATGGAATGAAAACAGGAAACAAATGTGAAAAACACAGGCAAATAGATCTGTAAATTCAAGACTGTTTCTTTCCAAAGGAAAGAGTGGTTCTCTCTAACAAAGCCATACACTATGATAGGATATTCGTTAACTGTTACTATGTCCATGACTATGAAGAAGATTTCAGGTTCTTCCTGACAGGAATTAATGGATACACATGGTTTCATGTGCAAAACAACAAAATTGTGGGATGGGGTGCTTCTTTTGTTATGTTTGTGTAGAAAATAACAGCAGATTATGTTACAGAATAAGTTCAATAGCACATTCAATGTGACCAAATGGATAACACAGATTATATGATCCCTGTAACAAAATCATATGTGTTAGCTGGAAATCTTCATATGATCTTACTTCTCACTATATAGAATCATAGAAAATGCTGAGTTGGAAGGGACCCATCAGGATTATAGAGTCAGCTCCTTGCCCTGCACAGGACAGCCCTACAAAACACTCTGTGTGCCTTGAGAGCATTGTCTGAATGCCTTCTTCAGCTCTGTCAGGTTTGGTGTTACGACCACTTCCCTGGAGATCCTGTTCTGGTGCCCAGCCACCCTGTTGAAGAAAAACAATTTCTAACATCTGACCTAAACCTTCTCTGACTCAGTTTCATGCTGTTCCCTTGAGTGCTGTAAATGGTATCAAGACTGAAGAGATTGTACCTGCTCCTCTGCCTCCCTTGTGAGGATGTTGAAGACTGCAATGTAGTAAATAAAAATTAATGTGGTTTATTGCCTACTTATCACCCATCTGGGTTTATTTCATCTTTGCCAATGGGAAGTCCTGGCAATATCTAATTTTCTTATTAACTGGTAGAATAATAGCATCAGTCAGGTTAGAAAAAACCTTTAGGATCATCATACTCTACTGTTGATCTGCCTCTGTCAAATGCCCCACCAAAGCATATCCCTAAGCACCATATCTACATGTCTTTTAATACCTCCAGGAATCATGACTCATCCACTTTCCTTGACAGTTCGTTCCAGAACTTGGCAAACCTTTTTGTGAAGAAATATTTCCTTATATGCAATGTACAACTCCCCTAGCTCAACTTGATGCCATTTCCCCTTGTGTTGTTGTTATGTGTAACCTGGGTGCACCAACCAATGCCCACCTGGCTACGCCCTCCCTTCATGTAGCTGTAGAGAGTGATAAGGTCATCCCTGAGCCTCAGATTTCCCAGGCTGAACACCCCAAGCTCCCTCAGCCTCTTTTCATTAGTCTTGTGCTTCAGACCCTTCCCAGCTCTGTTGCCCTTCTCTGGACATGCTCCAAGGCCCTCAATGTCCTTCGTGTACTGAGGGGTGCAGAACTAAACAAAGGATTCAAGGTGTGACCTCCACAGTGATGAGTACAGGGGGACAATCACCCACCTGATTCTACTGACCACATCCTTGCTGAGGATGCCATTGGCCTTCCTGGGCGCACTCATGGCTCATATTCAGGTGCTGTCCACCAGCACTCCAAGGTCCTTTCCTGCTGGGCAGATTTCCAGACACTTTTCCCCAAGCCAGTATTGCTGCATGGAGTTGCTGTGACCAGAGGACAGATTTGGCACTTTGCCTTGTTGAGCATCACAGAACTGACCTCAGTGAATCAATCTAGTTTGTTCAGGTCCCCATCCAGAGCCTGCATCACATCAGTGACTCCTGCCCAACTTGGTGTCCTCCACAGATGGACTGAGGGCGCACTGGATTCTCTTGTTCCAATCAATAATAGTTATTTAATAGAGCTGACAACAGACATTCTAGAAAAATACTCATGGATGGCCTCACAAATTTGCATGTCATGGTACTTATAGTTATGTCATGCCACTTCTTACACTTATTATAAGAAATAGTACACTTCAACCTTCCAGAAGATTTGTGTTTAAATGGTTGGGGTAAAAAGAAGTATTTTAATGTTGTAGATGATCAGTCGGTGCATTACAGAGATTCACAGCTCTTGATGATTTCTTGTACACTTTATTAAGGTCGAAATGAGAGACACATGCTGAAACAATCCAAGAGAGCATGGATTGAGAGAAAGCATGCTTTGGAGAAAGCATTCTCATATTCTTCCAATGGTTTCAGAGTTAGAATAAAAGGACAGGGGGAAGAAAGCTCACTTCAATGCTTCTTGAAAAATTCAGTGCAAACTCCTCTTGCTTCTGAGCGCTTCACAGATGTAGAACAGCGTGCTAAACATAGGAAACCTCTCCTGAATTTTATTATTCTTCAATTCAACAATGACAACTGAGTCTTCTTTTGTGTGTGTGTGTTATAGCAGTGAAAAGTACAAGGTTGTGTGCGGGTTTTCGGGCTCCTGGCTGCTTCTGGGAGCAGGACCTGGGTGGGTGCAGGCAGATCCCTCCTCGGCGTGTCCCTGCCGCCAATTCACACATTCACACACGGTCCTGGATGGTGACATGTTGGAGTGGCCAGGTAAGGGAGGGCACGGAGACTCCCGTGTAGCTCCAACAGGCTTTATTTTCGGAAAGTCCGAGGGCACAGGCAGGGAGTGTGAAAAACGCCAGTCACTTGTTTTTAAAATTTTTAAAAGTTTAATAGTAATAAAATGGTTAAAAAGAATAGTGACCCAATTAGAGTAATAACGATTCGGACAAATTGAATTAGGACAATATGAGACAATAAATGCAAAGTGTTACGGACGTCCGGGTACCCTTTTCTGGACATCATGAGCCTGAAAAAGGACCCATGTTAACAAAGGATTAACCCTTAAGAACAATAGCCTCTTGCATATTCATACACTTCATACATGATGCATAAATTCCATTCAAACACAGGATTCTGTCTGGTCAGTGTCAGCTTCTTCCTTCTAATCCTAACAGCGCCTCCAAAGCGGGAAGAAGTTAGTTTCTTCTGATAAGAAGGCAATAAATTCCCTCTCTCTGAAAGATTTAGGTGTCTTGTGGCTACTATCTCGCTGCAAGTCCTTTCTGTTAAACAAAACATCTTACACAGAATAGTTTCTATTTTAACAATTTTTATAACCTAAATCTATATTTAACACAGTACTTATAAGAATTAATACATCATTTCTTTCTAACACAACACATATAATATTCATTTTAATATTTGCGAAAAGCCAATCATAAAATACATGCATTTTTCACAGCTCTATTGAAGGGTACCGGAGCCAGGGCGCCGAGCCCCAACCCAGGGGGAACGGGGTTTTTAATGGGGCAGGGGTAGGTGGGACCGGGGTACACGTGGGACACTAGGAAGGGGGTATGGAGGTGGGGTGACAAGGGTACACCAATAAGGAAAACGAGGAGAGGGTGTTCTTAGGGAAGAGACCCAATGGAAAGGTGGAGAACAGGGAATTTTCTGGAACAATGGGTGTGAGTTACATATGATTGATGGCTTCGTCCCAGGGTATCCCAATCTCTTCTTCTCCATCCCCTTCCCCCACAGTTGTTCAAGCATCTGGTGTGATTTATGGCTTTTGTCAGAAATCTTCACTGCAGATTCTTACTGTCTTTTGCTGTATTTCTGTTACTTCTGACATTTAAAGATCTAATTCAGCTAAATAATACTTCAGGTAGTTGGTATGTAAATGGTAGAAAGATCAATATTACTCTCCAATGTGCAAACCATCCCTCCTTATTACCTGGTCCAGTTTAAATATCTGGTTTTTGTTTGCTTAACATGTTGTGAGAGCTGGGAAACAAATAGGCTGGAAGAGTCTTACTGAAACCCAAAGCATATAAGAAAATTATTTTTCAAGGTCCTCAGCAATCTGAAGTGCCGTTTCCCCTCTGATTTAAGGAACAACCTGCTGGTTCAGTAGCTATAAATCTGTTCAATTTGGATTAAAATTTGGAAGCATGTAGTATCCAACCTGGTAAATGACATGTAAGTCACACGTAATGTAGAATTTCATGGATCTCATCAAATACAAGGGACATTTACCAGGAGCCAATGTTAAGGAAACTTCCCCATCTGACCATTCAGGAGGACTCTGATAGTCACAGTTCCACTACCACAGACTTCAACTGCTGAGACTGAAGTCCCTTTGAAAAAAGCACCCCACACACCCCACTCTCACATGGTCAGACAAGGTTTCTTACCAGCTTGACACCAGGTTTCTCTTAGGAGAGTCTCAGATGTCTTGTTCCATAAAGCAGTAACACAGAAACAGCTCCAACTGGTTCCTCCAAGGAGAGACCCCCAACAAAGGAACCCGTGGGCTTTTATACTCTCACAGTCCAAGGGCAAAACTATCTCTGCTCCTCGTGGGCCATCAGCTCGTGCTGTGCCTCAGTGTCTGGTCCCCTGGCTGATGCTGCAGGTCCCAGGGCATTTTGTTGGGCCAAGGGTTGGCAGTTCCTGGCATCTTGCCTTGGGCTCCCACCCAGAACTGAACCTGCAACTCCCAGCAAAGCTGCACCTGAGCTGCATGCACTGAATTGTTCCTCAATATTAGCTGGAGCAGTGAGTTGTACTGGTTTTGTTGAGTACAACTTGAGTTGGGACAGTGTTTTGCCTTTTCTATATATCTTCAAATGGATACTACTTACTTTTTTTTGCATTTGTTAATAAATCTCCACATTTTTTTTTAAGAATTTGTCATGTAGGTCTATGTTAGGCTCACAGAGGTCTGTTTGACTTCTCTTGCAGGTATTCTAGTGAGTGAGTGCATATTTGGAGGTGGATTGTGATTCCTCAGAATATGATCTTTTGCTGTTAATTTTCAACATTAGCATATAAAAGTAAGAAACAAATTCCTTAACAAGTTGAGCTGTTTTTATGAAGCTGCTGAATCTGAATTGGGTTGGTTGGAGGTCCCCTTTTCTTGTCTGTTCCCTGAGTGCTCAGAATGAAGAAAATTTTGTTATCCTTTATCCGCAGAGTATCGCACCCTGTCATCAATAGGTTCTTCATTTTGCCATTCTCAGCTTTTTGTTCTCATTTCAGTTGGCAGAGCATAGCCTGTATCTGGGGCATTGCTACGCTGATGTTCCAAGGTACAGCTGGCAAAGGCAATTATTTGAAATGTTGTATTCTCATAGGAAATCTATGCTAGTTTAGAGCAAGATGCAGACAACCCTTAACAGGTACATATTAGGTTTTGACATGCTTCTTCAGCACATGGTGAAATTAGAATTACTGGAGGGGAAAACAAATTCACCCTACATCTACTAAACTTCTACCTGTGGTAATTTACAGTTTGACTTTAGTTTTATTCCTCAAGTTCTCATACACCAAGAGAGACAGCATCACTTTCTTTGTGTTCAATAGAAGTACTTCTCCCTCTGAAATAATGAGTGCCTTAACCATGCTTTTCTGTCTCTCCTTCTTCTCATTCACATCCCTCAGGAGAGATAGAAACCAGTTAGTTTAAGCCAGGTGACAGGCTGAGATGCTTAACTTATGTATAGGACTGAATTTCTCTTGAGCTTCTGAAACAGTTTCTAATCTTAATCTGGTTTCAATGATAGTAGGTAAGAGAAAAATGAGAAGGAAAAAGTCTGTTTGATTTTTACATTTTTGAAATGAACATGTGAATTCTACTTTCATAAAATATTGAGAAAAAAATTATCTTAAAATCTCCAGCTTTTTCTATCTGTATCTAATTTTAGTTAGTATATGCCTCAAATTAGGATGTAGAAAGGGAGGAAGAGGGAGAGGAATAAGAAGATTTTAGAGTAAATTCAAAATAGCTTTGCTTTTCAGAGAAGTTTATGAGGGTATTCAGTAAATTTCAATGTGAGTTACTCTCACAGGTTGGTCTGCATAACACAGAGGGAAACCTTGGGGCTGGTGACTTAACATCACAGCAGGCTCTTCAGAGAGCTTGTCCTGCTACTTAGATCAGCAAAATCACAGACAAATCCCACCACTGCAAAACATTTCCTTTTCCTTCTCGCTGTATTGTCTCTGATTTTTCTCTTTTTGTTCCTGCTACAGCCCTATTGGAGAAGCTCAGAGCAGTAACCCTCAGCTGCAGCTCTGCAGAGAAGTGCTGCAGTGCTGCTGGAGGAGTGCCAAATGAAGGCCAGGTAAGCAGAGAGGGGCAGCCATCCAAAAATGTTTTGTTAATTTAGAGATGCATCTGAATTTTCTGAGCTTTATCTCTCAGCCTTTCCTGTCCCCAGAGGTCTGGCAAGCAGTTCTGACTAGACCCTCCCTCCCCTGTACTCAACATATTCCCATTTTGAAAATCCTGCTGAAAAGGAAAAACTTGCATTTAATAAAATGCCTGGAAAATGATTGCTGTTAAACACCTTGGAGGCAGAAATTCATTCTGCCACCATACAGAATAACATCACCCTCTGTACTGCTTCTGAAATAATTGAGCTATTTTTGCTGCATAGAGGGAGCAATGAAAAGTAATATAAAGCATAGCAGACACTGATTAGTAAATTGATGTCTCAGCACCACTGAGCCTAGATCAATACCTAAATCTACAGATAGACTAGTTGCTTTAAAAACGCTTAAAAATAGAGAATATAGTGTAAAAAGTGTCAGAATTTGTGAGGTGAAAGATAGTCCTTCAGCTACTTTGTGCCAGACCCATCTGAAATTAACTAGGGTACTGCATAGTTTCCAGCAGGGGCGCTGAAGAATTACTGCTGATACTGAGTCTTTTTTTTTCTTTTTTTTTTGTTTACACTCTTCCATGCTTTGCCAACCAAATAGTTTAGTTGAGAGGAGGGATTTCTTTTTATTGTTAGACTGAAAGACTTAATGTTCATAACAGCCTCCAACCTAGTAAAAAGCTGCTCTCAATTTAACAGGTTATAATTTTCTGTCTTCCCTTATTTCAGCATTTTTATCTGTATTTGTGTGGGGATTTTTTGCATAACAGCTTTTAAGAGATGGAACTCAAGTTCAGCAAGATGCAAGGCAGTGCAATAGGATAGCTTGATGTAAGTTGCATAAATGTTTATCTTTCTTCTAGTGACCTTTTTGCCTAAAAAATAACAGAATGGAGCACTTGTATATTTCACAGGTAAGATGACAAAAGAAAGATGTAAAAGAGTTGTACCATTGCTCCTTGATGAATGCAATTTAAAAGTGGGACTGCTGGCAGCAGGTTGATGGATGTAGTCTTACCCTTTTCTCTCAGAACAGCGTTTTTTGCCTTCCTACCAGAAAGGCTAGAATGTGCCAGCATTCTTGTTATGACCCAATTAAAAAGAAACAGCTAATTCTGTTGACTGCAAGCCTGAAATTTTGAGCAATGCTATGACTTGTCAACTGAAGGCTGAAGTCCTGTGAGGAATAGGAAGATCTGACTGTTGCAGTTGGTTGCCACGCCTAGGAAACTCTTTGGCAGGCTGAAACTATGCTGTGTTGTGCTCTGGAAAATGAGGGCAGACAGACAACTGCTATCCTGTTTGATGGCACAACATTTTCATGACAAACCTCCTCAACACACCTGTACTGCAGCAGGTAAAGCAGATTGCACAACAGCGTGCTGAGTATAGCTGTCAGCTGCAGAGAGTGCAATGTGAGAGAAAATTTCAACCAACAAAGAAGCTGAATATTACCAACAACAGGCAGAAAGCTCGGCAGCACTCAAATTAAGCGTGGTAGTACAGGCTTTCATATGAAAATAACATCAAAGAGACCCTTCATTACCTCATGTGTTAGGCTTACAAGAGCTTAAAAAGTTTTATTATAGATCTTATCCCTAGCAGAATTGCCAGCTTCAAACCAATGGCTACCATTGCATGTCTTCCCAGACTACTACACTTTCTTGGATACAGATATTAGAAAGGCAATACCTTGTGCAAAGTAAAGTTGCATGAATTTGTTTAGCTCATCAGTTTGAAGTTCATAAGAAAAGAAGCAATTCTCAGCATTAATAAATCATGGAATACAATTCAAAGGACTTATAAGAATCACAATTGACCTTTTGAAGAATTATTGTGCTATAAAAGATGTGATGACCAACAATATGAGTGGAAAGTGAAAATATTCAGTCTGCTAGAATTAGGAGAATGGGTTCTCCCTTCAAAGGCTATTTCATTCTAGTATGAAAGTGTTATACTGGAAGAAGCAGCTGTCTATTTAAAATAACAGCTTCCCAATGACATTGGCTAAAGCTCTTGTTGTGAATAGGAAAGTCTGACTGCTGTAAGTCACTCCCAGTAAATCAGCAGATTTCACTTGTATGAAGGAAACCCAGCAGAAGAGAAGATATGGTTTAATTACCTACAGGTAGAGCTGCACATTTTTAATCAGTGACTATAACAGTACTACGGTGAGTGAAGATTAAAGTCCTTATGCTTGAATTTCTACTTCTGCAGATTAAGAATTAGATCAGTCTGCTGTAATCAGAACAATCGGCCAAAAAATAAATCAAATTTTTACATAAAGGACTAAGTGTTTTTCCCCCATAATGTCTCCTTCAGATGAAACATCCTTGGCTCCAGAGGACTGAGTTTACCTTGCCAAATTGGGATAGCTGCCCGTAGTCCTCTACAGCAGTGTCGCTTGCTGTGCTACATGTCTTGCTGTTGGGGGATAACATATACAGTGATAATTCATCACATGCTAAAAAATACCTGCAATAGGCAAAATGCATCGCACCATGGAACTGCACAATTTTTTTTGTTACATGTAAAGGAAGATGAATTGGGCAGTATTTTATATTCCTAAAGTAAGAGGAGATATATCAGTTTTGAATGGTTTGTCACGGACTTAACATTGACTATACAATTCCTTCCAATATTTTTTTGATCACTCAGCTGAAATAGTCTCATTTTTACTTCTTATTTTTCACTTTCCCTGGCCGACTGGTTGTTCTCCCATAACCCTGCCACTCTCCAGCAGTCTTGGGAAGTCCTTGTTTTTGTCTTGTCAATTCTTGCACTGATAGAGAAAACATTTGCTTTGTTCCTTGTTGTTCAACTCCTGCTTTACATCATATTGTTTCCCTTAATATCCTTAGTTTCTTGGTGCTGGCTTTCCTTGAAGTCAGACTCTGAGGATGATGAGCAGAAAAGAGGAGAACATTATACTTTAGGTAGATGGATATCAGAGTGAAGGAAACCAGGCAGATGATGTCTCATTTTACATTCATGTAATTAATATTGTTCCAATTGCAATATTTGTCTTATGAATTCTGTCAATTGTTCATATTTCTGTCAATTGTTTCATATTGTGAGCAAGTCGTAGGCAGATTTTAAATACTCAGAAGAAACTGTCCCTGCTCATGCAGACAGGGTCCCATAAGACAGGTTTCTACAAGCAGCTGGAGATGATCAATAGTAAATGGTCGTGTGTATGTTTGAGGGCATAGGGCCATAGGTGAGCTGGGTTGTAATAATGATCCAGAACTGTGGTTTGGTAAATTCTGTTTAATTCTGCTGAAGATGCCACACAGACGCTTGCAATGGAACCTCCCATCAACATCTGGACAGCAAATGACCCGTGTATATGAGAGCTTCAGTTTACCATGTAAATACAACACTATTCAAAACACCTTGAGAAATTAATAATTTCTATAAAGGTTCTGTCTGTGTGTGTCTGTCTAGGACAGGAGAGACAGTCAGGCCCAGCCTAACTCTGCACCTTTGGGAAAATCATCATAAAACATGATACAGTAAGAATGTTTTGATATTTTTTCTATTTTTACCTCTTAAGATAGTTTTATTTGGTTGCAAAATGGTGATCTCCACACATGAAGAATAGTGCTGAAGTTAAGGTTTTACTCAGAAGCAATTGGCAGTTGCCTTCATTACCAAAGTTATCTTTGTGATCTTGAGCACATTCTTCTCTTTCTTGGGTAATGGGGGCTGGATAAGTATCATCAATAGAGAAATATATCTGCAGGGAGAAGATTAATAGTACTTGAGGAATCTAATCTCTCAGACAAAGGCAAAATGAAGTCTTGTGACTAGAAGTTCAAATTAGAAATAAATGATGGAATTATTGGAAAATTTTTGGACTGTCTCAAATGATATATATGAGTAGCCAACCAAAAATGTGTGTGTTTTTTTTTCCACAGTGAAAGGGAAGATATATATTCTACTCAACAATTCAAACTACCATTTTTAGTGAAAAGCTTCTTAAATACAGGATTTTTCTAAATCCCATATTGTAGTCAGCAGAAACTATGCACCACTTTAAGCCTAGTTTTGTTAAAAATCCATCTAAAATGATGCAATAAAGCCAATTTTGCTGAAAGGCGCAAAAGGCAATTTAAATCCATTTTCGACATATATGCTCCTGTTCAACAGTTATGGTTCGGCCAAGGTATTACCAAAACACAATCACCTTCCCACCAACACTCTGTGGAGCATTACTTTAGACCTATTCTTGTGCAAATTTTACCTTTTGCAAGTTGTAAAGGAGAACTTTAGAGAACGGATCTTCATAACACACAGGAGTGTGTATCTGTGTTTTAAAAAGAGATAGCATAAGCTATTAATTTTATTCAATTTAAACAAAAAACCATACATTCCTTCTTTATTCCAGTGTAAGCACAGTAATTCAAATCAAGTGGCTTAGAATGTGAGGTATATGGACAGAAACAAGATCATTACTATATAAATGTAAATTTAGGCCATTTCGCAAGTTAAACAGCCTGGCTTATGTAATCATAGGCAAAATAACTACACATGTAAATGTTTGCCATTACTAATAAATGTTTCACTTCCTTTTAACTCTAATTTTCATGCAGCAAAATGTAGGAAGAATGCAAATGAAGGTGGAATAGTGACAATGCATACTGTGTTGAGGCTCAGCAATTATTTTGATACATAAAGTAAAAGAGGGGAAAAGAAAGAGGCTTGCATGTTGAATATTTTCAGTTTAAATAATAGAATTTTGCAGGAATTTCATGTAGACATTGGTTAGTTGGCTCGCATGCATGAAATTCTTCTGACATCCAGAAGATGTTAGCCTGGGGTTTCTAATTCAAACAGAAAAAATGCTCAGAAGGGGTCACATTCTGGATGTATACACACAAATCAGTGATATGCATATATATATATGCATGTGGGAAGAGAAGGTTATCTCAGGCCGCTGTAGTGTCAGTTGCATGGCAGGGAGACAACAGCACAGTTGAAAAAAGAGCCACACAAATAGTCAATGTAAAAGTTCAGCTTATTAACTTATTTCCAATTTCTAGTCATGAAAATTTTAGAACAATTAATATTGCCTTTCCCTAGTTTGAAATTTACTCAAAGGGAAGGAACTCTTTTTAAATAAATATTTTTCTGTTTTACATTTTGAGCCTGTGCAACTTCCATGACAAGATTTCATTTGCTGCCATACAGTGTTGGTGTGTGGAGGGTCAAGCTGTCAGAGGCTGGGATGAAATTTTGTGGAAATACAGAGGAAAGGAGATGCAGAGAGCAGGAGTAACACACTGTGAACTGGTATATTCTATAGCAAACTGGATTTGCTGAGAAGGCTTCAATCCAAGCACAATAATGAGTTTGGCAGCTGGGTTTTCATTTATGCAAAACCAACTGTCATCATTCCAGAAAGCTAAAGGTGTCCTGAAGGGACTACAAATGTAATTTATGCCCAATTAAAAACCTTAGAGTATGCAGGATATTGTAAAAAGGATATCTGTATAACTGGAAAATCTAGCCCTTGGTATATAACTGCTGATTTAACAACTTTTCTGGACAATGTGTTCCTGTGCCTTACCTCCCTCACAGAAAATAACTCCTTCCTAATAACTAATCTACACCAACTCTCTTTGTGTGAAACCTTTCCTTCTTGTCATATCACGGCATGCCCTTGTAAAAAGTCCCTCGCTACCTTTCTTGATCACTCCCTTTGGGTACTGGAAGACCACAGTAGGGTCACTCTGAGGCCTTCCTTTCTCCAAACTTAACAATCCCAATTGTCTCAGCTGTTCCTCAGAGGAGGGGTGCTTCTGATTGTGTTGGTAGCCTCCCTAGTGGATTCACTCCAACAGGTCCATGACCACCCTGCTCTGGGACCCCAGACCTGGATGCAGGTTCCAGGTGTGCTCTCATCAGAGCAGAGTGACAGAATCCCCTCCCTCCTCCCCCTCCCACGCTGCTTTGGATGCAGGTGAGGACACAACTAGCAGTCTATTGGCCACTATCTTCTGGATGTGGCAGTGCAGCCAGTTCCTGACAGTATGCATCTGACAGAACTCTTGGCAAATCAATCCCTATTCAATTGTACTAGGTAAACAAGGGAGCCCCTAAAAGAAAAAAAATTGTATATTCCATATTTCCTCTACATCAATCCCCAAAGTTTGACCCTCCCTCCACAAGTTTTTCAGCACAGCATGGGCAGCAGGGCAGGGAGGGGATTCTGCCCCTCTGCTCTGCTTTGCTCTGCTCTGCTCTGGGGAGAGCCCACCTGGAACCTGCATCCAGCTCTGGGCTCCCAACACAGGGAGGTCAGGGAACTGCTGGAGTGGGTCCAGAGGAGGGACACCAAGTCAATCAGAGGCATCAAGCACTGTGCCTATGAGGAATGAACTCATCTCTTTTTATTGATGAAAGGGAAGTGGTTAAAACTACAGGAAAGTAACAAATTTTTGAGTTTCTAACCTGGCTTTTGTTGTAAACCAAGACATAAATTTAGATAGAAGGATGTTGTGGGGAGCCATGTCAAAGTCCTGATAAATGACATCTGCTCCCTTTCCCTTGTCCACAAGTGGAGTCACTCCATCACAGAGGGCCTGCAGGCTGGCCAGGCAGGACTTGCCCTTGGTAAAGCCGTGCTGGCTGTCCCAAATCACCTCCCTGTCCTCCATGTGCCTTAGCACAGCTTCCAGCAGGATCTGTTCCATGATCTTCCCAGGCACAGAGGTGATGCTCACAGCTCAGCTGTTCCAGGGGTCCTCCTTTCTACCCTTTTTAAAGATGGGTACAATGTTTTCCCTTTTCCAGTCATCTGGGGTTTCACCTGACAGCCACAACTTTTCAAATGTTATGTATTTTTATAATTGTACCATAATCAAAGCTTAAATTGCTTCAAATTATAACACAATTCAATATAAATTAGAATATATTTAGCATGTATATTGGAAAATGTATTGTTAAGCTTTTAGTATCAAAACAGTATATTTTTGTTTTAAGATTTAGAAATGTGCAGATATTTCTATATTCCATTCTTAATAGATATGTGTTTAAAAATAACTTTCAATGAATGATTTTTTCACTGCCTTTTAAGTAAATTGAAACAATATATTTTATTATATTTTTTAAAAATTCTACTACAAATAAAACATGATTTAATTGTGGCAAACAAAGCTCTCACCTCAAAGAAACCCAAGAATAGCATAAAAAACTAATGTAAATTAAAAGTACTCCAAAGCAATCTTATAAATTTAAAAGGAGTTTGTCAAATATTTCAACTAGTTTGCATAGAGTTTCATAAGTGTTTACCATCACAACTCCTGGGGCAGGTGGAAATTCTGACTGTGGTCTCATCTCACCTGGGTCAGAGGTGTTTTTTTGATTACTAGTTTTTACCAAAAATTACTTTCTATTAGGGTGCCAGACAATCAGTTTCCTTGTCTTCTCTACACATATACATGTTTGTAAACACATCCATTCATCACCTTGTTTGTATGTGAGATTAATAGAAGTTTGCAGTAGTTGCTTTGTAGTAGTGCCTCATGAAGTATTACTTACAACTTACTTAGAATCTGTCCCAAAGAAGGAAAAAAAGTCTGTATTTGGGACTTTTAATTATAGTATAAAAGGTGAATCCATTCTAGGTTCTTTAAGAATAGTAATAGCCAACTTTTTGGTTTTTAAACTAAGTGAAACATGAAGTGAAACATGGTCTCTCCCTCTCTTCCCAAGATCTCAGACCTTAAGTTCAGCAGATACAAGAAACACGAAGAAAAATATTTTGGAACGAATAAAAATAAGCATTTCCCAAGCATTTCAACAATCACATGGAGATTGACTTCAGCTTATTAAAATGCAGTGCCACAGACTTGACAGGCTGCATCTTATTTTTATGTCTCATTCACTCTTCAAGGCATGCTTTGTGGTGTTTGCTATTTTGTGATGAGCTGTTATATGCAGGTCTGTGGTGCTAAACCCTATAAGCACTGTCTGATGGATTACAGTTTGCAAACAATTTCCCCCACCAAAAGTCCATTTGGCCTGACTAAAGATAAGATATCAGTATCTCAGGGTATATTTACTCCCAAGATATGTTGCTATTTAATTAAATCTTTTTCATTTCTTTCACATGTGAAATATTGTCTTCCTGTTATTAAAAAGGGGAGATAGCAGAGAGAGAGAAAGCATTTTCCTGTAATTACAGGGCATAAACCCTGTCAGAGAAAAGACACAGACCCCTCATTATATCACTTTTTCCTTCTTTTTTACAATCTTTTTCTGTATTGCTGATAGCGATCAATCATTGCGGATATATTTTTTCTACCTGCATAGTACCCAAGTAAAATCTGTGTCCCAGAAGACAGGTTTAAATAATTCAGGGGGCACATCATGTTGAGCAAGGGATTGCAAGTGGGATAAGTTTGTCAATGCATGTAAAATAAAGACATTTTGACATGGCTTTATTTTACATACATTGACAAACTTATCCCACTTGCGATCCCTTGCTCTACATGATGTGCCCCCTGAATATTTACATACATACATACAAAAATAAAGCCAAAAATGAAGTCTTGCTGGAGAGGTAAACACAACAACTGATGCCAAACCTACTGTATGCTGGCAGTTGGGAACAAAGTATGTGTTAGGTGACTTTGAGCCCGGATTTGGGATATACCTATCAAAGACATCCTCATATGAACATCCCTTTATTTGAAATTCGTCCTGCTCAGCCTCCAAGACTTTTCTTTCAATAGGAATGTGAGTGACTTACAAAACTCAATGACCTTTATTTCAGGCTAATTTGGGTGGGAATGTGTATGTTCAATGCTCTTGAAGTAGCTGCTGACAAAACTTATGCATGTGGGTAGAAAGACTGGGAATAGAGATATTCCACTTGAATAAGAAACTAGATATGCCATCCTTTGCATTACACTGTTTAATAACTTTTTTGATGAATAGCAGAGTGTACACATGAAACAGATTTTTCTTCAAGGAGAATGAAAACCTGCAGGCATTTTTTTTGGCTTTCTGAAATCTGTTTTTAATGGGAATTAGAAATTCTGGAAGTAGAAATTTAAATTGTAAAGAATAAATTGTGATTTTTCAGACATTTTGTCCATTCTGTCTTATGTAATTCACATAAGCTTGCAGTGGTCTGCAGCAGGAGTCTGTAGGAAGATTTTTTGCAATGTTGCCTAGGCTTAAGTGACTATTTTCTTGTTGCTTCAGGAAAGGTACTTCTATCCATGTATGCATATGCCTTACATTGAGGTATAAACCCATTTAAATACTCTTAACTTGCTTATTTTATTAGTAATCTCTACTTATCTTCTTGTCAATTGTTTTGTCTTCCCTGAAGATGACAGGAAAGTAGATTTACCAGAGATCCAGGCCCTGAGATTTACGAACCTCAGTGCTGTCAAACAGGTTTCCATTGGATAGGATAATTGCTGGGGGTCTGAGCCCCAAAGGCATTGAATGAGGCCCCTGCCTCACTGCTGGGAGGCTGTGCTGTGTGCTGAAGATCTGTGCCAGCCACCCGTGCAGGGCTGGCAGTTCCCAGGCCATCTTACAGCTCCGTGGTGCCCTTTCCTGGCATGCATGTTGCATCTTGGTGCATGCTGACAGCAGGAAGCATGCCAGGCTGCAATGCACATGCACATTCTTAGCAAGCTGGAAACCTCTGTAAAACATAACTAACCTGTTTTATCATTTTCCCTCATTTGTGTTGTTTCTGTTCTTCATGATCCCCTTAAAGTAAGGAATCCCACTGTGCTTAATATGGGTTGTTTTACGCTGTCAATAGGACAGACAAGTAAAAGGGGAGAAAATATCTGTACACATGAAAAGTTTTGATTTAGAGAGAATGTATCCATTTGTCCAAAGCACAAACCTGTCCCTGATACTGCTTTCAGCCTGATGGCTTTTGCTTGTGGTGGACATGTTCTGATTCCCAGAGAACCAGTTGATCTCATTACTCAATCAACTAAATCTGGATTTCTTTCCTACCAATATATAATCAACTTCATTGTGCTGCACCGTATAAAATTTGTATAAAAATTGCCGCTGTATAAAATACTGTATAAAAATGTATAAAATACTGTATAAAATTGTAAAAAATATTGTAAAACATTTACTTAGGCATCTATACATGCTGTATTAGGTATAGATACATACAGTGATTACAGAGAATATTTAGAAACCTAAAACATCCGGGTCACAGAATTTGACAAAATTTATCTTAAGTCTTGGACATGCCAGACTTGACATATTTAGAAGGACTTTTAAGTACTGAGAAACTTTGTAAATTCAGTGGATTTTTTTCCCTGCCACTCAGCTGCTTAGACCCTGAATTACTGGCTTTCTCTGACCTGCTCTTTTAGATATTTTCCTCTTGTTCTATCATTCTTTGACATTCATAAAAAGGGAACTCTATGTCTAAACTAGTGATTATACTTTAAAAAGGAATCATGACCTCTCAAGAAAATGACATTCTCTTTTCCTTATCCTGTTTTAGATTATGAAAGCTTTTTTTTCACTCTTATTTCACATATTACTTTCTTTACTATATTGAATGATAGCTTGCATTTAGTGGTTTTCAACTGAAGATCATATAGCCCTTGGGAAGCATAAGAAATTCATAATACCTGTTGTGTAACGTCTGAGACAAATGGGCTGGAAATAATTTAAGCCGAGAGCAGGGGCAAATTGCCAAGGATTTTGTACAGTAGCAGAAGGGACAGGATTGAAGCGTATTCAGAAATGAGCTATTTTTGACAAAAGGATTCAGACAGCTGGTTTGAAGCATCCAGGTTTGAGTAATGAAGGTGTTATCCTGGCACCATCCCTTCCTGTCCTCTTCTTTGAGTTCCTCATGTGCACCTTCACCTCTCAAAATAAGAAACTGATGATTCCTGACCTTTCCAACCTCGACTCTAAGTCCTGGGCTGTTTACATAAGGCAAGAGGGCAAGCACCCATCCTGCACTTTGAACAATGGTGTCAGTCAATGTGAAATGATTCTATAAGAGCCTGGTATTTCATTGTCCTTTGTGCATTAAAAAAAAAAAAGAAAAGCTTTTTCTTCCCCTTTCTACATTTGACAGTTAAACTTTTAAATACTCATCAACAGTAGCTTTGTGAGCCTGTTAGCACTGTTGTAAGTGATTAGTTTAAAATGAAACACAGGAGTCATTCTGGTATTGAGCTGCATCATGTGTGTAAAGATGGCTCAACGCCATGTTTTTCCTATAGAAAAACATGCAACAGAAAATGAGTATACCCCCCAGGTGTTGGCTGGTTGATGAATGTTCAGGTGTATTCACGGATCTTAAGGGTCCAAAGAAGAGATCAGGACAGTCGCCTAATTACACAATTGAATGTAATGGGGAATCAACTTGGTTACAGTCACTTGCTTGTGACTGTAAATGCAGCTAGGGCCATTGAGATCTCATCCAGGGTTTTGCCTGTTTTAGGATTCAGCTGTTAAAATTTTTAGAGAGATGCCTCAGCCTGAATTAAGGTGCAAACGAGACTGTATGCCAAAGTCAACACTATATGCATTTTGCTTAACATAAATGTGATCAAGAGAGAGAGAGGGAGAGACAGAGAGGCACAGAGAGACAGAGAGGGAGGGATGCAGAAAGAGAAAGAAATAGAAAAAGAGGTGAGGGAGGGAGAGGAAGAGTGACAAAGACAGATTAAGTAGAAAATATCACCACTCAGAGGATCCTGACGGCATCCTGTTGATCCTCTCCATCTAGTCTTCTTGGTGCTAAGGGTTCCACCAAACAGAGAGTTCAATGGATTAATATACATTCGGGCCAGGTGGGAATGCCCAGGTACTTTCCCTGGGTAGAGGAAGTTTGACACTGTCTCTTGCAAGAACTCTGTTGCATCACTTTGCATCATATGCAGTTGCCTGGTGCAAAGCCTCAGGAATGAGTCTGGGGGGTCTTTATGGATTATGGCATCTTCTCAGCTGACTCTCATGTGACTGTCCCATGGATGTGGCCTTCCTAAGGTGTGGGGGTGCTTACCACTGAGCCAATCTGTGTAAGAGATGATGGGTGTCACTGCCTCTGACCCGATGTGATGGCACATGCGCAAAGCCCCCTCCTTCCCTGTCTTGGTTGCGGGGAGTGTGTGCAGCCCTGGCCCCAGCAGATGGGCTGTGGGCTATGGCCTCCCCACCCTGAGCCCAGCCAGAGATGATTCACAGGACAGCTGCTGGGGTTGACTTTCTTGTGGGTATATTCTTTTCCCTCAGTCTTGGTCACTTCTTTCTAGACCTGAGATTATTGGACAATGGTGTCACCTTTGTCTTACCTCGAGTTCCCTTGGGTGGCTTAACTCACCAAAGCTCCCTCAGGAGGCACATTCAGGGTGGGGCGGGCCTTGGTGGTTGCAGCTTCTTTATAGAGTTTTGCCATAATGGGGAAAAAGTCCTTCATAGCAATGCTTAAACCATTCATCATAACAATTCAGTCTCTGACACCATCGCTTTTAATGTTGGTGATGACCTTTGAAGAAGGACAAAATGCAGGGACACAAATATATTTTAAATATTATTCCTCTGAACACCTATGCAAATACGGAAATGATTTTCTTAATATCAGAATGTCTTTTGTGCCTTTGTCCTGCTCACTCAGGACAGGGTTAATAACAGCTTATAAATGCAAGAGTGCGGTTCTTTTACTGGTATAGAAAGGATGTTATGACTTTCTTTCACTGATTTTTTTCTCTTTAATATCTTAATTACAGTAAATTAAAATTATTACAGTGAAATTATATGAACCCCATAACTACCTTTATGCTGCTTTTTAAAATGATAATGAATGTTAATGTAAATCATCAATGTATTCTTACTACCTTTTAGGTCTTACAGACAACTTCTATGTCACAGTTATGCTATAAATAAAATTCTGTACATTTAGCATAAAGAACCATATAATGTAATATTCCAGCCCAGCAAAAATATTAGTTAAGCTTTAGTTAAGCCCAGCAAAAAATATTAGTTAAGCTTTATATTGCAGATAAAAATTAGCAATGAGCAATATCCTAATAACAGGCATACATGTTAACATAAAATGAAATGTGTTCTGTAAAACTTCTCACACATAAATGTATAGCTTGTTACTCACAGATTAGTAAATCAAAACAAACTAAAGTAAATAGAGGGCCTTCAAAGTATAGTGATCATACAAAGGAGCTGCACATTACAAGAGTTGTAGTAGCAGTTATCTTGACATTTTCTGTTTAGGATTTTTCTACTTTCAACAAATAGCATGCATACAACACCAGCACACTCTCTGCAATAGTTCTTTTCCAGCTTCATCACTGGATCACTATTGTTGCTGAATGCCCTCTAGCATTATGTAATGTGACGAACAACCTGAGAACAATTTTCTGTCTCATCCTTTCCTGAAGGAGGGTAATTGTATTTATATTAGTAGTATATTTGTAAGATTTCCTCTCTCACAATCTCTATTAGTGTACATATTTTTTAGACATGTTCGTGTTAAAAGTTATGCCATTTTGCTACTGGAGCAGAATGTGGAAGGTTGCATGGTAACTCTGCTGCTATTTGTAGAAGATGTTGGCATGTCTTTTATCCCTAATTTAAAGAGAGTCGTTTCCCTTTGAAATGTCCATCCTTATGCCTAAGAGGGAAATAACTAAAATAAAAATATGAAAGGGGAATTGTGATAACCCCTTATAAAGGATTAAGGGAAAAGGAAGAAACCCAGGGAACTGGGGTTTTTCCCCCAGGGCATTTCAATAATAGTCCCTGAAGAACACAGGGATGTGTCTGTGCCAGGAAAACCTTAATGGAGTCTCTCAGATGTCATTAAAAATTGGAGGAACACTATCCAGATTCTTGCATGCTGGCCATTGAACTGATCACTTAAAATCTTGAGTATGAGGTAACACATCTCAAAGACAACTAAACACCATAAGTTGCTTCCAGCCTCAAAAGAAGAAATTAGAAACAACAACAACAACAACAAAAACCCCTCTTACAATAACAGAAACCCGCTACCACTCTAAAAATTTTCCTTTTCACACATTATCATGTACATAGCAGCAAGGATATACCCTGATCTGTGATTGTGTGTTTAAATCCAGTGATGTGAAATGTCTTAACCTCATTCCATAAGTTTTGCTGCCAACTAAATCACAGGTGGGTTCCAAAACTAGACAATCACATGACAATGAAAACATGTCTGGTAAAAAAAGAGAAGAGGAGGAAAATATAAACTAAATTCCTTCGCAGAACAAGCCTGTTGCTAACTGACTGGGCTTTGCAACAAAATGTCATTTGAACTAGTTATTTTATATAGGGTATGGCACCACTTTTTCAGACATCTGTTATTTGGACTGCTGTAGGAAAAACGTGTGAAAGAATGGATGATCACCGTATCTCCATAGCTGATATGTTTTGTTGTTTTCTGTGCAAGTGAAAATAATTCTAAATTTAAGATGGAGTCTGAGTTAAGACAGTATTTTAGTATCCTGTTATAGACGAATTTAAACTTCTTTCTTGGATTTCTGATAACATTTGTTAACTCAGTTGACATAAAATTTTGCTGGAAAGATCATCTACAAGCTACTTGCAAAGTATGAAGAGATCAATGGATTTGCAAGGTTAAAAATACTTTTTCCTCTGCATGTTGGATAAATGTGAGAGGTCTTTCTTTTTACTATGTGAAATATTGCTGGAAATGCACTCAGCTGAAAGAACACACTTTTCAGTTGGAAGCTGAGGGACAGAAGGTTAACTACAGAGTTGGTTTCTGAGCCAATGCCCAGAAGAGTGTGGGCTCTAACATGACATTTTTAGAACAATGAGAAACATTGCAAGCCCTGCAGAGTATAGCAGTGAGGATTTGTAGATTTGGTTTATGTTTTTGAACAGCTGCCTGGCATGCTTAGGCTTCAGATGGTAAATGTTATCATGGCAGAAGATCCAAGAAAGAATGACAAAGGTTGGTCTGCTCTAAATTTAATCTGTGACTACTTGAGCCAGGATTTTGAAACATTTTTCTTAACTGCTCAGAAGACTCTTGTCAGTCAGGAGCTAATAAGGGTATATAGAGCTATCGTGTCCTCAAATGAGAAATCTCAGTGTGGCAGTTCAAATCAATTTTGGGGCCATCTAAAGACCATATGGATACTTTATGTACCATAGCAGATGGTAATTATGATTGGCAGCACTCTTGCCCTTTAAACAACATCAAAAAAGACTGCTCTCCTTATTCCCTGCTCATTCGCAGAACATCTGCTCCAATAAAATATGCTGTTGCTTCAGTTACAATAGCTACTTTTAACATTATAGACTATCTTCTATTAGTCAATCAGTGCTACAACCCTTAAAGAAAAGAGACATAAAGACATAAAACTACAATCCATTCAGTGATTACTGGCATTTAAAATAAGTCTAGTCTTACCATGATTTTCAGTGTCAGTCTTCAGATCACTATCTGAAGACACCGCCAAGCACGGGAAGACTGATAGTGTGTGACCTGTGAGTCCAAAGAAGGCACAGCATTGTAGGAGTCCTACAATGAAGTATCTGTGGACTTTATGCTGCTATTCAAGGATAAAATGAGGTCTAAAAGCTCAAAATGAGTAGGAGAAATGGGAGAGACAGGAGTATGTGCAGTTTAGAGTTCCACCTCTGGTTAATCACAAGTCTTGAGAAGGTGAGCTGTGCACTCTTTTGCTCACTCATGAGGGTTTAGTAGTATACTATTGTGGTATCAGACTGTATATTTATTGTCATTAGCTACTGTATAAACAGAGCTGCAAAGGGAAATTTTCTCAAAGTGGTAGGTCTGTGGCATGAATGCTGATGTTGTGCATTCTTGTCTGTACTCTTCATCCTGACTGTGTGTGTGGGCTGGGTGGGCATCAGTGCCTCTACTGGCTTTTGTGGAAAAAAAGCCTGGGTTTTACCAGGATGAGGAGACCGGATGCAGGAAGGTTTGCACAGCCAACACAACAAAATGCCATGTGTATGGACATGCACTGGTAGCCAGAATTACTGTCCAGCAAGTGCAGGGGATGTAGTAAGAGGAGGCTGTTTACACATGCTGCTTCCTGAGACTTTTTTTCTGTCTCTATTTCCAAAGCTGGCCTATGTACCCCCTTGGTGTTCAAAATGATTATTGTTATGAGCAATTCCATATTGCCAGACACATTGGTTTTCCTGGCTAATTATGTCTTATAACCTGTTTTGATCCTTAGCCAATCCTGTTTGAGATGCCCTACTGTGCAATGTTTGTAAACCATGAGTAGGTCTATAAGTATTGATGTCTGCTCCGCTGTAAAAATTACTTGAGCTCTGCTTCATCCTGAGCTCCTGTTTTTGTCTTCTGATGGATGAAAAGAAGAGGAGAATTTAAAACTGAGTTCTATTTTGCTGCAGAGAACAATATGCTATAAAGGGATATCATCAGTTCTGACTCGGTGCTAGCTGCCTGGAGTGTGATTGATCACTAAGAAATGAAGGTATCATCCCTACACCTGCTAAGATATTATTTCTGAGAAATTCCCAGATTAAAGCACCAGCTCCACCCCAACTCAGCTTCTGCTCCATCCCCTGCAGCCTTTTCCATAAGGCTTTATGATTCAAGAGTGTAAGTTTAAGCAGATTCAGTGACCTAACTGTGCCATAGGAAAACCTAAGATAATCTATACAAACACCCCCAACTCCCCCCAAAAACAGGAGCACTGCTTGTAAATATTTCCCACACTTGTTTCCACTATGAGAGTGCTCTCAGCTTCCTCTCTGTTTTACCAAGTTGGGCCAAAAGGATGTCTATAGAGAACAGTCAATCATGAGGATGAAGAATAACCACTTTATTTTTAATCAAATAATGGAATCTGCTTGCAGCAACAAATTAAGCAGATATTTCCCACAGCAGCATCTTGCAGCTGCTCCTCCAAATATGCTGATTTCTATTCCTCTGCCAAGAACATAAGAGGAATAAGAACTATTATAAGGCATGGGATCTATCTAAACTCTCACTTTAAAGTGAGCTTGCAGACTAAAGTTGGGGAGGGATGCAACTGCTAGATGATAACTGGCCATTTATCTCCTTTTAAATCAATATTTCACAAATACTTCAAAATCACTTAAATTTAAAGTTAATTAAATTTTGTGATCAAATATCATATGGAAAAAACCTCACAGTGAACAGCCAACTGCCTGTCCCTGAAGTCTTCAGTTTATTAAAAAAAAGGTTAGACTTGTTTCCTAAATTAATTCAGCTCATGTGGTCCCTTAACATACACATTCACAAAAGCATGCATACGCATATAAACCTCTGGCTGATAGAGCTTTGAAATTCATTGGTCAATTCTAAATAAATTAAAAAAATTACTAAGGAAGTGGAATTATTAATTTCCCAAAACATGCTCTGAGAATAAACAGTTGGAGTAGAAATGGGGATCAGTTAGAAGGAAGGGGAGGTAACAGTGGTTTCCAGCTTTTTTTCAAGAATGCACCAAAAGTGTGAAAGAAGAAAAGGACTTTGACTGTGAGTTGGTTTTTTGGTGTTTGCCCATTGTTGGATAGCAAAGTACTATTTTCAAAATTAAATTAGAATATAATTTTAAAATGGTTTTAAATATTTAGGTGAATTTTAAAGTCTAGACTCTTGCCACTGAGGAGACTACCCACAGATCCTTTTGGATTTGTTTAATGACATATCATATTTTATGATATGTCATTAATTCTTGGTTTCAGCTGTGTGGGCCTGGAACCTGGTGGCAAATATTATGTCTTTTGCCTTTCCTGTGCATTCTAATTTGCTCTTCCATGAAATTGTGTCCGGCAGCACGTGGTGGTCCTTGGCTGGGTCACATGCTGGTGTAGAAGAGGGATGTGGTCTGAGTCTGGGTCAGGGTCAGGAGCAGCACTGCTTCAAATATACATGCCTGACCATGTTGTAAGTGTGGGCAGTGACACACAAAATGCCAAAAGCTGCGCTGGTTTTGCAAAGAATGGAGTGTAAGTTCCTGAAGCCTTTAAATAATATTTTAAGCTTTACCTTAAGTCTGAGGTAAATCTGAGCTAAAACTCTGCTTTACTACAGGTGTTTGGCTGTTTTGAGACCTTGGACACTGTTAAAGGCAGTGTATCACACATAAGCTATTAATTTCCTACCTCGTAAAGTATATTTGCCAGAGCCCTTCTGAAAATCCACGCCCTCAATTAATTCTCAAGAGTCTTTAATCTTTGTACAGTCTATGTAGACGAACAAATTACTTATATATTATTTTTAGCTTTATATTTATACTAGGCCTCATCCTTCAGAAAGCTGTCTCCATTTTGAAATATCTAAAAAAAATTACTAATATTATGAATTATTGTTTCCATGGTTAAAGAAACACTAGTCAGATTTTTTGTTTTGTTTTGTTTTGTTTTAATGAATTAATTTATTTCATGTATAAAGATTTTTTTACACAAACCTAGTGAATTTATGTTTTATCGGAAATTTTATATATTAAATAAATTAACACTACCTTCAGGCCCTAGAAATGTTGTACAAATCATGAAACCAGACAGTGGTCTCTAAGTGGACCAAAACCTGTGTTGTCCTGACTAAGAAGAACGCAGGTAGAGGCATGAGGAAGCAAAATTTGTTCTATTACTTGAGGGCATTTGTTTTGCAGCAATGTCCAGGAGGTATTCCTGCCAGTCTGGCATGTCAGACTGTGACACCACAAAACCCATGCAGTTCCTGATCCATAGAACATGAAACCCCTTGAGGCAAAGACCAGAACAACATCATGCAAAGGGCTGTTCTCTTCTCCTGGTGCTTGGATGGGCCCATGGACTTGGGCAATGAGGGAAGAAAGGAGTCAAAAATAAGAAGTCACAGAGAAAAAAGATTTCCTATTGTTACAATGTGGATAAAAATGCTGAGTAAGAAAGGGGACATTTCGTCAGATTTGGCAGAAACATGAGCACTCTGGGAGCTTGAACCAGTCAGTAAGAGTATTACTGCACCTTGTCACAGAAAGGGTTATTTGTGAACAGGGAGGACAATGAAGGAATAAGCTCCTGCATCACACCTTTCCCCCCCCCCCCCAATTTCTTGCCACCAGCAGTAGTATCTCCCTTTGAGCCCCCAAGTGTTGCAAAATCTTCTCACTGAAAGCATGGAAGCTGGCAGGAAGGCTGTTTTCATGCTTGCATTGAAGCAAAATAGTAGCATTGCTAATAAGAACAAAAATTCCCTCAACCAAAAAATTGGAACTTAGAATTGTAATAACAAAAGACAAATTCAAGCCGATGAAAAACATTAAACACAGGGGTTTCAGTGATTGTGAGAGATGGCACCAAGTTGTCTCCAACAAGGGTAGTACTCAGTTTGGAAGACCAATGTGGGGATGATGATATTGATATATTCACATTTTCCTGGTACATCCTCAGAGGTAGGGAAAGTGTGAGCCATGAAGGCTTGAGAGAGGCACGACACAGAAAGTAAGCAACAAGAAAGCAGAAGTCATGATTCTTAGAAAGGGTTTTTTAAACCTTGTCCTTCAATGTGATCTCATTTTCAGAAGAAGAATGGTTGGCTTTGTGGGGAAATTTTTCTTTCTATCATGTAATATGTTTCACTTGTGTATGCAAATGTGAACCAAAGAGTGAAACACTAGGCAGAATTACAGATGCAGGGTGTTCATCTCTATTAGCCTGCGCAGTACGACCTTTCCACAGAGCAGCTCTCCCATGCAGCTCTAACTCTTCACCTTGGCCCCCCACCCTCTGCACTTGCTCAAGTGCACATTTGGAGAGAGAATTGGGAAGGCATGAGGAGGAAAAAGTGTTTCTTGCCAATCTGCTGGCAGGCTGCACACACCCAATATGTGTCTCTATGAATCAGCAGAAGAGATAAAACCTCAATTTCCTTGCATAGGGTGCAGAGAGATACTAGCTGGGACCTTCTCCTGTATTTGCATTATTGTATTTCTATGATTCCCAAAATGTTTATCCTGTGTTCAGCTGGGACTTTTTCTCACTCCCAGGTTTTTGTGTTTCAGTGGTTAGAAATCTACGTTTTAGGAAAAGAGAGAAACTTTTGGCAGTAAACTGTCTCACAGTTTATTTTGAAGGAGATCAATGACACTACATAGAATTGGAAAGCAGTTTTTCTCTAATAATGCTTTTGTGGTTTTGCCTTGGAAAAACCTAAAAGATTAGCTTGTTTCCACTCCCAAATCCTTACCTTTTTAAGAAGGATTTTACAATTACCTGGCTGTACTCTGTGAGCTACTCTGTATTGATAGTAAATTATGGTTTGTGAGGAAAGTCCACACAAGAGAAATCCTTCTGTAACAACTCATATCACAATGACTTTCTGTTTCACTAAGTCATACATAATCAGGTAGAGTTATTACATTCTTATTTCTCTAACTTTTCATGTATCACTGTGAGGCTGGCCATGAAAAAGGAGACTGTTCATTATCCAGTTGTGTACCTGTTTAAGCAGGTCTCTTTCCATGTTGATATTGGCAAAAGTCATTTGTCTCGATAAAGCACTCAAAATAACACTTATCTGATTTTGAGCTCAGATAACTTTTGCCACCTAAGATAAAACTGAGAGTGTGCTATAGTTCTATAATGTAAGGCTGAGTTTATTCAGAAATTTCCTTGTCTGTAGATGTTTTAAAGTTGTATCTTAAGCATAATTTGTTTTTACAATCTGCACTTAATTAACCAGTCATATAAACACTCCAGCACAAATAAATATGTTTCTATAACTGTACAATAATTTCTATTATATCAGTTGAAATAGACATTTTTTATACTTTAAAAAATTGATCTAGAAGAAGCATAGAGGAATACAGAGGAATAAGAAGCTCACACATTCTAAATCTAGACCTGTAATAATTTGTGACATTTTACCAGCTTGATCATTAATTATGCCCAGACTGTTCTTTCTTCAGAAATATATATCCATGTGCTGATTTATAGCTTCTATAGATGGTTAATCTTTGCCTTGTGGTTGCATCTTCATCATATATTTCAAAAGTGACAGCTTTCTCTCCAGATTCCTAAGATGTTTCAGAAATTTCACTGTAAAATCACTGAGAAAATTTAATAATAAATACTTCAATTGTATTTTATATATTTTATGCATCCCCACAATGAATTATGTTATCCTTAGACCTTAAGTACAATGAATCTGATTAGCATTCTATCCAATAAATAAAATGGTATAGTATCAACTAACTGCAAATTGCTCAAAATATTCTACTGGAAGCACACTTGACTCTATATTTTTTCAACCATCACAATTCTGATGGTGGTAAGATAACTATTTTTGTGCCAAATATATTAAAAGTAAATTAATAATGTAATAATTCTTAATGTTAATGCTTGACCTAATTTCTTTTGAGGCAAGCTTAAAGGACAAAAAACTTAACCTATTTTTTTTTGTCTCCTTGTCTGAACTCCAGTGGAAATATGTTCTGTTTCCTGTTTGTCTTTCAGGGCAGACTTTGCTCTCCAAAGTTGGATTAATGGCTCTGAATGCATTCTAATGAATGAGATTTTCTGCAAGCATTTATCACTCCAGTATCTGAATCTTTCCCCAGTATTAATTAATCTATCCATTATTTATGGATTGTGTAAAGAGCTGCAACGATTGAAAGCCAATGCTAAAATTTCCCCTCTCTACTCTCTCCCATAATGATGAATCTAGCCCAGGAGGGGACCGAGAGATCAGATGGTAAAATTGTGAGTTTTTTATTTCTGAAGAAAGCATGGGAGTCACAATAAAAGTTATACTCTCCCTTCTCCTCTGGAAACTACAAGGGAAAGTAGTGGATAGAGTAGAAGTGACAGAAAATTGGGACACTGGGAATCAGGAAACACAGAATATAAGGATAAGCACGTAGTGAATGGAATAGGAGTAATTTTTGGGTTTATGGTTGGAAATTTTATCCTTTCAGAGTGAAAGACAAGAACCCATCTCAGGAAGGTAGAACTCCATAAATCAGATCTGCATTCCACAGAGACTTTCCTGCAATTTTCACTGAAAAACATCAAAACCTTCTAAGATACCTTTTTTTTTTTTTTTCTTACAGAAGCTTTGTTGATTTTTACCAAGGAGATTTAAAGTTTAAGAGACTGGAGTGCTCTCCTTTAGCAAAGGACATGCAGGTCCTATTCCCTTCTCTTGCTTTCTCTTGATTCATCTCATGTAGAAAGGAAATGGCTCACTTTTTGTCCTCGCAGACAGTTTAGTCAAAATTTGTATTTATATTAAAGTACTGCTTAAAGAAACTTCATTTTTTTCTAAGGAAAGTTTTGTAGTTTCCAAAACAATTGTACTAGAGACGATCTGAAAATTTGAGTATCATCCAGTCCATGACTTTGTGTTTTTCCCAGAAGAAAAGCAAGTAAAAAGCCTAAAGAGATCAATATATATGGGTCCACTAGACTAGATCCACTTAGCTACTTTTTTATTTTGTATCATAGTATGGCCACATTTCTGGTGCACCATCTGCTCTTTCAGAAGCTGAACTCTCTTTTATTATTCACACTTGTGAATTCAATCCTGTTTTGATCATTAACTGTGATAGGAACACAAATGATTTTCTTCAAACTTTTATATTATCATCTGCCTTTGTGACTTTTTTATTATTTCAAAATTTCTATTTACAATGTGCACTTTAAAACTCTTAGAAAACACTGGAATTATTTTTTCTGACTGAGAAGCCATTCTAAACCTGGTGTGTTAGATGTATTAAAAGAGTGCAATTAAAGTTCTTTCTGTGACATTGGGGAGAACCACCACAGCATGATGGAATGGGTCAGGTTGGAAAGGTCCATAGTAGGTCATCTGGTTCAAACTCCCTGCTCCTACAGTGTATTTTCAGTGATGGAGACTCCACAATCTCTCTGGGTAACCTGTCCCGCTTCCTGGTCACCTGTGCAGTAAAGAAATTCTTCCTCATATTCAGGAGGAACTTCTGTGCATCAGTTTTTGCCAGCTGTCCCCTTGTTTGTCTAGCTTGGGCTGGTAGTAACCAAATATATTTGTCTTTAATCAGCTTAGTCTCTTCTGGAAATTACACTGTTTTGGAAAAGCCTTAATAAATATGTAAGGAACCCTATTCTTTCTCTTTTACAGACTTCATAAAAAAGCCAAGGAATAAATCCCAAAAGAATGTGCTGGAAAAGTCATTACTAGCACCCAGGGTCTTCTCTCAGACTTTTGGAGATTAGTTTTTTTCCTGGCAGATGAACAAAACTGGATATTAACAATTCATGTCACCTACCTTTATGTGTCTCAATAGCTCCTCTATTCATACTTAACATGCAGAAGGTATATATTGTCTGAAGAGGAAAGCCAACATTAGAGGGAAATATAATGTCTTTCTATACAATTGTTCTTCTTCAAAATGATGCCATTACAGGTGCTATTACAGCTGGTGATTGCAGTATTTTGTCTTTGTGTTATCTGAGATCACTTTCTTTTCATGTCAGTTGCAATGTGTTAGGATGGGTATAGAAAATATTTTAATAAGAATAATATTTTATAGGCAGCTTTAGGGATGGAAGAACAGTGCTGGCTTTTTGTTCATTGCAATGTCAGTTCTCTTGAATTCCTGACTGGCCAATTATTCCAACTCTGCTGGAAAGCTGAGCAGGTGTTAGGGTAAAACTTGAGAAGTTATGTCTCCATCTGTCTGTAGTTCTCCATGGTGCCCTGAGGCTGTACTGTCCCTTCATATCTGTTCCTTGCTTCCACAGTGGGGACCAATAAATGAATAAAACTCAGAACATAAATAAGAGCACAGGAAAGTTGAAAATGTGCTCTTCATAGCTGCTGTGGACTCAGGTAGCTTCTTCAAAGACAGAGTAAATAGAGCTATTCTTGTGTACAGAATTCCTGGTATTATCCATTTGTCTCCTTGTCTTCTCAGTCATACGTGTATTTTTATGTCTGTGGAAAAAAACCCCAAACAACAAAACAAAAATGCCCCCAGCCCCCAAAAACTCAACCTCATAAAGTCTAAAATTCTAAATGTATTTCTTTTCAGACAATTAATTTTTTTGTAGGCAAGACTGAGAAAAGCTTAGCAAATTCCCTTTCACTTCAATGTTTGCAAGAGGGATAGCCTTCTTTATTCTTACTTTTAAGACATGGGTCAGGCTCTTCCTGCCCCTTATCTGGAAGCCTTTGCAGTATCTAGAATAACAGAATAATGGAATAGTTTAAGTTGGAGAAGGCCACTAAGGTAATTGAGCTCAGTTTGTTAAAGAAATTGCATTCTGGCCATCCTGGGGAGTCTTGGCAGTCAAAATTGCTGGGACAAAAGCCCCTTTGCAGTGGGCAGCTCAAGGGAGACAAAAGATCCCTGCTTGACTCCCTACACTCCCCACACTCGCGTGGAAAGACAAGGATTCCTTACTGGTTTGAGGCCAGGTTTCCCTTTGAGGAGTCTTGGATACCTTGTTCCTTAAAGCAGTTCATTCAGAAACCGCTCGAGCTGGGTCCTCCAAGGAGGGACCCCATCAATGAAACCTCTGGGCTTTTATACCCTCACAGTCTAAGCATGCCCAAGTCTTGCTCTTCTTCCTGGGTCTTCAGCTGCTGCCATGTCTTCACCTGTCCAATCCCTGGCCAGTGACACTGGTCTTCATGCCCCTTGTTATGGAAAGGGCTGATGGATCATGTCCTCTTCTCCCAGACTTGCACCCAGGGCCTGCTGCAGCTTGTAGACCAAGCTACCTGCTCCAGATGTATTCCTCAAAAAATCCTTACTGGAGCACTACCAAGTCCACCACTGAAGCATGTTCCTAAGTGCCATATTTGCATGTCTTTTAAATACCTCCAGGGATGGTGACTCAGCTCTAATAAATCTGTGAAATAGATTTTCTTCAATTGATTTTGCACCTGTGTGCCTTTCATATCTTAATTGCATTGGGCCAGAAGCTAAATATTTATTTTTCCTAATCTCTGGCTTTGAGAAAGCTTAAATCTTGGATAATTAGAAGTGGATTATGCCTCCAGAGTACCTAAAAGAAGGCAAATCTTTATGAAGGCTTTTCCTTGTGCTGCATGGAATTGTGACTCCAGGGAACAAACTTTCTGTTCCCTTAGTTATTCTGTGACCCTGTGATTCTGAACTGGCTAGGAAAATAGAATTGTTAGTGCAGATTAGGCTGTGTTACAGAGCTGTCCCTGGATGATGGAAGAATTCCTTGTGGAACACACACATATTTATGAGGGGCAGACCACTGAAATTGCTGAGTTAATGTAGAAGTCTCCATTAACTAAATAATTTAATTTAGCTATGGGTTTTTTTTTTTTTTTTCACTCTGAACCTAATCTTCTCCACAGTTTTTATTTTTGGATCATACGTGAAGTCCTTTTGGAAATGACAGGGTGCAATACATACATACAGAGATAAGTTCCTGAAATGGGTTCTTGTCTGAGCAGGGCTATGTCAAGTCTGCCTCTTGACTGCTTTGGACTTAGCATATGCAATTGAAATAAAGAGGTACTCTTTTGCCAGTCATTCTCTTCCTACCAAGGAGCTCCCTTCCTCGCCCCCAAGAGGAAACCAACTGAACCTGTCCAGACATAGGGAATTTCTGGTGGTCGGAGGTTGTTGGAGATTAGAAGAACATTAAAGGCCATGGAGGTCTCAGCCAAGAAAACTAGGGATATCCCAGGCACCAGACTAAAGTGGCCATTGAGATTCAGCTCAAACCTGCAATAAATCTACTGAAGAAGCTACAATCTCCTCACAAAGATAATGATGGCAGAAGAATTCTGTGTGAACATTTTTTATTTCTACTGTCTCACCTAATAATTTTGATTTTCCTCAGAAGGTGAATTTTCCTAAATAATTTTTTAACAGAATCTGGCTGAACTGGAAAGCCTTCTGTACCTAGTGGGGAAGTAGCCTGTGATGGGTAATTTAGCTAAATTGATCTCAAAGCCCTGGCTGAGAATAATGTCATGCTAACACGATCCTAATTGATATACAAGAACCAGAAACTCAGAATTTTTACTAACTTTTACTGTATGCACCTTCAGGATTAGTTTTGCCAGTGATTCAGACTGAAGACTTGCTAAAGCATGTGCAGACTCCCATGCAGCCTCTGTATCTGTTCCATAGAAACAGTGGTATACAGAACTGAAGGGCTTCCACCTCATATCTTGGACACAGGTGACATAAGCTTCTAAATCTGGGCTCTGGTAAACCTGCATCCTCTTGTTTAGACACAGCCAGTGCCACCAGCAGCATCTCCTGCCTGAGCAAAGATGGGCAGTGGGAGGCAGATATGGTGCACTTCACAGTATGAGCACAAAGGTCTTCTCTGGAAGAACAAGATGAATCTCTTCTGTGTTATTCAGGATTTTGGGGAGAAGGGCAGATAACTTATTTTTGCAATACAAAACCTGTGGGATATCTTACTTCTATAGCAGAGTTGAAAAAACACACAAACCAGAAATTTGCCTGAGATTACACGTGTGATGCAATTACTTAGGACAAAAGAAGTGCTGTGTGTTAGAATACCTAATACATAATGCATATTTCCAAGATGAATATTTGTTCCAGCCCTAAATTGAATTTGCATAAGAAAAGGGACTGCTTTAATTATACTGTTTTGTTCTGTCCACCAAGAGGTTCTCTTGAATTTAAAGAAAAACAGTTCCAAATGATGTTTGTTTTCTTAAAAAAAAATAGATAAATTGCTCCCTTCTATACAATTATGCCATAATTTTAATAGCCTGTTAAGTGAAATTCAGGGATTGTTTAGGCATAAGGGAGTTTCAAACTAAAAAACTCAATTTGTGCAAACCAGACCATGGAGAAATGCAGTGTTATCTACTGATGGCTTAGGGAACGGAGCACTTTAAAACCTTAAAAAAAGAAGCCTGTATGCTTAAATATAAATTCAACAGAAATCAAAAGTCTCAACCAAACAAAGTAAAATTTGACCATCCAAATTTACAGTAAAGGAAGCCTATAAAAAATTCATTGCTGAGCTACTGGTCCAGGTAAAATTTAAAATACATGGTGGAAGAAAGACTTATTTAATGACCTTTTTTGAGAAAAAAGAGAAAAATCCTGTCATGAGAACAGGCTTCAAAGTGAAAACAATGTCTTCAGTCTTTCAAGATCATCTTCACACCCTGGAAAGCCCCTGAGTTTGCCTTAAAGAAGATGGCAATTAAGATGTGAGTTAGGTGCATGGCTTTGTCCACGCTGATCTTATTTTTGCTAGCAGTGACTGAAATATGCTAAGACTTTTGCTTCTTGTACAGGCTGGGGGGGTTACAGCAGTCAAGGTCTCCCAGAGACCAATGCAGAAATGTGCCCAGGACAGAAATGGGAAAACCAAGTAACTCTGCTGCCCTGATATGTAAATGCTTGGAGTGTATGGTGAGAACTTGCTCATTCTAAGTGGAGCTAGACAGGGCTAAAACTAAAGCTAAAATATTTGTTCAATAACTCTAAACAAAATTTGGTCAGTCTGGGATAGACAATGATGGGAGAACTTTGAGCACAAATCCATTCATACTGAAGTAATCCTGTCCACGAGGCCAGTGTTGCCTGGGAAAAGATGCTAGAAATAACAGCTTTTGGTACTGTAGCAAATCTGGAAGAAATCAAGAAAGGACAGATAGGAATATACTGTTGGGAAGAACTTGGAGGAAGACCAAATATGGAAATATGGCAAAAATGTGAATCTGGACTCAAAAAGAATAGGGAATAAGTTTTAAAATGGTACATGGGAAACAAGAGCAAGAAATGGATTTTGCTCAGCAAGGCTGTGGATGCCAACAGACAGCAGTAATGCTGGCTTGCTTGCCTTGGCTCATCACAATGCTGGAGGGTCATCCTGCTCCACAGACATGCTGTCCAGAGCTGAAGAGGGAAATAGCTTCCCTACTATCAGAACTGGGATTGAGTAGTGAGTAGTAGTAGTAGTGAGTAGTCTAATGAATCAGGTATGTGATTCATTAGACTTAAAAGCTGTAATTAATAGCTTTATAGTCAAGCATAATAGGCTGCATTATTATATAATTGTTATATTGCCAAGATAATTTATTCTTTTACTTCTCTACCAATTTCCTAATGGTTTTCTCATTAGTCAATAGAACATCTTCATCAGCTGGCCTCTGATTTAGCTGTGGGAGTGTGGTACTGTGCCTGCAAAGTGCTGTTGGAAAGGATGCAGTCTTTCAAGGGCTAAATGTGTATCGCTCTGGAAGACTTTAAGTGTCTCAGAGCAATCATCATTTGATGAGATTGGTCTTCTCTGTGGTACCCCCCACGTGTCTTCCACAGTCAGGGACAAGTACAACCTAATATATACAAGTAAGACCAAGCCTTCATCTTACCATTTCAAAAATTAGTGCTGCTCTTAAAATGAAGATGTCTTTTTGCCATTAGCAAACTTCAGCTAATGATGCATTTGGGAGTGGATGTTAGCTGTCACGCAAGACAACACACAAACAAAACCCCAGTTGTTTCTTGTTCCTCAGGCAACATTTTGCAACATTCTATTCAAGATCAGATGCTACTTTATTCTAGGGATTCTTGTATCAACTACTTTAATGATGATTAGCCCACGGACTTTCGTAACAGTGGCCAGTGTGGGAGATTTGGTGGAAGTGGCTCCTCTGACTTCGCCTGGCTTTTTTCTCATTTGTGCTCGTCAGGATATTATACATTATGGTTTTTACTTACCTTCTTACTTTCCTCACAGTCTCAATTATTCTGCTTCTCTGTTTAAAGTATTTCTCAAATAAAAAATTGTGTTATTATCTCTGTTAAAAGTTTCAGTAATTTTCTCTTTCTTTTTTGCTTTTAAGGACAATTTTTTCTTTTACAAACAAAGATTAATTTGAAATACTTAACAAATATTGTAGTCTTCTAAAGACATTAATATACTCTTAAAGACTTTAAATTTGTAAGAGTTTTATAAAGAGAATAAAAGATGCTAAAATGACAGGGAAGACTGAAGGAATAATGAGAATTACTTGGACAAGAAGTGAAGCTGTATTTAATATAGTCTGGCTGCCCATAATTTCCTTTCTACTACATGCCCTTTGGATTACGGTGTTTGGACACCTAATTTTCTTGATGAAGAATCTTCTTTTAATATTACTTACATTGAAATGAATAAGTAAATGCTTCGAATGATTTGAAGGCATGCTTTTGCCTTACTTTTGGGTACCTTGAATGACTTGTATGCAGTTAGAAAAAATACATGACTGGCCAAAAATCCACTAAAATGGCATCATTAGCAGCAGCATTCTCAGGTAAATTCAGACTTCTGTTCTGCTCTAGCCTCTGCTGTTTGGGGTTTTTAGATACCTTGGTTTCTCATAGGCTGTAATCCAGCCACATCTCATTGCACGGTTTTACAGCCAGACTTTGTGCCAATCTTCTGATGAAAGTTCATGACATGCTGACAGAAGCATCTCACTAGGAATGGACTTAGTTAAGGGAATGACAGAGAAAGAAAAATTAAAGTTTATGCATGTCTTTTATAAGGGAGGGAATGAAAAGATCTAAACTGAGAGTCACAATCATTAAACAGGCAAAAGCAAAATAAACAGGTAGCATAGAAATTGAAGCATGAGTATGTGTGCACAAACATATGTATTGATTGAAAGTGTCATGGTAGTTAATTGGACACTTTGTGACTTGTTTTACAAACTGTGGATCAGTTAAGAAGTAGTGGCTGGTGGAGAATGCTAATCACTTAACCATAATCTGCAGTAAGAAGATTTAAAGGGTCTCTTCACATTCGTTATCACAAAGCTCTGTAAAATTTTTGAAATTTGCATATTTCTAGGTCAAAAAGGATGGATTTTTTTAAAGCAGAAGAAAAAATTTGCTCACATAAAAATATCCTTCAATGATATGTCTGTTTTTCACTCAGTTGTAGAAGTAATAAAAATGTGGGCTCTTGTAACAAGAACTGCTCTAAATGAATGGTATTATTACATAGCGTGCACTTGACCTCATATGATTTTTAAAATTTCTAATGCAATTTTTGGTAATGAAAGAAGAATACCTCACAAAACTCTTTGCTTCTACTACAATGAAAATCATATAAAAATTGTGCACAGATTTTCTTTTTATTTCTGTGTAATTACTAAATAATCTATGAAGATTTATTTTTGTCACAGTGTAAGCAAGTAACATCTTTTGCCCTTTAATCCAAATCGTTGTCCTAAAGGAAGTAAATGATACCTTCCTTCAAGTACTGGATTTGGAACTCTTATTTCATACTTTTTCTCAGCTAAAATACATATGTCATAAAATTCAAAGGTTGCTGTGTCTTCTTACAATAAATGAAATCTACCTCTGCATGACCTAGGTCTGATCTACTGTCAGCCTTAGGCAGCTTCTCTGTTGGTAGGTCTCTTAAATATGTAAAAAAATGTAACTGGTTTCTTTCAGTGAATCTGTACGTCCGCAGAAACCTTCAATAAGCTACTTTTATCCTTGGGTAGATTAATTTTAGGACAGTCTTGCTGCATAACCATGTACCAGAAAGCTCAAACTAACCTAAATGAGAGACAGATGTTGATAGTTGATTGGGATAGACTGGGATAACTGCAGAGCTGCATCAATCATCAGACCAAACCTGAAGCTAATTTGTAGGCTGAAGAAGTTGTCTGTGGTGGCTTAGCTTAGCTAAGTTAATATACTGCTTCATATCCCCAAGGCAGATAATCTCACATTTTTCATCTATCTCCTTGGTCCTTTGGAGCTTTGTTTTCTTTTTTCTTTTATCTTCTTTTTTTTTTTTTTTTTTTTTTTTCTCCTTTTTTCATTATTGGTAGAGCTGTTATAACCCACTATTTTGCCACTTTTAATTCAAGGAAGGCTGACTTTCACCTCTGTCTGGGGGCTTCATCGTATCTTATACAGCTCTTGAGACCTCCTGCTGGGGAAGCAATCACCATAGCAAATCAGGACGAGGTTCAGACTCTGCTCTCTTTGGAAAACAGCTGAAATGTACTGATCACTCCTTCCTCTCATCTCTCACTGTGTGCTCAGTTTGAGAGAGTCCTTTATATTTCTGTTTTCAAATCCCTGTATAGGACCAATGCTGAAATCCCCAAAGCTTAGCTGCTTTGGACTAGTTAGCCTTTTTTCCGTAGTTATATGAAGGGAAAGATTAATGCTTCAGTGTCTTTTTGCTGAATCATGTTACGTAGTTAGAGAGACTTGTATGATCCAGGTTGGATTTAGGGTGGGGGGAGCCCCAGGTAATTGGATGGGGAGATATGAAATGCAGAAAAGCAAGAGGGAGCTGCTCTGGGTAGTAAATGTCAGAAGCATAAGGCCCAGGTCTGTCAAGTTCAGAGATGAGATGTCAGCCTGAATCTTTCTTAATTCAGCAAAGTGCCTGGATTTTGTCTCTTTCCTCTCATTGAATGAATATGAATTACTGCTAGAGAATGGAACCATGTCTAAATCTACTGTTCTAGCACCAAGGCAGTAAAGGTAAGCAGGGACCTCAATTCCTACATTAACGGTGATGACCCATGGAGCACTGGCTGCTGAGTCCTTTGTCCTCATTCTTTGAGACAGCAGAGTGTCTTAAAAAAGATAAAATTAATAAAGTCATTTATCCAGTAAGAATACTAAAATACCTTTTAGGCTAGTCAAACAATGCCATAGGACTTACAGTCAGCTCCACAAAATTCATGCTGATTTCAATGAGAGAATGATTGGTAGAGGAGGATTTGTTTAAAAGTAATAACTAGATAGCTGTAATCAGTTAAGCAACCTACATAATACAGACTTTCTCACTGTAGTCAGTATCCTACAGGGCTGTTTGTCCTATCCTATGACATATTTGAATTTATTTTTCTCTGCAAAAGCCTGATTTCACTACTAATTTGAAAGAACTCTGGCTGACTAGATAAAACTAGTTCATAACTCCTGGAAATTTTCAGCACGGTGCCCTTTATTCAACTCTTAAAGAAAGCAGCAAGTCCTAAAGTGGCTTTCACGGAGTACTGAACTCACTGCATCCTGGAGCAGCTCTAATACAGTTACTGCAGAGGCTTGTTCTCCTCAGGGTTCTCACCTCACTGTGGTGACACACCTATGTCAACAGAATTGAACAGAGGTGTTGCTCATATCTTCATATCCCAACCACAATCAAAAGAATACATTTTGTTGCATTTTCTTTTCCCTTCTTTCTTACCCAGTCCACTCCCATTGCATAAAAGCAGAGATGTTGAAATTTCATTGCATAAAACTGAATTTGAAGAAAAGTGCTGAAAAAGAATTGGTTGATACAATGGACCACTTCCCTCAAAATAATCATTGACTCTTGCTTCTGCTGACAGAGCTGATGGGAAAAATTGCTGTGATATGCAGTCTCAGATATTTGTTACCCAGCCCAAAGCTATTGTGAGGCATCATTGATGCTTGGCCTGGCAAGCCCTTCTCCAGCAGATGGCATTCATAGCTTGCTTCTCCTTGATAATGCACCAAAACCACACTGATGGCTATGCCTAATCAAAGTTCTCTTTGTGCCTGTTTCCGCTCTGCAGCAAAAATTTTAACCCAAGCATCAGCATCTCATAAAATAATAAAGGAAAAAAGACTATAAAAAGCACCTGTTTTGTAAAATATAGGTGTGTGATTTTTTTCCTCAAAAGCCTTGGGCTGCTATCATTTTTACTTTCTTTGTATTATGATTCTTATCAAGTGTTCAGGAAAGTAAAAATGGGTCATGAAACTGGTGTGTATATGTGTGTGTGTGTGTATGTCCGCTACTATAAAATAAATCTATGTTGCCCTTTTTTTCATCTTTCCATTACCTAGGGGTTCTCTGATGAACCTTAATTTATATAACATAGAAAATGTTATATAAATGTCTTAGGAAAATTCATTGTCTTCAAAAAGATGGGTTATTAATCACAATGTAATAATAACAAAAATATAGCCAGAAACTATGGTACATTTGCTCATTTTACTTTGATAAAGTCCTTTCTTTAGGACTTTATCAAGGTCTGCTGTGTTGTATTTCTTTCAACAGGCTCCACGTGGATGGGATGGCACACACAAATCATGGTCTTGCAATAGGCAAAGTGAATATTACTGCTTTTGTAGAACTATACTTTCCTATTTCAAAGAATTTGGAATTTTAGAACAAAGGACCACTCAGGGAAAAAACTTCCAGCATATATGCAGCTATGTATTAAACCAGCATTCCAAAATATTTTGTGCTATTTGTTCCTATTACCTTCTAATGAATATTAGTTCAGCTTTCCAATTTTGTGAGGAAAGGAAACACTTATTATAATCATAATTCATGCACACACATAAGCAAAAGCTCACATTCTTGTCAGACTCAAAATCCAGAAAGGATAATTTAACCAGAATACCTACTGCACGAAGTAAATATGGAGTGAGGGGAAAGTTATCCTGATCTTTAATCCACCTAGATATTGGCTACACCTTTATTAATGTGTACTAAGTATAATGTTTATTACAAATGTTCTTATATATAGCCTCTCAAAGTGTTATAGTATTTTTGAATACTGGGCAAAGATGCTCCCAGATATGCTAGCAGGAAGGAAAAATGCAGCTACATAAAATGCAGTGGTATTTCAGGACATGGCACTTTGGGGCAGGTGACATCTGATTAGGAAACTCCTAACACAATATAGAGACTCGTCATTGTCCTGCATTGCTACAAATCCGTCCCTCCTTGGTACTTGCTGGGAACCTCTGGCAGCTGCTGGCCATTTATGTGGACTCTTTGAGCTGAGTTGTCCTTATTTAAGTTTTCTATGCAGATGTCAGGCTTGAGGAGAGAAGCAAATCACCTAACAAGGACCAGCAGTTTTCTGTCAGCTCCTTGAAAGAAAGGAGAAGCCTGGGGGAGTTAGAAGCCAGACCGATAGTCTTATGCTTAAAGGAGCTGGATGTGGATCCTTTGTGTGTTGTTACTTCTTCAGCTGCCTGAGGACCAGTGATTTTATATTTCTTTGTTTCATTTCCTGACTTACAGCTTGGCCATATTAGTGCTTTGCTTGTAAAGGATTCACTGACTTTTTTCCTGTTCCAAGGCACTGCAGTACTCATTGTGAGTGTCTTATAATGTATAGATGAGAGTTCCAGAGAGAAATTATATGTGTGGTTATTATACTTAGAAAAGGCAGGGAAGATATTTCTACAGTATTAGTTTGGCAAATTCAAAACAGGTACCTATGTTCCTGAAAAGAGGGGATCAGGTTATTTTACATTAATTTTTATTTACCTCTTCCCCTTGATAATGCATATGATTAAAGGGTAATATATTGTGTGTGGAGACCAGAGGGAAATTTTCACTGGTCATCAAATGTCATCAGTAGATTTCAGCTAAATAATTCACCATTCATTTGTCTCTTTCTCTATTTTACAAAAATGCAGAAGTGCACTATGAGATGTATCTGGATATAGTGAAATTGTACACGCAGTGGTTGTCTCAGTGTGTGATCTGTACTCATCTTTAAAGTCTACCCTAATACTAGCAGCCTCTGATTGATATTGTAAGAATCAAAGTCAGTTAACAGCTGAACAGTCAGAGTTTGCCATGAAGTTTGACACATACAATGGCCAACCTTTTCCTATTTTATGCGATTTATTTTTCTTTACCTTTGGCGATAAAGCAGGTAACTACACACTAAAAAAACCCATCTCAGCTGGCAGGCTGAGAATGTCTGTCATGACAAACTGGATGCAAACTACACTATCAAAATCACTCAGGAAACTTGGGAGCAGGGTCTCATTAGACCCTCCCTGTCACTACTTCTAAGCTGCCTAAGAAAAGTTTTTGCAAAAAGTTGATATTACATGTTCACCGTCTCGGATGGAAGTAAAGGCATTTAAGTTGGGTGAAAGAGAGATGATTCTCCTCACATGCCTTTGTTATGTTGTACAAATTTAAAATTTAAAATTTCCCACAATTGTTTTCTATTTCTTGTGCTTATTAAATGTATTTGATTCATATGATAATGAAATTGCTTAACTTCAGGAATTTTCTGGTTTTGTGGTATTTGATATTACAAAAAGAGATTAGGGGAAGGTTGTAAAATGTTGTTTTGAGGTCATTATCCTTGAGGATGTGAAGGGACAACCGTGTTCCACAGTTCTGCTGTACCCTTGGGGTGAATAACTGGCCTGCCTGTGATCTCTGTATCCTCTCTCAGCTTTGCATCTACCTTTTCGGCTTTTCCTTGCAGTTTTGCCTTAAAAAATACTTTATAAGATGGAGCCACATTTGCAGTTGCTGCAGTAATTGCAAAGTTCTTGTTGGAATATTCTGATAATGATTCAAAGCTGGTACCATTTGGAGGGATTTCTTTTCCCATCTCTGAACAGCTTTTTCAGCATGAGTGAGGTACAGAAAATGCTTTTTGCTATGTCTGCTGTTGGTGCACTTCTGTCTATTGCTTTTCTGTTTTCAGCAGTTCATTTGCAGTCTGTGCTTCTGATTTTTTCCTGGATACATGTTATCATTAATTTAACTACAGTCTGTTCCTTATTTTCTCAGAGTCTGATGCTGAGTGGTGTTTGTTGAAAGCTTCTCAAGAATGCTGTGCCTTATCTGCTTTATTGACAGGGTGAGGTTTGAAGCTTTTCAGTTACACACATTTGTAAAGTTTTTCCCTCACTGCTTTTGACTGGTCCATTTCTTCCTTTGAAATTTCCACACAGAGTTTCACTTCTTCCAAATGCGGTACTTTCTTATCACTGCAGTGCTTGCTTCAATTTCTGTTTCCAATGTAGATCCATTTATCTCATCTTCCAGTCACTCCTTGAATTCAGTGCTTTCTCATATGTGTCTTCTGTTTTGTCTGATACTACCTGCCTGGCCTCAGTCTGGGGATTTGTCCTGTCACAGCTTTTGCTTCCCAAGGTCTCCGGGCTTATCTGATTCTTGTTCTGAGTCTGTTGGTGTCCAGCTGTGCCTGCAGAGGTTTGAGTCATACTGGTTCTAAACATTCTTTGTCTTTCTTTAGTTTCACAAATGTTTACAATTCTCTGCTATGATGGTATCTTGGACCTGATCCTCTGCTAAAAGGAAAAATCCCTGTGATATCTGTTTACTGTAAATTTTGTGTTGCTACTTGTCCTTGTTCTCAATTATGAATTTTTAAAAAAATTTTTAATTTGTTTTAGCTGATCATGGTTTTCATGGTATTTTGCTTTTGAGAGATAACCAGATTGGGAAGATAGTTTAACTGTAGTTGATAAAACCACATATTTTGTTATGAGTTAAATTTTGTGATAATTTTTTTTCTTCAATGAGAGAAAAGTGTACTTTCTCTCTGCCTTTGGCTCTAAAACTCTACCTTTGGGTATAAAACACAAATTAACAGTTTTTTACGTTCTTTAGTTAGTGATTCCTAGCCACTGTTAGCTGCATGTTATGCCTTTAGGTAACATACTGGGTGTTACCACAAGATTTACTCGTCTCAAGAAGCTTGAGGGGTCTGCCATTGCAGTGCCAGAAGTGATTTAAAATTTCTCTTTGTCCACACACTGGACACAAAACTGCATAGAATGAATAAGTTTTAACAATCTTGTTTGAAATCGTACCTTTGCCATATGGATTCAGGGCTTTCCATTAGATGAGTGATTTTTTTCCACAGACTGTCATAATGAGAACTCCTATGCTCTATGCTCTTGTTCTGTGTGGGACGGGGCAAGTACAGAATTTCCACTCTCGCATCTGATCCAACTCACATTTCAGGTCACTCATTGTCCACTTCCCTGACAATTACGGTTTTTTTGTGGGTTTTTTTTTTTTTTTGGAAACCTCCCTTCACAAGCAGCAATTATCAGGGTACATGTTTCTCTTCAAGCAGCACATGTGGCCTGAATTTTTTGGAGCTGGCCTGTGCAAGGGGTGGTGGAAAGACACTTGCTTCTTCTTGAACAAAATGATTGATGCAGGGTGTGAGGCTGGTGGGGGGCACTGAGAGCTGCACCCACTCCCTTGCTCTCTCCAGCTCTGGCACCACAGTTGCAGGAACGTGCCCTGAGGGAGCCAGGCTGCCTGGTCTTCTGGTGGTCTTGCCTGCTTGGATTGTCTAAACTGGTGGGGCAGATTGAGAGCTGAATTTCACATTTCACTATCTCTTTGCTCGACATTGTAATGAGTGGCCCCATTTTTACACTAATAGTAATGACATGAGTGTACTTGCCATTTACTTCATTTACTGTTGTCCTCCTCCAGAGGACTAGAAAACTAGAGTCAGACTTAAAGCATACATGTAGGTTACAGGATTTTTTTTTCTAGGGAAAGACAATGCTGGGAGGATTCTTGAAGTAAAGTTAATGTTTTATTGCAGAGCTCTAATCATCTGAAACAGGATTTGAAATGAAGAGTTTTGTGATGGTAAGTGAAAATGTTTTGTGATGGTTACTCACAAAAGCTTGCTTTAAGCACAGTAATCTTGAAAATGGTTTGCCTAGCATCTAGAGACATTTAGAACGGCATGTTACATTTTTGTTCCGTTTTGTAATATCTCTTTATAGCCTGATTCAAAACATACAGAAAAGAAAGTAATGAAAGTTAAATGTCCTTAGTTTGCCTGACATGTAATCCTTACCCTATTTCTAAACAAGCAGTAAGAAACCAATTTTAGCCAGGGTTGTACAAATACTTTTCCCTCTATATCAATATAATTTTGCTGTGATTTATGGCATTTTATTAATTTGAATTTTCATTCACTCCCCTCTTTTCTGAAAATGTTTAGAAACTGATTAAATAATAGGAACAATGCTAGGAATAGTAATTATATTCTCTAGGACAGAAGAATTATCTAAGATTAGCCATGGAACTTATTGTACTTGAGGTTTAGAAGGGAAAATGGAGACTTACAATTATTAGTTAAATTATTTATGTGGTTATAAATAAATAAATCAATAAAATACTCATTGGAGCAGTGCTGAATAAAAGAATTTCAGAAGTAGAATGAATCCATCATAGCCATTTGGATGCTAATAACCAGCTTCAGCTTGCACAGCTGTGCTGAATGACTGCTTGTTTTACCATACATGAGATTTGGGAACTCATCAAATAATTGAAAAATACACTGAACTTCTGTAATTTTTAATTGCCAGTTAACTGCTATTTACACAGCTTTTTCAATTGCTGGTGCATATGGGGACAAGGACCCCAAACATGTCATAAAATATGTCTGTAAGCCACAGCTCTTCCTGCAATTCCAAATCCACCTAATTGAAATTTTCTCTTCTGCAAAAGTTCAAGCATCCTGTGAGTATGCATATGGCAGATGTGCTACTCCAAATGACTGACTATTCCTAAATATCATCTTAAAACTTAAATGACAAATCTAGATAGAAGGAGGTGAAAAAGATAGGGGAGGCTGACCTACAAGGACAATTTTTTTGTGCTAAGAATCATTATATGGATTGAAACCTTGAAAAGATGATGCTTATCCTGTAGTTATCCTGTTGTTCTCTGTGGATTATTAGTGACCATGGATGCTAATATATTTTCAATATTACATTAAGCTTTTCTGTAAGTTTGTTGACATTAAATATGTACCAGCGTTTCTTTTCTCCCTTGGTTTAAACACTTGTGAGTAAAAAATGCTGAGAAGAAAGGAAAAGCTGGGAAAAGAGTACCTGCTTAGAAATTCATGAACCTACAGGCATGCCAAAAGTGAATTTAAGTGCTCAAATTCTTCTTATGATAAAGTAAGAAAATGTCAAAGTTTCTAATGACTAATGTCACTCATTTGCTGCTGGTCTCTCCTTTCCATTTCCTTTTCCTTCCTTTTTTCTTATTTGTGTCTACAGTCATTTTGGAAATGCACTTTCCTGAGAACTCACTGACATTTTACTTATTCTGTAGAAAGTGCTTCCAAGAAAAGGAAAAGGAAAAAGTGGAAGGGGGAAGTAAAAGGTAGAAGTGAAGGAGAAGGGCAAGAAAAAGGAAAAAAGGGAGAGGCTGACGAGAAGGGAAAGGGATATGGGAAAAACAAGGAGAAGCAAGAAAATCAGGTGTGTTAATCTGAAATTAATTTTTGGAACTTTTCTGCTGAATTTCCTTTCCACTCCCAACTGTCTCAAAATGGATTTTTTTTTTTAATAACTTACATAACTTGCACTTACCTTGCATTGATTTCTGGGAATGCACAACAAAATTTATACTATCAAGGACAGATGCAGTTGAATCATTCATGAAGGAAGTCACAGTAACCATTAACTGATAGCATTTTCCTTTCTAATGCTACCAGCCTTAGTCCTCCAGAGGCTGTGGTGCTGTTTACCTTCCACAGTGTGTGCTCCATGCCGTGCTCCCCTCAGTATTTGCCAGCAGTCAGACATTATGAAGGATACTGCCTTCTGCATAGTGAAGTGTAAATTTCTTGAATATTAGACCGTAGATGTATCCTTTTAAAATAATGTCACATAATGTATATATGAATAATAATTAGAAAAAAAAGCAGCCAGGAATGATGATACTCTGTATTAAATCACAATATAGTTCCTCCCAGGGTTGTTCTTGTCACCAGAGATTTAGCTGCAAATTTACACAGCAGTCCTGCTCCATTTTCTGCTTTGTAAATCTTGCTAACTGGTAATGGGGGTTGTCAACTCCTGAGCCCAACAAATTTATCTAAACAGATATACATCTGTTGTATGTGAAAGTACTTACCGAGTGGGCATTCTATACCCATTGAGACAAAAAAGTCACCAGTAAGGCATATGATTTTTCCTTCACTACTGAGTATTCATGATGTAAGCAAGACAAAAGAAACAATTTTAAGGGAATATTTTAATCATAGACCTCCTTACAACGACAACAGTAAGTCATCTGAGTGACTGTGACATCTTCATCTGAATCAATGAAGTCTAAATAGGTGGGATTCCTCTGGTCTGTATAAATTTAAAAAAAATCCAAACCCTGGAACTTGGCTATCTGGAGGACATTAATTGGTGAAGCTCTGAAAAAACCCATCAGTGAGCAGGTGCAAATTAGGCAAGAGCCTCAAGCAAGATACAGCTGAGCTTCCTGCTGCTGTTTGATCTGTTTCTCTCACTATTGCACAGTGTAAAAACAACAAGCAAGTTTTAGATAACAAAGCAAGTCATACCAGTTAACAGTATTTATTGCCATATTTTTAAATGTTTCTATAAAAACTTGAAACATATGTAAAACCACCAAGACTTTCTGAGAAACAAAAAAGATTAAGTTATTACATTTTTATTCCTCGTCTAAATGGTTTATGCAGAAGTTAAGAGCATATGATTGTTGCTCAGCAACTTTGAAAATACAACAATTAATTAAATACTCTGCACATGCAGAGAGAACTAAATTTAGTTTTATTTAAATTTATTAAAGACATTTATTCACACTCTTTCCAGTTGAAAATTCTGCATTTATAGATGATAAACCACCAATTTCTAAGGGTCTTTATTGCGAGTGTTTTCAACCTTTGGTTCAGATAGGAAAACCTAGTTCAAAACAATGGTTTTATCTGCTTACTGAAGCCTGACAGAACATCTCAAGAAAAGTACTTGTATTTCTCCTTTGAAGGCCTATTCCTTTTGCTTTTTAATGATGATAATATATAAATATCTCTGCTTAGAGTTTCAGCAGAACCTTGGAAATGCAGTGGTAGATGAAATGAAACAAATTATAAGGAGGGCTAAAGGTGATTACCACTGGTTTTGTAATTCTTTTATCCCTGGATAATTCCATGTATCCTTATAGCTCTAGCAGAGTTGTTCTAGTTTGATAGTCTGTCTCTGTTAATGACTGGATTTAAATATTTTATGTGAAGTTTATGAAATTATAATGTGTAGGCACTCTAGGATTCACCACCCACTTTAAAAATATCCTGCTATTCTCTTCATATAATGGTGGATGTCTGTAATGATATGTGACTCTTCTGAACTTTATTTGAAGTAATGCAAGCAAAGGCCAAATACTTTCTGAAAGTAATTCCCAGTCCTAGCATAATTTTTTTTTTGTTTGAAAATATGTCAGTCTATGTGCATATACACAGGTGGGGGAATTCTGTCTAGAGGAAGAAATTTATTTTTTTCAGCTGAATGCTCGAGGCTCCCACAAAAAATTCACAGGGGCTGCAGGGCTGGTAGGTAAACTCAGAAAAGTGTTTCTTAACAAGGGCAAGAGACACGTTCATTCAGTGTCAGTACTTCAGAATTGCTGTAGTAGTCCATTAAACTTATGCAAAGCTATCACAGGAGGAAGGGGAATTTTTTACCAATCAAAACCTTAATTAGGGTACAAAACTAAAATCCAAATAAAGAGCTATATCTTTTTTCTTTGACCCTGGATATTGGTGCTTATCCCCAACAGAATTTTCCAAAATATATATATTATATGTTAATCTTCAAAGACTTTTCTTTGTTCTTCACCTCTTTTTGCATTGACATCCAAGCTTCTATAATCTGCTACTGATTTTTCTGCTTCAAACACCTTCCAAATTCCCCACTTCCCACCCTTTAACAAGGGTATCCAGCTAGTGTTTTAGATACTGTACAATCCTTGGAGACCTGAATTTAAAACATTTTTCCTAGTGCTTCCACTTGTTTGAAAAAGACTGCATTTTAAGATTTTTTTTAACTGCAATTTTTCACACACCAAAAAAAAAACATGCTTAATTTCAAGATACTGGGCTTTCCTGCCAGTGAAGGACAGTATTCTTGCTCCTGTTCTTAGAACATTGACAAGTTCTTGAAATTGCAGTAAGCTCTTGGCATCTGGCAAACTTAATATTCCTTAGCCAATATCCATTGGCTAATATTAGTGTGGGTTTTGATTGGGATAGCCTGGTGAGGAACTTTATTCCATTTTTGCAAGAGGATTGTGACACCACAAATGTTGGTGCTTCTGTTACATATTTTCACATTTTCAATATTTACAGTGCCACATAGGAACAAAGTTTAAGGGTTCATTGGTGAGAAAGTTTTAAAATCACATCATCAGGAGAAATGACTTGTACAAAGAATCAGGAAATCTGAATTATTTCCACGTGGAGTTGATGAGACTTACCTGCTAACAGGGTGCAGAATGAGGCAACAACAGCATAGTATGTTTTAAAATTTAAATCAGGGTACAACAAATGCCTGTTCCAGTGGTACAGAGACAGGCAGTTTTATGATGTTCTTGCTGTAGTTCTCTCTGCTGAAGTGGCCTAGGGGGGCATTCTTTAATAACCTAAAGGCACAGTCCCTTTTTCAACAGGCGGTATTTGTGCTCTGAAGTCATGGGTTGATCTTTCAGCAAAGTCTTTCATCCAACTTTCAGATGCCAAAATCACATGAAATGCACAATACAAAAGGATGGTGCAGCACAAACTGATACAGGTTAATTTCCCTTTCTTGTCTTTGCTTCAACATCCATAACCCCTCTGAAGCAAAGAGCAAAGCCCCAGAACCTGAAGAAAACTAACAAGAGCAACAAAAATATAGTTTGTTGTATTCCCTCAGAATTTTTGCCAGATACCTTTCATCTGTCCTCCTCCCCAGAAGAAATTCATACTACGTCTTTGAGTATATTGGTCAGAAATGCAGTTTTGTGTTCTTACCTGGCCTGGATTAAAGTTCCATTGCTGATTGCTGTATTAATTGCCGTGAAGTCACAGCCTTGAGTTCCTCCTATATGTGTACCCTTTCTTTTATCTACATTTCTGTTTCAACCATGAAACTTCCTTACTGCCGTGGAAATCATTCCGTCCTGGGCTTGCTGATAGGAAGATGAACTTAGGATGCCTGCACGGTATTATTCTCTACAAAAATTTGGAATAGCCATGCCCAAGTACATGTAAATTTGTAGAATAAACTAGTCATACTCTGGGAAACATGAACAGCTTGAATTTGTAGTAAGAAATGGTAGATGAAAATCTCACTAATTGTATCTTGCTGTTGAAAATTGGATTTTTAAAATTCCCTTACTTAGATAGAACCTTTTTGTTAAGATATGGTTGATCCCCAAATCAATTATAGGATGATATTATAAATTTTCACTTTTGAAGTCAGCCTAAGAAAGTAAACCATTGTGTTTCACATGGAGCTTTCCACCGAAAAAGATGACTATATATAGCTTCTGAAAGGTGGGTTTTGGGATAAAGGGAGCCTTACATCCCCAAGTGTACTCTGTCAATCTTTCATCATCAGAGCCGAATTAGGCATGTCCTGTCTACTCAAAGTTTTTAGCCCCTGGTCTTCATCTTGCTTCTTTCCTTCTATTGCCAGCAGGAGATATCTGTACACACAGCTACCGAGTACAAGAAGGTTGACTCACCGACACTGCCATGGTGGCTTTGCCAAGTTATGAAAGGATCACCAGGAGGTGAGAAGTGCTCACACAGACCCAAAGAGCACTGCCAAGCTCTGCTGCTGCCAGCCTCCTCTCAATCCAAGCAGTTCATGTTTTCTGACTGTCTGTTGAACAACAGTGAACGCTAAAGCCTTCTAACAGATTCAGCAGGACAGTGAAAACAAGCAACCCGCAGTGTCTGTCCTAAACCAAATTGTGAGTAGAAACAGCAAATGTGCAGGAGGTGGCAGAAGACACAAAACCACAAGTAATTATGACAAGAATTCACCTAGCCTGTCCTTTTTTAAAATAGGCGTGCATGGAAGAAGGCTGAAGCAGACCTAATAGCTCACCTGATGGAGCCTGCTGGTCCCTCTGTGAGTTCACTCACTAATCTGTATGCATGGCCAAAACAATACAATGGATAAATATAATGGATAATCATTTACTACCACATCAGTGAGCTGAAATGCCTCAGTAAGAGATCTGATGAACACCAAAACTGGTGAAAAGGAAAATTTAGACTGCTCAGTTTAGAGCTGATAGAAAGTGAAATCTTCCTGGCAGTAGCAAGCATCATAAAAGCTCTGCTCAAAAGGATACAAAGTGCAAGAACTGCATGGATTAAAAAAAATCTGGAAGAAGCTCAAGTCCACTTCAGGAGAATGTAATTTATTCATTTAACTTAGAAAATAATGAAAGCAAGAGATGGTAGAAGTCCTTAAACAAATAAATTAAACATTTCAACCTGAGCTCTCCACTAGCACCACCAGTGAATCAGAAACTCTGTGAAGAACAATGGGCAGAAATCCATCTTGGTGTTCTGCTGAAGATTTGAGAGAGCAGAGAAGACTATTTAATACATTCTTTTCCCCATATCCTGCCACTTCTTCCTGATTTATCTTCACTCTAAAAATATTTTTCTTTACATCTAATGCAAATTACTGTATTTCAATTTATGTCTAATGCATTTTGTTTTGCCTTCATGCACCTTTTTTGTAACTGCCATCAGCTTTTTGGAAACGCTGATAAGATCTCTCCTTCCCTCTTTCTTCCCCAAGCTGAACCTGCCCATCTCCCTCAGGTTCTATTTGTACATCCCAGGTTGCAGCCCCCAGCTGTTGTGGAGCCTCTATCCCCTCCACACTCTCAGAGTTCAGCAGAAGACATTCCTGTCTGGCACTCACTTCAGTTTTTTCCCTATTACTATGTTAGGCAAAGAATTACCTGCGGACCTTGCACAGTTCTTGATTAGTTTCTGGTTTAAGACATGGAAGGTCAGGTATAACTCGTTCTAGTACCATAAAGGAAGGTTTTGTTTCTCCTAATGGCCATACCATATCAAGGAAAGGGAAAACCCTGTCCTACCCACTGTCATCACCCATGAAAGAGCAAACAGTTACAGGGAGCACATGTATTAATTAATTAAAAGCAATTGGGTTTCCTTGTGTGCTTGTGCTATTGCAGGCCAAATACAGGCACATCTTGCAGAGCTCTCAGCTGCACACCAGGACTGAGCCACTGGTGAAGAGGACAGACTTCCCCTGAGAACTTGAGCATATCCAGGACCCATGGCACTATTTGTTTTTGCCACAGCATGTTGCCTAACACTTATTTGAAAAAAAAAAAAGTAATATACTACGAAAGGCTCATTAGTTGTTACCTCCTGACTTCTTTGCTCTGTTCATTCTTTATTTTCTGATCTGTGTTTCCAAGTACAAATCTGTCTTCTTTTGCATGAGAAAGTCTGTCTCTGAGTTTTGGAATTAAGATATGTACAGTCAAAATACAGTTAAATTTACATATTTTATTGTGCCCCAGTTTCATGTTTCCAAGATTTTTGTTTAGGGTGTAAGTTCATTAGATATTTCTGAAGTTGTGAGTAAGATAAGTTGACCTCAAATTCTGTTCTTAACATGAAAGTCTTTTTAATCTTTCTTTTTTAAATGTATTTAAAAGTCTATCAGTGTCTTGTTGGAAAAAGTTCCTTTGAATACAAGATTTCCTTAATCTCACCAGAGTGAGTGCTGGCTGAATTCTGACATCAGCACTGAGCCCAAAAGTTCTTTAATATTTTTTAGTTTGTACAAAGAAAATTCAGACTTAAAAATCTCCTTTGTAAGCTTGAATGTAGATATCACCTGCCGCATGTGCTGCTTTTGCATTTTGAATACTTTGGTGCCTATTACCTTTGCATTCTGGTACTCCTTTGAATGTTGCACTTAATTGAAGAGGATTGTTGCACAGGCACAAATAAATGTGAAAATTCTCAGTGCATGTGAAATGCTCACAGTTTTTCTTGAATAGATGGAGCAATGCTATATTCATGTTGTGTCATTGATATGAAATGATTTAGCTGATGCACAGACTTTTATGGTTATGATATGTAAGGAATCTACTATCACACAGTAACTATAGCAAAATGGAACAACTGGGGAGTATGTTTTCTCCACATGGGAGCTACCACCCTCTGTAGATTTTACAATGAGATCGATTAGATGTCTGTAGAGGAGTGTTTGATTTTTACATCAATTGAATATAATTTGCTGCAGCACCCAAACAAAAACCCCTACCTCTGAATCCCCTGAATCATTCAGCTTTGAAATTGTATGAAAAGTCAAAACAGGTGATTTAGGAAATAGCCATGAATTATAAGTCTAAGGACTGAAGGGAAGGTGCCAAAGCAATAAAGATGCTGATATATTTCAGGTTTTGAAGGTACTAGAGAGTTAAAGGGCAGCACTAAATGTCTCGTAACCCCTCTGTTCTTATGATATATCATGACATTGGACTTTTAATGCAAACAGGGAAGAAAATCCAGCTACCCTTACTCAACTGGACTGCTTCTGCAAAGTGAAACTATTCAACAGGATAGAAGCTGTAGGGAAGAATCCCAGAGCCAGATTAATGATTCCAACAGAAAATTACTTCACCTTCACTTCAATGCTTCTGTGATTCATAATAAGAATCCCTACTTCCCACCCTGCCATTGTAGGAAAAGGTTGACACCAGCTGCTCCAAGGGAAACAATACCTGAATTCAGTTACAGAATCAAAATGTGAAGGCTCATGATTCAGAAAAGTATATTCTTTCACTTGACACTCCCTCAAAGAAACATGAACTGTTCACAATAAAAACAACCAAAAGCCACGTCCACAAATTTCTGTCTTTTTTCTCACTTCCTGAAATACAAATAATAAAATAATGAAGGGGTAAACTGACTCCTGTGAAGAGATTTTGTAAAACACTCATGTCAAAATAATACACCAAATAAATAGACATGCATCTATAACTCAGAAGGCAAGGTAAACATTTGAATGCTTGTTTTATATTGCTAGTCATATATGTCTGTATATAAAGATAAATACAAATATATATAAAGAATTTAGCCAAAAACTTTAATGCGTTGGGGAGGATTATGGAATAAAACAAAAAGTCCAAAATCCCCATTTTTTTTTTTTATTTCTGAGATTTCAAGAGGTTTTTTTAACACCTTGCATAGCTGTTCAGATAAAGAATATTCTTCCATTTTCAGGTGTTTATTTCTTAGCAAATAACATTGTAGAAATTAATTTGCCAGTTTCTTCTAAGAGTCTGTTAAAAAACCCCAAGTAAACAAGGCTTTTGCTACTTTAAAGGACAATGCCCCGATTTAATTTTCTATTATAATGTGGAGTTTTATGTGTTCTTGCTGCAGCTGTAAGAAAAAAAACAGAGTTGTCAGATCTCAGTATATCATATCCCGAGTGTATCTTTCCATCTAATCTAGTAATACGTGTGCAGAATGGGAGTCTGGCTGTTTTCTGAGTTAGATGAACATTGTCCTACAGCACTACTGTGATTGCAGGTGCTTTTCTAGCAGGGGAGTCATATCAGAAATACTGAAGCAATTTGGCTGAAGGTCAATCTGTGCTGGGCCAGACTGCAGGTATGGGCAGCTGCATATCTGAAGTGAGACATCACAAAAATTGCACTTGGACTTCTGAAACCAGTGTTGTGTTTTCCTACCCATGTCCTTTCAATCTAGCTGTCGAAAGGATGAGATACCTGTAAAATGAGTTCAGCCGTGGGGGGAACATTTGAGCTGTATTTTGCAAACAGAATAAAGATTCTAGGAATTTTTGCTCCAGGCATTTCTATGTGGGTAGGGAGAGGTGGGGTGGGGGGGGGGCTCTGTTAGGTCCCTTGTTTACCTAAAATTTGCAAATGACAGAGGGAAATTATAAGCAGAAGTGCTGGAAAATGAGCTCCAACTGTGAATGCGTGCTTCTTAGGCAAGAGATGTAATAAAAGTTTGTGAGAAATGTAACTCCACTAATGGTAGTAATGAAGTTGCCTCTTATTATATTTTTATTATATGGCATATATTATTATATATTTCTTTTATTATATACCTGAATCAGTTTCTTTTTCTTTCAGTGAATCTTGGGGTTCTGATCTGACCTGCTGTAGCATCTAAAGCCAGAGCTCTGCTCAAAAATATGTCTGTGTTATGTCTTTTCCTGCGCCCTTCTCTGAAGCTGTGTGCAGACGCATAAACCCTGTATGAAGGCTCTCAGAGGCCATGTCTCTGCTCACAGGATTGACAAATCCACCACTTCCCTGGAGAGGTTGTTCCAATGGCTGACTGTTCCCATTGTGGGGCTGGCTCCTATTGCTGAGCCAAGACTGAACACCAGCCACCTTTGAAGGAGCTGTCACCCCCCTGCAATAAAGTTGTGCTTTTCTTCTCCATATGACATAGAGTAAAATAGAGTTAATATTATAGACTCTTTTTCAGGTGTCTTGCAGGCTTAGAGAAAATACTGTGGGCATTTTGACATTTGTCTGCAAATGGAAATTTTATTGGTAAATTAAATTCATGGAAATCTGTTGGTGTGTGCTACCACATGATAGATAAACTGGCATGGTTTAGAATTGTTAGACTGTGATTTGGTCACAAAGGCATTAGTACTTCAAGTACAGGATGAAAAATAGTATTGTGCAGACTATAAAATGTGAAATTACTCTAATATGCTGCCTTTAGATATTTGTTAAATATCTAAAGGCAGCATATTAGAGTAAAGTGTGGCTTTGTTCTGGTGATGTTTATAATGAATCAAGTGTTGCCTACATTTCTGCAGCTAACACCAAGTGTGAAGCCTAAATAGTGTCCTCTGTCAGGTCAATAGAAATGCAGTCATATGGTCACCCCCATCTTCTTCATTTTGGAAATGAAAGGTGCTCCACTGGAGCTCAGACCAGTAATAACAATAGGCTTTGATAAGAGAGCTCAAAACAATACCATGTTGACTTTCCTAGGCTGTCTGGACTTCAGTAAGAATAACTTCTTTAGTATCCTTATGATGCAGAAATTGTGCTGTGTTTATCTTCCTTTGGCAAGTATATGCTGAAATCTGAACTTGTTTTCCTCTATCTAGCATTGACAGTTGTCAGCCAGGTAGATTTTTGTTTAGCCTTTCTTTTTGGTTAAAAACACAGCTTTAAAATCACATTTTGGTACTTCATCCTGAATTTTTACTGCTCAAATTGGGAAAGCAGTCTCATGATGCTTTTCTAGTCAAATTCAGCTAGATTTTAGGACTGATTTTGAAGTATGATCTGGAGGTGACTGTCTTCTGCTGGTCCCACAGGGGGCTTAGGGCGATCTCTTTCTGAGTTTATGGAAGCTTTTTTCCCAAGAAGCGTCAGTTACTTATGCTATTGCAATGCTAATCATAAAGGAACTAAGATAATAGCAAAGGAAGCATGTATAGTTATAAAGAAAACTTGCTTTTTCAAGCTGTATAAGGATTTAAAAGTTAATACATCTGTAACAGAATACCAGTCAAAAAATGTCACTTCTGAAAGCAGAGTAGTTGTTTTGGTATTTGGCTGCTGCCCTGGGAAAGCTAGGTTCATGTGTATGGTTCAAGGGTGCAGGTGAGATGTGCTTCCCTCAGGAATGGGAGTCGCTGTTGGAACACTTGAATATCTCCTTTGTCAGGCTGAAAAGGAGAATCAATAGAAAGCAGAAAATACAATAGAGTATTAAGTAGAAAATCCATTGTAACACATCCCATTGTCCCTGCTGTATTTAAGTGCAGTGGGGAAGCTGGGCTATAGCTGAACTCTCTTTGTAGAACACAGAGTGGTAACCTGAGCACTGCCTGCAATGGTTGATTAAAATAGTTGAACAAATATAACCATTGAAGAAGTTTTAGGCTAATAAAGGTACAAAATAGGGAAATAAAATACAATAAAATTTGTGGCCAAATGACTGTAGAAAATGGTAAGTGATGATTTATCAAAGGCAGATGAATAATTCTTAGTGAGAAAATATATCAGCAAAAATAATCTCTTTTTTTACAATAATAGACTGACTTACATGTTTATCAATCTTGTTCCTTCTGACAAGTGATTTAGAAAAAATTTCTTGCAAAATATCTTCAAGAATGAGCAACAGCTGAGCTTACAAGACATTTTTCTACCACTAGTACTTAAATGTTAGGGTCTGATACTCAGACTGCATTGATATTTTTGATCAAATGTCCACTGGCTTCAGTGGTGCAAAATGAACCTAGCCCAAGGGCACCCTGCAGGAGATGACTGCAGTTTTTTGGACAATCCATGTGGTCTGGGAGTGCTCATCCGAATCACACCAAGGTCCTGCTGGCTGAGCCAACCTTCAGGCTTTGTGAGCTGGATTTCAGGCACACACCTCCCTATGCAATGGGAAATAATGCCAGTCCCACACCTCATGGTTTCAGCCCTGCTGGTTAACCCTTTTGTAATCTGTCTCTGTTTTTGCGAGAGAGGTCAGAATGAAAATTTTATGGTAAATTATTCAAAATGGTTGACACACTTAAAAACCCTGAAGAACCGTTGGCAATGTGTAACCTGCAGATTACTTGTCTTAAATTTCATTCTCTGAGCACCCATCACTGAGACAAATGTTTTTTTTTTTTTTTAAAAAAAAAACTACTTGATGATTCAGTAACATCAGACAAGCAAAAATTTCACAGTCAATCATTACTGATGCTTGAGTCAAAGTTGTCAATGAGTTATACTTTATAATTTTTAATCTTCTTCTCAAAATGACCTGTGAATTTTATGTCCTGAAAAAGGCTGATTTTGTCCTGGCATTTCATGGTAAACTTATGAGAAATTAAATAAAGGGCAATTCCATCTCCCTTTTCAGAAAAAAAACCTTGTTTATCAAATAATGTTTCCCTGAGTTGAGATAGAGAAAGATAGAAAGCACTTTATCTTCATACTTCTGAAATTCCTTTTTATTCAGACTTGAAGGATTTTCTCTATATCTCTTATCAGATAAGGAGATTACCAAAATCCCATATAGTCTGAGCCATTTGCACCACCAGCAGAGGTTTTGTAACATCTCTTTATCTGGAGGTGGTCACCTTTAAACTAAATAACATGAAAAATACCTGTTAACCATAACATCAGGAGGATTTTGGAGCTCTTCTTTGTTAGTATGCCACTCCCAATGTGCTGAGGCCAGAGGGTTTGACTATGATTTTGAGTACAATTTTCATTTCCCTGTTCTTTACTACGCATGGTTGATGCGTATTCAATGCCCCAGGGCCACTTGCTCCTTTTTCCCCCCTTTTTTCCTTTGTTTCCTTTTCTTTCTTTGTTTTTATTTTTTTATTATTTTAGTGCACAATGTCACACATATTCCACTAGATATTAACCACCTTTCTATCTAGTGGTACTTCTTCATCTTTCCTGAATTTAGGTGAACATTTTGTTAGAGGAATTATTCCATCACTGGGATTATTATGTGTAGAGACCGAAGTCCCCAGACCTAAATACAGATTCCACTGAAATCATGTACAGTAGTTAAAGCTCTTAAAAAGCCCCAGGATTTTCAGACACCAAAACAATAAGTACAGTCATGCTCAGCAGGGTTTCCAAAATGTAAGAGTTTTAATCTAAAACTTTATATCTGTTCAGCTGGAGTGCAGTCTAACTCTTCTTAAGATTCAGGTTCAAGTCAGGAATCTGACTTGACTTAAGCAGAAAGATTCCTGTGGTGCTCTATTTTCACTCTTGGGGGCACATTTACTAATATTGCTTATTTTGCAAATTACTTGGGCATTGGCTTGAGAAGTGAAAATGAATCTGTGAGTTCCAGGACATAAAGATGGTCATGGTCTTTCAGAAACAAAGCTTTATCTTTGATTTTGCAGAATGAGCATTAATACAAATCTCTTTGCTCCCAGACTGTCATCAGCTGAATGAGAAGTCATTCATGGTGGTTAAGAGCTATCCTGGTATGTCTAGAGGTGATGTGAAAGTGTTCTCTTAGGTATTGTGAGGTAAAAGGTGGAAAGGAACAAGATTTTCCCCTTAAACGGTTTAAATGAAGCTGGAAGGCTATAAGAAATTATCAGGGAAAGGCTTGCCAGTATTTTTTTCTGTGAATTGATCTAACAAAATGAGTAGTTCTGGAAAAATGACATGAACCAATATTTTCCTTGGCATTCAACCATAGCCGTTTATATTGGTCATTCTAACCTTTGCCACCTGGTCCCTTTGGTCATTCTAAACTACAGTACAATGTCTATCCCGTCCATAGACTATTCCTAAATTCATAATATTGTGTTCAGAACAAAAAATAAAAATGCTCCCAATCTCTAAAGGAAATGCCATCTAAAGGGTATAGAGTGAACAAAAAAATGTCCAGTGAGATACTGAAGACAAAGGAAGAAAAATCTGGCACATTGCCGTGTAAGATGCGTTTAGGATTTCCACCTACAATTTATTTAATTATCAGTGCCAGCTTCACAAAATGTTGCCATTGGAGAGTGAATAGATTGCAGGTGTGTTGAACTGAGTAGGTTTAAAATGTTGTGACTGCCTTAATGGCTACATATCCTGTAAAATGCATTCGTTTTCAAGAGTGTGATTATGGTTTGCTTTTTATGTGCCATTATGTCTAATTTGTTTTATGCTCCAACAGAGAAAGTTATTTTCCTCTTTCCAATTTATATGACAAACACAGAAGAATAATCAACTGAAAAATATATTCATTTAATATGATCATGCTCAGCTTTGCTGTACAAGTACATACCACTCCTGAACTACAACTAGCAACAAATAAATATTTTAAACATTTGCAGTTTCCCATTATCTAAGGACATGATTTTTAAAATAAGTTATTATTGTAATTAAACAAGTGAAAATCGTAGTTTTTAAGCAACATAAAATAAGGTCACAGGGACTTTGGGTAACTCATGAACATATCTGTATCACTGTTTAGACTTAGGATTTTTGTTAAAAACACACACAAAATCCCTTCTGAACATTTCTGTCGTAACTGTCTGCATATTTTCATCAGCACAATAATATTTTTTATAACTCTGGAAGAGAATTTTAAAATAGCTTTGTAAAACTCATAAAATTTCAAGAATTATTAATAAAATTATTTTTACAGATTGAATATTTTCCTTTTCATAAAATGATGAGCTAAATAGTTAAATAATTGCTTTCTTTTTCAAAACGCAGTTCAGTTTTAAAGTGGAGTCAATTAATCCATGAATAATTTTAACTTGTGGTTTGAAACCCAAACTTTTTTCTTTTTCTTTTTTGGGGCTGGTGAATGTGATTATTTAAAAATATTTTTAATATAATAGTAGTATAGCAACAATACTGTTATAGTGATCAGTGTGAGGTAATGATAGAATTACTGACGACCTTTGTGAATGTAATTTCTTTTGCAGATGCTACATTTGAGAAGCTGCTTTTTCTGCCTTTAGCAGCCTCCACAATCAATTATTTAGTACTTAAAATTGCTGCAGTCTGATCTCAGTGAATGCAGAAAGACCTCTCAGCTTTACTATAAAAGATTTCCACAATTTGCCACTATTTCAAATGTCTGCTCCTGGACTATGAAAGGAAGAAATAAACCATCAGGGAAAGAAAGCAAGCAATTCCCACAATAAGAAGTGCTTTGAGTACAATGGAGAAAATAGAGGTCAAAAGAGAAAGAAGAGCAGAATTGATCTGTGAAATGGTAATTTTAAAACAGTTTGCATTTCTGCTCATAGCAACACAGGATTATGTATGAAGATGCCCTTCCATATGGGGCCAGTTCTGTTTAATAGCTTTATCAATGATCTGGATAAGAGGATTGAATACACCCTCAGTAAGTTTGCAGAGGGGAAAGTTTGGTCAGAATGTTGCTGTGCTGGAGGGCAGAAAGGCTCTGCACAGAGATCTCGATAGACTGGATTGATGGCCATGGGCAATATTGTGAGGTTCACCAGATCCAGCTGGTGCTGACCACTTGGGTCACAACAACCCCGTGCAGTGCTACAGGCTGGGACAGAGTTCCTGGAAGTGCCCAGTGGAAAAGGAAAAGGCCCTGAGGGTGCTGGTACCCTGTAGTACCTGAACGTGAGCCAGTGCATGCCCAGGTGGCCAAGAAGGCCAAGGGCATCCTGGCCTGCAGCAGCAATAGTGCGGCCAGAGGGACCAGAGCAGTGATTTTTCCCCTATACTGGGCACTGGTGAGACAGAACCTTGAGTTCTGTGTCCAGTTCTGGGCCCCTCACAATAAGAAGCACAGTGAGGGGCTGCAGAAAGTCCAGAGAAAGGCAAAGGAGCTGGTGAAGGGTCCAGAGAATAAGTCATATGGAGAGTAGGTGAAGCAGCTGGGGTTGTTTAGGCTGGAGAAAAGGAGGCTCAGGGGTGACCTTATCACTCTCTACAAGTGCCTGTGAAAGGAGGGTGTAATCAGGTGAGGGTTGGTGTCTTCTCCCAGGCAACCAGTGACAGGGAGAGAGGACGTGGACTCAAGCTGCACTAGGGGAGTTTTAGTTTGGATATTAGAAAAAATTTCTTCAGTGGAAGAGTAGCTAGGCATTGGAACAGGATATCTTGGGAATTGTTGGAATTGCCATCTCTGGAAGCATTCAGAATAAATGAAATGTGGCACTCAGTGGACTTGGTAATGTGGGATCTGATAGTCCTAGAGGTCTTTTCCAATCTTAAATCTTGTTCCAATCTTAATCTCTTGTTCCACGAGTCAATGATTCTAAGATGGCATTTATATTGCATGCAATAAAAGTACTGGGTTTTGAAAAAGATGAGTAGGCTTGCAGTCCTGTGCAAGCTTGGTTAGTGGCCACTGGAACTGATATGGGAAAGGAAAATAGGAAAAAACTTTTAGAAGAGGCAGACAGGAGGGACAACATCTACATAAAAAAGCAAACAATTGACAGGAAGAAAATGGCTTTCAAGTCCACCTGATGGAGACTGTTCCCAGATTATCCTTCACTTAATTTATCAAGCATCAACATTAAATTTAGAGGGATAGCAATAACATTCCTTGAAGATGGAGATTTGCAACTTATTCAGATAGAAATATATTTCTTTTTTCACAGTGGGAACTGACTTTAGTTTCAGGCCCTTAATCCCTACATCTTCCACATACCATGAATCTGTACACGATACAAATCATAGTACATTTACTATTACATATACATATTACATGATACAATCAAAGTGCACAAGACAATCATTTACATTATATCCCTCTACACTGCTGTTTATAAGCAGAACACCTAATTCTGTGTTCTAAACTATTAAGTTGACATTCCACTTAAAATATAGATACCCATAGTACTACATTTGTTTTTAGTGAGGTAAATTATTCTTCCTAGGTCTTTAATCTTGTCATATGCCACACAGTTGTTATTTTCTTCCTTTATCAGAAGTCACTCAGTCGCCTTGGTCCTGCCAATTGTTTAGGCAGTACAGGAGTAACTAGACTAGGTAAAAATATGCTAGATACATATGTTTACCAGGAGCAAGCTTTCTTTTTGTGCAGATGGCCTGCCCTAAAACCCCTTGAGCAAAAAGCTTGAGCAGAAATAGCATATGTCATTCAATGAAACCAGCTGTCATCTTTGCCACCTACACACTTCTCTAGGAGCGAAGTTCATGGGAGTCATAGCAACCAGCCTGAGAAGCAAGCCAAGAGTCATCTCTGCACAGGTCTTCTCATCTTGGTCCTGGACCTGCATTACCACTACAAGTTTTTCTCTAGTGGGATGGTTTTCATTGCAGTGTCCCCATATCATTATAAGAAAAATAAAACCAGTTGCCTTCATCAAGTTTTTCTCAAATCTGTGGACACTGGTAAAGTTCTATCAATTTTGGAAGTACTTTCCAGAATGTTATTCATTTTACAAAATCCTTTTTGATGTGCTGGGGACTGGGTCAGCACATCATATTCATGTACCCAGAAATAAAGTCAGCACTATGCAGTTTTCATTCCCCCTTCTCAGCCAAACTTTACACTGTCCTTTGTTGGAGAAGTGACAGTGAAGGTGTCCTAAGCCTCTGGCAGGCTGCATAGAGCAAAGCAGGTCAACTGTGCAAAAAATCATTTCACTCATGCCTAAACAAAGAAATCTTCCTTTTTTTTTTTTTTTTGTTGCTTAATTATTCTACTTGATCATAATGACATGTCCAGTCTTTCATCTGTGATGGGAGGGGTAATTATTATAATCATCGCCTCCATCAGCAGGCGATGATCCAAGGGCTTCCACATATCTGACTCGTCTGCATGGGGGAATGTGAAGAAAGGGAAAATGGGAAAAAGCCAAAGGAAGACAGGCAAACAGGATGTCTTCTGTGAGTGGAAATACCTTTTTGATTTTTCCATTCCTCTGCAGAAGTAACCTTTCATTCAAATTAATATATTTTTATATTTTTGTGGCGATGCACCAATAGAATTAAACAGCATTAAATATTTTTATAATGACTTATTTTCTTGCCCAAGATTGTAATAAGTTCAAAATTAGACACTACTGTGAATTTCTTCTCATTAGATTACTTTCTAATTTTTTCAATAAGACTTAGAATTTGTAACATTCCATATTAAACCATTCTAATTAACAAATATAAAAATGTTAATATTGTGATTTTCCTTGAATGCCAGAACAAAATTATAAAAGGCATTTTTTTTAGCCTCAAATTAAAACATCTTGTAATACCTCTAGAAAATGGTAACATTTTTGGCAGCAATTAGAGATAACAATAAGAAATGGCTGGAGGGAGTTTGCCTCTAAATTAAAAGAATGCATTATTTGTACTTGGTGACAAACTAGAACAGGAAAAAACATGTGCTTTAAAGTCCTTTGGACTCTACCGAGAACTTACAAAGGTCACTTATGAATGTATTCAGAATTTCTATACTCCTGAAATGAAATTCCAGTCTCCTAAATACATATTGAGTACATTCAATAAGGGTAACCTTTGGTCTTGCAAAATGTCCAGGACATCAAAAGAAAATGATTCAGTTAAATGGGACATGAATAAGATTGGCTCTTAAACATATGAGGTGGCGTATTAATTTAGCAGGGTGATACAGCAATGGATTTAAATCAGGGTACAAGTATAAAGCACACTTAGAAACGAGTAACAATTGTGATATACAGTTGTCTCACATGAAACATGATTTCCATTACTGGTCTGTATAATATGCTCACAGGAAGAGCATTCCTGCTCTTTTGGCAAACTCGAGAGACAAGCAGTTATGCACTGGGTTGGTGTACACTCAGCTGATAATAACCAGTGATTCTTTCAGCAGATACAAATGGCTGATATGCTCAGCCAACAAAGTTCAGTTAAAAAAACACCAAACCAATACTTTCATTCCAGAGTACTGAGGGAATTAGGGGATGTTATAATGGGGCACTGTACTCAGCTACTCAGCACTGATAAGGTCACAACTTGAGTGCTGTGTCCAGTTCTGGGCCCTTCACTACCAGAAGGACATTGAGGTGCTGGAGCAAGGCCAGAGCAGAGCGATGGAGATGGTGAAGGGTCCAGAGAATAAATCCTATGAGGAGCAGCTGAGGGAGTTTGGGTTGTTTAGCCTGGAGAAAAGGAGGGTCAAGGGAGAGCTAAGCATTCTCTACAACCACCTGGAAGGAGGTTGTAGCCAGGTGAGGGCCGGTCCCTTCTCACAGGGAACCAGTGACGGGGGGAGAGGACTTGAGGAGGGTCTCAAGCTGTCCCAGGAGGAGAGCAGGAAGAATTTCTCAAGCTGTGTTCAGGTTGGAGAGCAGGAAGAATTTCTTCCCTGAAAGGGATATCAGGAATTGGAACAGGATGCCTGTGGATGTAGTGGGATCACCATCCCTGGAAATGTTCAAAAGATGTCTGGATGCGGCACTTAATGCTATGGTTTAGTTGACATGCTGGTGACTTTTTGAAGTTGAATTTAATGATCTTTATGGTCTTTTCCAGCCTTAATGATTCTAGGATTTTTATCACATGTCTTGATCATCTACCAAAGCTCTTGGGAGTCTGGGGAGTTGCCTGCTGACTGTGAGCTACCAAAGGTAGTGCAATCCACAAAATGATTGTGAGGAAGACCCAAAGAAGCACAGACCTCTATGTCTAACCGCAGTTCCTGAAAAGTTTTACTGGATACTATTGAAAAGTATTTAAAGAACAATGCAATCATCAGTCAATTCATGCTCAGAAAGGTAAAGTCCTATTTAAATAAATCTGATATTCTATGATAAGGTGACCCACCTCATGGCCCTCATGAAGGGATGTTGGTGGATAGAGTTTTTCTTGATTTTAGTAAACATTTTGATACACAACATCCTCCCGAAGAGGTTGTTCACTTGTGGAATGAACAGGTTCATGATGCTGGGTGAGGACCTGGCTGAAGGACAGTGCTCAAAGGATTGTAGTGGATGGGACTACACCTGGCTGGTGACCAGCCAACAGCACTGATCCTCATAGCTTGATTCTAGGACCAGTTCTGCTCAATATATTTACCAACAATGTAGGTGAAGGAATCGAATTAACAAGGCTGCTGTTGATAGCAGACTGGGAGGTGCTCTTGACTCTCTTGGGGATTGAGAGGCCTTGCACAGGGATGTAGATAGTTTGAAGCATTGGACAATTATTAATGGTATGAAATTTAACATTAATTCCAAAACATGGATTTAAAAGTCCAAGTGCCTTATTCTGCACCTGTGACAGAGTCACTAAGCACACAGGTACAAACTGGGAGAGGAGTGGCTGGAGATGAGCCCTGCAGAGCAGGGTCTGGGGTTGCTGGTTGGCAGCAGGCTCACTGGGAGCCACTAGTGTGCCCAGGCAGCCAAGGGGGCAAGCAGCATCCTGGGGGCATCAAACACAGCACAGCCAGTCAGTCAAAAGAGGTGGTGATCCTGCTGTAAATGATACTGGTGCCACCTCATCTTGTGAGCAGTGTGCAGTGCTGGCCCCACAGACTAAGGAAAACATGAAGGGCCCTGAATGTGTTCAGAGGAGTGGCTGGTGAAAGGGCTGGAAGAGGTGGAGAGGGAGGTGCTGAGCTCTGTGATCCAGTGATGGCATGTGGGAGTGATTCAAAACTGCACCAGCAGTGGTTAAAACTGGATATTAGGAACCATTCCTTGACAGAGGGGGTGGTCAAATACTGGAACAGAGTTTGTAGAGAGGTGGTCAACGCTTCAGTTTTTTCAGAATTTGAAACACTTGGACAATCCCTTTAATAATATGTTTTAACTTGTTCAGTCCTGAATTGATCAGGCAACTGGACTAGATGATAGCTGAAAGTCTCTCCTGGCTGAAGGAGTTCTATTCTATTCTATTCTATTCTATTCTATTCTATTCTATTCTATTCTATTCTATTCTATTCTATTCTATTCTATTCTATTCTATTCTATTCTATTCTATTCTATTCTATTCTATTCTATTCTATTCATCCTCCAGTCCTGTTTGATTCTTTGTAATGTTCTGGTTATTCACTCTCTATAGACTTCTCAAAATTTTGTGAGAACCTCAGCCTTGCCCAGCTACTCTGGAGCCTTCTTCCATGGCAGGTGAGATAGGATACAAAGGCCTTAAGATACCTGTTTACACATAAAGTCTACTTTGCCCATTATTTTTGTGGTGCTTCACTCTTACATGACTTCACAGCTTACGCAGCTCTTCAGGGTCAGGGGGCAACATGCTCTTCTGCTATTCAATTGCATTAATAAGGATCAACAGGAGAGATAACTATGTGTCCTGCATGGAAGAGCTGCTTTTTGTGAGTGAACAGGCTTCCCATCTTACTGTTATCATCCTCAGCACCAAGTGGCCTTTACCTTTTGGTCCTGTGCTTTCAGCTTTTGTTGGTCAGACACATCACACAGCAGCCATCAATAATAACAGAAAGGGACCAATATAATGCTGTTTCCCTAAGAAAGGAAGAAAAAAAAAAGACCAACACCATGGTTTTGTACCAAGTTTATTCCTTTCCATTTCCTCAACTCCTGTTAGCGATAATGGTCTCTTTTTTGGAAAAGCTCTCACATCTCTACTCACTAATCTCCAATTTCCAAGCCTTTTCATTCTTTCTCTAGATTTCCTTGGAGACCAATTTCTATTTTCTTGTCTCAGTCTGCACTCTACAACCTTACACTTACCCCTTCTTTCCTAAAATCAGGGTGAAAATCTGTATGCTCACTGCTTGTTGATATACATAAATTTTACATGAATTACATAAATTTCATGATACATCTAATACATGTTGTTTTTCTTTGTTTGGACTCTGGTAGGTTTTGTAGGATACAGAGCAAAACTCCACCAGATATAGAAATAGCTCTCAATAAAACATTCAACCACTATTTTCTTTCACTTTTTTAAACCGCAGTCACTGTTTTTGGCTACCACAAGAAGAAAATCTGAGAGCAATTTTAGAAAAGTGGTTTTTCTTTTTTCTCTAAATAAAATGCAGAAATTAAATTCATAGAGTTGCATCCCTGTTGATTAACTGTGAAGTGATAGTTTATGTTGCTCATTAGCAACCTTCCATAAAAAATTTTAATTGCAATGTTGCTCATCACGAAAAGATATTGTTGCACTCACCAGTGATAGAAGTAATAATTTACCGTCCATTTCTGTGATAGAGGATTTCAATATCAGGAACTCTTACACTGCACATCACAGCTGCATCACTGAAATTTACCCAGGGGAGTAAGTGAATCATCATAACTACTTGTTGTCTGGGAGCTGCCAGGCATTTCTTGCCATAGACTTCTACAATTTCACTGATATCAACAGCTCCAGACAGAGTAGGGAGCTTGAACTAAGTTGCTTTTTGACAGGTTTTCTTTCTTCCATGGATCATGTCCTAAAACCACTAGACATTCCTTGTATCAAATATTTTAGAGCTTAACACAGAAAGCAGAATTTAGGAAGCTGCCTCGGCTAATTTAAAGATCAATATATTTTTGTTTCAAGCCAGATTTAAACACCAACTAAGACTTTAGCCTTGACTTGTTCTTCACAGCTGCTTCAGTAGGCAGCTAATTAAAGATTAGCCTGTAAATTTGGTTTTCTGTAAGCATATATATATACTGTCTGTTTAGCTCGATGTAAAGCTAAAAGAGGGAGGAAGTGAGATTTTATCCAGATAGAAGAAAGAATCTGTTACCCTAAATTGATAAACCACTTAGGTAATCAATTCATCTTTTTATAAATACATTTTGTGAAGTTATAAAACTGGTTAATTAATGAAATTAGTATGTATATCAGATGAGAATAAATTCAAGAAGAAAACATGATGCTGTTCACGATGACATATGCGTCCTGCTGACCACAGTATGTTGAAAATCCAAGCAAATGTCACTCATCCTTAACATTAAACAGTATTTTTCAGGCTGAAATGTGAAATCAAGAAAACCAAAAAGCAACAGAATTTTCTCTAAACCTCGTAAAACATAAATTAGACAAGAATGATGCAAGAAATGCGATGAGACTTCATGATCCCTCCTTCACAGTTATAGATCAAAGAACTTCAGAATTTTGAAGCAATGAGATTTTCATAGAAATCTGAAAATTTTTGTAGTGTTCTTCCGACTTCTGAAAGACAGGATACCTTCTAGGCAAAGGTAACATTTTAACAACATTTATTTTCCATCTGTCTTACGGACAGCCAGCATCTCTGCAGCATCTCTGTACAAAATACTGATTAGCTGTGGAACATATCGTGGGGTTACAACTGCCTTCTACAACACCAGAATTTTGATCATCCTTCACAGTTTTGTGTTTATAAAATGAATAGTGACACCACCATTATCAGAAATGCAGGCATATCTGACCTTGACAAGGCTTATAACTACTTTTGCAAAAATTTCTAGAACCTGCATCTTTAGGCCTACAATATTCTGAAAGGTCTGTGTGCCTTTCCCAACCACTTCTAATGTGGTCTGTGAAACTCAAACACATTTAAGTCACTTTGAGTTCATGCAGACACTATTTTCCTGATATGTAATTTCACAATGTCCCCATAAAAATATGTACCTTAAAAATGGAGTGTAGTGTTTTTGTGACAGGATAAAGTTGAATAAAACAAGTTGAGTAATCACTAAATCATAAAAACTATATGTGCACTGAGTACTTTTATTTGATCAGTTTTAAAAAAATGTGGGTTTTTCATGTCGTATTAAGTGATGTCTTCCAAGGATGTTTCACATTTCCATTGTAGTTGGAAAAAAAGAAGGAAATTGGAAGAAAAGAAGATTTTAGATTCATAGGAACAGTGAAAAAAGGGGAAAAAAAACCCACTTAGGATCAAAAATGAGGCCCTTAGAAAAGGTTTAAAAATAATGCAAACACTTTTACAAAAATATTCAAATGAAATAAAAACCACATGTCTATAAGAAAATTTTGAAGCACTAGTATGTATTTCACTATTTGACTAGAATCCCCAACTTACATTCTGCTTACTACTAAGTCTGGTTTAAAATAAGCAGCTATCTATGAAGTTTAACTTTATTTTGGTGGTCTACATCTGTGTGGGTTTTACTTTCTGTTCTAATGTTTAGCCTTGTTTTTCTGCCAAAAAATAATTTTTCATCCTACTTCTTTCAATCGGGAAGAAAAAATGGAATCATCACCAAAACCCATATGTCCTATAAAAGGCATATATTGAAAGTTCAGCAGTTTGCTGCTTCTTAGATCCCTTGTGGCTAACTTTATTTTTCTGATACTGATATGTAGTGTGTATAAAAATATAAACAAGAGAATGCAATATAAATACTACAATATTAAATTGGATTGAATGACTATTAGGAAATATTTCTATGACATTTTGCAGTTTGGAAAAAAATCTAACTGCAAGTGATAAACAATAGGGAGACTATTTAGTTGGTCTGTAGTTGAAGTAAAAGATGAAGAGAATATCTTTATTGCAGTTCCTCACTGTTGCCTAGTTACTTTCTTAGCTGAGTTTATATGTAAATAAGTAGTGGGAGTTTAAGGATACTTAAAATGTATTTCTCATTTAAACATTAAATGTACTTGTCTTTGGGGATCTCACAATATCTGAGTTTTCCAGTTTGGAAAAATCAGGCCCCTCTCTTCTATCAAATAGTTGTGTAGTCCAGTTTTCTAATACCTGCTCTCTGGCTCACCCCAGTTTAATAGCACGCAGTTAAAGCACTAAAATGTTTTGGTTTCTTTCTTCATTTTTTCCTTCTTTCCCATCAAATTGGATACAGAGGCTTCAAGTAAAATATTTGTACAGAATTCTCTGCTCTGAAGTAAGTAAATCCAGAGAATAATGTCACTTAACTCTTGCTAATATTTGTCTTCAGCTTTCAAATTCTACAAGCTAATATCATAATAAAGCATGCTCATAATAAGAAGGTGAAACTCCTGAATTTCTGTATCTGAATCCAGTGCTCTAGTGCATATCACACAGAGTTGCTTCTACCTTAATAATTAGCCCCAATGTCTCTCTGCTGCTTTTATAATGAAGCTGTTGCATACAGAAAACCCAGAAGACATCTATTTGACTCTAAAGTACTCTTGCAAAACAAGCCTGAATAAAGAAAAGTGAATCACATAACAGCTTAAGAAAAACAGTAAAGTTAGAATATTCTTAAAATGCTAAAACAACTTCAGTGGAACAGATGCATTTGTGATTCACAGAATCTTACTCCTTGTCTCTCTAGAGACTTTTTTTGTGTTTGAAAGCCCTTGTGGACTTGCTTTCCTGAAAGATGAGACTGTGCAGCAGCTGCTGCCCTTGAGCAACTTCCCTGTGGGGATAGGAAGCTCAGGAAGGTATGGCAGCACTGCTCACACGTTTGGTGGGTGCTGAGGAAGGCTGCTGAGAAGAAGACACTGGTGATGTGCTCCACTTGATGTTGATAGCTACCAGAAATCTCAAGTGCTAGCACTCTGCTTCAATTCGCAGAACTCACAGAAGAGCATCTTTCAGAGGTCAGGTAACAAAGACAAAGAGAAATGACTCCAGGAATAGATAAGCAGTAGACCTTCGGGGCTCTAGGTGCCCTGACTCTTGCCTAACTGGGCTGTTCATTAACCATGGCACAGGTTGCACTGATCAGCTTGTGAAACTGGACTGAGACTGCAGGGAATATTTTCCCAAAGGTCAGTAATAAAGAGTTCTCAAGGGACAGAGAGAAAAAAAGAAAGGAAGAAAGGGCAGGAGATTTGGGGTTGGGAGCAGCTCCATGTGGAGACCTCAGGCACCTTGTACCTCCTCTGGGAGACCCCATGTAGGTGCCTGGACTCTGTCTGACATAGAGAGCAAAAACACTGAGGTCCAAAGAAAAGAATCCCTGGATGCATTGCTGCAAAACAGAAATGCAGTAGCCTGGAAACAGTTCTAGAATTCAGTTAAACGTAGGGAAAAGGTGTGCCATGAACTAAAAAAAAATTGTATTAAAATTTTTGCACTTCTCAACCTACAGTAAATTTATTCCTCGATTCACTTGTTTTTTTTATTTGTGGTGCACACCAAGACATTCTGCCCCCTCGAGTTCAAGGAAGCAACAAATAGCTGTGATCTCACATTACAGCCATGAGAAATGAGGCAATAGCAGGGGAAAATAATTTAATGTTAGTCAATATATCACAGGGCTGTTCTCTGCTCCTATGCAATGAACTGTGTTGCTCCTTCCTCAGGCTTAAATGACACCTGGGTGTCAGGTGCATACTTTAGCATTACAGGTGCATACAATTAGCAATAATTGCTTGATGTAAACAGGTGATGTGCTCTGCTGACACCTCACTGGGGCTCACCTGCTTCCTTCTTTAGCCTTCCTGCTCAAAAGATACTTTTTCTAAATTGACTAAATTCACCAAAACCCCCATAAGCCCCATATAAGCCCCATAAACACTAACTCTGCCAATGCCTGCCCTCCACACAACACTCTAGGAGACTACACTGGAATACTGTGGCTAAGTGTATTCATGTATACATACATAATCACATTATTAATGTGCGTACAACTGTTCTGCTTCTGAGTGGCAGAATTTAGTGTAGATTATGCTAAATATAAGTTTCCCACTGTGTGATGGTGAATGAAGGAAAATAATGAAGCTCATAATTCCATGCAAATATAGGTATCCTTGGATACTGCTGACACAAATGGCTGTTGGGATAATAAGAAAAGGAGGATACGGAGCTCAACATTGACTTAAATTGTGACTGAAATATCAGTAGTGTATCTAATGAATTGCTATGCCATTTCCTTATTGCTGGGGCCAGAACTATCTCCACATAGTCATATGGCCAAATCCAATTAAGTCCTCATGATTAATTTGCTCCTTGTAGAAGGTGAAAAAACTGTCAATGTAAAAAATGGGTGTGTTCTACTTTGCCACATGGCACACATTTCAGAGGCACAGATCTGACAGGATTGCCTCTCAAAGAGAAGGGAGAGAGGCTCTCAGGGAAACACCCCATAGGAGCTGGAAACAAATTTTACACCTGCCCTACTTGTAACTCTATATGTCCCACATTCTTTCCAAATAGTAATAGTTTATGACACAGTTTCTGAAATTATTAATTTATAGCCCAACATAGCCAATCTATTTCAAACACTTGATTCTGCTGGCAGATTCCCAATTCTGGCTGGTCTAAAATCTGGACCATTTTAAAATTTATTTGTTGATTTTTCTGCAGTAGTATTATAGTTTCTGTTCTAGTTCCAGGATGGATACTAGTCAGTTAGACAAATAGGAGGGAGTAGAATAACTCCAGACTGTGACTTCAAAAGAGGTGACTTTGATTAGTCAAAGTGGAGAAAGAAGTCGTATAATTTGAAATTTCTAAGGTCACTTACACTATACATTCACTTTCTTTGGGATATTGAGAGGAAAACAAACCAGCAGATCCTTGTTTTAATGGAGATGGGAGAGTATGAAAGACAGAATAAATCACTAGAGATATCCCAAGGGTTCTTTTCTCACCTTGGAGAGAAAGTAGCTACTTTTCTGAAGTGATCCTTGCCTTTAGGAAGGCACAAATTACCTTATTCTACTTAAGAAGAAATTCCAGGTTTAGTTTTCAGTGCTTCAACTCACTGATCTCAGATATCTCAGTACAATTTATGATGTTTCTGCAGTGGCTTATCATCTGTGAAGTGGAGATAACAGGTGTCAAAGGGTTGGTGTTAACTGCATCTTAAGTTTTTTCTACAACCGATTCATCTCCCAAGTCTTTATGCTGGAACCATGGCAAAAACTTTGATCCCTAACACAGCATCAAAGACTCCCAACAATTAATATCCTTGTGCTCACCAAAACAACACCAAAACTCTTGAGAAGAGCTCGAGTCCCATCATAGTATTGAATCCTGTCAAAACAGATGTTAAATATTCTCCTCAATAATTTTCTTAATGCAAGTCAGATAAGCTTCTCCCTGTGAGCCATGCTGCTTGGGAGTACTTGAAAATTACAGAAAAAAACCTCATTTTGAAGTTCAGGAAGGCTGGAAGCTTGGTCCTTATATGTTGGTGGCTTTAGGTTGATTCATACCAGCTAAGAAACTGACACAGGGTGAGACCAAGTTTTTCCCATTCCTCCTTCTCGTTGCTCTATTTAGAATACATAGCATAGCCTACTGTGAGGGAGCAGGCATGATGCCTAGTAGTGCCAATTAGATCCAGCAAGTCTCAGCTTTCATGCAAACTTTTGACCGTATGAGAAGGGATCTTCCCCTTCCTAACTATCTTGAATGCCTGCTCAAAAATGTTAAATTGTTTTCTAGTGCTGTTAGCACTGAATTTGAACAAAATGAAGGATTAAAGAGGAAAATGGAAGTATGTTAGGGTATAAAATATTTTGAGTTGATATAAGTATGGGATAATTTTTTATCTACCTTGTGCTAGGCCTTTGAGCTACTTAATGCTGCCTGTAATCAATCACTAAGAAATCATCCAGGCTTCCTGCATGTTATAGCCCCACACAAGGGCCTATATCATAATCCAGCACAGAGCTTGTACAAAACAGAAACTTGTGAACCTTGTGCTGTAACCTGGGAGAACATTCATACTGATGTTCTTTGACAGAAGTAGCTGGGAATGTCTATGTTTCTTCAAGGTAAAAAAAAATAAAATAAAATATCTGTGGAAGTATAAAGGCTATGAAAAACCTTGAGGGAGCTTTTTGGTTCTGCATTTTGCTGAGCAATAAAAGGTCAGTTCTTAGATGTCGAAAAGATTCTGCTGCACAACCATGCCAGTTCACAGTGCTGTCAGATGAACAGATCATCAAAGTGTAGGCTTCAGTGATGGATGCTTTTAACTTCTCTTCCTTGATGTGATGATAGATTTGTATCTGTACTGATAGGCATTGGTAGACATCTGTCTTTAGGGTTATGTATGCTGTTAGTGTCGCAAGAAAATGAATAGGTGCTGACCTGAGATCTACATGACTGAGCAGAGCATGAGATGCCACAGGACATGAGATGAAAAATTGCTGGTTGGGATGATAACAGTCAGAACCTGACAAGAGTTACCCAGAGTGCTATGAGATGGCTAGATATTGCAGATGGTTAAGGGGAATTGTGTGACTGCCATATTTCAGAGAGGTAACTGAGGGAACCCTCCAGGGAGTGTAAGATTACAGGGTAGCAATTCATGTCAAGGTGAACTAGGCAATGGTATAAGAAGTGAAAAATTTGGATATGGACATAGCAGAACTGTGACCAAAAGGTAAAGAATAATTCTGGACAGGGTGTTTATTTGGAAGGGATCTGGGAGGTCAAAGAGAGGTACAACAAGGCAAAAAGTAAGATCAAGAAATAAGGAAAGAAATAATAGCATTTGAAAATGTTGCAGGTGGTGCTGTCCCGATATTCCTCTCAAGTGTCTTCTGCTTTGTCACAGCAGAATAAAGAGGAGCAGCAAACCAAAGCCACTGTGTTGAATCCAGCACAAAGGTCCCACCCCACTGGCTGCAGAGTAATAAGGACAAGGCTGGCTGATTCCCTGGAAAACTACTGGAGGGACCAGCCAAACATCCTGCTGTAGGGTGCTGCAACATCCTGTGTAAGTGGGGGAACAATGAAAAGACACAGCCAAGAAAAAAAGGATTTTGAAAAGGGCAGTAGGGAAGAGAGATTGATAAAAAATAAGTGAGGATATTGAAGGGGATTAAAATTAAAAAAAACTGCACACAAATTAAAGAAGTTACAGTGATTCTGCATATACATGTATATACACAGTTTAAAACTCATTTGGCCACTGACCAAATTTCACAGAAGGGAGTATTTGTCCTGCCTTCTAGAAGTTGCATCCCTTGAAGGGTCTTTCTTTCAAGGGTTGCTTGATTTGATTCTCTTGCTGATGTTGTCTCCTAGCAGCTTGCTTTTATGATTGCTATGTAGCAGTCCTGCTTGCTACATAGAAATCACAGCTGTTATTAAATGCTATAGGCATAAATAAAGCATGATGGATGAATCAACTGAAGAGTCATAAACAGCATACTGTCTTACAGGAGATTTTAAATGTTTGCTGACCTTTGCTTCAGTCAGATATGTATCATATATATAGATACATGTGATTGCAAATATTGACATTTTCCTGCTTTATTTTTTTAATGAAGTAAAGGCTGACAGCAGTTTAAGAGAAAATTTCCTTTTTCCTTTTTTTTGTGAATGAAATATTTACTTATGTTTCCTGTTGTTTCTGTTTATTTCTCTGTTAGATATACTTAACTATTGATTCAACTCTTTACTTTACTTGCTTTCATTTAGATATTCATAAATGGAATATTAATATACAGTCTAACTGTTTTTTCTCCTATTTCTAAGATATCAACAATTTGATCACGCCTGCTTGTGTGGCTTTATAGCATCAGAAAACAATAGATGATTTTCAGATTGGCCTAGCTGATAAAGAAGAAAGGCCCTTTGTATGGAAAATTGCACACTGTACTCTGAATACAGCCAAGTGGATGAAGTGAGTGAATTTCCCTGGCACTTTTTCTGAAACACTTTCTTTCTTTTGGAGTATTGTGTTTACCTTTCCATCTGTCTTCACATAAGAACGTAAGTAATTGCTAACTGCATACAGAGAGAAGTCCAAGAGAAGGGTAACTGTGTATAACAGCTTTTGAAGGGGAAAGAGCGACTTTGGGAGGCAACCTTTAGCAAGCAACAACAAGAATCAGTGAAAATTATTAAAATCTAGTTCAAGACATCCAGGAAAAGGAAACCATTCTAAAATTCATTCTATCAGTTTTACCAATAAGATACCTCTTCATTAGTGGGAGAAAACCTACAACCCACCACAACACAAAACACGAAAAGATGCTCTTTCTACAGTAAGTAGAGATTTGCAGAGCATCATTTACCATCTCACATAGGTTCCAGCTAGGTAATACATGAGACCAATGTCAATCTTCTATTGAAAATACTCACCTGAATATTTTACTTCATTTGCCAGAAATTTGCAATGTTTTCTTTAAGGTCTAGCCCTCTCTAGCAAATGTGATTGAAATTCATCAATGTGTTTGAAATTTTCAGAGGAAGCTGAGAGAAAGGATGAAACTGGAGCGAACTACTCAATCAAATGTCTCATTTACTTGGGAAAGTAGGTTTTATGATGATTTTCTTAATTGTGATAATAATTGGTAGTATGACACTTGAACATGACTGCACATATGTTGCTTTGTAGTATTTCAGGGCACTGCTGAAAAATATTGTAGTACTGCAAATAATGCCACTTACCTTGCTCTTTTATGCTCTGGTCCATCTATCTAAATTTTAGGGACTGAATGCTCTGCTTTCATTGCTATAACTCTCTGAGGGGTTATGGGGAAAATCAGTGAAGCTGGAGCTTTGTCACTTATTGGCTCTGAAACTTATCTATGCAGAAGATAAATGACACTAGCCTGCTTATTTCATCATGACATCAGCAGTCTTCTTTCATTTCAAAGCCTATTTCTCAGGCTGTGCAGACTGTGAATTATAGCATTCTGAGAATTGTGTGAATAAAAAACTTCTTTGCATGTCCATACCTGGCATCTGAGATGGCAGCATAAAGAAAATGAGGGTAAAATTGCAAAGGATTTCAGGTCTTGAAAATTTTTTCAGGTCTCAGAAACTGAAGCTCTTTGAACTCCTCTTAATAAGAAGTCATTTATTCCACTACATTCTATGGAGAAAAAGTTTTATTTTAGAACAGACTCTTCTTTACATAACATCAAGCAGTAAGCAGCCACACCAAGTGACTTTTTCTCTTAGACAGAAATGTTAGCAAAAATTTGTGGAGGATCTTGCTTCAGAAGGTCAGTCTATATTCATTACATGCACTCCCTTACTCCTCTGAGCCAGGGAGCTCCTAGCAGCATGAGCTCTGAGGCTGTATTATAAAGATTCTGCCCTCTTCATCTGTGAGCCTCTTGTTCAACAAAACTCTCAGTGGACATTCAATGAAAGCAATCTTATATTTTATGTCTGCCGTTCCTATCAGAAATATTCTTGCTGCTTCTTTTTTTTTTTTTTTTCCACAGTAAGCATAGAGGAGTAGGAAAAAAACACCTCTTCATAATTTTGCTCGGTTCACTCATTCTTCCCAAAGTCTTTCTTTTTTGATTAACATACGCTGAGCTCTCAAATAGGGACATAAGAATAGCCTACCCTGTGCACAAGAGGCTTTACAATCAATTTTACTCATTTAGTCAACATAGCTTGAAAAATGACTATCAGGTGCTAATTCCAACTTGGAACAGACAAATGGCAGAAAGCAGAGCAAAATATTACTAAACAAATAATGTTTTGCATGTTAGTGTTTAGGGACATGCAGAAAAAAGCATACAGCTCTTTGCTGCTCCACTCATCCTGTTAGAGGCTGGAGTAATTTTTGCAAATTACTTCTGGGGACACAGTGCTGCCCCAGCAGCAACTTTGTAAGTGAGTTCTTTTTTTCATAACATAGATCAGGTGGCCCAACTTACTTAGAATAGATTTATTTTACTGTTTAAATTTTTTTTTTTCACACCAGAGGTCATCTCATAAGACAGCAGAAGTCTTTCTGTTTATATTTTCTCCTCATAAACAATTTTATATGAAGAAAGTCATCAGCCTCTGCGAGCTGTATCTGTATTGTTGCTTACACTACACTTGTCAGACCAAATCCAGCAATGAAGCTGAGAGAAATTTCTTAAATTTAATGATTTTCAGTGAAGTCTTTTTTTGTTCAAACAATGAGTTACGGTGGTACCTTTTCCACTAAGACAACTATTTTATAATGAAATTATTAGCATGAGTCCTTATAGGTGAAAGAAGAAGGCATAGATTATTCCTTGCTGTAATTTTGCAATCTGAGACCCTGACCAAAAGATCATTAAAACCTAAAGCAAAACCAGCACTTCTCAAAAGGAAGGAGGATTGTCTCACAGAGAAGCAAACATTTTTTTTTCTTGAATGATCTCTTTAATTAGAAAAATCTAATTTGAGAATTGCCAATCTGTACAGTATTTGATGTATTCTTTTTAACAAGACAGGAAAGTGAAAATAATATTTTTAAAACCCTAGAAATCAATAACCTGCCCTTTCTCCCCCTCCCTTTTTCCCTTTGAAATAGGCTTCCTTATTTTAAGAACATAATATCTATTTCCTTATTTTAAATTTCTCAGTTTCTGAACTCATTATGAATTCAGCTGCCTGAATACAGTTAGATCAAAGTTTTTGTTTTAACAATGGAGGCAAACATTGCTTATTAGCTTGATGCAAAGTAAATTTTAGCAATTTTCCCCCTTGGTTAAAAATAAAACTCATTTTCTTGTACCTAGTCAAGGTTAGAGGACATAATATTTGGGAGTTACTTCCCTATCATGGACAACTGATTTCTAGGCTTTAATAAACAAAAATGAGACAAAGCAAGAAAGAAAATATACTTGCAAAGAACTGCAGTTCAGATGTGAAAGGTATGAACACAGAGCACATGTTTTAGCAAATACTAAAATTCAGATTTGACTGGCTGGTACTACCATAGCACAGCAAAAAAATGGTGAAAACTTTACAAAACCTGGAACAGCTAGCTGGGTTTTTTAAAATTATTAAAAATGTTTAAATTTTTTATTTTACCAAAAAGAAGTGTTAGAATGTCTTCAGGTTTTATATTTATGATCAGATTTTGAAAATAATGGAAGAGCTTGATGAACAGCAAAATTATTAAAGATAAAAAGCATATCTTATGCTTATGGCCTGTTCTGCCATCTTTTAGTCCTCACAAATTTTTGGATCCCTTTTATTCACTGGACACGTGAACACAATTCAAATCACTCTCACTGGGAAACTTATTTTAAAAAGCACTTTGTGAAATTGAACTTGAACAAAGAAATAATACAGTTCATTAAAGAACTCATCTGTGTAGCAGTCTTGTTATTAAGCAAAACAATCAGTTTAATTTTTTTTAATTTACGAAACCATTTTGGGATAATCAGAAAATTGAACATTGCATACCACACTGCTGTATGTACATTTTAAGATAATTAGATGTTCAATATCTAGGATTCCCAGGAAGAGGAATAGCTATGAGCCTTATTCTGCTTTGAAACTCAAACCTTCTGATTGTATTTTCATTACTTTTTCTAATCACTTGATTTTTCCATCTCTCCTTCTGGTCCTTTTCTAGACCATCACAATTTTGGATGTGTGGGGCAATTTATGTTTGTTGTTGTTTGAATGCAGGGTATATGAAAAAGATGCAAAGACTCTGGGAATATCTTCCAGACTTGTTTGTGCTGTCCCAGAGAATAAGGAACTGAGTGGTGGGAGCTCTCTGTATTCTGCTTAATTACATTATTTTAGTGCCTACGGATTCTAAATGTAAAAAAAAGGGTTGCTTAAAGTGAAACACTGTAAAAAATATATAATTCCATGATAAAAAATAAAGTAAAAATGTCATAAAGTTCAACTACCACAAATATACTGATTTAGGAGGTTGTACATTAAAGTAAACTTCACCTACAAAATACCAGAGTTCTGCTAAAGTCAGTGTAGTCACTGATCTACATTAGACGAAGAGCTCAACAGAGTATGTAAAATTCATTGTCTAATACTATAGCAAGAATTATGCTTTTCCTTTTGTTTAGTGTTTTTATTTTTTCATTGTTTTTTTCAAACCGCACTGGGAATTCAGCCAGTGCCAATTTGATTCCCTTAGATTTGCCACTTCTTTGCTGGTTCCAAGTTTCATACCCAGAGCTGCATGGCAGATTAATTGCTGAAAACCATGGGTTTCAGTGAGTGCACACACCTTCCTGCCATGTGTTCCCCTGCCACCTCTGCCTGTGCAGGCAGCTGGGTTACTGCCTTACTGCTGTGGGGTGACTGGGTCCCTGCTGCTTCATCCTGACCCCTTCTGCCTGATGCAGGCGGACTGAGACATGACACGAAAGGAGAGGAAAGGCACCAAAGAGGTAGGAATAAATACATAAGAAGAAAATGAAACTGTGCTCTGCCAAGCTGTTTACAAGGGAAACACCCTCTCCAGAAGTAAAATTCCACATCTTGTGTATTGACACCAGTAAGTCATTATGGGAGGCAGATATTGCGTTGGCTGGGTATATCTGGCTGTGCTTGTTATCCAAAAGAAAATGGGGGAAGTTTGCCTTCTCCCTTCCCAGTTGTCCTTCTCTGTTCCCAGTCCAGAGTGTGTGCAGGAAACTGCTGGAGGATTTGAGGTAGGAGATTTCATGACACCTCCATCCAGCTGAACTGCCAGCAGTTCAGCTGTGACAGCATCCCAAATTTTGTAAACTTAATGCTGTCCTTACTTAAAAGTTGGAGTCTGTCACATTTACCAAAAGGCATATCTTCTCTCTCACCACAAATGTGATGTTTTGCTTATTTTTCTGTCCTAGCCTTCAATATCTTTACCTCATAACAGAATTTCTTATTGTGTTATCTAAAGGTTTTGTTTTATCAAGAATAAATTATTTTTACAACAGGAAAACACTGATGAACTATTTAACTACTTAACTGAGAGTTGCTTGAAAAGGGTTACAAATTTTCCTTACCCAAGACATTCTACTCTGAAGCAGCTCATCACTTTATTGCAGTGCTGCACTGTCCCCTTGAAAGCTGTGGTCATGTAGTCCATCTGATGTGCTGACATTTTGCAGGTCCCAAATTTCTTGTATGAACTGTGCCTCCTCTGGGGTCTGTAAGACACAGAAGTTAAGATGGGAAGCAGAAGACTGTGGCTCACAGTGATTAACATAATCAAACAAAAACGCAGGTCTCATCAGACACTGTGACACAATAGCCACAGGGATCTTAGTATTGAGCTCACCTGACACAAAAGATTTAGTATCAGTTTAAAAATCAAAGTGTTCTGCCCTTTTTGCAGCCTGTTTTTGCTTGGGGTTTTTTCCTTAAAATAGTTTGAAATTTAACAAAAGATAAAGTATTGGTAAAAGAATAAGAGAACTGAATAAACTTAATACTTTTCTTTTACTAGTGTCTGCTTTTTTTAGTTGTTAATATAGGCCTATGAGGTCCTGAAAGCAGCTGTTTCATTGTTATTTGTCTAAGGAATAAAACATGGTGAAAATGTAAAAAAAACCCAAAACAACTAATTCCATTTAAATGGCTGACAAACACACAGACACACAGGTCCTGGGGGTTGTGAAGTTTGCCAGCTCCTGTAACACCCACAGGAGTTGGATTTAAGCTCCCTCTGGAGAGATCCCATCTGGTTCTGAATTACAGACAGTATTAATATCAGCCAAAAGTGAAACTCTCCTCAAGATTCTAGGATTAAAAATGAAGGGTGACTACAGAGGAAAAGACTGTTACCTTGATGTCAAATACGAAACAACATTTACCATTTGGAAGGAAAACAGGAATAGAAAAGATTAGTTTAGTGTTGTGTTTTGGTTCCCCAAGAATTCTACTGCTACTTTACTTAGCTAAAGTATATTTTCAATAAGTTCTTTGAGTCGTAAAATAAGTAATTTAAAAAGAAAAAAACCTCAAAAAGTCAATGACTCCCACTTCCTATGTGCTTTCACTTTACTATCTCTATTTAAATGCATATTTTGACTACACTGCTGGAAAAGCGTACCAACATAACATTCCCTATAGAGGAAACTGAGGAAAAAAATTGGAACATTTTTAGTGTATAGGAGATGAGAACAGAGGGGAATAGGGGGCAAATCATGACCCCCTATAATTTTGAAAAGAAAGTACATTCTCTAGCTGCCAAAATAAATGAACTTTACAGAAATAAAAATGCGCTCTGGATGAGACTTTGACTTAGAAAGTGGCATGAAAGCAGATGAAAATTGAACATATGATGAAAATCTAGGCCCTGGTATATTTAAATATCAGATGTCTTAGCACTCACTGTAAGTTTGCACTTGTGAAACACTGCCAAGGTTTAATAAAGAATGACAATAGTTACACTAAATGCAGATTGATTATTTTGTCAGTCTAGAAAACTATTTCAGAGAGCATGTCATTGTTTCACATGCCTCCTTCATTAATGTTGGTTATTTGTGCTTTACTGGCTACTTGAGTAATCCAGGATTTGTAAAAGCCTTACTAATCCCTGAACCCTCAAATTTTTATAAACCCTGTATAAGACAATGGATGATAGTTTGCAAAAAAGCACACAGACAAGAATACAGAAAAAAAAAAAGAAAAGAAAAGAAAAAAGGTGTGACAACATATGCTGAAATCAGCAGTGCTTTCTCCTTATTAACAAGTTCACCATCATCAAAGTTCTGGTGAATAAAGAAGTTTTCAGTAAAAAATGAGGTGGTTCTGCATATTCTGTTGGGAAATTCTAGTTTGGCACAGAAGAACTGTCTGAATTTATGTGTGAAAAGATCTGCATAAGCACTGTATGTGAGCAACCCTTTATTATGTATAGATTTCCTACTAAAAATCCCATTCTCCAAAACACGTTTTGTATATCTGAATTCCTTCAACCCTCTTCCCTACCTGATTGTCTGCTAGAGATTCTGTGGAGGATTCTGCCTACCAGAAAGAGAAGAAAATCTGTGTAAGACAAGTAATATTTGTTTGCTGACCGCAAAATATGACCTCTGTGGCTAACACCCCAGACAAACATAAGTACTGATGGGAAGGCAATTATTTACAGCTGAAATGTGGCTGAGGTACTCAGAAGACTTCAAAGTTGGTGTTTCCCTAGGCTATGTGATATAAAAATCCTCAGTTCTCAGAAGGAGATTCAAAAACATGCAAGGACAAATCCCAGGCAGAAAAAATGCCCAAAGAGCTTTATCAGTTTCCACAAATTATAAACGTGCTCACTGTCATATGCTAATGTGATTAAGTGTGCCAATGGTGAAACTCTTCAGATCTTCAGAAGAGGTACTGGAGTTGAAACAGCAAGGACAAAATTCAGCACTGTGACCCAGCAAGTGAAACAAAAGCAGTTCACAATGAACCCTTAGCTGAAATACAAAATTCTGAAGTCACTTTTATGCCGTGAGTCAGTCACAAGTGAGGAGAGAGCAGGGGAGACACACCTAGGGTGGTGGACACTTCAGCAACGTGCTTGTGATCTGTAGCCCTGGTTTAACCACCAGCCTCCTTACCGTGCCACAGCTTTGTTTACCACAAATGTTATCCTGTGTTGGTCCAATATGCAGAGACATTTCAATCACCTTAGCTGAGGGCTTTGCCTGTACATGCATAAAGCATCCTGCAAAGCAGCAGCAGGCTCTTAGGTTCTGCTGTGGGCTGAGTGCTGCCTTGGTTGTACCTCCCAAGTAACTTTAGAAATTACAGTCACTCCTCAGAGTTTCAGGATGAACCCCCAGCCTTCCCTCACCCTCTGTGCTGCTTTGCCCCTGAGGGACATGACGGTAGTTGGCCCTACATGAATGAGACACAGGCTGGCCCATGATGTGGACATTTTTGAGAGGGCTTTCTTGATGATTGAACTCCTTGAGGGTGCATATGTGTCTGCTCATAGTCTTTACCCATGTCAGATTTTTATCGAATGATTGGGTTTGCTTTTATTCGTTTTGGTTTAGTTTGATTTGCTTTGGCTCTGTTTCCATTTCCCACCCTCCCTAGATGATACATTGGCATCCGGGTTTTTTTTCTCTTTCTGCCTTTGTTGTCTCTTTTTCATTTGTCAGACCCTTACCTGCTTTCTTGTCACATATTTAATCCAATTTTCTTTAAAAATGGCATCCCAAAGTATTAATGAATTCTGCAAGTGCCAGTTTCTTAGATTACTTGGTAGCTTCACAGACAGTGGACAAAAGGGCTAATGTGTCTCAGTTCAGTTTATGATTCAGTTTCACTGTATAAAATCAGCCTCTGTCCAGCTGCAATGAAGGAGATAACCACTTAATAACCTCAGAACTTTATTTATTGCCACACAACAAAGATCTCTCTTGAAGGAAAGCTACAGAAACAAGAATAATTGGAAGAGAGTAGAGAGAATAGAATAAGCCCTGATGCTCTCTTCTCAGCCCATTAGAGTGATCTTTCAGTCCTTTCCCTGAACAAGATCTGGACTCAAGGAAGAAGATGCTAAGACTGACTGACACAAGCTGACAAACTGACAAGTTGAGTGTATGGGCATTTTTTGCCAAGTCTATAAGTACCTGATACATCCACCTGCATCAGAAACCCAGCCAAGGCAGAGAAACTCTGTTACCTTTCCAGGTAAAACTACCCCAAATATTAGGAAATGTAAACGCAACTCTTCTGACTATGGGTTTTAGTTACCTGTATAATTAATTCTGCTCGTTAAGAAATACCTAGAGACCACAGAACTGAATTTTATAGCCAAAACGAGGCAAATGACAGTAAACTAAAGAAAACTAGAGTGTAAACAGCCGTGAAAAAAAATTTTTTTAATGCTACCATTTTTAATAACCTAAAATAATTAAAAGGAAAAAAAGGAATAAAAATTTAGTACATTAATCATATTATATTTAATTAGTTGACCATTTCAATAAATTGGGAAGTCACTTACGTTGATGGCAAGAACTTGGTGAGCCATTATTTTCAGAAATTGAGAACTTACTTGTTTTATGAAAAAGAAACCTACCCCAAACTTTAATTTGGTCTTCCAGAAACTAAAGAACTATGTATCAAAATCCAACCCTGATTGTGCTAAATATGCAAGGTTTTCCTTGCTTCCTTTTATTTTTTTTGATTGATCACATAGCTCAAGTTGGCTGCTCATGTATTCTAGAGGTCTTAAACATTCTAGAATGTTTAATAATAACATTCTATGTCCATGTGAGCGTCATTATTAAACCATTAATATGCAATACCTAGAGATCCCTCTTCATGCAGGATATTTCATTGCTGATGAATGCTGACATTATTCATGGATTTTTTTGCCTCTCAAGCATGTGTAGATGATTGGATCATTTAGCATAGGATTTTATGTAACCAAACATTAGTTGTATTTCTATTTAGTCTTTCTTTCAAATTATAACTTGTTTAATCTTGTGAAATAAAGGACAAGGTTAAACCTAAATATAAATATTTGCTGAGTTCACATGGCTGTAATGATACAACTTAGTGACTTTTTTAAATTAACATTTTTCATATTTAATACTTAAAGATTTGTTATTGTGCAACTTTCAATGGATTGTGTATCTTTCTATAGCTACATCACCATGATTTTGTCTTCTAAGCAGTTAACAAGACTGAGTTCCTTAATTAACTGTCTTTTTCTTTCTTTCAGTCTTTAGTCTAATATTTGGAATTTTAAATTGGCTTCTTTAAAAAAAAACATAATGACTGCATTTGCTACACCACAACAGATCTTAGCAAAGCTATAAAGACACATAATATCACCATATAATCATATAATTTGATGGTCTCTATTTGGGTGCAGACAGTCAGGAAAACATGAGGGAGGAATGTGTTATTGAAAGGTGAAAGTATTTAATCTTCATGAAGAAATGTGCAATAACTCAGCCATCCCATCTCTTGTGCAAGAAGCAGCAAGGAATTCTCTCATGCAGAAATCCCTTCCAAATTTGCTTTGGAGACTGCCTAGTGCCTCTTGGCTCTCTGGAAGCCTTGTTAAAATTCCAACTACTTAAAAAACAAGTTAATTGAATCTGAAGTCAGTTAAGTCTTCTAGTGGCCTATCCCAAATGAGAAATAATGAGATTTTCTGAAATTAGCAGATGAAGCTGTCTGTTCTATGGAACTGCAGGCTCAGTATTCACTTAAAAATTCACCTCATCTACAAAACACTGCGTCATCAGGTGCGCTGGATGTATTTTCCCTCAGAAGGAAGCATGAAAGAAGAATAGGAGCTAAAAGAAAACATAAGCAAATTTACTGTCTGCCTTTTAAAGTATCCCTGTAATGTACTGAGAGAGTTTTTTCTCCAACAATTCGGTACACACAAAAATCCCCTGAAGACAAGGCCTGGCCTCTCTGACACTATTGAGACTTTTGCCATTGATTTCACTGGCACTAGAATCTCGCCTTGATGAGCAACCACTTTTCCATTAGTTTTATTTTACTCTTAGAAACATTATTTGATGAAAGAAAATTTAGAAATTATTTGGACAATCGAGCTGTAGATTTCATTCTAAAATGCTTCAGAGTGCAATCATCGATAGGGTAGAAAATTGCACTGTCAGAAATGTTTCACAAAATTTCTTCTATTAACTTCATTTTGCTATAGTAAGTGTCACACTACCATCTTAAATCAACCAGCAACTATTAAACAGAATTGTGTTGAAGAAAAGCAGTCAATATCTTTCACTCCTAGGGGTGTTGTTGCTTTTAGGGACACTCGGTATTGCATGTACCTAAATAATATGTCTTTATTTAAAATTTAAGCGTCTAACAGTGATTTTACAAAGTACAGCTTTACTGAGTTAATTTTACTATTGGATTTTCTTTAGGACATAACTAAATTAATTATCCAGAAAGGTTATGTATAAAAGGAAATTATTCTCAAAATTGTATCAATAATCCCATGGCAAAAATTCTTCATTATAAGTATCATGATAAACAGTCTCTAAAATTGTCATATAAGTTTCAACCACTTCAATGTTCAATATATGAATATATACTAAAATCTTATCTGTCCAAAATAGATTATTAATTCGGGGGCTGACATTCAGATCCTTTTAAAAAAGGTGAATGATATTTGAATGCAATGGAGGCCTTGAGCTTTTCTCTCTACCATCAATCTGCTACAGAAAGCCTTTGTGAGAGTTTCAAACAGCACCATTATACATTGCAAATGCCAAGTTTCAATTTCACAGGTTAACCCTGTCATACACACAGGCCTTTGTGCCTGTGTCTCCTAACATGTGTGCAAGTGGACCACGATGAACGTTATCAAATCACAAGGAGGATTTCCAAGGTGTCCAGAGGCTTTTGGAGCACAAGTTTTCATAGAAATCACGACCCTCTAAATGAAGTATTCAGATCTGACACAGCAAATTTGAAACATAAAAGCATAAAACTCAAAGGAGCAAAGGAGCTGCATTTTTATCTTGTACAGGGTCTGAAAAGGTAGAGACAAAGGTGTGCCACTAGGCATAGGTGGTACTTTACCTGTACAACAGACGGAAATGCTTTCAGACTCCTTTGAAAAATGGAGAAATTTGTACTTTGGTCAAAGACAGTGTCTGGAGAATGGAGGTTTTGCCCTTTAGCTATCTGAGGAGTAGCTCGGAAGAAGGTTTTGATGAAGCTGGATATAAATGATTGATACTCACATAATGAGAAATATGTTCTAGTGTTTTAGCTTCAATTCCATGATTACACTATTTTGTATCTCTTCAGTCAAAAGTGTGAAGAACTATTCTGCCAATTATCCATGATTACTGGAATTTTCTGCCTACCTCTTTGTCATGGTTTGACACTGGCCCAATGCCAGGCACCCACAAAAGTCTCTTGCTCACTCAGCCCTGTACAGCTGGGCAGAAGAGAGGGGAAAAAAATTAACAAAGGGGTCATGAGTTGAAATAAGGACCAGGAGAAAACACTACAAGGGCAAAACAGGCTCAAAGTTGCAAAGTGAATTTATGACTAACAGAGTGAGAGGAGGATAATGAGAAGGAAAATAAGCCCTTCAATTGGTCCACTGTTTTGGTCCCCAGCCCCTCTCTCCTTACTACTGACAGTGTGAGAGAGAGAGCACAGGGGTTTTGGTCAGTTTGTCACCTGAGATTTTCTTCTGCTGCTCTGTGAGAGGATCCCCTATGAGACTGTGGGGTGCCTTCTATGGGAGACAGTTCTCTATGAACTCCTCCAGCATGGCTCCAGCCTCATGAACAGCATTCCCCTAAAACTGCAGCAATGTGAGTCCCTCCCACAGACAGACAGTGCCCCCAAAACTGCTGTGACACGGCTCTCTTCCCATGGGGTGCAGCCCTCCAAGGACAGGCTGCTCCAGCCTGGGGGCAGCCTCTCTCCACCGGTCTCCCACAGGATCACAGCCCCCTCCAGGCATCCACCTGCTCCAGCACGGGCACCTCCATGGGCTGTGGGTGGATCTCTGCATCCCTGTGAATCCCCATGGGCTGCAGGGGCACAGCTGCTTAACCATGGGCTGCACCAAGGCCTGCAGGGGAATCTTGGCTCCAATGTCTGGAGCAGCTCCTGCCCCTCGTTCTCCGCTGACCCTGGTGTCACCATGTTGCTTCCCTCACATGTTCTCACCTCCTCCTCTTTGGCTAGAAGAAAAAACTGTGCGCCACTTTGTTTTGATTTTCTTAAATCTGTTATCACAGCGGCGTTACTGACCTCTCCAACTGGCCCAGCCTTGGCCAGCAGCAGGTCCATCCTCAGAGCTGTCAGGGTTTGGCTCTGCCTGACATGGGGGAAGCTTCCAGGGCTTCTCACAGAAGCCACCTCTGCTTCTGTGGGAAGCTGCTGGAAGTGTCCCCTGCTATCAAAAACCAGGCTGCAAAACAAATACACTCTTTCTCTCATTAATTTATGTTAAGTTTTATGAGAAAGAGATAATGCCTCAGGCTTGTTCCTGAGATGGAAGGATAAGATATAAAGTTTATCTTGACCCTTCAAGTATTACAGTAATCCACTTTAATGCATCCTTGAGGGTTCTGATTGCTTCATCCCTTCTGTAACATAAGATAAGTGATACCATTTTACCTAATGAAAGTAATTTTATCTAACTTGTTCTCTGTTACCAAAAGTCAAAGAACACTAGATAAAGTCAAAGATGGTAAGAAAAAGACAGAAATATTAGACATTTTCCATGCAGAGGTTTGTATTCTGTTTGGAGACTGGATGATCTTCCTGTGGTTCTCCTCTACAACCTTAAATAGTTAATTAATTTACTCAAAAAGCCTTCTACATTTGATGCTTGAACAACAGAGAAAAATGAAAAGGAGAAAGTAGAACAAATATGTTCACAGCCCCTTGTTCTTTTAATTCCCTCTTGAGATATTTACATTTGGAAAGAAGTACATAAGAGCAGTCATGTGATAGCTATTAAAAAATGAACAAAACAAACAAACCACAAAAAACCCAGGAAGAAACCTCAAATCCAAATGATAAAGATGTTTGTAGTGGTAGGAGCAGGAATTAAGACACAGTAATAGTCTTTCCATCACTGAAACCTTGACTGCACCATATAGGCTGGGGAAAGAATTGACATTTAAGAGGATATTTCAAATAAGGGAAAAATTTCAATACCAAACATATATGCAAATTAATAAGTATTGGTGACTCGAGAGGAATGTGCCATTGTTTAGTGAAAAAATATAAGTAAGAGAGATGTCAAGGTCATGGAGTTAGTAAGGAACTAAAACAGATGAGATTTCAGCATGAATTTTCATGCTGAGAGTGAGTATTAATTATGAAAGAAGTCCTAGGAGTTATTCTTCAAATGGACAGTGCCAGAGAAAAGGTACTGTAAAAGGTAGGAAAGACCAATGTTCGCATGCACCAGCATTTCTAAAACTGGGAAAAGCTCCAGTGTCTCCCAAATCAGGTTGATGTAGAAGCATTTAGAGTCTTACCTGCAGAGACACTTGGAGTGCAGATGACTTGCAAGGGACTGCAAGCAGCATTACAGAAAATCTTCCTTCACTTGATGCGAAGGGTGGGATGTTGGTATTTGTCACAGATCACAAAAAAATCCTTTCACTTGTCTGGTCCAATATATTTCTCACCTTTTTCCTTGCTTAAACATTTAGCCTAAATGTTTATAATATAAACTGTCACATTTTCATGCGTGTGTGCACACAGTCATGTCAAATATTACCTAGGTTTCAATTAATTTTTGTTATGTGAACTGACACTGAAATAAGGTTTGCACACTCTTCACAGGGGATAGTTTTATATGCTTTGCAGACACCAGCATCTCAGTGACACACAGGAGACTTTTCAAAGCACTGTGATGGTACTGAACTAGCAGGGCTGCCACATATGGTCAGTGAAAATGTGGACTCAAGAAAGGATTTATAGAATACATTGACCTGGAATTCATTATGTCTAAATTATAAATTTATTAGAGTTGGAGAAATAGTAATATATCAGTGTCATCATGGACTTTTCAGACAATAAGAAGAGAAAACAGAAAGCATATTAACTCCCAGAGGAAGGACAACAATACTGTGGAGAACTGGTGCTGTGAACATATGAATGTATCCATGTGACTTGCTCCCAGCCAGTTGGTTTTCTGTGTACCAATGCCACTGTATATGAGAATGCAACACACACCCTGGCATGTTTGTGACAGCCTTTCCACCAAAGGGATGTGCTGCAGAAAGCATTGTGTCTGCATGAGAAGTGTAAAACAATCTGTGATTCATGGTGTTTCACTGTCAAGGAAAAACACAGTGTTTCAATAAATCATCAAAATTATTTTGTCAGTAAGGCCAGAAAAAAAACAATTAAAAAGTGGTTCTAATAAACCTTTCCCTTTATATTGGGTGAGAGGGCAGCAGGTATTTTCCATGAAGGACAGGAAGAGCTTAAATACACATATTTTTAGAGCCTTGTGGAACTGTGAGCCCTCTTCGTAAACTGTTGAATGAAATCAAATGACTTAGGAAAAAAGAGGGTTTCCTTTTTTCCTGGGGTTCCTCATATACCAACTCACGCACGGATGCAGCTTACTTTAGAGTTTGAGAGATTTGGGTAAACACTAAGAAATATGCTGGTTTAGTCTGACAGGCTGCTGTCTCATTATGGGGTTTCTGCTGGAGTTCCTAAAGGGCAGGTTTGTCTCTCACAATTGAAAAAAATTGCCCTTGCAGAACAAAGATTCAGCAACTATAACAGGATAACTTCTCAGTCTTGGAAGGCAAAGATGCTTGGGGAGGGAGTGGTTGAGCATGGGAGATGGGGGTCAGGAGGGGGTGGAAGGATGCAGCCTGTTTTCAATGCATCATGTCTATTTTACTACCATGTAACAGCTGGTGAACCAAACTTTAGCATAACAGATGGGAATTATCCAAAATGCTTTTGTCATTGGGTGAAACCAGACAAAAGTAACACTTAAGACAGTGAGACTTTGTCTGTGTCTGCCCATCTCTTGGGGACCATCCACATGCAGAGGGATGCAGAATTGTGCCTCTATAGAGAAAAAACTCCCTTTGTTTCCAGGATGTGGGACGGTCAGAGCAAGGACTGGGGGCACCTGAGACCATTGCAGGGAGGGGAACGTGGGGCACCAGCCTGGACTGGGGCAACCGTGAAGTCAGTGAATATCACAGAATAGAGGTGTAAAGCTCTAGATTTAAATTTCTATCTCCCCACTGCAGCACTTCCACTTAAATAAATTGTAAAATTTCAGTTAGTGGGTGGCATGGGTCTGTCCTTTAGTGATCTCAGGGATCTCAGCTCTAATTTCCTTAGTGAAATTCCATCTGAAAAGTCATGCTGTGGTATTAGTGCTGAAAAGATGTGTTTTTGTTCTGAAGATTGCAAAACAGTGATGGAACCTTACAGTGACTGGAAACTGATCTCATTTGAAGGGAGGATAGTTCTGACAGAAAAGCAGAATCTGCCATTGAAAGAGGGTATTACAATAAATAAGTTCATTTTGCCAATCTGAAATCTACCTACTTCATTCTTGGAAACTTGTCTATAAAATTCAGAAGATTCAGATTATTGGATGTCAAAAGAAACAATTGGTCAGCTACTGGGAGTCACAGTTGGGAAGCAAGTGTCTAATGTGCCATTTAATTTTTTTTGTTTGTGTATAAATTTACACAGAAACCACCTTGATTTTTTGAGCAAATAAATTACTAATCTTTAAGCTGCACTCTTTTATACTTTCATTTTGTCACAGAACACTTAATCATACTAAATATTTCTCATTTCCTCTTTAAAACATTTATGGTTTTAACAAATGCTTGTAGATTATCTTAAAAACACATCGTTTATCAAAGCAATTAAGGCAGATATTTCACTTAAAAGATATGTAGAGGGATTACATTTATAATTAGGAGGAGATAATCTCTGAGAGGAAAAGAGAATGCTATTTAGTGCTGAAAGGAGATTTGCTCATTATTTTATGAATACTGAGCTGAAGACAAAATCAAATGAGATCTTAGTGCCTAAAAAGTGAGTTTCATAGAAGTTTTGCTAAATCTTCTGTGAAATTTAACAGAAAACATAGAAGAAATTAACACTCAGCTGCTAAAACTCTTTTTATGAATGTTTAATGTGCAGATATAAAATAGCTGGCATCTGTTTTCCTACAGTTTAAAATTGCAGATCTATTTCCAAATATATAAAACTCCTCACATGATATATCTAAGGAAAATTAATATGAGAATTATTATTTTTATTGAAAGGCCAAGAGATTTTAAGTTAGAATTTCCAGCATCTGTTATTAAGAAACGAAGATATGTAGCAGTAAATTTCAATCTCAAAACATTTCTGGGTGGAAATTGCCCACCCCTTCAGGCATTATATAGCTTCAAAAAACTTTGTAAGAAACACAAATTGGCCTTTGCAATCAGATATCAAAGCTTGCTTTACAAATTCTGAATTCAATAACATGGATAAAGCTGTCATGTCTAACTCTGATCTGATAGCATTGTAAATGCCTGAGCTGCAGACCAGCTCCATTTTTGCATGCCATTGTTCTCTCAGCAGAGCCCTGTGGGTAGCAGGCCTTTTTCAATCATTATCCCAGTTAGGTTTTTGGAAAAAAAAGAATTTTAACAGCATACTGTAAACAGGTGTCTTACAGTGACATATTGTGTTTTAAACATGGTAATGTATACTGCGAGGCCTTGTGCAAAACTAAGTCTCATCATTAATATTATCCTAATTTCTCTGGTTCAAAATAACAGTAGATGCTTTTGGAAATGTTTGGTGAGCTCTGCAGGAGGTCTGGCTCAATTCAGTACAGAGCTATCATTCTGCTGTTTAGCTACCATTTATTTAATTGCACCTCAGACTTCCCTGGAACCAGCAGAGTGCTCCTTCAGGTGCAACTCTCAGGAGCACAGTACAGCAAATATACCTGGGACCTGTCACTTACTCATTTACTATACGTGTTCATAATGAGCCTGCTGAACTCCCCCTCAGAACACTGAACTCTGCTGAGATGTAGCACCGACATATTTAGACAGAATTTATGATGAAAGGGAGAGTGGTGGCAAACAGTAGTGCATGTGCTCCCGCTGGCATGTGTGCTGCTGAGGTTACAGAGGACCTTTCAGTTCCAGCATAAATAACTTCTGATTAAAACTGGAATACTTGCTGTTTTCCTTGTAAAGAGCATGACACTTTCACCTGCACTCACCTGTGTGAGTCAAAATCCACTCTTGTCATACTGTAAACAGAAAATAATGGCATGGAATGAATCCTTCTGCTAGCTATCACTTAAAGTGATAAAACATGAACAGGACATCACACTTCCTACAGATAAAATGCTGTCTCTTATTTCCTACTGTTGCAATAACTTTTGGGTTACCATGCAGAAATAAGAAAGCCATAAATTAAATAACTGGCTTTTATTTGGAGAGTAACAATTTCCCAAGGACAGTTTACAGGGAAATCCATTTGCATTTCACAGGTCAATGGGCTTCAGAAATGCAACAACTTCAAATCAAATAATTAAAATGAAACTCTAATTGTATATTCAGGATGTAGAAGAAGACTTTGATGACAGTTTTAGAGGGCCATATTTCTTGAACCCTTGGGAGGGTTTTTTATCTTTTCTTTGTAAATAGCTATAACTGTGACATACAGACTTGAAGAGAGATGTCTTATAGCTCAATTACAGTAGTCTATAAGGCCTGTTCTTTGGTTCTTGGGGCTGAGAGAAAACTTAATCTCTGCTTCAGTTTCTTATCTGTAAAATGGAGATGAAATGTTCATTATAACTTTTTGTCCACTTGGTTTTGAGCTCTGAAGAATAGTAAATTTTTGCTATATGAACAAGTCTTTTGCTCTGTGGATAATCAACATGCTGTAAAATGCAGCCTTGAAATTGAATGAGAATCCTGCAGCTCAGGAAGTCCTTTTGAAGTGAGGAAATCTACTAGCAACTGTGGTTCACCATGTTGAAAACTTAAATAAAAAGCATAACTATAACACAAGATATCAATACAGTTTTACTGCCTTGTAAAAGAATGCAGTTCAATACACCACAAGTGTTTTATTGTTCCAGTTCAAGTTCGTTTCCATGGCTGGATGCTCCTCTCCATGTGTAGCTTGACTGGCATAAAACAATTTATATAGCCTTGCCTCTTCAGTAAATTATTTTCTTCTTACTGTAGATGGTAGATAAAGTCAGATTCAGCACAAGTGGATACAACAATTTAAAAAACAAATAAATTTGTTGTTACAAATGCCTGGATCAGAATAGAAAATACTCTGAACCTTCTTTATTCTTTTGAACTTCTATTCTTTATTCCATGTGTATTGTTTTTCAAGGGTAAAGTATTTCATTTTTAACTTAAGCTCCCTAGTAAAACTAAGTGCTTTTGGATTCTCTTGTGTGAGTTGCAGGACTAATGCAACTAACCACTTTGCTACTGGCTAACTGGCATATAAATTTTGGGAAATGGAATATGTGTTCCTAATTTTGTCTTTTCAACAGAGTTCAATACTTGAAAAGGATTTTGCCATGCTTAAATGGATTGTTTGAATGAGACATTAAAGGCTGTGAGATAAAGGTGACTAAAAACCAGGAGACATTTTACAAAAAATGTATCTTATTCATGCAAGGCATTACAATAGGAATCTCTAATGCAACCAGGATAAAGTTCTAGTGTATTAACACAGAATAATTGATTGTATGGAAGAAGAATGAGACTGTTTCAGAAGCTGGACATTTAAGTCTCCTGTTGTCTAAAAGCAAAATAATGTAAAGAAAGATATGGACTGGCATTGCATATTACCTTATTGGGAGAAATTTAAAAAGAAAGAGAGAATTAATGATGACCCTATAATTGATGATATAAATTTCAGATTAAAAAAATCAGTGAGAACATATGGTTGCTTCCATACAAATGATACAGTGGGAGTAATCATCAAGCAGCTAAATGTATCAGCATTGGAATGCTCTAAGTTTCCTATCTGGTGTGCTAAAATACATCCCATTCCAAAATAAACATTGTGTTGGAAAAAAAAGGTAAAGGTTGGTCATTTTTAAGTATAAAGCAAAACCACTTATCAAAATGAACAGGTAAATAGAACCTTTATGCTGTGATTTGGGTTTTTTTTGTCAGCAAACACCTGGGTAGGGGACTCCTTTATGTTTTAAGGTGTTGTCAGTCTTGGTAAAAAAGAAAGGTGATTGTAATGAACTTTCTATCTGTTCTGGACTCACCTGCTGTTGCAGTTCTTATAGGGCTGGAATATTTCACTCCCACAGTTCTGTTCTCTAAAAGCATTAAAACTAATTCAGAAATTTCACTCTGTGAAACCTTCTGGTCAGGAGACTAGTTGACAGCACAGTATTTATTGTTTCTTCATATAAATATTGTTTCTTCATATAAATGTTCTGATTTAATAACTGGGAGAATTACTTTTTTCAGAATCCCAAATGAACATATTGCGTATAACAATTTTTCATATGTTCTTGAATCAGCAGACTGCCTGTTAATTGCCTGCAACACTCCCAAATTAGCCATTAGAAGTAAGAACCTCTGCAATACTTATATATTCTCTCTTCCCTGTTCCCCATGACACCAAACCTCAGTTGAGAAATGAATTGCCAGAATGTTTTGATTTTGTGGCACCTTTCAGTTCTCCAACTGTCAGGCCAGACATCAATGCATTAGGTGCCTTGAAGATACTTCAAAATATTTCTTCCTTAATTTGTCTTTTAAAAAATGCAAGGTCTTGTGAGACACTTAGCAGTATCTGCCATGTAACCACACCACTGAAATTTTCCAAGAAACATTACTAATATGTTAAGGTAGTCCCTTAGCTTCTGTATTAATAATACAATTTATAATTACATCTCTGCTAATTAAGGATACTGTGCATCAATTCAAATGTGATACCGTCTGGAAGTAGATTTTCAGAGTTTTTACAAGATTCATGTAACTCACTTACTGTCTGCACATTCATTTTGCCTTCATTAGCATATCTGAGCCATGGTACAACCTTTGCATCACAGCTATAACCTTTCAGTCACTTTAGGGACAATAACTCTAAGTGCCCTGTTACCACTTTTCTCTGCTCTACAGTAATTTTTCCAGAAGAATGCGTCATGGCTGAGGTAGCTCCTGAACCATCAGGACAGTTGAGGAACTGCTTCTTCACACTCTACAAATGAACTACTTTAAATCAGAAAGAGTTTTGCAACTGACATAGCCTTTCCCAATACACCTACATTTCTACCATATCTGACACTCCCCCAGACAAAATAAAAAGGTGTACCTATAAAACGAATAATGACTGTGTTGGGTTTTTTCCCCTAAATGGTTTAATTAACCCCATTTTTTCAGTCATGCTGAAAGATGATTTTATAATTTTAGTGGAAGCAAAATGTCATTTAATGTGTTCAGGCAATTTTATACTCAGCAGCCTGCACTGTAATACAGAAAGTGGTGACACTGAGCCTCTGAATCTGGAGACAGCCACATGGAGCCTGTTTGTAATTACATGCCTAACTGAGAGTCACAGGAATCACTCAGTTTGGCCTTCAAGGGTCTTCTCTCTAGCTATAGTGGTGTCATGTTGTGTGAGGCAGACATGCTTTCTAGTAATAAGGTGCTGGTTTAGTTCTGACTTTATTTTTTTGGGGATCCAGCATTAGAGTGCAAATATCAGCAGAGTAAATTCCCAAGAAGTTGCCTCTTAACCATAATATAGAAATTTGATGGAGTTCACAAAAACACATCTTCACATTTTCTGAGTGTATGATGTTTGATCCTTGGAAATTTCCTTGCTAACTATTGGAATAGGTATCCCAATATAACCAGTTAGATTGTGTCTGGGTCAGTGTGACCCTCGCTGCTGAGCCAATGCGGCTTCTGTGGTGTTTTACCCCAGAGATACCTTGGCTGCTGGAGATTGCAGCGGGGCACTGGTGCAAGTCCAGGCTTGTCAGGAACTCTGTTTACCTCAGGAGAGAGAGCTTCTGGCGATGGTGAAGAGAAGAAGGAGAGGATTCTGCTGGAGGGTTGCCAGATGTTTATTCCATGGTTACAGAGGTCTGAACCGGGGCAACTGCTGCCACCAGAATGCCGACCGCATGGTCTCATTAACCTTTTAAGCTCGGGAACAGGGGAAGGGGAGGGGACAGGTGAGCTACCAACCAGGTGAAAGGGGCAGGGTCTCAAGGGACTAGGGACACCTATACGGGCCAATGTCCCCCAGGCCTGAGGGACCAATCACAAGACGCCTGGCTGGTATGTTAGCCTGATTGACAGGGCACACTCAGCAAGGGGCGAGGGGGAAGGGAGAAGGTATAGGCACACCTGGGAAGGGACCCGGAAGTTTAAAACAGGATGTTGCAACACACCACAACAGCTAACTGTGGATGTCCCCATGGCTGAAAAATAGACAAATGCAAGTGTTTACCCTCCTGTAGTTGCATATTAGAGTGATAGTTCTTGGGACTCAAACTTTTCCATGTATTTACAGTAATATCTGCATTAAATAGTCGCACCCAGATGTTTCAAGAAACCTTTGGTCACAAAAGAACACCATGATTTGTGGATGGATGCAACTGGACTGCCCCTATGAACCAGTACAGCTTCCTGGTGGACATTGTTAGTAGAAAATACAGAACTTTCAGTTAAAGATTGTTTAATATTTGATTCAAGAGATCTATTTGTCAGTAGCTGCTTTGGTTAGAACATTCACATATTGGGTCACTCTGTCAGCCTTCAACTCTGTCAGCTCTATCAGACACTTCTGTATTCTCTAAGAATAGGGTAAATCAGGTAGTTTTGCTTGAGAATGAAAAGGTGTTAAATCTATTTAAGTAATATTTTTGGGGGCTTCCTTGCTTTAAGGTAAGACCTTGAAGTCCCATAGGGGTTTGAATGTCTTCACAGCTGAAGGGTCCAGAAAATTTCTAGGGAATATGTTACAGTGTTTTATCCCTCTCACAGTGAAAACCCCGCCTTTGTTATATTTATATGGAATTTACTGTATTTCACTTTATACCTTGTGCCTCCTGTGTGTCCTGTGACAGGGAACCACTAAGCAGTCTGTTTCAAATCTGCTTTACTCCCCCATCAGATATTTTTATATGTTTAAAAATTGTAGGAATAAACTTATACATTTAATACCCAACATATTTATATATTAAACATGTATCCCTAACCTCCCTGAGCCTTCTCTTCTCCAGATTGCACAATCTCAGTTCTCTCATCCTCACTTCACAAGATAGATCCTCCAGTTCCTTTATCATTTTTGTGGTCCTGCACTTGGCTTGCCTCAGCATGTACACATTTTTCTTGTTCTGTGGAGCCCAGCAAGGGAACCAGCAGTCCAGGTGTGCCTGGCAACATGCTTCATAATGCAAACCAGGACCTCTCCCAGACAGCACCTCCCAAAAATAGCTGAGAGAGACCATGCAATGACATCAGACATCTCCCTCAACATTCCTGGGTGTGATCCACCAACGACCTGTGTAAGTCTGCTCTGTTTAAATGTTTCCTAATGTGAGTATCCTCCTCTGCTAAGAGTAAGCCTTCCTGCTTACAGGCTCTCTCTCTGGTGCCAGGGGCCTGGGATTTCAGAGACTGACCCTAGCAGCTAAAACCAAAGGAAAGAATGCATTAAGTACCTCAGCCTACACTATATTTTTGTCACCAAGTTCTCTGCCCTGTTCAGCAGCAGGCCCCCCTTTTCCCTAGTCGTCTTTTTGCTACTGGCACACCTACCTGTAGGAGATTTTCCTGTTGTCCCTCACGTCTCTTGTGAGACTGAACCCTATGCGGCCTTTAGCTTTCCTAATCTCATCTCTCCAAGGTTACATAGTATATCTATGCAACCTTCTAGGTTACATACCTTTGTATTTATCTCTTCAACACTTTGGGGTTTTGTCTGAATTTAGTCAGTCCTCAGCCATCCCTGCAGGTAGGTCTTTTTCCACCTTTTCTTGACTTCCTTTATATTGGTATGGATCTTTCTGGACCTTCACTATCAGCAAGCTTTGTGGACCTCTTTTCTCTTCATGACCATATTCCAGGATTCTTCCAAAGTGATCTCTAAATGGGCTTACATCTGCCATCCTGAAGCCCAAGGCTAAAGTCCTGCTTTTTGCTCTGTTCTACTCTCTCGTGTTTCTGAAATTCACTGTCTCATGGTCACCCCAGCATTCCCAGCCAGTCCTCCCTTGCTGTCAATAGGAGGTCTAATATTGTTCTTCCTCACAATAGCTCCACATGAAGCTCCACATGAAGCATCAACAACGCCCTACAGAAACCTTCTGGATTGTTCATGCTCTCCTATGTTGCCCTTCTTGCAGGTATTGGGGTAGTCATATTTCCATGAGGATATGGGCATGTGACCATAGGACTTCTTTGCATTGCCTGACGGCCTTTTCTACCTCATATTGCTGGTCAAGAGGTCTACACCACATTTCCACAACAATGCCATCCTATTGCTCTGTCCCCTTATCCTGACCTTCATCTATGTAGGAGGTTGAATACCAAATCCCTGAAAAATTTATGTTTTCTGAGTAGGTAAACATTACAAGCTGTGCTGCAAGTCTGTTCACAGATATGTTTCTGTTACTTTGGTTTGACTTCCTGGCTTTGTAATTTCAGTGTCTAAAATTGGGCTTGGGAGGAGAGAGATGGCAGATGTGTCATTTCTGCTAAACTGGAGGAGGAACCTGAGCAAAGAGATGCTTATGAATCCAGACATCTGTTCAAACAGAAAGTGAGTGGTTTCTCTTTTGCAAAAATTTTCATAAACATTTAGTTATGTGACAGACCTTGGGCTTTCTTCTAAATTGTTCTAGTAAATATAGAGTCAAACAGCATTGATCAGTGGTTCGGACTGGTTCTCATAAAGGGCATGACCTTGCATTTATTACTGAAATTTGTTCTGCTATCCTGGGTAGCTTCTGCAAAATCTTATTAAATATTGACTAACTTGCTTCATGTTGCTGTTTCTGGCATCTCAGTCTTATCCCTGCTTTCAGAGTTTAATTTATATTGGTATAAATTCTACCAAACCAATCATAGCAGAGATGCATGGATTACTGCATTCTGATATTTTTGCCAAATTGGAAAGTGACCATTCATTCCCACAGAGATTTTCTGGCTAAATGCATATCTTCAATTAATTCAATGACAGAGCTCCTCTCACCTCACTACCAATCAAATTTCACCACCTGTTTCTAGTCCATTGCAGCACTTTAATAATTCTATTGCACAAAGAAGCAATGTTGGAATACGTCTGCTGGAAGTCCAGATAAATTACATCAAGTATTCTACCTTTAGATCTATTCAGAAGACTTTGTAGTTTTGTATTGTTTTTTTTTAATTAGGTTATTTTTATCCCCTTCAAGCAAAATACTTAAAAGCTTATTGCTAAACAAATAATTTAATCTTCTATTTCTGAGATAATTTAAAAAGAAAATAATGCTGAAATATGGGTTATGTGCTCTTTCAGAAGTTTTCTATCCCTGAATTCCCTGGAACTTGCTTGTATTTGTCTGTTTCTTCTGTGACTCCGTTTCTTTCATATTCCCCACATGCTACAGAACATTTTTTGTCTGTTCAGAACAGATGCTGCTTTCAAGCTGATTCATGGCCATCTTTCAAGGGGGTTGTGAGGGAAACTGTTCTCCTGCAAATTTTCTGATGACACCTCTGCTGCACAGATTTCAGATTTCAGTGCAGAGACCCGTTTCTTTATGCATGTCAGAGAAGATATTGCACTGAACATCATTTATGTTGTATGAGAATGGATTCCTCATTAGACATAACAAATGTGTTGAGGCATTTCTCAGTTCCCAGATATGTACCATGTTGGGTACTGAATATGGAGCCAGCAGCCTCACTGGCTTGTAAATCACTAAGATTTGCAATCCTTCTCCTCCACTTCAGAATTTGACAAGTAGGACTGGCACCTGCTACTACAGGTGTGATGCTCTGGACCTAGAAGGCCAGACTACGGATGAGGTGGGGAGAGTCCTTCTGGGATAGAGTGGAATCCTGAAGCAGCACCACATGTACCCCACATTGCACCTCCATCTATCAAGAGGAAAAGAAGGGTAGTTGTAATAGGAGACTTCCTTTTAAGGGGAATGGAGGGCCTGATACAAAGACCAGAGCCAACTCAAAGGGAAGTCTGCTGTTTCCCAGGGACTTGCATAAAGGACGTTACTGGAAAACTCTCCAGTCTAGTAAGGCCCTTTGATTACTACCCTATTTATTGCTCAAGCTGGCAGTGAGGCACTAACAAAGAGAAATGTCACAATAATCAAAAGAGACTTCAGAACTTGGAGATAATTGGTAGTAGGATCAGGATTACAAGTAGTGATTTCTTCTAAGCTTCTGGTAACAAGAAGTAATATTAATAGGAATAGGCAAATCCATAAGGTCAATATGTGGCTCTGAGATTAGAGTAATCAGAAAAATATTGATGTTTTGTCCATGGGATGATCTACTCAGCCCCTGGTCTACTGACACCTGATGGGACGAACCTATCTCAGAGGGAAGAATGAATTCTAGCACAGGAGCTAGCAGGGCTCATTGACAGAGTTAAAACAAGCTTAGAACAAGCCCCCCATGGCAGAAGCCAGAGCACCAGCCTGACAGAGAGTGAAAAGTGCTTGGGCAATGCTCTCAGGGACATGGTGTGACTCTTGGGGCTGTCCTGTGCAGGGTCAGGAGTTTGTCTCAATGATCTTTGTTGGTCTCTTCCAATTCAGCTTAACCTGTGGTTTTCTAAAGAAGGCACTGAGAAAAGAAGAGAAGAAAAAAATACAAGCTGAAATGAAATCACCTGAGCTTAAATTGCAGCTCAGTGACAGAATGGGATGCCAGAATTTGGTTTTAATTCTTGCTCCTGCATCCCATCTTTGCTGCACTCTGCTTTATTCTAAGTGTGAGAGATAGCCAAACTTATTTCAACCTTTTCTCCAGGAACCAGACTATTTAGTACATATATGCTCTTATGTGTAAGACCCTCATGGTGCTTTTTGTCCACCGTTTCTTTCTTTTTTCTATTTCTCTCTCCTCATTATTTGATGTATTTCTTGTTAAAGGTATTTGGGTATTTTACTGATAGATGTATCAATTATGCAAGAAAGAGATATATTGGCCCTCCATTTGCCTGTTCAGCTTTGTAAAAGGACAAAGAATTTTACTGTATACTTTCTCCTAATAGAACTTCACCAGCTCTGTGTTTATCTTCAACCTGTGTCACCTTTAATTTATTGTGTATTTACAGTGAAGTCTTATGTGTCTGTGATGCAACTTGGTTATTCTTGTTGTTTAGACCTTATTCCAGCATACCTGTCTAAAAGCATTATTATAACATTTTTTGCTATTACATGGTAATGCTATAAATTTCCCACTTTAGATTTCTGACAGTAGATAGGCTGACCTCAATGTGTTTTTAAGGTTTTTCTACCTGTGTATGCCAAGAGACTCCACACACTCCACAGCAGTTACTGTATTCTTTGTCACCAATTTGTCATACTTAAGAGACTTTCTTTTCACAAGTGAGAAATGCCCATTCTTATAAAATAACCTCCTCTCAAGTATCTCCAGTTGTCAGTCTAAACCAAGGTGGCTAATATGTTAGAAATTAAGCCCATTTCACTCTGAAATCCACAGTCCAAAGTATGGAACTGTCTTGTTACACAGAGTCTGGACAGTGTTATTTTTATACTTTAAACTTACTTTATTGAGATTTATACTATGCAAATTAGATTATGCTGCAGCATAATGCTAATATGAGAAATGAAATCTCCCAAACAATGTCACCAACAACTACCTGGATGGCAGGTGGAGCCTCTGCTGTAAGCTTCCTGGGCTGTCCTCTGTTGGACCAGGAGATATTTCCCAAAATATTTATTGGCTAAGTTCTTATGTTTTTGTGGATTGTTAATCTGTATAAGGACCCCAATGCAAGCATGTTTCTTTCTTATTGATATCCCTCAATATAGTGAATCTCAACCACAAGCAAAACCCATATTAACTGCCTCTGTACAAAAGACTCCTATGTGACCATTTCTATACCAACAAGCATTTTTAAAATACTTTTGAAAAATATTTTATTGCTGTTCAAACTACTGTATTTGTAGCAGGAACCACTTGAGAGTATTCTCTGGAAGCCATTCTCCAGAGTGATATATTCAGCAATAGTCTCCAGAATCATCTAAAATTTCCATCAGTAGGACTTCTGCGTGACCTGGTCAGGTTGTGAATTGTGAAGGTGGCCAGCAGACCAGGGAGTCACTCTGTTTCAGGTGCATCCATTATTTTTATCCAGATAATTTTCCCACCCCTACTGATCACTTCCTGCAGATATCCTGCGCCACCCTCAAATTAACTCAGGTGTACTGGGGTGTACCATGTGCACCAACTGCACCATACATATCACTGAATGTCAGGCTTGATTTTTCATACCTGTATCTCATTTCCAGTTTAAATTCCTCATGTCTAGACATGATATTTTTATTAGAATCATAATCTTTTCTCTTTCTGTGTCTCTGCCACATCCTGACTTCATATGAGGAATCATTTAGAAGTAGTACTTAGCTGCTATTTTGAAATAGCCTTGTGGGTGTTTATGCTTCTTCCATCCTATGTAAACAAGCTTGTACTCCAGACTTGCTAGAGGCATCATGGTATTCCAGATTTGTCTGGCTCTGATTTAATTGTAGCCCATTTTTCTCATTTTGCTTTCAGATGCTTGTTTGGCGCATGTGATCCCTCATGCATTTTAGTCAGTATAGGATTCTTCTATCAAAATCCACAGAAATTTTTTCCTCCTCTAGGATTATGCAAACACTTAGCAGTGGTGTTCTCTCACCAGGAATAGTTTATTCCTATGGGTGTATTGTTTTCCAATGTGAAATATCACATATCTCAATAGAAGCTGCATATTCTGTAATATGCGGCAAAATCTTTCCTATCATTTGTGTACTCTTTCAAATGAATTTATTGCAGCATTGCTTGAATTTAAAGGGATTTTGCACCCAAACCTTTTTCTTACAATACTTTTTCTTGGGAATCGACAGTCTGGAGAGGACTTACTTACTTTTCAGTATGTAATATCTAGCTAAAAATGTAAGCTAAACAGGCTGTTTGGTGTTTTTTTTACTTCTAGTCAAAATGAGGGTGCTAACTAATATTGCTCCACTTGAATAGGAAAGCAGCTGATCTATTAAAAATATTGTGTGCAGTTTTGGTCACCACAATATTAGACAGGCATTAAGCCATTAGAAAGTGACCCTTGTGGGTTTCTTCCAACTCAGCTTAATCTGTGATTCTGTGATTCTGTGACTACTGTCTTCTTCCAAATCTGTAAAGCAATGGAGCCCTGTGCTTCATGCACAAGATTTTGGCACCCTGCTACGATCTGTTGTTATTTCATCCATCTGTGGTTTCTTAAATTTCTAAACACCCTTTTCCTCTTTATTATTTTTTTCTACAAACCTCTTCATAAATACAGAAAAAGAAGAATGTTCTGGGCAAGTATTGTTCTGTTTTAAGTCTTTGCAACACTTGGAAATTCTGCAGCAAGCTTAGTCAGCTGGATCTGCCTGCTGCACTACCCTTATATAGAAAAACATAATTTCAAGCTTCTGAATAGGGGCGTAGCACTAAATGTCAGGACACATTCTTGCACAAACATCTCACTCATCTGCCCACTGTACCTCTTTTGCGTCATTGCTTCTGGAGAAAAATTCATTTCTATTGATTCATCCTTGTTGTAAGCAAGAATGCTTGAGTAAATAACACACACCTCAGTAAAATTCTGTGGTTTTGAGTTCTTGAATGCAGAACTGACAAAAAGGAAAAAAAAAAGGCAGCAAAAGGACAGAAAAAAAAAAGGGGTATAATGTTTCAAGATACCTGACATTTTCCTTGTGTACCGCCATGGGTCTTTCAGACCCAGCTTAGTCATTGGGTCTGATGACTAAGCTGGTGATTTGCACCTGGGTGTTTTTCCTGTGAGCTTGTGATGGGGAATTTGGCCCTTCTTTTTCCAGTGAATCTCACTGTTTTCAGGGAAAATGAAATTTTGTGACAAGAATACACCCACTCAGGTCGTGTCTATTTTATAGACCTTATTGTACCAAAGTTGTCTTCACTTTTTTGTACTCAGAGGATGCAAAGGAGGCATCTGAGAATGATTCTGCTTTGATTAACATGAAGACTGCTCATTCATGTTAATTTTTTCTCAGAGAGTCAATGAAATTTCAACTTTCAGAAAATTCTATGAGTTTACACCAGATTATGCAGTAAAATATCCCTGTACTGAACAATGTCTGGACACCAAATTTGCACCATAATAAATGCTGGAATTATGAACTCAGTGTGCAAATGAAGAAAATTCTGTTCATTCTTACCCTTAACAGGTACTGGAAAACATCATGAATAATCAATAATAGTAGTAAGAACAAGAACAATAGACACTAGATACTTAAGTATAGTACTATCTTCTTGTTTCCTCTAGCTACTGCTAGCAATAATAAAGATGTATATTTAGCATATCTCATGGTCTTGCGCAAGTCATAACGCAGGTAGCTTGTTATTTGCTCTGCTTACATGTTTACATGCTGAAAGATTGAGAGCATTCTTCTTATTATATTTTTGTTCTCACAATCACAGAAACTATCCTTTCTCATTACTGAGATGATTAGTTTTCTGATCCATAGTTTTCCACAAAAAGGTATAAAATTTAATCTTGTCCACATCACTGACCCAAGTTTAAAGTGTCCTCAACTGCTATGTTGAACACTGAATGAAGGACAGGTCCTGTGTTAGTCTTCTCAGGGCACTGAATTTCACTCTTAGTGCTTCACAGGTGCCAGAGAAGTCACTTATGCAGACTGGTAATGGCAAACTTCACTAGACTATCCCTGTAACCATAATAAACATAGCTTTAGTTAATTTTTCTGGGTGGCAAGCTGCTACACTACCCAACAAAAATGACTGTAGCATACTAATCAGGAAAAATGAGAGTAATGCAGAGTCATCCTATTATAACCTTCTTGACTGTAACATCTGAGAGGTGTTAAGTGCCATTCTCTCTGCATGCTTAAAAATCCTTTTATGCTGCTATAGTTTTTCAAAAAAAAATAAGCTATGTTTGTCAGAAATAAATAAAAAATCAGTATGGAAATCTCCTTGATGTTACTATGGCGCTGACCTGCAATATGGGAAGGCATATAATTTCATACTACTCTTTTAAACAAAGCAGTTAAGATAACAAAATACTTTAAGTACTGAACATGCCTGAGATGAAAAGGGAAGAAGCACTGTAAAAAAATTTTTGGTATGTATAAACACAATCTTTCTTATGATATTGTTCTTAATAGCTAAATAACAGTCAAAGAACTGTTTGCTATAAGCTTATAAAAGCAAAAGAGTTCCAAAACCTCATAAACTTTGTTAATATTATGAATAACATCTATGTGGTTTGAAGACTAAAAAAATTAAAGACATGCTAATCCTAAAGTACACTTTTTTTTTGAGCATGACAAATCTCTTATTTGGTCAAAGTCTGACCCAGTAGCAGGCAAATGACTGATTTATAATAGCTTCCTCAAGGTCTAAGGGACACTAATTTTTTTCCTCTCTCTTTATAAAAGGCCTGTGATAATTTAAGTCCCTCATTTGCATGAAAATATTATTCCATGGCTTTGTTTCTATTGATAGTTGGTACAGACAAATTGTAAAAAATTCAGCTCCAAGCAACCTGCAGCTTTTGCTTAGAGCAGCATGTAAGGTATACAGACAAAATGTTCATGGTTCTCTGTAATAATTATGTATGTTTAGTGTCCTATTGTATATCCTTGTTACTTTTGACTGGGTTGTTGTTTTCCTAGCACTAGAGGTACACCCTTTTCATAGGAAGTGACACATTTGAATTTGTGCCAAGCACCCACAGATCTACCCACAAGCCACTTCTGAGCGACAATTATGGTTTAAATTTAGGTTTAAATTTTTTCTATACAGCTATGCTAAATATGGTTGGCAATATTTTTCTTCCTAAAACAGAATTCCTCCTATTAAGGTCCACTTTAATTTCTTTCCCTCTACAGAATAAAATCCAAGTCTTCAAGCATAGCTTTTCGTATTTTACAAATGTGCTTCCCTTTCTTCTCAGCTCTTTCTGTAACAGCTAAATAACAATAATAATAAAAATGGCCCCTGGCATTCCCTTGAAATTTCTTGACATTTAATGTCAAATCCCAAATGCCCACTGCTTATCTCATTTAGACTCTTAAACTTAAATTCATAAATTCTTTAATCCATCTTTAAATATATGAAATCTAAATGTGTTCATTAGAAAAAAAAATCTAATTGAAAAACTTGCTAACCTACATGCCAGCAACTAAGCTGGGAGGGCTGAAGTTTTTATGTATGAGGTTTATTTTCACTAGAATCTTCCAAGTTTTCTTCTCCTTTTTCCTTTTTTTCTATATATGCTTTCTTTGCACTAATATACCTTCAACTGACACTTTTTCCTTTCTTCTTTTTGCATTGTGGAATATTGTGCATTGTGGAAAATTTGAATTTTATCTTTCCTCAAAGACTTAGTAGAAGTTCAAAAGAGATTCATAACTCTGCTGCATAAACACAGAGGAAGAATTATGGTATTTGAAAGAAAGTAAAAGGACTATTTGCAATTCAGTTGTCAGTTAATTTTTTTTTAAATTTGTGTGGTTGTTTTTTTAAAAAATCTATAATTACATATACTCTCATTTAAGTTAAGTGGAAACTTTTCACGTAGGCCTTTCATTGTCCACACTTACACATTCATAGAAGTTTTTCATAGCAGAGTTTACATTTCAGTCATATTTTAAAACACATACTAGATTTTGTTAAAACAGTTTTTCCCTTTATCACTAAATTGTGGTCTATAAGACCTGATTTATGCTTGTCCTTTCTGCCAGTCTAAGTCTCCCTTTTTTGTTCTCTTTGACAACTTAGATCTACTGATTATACGGTTCATTGTCTTAGCTGATATAGGAGCAAGAATGAGCTCTGGAAGTCAAGCTGTCAATGCTTTACATAGTTAGCAGACACTATGCTTATTTTTTCATTAACAGCTTTTATGTTCTCTTGTCTGCACTGGTCATAACCATTTTTACAGCCTTTCTGGAACTCAGTGTCCTGTTTCTCCTTCTGTCCAGAAGTGTCTGCCTGAAAGAAGGCTCTGTATGAATATGGGGAAGGACTATGTTGGACCAGGAAGCAGTGTTAGAACAGAATAGTGATGAAATCTTCCCTCAAACACCATACATCAAAGATTAGGCAGTGTTGGAAGAGACTCACAAGGATCAATGAAACAAATTCCTGGCCCTGCACAGGACAACCCCAAGAGAGTGTTGTCCCAGAGCTTTTTGAACTCAGGGTTGGTGCTGTGACCCCTTCCCTGGCAGGCCTGTTCCAGTGTCCAGCCACCCTCTGGGTGAAAAACGTTTTTTCTGATATAGAGCCTAAATGTCTCCTGACACAACTTCAGGCCTGTCCTGGTTTGAAAAAGAACTGAGTTCTTTTGGGATGCTGTGGTCAAACCAGCAGGTGCTCAGATTTGAATGTTGGCACCCGGTGTGGACACTGAGGCCATGGATATGCCTCTGAGAACACGGGGGTTAAAAGCAGAGAACTCCCAGGAAAACTTTCTCTTGGGTTCTGTCCATGAAAGAGGTCAGACCTCCCCTGCCTGGCTGTGGGCTGGGCAGGGGAGGGGAAGCCATGCAGCCAGGTGAGGTAGGCCAGGCCGTGGACAGAGAGGGGAGGTGAAGGCCCCTGCAGGATGGAAGGGTGGAGGAGCACCAGGAGGCATCAGGCCATCAGGCAGCGCCTCAGCCAGAGAGAGAGAGAGAGAGGGAGAGAGAGAGGGAGAGCCAGCCTGTGCCTGTGCCACCTTGAAATTTGGTAGCACCATTGGCTGAGAATGAGAAGGGGGGTGGTGCCGGGAAGAAGGTATTTGGGAAGGTGCCCAGCAAGGCAGCCATGGGAGTTCTGTACAGGCAGAGCCCGAGATTTTTAACCCTTTTCTTGGATGATGGAAGCCTTACAAATGCTGATCCTCCTGGAGTTGAATGAGAAGAGAAATAGAGATGAGATAGGAGGAAATGGGCCATGAGAGTAGTTGAAGAGAATCTTAGGTGGGAGGAGGTGATGGAGTGGCCTTTTGCTGGACTTTTCTTGTATAGCCATGGACAGAACCATTTTTTTCCTGTGACACAGAGACTGCATCCAGGGGGAGGAATGGCTTGCAGCCAAGAGAGTGCAGTGATGTTAGGTGAAGGAGTGCGTGAACAGAGACAACAGGTGAGGAGAGTGGTGGTGGTGCCCTCTGTCTTCAGGGAAGAAGAAGATGATCTCTGTTCTTGAGACCCCTCAGCCCCAGGGGTTGAATTTGGGGGGAACAGGTATCCCAAATGTGAGAGACTGTGCTTTTTTTTGGAACTGGGCAAAGCATCCTTAAAAGAGGAACCCTAGGAGCAGCTCTGGTCCATGCGCAGTGGTGAAAGCACTGGACATAGAAGGAACATGTCAAGATAGTAAATGATCTCTGGGCAGTGCCACGTCTGACATGGAAACACAAGAGGTCTCAATTGTGTTTCCTGGGGAAGCCTATGGTACAAGAGGGACTCCTCTCTCCTTGATGAACTGAGAATTGATTATCTAAAGGCTTGTGATGGACTGAGAGTTGATGATCTGAGGGGTGGAGGTATTGGAAATTTGGTGGTGGGAGGAGGAAATGTTTTCGGAAGGTTTTCATTCTGAGCTCTGTGTGTGTCTCTTTTTATAGATGTATATTAATAAAGTTTTTCTTCTTTATTCCTAAGCTGGAGCCTGCTTTGCTCTATTCCTGGTCACGTCTCACAGGAGACACCAGGGAGCATATATTTTCATGGCGGTACTGGCATTGCACTCGCATCAAACCATGACAAGGCCATTTCCTCAAGTCCTGTCACTGTCACCACAGAGGAGAGATCAGCGTCTGCTGCTCCTCTTCCCCTTGCCAGGAAGCTGTAACTACAATGAGGGCTCCTGTCAGGCTCCTCCTCTCCAGGCTGATCAGACCAAGTGACCTCAGCCACTCTTCAGACAGCTTCCCCTTGAGGCCCTTCACCATCTTCTTAGCCCTCCTTGGGACACTCTCAAAGATCTTGGTGACTTCCTTAAACTGTGTCACCCAGAACTGCCCTCAGCACTTGAACTGAGGCCGCCCCAGTGCAGAGCAGAGCAGAGCAAACTCCTCCATTGACCTAACCTTACCGAAGACAAACATAAAGTTCAGAAAGCAGGACAAAATTGTTGTTTCACGTTTTCATCTGTAGCTTACGTATTTAACCAATTTGAACCATAATTTAATCAATGACATAGTTTTAATGACCATGACTACATTTTGTTTCTGCCTAATCAGAATATTAGCATGATTTCAGTGGCTGCTCTGACAACTGTTTGGTTAAACAAAAACCTATGTTTTCTAAATCCATTTTTGAAGTTAAATTCCGTGTTTCTTGTTTCTTTCTCTTTGAAATCATTCAACAGGAGTACTGTTTCTGAAGGTATGCATTTTTGCAAGTGAAGGTATGCATTTTTGCATACCTTCACTTGCAAAATTCGTTGTATTGATGAACATATTCAGAAACTTATTCTTGGAGTTTCTGGGATATAAACACTTCCCAGATGGTTTGCTTCACTGATTTTTTAGGAATTCATGAAAGCCTTTTCACATTAATTTCCCACACTTATGTATCTTGATATATCTGCCTATATCTTTTACAGATGTATCAATTGGACTCTGCATGGAATTTCAGAATGTTGTATTCAGACACTTTATTATATATAGATTATGCACATATTACTTCTTAAGAAAATACCATATACTCATTAGAAGGGTTTGGCAATCCCAGTTAAAATAAGAAATTCTTAATGGATCAATGTTATATGGCTTGTGACATATATATCTGTCATACATACCCTTCAGCTTCCCAGAAATGGACTGGATATTACAGATGACAAACCATTAAATTAAAAAAAAAAAATTGTACACTTTGCATGCAATTTTTGGTGAGCAGACTCACAATAATTTGTGGCCTCATTCTCCAGCTACTCTGGCGGTGCCTCTCAGTGCACTGGGAAGAACTAATGTAGAATCTATATCCAGACTGTGCATCCTTTGATCTGCTAAGCTTTTAGTCCTCTCTTCTCCTAGCAACAAGTTCTATAAAAAATAAAATGAAAAATAAAATATTAAATTGAGGTATCCTATATTTTTCCACTTTTTCTACCTTTTAGTTCTTGTGGAATTTTTCCAGGTTGCTATCAGGGAATGACAGCTTTGTTGGACTGGAGACAATGTGTAAGATTGTTCTAGTTGTTAAAATTAGGCTAAATACAAGAAAATATATAAAAGTTAGACTATAGAGCCCATTTATATCAAAGAAAGACATTTATTTTCTTGCTTGCTTGCTTTTTCATGTGGTAAAATATTTTGCAGATACATCTGTAAGCTACTGGGAAATGACAAGATATGTAGATGCAAAGCCCTGCTATCAAGAGAGCTGATATGCAAGTCTGGCTTGTGTTACCAGACAGTTGCTGTAGTGCTGTGTACAACTGAGAATTCTGTGGAATTGTCACGAGGGCTGAACATTTTCCCATCCTCAAGTGTAGGCTGTCCTCCATATGCCTCACATCCCAGCATCTTTCACAAAGAGAGGTGCACTGAATGAGGTGCTGTGTGATCTTATGGTTCTCTTTGTCAAGTCCTATAAACTGTGAGGAAATTAAAAGGCCTCGGGATGCAATTTTATTTTTAATTTTTTTTTTTAATTCTTTGCTTTTTAAGAAATCCTTGTGTCCTAGCAGGAGAGTAACATTCAAAGACAATTATTTACCACTACAATAGAGAGATAAAGCCTGTTATTTTGCTTATTCCTTTATTGTGCACAAATTAAACACTCCAAATATAGAAGAAAAGAAAGCAAGTTTCTTGAAAGATTCGAAAAGAAGAAAGAAGTAAAGAAGTTCTGAGATATTTTTTTTTGTTTCATTTCTTTTACTCTTGAGTGTGTGTGACTTTTAATCGACACTACTGTTCTGAATAATGGTTTCTGGCAGAGTATGGTGTGAAAGTAAGGCACATATTTCCAAGGGGCTAAAATCAAATCTCTTAATAATAGCTTTGTGTTGAATTGCAAAGGCAGACGTTGTGCTGCCAACAGTAAGTTGACAACTTGTGCAGCTGTAGTTCAGGGATGCCATGGTCCCCACATGCAACAAGTTCATAGCAGCAGATGCTGGAAACTGACACACTTCAACAAGCACAACTTTTTTTCTCCACACATTACTGTGGAAATCCAGGCTACACTTTGTTCTCATCTGAGTTTGATGGTTTTCAACAACTCCATTACTCTGACATAAGTGACAGTGACACTTTGTTCTGCTGATGTACTGCTTGTCATTTTAGGTAAGTATGCAGATGAAGCTTTCGCCTCATTTATGTACTTTGATTGTAGAAAAGGGCTTGTGATGAAATAGGAGAGGCAACAAGCCTCCTCAGGTCACCACAGAGTAGATAAGGTCATTCGAAAGACAGCAAAGACTACTTACAACATATGAAATCTACAATCCTTTTGGAAGGACTCCAAAGTACAAATATTCACGTGAAAATGCTATTCATTGTGTGATTTCTCACCAAACAAGGATACTTTTTCAAGGTTATTTTAGTCGTGATAAAAAGTGTAGTTTTCTGTTGGGTTATTTTAGTCGTGATAAAAAGTGTAGTTTTCTGTTGGAGAGCTAAATATTCTTAAAACCTGATATATTTTTTAAAATCCATTAATACCTTGACTAACCCCCTTCCCTCTCATCAAAAAAGTGTGGAAAAACCTCAAGACCCAAAAGCTAAATCAACAGTTAACTCTAGTATTTCCTTGGGGGAGATGATAAGAGAGAGGGGCACATCAGAGTATTACTATGGCTCTCTTGCTAAATTTTTCAGTGTGTATTTTGGTTTGGTTAGATCAGCCTAGTTTCCTGGCTACTTGAATTTTTGTCATCATCTAGAAAGCCTGTTTTGGTTGCACTTGTCTGAGACCATAATGCAAGCAAATAAGCATAAGAGCTGCTTTGTGCTTTCTGAACTTACAAGTACAGTACAATGGTCTTTCTTTCTTAAGAAACCAAACATAATTTTCTGATGGTCATGCCCATGAGATAATTCATTCCCTATGAGATATCATTTACTTTCCATCAGTGGAAAGAAATTGGCAGACAGTCGTATTTAAAAGGCTTATTTATTTTCTTTCTCATTAAACTGAAGTGGTGATTTTTTTAGCAGTCAGAATAGCCTCACCTTACATCAGGAATGGGTAACATAGGCCCCTGGAGGGGATGTATAAAGATATGGGTGTGTGCTTAACCATGTATGTACATGCATATGCATATAAACACACATATATGGGCACAAAATAGGTTGGAAAGAGAAATGTAATTTGAAGAAAGCAGTTAGTAAACAAGCATGTCAAGGGAATTTCAAAGTTTGCAAAGGTGCTGTCAGTTGGAGAGCATGCTGTTATTTTTCCATGTGTGATTTACTGAGGATTAGAAAAATAATCCTGTAATAAGGATTAGATGCTAAACAACTGAAATGAAAAGAGAGGAAGAAATAATCCTGACAGGCCATTTTTATGCAGATGAGATGACAAGCTGCATCCACACCTGTGGTGTCTCACCCTTAAGGGCAAGCGAGCACCCGAGAATCACAGAAGCTCAGGGTTGAAATTAATGACAAAAATCAGAGGGTCTGAAAAAGCTTGCAAAGTTTTATTAGTAAATAACACAGTTGGCTTGGAAATTGGCAAGTTAGTCCCTGATCCTAATATAATCACTTGCCGGTGGGTTTTGGATCAAGGACTAGGGTGAGATGGAAGAGAGGCAGAGAGAGAGAGAGAGGGGGGGGGATTAGAAAAGGGGAGAGAGAAAAATGCGAAAGAGAGAAAAAGAGAACAACAGTCCTGATTCCAGTGTAGATCCAGCTGATGAGCTGTCTGGCCTGCACAAAGGTGTTTGTCCCAGGAAGGTGCTGCCCTACCTATGTATGCCCCCTTCTCCCACATACTATTCTTTCTCACAGCTTGTTATTACCATCAATCTCTGGGTGTTTTTGCCAACTGTCCTCTGTTGGCTGGACAGCTGGATATTGGTGTTTGAGACTTACACATTAGCCCCTTATCTTTTGGGCTTCTGTACCACTCTCATGTACAATCTTCTGCTGGTCCCTGGACAATCTCTACCACAGTGCCAGTTTGCAGTTTCATATGGTGATTTATGAAGAGGCTGAGATGGAAACCCTGTGTGTTTCCCCAGATGGAAACCCTGTGTGTTATTAAGTTTGCTGATCTAGTTTAGCCACTTCATCCTTTGCCTTAGATTCATCACTGCACTACAGCATGTCCCCTGCAGACTTGGGAAGTATTCAAGAGACAGGGAGAAGAATGGTGAAGCTGTGTTCTCTCCTCACTCTTGACCTTAGGGGCTCAAGACCAACTTTCATTTTCTACAGCACCAATTTCCTATTTTTCATACATTCTAGATGGACTTGTAATGTGCCATCCTAATTTCTCTCATTCAGTCAGAGAAATCACCTTTTTTTTCCAAGTACTTTATTTTCTAGCAGATTCTTTCATTTGCTTTGATTGCAAACTAAATTTTCTTTGGCTGGAGCAATGTCTTTATAAATAATTGTATTTGAGGACATATCAAACATTCAGTCTTCTCACTAAAAACTTTACTACTGTCAGCATTTTTCTAAAGCATAAGAAATTTATGGATTGTATTACCAGCATCCTGATGTGGAATACCTTTAGAAGATATTCCAGTCACATATTACAGAAGAACTTTACTCAGATGGAGTAAAGTTTTTACTTTTACCTTAAATACTTTTTCTTTTACTGAGAGAATTCAAGAACACACCAAGGAGTTTTGTCCCTCCTTAAGAGATTACAGCTCTCTCATGGTTGGGGCAAAAGTAGCAACAGGATATTGTTTATTCATTTAGAAGTCTGTCCTCTATACAGTGCTGGAGAACATGATTGCTGTAAGGAAGTGCATAAGCAAGGTGAATAAACATGTATTCTGACTCTGGAAATCAGTGCAGCTGCCTGTAAATCGGGTAAGAAAATCAGATTTTATAAATACAAGAGAGACAATTGAATGCTGGCTGCAGAAGCTCATTTGGAAGTCAAGTAGAGAATAGTTTTCTTTCTAAGAACATTATAGTTTTTCAGATCTCTAATTGAATGTTCTGGAATAAGACTAGAACTGATGAAAGGAAAAAGCTCCAATGCCAATATATTATATGAAAAAAATAAATTAGTTGTGCAATTGAAACCCACACTGAAAGTCCAGCTGTGCAGCCCATCAGCTAGACTTTTCTGTATGGGGACCTTATCCATACAGATTCTTACTGTGTGTTTCTCTGTTTTGAAGGCTCTTTGTGTGTTTGAACTTCTCCCAGGATTACTCAGCAGCTACTCTTCATGCTTGTGTGTTATCAGTATTTAGCACTGGGAAGTCTGAACAGTCGTTACACAGCTGCAGGGGTCAGGACTTCAGAAGATGTTGGAAATCATTGACAGCCGTCTTGAAGGACACCAGCTGAGACTGGAACTACTCAGGTCAGTTGTGAATATGTTGGTTGTGAAAAAAAAAATCAAGAAATAAGGTGTTCTAGTCATACACATTTGGTAGTTCTAAGTTCAGCTTAGAAAACCATCATTCACTTCTGAAGACTCTGCTGTTTCTTCCATGATGCTTTTCCTGCCCTCTGTACCAGGAAAATAAAAAAATCTGTTTCATTATCACCAAAGAGAGTACTGTAGTTCAGTATGGAAAAAAAATGCAGTCTGGTTGAGGAGAAGGTGCCACAGTTTTTGCAACTTGACCTGTGATTTCATTACATCCTGTTAACCCTGGGCACTTCAGAAGCATAGCCACAGTAGTATTGACAGAGTCACTTGGAACAGTGTTTTGCTCTGTTCTGAGGTAAAAGACTTTAGTGGGACAGTGTGTAGGTTTAAAACACAAGGACTTCAATAGTTCTTATTGAAACTGTGGCTTGTGCCAAGCCAAGAGTCTGAGGCTCAAGAGAAAATGTGAACAAGCCTCTCCAGGCATAAACAAGATATTGAAGAAGAAAATACTTTGGAGTTGACTAAAGCCTGGTAGGTCAGAGTTAAGCAGGAACTTTACTAACAAAAAGGACAGAGATTATATTAGTAATTTATGCTTGATAGATAAAAATAGTCAGAATTGAGAATGGCAATTGAAAAAAAGTTATTTACTTAATTTTTTAAAACTAGAATGATTCCTCCAGAGAAAACATTAGATGGAGGGATTTGTAAATCTTGTCCATGTTCAGTGCATATATGTCAACCTCATGGAAATGGTGAGGGATTTTATTTTATTTCTTTCTTTATTTATTAAAACAAAAACCCCCTTTATTTGTTTTATTTATTTTCCTCACAGTTTGTGTTTTAGGCAGTGAGCAGAATTTTTGTGAGGTGGGCTGTTTTTCAGAGAGGGTGATGATTTCAATTTATGTTTCATGGTTTGTTTTGATGCTTTGAGGATACTTTCCATCTTTCACGAAAACAGGCATCTCTGAGTAATTTACTTGATGTGTTGATGTGTTGAGCTTATTACCTAGGTGTCTACACATGTTTCACTTGAGGAACCTATTACCAACAATAGTGATATCATTAGCAGTAATTAGGAAAGCTGCTCTTCTGCTTGTGATAAAATTTCACACCCATAACAAATGGATTAAACACATTTTCAGACAAAGAAACCAGAAAATATGGTAAGCCATAGGACTCTGATGGTCATTTTGTTATTGATTTTCTAGGGAAAAATCTCAGACACTTTGCTAATGGTGGTAGCTTAAAGTCTTAGAAAGATTTTGACGGCAGCTGTGAAGGTATTGACTTAACTACTTAAGCCTGTTATCTTGGCCGTTAATGAGGTGCATCTATTGAAAACAGACCAGACAGGGGTCACTGTAAAGCCTGCTTTTAAATTGTTCATGTGCTTTGTCTGATTTTAAAATCCATTTCCATCCACTGTAGATGTAGTTGGGCTGAAAAAATTCCTTCATAGCTGGAAAGTGTTGCTGATTCTTAGAGAATGAACTTCAGGATGTTTACTATCAACATTTTACTGAGAATTTGTTTAATTAAAACATGTTGAACAGGTAGTGAAAATCCTGCAAGAAGACAACACTAGCCAATTTAGTCTCTGAGGTCTGCTTTCCATCTCTGAGTGCTACTGGTGGTGTTTCCTGCTACAAACACTGAAAAGTGTGTGTCAGTGCCAACATGCTCACAAAGGAAATGCAGGTCTCTTCTACCTCACTCTACCTTGTTGTAAAGTAAAAGTGGCATCTGATTAAAAAAATATTGATTCCATGTGTTTCCAGCTCCCCTGAGAAACAATAGCAGCCAATGTGCTGTTCAGGGAGAGAGAAAAAATACCTTTCTATTATTTTATTTTTTTTATCCCTTCCCCTTCCCCTTCCCCTTCCCCCCCCCCACCCCTTTTTTTTCCCTCTTTTTTTTTTCTATACTTTTTTCTGTTAGGACTGTGCCTGCTGTCTCTCTCATCAGTGGCAATTGTCTTCATTTACTCTAATTTTTTTTTGTTATAGCTGCGAATACTGGTCTGCTTTCATCTTGTTTTCTTTTAGGGCCAGCCTGAAAACTCATATTCATACCTTTGTTACTTTGTGTCAGTTTGAAGAGAGAAACTGCTATCAAATCCCCTAGAGAGATGCTGGTAACTACCACAGATTTCTTATAATAAATCTTAATGTTTACTTATTTACTTTTAAATTCATTTTGATATGGAAAGTAACATTCAAGAAATATTTTTTAAGGTATCCAATAAATCCTCTGTAAAAGAGTTTTCATAACCTTTCTAATGTGTCTGTTTGGATAGATATTACAGATGACCCACTTGAAAGAGAAAATAGCTGTAAACTTCTGTTTGCTTAGCAAACACTTAAGGATAGCAATAACTTATCCCTTGTCAGGCTCCAGGGATTATGAGCTGTTACAACTCACAGAATTGAATTAATATCTTTAGGCTGTCCAACCTGCTTGTAAATAGCCCGATGACGTGTATTTGCTTTTTAGGAAGTCTCCAGGGGACCGTGTTTGTGGAACAGAGCACATGCCAATGAAGAGGCAGCCTGTTCCTGAGAAGTTTATTGACTTCAGCTTTGCAGAAAGACAAGAGAAAGGAGAAGATAAATGTTGTTATTTGTTATTGTTACAGTAGGGTGTTGAGGCAGGGGTAGCAAACATCCTCCTGGCGTATAAGCTCAGTTAACCTTCTTCTCGGGGGTCACATCTGCTGTTGAGGTTCTTACAAATGGCAAGAGCCAGGTGAAACAGCAACCACAGGCTCCTTCCACACAGATGTTAACCAGAACTGGAGGGAGGAAAGAAACTCCCCTGCTCCAGGGAGATTTACTGAAAGAATTCACCAATTATGACTTCCTAAACTCAAACACCATGAGAAAAAGAAAAAAAAAAAAAAAAAAGATTGTCCTGATTGTCCTTTCATTATTTTCAATGGTAAGTCCAGAAGTAACGAGGATTTGAAGCAAAAATTGCTTTCTTCTAGAGCCTCAGTGCTCAGTGTCCAAGAAACTTTGCTTCTCTTCTGAGAAGGAGAGATGCTGGGAAAGTAAATACATTATCTACATTATCAGCGCTGATATATAACTCTGATTAAGATTTTAGGAATAACTAAACAAATTACTCTCATTACTAAACCTCCCATTCTGAAGCTTATACATCCTGCTGTTTGTGCTGGATGCTCACTTTATTTTTTCTAATGCTGCTTTATAAAATAGAACACCACCAACTATTTCTGTTATTGATAATTTTCCATTGCTGCAAATCTCTTTGTGTTTGTTGCTGTGATATTACTACCCACGCCTGAGCTTTCCCACACAACTGCATCATTGCTACACAGCACAATCATGTAGAATTTGGAGGAGGAAAAACCACTTTTGAAACAGAAGCAGAAAAGATAATGTAGAACAACTTGCTGATACTGTGCACAGTATTTAATTAACAGAATCAATCACTTTGAGAGATAAATGATTTGTAGAATTCAGGAGAATACACCTCTTTTTTGGGACAGGGATAGTTCCTTATTGACACTCCCACTGTTTTTTTAAATTAGTCTCTCCTGATTCCTGCAGAGAAGAGAAGAGAAAAAAAATTAATTTTTAAAATTATCTATTTAGAACCTCAGAATCCACCAACTGATGAGGGACGCCACAACATATTCCTCTCACAAGACAAGGCCCTTTCTGTCAAACTAATAGTTGATGCTAAAGGGGTTTATTTGGTGCAGTATGATAAATATGTTTCAAAGTATATTTTACATGCAAAACTTCATTGCTATACATGCACACATACACACAGACAGCAGAAGTATTTTTAAAACAGATTTTCCAGGCTAGAAACAGGGTATCTATTTTTCTACATTATCCTCCTTGTTAGTAATTCAGAAGGTTTTTGTATTGACAAATGTGGTTAGCACCAAATCACATGTACTCCTATTGAAATAATAAATAAGACAGCAGTCAGTTCCTAAAAGTTCTTAACATCTGCTGAAATAGCTGAAGTCTGGACCTCAAAGACAGCTGCAGACTTATTGCTCTTAATGGACTTCTCTCATTGAGGTATAGTCAAATTAATGTGGGTGCATCAGGTTTGCATGAGTGTCAGCCCAATAAAATGTTAGTTCAATCACTACTGAAGCCAGTGTTTATAGAGAATGTGTAATCCTTTGTCAAGCAGACAGGCAAGAAAAAGAAAAAAGCAAACAGCAAAACTCATTCAAATGAAGCCCTGTGAACCCAAACTTACTTTTTCCATATTATCCTAATGTGTGATAGCTGTAAGTATATTCTTTATACTAGTTATGACTGCATAATTTGAAGGTTAAAAATCCATTTTTACGTTTTCTCTTTCATGTTTTCCTTGGATATGTAGAAATAGACTGAGAAGAACACCATGGACTTTACATACAATTGCATTTTTCTTGCTGTTGCTAGGTTCAAAAATAAGCTACCAAAACTTTTATAGAGCATCACAGTTAATTTTCTGGAAGCTGAAACAGCTCTGGAGAATCAAACAGCATAAATGTCTGGAATATTTAGTTTTATTCCTTTATATATTTTACATTTCTTAACACCTATGTATTTCTGGAATGAAATGTCAGACTCACTGTGGATCTGTATTCACATATATATTTAATATTCTTTTCCCTCCAGAATGAACAAGTACATTTGTCTGTGCAGATGTAACATGTATATATGGACCATTTCAGCACTGAGCATAATAAACGCAACCTCAGTATAAAGTAAAATATTGCCAGTGACAGGCCTGCACTATAGCGGGTTAGCAGGAAATAAAAGTCCTTCATACCTTACAATCTCACTAGCAGAAAACTCAGACCTCCCACTTTGGAGACAGTAAAAATAAATTAGCACAGTCTTTTTCAACCAAAGGCAGATAAAGACAACGTTCCATCAGGGATATTTTGAAATTTTAAAGACTTCTTTCCTGAGAATATGGCCAACTCTGTTACTGTCAGGAATAAAAGCAGGCTGTCTGGCTCCAAGTAAGTGGGGATCACGCATGATTTGAGTGTCTGGGCCCAGTCATAACCAAGGCACTCACAGCTGGGTGCTGACAGCTTTTGTGCCTTCAAACTTTCCTTGGGGTCTGCAGCTCTGAGCACACTGCCCCTGGGCTGAAGGTAGAGTGGGGACAGCCAAGCTGCCAAGAGTTACATCTCCCAGTTAGCGCACTCCTGCATGTTGCTTGGAAAGACTTTGCTCCAAACATCAGCCCCAGCTCTGTGTCGCCTGATCTGAGCAGCTCATTGTCTTCTGACAACTAGCTCAGTTTGTGGTCAAACTCCTGCTCCTGGTGGAGCAGCCCTGAGGTGCGATAATATGTCTTTGTACTAAATTACTATCAGAGGAAGGGTCTTGTATCATGCATTTCTTCTAGATCTGGTTTTCAGTGTTTCAGTTAAGTCTGTTGAGGTTCAGGCTTCCACCCAGATGACCTAGACCACTTCTTCCCATCCAAGCCACATTCCCACACTGTACAGCCTGGAGGAAGGTTTCAGGGAGCAGAAGTCTGCAGGCAGCGATCAGTGATCAGCATGCCACAGCAGGTGAGGTCTCTGACACAAAGGTGTGCAGCTTAAAAGCAGCCAAAGGTCTACGGCTTCGAACCTGCTGCCTTGTGTATAGGCAAAAGAAAACAAAAAGCATGGATTTCAAAAGCTAATTAAATAAATATGAGTGTGACCTGTGCCTGACATGACATTAGGGGATATTAGGGCACAAAGGAGCTCTTATGTGTAATTCTGATTTAAAATGGATTTTGGCTTTGCAGGAGTTGTGAAATCTTTATAGTCATCTAATAAATCTGTTCCCCAGACCCTAGGCTTTTTTCTCCAAAAGCTCAAACACTTGTGAAATATTCTGTCAAAGTCTTTCTGCAACATTCCTTTTAGTGGTCTAGAGCCTACAGCCCCCTTTATTGGATTTCTAATAAATAATGCATTTTTAATTGCTTGCCTCTCAAAACTGCATGTGATTTTATCCTATGGCAAGAAAGCAAAGCTGAGATTCATAACCAGCAGAATTAATGGTGTGGCAAATCACTATATTTTTCACCCTTAGAAATCCTGCTCTAGCTCTGTAAGCTTGTATGACCACTTTATGGAGAGGAATGAAAAAAATAGGAAAATCTGAGGGTATTTGTAGTTTAAGGGGTTCACCTGAAGACCAGGAGTGCAAATCTTCAGTTGTAAAATGAGGAATCAGTTGTCTTTTGTGATATAATTTGTAATATTGAGTAGTCCTTTTGCCTTATAGGTATTCACAGGCAGCACAGTTTCCCCTCATACATGGCCTGTTTTGTTATCCTTTTGAGTTTGTCTTCATTCTGTCTTACAATGTGTGTCTTGTTAGCTCTATTCAAAACATAAAGTGAACATCTGGTGAAGTTTCAAAGCATGGAGCTGCTGGATCTTGGTGTCATATCCTGCACAAGCCCTTCCCAAACTGAGTATGAAAATGCATCCCACATTTAAGATGGGATGCCAGAAGTTTTAAGGGTATTTCCTTCATTCTTCTGCTTTACACTAATGTTTTACACAAAAGAAGCAGGAGATGTAAAAACAGTGTCATGAGGTGCATGTCGATGGTTAATGGGGCTGTAGCTTACTCAGCTGTGGGAGATGTCCAGATAATTAAATTTCCTCTGAGACTTCCTTGACATTCTGTTCCCAAATTTGGAAATTGTGTGATATACTTTGCACTCTAAGCCATTATTTACAGTGACTGACTTATGAAAAGATAATGTTTAAAAGATAATGTTTCCTATTCAGCATACTAACATCATTGTACTTCCTTTGGTTTCTGTCTTTGATTTGTGCTTAAAGGAGAGAAAATCTGTCATGTTTGGCTCAAGAGAAAATTCCTCACCACCTGCTGTTATGCTGAGTGCAAAGCTTCACAGATCTGAGAATATCATTAGTAATTTTGGATAATTATTTAGAGAAAGTTTAGGGTTCCCATGTTCTACTGCACTATAATCAGAGTCCAAATTTGAGTCTATTTCCCTGAAAGGCAGATTCAGAAGAAAATAAATTCAAAAATTAGGCAATGTCAAAGGCATTTGTTTGTTTATTTTCCAAATGAAACCCTTCCTTTTTTTAATAGTTTTAATTTTTTTGCCCCCAAATTATCTTTAATTTCATTTGGATATTTCATCTTATTATGATATATTTTCAAGAAATAAAAATTACCAAGTCTGCCATGTGAAATTCTTTATGTAGCAACCAATGACTCTGGACACATAATTTGGTAAGGCAGCTTCTCTCCATGCCCGTGCTTGTAGGAATACTTCATGAAAAGGACACTTGCCCTCTTTTGTTGAGTTGTAGCTTTTTTTCCTGGTTTCTGGGAGCAGTTTGTTTAGAGAAAGGAAGAAATACAGTAGCATCAGTGCTTTGTCATGTAATAGAACTCCTACTCACAGATTCCACTTGATCTTCAGATACTGAGCTGCAAAGACAAAGAATAAAAGAATTTGGTTACACATTTCTGACCTGGCCTGCTTAAGTAAAGACAGATGATTTTCAAAAAAAAAGAGCCCCAGCAAAAGAGAATCCACCTATCCATTTTGTTTTCCATAGAGAAAGCAATATCTTTGTCATACAGAAACAATACAGCATGCAAAAAGGGACTCTGAACTGAATGCTTTGACCTGCACTATAATAGAAGAAAGAGGCTTATAAAGATAACCCATAAGTGAAATTTCACAATGAACTGTTAAGGTCAATAATATAAAAACATGGGTGGGAGAGGAAGGCAAAATGTTTGCAAAAATCTACATTTACCAAAGGAATTACAATTGAGCAAACAGAAATTATGCTTCTGCACCAAACTGATCTGAAATAATCTTGAATGTTAGACTTTTAGAAAAAGGGGGACAAGGGAATTTGAATTTGGGGTCCCATTGAGCTCTAATCTAATTCAGTTCCACCTGACATTTTACCCCTAGAGACTAAAAGTATCATGATAATTCTCTTCTTTGAATGGGCAGTGAATGATTTCTTTATAAAATACTTTCCAAGGCTCGCTTTTTGCCTGCTGTTCTGACTTTGTACCATTTGCAGGAGCTGCTGATGGAGTTGTGCATGTACTAGACTGTATAGACCCCATATTTTGGAAATGGAAAGGGAGGGTGCTATGTCTGGAGGGTGCTATGTACCAAGTAACTTCATAAATATTAATTAACTGTCTCCTAGTTTAAAGAGGTTTTCCACGTAAAAAATCCATACCAGTCCTTCATTTTTAAGAGCAAAGGGAGAGCTGATTTAAATTTAATTCAAGTGTGAATTTCCTTTTATTTTTCAAGAGGGTATTTTAAATCAGATGGCTGGCTATAAAATAAAATTAATATAAGAAGAAAACTAGGAATCTAAGCATTTTAAGATTGTTTGTGTTTCTTTTTTCTTTTTTTAAAGAAAGCTGCATTGAGAAGAAGATCAGGCTCTTTAAGCCAAGCTAGCTTATGTCTGGACAACAGAACAGACAAAACAAATCCTATTTACTATAAAAATAAATCAATTGCCTAGAAGCTGTTCACTGAGAATACTGAATGCATTAAGATTTTAACATTAGAAAAGATTGTACAATATTCTCTTTACTTTATGCACAATAAAGGAGACGTGCTTCATATCTGCCAAAGCATTATGAAACAGGAAGCATTATGACACTTCTTAAGGTGAAGTAAATCTCATTATCTCCTGTTCCATTATGGATTATCTTTTGTCAAATTTTAAAGCAAAAGAACACTATTTTTATTGGATGTTTTGTATGAGGAAGAGAGGCTTCTTACATAGGAGGGTGACATTCGAATATGATTTTGTAACTTCAGTATTTTTTACTGGTTATAATTGTAGGACACTCTTTTTTATTTTTGCAGATAAATAAGAGCATTAATCTGAACTCAGTTCAACCTTCCCACAGTAAAATCAGCAGCAATAAAATTTCACTACATGATCATAAATGGAAAGTGGCAAAAATGTATTAAGCTATAAATGTTATATAATGTAGCTTAATCTAGTGTGAGATCCAGCGAAGCACTGGGAAAGAGCTGATTCAGTTGCTTCCCACTGAGGTTCATGCCAAGAGTATCTTGCATTCTAAAATGTATGTAGCTTCTGTTTTGCCCTGCAGTGCAAAACTCAGACTCATATGTGAAGCTATGCTGCAGTGGGCAGAGTTACCAGCATTTTTAAGTTTACAGTGGCTTACCCAGACTGGCAGTGAAGAACCCCTTGGAATGCAAAACAGTGTACAGCAACTAGAACTTTGTAATCTTCTGTGGTTACACATTTCTGCTAACTACCACTCATTTCAAAAAGGCATAGGTTGCACTTTGCACTTCACATAGGTATGGAAATTGTTGGACAAGGCAAAAAACCTAAAAGAGAAACAAAAAAAACCCAGCAACAACAATAAAAAACCACAAAAACCAAACAAAACCAAACAAACCAGCCCAACTGACCCAAACCAAACAAAACCAACCAAAAAAAACCCAACTCCAAAACCCAAAAACCAAAGAAAAAGGTGGAAAAAAATTTGATATATGCTTTCCCAGTGGTCTCAGCACTACAATCATATTACAACAGTTTCAGTAATCATTTCTCATCTACTACCATGGGATATTACCTGATCCCTTTCTACCCTAAACACGTCTTTCCCTTGAGGCCTCTAGTTTTGTTGGGTGATTGGAATTGATAACCTGTGAGTAACCATCTAAACCTGACTGTTCCAAAGAGTGTAAAAACCTCTTCTTAACCTCCAATTTTTGCTTAAAAACACCCATCCCACCAGACACTAAAATACCTAAATACTTTAGAGTGCAGTAAAATTTGAATGATGCTAAAGGGCTCACTGCTGTCAAAGGAGTGGTAGAAAACTGCAGCAGTTACTTTGCTGTCCTGGTAGACTTTGATGAGTGTGAAGGTCTACGAGGGGAAAATGTGCTTATTCTTTACTGATTTTATGATTGTTTTCTTTTACTGTGGACACCTAAAGGCAGAATCCAAAATATACAAAAATTTTGTTATTTCAGAGGTTTCATTTTCATAGGCAAAGAATGACGTGGTCCTTCAACCTGAAGAAACATACATTTTAGAGGTGTAATGCATGAAATTAGTAGATATGTTTTCAGCTGGACTTTTACTTCCTCTAAAGTATAAATCACAGTTAAGGATAACCTCACCTTTTGCACAAAATATGAGGTTGTATGGTTTGTGGTATGCAAAGTTTCTGTGGAGATGCTAATTTTTCGTCTAAGGATATTTAAGATGATCCTGCGATTTGGAGAGACTGACCAGAAACATATTCTTGACATGTACTTCCCTACTACAAATAAAAGCTTTGCAGGCAAACTGGACTTCTATGTCTGCTGCATCGTAAATTTTGCCTACCTTGAAGAAAACTACTTGAGTTAAGCATCAGCCAGTTGAACAAGAAAGAGAGGATAGACTTGCAAACACTTCTCTTCAATGAAGATTCTTTTTATGATAAAATCACAACCCATTCTTATTGAAGTGTTTCTCTAACATGATGAACCCTCCCAGGAAGGAAAAAACATGAAAAATGAGAAAATGTAGCCCACATTACCTTCTAAGACAAGATATTTTACATGGGTGAAATTTATGCCTCTCACCTCTAGAACGACAGTGGAGAGTATTTCTAAGCAAAAATCTGGCCTCACAACTGGAAGAAATAAAAGAAGAAAAACTCAAAAACTTTTTTTTTTCATTTTCCCAAGAAAGGGAAGAAAATTTTCAAAGAAACCAAGTGTTTTTTGGCTTATTTAATTTTTTTTTTTCTCACAAAAATACCAAACCCGATTTTGTCCTCATATTCTTCACTGAAAGGATTTCATACTGCTTTACTGGTCTGTAGATTGTACACAAAGGTTGCCCTCTGGAGCTATTACTGAATCTTTTCTATTTGAGATATCTTGGTTACACAGTCAATGATTTATTTAATCAGTGGAAATGTAGACTGGAAAATTATATTAATAAATCCATAACAGGATATTTTGGATCTTTCTCTCTATGACAAAAAAAAAAAAAAAAAAAAAAAAAAAAAAAAAAAAAAAAAAAAAAAAGATTTAGAGGTCTTCTCAAAGATCTAAAGGAATTGAAGTATGTGAAATATATTTGACATACTATGGTTTAAGTGTGTCTGAAAAACAGCTTAAAAATTCTTTGAAGACCAGTTTTTATGCATTTTCTCCAGGGTAACCATACTTGCAAAACCTAGTTTTTCTGAAATTTCAGCTTCTGGTGGCAGAGCATCACAGAGGGTACAGGGAGAGCATTTTTAATAGTTGACAGTTAACTTTCCTTGTTTAATGACAACACACAGACTGTATTTCTTAATGCAGACTTTATAACTGAGCCACAATTTAGTCCAATATCCATTTTCTTTTAGATGGAAAGCTCTATGTGTGATATTTAGAATTTCTTCTCTTTTCAGACACCATTGATCTGCAAGTTCTTTATAGAATACTTTCAATGTCTCAAGTTGTCCAGAGTGGTTGTGGAGTGTCCATCCTTGGAAATATTCAGAAGCCAATTGGAAGAGTATCTAGTCAACTAACAGTACACAATCCTCTTTAAGCACAGTGTTTGATAAAATGACCTTCTAGGGTCACTTCCAACTATTCTGGGGTTATGTGACTCCACCTCTACAAATATTTGTAGTTTGAAAAATTAGGAGCAGCTAGACTGGAAATCTCAAAGGAGTTAAAGTGAATTTGAACATCAAAACATGCCTAGATATTCCAGCTACATTTCAAAAACTTCAGAGAATCACATGAAAAGCTCATGGCCAAATTAGTAATAGAGAGTAATCCTATCACACCAGACCAATTTTTCCTCATGTATATGGAATTTTATTTCCCCTCATGGGGGCAAAGAAAAAAAAAATCCTAATTTCTCCTTCTTCACCCCTTAAAATGAAATTGCAAAATACTCATGCAAGGCACAACACAAAATCTCTTTTTAAAATGCATTGGCCATGAAGAAAACAGCAAGAGCCGCTGTTTGAAGCCTCTGGAAGTTTGAACTGAACTAAGAGCTGGCTCTTGGCAGCTGGGCTGCAAATCTTCACCTATAATCTGTAGTAATATGTGTCCCTTTACTCTTTGTGAAAACCTGACCAAGATATGCAAATTTTCACTTGGTGTCTATAAACTCTAGCTATATCAATTTCTAAACCCATAGCTGAAAATTTCCATTAGCTCTGTTTTGCTTCATTTTTCTCTAGGAAGAAAAAGCAGAGCAACTCCAAACCAGAAAAATTATCCCTAAAATCAACAACAAAAAAAAATGTCTTTGTAACACAAGCCTGAGAGGCATGTGGAAGATTACATCTACTTTTACCTGAGGCATAGTGAAACAAATGATGTTATAGTCACTTTCATGAGAACTGATGTCTTGTTTTGGAAGCTAATAACAAACTATTCATAAAATGTGAATTTTTTTAGCACAACGTAACTTTTCCCAACTTTTATATGTTTTGATTACTGAGTGACAAAAATGCCTTCAACATGTATTTCACGTCAATGGACTTTATATATTTTCTGTCACTATGTGTTAGTCTAAGGTAATCTAACATAGAAAATGTCTTCCTGCTGCCTTTACATAGAATAAACGGTATATTTTTACAGAAAAAGAAGTGCATTTTTTGAATGTATAAAAGAATTTTAGCTTCTTATGCATTTATATAAAGTAATGCTTAAAAGTTTCTTTTTTTACCCAGGGACCAGAGGGATTAGTAGTGCTATATAGATCATGTAGCAGACACATATCAAATGAGGTTTTTGAGTGGTATGAAGTCAAATTAGAAGGAAGTACACCATGTTTCCTCTGGAATCCAAAGGTTTACTTTTACGAAAGTAGAGGAAACTCACAAAAGTTGTACAGCTCTGCAAACCAGGCAGGAAGAAAACTGTGAGGGCATACTTCCTCTCTTATAATGTATCTGTGTGTCCTGGAAAGTACATTTGTTCTCGCTGTATAAGCTAAGCACATTGTCACCATAGCAAAATTGTATATTGATATGTACCTTGTGCTTTCTTTTTTTTCCTGTAGGCCTTTGCATTTTTTTCCTTACATGTTTTTGCATGATTTTTAGGACATTATTTTAAGACAGGATTCTTGGCTACAACCTGGGGTCTTAGGCTGCCCAGTGCTTGGCAGACCAGTATGGAAACTTGCACTCTTTCCAGGTATATTCATGTGCTTTTCAAAAATATTATCACCCAAATCACGTGCTTGGGACCATGTCCAGTCAGGTTTTAGAGGCTGTAGACCCCCCAACCTTGTAGGGCTCACTGCTCCAGAGTTTAGTAACAAAGTAAAAACCTCTGGTTTCTTGCCTTTAAAAAGAATTTTCCAGTTTCCCATTTATGTCCATTGCCTTCTGTTCCATTGCTGAGCATCATTGAGAAGAAAAATCTCATTTCATGTTCTTTTCATTTTTTCATCAGGTATTTATACCAGTGAACTAGATACCCTTGAGCTTTCTATTCTCTGGGTGAGCAGTCCCACCTCTCTCATCCTCTCTTCATGTGAGAGGTGCTCTAGTCCCTTCAGCATCTTTGTGGAGCTTCACTGGACCAGTATGTTCATGCCTCTGTTCTCAGGAGATCAGAACTGGACCTGTCACTCCAGGTGTGGCCTCACCAGGACTTGCCAGAGGAGAAAGTTCACCTCCCTCAAGCTGCTGGCTGCATAACAGGATGCATGCTTCCTGATGAATCCCAGAATATTGTTGACTGTCTTTGCAACAGGGACACATTGCTGTTTCATATTTGAATCTCTGTCCATCAGAAACCCCACCTCCTTTACAAAGCTGCTTTCCTGCTGGGCAGTCCCCAGTCCATATGCTGGTGCCAGGGTTTGTTCCTCCCTAGGTACAGGATTAAGCATTTGTTTACCTAGTGGATGATTTAACAAGGGAACACAGACCTGTCATTTTAACAGCTTATGAATTACATCTAAAATGAAAAGAAAATAAATTTTTTCCTTGTTTTTAGTGTGATGCTTATAGTAATTAGTTTCTGATAGAAACAGTAGTTTCAAAACTCTACATGGGTTGACAAAAATTAACTTTTAAATTTGACAAAAGCTTGACTGGGCAACTTATATTGCTGAGAGGAACTGGTACTCCCCTCAGGCATGATAATAAGACCTGATCTTATTTTTAATTGTCAAAAAATCAGCTAATGTTTTGGAGTTACCATAATCACACTTCTAGAAATGGCTTTAACATTTACAAGATCTTCTGCAAAACCAAATTATGTAATGTAACTTACCCTAAAGCAGTAAAACAAAAAGTGGATAGAGGTGATGCAAATCTTACCCATGCACTCAGTACTCTTGAATAGCTCACACTTTTATTCTGACATGCAACATTTTTTTTGCAAAATCTACCTATAAGATTTAGGTTTTGGTGTTCAATGTCTGTGTTTAAGAAACTATTTCCTTCAAGATCCATCACGCTGGCTTGTTTCTGTTCCTAGAATGTGGAACCATGACACAGAATTGTCTAGATAAAACAATTTAACAGAAACTGGTAAATTTAGTTTAGAAAGAGACTCATAGAATGTACTGGAAAGGCTGCATTACAAAGACAGTTGGACACTGATGGCATTCAATAAATTTTCATATTATTTTATGACAACACCATTTTCTTTTCTTGGACCGTAGATTCCATTGAAGCTTCAAGGACCTGCCAAGGAAGGATTTGCTCTGGTGAATCTAAGGAAGACCAAAGTGATGTTGGAAACAATTTAAAGTAAAACTCAGATTTCTCCCCTTCTGTCATTAGAGGACTGATGCAGAGAACTTTGGTTCAGAAATACACTAAGGTTACCATTGTACAAAATTACTGAACTGCTCTGCTGATTCCACTAAGCAATGCTGACACTGGGATGAGGTTAAATGAAAGGACAATATTAAGATATTATGAAGTGTAAAATAAACTACCAATACAAAACTTTCCCTATTTGGGTTTTTGAAAATAATATTTTTCAATACAGTCTGATAAATTGAAATGGGGAGACTAAAAAACAAAACAAGATTATTAACATGGAAATAGTTTGCAGATTATTCTAGATCTCTGGAAAAGATGAAGCAAGGTCTGTACTTGGAATCGCTGAAATCCTCCGATGTAAAGAATACATCCAATGTTATTCAGAATGAACATCGATTGAATCACATTCTGTAAGCCAGATGAATAGCAAGGAGTGTGTGCCAACAAAATTTCTACATGGAATAGGATCCTGTATATAGGTTTGAAAGAAAGTAGACCCAAAGAAAATAAGGGTTGAAGATAAGAATGAAACTTGTTAGCTAGGTGAAGCTAACAATGAAAGAAACTTGCCTTCTCAAAACAAATATTTTCTTTCAAATAGGAATTACATTACAACAGAAAAATCACAGAAAATTATTTCTTCCAGCCATGTACAGCTGAAACCATTTTTATCTGTCATAATATTTTTTCCTTGCTGAAACCCAGCAATGCAGTGACAGTAGGTTTGGAATCAATGTATATCAGAAAGACAGCCTATTTATTTTTTTTTAAGTTGTTTTTAAAATGGATTGAGATATAATTAGTGCATCTGTCAAAATAATGCTTTAAGTAAAAATAAAGTAAGCTATTCATTCATCACTTTTACACAGGGACTGCAAAATATTCTGCCTTTCCTGTTCTAACTCCCAGACACACCAATACTCAGAAATGCATGTATATTTCAACTCTCTTCAGAAGATTAAAAGAAAAATACATAAAATTACAAGAAAATATTATTCTCAGCAGCATAAACCTTAATTAACGAAGGATTTTGACTCAAGTGTGGCAATGCAAGAAACAGAAATTGGGCATCTACATAACACAGGAATACCTGTGTACTTTATTATCCTTGCTAAAATATATCTCTCATTTTAAAAGTGAGTGGAATGATACTTTTGAAATGGATTGAGAAAATCATTGATTCATTTCAAGTACAATGGGATATGGATGTCTGAGCTGAAATAATTTATATGAACTGATATCCTAAGTAATAAATTGTCTTGAGGTAGGAAACCAAATATAAAGGTAGGCAGTGAAAGCACTTTTCTCCATCTGGGGCTATCAAATCCTTGTGGAAAGACCTGCCTCCTCAGCTTAGGCATGTGGGTGCAATGGGGCACTTATACTTCTTTCACACCTGCACACTACTGCTGCAGTTTCAAATACCAGTGCAGGTGAGTCTGCATTACTCTGTGTAAACTGTAAACCAGATATTGGTGGACCTGACTGTCAATATTACAATATTACAATTTTGTGTGTATTTATTACTATTATTTGATCTTTCTATTTGAATTAACTTTGTGAATTATGGATTGTTTGGGGGACAAATCACAGCTTCTATTCCTCCCCTTATTAAATGAAAAAGAAAGTCAGAAAAATAAGCTGAAGTTTCTATTTTTATGGCCTCCTACAAGGAAGGAGGAACACTATAGCTTCTTTTCTTGGCTGTTCACCTGAAATAGTAAACCAGAATACTTTTGCATAATCATTGCTAGTCCAGATTTAACATTTGGTGACATGGCCTCAAGTTCCAAAATGACCTTTATCAAAAGATTTGGGTTGCTCGCTGGTTTTTTTTTGTTGTTTATCTGAAATTTGTCAAGCGGATGAGAAGTTTGTGTGCAAACTCTTGAGCTTTATCACAGTAAAGTTACATGCAGTGGAGTAGAAGGCAGTTTGTATTTATTATCTAAGTAGCTCATAATATTTTTCATACTAATTTTGTATTGTTTAGAGGATAGAACACATGGAGCTACTTTATTAACAAACAGATCACCCTTTTAAAAGTCATGTCATTATTTATTTCTACTTTTGTTCATAATTTTTACATATTCTGGCTTGTCAGTGGTCTCTTCTGCTCAGATCCAATACCAAACAGAAGTGATAATCTGACATTTTACTAACACATAGAAATTAAAAGTAGAAAGATCACAAAGAATTGAATATACTATCCAGGCTAGGATTATTATGTATGACAAAACATTGCTTAAGCAATAAATGAAGCTGCATTTTCTCTGTAAACCCACTCATTTGTTTATTTCACCTTAACTATGTGAATGTTAAACATTATTTGTTTAATTATTCTGAGATGGTATATTTTTATTAGGAAAAAAACATTTGTTGCTAAAATAATGATGACTTTATTATGCTAATAAACAGAACTTGTGCCCTTCACATCTGCTTATATTTGTTTAGGACTTTTTTCTCCTTTTTTTCTTCATTCTTTAGTAAAATTGACTGCCAAAACATCTTTCTGAACATGTAACTATTACAGTTTTTAAATCAATTAAAAAGGATGGTAAAAAACCAAACTCTGCTGAAAGCTGGTGGTAACTCATAACATTTTAAAGTTTCAAGTAAAGAAAAGAAAAAAAATAATCAGGGGAATTTAAGCACTCAGTTTCTGGTGATTCATCACTTGACTGCCTAAATCTAACAGCTTTTGGAAAGGGAGGGCTCATTACAGACAAGCTATTTCAGATTAAGTATTCTTTTTGAACTTCAGTGCCACTTTCAGATATATTTACAGCATCTGATGAAACACAGGCCTGGCAGCCGGCTAAATGCTGCCCTGAATTTTTTGTTTTGTGTTGTATTGAACCCATTTCTATCTTGATAATTGGTTAGTACTAATGATGGCAAAGAACTGTTGCTGGTGGGGAGGAGTTACTATTTCTGTGTCAAGTTTTTCTGAAGTATTTCCAAAGTAACGGAGATGCCTTTGGGATTCTAGTAATAATCATTCTCTTTTCTTCTGACTAGATTGCATGGCATGACCACTGTGAGCCGCAATTTTTCTGTAACTTGCTGCATCCAAATTGCTCTAAAGACAATCCAACTCTGTCTTTACTGTCTTGGTCATTTCACTCTAATAGGAAGATTTTTTTTGACCTACTTTAGTCTTAGCTAAGAATGGTGGGATATACAGGGTGGGATAATCTTGATTTTGCTCTGAGCCAACTATGGCACAAGTGAAAGGCATAATTGACATAACCTTATGGTACTTCAGTTTACCTATCTATCCAACTAACTGCCTGTATCCCTTAAAAAAAATCTTGAGGTTAAACAGTGCCCTATTTTCAGGATCCCATCATAGACTGACTGCATCATGACTCCAGTACTGTAGGAATCAGGCAGTTTTGGGACATTATAAGCTATCCAAGAAAGGTGGACCTTGCCCTGTCCTAGAATTAACTTCTCAGCTCTTTTCTTGTCTGACAATCACAGCCTCCCTTTGACCAGAGAGTAATATGGGAGGAAAGAATGATACCCACTTGAGTTTCACTTTGACATGAATCCAAGACCCAATAGTGGTTTGAATCCTGTTACAAAATCCTGTTACAAAAATTTTGCTTTTCTACACCTCTCAATTTAGATTTTTAAATCTGAAATTGACAAAGGTTATCAAAAGGTGAAGCAAATGCATTAGTTAATTATTACAATCAAACAGAACAAAATGTACTTCCATGTCCCTGGAAAGCAGTTTTACTGTTTCCTTCAAAAAAAGCTAAGTTTCTCTGGCACAGGACAGATGAGGGGAAATAATGAATAACTTTGGGATAAGGGAACAGGTGAGTCTAAGTGTCAGATTATGCTTCAGGTACTTGCACTGTGTTTTGATGATCATTGCTACCAATTAACTTGAGAAAATGTTAATTATTAAATTTAGGATGACAACTAGGATAAAAATACCAAAAGTTTTCTCTGAATATTTCAAACTGTTAAAAACCAAAAAAAGTCAATGCCACTAAATTTCTGTGACATCATGCAGGATAGAAATATAGAATTTGGAGACATAATTTTTTCAGCACCTTAAGACAGTGTGAAAGAATGCTGAGGTAAAAGATATTTAAAGGACCTCACAAAAAAAAAAGTTACTTTGATTTCTGTTTCTAGTTCCAAGATGACATATTGTTATGTGTTAGGTATCTGACTCAGAAAATTCCTTTGATGAGGGTATAATTTAAATGACACAGGTAGTTCTGTTCTCCAGGTAACTACTTAAGCACATGGTTGAAAATTTGGATTTAGGAGTTGTGGTTCATTTCTCTATTTTTTTATTTTTCCTGTTTTCAATTATGCATTTTACTATAAAAATGAGCTTATGACTTATATTCCATTTTAAAAGATGCAGTAAAAAATAAACAATATATGGTCAAATTTGACTTTAAGAATGTCACACTTTGAAGACTGTAGGAAATAAGATTCTGCTTTTTCCAAATTACTATGCTCTACTGGATCTGATGTCCCTTTTCTTAAGCTTCTCATGTTACAGTATTTCAGATCAGGAGAAAAAGAATCAATGTGCAAGATGGACTATGAAGTTCAGATAAAGGACTTTAGTCCATAACAACTATGGGCCAAATTTAGAAAGTGATTTTAGTGATTTCTTAGAGATTTAGGGTAACATTACTGAGTTTCCAAGAGAGCAAGTCAAGCCTTGATTTTTTGGAATCTGAAAAAAAAGAGTTGATGACTGGGGAAAGATTTGGCAAGAAGACAAGAAATAGTCTCAAGAACATAAAGAGCTGCACCTACTAAATAAAAATACCTTTTAGTTTGTAAGGGATTAGGATGCTTGTAGAAATGACTGACTGGCTTGTATAAATGGGAATTAGGTTAGTAATCACAATGTGACATAGTCCAATGGGAATGATTTCCTATGTCCTTTTCTATTAAAAAAGAATTACATTAATTTGATGGCTGTTATGTAGAAAGTATTTTCACTAATCCCCAGACAAATTATTTCATTGGTTTCAGTTTCATTCAAAATCAAGACCTTAAGGTGTGATGCAAATGTGCTTAGAGAAAGTGATAAAGTCTCAAAAACCTTGAATTCTATACTAATTCAGTAAATTAGTGACCTTTAAGTTTAGGACATTTATAAAAAAAAGGACATGCAGACTTAATTTCTACAGTACTTGAATGCTTCTCCTGTGTATATTTAGGAGCCTTGCAATTTCTTCCAATGATAGTTATTTGTATTTGGTGAAGATGGAAAGCAGCTGTAGAAATTTGATGTTTGCTTCATTGATACGGTTGTTCATTCAGAGGGGGCAGGTTGAGGGGTTCTTTTTGGGTTTTTTGCTTGTTTGTTTTTGCTTTTGGGGTTTTGTTTTAGAGTTTTGTTTTTATTTATTTTATCTGCATTTTTGTTTTATTTTTATCATGTTCTTTACTGTTGAAATTCTCCCCCTCTTGGTTGCCCAAAGCACAGCAGCAACCATTGGTGATTTCAGTTGGATGGCTTTTCCTTGCATGAAAAACAGCTACAAAACCATGATAATTTGAAAAAAATCTTTCACTGCACAGCTCAGCCTTTCACAGTGATCTGTAGTTTCAATCTGTCTCTACAGAGATATTTTCGTCTCTCTCTTTATGTATCCATATCCTAATTTTTCCATCTTATTATGAACTCTCTGCAATCCCTTACATCTGCATATGCAGACCCAGGAGTAGTTGTGTAGCTGTTTACAGTGAATTTCTCTGTCTTACGCTATGAGGGAAATGGTTAGACAATATGATTGCTACTGAGAGCAATAACTTAATTGGTGCCAGTTTTACTGCAAAAGCTGTGCTTCACTTTGTTCTGAATTTTGTCTTTTATATCCAAAAGCATTGCCTCACAGGCAATGGCCCAAGTACTGTATGATGTGCATGCTGTAATCCTGCAAACAACATGTTGAGCAAAAAGCAGTAGGCAAATTAATTCAGCACAATACTGCAAGGGAATAAAACCAGATGAGTTATTTGACAGCTGTATTGCTTTAAAAGCTGCCTAAGTAACAGAATCCTTTTAACCTGCTGACAGACAGTAAAACACTTGTATTTTTGCTGGTTTATCAGTAACTGAGCGCAGACTCATGTTGTAATTTGCAATGACACAGCTGCAATGGACAAGCCGCTATAAAGCTTTTTGGTCAGGATATTGACAAAGAGATGGTGCTGAAATTTTGATACAGCTTTCTGCATTTCCTGCTAAAGCATTACCATTATATCTTATTGACAGTGGCAACCCTAGTGCTATAACTTAGCAAGTCAGAAAATCTTTTCTGAACTGACTTCATTAGGAGAGGTTTGGTTTAAGTTTGTTTGTTTAGTTCTGCCATTTCAGTTAGGAAGCTTTCACTTGGTCTCTTTGCTAATTTGGACAATGCTTTCATGACGCTCCGAATCATCTCACAACAACAGCGGGCTATAAGTAAGACTTAATTCAGAGCCCTACATTTAATTGGAAACTCCAACAGATTCAGCTTTGTAATTTTTGGAATAAGGATCATGAACCATCACAACTCTGCCTAAAACGAATGGCAATTTAATCTTTCTGACAGGTAGGGTTTAACTGCATGTGATATGTGGATTGTAATCTCTCAGCTTTCTTCAATTTTAACTTTTACTTTCATGGTACCTCAAATTGCCATACCTGCTATATTTAGACACAGAAGTACTTACTCTTTGTAACAATGTCCAGACTCCAAAATAAATTTCCTGGTGGGACCAGTATCTACCATTTACCTAAGAAATTTAGTTGGTTTTATTGTGGATGCAGGATAAACTACTCTAGACAGAAGTTTTGTGGATGGGCTCGCAACTCAAAAAATGCATTCCTACTTGCAAAACAGATGTTTTAATTTCTGTTTCCCCACTCCATGCTGGCATAACAGAATTATATGCAAAATGGAAACAAGTTTCTGATCAGAAGAAATGAAGGTTCTTTCAGGCAGAGAAAGAGGGAGGGGCAGTTCCTTGGCCTACACAGACTAACCCTTTGGCACAGTTTCCCCACTGCACTGCAAAATTCCATTTGTAAGCATACTCATCCTATGTGCAGTATGGAAATCCCTGATGAAAAGAATTTTCTCCTCTGTATTTGAAAGCCAGTATATCTCTTCTAAATAAAACCTAAATTCAGCTATGAAAAAGTGACTTGTTTTCGAACAACATATTTATTCATGCCCATAGTTCAGAGCTGTAAAGAAACATATCATTTTCCATATTTATTTTAGTAAAGACTACTGGAAAATGGTTTCACTCAATTTTTTTTTCTATGTTGTTTTATCCTGGATGAAAATAAAATATTTCTTATTTCAGTCACCAATAATATTGGTAAATTTTTACAGCAAAAGTACTCATAAAAACTAGTGTTTCTCCATCCATATCTATCACATCTCTAACATAAACTATTTTTCCCTTGCGGAAATATAAGCTAATACAAATATATATTTTTTTCATTTTTCTCTATTTTAGATGTATGATCAGCTACAATCAAAATCTGATGTGTTAATTAAAAAACATAAAAGAAAATATTAATGGCTTCAAAATATGATTATTACTAAAATTTTCTCTTGGAAGGACTTTTTCTCTATACCCACATACACCTAGAAGCTAATCTCAATTGATGAAAATAAGTCTCTGTAATAGTGTTTTTCCACAGTCTCTGAATCCTAAGCAGCCTCATACTATTGTTTATATATCTATATCATCTATATCTATATCATATATGTATATATCTAACTCTATATCTATATATTTACACACAAGTTATATAGAAGTTAGATAGTTTACTTACCTAAATAAAAGTCTTTGCTGTTCTTCAACTTTTTTTTCTTGTAACCCAAATTAGTGTTGTATGTTCTCATATATGTATATATAAGTATAAAACTCTCCTTAACCAGGGAATCATATGAGGGGAAGAAATCCCACAATTAGTATACATGTGGGATTTAATTTGTGAACAAGGCACCAGTACTCAAGATGTTTTTCTTTATTCATTTATGTGTGCTGTTATCTACTTTAAAGGGATTTGAAGAATTTTGTGTGGAGAAAGACTCACAGTCTGTGCACATGTCTGTAATTCCTACACAAACGGCAGGGGTTCTTGGTGGTTTGTACTTGTCCCCTGATTCACCCTTTGGCCAGAAGTGCAGACATGGTTAACCATAGATGATGAAGTAAAAATCTGTATCTGAAGTAAGAACTAGTAGCATCTGGTTAGGCCACAGCAGAAGTTACAGTTTAAAATACATTAATAAAGAAACAACAGTTTGACAAGCAAAAATGCGAGATCCCCTCTTTTAAATGCAGGTCCGCTCATGAGGGGAGAGAGTTATGCCTCTGACTCCATGTTCTCAGAAGGCTAATTTATTATTTTATTATACTATATTATATTAAAGAATACCATACTATTCTAAAGAATACAGAAAAGATACTTATTCAGTGCTAAAAAGATAATAATGAAAACTTGTGACTCTTTCCAGAGTCCTGACACAGCCTGCCCCCAACTAGCCAATGAGTCAAAACAACTCACAGCGGAGTCCAATCAGGCAATCACCTTTGGGTAAACGGTCTCCAAACACATTCCACATGAGCACAACACAGGCAATAAGGAGATAAGGATTGTTTTCCTTTTCTCTGAGACCTCTCTCACCGCCTTTCAGCTTCCCAGGAGAAAAACCCTGGCTGAAGGAATTTTTTCAAAGAATGTGAATGCCACAATCCCTCTTCCCATTGTTGCTATAAATGTTGGTGTTATCAGGGGATGACCCTTTTCTCTTTTACTGTCTGCATCTTGCTGCAGCCTAGTATACTCAACCAAGTCTCCAAAATGATGAGGAGAAGCACTCTTCCTGAGGGCTGAAGGAGGAAGACATAAACATGACCTTGGAAACTGACAGTGATATGCCTAATATTCATGCTGAGAATGGCAAATATCTGCCCTGCTTTTTTTCCTTGACCAATTTAATAGGCACAGTTATCATTTATCAGCAAAACCAATAGAGCAATAAAATCTAATCAGCTCTCTGGCTTCCCTCTGAGCACTTCTGGTCTTCCCCTAGTAGAAATGTTCTCTGCAAAGACTTTCCCTCTTTGCTCCTTATTTGCTCTCCATTCAATAGTTCCCAGGCTCTCAGTACACCACGTTCCTCAAGTGTCATAATTTTATTCTTTTTTCTCCCCTTTTATCACAGATCCTTCCTACAAAATACCTTTCATTTTTTACACTCTTTCTTCCTTTTAGGAATAAAGCTTTGCACTGGGACCTATTCATCTCATGGGAGGTAGTGATTTCTTACACCAAGAGAGATAAAGTGCAGTTTAATTTTATTTTTTCAATATTTTTGACAGAGAGTGTGTCTATACTTACTTTTTCAGAAAGATGTACACTCATGGCTCTTATGTGCTTGATTATTTGCAATTACATGGTGCAAAGTCTCAAAGTAACTCACAGGCTTAGTTGAGATCCAGTGTCAATTTAGCAATAGTTGTATGGACTTGGGTTGACTAAGTGCAGACAAAGTGAAGCAGGATATTCTTCTCTGGGTCTTACTTCAAATATCAGATTTAAATATATTTGATTTTCTCCGAAAAAAATGCTATCACAATAGTAAGTGTGGGAAGATTGTGTAGAAGAAAATTCTGATTGAATAGAAAATGTATTGAACAATTTAGGAAACCAAGAGGATGCTTATGAGCTTGCATACCTCTTTCAGGGCTTAAAATCTGTCTAGCAAGCAAGACAGAAGGAATTTACTTACATCTCTGAGAGAATCTTTTTTTGGAAAAAACATACAGCCCACATCTGGATAAATGCATCATGTAATGACCGAGCAAAAGCCCCTGGTTCATGGAGTAGGCACAAAGAGTTACAGTGAATGGGTGACATCAGAACTGGTACCCCAGTGATGTTTCACAGGGCTCCATCCTTAGCTCTGTGCTCTTCAAGATCTTCATAAACAATTTGGACAGAGGATTGGAATGCATACTAAGCAAGTTCAGAGATGATACAAAACTGGGAGAAGCTGTTGATTCCTGTGAGGGCAGAGAGGCCCTGCAGAGAGATCTCAACCAAGTAGAGGGCTGGGCAAACACTAGGCATATGAAGTTTAACAAGGAAAAGTACCAGATTCTGCACCAGGAACAGAGCAACCCTAAATACATACGGGAATGAAATGATGGAGGGCAGTGACACAGAAAGGGACTGAGGGTCCTGGTCAGTGGCAAGCTGAATGTGAACCAGCAATGCCCTGGCAGCCAGGATGGCCATCCATGTCCTGGGGTGCATCAGGCACAGCATCACAGCCAGGCAAGGGAGGGGATTGTCCTGCTCTGCTCTGCTCTGCTCTGGGGCAGCCTCACCTCCAGTGCTGGGGGCAGTTCTGGGTGGCACAATGGAAAAAATACATTGAGCTGTTAGAGAGTGTCCAGAGGAAGGCAATGAAGGTGGAAAAGGGCCTTGAGGTGAAGCCATATGAAGAGGGGCTGAGGTCACTTGGTCTTTTCAGCCTGGAGGAGGCTGAGGGTAGAACTCACTGCAGTAACAACCTGTGAGGAGGAGAGGAGAGGCAGGCCCTGATCTCTTCACTCTGGTGACCAGTGACAGGACTTGAAGACATGGCCTGAAGTTGTGTCAGGGGAGGTTTAGTTTGGACGTCAGGAAAAGTTTCTTCCCCCAGAGGGTGGTTGGGCACTGGAACAGGCTCCCCAGGGAAGTGGTCACAGCACTAAGTGTGTCAGAATTCAATAAGTGTTTGACAAATACTCTTAGGCACATTGGTGTGATTCTTTTGGCTGTCCTGTGCAAAAGCAGTAGCTGTGCTTGGTGATCCTTGTCAATCCCTTCTAACCCAGGATACTCTACGATCCTATGAATCTAATACAACTTGCTCACATTCACAGAACTACCATCTGGAGGTGCTGGTATGGGCCAGGACCACATTCCCATGTGGAAATTGGACAATTGGATTTACCAAGCTTTCTCAAGTACTTTCTTGTTCCCTGCCACATAAGACTTGATGAACTACAAAAAAATATCCTGAATGAACTCTGTGTATGTGATGCCTTGCTAAAACAACAACAAAAAAGTCTTTAGTCTTGTACTTGCAGTAAAAAGAAATAAAGTCTGAGATAGAGAAATTCTTACTTGCAAATATGTTGAAGTGAGAGCTAAAGCTTGCCCTACCTCTGGTATTAGTAAATGAGATCTCTTAGTGTGTCCTTATTTAACTTTAGACTGTAGTAAAGCTGTCAGGGGATGTGCTGAATATCATGCACCATAATTCTGGTCTGTATGGTACCAGAATCAACTACTTAGCATAGCATGTAGCTTTCCCTTTCCACCTTCTTTTTCCCCTTTATCTCCAGAGCTCTTCCTCTGTTTCTAGTGTTCTCTGACAGTGAAATGTCCTTACTGATCATTGTTCCTTGAGGCTGGGAGCACTCATATTTTGGCGCTCAGATCTTTCACTCTCCAAGATGAACTCACAGGAGTAAGTGACTCTAACACCAGAAGTCAGGAGAATTCCTTTTTTCTTTTTCCCCTTGGAAGTATTTTAAAGATTGACTGATACACTGAGATCAAGGAGAACAAGGAAGCTCTCTGAGGACTGAAAAAACAAAAGGCCTGCAACCAGAGTTCACAAATATGTTTCTCTGCGATTACCTTCTCTTTTCAAACACTTCTCATTGTTTTTTGTTGGGCATGCTCACCATATGTCTTGCTACCCACTTGATTCCTCATATTTGACAGAGAGAAAATGAGAGTCTCAAAAGTGGCTGTTTTGAAACAGTTTCAGACCTACCACATCAATTTCTTCTGTTAATTTTAATGTCCAGCAGTCTTCTTCTTGTATGTAAAATGTGTACTTGAACTTGGCATTGTGTTTTTTCCTCCTGGGGAGAATCTTATTGATTGTGAGGAAATTAAATCAAATATGCCTTGGAGAATTAGGTGGAATGCTTCACAAGGTGTGATTCTGAGGGCAGTTTTAGCAGTGCTTATGCCAGTCACTGAAACAGACAATATACTGCCTTGTCTTATGGCATGTTAGTCACTCTAAATAAGTTTAACAGCGGGAAGTTTTAAGATTGGTGTGGTGTTTTTTTAATTTTCTTTTTTTCATGTGAAATGAAATAAAAAGCTTCTGTTTTGTTGTAGCTTTTCTGTGGCTAATTGATAAAGTAAATGGGTTTCATCTTGTGAATTCAAATCTGTGGAATCTAAAACTGTTCATATGACAGCTTGTTTACTATTTGTGATATATAGACAAGAACATTTCCCTTAATCACTAATACGACCAGAAGTTTTACTTTTTTTTCCCGCCTTATTTTGAAATTTTTAACATTTTAATGGAACAAAACTTGAGACCTAGATGGAAAATATTATAAGAATATATATATTGCTTTCCATCCAGATTCATATTTCTTTCAATCCGGATTCAGCTGTGCTTTTATTTCATGTGTAAAATAAACTTCATTTTTGTCCTAAAATCCTATTTTCCTGTACATCAAAAGATTTGCAGTCTTAAAACAAATGATCCCTTTGATATGATTCACTGATATGTGCAGTTTAGAATAGCATATGATTGACCAAGCTTAACTGTTTTCTGTACAGCTTCACTGAAATGTATTACAATTGTATCAATTTATCCCAAAAGAACTTCTTGCAGAAAATACTAATTCACTGTAATTCTCAGGAGACAGTGCATGAGCATTTTATGGGGATTGAGAGCTGGATTTGAAAGATTATCATCAGAGTATAATTGTAGGGATTCTGTGCACTGGATAATGCAGTCAATTGCTTACTTCTGGTTTCAATTAACAATCTTCTAGGGACAGTTAGATAGAGCCTCCACTGGTGTGGATCAGCATAGCTGAGCTGAAATAAGGAGAGAAATACCATTCATTTACACAAGCTTATTTTCTCACTTGGGGCAAACTACATGATAATGAAACCCACAGGACAATAAATGGGAAAAATGTATGAACGTCAATAAGGATAGAGAAATAATAAGAAGACAACCTAATAACATAAGATATCTGAATGGAAGATTAAATGAGATTCTAGGCTGGAAAATACAAACAAGTCTATCTTGGGAGGAAAAAAAAAAAATATGCTGATACTTTACTCCAGCACAGTAAGAAAAACCTAGGAAGTGGTAATTGTGTGATATTTGGAGAAAGTACTCAGACTGGAATTTGACTCTCAGTGCTCGTTGACTTTCAATAGGATTGGGATACTAGCTCCACTCTCTCTAGTCAAAAAGCAATTAATCATCTGGCAGTAATTTATGGTGGTATATTCAAGTTTATTTTGGGTCTTTAAAACCCCTACTAGAATATGGGCACGCAAAACAAAGGATTTTCTTTTAGGAACAGAAAAAATGAGTTCAGGTCTTGACAAAGAATCTTTATGTGCATCCAGAATACAGTTTTGTGTTTCTGGAGAAATCCTCATTTTGAACAAACTAACTTACAAAGGAATTAAGGATACCAATAGCAGAAGAAGGAAGACAGTTTCTTTCCAATTGCATGTTTCATGTTTTCTGTCCTGGCAAAACAATGAGATAATTTGGGCAAGGTGTGCTATGCATTTTTAATGTTATGTCTCATTGTGTACAGAATAATGGTCCAGTGTAAACCGCAGGAAGCCATGGGTAAGGACATTGTAACCTCAAATGTACATGCTACTAGATGTATATCAAATAATAGGACTTTGTAAAGGGGAGGACTGGACAGGCTTACATTATCTTTTCAATGTCAGCTTTTAAAGTAAGTACCCAGATGCAAAGCCTTAGTTTCTTAAATTGAAAAAGGCTTTTACATAGCAGAGAGACACTTCTGGTTGCTAAGGTTCCTTTTTTCCAGAAAGTGACTCCAAATGGATGTGAAAATTAATTAATGGGGAAACTATTTAACACTGTATGTCTTAAACAATAGTAAATCTGAAAAAATATCTGCTTCTGGTAGTCATCTTATTCAGCCATCCCAAGTGCCTTCAAAAATTTAAGACATAGTATTTTTTCTAGTCATACATGGACTCAGTATGGGACTGCAGAAACTCAATTTTATTTCTGTATGCCTTTGTGTTTTCATCTCTAAAGTAAAGATGATATTACATACCAAATGATGAATATCTTCCCCCTCTAAATTTTTAGAATTTACTGTCACATTCAAATACTTCTTTTAGTTATTTCAAAACAAGCTACCCATGAAACTATTTTATTACAGAAACCCATCACCTGTGAAGAGTATAGAGAATGATAAGAAATGCATGTAGGAGCATTAAACAGGGGTTCTCTGCAGCTTGCTGTGATATTAACACATATTTTTTTTCTGTATAATGCAGACCATTTTTCTATAATGCTAGGAGAAATCTTTTTATTCACTAATGTTTTTTCTTTTCTGACTTTTTTCATATACATGTATTTCTTATGTTAGTTTCTGCATGCTTCTATTCAAGATTTCCTTACATGGCTCATAAAAGCAACCATGAATCCTTTACCCACTTTTAAACCTTTCTATCAATTGTTTCCAAATTTCTTACTCCTAAACTCTAACTGCCTCCCCTCCAAGCCACCCTCGTTGCCATCTGTCTCTGTGCATATGCTTGCCTTTCATGGTTGTAACTGCCCAATGTTCTGCAAATAGCTTGCAAATGTTTGCCCTGAGTAATTCACTCCACTTTCCACCAGACAGCAATTTTTAGTTCCTCCTCAGTGAAGCTGGCATACATAACTTGTTGAGAGAGACCCTTCAACACTAGGTCAGTTCTTCAGCAGTGAGAAGGCGAGCAAAGCACATTTCCAATGTTTCATAAACTGTAACTGGCCACTGGTCAAAATCAATGACTGGATGACTTCCAGTGGTAATAAACCTATGGGTAGAGGTAAAAGGAAGTGGTTTTCCTTGTAAGTGCTTAGGTTCTCAGTGTGAATAAACTGACTGAAACTCAAGGTTTTGCCTACCTCAGTCAAGTTAGTCAGAAATGTTTCATCCTTTGTGGGGATCTTGCTATTTTTCTGCCCTATCTAACCAACACCAGGCTCTCCATCAGAAACTCCCCATCCTTCACTCTTCTTTTCTCTGTAACAAACACATGGTGGAACTCTACAGGAGGAGCTTTCAGGACCCTGGCTGCTGAGGATAGGAGAGGTCAGATTTAAGACAAAGTGGAATTGAATTATTTGCTTTTCTGACTTTACATATGCTGAGGTCACATAAAGTAATTTAGGAAGGCAGATGCAGGTTTGCTTTGTTCAGGTGCCAGCTTCTGAAGTTTGTTTCACTAGCTGCAAAGTAGGATGAAAGATCTGAAAAGAAAATAGCTTATCTTGAAGATGAGTCAAGTCAAGCTGCAAGATGAAAGATTCTGTTGCGATTTTGTACCTGATCTCTTAGACTAATGAACCCTGTATACTGCCCCAAGCACCCAGAAATACATGGGAGGAGTGGGAGGATGATTCCATTGTAGAACACTACAGGTTGTCATGGAGCTGTGAGTCTTGCTATGCAGCCAGCAGCAAAAATGGCTTAAAAAGACACAGGAAAAAAAAGTAGTCATAGGGCTCCTTATTTGTACTATTTTGCCCTAAAGTGAATATACTTTCACAGAAAATTGCAGAGTATTTCCCCTCTCAACTGTTCAGAACCTTGACAGGCTTGATCTGAATACCAAGAAATCTTGATTCATACCTTAGTTCACATTTTTCTTGGCAGAAATGCCATTCATCTTCTTCATTGCTCAGCTCTTACCTGGAAAATTCTTGTTTGGATTGGACCTGCTTGTTGAATCAGAGGTGATGCGACAAAGCCCAGAGCTTTGGTCTTATCCCAGGTTAGACCATGGAAAAATCAGTACAATGAGGGCAATAATCCCAGCAATCATTATTGTCCATTGTGTAACAGCTGTGAGAGGATATGAGGCAACATGAACTTGCACTGACTTTGATGCCATCCCCAGAGATTTAACATTCAGGTACAGCCTGAACTTATTAACACTTTACAGACAAATCTGTCATTTTCCAAGAAATTTTCTCCTTCCCGGACCTTGCATTGAAGTTTTGCTTCTGTCTTCAGTTCATGACAGACTCTCTTAATAAAAACTATTTATATAACCACCTCTGAAGGCTGGAGTTTAAGAGCAAAACTTGTAATGTACTTCCTCACATACTGCTATGCATTTTAAGCAATATGTAAAAAGGCCAGTATTCAAATCCTGTACAAAATCTAACTTAAAATATATGGAGTGTAATGCTGGGTGGTACATTGGGACATACTTGGGGGAGTGTGAAGATCTTTTTTCTTTAGATTAAATGATTTTGCTGTGGAACAGTGAAGCCAAACCACATAAACTGAGTCTTTATATTATGTTGTCCATAATATTCTGCCTCTGTATGCTTTTTGCCTTGTCTAGGCTGTAAAAGGTGTCTTAAATAAGTGAATTCAACTACTGTTTATTGAATGTTGCCATTACTCCTTGTTAAAGTTTCTGGACAATGTTTGGAGTTACAGAGTCACAGACAGTGTTTACGCTGCAATCTAGGCACTTTTTTTCCTTCAATAGTCTGGAGAGTTTTTGCAACTGTCTTTTGTTGGAAATGGCAAAATATCAGAGATCACGAAGGTCTGGGCATTTGACGAATTTTTTGACTTACAATGGAGAAAATTAGTGCACACTGACGTGAGAGAGTAAACAGGAATGCTTCAGTCCCTGTGTCAGTGTAGAGCTGTATTTCAACTACCTCACATATATTTTGGCAATTATGCTTCTGTTTTAAATCTGCTAATCTGCACAGTGTTTCAACAAAAAATAAGACCTGTCCTTCTCCTTACAAGCTTGATCTGGCAAGGGTGTCTCTTGAGGTACCAGCGTAGATATGAAACCATTGCTGATGACTGCTTGTTTTCGAAAGTCTCATAAAATTTTGCCACTCTGTATGTGTGGGTAGGTAATAGCAGATTAAAATGATCTTTATCTCTTTGTTGCAGCTGTTTTCTTCAATTTCATGAAACTTGTTCATGATCCTAGTTGCATACATCCAGAAAACCATACAGCTGTGTCTGCTTCCTCAATAGCCCTAGATGTAATGAGTAATCTAGTCACCCCCATATCTGGTGTGAGTTGACTTGAAAGGAGAGCATTGTTTTTTTTAGATACTTTCTTTTCTGCCTTTCTACAGGACAGAATACTGTTTTCTAATACTACAGACATCAGGACACCCCCTTCTAATGTACCACCTGCTTCTAGTGGTAGAGGAAGAAAGTGGATGCTGTTAAAGGTATCTGTGTAACTTGCATGCACGTCATTCAGTTATAGTTATATGCTAAATTAATAAATCTCCTGCAGCTAGAGAAACTTTGGCATTCACAATTAATTCAAAATTATACATTCATGAGGCAAATAAGCTGGTTAGGTGACTGTGTGGATTTACCTTTTAAGGAGAAATGTAACTCATCCACAAATTTCTTCATCCTTCCCGTCAAAATGTTTGAAAGTTTTTAATGCAGATGTGTCCCTGCAGTGAGTAGGAACACTTTTGAGGAAAATCCTCTAAAGAGGGTAAATTTTCAAACATTAAAAAATGAGTTGAATTCTCTCTGCTCTTTTGCTCCCTCCTGCTTTTTAGAAGGCGGTCCAAGTTTCCCACTGGAAAAGAATAGTTTCTCTGGCCATTTTTAGGTTTAGTCCCATATTTATTTACTTGCTTGGTGCTCAACCTTACTACAGTGTATAATTCTGTTGATAAAACAGAATTAGACACATTAAATATGTGCTGGAACATTTATAGGCAACAGCTCTAAGACAATACACAAGAATTTGTCTTATCGAACTCCTCCTGTTCCTATGAAATTATTTTCTATTTATCAAAGGAATCAACAGCTGTAAAGCATCTGAAGGGATTTGCAAATCTGAATATATTTGGATAAAAAAGAAAAAATACTAACTATCTTGGAAATAATAAAAATATAATCCACATATTTTTATTTTTAAGGTTGTAAAAATGAATCATGGAAGTTGTCAGTATTCCCCAAGGACAAGAAAGAAGCAGTTCCATTTCCTCAGTCTGAGATCCCTGGAGCCCACAGACATCTCCTCACCTCCTGGCTGTACACCCTAAAAGTTGTCTTCTCCACATTCAGACCTTCACACCTCTCATCTCTTGTTTCAGTGTTCTGTTGCTTTGCACAGAATATAATGATAACTTCATATCCAGAGAACTTTCTGAGAGGTGAAGTGCCTACCAGCACCCACCTCTGTTCAGGTTTCAATAAATATTCCTTTCAAAAACTACTGTAGCTTCTCTGTGATAAGTGAATCAAACTTTCCTCACCTTCATTTTTACTAGAAGTACATAAAAAGGAACACATTGAAAAAATTTTGAAAGGCAGAGTCTGCTTCAGAGTGTGTTTTCACATTTCCAGCTCTGGCAAGTGAAATTGAATCTTTGAATAGAAGTTCATCTGTTAATTTGCCATCTCTCCAAAAATGTGGCATTAGAATTTGTGAATTATTTCCATTTCTTCTGCTTAAAATCTTTGTTGTTTGGTTTGGTTTGTTTTTCTTTTTCTGTGAAAAACTCTTGGATTTTTCTTTTTTCTTGACTTGTGAAATCTATCTTTCATACCAGTAAATGTTAACTTTTTTGCAATGGAGAATCCTTTTCACCACAGGGTTGTTCCTGAGACAATAGAAATAAGACATAATTTCCAGAATTTCTGAACAATGATTCAAACATTTTTCTCATTCATTAACAACTGCAGGATTCCTGGAACTTTCTTGACAAAAGCCATAGTGGGTGTTTGTCGCACGCATCTTATTGTGAAAATCTTTTTTTAGGATTTTTTCCTTTCTGAGAAGCTGAGGCCTCAGAAATAAAATGTAAACAATGGTTATCTGCTGCTGTGGAATGCATCAGGTTTGTCTGTGATTGGGCCATCTTGAATGTTTACAATTAATGCCCAACCACAGACCATATAGTTTGGACTCTCTGTCCAAGCCACAGATCTTTGCTATTCATTGTTTTCTATTCTTAGCTAGCCTTAAGAGGAAACCTTTCCTTCTATTCTTTTTAGTATAGTTATAATGTAATATATATATATAATAAAATAATAAATCAAGCCTTCTGAACATGGAGTCAACATTCTCGTCTCACCCCTCATCCAAGAAACCCTGTGAAAACTGTCACAGTTGTGAAAGAATAAATGAGATTTTTCAGTAATATATTCCAGTTTGCTAAGCAAAATGAAAAGTCTCTATTTAGGCCAAATGAAAAAAAAAAAAAAAAAAAGCAATGGTCTTAATTTCTAAAATAAATTTTTTAAGATTACTCCCAAAGCATAAGAAGGCATGGTTGATGCAGAAGTAGACTTCTTGGGATGTCTTTTGCTTCTGATTGTGACAGATATCTGGTTTAGCAGGCACTTATGTATCTAAGAATCCTGTAGGAGTCTCTTGGCCTCTTTTCTTAGCATGGAAGTCCTATTGTTGCTCATGGAGTGTCCCCAGCTTGCCTTATCAGTGTTATGGGTTAGTGCCAGCGACATGTGTAGCAAGCATGTGGATATTTTTTAAGGCACTTCTTTTACTTAGCCATAACCTACTTGATATCAGGTTCTGGTTTATGTTAAAATACAAAACCAGTTCTTAATTATTTAAATTGTTTTCATAATACTCTGGGGGTCACATGCTTATTTATCTTGCTTTTCAGTGAAAATAACAGAAAAAAATTACCTGCACACAAACAGGCAGATAATATATGATCTTTAATGTCAGTTCTACCACATGCATACTTACTTGTTTTCTTGTCAATTTTAATAGGGATCTGTGGCTGGAGAATCATCAGAGCTGTATTGAAGAAGAATTTTTTTTTTTTTTATAATCTTGGCAAACTCTACAGAGAAACACAACTGCTGCGCTCATTATACACTAACTTAGAGGTCTTGTGGAAAGTTTTAAAAAATTCTCAGGATGTGCTTCAAATCTAAACAAATTCACTGAACCAGTTTGCCTTAATGGAAGCTGGTCAGGGCATTCACAAAAAGGCATATTTCTCTGATTACTTGAATAAAAATAAAGATTACTTGAATAAAAATAAAAATTATCAAAACCTAGAGCTGCAGTTCCTAAAACAGGATGGTAAGATCAATGATCACTACATTGCCATGTAAGACACTGAAGATGAAAGAGACATTTTAATAGATGATGGATTTGTCTTACAACACACTAATTGATGCATAGCTTAAGCATCATTTATGTTAAAATCATCATTGATTTTGGTCAGAAAGGCTAATACCTACCTCAAAACTCTAGGCGTAGCCATGAAGAAATAGGTTATCGAATGTCTGTGGACAGGCAATGTCCTAATTTTATGTCAGCACTGTAAAAAGAAATATAACCCCAAAGTAGATCCCTTTGATTCTTAAAAATTTTCAAATTAAAATACAACAGTGGCTCAGGACTTTCACTTGCTATAGATTATATGTAGATTATATATACATAAGTATTTTGGTTTTTTAAAATGTATTATAAATTATTTTTTGGGTTTTTTTACTTTTGAAAATTATTTTGGTAGTTTTGATCTTTGTTTCTATTTTATCCTGATGTTCAGACAATCTATTTTGTGTGATTTATAGATGATTGAAGCTAATGTCTAGATACCCATCCACTCATCTATATTTGGGCCAAGTTTCTGGTTTTGTAGGAAAGCATTATAAGAGAAAAATCAAGGATTCTTAGCTGCTTTCAGACCTGACATAAGTAATCTAATAAATATATAAAGTTCTGGCATATTTTTCCTTTGTTAAAAGGGTTGATGAGGAGTAAGTGATTGAATATACCTTAATGTCAGTCTCAGCTGGAATTATTAGTGTTCTTCAGCATTGGCAGCTCTGTATTTGCTGAGGATATCTTTGATTAAATGTGGATGGACTTTACATACCTCTCAGATCAATCAGAAGTCCAAATGAAAAAGCTACATTATATGAATTTGTAATGCACTGTGAAGAATTTATGTCTACTACATCAGCATGAATAAGTGTCTTCATAATCTGTTTTACCCTTTGGCAATTGACAAACACTGTGTTCATACAGATGGCAGGACTGTACTGCTTGTTTGATCTAAATGGGCTTGTTCATGCAGACCCAGGGACTGTTGGATTTCTGTTCCTTGTTGCATCAGTCTTCTCTTTATAGGAACCTAAGAAAACCAAAATGCAAACGCGAGTAAAGCCGTATCTTCTGAGATAATTGAGACAATTTACATATGAGCTGACAAATAGCAGAAGTCTTCATATCTGTCAACTTGTCAAATGAAAACAGTCTGGCTTGCCTACCAAACATACTGAAAATGTACAGTATACTTGGAATGTTACAGATCAGTTGTAATAACACACAACCAAAGTGATCTGCACCTAAACTTCACATAAAACCTGAATTCACGGCAGCTTGATCAGTAGTGAGACTTCGTGGGCAATGGTTATAAACAGGTGGATCACAAAAGAGAGAGATTTGGGGAAAAAAACAAGGTTTTTCTCTATGTAATTTCTAGTGCTGGGAAATGCATTTTCTTCCATCAAATGTAATGAAACAGATTTCGTCCTGTAAAGAGAAAGCCAAAAAGCAAGAGATAATTAGCTACTCTATAACTGTAACTAGCCCTTGTGCTACTGGAGAAAGAACACCTTTTGAGAAAAACATAGGTTGGGACCTTGCTCATAAATACAGAAGCTCATAACAGGATGTTAAAGTGAATCCAACCAGTGAGAATCTGAACTGGAAATTCAACAGAATCAATGCTTTTGGAATTGCTGTGTTGAATATAACCTGAGCTCAATCACTTGAAAAAGATATCTGTAGGAAAGCATTGCATTTTTGTGATTTTTTTTTGCCTTGGTAGTTTGCTGTGACAATAAATTTGATATTCTAATAATACCGTTTTGAAATATTTTCTTATTGGTTCTGTGTTTTTACTGAAATTAAAACGAATTGTTTTCTTGTCCTGAGATTGAAACAGCTCTGAAATATTGTCTTGATATGATCCGAAATTTCTCCCCATGTGTAAGTACTTATAGTCTTTATTTTGGTCACCTGTGGGACTAAGGCAAAACTTACACTTATTCCTAAAATATGGACACAAGTTCTAATTTTTGCCAAGTGATACTTTGATGAGATGTGCGCAATTCACTTATAACCTACAAAATAGGCTATAAATCATGAGACAACAAAAGAAGTTCCTCAGAATCACAGAATCAACTAGGTTGGAAAATACCTTTGAGGTCATTGAGTCCAACCTGTGACCAAGCACCACCTTGTCAACCAGACCACAGCACAAAGAGCCATGTCCAGTCTTTCCTTAAACACCTCCAGGGCCAGTGACTCCTTCACCTCCCTGGGAAGCCCATTCCAATGCCCAAAATCTGTGAAGAATTTTTCCTAATGTCCAGCCTCAGCCTCCCCTGGTACATTTTAAGAGTTTGTCTTCTTCTTTTGCTGGTTGCCTGGGAGAAAAGACCAACCCCCATGTGGCTGTACCCTCCTTTTAGGGAGTTACAGAGGTTGATAAGGTCAACCCTGAACCTTCTCCAGGCTAAACAATCCCAGCTCCCTCAGCTGCTCCTCATAGAACCTATTACCCAGACCATTCCCCAGCCTTCTTGCCCTCCTCTGGACACATTTGAGCATCTCAGTGTCCTTCCTGTACTGCGGGGCCCAGAACTGGACAAATTATGGCATCACCAGTGCCAAATACAAGCAGAAGAGGACACCTCCCTGGTCCTGGTTGCATTCCTGATACAGGCCAGGATGGCATTGGCCTTCTTGGCCACATGTCCACGCTGCTGGTTCATGCTTAGCTGCCATCAATGCCCCAGGTCCCTTTCTGCCTGGGCACTGCCAGCCACTCTGCCCCAGCCTGAGTGCTGCAGAGGGTCGCTGTGATCAAAGTGCAGGCCCTGGCACTCGGTTTTGTTCAACCTCATATCATTAGATTTGACCTATCTTTGGGACTATTTGTCTTGTTTAATCTGAATAATATTCTGCTGGGTACTTCAGATGCAGTCTGCTTTGATAGACCACCGCTTTTGCGTATTTATGTAAAAATGCCGAAATGCTTTATATAATATAATAATAATATAGCACATCCCTGTTGAAGAGGTATGGAAAGGCAGGATATAAATGCTATTGGCAGTTTCAGAACAGTATGCCTTAACAGTAGCATGTGAACATGCTTAAAATATATTTCAGTCACTGGAATTTTTCTGAGTTCTGAGATCAATCCATATTTGTATACTTCATATTGTTTGTTGTCAAAACAATGAACTTTCAGGACTGTCTTGTAAAATCCATATGTGCCATGTATCTGGGCTTTGCTTTATAAATCTTTCAGTATCCTTAAGAGGAAATAGTCTCAGTAGAGTATATTAAGGAGAATTTATAAAGCTTTCTAGTTGCAATAGCTCTTTCTCTATTGGTAGCATTTGGAATTTTGTTACTTTTGAAGGAGAAAAGCACTGTGCAGTACACAAAACTCCAGAACTTTGTAGCAATTGAGTTCTTTGAGTTCATCGACAGCAGTAGGAGTTAGGAATATTTCGTGCTGGGTCTGAATCTGGATTATCTCGCTTATAAAAATCAGTGGTACTGTCTAGCAATTGTGACTTGCAGTGGTTACTTTCTCAGAATTATAAGAACTACATTGTGCTTTCTTTACATGGCTATTTGATAGTTAATTTCATAAATAGCAAAAAACACATGAAAATGATGCTTCTGCTAATCTCTAGAAAGTAAGCAAATTTCAACCCCCAACATTTTATGTAATATAAAATGAGATTTTTGAAGAGATGAAATTACATCTCCTAAGTTATTTTTCTGAAATAAAATGAAAATATTAGCTCAAGCATGCTGCAAATTGACCTTTATTTCAGACTCATTAATAGGTTTGCTACTTGTCCATCTATTTAGATGGTTAATTGCCTTGGCCTTGCAGCCAAGTGTCTGACAGTCATAGGCTTTGGATGGCATTGACAGCTGCGTACAGATCAGGTGGAACATCCTATCTTTTACTGAGATTTGTGTTGGCTGGAATAACTAAATTAGACCATAGGTTGTGGAAACATGGGTGTGTGGTGGTGAGATAATGTGGGAAGGAGAGCAGTGGCCCATGGGGAGACCAGATAATTGCACTAAATGTTACTAGCTAGACTAACTCTAGAGTAGGACTCCCTGAGAGCCTTTCTTGGAAAAGTACTTAAATATGCAGTAACCCAAAATATCTACATAAAATAAACTTCTGGAAAATCTCAGGAAATAAATAATGATGGACCAGATTTGCTTTTTAGATAACACTGCTCAATTTGGCAATAAGTTGTAGTGTAAAATTGAAAGGAAGATCAGTGCTGAATAGAGATCAGTTGAGTGAGCTTTTCAAGATAAAGCTCCACTGAAAACTGAAATGCAAAAATAATCTAGAAGAACGTAAATAAACAGGAATTGTTTTTCTTACAATCCAATGGAAATAAAGACAATTTTATACAGGTAAATGTTCCTAGAATTAGATACTTACTCTCAGGTGGCATCAGGATAGGAAGGAAATTAAAACATGTAGATATAACCTGCATATTTCCCCAGGGCAGTGAAACCAGACACTATTGGGCTAAATCTCTTATAAACAAAGAAGAATTTTTCATAGTATAATTAGCTGATTAATCAATAATTGAGTAATTGCTTAGTTACATAAGGCAACACACCGTCTGAATTTCCTTGTCATGGATCACTATAAATTACTTGCAATTGCAGTGAAAGCAGTATAAGAAACCCATAAAAAGGAGATAGGCTTGGAGGTTTATGAGACAATAAAGTTTAATTGGCTGTATTCCATTAAGAAATATCCATGTAAAGCACAAAACAGTAAGCTTTTGAGATCTTAGCTATAATTCCATTTACCTTGTAGACTACCTCTGCAGGCATATTCTAGGCTGGCTATCAGAAGAATACCAGCTTGCAAAAGCTCAACTCTTTCTAAAAACACCAAGAGTGTTGTAAGGCTTCTGTACCTAAGTTCTTGCTTTCAGTTCATTATCCTGTTATTGTTTTGCTCTTTTGCTAACTTTTGTCACTTTTCCCTCTAATTCAGATGTTAATGCATTCTAATTCTGGTATTCTGGTGAAATATAAAAGTGTCTTGATGCCATTGGACTTTTAGTGACATTGGTGGGGTTATAGCTGATATGAAAGTCAACTTAGTTTTGTAATATTTACACTTCAGATTTTTTAAAATCTTAAATTACAGGGGAAAATTTTATTTAAATAATACTCAGTCCAAAGTTAATAAAATTATTACCATGATTTTAAAATACATTTGATTTTGCTGATGAAGCTAAGAAGCTGTTTTAGAACAGGGAGAGAGCATGGCAGAATTTGAACAAGCTGATTTACACCGTGTCACAGTAGCCGAGTTTGTTTAATGAATTCACTGTTTTGCTGAACTTTCACTGAACTATTTCCTGAAGAATACATGAACAGTGGGGTTGAATAATTTCTCAGAGATGCATTTGACATCTAAAGGTAATGCCTTTCTGTACTGTTGCCTAGCAGAGCAGCTCCTGTGATTAGCAGAAAAGAGTGGGAGTGGAGAAGAGAAAACCATAAGTTATATAAAGTTGGTCTGTGTGCATGTTCCAAACATGCCGAATATTTTAACTCTTGAAGGTCATATTGACCAAAATTATTATGCCTGGCAATGAAATTATTTCTTTGATTTTTGTCTGAGACATTACATATTTCTTTTTTTTCTTTTTTTTTTTTTTTTTTTTTTAACTAAATGTCTGGAACTAATGTTGGAGAAGAGTTCGGGAGACAATTGTGTGCTGAAAATCCTTTGCAATCATGCCAAGGACTGTCACTTCTTTCTTTGGCTTAGGCAAATTAATTGAGCACTTCACAGGTGAACTTAAACATAAATAAGTTCAATGTCTCCTTCATTTTCTACTTGGATGGCTAAATGTGGCCTCAGCTAATGTTATTTCTATCTTTCTCTCTTTCCCTTGCAAGCAGATCAGAGAGTAAATTTAATTAAGTTAATATAGATAGTGCTTTCCATTCAGAAAGCATAAAGCTATCCCCATTTTCAGGTCCGGATGTGCAGCTGATGGCTGCAAAAGCCAAATAGTCTTAAATGCATTATTGACATCCTGTACAGAAAAGTGCTTAAAATGGCATAGGGAGCTTAACTGTTACAAATCCTACCAAAGTGGAAGAAACTTATACATTTTTGGGTTGGTTTTCACAACTAAATTTCAACAAACATCTGATTCGTGCACATGAATTATACATTTTAGCACTAGATAATGTGTATCTGTGACAAATTACGTCCTTGATAGGCATTTTCCTACCATCACAGGCAAGAATGCATTCTGCTGTTCACAGTGGACAGCAGATGATGATCACTTCCTGACTGCTGCTGAAAGGGTTTTGTTTTTTCTCCCAAGCCTTACAAATCCCACTGCAGAAGCACAAATACAGTGATAGCAGACACTAAACATGCTGTGAGCAACTATTAGGCAGTCTTAAGGGTCAAGTCATTGAGTGATGGTGAGGTTTAGAGACTATTTTGAGGATGTTCTTTTAATAGTGACAAAACAGGATTGTACTGTGCACTCATCCCTATATGTTTCTGCTACTAGGAAGGCATCTACCACAGACCTCTCTCCATCAAAATCACCTGCTACAAGACAGCTGACTCAAAAATCTCTATGTGAAGTATTATTATATTTTATTGAAATATGTGTTTGTGTGTGTTTTTGTATTCAGACAAGTGAAAAAATAATCAATTGATGTTTCTTGTCAAACGAAGTGTAGAACTGACTTTCTGAAGCATTTTTAAGTCTGATATCTGTTGCTCTTTAATGTTGCACAAAAAATAAATACTGAGAAATCCCTGAAGCAAGATCATGAATGTCTTCACAGTCTAAGAAATAATACAAAACAAATAGGTAAGTATAGAAGCTATTTCTGCCAGGATTCATAATTCTCTAATTTATTCCCAATTCAGATTGAAGTAAAAAAATCCCAAAAACCTGTTGAGCATGATCTCTAATAATGCCAACTCTGAGAATCTTCAATTACTCCAATTACTTCTGTATGAACCTTGCAACACTGAAAGAATTTAAATAAATACTTTTATTTCCTTTAGCCTTCACTCTTGATTTCTAAAGGTGAGCCTCCCAGTTTTTCAAACAGTTAAAAAAGTCAGTATATTTCACTTGAGCTGTCTATTAATGACAAGAAAACAATATCTAGGATGTCTCACTGAATTATTTTCTTATTATTCCAATTTCAGTTAAGCTTCCTGATACTATGGGATTTGAGTAGAAATTTTATTCTATCTTGTTTATCTTGTTTTACTTTACCATTTTCTAATTTTCCTTTTAACAGTTAAAGAACAAGGTAAAATGTCAATGAATACCTATTCCATAGCTTGAATTATTTAAAACATATTTTAGTATAATGCATTTTAGATGTCAAAATGATATAGTCCTGATTGTGATACACATATTAAAAATGAACACTTTTCCTGTAGGCAAAGATAATGAAAAAAATTATGTTCATATTAGTTACTGCTTGATGTTGAGAAGGTTACCAGATTATTGGAAATATTTGGCATTTTCACTGGAACTGTTATTTTCAGTGCAATAATGGAATCCTCTACATATTCCCACTCTTTCTACCGCAGCCACGAATATTCTAAGCAATACTGCAGGCAGAAAACTATGAGGCATTGAAATAACGTGAAATTTCCTCTATTTTTTCCATTAAACTAGTGTGCAGTATTGTTGTGTAACATCATTTTTATGAATGCAATTACTTTCATTCACAGTGAGATTTTTTGACTGCCACTAAATTTTTCCTTTTCTGGAGTCTTCATTCCTTAGGGTCAATTACTGCAGAAGCAGCTGAATTAGTAAAATGCTGTACGATAAAAAGCACTCAATTTTAGGTACTGCTTTCCAAGGAAGTAAAAAACCAAATGAGAGACATAATTTTCAGAAGTACAGTAAATATGACCTAGAAGGAGAATCTGAGCATTTTGCTTTGCATCTAAAGAACTGTGGAAACACAGATATTTGACTGACAGGAAAATCACTGCAAGTAGAAAAAAAATGGTCTGTCTTCTACACACATTGGGGACAAAGTAAAATTAATCAGCCGTAGAAAAAAGAGAGACAGCTTTAAATTATGCATTAGGAGAGCTTTCCTAGTGGCTGATAACAAAGAACTCAAACGCATTGTCTGAGGATGATGTGGAGTTTCTCTGTCTGTAACTTGGGCAAAAATCAATATTGCTGAGTTTGCTTTATGCAAAGAGATAGACTTTAAATTATGCCTTCAATCTTGTCATTCTGCAGCATTAAATATCATAAAGAAGGATCATGTTTTTAACAGGGAAAAGTATATTCCCTCTTCAGGGGCAGTTTATGTGATTATGGAGAAAAATCTCTTTTCCCAAAACAATTAATTAATTTTTGGAAACAGTGGTGTAGAGTGGATTGTTGCAATTTAGAAACACAAGGTTATTTGGTTAGAGATTAAAGTTTAAGGCCTGCTTTTTGATCTATATGGTGGTAATTTGTAGTCCTAAACCAGAAAACGATAAAACCATCTAAAATACATTATCGTTTTAACTTATACAAACAGTCTTAATATATTGCAGTGTTACTTATCTGCTACAAACACTAGAAAGATTTGAAGAACTGGTGATATGATGCTCTGAAAATTCCTTTTCTGACATTTACTATGAAAGAAGAAAATTCTCATGGAAATATCCCATCAATGCTCACTAGTTTGTATTTTAGAAGTAAAGTACTGAAGAGCACACTGTTAGCAGAATTTGTAGACTCCTTAATTTCTTAAAAAAACCTCCAAAAACCTCAAAAAAATAAAAAAAAGAAAAAGAGAAAAAGATAAGTTATAATCTCCACAGTATTTAGAATATGAATAGTTTATAATTTACCCTAGACTAGAATAAAATAGATTAGATTAGAATAGTTTTCTCTGGTGTGTATTTCAGGAAAAACAGCTCTTCTTGTTAAATTCTCTTCTATTGAAAAAGCCCTAATTTTAGAGTGCTTCCATAGGACATTGTCTATAAACACTGAGTCATTAGCACAAAGTGGTGAGTATATAATGCTGTCAGAATATGCTCAAGAGGCAATGGTGTCTTGGGGTGACATTAGCGTTGGACTAGAAATTACATTTGCTGTGGTATAGGTGAATTCTCTTGTCTTGCACTTCACTGTGGATAATTAGACACCCAGGCAACAATTCAAATAGCTCCTTTAATTTATGTGCTATGCTTGCTTTTTATTTTCTTGCTAGCCCTACTATTAGAGCTTTAATTTTCTCTAGGAATTTGACTTTTTGAGTCTTGAGAGGTTAGATTCTTATAATTAACGTGCAATCATATATATAGCAAAAATGTCAAGTAGAATGGGATTGAATCATAAGTCAAGTTATAAATTAAGGTTAGTGGTTCTGAAGGATAAAGCAAGATCTGTGGGTTCACTTCTAACAAAGCAGTAAGAATAGTACTAAAGAAGCAGTGGGAGACAAAAACCATTTTATCATTCGAAAGCCAGAGATGATCTGACTGAGAGAAGTGCTTATGAATAAGTAAAACTGTGACTACTCAGGGCTACGGTGACGTAAGGGCTGTATAGAGACCTCTGGCACCTGCACATTGCCTTGAACAAATGTTCTACTTGATACATGGGCTGCAACTTGATATCTGAGGCAAAAAGGTTATATCAAAATTTCATTGAAAGCAGTAAAGCATTTGCTGTCATAAGGCACTTGCTAGACAGCGTCAAACAGCAAAGGCTGATGACATCTGCTCTGACTTTGTCAGTCTCCTTTCTGGAGAAAATCAGAGCCATTTTTCACTGTGTAAGGTTGCTCTTTATTTCTTGAAACTAAGTGTTTACTCCTTTCATTACTGAGATTTTTCTTAAAAGTTTTCCACCAAGCTTTCTCTATTCAACTTTTTATATTGCATTTCTATTTACTGTTGGAGCACAAATAGTTGTAATAACTTTTCTATAAGGCTTCTGATAATTTCTTCTTTAGTTCTGTTGATAGCAAAAATGTGAACAAACTTAGGAAAAAAACCACCACAGGAAGTTTTTCTTATCTCCTATTTTCATTCCCAGCATTTCCATCTGGTCTAAGCAGTTGTCTTCTAATGTCAAATATAACAATCATAGTTGTAATCTGCTAGGTTAAATAGAGTACACTAAAAATGAAGTATTTGCTGTTTAATGTCCAAGACTATTTATATTTTCTACATTTTTATTTCTACAAAAAGAAAAAAAAAATTCCTTAACATGATTAGTACTGTCCAGTTTTTTTCACACGTACATCACCTGTGGACATTTTACAAAAATTGTTGTAGCTTCATGCTGCATAGGCAAGTGAAAACAATGTATTTGTTAAGATTTATGTAGATCAGATGAGACCAGATGCTGTTTAGAGAACACAAAGTTATTGTAAGTGTTTGAAATTCTCATTGACTGGATTCGGAAATAAACAGCATTTGTTTTTACAACAGGAGCAGCTGCATGCTTGAAAATCTGGTCTTTCATTTGTAGGCTTTAGGCCTTTTCTAAACAGAGAATTTACTCTGGCTTTGTTAAAGTAACCTCAGGGCTTGTCTACATGGGTATGTTTGTGAGACATAAGCTAGGATATGAATTTTTAAGTATCACAGCTGGTTCCCATAGAGGGGATACTTTGGGATGTAAGTGCCTTGCTGTAGTTAAGGTTCATCTACCATCAGAACTGCTTCTCTCTGCTTTGTGCAGCTATACAGTCAATTACTCCTCAAAAGTTCCTATTCTTAGAAGTTACTAATTAATTAATTAATTCCTCAGCTATTGAAATTGGTGTATTATATCCTCTGAAAAACTTTATTTCATTATTGCCTAGAATATTTCAGGTGCAGCTACCATGTTATGACAGAATTATAGCAAGTTGGTTTTGATTTCTGAGACAGCTTTGTGCTTCTTATTTATGTATTTTGTTTTAAAAATGAAGATTTAAGACTTATTTTTTGCCAGATGTGATAAAGAATTTTCTAACTTGTATCTGAAGCTCTTTTAAATTTGATTTTTCAAATACATCTACTTGCTTTGTAGTATAAAGTACCTCTGAATTAAAGAAAGTATTACAGAGCGCACTGCTTATATTTTTCCAATTCCATGAGAATTATGACCTTTACAATTATCAATAAACTTCTATGCTGCTTTAGCTGGAACATAGTATTTTTTGTTTGTTTTTAATATGAAAGCAGATGTCAGCTTCCTGCATTTTCACTCAGTTTGTTAATTGGGGAGAGACGAAGGTGTAGTAGGTAATTTATGGAAATTACATCAGTATGTTATCTACTTGTTTTTCTTATTCTCCTCGTCTCTTTAACCTAGAAATAAGCAACTTACCTCAATATTTCTCTCCTGACTCAGTGGGTAAGCTTGCAAAACATATAAAATACTGCACTTGCTCCATAATAAAATATTTACTCTGTGTGACAGGGAGAACCCTTATTTTCTTTATTTTCACAACTTTATAAGATATTTTTGACTCCCTGTGTGAAGTTTTAGGTATAGTTCTGCAGATGCATGGTTTTTGGGTAATGTAAGAGGGAGGAGAGAATTTCACCTGGTGTTAGATCACAGGGACTGGGAGAAAATTATACTTGGGTGGCAGCATAATGACAACTTCATCCAAAAAAAAGCATCAGACTTCATTGATGTAAAGGTCCTTCTTTTTCTTTATTGGTTGTACTTTATTTGCCATCATACCTTCAACTGATAGAAACAAACCAAAACAATACTCTATGCTAATAAGAAAAAAAAAAAAAAAAAACAGAAAGAAAGGACGTGATTTAGTTGAACAAAAAAAGAAGTAGTTAAAACCAAATACCCATCTGCACTTACAACTTGCAAAGTGGTCATTTATATAATTGCAAAGACTGCTGCGGAAGACTGCCCCTTATCCCCAGTCTCCGAACAAAAGGCAGATTTTTATGTCTATTCTGCATTTACACTGTAGGCTGTAGTAACTGATATCTTTCATAGTTATTTAGCTTAACAGAATTTCTACTACATGGGTTTGGGTTATTTGATAGGTAAAGTCTAGAGCTGACAGAGAAAAGGGGGACTATCAGTGCTAAGGATATACTTTGAAGAATTACAGAAGCAAAATAAATTAAAATAAAATTTTCACATATTGAAACAAATTCTTAAAAGAATAGAGTACATCAGTACTTTTTTCTCTTTTAGGAGGAAGCTGGAGGTGCACCTGGGAGGAGAATTTCTGCTCCTTAAAGGTTATCTGGACAAGCCCCTTTCGAATGCAACAAGGGATAATAAGACAGAGGGAGATGGAGACAAAATACACAGAGACACAGACAGGGGACATGTGCTCCCTTGTAAAGCAACCTGGCAATTTGCTATGCATCTTTGCTATGATTTCAGCCTACAACCAGGAAAGTAGCAGCCCTTGTCCCTGAGGCACTGGGGGACTCCAAGGTTGGAGCAGCTGAAGCAGCTGGAGCAGGTAGTCAAGCTCCTAACACCCCAAAGAAGTATCTTGATAATTTCTCCCTCTTTTGAAATTACATAACTACACAGAAATTCGTTTGTCATTCCCTTGCTTGTTTGGAACAAAATATTTTTATTAATGTGGCTTTAGTAGCACAAGGAGCTGTGGTAAGCAGTTCAAAGCTGCTGTTATCTATGATGTGGCTTAATCTCAGCTGGCAATGAAGCACCACACAGTCACTTGCTTGTGCTCCCACCAGCAGGGCTAGGGGTAGACTTGAAAAGTAAAAGTGAAAAATCTCACGGGCTGAGAATAGAGACAGTTTAATAGGTAAACACCTCACACACTAGCGAAACAAAGCAAAGAATTCATTCGCTGCTGCCTGTGGGCAGGCAGGTGTTGAACCATCCCCAGAAGAGCAGGGATCCATCACAGCTAATGGAGACTCAGGCAGACAAAAGCCATCGCTCCAAAGGTCCAGCATTCCTTCTTATCGTCCCAGCTTCATGTGCTGAACGCTATGCCCTTGCGTCAGTTCCAGCTTGGTTGCCTCCCAGCTCCTAGTGTAGCTCCAGCCTAACCACTGGCAGGGCAGCACAACAAGCAGCAAAGGCCTTGATGCTGGGTATGTAAGGCTCAGCAGCAACAGAAACATCTCTACATTATCAACACCTTTCTCAGCCCAAATGCAAACATAGCTCTAATTAGCTACTAACTGTATCCCAGCCCAAGGTAAAAAGGTGACAATACAAATATTTTTTCTGAAAACTCACCTGGACAAGTGCTGATGAAGAAAATTCCTAATTCAAAGAATGATTCCCCCAGTAGCTACCAGCTACGTGAATTAGTTACTGCTAAATGACATCTATTTTACAATTACTCTAAAAAATAACAAGCTGAAAAGATTTGCCAAAATGATCTTTCATACAATAATGCACAGGGCAGGTTTTTCTCAGCCATTTTAGTAACTGAGTACAATTACAGGACTATTGGTTAAGAGACATATGCAAATGTTTGAATGTTCAAGACTACCACACTCTGTTTTGAGTTAGGGAACATCAGCCTGAAAAAGTGCAACAACCCTTATCCATGTTGTGCCATGATGAAAGGTGGCTTTTGCAGTCTAATCTTGTAATTCAGGACATATTTTCTGACAATTCAGATATTTGAACAATCAAAGAATTCATTATTTCCATTATTCAGTCCCTCAGTACAGTGACATTACTCCTCTTTCATTCCCAGAAATTCATTTTCATAGAATTTCATCCTTGCTCTTTTCTGAAAACACATGAACACTCAGCTCCTTTTGCTGTTCCATCTACCAAGCCATAAGTATGCTTTCAGAGCTTAGCAAATGGTACACTTGTGCTGCTGCTTTTACCCTGCTGCATTTTCTGTTTTTACGACTGTGAATGTGCTGGGCACAGTAATGACAGCCTGGAGAGATCCAGTCATTTACTGCAAGGCTGCTTCTTTTCAAGGCTTGTGAACACCCACAGAGACTCCTCCATCGGCAGAAACAAGAGACTGATCACACGTCTGTGAACCACACAGGTGCCAGCAAGCTCTGCTAATGCTGAGGTAGATTTCTGCCAAGAAACAGAGTGAGACTTCCATTTTTTGTCGCAGACAGCTTTGATTGACTTGCTATCAGCTGTTATCATCCTGGAATAGCTTTGGAGCAGCCCTCGATGCACAAAAGATTATAATCATTGTCTGGACAACTAAGCTTTTGCAATCCATACCACCTTATTCACTTTAAAAATGCATTCCCAATCACTAGATAGGACATGGCTAATTTTGCAAGCAAACCCAAAGGTTTAATCAAAACTAAGCAATTCAGCAACAACAGAAAATAAACTCTGCAATTTCTGTGGCTTCACTCTGAAACTGCTGCCTGTGCTTTTTATTGGGGAGACAAAAGAAACAAATGCAAACCCAACTGTTGTTTATTTTGGATGTAAACGATGTATTATTTTGAATATGGCACACCTGTTAGGTTCTGTGATAAAAGCTCTTTGCACACCTACAGTGGAGCATAACAGTTACCAGTAACCCAAAATATGGACCAAGAGGAAAGAGGAGATTTTCTGGGCCTCAACCAGTTTCAGCCCCATCATTCAGGCCTAAGGCCTATCAAAACTGAGAACAAGGGGTATCTAGGGTAGACATAACATCAGAGTCCAGATCCTGATGCATTCACTCATGTTTAGGAAGCCTTAAAGAAGGCTTGAGGGTGATCTGTTTTGAGGCCTTCCAGTACCTGAAGGGAGCCTGCAAGAAAGATGGAGAGAAATTTTTTAAAAGGGTAGCTATTGACTGGACAAGCAAGAATGACTTCAAACTGAAGGAGAGTAGGTTTAGATTAGATATGACGAAGAATTTCTTTACTGTGAGGGTGGTGAGGCCCTGGCACTGAGTGCCAGGAGAACTTGTGGATGCCCCTATCCCTGGAGGTGTTCAAGGCCAGGTCGCATAGAGCTCTGAGGAACTAGATGTAGTAGAAAGTGTCTCTGCCCTTGGCAGGAAGGTTGGAGTCAGATGATCTATAAGATCCCTTCCAATCCTTAGTTTTCTATGATTCTATGATTCTATGTTTATGATCCCTTACAAATCAAACCATTATATGACTCTATGAACTTTTCTATTCTATCTCCAGGACAATTTCCAAATTAAAGTTCCTGTCATTTTAAAGAAGGTTCATATAGCATAGAGTTCCTGAAACTTTTTTGGCCTTTTTTTATTCCTTGTGAATTAACTTTCCCAAGGATAGTTTTGAAGAAGAATTGACTTTGTTCACTGAAGGCTGGTCCAAATTCTGCACTGAACTACATTCTCTCTGCTGAGAGAATACTATGCCGATGTACTGGTGGGGTGATGAGGTGGAGAACAGCACTTGGAGGTTACAATGATCCTTTGGCAGACTTTTGCTTTCTTAGGTTCTGACCTTTTCTCCCCAGGTCCTAAAGGGCACATTTTATCTTGTGCTAGTCCAATCTCTTACCTCAAGCATATTCAAAACAGAGTGAAATGGCCTAGACAGACATTATTATAACTGAAAACTTGTACTTCACACTTTAAAAGTCTCAAATAAATGCTTTTCAGATGCAATTCATGCAAAACTGTGCTTCAGGCCTGCCCATGGCATTTTTCCCATTTTTTCCCTTTGTTTCTTCCACTGCACCAAAATGCTCTCCATTCAAGTCTGTTCTTTCACGTCTTTACATCTGGGATTTCTTGGACACTATGTCACTTTGTGCTTATGTTTTCCTTTTTGCATTTATCACTAAGCTTCACTAGTCTAAATTACTATTTATAGTCGAATTATGCTATTCTAGGAACATTAAGAAGACATTTCTTTTTTTTTTTCTCTTCTATTACAAAGACTCATAGTCTTACTAGAGCAATTCTGTAGTGATAAAGAGCACCATCACACAACAGACACTCTGTATCTACACATATGAAAGCCCAGACTACTGTCTAGCTCTTTCAAATGCATGAAGGGACTCCCTGATCAATGAAGCATCGCAGATTTCAAGCATTTGTTATCATCCTCAGCTCCTCCACCATTCCTTGCTTAGTTTTGATGTATCATGTTACATTAAGAAGAGCTGTAATTTCTTCAAACCCAGATTAGTTTTGCTTCTGTGCTAAAGTGATGTTGTATAATAGAAGCCTCTGTTGTTGCACTTGCTGTCATTCAAATCATATTGACAGCATAAAAGCATCTGAGTCCAGACAAAAAAGTTCATCACAAGGAAGATATATTTTGTGTCCTCTTATGTAAGTAAGAGTTTACACCGTTTTTGTAAGTGTAGTTTTAGGTGTTTAACTGACTGGTTTAAGACTCAATGTAAACATGCAGTGTTAAAAATGAATCCTTTCATAATCTGGACAAAATACATATGCAAGCTTTTATTTTTATACTATACTGAAAGATAATTTCTTCTAATACAATAGAACATAATGTAAAATTAGAAAACATTTTAGGGGTTTTTTTTCTTTTTTTTTTTTTTGTTTATATTTTGTTTCGGTTTTATGTTTATGTCCTTTTTTCTTGCTACTATTTAGACAAGTTGTAGATCTTACTACTGTTTTCTTCTACTGCGAGAGGCTGTAGGCAAATTTTGAGCTCTCCATGATGTAGTAATGATGTTCAGTAATTCATTCTCTACTTAAGGTCTACAGGATAAGAAATACATGTTGATTTCTGCATGAGTCATTTAGCAGAGGTTTATGGGGGAAAATTGTTTTTTATGAAATTTGAATGAGTACCAATATGTAACCTGGGGCAGAGGGAGAAACCCCCTAAGCATAAGTTATTTATGAGAAGAAAACTATTCTAAAGGATGGATAAATCCATTACATTCTGGAGAATAGAAGTTAAAACACGAAAAATATTCACTGTGCACTCCCATAACTATAATTTTCATTAGAACTGGAGAGATATGTTACAACAAAAAATTTCATAATCTCTTTTTTAATTTATATCTTGTAATTCTACAAAGGTTATTAATTGGTAGCTTGTTATTCAGAGATTGCTGTGTAGAAAAAAAAAATTATTTAGTTCCTGTACAGAAAACAGGAAAGACTTAAAATGAAGACAGTTCATACGAAATGTCTGCAGTTCATACATGAGCAGTGACCATGACAGTTTCAGATGAGTAGGTTTGGAAATTCAGATTCTCATCCAAATGCTACAGGAATGCTGCAGCAAAATTTGGCCCTAAGGGTAATTGGTATTTACAATCCAATGGAAAATGTGGGCATTTTTAGAAACTTAATTATTCTTTATTGCTATTGTATCCTAAAAAAAATTGACACAGAAATAGAGAGCAAGAATTTGCAAATGTAGTAGAATGACATATTTCCAACCCATAGGATGAAAAAAGATGCCAATATATGCCTTTGTGAAAGAAGTTACTAAGAGACCTGAACTACTAAGACCTCTCTGAAGGAAGATTTTTTTCCTCATCTGTCTATTCTGTAAAATGGTTATGATGATCTGTGAAAGAAGCTTGGAAAATGCAGCACTTTTTGCAAAGACAGCAGCTATGCTGGACACTTACTGGGCACCTGATACTCAAACCCTCTCCTCAGGCTGAATTTACCCTCTCCATTCAAGATTCTAATTCTCCACATCAATGCAATTCTAAAATACATTAAATTTTATAAAGTGTTGGGATATCTTGGATACTGGGATGCACCTAAATGTCATAATTAGATGAGATAAGTAAAATAAATAGAGATTAAGATTAAGATTAAGAGATTAAGATAATTAGTAGACATAAGTAAGCAGACAAGCTTTGGCCAAACTATTTTAACCATGAGTCTGTGGGGAAACACATTAATCATGTACAAGGCACTGATGTAATTTTTCTCCACACCCTGGGGTCTGACAGATGAGAAATACTCTTGTCACTCCAGTATAATCGGCTTGCTTTCCCCAAATATCTCTCCGGTCAAGGCAGAGGTCTCCAGAATTCAAGCAATCTATTTGTGTTGCATAGGTAATCTGTCACTTGGAAGGAGACTTCATAGATAGGGCAGAAAAAAATGCATTACGCAGAAGAAAAAAACCCACATTTTGCATGCTTACTCTCATTTTATTTAATAGTAAAGGGTGGGCATGACATTTGAGAGATGATTTTTTACACAATCTTTGTTATTTGGCTTTGCTGTCCATTGTCAGAAAATGAACCTCAAAAGAGGCTCTGAAACTTAGTGCTTTTCATGTGCTAAAAGACACATTGCGGGTTCAACACTGATCTGGGGACATTGGGTCCTATTCAGCTATGTGAGAAGAAAAGAACTGTGATCTACCAGTTAGTTTAAGAGATGAGGAAAGACTTGCAAATGTTGTTTAGACACTGTGGGCTTTCCTCAAAAGAAATACTTCTATTCAAATATAGTGGCCTAGGGACTCACTAGACCAAAAACTATGACCAATTTTTTACAGACCAGAGTCATATTAAGGAGTAAATTTGTGGATAATTATTTTGTATGTATGTTGATGTTTTTAGAGAAGAAGTTTGTATACATATATTTGTATTTTTCCCAGTTGAATATACTGAGAAGTCAAGGACTATCTTGTCAAATGTTAAAACCATGTTTAACTTGCCTGAGGTTACTCAGGAAACTTGCAATATAGGGAAGAACAATTCTTTGTTTTAATTTTAACAGTAAAACTATGCTACGTCCCTGTATGCTCCACACAATCACATTCTGCTCAGTCTTTTGCAAACTACTACCTTTCAAGAATGACTATTGCTGATGATGGGGAACAGCTAAATTTGGGGAACATCCTAACTTGTTCAATCCACATTACTTTTCTGAGAGGCCAATACAATATGCTGAACTGGTGAATTTTGACTGTAACTATGGTTTAAATTATGATGCTTCTTCACCTGACAATAGGAAACATAGCAGAAATAATTTAAAAGGCAAATGTCACATTTTCTATCATGGTAATGATTTTTATGTGTATGATCCTAATTGTGCCCCCCAGGAATTTAGATGATGATTAAAATGCATTCACATATAATGTGAGCTTTACTGGTATGTGGAAAGACAGCAGATTAGCTGCTTGTAGGCAAATTAGTTGTTGAAATGGGAAATGGTTTTGATTTCCTGTTAAACACACACTTTGTATGTGAATTCAGTTAAATCTCTGCCTCAGCTACTCCTTTCTCCCAGCCCTCCAATACGTCTATTTACATCACAAGATCTTGAGGGGAAAGAACAAGACACCATTAAGAGCTGTCCTACACAACTCTGAATTTCTAGAGTTAACTGCATGGTGCAAGCAAAACCAACCGTGCTAGGCAAAGCAATTACAACTAAAAAAATGCTAAATAGTGAGTGCTGGCTGAAAGCAGATTATTGTGTGTGTTTGTGTATCTGAGGCAGAGACTGAGTGAGAGTGTGAGCTGAGCAATCAGGGAAAAAGCTCTGAACTTGCTAGTCCTTAAGCAAGCCCCAGTAGACAGATAACCTAAGGGTGCCCTTGAGCACTTAAATTTTGTAAGAAGCAGCAAGGAAAAGAGTGAATTACTTTGTCACTGAAAGGCTTTCTTATTTGTCCACAGTTACCACCAAAATCATGTTAAGACTGGTCCAAGCTGACAGCTCTTGCCAGGTAGCAATGGGGTACAAGAAAAAACACAGGAAACCCAGACAGATATGGCATAAAGTCATACGGACTCAGAACAAGTGTACTGTGAAAGAAAAATAAGCATTGATTTACTGTGACTCTCAGGAAATAATCCATCTGAAATACAAATTAGTCTGGCTTGGTGCCTATTGGATATTAGAGGTCTATCTTTATAGCATTTTGAAGACACTAGCTTGGCACAATTTCAAGGGAAGATGGTTAACTACAGTGCTTGCATGGAAGCAGAAGTTAGAAGCACAAATTTTATTTTGTTAGTGGGAAATGTTGTGGCTCATCCCCAGTGTTAAAAGTTTGCCAGTATTCTAGAAGTTACTGCAGGAAGTTATGGTCACAAAGACCTAGGGACTTCATGATGGTGGCTTTCATCTGGTTAAGCACAGCTATTCTTGGGATATGTCACATACTCTGTGGGCCTCTAGCTGTTTCCAGGCAAGCACATATCTTCCACTGGCTGCCACTAGAATTCTCATAAGTGTGTCATAAACAGCCACCAAAGCTCCTCCATTCAAAGGAAATCTCTGAGCTACATTTAATTTCCATGGAAAAATTGAATAGCCCTTCCTTCCCCAAAGCAAGCTGTCTCAATGTTCATGTACATAATACAGATGTCCAGGGTAATGACTTTAAAGACATTAGAAAGTTGGTGTTCTACCATATTTTAACTATATTGTGTATGCTTTCTTTCAAGTTTTTGTGGTGATGAATATGTTAAAAGTATTTTACCATAACAATAAAATTCTATGTCTGTATAATACAGGTACACATAAAATATGAACATGGATCATCAATACTGATCCTAAATAGTGGCCACTGTGCAATATTTGGTCTTTGCTAAAAAAAAAAAAAATCCAACAATGACCTGACACCTTCTGCAATTGCAATTCTTTGTGCCCATAGTCAGTGAATCTGAATGCTGACATAGAGCACTTTTTACAGCTTTTCTGTGACTTTGCCAAATAGTTGTGAATGTCTGACAAATTAGAATAGATCTTGTACAAATAACTATGCTGGATAATATGGATGATGCTGTCACAAACAGTCAGAAGCAGATCAGGTTAGCTGGAATTGCCAACCAACTGAGATGCCAATTTGTGGGTTTTTGGAGCTTCATCTTGAACTGTGTGGTGCTTTATATGTGTACTCTGTGATAAGACTTTGGTGATAAATTTTTAAAGCAGTAATACATATCTAGTGTTTTATATGCTATGCTTTTAGCTTTAATACATTGTTTAATAAAAAATAACAGGTGAACCATAATGGTGAACTATTGAAAAGACAGCAAAAATCATAATTTAAGCGATTACATACATGCAAAGTAAGTAAAAGGTTCTTAGGCCTTACCTTAAACACAATGCAATAATATCCAGGCTATGCCACTATGTTTGCTTATTTACTCTACAATATTCCCCTATCATTCATCAGATTGCACATCAAGAACTCCCCAACAGGTTTTACATCAGCTGATTATTTGACCCTATCACACCATATCTGTCATACAAATTTTAATTAGTGCTGGAGATCAGAATGGCATTGTAACCTACTTTTAATAAGGTGTCTCCCCAAAAAGCTTCAATCAGCTGGATTTCTACACCATGTCTGCTATATACTGGCAGCCAAAGGAAGTATTTGGCAAATTCATTATTCTTAGCAAAGTTATGCTTAATTGAATTTAAAAAGAATAAGATAATTTTGAAAATCTGGAAAGGCAAAGCTAGCAGGAGCAAATTATCCTGCCTGGAGGAGTTGGAACATGATCACTGAGACACAAAGTCTACATGAGCATAGCAGTGAGGTTGCTTTGCATCTGCAACAGGCTCAAAAATACACTGGTCTGAACAACTCAGCACAGAAAACATGATTTGTTAATGCTCTTGGTGGGATGAACACTCCCTGAGTCAGGGTAGAGGATCTCAGGCAATTTTTAATGCTCATTAAAGCAAATTACCAGTGCTTCGCGCAGCTCTGTGCTGCAGCTGTATCTGACGGTTTTGCGAGGTGACAGGAGTAGAAATGCATTTACACCAACATCTGATATAGATTCTCATCAAGCCATCATTTCTGTACTGCAGACACTTTTCTATTTCTCTCAAAGGCTTCCAATCTCTACCTATATCAAATGAACCAATTTTCAACTTCCAGCTACAGCTTTAGGTGTGACTTACTTTTCCATAGTCTGCCCATCCCACCTTCAGCAATGTGAATCTCTATAGTTACACAGCTTTTCTAGGGATTAGCAATAAATTGCAGTGCTCTGGTGAATGAATAAAATTTTAAATATTTTTTCTGAAATAAAACATCACCAACAAGGGTTAAAAACAGTTTCTAGATTCAGAGAGGTGGTGAGTAGTATTGTCATTACAGCCAAATTTCTGGAGGCAACACTATTGTGGCAGGAAGACAACTGATCCTTATTAAATATATGTGACATCTGACAGAACACAGACTTCTTAGGCTGCCTTGGAAATATTTTACTGGAGAGGGAGGAAATAACAAAATTCACAGGAGAAAAAACTGTCATCATGTAAGTCCAGAAGAGGAAGCAAAGAAGAAGCGGAGCAATTTAAAAAGCTCTGCTTTTCAAATTACCCTCAAAGAGGATATAGACTGTACTACCCTTGAGTGACACCAAAAAGGAAGGTATTTGATATCAGAGTAGGCTTTTAAGGGATGAGAGTTTCCCAAGGAGCTCCCATTTTGTTTTTACCACCCCATGAAAACAGTGTTTACATATCTGTCAATGCTGTATCAGAATACTTTCTTTCACAAAGGGTGTGTCTCCCTTATTGGTCTCTTTTTATGTATTGTGTAAGTGATGTGTTTATCCATACTCTAAGAGCTTCTTGTGAACTTTCCCTGAAGGTATTTGAAACTCACCAGTAGTCCTGAAAAAGACTATTTTACAATCAGTAATTTGCTACAATTTTTATCCAACTTGTCAGTGGTTTCTGAGTTGATTATTGTGGATCATATGACATAAAGTACAGGGATTAACCTCCTGAAGATCAAGGCATATCTGCCTGCTTTCCTTGGAAAAAAAAAATCACCTTCTGGAAAGCTGTTTTCACCATATGCAAAGAAGACTTAGATATGGACATTTCTCAAACTGAGATGTTAAAAAAAAGACCCAGATAAGTAAATCCTGTTTCCTCAGAGACCTGCCCAAGTCCCAGTCACCACACTTATGGAGAGTTATTTCCCCTTCCTCCTGGTTCAAAAGACAATAAGAAAAGGAGAAAATTCCATGGAGTCCACTTTCCTGTAGCCCCAAACCAGTTGGGGTACTGGTGTCCTGGACTTGGTGACATGCATATGCAAAATTGAATTTAAATATTCCAGCACAAATAAGGGCAGAAAAGTCAACCATGCACTACAGAGTATTTTATTTAATCAGAGAATGAAAAGAAACAATAAAAATAAAATAATATTCGCAAGAGGATTTTATTAATGCTGTAAATTGCATTCACACAAGCACTCAAGAGCTCTCTAAGCAAAATGGAAGCATTCTTTTTTTTCTTCTCTGGCAGATTACTTTTAATTTTTTATGATCAGGCCTTGAGATCAATATCAGCAAGCATTATCTCCTTTGCTTTGCATGTGGAAAAACACAAATCCAGGAGATAAACTGCTCCTCTGAAATTGCATTTGTGTTGACAGCTTATTTTGTGGTTTTGTAATTTTATTAAAACCACTTATATGCATCCTACATGATTCCAAACACGGTCTGTAAAATGAGCTATTTAAGCTGTAGTGGTTTGCTCTGTAAACATATTTATCAGGATTAAATTGCCAGTCAGCATGTCTGCTGTAAAGAACCTGTTAGGAAAAAAGGTACCCACACCCTTTCATACGGCATTTTCCTGTGTTTTAATCAAATCAGAATTTTTAAACTGTTCTAATTTTTCAATCAAAAACTCCACAGTCTTAGTGAAATCCTTGCAGTGCCATTATCAAGATTAGTAATAAGCAGCTTTCCTTACAAACCAGTTCATGGATGTATAGAAGTAGAGACAACCTCAGAAGATATCTTCAGGAGGTCACATAGGACTCAAAGAAGAAGAAATACATCTATTCTAGAAATTTCATGCCCTCATTTTAATTTCCTGTTTTTGGGATTAAGAAAAAACAGCAGAGCTTTTACTTTCTGCAGTAAAACAGGATCAGGAGCCTCTGACACCTGCAGAAACTCAGTTCTGATGTCTCCTTTCCTAAAAAGGCACATGGTCATTTCACTTGAATGAGAAACACAGTGACTGGGCAAAAACCAATGGATTCAAGTCATGACATGGGAATTTCCAGTAAAATATAAGGAAAAAACCTTTTTTTCATTGTGAGACTGGCCAAACTGATAAATGGATGTCTAGAGCAGCTGTGGAGTCTCCAACCCTAGTGACACAAAAATCAACTCAGCAAGGCACTGAAACATCTGATATGACTGTATGTACCACAGCAATGGGTCAGACAAGAACCCCAGAGGTCCCATTCCACACAAATTAATCTCTGGTTCTGTGATTCAAACTGGGGAACAAAGGAAAAAAAGGAGAATTGTTCCAGTTTTATGTCTATGTATAAAACAAGTAATCTGGAAATTTCATATTGTCCTGTAGCAAAAATAAATTATCCTTTAATGTTGAAGCACCATATTGAGCTTCTATTTTATATCATTCTATTTTGTATCACTCTGCTGCATTTTTTAAACTTCTCAGTATATGGCTATTCCCAATCCAACTTTATCTCCTTTTAGTTCTGTTGTTCTGATTGCCTTTCAGATTTCCCTGCAGATGGTGGTACAGCGTCTTCTGATGATTCTGTTTGGATGTCTGCATTCATGTGTTTTGGAACTGAGCAACCATTCATGGTGCTCAAGTCAGCAGACTTTAAGCTCTCTCTGAAGAATGCTGCATGGAGCTGACAAATGTAAGATAAGGACTCCTTTCAGTGAACATGTGTGAGTATAAATATTCTTCCCTACCTCTAAGAAGACCTGCAAAAGCTAACAGCCCTTCCTTGTGAGGAATCCTCCAGTACCCATAACACCAGTCCTTTCTGCAAAGGCAGTTAATTTGCAATCACTTTTTTATGTGCCAGTCCTTGCCTTTCATCAGGATATAAAACAATCACAGGATGGTACCAGCAATTAGGTTCCCTTTTCCCCTCCGATTAATCTTCTTTAGGAAACTGTTTTGCTTGGGTTGTTTGTTGCATCAGCCTTATTCCAAAATACTAATAAGTGATAGGCCCCAGCTTTCACATTATTTTTTGAAGAAATAGTTATCCAGATCCTTGGTACATCCTTTCTTCTCTTCCTTTGTGATCTGAGTCCTATAAAACTGAAAAAAATAGTAGAAGATTTCCAGTGCAGCAATTGAGACAGAGGAATACTGAGAGGGAAATAAATGTGATAAATTATTATTAAAGTTCACTAACTGGAGTTAAAGACATCCCATATTGCAGATACCTCTCTATGTTATTTCTTTTCCTCTTCTAAGACAGTAGTTTAAATAGTTTTAAACAGTGCTGTAAAGATGGTCCTAAAATAGGTAGCTTTAAAATCCCATTTAAGCCTTTTTGTTTAATCCTTCTGTGTCCTAGACCATGTTGTCCATCTATTATCTCCTTCTGGCAAATTGTTGCCTTTTCTGTACGTACATACATCCTGCCTCAGAGCCCTGGGGAATCTGTAGAGGATTTGGTCTGGAAATACATACTGCAGAACTTCCAAAGGTATCGGTTTGCTTCGCTCAGGCTCATTGTGAGTGGCTTCCTCAACGTTATTTCAAATGTCCTAATGTTTCTCCTACACTGAAACATTGGTTGGCAATTTGATTTTCATTGGTGATATTTATTTTTAAGAAAACAAACCACCAAAAAAAGCAAGTGATGTCTGCATTATTCTGGCCCCCTTTAGATTTTAGATCACTATACTCTAAGGCACTAGACTGCGAATTTTAGCCAAGCATAAACCTGCTCATGGTATGTATATCAGGACTGGAATCTATGATGTCTGCACAGGCTTGGGTGTGTTGGCTTGTGCGTGTTTGTGTGTGTCTGCATTTTTCATTGCCTGTAGGTAGACTCACTATGCTATTAGGCTTCAGTTAAATATTTCTTCTATCAGATGAGATCTTTGTTATAAATGAAATTCCAGCAGCAGAGAAGATTGCTTCAAAGCCAACGAGCTCATTAAAAATGAGCAGTGTTCCAGCAGTGTATCTATACTGCAAAGAAGTGGGGAGATTCCCAAATGGGCTTTGAACAAACTTCCTGGTTGCAAACACATAAAAAATTAATATAAGATTTTACTTTTTTTTATTTTTAGAAGAGTGCCAGGCACACTTTTCCTTTCAGCTTATAAGTAGAAAATAGAATACTTTGTTTAGATTTGCAAAAGTTACCACTGTAAGGGATTTTTTACTATGTGCTGATCCAAACTGCCATGTTAAATTGACTTGAGAACCCAAATAAATGCTTTTACATCAAGTCTAAAATGCCTAAATCCTGCTTCTATGCACACGTCCTAGTCAGTAGAAATCCTGTGAAGCCTTTGGCTCAACAAGATGAAGACTCATCATTAGTAAATTTAGTGATGGAGCTAGTTTTCTTCTTAGCCTCAACTTAATTTTTTTCTTTGCACTCTGCAGAATAGGACCTTCCCTTTTAACTCCCTTATTTAGACAGGTATATGACACTTGGTATGTTAGTGTTTGGAACAACTGATTCACTAGCTGTGTTTTTTTTCATCTCCTATCTGGGCACTATGAGAGAACATTTTCCACATTTCCTTTCAAATCCTTCCCTCTTCCTCTCTGCCACCTCAAATTTTGTGTTTGCCGTTCAAAGGCCAGAATATTTTAAATACTCTCACACTTTCGAAGGACTGTCAGACATGTTAAATGTGGAGGATAAAAGATTCTTTTGTAAAAGTTTATAATTAATCCTTTAGAGAGGGATAGAAGAAAACATAGTTTATTTGCATGTAGGAAACTAACTAGTGTTTAATTTACATCTGAGAATGTCAGGAGAAATATTTTATCATAGTTAATTGCATTGTGAACTTTGCAAACCTTAAGAACACAAATGTTATTCCCTACACTGGGGAATAGTTTCAAATTTATTTTCTCCTTTCCTGATATAAATGTGTTTGGTCAATATAATGTCAATTAAGATAGATAAAAGAAAAAATTATGCATAGGCAGATAGTTATTACAAATATAACTTTGCAACTGAGAAATCCCATGTGAGCATATGTTAAATATCATCTGTAAATAACTGTCATTTTAACATAGAGAGTACCTAATAAAAATAAATAATAAAAAAAATAGGAAAAGTAATGAAAATCAACAGAGGGGGAAAATTGGAGCTTTTGTTCCATGATGCTTTATGAAGAATAGTTTTATGTTGGACTGAAGTGAAAGGTCATATAAACATGACCTCTTTCAAATGAAATACTGAGAGTGAGAAAGCTGTCATGATTTGCTTATTATGTTTGGCAAGCCTTCTGGAGAGCTTCCAATTACTTGTCTGTTCATGCTAATATAGCCCATGCTGCCTTCTTGGAAAGACTCATCTGTTTTCATATGGGTATTTATATTTAGCTTTCTACTTTTTTTTAAATAGAAAAAAAAATTCTTATCTCTGAGTTTCTTGTACACCTGAAGCTCAAGGGAAGTGTGAATGACTCGGAACTACTTGGTCTACCAGACAAAGGTTTTTTATTCTCAATGAACACATATTTCATCATATTTTTCTGGCATTCTCCATGGCTTAAAATATTGTAGTTTTTTTTTAAGATAACTGGAATTTATGTACATTTTTGAAATACAAAGCTTCATCAACTGGGACTGCTTAAACTGGCAGTGCTTTATGTACTTCTACAAAAGTTTCTATTTCTTGAACTACATAAGTTGCACTATGAACAAGTGTATAAATTTAATTTCTTGGCAGGATTGTTAAAATATCTCAGTGTATTTCTCTGACGAAGAATACCTTGGTGCAAGAGATCCTAATCTTAATCGATTTTTCCAAGACCTCCTGTCCTGGAAATTCTAATATCTCAGAATCAAGATCTTCAATAAGCTAAGTGGAACTTTAGGAGAATAGAAATTTACTGACTGCAACCAGAAACTCATTAGTCATCCTAAAAGAAGTGGTTTAGAATTTCTAAAAGACCAGATTCTTTCTAGATATCCACTGCTGAGAAATCCATTTTTGCTAAGGAGGCATATGAATTCAAATACTTTCAAAAATAGTTTTTATATCTGTGAAGCAATTTTTGACAGCTCTGAATTGAAGGATGTTCGAACAGATTATTAAAAATTAGTGATTCACAAACTTACGTTGCATTTCTACATTGCTAGAAACTCAAGTGGATGGCAACAAACAGATGTTCATCTGGGCAAATTGACACTTGTGCACATTTCTTACAAAAGCAGGAATTGACATGCTTTAGAATGAAAAGTTTGATATGTATGCATATCAAACGTTTGTATGCGTGCAGCACAGCCCTTGGCCTTGGAGTCACATAAGCCCTTGTTCTTCTGCGGAGAAATGAAGATCAAAATAGATAGGGTTAGAAATCCTGCAAACAAAAATAATCTTGAAGTCTTTACTGAGATTTCCCACAGGAATCCTGAAATCTCCAGGAGTATTACAGGGGATGAATCCTTCCTGTTCTGCTTCTTTCTGAATTCTAACTGAGTCTGACAACAACTGAAGTTTTACATTTGGTTTCAAACTATCTCATCAAATACCCAGGATTCCTAACCACCATTTTTAACTGAAATGTAAATTATTTTGGTCAAGGTCAGACTGCTTGACATGAATAAAACTTGAAATTCCATGTTCATCCAAACACATGATTTCTCAAAAATATTAGAAAAATATTTTATTGAATATCTGAGTCTCTTGTTTCCAAGTTTTGAGAGGTTTCTGGCAAGTTCTGCAATTACATCACGTTTCCTCATCTTCAGTTTGATAAAGGCTTCATTATGTCCATTACTGTGTATCATTCTCACCTATGTCAGGAAAAAAACCAACTAGATTAACAGCAGCATTTCCAGTTTTCTTTTCATTTAAGAGCCCCTCTTACCCATAGCACCTTTCATTTCACTATTTGTGGTTAGATTTATAGGTACACTATAATAAATCAGGAATGAAAATCAGCTAGCATTAGCCTTGTTTAAATAATTACTGACTCAAAAGGAAACTTTCATAAAAATACACATATATTGCTATCATGTCCCTACACTTTGTTAGTATTCCAGTGTCCAGTTTCCACGTAATTTTATCACGGTTCTTCATAATAAATGGCCATGAAAACACCATATTTGAGAAATGACTTCTGGGATGCAGACATTTTATATATTTCTTTTCAATGTGGTTTTCCTTCCAAGCGTATTATCAAGAAAACCACAAATCACAGAATGAAGTTTCAGGCAGCTGAGGCCTTGAGGTAGATGGATCACCTAGGGATGACAGGTATGCTAAAACATCTGTGCTAGTAGATTGAGGTAAATGAGTCATCCCCGCAGCGAACAAACCATGTCCCTGATGAGTTCTCCTTTCTCATGACTGCAGCTTGCCCACGAGCACTGTTGCACTGCCTGACTTCCGTTTGGGACTGTGTTTGCAAGGGCCTTGAACGGATCAAGGAAAATGGAAGAGAGCCCATTCAAGAGCTTCTAGGAATTTCCCCAGTCCCATGTCACACTTCAGATACCTGATGGAATTCTTATTCCGGTGAAAAAAATCAAGTTAACCAGTCACTAAGTTGAGCTCAGAATGCCATCTTCTTTAAAAAACTTGCTACTAGTGACTTTGATATGACTTAGCATTTTGGTTGTTATTTTTTAGTTGTTTTAGTTCACCTAACTGGACTTTGAGATTATTGTTTCCATGCTGAAGAACTGACCAGTGTGTGAAGTGGGGAACACCAGACAGAACTATGTGCTAAACAAAAGCTTACATCTAGGTTCATAACCTCATGTTGTTGAAAGCTCGCCTGTGTAATAAAGAAAGTTCAATCCTAACCTAATTGATACAAATTTTCAGGCACAGATGTAAATAGTTTTTTACAAAGAGAAACTTTTCCTAGTACTTTACCAGGGTGTGTCAGGGGCCAGGGTCTTCTGAGGACTGGAAGTGTAGGGGGTCACCCAGGTGGGACCTGGCAGGACTGTCCCACTGTTCCACAAGGTAGCAGGGCAGTGGAAGGGCAGCTGGAGCAATCCCCATCCCAGGAAACTGGTGTCTTTTTAAAGGAGGGAGACTGAGCTCTGACTGAGATGAGCCTGTGAGTGGTTTTAAGATCAGTATAGTGGGGAGACTCAGGGTCAGATACAGTCCCAGGATGGAGTGAGGGAGAGAGGGAGGAAGACAGGAAGGCAAGAAGGGAGGAGGGAAAAGAATCTCACAGGAAAGCAAAAGGCACCTATAAAACTCCTCTCAAAACATGAAACCCTCAGAATTTGCCTGGTTAGCCTGAGCCTAAACTTATGCTGTAATCACCATCTCTGAAGTGTTGCCCAGGAACACTATGCCTTCTTTGATTCCACCTGAGGAGTAAGTTGTGAAAAGTAGAATGAGCTATGGAGGCAGCCTAGGGGAAGCAGTGAAAAGCTTGGTCTGTCTTCTACAGAACTCTCTTGTCCCACTCATTCTCTCTGAGAGAGATCCCTGTGCCAGAGGGAGAGGCTGTCAGCTAATGCATCTGACTCAGAAGTAGTGGATCCTGGAGATAACTCTCAGCAGTGCCTGCTTTAGAGCTTTCAATGGGAAAATTGGAGCTCTCTGCAATGCTCAGGACACACCCTTTCCTATGACTAGGCCTGAAGGACTACTCTGGTCTGGAGGTCATACACCAGGATGCTTAACCTTAACCAGCATGCTGCCCCTCCTCTTCAGATTACAGAGAGAAACCATGCCTCTCCATCTCCAGAGCACTCTTTGCACACAACTGTGATCCCACACTGTAAATTTCACTAATATCCCTGATGAAATTACTGTGTTTTTGTACCCAAGCACCCCCAGCAGAATTGCCTTGACTTCAGATCTGTGCTGGAGCAACCATGCTCAAGAGGCTCCGAGAGCAGTAGCTCTTTGCGTAATTTGCAGAGCTGGGGCACACACACATGGGAAACAGAGGGTGTTCTGCCACTCTACCTGCAGAAAATGTTGAGGCTAGGAAGAAAAGATCAGGGGAGACCTGCACTCAAGGCTCACAATTCCCTCTAGGTCCTGTGTCGCACATGAATGTCTAGGACTGAAGTTTGTGACAGAGGTACACTCTGGAGTTATTTCCACCTCATCATCCACCAAGGCTCTGTGTTAAGAGAGGAACAGAAAAACATTGCCAAAGGGATGCTTTAGTGAGCCATGGCTATAGAGGTGCTCTGAACTGTGCCTGATTCCTACATGAACTGCAGTTCAAAAGGCTGTCCTGTCTTACTCTTCCTCTTCCCTCCCAAATCATCACTATGGGATAACTTGGGTGCAAAAACAAACTACCGTGCTGCAGCCCCATGGCCTGTGTGAAAAGGATTGTGACAGAGGTGCTCACCACCACCTAGAGGTTCCTCTTCCTTGCCTTTGTATTGCTGGAAACACAAGCTGACAATTTTTATTTAATGTGCATTTTTAAGAGCTGGAGTGTTGCAGGTGTCATCGGTAGTAGGATTACTTGAAATGGAATTCTCTGGGATGGTGAACGCCTGGCTCTGTCCCCTGCAGGGATGTGCACGCACAGTGTCAAGGAAGACACATCTTCCATGCAGAATGTATTGGGACCTGGAAGAAATTTTCATTGACGTTTCTGTACTTGGATTTCTGAATTCTTTCTTGGGGCAATGGAAAGTCCCTCCTACAGCTGTGGCTCTGTGCATGCCCAGAGCCCAAGACCATGGGAGAGCATAGGCTGAGAGGGATGAATTAGTCCAAATCCATGAGCAAGGGCTTCAAATTATCTCCAAACCATCCTCTGCTTCCCATCACACAGCATGCAGTGCTGCTTATGGCCATCCTCAGGGAATTATCAGAACCAGGCGCTCTAACCCAAGGCTCTGTGATCAAGTGCAATGCTAGTGGCCAGGGAATGTGAGGTGTGATGCAGTCTTGATGGAGAGAGAGTCCCCTTCACTGTGCTCTCCACAGCACAAAGGGTTAACACTTTTGCACCTTCTTCTTTGCTCCCACTTGTTCTCTGCTGAAAGGCTGTGACGGTAAGGTCCAGTGCTGCCCCACTCTTTCTGGTTTGGTTTTCAAACTTGCTACTGCAATGAAATCAGGAGCAAATATTTCTAAAATATTACTAGAAATGGTCTCACTTCCTCAAAAATCTGTTTATATGCATAGCATTCACATCATATCAGGTAAGTACCAGTGCATCTTTCCTGTACATGGGTAATGCAAAGCAAAACTGACCTGCCTGCTTTGGATTCTTCTCTGATGGGGTTTGGACTTTTCATTAGTCAAGGTTTCTGAATAAATGCAATGTTGGGTACTTATTGTTGCAAAGAAAGGTAGGGTAGAAATTGTCATATAACATACATGACTACAGGAATTCAATACTTTCTAACTAAGTTATCCAGGAAATACATTATCACATAGAAAAGGAAAAATCCTCAAACATAAAACCTTCCAGATGACCACTTCTGTCTAGGATAATAAAATCAAACAAACAAAAACACACAACCTCAAGTCAGCATTTGATTAGTGATCCACAGTCATTGTCTTTCTTAGGTAAATCTTTTGTAAATACATTACCTAATTACCTTTTCACTCATAAGTAATCGTTCAAACTGACATATCATAAATGTCCACTAAAGAATTTGAAACATTTGGAATTCTCCCAAGTCATACCTCAGTTTCTTTTTTGTGATATATTTTCACATAAACAAAATTAGACAAAGAATAGTGATTTGTCTAAAGTCATAGTGGGAATCACATGTAGCACCAAGCCCCAAAAGTATGCAAGGGAGTCATTCCCCTTTTTCCTTTTTCTGGTAAGTCTGCAGATTAATCATCTTGTAATTGATAAAGCTACCTCTCTGTGACCTTAGCACTTACTGATCTAGTGACCCATTGCCTTATAGGGATTTCAGATTAATTTAGATGGTTAGCCTTGGAGTAAGGTGGTGTTGGTCCAGCATTATCCATAGGTTTCAGCACACTCAGTTTTCTATCCCATTACATTCAACAAGGGATTAAAAGAACAAATGCATAAATTTGAAGATTCTGGAACACAAAACACTAATCCATACTATTAATGGGGACTGTGAATAAAATGCATCAAATATTTGGAAATTCTGAGAGGTATACGAGTATAACCTAAAATTCCTGTATTAAAAGACAGGAAAGTTCCTTTCTTGCTTTAGCATACTGTAGGTGTTCATTTAAGTGTTGCGCAAAACCAGCTTGGTTACCTGAAAAAGTTCTTTCATGGCATCAGGTCAAAAAGGAGAATTCCGTCAGGCTTGTTCTCTTGAGCAGGTGGCTGAATACCCAGAAGTGCTTCTGCTCTGTGATGGAGCATAGTGGCCTACTGCAGATTTCAGCATTGGGCTGCTCTGAGGGATGAAAATGCTACACGACCTTCTCAGGTTAGTCAGACTATTTCAGGTCTTGCTCTCTAGTGCTGGAAATGCTTTTATGTTTTTCTGGGAAGCAATAAGACAGGCCTATTTTGCTCTTTGGGACTCATACCTCCTCCTCCTTCCAATCACATTGCCTCTCATGATTTTCTTTTGACTGCGCATCAGTACATCTGCATGAGGCAGCTCCTCATCTGCCCGCAGCTGGGCCAGCTCTTCTGCTTCAGTGACTTCTAAAAGAGCTTCAGTGTTTCTGCAATCAACACCTCAAGCGTCAGTTTGTCTTCCACATTGAAATTCATTTGAGATTGGGAGCCAGGAAAGCAGTGGCAAAAGAATTTTCATCACATTTTCTCTTACTATTAGCTTTGAAAAGAACATAGTTAGAAAGTATTGAATTTCTGTATTCATGTATGTTGTATGACAGTTTCTACCCTACCTTTCTTTGCAACAATAAGTACCCAACATTGCATTTATTCAGAAACCTTGACTAATGAAAAGTCCAAACCCCATCAGAGAAGAATCCAAAGCAGGCAGGTCAGTTCTGCTTTGCATTACCCATGTACAGGAAAGATGCACTGGTACTTACCTGATATGATGTGAATGCTATGCATATAAACAGATTTTTGAGGAAGTGAGACCATTTCTAGTAATTTTTTAGAAATATTTGCTCCTGATTTCATTGCAGTAGCAAGTTTGAAAACCAAACCAGAAAGAGTGGGGCAGCACTGGACCTTACCGTCACAGCCTTTCAGCAGAGAACAAGTGGGAGCAAAGAAGGTGCAAAAGTGTTAACCCTTTGTGCTGTGGAGAGCACAGTGAAGGGGACTCTCTCTCCATCAAGACTGCATCACACCTCACATTCCCTGGCCACTAGCATTGCACTTGATCACAGAGCCTTGGGTTAGAGCACCTGACCAGTGCTACCAATAGCACTGACTCTAACAATGAAAAGTTATAAAATCATAGAATCTTAGAACAGCTTGAATTGGAAGGACATTTAAAGGTCAGCTAGTCACCAGCTCATGAATGAAGAACCTCTTCCCTTTCTGAGTGAAGTGAATCCAATCCGATGCCAGAAAGCCTGTGGGTCATTCTATTATCAAAATCCCCCCCCCCCCCAAATTAATAGACTGGGTGCATCTGTTTCTTCCGAAGTCACTGCCCAGAACTGGGAGGATAGAGGAAACAATAACCTGTGATCCAAGCACACTTATCTCAAGGTCCTAAACACATCCTTGGACTAAATGCTGTGGCTTCAATGTCACGCACATGAAAGAGCAGCCAAGACAGTAATCCATGGGCTATATGAGACTAGGAAGTTTCCTAGTGATGTCCATAACACAGGGCCCAGAAAGGGAAAAAACCTCTCTTAAAGGAGGGTCTGTACTGAATGCTTTGTAGCTTTTAGAAGGGAACCATCTATAACTATCACTCATTTTTTCTTCCTTGTGATGGTGGCTGTGATATCAGGGGCAGGTATGCCCCTGATATTTTTGATCCTGGTAACACCTCGGATGTAGATAAATCATCGTTATCTGTTGCTGGCCATGAACCTCCACCAACCTTGACACCTATTGTACAGAGGCTCATGAGGCTGAGAATTCTAAACTGCTGGTTATGCATCTGTGTGATGCAAAGAATTTAACTGAGCAAGACAAGGGAATTGCAATTGCAGAGGGAAACTGGCAAGTCCATGAAACAATGGAAAAGAAAAAGCAAGAGATAGTCCAGCTGTGTGCTCAGATCAAACACACAAGTAAAAAAGGTGAGGAATCAAAACATCAGAAAGAAAAATCTAGAAGAGTTGCTATTGAACAATTTGAGAGAGCTCTGAGTATTGCCCAAAAGAAAGAAGGAGTTTGGAAAAAATTCCAGCTTGAAAGAGATGAGAAAAGCAAACTGTAAAAAAGAAGCTCCAGATGGATCCCAAATTTAGACAGATCTTCAAGAGAAATTTGATCCTTCCTTAAAAGAAAAGGAATAATTTACTAGAGTCCTGCAAACTCAGCTATCATTTCTGAATATAGGTTACAGAATCATCAAATAGACACTTAAAAGCTTGATCCAAACACCTTTGAATGAGAAGGTCGAAGTCCAACAAAAGAAACGAGTAGAAAATACCATCAAACCAGGATGAAATGAGAGTAAAAAGGTTCCAGTATTAAAACACTGGAACATGACATGAAACTACACCACAGAGGTTCAACAGAAGAGACAACAAGGCATCTCTCAACAGGAATGCTCTGATTGACCTGTAAGGATGTAGGCAATTTGCAAATTTATCGTGTCTTGTCATTTGTTTTCATCAGCACTTCAAGTGAGAGCTATCTTTGACTGAACTCAGCATATTTGGCCCAATGCAGATGGTAAAATTGCTGGAATTCCATCCGATGGTTAATAAGTTTTGTCTGGTATGGTGAAACAGAGAAAGAAATGGCTTGAGGAGTAAAGAATTTGCTTTAGGCAATTGTCAGCCATGTTATGGAAACACAAATGTAATATGTCTCCCGTGCAATCGATTCAGTGTCTGCTATTTTTTCATAGAAGTGCATTTCCATTAACTCAGAGAAATGATACTACTATCAAAAAAGAAAGTCACATGCTTTTCTCAGTGGCCTAGCAGAAAATGCTATTCAAAAATCCCCACAGGCAACTCAGCAGGAAGTTAATTTTAAGATCTGACCAACAGGTCAGCTTTGCAGAGGGCTATATATGTGAGTAGATCAACAACTTTAATAAATTCTATGATGTTTCACTGGAGGGTTTCCTAAGGCACTTGAAAGCTTGAGGTTTTATTGCACAGGTTCCAAGGTATTCTAAGACAGTTTTCAAGTCTCTGTCTTTTCAATTCTGAAACATGGTGTTTTTCATTTCCACGGCGGATCTACAGCAGAATGACTCCATTCATTAAGATGTTGCAACCTCGCCCCTCTTCTTATAAGTAATTTCATGAAGCTATCTTAAAGGCCTTAAAGAAGTGTTCTGAACAGAGAAATGCTTTACTATGGCACCTTCCTTCCAAATTGAACTACGCAGCTGCAAGAGCTAACTGATAGGAACAAGGGTTTATAAATGAGACTGTCAATTTGCAGGGAAACTCCATACTCCAGCAGTCACTCCATAACACTGGGAAATACTGAAAAGCTTACTCTTTCACTCCTTCTAATTTGCCCTGCTTGCCTTCTCAAAAGCTAGCATCCTTTTTTTAGAGAGAACCACTAATAGAATTTTAGAGGGGATGCTCCAGAGGATGCCCTTTCTATAACGGGGTTATTATTCCTCTGAAATTTCGTCGCTTTGTCTTGTCTTTTGAACCACGAAAGACTGTCTTCACAGATTCATCTGCGAGTTCCCTTGACCTAGATCTCAATAGCTTTTGAGAAGTCCATTAACAGGTAAGTTCTACTGTGAACTGGTTCTCTAGGTTTTCTTTGGTTCTCCTAGTTCATTCAAAGTGACTATTTCCATCATTTAGGATGACTGAACAGGTACAAAAGCTATCCCTTTGGTCAGAGAATGAAGGTCAAAAAAAAAAACCAAACTTCTTTACATCTTGTCCATCTTGCTCCAACTGTCTACACCCAGCCAAACCTCCACTATAAATGTGTAATCACTTGAGTCATGATATTCACTTACTGCTCAGGCTTTTTATAGGGTAATTAAAAATATAATGTGGGCACATTTTAAAAACTCTTACATACCTTCTCCTGATGGAGCCTTTCATACACCAGAGAGTACAGAAGGTGACCACCCTGAGCTTGCAGGTTGCATGGTCTGGTGGACCCCTGTCTGTCAGAACATCTTGTCCTGTGCTTATAGAAGGCACAAGGAGCCTGGGACGCGGCCTTATACTGGAGCAACCTGCATCCTGCTCACAAAAAGCCCTGTGGTCCAACATCTTCATTAGCTTTCTTGTCTTGATAAGTGGATAAGATTTACTATGGGGTTTGAATGGAGAAAAGTACAAGATTTGTTCAGAGACAACTTCCAGCAGCTGTTACCCAGCAAGGCTGCGAGGACACACTGCAGGGCAGAAGGCTACAAGCAATCGACAGAGAAGTCTTAGGCAAGAGAGAAGATTGTGTAGGGGACCCAGCAATGACAGCTCAGCTCCTGGCTTGCTGGTCAGAGGAGCTGTGAGCACAACCCAGCCAAAGAAGCCCTGAGGTCAGGGTTGCCCTAGGGCACCGGGACCATCCCTCAGCATGCCTGGGGCAGCATCCTTGGGTGGGTACTTGTGAAAAACAGGGCAGGACTGTAGCAGGGCTGTGATCTGTGGGCCCTGACAGCCAGTTCTGAAATGGTCAGTGGAAAAGCATTGCGCATTCCAAAATGGAGATGGAGATGAGCCATCAAAATTCATGAGGGATATTAATTTTAATATATATGAGAAAGAGAGTGAAAATATGCAAGCAGTCATGCTCTGCATGATGAATTTCACTCCACTCATATGCAGTGCTTGCAGCAATATCCATTGCAGTGATATATAATTTTCTTTATTATTTAATCTCATAGCTCTTAATTAGCACATTGAATTTTATGGTTGTTTCAGGGCTTGTGGGGACATGACTAGAAATTGTGTGCAAAATCCCTCCCCATGTGACATAAGAAGCATCAGTTCAGCAAGTTCACAATAGAAATCCTCTCTGGCTTTACCTTGGATGAATGCTTGATGCCACATCTTACTTTTTAAATGTGTTTTTAAAAGACTTTCAGAGAGGGAGAATTTTCATTTTTTCATGTTAAATTGCCAGTGTTCTCTCTCCCTGAATGCAGAACAGGTTCCTCCTGACTTGCATTGATGAGAGCCTCAATGGCCTTTGAGGAAACTCCTCAAGAGGTTTTTACCATGAGTCTTCCTTTAAAGAGGAAAAGATTGAAATACATCACAGGTAGGAGCATTTCTATTCACCAATTTTGCCTCAAATCTTGTTTCTGAATTAAATTAATGTTATAACCCCAAATTTCAATTACAGATTGGGATCTCTAAATTAATCTTAGAGAATATGACAACCATTACATTGAAAGAGATCTGCTAATATGTTGGATGGCTTAGCCTTTAATCAGCTCCACTAAGCACAGTGGTGTTTTCCAAGTTCTTTAATAATATTAAGATCACTTGTAAAATCAGATCAAAACAGTTGAGATTATACTGACCAAATGAGGTGCTTCATGATGTGATTAAAGAAAAAGGCAATGGATGTCCCAGATGCCATATTAGAATAATAAAATATGTACAAGGGCAAAGTAAAGAATACTAAAGATTATTAAAGTATTCAGAAAAAAATAATTATCAGAAAATATTATATTATAATGAAAATGTTCCATATTATTAAAAAAATGCAGTTTCAACAGTTAGATAGAGAGCAGTTGTAAAAAGCAGAACTGCTGACTGAGTTTCTTGGAAAACAATTATGAGGACAGAGTTGAAAAACTGGGATCTCTTTTCTTCCAGCTGGCAAAATATGTTAAACAGGAAAAGCTGCAGATCTGCTAGAATAAGTGTTGGTAGCAACCTGCAGTTGAATAGCCTAAACTGTGAAGAATAGCTGAGAACATAGGAATTGCTTCAACAAAAATTTGGATTCTTGAAGGACTGGGAAAATGCTAGCAGGATGAAGTGTGGCTGAACAACATTGTACTTCATTTTTAAGGCATACTTTCATAGCCCCATAGGAAAAGAGGGCTGTAAGCCTTGCTTTAGTTTTGAGGATAACATCTAATTCTTCAGTTTCCTTACATGCAGTTGGAAATGCTAATGTTAAGTGAACATGAAGAGCTCTTCGAGCAGGACTTTTTACAGGCTCCTGTGGCTTTGCTGAGTATTGAGAAAGTGTGTTATCAGGACTCAAGGAGTTAACAAGGACACTGAAACAGTACTTAAATCGGGGAGAGAGAATGGAAATATTGCATCAGACATGAACAGGCTTTGTATCCCTTTTAGTACCTGACAAACACAGTGTCCCTATTTTCAGCTACCTTACAGACTGGAGTACCTAATTCACTGTGTCTTGTGTATCCTGTTAATGATTAATTTGACTTGAGCTTCCAGTACTTCCAATACTTGAGCTGCAGAAAGAACTGAAGCAGCAAGTTTGAGATCAACTATCTATAAGAAAAATAAGCTAGCTTAAATTCCATGTCATATAATTAGTGGAGAAAAAGCAAAATAGATGGGACAAGTACTTCTTGTATATGAAGAATTACTTTTACAGGTGCTAGAGCTCATTTTGCAGACTGGAAATCTGACTCCTAAGTGAGGGAATGGAATAATGTCTTTGACAGACATGTAAAGTTTGTCCACTTGACACACCTGGAGGATGGGGTGCCATCTAGAGGGATCTGGACAGGCTTGAGAGGTGGGCCTATGAGAATCTCACACAGTTTAACAAGATTGCCATGGCTAACCCAAAATGTTATTGTATTTCATATCTATCTGTGCCCAAATTGTTGCTGCCTTAGATCTGAGTGCTGTGGCTGGGAACAGGGCCATTTGTTGCCTGGGTTATTAAGCAGGAATATGGAAGCAGAGCATGCATATTCGGACTATTCATGGACTTTTGACTCATGCAAGTCTCTATCTCTCTTGTCTTTTGGTTTGCTTTCATGTCCCTTGCCTCATGGATTATTGGTTTTTAAAGAGCTGAGGCAGCTTGGGGAATGACTGTGTGCTGCCACACCACAGTCACTCCAGTCCTGCAACAAGGACTAAAGAGTGAAAAGCACCAAGTTCGAGATGTTCCAGCCCACTCCTCCTGTCATCTCCTGACATGAGGAAGTTCCACTGTGTGTTCTGGCTCCTTGCCCCAGAAAATACCAGTGAGAACTCCAGCTCTGGGGAGATAACAGAGCAGAGGGGGTAATGGGAAGACAGAAACCATCTTCCCTTTGTCCTTTGAGCCACACACAGTATGCTGCCATTCTGGGTGTTTCACATTTCCTATGGTGTTCCTGAGACTTATCAGTTTTGTACCCAGCAGTTATTTGTGATGATTTTGTTTGCTGTTCACCTTGTATACTCTCATTTTTTCACTTATTTTTACTCATATTAATTTCCTATTGGTGGAAAGGCAATAAATCAGCTAAACTTATAGGGGGAAGCAGCTCATTACAGAATGTTTCTTCTTAAAGTGTCTTAAACCAAGACACAAGATCAAGTTCCAGGTTCTGCACCTAGGTCAGGACACAATCCCTGATATCAACGCAGGTTAAGGCATGAGCAGATTGAGAGCAGTCCTGCTGAGATGAGAAGCTGGCCTCGTGCACTCCCAGCCCAGAGAGCCAAACGTGTCCTGGGCTGCATCCAGAGCAGGGGATTCTGCCCCTCTGCTCTGCTCTGCTCTGGGGAGAGCCCACCTGGAACCTGCATCCAGCTCTGGGCTCCCAGCACAGGGAGGACGTGGAACTGCAGGAGTGGGTCCAGAGGAGGGACACCAAGATGATCAGAGGGATGGAGCATCTCTCCTATGGGGAAAAGCTGAGAGAATTGGGATTGTTCAGCCTGGAAAAAAAGGAAGGTTACAAGGTGACGCAATTGTGGCCTTCCTGTACCTGAAAGGAACTTACAGGAAAGATAGGGCAAAATTATTTACATGAGGATGTAGCAACAGGACAAGGGGTAATGCCTTCAAATAGAAAGAGGTTACATTTGAATTAGATATTAGAAAAAAATTCTTTGCCATAGGGGTGCTGAGACACTGGCACAGGGCCCTGAGAGTCTGTGGATGTCCCATCCATGGAAGTGTTCAAGGCCAGATTGGATAGGGCTCTGGGTAACCTGGCTCGATTGAAAGTTTACTTGTCCTTGACAGTGATTGAAACTTGGTAGTTTTCAGCGTCCTCTTTCAACCCAAACCATTGTAAGATTCTGTGATGATTCTGTAGTTAGGAAATAACTTTTTAAAATTTGTATCTATGTGACAAAAAACCCCCCAAACAAACAAAACCAAAACCAAAACTAAAACCAAACAAAACCCCACAAAAAATAGAATAAAGGCAGAAATATTGTGATATGAGGTTAGACACAACGGAGTTTGTTGTTTTGCTGCAATTTGTTCTGATGTTCAATTCCAGCTATTCCATAGCTCTGTGAATGTTAACTTGGCCCATTAGTCAAAAAATGTTCATTATGCTTTGGGAAAAGATAGGAAACAATTTTCCAGTCAGTATCCCGGATGCCAGTAGAAGGTACAGAGAGAGTGTTCTTTCTGAACTAGCTAATATATGTTATTTACTATACAGCTAAATCACATTGCAGAGAGAGGTAGTTAAGATACAACATTCATAGCATGAAATAAGAACACACTTTCAGTGCTGAGTGTCAGATGAAGGCATTGCAGCCGGTAATGAAAAAATGTGTTCCAGTGTGCCTTAAAATATGACTTTAAACTAGAATTTTTAAATAAATTCATTAATTAAAACATGGGAATTTTAAAATGAAGTGAGATGCTTTAACTCATCTTTTTTGTTTCTAAATATAAAAAAGATGCTTGAAGCTAATGCTTTTCATTTTCTTAATGTGCTAGAGATGCTTGAATAATAGGGAGGATTGTAAAAGGTTATTTTGACCATTTCAGTGGCAATGTCTGATTAAATATGGAAAAGAATCTATAAATGGGCTCCTTATACCTTTATTAATTCTCTGCTTCATGCACACTGCATCTCATGTTTGTACACCAAACAGAAATGGCTTTTTGACTTTGACTCTGGATTTGAAATTAAAAATATGTACTTGTAGGGAAATAATCCTGATTTGTTGACTCTTGAAAACTTAGGTAGTGATTTAAATTTAAATAGCCTTTCTGCAATTATTTTTCTTATGATTTCTCAAAATTCCAAATTACTCATATCTTTAAGGATAGTAGCCTTGCAGCCTCATGTTGTGTTACTGCAGTACTTTGAACTCCTTCACTGTTGTGGTATTTTTGTGGGGAACCTAGGCTGCAACTTCAGCTCTTCATTTCTGCAAAGGATAGTAGTGAAATAATGCATAGCCTTTTTTTTCATTCTAACTGGTGTGCAAGTAAGCTAAAGTTAGCCATAGGTGTTTGACTATTTAACTTACTTCAAGAATAATAATTAAATTAAAGAACCTTGATCATTCAAATAGATATGTAGTCTATCATCACACAATTGCATTATTCGCTGCAATATTGCAGTCCAAATATCAATGGGAAGGGAGCTCCATCAGTATTAGGAAGGATAATAAACAAATCAAAAGCATATTTTATTGTTAGATCCTTGCTGTGGTTCTCTGAGCATGGACTGAGGTTTGACAGCTTTTCTGTAAGTCAAGAATAAATCTACCACTTTTGCCATTCCACACAAAGCCAGTGAACATGCCTTTTTTTTTTTCTCAGTCAGTTAATACGGTCTTTAACAAACTGTGGACAAAATGTTGATTTCACCAAAGCAGTTGGATTCTGCTGTTCCTGGGACAGCATTTCTGTATGGTTTGACAGTTTTGGATTGAACCCTTCTAAATGTCTGTGGCCTATGAAAAATTCAGCATATTATGGATTTTTTCTTTATGACAAGCATTACAGTTTACAAAAGTGAAACAATGTTCAGCATCAAAGCTAGAAAAAGAGTGCACCTTTATGGTTGTAGTTTTCAAGAGCTAAATCTTAAGGTGGTTTTGTTTCATTTTATTTCTGGACAATAAAGTTGTTCTGTGTTATGATTAATTCCGCCTCTAGTGTCTAATTCATTTTTTTCATATTCAAATCAATTAGTCATTCAGTTTTGAGTAATTGCTTCCAGTGTATCACCAGTTAACAGGTCATTGGCTTTTGTGGTACCCTTGACAAACCTGACCAAAATACTTTTGGCTGGCAATTTTGGAGACAGCTGAGGTTGGCTGCGAGTCAAAAAAATCCAGACAATGTTAATATCCAAAGATGTGGATGAGAATAATTCAGAAAACTAGAAATACCTACTTGGATACCTACCTTTTCTGTTCCTTTCCCTCTGTGCAGCTCTCCTGGGTGTGTTTGTTCATTCTTTGTTTAGGTTTGCTGTTGCAAAGTATTGTGCAGACTTAGCCAAGGTCATTCATTAAAATGTAGAAGAGGAGATGAAGTGACAAGCAGTGGTGACAGCAGGTTCCTCTCCATGACAATGTGCTCTTGTCAGTGCAGTGTTTAGATGAAGAATACATATGAAGAGGTGAAATACTTCCAGACATCTTCCAGTAACAAGGGCTGAATATTCCCTTGTTCCGAAGACTTGTGTGTATCACAATTATATTGTCTGATTGCGATATGTGATCCCATAAACAGAGAAATATCATCACATTTCCTTTGTCTTAATAAGTCTTGCGTAGACTTTTGCCTGGAGGTTAAGTCTTTGTGGTTGAAATTGATTTCTCAGTTAGCCAAATAGAAAAGAAGGAGGAGGAATAAAGAGAGCATAACTCATGACTTGGTGGGAGGCCGTTTGTTTGGTGAGCTTAGATTGATTTATCTGAATTGAATACTTCAATATTTTTCAGTTTCATATTGGCTGGAGTACAGTAAAAAGAAATATTTTGGTTTTCTGCTATAGAAAAATTTTGAGTAACCTAAAGAAAACATCCTCGGTGCACATTTGTGTTTCCACTGTTCCCTGCTACCTGCTTTTTCTATTTCCCAGCTCTAAGTGCAATCCTGGCAAAGGTCAATCTCCCTGTCCTTTTCGCAAAAAGGAGTATTTTGTTCTGTTACATTGTATAGAGAAGCCCACACAAGATGCTTTGTGATTGTGAAGATATGGTTCTACATTTAAGGATTCGGGATTCTTCAGATTAGTTTATATTGAAGGTCCAAAAAAGCGGCAGGAAGAAAGGCTTGTTAAAAATGTTTGAAGGAACTTTTGTCCCTTCAAGAGCAGAGCCTTTCAGAAGGGCAAGGCTGTTCAAGTTGGGAGGAGCAGTTCTGAATCAAACACTATTAACAAGGAGGATATTCCTATTTGGGAACTACCCAGTGGGTTTTCATGGCAAGATTTTACTTGTGAGATGGGGGCTACCTGGGTGGCTTCTGTGCCAAGCTTCTAGAAACTGCACTCTTATCAGATGGAGCCAGTGCCAGATGGTTCCAAGACAGATATTTCACTTGCCAAGGTAGAGCCCATCTGTGAGAGAGACATCTCTGAGAGCACTAGCATCTTCAGGGATAACCTATTGAAGAAGGGGAAAAGCTGCTCTGGAAAATAGCCAGAAGAGAAGTGAGAACATGTGAGACAAACAGACCCATAGACACTAAGGCCAGTCAAGCAGGAGAGAAAGGAGGTGCTCCAGGCACTGGACCAGAGGTTCCCCTGCAGCCATGGAGGAGACCAAGGTGAGGCAGGATGTTTCCCCTTAAGCCATGAAGATCCAAGGTGGAGCAGATAAACACCTGCAGCCCATGGAGGACGCCCTTCAGGAGTAAGAGATTGCATGAAGGAGGATGTCTGTGACTGTGTGGAGACCCCACACTGGAGCAGACTCCTGGCAGAACCTGTCGCCCTGTGGAGAGAGGAGCCCATGCTGGGGCAGTTTTACTAGCAGAATTTGTGACCCCAAGGGAAACCCATGCTGGAGCAGGCTGCTGCTGGGGGATGAACCATGTATAAGGCACCCATGCTGAATCAAAACGTGAAGAACCGTACCCCCTGGTAAGGACTAACATGGGAAAAGCTTATGATGGACTGTTTCCCATGGAAGGGACCATGCACTTCATCAGGAAGAGAATGTGAGGGGTTCCACCTCTGAGGAGGAAGGATCATCAGAGACAATACGTGATGAACTGACTACAGCCACCATTCCTTGCACTCCTGCACCACTCTGAAGAGAGGAGAGAGAGAATCTGACAGTGAAGTTTTGTTCAGAAAGAAGGGAGGAGATGGGGAGAGGATGTTTTAAGATTTGGGTTTATTTCCTGTTATTCCACCCTGATTTTTTTTCTCTGAGTTAAGTCTGTTTTGCATATGACTGTGAGTGTAAGCATAATTGGCAAGGGATCTCTCCCTGTCCTTATCTTTACCTCCTCTCCTGATATTTTCTTTCCCCTGTGCAGCTGGTGAGGAGAGGGTGGTAGGGCCAGTTTGGTGGGTACTTAGCACCTATGCAGGGTCAACGCACCACACCTTCCCACACTATCGTAGATGAGGAAAAACAATTTTTCTGATCCAAATCTTAATTTATTAAAAAAAAAATTAATAGGGGGAAGAAAACTGTCAAAGTTTGCAATGTCTTAATGTCTGTCTGATTCCCAGTAATTTCATAAATGAAACAGTGATTTTTTTTTCTCTTTTTCTTTTTTGCTGGAAACCTGATATAGCTGAAATATTTATTTGCTTTAAACACAAGCACTAAGATTGTTGTCATCTCTAATGTGACCTATATATTACCTACTGAAAATAAAATCAATTTTTTCTCTGCCTTTGCTGGTTTTTCCAAGATACCATTTCTGGCCTTTAATAAGTACATAAATATCCATCTCTGAGTTCTCTTAGAGATGTAGCTGGAGTAGTTTATGTATGGTACTTGCTCTTATTCTTCAAGGAGTGTTGTGGGACCTTCCTCATTGGATGGAGCTAGCTCAGCTAGCTCAGAGCTATCCCTGCTATCTTTTGACCCGGTGATGGCTAGAAGATGAAGAAACCCAAGAAGTATGAAGAGTGAGCTTTCTTGGCCCTTGACCCTTTGAGTATGTTTGACTTTAAGTTATTGGAAGATTAGTACGATCCAATGTCTTGGAAAGGCTGCTTTTTGGCTCTTTTCATATGGAGAAATTGCAGCAGTGATTGATCACCTCTCATCTCTTGCTCCTTGCTGCACCCCTCTGACCTCTAGGAAATCAGGGTTTGCTTGAATAAGCCCATGTGGAAGCAGCATCAAATTTTCCCTTTCTGCAGGGAAGCTAAACCTCTGTACTTTATGCCTGTCTCCTAGCTGTAAGCATGTGAGATCAACAGTAGCAGCAGCAAGAGAAAATAAAATAAATAAATAAAAAAGAAAACCTAATCTGATAGGGTTTAACTCTGCTTTTGGAGGAGGCATCTCTCGGCGGCAGCTCAGCATTGCTCTAGGGAAATAATTATCTGAATTTCATTGAGAGGAGGTCTAGAAGGAAAATTCATGAATGAATGATTGCTTCCATTTCAGGATGTGACAGCAATCTTTTGACTGGTTTCTGTGAACACTCAAATTGTCCTTAATCCTGCAGAATATTAGACAGCAGAACATTCTTCAAATTTGACCCTTTTTCAAAGCAGCTTTTTCTGTTTCTGTAACTATTTCTGCTGCATTGCCAGATCTTGCTTTGTACTCTCCATATTTGAAACATTCATCCATTTTGTCAGTTCTCAGGATCATGGAAAATCAGAAGTGTTTGACAACTCAAAGAGGATAATAAAACATTTTTAATGTGTGGCATTTTTCCAGTGATCTCTTTTAAACACATCTCCTTGTTAATTTTTCTGAGATTTTCTGCTGAATTTCTAGAATACAACAGCACTTTCAATGAAGGGGATATATATTGCGAAACTATGTGAGACTGGTATTAATGAAATGGAGCAGTTATGAGCAACTGGATATTCTGCAGGTTGCAGCTTTTTGGTATTAGGTAGCTATCATCTGTCACAGAATGGGAAAATGAGACAGATTTTCTGAGAGGAGAAAAAAAAAAGCAATAGAGAGACAGAAGAACTCTCATTAAACAGACAAAACAAACAAGACTTGACATGACTTTTTTTGAGGTTTTTGCTCAGGGTATATCTCCTACATAGCAGTGTGCCCATGTTTGAGATTCCTGGATACTGCCATAATCCATGTGCCTGTAAATTTTTGAAGGGTCCAGAAAGAGTGGCACCATTTTTTTGGAAAATGAGACCTGGCACCTAGATTCCCTCCTTGGTTTCAGTGGTGAGAGATACTTCTGATTTTGTGGGTGAAGGATGACAACAACATTGAGTATGATGAAACGATTTTCCTCCTCTTGTTTTGTGCTGATTCTTCAGTCATGGTGGTGCAGGGTGTTATCTTGCTTAGCGCCCACAGCCCAACATTCTCACACCTTCCCTTCTTCTACCTTTTTGTGGGCAAGTCCTGTCCAGTCAGGGGAAAAAGCCTGTTGTAAGAGATCAAAAAGAATGGTGGCTTCAGAAGAAATTCAAGAGGAATGTGATATTACCAATAAAACCCCAAAATAGATGCATAAGGGTGATTAAAGCACATCATAACTGATGCACAAAAAACTGTATAACATATTGATTTCCTGACACAGAAAACTCATTTAAGAAGTGCAAGTTAGAAACAGGAGAATTAAGCACAAACCTGTTCTTATTCAGAATGCATCAAGCACAATTGATTCTGACATCAATGTCTTTCTCTCGCAGACTTTCAGAAATGGTTTGTCTTGGGGATGAAGCTGAAAGACATACTGTAAATGGCTTCAAAAAAATATGAGACCAAATGACACACAGAAACACCTTGTGCTGCTTTATGCCCATTTCTTCAAAACATCTTGACAAAAAGAAGCAACTAACAAAAAGAAACAACTAAATAGTAACTGGATGGAGTAAGAAGAAAATGAAAAAATCATCAATTCATACTGATAACATCCTACTCCCTTGCCTTCCCTTACTTTGCCTTCCCTCTCCTCCCCTTCCTCCACCTCCTTCTTTTCTCCTCTCCTGCCTCTATTACACTGAGGAAACTGAATTATTGGGACTTAATTAGACCGAGTGCTGCATGGGGACAGCAGTGAAGGAGCTTCCATCCCCAAAATGCTGCTGAACTAGGAAACACAATTTATTTATAAGTGTTTCCATCTGTTCAGTGAAGCTGGGGAGGCTAGCAAAAGTTTCAGAATAAAGGTTTAATTTTCTTTTTCTGGAGTAGTGAGGGGGTGTGGTAGAAATATTTTCACTAAAGGACAGTGATATTTGAAGATAATACATGCTGTTTAACATCATGCTTACCTGTGGATACTTGCTAAGCATCTCCTGAAAGAAGCAAAGTTAAAAAAATGTTGAGGAGGCCCAGAACTAAACACTATGCTTCTAACATGTATCTGTGTGAATACCATAGTCCAGAAATTGAATACTGAATCCAGTCAGTGGTGGATATGCTCTATCATTCTGCTAACATAAGCTCTGGAGCCAGGAATCAGGCAAGCACCAGCCAATACAATGTGCACAGCTGCACCCTGTAGGATTGTGGTCCTAACTGGAGCACAGGATAGGACGCAGTCGGCTGGAAACCCTCAGGATGGAGGCAGCATGTCCAATTTGTTGTATCCAGTGCACACACTGGAATTTCAGTTCTTTCTGTCGCCTAACTTGTTAGAGTATTTATCTAGCAAACAAACTCGTTTTGTTCTATTCCCTCTTTCAGGGATAAATCTTAATTTTAAATTCCTATAAAATGCTGTAAGGGCTTCATTGTGATTGTAATGGTATATTTCATCAGTGTTTTCAGCTTTAAGCTGAATCAAATATTGTGCTACACGATGCATAAATTACCATGTGCTTTTCTATAATTTTTTTGTTTCATCAGAGGTTGAAAAATCAGACTGTTTCTGCAGTTCACTGAATTGATCTTTTATATACCACAACAGACTACATAGAGCAAAACATTTTCCCCTTTCTTGGACGCATTTCTATAGTAACACCAAGTGTAAGTTGTCTATCTTACTGCTTTTGGTAACTCTGCAGTGTATTTCTAACCCTTTCTACTGGAGCTAATATAACAACACTCCTTCTGCCCAGAGGATGGGAGACAAAATACCCAGCAGACTGTGGTAGCAAGTGCGTTCTTAGTGTAGGAATTTATAGAAATTTCATACCTTTCAGACTTCAGCTTCTATCAGATTTTCTTAAAATATTTGAACAAGATATTCTAAACCTTTTGAGGATAGTTGCAGTCAGTCACAATCAATATGGTGGCTGTGAAAACAAAGCTTATGGGAGGAAAGTTGCAAATCTTTAATGCAAAATGTGAAAAAAATATTTTTCCACAGATTGTGCTGTATGTCATATAGCTGTATTCCATATTAGTTTATGAACCTGTTTTTTTCTGTTGGAGTCCTTTTGATCCAGTCTAAATCCAAGTCATTAGCATTTATCTGAGTTACTGACTGGAGTCTAGACTTTGCTGTCATTTTCTTCCAAATAAAAATATTGTGGCTTATTCTAACTTCATAAAATGATTGTATATGTTACTTCATTTCTGTTTTTATGACTCTTAATTTTAGTATCATTTGGGTATTACTTCCTTTAAAGAAAGTCATTAATGCAAAATTTTATTTAACTCTGGTAATCTGAGTGCAAGACATTTATATAATTGTTGACATGAGGTTGACATAAGGTAGACATAATAGAATTTAACTACTAATTTTATTTATTTAATATGGGGAATATTTCCACATCTGTGTAATTCCTAGGGAAACTTTATAGCTCTTTTGGTCAACACAAAACACAACTCTGTTGGAATCTCTAAAGTTAGAGGGTTTTTAGGAAATGGTTAAAAAAGTACAGGCCTCAGACTGAAGTTTTGTTAGCATTGCAGATACAGCAGAAAAGTTTCCCAAGCAAGCAGAAAAGTTTCCCAAGCAGTAGAGCGTACGTGACAAATAACAATAAGCCTCTGTAGAATTGGCTTAAAGATGGCAACAAGGTTATTTAATGTATATCTTTAGAAAGTTAGCATGAATAGAGCTCTGTTCTTTGTCTCTTATGAACCAGTCTTTGTTTTAACTACCATTACATATGTTTTATAAGATTAGATAGAATGCTTGTCAATATGTGTTGTTCTGTGTATGATTAGATGAAATCTAGGCTGAGATGGTTTTATGTCCTTCCATCTCACCCCACCTTCTCAGACATTCCCTGTAGATCAGTGAGCTGTTAACATCCTGTCTCTCCATTGTATAACAATGTTTTGAAACTGATGTGCAAACAATAAAAAAAAGCTATTCACTAGTCTAGTTTGTCCAGTGTTGTCCATATCTAGACAATTTGCCGCAACAAGTGAGTTCCTTTCTTTAGACGTAAGTTCCTGACACAATTAGACCTCTATCTACCCCATAAACTCAAAGACTGGTGGTATGAAACTACAGAAGACAAAACCCAGACCTGAAATCTCTATGTTATAGTCCACCAATCAAAGCAACTAAATATATTCCTCCATGAAAAAAAAAAATTATGCAGTCTTAGATTTCCTTTCAGACTCACAAGAATCTTATCAGTCTCTAACTGTAGTGAGAAACAGTCTGTGCAGGAATCCTTGTAACAGAGATAATGAGAAGGCTTTTTATGTCTAGAAGGCTTTTTATGTCTAGAAGGCTTTTCCTCAAAATAAGTGCGACTTTTTTTTACTAAACAATTGTTATTTCGTTGTGCATCTAATCAAGTTACAAATAACTATAACCACCCATAATTTAGAATTGAATTTGTTAAGTGCAAGTTTGGTAGTTTTACATGAATGCACAATATTATGTTTCATGTTTTGTTTAATATTTTGTTTTATATTTCCATTCACATGTTTTTAATCTCATAGATTTTACCACATCAAAGAATATTAAGTAAAATGCTCAGTAATTCCTTAGAAATTGTAAGGGGTTTTATAACTTTAACCTGTTTCTCTTATCTGAAGTTAAGACAGGTATTGTTTAAGCAGCTCGAAGATGTAGTACAGGTCATGGGAACAAATTAGTGATGATTGGAATCCATGTATTTTTGTTCCATCTTCTGCTGGAAATCACATTGTGCATTCAAATAGCTTAGCTTGAAGTGTGCATTTTCTGCTGGACTAGAAAATCTCAATCTTTGCTATAGATCATGTGCTAAAGTTTTTGTCTCAACAAATGAACAAATGTGTACTATTTCAGCAGTTCTTTGCTTTTTATTCCCCAAGAAAATATTTCACCCTGGTGGCAGCAAAACTTATGATTAATGCAGAAATAATTGAAACATTTATGTTTGTTTTTAATTGTTTACTCTTCCCCTCTTCCACTTTTTGTGTTTGTGGGTTTTTTTCCCACCTTGGAAATAGTATTCTAAGAAATTATCTACGTTTCAGAAAAGCATGTTTCAGAAAAGCATCTGTTTCCTCCCAAATTTTGCAATTCAGCAAATGCAGTAAAAAATGCAATAAAGTAAATTACCTGCCTCTATGCAAAATTGAATAAGGTAAGGATTTAGGCAAGAGTCCATGAGGGTTTCTGTGATAATGCCTTTTTTCATTCTAATACTTTCAGTTGTATCTAGTGACCAGTGAATCAAATAATTTGAGTCAGTGGATCTCATGAACAGTCCTTGATAATTCTTTGATGGCAGGCCTATACTGGCAGTAATTAATATTGGCAACATGAGTGTTAATATTTGGTTTCCAATAACAGACAAATCATGTTCAGGTACATTTAGAAGGTAAATAGTGACACTTCTGGGGAGTTTCCTAACAGTCATGTGCTTCTCAGAGCATTTTTCTAAAGAAGCTGCTCTTTTCCAACTCTGCAAAAGTAACTTTGAAATTTGGTACCAAACCTAAAAGTATTTTAAATTTTATCAGGTGTTAGATACCATAATTGCAATATTTCTTATAGCTATGCAGCTCTTCAAGTTTTCAGGATGAAGTAAAACCATGAGTGAGAATGAAAATAATATCAGACAAATTCATAGGTGTTGGTTAAAAAAGTTGGATAAATACAGTTTTTATTTTGCTTACTCTGCTGTGTACAGCAGTATATTCACATTACTTTTTTTAAGAATTTGAAGAAATCTTCCTAAGTTGAAAAATAGTCTCAATTCTCTAAAAAAAAGGACATTGTTAAAGAAATTTGTTTTCTTGAGTTACTGAGCTAATATCAGAATCTGACATAGTACCCTATTGCAAGGACAAGGATGATGGCATAAGAAGGATGGCATAAACTACCAGTGTCAAACTCCACACTGACTTTCTCTGCATAGGAAACTGGTGTCTTGAATCTTTTAATTTTCTTATAATACTTTTCTATTGTGATTATACCCACAACCAAATCTCAGCTCTCCCCCCTGAGGTGCTAAATATCTCCACATTTCTCTGAGGGCCACAGAAGAAACAAACACTTTTTTGATGAGCAATCCAGCTACAACAACTAGTTACAGCAATTGTGAAATATTTGTATTGGCTGCTTTCTGTCCTGGCTCCAGGGTAGCCCAGCTCTTCTGTGATTTGCCTAAGAAGCCCGTCCTGCCTTGCAGCAATGGAAGAAACGGATTTCTCTCAGATGGTATTAGAGCTGGTGAGCAGATGAATTGCCCCAAACTTTTAACCCTTACCATGGTGTGGGGTCCAATACGCAAAGGTAAATCCTGAAGAAGTGTACATTTCAATGGATTGTTTAAGGCTGTGTCTGGAACATATTCTGGTGTATAATAAAATTTTATTTCTGCAACAATTCAGTCCCAGCAAAAAATAGCATTGGCAACTGGCAGTGTCCTTTCTTCTTGCCTGCTAGTGACTGTATGTCAAGATAACGATGCATGCGGCGTGCATAGAGAACAGAATAAGCATTACCAGCAAGCTGTTACAAATGTGTAATATAACTGTTCTGCTCTAAAATCTTTAATGTATTGCCCTCACCACACCAGTCTGCTCTTCTGGGTGTGCTTGACCAATTTCAGCTCAGGGTGCATTATGGATGATGTATAAATGCATATCTGTCAAATTGCTGAGTAAGTGCTGAAGGTGGAGGGAGTGGAAGGAAGGTTTGCAGAAAACACCAAGCTAAAAAGTTGAGCCTTACAACTTTTAATTAACTTCATGATCATTTGTATTAGTGTTCATGATTCCTAAGGCAATTCACCCTGTTTCAAAAGAGTTTATACTTAATCTTCCCATCATATGAGAGACTGTACTTGGAACTGCCAGAGTGTCCTCATGCCATACAAGTGTATGGAGCATAGATGTACCTGCAGTCAGCTCAAAATTAAAAATCACTACTTATGGAGCTCATTTACCTTTTAGAAAGGCAGGGCTTGGAAGATAAGGTACAGCCCTGATCTGACACTGCATTGTACTTCAGAGGGGCTGGGCCACCATTTCCATCAGCACAGTGTTGCAGTGCTTCACAGGAGCACAGCTTTGGAATACTGCATGCCTTTTTCTGTCATACAAGATAGACTGGCCCAAGTCACAGCTCATCCTGGCAAATCATCCCAGCCAGCAGAGCAGGCTGGCTGCAGCTCTTTGTTAGTAAATCCCTGCTCTTGTCCTAAACAGACAATGCTGCTGCATGCTTTTTCAACATTTTTTTCCTCACAGACACCTACATTTGAGGAAAGGGATACATTTACATAATTTGAATACATGATATGTCTAATGAGGAAGAAAAGTAAGAATTATCAGCACTCCTTGTTCAAAATATATACTAAATGTCAGCAGGAAATAAATTTAAAACTATCCATTTAGTATTCTATAAATGTCACTCTGCCTTCAGTCCATTTTGAAAGGGTGAAATACTGCTGAAGACAGTGAAGCTATTACTGACTGAAAAATGATGAAAGGGCAGAAACTAGAGTTTCATGTTTTCCAGAGGTAGAAAGGCATCTATCTTTTGTAAAAAAGGGTTTAACACAAAAATTGTTTTATATTAGTGGCAATCCATAGCTGAATGTGATTATTTTAGGCAGCAGATGTGGGAAGAAACATAAGAATAATTCTAAAGCTACACAGAATTTCGCCTGCTATCTTGTCTGTTAAGATTTCTTTGTTAAATATTCCAACTATAATGAATGCAGAAAAGGGTTAATCCAACGCATGGTGTTGGAAAAATATAGAATGTGATGGGTTTGTACTTGGCACATCATGCTTTGAGGTTACTTAGAAGTGGGGAGATCTGTTTCTCTCTTTTTAAAGATAATTTCTGTTTCATCTGCACTGCATTTCTGTTCACCTGATTTGGTTTAGTTCCTATTTAAATAGTAATGGTTGCAGAACATTGTTTGACTAATTGGCCTGATTTCACTGTATATGTTTAATGAATACAGTGGTAAATGATTTGTGTAAATAGTTAAAGGAGTATCCTAGGTGTTCTACACTTTTAAATCTTGATTTTATTACTTATGAATAGAACTTTTCAAGAGTATGGGACTAGAACTCTCAGCTTTCTGGAGAATAACTGATGAGACTGATGAGAACAACTGAGAATGACTGATGAGAAAATGGTTCTTTCTTTATTTTTATTTTTTTTTTCTTCTCATAGACAAAAGCAATTCATGAGAATGGTTCTGATCATTTGCAAGAGTAGAGAATATGCCCCAGAGAAGCAACTGTCTTGAACACACATTTTTAGAAAAATTCAAGAATCTTTGAGCTGCTCTCAAGGAAGATTGCTTAACAAAGAAGATGCTTGAAGAGTAGGCTTCCTGACAGTGTAAGACTCATTGATTCAGTACAATTCTGCAGAGTTAAGAAGAAATTTCTTATCTTACAAGGGATCTGATACAATTTCTCAGCTTGACTGCTTGCAGTTTCCGTCTGAAATCACCGTTTCTTGCTTGAAATACTGTCTGTTTCCTTGATCTGACTCTGTTCTCTCATAAAAGAAATCATTAACTGTATTCATATATGTCCAGCTCAGTTAGATCCCTTGGAAATAAACCAGCACAGATTTATTTTCCCCCAGCATTCATTTCACAGTATTGCAGAGGGCTGCCTAGTTTGTCCACTTCTTCTGGTGTACTGCAGAAAATCTCTTTCATCTGTCCTTGGATAGTCACCGCTGGTAGATCATCACCTGGAGGGTTTGGAGCAGGCTGGTGAGGCTTCTCCTTGAAGATCAGGGACTTAACCTTCTTCATTCTAAGCCAAGTGGAGGAACATCTTGTCATGCAAATGGAATACAGGTATTGGTTGGTCCACACCACATTTTATTTCCAGACGTTAACAGTTAATTCTCACTTTTTCCTTTGAACCACAGAAGTTTAATAAACTAGTTTATTGCAGTGTCATCACAAGGAAAAAACTTAAACAGTACAACTTTCTAGTAGGAGCAATGACTTTTTTTACACTACTGAATCCAAATCTGAAAGGTGGGTGATTTATATGAGATAAAAAATTGTTTTTATAAAATGTGAGAGAAGTGCTGTAAGAACTCAGGCTGTGGGGGGGATCTATTGCTCCTTGCTGGAGTCAAGGGTAAATGTCTATGGACTGTAGTAAGGTTATAATGTTCTCTTGCATTCAAGACCCTTCTAGTATTCTGTTATCAGTAAAGCTACTGTCTTTCCACTTCATTTTCTACCACTTGACATGACAACTAAGTTACTATAAGGCAAATGATAAACATTGACATAAATTTATCTGTTTCAGTGGAGCTGGACCAATTTGTACTCTCTGGAGGGATGACCTTTGGTACATAAATACATCACATCTTGCAAAATTTTATCACTGGCATTTTGGTTCCTGTAACAAATGAGCATCTTGGAGCTGACCTTTTTCATGAAGCAAAATTCCAAGTATTACCATCAGAATATCTCATTCTCTTCCTAAAATAACATATACGCCAACAAAACAAACAATGAAGTTAATAAATGTTAAAAACAAAAAAGGAAGAAAAAATGTCATATGACAAAACTGTTTAAACAAAAGTTTATAAATATCTTCTATGTACATGCAGGTATTTTCATCTAAAGCATCTTCTCCCTTACTTTAGCTTCTTTGGAAAATCATAGTACATGTTCTCTATCCACACAAGAACAATGGATGTACTATTTCTTTACCAATCTAAATCTCTTCAGTTTTTCACTGTTCAAAAGACATGTATTATTTACAATTTATTTCTGCTTTTTTGTATAATGTCTCACTCAGCTTTGTGTACAGGAATCTAGGCAAGCTACTCAGAATGTTCTCTGAACTACTTTTTCCTAAAGGTGTGCCATAAATTGACATGATAAGTTTCTGGTTCTGTAATATAGGCATGTCAAGTGACATGTCAAGGACATTCATGTTTTTTAAAGGAATACTTAGATGGATTTTCAATTTGGACCTAAAAGAGTTCAGTTGAGCTTCACAGGGTTCTTGGTTTTTCCCCTTTCCACAAATCATTATATACAAAATCCAGTTAATTTCAGTGGGGTTGAACACAGTGAGTGAGAAGGTGGTTTCAGAAATCATAATTTTAAGGGTATAAAACAATTGCTGTGAACTTCCTGTGCACCAACAGGTGGTACAGGCTGTTACTTTAGATAATTTGGAAATACTGAAGTTGATCAGATCCCTTTTTTCCAGTATCTTTCCCTGTTGTTTTACCTTTCTCCCACTCATACTTGTTGCCAGAAAAATTCCTTCTGTAGAATTGTGCAGCCATTAATGTTGGAAGAGACCTCTAGGATGAGCAGACCAAAAATTAGCCCAGAACCACCACAAGGAAGTGAATGATTCAGAGATAACAAAATGGATTGCTCCAGATGTTAGGTATTGTTCATCCAAAGAAAAATGTAGAAAGTTCCAGACAATTTCAACATTGTCACCATAAGTGGCACCAGGACTTCATTCAAAGAGACAAATGTACAAATTTGACCTGCAGGTAAGCAGCATTTGTTTCTCGTCCCCACTCCTATATAAGTCAATTTGGTCTCAAAACTCGTTGTTAAGACTACTCAATTCTTTGCAAGAGAACAAAATAAATGTGTCCTTTTGAAAGCCAGTTACTTGATTCAACGGCAAGATTTCACTTTGGATCAACTTATTCCCAGTTATGACTCTCTGAATATAAAACTGCATTTTCAGTGGTCATTCAAACACGTGACTTCGACATTTTCAGTGCAGGACAAAGCTGATTCCCTTATATCTTACAAAGGAGAAAGTAAAAAATGTTGAACAAATCAAGTTGCTGCTCTCCCTACACATCCCTTCTGGCAATGTATGGGTATTGATTTATTAGTGAGTAGCTCATGTCCTGCAAAGGTGAGCTCATTGTCACTACTTGTATCTGACTGACCTGGATGCAGGACGGAGTTAAAGTGTGAATGATTAAAACTATCCATCTGATTTGCTGAGACATATAGGTAAATTTGGCAAAGGAGATATAATCTGTATTTCAGCCTGCACATCACAAAGTGCTACTACATATATCAGAGAACAGGAAATACCTGATTTCACAAATTTAGGTCACTTTATTAGTTTAAGGTGGAAGAGTCATGTATAGCTGTGTCTTAAAATACAAGAGGTTAAGATTCAGGACAGGACTGGGAGACAACAGCTCTATACATTACTTTACAGCTAGAGCAAGGACTCCAAAAACAAGCCATGAGTGCTTAAATGGGATTCTGAATCAACAAGACAGACTTAATTTAAAAATTCTGTTGCCTGCTAAGTTTATAAAAGTACCTGTACAAAAAAGGACATCTATTACTCACTCTTCTGTCATCTGTGCTTTATCATAAGACCCGAGCACCCCATTATATTTGGAATTTTTATCATGGAAAAAGAAAAAAATTATCCATAGCTCTTCAAACTCTGGTAAATTAATTCTATTCTGGAGAATCTCTGAAGAAAAATTCTGGAGAACATTTTCAATTTAATTTTATGGATTATGCATATTGAAAGAGCAAGCACTTGCCAACATATCTATACAAATAAATAAGTAATATTTGTAATATGTAGTAATATGTAGTTCTTTCCTTGTCTTTACTGGATTCCATATTTATAGTGGATTGTGTTGCACAGAGCAAACTCTAAATACTTCCTCAGTTGTGCAAATCAGAAGAGACTGGCTGGGAATTGAGAGTAATGCTCTCTACATCCTCAGGCATGCCTGGTCTTATCACTGGACCCACACAAAGAGGAAAAGTATTGGACCTTTCATCTAAATTTTCACAGCCTGTATGTTCTGGGACCAAGATGCCAAACGGAAGTCTGCAAGCAGCCTCCTTCATGTTCTGTGTAGGTGTCCGTGTTGCTGCACATTGCCTGTGTGCAAAGAGAAAGGTACATAAATCGGTGCAATGGGCCTGCATCAGTCCTAGGTATAAATCAGTGATCACAGAAATGTGGAATTGTTTAGATTGGAAAATACCTGTAAGATCAGGAAATCCAGCTGTACTTACAACATTGACTGATCATACAACAAGAATCAGCTTTGGCTGAGGTACAGTCATATAAACCCTCTTTTGGGCCAGGGAGGTTTCAGGACTGTTTATAATTCTTTTTGATGCCTTTCTGGTTTTGCTGAGTATATCAGGGATGCTAATTATGTGGATGGAAAGGAAATATAACCCTGGATTAGGGGCCAGCAGTCCTTACTAATTTTTCCCTCTATAATTCTGGCTCACATGGAGGCAGACACAAGAATGTAAAGGTGGGATGTTGTCTCCAGACAAATTTGATATTTCTGAAATCTGGTGATTGAATTGGTGTGAGAGAATTATATCTGTTGAAGCAATGCACATTGAATACTATTATAAGGTTTTTGTGATACTTTTCTTCTTTGGAGTTTCAGCTCATTTTTAATAGAGCTTCATTGCATGGTTAGATAATTTATTTGCTGCTGTTTGGTTCTTCTTCTCTATCATGTCTTTATTCACAATTTTAAAACGTGAATACTGAATGGCTCGATGCATTTCCAGATCCAAAAGAAGACATATTTAATTCTCAGGAAATTTCATGCCTAGTACTTGCGCAAAGCCAACAGTATGCTCTGCTGAACTGAGTTTATCAATGTCTGATTATGCCAGCTTAGCTCTGCCAGTCTCCTAAGCAGTTTAATCATTAGGAGAGCACCTCTGCATCTTATGGTCACTCAGAGTTTGTGAACACTTCCTTGATATTTTGGGATTTTTTGGTGTAAGAATAACTATGGCCACAAGTAGCAGAATCAGACTCTGGGTTTTTTTGACATTCCTATTTAGTATGGAATGTGATTACATCATCAGTAATAGCTCTGATGATGGTTGCATTAGGTCTTTTCATCACTGTGTAATGTCTCATTGTCAGAATTTACATAACTCTGGTGTAAAGATGAAACAGAATACAAGTTTATTCCTCAGCAAAGAGACTGTTTGTTAATGGTCATAATATCAGAACTATTAGAAGAAAATTCATCCAAACTTATTGAAAAAATTGCTGCTGCAAGTGTAGACTCTTAAATAGTTATAGCACCACTGATTTATAATTGTTGGGAATTGTAAAAATTTCTGTAATTTTAAATGCAACATATTAACTGTGATTTTTACATCTATGTTATTGAAGAAAAATATTATCTTAATGCAAACTGAAAACATAGAAAGTTCATCTGTTTATAGTTCATCTGTTATTTCCCTAGTCTTTTACTTATTTGCAACAAACATTGAATATGAGGATCTTCAACACATATAAGTGGTCACTGCTGAGTCCCTGAACTAGATATGAGGTTGATGGCTTTAGGGAGTCCAAGGGAGGATGTTGCTTCATTTTGAGATAACCTGGCAATATATCAGCTCCAAACAGTTTTAATTGCTTAATCTTCTCTTTAAAATGAAGACCAACTTTAACAAAGAAGAAAAGTAGTAAGCCAGTGATAGTTAACACGGATTTTGGTTTTGGTCATTTGTGGGTTTTTTGTGTGTGTGAGGGGTTGGGGTTATTCCTGGTTATTTGATCCTTCTCTTGCTTTTCTGCAGGAAATACCCAAACAAAATGTAAAGCCAAGAAATAGTAAAAACAACAGAAAAGAGGCTCTGAATGTACTTATTGATTTAACTTGATTTAACACAGAGAGGTCTACATTATTTTGAGATTTATGTATAAAATTTCTTTAACTGCTCACACCAGAATAAAGCAGTGAATGAACCATGACCAGTCTTGTATAGATAAGAAGGGGAGGGAAGGGAAGTTCCGGGAAGGGAAGGGAAGTTCTGGGAAGTTCTGGGAAGGGAAAAGAAGATAAGTATTTAAGTATTAGATAATATTTACTAGAAATTTACATGATCCATTTCCTACCTACTAGTCACTATATTTTCTAATATGAACTTATAGACTAAAAGCTATGAGGAAAGAGTTAAAGGAAATTTAGTGTACAATTATCAATTAAAGCCTTGAAAGAAAATAGATAAAAATGCAGGGAAAGAGTAGAATTATTTAAACATCAGTGGCAATTGCTATCCACAAGACACGAGAGTCAGGATGGTTCAGAGGAGCAATGCCCAGGGAGGAGAGCAGCTGAGCAACAGGGTGAGAGCACTGCCAGGAGTCCTGTGGGTGGGTGGATAGATTAAAGACTGCAAAGTAAAAGGATTTGCTCTGGAGGGAGCAAAGGGAGGTCTCATAGGGTCACAAATGCTAAGGCACCAAAAGTACAGTGAAGCAGCACAACAGCAAAATATACACTTTGCCACTAAGAAAACAAAGCAAAAACAAAATCTTCAGAAAGATCACAAGGCCACTTCTTTATGCTTCTGTAAGAAATTAGACAGAAACCACTTCAGATCACCACTAGAAATACCAAAGGAAAAGGTGAAAATAAAGTGATATTAATTTTACAGGAGCTTTGCTCAAAGCCAGCACACCATGAGAATATCTGTGATGTGCTCAGACATTCAAGGACATTAGCCCTTATCCCAGGTGATAGCATCCCAGTGTACCACCTAGCAGCAAAGACAGAAGGCCAGACAAGAAAGTTCATCCAGATCAAGGCTGTCTGTCATTGACAGATAGAAATTAAACTGCTGCTTTTGGCCTGATCCATATCACTCTGAATGTCCTCCTTCTACCTGACAGAAGCTTGCTCTTCAACTTCATTGCTGCCAAATGGGATGACATTTAAATTTGACATTTCTTGATGTAAGAGAAAAGGAAAGTACTTGAAGCAAGCTTTTCCAGGAAAATCTTTTACTTTGAATGTCTCTCATTACCAAGGAGAGATAAAAAGGGGCATCTTTGTGGCATGCAAGTCACAGCAGCGGGAGGGCTTTCTTAGAGATGGCACTGGAGCCAGTTCATTTTTCCTGTTACCAAAGTCCCGTCCCTTCCCTTCCCTTCCCTTCCCTTCCCTTCCCTTCCCTTCCCTTCCCTTCCCTTCCCTTCCCTTCCCTTCCCTTCCCTTCCCTTCCCTTCCCTTCCCTTCCCTTCCCTTCCCTTCCCTTCCCTTCCCTTCCCTTCCCTTCCCTTCCCTTCCCTTCCCTTCCCTTCCCTTCCCTTCCCGGAACTTCCCGGAACTTCCCTTCCCTTCCCGGAACTTCCCTTCCCTTCCCTTCCCGGAACTTCCCTTCCCGGAACTTCCCTTCCCTTCCCTTCCCGGAACTTCCCGGAACTTCCCTTCCCTTCCCGGAACTTCCCTTCCCGGAACTTCCCTTCCCCTTCTTATCTATACAAGACTGCCCATGGATCCTGCTGCAGTTGGAGACACTAGGGATGAAGACCAAAAGGTTGTGACAAAAGGACATTGGATTTAGAGGTCTGTTAGCTCCTCAACCTGAATTTCCTTTTCTATTTCCCCTGAAAATATGATTTTAAAATCTTATCCGGTTTTCCACTCACTATAAAGAAAGTGCTCTGGCAGATTTAATTTCATGTTTGCTGTGGGTGACTGCTAAGTTGACTTTTTGTTATCTTAATTTGTTTTTTTCCTTGGTACAAATAATACAAAGGCCTCTTACTGTCAATAAGAGATTCCATTTGTTGATTTAAGGAGAAGACTGTGTTGTCTGTAATATTTTTATTACCTTAAATTAGCTGTTTAAATAAAATTGTTGACTTAAAAGGATCCAGTAATACAAGAAGAGAGAACGAATGTTACTCTGTTACAGTAATGGCTATTACTGTTTCAAATTTATTGGTCCGGAATACAATAAGAGCCACAATGGATTGCTTAAAATCATTCAAAGAACTGTTAATACATTAAAATATGAATATTTAGTGCAGGTCATTAACCTTGATAATTTACCTTAAAATAACTTTGAACTGGCTTGATTTTGATTAGTTTCTAATGGAGCTTGAATCATCTAGATGTTAATGTTCCCTGTATGGCTGCCAGGTTGTTGAGGTATTATCACATTGATAATTATTCTTTCACCACTCTTATAAACTTGAGACATGCTCGAAGGAAAGAATAATTGTGCCCACACCACATTTACGCCTAGGGTTCTTTTTAGTAAAGCTTTTAAAAATATCAAGCACAGGCAAGCCTATGATATCCCCAGGCCCTCAGGCAATCAACCTTGAAGCTTGCCTAACCCTGAGAGCACTGAAGTTTTCCAAATTTCTAAAATTTCAGCTGTGACACTGAATTGTTGTCTTCTTATATTGTGCAAAACAATATGGAAACATACTGTTCCAGTCCCATTTTTAGGTTTGGGGTTTTTTTTTTTGTTTTGGTTTTTTTTTGGTTTTTTTTTTTTATTGGTTTTTTTTTTTTTTTTTTTATTGTTTTTTTAATAGTACAATTAAATTGGATTTGACTGTCTTCTGTTCTCTATGTTGAAATTGTTTCTTTCCCAGGACAGCCTTTCTCACAGAATCTAGAATCCAAGCCCATCCTACAAGGTGCTCATTTATGTTTTGGTATTAGTGTAGGACAGAGGCATTAGCCTAAGCAGACACAAAGGGAAAGGAAAATATTTGGGATGGGAGACTTGCAGTCCTGTACAGAAAACTCCTAGATATTCATGATATGCTGTAAGTGAGTTTGATTTTCATGTTATTTGTTACTTTTACGGTAGGAAAATGTGGGTTAAAAAAAAAAGCTATCAACTGTCATTTTATAGTAAAGAGAACATGGAAAATTCAATTAAGGAAGTTTTAAACATGGGTTGAGTTAGTGATATTCTTACAAGGAAATGATTGAAGTTTAAAGGAAATGTCCTGAATTAGGATAAACAGAGAAAAAGGTGGAAGAAGCCAGGAGAGAAACACTGACAACAAGAGATCTGACCAACAAAACATCACCAATCATCACAGATTGTCTTGTATTGGACACCAGCCAGCCTGTGAAGAAAGTTTTGTGACATCTTCTGTCCCTAGATGTGTTTCTTTCTACAGGACTGGAATGCTTAAAATATTAAATTAGGTATGCAATAGCAAAACGAGTAATGTATTTGTTTGCAAGAAGAAACAGTAAATAGAGAATAGTAGAAGGTAAAGAATTAGAAAATGCATTTGGATACAAAGTTTTGGTTTGCAAGAACTCAGCGTACCTCTTCATGAAATGGTAAATTATTATAACTGATATCAGAAAAATGTATTTGGAAGGAACTAGGTATTTTTGTTTTACTCCAAGAGATCCTAAACTCCTGATTGCCAGTATAGCATATTATGTAATCTCAAAGAATATGGAAAAAACCATTTTCCCACCAAGACTTCAGTTTCAAAGCAGAAAAGAAGGAAGAAGAAATAAAAATTTTTTTAAAAAGTATTTCCATTTGATTAGCATGAACTGGATTGATGCATGAGAAGAATTCATTTGTTCAGTTGCACAGCTAGGATTTTCTGGAGCTGAAAAATTCAGCCTAGGGATTTTGGATCCCAAAACAGTGAGTTAATTCTACCTCAGTTTTAGCCTTCAATAAGATTTTGTCCTTCAGCATTATCTATCTATTGAAAGGTTAGAAAGTGTTTCATTTTCTTAACAAGGTCCCCAAAAGCTACCTCTGTAGGCTACATTTCACAGCAGCCTTTTCTCTTAACCAGCTTCAGTCTAGCAAGCTGTTTTTGATTAATTTCTTCTGTGGTACTCCTTTTTGCACAAGCCTCTCTTTCAGCCCCAGGACATCTCTTTAGGACTCAACATTGTGGTTGCCTTTTTTCCACCATTTTGCTCAGTGAAGGACAGCGTACCTAGCTAACACAAGGTGGTATTGGAGTTCTTTTATTCTCATGAGTGCATTGAAATATATTGCTAACACCATGTTTCATGTATAACCAATTTAAGAATAGTTGTATGACCTAAAATTATTTATCATCTCTTTGAAGAATACAGTATTACTCAGTTTGAAGTAGTTTGCCAACTCTTTCAACGTTCAACATCCTTCTTGAAAACACAACAAACTGCTCTAAAACCCTTACAGCCATTTTAAATATGTGAGCATTGTTAGGATAACAATGAAGACAGAAAATAAAAGGTTGGAAGATTAGATGGAGAGAACGCAACACTTGAATTTGGCCGTACTTTTAAGTTAATGAGAGGGGAGAGCTACTGAAGCACAAAAGAATATCAAAAGTTGTTGCTATTTGATAGGCGTTTCTAAGTTTTCTATGGACGGTTTCAGAAATATTTCCTCCAACTGTTTTTTGAGGTATTAAACACAGGATCAGGCAGGGAAACCACAGGCTAAACATTCAGAAAGCTGCCTTTGTTTGCTCTTGATTTTGTTTGCCAGGATGCATGGTAAAATGAGATTTTTACAAGACTGTTTGATGTTGTTTCAGAGAAGAAGCAGGTGATTATGACTTACATTAAGAATTGAACATGGTGGGTTATTTCAGTAGGCTATCATGACAAAACTTCAACATGACTGACATTCTCATTGTGCTTGAGAGTGATAGGTGGGTGGCATCCTGAAAAACTGTTCTTTGTGCTGTTAACATGATACCTTTTAATTGATATATCATTTCTTTCTCCAACAGCAACCCAAGAAATGATACGAATTGATTAAAATCTGTTCAGAAGGAGCTGTTATTTTAGAAAACTTTGATTTGTTCCACATAGTGGTGTCTAAATAACATATTCCAACATAATGACTCCTCTTTCTTCAAGCATACAAAATATCTGAAAAGCAGCAGAAAAAAATATATGTGAGAGCTTTTAAGTTACAGGTTCAGTTTCATGTTTATAAAAGTATGAGAGGAAATAAAGACAGTGAAAAATGCTTTATATATCTGAACATCATTCCTAAATTCTGAGATATTCCCCCTTACCATTGCAGTGATTAGATTTTCTTTGTTAAACTTTCTTATATTGTTTTGTAGCGCACTGATTTGCATTACAAGGTGTGGTGATAAAGGCAGAGAAGTAAAACTGAAGTGACCAGCATTCTCTATAAAAGTACAGTGAAAAAATTTTGGAAATTTCCTAAACATGCATTGCTATTACATGTCTTCTGTTTATCACATCATTTTGTCAAAAACGTTAAATTTCCTGCACATAAATGGCCATGCTTGTCATGAACAGACAATTTTCAGGCTCATAAATGTCTTGCTTTTAGAGTTTCTAGTGGAATATTTACATTTTTGCTTTTCAACCTTTTTTTCAATTTTTTCCATTCTGAAATGAATGGCAATTCAATTAAATCTCTTTCCTCCTCTGGCTTCTTGGAAAATCTCCATATCCCACCATGAATAAAGGGGACACACTATTCTGCTAATTTTCTTGGGAATAATTCTCTTCCTTAAGCTATTGCTTTACCAAGATATTGTACTGAGATTTGACACAAAAAATCAGCGAATGAGTAACCATGAGCATATGAGATTATGTGCACACTCTGGAGAGGAAAAGCACCTATCACCTCCACAGCCCCCAAAAATATTTCTGCATCTACTGTTCTCACTCATTTAAAGATGTTTTTGTTTTAAAAATTTTTTTCCCCCAACAAAAAACTCTGGCTTCCCTGGTTTTCAATAGGAATCCCCTTTCATTGAGTCTTTCCACTCTCTGGTTTCTTGGGAAGATCTCTAATGTCCCTCCTGTGAAAACCATTGCATGGAACCAATAATTCCATTCTGTTTCTTTAACACACCAGTTAACCTGTAAGGAAAAATAGACTGGTTTTCGCCGCTGCATTCAGCCTGAGAGTTTTGAAATATGGATTTTCCATTTTTTTGTCGGCCCATAAGAAAGGCTGTCTTCCTTCAGAATGTGAAATGTAGGACCACAATAACAAACTAGACTTCTGCTGAAGTGCCACTGTGCAACTGTAATTGATTTGTAGTCTGAAATATACACTTTTTCAGAGAAAATGTTAAGATTGTCCTATAGTTGCTTTGGATACCTCCACTACCTCATTATCTAAATCTGTTTTCAAAAAGCTAGTTATTACATCACCAAAACATGAGACAGCCGTTTGTATCTTGTTGGGACTCTGACTGATTACAGCAGCCAACTGCTGAGGATGAGGATGTCTGCAGCTTGATCTCAATACTAGATGTGGACCTGTTTTTTTTTAGGGAACTGTAAAATTGGAGCATTATAAAAATTTATACTCTGGAAACCCTAGTCACAAATCGATACAGGGCTTGCAAGGGTTTTTCAGGGTGAAGAGAGAGATGAGAATGTTGACCTCAAGTTTAAAAGGCTTGATTTATTATTTTATGATACATATTGCATTATGACTATACTAATAGGAACAGAGAGTAAGTTCTCAGAATGCAGGCTACACTAAGAATAGAAAGTAAATCCAAACATTCACCCAAGACCAATCACAGATCCACCTGTTGCATTCCACAGCAGCAGATAATCACTGTTTACATTTTGCTGCTGAGGCCACAGCTTCTCAGAAAGGGGAAAAATCCTAAAGAAAGGATTTTTCACAAAAGATGTCTGTGACATTTCACTTTTTAAAATTCTAATAAATTAAAAAGATAAATGCTGGTGTGGAATGAATAGGAAATTTCTTCACCTGTAAAACATACAATTCTATCAAATCATTAAAACAATCTTACAGTATAAGAAAATACAAAAACAATGCAAAGAAAATTCAAGTCCAAGCAGCTGAGTTTCAGGAAAATGTCCATGGACTGAAGATGTTCCTCTTGGACATATGTGAAAGTCCTTTTTGGTCCTGGAACAGGCTTGCTGCAGAGAAGTCCATCAACAGTTATCGAAAGCCATTGACAGTCATCAAACAATTTCAAACAATTTTGAGACAATTTCTGAAATGTCCTAGCCCCACATCCCTTTATTGAACAACTTTGGGCTGAAGCCAATTTTTGGCCCTTCAATGCTTCAGAGCTGCTGCCAGCTATTTCAATTTTTCAATTTTTTTTTTTTTTTTTTTTTTTTTTTTTTTTTTTTTTTTTTTTTTTTTTTTTTGGTGATCAAAAAGAGCAGCAGCAGCAGAGCAGCCCGAGAGAGGCCCTGGGGGGCCCTGGCCCATGGACGGACCAGGAACCCCAAAGCTGGCCTACAAAAGATGGGCCAGGACCGGTAGGGGAAACCACAACCCCCACAGACAACAAGAAGCCCGACAGCGGCCATGGCCCAGGGATCTGGGCCCAACAGCCCAGGCCAAACCCACGAAGCAGGCTCTGCATTCCCACAGGCTGCGCCCCGCTGCTAGCACAATGGTAGAACGGGTGGTGAGACGCTTCTTTTCCCCTAAATCACCAAGGCATGCCAGCAGTGAGGGAATAGAAGGAGCCCCAAGAACTCTCATCTCGGGTCTAGGAATGTTTGTTCCCCACAGCAAGCAAGCCATGATCTCTTCCTGGTGCGCCCTCTGCCTCTGCAATGCAAATACAACAGGCGTGTCTCCCATCTGCCTCACGGCACCACCCCCTAGGGGCTGGGGACCAAAGGCAGAACTTTCGGGACCCACCTGCCCCTCGTCGCTGGGGCGCAAGAGGGGCGGCAGAGATGGCAACCTCCAAGGGGCAGCAACTGACCAAACACCCCCCAGCCCGCCGAGAATGCTGATCTTGAAAGCAGGCAGGCGGGCTGCCCCTGCCCCCAGCTGTCGGGCCGTGCCTGCTCCATGGAAGGAGCGGCTGGCGCCCTCTTTCTCTGTCCCAGCTGCAGGGGCAGCCCTGGGACAACCCGAAACACTCGGGGGGGAAATCGCGCTGGTTGCAAAAGTTGCCGCGACAGTTGCTGCTGGGAGCGGCGGGACTGCAGGCTGCTCCGAGGGTCCCGCGGGTTCGGCGGCATTTTCAGCATCGTCCTGAACAGGGACTGGCTCGGTTTGAGGCGGCGGGGCTGGCACGGCGGAGCTGCGGGGAGGGGCGGCGGCGGAGGATCGCTGTTGCTTAGCAACATCGGCGCAGGCGCAGGGAGCGGTGTTTCTGAGCCCTCAGGCGCAGGCGGGGAAGCTGGCGGAGGTGCGGGCGGGAGCGCCCGGGGAGGCGGCGGCTGGGCGGATCTGGGAGGTGCTCGTGGCACTGGCCGGGCGGGGCCCGCAGGGCTGCCAGGGATGGTGCTCGCAGCGCTGGCCGGGGTGGTGCCGCCCACTCCCATACCCCCGGAGACAGAGAAGGGGGGGGGGGAAGACCGCTCCAACTGAGCATGCTCCGAAGACGCAGACAGAAAACTTCTTTGCCTTGCAGTGAAATTTCACTCCCCTGGTGCGATTCAGGGGGGCTGGAAAACAGCAGATCCTCTGCCAAAAGGTCTGCTCCTGCTGGAGACGGGGGGAATGGAGCTTGTCCCTTGCAGTTAGCAATCCAGGGAAAACCAGCTGCTCTCCATTTCAAAATAGAAAAGAGTACATAGAAGAAGACTGGGCAAACGTGGGGGAATCCCACACCAAGGTCCCAAGCGCATTGGAAAATGGATTCTATGCACTCCTATACGAAAACACCCAGGGCATATAGTGCATCCGTAAAGAACACAAAAAGCTTTGCCCATCGAAAAAGCTCACAGCAATCTGTCTCCAACAGGAGAATTCCATCCTCTTCATCCCATTTTTGCCAGAGGGGAATAAGATTCTCCTCTGAAAGAGAGAAATGTACCTCATCCTCTATTGGAGACGTCCCCCATATCAGCCGCCACAAACTACGAAGGGCTGCATCTTCAGGAAGGGAAAAGCCAACAGTACCTTTTGAAAGAGTCCAGCTTGCTCTGGCCAGCTCCATGGTGCTGCTGCTCTTTCCAAACATCTTCCTGGAGGCTTTTGAGAATTCTGGTTCTCTTCGTGGTCAGCCTTGGCTGTGAACTCTGTCAAAATCAGGATCTTCAGTTTTTCAGCTCCTGGCTAGAATCCACTTCTGTGGTCACTTGTGAAGCAACCATCAATGCCACACATTCGGGGTTTACCCAGTGCAGCAATTTGCTCCTCTGGGGTCTCACTAATTGATGGTTTTTGTTCTCAGTCGGGGTTCACCAGTTGTTACAAGGCTTGCAAGGGTTTTTCAGGGTGAAGAGAGAGATGAGAATCTTGACGTCATGTTCAGAAGCCTTGATTTATTATTTTATGATACATATTACATTATGACTATACTAATAGGAACAGAGAGAAAGTTCTCAGAATGCAGGCCACACTAAGAATAGAAAAAGAATGAATAACAAAGTTCTGTGTCCAGCCAGAAAGCAAGAACAGCTCTGCTGTTAGTGGTCAGTAAATCCAAACATTCACCCAAGACCAATCACGTATCCACCTGTTTCATTCCACAGCAGCAGATAACCATTGTTTACATTTTGTTGCTGAGGCCACAGCTTCTCAGAAAGGGGGAAAAGCCTAAAGAAAGGATTTTTCACAAAAGATATCTGTGACAACCTATTATAATAAATCATCAGGAATTGGCTTGATAAATCAGGACAGAATTAATTAATTCTGAGGGGTGAGAGAGGTGTAAGCATTCAGGTGCCTCCTTATGTTTTCATTGGCTATTTTTGCATTGTACAAGATAAATTCATTTACGTGTAAATAAACAGTATTAGGACATTGAAAGTAAGTGGACATAAATGAATCAGATTGAAAAAACCAGATTTTAAAAATCCTGCAAGAAATGTCAGGTATTATATGAGTTCCCCCAAAGCTTCTTTTAAAGTAACCCTCATTAAACGTGAAGTCCAGTTAAAATGACCTAAATATTTTTCAGGCATGTGAGCTTCTCTTGTAAAAGCTTTTGCTCAAAGAAATTATCTTCTGTTGTAAAAGCTTTTGCTCAAAGAAATTATCTAGTCCATGACTGTTTTTTTTGTTGATGTAATTATCTTAGGGTAAAATTGTTGAATGAAGAGACAAGCCCCAACAATTCATAATTATACATATTCTTTGCAAAGATATCTTCCGGTGAAAATGAAAACGTCTTCTTGTGTCCAAATGTTTTTCTAGATTTATATAAAATGTAGAAGGACAAGATGAATGGCTCTTCCTTGTTCACTCATATGCCAGTTTCTTCTTTTTCCCTATTCAGATAAAAGTCATGAAATGAGTCTCATGCTATATAACTGCTATTCATAGCCCAGTTTCATTCCAAAGTGTTTTTTTCATTCCAGAAAGACAAAGCAAGGAAACAGAAATGCAAGCTGGAAGGAAAAGTGGAGAAGGCTTAAACGAGGAGGTCAATTTATGACATTTTTACAGGGCAAATGTCTACACAAGTAAAGAGCTCTTACACTGATTTGTGTGATTTTCACAATTTCTCAGTATTATTTGTGTCTTATATATTTATGATGCTAGGAGGCCACTGTGGCCAAGCAATTTAAAAAATAGGAGGTCTGCTTAGAAGTGACCTTTCAGATACATATCACTTTGAAGCTTCACTTATACCCTTTAACCTTTAATTTTTTATGTAGGAAGGGCTTTGCTTGACATAAACAAGATTTTTCAGCACTCTGAGATTTATCTCGAATCTTTTAAAAAGAAATATGCTGATATTTTTAGAGAAAACAAATTTTTTGCCTGTCAGAACTTTGAACCTGACCATGCTCACAGCTGCAAGCATGCCATCAGAACAGCCCCACAACCTATCTTCCAACCTGAAATGAGAGAAGCAGGATTTGGGCCCCCACAGTTTGATACTTAGACACTGGTGTTTTTTCAGCATTGATAACAGCTGAATACCATTCCTGAATCAAGAGCTCTATTTCTAAATGTAGTGCTTTTTACATATATAATTTACTAAAGTTGTTTTTTGTCACCTTAACTAAATTCTTGTGTTCTCCTGTCTCATGGTCATTTTAACATACATCAAAGTACATTTTTTCTAGGTTATGATTTTCTCTTTTTTTTCTCTTTTAACAGACATTTTTCCTATGTCCTGCTGTAATCTAAAATTTTGTTATATTTCAGTAATACTCATGAGACAAAAGTTAAATCAAAGCTGCTGAGGATTCTGCTGTGGATTTTACCTTGGAAAACTGTAAGGATTATGACTATTAGCAGGGGAATCTAAAATAGTAAGCAATTTTCCCTTATTTTTTTCCCAGAAAGATGCAGAGTCCATAAATGAGAGTTGGAAATTCACACAGCTGTTAGAGGAGAAGGTTTATTTTGGTGTATTTTCTTTCATGGGTAATGTCTTATAAAAATTTGGAATTTTTATTTCATGGAAACATGAAATAAAATTTAATTCCTATCTTATGTCTGTGTGTCTGTACTTTGTTCTGACCAAAGTGGTTGAAAAATAAATATGCATACTTTGAAAGTTGTTATGAAAATCTAAGAGCAAAAGATGGTAAGATTTTTTTTAAAGACAATTAGGAAGTAGACATTCTTCAGCCTTTTTTTTTTAACTTTGCTTTACTTTGTAAGCAGGCATAAAAATTTGCAGGTTTGAAACTTTTTCATCTTGATGCAGTTTTATGTCAGACTCCTTCAATGCAGAATGAATATATTACTTTTCTGTGTGAGTCTTTCTAGTACACATGTTTTGAAGAATGTCTGTACAGCCCAAGAATAGGAAAGATTGCCTGAGGTAGCACATTTCAATGTACATTTCCCAGAGCTTGAAAAATCCATAATGGGATTATTTTTTTTTGGTATTAACTAATTTTTTTTCAGAAACATAAAATTTATATTATCTCTGTGTGGAGTGTCTAAAAATATTTTAAAAGCTATATATTTCTGAGCCTAAAGTCAAGTATAGAAAATTTTTTGTCATCCTCAACATTGAGGAGGGATTTTCATTCACCAGAAATTGTATGTTTGCAGTAAGAAAAGCATGATGTTGACAATGGTAGATGCTTTTCAGTTATTAGTGTTGTGAAAAGTGTTTTGGGAACTCCTCTCTTTGGTCTACATTTCTATATTTGGTCCAGAAACCCAAGTGATCTTTTTCCCAATTTACATACTCATCATGGAGAACCACAGTGTGTGATCAGGCTCTTAATGGCTGAATCCATATTCTGTCTCTTTTATTAACTGGAGTGTCCAGGTTTTGCCACTTCCTTTTCATCCAGGTTTTAAAATGCAAAATTCACCTGTTCTGGGTGAAGCTACCAAGAGGCAGAATCTTGCTAAGGAAAACTGTTCCAGGACCTGGCATTCTTCTCCTTCTTCCATTACCCACTATCTATTCATGCTGAGCTTAAACTGTTTCTTTTCCATTACTGATATCATACTCCTTTCATTTTAATTTGGCTGGTTTTTAATAAGGCCTTTGCTAATGTCACAACCACTTAACAAGCCACCAGTGTCACTCAGACATGAACATACTATATTAAGATTGAATTAGTAATTCTGGTTCCAATGGAATAAAGAGTTATTTTGGTATATATTTTATGGGGTAACACTTGACATATGAACCTTGTAGTCTAATTATTGCTTTTTAATGATTTGCTATAAGTAAATACATTTTACTTCATGTCTGTTTGAAAGGTTGTGCCTCATGAGATCAACATGAGCAGCCTTTCCATCTGTGTGGTGTGTTTGTTTGAATTTCAGTCTCATATTCCACCCCCTGTATTTTGTGACCTGAGATATATATAATGGGGTCAGTGAAGTTAATATTATTGTTAGTCCAGGAACATAGAAAACCTCAACTGAGTGCAGCAGTTGGTCCTGCAGAATTGCAGAATTGACAACAGCTAGATGAGACTGTGTCATACAGCACAAGTAACTGTATAGAAATCCACATAGCATGAAACACGTCACTGCTGGATCTATTTTCATAGATAGTGGTCCTTGTAGCCTTGAGGGAACCAATCCAAGAAAACACTTTTTCAGATATACTATGGGCTCATTACTGGACAAAATTTGACTGTTCATCCCTTTGGTTACTGGCAATACTTATGTGATGGGCTCTGCACTCACTCCTTTGTTAATTCTTGTAATAAATCCCTTCTTATTTATACTGGTGACATGGCATGGAGGGCAATGGACAGATGGAAAACTTATTAACTCCTGATCTCACAGGTAGGCTTCTGCAAACTGGCTAGGAAATGTCTACCAGCATCATGCTGCATTCTTTGTAAATACATCAATTGGTAATCCCAAACATATATGTACATGCACATTCATAAAGTACAGAGATCAGTGTTTGCAGGACTGCAATAGGAAACAGTTTCCTGCGTTACCTGTAGAACACAAGAATACCTGATGTTTTTTATTAATTGCCATCTTTGTTCTTCATGCTGGAATATAGCCCTTTGTAGAAGTGCCCACTATACTCAACCTGTTTTCTTCAATTGTCAGTTGACTTCCCTCTCTACATTTAACATACAAGCTTTCTACTTTATGTCATAAATATGACATCAGCAGTCATATTTATACACAGATTTAATCCTCATCATGCTGTTGTTCCCTTCCCCTTCCCTTTCCCCTTCCCCCTCCCCCTTCCCTTACCCCTTCTTGTGATAGTCCATTACATAAAGTAAATTTTAAAAAATGTTAGAATACAGCAGTGAGCTTCTTTAGCACACAGATATTAATATCCTCCCATTTTTGTTTTAATACCTGATGTTTTTCTGCCCTATTATGTCAAGTATGGTTTAGTTATTTTATCTTATTTTTTACTATCCTCTCTCAAGTCTTCATATTTGCATACCTGTCAAGAGTTGATCTTAACCTTTGACTGCTTAGGTACAGACATCACTGACATGGTTTCCTCTTTGTTCCAAACTTTCCACCTTCTTAATGTTTCTCCTTATATTTCTCAACTGTTAAAAACAACAAGACTGAAACCAACATTTTTATTGCTAGTTTGGCTATTATTTTTTTTACGTGGTGGTCTTTAAAGGAGTGTCCTCTAAAACATGGCAAAAAGACCAACTAAAACATTTAGATTGTTATAGTGTAGCTTTGACTGCTGATGCCATTATTTCAAAGATCACTCAAGGTCACATACAGCTATAACTTAAGTTCAAAGTGTTTTTCTTTATTGATTTTTCTTTCTGTCTAGATAATACTACACTAAAGGCTTTATTTTCTGGACTATATTTTGCTATTTGGGGTTGCAAGAAAAAAAAACATCCAAACCCATGGCATCAGAGCTCCAGTATAGATGTTATGCATTTATAGGGGCGCACAAATGGAAAAGCAATACTGAATGATTCTTTATGCTGTTCAAAATTATGTGTCTCCACATCATGCTGTTAAATTCTGTGCAGTCACACAGAGGATGTGGTATACATGCAGCGTGCATTCAGATTTATACTGCAGAGCAAACTGCGTCTCAAACGCGTTGTTACATACCGTGCGCAGTCTTCACTTGCTTGACTGGGGTCACTCTCAGAACAGAAACAAACTCAAGTCAACTGTCTGCCTGAGTTTTCTGTAAGAAACTTTTTTCTCATTCCCCAAGGTTGTGGTAATGACAGTAAGGTCATGTGAAAATATTTTTCAAAGAAGTGAAAAAATAGCACCAAATTTTCAAACTAAACCAAAGTAATACTCAGAAAGAATGTATAATTTTTTCCTGTAAGGAGTAAGAAAAATATGAAAATGTCTGGTCAAAGATATGTCAGTCAATTCTTAAAATGCATTAAGGCTGGTGTATATTTGTAGAATATATATCTGTGATATTCTGTATAGAGTTTATATATATTCTGTTTTGTTATTTGAATGATTAATTGAATTCCCTATTGCTAAACTGATGTAGCAGCAATCAGAATGCAAAAAGACACCATTAAGATAACAAAACCCCCTGGCATAACAGGGGGTTAATATGCCCCTTGTCATATCCTTTTAAAATCATGCTGGCTAATGAATGCTAGTCAGGAAAGCAAGCAAATAAGTTTACAACTTTTCATTATTTGATTTTATAAAAAAAAATTAACATCAATTATAGGAAGTGCTCCCTTTTAAAATTTAGAAGGAAAATGCAACAAGAAATCTCTTAAATAAATAAATAAAGAAAATTATTCCTTAAAAGGATTTATTTCAAAACGCGTCGGCATTCATGTAGATAAGAATATTAATAATTACAAAATAAAAGAAAACATAGCTGAAAGTAATTTAGAAGACAGCCTGTCCCAAAATTAAAATATTTTTTGTTTGTATTATTTCTGACAGAGCTCCAGAAAATTCCTATTAAACTCTGTATTCCATTCCTTTGACATAAAGGAATTGATACATTTTTTCTCTAACATATCTACACATTTTGTTCCAAATTTAAAGTAACCAAATTCTGGCTTAATCTACATGTGTCTGAAGAATAATTTTTTTTCTTTTTTTTTTCCTCCAAAAATGCCATAAGCGGAGATTGGGGGCAAGGCAACAAGTCAGTCCTGTGGAGAGTGAGACATCTATCTTCTCCTGCATGAAAAAGTTAAAGACTTAGTTTTTACCAGACTCTTGCAATAATTCCTTCTACCTCATTGCCTTTCAGGTGAGTATGAATGATTTGCTTGATTAACCTTTCTGGACTTTCTAGCAATCAAATATAAGCAGCCTGACCTATAGCTTTCTGGCTTATTTAACTTATTTCCCTTCCTCTCCCAGCATGAGCACCATTAGTCCCATCTGATTAACAAGTTGATTTTTTTCAAGTGCTTTCTAATTAACTTTTGGTGGGCTTCTTTTTTTTTTCCCATTATTGTGGTTGTACAGTCCTCTAACACTTGGTGTTGCTGGCCACCAATCATTCTGCAGCTGTACTATTTTGAGAAGGTACAAATGTAAGGGAAAGCACTAACTTTTGCCTTACATAATCCATTCATAGTTTACTGTGTAGACCACTTCCCATGTATTCCTTCTATGACATGGCGCACTGAGAGCAAATTACCATGTTGTACACTCCATTAGCACTTAGCTTCTAAGCTCTTCAACTTAGCTTTTACCAACTATTGCACAAAACGTTCATGCTTTGGCATGTAAAGCAGATGCTGAGAGAAAGAGGGAGAGCAGCAAGCTATTCAGGCAGGAATAGCATACTAATTCTGTTGATGCTCTCTGTAGTGTTTGATATTAGTGGAGAAATCTCAACCTACATGCTGCTGATAACTGATACTAAGATTTCACTATCTGTATATTATCCCTCACTAACCATCACCCAAACACAGAGGAAAAAAGAAATGCCTTGTGCTCCACTTTTTTAATGGTTTGATCATGAAATTAATTTAAGTTTTCTTTGAGGGACATGGGCAACTCAGACTTACAACATACTTTGGCTAATCATGACTAATTGTGATATCTTTATGGTATGGTATCTGTACCCATCTGGAAGTACTGTTTTCTGTGTCAGTGTAGGTTGTATAATATATGTATGGGGAATGTTAATCTGTTTCTTTCTCTGTGTCATTTGTCCTGTGATTCTTTTTTAAAGCTTTGGGGGAATTCCATTTAACTGGAATGCATTTAGACTCAGAGTGATTTGTAGTCTTCTCTGGAAAACATATAAACTACCTAACATTGTTAAAGTCTGAAAAGAAACAGATAGCAATACATTTCTTGCAAGAAATTTGTTATCATAGCAGTAGTCTTGAAGTACCTTTCTAAAATATGCTCTTTGTTTAAAATACTATAATTTCTCTAGGAAGTCAGGGAACTTCCATTGTATGCCCAGATTTAACAATATAATTTCAAAAATGTTTATACAGATATGTTTGCCCTTTGAATGCTGGGAAAACAAAACAAAATGGTTCTCTGCATCAAAGAATTAGATGTTCTTAAATATGACTTGAAAAATACATAAGATATTGACATATATCCAATTTAAATTTAAGATGCATTTACTAATAGTATCAAAGTAAATCATGAGACTCTGGAGAAGTCTGGTGCTCAGCCCTACATTTTAGAACAGGTTTTGCTCAAATGACATCTTAAATGATGTACAGTTAGAGACGGCACGAGAAGGGAAAAGAAATTTTGTATTATGAACCCCAGACAAGAAGTGGAGAGGAATAAGGAATAGATAAATGACAGCACTTGAACATCTGTATTGCATGAAGATGCCTAGTAACAAAGTATTGCCAAAGGTAATGCCCCTATTTATGAAGGAAAAGATAAAGAGCTCAAGAGATTAAAACAATCTCTAATGAAATATGAGGTTATTTTGGATAGAGCCTTGAGAATTTTTTTAACCATAGTAAATAATAATATCTGAAATAAGAATCTTGGGGTTTCTTTTGTCTTTTATTTTAGTTATACAGAAACATTTTACTATGAGAACATCAATTGCACTAATATAAGTAGAGAGGTGAATATAACTTACTACTTTTAAAAGTCTTCTGTAACTTTTTTACATGTAAGAACATGTTATTATTGAATAATTAAAAAGAGGGAAAAATCTATTACTCTCTCACTGAACAGCTATACATTTCCTATAATTGTCATCACAATTTCCAAAACATATAGGTTTTGCTACATTGAAAGTAGAAGAGTTTTCTTGTGTAAAGCCAAAAATTGAACCTTCATTAAAAAAAAAAAAACCTTTTTGTCACTCTGGAGACTGCTGGCATTTCTTCAGAGCAGATGACACACATGAAAATAAATCAGGTACATATATTCAGCTGGAAAAATTAGTTTCAAGGGAGAGAAATATTGCTGAGATCTAAGCTGAATTTTTTATGGAAGTTATGAACATGTGTAGGTTTATGAAGTTAAGAACTAAAGTTCTTCAAAATTACTGAAATCTAATTTGTTAAATTTTAACTCCAAATCCATTAAATTTGTATTATTATATTATTATAACAATTTATGGATGCAGATTTTGTTTTTTCTGAGTTCTCCTAGCCTTAGGCAGATTTCCACCATGAACAAACAGTACACAGTTTTTATTTGATCTATTGAGGAAAAGTTTACTTGCATATTTACTCATCTGTGTGGCCTGGTACAACATGTGATTTTAGAGGTAATTTTATGTAAGGAGCATTGTAGATAAAATTCTAATTAATAATTTAATGTAATGAAGGACATAGATCAATGAGATTTTTTATTTCTAAGCCAGTTCAAGATTAAGCTGGTGTCACAGATTGTGGGATAACTCCAGATTCTAGATAGAAATTCAGCCCCTTAGACTGTGTATAGTTTTAATTTTTTTATTCCTTTTTTCATAACTAACATAATTTATATTTTTGTGCTGTTGCAGGAAGGAAGGAAGCTGGATAAGTGGTATAAGGTCTATGGACTGCAAGAGTTCCAGAACCTAAGGATGAATGCTGTTGGAGTCCCCAGTTATATATTTTCTCAACATATCTGTATCTTTTAGTCTCATATTGAGAAACACAGACATAATGCAGCCTGGGAAAAGTAAAGGAGGAAACACAAATCAAACTGAGAAGACTTTAAACCACTGTGTATTATTAGAAAAAAGTTAAAAGCAGTAACTCCTTCAGGGACATTAACCATTGTGCTAAGTCCAGGTCTGTCATTCCCTAGAGTTTATAACATCAGAATGTAACCATCCACGTGGAAGATTTTCTGTGCTGTTGTATAAATAACTTTTCTGTGATAAGTAACAAGTGTCAGTTTTTGCTAAAGTTTTCATCTCATTCTATAAACTTAGGAAGAATTGCTGATCTCATATACCAGTAAATTTTGACATTTTTGTCATTCTCAGATATCTTGCAATTGTGAACAGTATGAATGTATTCAAACTGGAAAACTTTTTATTTATTTTGATCTTTTTTTAAATTATTCTATTAAATTAGCTATTTAAGCCAAGGATGGAACAGGAAAAGAAATTCTAATTTTTCTAACAAAATGCATTAGAAATTCCAGAAACTACGCTGAAAGTCACCTGTGCACAGTCTGAATTACTTTTTTGGATGCTGCCTTGGAATACTACAGAATTTATTTTGTGTGCAGAAGAGATGTTTAATAAGTAAAATATTTCTGAAGTAGCTTAAAACCCCGAAGTTTTCTTTGATTATGAATTCTCTGCTCCCTTTCTGATGAAAATAATTCTAATGTTCTTTTTCCATCCAACACTTGGTGGATCTCACATTTCTCAATATATGTATTTTCCTTCACATGTGACTAAACAGTTTCTCATCTTCCAGGTTCCTTACAGTTCCTTACAGTGGCAAATCTCAAAACCAAAATTAGGGAATAGAAATTCTTAACCAATCAAGGATTAATAATTAGTCAGATGACTTGGATATCGTCATGGCTAAATTCTATTTCAGATGCTAATTCTCTAGTTTGGCTGCTTGTAGACATTTAGTTACTTGTCATATTCTCCTAGTGAAACCACAATCACTTTTGCTCATTTTTAAGAGTCATGCTGAAATCAGGGAAACATTTTTTTTTCTGAAGTGAAATGCTAGTTGCTGTCTGATTCTCTGATTCTCTCTCTTTTTTCTGTTCTCATTTTGTCTTTTTTCTTAGCCTAGTAAACAGAATCTGTAGTGATTGATGTCATCATAAACCCTTAGAATATCACTGAGCTTTGCTGTTATTGCTCAATACTAAAAGCAACAGAATATGATACCAAATAATATATTAAAAATAGGAGAGGTCAAGATGGAACAATTCTGACTACCAAAAATCTGTCTTGAGTTGAGGACAATTTTTATTAGGAGAAAACAAAGCATGATACATAATCACACTAAGAAGGTATTGTAAAAAACAAAAGTTCTTGTTTCATCCTTCTCAGACAGGAACATTCATCTTGATTATAAGATATTAGATGGATGCTGATCCTGAAGAAGGCAGTTTATTTTCTCTTGAAAAAAGAAAATACTTCGGAAAAACCAGGATAATATTTATTAAGTATATTAAATATATTTTTACTAAAAGTTTTTGGTGTAGACTAGAATTTTAGAGGACTTTAATTCTGTTTTGGTGCACATATCAAGAAGGACAGAGGCTTTGCAGTCATCAATGTTTTGCTCATAAGATTTATATGGTTAGCACCTCTATACCTGCACTTACAAAGCTCATCTCTCTGCATATGTTCAAGAATCTCTGTGGTGCCCAGTCACAGGGCATGAGAGAATGGTAAGAAATTGTGTCAGCAGAAGATTAAAGTGGATATTAGGAAAAAGATTCTTCACCCAGTGGTTGATGAGGCACCACAACAGGTTCCTCAGGGATATGGTCACAAATTGAAGCATGGCAGAGTTTGAGAAGCATTCAGACAATATTTTCGTGTGATTCTTGAGGTGATTCTATGCAGAGACAGGAGTTGGACTGTAATGATCCTTTTAGGTACCTTCCAGCTCAGGAGTCATGATTCTATAGTACTTTAATATCATCATGCAAAATAAAAGGATGGGAAAATTACTATTTTATTCCCAGCAAAGCTTTTCATAACATATTGTCTATTCTTCCCAGATCCTGAAGTATATTCTACTGAGGGCAGCCTCTGTATATTATACTGTGTATTTTATTGTGTGTTGTATTGACAGACATGCTGCCACCCAGAGCATCAGGCACCTCTTGGGGGATGGGGTCATTAACACCTATTAGTGCTCTCAGGTCTCTGAAATTTGCCGCTTGTACCTGATTTTGGTCTTTTCAAATACACCCTGTTCAGTGAGTAAATAAATCAGTATTAATAGGAGGAAGCACACTTGAAGATGCTGGAGACCTAAGGTATTCTGTCACTGAGTGATATGTGCTTGCAGATCTAATGCTGATAGCTGTCTGGGTCCTGTGAGTTTTTAAACACACCAGAAAGCCAAGGCCAAACTCTGTTTTTTGTTGTGTTTATTATTGTGCATTGTGAAACTCTGATTTGTAGTTCTATTTGAAATTTTGGAGGTTTGTTCTTCATCTTCATCTTCTAGGGTAAAAAAAAAAAATCCTTTGGCTCTTTTCTAGGAGAGGGTTTTGTTTGCTTGCTTGATTTCTCTATTTTCTTCCTCGTTCCTGAGAAGTAAACTTAGTGGTATCTTCCTCTATCCATTCATCACACACTTGTGCAGTGTGGTATGAAAAAATTCTTGTAGGCAAACTATTGCAAAATAATGACTGCAAAATTTCTCAGACATGGAAGATGTTCCCTGCTTACCTGCCACAAAGGACACTCTTTAAATTTAATTTCAGTGGCACATCTCTGAGGTTATTGATTTGATTTTTTTGGGCTTCTTTGAGGTATAAGTTGGTGCTGGCTTTGAGACTGTGCTCTCAAATTCTGAGAGGCTGTGACAGATCTACTACATCTGTCACTAGACACTGAGACTGGAAGCATGAAAATCCTCAAGGGTTAAAATTTCATGGTCACGATTTTCAAAGTTCTGTCTAAAAGAAACCCAGGAGTTTTCTCGTAGAGACAGCTTTTCAAGATACATTGGAGAATCAGTTGACTGGTTGGTTTTTTTAATTTGTCCTATGAAAAGTAAGTGCAAGTTAGTGCTTATCTAAGCCTTACAAATTGAACCAGCTATCTTGTACATCCACACCTCATTTTTTCCTGCAAAATAAAACTTGGTTGCACTTGTGAATATTCTGAGCAAATTTCTTACTGGAATATTTCTCAGAAATACTAAGTTAACTACTTTCCATTAAAAGAAAAACAATTCAGGAGATATATAAATAGTCTATAAAATCATTGAGAGGGTTAGCATATTGAATTACTGCCTTGTTGAAATACTTCTTGATGCAGACAACTAAAAAAGATATGCCTCTTTCTGTAAGCACCTGTTCCGAGTAGAAACAAGAGTTATATTGATTTATTGCAATTTATTTTCTCCCTGGATTCTGGTTTTGACACTGTGAGAAGATTAATTGGAATTAATGGCATTTGCACAGCTAATTAAAGTCACTCTTCCTTCAGTCAAATGAATTCCTTTTATCAGAGACATAACAAAGTCTTGCTTAGTTCCTGCAGTCTGCATGTAAATGTTCCTTGCCTGAATAAGCATCTCTGCAATCATTAGTGGTTGAATACAGACACTATTAATGATACCTGGTAATTTCTTCAGCACTTGAAAAGCACAAATAATATACCCATTTATTCTTATAGAAAGTGAAACAAAATCAGAATTTTTAAAAATTAAAATTAATAAAAGACAGGGTATATTCTTACTCCCGAGAAGGATTCTGGAGACGAGCATAGTAGTATCAGAGAGTGTACTGTCAGCTTTTCATTTTCTTAATAGAAAACAATGGTACAGCTCAAGGAAATTAATTCCTTTATTTAATCCAATGATGTAATCTCTCTGTCTAAGCATGATGCCAAATAGCTTATTAACAAATTGCTATGTAAAAAGGTGTTGCATGGAAAACATAAACAGGGTGGGAAATAGAAAAAAATTAACATGCTGCTAATCTGTGTGTGGCTACTGAAAACTGAGGAGGTATATCTTTTACTACAGAGTAAGCTTTGGAGGAATATTTTTCTTAAACAAATCGATATTGCTAGCATAATGCTTGAGCTGCACTAGACTCTGTTGGCAAACATGCAGAACTGCAGTGGCCCTCTGAATTGGTATTGAAGTCTGAACAAGTAAGGACCAGCTTCTTTTTTTTTTTTTTCCATATAATAGTGGATTTATGTTCTACTTTGATTTCTGCTTTTACGTGACATGACAATGACAGGAATCCAAGGACAGATTGGAAGATGTTGTTTGACTATTGATTTATTGCAAAAAATCCTTGTTTGCGGAAGTATTTAGTGTGAATCATCTTTTAATGTATATGGAATCTTAATTCATGTAATAAAAAGAGAAATTTTTTTTGCAGTTCAGAGATCACAGAATATTTTGAATTGAACAATCAAATCCAACTCTTAAGTGAATGGCCTATGTAGGGGTTGGACTCACAATCTTGGTGTTATTAGCACCATGCTCTAGCCGACAGAGCTAAACTCATTTCATTAGATTAACACTCAATCATATGGCTGTGATTACAAGTTCTGTTTCCTAGACACAGATCTAATTTTCAGATTCAGAATATATTAATTATTTTTGCTTTTGGGCTAGATGTACTCTGAAAAATTGTGATGAATAACATAACAAAAAATTCAAATTAATCTCTCTGGGCAAAAGGTATGACTAGTATTATTCACATAGTCTTTTCTGAATGTTGAAGTAGAAGTTCTTGAACATTGACATGAAAACAAAGTTATGACTACCTCCACTGGTAATTGCACTACGAATTATGATTTTGAAAGATGTTAACTCTTGAATTTTAAGCAGTAAGACAAACTGTGATTTGTGTCTTGTATCCATTTTATGATGGATCAACCAGCAAGTTATAAGTAGAAAATTATGGAGAATCAGGAGAAAGAAGGGAAGAGGACAAGCAGTTCTAAACCACACAAATTTTTTGTTACACATATATTAGAAATAAAAAACAATATTAAATTTATGGTTGTATCGTAGTGGCAAAAGCAGAGTGTTAAATTCATTGAATGTATTTCTTTGCTTCAAATAAGCCTTCCATAATCACTTTAAAACAGATTTTTAAGGATAAGTTGTAGTATTTTTGTGTTTGTGTCTTGGTTGTTGAGTCAGTGAAGTAGAATATTAAATTCTGGTCCAGTACAGACATGCAGAAGAATGGTTGTTTTACAGTGAGAATATAAAGTAGTACATTTTGTCTGCAGAGAGACAGCCACAAGGCCTATTCAGGACGCACCCCAATGTTTGAGGTAATAATTTCTACTCTAGAGTACAGTCGTCTCTGCCTTGAGGTTGTTGTGTGTGAATGGAGCCTTTATATAATGTTGCAGGACTATAGCATGAATTGCTAGTTGGTTTTAGATGTAAAAATTTAAATAATGTACAGCAGGTGCAAAAAGTTCTTTTTCTCACATCCCTGCTAAATTATGTTGATTCTTTAATGCAGATTGGGGTTGTTCAGCCTGGAAAAGAGATGGGTCTGGAGAGATCTTGTAGCAGCCTTCTTGTACCTAAAGGTGGGTTACAGGAAAGTGGGACTTTTTCCAACGGTATGCAATGACAGCAGAAGGGAGAGTGGCTTTTGACTGGAATAGGGCTGTATTATATTAGATGTTGTGAAGAGAGTTTTCTGTGAGAGTGGTGAAACACTGGGCCAGGTTACCCAAAGTAATGGATGTCCAATTCCTGGAAGTGTTCAACGCCAGGTTGGGTAAAGTTTTGAGCAATATATTCTTGTTGGAGGTGTCCCTGCCATGACAGGGGGGTGGAGCTAGATGATTTTTAAGGTCCCTTCCAATTCAAACTATTCTTCTATTCTTCTATAATTCTATGAATTTATATAGTCAAAGAAAAATTACAGGAAAGGCTGAATCCAAAGTTTTCATGTCTGAGAAAACCAGTCTTTTAACCCTCACCTGATACTAAACAAACCAAAGAAAAACAAACCAAATAGCCAGTAGGCTAAAAAAGCCTGTGTTCTGTTTCTGAGGATATTCTTGCAAAGAAGGACTCATGAAACTCTTTTTCCAATACTTACCTACATGATGTTGTATTCAGTTCACCCTCAAGTAGTATTGCAAATACATTTTGCTGCGCTATTTCTTCCCAAAGCTGCAAGTTGGCACTTGTATATATAGTCTGTTCAGGGGATCACTGTATTCATTAAGTATGGAAAAAAATTATACACTTTTTTCTTGTTTAGATATTTTGATGCTGAAGTGTTTCCAAAGTTATAATTTAAATGCCAAGTTTTGAGCCATATGAAGTACAGAGTTCAATTACAGACATAGTTTGGTAAGCTAGTATGCTCTGGGATGAATGACTTATTGAAAACTTCAAACAACAATTTGGTAGTTGTGTGCCAAGAAGGTATTTCTCATTCTTCAATTCACTGCTGAAAACCTTCTGAACTGATACAGAGGAAACGGCAAATATCTTTCAGATGCCTTCGTCTAAACAGAAAATCCCTACAGGTTTTCATACAGCCTTTGAAAAAGTCACTTTTGAGTTATCTGAATTTATAGGGAAAAGAGAAGTTTCTCAACCACAACACTATTTCAGCTGTGTTTTGCCATGATTTAACCTCAGCTGACAACCAAGACTCACATAGCCACTTGCTCATTCTCCCCTTGTGGCATAGGGGGAAGAATTGGTAGAGTAAAAGTGAGAAAACTTGTAGGTTAAGATAAAAAGAGTTTAATAATTTAAATAAAATAAATTAAAAATAATGTTAATTAATTGTAGTGAAAAGGAAATTAACAAAGAGAAAAAATAAGACCCAAGAAAGATAAGTGATGCAATAGAATACTATTGGTCACCACCAAATAACAGATGCTCAGCCCGCACCCTCAGCCACAGGACCCCTTCAATTTTCCCCCTCATTTCTTTTGCTGAGCCTGGTGCCTTATGATTAGGATATTCCTTTGGTCAGTTGAAGTCAGCTGTCCTGACTGTTTCCTGTGCCAGCTTCTTTCCTTCCCCCAGTGCCTCCCCCCATTCTCCTTGCTGGGGGGAAGAGAAGCAGAAAAGCCCTTTTGCTGAAGCCCCATTCAGATGTAATGAAAACTTCCCTCTGGTATCAACCCTGTTCTACACAAATCTGAAACACAGACCCATACTAGCCCCTATGAGGAAAATTTTCTCTACCCCAGACAGAAAAGCAGGGCACACTTTGATTAGCAAATTTTGCCTTTGTCTAAATTAATCTAGCAGAATACATTGCTGCCTGTTCTCTTGATTCCATTTAAAACTATTTCAGATTAGCAGCAGATTGAAGTCCTCAAATAAATTGATAAGAAAGAGGTTGATGCATTAGTCTTTCCCAGGTAGCACTTTGAGAAGTCATCTTTTTTTGGTGTTCAAATGCAAGTGAGTTTTGTAAGTGTATGTGAGTCTGCTGGAGTCAATGCCTATTTCATCAGTTTATAGATAAAAAATTTCTATACACCATTTTTTTATTTGCCATACTACTCAAATATTATTTAATTAGAGCCAAGTAAGTCCCCTACTTTTCAATGTATTTTACTACTCCAATGTGTATAGACAGCTTTTAAATGATGATAAAAAAATCAAACTTCCAAACTTCCAATTAGATTTTTTTTCCTCCTCTTAATTGCATTGAAATTTTATACAGAAGTACAATAAATTTGTATAATATGATACACATAACTTATTAGGATATTATATAGCACAAAATAATATTACATGCATTTTTTAATCATAAAATCTAATATAATTATGACAGATTGTGTAATGAAAATTATCCAATACTGAGAAATTAAGCTTACCATGGATTTCAGAGCTGATGACAGTTATTTTATCATGTTTTGTTGATGAATTCAACTATCTTCATAGAGAAATGCATTGGAATGCATCTCTTCCTTCATGCATTCTTTATTTAAAAGCAGTTCCCATGCCTCTTTAAGAGCTTGGCTGCTGTATATTGTGTAGAACACTTCTGTCAACGTTCTCTGCTGAGCTCCTGCCTCCAGAGAATCTTTCTCTCTCTCACTCTGGAACAGTTAACAGCCTGAATCTCCAAGTAGTTGCCTGCTGAAGCAGGGTGGTGGAAGAAGTAAGTTTGGCTTGACAAGCAAGAATGTTGATATCTGAGAAGAAAATCTGGAAGAAACTTGGCTGGAAGACGGTTGGAGGACACAGTCAAGGCCAGGTCCTGTACAGGTGACCCTAAAAATCAGGATATGCCTTTAAATGTGTGAGCCAAAAAGTCCCACTGTTTCAGACGTAATCTGAACCCAGTTTTGTAGATAGAGAGTTCCTGCCTAGTACAAGTAGTAAAATCCAAGCCTTGCAAAAATGGGAGGCTAAATTGTAAGTTATCATAAGAAAAGGGACATCAGGGAAAATGAGTATCAAAATGGTGCAAAAATGTGTTTGGAATGCTGTGGCATACACAGCTTATCAGTAGGGGGGAGGTCACTCCAGGCACACTGAGTTGATGAAAACTGTAAAATTGCTTTATTTTTATTTTCTCAGTTTCTCATGGTTTTGAGCTCCTAATTCTATCTACAGAGGTGCCTTATTAGACAAAAATTAGGAATGCTAGTCAGTGCAAGTGACAGTAAGTCATTCAGAAGAAACAATACACTTCCTCTTATTTTGAAGACAGGAAAATATTAAGTTCAACAAAACAGCAGTGAAACTCAGACATGGAAGCAATGCTGACAGAAAGGAGTTGTTGCAAACCTGAATGTGGGAACCTGAATGTGGGAACCCAGGGCACAGGGAATATTTCTCTTCTCTGGGGTATCCTGACCCCCAGGGGAGCACTGACTTTGACCCTCATTCATGGAGAAAGTTTCCTAGACTTCAAGATAGACTAGAATCCACAAAAGTGTGACAGAGATTTTAGAGAGTAGTGTAGGTATATCCCTTGGTGAGAAATTTAGGTTTTGGGATTTTTAGTATGCTGTGGATGGAAGCAAGATGGAGTGCATAGGGTGTCATCCTGGGTTTCTTCTTCATGCTTCTTCTTCCTTCTTCTTCTTGGGTTTAGGTGACATTTTGTAATTGGGTAGAAAAGTCCACACTGAGGGTTCTGAGGGATCCATCATTGGGTTAAAAGAGAAAATAATCTAGGTGTCAGTTCTTAATAGGATAGTTCAGTCTTAAAAAGACCTTGTAACAAGATTGTTAGCCATTTTGTGCCTTCTAATGAAAAGCTGCTGAACTCACAGTAGTGAGACTGTTTTACTAATAAGAAATAATAAATACTTGAGTCGAAACACGAACTGTCATCTCAAGCACCTTCAATCCAGACCTGGAGAAACCGACAGCTGAGGCCTCCCACACCTGAATGTTCTGGAAAATTTATATTTGTTAACTATGTTGTTAAAGTCTGCAGTTTTTCAGTAACTTTGCTTTTGTTGCATGGTTTGTTTATGACTACAGTAAAAGTCAGCTGCTTTGTCACAAAACCTGGACAGAAAGAAGAAGCTGTTGCTGCTTTTTTTCACTTCCTGTACTGCCAGCTCTTTGACGCAGACATTAAAGGCAGAAGTAATTGATGTCAAAATTTACTGAGACTGGCTCCTACTTGTGTGAAAGGAAAAGTACATTGTATCCCGTACTTTTATTTGTGTGTGGAGCACTTGGAATATCAGACTCGGAGAGTGCTAGTCAGAGGAGGAATTGGCAGTGCTTGGAGAGATGTTCAGAAATCACAGAATGTGGTGGTCACTGATGAATACCTGCCACTTGGAAAATAAATGCAGATAATAGATCAAAAGTACAAGGACCACTTTTTCCTTTACACATTCTGAATTTCATATATCAAACAAAACTTAAAAAAGCCAATGATGAGCAGAAGATATATAGTTATTTTACAATTCTTGAAGCCATGACACCTAAATCATGAGCTCTTGCCAGTGCTAATTGATGTCATCAGCAGTGAATTAGGCTGCTTTCAGCTCATAACAGAGTTAGTGAGCTGTCTGGGTAGTTTCTGGACTGAAACTGTAAAATGAAGAAACTGTAAAAATGCATGTGCATCCCAAATAATTTTAAAAACAGGGAACTGAGTAAAATTATTCTTAAAATGAAAATTTTATTTTTTAATGGCTAAAAAGGGCTATGGTACCCTGCGGAACATGGCTGTTCTTCCTGTGTGAAAACATTAAATGGTGCTGAAGTTTATAGGAATGGTACTTCAAAAGTAACAAGGGAATTTTCAGTGCATGGAGGCATCATGGACAATTGAAAGTTGACTCCTTCTGTCAGTGCTGTCAAAGCAAAAATGATGTAAAGAGAAATGAGTTATTCAAGAGAAGCAGTAAGGACCTCCACAAAAGTGCATGATTTAGAAGATGAAATTATGCAGCTGGATGGTGTGGTGCAGACTCTACTGGGCTTGTCTTGAGAACAGTGTCCGTGTTGCTGATGATGCTTGGTACAGAGGAAAATATCATTTCACATGGCAAAAAACTACTATTCAATACACAACTTTGCTCAAAGTTTATGCAAAGAGATATCAGGGCCTTCTCCTCAGAGCTACTTCTTCTCTCACTGGCATCACGTCTGGGGGTCTGCCTTCTGGAGGCAGAGCTGCAGGACTCTGGCCCAAATATCACTGAGGCCCTGTTAGCCCCCTCCTCACAATGGTCTCAGTTCCTCTGAATAGTGACTCTGCTGTCACAAGCATCAATTGGTCCCCTGCAGTTTGAAATCACCTGTAAACATGAAAGGCAGGCACTTTGTCACCTATGCAGGTAATTGATAAGAGGCTGCTGTGGGAACTCTCTTGTTTCCAGTCAACAAGCAGTGAATTATCCATCAATCACCCCTTTTGGAGTAAAATTATCCAAAAATTTTTCTCATTCTTCTGATGTTGCACCCATCCAGACCATAACAACTCAACACAGAAGAATACTGTGGGAGATGGTGACAAGAACCATGCTAGTGCCAAGGTGCAGGACATCCACACTTTTCCTCTTAGCCACAAATACACGTATGTTATCACGGCAGGCAATTGTCTGGGGCTGACATGGTTCACCTATCGTCAGTCTATGCTGGCTATTTTGTGCTCCGTGAGTTGTGCTTCAACAAACTTTCTTCCATGGTTTTCCCTAGCATTAAATTGTCCAACAAGACTGTAGTTCCTCAGATCTTGCCCTTTTGAAGGTGGGCACAATCCTTGTATTTTGGGTTCTTTCTGTGATCACCAGAACATTTCTCTGGTGCTAGAGAGCAAGCTTGCATGGACACCAGCCACCCCCCTCAGCCTCAGCCCTGAGTGCAGCCTGTCAGCCTTGATCCTGCCAACAGCTTGCTGTTTTCTGCAGAGGGATGAGCTGTGCAGTAATACCTCAGTAGGGAGGGTAAACTTAGGCATGCTGCCTCAGTGGTGCAGATATCTGCTTTGAATATCGCTGCTCTGTGACGCAGGAGTGCTATAAATGCATTTTCCTGGTTTCTCCTTTAATACACAAGGGACTGCCAGCCTGTCCACGAAATCCCTTATGAGCTTCTGCTGCACTGTTGTATTTTTGGTAGGATCAGAATGCGGGACATGGTGACCTCTTTTGCAGAGCTGTGATCAAACTGTTGGCTTAAAAAATGAAATTATGGTATTATTCTTCATTATCCTAATGGCTTTCAGGTTCTTTGGGATTTAAAATAATTGATAATGACATCACTTTCACTTCCAGTTTCATATTATTTTCCATTATGTAATTTGCCACTAGTGTTCAGAGCTGTGTAAAACAAATAATTTGATCACATCAGATTTCTCTATTGCTTTCTGATTGGAAATTAAGAATATTTACTTTTTGCTTGACTACTTTACTTTTCTTGATTAGTTTGTCTCCATTTACACATATTTTTCAATCATGGTTTCTTTCAATATCTTTACTGTTCTAGTGCTTATGTTAAATTAAAATAGCGTTCAGATGTATATATATCCTCTTTAGTTTCTGAAAATGGTCCAGTTATTTAACTAAGTTAATCTATGTCTTGTTTGCATTAACTCACTTGAGATTTTTGCCTCACCAAAACCAGCCTAAACCAAATTAGGAAAACAATGAAATTTCACAATGAATAATTCTGGCTTAATTTACTAAGTAAAGCACATCTGGTGAGAAAAAGGAGCTAGATCATGTGACCAGTTAAAACCATTCAAGTGTTGTCATTTAATATTCTAATCAAGCAGTCCACGAATGTGTGATAGAAAAAGAATTTTTATTGTAACTCTTTGGTGAATAGTTTCGAATTACTGATATCTTCCGAGATAACTGCAGTAAAAAACTGTAGGCCAACCTAACCTGAAAAATTATTCCATACAATTTATTTCTTCACTTCTAATTAAAAACAATAAAACCTTCTTCATGAATATTTAATCTCAACAAAAGTCATACCAGTTCCATTACTGTTCTTTAGAAAAGTTTATGTCAAGAAAGCATATGATCTCCTATTTCTCTCTTTTTTTTTCCTTTAAATGCATGAATATTTTAGAGCAAATTAGACTATTCTTTTCCTGACAATAAATTTGGCCTATGTGTTAATTTCTTTAGAGATAAAAGTGTTTCAAGAGGACAAAAAAAACATGAGTATAGATATTTTTACTCTTATATGGATGGGAAAAGAGAACAAATTTTCTAAATGAAGGTCAAGAACACTGATCTGAAGATGTCTTTATAAGTGTGTTTCAGATGATAGCAAATAATCAACTTTATGAATCATTGCACCTGATAAATTGCTGAGCTAAAATATTGTGTATAATCTTGATCATTCTCCAGGAAGAGAGAGCCATAGAATTATAGAATGGTATGTGTTAGAAGGGACCTTAAAAATCATCTAGTTTCAGCCTGCCTGCCATGGGCAGAGACATTATTCACTCCCAGCTGATATGGCCTTGAGCACTTCCAGGGATGGGGCATCCACAGCTTCTCTGGGCAACCTGTTCCAGTACCTCATCATCTTCATAGTGAAGAATTTTTCCCAGGTTCTAAAAACCTAAACCATTTCCATTTAAAACCATTGTCTCTTGCTCTGTCATTGTCTGCCTGCATAAAAATTTGCTCTCCCTCCTTTTTGCAAACCTCCTTTAGGTACTGGAAGGCCTCAGTAGGTTTCCCTGGAGCCTCCTCCAGGCTGAACAGTCCCAGCTCTCTCAGCCTGCTTTCGCAGAACTGCTCCTGGCCTCTGAGTTCTTTGGGGCCTTTTCTGGACCTGCTTTAACCTGTCCACGTCTTTCTTGTGTTGAGGATAACACAAGAAAACATAAACACCTTTATGTTTGGCTTTTGCTGCTTTTGACACATTTATAGTATTTTTCAGCTCTTCCTGTATTGCCAGTTTAACCTAATTCAGTCTCTTCCTTGAAACCTAATATTTCTACACCTTTTCTTGCTATTGAACTTAAAATAATGATCGAAACATTACTTTCCAGACTGTTGTTTGTTGATGAACCTATTGAAAATTGTACCAAGGATCAATTTAGCATTATAACTTGACAGACTAAGTCATATTCACTTGATTTTTACTGGGTTTTCCAGCAATGAAATGAAATATCAGGCAGAATATGGGTGCTTATAAAGATTTGACGAAAAGTTTGTAAAGGTTAGAAAGTAAAAATTGGAAGGTTTTCCTTTGTATGGAGAAAGCCTCATTTGTTGTCTTTCATTATGAGATGGACCAAAGAGAAAGGACTTCAAGCTCATTGCATGACACATTTGCTACATACTTTACTGCTCTGTATACCAGACTGCACCAAAACAAATAAATCTTAAATGTTGTGGTGCTGAATACATTCCATTTATATTTACATTCAAAGTTATTTGAAATTATTGTATCAAGAGTGGGATTTTTTAGCAGCCACCTGGACCTTTCATTAATATAAAAGATATTGTACATGTTCTAGATGATGAAGGGATTGAGATCAGCCCTGTGGAAATAGACTTGGGCATACTGGTGGGTAAAAATTAGACATGGTCTGGCCATATATACTTAGCCCAGAGAGCCAAACGTGTCCTGGGCTGCATCCAGAGCAGCATGGACAGCAGGGCAGGGAGGGGATTCTGCCCCTCTGCTCTGCTCTGCTCTGGGAGAGCCCACCTGGAACCTGCATCCAGCTCTGGGCTCCCAGCACAGGGAGGACGTGTAACTGCAGGAGTGAGTCCATAGGAAGGTTTTGAAAATGGTCATAGAGCTGTAGCACCTCTCTTAAGAAGAAAGGCTGAGAGGGTTGTGGTTGTTCCCTCTTGGAGAAGAGATGACCCTAGGGAGACCATATTGCAGCCTTGCAATATATATGTGTATTTGTCTTACAAGAAAGACAAACTTTTTACTAAGACTTACACTGACTGGACAAAGGACAACTGTTTTAAATGGAAAGAATATAGCTTAGATTTGGCATAAGAAGTTTTTATCATAGGGGTGGTGAGATGCAGGAAGAATTACCCCAGAAGAGCAGATGGTTCACCCACAGAAATGTTCAAGGTCTTGTGGGATGTGGCTTTGAACAGCCTGATCTAGTTGGAGAGATACTACATGAGGTCTCTTGCAACCCAAGTCATTGTATGATTTGCTAATTTGCTATTTCTGATTCTTTTCCTGAAGTAACCTGTCAGGGCTCATTAAACTTTATACTTATTGTGTTTTAGTTCCATTCTTCAATTCGGTTCATATAATGAGCAGCTGTATTATATACAAAACTTTAATTTTTTTTTTCTGTTTCTGCATGTGTGTTGTCATTTTTGTTTCTTTGCTATAAAGCATTGTGCTTATATTCATGCCTACAACAAACATAAAAAGAAATTTTTCATTAATCCCTGGGAAATGTACTCAAATAATAAGACTATTTTATATTCTCTATATGGGCCGAACTCTCCAAAATAATTCTGGAAGGATCCAATCCTCAATTATTTTCAGCCTTCTGAGCTTCATCTATAACCTAGCAAAAGAGATGCATTTAGAATCAGAAAACAGCATCATGTGCAGTTTTTCAGTACTGAATGGATGCTATCCAGGCATAAACCAGTATATTTTCTAACATGGCTTGTAATAAGTGAGAACTACTCAGCCTCAGCCTCTATGCTAGTACTAATTTAATCACAGTGTCCAAATGCTGAGATAATTTGTGAATATATTTAAGATTCTAGTTCAATATATCTTTTTTTCTCTCCTTATTTTTGTACTTCTTGGACTAATCACAAAATGCTGATTTATACATTTAAATGGGAGATATGCATTTTCTTAAAAAAATTAGGTTCCCAGAGCTACCATGTTTTGGAGAACTCTACTATTTGAAAGTCCCTTTTTTACCTTCACAAAACTTGATCTGTTTCTCCACATAGATTTTGGTGTTTTTGAGTACAGATAAGATGTTCTGAAATACCAAAGAAAACATTAAGAGCTTGAAATGATTCCCTGCGTTTTCCCAGTACAATTCCGAAGTGGTAATTTAAAGGAGAAAGGCATTTTCATGGCTTCTGATCTCTGAGTGAAGAGAAGACAGAATTCAGGGCTGTGGAGATGCAGGGAAATTACACCCAACACAACATGAAGCTGTCACAGACATCTTTTGTGGAAAGTCCTTTCTTTAGGATTTTTCCCCTTTCTGAGAAGCTGTGGCCTCAGCAACAAAATGTAAACAATGGTTATCTGCTCCTGTGGAATGCAACAGGTGCGTCCGTGATTGGTCTTGGGTGAATGTTTGGATCTACTGACCACTCACGGCAGAGCTGTTCTCACTTTGTGCCGGGACACAGAACTTTGTTGATTCCTTTCCTTTTCTATTCTTAGCGCAGCAAGCTTCTGAGAACTTTTCTCTCTTTTCCTTTTAGTAGAGTTATAATGTAATATATATCATAAAATAATAAATCAAGCATTCTGAACATGAGGTGAAGATTCTCGCCTCTCTCTTCACCCTGAAAGACCCTTGCAAGCCCAGCAACATGAAGCCACAGAGCTTAGTCGAAGTCTGAAGAAACTGATGAAATTTTCCATGCCATGCTCTGAACCTGAGTCTCCATGATGAGATAACAAAGAGTGAAATGTTGGAGAATGTTAAGAAAGGCTAAAACCTAATGATGAGGCATAAGGGAAGCTCTGATCTCTGGTTCTGATTGGATGGTAAAAAGTGTTAAGAAAGAACAGTGAAAAAAGGATGCAGCAGACTCATAAGGGAAGGCTCTATGCAGAGTAAATATGCTTTGAAGTGTCCTAAATGCAATATGCTGTCCCAGAAGTGTTTTCTTAGAGGCCATTTAGGAAAAAAATGTCTTGCTTTCTGCACAAGAGATGCTTAATGGCACTGAAAATGTTCAGATAATTAAGAACTCACCAGGAAGGATGGTGTTTTTCCTAATATTTCTTGTAATATCGTAAATTATTGGCTTTTGTTCACATTCAGAAATGAAGATCTCATTTGCAGCTAAAGAAGAGTAAATGACATCCTAATAAGACTCTCTCTTTTTTACATAATGGGCTATCCTCTTCTCTCAGTTTGGTGTAAATCTGAAGTAGTTTCATCAAATTAATGTGTTGATGTTTTTTCTATAATTGGAAAAACTAATTAATGTAACCTTGTCAGGGAAAAATCCAGAGGACAGTTCTGCTAATATTCATGTAGTTTCTCTATGTAGAACATATCGTGTGTTTCAAGAAAGCTGATTCCGATTTCCCCTCTGAAGACAAAGGAAGAAAATAAATCTCTGTCTTCCAGCTATCCATATTGTCTAGTAGCGATGTAAGTACAATGATCTTTCCATAAATATTTTCTAGTTTGAAATAAATAAGCATAAAAATTCCTGAAATAAATAAGTGCAAGATTACTACAGTGAAAACATATTCTTCTACCCTCAAACCCACCTATACATGCCCTTCCCTTTTTCTTTCCAGAAAGAAAGGTTGTGCATGGTTATGGTGCCTTGTATCCACAGATCAGTCAGGCCTGACGTAGCCAGGATATTTTCAAAACAAATGGTTGGACTGAAGCTGCAATTTTAGATTGACCTACTCCCAAAGCAGTTTTCAAAATAGGCCACCATCAGTCTGGTTCAGAATAACCCTTTAGCACTGGGGAAAAGACTGATTATTGTTTTGAATTCTGCAGATTTGATCTGAAAAATGTCAAAACAGCATTCTACCAGTAAAGGGCAAATTCTTACAGTTCCTGGCTGTTTTGCTTCTCTGTAAGTTTGGAACTGGTTTCCTGTAACTTTGCTGGTCTTAGATTGATGAGTCTTTCAGATGCCTTATAATATGCTTGCCAAAGCTGATAATCAGAATTCCTTTGGAGAAACTTTGTTTTCTTTGAACAAGCTTGATAAAACTGCTTAGTGCTCTTCAGACTGATAGTGCCTCAATGCAAAGAAAAAACAGGTAAGTATGAAAGCCAAAATAATGATTATATATGCAATTCCAAAACTATATTTCCTGACTATGTTAAGGAAAGATTGCTGGTCAGTCTTCATATTGACTGAAATGCTTAAAGATTTGATCTTGCCTTAATTTGTTCAATTTTTGATTTAATATTAAGAGCATATTTTCATATTTTGGTAGTTAGAGGGTCTCTTGCTGCAAAATTGAGCCTGGTTTTACTCATTATTTGTTTCTGATCTTAACATTAATATAGATTTTAATTTTGAATAAGCAGAGAAATCATTTGTATTTTATTATCATAGGTCAGAAGGTGATATCTCAGTATTAGTCTAGCAAATAAAACCTACATGCAACCGAATCAGTGCATGAAGAAAAAAGGAACAGAGAGAATTGGGTATATTGAAAGAAAATGAGACCTTTTGTACCAATTTTTTTTCTTTTGTTTTATTTAAATCAGCAAACTACCAGAGATATCCATAGTCACAGGATTACATATTACTATATAGGCCTTGTAATGACTTCCATCAAGTGTAAATGTGCAAGTTTCCAGGTCCATTTTGTGTAGTGTGACGAATTGTGTGATAAACCAATTTATCATCATCTTGCAAAATCTGAAGTGCTTCATACATGTTAAAAAATCACACACAGCTATTCATGTTTTGTTTGCTTATTTTCTGTCTCAGAAAGTAATCTGATTTTAACTGGAGTAAATAATTGTATTGATTGCAACAGTGAGGACTGTATTTAACACTTGCATGATAGCCTTGATATAGGAGACATTTGGCATTATAATTTACAACACCAAATGGCCACATTTAATTCCACCATTTTAATCATCAACACAAGAAGCAAAACAAAATAAAAGCTATTGTGATAAAGAATGAGCAAATGAATCATCTTTCTCTTCCCAAGCTTATTTGACTCAAACATTTGAAATACATATTGCTTGTAATATGACTAATTGGTGTAATTAATGTTGCAATTGACTGAAGTTCTCTGCTGTCCCTTGTATTATTATAGCACATAATGTTAAGTGGTGTGTTCTGAACAGAAAGTTGTCTTTATCTTGCTCATCTTATGATGTCATTATATGATGCTTCTTGCCTTCTTCTTCAGAAGATAAAAAAAATAAATTTTATTCTGTGGTCTCACACGTGAAATATGTTCCTGTATTTTTTTTGCCCGAGTTCTTTCCTCACTTCCTATGAGTGGGCTTGGAGGAAGAATCAGAACTATAAAAGTGCAAAAAACTCTAGATAAAGACAGTTTAATAGAGAAAAGCTACATATGTATGCAAAACAAAGGAGAAAATCAGTCACTACTTTGCCTTGGTAGGAAGTTTTTACTCCTGCAGTCCCTATCTTTCTCTCCATCCACTTGGAGAGGGGAGAGAGGTTGCCATTAAACACTGCGGCAAAAAAGTTGTTGAGTTCCTCAGCCTTCTCCTCATTTGTTGTTACCAGCGTACCAGCACTGTCTATCAGGGGACACACCTTCTTTGGTCTCCATTTTTTGGCTGGCATACTTTCCTGTTATTCCTTGTGTCCCTTGCCAGGTTCAATCCAGCTTTGCCTTGGCCTTCCCCACCCCAACCCTACTATGCCCAGGATACGTGCCCTTGTTGCCACTGCTTCTCCATTTGCTTATTTCCTATTAGTTTGACCAGCAGTGCCCTAGTGAGCCATGTCAGTCTCCTCCTGCCTTCCTTGTCTGATTTCTTGCTCCTGGGTATTGCAAGCTGTTGCTCTCTTGGAAATTTGCCTGCTCTGCTCCTCTCCTTTGTCCCTGAGGATGCTTTCAGGAGATTCTATGGACTCTCTCATTGAACAGCTGGAAGTTTCCTTTTTTAGATCTCAGAGGCCTATCTTTACCTCTTTCCTGACCCATATCTCTGTGGACTGTGAACTCTTCCAATGCATGGAAGAGTTCTGACGTGGAAGAGTTCTGAAGAGTCCATCCTGACATCCTCAATTAGCTCACATTGGTGAACAGTATTGAATCCCCTCTGGTAAGGCTCTGTATTACTTGGGTAGGAAGTTTTCCTCCATGCATTCCAGGAGTCTACTGGCAGCTCACCATGTTACTTTCCTAGAAGATACAGAGGTAGTTGAAGTCCTCCAGAAGGACAGGAGCCTGCAAATGCAATGCCTCCTGCAGCTGAATCAAGAAGGTTCCATCAACAGGCTCCACTTGATCAAGGGGTCAGCAGTAGATTCTCACCGCAGGGTTCATTTTGTTGCCAGGGTTTCTGATTTTTACCCACCACACTACTGGGTGCTATGAGAGAATGTATTTACCCACGTGCAAATGTACGGTTCTAATCCTTTTTTTCATACTTTTTTCAGTGATTGGTCAGTGTAGATAAGAGTATTTTAAAGGAGCTGGGTAAGTGCTGCTGTTCTAACAAAAAAAAAAAAAAAAAAAAATCAAACAATAATTCCTATAATTTGCTATTAAAGCAGGACAAGAGGGAATGCTGGGAAGATATGTGGGGTTTCTTTTTTTACTTCTGTGGTGAAGGATGCTTTTTATGTTGCAGCTAAGAGTATCTATTTCCATGAATTTGTTATGTATTGGAGAATTTATAGGAAGTATATTAGATCTTCTTTTGATCTTCTGTAATTCTTCTGAAATTTTCTGTAATTTTGCAAATTTCTTTTCCTTTTTGTGATAAATTAAGTAATTCAGTCTAGTAACTAGAGGCATGAAAATATCCTATGTTCTGTTGTCTCCTCACTTCCACAAATTTAGCCATTGAAAAATCCTGAAGCAATAAGTGCATTTAAAATACAGTTTTGATACTGATTATTTTCCTTAAATAAATCTTCTAACCACCTAAATTTTCTTTACCCTTCTTTTCAGAAAAGGCTCAGTGATGGTGTTTGGGCATTTTAAGAAACATTTCATGGTAAAAGTTTGAATCTTTACAATTGGAACATGTTGAAAAGATAAAAAAGTTTGTCCAGGGTCATCTTACAGACTAGTAATAGGTGTGGTCAGGAGCTATCAAGTCCAAACCCAATAACACATGAGTAATTTAGCTGTCTTTAAAACACAAGCTGTTGTTTTAGAAAATTATTGGAATTAGAAAACATCACAGAATAGCATTACAGTACAAGAGACACAGGAAAATCAAATCTATTGGTTGCACTGCCTTACAGATATTATTGCAGCACACACAAGTTTTTAAGAAGGAGTTATTAGTGAATATCATTGCATAAATAGTAGGTTGAAACATAAGAATTTTTGGTGTGTTTCATCCCCTTAATATTCTCCATTCCCTTTAATTTCCCTATATTTCAACTAATCACAATTACCTACTAAAGATGGATGTGCCAAGAAGTAGGTTTTCCTGATATCTTGTCTATATATTTTATTTAGAATAAGGAAAACAAGAGCAAAAGAAGCATGCTGAGGTTTTTTGAGGCGGTGGCTCATAATGAATTTGATGCCTTGAGAGGCTACCTACAACAGAGGCTAGACAGATTTAAAGGAATAATGTAGGTATTTATTTAAAGCCCTTCAAAGAATACACTTTGGGCAGTACAAGAACCTGGCCAGGGCTACACCCAAGGCAGACCCAAGATAGACACAAGATGGATGATGGGTTACACATTTTCACACTTTTATAAGTTTTGGTCTATTTACATATTGGGGTTATTTGTCCAATTACAGGTTATGAGTCCCATCCTCCCAGATTGCTCTCCTCAATTTGTCTCCTGTTGTTTATACTTTTTGGGCTTGAAGCTGGAATTGTGCCTTTCATTCTTGGGCTAGAAAAGGATTGTTTTGTCTAACTAAATTGTGAGAACTTTTTGACACTTTATAAGAAGTTCAGAGTTATATACCAATGCAGTACAGAATCTGGAAAATGTGAAAGCTAAAACTTAAGGTATCAAGTCCAGTGTATGACCCTTTTTTCATCTTCTAACAGGTGCAGTCTCACAACCATTTATGTTTATATAAAAAGCAGAAACCTCAATCTCGAAAAAGAGGCACTAAGACCTGATGTAAAAATGTCAAGCTAGACAGTTTAGTCTGACTTTCTTATCTGATAGTTTCTATCTCTTCAGCTGGCACACGTGTAATGAATTTGCTCACCTTTAATATATATTTTTTAATTACTAATTTTTTACTGCCCCATTCAGAAAATACAAATGTAGAAAGGGAGAAATGTCCTTGGTTTTTTTTATGAATTAAAAGTTGCTATGATCTGTTTAAGGCTTCAGTGTGACTTTTTCTTATGTCCACATGGATCATGGTCCAACTAGTTGAGATGCCAGTGGCATCAAATGCAGCACTACGTAATGAACACTTGGGCAGCTGCCTTGTGCCCCACAGCTCCATAGCTGCAGTTGGGCTCTGATCTAGGAGTGCAAAAGTTGGGCTATTCCCTTGGTATAACTGGACTATCAACCCAATCCAATTTTAATCTTAACCTTTGAATGTGGGTTGCAAGCATTTAGATTCAATTATATTATCAACTCTTTTATAAAACAGCAGATCTTAACTAAGAAAAATGAAAAGCTGCAAAATTTTAGCCCATCTGGTTTATGCTATTGACATAATATTGGCTTAGGACTCTATAAAAGCCATGAAATCATAAATGAAGAAACAGCAGTCTAAAGGAATGATGCATAGCTGTTAGATAGACACAGCTAAAAATGATCAAGTTTACAGCTTTAAAAGCATAGTACATTTACTTTTCTTCCACTCCATAAGCCTATGGACTACATATCAAGGGGACCATTATATGAGAAATGAATGCATACTTTCTGAAAGATTAAAGCATATCCATGAATTGGTGTGTGTTGAAAGAAAAAATCTGGTTTTCATTGTGCCTTTAATTTTAGGCAAGATTTTTCTGCCTAGATTCAGCTCACCATTTTGTCTGTGTGTCACAAGATTTATTGATAGCCTTCACATGTCAGCCTCCAGATACAAGTATTGCACATGCTAAATTCTAAGAGAAGTGTGTTCTGCAAAGACTTATTTTGCATGTTTCTAGTGGCCTCAGTAGTCTATCTATTTTTCTTCCCTTTAATAATTTGATAGAATCATAGATACATTTTATTGTAAAGCCTGAACCTAGCTCTAAAATTTCTGCATCATCTTGACAGAGAAAATGTTTTAAGTGTCCTAATGGATCATCATTACTTGCTCCTTCCCTCTTAAAAATCTGTGATCTCACCTACAGTGAAAAGGGTATTGATTCTGGGAATTGTGACATTTTCTCTCTCTGTCCTTTCCTTTAAAATCTTTGAACATGTGAACATCTTTTGAGTTTATCTTCCAAGAAAATGTGCCAACTTGATGGCTGTCTTGTGCTTTAATGTATCACCCTTTTTTTACTGACCTAAGCCACTGTTAAATTTTAATGATCCCGCCTTTGTTGATCTTTTCCTTAATTCTAGTTATCTATACCAACAGAGATGTTTGAGGTTGTGTTGTGTCCTACTCTTTTAGTATTTCAATTTTAAACCTTAACCACATCTCAAAGCTCTCCAGTTACACCAACAAGGTAGGTGATGTGTCTGAGAGGATTGATGACCCATCTGGCCATGAAGGTATATTTACTGGGTCTACCAGAATATGTGTAAAACAGTAGTAACTCTGTCATCTAAGCTGAGAATTAAAGGAAACACTGGAATAAAGAAACAGAGACTAATTTAAGTATGAAACTCTAAAGGTATAGTTTATGGCATCAGTAAGCCTGCATAGTATCTATATATACGTCTTTAAATGAAGTGTAAGGCAGTTTGAGCAGATTGTAAAAACAAAGAATTTGCACAGCTCTTCATAAGAATTTTTGGATGCTAACTCTTTGGTTGGAAAATGTTTCAGTGAATGTCTTGGTGAATGCCAGTGAGTTCACAAATTTTATTGTGATGATTTCTTCTCTTTCTCATGTACCAGGTAGAGACATAAATTCTAGCTCTTTGATTTCTTCCCATGAAAATCAGAGCCTTGACACACCTGAATAGCTCTGGTTCCAATTTACAGAAGATGGAATTTGCAACTAGCTCTGCAAGTTCAACCTAGATTTTGTACATTGCTTTCAGGCCAGGTTTTACAAGGGAAGCCTTGTTTATATTGTTTTGCATTTGAGTTACACTTGTATATAGGGGTTTTTTTGGTGGGGGGATGGGGAAAAGATGGTATTTTCATCAAAGATATTGAATTTTGACTATATCTTATATAACTTTTCTTATCCAAAGTGTGTGTGGGAGGGATGGGAAAATATAATCTAAAATAAATTCTAAAAGAAAGCCAAGTACCAATTTAAAAGAAAACAAAGTGAAAATTCATAGTATTTAATGAAATTAAACTGTATTTGCTACTGATTTTCTGATTGAATATCTCTGCTTCTTTTTTTGTTTCTACCTAATGATAAAATATCTGCTTTCATTAATGCATAGCTGGTCTAATGCAAGGAGTTATAGGAATGTTTTTGTCAATTCCAGGAGTTAAGAAGTAGAAGAACACAAACACAATCATTTCCTTTGTGCCACATATATGTTATTTTTTCCCCTGTGGTATTTGTTTGCTTGTTTGTTTGTTTGTTTGTTTGTTTGTTTTGTTTGTGTGGGGTCTTTTATATGTTGGTACCTTTAAGAAAAATGGTCACACTGTGGATGGCGTAACTTCAAACGCATCAAGACAGTCTTACATTCAGATGGTTGTACTTTCTCTTCTACTACTACGAGTAATAGATTTCATTTATCTGATGTTAGACACTAATTTATTTCTTAATCCCTCCTTATTCTTCTAGGTGGGATTTTTAATGGCTTCTTTATGGAATATTGGTCAATGAAGCATTGCTAGTTTCATCTGGTGAGGCTATTAAAGTGTACATTGCATAAAGTTCAAATAGCTCGCTTTATATTCACCTGAAAAGACTTTTTTTAAACCACACACAACTGAGAATAACCACATTTGAAAATTGCGTATTTTATATTCTATCAATATTTAAAAGGTGTTTGAAGGGAAGGACCCCAAAAAGTAACTATTTTCCTAAGTACTACTTAAAATTCAGTGCAATACAATTTAAAGTAATTGTGAACAACAAAATGAAAACCACATTTTTTTACAAATATTACATTAATTGTCACTTTTTTCCTGAATTTTAAGAAGACAGATATTTTGAATACTTTAACTATGACCAGCAGTGTGTTTCTTCCTTTAAATTTTACATTTGCAATTCGTCCCTTGTAAAGACTTCAGTCACTTTTAAACAAACTTTATATTCAAAATTTGCTTAGAAAGTATTGCTTGCTTGTATTGAAAAAATATTTGACAAGTAACCCTGACAAATTACAATGGAAAGTCTAATTTACGCCAACAGAGAAAGCTTTTCTTTAAACTCAACACATAGCTTTATGTGTTGAGTTTATCCTTAACATTTCTGTACTCGAGTAAAAGAGACAATTAATCTCTTTTATAATGTGTAAAGTTCATAAGTTATCATTATGGCTGAATTTGGTGGATGAAGTGTGCTTCTGCTATCAATCTAGATATCCATTTATACTATCCATGCAGATATACTGTATATCTACTATTTAAATTACAACCAGAATTTATAATCTGTTCCATATAAATTCATATATTTTTATGTTGCACCTATTCCCTGTTCTTCAACATCTTTACCTCATCCTGATTTATATTTTCTGGGGAATGGCAAAGCTTATTCTCTGATGTGAGAGAGAAATTGCTTCAAAATTAGTTATTTCTGCACAATATATATGAACGTATGTGATTATGAGAACAGATATATTTATTGATTGACTAAATAAAACATAAAAAAAAAACATGATGAAGGGATGGTCTGGATATGTATTTAAATACATTAATGACTTTTGTTGTACAGTTTCACATAGAAGGTCATATAATGGAGTTAAGTCTTTCCCTTTCTTTCTCTCCTGCCTTACTTCTTTCTTGGTTCTCTTGGTCTTATTTTTCCTTTCTTCCTTCTCCTTTTAGAATGGGGAAAAAGGATAATTAATTGTGTTTGTAGATCAAGTCGCATTACTTGTATTGAATTACATACACTTAGTGGAATACCAACTGAATCAATGTCTCAGGTGGCCAAAATACATTTACAGATATCCTATTCACTAATTCTGTAAGAGTTAGTAAAGTAGCCTGCATTCTACAATGGGTTTAAATATTTATAACTTTCTAATTTTACTTTTTTTTTTTTAATTTATCACAGTGCAGGAATAAAACATTAATTAGGCTGTTGAAATCACTAGGCTTTTGACAATAATCTTCAGCAAGTGAAAACAAGTCTTCAACCTATGTAACTGAGGAATAAACCAAACAGGTAGAGATTTTTAGATGAAGTTACTATTCAAGTAAATGTGAGACTGAAATAATATATGCAGAATTAAGGATAGCTTAAAATATAGAAAATCTTCCAAACAGAACTTTGGCCGTAGTGGTCTGAACAATTTATGAGACAGGCTTACCTTTCTGAAATAGACTGGATGCACTCAAATATTGGCAGGATGTGGTCCTTCAACTGGCACAGAATGTACTACAAGTTTTTGTAAAATATATATTCACGTCAATTCCAATTTACAGTTGTACTTAGAGTCCAAAATGAGTATGAGAGACAGGAGAGAAAAAATGGCCCCTGAAGATATCCCAGGCTCTTTGCCCAGATTCTTGATAGAGGTCTTTTACACCTCGGACAGATACTTTTAAGATATTTCAAAAAGTGAATAAGATCTGCCAAAATAGAATGAGGCAGAAATCTTAAATACATGCTAAACTTATAACCATTTGCAAACATTGAAGGATACACTGTCTGAATAGATTTAGAGTAACAAGGCATGATGGCATTCTTTGTTTTTCCTGTCCTATTCAAGAAAGTGAAGTAAATTAATTTCACTATTCTTACATCTAAATAAATATTGCACTGAGCAGAAGACATTGTGTTACTGAGTGCCTAAATAGAGTCTTTGGACGTCCTCTTGTCTAAAATCCCTTTCTACCCCAGGAAAACCTAGAGTGGGTTGTGTGGAGCAGTGTCCAGTCAGTTTTTAAATATCTCTTAGGATGTCGACCCCATCACCTGCTTGGGCAACATGTTCCATTGTCCAGAAATGTCCTACATTTATTTGGTTTAGTACTGCTGAAATAAGTTAGTTTAAACTAATGACCATTATAACATTTTCAAATTAATATTGTTACCTACTTTCCTTTTTGAAGCATGGTGGTGTATCAGCCACAACAAGATTCTCCTCACTGCTCTGCAATACACATGTGAAAGAGGGACCCTAACTTTTCTTCAAAAAGAAGTTGAGATTATTTTCTTCAAGATGAGATTGAACCATATAGATTTTGCAGACGTATTTCTTTGTTTAATTTTCAGTATGTTCCATGAAAGTTTTTTGAAAATATTCTCTTTCAACTATCTGTAATCACTTTTATCAAACATTCTTTGTTTCTCTACATATCTCTGTAATAGGAAGTTCCTCACTATTTAAAATCAGCACCTTTGCCTGGAAAAGTTCAGCAGGTATAACCTTCTCTGGGTTAAAAAAAAAAATAGATGGATGGCAATGCCCGGAGACTGGAGGTGAATAGTATCACATCCAGTTGGTTGCCAGTCACTATTTGTGTTCCCCAGTGATCAGTGCTGGGGCCAGTCCTATTCAATATCTTTATTTATTATCTGAAAGATGGGACTGAGTGAACCCTTAGTAAATTCATGAATAATGCCATATTGGGTGGTAGTGTTCATCTGATGGAGAACAGAAAGGTTTTGCAGAGGGATCTGGACAGCCTGGATCCATGGATCAAGGCCAGTTGTACGAGGTTCAACAACACCAAGTGTCAGGTCCTGCCCTTGGGTCGCTACAACTCCATGGAAAGCTACAGGCTGGGGCAGAGTGGCTACAAAGCTGCCCAGTGGAAAAACTCTGGAGTGTTCTGGTCAACAGCACCTGAAAGTGAGTCAGGAGTTTTTTCCCAAAAAAACCCAGGGGGTCAAGAGACCCAGTGGCATCCTGGCCTGTATCAGCAATAGTGTGGCCTGTTCTGGCACCTTTCTTTAAAAGAATACATTGAGGTTCTGGACTATGTTCCAAGGAGAGTAACAAATCCGGTGAAGAGGGTAAGTCATATGAAGAGCAGCTAAGGGAGATGGTGTTGTTTAGCCTGGAGAAAAGAAGGGACAACCTTATCATTCTCTACAACTACCTCAAAGGAGGTTGTAGCCGGGTGAGGGTCAGTCTCTTCTCCCAGGCAACCATTGACAAGACAAGAAGAAATTACTTCAAGCTGTACCAGGGGAGGTTCAGGTTGAACATCAGAAATTAATTTCATGGGAAGTGCTGGTAAGCACTGAAGTGGACTGATCACAGAAGGGCTGCAGTCACCAGCAATGGAGGTGTTTAAGAAAAACTGTCCATGGCACTTAGTGTCATGGTCTGGTTGACAGGGCTATGGCTACTCAAAGTTTGACTCCATGATCTCAGAGATCTTTTACAGCCTAAATGACTGATTCTCTAAGAGATTGAGTATCAAGCACTGAACTGTGAGTAGAACTCAAGTTACACTGGGGCTTTTTTGTATTGTGCCTTCTTTCTTTTCACTTGTAGGAGGAAAATGAGTATATTTGTAAGCCTGGATAAATAGATGACTTCTCAAAACATCTTTCTGAAAAATGGGTAATAGTATTTGCAATTAGGCTCTAGCATTGTCTTCAATGGAAGCAGACTTGAGCTAATGCAGCATACTTCACATGCCTCAGCAAATCAGCAATTTACCTGCTACCTGCTTTATAATATATCATATAAAGCTAAATTCAAGAACTTCATAAGCTTTGTTCTGGAAAGATTTCCCTCTATGTTATTTTTATCTTAAGTACCCTCTTTTCTTTGCTTCCTAGTTGGACAAATTTTTCAGGTGAGTTGCAAGAAACTATAAGCAGATACTTACAAGTATATGTCCTAGTGATTCAACAAAAAGGAAGTCTCAGGAGGTACAACCCAAAAAAGTGAGTTCGGTGACAACTGACCTGTACCCCAGGAATAGGTATCTAACATACCACACAGACATTTCCATTTTTAATTCAGGAGGTGAAGAAGATAGTTTGTCTTTTTTTCCTAATTATGTGAAAAATATCCATTTTCTATGGGAAAAGAATAGCCTGCCCCTACATCTTACCTCTTAAACAACAACTGTGAACATAATGATATTACAGTGTAATGCCATTTGCCTCAGTGTGAGGCATTGACAGCTCAGCATTCCTATGGTGTTGTAATGGTATTCTAAAATTGTGTGGGGGAGCCGAGTCAGCTCCTTTTCATTTGTAATAAAATGTGTTTCAATGAAGGATGAAAAAATGTGCAGGAAGTAGACAGTTTTGGAAAAAAAAATCCTATCCAAAAAGTGCTTAATGATTCATAACTTGTGTTTCATGCAAATAAGCAAGGGATGGCAAAGAAAATATTCCTTGCTGTACTGGTTTGAGCTGTGATACAGTTAATTTTGTCCCTAATAGCTAGTATGGGGCTGTGTTCTGAATTTGTACTGGAAACACATTTGATAACAGGGATGTTTTAGGTCCTGCTGAGCAGGGCTTACGCAGAGCCAAGGCCTTTGCAGCTCCTCACCCACCCCTCCAGAGGAGGCTGAGGGTGTGCAGGGAGCTGGGAGGGGACACAGCTGGGACAGCTGACCCCACACCACATGGTGCCACACTCATGTTATAAAGGAAGGAGGAAGGAGGAAGGAGGAAGGAGGAAGGAGGAAGGAGGAAGGAGGAAGGAGGAAGGAGGAAGGAGGAAGGAGGTGCCATTTGGAGTGGTGAAGTTTGTCTTCTCCAGTCACTGTGAGGCCTAATGGGGCCCTGTTGTCCTGGAGGTGGCTGAACACATATCTGGCCATGGAAACTGGTGAATTAATTTCTTGTTTTGCTTCGGTTGCACGTGAGAATTCTCACTCTTCCTATTAAACTGTCTTTCTCTCACCTCAAGCATTTCCTTGTTTTTCCCTTCCAATTTTCTCCCTTATCCTACCAGGGGCGAGGCTATGGGATGATTAGTTGCTGGGTGACCAACAACTTAATTGTTAAACCACAACACTTGCCTATTAACAGAATCCACTGTATTCACTGCTGATGGTTTTAATATATGTCTTATAACAAGTGTTCACCTAGAAAAGCTTTCTGTATTATGCAATCACTTTTCTCATTTTCCTATCACAAAATAACCTCCAACTTGTGATAGCACTGAATTGTCACAGACTACTACTTTGACAAACAATGTACTTCCAAACAATGTTAATAGAACCAAAGATTTTGCACTCATCATATCCGCTCCTTTCACCTTTCTTATTTTCTTTAGTGCTTCTTTCAGCTTTTATTAAGTGTCTATTATTTAGATACTTTTTTAATGTATGTTTTGTTCTATTCCTGGTGATAGTACTTAATCTCCCCTGGTATTTTCTATTTTTCAACTCCATATGTACAGTTTGACCTGTGAAAGGTTTACAGTGGTGATTGCAGGAGGAAGCTAACCTTAGCTGGGATATCTAGATTTTATTCTGCTGTAAATACCTTTTAAACATAAGTAAACATTACTTTTGCGGTTGATGTTGCTTGTACAAATTTCAGAGGACAGAATTAATGTCTTGAATCATACAGCTAAGCTTTCCTTGTGTATTTCCTTCTGTATACAACTCATTTAAATGAGTAAGTAAAAAGTTATCTACACTGGTTGTCACATGTGTATCTCCAACTCCATACAGTCCAACTCGGTCTTGTGACCTAGTGCATGTGGTTTCCAAGTTGCGGAATACAGAGAAGGAATGTGTAAAGAGTTTTTGCAGCTTGAGTAATGAAGGGTTTGGTTCTTATCTAGGTGATAGTGCACAATGGCCAGCAAAATAGGTTAGGAAATAAAGGAAAAAAAAATTCAGCTGAACTATGGCAACCTTCAAATGAAGTGTTGTTGATAACATCACGCATGCTTTTAAAATGAACAAAGTTTTTTAGGATGCCCTCTCCAGCTGTGGCAAAGCAAATAAGGGAATCAGGCAAAAAAAAAAAAAAAAGAGAGAATTCTTCTCTCTTTTGTCAACTGTTTTGCATTATGGGAGCTCATTAACATTTTATTTCAAAGAGAAAATGGAAAGTGATGTTAACTGGGGTTAAAGTTCAGTAAGTTCAGAGGCCCAGAAATAAGGATGAGAAAATATTAAATTAAAAAGGGATTTTAGGAACCTTCTGTGGCAAATGATCCACATCAGTGCGGTGAAGGTAATGTGATGGTGGTATGAAGATATTCATATGTTAAAGTGGAGCCAAGTGTGATGTGGTCTTCTGTTGAAGGCCTAATAGATCTCAAAGAACCTTTTTTTTGTAGCACTCTATTCTACCTTAGTCTACTGTTTTCCTGTTCAACTTGAAATTTCCACCCACCCTTGAAAAGAACAAGTAACCCAGTATTGAATGTGTGTTAGTTTTACCACAAAGATGAATGTTCTAGAAAAGCCTAAAGCCTGAAGTCTGCTGAGGCAGAAATTATATCCATCCTGCATGCTGTATGCTCCTTTTCCATCTCTGCTGTATAGCAGCAAATTTATGTTGCTGCCCTTCTTCTTTAGCACCTTAGCTATTTATGGCTACACTTTAGGACTGCTAGAACTGTAGTAGTAATAAAAACAGATTCCTGGTTTCTTTTGACTACTCAAAATATTAGTGTAGTGGTCAGCTTCCTAAAATGGAATATCATTTTCCAGCTGTCTGATCTCATTCACACTGTTGTCAGGACTAACATAATGGTGTGACACGAAGGTCTCATCACAGGTGTTTTCAAATTAGTGAATTGAATCCTGTGGTGGGGTGACCCAGGCTAGACACCGGGTACCCACCAAAGCTCCTCTGTCACTGCCCTCTTTACTTAGCTGGACATGAGAGAAAAAATATAGTGAAGGACTCATGGATCAAGGCAGGGAGAAATCATTCACTAATTACCATCACAAACAAAACAGACTCAAGAAATTAACTGAATTTCTTACCAATGGAATCAAAGTAGGATAAGGAGATGTAAATCCAAATCTTATAAACCTTTCCCCCCCACTTCTCCCTCCTTCATGGGTTAAACTTCACTTTTCATTTTCTCTATTTCTTTCCTCCCAGAAACACAGGGAGAAGAGGAATGGGGGCTGCAGTCTGTTCATCACATGGTGTGTCTGCCACTTCAAGCCTCCTCACATTATTCCCCTGCTCCAGCGCAGAGTTCCTCCAATGGGAGACAGCCCTCCATGAACTGCTTCAATGTGCATCCTTCCCAAGTGCTCAAGTTCTTAATGAACTGCTTCAGCATTGTTCCCTTCCATAGAGTGCAGTACTTCAGGAACAGATCGCTCCAGAATGGTTCCCCTGTGGGATCTCATGTCCTACCAGCAAACCTGCTCCAATGTGGCCCTCTCTTCATGGGGCCATGAGTGCTCCCAGGAGCTTGCTCCAGTGCAGACTGTGCATAGCATCACATCCTACTTTGGCTGTCCACGTGCTCTGGCCTGGCGTCCTCCATGGGCTGCAAGGGCACAGCTACCTCACCATGACCTTCATCACAGGCTGTAGGAGAATCTCTGTTCTGGTGCCTGGAACACCTCCTCCCCTTCTTTCACTGACCTTGGTGTCTGCAGGGCTTTTCGTCTCACACCTTCTCACTCCCCTCTTCTCTGTCTGGAGATGTTGTTGTGCCTCAGCTTTTCCTCCCTTCTTAAATCTATTATCCTAGAGTTACCACCACTGTTGCTGACTGGCTCAGCCTTGGCTAGTGGCAGGACTGGCTTGAAGCTGGTTGTCACTGGCTCCATTGGACCTGGGAGAAACTTTCAGTACCTTCTTACAGTAATCTCCTCTACAGTGTGTGTGTGTGTGTGTGTGTGTGCACTCATGTGTGAACCTTCCCTTGTTTTAAGCTTTTACAGTCCAAGTTCTTCACTTTATTTATTGCATTGACAGTTATACATGGGTAAACGGAATGTAGTCCCATTTAAGGCATTTGCTTTTTGCTACAATTAGATGCTTAATAAGTTTTTCAGAAAATAGAAGACAGTGCAGTTGTAGATTTAACTAAAACCTACATTATCTTTTGGGCTTTTAATGCTTTGCAATAATTAACGGACATTTAATGCCTAGTAGTAAGTCTTTAAAAGTTATACTAAATTGAGAAAGTCTTATTTATTAGCTGACATATTTGGCATAAATATTTGAAGTGTTTTGATGTAGATACTATGCTGACAGCTGAGTTTTTTTGTATATAAGACAACCAAACAGGGAATGCAAACCAACCTTTGTTCACTGCAATCTTTAGGAAGGTAGAATTTGCAGAGGAAGGAGCAGTGTGAAAAACCCCCCACCAAAACAAAAACAAACCAAGGACACCTCCCAGGATTTCAGAAGAAATTATTTCAGGAGAAAAATCATGCTTATCTAAAATTTGGATGCTGGGCTAAACTTCACTAAAGACTTGTTAGACAGCAGATAACTGGCAAGAAGATAAAGGATATATGTTTGGTTAATAAATTCCATCTCTGAGCTCCTAAGGATAACACCTCCATATGTGCATAGTATATTAAATTGTTGTATCTATAAAATACATGCGCGCGCACACACACACACACACAATCCATCCCACTTTATACTCAATCTATTAACTTTTCCAAAGCGCTTGCCAAATCACTGTCTAAAATTTTATGAAATAAAAACACTACCATAAATATTTCACAAGTTTTAATTAATTTTCCTTATGCCAGACAAAATTATAAGCTTCATTTTCCGAAGAAAAATGATTGCTGCACTCCTGCTCTGGTTGTTTTATAATCCTACTTTATTGCTTTCACTCAGGCCTTTTGGGAAAGCTTGAGTTATGAAGCAGGTCTTATAAAATAATCCAAAGATTATAAGGTGATGACTTTTCTTAGATCTATTTCTGGAAGATATTTCAGAGTCTTGGACCTATGCTTAGCTGTTAAGTGTTGTGCACTGTTGATCACAGCAGTAACGGCCACAGACAAAAGACTTGAATCTGTGCCAAAGCAGTGCACTGCAACAACTGGCAGCTACAGCCTGTCAGAAATAAAACAGAATCCAAATTTTTGGAAAGCCCTTCATATTTTTCCTGAACAGTTGCTTTCCCAAAATATAAAAAATTTATTTAAGAAAGCTTGCTTCTTTCTCCTAACTTTTGAGAAACTCATCCATCACTATCACCCAAAAACATATGAAGTACTGCTATTCAAAACTTGACAACTTCTTAACTTACTGGAACAATAAGACCATGCTTTTTTTCCAATCACAATGACAAAAGCAGTTCATCCAGTTTTCTTTTTTCATTCATTTTTGGTTTGGATGGGATTTTGTCACAGTCTTTAGCCAAGCAGCCAAGACCTCTTCTTTTCCTTTACTTCGGAGACCTCAGTAGCAGAGTGTTCTGTACACAGAAAAATGCCTGTCTTGATCCTCTACCTCATTAATTTTGGTTTCACAGCTTCCTAATGAGCCAGATAGATCCATACAATAAAAGAATTGCCTGAGTTGGAAGAGTCTTTAAGGATCATCTAGCTCCTACCCCCCTTCCATGGACAGGGACACCTCCAAGTAGACCAGGCTGTGCAAAGCCCAACCTTGAACACTTCTAGGGATAGGCATCCACAACTTCTCTGAGCAATTGCTCCAGTGCCTCACACCCCTCACAGTAAAGAATTTTACCTTGTATTTAATCTAAACCTACTGTCTTTTAGTTTGAAGCCATCTTCCCCTTATCCTGTCACTATATGCTCTTGCATATAGAATCTCTCTTCATCTCCTTTGTAGGCTCCTTTCAGATATCTAATTTACTAATTCTGCAGAAAAACCTCAGTGGTGCTAAATTAAGGTGGACAAAGCAGAATAACACCATGAAATAGTGAGCTGGGACATCCCTAAATGAAATGCTTACAACCTCTAAAATTGCATCAAAAGTGCAAATTAATTGCCACATTATAAAGTAACTGAAGAGTTAGATTTATGAGTATATATTATACCCACTATAGAATTTAGCATACATTATTATATTTTCTGAAAAAAGTGGTGTGGAACATTACTTAATGCAATCTCATGTGATATGCAGTCTGCACTGCTGGTATTCACTACAGTCTTATCTGTGTTATGATCTTAGTTACGAGGGTAACTAACTCAGATTCTTTTTTATAGACCCCTTCAAGCAGATTAGAGTAAAACAACACTGAAAACCCAGCAGATATATACATATATATGTATATATGTCTCAATAATAAAAAAGTCTGTGTGTATGTACATATTTATATGTGTGTGTGTCTATACATATATATATATATATATGTAAGTTCTATTTTAGAATAATTTTCTTGTAATAGAAAGGAGGTTATTATTGATGATTATTATCTGTACTAATAAAACAATATAGAAGCATAAACACAGCTTATATAAGGGAAAGAGAGAGAGAAAGAGAGAAAGACAGGAAGGAAGGAAGTGGAAGAAGGAAGTGGCGGAAGGAAGGAAGGAAGGAAGTGGTAGAAGGAAGTGGCAGAAGGAAGTGGCGGAAGGAAGTGGTGGAAGTGGCGGAAGTGGTGGAAGTGGCGGAAGGAAGGAAAAGAAAGAAAGAAAAAAAAGAAAAGAAAAGAAAAGAAAAGAAAAGAAAAGAAAAGAAAAGAAAAGAAAAGAAAAGAAAAGAAAAGAAAAGAAAAGAAAAGAAAAGAAAAGAAAAGAAAAGAAAAGAAAAGAAAAGAAAAGAAAAGAAAAAAGAAAAGAAAAGAAAAGAAAAGAAAGAAAGAAGAGAAGAGAAGAAAGAAAGAAAGAAAGAAAGAAAGAAAGAAAGAAAGAAAGAAAGAAAAAGAAAGAAAGAAAGAAAGAAAGAAAGAAAGAAAGAAAGAAAGAAAGAAAGAAAGAAAGAAAGAAAGAAAGAAAGAAAGAAAGAAAGAAAGAAAGAAAGAAAGAAAGAAAGAAAGAAAGAAAAAGAAAGAAAGGAAGGAAGGAAAATGTCACCACTTGTGGATCCAGTGACAGATTTGATAATTGCAGTTAGTTTCCAGGTCCACTGATTGAAGTAATGGTCACAGTCTTGGTCTGTCAGGAGTGGGGAAAGCCCACAAAACACAGAGTTCAATGGATTAATACATGTTCAGGTTTATGTGGGATGTAGGAATGACCAGGTACTGCCCTTTTAGTGGGTCAGAGTTTTCACTTGATGGAACACTATGGATAATGCTTAGTTGCTTAGTGGAAGGCCCCAAAAATGAGTTTGAGGGCACTCTGGGGGTCTTTGATGGTCTATGACACCTTCTAAAACAAGACAGCTGCCTCTCATATCAGTGTAGTTGAGACAATTATGCCCAGCCAGAGGGGATGGACACCCTCAGGCCTACATGTGGATGTCCCAGTACATCCCTGGGGAGCTTTACACCTGAGCCAGTTGTGTAAGGGAGGACATTGGTGGGTTTAAAAGCTCTGTGGTGCCCCAGCAAGGAGTGCCCTGTTTCTTATTTGCCTTCTCCCTTATCTGTACCTAAACCCAACTTGTGTCATCCACAGGTGGGTGTTCAGTTCTCTGTCTGATGTGAATCAGAGCTTTCACCACCACACAAAAAACTCTCCTCCTCCTCTTCTTTTGGGGTGGGGGTGCAAACCTGGCCTCAACAAAGCACTCACTGTTTTTGTACATTGCCAATTGTTTGAGTCGTTAATCATTAATGTTTCAGTTTCTCACACTCTGTAGTCTGAATTAATTTCAGACCTGCTTTGCTCATTTGTACTCTACAGTTTTTCATGTTGTGAAACTTTGAATCCTGGTTCTAGATTGGTTTTGGCCCATGGGCTTCTACTGGCTTTCATAAGTTATTCAGCTTACAGAAAAAATATATTCATATCCTTCTCTTCCTCCAAGGACCGTTGGTAGTTACATTTTAATTCATGGCTATTAAATACATGGCTATTAATACATGGCTTTAATACATGGCTATTAAAGTTTTTAAACAGCAGAGTATGAACTACTGAAATTGTTCCAAAGAGAGAGCTTTACAAGAACTGTCACTGTTAGTTACTTGAGAACTGGTTTACGTATTGCTTATTTCTAAGGGACAAAACCCTTTCTCTTGTGTGAGACTCTCCATAGATGATAAGGGCTTTGTCATGCAGAAACTGAGTCTTACGGATGCCCACACAATCACATGAAAGCTATCTTTTTTCTGCTATTTCTTGTCTGCTACAGTATATTCTAATTTCTGATTGTCCAGATAATTATCTATTTCACAGGGAACATTTCATGGGGAACTCATGAAACATATGAATTTTGTTTTGGTAAGAAAAACAAGTCCATCCAAAGACATTTTATTCCAAAGAAGAAACACAATAGTTAAAAGTAGAACAGGAAATGTCCAAACATATGTAAATCAAAAGCATCAACTGGATCTTAACAGCATCTTAAGCAGTTTTGGTTTATTTTGTAGAGAAGGAATCCTGAATCGGAACTGCACCATTAGGATCATAAAACAATCTGGCAGTATGAAAACTCTGGGTCTGGAGACCATGATAAGGACAAATAGTGAATGCAAAAATACTGTCTTGAGTCCTATGATGAACAAGTGATTTTTCATTTGTTTGCTTTCTTACTTGGAGTTTCTTTTGTTCTGTTTTGTTTTCATGTTGTACAGTTTAGACAGTTGGTTCAAAACATCAAATTTTCTTTCTGGCGTGAAATCCTTATCTTAATTTATCTGTGAGGACTGTCTTGCTTGACAATAAGGCACTGTCCTCTGACTGGCCTATCCTTCACTGGGGAAGACCAGGCTCAGGAGACATCTTGCCGATGTATATAAATACCTGAAAAGATAAAACAAAGGGGGCAGAGTTAAGATTCTTACAGCAAATGTGCAGCAGCAGAAAAAGAGGCAATGGGAACAGACTGAAATGCAAGAGTTTTCATCTGGACACCAGGACACCTTTTGGACTTTGAAGGTGATGGAACACTGGCACAGGTTGCTCAGACAGGTAGTGGACTCTCCACCGATATATCAAAAAATGTCTCCAAAAGTTGTCTTGGTTGTTTTGTTGAGTACTTGGATGGGTGGATTGTGCAAGGCAAACTTCAATGATTGCTTCCAACCTCAGGTATTCAATGATCTTCTGTAATGGAAAGAGAACCAACGCTGTGGTCGGTGGGGATTGAGCAAAGTATCCTTCAGGCCAGAGCATCATACCAGAAAGAAAGCACATTGATAAATCTTTCTTATCTTTCTTTCTTTTTTTCTTTTTTGTTTTTTTAACCCTTTCCTTCAGTTTGGGCATCCTTTGCGAGTCTACACAGAGCTCACAAAAGGAATAGTTCAGTGCACTTTCATTTCAGAGCTCTTGTCAGTTTTGGGTTTGATCTTCCCCCCTGCTGTAGAAATGCCTGTGTGTGTACATCATCTTAATGACTTGCATGCTCCAGCCTATGTTTAGAAAATGAGACATCCAGTTTAAAATCTGGGGTGAAAAAGAGGACAGTCTTGAAATTATCTCTTTGTGCTTCTCCGTTCCCTATTAACTGTAAGCTAAGTATGACAAATTTTTTCTTTATGAACTGGTGGGAATGATTATTATGTAGTTCATATGCATTGGTGATTTCTACAGCTTATCTCATTTATGCATGTCAAGAAACAAAAAAATAGTTTGCCAGCAGAATCCCTGGAGCACTGAAAGCTGCAAGTCTTGCCAGCACCTCAAAAATCCTTCCAGAAGTTGGTAAATGGCATTTTTTTTTGTTTCTTATACTGACAAGATAATGCAGTGAATGTAAAGGTAGTGATAAGTATCAGAATCCTGCATACAATTAAAAATTTCTCTCAGCCTTACTGTTTGAGAGACACCAACTGTTTTGGTTGGCTCTAGTTTTATTTCCAGAGTCTAAGTATTCTTTGCCTAGTCCAATAACGCATTGACTGATTTCATTAAAATTGGACAGAGATAAGTACATCACAAAGATAAGCAAGTTTTTATGTGAAACTAGGAAGCAAAACTGTGGGGAGTGAACTAAGACATTTCAAGGGTAGGAAAAGCAGTACTGTGACTTCCCACAGTCTAAAAACTGGAAAAATATCCAAACACAGCTAATGCTTCAGTCAGAGTGAGCAACAGAGTAAGAGACATAAGCATATAGATGAAATGTTTATGCATATTTTGGTCCCCACAGTACTTTTTGTGGAGTACAAGGCTAAGTCAAAATCCATCATTTCAAGCACTTCAAAAAAAAAAAAAAAAAAAAAAAAACTAACAAAAACCAACCAAAAACTAAACAAAAAATCTGATTTGCCTCACACTACCCCTCTTTGCAAAGCAAAGAAACCTCTCCCCCCCAAAAAAACCCTAAAGCAGAAAAATAAACCCATTAATCATCTGACCCCCCAATGAGAGACTTTAAATACTTTTTGTGATTTGAACAGAAATTTGGATTTTGGCAGTCAGTTAGAGCAAGTTCACAGAAACTATTGAAAAACATTTACTGAAGGAATGTATGAATTAGCAGGATGAGAGTGAGCAGCAACCGACCTGGGAGATCAGAAGGCTGGAGAAAGAGGGGCTTAATGGGGCAGGGGCCTTGTGACAGGAATCTAGGTAGGAAGACTGCCACTAATAGCTAAAAGAACAAGAGAGAGAAGGATGAAGGAAACCTGGATTAAACAGAACTTGCACATAGGTGAAGTAGCTGTGAAACTGAGCCACTGCTTCTTTTTATTCTGCCTTTTCAGGTGTTTGATTTGTTCCCTTTCCTAGTACTTTAAAAGATATGTTTGGGGTTCCAGAAAGCAAAGACTAATGGAGAACTGATTCAATGTATGTATACAAATTGCAATGAGTCATCCTATATACAGAAATAGTAAATACATAAACCAAGATATTAACTAACACCTGGCTGCCAGAATAAAGTAAAATGGATATTGTCATATGGTGCTGTTTAGGCACAAAAGCTGTTCAGGGACACTCTAATACACTATGTTCTTGTGTACTAAATTAAAATTTATTATCTTTCCTTATTTTGCTTAATAATAATAATAATAAAATTATTTTTTTTAATTTGAAAGAAGCCTTCCTTCAAAGGCCTTTAAAATCTTCTGTAGAATAAAATCATGCCCCAAACTGAACATGTGTGCATCAAAATTAAACAGTTTGTATGCCCAAATCAGAAGGTATGAGCAAGGACTGCAGATGACACAGTATCGCTTGATTCAAGCTTAATTTTTGCATTAAGTTTTGATGTTTTGGAATGAATTCCATGTAATACATATGGAACGCCATTGTATTGCTTTTAGAGTTGGAGATAAGCCTATTTTAACATTGTTTCACTTGTGGAACATCAATCAGTAACACAGAGTGACTGTGTGAATCACACAGAACTCACAGGATAGTTTCCTCTGAACTCCTCAAGCATCATTGTCTGGTGAATGCCTCAACGTAAAAGTCCTGAGTGCAAGTCAACCATGGTGTCATTTTGTTGGGTTTTTTTCCCTCATAAGTCAGTTCTTTGTATACACACTGTAGAAACAGTACAACAGGAGTGACGGACTGTGATATTTTTGCTCCTTGTCAGTCCTAGTGAACTACAGAAGATTGTTGGCTTCTGTAGTAACTTTAGATTCCTGTGCTGTGGTGGAAAAATGATGCTGGTAAAATCATGAGGGATTTTTCTTTAAATTTTATTACTACTCTGTCAATTCTGTTCTGCCTTTTTTATGCTATATCCATCAGGCAATAAATACTAATACTGTTTTAAACTGTGATAAGAAAATCAATCCATGAGTTATTTTTCCATCTGTTGTCTTGCAGTACCTACTCAAGAAGTTAAAATTTGTCCCTTTACTTTCTGGTGTGATTAACTACAGAGATTAATGACTGACCAGGTCATTCAAGGAAAAACTCTGCAAGTGATGTGATATTTATATGTATCTGGAAATATTTGGTGTACCATTTGGCTGCAAGCATGTTACATTATAGGCGTCATGAAAGATTTTATTACAAAGTTTACTTATATAGAAAACGAAAATATGTCACTGTTTGCTTACAACATTTTTTCTTTCCTGAAGAACTTGCTAGTATCTTTCCTGAAGCAAGTTTGATGAGGCTTTGATGAATCTGACCAAGAGAGGTGTCCCTGCTCATGGCAGGGGAATTTCAACAAGAAAGCTTTCAACCTACAAAATTGAACCAAACTAAACAAAAAAACCCCGCAACTATGATGCTGCAACTCTCTATTTCTGTGCTACTGAATATTATTTAAAATTAATTCAACAAGATTTGAAAAGGCACTTAGGTGAATTCTGACCCTTGAAAACTTACTAATGTATGTTCTGCTCATGGTGCTAATGGTCATGTCATGCTGGCCTGAACATCTCTCTGGTGTCATGACTGGTTGGTAATCCTTTTCACCTCTGAGCCTTTCCCTAAAATGAGGAACTTTGCATGCCATTGTGATAAAACATTTGTGTGAGTGCTTTTTTATCACACAGTATGATCTTTGAGATTACTTGGGGAACTTGCCTAGATTTAGTAAGGAGATTTACCCTTTACCCCTCCTTACCCTTTTTCAAGAAGCAGAAAATGTAATGGCAAATATCTTTCTACTAAAAGACAACATTAGGAAGACTTTTGCATAAATTTCCTTTTACATTTTCCTTCCAGATTCTTAAACCCCATAATTTTACAGAGGCAGAATGATCCCTGAGTAGAAAGAAAAGTCTATAATAATCTCAAAACCCATTAAATATTTAGCAGTGAGAATATTTTATTTTGACATTTACATGCACCATTGTAACAAAGAGAAAATAATAGGTAGGTGCTCATTCCCATTTATGGGGATCATGTCTCCTTATGGAAATATTGCTATTACCAGATGAGGAATTTATCTGCACTTTAAAAGTTACACATGTCCTTTGTCTTCCTGTGGAAGCGTGTTTCCGAGTATGGAGTATAACAGAAAATTGAATTTCTTCTCAGTGGTAGCAAGATAAAAACTTTGATGTCTTTTGAGTGCAAGAATTTATGTCCTTTATTTGAGTACTGCAGAGCTGATGGCTTGGAACTGGTCTTGGTGCTGTGGCTTCATATTAATCAACCCTGTGATTCCTGTCTTGTTTAATCAGGTACTTCATGTACAGTTTTTTGAGCTCTACTACCTTTCTACATCTTGAATCAATCAAATGCTGACTGGCTCTTATGTTAAGCAAATTAAATTCCAGTTTCACACAGCCTTTGCTAGATTATTCTGCCATGGAAAAAATTTTATCATTTACAGAACTTGATTGAAAACACATATTTGTGTAGCTCTAATAGCTAAAATTTATACAATGCATAAACTAATCTCTAGGTAGTGTTTCATACATTCAAGTATGAAACTTCCTTATATAAAATCATATAGAAGTTTTTCAACAATTTACTTTTTGTCAGTTATTGAAAAGAGTGTTTTAAAATATGCTCTGTACATTTTAGTCATTGTGAAATGGCAGCTGATAAGGACAAGTGAGGATGTTATTCTTTAATTTTTTCACTTAATTTCACTGCAATTATTCTTTCTTCCTTTTACTCTGTAGGCAAAAATCTGAATAGCCTGGAGAAATAAATTATGGAGAGTAGTATCATTTGAATTTATTCAGGCTGTTATCTAATATATGACATGAAATTCTTTTATATATATGTTTTCACTATATCTATAACTCAAAATGTAATTGTTTAAAAGCAGATTTTTTTTAAACACTACTGCAACTGGTAGAGTAGCTAGAATAGACTTTCTGAGACACTCTTTCTAGAAATAGACTATATTTTTAAATTTAATCTTTTGGAAGCTTGGAGATATTTTTCTGAGACAAAAATCTGAAAATATAAACTCAGTTTATTTATTTATTTATTTATTTATTTATTTATTTATTTATTTGTCCATGACTATCTTCTAGACTAGAGAGGAGAAGCTAGAAAAGAAATACAGAAAATAAATGAAAGTTGTTTATTTTGTGATTGCCAACGGTTCTGAAACACCATTGTAAAGGAGTAATGGGAAAAACATGCACTTACAGTATAACTCTTTAGATAAGCTTCACAGAGGATTAATGGAAAGATGTTTTTAACTCATCCGTAGTTCTGTTCTATCAAAGTTTTTCTGTTCCCATAGTCCAAGGATCTCTCGAAAAAACAATTCTTCAAGGTGGCTTTGAGCCCAAAATAATGTCTTGAGGCTTCATGACGCCAGAGGAATTCGTACATATGTAAGGACATTATCATCTTGTAAGTTTAATTTAAATATATTATTTATGTAGCATGAGTTTAATTAATTAAGTCATTGGCTTTCAGTCAACACATGTTTAAACTGTCTGCTCACTCCCAAAAGACCTATGAATTGTCTAAGAATTTAATCTTTCAGAGAGCACATAAACAAACTTTTTATTCTTCTGCTCCCAGTTAGCAGTCCTTCCCATCTGCCTAAAATTATTTAATCAGTACCTGAATTTGATTTGGTTTCTGAATTTTATTTTCCTTATTTTCAGGTGTATTAACAGTGGGTACTGAAAAATACCTGTTGGAAAGTCAACTCTGATTTAACAGGTTGGCTCTGTTCTGTTCCATCTCCATCCCTTACTTTAAACTAAAGGCATTTTTTAAAAATCACTTTCATGATCATTGTTTACCTGGATATTTTTCTACTGCTTTCCTCAGAGTCTGGTGGTACTTTTTAGTATAAGGCTGTTAGTGGAGGAGTTTGAAAGAGAATTTTATTACTTGAAACAGACTGGGAACTAATATCTAGTCCTGGAGGGCATATGATGACTGTTTTTGGAATAGTCCTCCATCTGGGTTTTATTAGATTACTTTAAACCATGTTCTACCTGTGGGTAGGTTTAGTGAAATAATAACTACCAAAATATGCTGTACATTTTTCTTCCTCTTTTTTTTCATTCCTCAAGATGGGCTGAAGAGGTGGCAGTGGAAATTTTTTTCTCTCTCCAAAGACATTCAACACCCTTACAACATGACCTTGAATTTTTTGCAACATTGTTGATATATCTGGGCATAAAACATGAGGTGGTTCAGCATAATAGGGACGCTTCCCGATATGATGTTTTAAGTCTGGAATCTAATTTGAACTTCTGCCATGAGAGCTTACTTTGAATTCCTCTGTTCCTGCCATAGTAGGTCTGTGTTGAAATTATCTTCCTAGTTCTGAGCATGAGTATCTTCACTGATTTTGGAAAAGTTTTTGAAGTGCTTGAAGACAGGCATCTGATTATTCTTCTGCATAGAGATCCAAAGAGCTGCATTTAAAATTGTAAGTACCAAACTTAATACAAATTAATTTGTGATATATTTGCTGGAAAAAAAAAAAAAAAACACCAAATAGCAGCTTTGTTTATTAAATATAATTCTGATGACTCTGTGTCTTTTAATGTTCCTCTCACTCACCCATTTCTCTGTGGGCTGTCTTATGGTTCTTGCTGAAAGGCTCTGGCGCTGCTACCCTCGTGGTAGGAAGGACGGGCCTAGCAGGGTGCAAGGCAGAGATCTGGACAATCTCTATGTAAAGATAACTGCACCAGTGAAATTCTTCAGATCTCTTTAGCATTTTAGAATTTAGCATTTCATTTTACTTGGAGTTCTTTCTTGAGTGTCTTCATCAGCTGTATTGTGTGTGACATTTCACAAAATGCCTTGTCTCCTTTAGACACAGCATGCTAAAATACGTAGAAGAGTAATAGAAAATGGCTGGATTCAAATGCTCAGCTGTTTGCCTAATACTTGCTACTGCAAAAGTGGGCTGGAATAGAGACTAAAACTAATAGAGATTAATTTACACTGGTTCAAATTCCACTATGAATAGCAAATAGGCATATGTGACTCAGTAGTGACTGCAGTGTGGACTACAACAAATAAGAAACAAAGGACTTTGGTCTTGATAAAAAAAATAGTTATTGAATAAATTGAATGGGTTTATTAGCTATACTTTCAGCTTTATTTCAATGATACTTACATTTTTTTTTCAATCTGGATTTTAAAGATTTTAAAGATCATTAGATTGATCACGATTTGGCTCTAAAATGCTATCATATCTTAGTAAATGAAAATACATAGTTTTTCTTTTCTCAGTTGAGATAATTTCATTTTTTACAGCAGTCCTACTGAACCTTTCTGTTTCCTTGACAGATGAAAAATGATAGGTCAATGAGATGAACACTAGAAGTTCAGAAACCCAACATATCATTTTGATAATTTAAACTCTTCAGCAATTATACAGTGTATGTGTTTGCTTTAACCTTTCAGATTTTGGTGATTGATATTGTGATACCTGCACACCTATGCTAAAATAATGGCTTGAATTTTTATGCTCTCCTTATTAGCCACAGCTCAGTACAGGAAAAGTACTCAAACTTTGTTGTAGTGTGTTTTAAGTCTCTCAGTTTGCTCCCCCATTTTATGTACTGTACCCTCCTTTGTTCTTTGTAAATGGTTCCTCTCTCCCCAGTTTTTCCCGCCACTGCCTCCTTGCCAGTTAAGTTGCCTGGTTACCATACTATTTTTAGTTGCCAATGTTACAGTTTGTAGAACCGCTCCTCCCTCATCCCACCTTATAAGTGGATGTTTTCTCCTCCCTGGGCCCAGTCAATCACACCCCACTCCTCCCAGGTTTCGAGAACCTTCTCCTCTCTGGGGGTTGTGGTTGGCTGTGGTCCCGGGGCCCCTCCTTTACTTTGTATTCGTTGGTTTCTGGTGTATGTCAGTTATGTTCAGTACCTCCCTTTGAGTTTCCCCATTGGATAGCTGAGCTCCCCTCCTCTCTCCTCCCCTTCCCTTTAAAACCTTGTCTCTCCCCCTGTTCGGGGCCATTTGCTGGTTGGTGCCCATCCTCGTTGGTGCCTCCGGATCACCCAATAAACCAACTGTTCACCCCCAGCAAGTGGTCACCTCCTTTATCGTCTCTCGTGCGCCACTCCGAGCTCTTCCTCCAGCCCAGCCTGAGGCCAAGACGCCGAGGGGGGCTGGCTTCTTATGCGCAGGGGCGTTGGCCTTCTCACCCCTCGTGCTAGCCGGATCTAGGGCCGCATACACCCTCGCGCAGTGTGGCGCCCAACGTGGGGCCTGAAGTGGACCACTGACCACCTGGACAGCTGACCACCGGACCCTTCGGAGTTGGACATTTCGTTCCCTTGGACGCCGCACTACCCCAGGTAGTAGCAGGCCCTGTTTTAGGGGCAGCGCTCCCTGGGGATCGGGATCGAGACCCCTCGCACCCAGAGAGGACGACCCTGGAGACGAAGACCCCCACCTGATTTTTCTTTTGCTGTCGCCACCAGGCTGGTAAGATCGGGCCCCGCTCTGGGGACCTTTCCGACTTCCCCCCTGCCTTTTTAACCTTCCCCTAGGGGTACATGCCCTGCATTGGGGACCTACCCCCCACCCTCTTCCCCTGAGGCTCTTCCTCACTCCCGCACCTTTTTTGTTTTATCTTTCCTGTGGGGTCGGTATCCCCAGACTTGGGGCCCGGACCCACCACCCAAATCCTTTTTTCCCTTTGCTGAAACCCCAGACTTGGGGGAGCAGGGGCTGGTGGCGAGTAGCTTGTTGTTTTAGTTTTTGTTATTTTTCAGGCGGGTGGTTGTACCACTAGTGGATTTTCCCCCTTTCTAGTGACAGCAGTTCCTGCACTAGAAAGGTGCCATGGGTGCTGGCTTGGGAAAATCCCAAAAGGAGGTATATTATGTTGTAAAAGGTTTGCTGCTTGGGGGTGGTCAGAAGGCCCCCAAGCAAGAGTTAAAGTTTTTGGTTAAGTGGGTCTTTTCAAAGTTCCCCGAGGTCTCCCCGGAACTTGCCAAGCAGCCACGGTTTTGGGCAGCCGTTTTGGCCAAATTGGAAGAAGCTGTTAATTCCGGGGAGACGAAATTAGCAACCGTGGCATTCTGGGCGGGCAGAGTGCTTGCGACACTCCGCTCGTCAGGGGAACCTAAGAAAAGGCCCGCAAGTTTTGGTTTATCCCCCCGTTCCCCTCGTTCTGTTGCCCTTACCCCTCAATCCCTTCCCTCTCCCCTTAGGCAGGAGCCCTCGAGGGGGATTTTGAAGGCCGACAAGAAGCAGGGGGTCCATCCTTCCCCTGCTCCCCCTCGACCTGCTCGGCCTCCCCCTTCGAGGAGCCCTGGCCAGGTTCCTCTTCTTTCCTCACCCTCTACCCCAGTTCCCAAATCCCCAGTTGAAAAGCCCAAGTTTGTTCGGTTTGTTGAAGATCCACAAAATGGCTCCCTGGGAGCCCAAGATGGCGGCGGCCACGTGGTCATTCCCACCAGGGCTCCTTCTTCGTCAGTCAACCCCTTCCTCCCTTGCGCCAACCCCTTCCTTCCTCCAGACCCCACCTCCTTTTCGGTTACCCCTCCCTCATATCCTCCCTCCGTCCCACCCATTCCTCCGTCCTCTGCCCCTCAATCAGCTCCTCCCCAAACTCCTCCCCCGGTTCAGCCCCCCATTCGCTCCTCCCCCGCTCCGCCTTTGTACTTCCCTCCGCCTCCGAGCGTCACCCGGGGGGCGGAGAGGGGTGGTTGGTCACGCCCACTCCCTCACCCTGCGTCATTGCCGGACCCCACCTCAACCTCCTCCAGTTCCGGTTCCCACGCTCCTCCTTCCGGTTCTCACGCTTTGTGTTCCGGGGGGGGGGGGGTGGATGACCGGAAGCCGGAGCAGGCGCCCTTGTTGGAAGCCGCTCCGGTTACCTACCACCTAAGTGGGGAGGGGACCCCTCAGGCCCAGTGGGTGCCTTTAGCACAGGCCCGGATCAAGGAACTGTGCAAGGCGCAGAAGGACTCCTCCCGGGGGTCAGAGTACTTCCGGGGTATGCTCCACAATGCCCTTGCACAGGGAGATCTGGTGCCGGCTGACCTGAGGGCCCTCTTCTCCAGCCTTGTTAGGCCCATGGAATTTAGGGTCTGGGTGGGGGAATGGAGGAGGGAGATATTGGAGGTTCTCCCAAGTCTTTGGGGGAATCCTGCAATGTCCCATGACGCGGATGGTCTGGCAGTCACCCAGGAACACCTTTTGGGTGAGGGACAGTGGGCAGAGGGGGCAGCTCAGGCGAAGGCCTTATTCCCCTCCCAGCTTGTGGAGACCGCTCGGGCAGCTGAGCGGGCCTTCTTCAAGCTGGAGGTGGTGACCTCCCAATGGGAGGATGATGAGGTCCGGCAGGGAGCGCAGGAGCCATACATGGCCTTTATCGAGCGCCTCTACCGATATGTGGAGGCGCAGGCGCTCGGGGATGATGACAGGGAGAGGATGCTTCAGCGGATGGCATTCAGCAATGCCAACGCTGAGTGCCGCAAGGCTATAAAAACTCTCCCTCGAAGTCCCCGGCCCACGATAGAGGCCATGATTGAGGTCGTGGTGCGTCAGGTCTCCTTAGCATCACGGCCTAAGAGAACATCTGTGGCTCTTACTGAATGCCCCGAGCCGGACTTCATGGAAGCAGAAGCTGCCCCCGTTGCCGGACCCCCAACACCTGGGTCCGGCAGAAGGTCATCAACCACCCACCCCTGCCATCTTTGTGGCAAAGTCGGGCATTGGATGCCCCAGTGCCCAATGCGCCTTGATTACCTAGAGTACAGGCGGAAGCGGGAAAGGGAGGAGAACAAAGAAGCAAAAAACTAAGCTTGGAGCGCAGCCCCTCCCTGCGCGATGACAAAAGTACAGCGGGCTGTTCAACAACCTGCGGGGAGGGAGGAGACGGGAGAGGACTGCCGACATACGCTTTGCCGGATTTGACATATTTCTCGGATGTGACCTTATCTACCTGTGGTGCTGTACCTGCAATTAACACCATGTCCTCTGCTTCTCCATACAGGCTGCAGCTGACTAGGGACCTTTACCTCCCTAGCAGTAACATCTAGCTGGTGTCTGTCGACCTGCAACATCCGGGTCGCTGGAGGAAACTGGGACGTTGCAGGTGGACCGTTGTCGGGGACACCAAGCACACACTGCGAGACATCCACATCATCCCTGGTCTGGTAACTACCGACCGGGACCGTTTCGCGGTAGGGCTGTACTGTGTCCGACCCCCACTTTTCCTCCCCAAGGGACAGGTCATTGCCCAGGCCATTCCTGTGCCAGAAGAAGATCACTGGACGATTTCGACGGAGAAGACATCGCCTCCGACCGTGGCCTGGGCACAGCTAGTGGGGAGGGAAAAGCCCCGCCTGACCTGTCAACTTTCGTTGGGCGGAGACAAGAAGATAGTGAGGGGTCTTTTGGACACAGGTGCAGATGTGACGATCATTCCCTCCCGGGAGTGGCCGTCACATTGGGGCTTGCAAAGCGCTGCGGGCACGATCTCTGGTGTTGGGGGCCTTCAATTGGCAAATCAATCCAAGAGCATTGTACAAATTAAGGGGCCCGACGGGCAATTGGCCTCGATACGCCCGTTCGTTTTGGATCATACAGAGCCTCTCTGGGGAAGAGACCTACTGGCCCAGTGGGGAGCCAAAATTGACCTCCCGAAGGCTCCCCAGGTTTTTCGGGCAGTGGCCACTGAGGAGCGCCGGACCTGGAAGCTGAATTGGCTTTCTGATAAACCAGTACAGGTCAAGCAGTGGCCACTCAATAAGCAAAAATTAAAGGCGCTCAACGAGCTCATTCAGGAGCAGCTACTGAAAGGCAACCTGGAGGAGACCATGTCACCTTGGAACTCCCCAGTGTTTGTCATCAAGAAGCCCAACCAGGACAAGTGGCGGCTCCTGACCGACCTCCGCCAAATTAATGAATTAATAATTGCCAAATTAATGAATTAATAATTGACATGGGTCCTCTTCAGCCAGGGATGCCCTCCCCAGCAATGCTCCCCCAAAATTGGAATTTGGCTGTAATCGACATAAAGGATTGCTTCTTCCAAATTCCCCTTCACCCTGACGATGCTCCGCGCTTTGCGTTCACAGTTCCGTCCGTTAACTGTGAGTCCCCAGCCAAGCGCTATCATTGGCGGGTGCTTCCACAGGGCATGAAGAACAGCCCTGTGATCTGCCAATGGTATGTCGCTTCGCTGCTGTCACCCATCCGTACAGCCCTCGGGGATGCCGTCATTGTTCACCATTATATGGACGACATCCTCGTGTGTGCGCCCGACCACAGTCTGCTTGCCCATGCGCTTGACCTGACAACCAATGCGTTGGTTGCTGCAGGGTTCGAGCTCCAGCAGGACAAAATTCAGCGGATGCCACCTTGGAAATACCTGGGCCTTGAAATTACAAAGCGGACCATTGTTCCGCAAAAATTAGCTATTAGGACAGAAGTCCAGACCCTAGCAGATGTCCATCAACTGTGTGGGTCTTTGAATTGGGTGAGACCCTGGCTGGGCATTTCAACCGAAGACCTAGCCCCCCTTTTCAATTTGTTGAAAGGGGGAGAGGGGCTCAGTTCCCCTAGGGCTCTCACCCCAGAGGCGGAGGTGGCCTGGAGAAGGTACAAAAAGCTATTTCGACCAGGCAGGCCCATCGTTACCATCTGGGCCTGCCATTCAAATTTATAGTACTGGGGAAATTGCCACACCTCCATGGCATCATCCATCAGTGGGACGACAGTCCGAAGGACCAAGGCTCAGGAGAGAAGCTCTTAATTATAGAGTGGGTCTTCCTGAGCCACCATCGGTCCAAAAGAATGACACGGCCACAGGAGTTGGTAGCCGAACTGATCCTCAAGGCGAGATGGAGGATCAGGGAGCTTGCAGGGTGTGATTTCTCATGCATCCATATCCCAATTGAATTGGAATCGGGCCAATTAAAATTAAAGACCTTTGAAGAACTGCTGCAAACTAATGAATATCTTCAGTTTGCACTAGACAGCTACACTGGGCGCATCGCAGTAGATCGGCCGGCCCACAAATTATTCAATTCGGAGTTCAAATTATCGTTGAAGAAGGTTCAGAGCAGGGAGCCGCTGGATGCTTTGACAGTTTTTACGGACGCGTCTGGAGCATCCCACAAGTCAGTGATGACTTGGAAGGATCCTCAAACTCAGCAGTGGGAGACCGATGTTGCTGTTGTGGAGGGCTCTCCACAGATTGCTGAGTTGGACGCAGTCGTCAGGGCATTCCAGAGATTCCCTGGACCTTTCAATTTGGTCACAGATTCTGCGTATGTTGCAGGTGTAGTGTCCCGAGCTGAGTCCGCAGTTCTTCAAGAGGTCACCAACAAAAGATTATTTGAATTGTTGAATAGGCTCGTCGAGTTGGTCTCCCACTGCGAGCATCCATTTTATGTCATGCATGTGAGATCACACACAGACCTGCCCGGTTTCATTGCGGAAGGCAACCGTCGTGCCGATTCTTTGGCCGCGGCTGCTGTTTCGCAGGCCCCTCTCCCAGATGTGTTCGGTCAGGCTAAGATCAGCCACCAACTGTTCCATCAAAATGCGCCTGGCCTGGTTCGTCAATTCAATCTGACTCAGGAGCAGGCCAAGGCGATTGTGGCCACATGTCCCCAATGCCAGCATGACCAAATGCCTACCGTGGCCTCGGGGGTTAACCCCCGAGGGCTGGCAAGCTGTGAGGTGTGGCAGATGGACGTAACACACATTCCATCTTTCGGTCGATTGTGTTGCGTCCATGTCTCAGTCGATACCTTCTCTGGGGCTATCTACGCTTCTGCCCACACAGGTGAAAAGGCAGCGAATGTTCAGAAGCATCTGCTTCAAGCATTCGCTGTCTTGGGCATCCCTAGGGCCCTAAAAACAGATAACGGCCCTGCGTATACTTCCAAGGAGCTGCGGAGCTTCCTGCAACAATGGGGAATAGTCCATAAAACCAGCATCCCCTATTCCCCGACAGGCCAAGCCATGGTGGAAAGGGCCCACCAGAGCCTCAAAAAGATCCTGTCCCGACAACAACCGGCAATGAAGGTGGAGACCCCCCACGTCCGGCTGTCAAGAGCTCTGTACACTCTCAATTTTCTAAATTGCTCTTTTGACAGTCAAAATCCTCCAGTGGTCCGGCATTTCGGCAGTCACCAGCAGCTGCAGCCCAAAGCCAGGCCGCCGGTTCTTGTAAAGGATCCGGAGACCTGGCGGACGGAGGGCCCCTTTGACCTGGTGACCTGGGGGAGGGGATACGCTTGCGTGTCCACTCCCTCAGGCCCCAAGTGGGTCCCGTCTAAGTGGGTCAGGCCCTTCGTCCCAAAGGAGAGGACCAAGACAGAGGCAGTACCACAGGTCCGGCAAGCATGTTGGCGTCGGCGGAGGAAGCAACACCACCAACCATCTTCCTTTTCTCCTGAGCTTCCCCCTGTTTCTGAAGAACCCTCTCCTCCAGCTTCTCCTCCACCCCTTGACCTCTTGCACCATCTTTCCTCCTATTCCCCCCCAGCTCCAACCGTTACCCCTCGTATGTTTTATTTAAATTGGTTGTTTGGAGAGGAACCATTTCTGTGAATTCCATATACTTTTACGGCTCTCTTTCCATTTCAGTTGCATCTCCCCGAATGGCCCCCGCGTTGACAACGCTGGCTCCCAACCCTTGTCTGATGTTGATGGTGGTGATGACCTGCGGACTCCTTCTGCCACCTACGGAGCCGTGGGTCATTCCCCAGCCAAAAGTCAACGTCTGGCGTGCCTTGGCTCAATCGCTAGGACAGGACAGCATCTGCCTGGACACCGGCGCTGCAGAGGACCTGATGTTGTCCTGCCTTGTGGGGATCCCTTTCTCTCCAGGAGAGTTCCCCCCTGCCTTTCAGTCTGCCCTTTCCCCTATTTTGGCCCGGAGCCTTACTTTCCTTCCTGGTTTTGAACCTACTCACGCCTGGAGAGACGGAGTGGCAAAGCTGGATCCTGCGCCCTCCGAGCCCACAGAATTACATCTTCTCGGCTCCACCAATTCCTCCATTTGTTTTCAGTTTGATTACACTATTGACCATGTAGAGAAGGGCAGTGAAGTGGTTCTGCAGGAAAAGAAAGAATATCAAGCCAATCAGTGGTGTCAGGCCGTGGTAAAGATCCTTGGCCCCACCACGACTAAGCAGACCCCTTACGCCCTTCCTAGAGGAGTGTTCTTGATCTGCGGTGACCGAGCGTGGGCAGGCCTCCCCTCTTGCCTGGTCGGAGGGCCGTGCACTTTCGGCAAGCTGACGCTGTTTACCCCCAACATGACTCAAATTATTAATTGGAAGAAGTCGAACATCACGTCTGAATTGGCCAGATCCAAAAGAGATCTTAAAGATCTCATCGAGGACTGTGATGATGAAATTACTCATTGGTCACATTCAAAGTCAGTCGCCTTTACCATCTTGTTGCCTTGGGTATCGGTAGCCAAATCTCTAGGTGAATTGGGCCACCTAGAGTGTTGGGTGGCTAAACAAGCCAATCTTACTTCAGCCGCGCTATACGACCTCCTTACAGACGAGGAAATAACAAGGCAGGCGACACTCCAGAACAGGGCAGCAATAGATTTTCTATTGCTGCTTCATCACCATCACTGTGAGGAGTTTGAAGGCCTCTGCTGCATGAACCTGTCCTCCAGAGCCGAGGACGCCAGACACTCAATAAAAGAACTCCAAGACCTCGTCCGTCAAGTCAAACAGGAAACATCGGACTGGCTGGGAGACATCTTCAAGGGTTGGGGCCTTAGCGGGTGGGCCAGTTCAGTTTTAGATTCAGTTTCTAAGATTGTTTTGAGTTTGATTGTACTTTTAGTTCTGTTCATGTTGATCCGCGGTTTGGTCCAAAAATTAATAGCCAGAGCCACAACTATGGCTGCCAATCATGTCACAATTCCCCAGGAGGAACCTTTCGAGCTGGAGGACCTCTCCTCAGAGGCCGAAGGAGCTGCGGACGAGGAGGGGTCAACCGAGCCGCCCCAAGAACATCTGTGGGCTGGCGAACTCCAGCTCGAAGAAGGCGAAGATTGGCAAGACCGGCCGCGGACATCTTCTTTTTGAGTTATACAGACATTCCTGTTTTCTTTATTTTATTTGTTAAGAAACGGGGAGATGTTGTAGTGTGTTTTAAGTCTCTCAGTTTGCTCTCCCATTTTATGTACTGTACCCTCCTTTGTTCTTTGTAAATGGTTCCTCTCTCCCCAGTTTTTCCCGCCACTGCCTCCTTGCCAGTTAAGTTGCCTGGTTACCATACTATTTTTAGTTGCCAATGTTACAGTTTGTAGAACCGCTCCTCCCTCATCCCACCTTATAAGTGGATGTTTTCTCCTCCCTGGGCCCAGTCAATCACACCCCACTCCTCCCAGGTTTCGAGAACCTTCTCCTCTCTGGGGGTTGTGGTTGGCTGTGGTCCCGGGGCCCCTCCTTTACTTTGTATTCGTTGGTTTCTGGTGTATGTCAGTTATGTTCAGTACCTCCCTTTGAGTTTCCCCATTGGATAGCTGAGCTCCCCTCCTCTCTCCTCCCCTTCCCTTTAAAACCTTGTCTCTCCCCCTGTTCGGGGCCATTTGCTGGTTGGTGCCCATCCTCGTTGGTGCCTCCGGATCACCCAATAAACCAACTGTTCACCCCCAGCAAGTGGTCACCTCCTTTATCGTCTCTCGTGCGCCACTCCGAGCTCTTCCTCCAGCCCAGCCTGAGGCCAAGACGCCGAGGGGGGCTGGCTTCTTATGCACAGGGGCGTTGGCCTTCTCACCCCTCGTGCTAGCCGGATCTAGGGCCACATACGCCCTCGCGCAAAACTTCATTCAAGTCCTTGAACAACATTCAAATACTTCCTAGTAGCATGTCTTAGTTTCAGTATTTCAAGCTTTTTGGTTCAACAGAACAAAGTTTTTCGCTGATGTCTAAGGTGATGCCTTAAAAACTGATAAGATATTCTGAATGGTACTGCACACTTGTTTAAGTATTCTGCAGTGCACTTGCTAATAACAACTTTGCTTGAATGATAGCTCATACATGTCACTTTCATGTCAACAGTACCATTAAGTCACATTAAGTCATAAGTCAATACATAGTACCAGTACTGCTTATCCAACTCACAACTCAGCATTGTAGTGGTTAAACTACCCCACTTTACAGGTACCACCTATGTCCCAACTTGAGAAGGCTTTAACCCAACCACTTGTGTAACCTAGGGCCAGAGTGTTATATTAATTAACCAAAATAATTTTTCTGTGTCAAAGTCATGGATATGGTATTTCCCTCTTTCCCTGGTGTTACCTGGGAACCTTGTAGGTCAACTGTTGCTGTTTTCGAGGCCAACTTCCCTTGTATTTGTGGTGTTTCCTTTACCAGAAATTTTGAAATGGTCAAAAGTCCTCATCTGTCCTGATATGAATGTAGAACTCCTCAAGCAGTTTTTTGTACTGCTTTAAATGTTGTTCAGTCATTGACATTTGTGTAAATGTGCACAAAGCACTCCGAAATTGGAAAGACCATTTCACATAAATTTTTCATAGATATGAAAAGGTACTCAGTGGGCAAGAGCCTGGCTGCTGAGAGCTAGTTTGTGTTTGCTTTCAAGGCTGCGTTTAACTCCACCATGTACTGTAAAACATGATTTTCACTCTCCTTAAAGCTGATGTGGAAGTGCTTGCATTACTAATGTATGACCTTGTGCTTTGGAGATTCAAATAATTAGTGAGAGCAGCCTGCTCATCCATGGCAGACAAAAGTCAGTGCAAAGCCAATTGACCCATTGCAGCTTGGAGGAAGGCATTGTGGATAACTGGGATTTGCAGCAGACCAAGAATTTATGTAGGTTTTTAGTTTTCAGAGATGTAGCAGAGGCAGCAAGCTCTTCAGTTGTGGAAAAAAGAACAAAAAATAACACAATCTTATAGATTTTAACTATGAGGACCAAAAATGGACTGTTATTAATTGATTTTAAGTAAAAAATGCCTTACTTTCTCAAAGTTTCTACACAGAGTTCTGCCTCACTTCCTGTCACTGTGCATTTCTGAGGGAAGTAAGGCATTAAGATAAATCTTTAGGAAATTAAATCCATAGAACCTTTCTGCTGTAGTCTACAACCATTAAAAAGAATCAGATTCCCAAGTTTTTTAATGATTTTGGCACTGCAAATCTAATTAGTTAAATACAGATTTGTAAAACCAAGCATGGACAATCTGTGAACTGTGGTACTAATTAGGGAATGAAAAGTCTCTGGTTTTAAATAAAGACTGTGAGTTTCACCTTAACCTGGCTGTGACAGGAAAAAAAGAAACTCTTAAAGCAAACCCCAAACTCCTATTAATGGAAGACACTGTAAGAATTTGATATTGTTTTTGAAATGTCCAGGGGTTTCTATCTCCCTAATATTTATATAAATCCCTTCTTTGGAAAATGCAGATATTTGCTGGCGTAATTAATTCCATGTCTCAACTTGAATAAGCATTTGGTATTTGTTCCTCATTGTGATATACATATAAAATGAGATTTTCTCAATGAGATGGGACTTGTTGCAGAGGAAAGGTGACAGGTATAACAATGGAAAATAATTTTCCTTGCTAATAATGTCTTTCTTGAAGAAGGCAGGCTTTACCTAAAGACTGAAAATGTCTTTGCCATTCAGCAATATAAAGGTCACATTTCACTCTTTTGAGTCTCCTGTGATGCATTTTAAAAGAAAAAGTATCTATATTTTTGAGATCAGCTTTCTTAAAATATATATTTTTTTCTCTCCTTTTGTTTTTTAGTTTAACCAAAGAAAATGCATTGGTTGCAAAGTTTTCTGAAGCAGCTGTAAGCATCAGTTATTTCAAAGAGGTAGATTTTTGCTACCATATTCATAGGAAAGAGACAGTATAAACTAACTGCAATTTAAAATATATAGAATAAACACCTGATCTCTTTGGAAGGATGATGGTTATACAAAAATTAACATATAAGGAAAAATATGTTGATGCAAGACAAGGGAAGAATGTTTCAATATTTGTATTTTCAGCTTTCCACAAAAAAAAATTGAAAAAGTTACAGAAGCCTGAAAGCATAAATGAAAATATGCAGTAACAAATGGTGGTCTAGGCATTTGTTCACACTTATGTAGGGATGACAAGCTCTTTACAGAAACTTTAATAACTCACCAGTCAGTAACTCACAAGGACATATTTTCATAATTGTTAGAGTCTTGAGAAAGAGTTTTTAGCACCTGCTTAGAAGTTGATTATGGTCTAAATGATCTTTAAATTTTGTAGGGTTGTTGGGATATACGCTAAGAAAAAAGGGATCTATGAAGTTTAATCCTAAAATGGATGTTACATATGTATTATGTTTATCTGCATTAGAAGTTTTTATTTCCACTTTTCACTATTCTTGACCATTAATAAATAACTCCTCTACAGTTCTGGACACACAAGAAAAACTGTTTTAGAGTATTTTTTCTCTAAAAAATGTGGCTTAAATTAGAAAAAAAAGATAAATGAAAACATTTTACAGACCTTTCAAAAAAGTAAACAACCCTGTCTCCTCAAAAAACCCCAACAAATTAAACAAACAAAAAAAAAAGCCATACATATCTTAGTTTGGTACTTCACATTTTTCAAGCTCTTGAGAAAATTCAATCAAGGAATCACATAAGGCTGCATTTTTTTATTGATATAAAAAAAATAAAACTTCATCTAGCCTTTGCCATGGTGTATCTCTTTTGCCTTTTGGTCATGGGAAATTAGGATTTTCTAGTGTAATTCAGGGCAAGTCAGACAGTTGCTGCCCCTAGCTAGTTCCATGAAACAACATGGTAAGATCCAGCCTAACTTACTCTGACATGAAATGTCTTCTGTCAACCTAATTTACATGTTTTCATTTCAATCTCTATTTCTAATTCCTAAGCAACCAAGACATGTATGTGTTGTTATTTCACCCCATCTGGCACCAAATCACCACACACAGCCACTCGCTCTCTCTGCCACCAGCAGGGGAAAGAATTGGATGTGTAGAAGCTGTAAAACTCATGGGATGAAATAGAGTATAATGGGGAATCCAAAATCACACAAGCAAAAAAGCCCAAAGAATTCATTCACTGCTTTCCATGGGCAGACAGATGTTTCACATCTTCAAGGCAGCATGGCCCCCTCATGCCTCAAGGTGACTTGGAGACACAAACACCATCATTAGGAATATCCCTTCCTTTTTCCTTTTTTGCCCCAGCTTCAAATACTGAGGAGGATATCACATGGTCTGGAATATCCCTTTGGCCAGTTTGAGTAAGCAGTCCTGCCTCTGTCTCTTCCCACTCTTTCAGGTGCCCAAAACTTCCTCACCAGCTTGACAGTACAAAAAAGCAGAAGAGACCTTGGCTTTGTGTAAGCCCTGCTAAGCAATAACTAAAACACCACTAATGATCAATGCTGTGTTCAGCACAAATCCAAAATTCATCTCCATACCCAACACTGAGAAGAATGTTAACTCTGCTTTAGCCAAAACCACCACAGCATGCTATTGGGTAGAATGGTTACTAAAGTCCTGACTATGAGTAAACAGACAAGCTAGGAGGTGAGGATAGTAAAGAGGTTTTATGTGTAAAAGAGTGGACTGGACATTAACACAAGTCATGAACATTTTAGCTGCCGAGAACATACTGGTTAGTCTAGACTTCGATCACTTCTGTAGATGCATGTTTTTATTTGAGACCTATTGTATCTTACTACTCTTCAGTTTTACAGATTTAGTTAAATGGATACAAACTGTGATACTATTATTTTTCTTAAACAGAAGTGATGAAAAATGTAGTCCAGCCTAATGAAATAGATGCTTTCGTTTTCCGTTTTCAAACCCACTGTAATGTATTACCAGAATTAACCAATGGAATGCATCCTGATAGCCTTCCCTTCCAAATATCTGACAGACCTCACTTGGATGACTCAAAACCTGTGCTGCCTATTTCTCCTAGTTTAAACAGAGAACGAGTGTATCTGTATACTCAGTGAATGTCCTTGTGGCTATTGTCATTGACACTCATTCCACAGCTGCAGAAAAAGCTTGTAGGAGAATGAATCAACAATGGATCTGGAAGCAGAACTAAGAAGTCAGTAGACCTAACTTCCCAGCCTCTGAGGTTTCATCTCTTCTCTGGCACCAGCTTGCTGCAGGTACATGGATATGGATCATAGATCTGTTCAACTGCCCCCAAGAGACATCCAAATATGCCCAAAATAGGCCCATCTGCAAATTACATTGCAAGGCATTCTTCAGTTGATGCTGGGGTCTTTTCTCTGTTCTCTGTTTAGTAGCAGTAAGACTGGAGGATTGATGTTTGATATACCGTAGCATTTTAAATCATGGTTCATTGTGAACTCTGAATAACATGTGAGGCATTCAGTGACAGACAAAACACTTTTGCATTAAGGGACAACTAATAATTTATTTCAATACATGGACACAGCCTGCATTGGGGACAATTGGCACATCTCACTTAACATTTGAAACTGCATTACAAATAACACAATTACAGTTAGACATGTGGAGCTTTACTGCATTAAGAAGACCGAAAAAATTATGCTAGTTGTTTCAAACAGAAAATGTGATAGGAGCTTGTAGAATAAATGTTTAATTTAATTTAATGTACCTACAACCATCTAATTCAGGCAGTGAGGGGAGAATGCCTATGAACCAAATACAAACTGCATTACAACAGAAAAGTGTTTCAAGTGTTTCAAATTCTGTGTAAATATACACTGAATCATCAAGATTGGAAGAGACCTTTGAAGGCACCCAGTCCAACCATCCACTCGGCACTGCCACTGTAACACCTAAACTACTGAACCGCATCACCCAGCACCAGATCCAGGTGCACCTTGAACACCTCCACTGACTCCCTCACCTTCCTGGCCAACCTATTCCAATGCCTCACCATCCTGACAGGGAAATTTTTTTCTAATATCCAATCTGAATTTACCTTCTCTCAGTTAAGGGCTATTTCCTCTGTCCTCTCACTATAGAGGAAACTCTACACAGTACTCTTACTCTGATACTCCAGGTAACAGATTAAAGGCTTGTATGCTTGAGATATGGACCAGATATTAAAAAACAATTAGACCTTGGGCCCCTTTGTTGCTGATTACTCCTCTGAAGAAACATCAAAAACCAAAACTTCTTTTATTATAACATTTCCAAGGGTTTTAAAATGTTGATATTACCTGAAAGTCAGTCCAGGCTTTTGTGGGAAGACGGTGGCTGCCACTTTCTTCATAAAATGCTTTTCTATGTTGTCAGCCATATCTAACTTCTTAAGGTAAAGAAGGGATATCGACCTCATTTAGCTCCCATTTTCTCTTAGGGAGTTTCTGAAATCTGCAAGAGAAATGTCTGTTATCTGCTCAAGATTCCATCTATTCCTTTGTATAGAATGAAACTTTTTAGTATGTTTAAAGAGAGCAATATGAAAAGCTAATAAGAGTACAAATTCATACAAAATAAGCAAAATTGTTGATGACTTAAATTAAACCATGCCACCTAGACACAAGTGACACAACCATTTAATTTGCTTGTAAACCACAACTTTTGCAGGTAAGGATTCATTTTCATTTTGGATTGATTATTCTTGGGATACTTCCATTATACTTTTGAATCTGGCTTCCATTTTTGAACCTATGTGTTCCCAGGAAATCTGCATTATATTCAAAGCAGAAATGGAATTAAAATTTTAGTTTTGTTTTATTTTTTTTTCAAGAATCACTCGGATGTAATGAAAATTAAAAAAAAGGTCATGACCCAAATGGCAGCAGTAAAGGAGAGATGAAATGGATATTTTGTCTGTGAATTGAAAAATTACTTCAGTGAATTCTGATTATTTGCATCTGGACAGAATTAATCCATTGAAATAAATTTGCTAAGAAAAACAATGTGTTACAACTTTTTATTTTATTTCTTGTTGCTGGAAAGGTTTAAAGAGTTTATCAAGTGACAAAGCTCAGAATTTCACCATAGTGATTTCATTTAAGGTCAAGGTATTGATTGGATTTGTAGCTGCTAGCATTTGTGTAAAGCTACAACATCAGGTAAGAGATTTTAGATCTTCCTCCATGTTGCTTGGAAGTTAGTGAACATTAGGTGAATTACCCAGAGGAGAATTGCAGTTTGACATATTAGTGCTGAGGTGAACTCTTTTCTTGATTTTGCTATAAAAATAATACATAGTTTAATTTTAGCTCTTTCCTACAGACAGTGACTTCAATTATCAGCCAAACTCCCAGGCAGTTTAAATTGTTGCAGCTCCTCTGAAGGAGATGCGGTCTTTTCTGTCAGCTGAGAATCTGCTGCTATAGAGGAACAAAAGAATCCAAGATTTGTTCAAAATTATTCTAACCTCAGCTAAAATGTTATTTTTGCTTGCAGATAAAAATATAAAAGCATCAGCTGTGTGTAAGTAATCAAACATTATTGCTGTTGACAGCCCTTAGCAAAAGATCTTTTTACTAAGGTGTTATTGGCAGGAATGCCTTACTGTATAGGAAGAGATGGGTAAATGTAGTTCCTGAGTTTTAAGGTGTTATAATGAAATTTTCAGGATAGCATGGTGAGATAGAGGTCAAGAGCCTCATTCATCATGGCAGCAGTTTTTACTGTAATGTCCATGCTGTGGTATAAATGTATTCCCATTGCATGCTGTGCTGTACAAAATGATATCTTCCTCTCATATTCAGCAGAAAGAATATCTCAGGGGGAGCTAGGTCTCTGAAGGCTCAGCAGTTCCAGTCAAGGCTTTGTTTACACTGGAAAGGTTTCAGCTTCCACTAATAAGCCACGTCTTATACCTACTTGGAGAAGGGGCTCCTGGGTCAGCTCACTTTCCTTGGATCAGAGTGAAATCCTGAACAGAACATGGGGACTGAACTTTGGGGCTGTGTGAATCACAGGCTCCAGGCCTTCCCTTTCCCTCATGTCATGGGCTCACCTTCACTTTTTCTTCTTTTTAAATGAAATGGGAAAGCTGCTGAAGCACTCCATGCCTCAGCAGGCTTCTATCCCTTCAATTTCTGTGACTCAAGGTCTGGGTACATGACACACTTACCAGTCTTCTGCTGGGCAGTTTGCAAACTCAAACACCCAATTTCTTCCCAAAGCATGATAATTTGTTAATTTTACCTCTTCAGGGACTTGCATTCGGCTGACTTTCAGCTTCAGCAAAGAAACTGTAATATCTCTGTCACCCTGCAGATATTAATTTAACACCTTGTAAATGCAGTAACACTAATGCTTACCAAAGCCGGTAGAATGATCTTTGAATGCTTCATGAAGCTGCTACATCCTGCTTTGAATCATAATAAGCATTTTACCAAAGTTGAAACTGCTCCTGGGAAAGGTCCAAGCAGAATAATGAAGCATGGACAGTATTAATTTTTCTGAGCCCTTTTCAGGATGCTCACTACACAAGGCAAAGTGTTTGGTATGTGCAATTATTTAGCAACGGGCAGCTCTGTTTCTCTGCTATACCTATACCTACATTGAATAAGGATGAGTTGACTTCTGTTCACTCTCTGTTTTCCAGAAAACACTATAAATATGCCATAAATCCCAGTGTTATGAGTACCATCCTGTAGTCAGTGTGATTTAACCTCTCTGTCTAAAATCAGAACTGTTTGTGTGCTGAGAGCAAACCTGGACATGGTAGCATTTAAAAACAGGTAGAATCATCTATGGTTCCTAAAAATACATATATAAAGGTGATAAGGATTAACATTAGAAATTCCAGAAGTTAGTAACACAAATGTTCATAAATTCCCATATATTAATTTTTAATAGCTCTTCTGTCTCTTATCATATGTGTCAAGTTTTCTGATGGGTCAGGTTTTCCCCCTAAATCCTGTACCTTACTGAATCATGCTAATAAAAATACTCTTTCTTTGAAGCAATATATTAGTGAAATATTAGAATATTAACACCTTGTGCTTTGAAAGGCAGTATGATGTGAAGGATCATCCTCGAAATCTCTTTTTTTTAAAGTCCACTTAATAAATTCAGAAATCGGTTGCAAATAATATTTCATAGTAATTCTATTAAAAGGGACTGATTCTATGTCTCATTCTTAAAATGGGAAAAGTTAATATGAAACTCACTGTATAGAAATACATAGAAATAATTGAAATGCCTGATGCCTATGTAGTTAGGCCTACCTTCTGCTTACAGTCATTCAGCACTCAGTGGATAGACTGAGATTGGTTTGGTGATAGCTGACTGAATTTACTACCTGTCTTGGTTTGGTGATAGCTGACTGAATTTACTACCTGTCTGGTTGACTGAGTCCTTGATGGTTTTACCAGGGAGTTTTCTTTGCTGACTTGTAGTCTCCCACTGATGCATCAGTGCACCAGAATCTCATAATGTTAAAGCATGTCTCTCTGACTGTAGAATTCCTAAAAGCATCAGGAGAACACACAAAGACAGAAGCATTATATGTAAGGGAAGGAATTTTTTTTTTTTTTGCCAAAGTACTGAGAAGAAAAAAAAGAAGTGGAAAAAATTATTTCCTACCACATGTATCCCAAAACATTTTAGGGTGTTTTTCAGGGACTGTGATTTGAACATTATCACTTTTATACAGGGCCTAAAATGGAATAAGAAAACTAAAAAATTTTCAGCAATAGATGTGGTATTTATTAGAATGAAGGGCTGAGTCCTATTGATAAATATTTTTATCCCCAATGCTGTGTAAACAGAGATGTTTCTGCACAACCTTTCACTCCAGCCACAGAAGTGTCTGAAAAGTGTGTGTTCACTTGCAATTATGCAAATAATGAAAAACTGCTCTAGACTATTAGAATTAGAAAGTAAGTAACATGAAGTGTAAGAAAACTGTCTGCAGTTTTTGTCTTTAAAGTTATTTTTCTAGGATGGGATCACAGTTGGTCCAGAAAGAGACACCTTTTATGCCATTTGTCACAGAGGCGGTAGAACCAACTATGTGTATGTGATATTAGTCCTGAAAACAAAGAGAAAATTCTTAGAGGGAAGAAAATACTTTGTGCTTTATGGAACTAATGCCATGTTGAAAGAATGCTATAATGTGGGGAAATAATACACTGTGATGGATTTCATATGCAGAACTCTGAGTTGTACTAGGAGATAAGAAAGAAAGCACAGATTAAACCTACAGAGTTGAGCAAAGATCCACAGAAATTGTGTTGAAGAGGATATAGTTGAGATATAAGAAGCTCCTAGAATAATAATTTTTAACTGTGAGTGACAGCAGATGTAGCAATTTGTTTCTACAAAATGGAGTCAGAAGATGTGCAGAAAGCAGTGTATGTATGCTCAGCAATTGTGGTGGTGCTCTACCATTCATTGTTCCCAGCATTCCCTGGACAAACTGCCTTGGCACATCGGAGACAGCAGGCTGGAAGGGGCTCTCAGGGGAGAACACAAGTCTCTAGGCATGAGCCTCTAGACCTTTAAGCAGTGTGAACACGGTGGGGGTGGCAGTGCTGCTGTTTTCAGGGCGCCTCTGTGGGCGCACCATGCGTGTTGCCAAATGAAACTGCTGCAGTGCTGAAGTAGAAGGTGAGCTGGAAAATAGAGAGTCAGTGCTGAAGTCTGAGGGGTGTCAACATCCTGTATGAGAAGGACCACTCCTCTTCTCCCTGTAGCTCTCTATCAACATACCAGGTAGTGTTCTGACAGCAGTGGAGGGGATAGAGGCCATGAGCAACCTAGCAAAAGTGCCATCAGAGTCTGAACTAAGCAGCAGCACTATAAAGAAGGGGTGAGTGTTTGTAGGTGAAGACTAAAATTAGGGATATGCAAAACAAAACCAAAGGAATTAAGTTTAGCAATACACAGGGTACAAAAATAAATTGATCATATCTTAATGGCTTTTTAAATGAGTCAGTTCAGAGGTGTTTCTGTAAACCTGAAGCTATAGGGGTCAGATTCTACTTTCCAACATAAGGCAGCATAATCTTGCTTCATTTTTCATTTATTTACACATCTCTGTTTACAGCCATAATTTGTATATCAAATTTCAATCAGCATGAATTCAGGGAGACTAAATATCCTGCACTGCTTTTTGTGTCTGCTTTCTACCCCTGAAAGTGTTGTGTTTGGCTTCTTTGGAAGAATGATTTGTATACCCAAACAAAAAAAATTGTGGGATATATGAGTATCTTGCAATATTTTTTTTTAATCTTGTGGAACAAAGCAAGTTTATGTGGCTCTTCAAGGAAAATGCTAAGGGATTAAGCAGAAGCTCTACTTTTTCACTATTTCTTTCTATTCCCTATCTCCTAGATCCTAGCATACCCACAAGTTCTCAAGACACACATCTCAAATGGTTTTCTTTAAGCAGAAAGTCTGACTTTCCAGAAAAAAAAAAAAAAATTGAAAATTTGTGGTTCTATATTTTTCTGAACAAAGAGTGCTTTCGTTTCAGAAGCTTGTTCTGCATTTTGAAAGCAAGTGAGCTTTCTGATGTAGAGGAATTTGCATCCATCTGTGTAAATATGTGTGTATAGATAAAAGCCTCCATTTTCCTCCTTTTGTGCAAAATTGTGAAGCAAAAAGAAGAAAGAAAGAATATGACAATATGACTTGAGAAAATAAAATATTCTACAGCAGATACAATAGAAATACTACTTTGAAATAATATTATTCAAATAATAATTCATTTCTAAAACAGTCTTAAGTAAAATCAGTGCAACTGGTTGTACATGGCAAAGTCCCCTCACACAGCAGAGAACTAAGATGTCAGAGTTAATGAGCATCAGAAATGGGAACTGATATAAGATGTTAGATCCATTAGCACCTGAAAAAAGAGCATAAGAATTTTATTAGGTGCAAGTAGCCTTTACAGACTTCTGATATGTGACTGCAAAAGAAAAAGGGCGCAGCTAAAAAGCCTTTATCATATTTTGCCCAATGCTGGACAACAAATTTGAGTAAAAGAAAGTGTAATAAAGGAATGAAAAAATCTAGCAGTCATCCCCTATCTGTCTCTCATTGGTTCAAACAGTTATTTGCCTTCTATAAATTACATTGCTGGCGTACTAAATCTTATGTATGCCTGTGATGCTAGAATGGAAACAACAGAATTCCTTTGGCACAGAAAGTTTCAGGTTTAGAGGAATTTTCCAAAGTGGTTTGTGAATGGCTATCCAGGCTGGTAAATGAGACAGACTGATTCCATCATTAAAATGTAGGGCAGTTTTTGCACAAGGGCAGCTCTTAGGCCTCCTGAGATGAGTTCACCATTCAGACACTGCCAGTAGCTCTTTACGTGTGCAAAGGAAATGGTAGAAAAAATGTAGGTGGAAGAAAGCTCGGGGTGACCTTATCAGTCTCTACAACTATCAGAAAGGAGGTGGAAGCCAGGTGGGGGTTGGTCTGTTCTCCCACATAACAAGTGACAGAATCAGAGGAAATGGCCTCAACTGGCACCAGGGGAGGTTAATGGGGGATGGTAGGAAATTTTTTTTCACTGAAAGGATGGCCTGGCACTGGAACAGGCTACCCAGGGAAGGGGTGGAATCATCACTGCTGAACATGTTCAAAAGAATGTGGATGTCAGACTTGGGAGCATGATTTAGTGGTGAACACCATGGTGCTAGGCTAGCATTTGGACTTGATGATCCTAGGCATCTTCTCCAATGTCAATGATTCTATGATTCTATGTTCTATGATTCTGTGATTCTAAGTTGCAAATCCATCCAATGAATGGGATCTTTCAGGGATACCAAGTGTGAAATCCGGTGATTTGTATTTTATATTGCTGCATGGTAATCAGATAGTAGAAAAAAATAATAGAACAGGAAATTGATGTTATGTCCAAAAACTTCATGTTTGTCCCTGCTATCTGGACATAGTTCCAGGGGAAATACATAGGTGCTGATTTTATGCATTTTTACATTCACATTCAATGACAGTGTTATTACTGAATGCGCAGTTCTCAGCTCCGTTTTGCAGAGTGTTTTTAGTAAAAGCAGAAAATTATCAAAGTAGGGAAATATGAATAACGCAGAAACTGGAGGCAGATTTCAATGGCTTCTCAAAAGTACTAGACACAGGAAGCTGTGTAAGACAGCTCTGCCTCGGTGATGAGTTTCTCAACTTGCTCATTTCTCAGCAAATTCACCTACAGGAGGAACGAGATAGTAGTGGAGCTGAAAGACCTCTTATATTTAAACAATCTCACGTCTGGTTGAGCAGATCTTAAGATGTCTACACAGTACTGTCATGCAGTGCATGCTTTTGCACGGCTAGTCTGTGGCCATATTAGGAATGAAATAAAATTCCTTCATCCACAGAGATGAAGAAAGAGATTCTAATCTACTAAATCTACTAATCTCTCTAATCAAGATTAAGAAACTTAATCTACTGTTTTCCTTCCACAACAATTCCTATTCCTTAAACAAATATTTTAGGTGTTTATATACAGAAGTAGTCTTAACAATTAAGAATAATGTTTTAAGACATGATAAAAGTTTTTCAGTTTAAAAGTTGTGTTCAGTTTTATTAAGGTGCCAAGAAATGTCTTTTAAAGTGCTGGAGCACACAGGAATTATTTGGAACAAATTCAGAAAGCCCAAATGAATAATTCAATGCACAAAGCAAAGGAAATATGTTCTGCTTTTCTTTACACTGTCTTTGTGTGCTTACTGCTTTGTGTTCCTCTGGAAGAGAAACAACTATCACAGAGAGAACAGAAGAGAATATGTGTATGCTGTGTGTGTTTTGTGTAGATTTATACTGGTAGTGTGCTGTTGGTACTGCAGCACTGGTCCCTCAGTCATTTAAGAAATACTGCATCTAATGAGGGAAACAGTAAGAGCTCTTGTCAAAAAATAGTGGTAGACTGTGTATACTCCAGAATGTCAGGAATGTCTGGAAATTTTCAAGGTTTTGTGAGATGAGCATTTGAGTTGGTAAACTCTAGCTACATGCCAGGTGCCTGCCAAGGTGTTTTCTCACTCCCCCTCCTCAAAAGCACAGGCAGGAGAAAATGTGAAAAAAGGGGTGTGGATCAAGGTAAAAACAAATCACTCAGCAATTATTGTCATGGGGCAAAACAGGATTGACTTGGGGAAAAATTTAGTGTCTTTCAAATTAAAGCTAGACTCTTTAATTTTAGTTCTAACTTCTTTGCCATGATTCCATGTACAGGGACACCTTCCACAAGGCCAAGTTTCTTATATATATATATATATATATATATATATATATCCAACCAGCTGAAGCTGCATCCAGGGATGGGACATCCACAGATTCTCTGGGCAACCTGTTTTAGTAGTAGGTCTTATTTAGAGCCAAGCATAGTACAACTTTTAGAAGTCAACATCTAACAGTGAGTTTTTAAGTGAGGAAAGTAGCAAATATTAGCAAAACATGGATTTATCTCTTTGAGAATTTGCTGTTTTCAAAAAGTACCTTTACTAATAAAGGATAATTCATGCTGAGAAGAAGTGGAATATTGTAGTAATCTCAATCAGCAGTACAGCCAGTGGCATTTAAGTGAATGTGTTGGAAAATCAGAAAACAAAAAGAAAATAAAAAGAAGAATATTCTTCTAAGAATCCCTTAAGTATATAAGGACATCTTTTCAAGATGGAAAGATTTTGTGGTAATAATATTCTACTTCTATCTGTATAATTTTATACAATGAGTTAGCTTAATTTTTTTCTATCAGTATAAAAACTCCTGATTTTTAATTAAATTACTGTTTTAATAAAGATTGAAATATGGAAAAAAAAATAGATGAATACTGAAAATATAAACAAAAGATGCTTTGTTCCGGAATTTCACACTTTCAACAGAACTGTAGAGAGTTGCCATGTGAAAACAGTAATCAATAAATATAACATGATGTTTCAATGCCTGTATTCAATGCAAAAGTCACTAGTGAGCTGTTAACTGACACTTTTGAAGTCATGTAGAATCTCCCTTTAGATACTTTTTCACTTGTACTTCTGCTCTAGCAAAATGCATCTCTCTTATGCATCTAATTTATTCTAAACTCCCCCCCACTTCTTTTTTACAGTGAATCACCAAAGCAGTTTCTCATTCTCAGAAAAATACACTTGACATCCAGTGAGTCAAACCGCTACAAACAGAAAAGACCCCTCTCATGGACAAGTAATATGTAAGTAGTCATCCTGGGCCAGTATTTCCAGATGATAGTTCAGGTAATGGTAAAAAGTACAAATTCAAGCACTGCCGTTGCCTCTTTAATTGGTCCCTTTGGAACTGGAAGAAGCAGTTGTTGTAGGAGTGTTACATAATGAAAAAAGCTGTCACTTTCCAAAGTACTTCAGGTTTTTAGTGTGCGGGGAGAAAAGTTTTGATGGAGAAGGTTTTATTAGTGCTTTTTCTTTAATTATAATTATTTTCATTCTGAAAATTTTATAGGCTATCTCATGCTCTTCATGTGTCTATCATAGCAACGTAGTTCCAAGAAATGATATAAAGCACTAGATATGGTGCAGCTGCATATTGTCTTATGAAGGTAATGCTCTCATTCAGAGTATATTTGGATTAAGGTATGTGAGATTTTTTTATTGGTATTCCTGAAGAAAAGATTGTATATCTTTTGTGAGAGCGACTCTTTTCTGCGAATGAGGTTTGCAGCATGCCAGGGGTGTCTCAGAATTTATGACACCTCAGAAGATGTCATCTCAATTTCCACCAGCCTCTGAGACAGTGTAGACAAGACATATTTCTCCTTGTATTTCCAGAACTAACTTGACTTGTGCCTACTAGAGATCACTTTCTAGTCTCTTCACATCTTTTGCACATGCAGCATGGGGAGCAAAAAGGACAAATTCCTGGTCTACATGTGTCTGTAGGGCTACAATCTCAATAGGATCATGGAGATATAGTTGGTCAGCTCATGCAGCTGGAGTGCTGCTGTGGGTGGATACAGTCTCTCCAATGTGGGCAGGACAGGAATACAAGAGAAGAAGGATTCCAACTGATGCGAAAGCAGCTGGTATGTATGGACCTCTCTGCCTAGGGTTGGATAATGAGACAACTGACTTTGGTTGTGCATCAGGACGAGGAGGCAGACAAAGATACGTGATGATGCAATGGGAGTCTGCAATGCACTGTCTCATCACAAATGAAAAGCAAATGATGCCATCTTCAGACAACTGGAAGAAACATCACATTCACAGTTACAGGGAACTTGAACTATGGTAATATCTGCAGGAGGGACAAGAAAGCAAGACATAAGTAAACTGGGAAGTTTCTGGAATGGCTGAAGGAAAACTTCCTAGCTTTCTGCTGGAGATGCCCATGCTGACAACAGGAGTCCCATCTAGGGAGGTACAGGGTCTGTAGATATCCATGGGGCTGTCCTCCTGCCCCTTTGGAACTGGAGGTGCTCTTTTAGCCCAAATGTCTCTGGTCCTCTTCACTGCACTGGTGCACAATGATATCTATGGGCCAGTGTAAGAATATTGCTATGTGGTGTTGCAGGCTGCAGCTCCTGGACTAAGGCTTCCTTGTTGAGCCCTAGAAGGCACAGACTGGTCATGATCAGGGTATTTGCTGTAACCATTAGTCACCACGCTTAGATCTCCTGCAACAATTATTGCAACCAGACCATCAGGAGTTCAAAGGTTTCTGGATAGCTTTGGAAAATGCATGCCCAGATGTCTGGTAGGAGGCCACCCACAGCAGCCCTGGGTACTGTCTCTGATGTGTTGTGGAATGGTACCCTTTGGGAAAAAGATGGTGGGTGTCTGGGTTGTCAGAGCTGTCTCTGTATAGCTGCTGGCATCAAATGACTGTGTGGTAGGTATGTTGGTTTAGCGTAAAAAGTCATCTTCCACCCACACCAGGAGCTTGATGCATTGGAGAAGGCCCACACAGAGTGGGACAGCCTGTTTTCCCACTGTCCACTGTACAATGCAGCCAAAGCAGACCTGCTGTAGACACAGGATCATGAAGGTCAGACCGAGGTTTGCAGGAGATGGAATATGTCCAGCCTGATGCTGGGGCTGTGCTCTCAGAGCATTGCAGAAGGCTGGAGAGAGCGCAGGGCAGCAGCTGCTTTCCCATGGCAACCAGGGAAGCACAGCCAACAGCTTCAGGGACAGGCATGTAGAACTGCTGCCAAGAGCCACCAACGCACCATTCAGCACCAGCCAGAGCCTTGCTTGACTCTCCAGGCATTGCAGACACACTCAGCAGGAGAGCAGGCCTTAGTCAGTCTGGGACAAGCTCTGACCACTCCTGGGCAGGCATAGTGAGAGTCTGTGACTGCCAAAATAATGAGTGGGGTCTGGAGAGAGGGTGGAGACCAGCTGCTTTTCTTGTCAGAACTTATTCTGGCCTGGAAGCTCCTGGGAGCAGCTGGGGTCAGTGCCTCCCTGAGACAGGAGAAAAGATGTCTCACTGCCCTCTTCCTCCACTGGTGGTTGTTAGTAGGCAGACAGACAGGAGAGAGAAATGAAGACTGAGACAGGGGAGAGAAATTAAGACTGAGGCTTGAGTGTTTATAAAGAGGCAGGGAAATGAGCTCATCCTATTGAAATTGTTCTTGTCCTTTTGATAGGAGTGGACATTTCTCCTCATTTCAGATCAGAATATTTGGATCAGAACCTAACATCAGTTTGGTGGTTTGGTTTTGTTTTGTTTTTTTTTTTTTTTTTTTTTTATTATTTTCTGGTTTTGTTTCAGATTTCCTTTAGTTTTTTATTTAGTTATGTTTATTTGTTTGTGTTTTTGTCTGGTTTTGGTTATTTTGTATTTTAGATTTAATTTTTTGTTTTGTTTTAGTTGAAATGAATTTTCTTAATTAAAGAAAGTAGTCATACCACAAGCCTGATGTCTACCCAGGCTGTATTTTGCAGAACTGTGAAGGAAGAAAAAGGAACAAGGTATAGTAACAGCAAATCTATTGTTTTAAGAATAATGAGATAGGAAAGGGCTTGTGAGACTCTGAGATAAAAATTGTTTTTCTACATGAATTCAGAAAAGTACTTATGTCTTTGTTAACCACCATTTACTCAACAACATTTATACTACAGCTAATTATACTCTTTCTAAAAAGATTCTGTATCTATACTCAAATTCTGGAGGATGAAACATTTTTGGAAAATCTTACTATTGACACAGGTAAGTTTGCATTATGTGATATTATGCTTAGTTATAAAACCATAGAAATATTTCAGTGAGGGTATTTCTGTGTGACTAGTTTTTTCCATTAACAGAAAAATTCCAAATCTCCTTTGCAGCCCTGCAAACAAAATTTGCCACATCTCAGGTACGGGTGTTACTGTCCTTGTTCACATTGGTCACATTAATCAGAAAACCACACATCTGAACTGACGGAGCACTTTACTCTAGGTAATTCTAGTTTTAAGCTGGAGCAGCAGTGCAAAAAGTTATATGGAAATTGTGGTCTGGTGATTAATGTAATGTACTTGGTTTTTCATGCTCAGATTTCGGTTGCTATTCTTGTTCCTAAGTCTTCTTACTATTTTTCCATTCTCTATATTGTGTGGGTCCATTCTGTGCATGCTCTCATCATTCCTCCTAACAGTGCAGAAATTTCTTCGTAAATCTCAGCTATGTTGGTCTCTGAAGTGTATCAAACTTAGGCTGCAGGTTTCAGCTAGGGGTACTTCAAGGAAGATTGAGGGACAAAGCAAGAAACCAGGACATGAAAAAAAAGAAGAACAGGACATTTGAGTTAATAAACTGGCCAGCTTAGAAAAGTGGAAGCTGTTGATTATGATCTATTTATTTGATACATTCTTCATATCTGGAAAACAAAATGAGAGCAGAGCAAGATGAAAAATTGCAAGTGGAATTTGTAGGAAGATAGTTGACCCCTGATAGCATTGTCTATATTGAAAATTCACTTTCCTTGCTTAGATGGTGGCAGAATTTCCCAGAGCGCTCAGCTGAAATCACTGTTATACATCAGTGAAATCTGATAGGTGAAACTCTACTTCAGATAAAGGAAGGACTAAATCAGAGAGTCTATTAAGAGTAAACCTTTATCTAAAAACAATGTTTACAATTATTTTCATCTTAGGATACGTATATATCATATCCAATTGTCAAATATGACTTTTGGTTGCTTCTAATACCTGCAGGACTAAAAGGAACATTTTTTTAAGATTTAACTCTAATAAGAACTCCTAGTGTTCTCTGCTCTCTCAGGAAAGCCAGCATATGCAGGAATATCTTAGAAACTGTTTCTCTTAAGCACTGGCTATAGCAGTAGAAAACTGTAATTTGCCTGCTCTTCTGAAAGAATGCAAGATCATTATACAAAAGTATAGGAAAAGACAGAGTTGTACAGATTTCAGTCCTGCAATAGCATGCCTGGATGATTCCCTCCTGTTTCAGGATTACTGCTGGTATAAGTTTGCAGTGTCAGCTGGCTTGCAGATAATAGAAAAGGGAAGAAATTGGACTTTTACACTGCTGCTCGCTCCACTTTGCCTGTTGCTGGGATAAAAAGAAGAGATAAGCCCTTCAACTGTTACAGAACTTTTCTGCCATGTAGCACACAGTAAGAACTGTAAGCCCTAAGAGTTTAGAGCTTTAGGAGTAGTTTTAAGTCTTGGTGAAATGAGAGCAAAAGTGGAGCCAGAAAAAGCCAGGTAACCCCTTGTGCTGAGCTGTTACACATGAGGGCATCTGCTCCAGGAACTCTGGGGGCTTTGCAACTGGATTTCTATCAATCATTATAAGGACTATAACTTACCACTACATGCACTTAGCCTTTTTAGTGATCCTACCTGAAAAAGGCATGCAATTACATTGCTAAGCCAATGCTGGAATAGTTAAATGAAATGGTAATTTCTTTTCTTCCTATGAAATCCTTTTTCAGAAGAAGACACAGAAAGTCAGAAAAATCTGAAAATTATAAAAATTATAAAATCAGAAAAATTATAAAAAGGCTACTTTTCTTTTTCTAGCTGGTTTTGAAAAACAGAGTAAAACATAAGATGCTAAACAAGAAAGTGGTTTTTTTTCCTGTAAAAAGTTATATCCCTTTCAAGATGTCACCTTATTGTACTAAAAAAATTTAAAGCTCAAAATCTTGGTAACTCATCATTTTTCTAAAAGTGTTTTTGAGTGATATGAAATGGTTCACTCAAAGTTAAAATCTCATTTTCAACTGCAATAACTTTTTTTGCCCTGTGTGCCTGAATTTGTCAAAAAATTGAAAAATGTGTCTATTTCTAAACTTAAAATGATGTTTAAAAAAGAATATATTGTATTTATTATCTCATTATCTCATTTTGCCTACTAATATAAGAGTAAAATTGTTGCTTTTTCTCCCTTTTTTTCATAGTGCAGAAACTCTTTGGGGTAAAAAACAATATTGAAACCCCATTCAAGCTGGATCATGGATTAGTAACTAAATGATGTGCATTTTTTAAAATGCTATACCAGATATTCATAAATCTAGTTGGTAGATGAGTGGATGGCAGGTGTATGTCAATAGAACTCCTTTTTATTGATTTCCCTCGTGACATTGAGCAGATATTCTTTGTACTATTGATACTTTATCTCTGACATGGACACTGAGAATGATGTTTGCAATAATGTCACTGACCTGAAATGAAAATATGAAACTAGGAGGAAGGGTCACATAGAAAAAAAATATCAGAACGAAACAAGCCTGTTGTGTTCAATCAAACGCCCTTGATCTCAGTGTAATTGCTGAAGACTAAAATTCAAATGCTAGGAATCACGTATGCCTTAAGTAGATAGTTGCATTGATCTGGCCAATCACTCTAACTTTCTCAAGTAGAGATGAAAAAATCTTTTTTAAGCTCATCTCCTGTAGCTGTTTCCAAAGAATTGTATATAGACTTATTCATATGAATGTTTCTGTCAGCCTTCAAAGTTCCTCATTTTAACCAACTAGAGGCATATCATTCTAAGTCTGTATCATATTAACAAGAAATCTCTTTCTAACTATTAATACATAATATTTTTGTTGGAGTGGAAGTATGTAACCTCTTTAAAGAATAAGTTGTCATGGAAAAACCTATTTCAATCACACTTTGGAGAACTTGTCTTCAAAAGTAAAATATTGCTGCAATTTTAAAAATAAATAATGATATGTGATTGTTGGTTTGACAGAATTTTTTCTGCCTCCCAATTTTTTCCCTTTCCCCTTCCTTCCTCCAAATTGCTATCATGGTATTCAGTAGCTGAGCAGTATTCTGTTCACATTACTGTTTTGTGAAACCCAAGTAGCACCCTGGGTGAGCATTTTTGGCCTATAATTTCTGTAATAAAATCAGATATTTTGTAGATCAATGTTCTATGGCCTGCAAACAGCAGACTTGTTCTCTCTATGTCAGAACCCATTTTATTTTCTTTCAAGATTTTGCTTGGAAAAACTCTTTTTATAACTAAAAGTTTAATAATTCCTTATGTGTAGTTAGTCTTTATTTTTTGCTATAACAAACAGAAATCTGGAGGTATAGGCAATGTATTCCTACACTTAAAAACTGTCACCTATCTTCATTATCTTTATATTCTTCTCTAAATGATTTTTTCTGATATTTTTCAATTATACTCTTCAAGTTATTAAAATTTGTAGTGTAAAATAATTAGGTTTTCTAGTAGTGTTCTTTATTAAAGACAGCAGAACATAACTGCTGTAATAATATAGTTATTTGTTTAGAAGCTTCAGCAGTTGAAAGGGGGCAGAAGGTATGTTTAATGACTATGAAGGAATTTCTTCAAAGAGAAAAACTGTGTATGACCATTTTTTCAAGCTAAATGGGATACTGGCTAGCATGGAAAACTGATAAACCTGAGAGAAGGTGAGACAATTCCATACTAAGTGCTATAAATAAAAGATTGAATCTGATTTTTTGGCAGCAAAATACTCTGAAATGTTCACTATTTGAAAGTTCCTTACACTGACTATAAAGAAAATGAAGATACTCAGGCTTAATGTAGAAGCAGCTTTTGCAGGTTGGCCATTCATATTTCAATTTAAAAACTCCAAAAACAACGAGAAAAAAAAACCTTTTTGTAGTTACATTTAATATGTTTGTTTTGAGTGTTTTGAATTTAAAATAAATGTTTATTTTAACTGGAAATATTTAGGGTAAAGCATACTAGAAAAGTGGGCTTTTAAGCCCACTTAAAAGTCTTGGATAAGTTATCTGACACCAAGCTGAGGGGTGTCATTGATGCACTTGAAGGATTAAATGCCATCCAGAGGTCTGGACAAGTACAAGAAATGGATACATGGGAATGTGTGAGGTTTAACAAGACCAAGGGCAAGATGCTGCATCCTGGGTGGGGCAGCCTCTGGTACTGATGCAGGTTGGGTATGAACAGACTGAGAGCAGCTGGGTGGGAAGCACTTGGAGATGCTGGTGGATCAGAGGCTGGACGTGAATTGGTAATGTACTCCCACATGGCTACAAACTCTTTTCAGGTAGCTATAGAGAGTGATAAGCTTGTCCCTGAGCCCCCTTTTCTCCAGGCTAAAAAACCTCAGCTCAGCTGCTTTTCATAGGAGCTGTGCTGCAGACCCTTCACCAGCTCCTTTGCCCTTCTCGGGACATGCTTCAGCCCCTCAACGTCCTCAACGTGTAGTGAGGGACTCACAGGACTTGAGGTGTGGCCTCGCCAGTGCTGAAGATAGAGGGACAATTTCTGTCTTGGTCCTGGTGGCCATGCTGTTGCTGATGCAGGCCAGGATGCCATTGTCCTTCTTGGCTACCTGGGAACACTACTGGCTCATGTTCAGCTCTTGCTGTCCAACACCCATACGTTGTTTTCTAGCCTGTAACACAGCTTGGGGCCAGTTTTTTAACCCAGAAAATGGTGCCAAGCCATGGACTGCCAGCTTTTCCAGGAGAATGCCATGGGAGACAGTGTCAAAGGCTCTGCTGAAGACTGCTCATCCAGCAGTCAGGTCCCTTGTTCATAAAAGGAGATCAGGTTGCTCAGGCATGACCAGTCTTTCCAAAAACCTATGTTCGGTGTGGATGACTACATTCCCTCACACTTCGAGTAAAGAATGAAGGTTTTACTCAGTTCTTCTTTTGATATTAATGTATTCATAAAACCACTATTTATTATCCTTTACAGAAGTGGCCACATTAAGTTCTAGATGAGCTTTTACCTTCCTAATTTTCTTTCTACATGATCAAGGTTGGGGGAGGTGATTCTGCCCCTCTACTTCTGTGAAACCCCATCTGGAGTGCATCTGGAGTGCAGCTCTGGGATCCCCAGCACAGGAAGGACATGGGCACCTGGAGTGAGTCCAGAGGAGGCACATCAAGATGATCAGAGAGAGGCTGAGGAAATTGGGTTTGTTCAGCCTGGTAAAGAGAAGGCTTGCAGGTCATCTAATTGTGACTTGCTAGTACCTGAAGGGAGCCTGCAAGAAAAATTGAGAGAAACTATTTACAAGGGCACCCAGTTTCAAAGACAAGGGGGAATGGTTTCAAATTAAAAGATGGCAGAAGTGAGGCACTGGAAGAGGTGGCCCAGAGAAGCTGTAAATATCCTAGATGTGTTTAGAGCCAGGTTGAATGGGCCTTTGCACAACCTGGTCCAGTGAAAGTTGTCCCAGTCGTGCCTGGGGAGTCTGGACTAGGTAATCTAAAGGTTCCTTTCAGCCCAACCCATTCTGGAATTCTATGATTCTATGATACTGGTATTCTAAACTTCTTATTTTTTTAATTCTTCACTGATTGCAGAAGGTTGCAGTGGTTGTAGAAGAAATGCATGCCACTAGAATTATACATGAAAACACATATATATAACACTGGATTAAAAGAGTTTTTGAGGATTGCAGAAGAACTAGAGCAGGGAAATCTCATAATATTTAGCCTGTGCATATCTCCCTCTGTCTCAGAAAATAAATTTGACTAAGCTTGTTAATGCAGTTGTGCTCAGAACTCTTAAATGAATGCACTTCTTTTTCTGGCTAAACACAAATCAAGAAACATGGTTTAAAAAACTCACAAAGACACTACTCGACCTGCAAATTTAAGCTTAAAACCTCCCATGTAGATAGCTTGGAAAAGGCTACATTGTCCTAACAAACAAAAAATGTCAACCTAGCCCAAAAATACTGCTAACTCTAGCATACACCATCTGGATGCAAGGTAGTTCATAGTAACTCCTTAATCACATTACTGAAGGACTGGGGAAAAAAATATGCTTTTGAGGTTTTATGCCTTATCTGCTGCATCAATAATTTCTCTGTTTTTATGTAAAAGTCAAAAAGCAACCTAGTGCAAAATGTTGTACTGCCATAATATAAAACTTTTGTTGGTACTGTTGGTACTGCTGCTCTTTCTGTTTCTTTTTTTTTTTTAATTAAAAAATTACCTTAATTATTTTAATCTGCTCTTGAATGATATAGGATATAAAATATGTGGCAAGTTACAAATAAAGTCTCTCTTACCAGCAATTTATGTAAATGCCTCTGCATTTTCTAAGGCAGGCTTAGATTTGTAGTCCATTTGTGCTTAGAACTGTCATTTTCATGATGAAATTTTAAAAGACATGTATGTTGTTATTGCCTATGTGCTATGGGTAGCCTTGTATCTGCTTTTGCTGTCCAGGGTACCAAGATGTTTTTTTTTCCTGTACTAAATTTCTTAATTTATTGTTTAAATTTTTATTTTAAAGCATAAAGATTAAAACAAAAATCCATTTATCTAATTGTTTGAAACTAATTTCTTAGTGTTAGTAACATAAAATTTCTAAAGAAGATCATCTTTGCACTTCTTACTGTTGGGTGGGAAAAAAAAGAGATTAATTAGAAAGACAACTATTAGAAGAAAATTGTGAATATGTTCATGAGAACTACCAATTGCACGGAAGCTGACTTCAGAGGAATATAGTGAAATTGCTCTAAAACAAAAGTATGCCAACAGTAAGCTTGAGAAGTAGAAAGCTTGAAAGGTATACATGCATTTATTCAGATGTTATATACCTAATGCTCTAAGGTAAGGCAGTGCTATCTATTTTAATTTGATTTAAGTGCTAAGAAAAGAGCTGGTCAAATGTTTTTGTGAAGTGTTTCTTGGGAAATCATTAGGCTGGATTGAAGCAGGCACAATCTGAGAGTATGACAAGTTAGATCTTCTCACATGGCTGTAAGGAAGACAGGGGAAGAGTTTGGTTAAAAGGAACATTTGAAGATAAAGATTTCCAATTTGACTCAAAGCTGAATTTATAGAAGAAGAAGAAGAAGAAATGTTTTCACCCATGCTGTAATGAGACTGGCAGCAGAGTTTATTTCGTGCCTCAGGGATCAGGTTGCAACAGGCTTTGGAGAGGCCAGACAGCTGATATAAACTAATGCAGTCTCCACAGATGCACCTGAGTCTGACTGACATGAGGGATTTCAAACACATTTTCCATCAGGCCTGTTCCCCTTGCTAATGCTCCCATGGTGGAGTGATAGTTCTTGAAACATTTTCTCTCCATGAAAGCAGGAACCTTCCACCCTCAGAGAAGGGTCTGCTCCTGTGGCTGGCTGTCTATGCCTGACTGCAGTCAGGACACCCTTTCAAAGGAGGGAAAAACACCACCTTCTTTGACAGAGTGAAATGGTGGGAAGAAGAGTGGCACAGTGACATTGCTTGCTGCAGCAAGTAATGAACTCCACAACAGAGTTCACTCAGCCAAGTCTTCCAGAAATTTTTGCGTCTATACTATTAATTGCTAGTATCTGCATTGTCTACCTGGTTTTGTCATGGGTTTGTTCACAAGACATGCATTCCTGTTACTTGTATATCCATTGTTTTTAACTTAGTCTAATTAAGCAGCTGTCATCTAATACTTTTGGGGTTTCCAAAACAGAAAAATGCATTAGCGATAAGTGTTAGGATTATTTGAGAGATGCCTATGGTGCAAACAAGACCATATGCCAAAGTCAATGGGATGTATTTTATTTAACTGCAAATGTGTGTGACAGAGAGATAGTAAGAAACAGGAAAAAAGAAAAGGGGGGAGAGAGAAAGAGTGCGAGAGAGAGACACAGATTAGGTAGAAATACATCCACCCTCTCTGTGAATCTGTGTGTCCCTTTATTTCTCTTCGCTCTGAGCTCCTCAGGGCTGGAAGTCGCGCAAAACATTAAGTTCAATGGATTAATATATATTCAGGTTTATGTGGGAACATCCATCACTTCCCTGTATGTACTGGGGGGTAGTTTCACCCTGTCTTTTGCTACAGGCTCTGGATCTGCTGCAACTCTCTGGATTGCATCAGTTCTCTGGTGGTAGACCTTAAAATGCCTTTTAGGGGTATCTCAGTGGTGTTTGGTGGTTTGTGACCTCTTCTACCATGTCTCACATGAATGTCCCATGTGAATGTGACCTCCTCAGGGGTGGGGAAGTTTACAGCTGAGCCAATTTGTGTAAGGGAGGACAACTGGCATAATGAAAAACAAAATCCAGCCTCCACAGCATCTGCTTGTAGCCTCTGGTGGTGGCGTTCACCCCTTTTGTCTTAAGCAGATCAGAAGTTTTGCTATCACACCCCAAAATCTCATCTGGGCAATGTGAACAAACTCAGCATCAGTAAAAGAGTCTCTGGCCTATGGCCTCACCCTGACAAACCTAGACAGAGCTGATTTTCTGTACAGCTGCTGAGTTCTGCTTTCTTTGTGGATGCATTCTTCTCCACCAGCCTTTACTGCTCCTTAGACATGAGATAATTGGACAGTAGTGGCTTAGCTCACAGTCCAAATTTCCATCCACAGGCATTTTTAGGAGTGAGAGGAGGATGGCTTCAGTGGTCACAGGTGAGCAGTTACTTCTTTGCACAGTTTGGTATAGTGAACAAAGTCCTTTGGTGATTTTAACAATGTTTGAACCAACAACTTTTTCTCTCACAATATGACAGTAATGCTGTTCCACCTAATAGCTAAACTGTTCATCACCTGTAACATATTTCTCCTTCTGCAGCATTACTGTCTCCTATGTAATGCAGTCCCCCAAGGCACAAAACAAAACACTGTACCAGACCAAGCATTTAATTTTCTTTATAGGATTCAAAGACATCCATTTGATTGCTTTCAAGATGGAATTTTCCTCACTAGTGGTACCCTTTCACAAATAATTGTCATATACCCTTTAAATTCACATCAACACATTTTTTAGTTTTTAGCTATTATCATACATTTAGAGCTTTTAAGTGCCTCTACTAAAATACTATTTATGTTCAGCAACATCAAGACTCTGGGTGATATGCTCTACTCCAAGGCACTTGTTTGGCTAGATAAAGCAATTTGCTTTGACAAATCTGTGATACACAGAATTCAATTCTCTGACAAGACAAAAGCTTTTTTATTATTCTTAAGTTTGCTTTCTATTATTCTTAGATTTGCATACACAAAAAAAGTCAACGTTGGCAGCTAATGTTAACTGTTTGTCAAATACAGTCGGCATTGCATGTTAAACTTATTAACAGCACATGACAGGACCTTCAGAGAAGAATTTAATTTTTTTCCTGCGGTACTTGTTTTCTAGATGTTCCTGTTTTATTCTTTCTGCTTCTTCCTAGTAGGTAAGAGAACTACCAAAAAATCAGAGGAAAAGACAAACAGCAACTTTAGGAAGTAAAATGAGAATTTTCATAACTTTACCCTGTGCCACTGAGATTGTTTTCATTTCTGCTTGCCAGGAATTTTACAAAGGTTCCCATGGATGCATCACAGAGTAGTATTCCTGAAGCTACCTTTAATATCACTGTTCTAGAACCAGTTTCATTATTAATTGGACAAAATACACAGAGTTTATAATGGTCAGCATGGGTAACAGAATGGGTAAACCTTAGAGATGTGATTTTACTGATAATTTACTCACCAGTCATGGTGAGGGGAGATGCAACAAAAGTATTGGGATGAAATTAATTCCTGGATATGAAAACTTATTTGAAATTTCTCATCTGCAAATTGATTTTGATTTAAATCATGATAATTTTTTCAGCTTTTTGATCAATAGCCAAGGATATTGGTTAAACACAACAAAAATAATATTATTTATACATGTTTTACCACCCTCCATCAAAATTAAGAGATAAAATGACTAATAGCAACCAGCTGTCCATAAACAAAATTTTAAAACTGATTCCTCACTGAAATATAATTGTGCATCCAGAGTCTAAACAAAACATGTGATAGGCTTTGTTTATTTTGCATCTACAAGACATGCAAAGAGAGTGCACATGTCATGTTAAACCAAAGAAGTTACACCTGTCAGTAGTGGAAGGAGATATGAGAATGAATCAAGACATTTGTGTGCGCAAGGGCATCCGCGGCCCTACGTCCAGCTAGCTGAAGGGGTGAAAAATGGCCGACGCCCCTACGCATATGCCAGTCCCCTTCGGCGTCTTTGGCCTCAGGCTGGGCTGGATGTTGTGCTCGGAGTTGCACTAGGCGAGACCAAGAAGGAGGCGACCACTTTCTGGGGATGCGAAAGTCGGTTTATTAGGTGGTCTGCAGGCACCAACAAAAGTAGGGACCAGCCAGCAAAACGGCCCTGATCAAGGAGAGAGACCGGGTTTTAAAGGAAAGGGGAGGAGAAGCGAGGGAAGCCCAGCTATCCAATAAGGAAACCCAAAAGGAGGTGCTAAACATAACTGACATACATAAGTAACCAATGAAAACAAAGTAAAGGAGGGGCCCCGGGACCACAGCCAACCACGACCCCCAGAGAGAAGAAGGTTCTCGAAAGCTGGGAGGAGAGGGGGGGTGATTGACTGGGCCCAGGGAGGAGAAAACATTTACTTATAGGGAAGAATAGGGGAGGAGGAATTATATAACACAACTGACTGAAAGCAGGGGTTGCTATGGAGACCAACTGCTAGGGGAGCAGTGGCGGGAAAACTGGGGAGGGAGGAACCATTTACAGAGAACGGGGGGATACAAAACATAAAATGAGGGAACAAACTGAAAAACTTAAAAACACACCACAACATTTGTGGGTAACTACAGATTCTGTACCTTGTGCTTGACTGGATTAGACATCAAATGTTTTGCATTCTTTTTTCTAGCTTTGAGTTGTAAAAATTCCAAAAATTGTATAAACAAGTGTGACAGTTACCTAATATATGATACTGTGCTCTATCAAGCCAGTAAACAACTGGCATAAGATTTTGAAGTTATGTCTTCTCCCTGCTATCTCTTTTCAGACACAATTCTTGCTTATATGTATTTTTTTTTAAGTCTGAATTTTTTAAGTAAGATTTCTGTATTTGTTGCTCCTTACATTATAAATAAATTGTAGAACCTAGTAAATTCTTTAGATAGCTCTACTGAGTTATGTAAACTGTGTACACCTGAAGTGCTCAGTGTAAGTCAAGGAATCAAATGAAACCAAACTGGAACTTAGGGTAATTGGAAAAAGCTGATCTCCTTTCTGACCCCAAAACAATTTTAATGATTTGGGAAGGAAATTAATTGCTGGGCAAAGAAAGCAATCAACAAAAACCACCACCAACAACAAAACAAAAATAAAAAAAAATCCCCCATAAAATCAAAGAAAGTTGAACAAGGCAAAACAAAAAAAAAACCAAACCTAAAAAAAATCCCAAGAGACATAGCCATTTGTGATGCACATATGTTGCAAAAGTATCAGTGTGGTGTATCATAGAAAGATTTTCACAGTTCCCTGGTGGAAGTGTCACTGCACCCACAGAACCTGGACTTTTGACTGTAGCTCTGCTGGTGCCACTGAAACAAACTCTTCTTACTGGCTCCTTTCCTGTGACCTGTATCAAGCTTTAATAGATCTTAATTTTTCATTCTTTTGGGAAAGGATATTAATCTACTGTCAAGCAGAAGATCAGATTTATTTCAGCTTTTATTCTATAAATAAAATATATTTTTATTCTATATAAATATTAGTTGAATATAGAAGATGAATAAAGCTTGTTTAAGAAGTCCTGATGATTTTTCCTCACTGGGCATGTAATAGAAGTTCTTTGCAGACAATATTTCTCTTTTAAATTAAACTCATTCCTTATTTAATCATACATGTTATTACCTAGATTTATTTTATTTTTTAAAAAGCTTATAATTTGCTGTATGTAGCTGGTTTATTTTTCACATGAATACTTCAGATATTTTCTATTGGACAGCAGTATGTCCAGAAATATGGCAAGGTATAATGATATACAGTATTGCACCTCTCATGGATATGATATTTAGAGAAATAGACATAATAAAACATACTCAATAAATTGTTAAATTCAATTAATGAACAATTTCTCACAAGACCAGAAAGATGATGAAGGCAACATTATCTACTTACTTTTATTATATTACCTAAGAGGCAACATATTTCTAATGTCTCTGTATACAGGTTGATGAATCCAGTGGCTTTTAATTAAGTGCTTCATTCTCTGTGAATTTCACACCTGTGCCAAGCTAATACAAAGACTGATTGAGTAGTATTCAAAATTGTTACTACAAGAGGCCTTTAAAGGTTATGAAGATGTTACACTTAACCTCATGATCGGAATAAATCTGAAAGGAATTATAAAAAGTTTCAAAAATTATTCAGCCCCCATTTCTATCATGTGTTCAGAGAGTCTCTTTCTACAATGATGCTGGAGGTGGGAAGAGAGGGCTTACTGGTAATCATTCATTGACAGCTCAGTGTAGGACTGAGAAATGGGGGGCAAAACATCATAGACCACTTTATTCAGTGACTTTTTATTATTTAACTGTACTGAAATACACCACATCTCAGGTAGTGCACACCTTGATTTTTCTTTTCAGAATTCAGATTAGAAACCTTTAAAACCTCTGAGGAAAATGTTTACAAGAAATGTAACCCAACCTCTTGCTAGAGGTGTCTGAATTTTTAATCCTATCCAGCAAATTTTCAATATCTCTGACATAATAGTTTCTTCTAAATTATAATTAATTAAAGTCTGTAAAATCTGGCTTTTTATTTTACTCAGAAATAAAAGCATTATCTACTTTTTATTTTTCCTTTCATTTGATCTATAGTCATTCTCTTGAATACTGTATACTGGTTAATTTAATGACATGCTTCAATATGTTATAATAAAGTAACTAAATATGATTATTTAGAGAACATTTGGACTTGTCACATTAGGCTGTAGAGTTACTAAATGTAATATAACCCATTCATCTTGAGCTGACTGCAACATTGTTATTCCTAGTGAGAAACACCTTAATTTGTTAAGAGTAACAGTGAGATAGATATTTTATTTTTGTGACTTCTACAGCATTGCATAAATTCACTACTTCTTAAAATATTAAATTGAGATAATTTCAGATGGTGTATTGACTTCCTTGAAAGCAGAGGGGACCTAGGGTGAGACCTTGACAGATTAGAGTGCTGGACAATCACCAACCATATGAAGGTGAACCAGGGCAGATGCCAGATTCTGTATCTGGAATGGGGCAAACCTGCATTTACACACAGGCTGGGAAATTAGAGGCTGGAAAGCGACTTGGGGGTCCTGGTTCATGTCAAGTTGAACATGAGCCAGCAGTGCCCTGGCAGGCAGGATGGCCATCCATGTGCTGGGGTACATCAAGCACAGCATCACAGCCAGGCAAGGGAGGGGATTGTCCTGCTCTGCTCTGCACTGGGGCAGCCTCACCTCCAGTGCTGGGGGCAGTTCTGGGTGCCAAGATGGAAAAAAGGCATTGAGCTGTTAGAGAGCATCCAAAGCAGGTCAGCAAAGGTCGAGAAGGGCTCAGAGGCAAAGCCTTAAGAGAAATGTCTGAGGTCACTTGGTGTGCTCAGCCTGCAGAAAAGGAGACCAACAGGACACCTCATTGCTTTCTCATGGAAGCGGAAGAGGAGGGCCATATGGTTACCAGTAATATCAACAATCTTCATTCAAACACTGGAATAGTCTCCCAGGGGAACTGGCCACAGCACTGAGTTTGCCAGAGTTCAAGAAATGTTTGGAGAATGCTCTCAGGCACATGGGGGACTCTTGGGGCTGGTCTGTGTGGGATCAAGAGTTGGACTTTAATGATCCTTATGAGTCTCTTCCATCTCAGGGTATTCACTGGTTCTGTGATTCTATGAAAACAGACAGAAGCAGCATAATTTTAGAATAGAATAGAATAGAATAGAATAGAATAGAATAGAATAGAATAGAATAGAATAGAATAGAATAGAATAATTCAGCAGGAAAATATGTAGAATAATATTTTTGTACAACTGATTGATCTCTTCAGGCCAGCTAAAAGATAACGTTATTAAGGTCTCTCCAAATACCTTTTGAACACTAACAGTCTTGAAGAGTTATCTCAAGGTCCAGATTTTTTCTCTTCATTCTAAGAGGGGTTCTCCATTCGGCCAAACTGTTTTTTGTCCCATTTGCTTCAGTTAATACACAGTGGAATTACCTGCTCCTGAGCTTTTAAAATTGGTTCTTACACAACCTCCCCTACTCATAGACTCCCAAGTCCTCAAAGGAAGATTCTCAGTGTTCAGTGCTAAGTATGTTCCCAACTACTTCAAAGTCTGCTCTCTTGAAATCCAGGGGAGCAACTCTGCTGACCTTTGTACTCATTACACTGAAAATTCTAAACTCAATCATTTCATGATAACTGTGACAGACACCTACCACTGCATATCTCACAAGTCCTCTATCCACAAACTAGAAATCCATGAGTGTATCTTTCCTAGTTGACTCACTGAGTACTTGTGACCAGAAGTTATCTCCTACAAACTTCACACATTTCCCAGGCTTGCTTGTCACAGCAGTACAGTGTTCCCATATGTCTGGGAAATTTAAATCCCCCACAGGGACAAAGGTTGCTGATCTCTCTTAATTGCCTACAGAATATTTTACCAGTGCTATCATTCAGGCTAGGCCATTGGTAACCGACACCCAATACAATATTTCCTTTGTTTTTAATCCCTTTTTTTGTACAGTGCTACTCCTCCATCGTGCCTGCCCTGCCTATCCCTTCTGAGCAGCCTGTAGCCCCCCATGTCAGCGCTCCAGTTACACTGACTCTCACTAAAATCAATGATATCAGAGTCCTGGGAACCAAGCAATTAGCCATTTGGCAGAGAACTTGCTGTGTGAATTCTGTAAAATAAATTAAATGAAGCAGTGATGACTAAGATTTATTTAAGCAGATAAATATAACGCCCAAGGCAGTTCCTCTGACTTAAGATTCTGTAAAGGTGGATAATCTTTGTTCTACTCCATCTACCAATTATGACACTAAATGCTAGTTATTATTTATATTGAATGGAGGACTGAGATACAAATGTTGTTGGAATTTAGTGGGGTCTACAGACAGTTTAGAATCCAAATGCCAATGTCTAAGAAGTCCCTGTTGATTTCAATAGGGTGTGAATTGACTTCTAAACCCAGAATCTTATGTACTTGGATAACAATTACAGTATTTTAAAGCATAACGTAAGTTAGAGGAATAGTAAAGAAATTAAAAAAAAAAAAATCTTATAAAATCTTAGAGACCATGGAACTTTAATAGAAAAATAAAAAAAAAAAAAGGAAAAATATTTTTTTTTTCTGCTTTTTAAGGGATTTTCTGTGGGATTTGTTTATCTACATAACTACTAAGTTATCATCTGGTGTAAACTGCATTACTCATGCAATTTGGCATACACATTGAACTTATTTGAGTTATGGATGAGAGCTGCTGATAAGTTGAGTGTCACATAAAGTGCAATTGTTAGAAGTTGCTTCGGAAAAATCAGGTGGCATGAACACATTTCAGTGGTTGTATCAATCAGGCATGATTAATATATTTTTACAGTGGGTCAGAATACTTCTCTCCATTTACATCTAACCTTGACAATGCAACCACATCTCCAGCTTCTGTAATTTGCAACGAAAATGCAAGGGAGTGATCTCATGCCAGGATTTTTTGTACATTCCAAGCTGAACCATCTCAAATATCATATATCTTTTATCTCTTTAACTGTAGATAGACTCATGATGGTATTTGAAATGACCATCCCATTATGGTGCCTCATTCCCAAACTATCATCTTTAATGTGTCTAAGTTGTAGAATGACAGTTGTTTTCTATTTAAAACTTTGACTGCTTCCATGGATATGTCATTCACACAACCCATGGCTCCTCTTCATGTGAAGATTTTAAGAACACAAACATCTGAATTTATTTTTTCTTTTGGACATACAGCAACAGCAGTACTGCTAGAGGTCTTATGTTTCTGTATAATAGATAGGAGCTAAAATATCTAAGCATGGGAAAATTGGTCCATTGGCCATTGAATGATCCTTATTCCTCATTGTAGTCCTTCCTCATTCCTCACACTGGAGAGTAAAAGATGAATTGGAAGGGAAGATGCATTGCTTTTGTGCTACATCTGAATTTGATGTGTGATAGACTGCTAGTTCAGGGAGCTGAGGTTAAAATTTATTTGATTACATGCTTCTAAATATCCCCAAAATAAAATGTGGCTCCATGTGCTTGTTCCAAATAATATCTGTATATTTAAAGCAAAGTTATTCCTAAAATATGGCTTTTAAGATTACTTTTAAGATTTAATTCTGTAGACTTTCAGTGCAGGAATTTTTTTTCAAATATTTCTGTAGTTTTAATTTAATTTTACATTATCCATTTGAATAACCCAGTACAATTCATTCTTACAGGGAGAGACAAAAATTTGCACAATAAAAATAGACACATTTCAATTTGATTTTTAAATAAGCTGAAGGGACAAAAAGAATAAGCTGCATAAATGACTAGTACATGTTTAAACAAACTCAGTTGCTCCCAGGAGAAAACTATAGCAAATATCATCATCAGTAGGGTGTTGATTTTCCTGCACATCTTACTCATGTATTCACTTGAAACCTGATCTTCATCTTACTTTCTGCTGTGTGAAATGATAGATCTGTCACCTTTTTCAACCACATATAACACAGAAGGAAGAACCAAGCTGCTTTTTTGAGGTGTGCTTTTATGTGTAACAGAGGGGAATAAATGGCCAAAGAATAAGAAGCTCTACATGTCTTATTTCCTGGCCATTATATTTGGCTAGGTATACAAATATGAGCAAGCTAAGATCCAAGTAGGAAAAATAATCATCAAATAACAGTACTCTATAGATTATTTTTATTGATAACTTTTTTCAGTCCCAGGTATATTTTTAAATTTCATGTTGGATGACTCAACAGTCCTTTTGTGCAATTATTTTTGCAACAGGAAAGAATGTATACTATCTGGAGACTCCTCTAAAGTGCAGTGGCACTGTACAAGCCAGGTGAGGGGGCTTCCTGGTTTGCATTAGCAAGAAAATTGTAAGAAGATCAGGGGAGGTGATCTTTTGTTTTATTCAGTACTGATAAAACACATCTGAGGAACTGTCTCTGGCTCTGTGTTGCTCAGTACAAACTCAGGGACTTACTGGAGAGAAGTCCATGCCAGAAACACAAATATGATGAATGAATTTGCGCATTTCTATGTTTGAAGACAAATTCAGTGACTTGGGACTGGTTCAGCCTGGAGAAGAGGAGGCTTAGATCGGATATTATAAATTTGAGTAAATAGCTAAAGGGAGAGTGCAAAAGATAAAACCAGGCTACTTCTGGTGATTTTGTGACAATGGTCACAAAATAAAAGGCTCTAAATTCCATCTGAATAAAAAAAAAAAAAAGTAAAATATTTTAACAGAAAATTATCAGAGTGGAAAAGTTTGTCAAGGTAGAGATTTTGGAATCTTCATCCCTGAAGAAATCAAAGGCGCAGCTGACAACAGAATTGAGCAAACTGCGTGTGGTTGAGCAAGGGGTTAAACTGTATGACATTCAAAAGAGCCATTCGGTGACCCCATGAATATGAGGGTCAGGTGGCAGTACCCGTATAAAAGTGAGAAGGGATTGATTATCTGAGTGCGGTGTGCAGTCAGACTGTGTTCTGCTACACAAAGTGTCACAGATGTGCTAATGTTTACTGCTTAGGGAGGAGATTTTAAAAAAAGAAAAAACGTAAACATGTAAAGAACAACTAAAACTCTTCGAGTTTCCTAGGGAAGAATATCCACTGATAAAATATTTGCACTGCAGTGGCTGTTCATCTAGGGACTTTATTTAGTTTTCTTTTACTTATTTACAAGATTTAATTATGATAATAGCATGAGGAACATCTACAAGAGAAAACAAAACAAATCATAAAGAAACCAGGAAAGATAGTCATTATGAATTTCTTTTTTCTTACTTATGGAATTTGACAGTGAAGAACTCAAATAATATGTAACAAATACTGCAGGAGATAATGGATACTTTTTATTTTAGTTTTGGTATTTTCATTAAAAAGACAGCAAGAGTCAAGTGAAATAGATGCTTCTTGTAAAAGTAACAAGTTTTATGATGTGTCACATAATTTTGAGAATGTCTACGTAAGTGCCTGAGTGATTGGAATTGAGATACTCCTGAAAGATATCAACAAAAGATATTATATCTTTACACATCAAATTACATTCTTGATTTTGGGGATTTTTTTAAGCAAAAGGAAGATCCGTGAAGTTAGGGATTTTTTCTGAGTTTTGAGCTAAAGAAATATTACCCGTTTAAGTAATTATGAATTTTTTTAACCTTGCAAAACTGACTTTTTCACATTGCTTTCCCATCTAGACTTAGTAATATTAAGGGTTTTCTCAGTCAGTTAGAAAACCTCCTAGGTTTGTTTTTACCTTCTCTGCCCATGGACAATGCACTAATTGTCTAAAAAATCACTTGTTCTTCTGTTGGATCAAATTCTTTCCTTGAACAGATTCAATACTACTGCTGGTATTGAAGCTGTGCACCAGTCAAGTTACCAGGGTGGAGAGAGGTGGCAAACCTAGGCCAAAACTTGTGTTCAGTCTGTGCTCACCTTTCCCACGTGTAACGCAAAAATGTTCTCACTTTTCTCAACACATCTATGGCATTTTTAAGTTACACATCCTAATTTGCAAGGCTGCTTCTTCGTGAGGTTTGGGACAGTTGTCCACAGAAAATGGCTCTGATGGTCACTACAAATTGTCGTACAGTGTGCTTGCTATAGACTGCTTGCATTTGATTTGCACACCTTCTTTCTGTTCTTAGAGTGGCACAGTGAGAAAATCAGACCAAAAGACCAATAGCATATGATACTTTTGTCGAAAAATTTTAGGCATTCAGGGAATTAAAAATGAGGACTAGCTTTTATGAAGACGTTTATAGATATCTAAATTATTATCTCCCTCATTTTTTTAGCAAGAACTAATTTTAAGTTTGGACTCTGCTCAGACCCCATTTTCACTAAGGAGAGTGGGAGGTAGGAAGCAATTTGTACAGGTATAAATTATTGTGGTCCCAAATAGCCATGAAAAAGTATCAGTCTGAGAAACTTGTGCTTTTGAAGTCTCTATAAAGGAGAAAATTGTTGTGTCAGATATAAGAGCCACCCTGCCCCAAGGTTGTGGTCAAGTGCTAAATCTGTTCTAACACTGTTGTAAATGTCAAATACCTACAGGCTAAATATATCAGCTTGCATTTATTTTGTTCTGTTTCACAACCTTTAGGTAAAGCTTGTGGTGACCCTTCTGAGCTGAGTTTCAGGCCTGCTCTAGAGGCAGACATCACAACCATTTGTAATTTGTTTGTCCTTTAACTATAGAAGGTAGAAATAAACAACTGATGCTACAGCAGGGTAGGAAGAATGGGGGAAAATAATCCTGGCTTTTTAAAGACAGAGTTGCCTGATCCCAAGGGTATGAATAATCAGAGTAACCCAACTATTTTTCAGCAACGATGAGAAGATACTGCGAGCAGCTTTAGTCTTGTAATATATCTCCACATGCCAGCAGTGTGCCCTCTTAAGCATGTGTTAACAAAACTTGTGTGAAGAGGTACTTAATGTTAGCAACTTCAGAGTTAGAGAGGCTAATGAAAAGAGTGAAAATGTCATGTATTTCGTTTGATTTGGCTATTGTTCCCTCAAAACTGCTGAAATTTACGTAACTACACCACCATACTCCATCACTCTCCAAGAATGTAGATTATTTGAAAAAATGTAGAAGTAACAGTATTTTAAATAGCCAACCCCCTCCCCTCCCCCAGTTTTTTTCATTCTTTAGGTTTAGCTTGAGGACTTTCAGAATTTTATGATGAAAATGCAGGAAATAATTTTCATTTACATTTAGTTTATTTCACTAGAATATATACTCAAGTTTAAATTACTGTGATTACGGTGCTAAGTTTAACATATTTTTAAGTGTTAGGAGAGTGATACTAGATACATGTGGTGAATAGCTGTTAATGTGTGGAGTGTGTAAATCAGAGGTTATTATTCAGCTGCAAAGTCATGACTTCTTTTCAATGTGAATATAAAATAATCTAAAGCAGGAAACTAGAATATCATATTTTGTGAAGGATCGGTGTTGTGTCCCTTGCACACCCAGCTGGGGGTAAATCAGGTAGCTTTACTATCAGGGAGATTCATTGAAGCTAAATAGATTAGCACAACCAGCAGATTCAGTTTCAAAAAAATACTTGCATACCCATAGATTGATTAGGGTCGTGGGATATTTCTACAGCATATGGTTAATTCTAGTGTATTTCTTTTCAGGAAAGATCATACTATATTTTCTGGCATATTCTTTCTGATTATGCATGGAAGTGTATCTCAGTGACCCTCAGATTACTACTAGACTCATTTGTCTCACAGCTAGAGATAAAAATTTATTAAGATTCAGTATACAGTGAAATACATGAATGTTTGGGAGAAGTTTTTGAGGTCAGTCTGAATCTGTAGCTGACAGTGAAAAGATGTTGTCTACTAAAGTTACTTCTATCTTCGAGTCAAACTCCGTAGGGGCTACATGAGATTGACACAAGACGCTGCAAATTTCTTGAAATCAGTTTTGACCTTTACACTTGCAGCGCAGTGCAATGTTTGCGTCACAAAGACTCCAAAGGGAGAACAGGGATATGTGAGCAGCAACTTTGAGTTTTGAGTGCAAGACTGCTTATTTTCTGAGTCAGCTAAACAATGTTAGTGTCCTTTGGTGATGTACTACAGTATGCATGAACCCAAATCTTTTGATCCCCTGCAAAGCATGTAATCACCCACATCTATCTAAGTGCAATGCAAAACAAATAAAAATCTCCTATCCCAAACAATCTTGAGTCTGCTAGGAAAGCTGGAAGCAAACCAGCTCTTTCTAATCATTAGTTTTCATACATACCCAACACCTAAGTCTTACATGTTGCCCTTTTTGCAGACAATTGTTTTATTCAGTAAAATTTAATTTCTACTTGATGTGGCAACATTTTTTTAAACTAGCTTCTAATACTTTTAGGAAAGGTGGGCAACCACCTTCACTGACACAGGTGAGACCAGTGCTGTCAGGGGTAGTGCAGCAGGTTTGGGTAACATATGACAAGCATCTTGCTCACTGTTGTCTTCCGTGTCTCACAGCCCCAGTCAAACTAAGTCAAAGCTATGCTGATTTTGTCAAAAGGCCACATAGCAATGCAAAAACTTCTTCAGCATTGCAAGACCTGCCCATGTTGACTTCTCAATCATCTTGGAAGTGCCTTCACAGACCTACTACAGCTGGCATTAATCAACATACCTGCAACAACTTAAAAATAAAGTTTAGTTATGCCAGTTAAAGTTACACATCTTCTCTTATTATTATTTTATAGGAACTGGCTTAGCACCAGAAATTCAGTTTTCATGATCAGATGTATCAACTTTTAATGATATCGCTTTAACCTTCAACTGAGGTTCAGAGCTTTAAAAAAAATAGTAAAGCAGGTTCCCCTACCATGTTTCCTGAGTTTCAATGTACTTTTTCTTGGTCAAAAATCTTTTCCAAGAAGTTAAAAGCAATTTCAGTTATAGTTTAAAAAAATCCCATACTGTCATACACATGAGCGAAAAAGCTAGGTTTGCAATCTACCTAGCCTCTAAAGTCACTTGCAGGCCTCTTTTCTGTGCACTACAAAAATAACTATGGCATCCAGAAAATGCCTTCATGTCTTTCAGGATGGGGTTTGGATGTCGGTGTCTGGTGTTAATTTGACCAGTTTTTCTGGAATGCCAGTTTGCTTCTTTAGAAATCCAGAAGTTTATTTCAGAACAAACTTAGGTATTTTTAACCCTATAATTAGTAGAAATACATGTCAGCAATAAAAAAATCTGTGAAACTTTGTTTTCAGAGATTATTTGCACATACCACTATTGCATCTGCTGTCATTTCTAAAATAAAGTTAATGCTTCATGCACTGTTTGAAAACAATAGTGAGCCTCTTTGATGACAGTACTGTATACATACAGTGTAATTCCTTAGAAGGCTCTTTAGAAATCAGTTTAGTGTAAACCTGTCTCTGGAAAATGAGCAAAATCAAGTAATAAGTGGTCAGATCATATGTTTATGATGCATATTTTCAGTAGCTGGGTACTTGGAATAGTGTGTTTAAGAACTTGGATGCTGTCTTTATATCCAGCATTAATTACAAATATTTTTAATTAGTGTAAGCCATGATTAATGCAAAACATGGAAGGTAACATATGTAAATGATCTAACACTGTTTTTTTTCTCACCTTTCCTTCCCAAGTTTTCTTTCATATTTTCTCTCTCCATACAAATATAATAGAGTAATCAATCATATGATATTTTGCTTTTGACAGTTTTGGCCTCTTGAATACATTTCTATCATCAGCCAGCACCTCCTTATGCCATATTCTTTGTCTTGCTATATCTTGCCCAGTGAGCCATCTACCATTCACCTCAAACAACATTCTACAGCCACAGCCACTCAAAAATTATCATCTATCTGAGAGATCAATAAAATGAAGGTCTATTAATAACAAACATTGTAAGGGGCATGCCAACATGACTGTCATATTCTCTTGTATGAGAGCTGCCTTAACATAGAAAAAGCTGTCAGAAACCCATTAGAAATAATACATTCTGACACCATCATTCTGCTTTTTTAATAGGGGGGTGTCAGCACCTCAATATTTCCCTGTTCTGATAGATGGGAGGGGTGGGGAATAAAGTCCTCTGTCAGTAGCTAAAGACTTTCAAAGCAGTAGTTCTGGTATGGCACAGAAACACAGACTTGCTCAAGAGTCACTGTGACAGGCTAGTGGTGCTAACACACTGATGTTTGAAGCATTTGAAAGTATGTCTACTTAGTTTCAGTGAGGGACTCTTGAAAATATTCACACCAGAATGTAACCAAAAACTGAGTGGAATCACTTCAATTTAAATCCATTCCATTCCCTGGATGTCATATGTTTGCTCATATCACACAGGATCACACTGCATCTTGTGTAAGAAAAAGTCATGACCTTAATGACTTTACGTCCTGATATGAGTAAAAAAATCTGCTTACTCACAATCTACACCTCTGTCATCCGTTTCATGGGATGATACAACTGAAGAGTTATGATTTCCTGGTTTGCTCTGCATAATACACAAGTCTGCTCTGAATATTACACAAGAGTCACAGTGGTCACAGCTGCGATCAAGGGTGTGGAGTTATGGAATGAAACACTTAACAAGTGATTTAGGTTGCTCTTTAAAATAACTAGTATAGGTAAAGAAGAATCTAGGGAAAGCAATTGTAGTATTTTCAGTCATTGTTGGGGCTCTATTTCATAGTGGATGGCAGTTATCAGATTTGAAGCCTGATTTTCCACTTTTTGCATTGTTTCTCAAGACTGAATGATACAATCCTTTCAGAAATCCTGCCAGTAATCAGGATCTGTTTATTTAGCTTCTTCTCAGACAAGGTGTACACAGAAAATAAATGATTTTCATTTGCATCCTTATGTAGTGGAAGCTTGTGCATTATTGTACAAAGCTGGTTATATGCTTCTCATTTTTGTGGGAGAAATCTCCAGAGGCCTTTCTGTGAGAGAAAGAAAAACAACTACAGAATATAGTGTGAGATAAAAACACTTACAGCTTAGGTGTCAATCTTTTTGGCTAGATAAACAAGTTTGAAAATTCCTGACCACAACCTGAAGACAGAAAAGCTTATTCTAGTTTGTGCAGGTAAGTATCAAGTAACTGTGTCACATAACTTGGGCCGTGGTGCTGTGCTCTCCCTACATTTGCTAAGCTTCTACACAGAGTTTTCAAGGACTCAGAACAATGTGTTTGAAGATTGCAGTGGAACTGATGTTCCAAACACTGCTGGAGATTTGAGTCCAATAAATTTTTAGTACAACGAATAAAATAATTTGTTTTTACTGGTAGAATTCTATGCAGAATTATCTGCTTTTAAACTTTAACAAGTAGACAACTGACAATTTCAACTGGTACTTCTTCTGACATGGAAGAAGTGATGAAACCCCCAACTGGGACACAAGACAATTGAAACAAAGAGGAAAATGATACATTAGTATCTGTGTGCAGAAAACAGGACAATTTACATAGTAATTAGCAATCATAGATATTAGTGAAATAAAAACTAAAATACTGGAAAATGTGCAAGTTCAAGAGAAGGGTTTTGATAGATCATTTTGTGAAACATGGACTTTCATGGACTTCAGTTCTCTCCAAATTCTTGTGTAGCTGCCAACTAGTTGTTATCCTGTCTCTCAGTTGTGGATGAGACACAATTTCTGATTGAGGTGCTGTGGCTTCTCTCCAGTTTCTGAAGCTGATGGGTTGGAAGTTGGCAGTTTGGTGTGCATATTTCTCTGACCATGAAGCAGAGAATATCCTATAACAATTCATAAAGGCAGGTCAAATTTACCTCTTGCTGAAATGAAAAGTAAAAGGGGGATGAGTTAATGCTATGCAATCTTAATTTTGAATTCATAACCAGCCTTCTCTGATGTGCATATTTGCGCTTTCTATCTCAAGCACGTGTGTGTGTATGTGTGTATCTGTGTATGTTTGAACATGACTATGATGACATTATTGGTCTACTATTTGTCGGAAATCTTTACTGGTAAAATTTCAGAAAAAGAAAAACACCAAAAATAGAATCAGTCCTTTAGTTTAGTCAGTATTCAATTTGTGCAGTTTGTCAATGCATCTTTGATATGAAACTGACATTTTTTCAGTGTCTCACAGTCTGCCGGGGAATGTGACACAGGGAAGTGGTCACAGCACCAAGTCTGACAGAGGTAAAAAATCATTAGGACAAAGCTCTCAGGCACAAAGAATGATTCTTGGGGATGTCCTCTGCAGGGCCAGGAGCTGGCTTTCAATCCTTTTAGGTCTTTCCAAATCAGAATGTTCTACAACATTTTTGACAGATTTTTTCCACCTGTAAATGGACATATTATCATTGAAATTCAATCAGATCTCAATTTTTAAGGTAATATCCTTTGCAGATACAGATTGGTGCAAATGAGGCCATGGGCCTGATAGGGATAAGTTTATTGTGTATTGCCTTAGAATCTGAAACAATAGTGACTTTTATGGAAGTAAACTGTGTTTCAGAACTTGAAAACTGAGAGGAAATAGACTTTTATATCAGTGCACTTAGAAAGAAATTAAAGAAATTATAACCTCAGCATATATGTGCAATAAAATGAGAACCTGGAACCAAATAAACCCTCCAAAAGCTATGGAAATTCTAAGTTAAATCTGCCTGAAGAATTTTATTGTGATTTCCTTCATGCATGTATGCAACACAAACTGGTGCATTGTCTTGTCCCTAGCCATGTTCACTGCTTCAGACCAAACCATAGTAAAAAGCCCTGGATTGCTATGCTGCGTTGTTCTTTTTCCCATTAGTCAGTGTGTGGTCCAAGTCTTGTCTTCTACACATTGTTCAGATGAATTCCTGACAGTAAATTTGTTCCTCTCCTCTTCAAACCTGAGTGCCTCAGTGATGCACGTCTATTTATATTCACAGTTTCCTTGGAAGGAAATTTGTTGTGTCCCACTCCTATGTGGAAAGGAGCATCCAGGATTCATAGATGCCTTTGGTTGAAACAGAATGGGAGAAAAGTCTAAAAAAAAGTTCTCAAAGTTTTATTAGCAAACTACATGTGGAAATATATTTTACACATAATAATAATAAAAAACTATAGAATAAAAATAAATAGGGAAGAAAGGGGAAATAAAAGAGAGAAAAAACAAAGAGGGAAGTGACACAGGAGAGGAAAGGGGATAAGCAGTTGTGGGTGTAGCACTGATTCAGCAAACAAAGTGTCCAGAATTCTGGGGTGTACCACATGGGCTTTGTGGGAGTAACTTCCCATAGATCAGTTTTCCCTCCTGGGCTTTGATTTCTTGCCCTTCACATAAGGGAATTAGCAGACACAGTCCAGTCCTCTGTATCCTTCTGGAAATAGTTCAGCTTTGAGGGCATTTTGGTGGTCCTGATACCTCTTGTCTGCTCTTTGATCACATTTTGCACTCGCACCATGCGTTGCGCAGTCACCATGACCTGAAAATGAAAAGTGGTCCCAGAAAGGTGCTGACGTACCTTTGTACAGCCCCCTTTATAGGCACATTCTGTTCTAATCAGCCTGCTTGAGTGGTCATCAGAAGAAATTTTTTCATGAAAAATTTGTTAAACTTTGGAATTGACTGCATGGGGAGATGATGGAGTAACCATCCTTGGAGCTCTTTAAGAAATTAGTGGATGTGGCTAGTGCGCACTAGTGCCATGGTCAAGTTGAAAAGGTGGTAATCAATCTAAGGTTGGACTCAGTGATCTCAGAGGTCTTTTCTAACCTAAAAGATTCCATGACTTCATCAGTAGTGTTCGAGGAAGAGCAGAGCATTAACTCCTTACTACTTTGGCTTCTAGAGAGGAAATATGGTAACGCAGTCATTTCAGGACTTTCAGCTGAGAGAATTAAACTTTTTCTTTTTTTCCTCTAACAAGATTTTTGTTTTCTCTTTTTTTTTTCCTAAACCAGAAAGGCTTAACTGTCTCCAGAGGAAAGATTAATATTTTATACAAGAGTGATCAAATGTGTGCTATGGGTACCACTGACAGCTTTGTTAAAGGAAGCATATAAAATGGGTATCAGACAAAAAACCCCCAAGCCTTAGCCACACTCTGGGTTTGATTTTGGCTACCTTTCTTATTTTGAGAAAGCGTTGCACTGGATATTTTTTGAAAAAACCTGTGGGATGATTTGTCCAAAGACATGATGTCAATCACTTATGTGGGTGTCCACAAGTATATGTACTACCACCAGATAATCTGACTAAGGCAATGTGACCAAACCAGCACTGCTCCCTATGTCAGCCAGGCTCTGTGCTCAGGGTCAGGTGAGACCTCCTGAAGTGGTCTAACTTTTCATTCATATCATCCACAGTTCTAGGATTACATTCTCCTCCCAGACACAGACCAACACCTTTTTCTCATTTGAATCAACAGGGTTGCATGCAGGAAAGTGTGTCAATGGAAGTGGGGCTATGTAGTCGAGCAATTATAAACTCTTTATTATCCTACAATAGAGGTTTTCAATAAGCAAACATAAAGGGAAAAGGAGTAAGAACCATTGTACCAGATAAGATTATTCTAATTAAATTTAATTAATGTATTCTTGCACTACAGTATTTAAATTCTAACTAATTTAATAAATACATTAATTATGTTGATTAAATGGAAATTAATATGGTAATTCACTATGCCCTTCAGTTTCAAGAAAAGCGTAAAGTCTTTTACCAAATGATATGCTCAGAAAAGAAGAGACTGGGGAATAATATAACTCAGCATTTTTGTCCTCTCAGAATCTTTCACGGTTAATAAGTCTTTTTGTAGAGTTGTTTTTCTTAAACTTTCATTCCAGAAGGACCACTTCATTTTTAAAAACATCCATAGGTCCATAGATCTCCCCAAGTATTTTTGTCAGTTGGAAGGGTATGTAATTAAATCCTTCCTTATTATTCAGGTATTAGAAAAGTCTGTTTTTTGGTACAAAAATGTAGTGTGTTATGATAAACACAATTAAATGTCTAGATGGTATAAAAACAAAAAGAACAAAGTAAACGTGTATCCATCTTCAGAATCTGTTGTATATTTTCAACTTTCCATATGCATGTATTTTTTCTTCTTTGTGCATTTATTTCCAGTTCATACATGAGCTTTTGGGAAGGAGAACTGTTGATTCATGAGACCCTATTTATGACTGCCAAAAGACTGAGTAGTACTGTTTTAAGGAATTCTTCTTCAGTCATGAAATTTCTATATGGTATGAATTTAAATATTGAATTTGAGTGGATTATTGATGCAGTAGTCTACTGGAAAGAATATGTGCTGTTAATTAATCTTTCATTCAAACCAGCCTAGATATTTTGGATCTTCAGTGAGTGACTAAATCTCATTGTCTTAACAGTGTTTGTGAAGCAGATCTAGCCATTCAGATAATATCTTCTGTAGATATCTGGCAAATCTGCTTAATCTATGTGTGCTGTGTTTTGCATCTTTCAATCCTGACCTTTGCACTATCCAAAAGGGTGGGCATTTTGACTGACTATTTGTGTACTTAATTTCCTTGCAGGGAGAGTGGGGTATGTACACAATGATCTCATCCAGCTGTGCAACCAAAGTGTGGCCATGGTATCTGTACTGGAAATAGGACTTTAGACACAAAAAAACCTGCAACAGTGGAAGTCTTCATCAGTAAGTTAATGATTTTTGATATGCTACCTCTGACTTTTACAGTTTGAATTATTAAACCCATAGCATATTTCAGGGACTTGCAGACTGGGGACCACATTCCAGTCCTGAAAAGTGAATGTGTGTCTCATCAGGTGGTCCTCACAGAGAGAGACAAGCAAATGGGGCATATGGTTTATACTTCTCATTATCTCATGTCTGACAGTGAAGTGGAAGATACAAAAACACACTTCTGTACTTTAATAAAATAGTCTTCCAAAATAGCTGATAAGTTGAGCAGAGCAGTCACAAAGTTAAGGGCTCTTTGGAGAATCAGAAATCATTCTCTTGGATAGCCTCACTATGTCACAGCTGAGTATCACCAGTACGCTGTGGAAGTGTCTGTGGTTTGAGACCCACTAAACAAAGATCTGGCAGTGGTGTGACACAGCAGAACAGAACTTCTTGCAGCAAAGCCAGCAGGCAGAGCTCTGCAAGTTGAAAGCTTGCGGTGTGACCTCAGCTACAGGGATCAGAGTCAGGAAAGGGGACCAAGAGCATTCTGCTCATGTTTAATGTTTGTACTGAACCTAATGAATCTAGGGCTTTTCTCCCTGTAGGATTAGAATTAAGTCAGAGGACCCAGAATATCTGGCTTGAATGAATAACGGGAAATTACTTTTTAAAAAGTCTCTGACTGTACCAGAAACAATTGTTTTACTGTGATTTTATAGAACATGTGTGTATATATATGTGTGTATATATATATATATGTGTTCGTGTGTGTTTGTTTACATATATACATACACACATTATGGACTTATGCAATACATTTCAAATATCACATTTTTCTTGAGTTTTATATGGAGATCAAAGTTATTTCTCATATATATCTATAATTCTTGTTTAAAAAGTAGATCATGATAATTTTTAAGCATATTTTAAGAGAAAAGAAACACCATGTACAATTCTTTATAAATGCATCACAATTTTTCTTCCCCCTACTCCCTGTGTTTTGACAGTATCCTTTAGAAAAACTATGCATTTGAATTTAGCCTCTGAAATGAATCCATTTCATGAATGTGGATGAATAACATTTGACTTTCTCTATGGTTGCATGCTGTCCTAACACCTTATAAAGCCAGGCTAACTACATTACAAAAGCTACTTAAGGGAATTGCAGTATTTGTAACAAGAGTCTCATTTTGCAATAAAGTTCTCATTCTTAAGCTCCCCAGTAACCAACAGATTGGTGTTTTAAAGCTGCCTTTTCTAAGTATTTATACTCTAAGTGCAGCCCAGATTTACAATACAACATAAGAAATCCCAAAGAAAGGGTGTAGAAATATGTCTAAACAAATTACGTTATGGTAAACAATTTTGCTGTCAAATCTGTTTCCTCATCATGCTTTTTGAAAGATAGCACGTCACCATGGGTCACTTTGAGAATAAGAGACAATGTTGAAGCAAACTACTGAGGGTTTTCTGTAGTGATGTCATATAATTTTAATAAATAACACCTTACTGTCCTTAGTTAATTAAATATCAAATTTCATTTCTTGTAAAGCAGAAATATATTATGACTGTTATATGAAATATAACTGTTATTATGAAACATATTGTAATACTGTTATTATGAAATATGACTGTTGTTATGAAATATATTATGACTGTTTACTACAGCAGAAAGCACACACTTATTATCTTTTATTGAGTCTTTTCTGAGTGTTTTATTGAGTGTTGTGTTGGATTTGTTGTTGTTGGAATGGCTCCCGAGGTATTAAAGAGTCTTTTTTGTCAGCCCTGCACTCGAAGAAGTCAGTATTCCTCGGCTCTGGTTTTCAAGGTTGTTTATTTTTTTTGTCTGTAACATTCTTTCTCTGACCTGCTGAGGTGTGTCTGGCAGGTTGGTTCGAGGCACAATGAATGCCCTCAGGGCGGTGTTATCTTTTAATGCTAAAAACTACGTGTACTTTATTTACAATAATTTTCCAATAGCTATCGCCTATATTAGACAGTTTGTCTCTAAACCAATCCAAACTGCCACCATCACAGCAGAAGGTGGAGGAAAAGAACAAGAAGGAGAAAGACAGGACACTCCCAGATTCCTCCATCTTGCCTCTTGAACCCCCATTCTAAAACCCCAAAATTCTACTTTTTCACTCTGTGATAAATTCACTAATTCTACTCAAACCCTTGTGGCTTGTAACTCTTTGCACAAAGTTGGTAATTGCTTCCATGGGCTAAAATCAAAGACACAGGAGTCTTTGACCTCGTGCCAAAGTCTCTGAGCCCCGTGCCAGGTATTGAGTCCTCCAGGCAGTTCGAGGAATGTCCTGGGTTCTGACAGTGTCGTATTAAAGAAATTTAAATTTAACTTCAGCCTCTAACAACCTATTGTTGGTGTTGATAACTGAACATTGCTAGTCCAATTATCAAAAATATTTAAAAGTAATTTGTTCTGAGACTAGTTAACCTGGTGAAAGATGAAAAGGATTAGGCATGGTCCTTACATTTTTTTCTATCTCTTCCTTTAGTTTCAGTTTCGTAGTTTTGCTGCTTTCACTTTATAAGATGGCAGAAGAAATTTTTTAAGAATCATCTGGTATTATTTTCTTTTGATATACATGCCAATTATCAGGATGATTTTTTGAAGAAGACTATTGCAGAATTCTTTTTTTTCCCAAAAATAATATAAAATAATGTTAATAAAATTATTTAATAATAATATCTTTTCCCCAAAAAATTATAGGTCAATATTTTAGATGTTACTGTGGGGTTCATTAATAACGGGAAATATAATACTTCTTATAAATTTAATTTTTAGAGGCTGTTCTGAAAATACTCTTTAGTTAAACTGCTAGATTCAGGTGGCAAAACTCTTTTTCCAATTATTTTCTTTCATGTGATGATTGTTTCATAAAAGAAATATGAACAACTGGGTCAGTAAGGACCAGAACATAGGATTCTTTCTTTCCAAACCATTGAGTTGATGCCTGAAATAAATGGAACAGAGGCTAGATAGAGTTAAGGAGAATAAAAGGATACTTATTGAAAGTCCTTCAAATGCCGCACCCTGGCAGTACCAGAGCTGTAGCTTTGGCTCTGTCTGGATGGCTCCAAGATGGAAGCAAAAAGAAGGCTTGGTCACAAGATCTCACATTTTTATAAATTTTGGGCCATGAGCATATTTGGCCTAATTGTCCAATTACAGCCTCAGCCCATGAAGTCCCGTCCTTCTTGTTTTTTCTCTCTGCAGTCCACATTCTTCATACTCTTGGGCCTGAGATCTAGATCAGCTGTCCTCAGGTCCCCAGCTAGAGAAAGAATTGTTGTGTCTGCTACTCTGCGAAGAGAACTTACTATCCCCCATATGAAAACCCACACCTTACTGTTCCCTTATATGAAATCTAGACCCACACACCAAAGCAGCACATAATCAAAAAAAAAAAAAAAAGAAAAAACCAGAAAGCTAAAACCCAAGGTTTCAGAGTCAACTCATGTTGGTCTTTTTTCCCTATTGAAACTAATATTCTTTGCTGCACCATTGCTTCAATAGGAGGGATTTTTTCATCTTTTTACTTTTGTTTGGTGACTAAGCAGTGCAGTAAATAATTTCTTTTCAGGGATGAAGAGAGAGTATATTATCGGCCAGTCAAGAAAAGACCCTGGAAGATGGACAAAGAAGATCAATAAAACAGAGAATGTGTCATCTCTCTCAACAAATTGTGCAAATCTCAGAAAAAAGCAGTTTGTCTTTTCCTTTCATGAGCAAATTTGTGACTGGATGCTTCCATCCTGTTCTACTACTGGCTACCGGTTTAATAATTCTTCCAGGAAAATGACATCCTTTAATTTAAACAACCTTTTTCTTACTTTAAAACAATCTATTTTCTATGTGGCAATAACCAATCTTCTTTCCTATTAGTTATAGACAGTATGAAGGACAAAGGCTGGATGATGGCTCCCCTCTAGGGAAGGGTAAATTCAAGGTTTTTCAATGGTTCTGCAAGTGACTCACGACCCTCCAGTTTATTTCAAAAATAAAACTAGAAAACTCTAAAAACTAATTTTTTTCAGTTTCTCAGTGGGTTGACAGAATTGACTCAAAAAATTTTATCTTCTGTCGCACAACAGTTTAGTTCCCAAAAGTTACTATATTCAAGGGTATCTTAAGAACAGAAGGGAACCTGAAATGATGCCTAAGCTTTGAGCAAATAAGTACAAATTTAAGTCTGACTCTGTGAAGCTAGAGGACAAAGCATAACTCAATTTTTTTTTCATGTGGAAACAATAGGTTCTTTTCATTCATGAGAAGAATACTGTGTTTCTATGGGGTTTTGGTTTCAAATTCTGGAGTTGTTTCAGTTTTCAGAATTTTTCCAAAGACTGATTTTATGTCAGAAATATATGGTAGAAAGAAGACAAGTTGGCATAGAAATACTGAATTATTAAAAAAAAAAAAAAAGAAAATAAAAGAAGCATAAATAAAATTACAGAGATGCTCCAGTTTATTTCTTTTTTCTAAAGGACTGGTAAGCAATATTTAATTTTGAAGGATAATAGTTATTACTAGATCTGTTTGTCTGACTCATGTTCTTCCAGATACACGTTCCTCCAAATTATGGCTACTTAGGGACAAATCAATCCGAGACTATGCATGGCAAATTGGACCTTGCTTAGCTAGCACCAGTTGATAATTGTGCCTTTCACAGAATGTGATTGGAAGTGGTGAACCAGGTAGGCCACAGGGAGTCATCTGGTCCAACCTCCCTGCTCTGCCCAAGCAGGTTCATCCTAGAGCACATTTCATAAGAATTGTGTCCAGATGGCTCCTAAATACCGCCAGTGAAGGAGAGTCCACAAACTCTCCAGTCTGTTCAGGTGGAAATTCCTGTGCATTAGTTTCTGCCCATTACCTCTTTTTCTATTGCTTGGCCTCATCAAGAAGAGCTTGGCTCTATCCTCTTGGTGCCCTCCTTTCAAATACTTACAGGCATAATTAATCAGGTCCCCTCTTGGTCGTCTTTTCTCAAGACTGAAAAGCTCCAGCTCCCTTAGCCTCTTTTCATAAGAGAGATGCTCCAGTCACCTAATCATCTTTATGGCCCTCCAGAGGCCCCATTCTAAGAGTTTAATATCTTTCTTGTACTGAGGAGCCCAGAAAACAAAACTCCAAATGCAGCCTCACCAGGGCTGAGAAAAGGAGCAGGATCTCCTCCCTTGACCTGCTGGCAATGCTTTTCCTAAGGTACTCAGAATTGCACTGGTGTTCATGGCTCCCAGGACACACTGCTGTCTCATGGACAGCTTGCTGCCCACCAGGACCCCCAGGTCCTTCTCTGCAGAGCTGCTTCCCAGCAGGTCCCCCCAGCCTGTGCTGTGCCTGCGGCTGTTCCTCCCCAGGTGCAGGATCCTGTATGTGCCTTTGCTAAATTTCAGACAGCTTTTCTCTGCCCAGCTCTCCAGCCTGTCAAGCTCCTTCTGAAGAGCTGCAGAGCCCTCTGGGCTACCAGCCACTCCTCCCAGCTTTGGGTCATCACTGAACTTGCTGAGAAGGCGTCTGCCCTCCACCCAAATCATTGATGGACAGGGCAAACAAGACTGAGCCCAGTATGGAACCTTGGTAAACAACCCCAGTGACAGACTTCCAACTTGTGACCTCCATTCAGCCAGTCCTCATTGTCCACTCATCCAGTCAACACCTCCTGAGTTTGCCTATGAGGATGCTGTGAGAGACAGTGTCAAAAGCCTTGCTGAAGTCCAGGTAGACAATACCCACTGCTCTCCCTGCATCTATCCTGGCTGTTTTCTTGTTTCAGGACAGTCAAGCATGATTTATCTTTATTGAATCCATGATGACTACTCACCACCTTCTTGCCATGCCCGTGGATAAAAATGGCTTCCAGAATGAGGTGCTACATCACTTTTACAGGGACTGAGGTGACAGATCAGTAGTGCCTTAGGTCCTTCTTCTTCCTGTTTTTGAAGGCTGGAGTGACATTTGTTTTCTTCCAGTCCTCAGGCATCTCTCCTGGTCAAAAATGACTCTTCAAAGGTTTGTGAGCGGCCATTATGGTATCCACCAGCTCTCTCAGTCTTTCTGCTTGTCTTTATAGAGGGACACGCTGTAGCTCGCACAGACATCCCTCCTCATCTCTGGAGGCACAGACACTCCTGTTAGTCACATTTGCATCTGTTTTCTGTCTGCTCTCCCCAGAAGGACTGGTCAGCAATGGCTTCTACTCATCTTGACCTTTATAGGGTGGTGATGAAAAGATTCTTCATGTTGTCAGGTTTCTTAGTTATCTGTGTCTCATCTGGTACCAATTTAAAATATTCAAATGTCTTATTTCTCTTCTGTCTCTAATTGAGGAAATTATATTATGTACAACACCAATAGGAAAAGGTCATCCTCTCAGACACAGAATTATATAATGGTTTGTAGACAAACTTAAGACTAAACATCTTTCCCTTGGTTGTTGCATTAAAAAAAATCTTGCTAATATTTCTGTTCTGACAGTACTTCAGAAGTTGAAGGAGATGTGTGCTGTGTGGCACAATATTGTGTGTATGTGTGTGTTTGTGCACACAAGTGTGTGTGTGTAGGGAGAGAATTTATTCTTAAAAGGAATACAACATGAAGGAGGTGCCTGCAAAATACATAATACAAAAGGAGAAGATGTATTTTAACCACTAGGAGGACTTTACTTTTCAAGTAGCACTTACAGTGCTAAGCAATGTAATTGGTGTGTCCATTATGGGATGAATGATGGTGTACTTCAGCCCTGGCAAAAAGAAATCCTTGTGTTTGCTCCTTTGCATAGGAATTTACAAGGGGGTGGGGACAAGGGGAGGGAGTTGGATATGAAGAACATATGGGTCAACAGTTCCCACAAATGAAAATGGCTTGGAGTTTGGCTGGCAATCTATTAAAACCAATTTATTTTCCAGATATATAGGTTCTATAAAATATTAATTAATATTGTTATTTATTGAAGAAATAATTTCTCAAGGTTATGGGAACTGGAAAGAAATCTATTGTCTAAATTAGTCCTAAAAAGAGATTCAAGTTCTTCCGGTGCTTTTAGGATGCATTTCAGTTGGTGTCTGATACCTTAGGCTAAGAAATGTTTTATGTACAACAAAGTTTGCCATTTGATGAACTCAGTAATAAATAGACAAAAGAAGTGTTTAAGACCCACAAACATGTCAGTATTTCTCTCTTTTGTGTTATGCCCTGAGGACAATACCATGGTCTTTTGAAGAGTGGTATTTTATACAGCATGAGATTTCTGTTCAACGAGGTTTGAAGTTTTTATTGTAGTATGCTTTGTGAAGTGTTTTTATACTTGTGGAAAGGCCACTTATGGTCATGTAGCACTGCTGTGCACAACCTCCCAAGGGACTGCATCAGACCATGCTGGTTGAAACCACGAGACACTGGCAGCATAGGATTATCTTCTGCATTTAGACCCTCCTGCCCACCCTATAATCCTTCTCCAAGTGTCTGGGATGTGAAAGACAGGAAAAATCGCATGCAGAAATTAAATGGATGGATCCTGAGGTTTTGAGCAGCAGCAAAACAAAATAACTGGAATATTTATCTGTCTCCTGGGGATAACATGATAATATTTTTGTACAGTTTAAGAGTTATTAGGTTTCCTTAGCATCTGTTACTGAGATTTTTGGAGTGCTCCAGGTTGCAAAGCCCAGAGGCAGATGAACTGTTTGGATATACATACACAGGTAATCGTGTGCAGTAGTTTGGAAGATTTCTGCAGGGTGCAGTTAGTGCCATGTGGAGAGGAGAAACCTCTGTGACGTGTAGCTGCTCCAGAGAAGAGAAATAACTTCATATGAGTTACATTTCATAACAGTTACAAATTTCAGATGCTCCTAAGCTTTGATCCTGACTCAGATACCAGGTCTTCTTGCAAATTTCTGTTAATATGTGTCCACTTCCATCTTTCCAATGGCATAAAAACCCTTGCTGTATTCAAGCAGAGGGCAGACAAGCTAGCTGATATTCTTAATTAGTTTCCAAAGTATTATGATTTCCCAAGAGATATCTTTTATAATCACGGAATATTCGGTGTATGTCCACATTGTTACAGCAGTCAGATTATAAGTAGTTGTTTAAAGGAAGTTAGGGGTAGAAATAGATTAACAGGTCAGTCCAGGAGGAAATTTATCAAATCCCAGTAAATTGTTCAATAACAGAAGTGCTAGTATTCATCAATTTTGTGGTGGATTTTTGCGCTGTAAAATATATCATGCTGCTCACTGAAAGAAAATGGAGGTGCTTGTCTGCAGTGAGCACCTGTGTATGTCTCACTAGCAGAAGATATACTAGTACATTGACTACTCCCTAAAGTAACAGGAGATTATTTTAGTTAGTGCAGTTCATTTCTTATTAAGCACAATAATTAATGAAGTACCTAGGTTAACATAACAACTCTCAACATCTGTTCCCTAACCTCTACAGAGCTGTAAAACATGAATTACACTAAAGTTAACTGTTATCATCAACACCTGCAGTTCCCTACACTTTTGATACAAAAAATATATCAGTCAGAAAATATTTAGAAATGCAAATAGAAAACATAAAGGGTACTCTGGTAGATGAGTAATACAGGATAAATCCTCAATGAAATTCTGCTCTGGAGTCTGATTTACTCTGATTTAGGACAAATGATGGCAGAAGGTGGGAAATTAAAGGGAAAGAAATAGAGAAAGATAATTAAGAAAAAAATTCATAGTCCTAAAATCCTCTTTTCAAAAATAAAAAAAAAATGTACAGTGTTTATTTTAAATTACTCAGTGGCTTGCTTCCAAATTTCTAAATGGATTTATTTTCTATAGTGATGTGAGTCAGGTTTTTTTCTTGAAAATACTATTTCCTAAATTACTACTCAAATTGATATCTGAAAAACGATGTGAAACAGCTGTCAACAATCAGCTGAGATTTTACTGTATTTTTCTTTTGGAAAAAGCTGGGTCCTTAGCCTGTGCATCCTCTAGAAATCATTAATTGCAACTGCAGTAAATGTCATTGGAAACGATAATATGAATACGTTTGTATACATATGTAAAAAATAATAAACATATAGGCTTTCAAGTTTGTAAATCTATTGTCAAAACATGAAATCAAAATCATAGCTACTAAGACAATGGAAGACAAAAAAACATTATTTGGATTTGATCTTGTTTCACTGCGTCACTGTATTTGGTCTTATCAAGAGGGTTGTGCATTCTATTTGTTCATATGGTCACTCTCAAAGGCATGTTCAGAATCATCAGGAATTGGACGATGGATGAATTTTTTGGGATTTTGTTTACTTTGTTTGCTCTTTTTGCTTTATCATTTTCCTGCAGTATGATCATTTCTTCTGGAACTGGTCACCACAGCTCCCACACATATCTCATATATTGGTGTCCTATCTTATGCTGCTGACAATTTAGCTGTAGTGAAAAAGCATAACATATCTGAAAATTATAGTCCGAAAATTATTAAACAAATAATTTATTTGTTTAATTTGATCTCTGTTTGGAGGCAGAAGGTGATAAAAGGCTCAAAGAGAAAGTACAGTTTGCTTGAGAGGTAATTAATAAATAGATCCTCTCTTAGTGGAGAAATGTTTGACACAAGCTCTCTTATGCTGGCAGCCAGAGGTTGTTTTATTATTTTTATAATTTGACTTTTGTATTGACTTGTTTTTTTTAGACTTATTTCCTGAACAGATAAGGTTTACTTTGAAAATATTGGTCTTCCTTTGGAAGGAAAAAGCTCAAAATTTTTAGGAAAAATCTGCAGAAATGATGGGATTACAATGGGAATAAAAGCAGGAACTGCATGACAGTTTTGCAAAATTGTGGTATTCCTGTGGGTTTTTTTATCCAGGATATATGTCTAAAATATTTTCTTTCTAGGTGATCAAATAACATTTCATAAAAAGAGAGTGCACTCAAAAGCAGAGTTTAAATGATCAAAGATACTGTGGTATTATAACGAATAGTGACATAATAGTGTTATTTCAGTATGGGTGCCTCACTCCAAGCTTGTCAGTTGTAAGACAGCTAACTTTTTCACCTCTACAGTAATTAAAAGAAAAAAAATCCATTATGTGAAAGTTTTCCAAGGTATCTTTATTTTGTTCACATAAATCATACAACAATGAACAGTATTCTGTATTTGGATTAATATATTGCCCCAATGTGTGTGATGGCATCATATTGAAAGTTTATGCGTGTGCTGAGGTTTGTTGCATTAGTGCAACCTGTTGGATGCAGGTTGATTTTGCTTTGTTTTGTTGAGTCAGGTTTGCAATCCGAGTGTTTGAGAAGCTGTTTCTGGATGTCCCATGTTGTGAACTGTGCTGACAAGCATATTTCAAGAAACAGCTATTCTGGAGATTTGACATTAGACTTCCCCTGTATTTGGAAGGAAAGAGTTACTTGTCATGAGCACAAATGCCAGTATAAAGAGGGAGAAACACAACAAAATTCCAACATCTGAAATGTCTAATTTTCAGATGTTAAAAGGACATGTTACCCATTGAGATACTAAAGTATTTCATAGCTGAACTGTGGAGGCAGTGCATATAAATATACTTCAAAGGAGAGAATCCCATACAACTCTAAGATTTCTCATGTATTATTAATACTCAGGTCTGGATATTATTTAATCATAGTGTGAATTTGAAGTACTAAAAATACTTTTGATTTTAATATTATGCAGGCTTGCAAAGGCATTGCACTGTTCAAAACAAGATTTTCTTATGTCAGCTCCTTGACAAAGTTCCATTCATGGTTTTGCTGCTGGGTAAAAACTTATGGAAATTATAGCTTTCTTCCCATGAAAGCACTACTGGATTTATTTGGATCAAGATTGTGACCCCCTCACCCAAATTTTATAAAAAACCTATTTAATATTCTAAAATTACTCTTTTGAATACAACTATACGAATAACTTAGAAATGAATACTAAGAAGTAGACCTTTATTTGGAGATGTCCAGGATTACCTTCTGAATGGACTTTTCTGCCTGTGCTTATTTCTCTATATGAGTTTAATAATGTAACTATATCTTCACATGTTGAAATTATTAATTGAGGCAATTTAAGTTCACCCAGCCCCAAGCCATAAAAAACACTCTAAGACAGACAAAATGGGTGATAGCTGAAATAGAGCACCTGGAAACAAAACTATGCTCAATATTCCAATTTTTATTTAATGCTTTTCTACAGAGATTTTTGTGGGGTTTTTTTTCAGCACCTTAGTTTTGCAAAGATACTGAAGGTCTTTATGATAGTGACTCTCTCCTTAACTGGAGGGGGAAGAAAAGGAAAAGAAAATTACTTATTATCAGAGTACCTATAATTCCATATGAAACACAATGCCAAAAAATATTTACCCTATTTTTAATAACATCTACTAAAAGTACTGAGGATGTTGTTTCTCACTAGAAAAAAAAATCACAATACAAGACATGTAAAATATCTGGTGATGAAGGAGTTTAAATTATAATAATTGTATTATCAATTTTAAATTAATATGTTTCCCCCCATTTTTAATAATAAAATTGTTTAGGATTTAAGCCTTACATGTGAAGAAAAGGGGAAAGTGGTGCCAGTTTTTTTACTCCTTTAAAGCTGAAAGGCATGGCAGCACACAAACAGTATGGTAAAAAGAAAGGTGCTGCAAGCTTAAAACTTCAATTCAGGGATGGTCTTCCCTTTTCATGAAGATGTGGCTTTCTAGCATTGATTTTTTTTTTCTTTCTTTGTACTGCAGTACTAAGAGGAAGACCTAGAAGACATATGGTTGCTAGGGGCAACTCATTGCTGTAATGTTTATAGCAAACCTTGCAAAATTAATCCATATTTCAGAGTAATGTCTTTAAATGTCAAGGACATTTGGACATGGATGTATAGTTTTAAGCACAAAAGAATATTATAAAATGTTGTGGATTTCCTTTCTTTATTTTTCCTTCAAATCTCTATCATATCTTACTGAGATGGAGCTAATTTTCTTCATAGTAACCTGTATGGTGTTGTGGTTTGGGTTTTTTGACTGAAACATTGTTCATAGCAAAATGATGTATTTGTTATTAGTGAATTGTGCATGCACAGCACAGAGATTTTGTTTTTCCACACTCTCCACCAACATCAAAAAGGCTGGAAAAACATTGGAGGTTGGTAGGGAACAACTGAGGCAGAGGACCCCAGCTCACAACAGGAATATTCCCTGTCATATGACATCATAAAATATATGCTAAACTATAAGTTAGAAGAAGAGTATATAGTTTAATCAATAGCTTTTTATTCGTACATACATTTGTTATTGAGACTGTTTTATTTTCTTTAAGCCTGTAAAATTTAACTTTTGTTCTGCACCAGAAATTTTTTTTCTCCATCATAAAAGGTCAGGTAGAGGGATTAATAACTTAACTGATTATAACACTGTACTGGACCTGGCTATCAAATAATTGTTTTTCTTCATAACAGAATTTTCTTTATAACATAGGAGTTATTGTCTTCGTAACATGCTAGTTTGTTTATTTTATATTGAATTACTATCTTAGATTTTCCTTGACTTACTGAGGGAGACATGACTGAGTGACTTTGGGGTGTTTAGGTGTTCACTGGTGTTTACCTGCAAAAGCAATTCTTAATAATTGAAATACTATATAGGAGAAATAATACGGGGCAGCTTTGACTTAAACACAAAACTGACATTTATGAAAATGAGTGACTTGTTGTTCAAACACAACTTTTCACAACAAGCAATCAAACAGAAGTATGAAAAAATAAATAATTTCTTTCAATTTAAAATAGAAAAAGAAACAGACTGTCCAGACAAAATGCTTTTTCTATTTCCCACTGTAGAAAGGGCTGTTAGTTAGTGTTCCTTTCAACTTCTGCTAACTGGCTATTAAGCTGTAGGTGTAAAATATTTACATAATTTTTAATCCTTTCCTGTAATTTGAGAATTGTAGATACTTAAGAGTCTTGAAATATTTCAGAAATGCCGCATCTGTGGATGATAGTATGCTGTTCTGCATTACTCGTCTATGTTATCCAGATTTTTTTTTGCTCTAGCATCTTCATTATTGCTGTACATATTAGAAATCACTCCAGATTTAAAAGATAACTACTTGCCACCAGGAAGCTTGCTACTCCTAAATAATGTTTTTAGGAAAACTGTTGGGTTAGGTTAATTTTTTTTCTGGGAAATGCCATCTGTATTAATGTTTTTAGGAAAACTCAATGTCTCGATCTTTAATAATGCTAAATTATCATTGTCGATGATGTGGATGGTATAAAAGCCTTATGAGTGTGAAATTCAGTTGGACATTACAAGCATGCCAGCATAGGCTGATGGAGCTGATGTTCAAGTTCACAGTAGGCAAAATTATTTTAGTAAACATTTATAGATAGACTTTACAAATGCCAAATAGATTTTATAATCCAATATACACAGATCTATTCAGGTCAGTTTTCTCAGCTTGGGAGACAAATGCTTGGGCTACAGAATCAAGATTTTTAAAGAGCAGCTGTTTCAAATGCTTCTTATCTAAGACAGTATGTTGACTGAAAAAGTAAATTGACTGTAGGAATAGAAGGATCTGGCTCAAATTTCCCTCAAAGATCTGAAGAAACACAGAAATTACTAGGAATATTGGTATATTTTTTCAATGGCTCCCATATTGCTTTTTCAGTATTTTCCCATCGTTTTGTAACCTAAAAGAAGGAGTTTCTTCCTGGAGAAGAAGCAAATTGTGAGCCTCAGAGACTCACTAGAAATGGGAAATGTTCTGAGACCATTGAAAAGCTAGACTCTTCCTGTATGAAAGCCCATTTCACAAATGATTTTGCTAGTACTTTTCTGCAAAATGATTACCTTTTCCTTTCATTAAGTTTTGTTATATTTTCTACTTCTTCTTTCCTGATGCCATGGGCTAACTTTGGTTTCAAGGCTTAGCCCTTGCTTAGTACACAGCTTCTTGGCCCCCTAGATACAAAAACACTTTACTGATTTTTCTTGGCTGATTTTGTTTCTTCTTGCTCTGTGAAGTGCAATTCTAATTTCAGAGAATAATCTTTATCTGTTCAGGCATATTAGTTACATGGGGAAGTTAGATTTTCTGTAATTATTTCCCTTTTTGCCCATGCGATATGTAGGGGATTTCTGATTTAAAGGAATATTTTCCACTCTTTGCCTCTCAAAGCACTTTTTTCCCCCCAATTCCGTTTAAGAGAAATAGAATACATAATTCAGTGAAATTTCAAAATATTTCCATTCAAAATGAGAATGATAAAAGAAAAATATATTTTTAAAACTATCCAAAATCCACAAGAAAAACAAATCCTATACACTCACCTTCTTCCTTTACTGCTGTGAGATTAATAACTTGCATTAAATTGAATTTTGTCTATTTTTAGGTTTAATTATGAAAGTTGTGCTGTTAGGATTTTGCATGTATTGTTCATTCTTTTTGTGAAGAAAAGGGCAAAGTGGATGAATTTTTTTACTACAAATTTTGTAGATTATCTTAAACTTTTTTTCCAGATTTTCCATTTGCTCTTCTGTTTGTTACAAGATAACAATTCAAATACTCAGAGATATATACCTTTTACCTGCAAAAACACAGCACTGCTGTCCTAAAGCTAGGAGTAAACAGAAGTTTACTCCAAGAAGCAGAAGTTTTTTGCTGACTCATTTACACTGCTAAAACCTCAAAGACCATTTTGCTTTGAAATAAAAATATGTGTTATATACCTTCAGAACTGTGTCCCAGATAATCTTAATCATGAATAACTGCTACAAGAGAAGAAAACAAAAGTAGGGTTATTTCAATTGTTGTGAAAAAAAAGGATTCATATAGGTATGCAAACAAATGAACAAAAGTTGAAAATTGCTACAAGGTATCAGACTAGATTTGATAAAATATTGCTTATGCCCTGGGACAGAGTCACAATGACTTTAGATGCAATTCCTTATTATTCACCAAAAACCAGTAATTAAAGCATTTACCTTGCCTTAATCTTTGAGTGCATTGTACAGGCAGGGAACACATACAATTATCTTTTTTTAATAAATGACTACTTGCTATTCAGAACATCTATTTGTATCTTCAATTTTCCTTACTCTTTTTGTTCAACCAGAGTTGTAGTTGCTGTCCTTCTAATTGCATTACAGTGGTTTTCTCTAACCTATTTAGTCATATACATGCCTTGTTTTGAAACCTATTAATATTGAATACTTGTGAGAACCAAAGGTTCTTTTGATGAACTGGATGCATGCATGGCTAAAGACTGTATTAAACAAATGTATGTTGCTGAGAGAAAATAAGATAAACATGCGAATATCAAAAATTTTATCTCCTTTGTAAAATTAAATGTCTTATTCTGTAAGAGGAAAGACAATGTCTTCAGAAGTCTTATATTACTGACAAAAAGTAGATGGATAAGTGATATAGGGAAGAAGTGAAACATGAAAGAAAGCTTAGAGTATTTGCACACTTTTAAAGCCTACAGTATTCATGGCCACGGTAGTATATTACTGGAGTATTTGAGTTCTAGAGTGGTACTAAAGATGACTACAACATGAGGGATGATCTCCTTTGGGCCTACTTATTCTTCATTGAGATGTTGACCAGGCATTGGAATAGGCTGTCTGGGGAAGCAATGGAATCACCATCCCTGCAAGTGTTAAAAAGAAATGCATGGATGTGGGATCTGAGATGTGCTTCAGGAGTGAATATAGACATACTAGGTTAATATTTGGATTCAATCTTAGAGGATTTCCAACCTTAATGATTCTATGATTCTGTGATATCCCTTGTGTCAGCTTAGGTCAGACACACCTTGTGTGTCCCCTCCCAACAACTTGTGCAGCCTCAGTCTCCTCACTGGTAGGGTGAATGAGAAGCAGAAAAGGCCTTGGTTCTGTGTAATTCCTGCTCAGCAATAATGAAACCATCCTGTGTTACCAACACTATTTCCAGCACAAACCAAACCCCTAGATCCATGCCAGCTACTATGGAGTAAATTAGCTTTTTCTCAGTCAAAACCAGTACATTCTTCACCCTGATTCTATACCACTTACATCATCCTCAAATCCCAAACTATCCACTAACCATCATTCCCCTTGCCATTCTTTGGTAGAATACACAGATATCATTCCCATAATCAGGGAACCAGTCCCATGAAGTATCACTAAAATGTCCATAAATGTCCATAAGTGTCCACAAAACATCCATTGAGTCAATTTAGTCCCTGAGTTAAGGCCCCATCTCTGATGATGGTCATTCAGGACAGGAGAGCTAGTGTCAAGTTGAATTACTGGGCGCCAAAGCCAGCTCAGGTGAAGTCACTGCTGCACTTGCACATGTTCTTGCAACACTTCTCCTCCACTGATTCAGTTTGTTTCTATTATAGTAATTTGTATAATATATAAGTCAAACCATGGATCACAATAATTTAAAGGTACATCCACTACTATCTACGCCACTGATGATTTCTGTGTATCTGATGCAGCATGAGCATCCAAAGCCACAGATATTTTGAGGTGTGCCTTCTTCAGCATGGGCTTACCATAGAGCCAGAACCGTTTCAAAGCTATATCTGCTGCCACACAGACACAATCATCACCACAAATACTTTGAGGTGTTGCTGCTCTGGTATGGACTTGTTGACGGCCAATGATATTTCAGGGCGTCTTGCTGTGCTGTGGACTCACTCACTGGTCACAGTCCCTTCAGTTGAAATTGACACTGGAATTGCAGCCTGTTCAGTGCAGCAGCACAGGGACAGCAGCTCGGGCACAGCAGCGATGCCCTGGCTACCTGCCAGCCCAGGCTCATTGCCGTGGCTGCCATCAGAACGTTCCCAGGCGCAGCAGAGGGAGGTGATCAGCAGCACAGCACTGCAGTGAGTGGAGAAGGCAAAAGCAGCTGCTAGCAAGCTCGAGAGTCCAGTCTGCAGTCAGACAAGTGAGCCCCATGGCAAGCACAGGAGCTTGCTGATTTACTGCTAAACAGCAATAACAGCACACCCCAACCAAACTTGTCATTATCTTGAAGCTTTAAGCCTCACACTGGGTGTCAAAAATGATTGTTCTCAGCAAAAATACAAAAAACCATGAGTTTGACTTTGAATATTCATATGGGACTCTGAAAACTTAGTGAACAAAGCAAAAATAGACCAGTTAATTTTTGCTTAAATGATTTTGATAAATCTCTTTGTCCTCCTGTTACTTCTTTGACATCCAGAGACAGTAATTTCTCTCTCCTCTCTTTGTCTCTATTGATTTTAGTGTTTCTTGGAGATACTGTCTTTTACAGTTTCTTTCACATGTAGTTTTTAAATAGGGTTCTGGCACTAATAGTCTGTGTTCCTCTGAGTATCTTTTATCAGTGTCTGAGTATATTTTATCAGTATTTGTTCTTAATACCTCCTATTCAATTTATGTAGAGGGTGAAGAGAGGGCAGATCATTAACCTTCATTCAGCTTGTCCATTAAGTAGAATATACCTGAGGAAGGTATACAGGACACACAGGTCATTGACGACACACAGGTCATTGAGGTCACACAGGTGTTGACTATAAAACTTTTCATCACTTGAACAAAAATGGCAACCAAGAGTAGACCAATATTTAACATCTCGGTCCTTATTAGCATTTGATTTGCAGTGTATCAGGATTATGATGCTTGGCTTCTCTGGTACAGGGCATAGGAAACCATGGAAATACAGCAGCCACGGAGTTCCTTTGGGATAACTTACTTGCCACCCAGCTTGTGAATGCCAAGCACTATATAACAAACTTTTACCATTATTTTTTTACCATCCAATTTTGTCACTTAGTGCTGCTGAGAAACATGGATATATGTTGTTGTTTTAATGATTTCTTCATGGAATTTGGAATGTTACCATGATAGATTTTGTTCCTGTCCATTTCTTTATTCCTGACTAGAACACCAATTGTCACTAAAATTTTTTGTTTGCAGCCTGCATGTTCTGCAACTAAACAGCTTGGTTTTTCTCTTTCCAAAGGCCTTGCATATAGACTGTAATAGAGAGTGTTCCTGGGATTATTTCTAAGAACTGACTGCTTTATTTGGGACAAAAAGCTGTGGTCTCAAACTGAGTGTTCCTTCCTTTTTTAACACCTGTTCTCTCCTTTTATATCAGGCCTTTGTATCTCCTTGTGCTTTTAAACTGAAAAGATTTTCAATCTATTTAAATATTCCATTCTTATAGATCTTGGTTGCAATGAATTCCTTCGCTTTGCTCCTAGCCTGGACTTAGGACCAAAACCTAAAGTTACGACCATAAAGATAGAATTATAACTTAAACATGACTTAAAGTTTGCAAAGTCGTTTTTACTAACAGAAAATCATTACAGCTTACAGGACAACTTGTAAAGCAGACCACTAGAAAAGTATCTTGCAGTCTCTTGTTGTTTTGCCAGATATTTATTGCTTAGCTACAAAATTTTAGCAACTGTACATCAGCCTTGTCCTGATGGCTGATTAAGTCAGATCACCTCAGCTCCATTTGCTTCCACCATTGGAGGCACTGGACTTCATTGCCAAGTGTCTTACTGTGTTATAGTGCTGAATCAGCATCTTATTTTTTGAACACTAACATCCCAAGGAACAGGGATTCAAACAGACATAAAAAGATGAAGAGAAAAAGAAAACATTGACTTTATTTTGTTCAAACTGAGTAGTATCTGATTTTCTGTCTTTCGAGAACATGTGGTCTTGGTCTGGAAGCACAGTGCCAACTTTTCAGTTTTTAAATGTCAGAGAGTACATTGTAAACATCTTCTTCCAGCAGAAAAATATTTTACTTGATAGAGAAATTCTCTCAATATGGAAAACTGTGCCTATATGTAAAATAAACTTTGTTTCTTGTCTCTTCTGTGCTTTTCAGCTCCTACTTGTATCTTTCAGATCCATTGCTTTTAATATATTTAACTACCATGTCCCGTTATGAACTTTATAACAAATAGCACTTGTTGAAGATAAGTTCCCCTCACACAGGGAATGCTACCTGGACACACATACATACTTCCTTCTGTAAAAAAAAATATCCTAATTTTAAGGATTCCCTGAGTAGGGAATTGGTTGGGGTTTTTTTTGTTTTTTTTTTTTTTTTTTGTTTTTTTTTTTGGGGGGGGGTTAATTTTTTTTATTTTTAATTTGGTTTGTCTGGTGTTTTTGTTTGTTTGGTTGCTTAAAAGAATTTATGGAGTTTCTTCCTCTCATAAGTCTTCTAAATTGTAATAGTTCTGTGATTCTACTCTATAATTCTTTTCTCCTGGTTGCTTCTAGTACTTGCTGAACTTTACATCCTGTGAATGAATTCTTACGGTACAATGTATGTAGCATGTGCAACCACATACATTGTACTATACCGTTTTTCTAAAGCCATGTAAAACTTGCTTGCTACAATTACCTGAAAGAAAGTTGTAGGAAGGATGAGAGGATGCAGCCTCAAGCTCTTTGGTCCTCTGAAGGAAATTCTTTACAGAAAGCATTGTTAAACATTTGAACGCCCAGGAAGATGGTGGAGAGCTGTCCCAGGAGGTGTTCACGAAATGACAAAATGTGCAATTAATGCTGTGATCTAATTGACAAGGTGGTGATCTGTCAGAGACTGGACCTGATGATCTCAGAGGCATTTTCCAACCTGTATGTTTCTGTGATTATGTGATTATGTGATTCTGTGATCTTGAAAGGCTCTAAAGCTCAGTTAAAAAAATGCAAAAGCAGAGATACTGAAATAAAAAAATAAAAGCAGAGATACTGAGGTACTCATCACTCTGACTCATTAAAAAGAAGAGATTGCCTACTCTGCTGAAAATTTTTGTAGGTACTTCAGAAGGCAGGAGGGATGCTCTCAAACTACAAGAACCAAATGTATCTCTGAAAAATACACTTCAGCCTTCACTCTGCAAAGGTTGTTCTTTTTGCAATTCAGTACAAAATGGAATCTTTTAAAGTCCTTTACTAAAGCAGTATTAATTAGAGTCCAAAAGAATATGTAAAAATGTCAGATGTCAAAGCAGAAATATTAGCAAAACTGCTAAATTCATGAACTGAAGTAGGAATTGCTCTTAGCATACAATATTGTGTGTTTAACTTTCTGACAGAAATTGCAGAAACCGGTTTATTTTTTTTTAACATCTGCCTTAGAGAACTGCTTTTGCTAATGAAGGCTAGAAGTCTTTCCATAAGTCCCAAGAGCAAATAGGTGTATAATTCTTACTGAATTTTTGAAGGTATTTGGATGTATTTTTTTAAAAGTGCAGAAATTAACACCTGCATTACCTGCAGGTGTTTTAATTTCACTGCTGACAGTGAAGTGAAATTAAAACACCTGCAGGTAATGTAGAATACAGGCAAAGTCAAGCACTAGCCAGACATAAACATGCTGAACACTAAAGGAGCTTGGTGCTTAATATGCTTAATATATAATATCTACACTAAACATTTTTATAAGGATATATAGATACTTTGCCATTCCCATTTTCCCCACAATGACTTCTTAAACAGATATCCTCAGCACTCTCCATGCAAGATTTCAGTATGCACTTGTCCCACTTATCTTTCTACAAAATTTACCTGTCTGACTTGCTGAGGGATAAAAATATCCAGGGCTGCCACCATTTACAGAGATGACATAATGCATAAAAATAAGAAAAGTAGGAATGAGGCTTAGACTTCTGCTTACTTCAGAAAAGCACTGCTGTTTCAAAATCATTGTTAAGTTAGGGCTGTCCTCTCAGAGCCATACCTCTGTATGAGGGTGTGGCTCTCACAAGCCCCTGTATGAGTTTACTTCATCTATAAACCTGTTTCTATCAAAAAGGATGCCTACAGAGGTAAATCTTTATGAAGTCTAAATCTGGGATGTATCTCTGCAACTTAGAATAAGTAGAGGAACATTAAATCCCAGAATTTTTCATAGACCTCTTCAAAGATTTTACATGACTGTACATTGAGGTTAATAAAAACATGCCTTCATAAAACACCTTGTAAGGACCTGAAACACAAATTCTGTCTGTGAATGTTCAGAGAATTAGAACAGAACTGTTCACAGAATGGGCTGAGACTGTAGGCAGTACCAGTCATTGCACTGTCCAACCCCTGCTGAAGCAGGGTCATGGTGATCATGCTGTCCAGGATTGTCCTCAGACACCTTTTTCCACTCCTCTCAGCTTTGTGTCATAGTGAACTTGGCAAGGAGGCATCTGCTCTTCACCCAAGTCATTGATGGATAAGTTAAACAATGCTGGGCCCAGTATTTAACCTAAGGAAGCATCACCAGTGATAGGTCTCCAACTAGATTCTTGTGCCACTGATCACCACCCTCTAACAATCCACAATTCAGTAATTTTTCAATCCACCTCACTCTCCACTCATCCAGCCTGCATTTCCTGACCTTGCATATAAGGATATCATGGGAGACAGGGTTGAAAGGCTTGGTGAAATCCAGGAAGACAACATCAGCTGCTATCCTCTTATGAATTTAGTCAGCTGTCCCTTCCTAGAACACAAGCAGGTTGTTTAAGCATGATTTCTGTGATTCTTGTGGAGGGTGCTAACCCTTGGAACAGGCTGCTCAGGTAGGTGGTGGAGTCAACATCCCCGGAGGTGTTCAAAAAGCAGCTGGATGTGGCACTCAGTGCTATGGTCTGTGTAATAAGGTGGTATGGTAATCAGTCAAAGTTTGGGCTCGATGACCTTGGAGGTCTTTTCCAACCTTAGCAATTCTGTGACTTTCCTTTGGTGAACCCATGCTGAATATTCCTGATTATCTTGTCCACCACATGCTTAGAGATGACCTCCTGGATGTGCCATCGCATCAGCTTTCCAAGAACAAATGTGAGACTGATAGCCTCTAACTCCCTGTGTCATCCTTCTGTCTCTTTTTGAAGACTGGGGTGACATTTACATTTTTTTCCAATCCTCAGGCATGATGGTCATGACCTTCCAAAATTATTAATAGCCTAGAAGTGGTGTCATAGTGCTGGATCAGATTTCTCAGGGAAGTGGTTGCAGTACCAAGCATGGCAAATTTTATGAAGCATTTAGACAATGCTCTCAGGCACATGGTATGATGTTTGGAGTTTGGTCCTGTGCAGGGCCACAAGCTGGAGCTCTATGATCCTTTTGCTCTTTTCCAAGTCAGGATATTCTATGATTCTATATTTGCCAGTTCACTCAGCACTCCCGCCGAGGCCCATGGTATTGCTGATGTGAAGTTTAACTAAACAGTCTCTAGCTCAATCTGCCTCATAAAGGAAAGTCTTCCTTTCTCCAGACCTTTTCCCTTGTTTTCTGGGTCAGATAAAAGCTGACTGAGTCAGCTGGTCTGGCCCAGTCTGATCCGGTGCCTGGAATTATTTTATTCCAAGAAGAGGATTTCTCATTTTCCTTTGTTGAAAGTCAAAAGGTTACTGCCAGCCTATTTCTCCAGCCCGTGGCAGTCCCTTTGGATGACAATACTCTATCAATACTCTCATCAACTCTATCAGCAACTCCTCTCACTTTATATGAGTCAACTTGCTGAGGGTAGGCTTTGACTCACCTCAGATTCATGCAGAGATTAGACAGTACCGGCCTCAGTATCCTCCTCTGGGTTACACTAGTTACTAACCTCAGCAGCACTTTGTGGTTTTGATCATTGCACTCAGAGCCCAACAGGTGCATCTAGTTAGAAGGCACCTCTCTTATCTATCCCATATGTCCTAGATTTGTAAGAAAGCTAAAATAAAGAGGAATTGTAGAAGTAAATTTTTTTCAGCTATGGATCAACTTTAAAACCCTTTCCAACTGATATCTGTTTTTTCAAGAGTTTAGAAACCAGAATAACTATTAAAATATTAATATACAGAAAATAAATAAATCAGTTTTTAGAAGCCCTTTTTCCTGGCATTCTGAGGGATTGTGTTTCTTAACTAGGGCTCTTCTATGTAATGAACAATTTTTCAAGCCCTGTGTCTGAGTCTTGACATTTGTCTGTTTTGCAGAATATACGATATACTTCTAGTGTAACCAACAGACATTGAGTAATGTGTTCTCCAGAAATCACCGTCGTTTCCTAAGCCCGTTATTGTATTAACTTATATGACAAACCTTTAATAGTTCTTACAGTGGAGCTTGAAATATGAGACTTACATTGACAGGCATGTTATGGGAAATCTGTGTATAATTTAACATTGTCTAATGTACTTAAGTCCCTTGTATATTATGGGAATGCACTGTTAATCTACTTGGATGGAAATGAAAATTCTCCTCATTACCATGCATTTCATGGGACTATTACTATTTTTTTCTTGAAAGAATAAAGTGATAATTTTTCTGTGGTGTTATTTAGTCTATTGTACTATGGGTAGACAAGTCTTTGTATTCTCAAATTTAGATGTGCAATTATTTTTCTCTCAAGTATTTACTGGATTGAGACTGATTTGCCCATACTAATTTTCTCCTGCTGAAGCACTTATTTCTGAACAGAGCAATATGACCTTGTCAGTTCAGAAGAACAGTGTTCAGCTTAGAATCTTTTGGAGCTTATTTGCTCTGAAATTGAATTACACATTGTACATGAGAGTGTTCTCATATACATTACAGCAGAAAAATTGAGAACAACAGAGATGCTTTTTATTTAAACTCTGAATTTGCAAATGTATTTCTGTCGTTATGGTGATCAGTAATGCTTCCACATGGAGCTTTACTTCAGGTCTTATTTCTCATTTTTTCTAATAAAGACAGATCTAAAGTTATGGGAGGAAATTACTTAGGATTATATATTAAACAAGACAAAACCAACAAGACAAAACAAAACAATCTAGCCTTATAGGTTGTAAATAAAGAACAGATATGCTGGGAAGCCTTAACTGTGATGTTGTTTGAAAGACAGAAAAGCAACATGGATCTTTGATATACTGATAAATTTTAAAACAGTTATGTTGTACAGGGTCATTTGATTGAAATTATTATGTGCTTGAAACTGACAATTCCGACTATTATTTAAAAGGGGCTTTTAAAAACTCAGTTTTTGTTGTGCAATTCTCTCACAGCAGACAATGCATGCATGTTCAGGTTAAGAAAAAAGAGGAGGGGCAGCTTATATAACTCTATCCTGAGGTATAATGCAAATATTTGGAATAGCATTGTGCAGAAAAGGACAGTTTTTTTGGATTTCCTTCATGCTAAAACTAGATGTTAGTGTCTATTTAAAATGTTCTCTGCTGAAGAAGTGCAAAAAAAAAACTTTTGACCTATTGTACACCTTTGCCCATCTGTGTTACCTGCAATTTTCACAAATTTCATAAATTTGTGTCGATAAAACCAGATCAAAATTATTTTATTTTACAAGTTTGATTTGTCAATTTTCTTGGATGCATTCAAATTTGTATGGCAATAGTTAAGTTTTTTGTTTTGTTGCAAATACTGGAAATGTCAATTTTTTTCTGGCATTGATAACTTTACATCTGAATGGTATAGTGATGAGAACTAATTTACTAAAGTATATTAAAAATATTTTTGTTTTACCGTATATTTAGTATCGACCCACAGTATTTTTTAAGGATGTAGACTAGCACTTCAGGAAATAGCTGGAAAAGTGTCCACTACCATGAATATTGGATTGAGCACTCATTTGAAAGGCAGCAAGTATAGAGGCATGTCTGGAGTCATTATATTCTGGAATGTATATATCTGCTGCTTATTTTGTTGCAGAAATAAATCAATGCTCATTTAATGCCTGCCCCAAATTCTACCAAAGTTGATATAGCAATGATATTATCTTCAGTATTCTTTGATTGGGAGCCTGGAGAACCAAATTAACCACAGAACTACACAGGGTGAATCTACTGTCAATTGGGGGCTTTTTTTAGATGCTAAAAACATCAGATTTTTTGAATGAAGCAGTAATCTCAGGCTTTAAGGGGCCAATACAAAGAGCAACTAAGTAACTACTAACTTTACTTTTGAAGTGATTTACTAAAATGAGTATTTTATTTTTCAAAAGACAGTGTCTCTAGTCCCAAAAATGAGTCCTCTTAAGTGGCAGCTCCTCCATTTACTGGTTTTCTTGACATTGTTTCCTAGAAGATGTCTTGTAATTTTGTGAGGCTGGACCTAGGTCTATTGGATCAGTTATTATCTCATAGAGAGGGAGTCAGTTTCATTTTCAGTGCAATTAGTGAATGACAGCAAGAGTGCATGTAGTTTCCACCTACAGCAAAAGAGATCAGGCGACACCACACTTAAGCAGTTTTAGCCTTTTTTTGCCTCTGGCTCTGTGGAGCTGAGGGGAGTAATGGACCACGAAAGAAAGGATATGACACACCAGAAAATGACAAGATTTACACAGTTTCCTGTGTCCTGCCTCCTGGCAAATGTCTGTTAGAATAAATGAACATGTGCATGTCTTGCTAGTCTGTAAAATATTCACTCGCTAAGATTTAAAAGTCTCTAAATCAGTATATTCTGTCTTAACTAACTTGGAGGTAAGAAAAAATTCCTATTTAAGCAATATATCAGCCAGGTCAAAGGCCTGTAGTGACTGTGCAGTTCCAAGATTTCAAATTTCAGGTAGAAGGTCACTATCCTCTGCCCACAAACTTAAGACAATATATGAGCAATATGTGAGTATTTACTTACACACAAACGTACACAAATAAAAAGGTGTATTTAAATGTTAAAATTAAAATCACAATTCTCTCTTTAATAAAAGTGCAGGTAGATTGATAGTACTGTGAAATTAATTTCTCTCTTTTCCAGTTGAAACATAAAAGATTATGGCATAGGCTGCAGTTATGTTATTTTGCCAAAGCATTTCAAAAATCCTGAAAGCTTGTTTGGAAGGAAATGTTCATTAGTATACTATAGATTTGCACTGAATCTGTATGATTAAGGCTAATAATCTAGCTATTAAACATATTAAACATAAAATCCTAAACATGTGACTGCTATGGAAGCTGTTTTTCTACAAATGTCTCTCTAAAATCTGTTCCCTATGGAAGACAAGTGTCTATCATAAAAAGGAATTATTTTTCTTCAGAAAGTCCTTCATATTTTCCTCTAAACTCATATGCTACATGAACAGTTTATACAGGTTTAAGTATTTGTTTTTTCATATTTATTCTGTCATTTTCACTCTTTCTGTACTGTAGGCACATATTTTAAAGCATGTTTTTCTCCATATCCTTCTGATACTGTGCTGATTCATCTCAGAAACATCAAAGTTTCTTAGGAAGATGTGAGTCGGGGAAAATCAAGAAAGCCGAAAAAATTTTGGTGTCAGTATGGTCCAACATTATTCTGTACCATCCTTGCAGCAGTTCCTCTTTCACTGTTCTAATGTGTCTTCCAATCCTGGCAGCCAGAAATACAATTGTATTGTATTTAACGTGTGTTAAAAGTGATAGTACAAAGATGCACTAGGGAGGCATGTGTTAATCTACTCGATTCCACAAAGAAAAAAATGTACATGACTATATCTACATCTTAAGGTAGGGATGCCATAGGTGAAGGGGAAAACTAAATAAGAAGATTTCTGTTTACTATAATTCAAGAGTTCATTAGTTTAATTTCAAATTAAATAAAATTTATTTTAAATATGTAAAGGAATTTTGTTATTCTTTGAGGATCATGCTATACAGAGGAAGTGTAACCAGTGACTCCATCCATCTCTGACCAACTCACTAACCTATCATAAAAGAGCTGCTCTCAGTATTAGGATAAGTCTGGATCCTGAAACAGCAGTGCTGTCAAAAGTAGCCGTGTTTGCAGGAGCAAGACAAAGCATCACAAAGTTTATTCCTGCAGCACCTCTAAAAGCTGGGAAAATATGTTCATTATCAGCGGTCCTTTTGTTGATTCTCTAATGGAGAAATCCTGTCGAGAGAGGCTCAACTCTAAAAATATTAATTTTTTATATTGAAGATGGAGTTTTATTTCTCTTAAGCAGGTAGTGTAACAAAATGTTTCGGGATTAGCAGCCCTTGTTCTTGTGGGTGTTCTGAGACGTCTACTGGGAACTTAATACAGTGGAAAAGAGGCAGTCCAGGAGGTTCTTAGAGTGTGTGGAGGAGAAATTTTTGTTACTTTGGTGAGTGAGCCCACTAGGGGAGGGGCTATGTTAGACGTGTTGTTTGCAAATAGAGACGAGCTGGTGGGAGATGTGGTGGCTGGAGGCTGCTTGGGGCACCGTGATCATGAAATTATAGAGTTCTCAATATTTTGTGAAATGAGGAAAAACATCAATAAGTCTGTTACATTGGACTTGTGGAGGGCAGACTTTGGTCTATTTAGGAGATTTTTCAGAGAGTTCCTTGGAAAGCAGCCCTTAAAAACAAAGGAGTTCAGGAAAGGTGGGTGTGCTTCAAAGCAGAGGTCTTGAGGGCACAGGTACAGACTGTCCCTGAGTGCCACAAGATGAGTCAGCAAGGCAAAGGCCCAGCCTGGATGGGCAAAAAGGTTTTGAAGGAACTTAGGGATGAAAAGAGAAGGTATCATCTTTGGAAGGAGGGTCAGGTCTCAGAAAACATTTAAGGGGTTTGCTGCATCATGTAGGAAAAAAACTAGGAAGACCAAAGTTCAGTTCAAACTTAAATTGGCAACTTTTGTAAAGGAAAATAAAAAATGTTTTTACAGATATATTAATGGTAGAAGGAAGTATAAGACCAACCTTTGTCCTCTACTGGTTGCAGTAGGGAACTTACTAACTGCAGGTGAGAAGGCAGAAGTGCCTAAACACCTTCTTTGCTTCAGTCTTTAGTAGGAAGACAGCTTGTCCCCAGGACAGCTCTCCTCCTGGACTGGTAGATGGTGTGAAGGGGCAGGGTAACAAGTCCCCCAGGAGGAGAACGTCAGAGAACTGCTGAGCCACTAATGTTCATAAATCTATGGGCCCAGCTGGGATCCACCCCAGGGTGATGAGAAAGCTGGCAGATGAGTTTGCAAAGCTGTTGTCCATCATTTACCAACAGTCCTGGCTCACTGGTGAGGTTCCAGATGACTGGAAACTGGCCAATGTAACTCCCACTCACAAAAAGGGTGGGAAGGAAGATCCTGGTACTTACAGGCCAGTTAGCCTGACCTCAATACCCAGAAAGGTAATGGAACAGTTTATACTGAGTGTCATCACACAGCATTTACAGGATGGCCAGAGTATCAGAACCAGCTAGCATGGGTTTAGGAGGGACAGGTCCCACCTGACCAACCTAATCTCCTTTTATAACCAGGTGACTCATCAGGTGGATGTAGGAAAGGCTGTGAATGTTGTCTATTTGGACTTCAGCAAGGCCTTTGACACTGTCTCCCACAGCACACTCCTGGAAAAGCTGGCAGCCCATGGCTTGGACAGGAGCACTCCTTGCTGGGTTCAGAACTGGCTGCACGGCCGGGCCCAGAGGGTGCTGGTGAGTGGTGCTGCATCCAGCTGGTGGCTGCTCACCAGGTGTCCCTCAGGGGTCTGTGCTGGGGCCAGTCCTGTTCAATACTTTTACTGACAACCCATGGATGAGGGTATTGAGTCTTTCACTAGTAAATTTGCAGATGACACTAAGCTGGGAGTGTGTGTGTGTATCCACTGGAAGGTGGGAGGGCTCTGCAAAGGGACCTGGAACGGTTGGATGGATGGGCAGAGTCCAATAAGATGGAGTTTAATAAGTCCAAGTGCCGAGTTCTGCATTTTGGCCACAACAACCCCCTGCAGCATTATAGGCTGGGGATGGTGTGGCTGGAGAGTGCCCAGGCAGAAAGGGACCTGGGGGTGCTGGTCCACAGCCGGCTGGACATGAGCCAGCAGTGTGCCCTGGGGGCCAAGAAGGCCAAGGGCTCCTGGCCTGTGTCAGGAATAGAGTGGCCAGCAGGAGCAGGGAGGTCATTCTGCCCCTGTACTCAGCACTGGTGAGGGCACACCTCGAATGCTGTGTCCAGGTCTGGCCCCTCAGTTTGGGAAGGACCTTGAGACACTTGAGCGTGTCCAGAGGAGGCAACGAGGCTGGTGAGGGGCTTGGAACACAAGCCCTGTGAGGAATGGCTGAGGGAGCTGGGGGTGTTTAGCCTGGAGAAAAGGAGAGTCAAAGGTGACCTTGTCACTCTCTACAACTCCCTGAAAGGTGGCTGTAGCCAGGTGGGGTTGGTCTCTTTTTCTGGGCAACAATTTACAGAATGGAAGGACACAGTTTAATCTGCATCAAGGTGTCTGGTTTATCTCGGCTGTTTGAGGGGCCTGGAAAGGCCCGAGGTGGCCTTGGGGCAGCCCGCGTATCGAAGGATGAGAAGAGGCTTCAGTTCTTCTTTTGGTTTTTATGTTTATTAATTGTTTATCTAAAAGATGTTCTTTCAGCCGAACAGAGATCTGCTCAGCAGTCAGCCATGAGCACACTGTCTGCCCTCCAGGGCAGCCACGTATCTTTATACCCATTGTTACGTGTACAATATTTATCATTTTTCCCCAATACCATTTATTCTTATAACTCGGTGCACTCTCAGTAATAACCAATCCAAAAGTGCCACCATCACCAAAGAAGATGGAGGAGAAGAGGAAGAAGAAGAAGGACAGGACACACCCCAATTCCTCCATCTTACTTCTCTAAACCCCCCTGTACATAAATCCTAAACCCTGTTTCTCACCCTCTAATTAACTAATCCCTTCACCATTCACCCTGGTGAAGCCCTCATCCTTGTCGTCTCCTGTGTAGGACCAAAGTCCAGCCACCAGACACTTCTGGCAACATTCCAGGACTCCCGAGCCTCCCAAGGTGGTCTCGGTGGCTCAGCACCTCAGGACTGAGATCCTGAGATCCGACATCAAGGGAAGTAAAGTTGGATATTAGGAACATGTTTTTATGGAAAGAGTGATAAAGTACTGGAATGATCTGCCGGGGGAGGTGTGGAGTCACCATCCCTGGGTATATTTAAAAGAAGATTGGATGTGGCACTTGGTGCCATGGCTTAGTTAAGGTGCTAGGGCATGGGTTGGACTCGATGGTCTTGAAGGTCTCTTCCAACCTTGTGATTCTATGATTCTGTGAAAAGGAAAATGAAAGATCGTTCAATCTCAAAGAAGTCATGTGAAGGAAAAATGACATTCTGTTACTTTCCTTAAGGGCCTATATCAATTAATATCGAATCAAACCAAGAAGGTCAATAGAGTGGGTTCATCAAACTCAAATGTAAAGATTCCACTACTACATTCAGTGCCTTGAGACCCAGGTCAGATCCCTGGCTCCCTGTGGCACATTTCCTGGTGGCACCCATGGGAGAGGAAGCAAGCAGAAATTTGCACAGTGCCACTTGGTATGAACACTGCAAAGTTATCTCCACTAGCACAGCAAAAGAGTGTGCCGGATGGATCCATAAATCCGTATCTCCTGTGGTTAGGTCCTGAAATCCACACTGGTCTTCCGTAGTAAAAGTTCCCATTATGTCTTTACTCATCACTTCAGAAGCATTTTATTCATGACTGGAGAAGACAACTTGAGAAATTTCCTGAGAGCAATAATTAGTGTTATTATGTTGCAGTGCTGTGAGTTTGGAGTGATGAAACCTTTCACCATAGGAAATTAACCTCAAATCCTCATAAGTTCCTCAAGGTGCTACTCTTTTCTTCCCGCATACTAGAATACATTAGATTTTCTCTGAGTAATATTTATGTGATTTCAAACTTAGAAATGCTACAGCTTCTTCAAAACTGAAGTCTGTTGATATAAATTAAGGCTTTGTTTTCTCTAATTGTTGGTGTTAAATATGTGTGGCATACCAGCAGATGTGTGAACACAATGATCCTGTTTTTTGTTTTAGTCAGGATCAAAGTGTCCTGTATAGTCTGTTGATCATCAAAACTTGTCCTGGATAAAGTATGGAAAATAAGGATACACAAAACATAGGACCACACTAATTGTTTGCTTAAAAGTCTAAAATATGCTACCAAAATAGTGCAAACTATTACTTAGAATGGCTCATTGATTAAATCAATGGATAGGCTAGATGTGATGGTTGATTTTTTGCTAATCACTGGGGGAAAAATAAACCCCAAGAAAATGGAAATACAGTGGAAATATGCATAAGAATAAAAAGTCTTATATAAGGCCTGCAACATGCAATAGATATGTTAAATGTGTGTCAAACAGCTTCTTTACACACCCTGAAATTTCTCAATGGGATGAAATTCTGTGAGAGTAATGTTAAGGATGGTGAGAAACCCAGATGCTCTGGTGATGAGTATAAATAGAATAAATAAAATACTTGGGTTACAATTAAGGAAAAAAAAAAGAAAAATTCCGATGCACAATAACATCTTTCCCATTGTTCAGCTGATGATGCCAGTATTTACGAATATTAACTTTCCATATGTTTTTCAAATAATGTGTTCTCAATCAAAAAAATGGTTTTCATGCCAAAGGAGTGGAAGTCTATTAAGTCCACAAATATTAATGTAGATCTGTAATTTTGGTGCGAGTGGGATATAAGCAAGAGGGCAGCTGGTGCCAACAATAAACAGATGATGGTGTGCAACTGAAATCATTCAGTGTATGGGATCCATATTACATGCTTCCAGGGAACACCACATGGACCAGCATGACTTTTTATAGCAGGACTTTATTTTCTGGGAAAGGGAGTAACTGCTACCTCCTCAATAAAATGTGCTTCTATTTTTTGACATCCTGCAGGTGCCAGTAATATGTTGTAATTCTGTCTTAGAAAAAGCAATGACTGTACTCATCTGCATAGATAAGTAGCTTGTGACAGGTTAGGATTTCATTGCCGGCACAGAAGACCTAGAAATGTTTTTCTTATGACATTAAGTAAACATTTCCTACCTGTCACTGTGGTCTTAGCATATTCTAACATATTCTTGGCAGAAAAGCACTTCTGAGGATCTAATCCGGTGAATCTGTCTGAAAATTAACATCAAGTTTCTGTCATTGTTTTATATTTACAAATAATCAATATTTGGGGTGTTGTTTGGGTTTCTTGTTTGGTTGGTTGCTGGTATGGGTTTTTTTGCTGTCTTTATTTTGTTTGTTTGTTTATTTGATTGGTTGGTTTGGGCTTTTGGGGTTTTTTTTGTTAGTTTGTTTTGGGGTTTTTTTGTGAATTAGTCCCTTTTTCTAGACAATGCTCACTATAGCATTTTTAAGATGGGATTTCAAGTAAATTTTTGAATTCCCTGAATAAGATTGATTTCAGCCAGTTTTAACTTTCCTAGCTTTCACCATTTCTTTGGTAGCTTTCTGGATTTGATTCATATACAGAAAGGTGCTATATGGAGTTAATGTAGAAATGAAAGCGCTTTGAAATCAGTGCAGATCCACACAGAATGCACAGGATCTGCTTAATTTTGCATGAGTAAATACTGTGAAGTCTTAGTCTAAAAAGGCATAGTCTTGTAGGAGAAGTGCAAATAAAGCTACTGTCATGTTCTACAGAGTCATCTTCAAATGTCAGTTTGAATAAAACCTTCAAGTATTAAAGAAAACACCAGATACATTATGAACACTTTTAGACAGTTCTTGTTTCTTGTATTTCACCAAAATCACCTTTCTTTTCCAATGCCAAAATCCCATTGCAGCCAACAAAACCCAGGGTAGATGTTATGATACCACTGATTCTCCACAGAGCCTCCTGTGATTCAATTACATGTTATATCTTGTTAGCAGGGTTTTACAGGTCTATATTATAATACAAGTAGGTAGTACTTGTATTTGAATTTATTCAAAGGACTTTAAGGTATCTATAGTATATTAATTAATTTTTATTAACTGTGTAGGTTATTTTCTTCACATTCCTTCACTTTTCATTTCTAATTTCAGAATCAGAGTGTTGATGAGGTTAATAGAAACCTGTTCAGAAGTTTTGATGGGGTTTTTGAAACAGTTCGTACCTTTACAGGTCAGTATAATTTAAATATAGACATATCAAAAAACTTCTTTTGAAGTGAGTATATTTTCTATTCCTAAGTATGCTGACAATGAGATAAGGTTGTTCTGTTCACTTCAGCTGAAGGAATAGAAGAGGCACCTGAAAGAAATATTCTGAGAGGGAAATAACATATGCTCTGTGTAAGTCATTAGGCTGACAATGCTGTCTCAGAAGGGAACTATTAATGAGAAAATTTTACACAGGAGAAAAAAATCAGTTTTCTGAAAGTTTAGTAAAGACAGCAGATCTTTACATGACAAGCGGTCAAGAAATAGAGATGAAATTGAATTGTCAGTGCCGTGACAAGCACTGGAATCAAATTTTTAAGTTTCTGCCTGTAAAATTTTGACATTCAGCTGATTTTCCACATTTCTGTGAACCCAGATTCTTCTTCCAGTTGTCTAAATTATGCTGGTGTGTTTGACACATTTATTGTCCATTTTTTCAAGGGGTTTACTGCCCAAAATAGAAATACATGTCATGCACTTCAAATCTGTGATTTCGGCAGGTTTCTCTATCTGCTAGAGGTTGGGTAAGTTACTGTTTCTGTGGAGCATGTCCCTTAAAGGACAGTTGCTAATAAGGATATAGGCAGCACTTTCCCTGCAGTATTCTGAATAGAACACAACAATTCTGGCATTGGTAGTACTTTTGTGGTGGTTCTCATTCTACATGTGTGTGATGTCATGTCACATTGAATTGTCAAAGTTTTTGGAAACAATCAATTGATTTTCACTTATGTGGCTGAAAGATTTATTAAGCAAAAAAAAAAAAAAAAAAGGAAAATTAATAAGAAAATTAAAAGATTTCTCGATGTCTTCATCTCCTTCTGGTGGTCTGATAAATGGCATTTCCAGCCGTGCTTTTTTGGTTGCCATAAAAGCCTTGTTTGATTTATGATAAATGTTAATTGCCTTCATATAGCTTCCAGCCTGTCCAAGTAAGTGTTCTAAGACAATAAATGCTATGCTTATTCAAGCACACTCTGTACAGAATATTATCTATTAAAGACACTGAGGATTAAATGAAGCAGATAATATGTGATGAAATGTTTATTTCCCTCTTTTTGCTCACAAGACAAATATATATTACTACATAGCTAGATATCTTGCCTGAAGGAAGAATTTTCCTTTGCAACTGTGTGGCTCTAATGCACTGCTTTGTTTCTTTGTACTGTTTTTTTTCATTACACTGCATGTACATTACTTTTTCACTGGTGGAGCAGGAAAGCACACACTTAGCTGGAAAAAAAAATTCTTGGGGCAAAGTATTATTGCAACCTGAGGTGAATCAAACTGGGAAAGCAATAAATTCAAATTAAGAATGCTCTTTTAAAAGTCAACAGTGGTGCCTCTAAAACAGATATTATATTGTCAGTGTATTTTCTCACCCAGTATGGAAAAACGAGAAAGTTTACTGTATTTGACTTAAATACACCCAATATCCTCTTAGAATTGTGAAAACTCATACTATATTCCTTTCATGTCCATTTTTTTTAAGACACTTTGCCTTGAGGGACTTGGCATCAAGTAAATCCATCACAGGAAAATATCTGCAGTGACACCTCTATGGCTGCATTACATGACGAAAGATTATAGGTTGTGATCATTGCATCTTCTTCAAAGTGTTGTTACCAACCTTCCTGAACCTCAGGCAAACTCTGAAATACCATTTAACCTCACAATTTCCTACAAGGTTTACTTAGAATATTTTAATTATCTTTGTTCTAAGGGAGGCACAGGATTTCTGTCTGCATTTGCATGCTACCTGTATTACCTCCATTCCTCTCTTTCTCTCTCTCCCCTCATCTAATCTCGCCTCCATCTAATCTGTATCTAAATCTATACAATCTCCATCTCATCTATATGTTTAATAATAGAATCTTTAAGTTTGGGAAAGGACTCTAAATCATTTAATCCAATCATTAACTTAACACTGCCAAGTTTACCACAAAACAATGCCCTTAAGTGCCATATCAAAATGTTTTTTAAATGCTGCAGGGATGGTCATCCCACCCCTTCCCTGGGCAGCTTGTTTTAAGGCTCACGATTCTGTCCTGACACAAATTTGACATCTTAGGAGTTATGGAGAATCCACAGCCTCTCTGGGCATCTGTTACTGTCCTCAGTCATCCTCACAGTGAATTTTTTCCTTTTGTTCACTTCCCATGTTCCAGCTTCTGCTCATTGTTCCTTGTTCTATTGTTTGACATCACCAAAAAGTCTGAATCTATCCTTTGGACATGCTCCCCTCACATACTTATAGATATTAATGACTTCCCCTCTTAGTCATATCTTCCAAAGAGATCCCCCAGCCTTTTCTCCTGAGCGAGATTCTCTAGTCCAATATTCATCCTTGCAGACCTGCAACGGACCCTCTCCAGTAGTACCTTGTCTATCTAGAGCTGGGGAGCCAATGCTGCATACAACACTCCAGGTGTGGCATCCTTAGGGTGGGCAAGAGAAGCAGGTTCACCTCCCTCAGCCTGCTGGCCCCAATACTGAGCCTTGGGAATTCAGCCACCACCTGGCTGTGTCCCTATTCACCACCACTCTTTGGGCCTGACCATCCAGCCAGATTTTAATTCAGCAAGGAGTGCACCATTCCAAGCCATGGGCTTCCTGCTTTTCTGGGAGAATCTGTGGAAGATGGTGTCAAAGGTTTTACAAAGTTCTAGGTATACAGGTGCATGTATCATTATAAATATTACAGCATGCATGCATGTATTGATGTATAACTGTAGCACCTCAATCTCAAACTCTGCCATTATCTCTATCTGGATCTCTCTCTTTATAATCTATATCAAATCTATGCCCTTTTTTTTTTATATTTTTATCTCCATCATCCTTATCTTTATCATGTCTGTCTCTACCTCCATCTCATCTATATATGCTGATATATATATGTTTATATACACACACATATGTACCTCTTGCATCAATTTTTATACCTATATATCTCTATATATTATCTATATATAATCTATATATATCTGTTTACAATTATCAATCTATATTTTCTCTATATTGTACCTTCTTTTGCATTTTTGAAATATGTTCACATGTTAAGTAATCCGGCATTGGTGAAATTTAGAGGTATTGGCAGAGAGAACAGGCAAGCCAGTTTGGTAAGTATCTGTATGAGAGATTATAGCACAACAAGTATTATTTATTTCTAGGTGAGAGATTAAGATTGGCCTTCTTTTTAATCTCTCTGGTATTTCTTCAGAACAGGCATGTTAGGTGGAAATCAGGGCATTTCCAGTGCTCAATATAATTTAGTTTGTGGCTCACCATGGCTGTTAACGAATAAGGAAGGCTGAAAACTGAGATATATACTAACTGAGGTCTACATTTAAAAAATATTTTAAGTAAATGGAAGTAAAATGCACATGTAGAACAAATACTAATAGTCTGGATTGCTATATATGTATGAACAGGTGTCCTGGCATTAGTGGGAGCAATTTAATTGAGAAGCAACTTGATTTTTGCTTGCAGAATAAATGCATCTTTTTGTTGCATTTATGTTGTAATATATTTTTTGTTATCCTCTTCACCCTGATGGCAAACCCGTCAACAGGAACCAAACTCAATCCTTTAAGACTGTGGTATATTCCATGTATTTCATGAAACAATTCATTAGACGTTTTTTTCTTCTAGCTACTTAAAAACTTCTGGCTACATAGGCAATGACGTGGTGTCATGGTTTAGCCCTGGCACAAAGCTAGTGCCTCCATGAGAATACCCTCTCCCTGGTGTCTGCTGTGAGATGTGACCAGGAATAAGCAAAACAGGCTCCTGCTTAGAAATAAAGAAAACTTTATTAACTACACTACAAGAAAAGAAGAGGAAAAAGAAAAAAAAAACTATAAGGAAAAAAAAATGAAAACCTTACAAAAAGCACTTTCCTCCTCCTCCCCACTAAAATTTCCCAATGCAATACGTTCCCCCAGATCACCAACTCTCAGTCCGGCTCCACCCTTTAGAATGCTCAAACTTCAGTTCATGAAGAGGAGAGGAGTCCTTCTTGCACCATAGGCTTCCCTGGAAACACCATTGTAACCTCGTGTGCTTCCATGTCACTCAGCACTGCCCGGAAAGTCCTTTGCCATCGTGACATTATTCTATGCCCAGTGTTCTCACCACTGTGCATGGACCAGAGCTGCTTCTAGGCTGTCTTTCAAGGATACCTTGTCTCACTCTAAAAAAGGTACAGTCTCTCCTTCGGGACATCTGTCCCCCCCATTTTTCCCACCCCCTGGGGCCCAGGGGTACCCACAATGAACCCTCCTGGTTCTGAGGCACTGCCTCTCCCTAAATGCAGTATCTGTGTCACAGGAAAAAAAACTGGTTCAGTCTATGGCCACACAAGAAAAGTCCAGCCAGAAGGCCATTCCGTCATCTCTCCCCCCACTCAAGAGTCTTCTCCACTTCCCTCGTGGGCTATTCCTTCTTATCTTATCTCGTATCTCTCTTCTCATTCAGCTCCGAGGAGGATCAGCATTTGCAAGGTTTCAATCATGCAGGAAAAGGGTTAAAATTTTCAGTCTCTGCCTGTCCCAGAGCTCTGAACTCCCACGCTGTCCTCGCACTCCCCCCGCTTCTCCTCCCGGGCCAGCACCGCTATCACATTCAGACGCCGCCTCTCTCTCTCTCTCTCTTCCCTGGGGGGGGCTGCCTGATGTTTCTTCGTGCTCTTCCACCCTTCCATCCTTGGGCTAGGCCTACCTCATGGCCGCGTGGCTTTTCCCCTGCCCCCGCCCAGCCGGCAGCTGGGACAGGGGGAGAGATCCAAAGCCTCTCCCGACAGAAGTCCTAAGAGGCTCCTGGGGCACGCAGCTCTGGGTTTTAACCCCTGTGTTTTTCTCAGAGGCGGTCCTACAATCTGAGCATCCATTGGCCTGATGGTAGTGACCACAGCATCCCAGAAGTCCTATTTCCGGTCCAACCACCACACGTGGTTTGTTTCTTTTAATTCAGGGGGGAATTAACTGCCACATTCAAGCGTGTGTGGTTTGAAACTTGGCTTCTATCTGGGTTTACATTTTTTGCAACATATCTGTTATATCTTTGGTCTTTATACCCAACTTTTTGCCATGTTCCCTTTACCTTTATAGACTGAAGTGTTTGCTTCTCCATGATCTTTTCTTTTGGTGCATGTTCTTCTTTCTGTATGCAAATGTGCTAACCAATTTATACCAAATAAAAGTACCAGGGTTTTTTTCCAGAAAGTGTCTTGCTGTATACAAACTTTCCTCTTGTGAGAATTTAACACTGCAGTCTGTGCTCAGAGGTTCAAAATATCATAGAAGTTACAATGACAGATTTTAGTCTATACCATGATCACTGCAGAATGTGCTTGAGTACTTTGTCCCTAAATGTACCAGGAAAGTACCTTGAAAGCAAAGTCTACCTCGCACTTTCTTTTCCACATAAGATAAAGTATCATTTGACCCAATCTTTCATAGGAAATTAATGCTGTGTGTTTTTTAGGCAGACACATAGCAGCTTTTGTTTTCTGCTTTAGCAGTGTTTCTACTAACATCATAAGATTTCCTTCTATGTAAAACCACACATTTTATTATAACGCTTGTGAGTTGGTCCATTTCTCACTTTTTTTTTTTTTTGAGTGAAAATGTATTTTGCAGAATTTATCATTTTCAGATAAAGAGGATATATCATATAGCTCACAAATGCAGTTTTTTTCTGTGGTCCACTGACCTTGCAATAGGTGTTAATGACAGAAGAAACCCCCGTAATGCTTTGACTGATGTGTTTTGTCAATTTTCTCTTAAGATTTGCTGTGGTAAGATTTTCCAGTGTTGACATCCTGGTGTTCAAAGCTTGGTGAAACAAGATTTCTGTATTAAGTCAATTCGTTTCTCAGGTGTAGTCTATAGATTTAGAGAGCTACTGCTGTTTTTGAGCTTTGGGTCCCATGCCTTATTGTACAACAAATGTATTTCCCTATAAATCAACCTTTTTTCTAAGTCTTTAAAAAAGGTATGTTGTTTTTGCAAAAACTTGATAGTTATTGAGCCAAAAGTATTTTCATAGAATTTTTGGTGCATTTTTACAGTGTGTGCATAATAACATATAACTGATTCTTGGCTTTGAAATCTGGTCTTCTAAACAGATTATATAGAAAACTTATTTACCTATGCTCAGTTTTAATCATGCTGTGGTAGATACACTTGAAGACAAGCTGATATTTGGGATTTGAATGCCTCTTGATAGGTAAAATAAAAGAAAAAATAATGTTTTTAATTTTTAATATTATCTCAAAAGCTAAAGTGTAAAATGAATATGCATAAAATCCGTTTTTATTACCTTATTCATTAGGATTTTTAAAATTTTTGAGACCTTAATAATCTGGGGCTGGTTTTTTTGGGGTTTTATATTTGTCTGGTATTTTGGTTTGAGTTTTTTTGGGGGGGGCATTGGGTTTTTTGAGTGTTTTTTTTGGTGGCACATGAGTATTGTAAATGCAGGCAACCCTGACGAGGGGAGAGAATGATGCATCTGACTCCATGTTCCTAGAAGGCTAATTTATTATTTTACAATACTATATTATATTAAAGAATACTACACTATACTAAAAAATACAGAAAAGATACTTACTGAATGCTAAAAAGATAGCAATTGAAAACTCATGACTCTTTCCAGTCCTGACACAGCTTGGCACTGATTGGCCAATGAGTCAAAACAACTCACACCAGAGTCCAATCAGGCTCTGAACAGTCTCCAAACACATTCCACATGAGCACAACACAGGAGAAGCAAATAAGATAAGAGTTGTTTTTCTTTTCTCTGAGGCCTCCCTCTGCCTTTCAGCTTCCCAGGAGAAAAAAACCTGGGTGAAGGAATCATGTTCAGGGAATGTGAATGCCACACATGAGAATAGAAACATTATATGTTTTTAATTTCTCATGGAAAAATAAGAGTCAGAAATGCACTTTGCCCCCAGTTCTGCCTCTTGATTTGAGTTTGTCGCTCAACCCAGACAACAACAAATCTGTGTTCTAGACACTAGAACAAGGGCTCTTCTAGTCTCCTTAACAGCTAGAAAACATTTTCGTACTGAATTTAATAGAAAAGATGTGAAGTCTTGGCAAAAAAGACCTAATATGATGAGGACAAAAAGTAACTCCTGTGAAAAGTTCCCAGTAGGCATAGTAGTACTGTTCCTTAGACAAAATTGTGCTGATTACTTTGTGCACTTTGGTTTAAGAGAGTGGTTGTAAAGATTTTAAATGGTAATAGCCAAAGAGAATATTTAGAATGTAGAGATATCTTGAAGGAATTTGAAGCTGTGAATGGAAAACATTTTGTAACCAATGCTTGTCACACGTTCTGTATGGAATTTCAGACAAATAAACTAGTTTCTGTCTGAGTCTTAATCCAGCAACTGCAATATTTGTCATATTATCCTTCTCTTATAGACGGTGTGATTGAATCTATATATATTTGTGAACTATAAATGTTTCAGCACTATATGAAGGATGTGAAAAACATGTAGTACAAAGTCCTACTAAGCAGAACAAAGAAATGGCAGAAATTTCTTACCTGCCATGAGCTCTGAAGTATACTATCTTTTTGGAAAAGAGTCTCTCAATCTCCAAAACCCAAATTTACCTACATGAATTTATTTTCCTTCATGTGTGTGTATGTAATTCCCAGACTGTGATATAAAGAAAGACCTATCTGTTCTCTTCCAGCAGTAGGTGACTGGTACTGAGGGATGAGCTAATCCAGTAATCTCTGTTGCCTAGTGAATAGTTTAAAAGTGAAGCAGCTATGCTTGCTTATGCACAAACAATAATCTCAAATACAGCTAGTGGTCTCCAGGGCAGAACAGCTTTGGAAAATCAAGATTTTGGTGAATTGACTTTTCACAATAGCACTCTTAATTTCATTCTTACTCTATACTATGAAATCTTCAGGAAATTTTTTAAACTTTATTATTTGGTAATTTTCTTCCTCCCAATTGATTTGTACACTACCACAACTCTACAAAGGACAATGTTTTTCAATGTAATCAGGAAGGATTTGTGTATGTATTACTTTAGAACTGTCAACTTAAATCCATTTATACCCCTAGTTACTCCTCATGGAATGTACTTAATTTCCTATACCCCTAGTTACTCCTCCTGAAATGCACTTAATTTCCTATACACGCATATCTTCATCCTATTTGTATCTGCCTGGAGGTCTTGGGATATGCACTAGGGACGTACATAAGAAAATAAAGTGGGAGATTACTTCAACAAACATGGGCTATGGTCCATACACCAGACAAAGTGTGAAATATACCTGGCCTGGTAATGTTCCCTTTAAGATGTCTGAAATAAGAGAATGGAGCCAGGCTCTTCATGGTGATGCCAAGCAATGAGATGAGAGGAAACCGGCAGAAATGATATACAGGAAGTTCCATGTAAAATATGAGGAAAAACTGTACTGTAAGGATGAGAGAGCACTGGAGCAGAGTGCCCAGAGAGGCTGTGGAGTCTCCTTCCTTGGACATGCTGAAAACTTACCTAGAAGGCAATGTTGCGCAACCTGTTCCAGGTGAACCTGCTTTAGCAGGAAATTAGGCTACATGATGCCAAATCCTTTTCTGTATTGAGTATACTTTGTGTCATCAGAAAATTTAATTGACATGTGTTGCATATCAAAAGACTAATAAAATTAGGCAGGGCTAGTTTCAAAGCAGGTCTGGAGGAGCTCAGCTGTTGATGCTGCTTCACTCTTCTCACTCCATAAATTTTATGCTCTGTCCTATTCAGACCCCTACAAACTCTTTGGTTCTATAACTAATGTCTTCTAATGTTTTCTTTATCTATTTCAGTGAAGATATTGAAAATTTGCCTTAGGCATGACGTCTTAGGCATATGCAGATGCTGTATATCTGAGACTTAAAGAAAATGGGTCTGTGAGAACACTCAGTTCAGAGGAGAATAGATACACCTTGTCCATGGTTAGATCAAAGAGGTACTTAGCAACTGAGATTCTGAAAGAACAGCTCCAATCCCACTTGGAAAGTTGCCTGCTTGGGAATTTTTTTTCTCAGTGGAGAGAGTGCTCTCTCATTAAGTCACCCAACAGAAATGGAAAAGAACAAAACTCAGCCCTTACTAGCTGAATAAGAGAGAATTTTCAGAGTTTTAAGAGAAGAATAAGTGGAAATGTAAAGGTGGTAATTGGGAGCTAATTGTTCCCAGAAGCACTTTCTGTACTTCCTAAGATGCATGCATGGCAAAAGACTGGAAACGAAAGATATGGTTACTTCAGTTTGACCCTTAAGTAAATGTGTAAATAAAAATATCCCAAAGGGAATATAAATCCCAGTGTAATGCTGTATTCCCAAAGGAATATCAGTTAACTTTGGATTCAAAAGTATGAGGTTGATCTCTGTGCATCAGGGGTTTTTTTACCTTTCTATTGAAAAGAAAAAAGGAAAATAATTTCTCCAGTGTTTTGAAATGTATTTTTTAATGTTGCACTCATGCATTTGGTATTGCATGAGTTGATAAATCAAAGGAATCCACATAGTACATTAATAAAATCATGTCATATACATAAACCCGGATTTATTATGACAGAGCAACCCAGTATTCATCTAACCATGTCTGTTCTGTTACATGAAGCCCTGCCAAAAATAGCTGTTTTCTAAATAATTTTCTTGCTAATCTATGCACATCACCTACAGATGACTGATGGTGTACTAGTTTTGGCTAGGGAAGAGTTACCTTCCTTCAGCGTTGAGTATGAGGCTGTATTTTGGATTTGTACTGAACACAGGGTTGATAATATAGAGTTATTTTAGTTATTGATGAGCAGGGTTTACTAAGAGGCAAGACTTTTCTGCTTTTTATATTGCCAAGCTGGTAAGGAAGTTGGGGATACTAATATATATGAGTAGTTATTGCCACCTGCCACAGATTTTCTATTTAATATTAAAAAGCAAGAAGTAATGCTGAACTGAGAAACGCATAGGTCCACTACAGAATTCTTTGATATAATCACAGCTGGGAAGACTAGAATGTGTGTGGTACCATTCTGAAAATTAAGTATATAAACCAGGAAAAGGCAGCTATTTAAGGCTGTGTGATATATTCATACTGTGCAATGAATCTCCAAGATCTGGTTTTTTTCCTATTCTCTGGATATTTTCACTGACCTTTTTCTCTAATAGAATTCAACAAAGTATTTTTTCTCTTGTCTGCTGAAGGAGATATATTTTTATTGTGCTGCTTTCTGATACAAAATGCTTTATCAGGGGAAGGCATATTTTAAGCCCAAATTTAGCCTTAGAGATAAAGAAACAATGGGAGGTTAATGAGTGATGTTTCAAGGTGGTGGTAATCACAGAAGTCAAGGTGAGACATGACTTCATTTTTTGCAGAGTAATATGGATGCTTCTTAAAGGAATATGGACTCACATGATATAAAAATAACCTATTATTCTTTGGAAAGTGGTTGAACCCCTCTGTCTTTCTGATATGGCAAATCTGTTCAGGTGCTTTGCATTTTGTTTATGGGCCAAGCATAATAAAAAATTGAATAATTAACTGGTTTTTTTTCTAGAATATTGAAGAGAAAGGATGACAAATGTAGAAAAAAAAATGAACAAAGCAGCAAAGGAAATTAATGGGAAAAAATTGTTCAAATAATTTGTATATTTAGCTAAATGTCAATTTAGTGAGTATTTAGCCCAATAATTTAGACCATCATCAGGGAGGGGAATGCACATTTACAAGAGAACACATCTGACCCTCTGGATAATTTCACATTTTCTTTCACTGTATATACACATGCCAAAAATAAATCTACTTCTAATTATATATTTTATAATGAGCAGTGAAATTTTTTTTACTTTACAGAAATGTAATTCTGTAATAACTCATGCATCTGTAATCTCAAAAATATTGATACTGGTGGTTTTGTTTGTTTTTCTGTTTGTTTTTAAAAATGCCTCCCTTAAACTTGGAAGTTTAATCATTAGGAGAAACATATCTGCTCAAACTCTGCTTTCAGAATTGAGGAACTCAGTATTGGTAGACTTTAACTTTAGTAGGGATAATTTTTTTCTACTTTGAGTAGAGTGAATTTAGTTAAGTTAGAAAAGAATAATTCATAACCCTCAGTAAAAAAGACTGAACAAAACCGATTAAACTGCAAGCAGAATTTATAGACAGTAGTAAATGTCAAAATTTTATTTATCTGATATTCTAACAAAAAACTTAAGTATTTGTTTGTAAGAGAAATCTATCTGCTGCAACCCTGAGTAGAATACAGGAGTTCAGTCTAGAACATTTCTATCAGTTTGCCGTGACTTCATGTAGCTCACTACTGTTCAGAATAAGTTTCTATATTGCCACGGATATGAATGCAAAAGCCACTTAATTACAGGCAAATAGCCTAATGCTCCTTCTTGTCTAACTTGTTCTCCTAAAAACTGTTGATGAACTTTTCAAGGACTGAGACAATGTACACTTACATATTTAAGATCCTAAATATGTGATTGGATTTTTATACGTGGGCTTCATAGAGAAAACTAACTTCCAGTACTGAAGTGATTCCATTTTCTTTTTATTTTATTCTTCTTTTTCCTTCCCAAAATGGAAAGATTCAGAAAAGCTGTGTTTCATCAAACAAAAGTTTTGATGACCTCCTCTGCTGAAGAAAGCAGCATGTTTTTCTCAAGGAAATGTTTTCTATCCATATTTTGTACAAGTTTTAATTTGTGCAGAATAACTGACTGAAATTATGAGAAACTGATTAGATTTCTACCCTAGCTTTTTTGGCGGTATTTTATGTGTGGAATGGTAGGGACACAAAGGGAAAAATTTCAAAAATGTCAAGATTTGAACTAAGGTTCCACTCTGCACAATTTTAAAGAGATTTGAAATATAAAATTGTATGATGCCTTTCAGCCACCCGCAGGGAGATCAGTCTTCTGTTCTAGGATCAGGTCACCATTCTTAGCTGTATTTGTATTCCTGTAGGCTTTATTTACAGATATTTAAATACTTTTACTTAGTCCTTGTACAGTTGTATTCTTCAAATACAAGCACAATAATTTTTGCTGCTCAGACCTTAGGGTTCTCTCTGCCCTGATCCTGTCCTGTCCTTATTAATGACCTGAAAAGGTGACAAAATGTATTCCATGAGTTTCTCAGTTGACACCTGGTTTTCAGAGTGGAATTTGCTGGGAGAAGGGGCAGCTTTGGGACACTTAACACCAGCCTACAAGGTGTCTACAAGGAGGGAATTGAGAGGACAGGGATAAAGAGTAGTGTGAGACTGCTGCCTGGACAGGTAAGGTTCAGACTGCACATGTTGAGGTCAATACGTCACCTTGAGGATAACTAAGTGGTGGAACAGAAATCTCATCTGTGGAGACTTCTGTATGCCCTTGGACAAACACTGTGCTTTGCCATCTGAGTTCCCTGTTGGCCCTGCTTGAAGCAGAGGATCACAGCTGAGACCTTCCAATGCCCCTTCCAACCTGGATGATCCAGTGGTGCTGTGTACAAAACAGAGATACTGAAAACGGTTTATGCCGTTCAACAGCAGTTTTGAGATGTCACTTATAGGCTGTATAATGAGTACGAAGTACTCTGTCAGTGAAGCAGAATTCTAATCACCATTTCTCTATTGAGGCTTCCTTTGCTGTTTTTAGTATTCATATAGGAACCTGTGCTGAACAGATGGGCTTCCTCATAAGTGATATGAGTGACCTTTTAGTTTCATCAACTTTCCCATACATTTTCTATTATATTTCTTCCTTTTTTCCCCTTGCTCTTCTCTCAGGTGCATAGGTTTCAATTGTGAATGAAAGTCATTAACAGACAAAGAGAGATGAATTTTGTCTTCCTAGTGCTGTTACATAGCATTCTCTAGAACATATATTTTCAGTAAATATTCTTGCTGTCTCTGCCTTGTAATTATCACAAAAAGTTAAAATTTTACTTTATAAAGGATAATTTTTATACTCTTGAATAAAAAAAAAAGTATTTTATTGGATTTTTGTTATTTATTGCAAAGGAAAAATAAAATTTCTGAAAAAAAAATTTTTCAATGTATAAACAATCATTTAAAGGAAGACAGGAGATCCTCTCTTTCACCATTCTGTTTCTGGGAGTGCTCAGTTACAAAGATCTAAGAGAAGTGCAGACATAGAGCTGATCTGTCTTACTGTGTCAGTCATGTAAAACTTGGCATGCTGGTGCACTTTGAACTGAAGAGTGGTATACTGGGCAGGTGAAATGGATGTGTGTGAGAGAGGACAGCTTCTAGTAACACTACCAAATCTAAGAACGAGCTCTTCCTGTCTATAACAAAAGCTGTCTGCATCCAAGCCATGCATGAGTGACCTCAAAGACTTGTTCATAACAGACCTCCACATCCCTTTCCATAGCACTGCTCTCCAGCCTCTGATTCACCAGCCTGTCTCTATGTCCAGGGTTGCCCTGCCCCCTGAGCAGAATCTAGCACTCTCCATTGTTAAAATTTATATAGGTGGTGATTGCCCACCCCTCTAATTTGTCTAGTTTGAACTTGAACTTTAGGTTTATGAATTTGAATTTTACCTTTGTGAACTAGAAGTTTGTGAATTTTAGCTTTATTTTACCTTTAAGTCGCTTGTCCTGTATGTAATGTCCTATTACTAAAAATGTAACCACATGAAAAGATATCTTATTTGGAAGGTAACTTCTTTATATGTTTTAAAAAGATCAAACCAAACCTTTTCTTGCTGGTAGGTAATGTATTTATAGGTTATTAGGTCTGTATTAATATGCATTAGTAGGTACATAGTCATATTATTGATCATCTGTCTGCCCCACAGGTAGTTTGAAGCACTCTGAAGTATTTGGCCCTATAGATTTTGTCCAACAGGAGTTGGAACAGGTAGTCTGTGTCTGTAGTGTTTTACAGGACAGCTTCCTATAAAAGAAATCTATTATTTTCTTTTTCTTCCTTGTCATTTTTTTCAAAGAAAAAGCAGTCCTTAGGAAAGGGTGTGAGGACTATACATTCTCTTAATTTACAGTGCCAAATGGCTTTTAAAAGAATCATAGCAAAATTTTTAAATTTTATTCCTTTCTAATAATTCTTTGCATTTGATTTTCTTTTCTGCTGCTGTTCTGTTATGAGATGGTATTTCCAGTGATCTATACATAATGACACCAGTATCATTTCACAGAGTGAAAATAATTCAGCAGTATATATTTGTGAATAGCTTGATTTTTTTTTCCTCTTCTTTTTGTTTTATTTTGAACCTAAGGACATTAAGTCCATATGTCATTTTCTGGCCAAACCTTTGGCACAGTAGGAATCTTCGGCATGACTTCACATCAATTGTCATTTTGCCTGTCTTGTAGATGTTATTTCACTTAGAAGTTTTGTCATGGTAAAATTGGTCTCCTTCTCAGGACTTTAAGAATAATTTGACATTGTACTGCAAGGGAGATAAAAACAATTCTTCTTCATGGTTGTGATACATGGCCATATATTACTACAGAATAGTAATAATAACCGGAATGATACTAACCTACCTTTTTGTGTCAAGATTGATTCCTTTTTCTTCTTGGTGTTTCTAAGGTCTCTTGTTGGGAAAGCTTTCTAAAAAATTCAGGTATATTTTTGTCAGACAGATTCCTATAGTCTTTTACCTTTCTAAGTCCTATGAGGTACACCAGCATAGTTATGTGACATGACTTCTTTCTATAAAAAACATGTTAACTGTTTCCCAATACATCATACTTATGCATGTCTGTTATGCATGTCTATATCTGTTCTGCAATGACTTAAAATTGTCAAAGAAAGTTTCCTGATGGACCATCCAGGAGCCACTCTGCAAGTCAAACATGCATGACCTGAGCTGGAAGCCAAGTCCCTTCTCAGCTGCCCCCGTGACTCTCGCACAGTCAGACCAGCTTTCCTTACCACCTCTACCCCAGGTTTCCCATATCAGTCTCAGTGATCTGGATCCTTCCAATAATTTAACCATGGCGCAACAAGGAAACAACAGCTCAAGCTGGTGCCTCCAAGAGGGACCCTGAGCAAAGTAAAATCTGGCCTTTTATACCCTCACAATCTAAGCCTGGGATTTTCCAGCTGAGTCACTGTCTCCTGCCCTGTTTCACCATGCGCTCACCTGGCTGGGCCACAGGGCCCTGTGCCTTTTGTCATGCGAAATGCTGGTGCCAGCTGCTGGCCTCTTGCCTTAGGCTCCTGTGATCCAGACCTTTGGAATTTGCATCTCTCACTGCAGCTGCACGCTGAGCTACCTGCACTAAATGTTCTCCTCAAGAAAATGTTGGGATAATTTTCAGCATTAATAAATCACAGAGTTTCCCCCACTTACATGTTTAATTTTCTGTAATGCCTTTATCCTCACTTAAATCAAAATTTCCAGCCATTACAAAATGGAAGTATTAATTTTTGCTTAAGAACGTCAATTTTGTAAAGTTTAAAAGTAAGGGAATAACTATTGTACTGCCAATATTAGTAAGGTAGGTTAACACTTCCTAAGTTGAGTATCTTCTTCTTTGTCTTAGAGAAAAGAAAGGGAAATACTTAACTTTAGAGTACAATACTCCTTCAGCATGTACAGAAAAATGTTGTCTGTCTTTCTAGATAAGTTTAGCATATTAAAGCAATTAAAACATTCAGGTGTTTGCAGCTAGTTTTAAAGATCTGTCTTCAGTTAGGAAGCTAAAAATTAATGGATTTTTGCATATATTGCCCTAATAAGAAATTTAATAATAACCAGTAAACTCCATTTTTCCACTGAAGTTGACTGCCATATGATCAAATCTTTGGAAAGAGACAAAATTCTGCCATGAATAGGAAAATCAGAAAGTGCTTGTGACCTGGTTGTAACCCAAAAAAAAAATTTTCTTTGCACTTGGCTGTTTTCATGAATGTTAAATATTCATGACCAGATTTATTCATTACAGAAATGCTCACTCATATCATTAAGTCATATAATGAATTGCTTCCCCTGTTGAAAGTAGTCATTAAAACTTGTATCTCATCCAATCTCATATTAAATTTTCCCTCTTCTGTTTGCTGAGGTGCTCTTTTTAATTTTTTTCTTTTAATTTTTTTTTTATTTTTAAGAAATAACTCTAGGACTGATATCTTACAGGATGAGTTACAACCTGCACCATGTAGTTATAGGCACCTGTTAGGACTTCGAAATAAAGCAGCTACATAAGAGATTACAGATTGTCTGTGAAAATCTGCCTTCTCAAATGAAAATGAACAATAGTTTCCAAACATCCTTTATACGGACTCTCTTGTTACAATTTATTTCTAAATTTGGACCTTGGACTTTCTCCTGATCAGATCCCATTTGTGTCCCCAGCATACACTAATTCCTCTGCATTCTCAGAAAACAAAAAAACACCGTTTATATTTTTTGGTTCAGTGACATGATATTGCATCAGGAAACAGAACAGAAATCAGAAGGAATAGAAGTCCAGACTCAGGTGAATTCTCCTTTTTTCCTCCATTCTCAGGACCAGGGCTCCAAGGCTCCAACCTCTACCATTTTGATGTTATGTGAAGATTTTTGTCAAAAGTATCAACCAAAGCCATCTCAGTGATTTCAGTATGGCTTCTGCTTTTCTGCTACTCACTTACAAAGCTATTATGTTATTTGTAGTAAAGATTTACTGCAAGATTTACGTCATACACAGCACTGCAGTGCTTTTAGGTGAGGTTCATGGCTTTCCTGTTTTTTGTCCTATCACTAATTTTTACGATCTGAAAAACTGGCTAAGTTTTGTAGATATCATATTGTGGGCAAAACTGTTATGAAATACAGAGGTCAAAGGCTGAGACGTGCATGTGTAATTCTGACTGTGTACATGGAATCACTCTGCAAGAATTTGCCAAACTTGTGTATTGGTTTACATGGCAAAATCAACACTCAGGAAATTCAATAATAAGCCTGAAAATTAGGCTCTTTGAGTTCTCCTTTCTCTAATATCACATGGAATTCATAGAAAACTATGGGAATTTTCAGGATTTTTTTTTTTTTTCTGAAAAAATGTACTCCACAGAGTGCAAAACATAGACTTTAGACCTGAGTCATAATGTTCTTCTTTGGAATTGGAGAACAGTAGTAGCACTGAACTTGTATCACTGCAAGGACCTGAAAGGAGAAGTACTGAGCACAAACACAGTCCTCTCAGATTCCAGGTGGAGTGTCTGACACCAGGGGTGATGTGGTGTTAGGGTGATTTGTGAATAGCCTTCATGCCTTTTTGTGTGACTGATGATCTGACACAAACTGACTTGGATACCAAATTATGCTATGTATTGAAGGCTCTGAAGCTTACTTCTTCCATGCTGCTAAACAGAATTAGGAACTTCAGAGACAGAATAACGCATAAGAATTTGAAAAATGTTGTTTAGTTCTACATTTAAAGCGAACAGGATTTTTTATAAATATATTTACGAACAATTTATAAATTCAATTATAAGGAATTTACAAAGAAATAATAAAAAGGACTTTTTTTTTTTCCATTTAGATGCATCAGTTCACCAATTTGTAAAATCTACTGACAATTTCTACTGCAATGAAATTTTTCATTTACTTATGATGATGGAATCAGTGGATCTGTGAAATAATTATAGAGTAGAAAAATATTTAAACACTGCTTACTAGTGTTATCTTATTTACAGTGGCTTAGGCAGAAATTCTTACACCTTTATTGATGTAATTAAGGGGAAATTTTGATTGTGAACTCTCACCTTCAGATATCCACTTCCTTTCATTTTGCCTGTATGCAGAAAATAAAATTAAGATATTTCTACATGATAGTAGTTAAATCCATTGCATATTGTTAACTCTTATTGAATATTGTTTTTCAGATTTCATCTGGCAAGGCTCTGAATTCTTAATAGCCTAGGAGGAAACTGTGCTTTATGATTTATTCATTCTGAATATTTAAAGTTTATGTAAAATTATAATTAAAATTTTGCAAGGAATAAATTATTCTACTCATATGATTGTATTCATTAGACTGAGAATTAGTGCTGGAAATAGTTGCTATATTAACCAAAAATTCTCTCTGCCAGAATTTTCTATTACTGTATTATTAATATTATTTAATTTAATCTCTGTTTAATGTTAAATGAAACAAAACAACTGCCATGAACTATTCTTTGCTAATACGTGTCTTCAAGAGGGTGAGATTTTTCCTCATTTAACTCAGTAGGTATTTGAAACGTAATCTCTACTGTTCCAAAATAAGTAACAATTTATGGAAGTCAAGAATTACCTGGGTTATGCAAAAGCTTGGTGATCTCCTCATGGCACACCTAATGATAGCTTTTCGTTTACTCTTGCTACTCCCCTAAAGTAATAAATGGCCCTGATTTTCCTAAATATGCACTATTAAAGATACAGTCTATGAGAGTGGAATTTGGGGTGTTTTTTTTTAGAATAATATAAGGATACACTGAATGCTTCATTGCATGTACTAAGTATTGCTATGCTCGTTTGGATGACAAAGACAATTTAATTATCAACAATTTCTTCACAAATTATTGGAGCAGCAGAGCATCCAGTCCAGGTTGAACAATTGCTGGTACTAAATGCTATCAGTCCAATAAAAGAAATCTATTGAGAAATTATTTGCATATAAAAGAAAAGTAGCTGCAATCCCGTCTTTTCGGTTCACATCAACTTCAAGCAAAGCTGGTTGGAGAGTGAGGACCCAAAATTATCCATTCAAATGGCTAACTTTTGATTTTGAAACAGGTAGCTTTTCTGGATATAAACTTAGCAACAATATACTGTATCATTGCTCCATAGTGAGTTAGTGTAAATTAAATTATTTTTGCCTGAAGAGTGAAGTAAATAAGGAGTTTGTGTGTACTGCTGGTTTAAATTTTTTACTAAAACTTTCAGCAGAATTAAAATATTGAAATCTCATGCTTTGCAGTTCTGCTGAGATGAAATGGTTTTATCCAAACTCAGGATCCCGTTATGGGCGTAATATTGCTTTTAATCCTGAAAAAAATGAAATCTTGCAAAACTAGAGTATTTTCAAAATAAGAATGTGAAAATGTGAAGCTTATATTGTAAAGCATTGAATCACTTGAAAATAAAAAAGTCTGTGTACTGTTAAAACCAACCAATTTTATTAATTATTAAGAATATACAGTGTACATAAACACAAATATGAATATTAATGTAAACATAAAAATAAGTGTGATTTCTTTAGATTAAAAACCCCAAAACTTTGGTTTAAATACTTACTGGAACAACACTTTGTTATTTTATATATTTTGGGGGCAGTGGGGGGATGATGGTGGTGGTCATTTTTTTGGGGGGGGTGGTATTTTGATCCCCAATTTGTTTTCACTGTCTGTACAGAAATTAAAGAGCATTAACAAAATTAAACAAATTAAAAGCATTAACAAAGGTAGAAAGTTGAAACCTCAAAGACATCTGTGGTTACTGTCAGCAAAATTTCTATCAGTGCATTTCCTTACATAAATTAATGACTGTCTAGGAGATAAAAACTTTTTTCATTATGACAAATGTTAACCTTCCTTTACCACTTAAAAAGGCATGTGTCATGATTCCTGTCAATTCCTATCAGACAACTATGAAGAAAAAATAACTTCAAAATACATTTATTACTTCAGAAGAAGCAAAAATATTAGGTTTTTCTATTCAACTTTGCCATTCAGTTATTTTTCTTCTTAGAGTTTCTATACAAAATTACTATTCTTCTCAAAATAAACTAAAATATTAATATTGTAATTTTTTTCAAGTATTAGTTCATTACACTAGAAGTAAAAAAACCCAAATAGCAACAGAATAGATGGCAATGAGTGAGAAAGAGGTCAAAGATTTCTTCTCAATTATTTTGATTCCTAATATATTTATTGAGAAGAATTTATTTTTTGAAGAATATTTGTGTTTCTTCCAGACAAAGAAAACTAAGAAATCTGCTTCTTAATAGATGACTATAAAATTTTAAAGTCTGAAGAGACAAGATAACTGCATACTTGCCACACTTCTAATAATTAAATAAAAAAGTAGTTAATATACTGACACAGAGCTATCTGTATGTAGTCTTATGCAATAGTTTTAATTTTTTTTTTAAGGAAAGCATCTGTTCATGATGATGGAGCAAAGCCAAAAGCACAAGGAAAGACAAAACAATGAAAAAAAGAAAAGCAAGAGAAAACTGTGAATTAAAAGAAAGCACAAAATGAAAATTAAGGAAGTGGGAAAAAAAGAAACCACATAAAAGAAAACTTAAAAAAAAAGAAAATTAAATGGAAAAGAAAATGGTAAAAGAAGAGGAGCATGAACATAAGAATGAAAAAGAGTTTAAAAAGAAAAATGAATAGAATAAGAAAAGAATAAACAGAAGAGGAGAAAGAAAAATGAAAAAGATAAATAAAAAAGAGAATAGTTGGTCTCTGATTTCTCTGTTTAAATTTTTTGTTTTAGTTCAAGTCCTTCTGACATTTTTCTGGCCAATTTTACAAAAAAAAGAAAACTGAATTTATACAAAATAATTATCAAAAAGTAGGAGCTTGCATATTTTCATATTGCAGTGTGGTTTCCTTTTCATGGAATAGAAGAAAATCTGCCAATGAGTGGAGCAAATGGCTGTTGCAACACAGGACAGGAAGTGTAAGAGCAGAGGCACTCCCATGAAATACACATATTATCACAAAGCTGAATTTCAAGAATAACAAAAAGTCAGTTGCTGTTTTAATTCTTGTGTACAGAGATATTCTCACTTTCATGTGAGTGTTGAATATATTTTCTTTCTTCATAAGTGAAATAAATTATTTTGTCTGAGTTTTTAGAATTAGCACTATTTTGGGCAGGAGAAATAGATTTATTAAAAACATCATTAAGCTGATTAAAGTTCTAGGATTCACTGTCTTCCTAATTGAGTTATGTACTACTGATCTGCCTTGTCTTTAAATGTTTCATTGCCTGAACATTCCTCAAAGGAACATTTCTTCTTTCTCTCAATGTAAAATAATTTAGTAGGAGTAATAAGCTTTTAATGAGGCTTCATCTGGTAAAAGTGCAAACTTTCTCTCCCAAGGTTTATTTTTGAAAATCAAGCAGGGCTTGCCTGAGAAACTGTCACTTACCTTCTCAAGAGACATCCCAAATGGTCATCAGTGGGGTATTTACTGTACTGTTCCATGATGTGGATATTTGGACATTTTCTACAGATTTTGCCTGCTCCTTCCCTGCCATCAAAAGCTGCATGAGTTCCTCACTGGGGTGGTGGCACCAAAACTTAACCAAATGGTTCCCTTCTGCATGTGTTGTCAAAAAAAAAAAAAAAAATTCTAACTTGTCAATATTCTGCTTGAAATCTCTGTACATACAGCAGACAAAGCTCAAACAAATGTGTACCCACTTCTGTAATATATTCTCCACTTAGAATCTGCTAGCTTTGATCTTTTTTTTTAACCTTTTCTCACAAAACAAGGTAAGCTGCCACAAAATGAGCCTATAGTCAGCTAAACAATCCACTGTTAATCATTCAGCCTTTGTGTGCTTATTACATGTCCACAGTCCATCTCACTTCCCAACCATTGTTAACAAAAAATTTACTAACAGGTCTTGCCAGCCAGCAGGGCTCCTGACAATTTCATACATTTTATTGAATCAAGTAATTTTTGAAACACCCTATTTATCTTAAACTTGGTTGGTTTGTCAGCAAAATTGTTGTTAGTACATCTTTGTTAGACCACAGCATGGGAAGCACAGTGTGTTACAAACTCCTTGCAAGTGGTTTTTCTTACACAAAGCAGTTTATATCTAGATAATTACATTTCCTGCACTGTGGGTAGATTAATGATTTTTCAGTTAGTTGCAGATTATTTCAAAAAAATAAAACCTTTCTGTAGTGCATCCTCCTTTTTTTTTTTTTTTTTTTTTTGTTTCACAGAACTCGTCCACTACTCTTAGCCATTTTGTAATGAACAAAATTTTAACTAATTGTTAAGTCACAAAAATATCTGAATTCCCACTCATGTAATTTCCAGATGGGTTATTTTTGAAATGTAACACTATCAATGTATGTCAGCTACTCTTATGACATTGATTGCATTCCTTTGTTGTCCTGAATTGGATGAGGCAGATCTCTACTTAAAGCTAAAAACAACTCCCACAACCAAAAAACAAAAAACCCCATCTTTTATTTACAAACAAATCTACATCCTTCTATTTATTTTAGGATTATTTTTTAAGAGTAAAATCAAGTGATTTAGTGATTTTACTACTGTCTTGAGAACTTACATCTCAAAGAAGTTTGAAACAGTACTCTGTTCTTAATCTATATGGTACATAGAATTACCTTTGCAAACTTAGTATTCATATGTTCAGATTCTTTCTAATGTCCCTGTAATATTTTGCGCTAAAAACCAGAATATTACAGCATTGGAAGATACATAAGCATACATAAGCATAATTAAAGTATGATGTACGTCTCTGGATTTTCCCTATTTTTCAGTCAGAGGAAAACCATAAAGAAATCTCCAATTTAGGCCATAGATGTCATTTACATATCTCAAAATTGCTTTGCCATTAGGCCTAAAATCCCAGTATGCTAGATAAAGCAATTCTCATAAAAAATATTTGATGTCTGTATTTGGCATGCATATGTATGAAGAGTCTTATTGAAGTCTTATTGAGCATTTGCTTTATTCTTTTGAAATCAATTCCACAAGGCCCCTCCACAAAAATGCTGTGGAGACCCTGGGAGACATCTCCTACGTTAGGGAGACACAAGAAGCTTCCCTCAAGCAGCTGTTAGGACCCTGTTTTGCGGAGAAAAGAAGAAACCTCACAACTTGTAAAAGTTGTAAAGCCCGGTATGCTTTATTACGACGCGCGCCGGACGCAAGACTCCCCAAAAGGGCATGCGTACCCCTGGAGACTCCGAGTCCCCTTTTTATCCCCCCTTCCAAATGCATATGCATACAGTTTCAAATTAAGTTCATACATATTCATTCCACATGACATTTAGCACTAATTCTTCTTTATCGAAGGAATTCCTAAGTCGGGGGCAGATTGACCTCGTGGTTTTTCTGTTTTTCTTTCTCTGTCTCCTTGCTGTCTCTGGAACGCGGCCTCTCCTTCAGCTTTAGCTCCACAGACCCTTCACCTCTCCTAGACACTTTACCTAGTTCAGGATGGATATTCTGTCTCATTCCCCCCTTTCCTAGGAAATAAGTAAATTCTTTTACTTAAGGAAAATTTCCACGACAATAAGTGTCTTTTAGCGCTTTACCATGTACATTTGACAAAGAGGTTAGTACAGCTATTCGTTGTAGCATTCTCCAGTTCCAAATTAACAATGTAATAGATAATCCTAAGCTTATCCCAACTAATATTAGTAAAACTAGAATAGGGTGGCACAACTTATCAAAGATTCCATTTGCAGTTGGTGATCACCCAAAGATCACATCTCACCAGTGATTATCCGTATTTTATTCTTTGTAGAACTCTGGTTATTTCTTTTGTACCATGTTGGACAGTAATTAAGGTTTTCTTTCCACTTTCTCGGATTTCTTTCAAGACTTCTAATAGGTCTTGGTGCTTAATTAATTGTTTTACCAATGTAAGGTTCACCCCGATAGGGGTAGGTGGTAGTCTGTGATACATTGTGTAATTGGCTGTAATCAGCTGGTGGGATGTTACTGGTACCAAATACGAAAAATCACACCCAATAATCTTAACAAAATTACAAATACAAATACAGAGATTAGAATGGTTTCTACTAGACAGAATAACATCATTGCTATTAATTTGTACAGCAGCACAAGCAGTTCTCAAACATACACCCTTTTCCAGTATATACGAGCACAGTTTTCTGGTCAGTGACTGGATGAATTTCAAAGTGACAAATACTCTGTTCAGTGTCCAAACACATCCTGGGCATTAGCAGTATTGCTTTCACAAATGAATCCCATTTGTTCTCTAGTAATGCAGGATTCTAAGTTTACTACCTGCCACTTTTCATTCATCTTTTTGTGCCCACACTCTATGTTCTGAAGGATAGAGTGTTGTTTCTTCATGGTTTAATCTTAGGGCAATGATGGGATGGATAACATAAACAGTGGCATTACATATGGTAAGCACAAAGGCAGTGGCCACATTAGAAATAGGATCATAGGTGAAATTCACCATAATCTACTAGGATTAAAACTTCCTTTCAAAATCAATTGCATTATCCCATTCAATTTTCTGAATTTCAGCTGGAAAATTACCTTCACCCCTTTCCTATATGATCAGAGCTGCTGTTGCTTGTATCCATAACTGTGCTTGTATACAACTGAAAGCTAAAGACACATTATCTTGAACTATACTAAGTGCTTCTACTATCAATTTGTGGTCTTGGTCCCCGGCCTGTTCATACTTCTTTACTTTGGCAGTACTTTTGAAATCTGTCACTGGCTAGTTCCTAATGCCAGTAGAGATTACTATAAAGGCTGCTTCAATTTTGTTAGGCTACCTGCTGCAGCAGCCAGTTTATTCATCAGTATTTCTGAATCAATTCTATTTAAAACTCCTAATCTTGTCCCTAATATGCCAGTTAGATGTTTGTTATGGGGAACAGGAACTGCTTTCTGTCCATGATCATCCCTCCCTGCCAGAGGGATGTGCTGGGCTCCTACTACAAATTCAGACACACTTCACAAGTGTATCTGACAGAGGTTTAGGTCATACTTGAGACAGATGTTTGTTCTGAAATGTAGAGACTTCAGGGAATCTAACTTCTCTCTCTCCCTCCAAAGCACCTGATTTCCCAGATGTGTGGCAAGCAGGAATGTCTCTCCTGGTCACCCACCTTGCCCTTAGCTAAGATCAAGCTGTGGACTGTGTTCAGGGCAGAAGATAATGGAGGGGAAATCTTGAGAGAAGAGCCTAAATTCATTGCCTACAGGCTGTATCAGGGTGAAATTACACCAACTGTCTGATTCACTTAGGTTATCACAGACTTCCTGGTGTTCATATACACCAGGGGAGGTTCAGACACTAATTACATCTGGTCTCTCATAAGCCATCCTATTGATGACTAAGCACTTTACTTTGATTTCTTCGCTTCAGATTCCTTGAAGTGTTCACAGCTCCTGTTCTTGCTGTTCTTACTCCTCACATACTTGATTCTCGTGGATTACTACAGTAGATATGTTTAATATAAACCTTCTTTATCTCAGAAGGTTTTCCTATGGATCCAGTATACTGATTAAATGCCAGGGACCAAGGCCATTCAGCATTGCTTTGGGTAGAGGTACTCTCTAGTTCTAAAACTTCAGTTATAATTCCATACAAAACAATTCTGTACACTAAAGTATGAGCTACTCCCGACCGCAATATACTCATTTTGCCCGAATAAGTTTTAGTCTCAGTTCATTGTCTCCTGGTGTCACTCCTGAAGGGGCTTCTGGGCCTTCTTCACCCGAGAGTGATGGATCCAGCATTCTGCTCCTTGATTTTGATTGCAGTGAAGGTGGTGAGAGGGACTTGCAGTGGTCTCTCCCACTGTGGTTCCGAAGTCTTCTCTGTAAGAGACTTAACATATACATCAACCCCAGGCTATCCAACTCCCTGCTCCGAGTTCCAGCCACAAGTTTCTCAATTACTCTGAGCTGTTTGCTTAATGCCACCATGTAAGTGGACATTCTGGACATTCCCCTTGTATTCTATTGTCTTCTATAAGGCATTCCAAAAGGATTCAGCATTCCTTTAGCTCAAAAGGTTTAGTTTGAATTTGCAATAGTGCTAGTGGAAGAGCTTCTTGCCCCAGTCTTATGATTTGCTGCTTAATCAAATGATTCATTCTCTCCCCCTGGCCGCTTGATTGGGGGCAGTATGGGGTGTGAAGTTCTTAATCTATGCCCAGATGGCTACTAATCTGTTGCACTATTTTGGAAATGAAAGGTGATTCTTTATCTGAGGATATTGTGGCTGGAACTCTGAAGCGTGGTATTATCTCTTGTAAAAATGATCTGGTCACCTCTTGAGCTTTGACAGTTCTGGTGGGGAATGTTTCTGGCCACCCTGAAAATGTATCTATTAATACCAGTAAATACTGATACCCCCCTTTCCTTGGGAGTTCTGAAAAGTTGATTTGCCACTGCTATACAGGCCCATGGCCTCTCCCAGTCTGACCAAGTTTTGGCCCGGGGGTATTTTGAGGTTAGTCTGGAGGCAAGGATCACATTATCAGCTCACCTGAGTGATAGTGGCATATAGATTCCTGACAATGATACAACAGTCCTTTCAATCAGATGTGTGTTCTAGAAAGCCTGTGGGAATTACTACTTCAAAGTCAACACTTCATTCCAGTGCACTCTGTATCACTCGCAGCCTCGGTCATTTTGAGAAAGGAGCCACACTCTATAAAAGGCTTTAAGTAATTAGGCCCTAGTGTGTTTTCTAGTGCCCTTCCTTCACTAGTAACCACGAAAATGGGAGGGGATTACTAGCTCTCTTTCAATGGTAGCCCACCCCTTGCAGTTGTACGTCTCTTTTGATTAGTATTATTGTATTATGGCTTACCTTCGAGGAAAATCTGTACCTCACCCTTTGCTGCTTTCTTTGCCTCTCCATCCGCCAGCTCATTTCTTTCCTCCAATTTTAAGCTCACTCTCTGGTGTGCCTTAATATGCTTTTTCAGGTAGCCGAACTGCTTCCAGCAGCTGGATTGTCTCTTCTTTCCCTGTGAGGTCAGCAGTCCCCTCTCCTTCCAGATGGCTCCATGTGCATGCACAACTCTGAATGCCTTTTGCTGTTTCTAAGGCATGGGTCCATGCATTTATCTCAGCATCCTGTGCAGAGGTACCTGTTGGTAAGGGTCCACACTCTATTACCTCTCTGCAGGTAGTCACTGTGAACTTTGCAATGTCGCTTTCTTGTCAGTGAACCAGGTCTCTGCATCGTCCGGAGGAGTGTCCTTTAAGTCTGGGCGGCTGGAGTAGGTAGCTTCAGTGGTCTCTAGGCAATCATGGTGTACTGCTTCTCCTTGATTCCACTGAGAAAAGAAGCTGGGTTGACAATATTAGTCACCACTATCTCTCCATCATCTTGCTCTACCATGATGGCCTGGTATTTCAGAAACCTCTCTGGTGAAAAGCCAGTGGCCACCCTTTACTTCCAGTACTGCAGACACTGTGTGGGACACTAGCACAGTCATTTTTGTCCCAGGATAAACTTGTGTGCCTCTTGAATGTTCAGCACAACTGCTGCTACAGCTCTGAGGCAACCTGGCCATCCTTTGGCTGTTGCATCTAGTTGCTTAGAGAGGTAAGCAACTGCCCTCCGGTATGGACCCAAGTCTTGAGCCAATATTCCCAGAGCAATTCCTTGCATGGAAAAATAGAAAGAATGCTTTACTTACATCTGGAAGTTTCAGAGCTGGAGCCGACATGAGGGGACTCTCTAGCTGGCGAAAGGCCCGTGTGGCGTCTCTTGTCCACTGGAGATCTCAGTTCCCATTGGCAATAAGAGCATAGAGGGGTCTGGAGAACAGTCCACAATTATGAACCCACAGCTGGCACTACACTGCCATGCCTAAGAAGGTTTGGAGTTCTTTCGTTGTCTGGGGTTCAGGGTTTGGCATAGGGCTTCCCTGCCTTAAAGTCTGCTGCTCAGCACTCACTTCTTACTCCAGGTAGATTACCTTCTGTTTCACTACCTGTGCCTTTTTCTTTGAGACTCTGCGTCCTTGGAGTCCTAGGAAATTCAAAAGGCTTACCGTCCAGGCTTCTCTTGCTTCCCTCGTCCGAGTGGCTACTAGAAGATCATCTATGTACTGCAACAGCCTCCTTTCCTCTTGTGGAGCTTCCTGGGACTCTGGGTCCTTGCAAGCTGTTCTCCAATCGGAGTGGAGAATTTTGAAGCCTTCAGGCACATGGACTGTGTGAGCTTGTGTTTGAATGCAAAAATGTTCTGGCTGGCTTCATGGATAGGGAGGCAAAAGAAGGCATCTCTTAGGCCTAAAACAGTGAACCAGGTTAGCTCAGGTGTTAAACAAGTTAGTAAGATCTATGGATTTGCTACCACAGGGTACAAATTCTGTGTTATCTTATTGACAGCCCTTAATCCAGTACTACCAGTTATTGGACTGATTCCTTCCTTACCTTCCTTTTGAGGGTACTACTCAGTTCTCACTGGTTGTGTTCTTTCATTAAGCTTGATGGGGGAGCATCCCATGGGGGAGCATCTTTCACTCTCCCTGGTGCAGCAGAGGCCCATACCCTTGAAAACACTTATTTACTTATTCTAATATCTCCTTACTAATGTCTTTCTTAATTTCAGTGTCTGTTAATATTAAGCCTAACATCTTTATATTATTTGCCTCCAGAGTAACCTTTCTCATTTGAGAATGTTTAGCAAATTGAGCGAATTGTACAAAAGCTTTTAGGTACACATAGTACACATGTTACTTTAAAGGTTTGCAAAAGTATGCCTTCTCAGACTGGCCAGTTGTTCATTCCCCACACTACAACATAAACATTCTCCACAGGTACTAAAGCTTTATTTAAAACTGAACACATGACCCTTGTGCTGACAAAAATTCTTCCCTTTTGGGAAGGTTACCTTTACCCCTCCTCCCTTACCTTGGGAGGAAGCCTTTACAAATCATATGTACTCATTTTGCGAACTGTGATTGCTTCGCATTTCAGCGTGATAACCCTTGCCTGATTTCATACGTTGCTATCTTATGCTGCATGCTGAACAACATGTTTGATTTGCTTTCTCTTTGCCTTGTTTTCCTTTTCAGGGGCCAAGACCAGAGAGCAGTCTGATCTCACAGTCTCTTTGTCATTCTGGGTGATTTCTTAAAACAAAAGACATTTCAGCATACAAAAACTATCCCATTTATCTTCCTATTATAAAACAGTACTAACAGCAATGAAGCACTATAAATCTTTTTATTTTCTGAGCTGCTCTTACTGGCAACCTCCTCCCAATGAGCCCCTCCCAAAAGGGCTAATTTAGGAACCTGTTTGCTCTGGTCAGTTCTCATTATTTATTTCTCCTTGCCCTATCCCGCTTCCATTCAAACCTTTTTACAGACCTTCACAGTAGTTTCTCAGTTTTCCTCCTATACACACAGCTCCAGGTGGCAGGTATCAGATGTGATTCCCACACACAAGCTCTAAGACCTTAGGTTCTGAATCCGCTTGACCAGAAACCTTTAATTTACACTCGGGGCGTGTACCCTGACACTTATTGGAACAGCAAAACAGCAATACCAGTGTTTCTCATAAACACCGCACTGCAATAATACCTGCACATCCAGCTTTTGCTCACAGGCCATTCCCGTGTTCCCTGGGGAGACAGGGCAGCCAGAGCTGTCCCTGTGCCCAGGGCGCAGCCACTGTCACCTCACACAGCCTGCTAGCCTCTTGATGTACCAAAGGCTCCCCAAAATTGCCCGCAAAGGCTGGCTATTCTGTTTATTACAGAGAACTTTAAATCCTTTCAGCGGATTGTTTCCAGTAAAGACTTACTGCAGTACCAACCGAAGTCTCATAAATCTCATAAGTCTCATTAACTAATTCATCTCATTCATCCCTTCTATATAAACTCTGTTTTACAAAATATCAGTCTTTTCTAGTTCTCTTCTTGCACAATCTAATTAAGCACTGTGTCTACTTACACTTGTTTTGCTGCTTTGCAAAAGGGCTGTGCTAGTCACAGCCAAAACTCTGATATACTTGCAGATACAGACACACGCACTCCCCCCCCCCGCCTTATCTTAAATTCACTAGAGCTAAGGCTTGAATTGCTGTGAGGGGGAGAATTCTTGGAATTCCTTTAACTCACTTTATCGAAGTTAAACATAAATCACCGTACTATAGCTCTCCTATGTAAAATGCTACTCTTGTTGCAACAAAATCTTAAAATCTCCACAAACACCACTATACAATCTGAGAATCAAATTACCACAATGCAGCGGAAGAAAATCACCACACAAAATCACTGGGGAAGGGCATATTTCTCAAAGTGCTCACTTTTCTCAACACAACACAGCACACCATAATTCGGCATTTACTCAAATCAATTTTTCCTGGACACAATCAAAATAACAGCACACAGTCTAGAGATCAAGTCCAAACATCCAAGGCAAAGGAACTCTCTGAGCTCATACTCACGGTTAAAATGTACCAAATCTACACAAATCACTACATTCAAACACGATAAATACCATCACTGACATTCCTCCACTCGCTTCTCCGCAGGGCACTTCTCTCCCTGCCCCCGCAGCCTGCTGCAGCCGGCGCCTCTGGCCTCACTCGGCTGCTTCAAACACGGGGAGTACTGACCCCCGCACTGTAGGGCACTGTAGATTTACTCTCTTTTATACACCATACACATATCACCTGCACGATCACAAACACAGTGCACTGGCCACACACATTAACCATACAGCAACACAGTGTCCGGACATCACACACACACAAACAAAACACACGGGCTCACCAGTTCTGCTCCATCAGAACTATGAATCCTCAATACACACATACACGGGTTCACCCGGCTTACCCCCAAAGCCGCTAGCGGTCTGCTCCATCAGAACGACGAACCCGGCCTCTAATACAGCTGCTCTATCAGCTGAACCCTGTCTCTAATACAGCTGCTCTATCAGCTGAACCCCATCTCTAATACAGCTGCTCTATCAGCTGAACCCATGAACCCAGACGTCTCTGGGTGGTTTACTCCCTTTCTCTCCTTCCTCCTCCCCCCCTGGGGCCCCATACATACCGTATTCTCCTCCGCAGGCCAGCGGGTCGTTGTCTGTCCTCGCAGGTGGCAAGTTGAGACAAGCGGAGCCCCACCAGGAAAAAAATCCTGGGGCGCGCCTTGGAGGTCCGTCTATCCCCCCCGCCCCCGCGGGGACAGAGAACTCCTGGCTGGCTCGCCAAAATGTTTTGTGGAGAAAAGAAGAAACCTCACAACTTGTAAAAGTTGTAAAGCCCGGTATGCTTTATTACGACGCGCGCCGGACGCAAGACTCCCCAAAAGGGCATGCGTACCCCTGGAGACTCCGAGTCCCCTTTTTATCCCCCCTTCCAAATGCATATGCATACAGTTTCAAATTAAGTTCATACATATTCATTCCACATGACATTTAGCACTAATTCTTCTTTATCGAAGGAATTCCTAAGTCGGGGGCAGATTGACCTCGTGGTTTTTCTGTTTTTCTTTCTCTGTCTCCTTGCTGTCTCTGGAACGCGGCCTCTCCTTCAGCTTTAGCTCCACAGACCCTTCACCTCTCCTAGACACTTTACCTAGTTCAGGATGGATATTCTGTCTCAACCCCATTGGCTCCTTCCCCTGTTCTTATGTACCTGGGGCACTCCCTCCCTGTTCCCTGATTGGAGCTCACCTTTGTCACAGACATCTTTTCATAAAAATCCTTTCTTTAGGATTTTTCCCCTTTCTGAGAAGCTGTGGCCTCAGCAGCAAAATGTAAGCAGTGGTTATCTGCTGCTGTGGAATGCAACAGGTGTGTCCGTGATTAGTTGGGTGTTTGGATTTACTGACCACTCACGGCAGAGCTGTTCTTGCTTTCTGGCTGGACACAGAACTTAGTTAGTCATTCCCTTTCTATTCTTAGCTTGCTAGCATTCTGAGAATTTTCCTTCTATTTCTTTTAGTATAGTTATAATGTAATATATATAATAAAATAATAAATCAAGCCTTCTGAACATGAGGTCAAGATTCTCGTCTCTCTCTTCATCCTGAAAAACCCTTGCAAGTCCTGTAACACACCTTGGTGCTGCCCCCAGACCAGGGTCACCCCCTGCCCCTCTGGGGAGAGAAAGAACCTGGAGACTCCCCGTGGGTGTGCCTTGGACCCTGAACATCTCACCATGTGAAGGAATTAAACATTTGTGGGTACCAGGCAAAGGCCCTTTTTGCTTCCTTGCCCTGGACTTGATTAGCAACTATTCTGGCTGCAAAAAAAATGCAACATTCAGGCCACTCTTTTTAAGTGATACATAGAATGACATTTTGCAATAAAACCATACAGTCTTTTTTGATACTATAATTATTGAAGTCACAGGGTGTGACGTTATAATTAATAGTTAATATAGGTTATATTTCCCTCATCTCAACAATAAATTGCATTTTTCTATATGTGTCTACTACAATGTTTTAAGGGAAACACTTTCACTTCACTCATTTTATTAGTGAAACAATACATTAACTTGAGTCATATTTGCTTTGTACTTTCAAAAAATCTGCCATTATTTACTTTTAATTTTCTCAGAGCATTCAATCCAAATATAAAAACAGTGAAAAATTCTGTATGTAAGTGAATTACCTGTACTCTGAAAAACTAATGCAATAGTATCCTTCCTTTTTTCTCCAGAAAACTACCCTATTATTCAGTTAACATATAGAGCATCCAGGAGAGTTTATCAATTGCATTTTCCTAAAACCAAGCCAACCTAAACCAAAAAGAAACAAACTAAACAAGACCATCAAAAAACTCCACAACCCTGATTGTTTTTTAAACTATTTAATGTTCAAAATATTTAATTAAAACTTGATGGCAGCATAGGTTTCTCAAAAATTCCAAGGCTCGAACTAATTTAGGTTACAGCTTACATCATTTGCAATACTGTTGTAAGAGGGTTTGTAACATTAAACCTCTTCTTTAGGACTCTTCTGAGTGTACTAGGTAGAGGTGTCTACTTCTGCTGTCCCAGTTCTACTTGTGCTTGTCAGAAGCACACATTAAGCCTTTGATTTGTGAGAGTTTGAACTACAAGTGCAAAAACCCCCTAATTGAGAAGGCTGACATTTAGGCTTTTTTCTTTATACATTTCCAAAATCAGAGGCCTTTGAAACATCTCACTGGACAGATCATGGTGGGCAGTCTGTCACCTACAGTCAGATAGTACTGCACTAGTGAAGGATAGATAACTTTTTTGGTAATGCACTGAATTAATATTTAGGTATTCAGAGTGCAATTTATTTCCCTGCTTGTTTCTATTCTCTCATGGAAATAATCTATCTCATTTCCCTTTCTGTAAAATAGCAATAATATTGCAGTATGCAATCGGATGGAGGGGAAGTTCATAGTTGTGTGGTACACAGTTGTATGGTATATATTGGTAGTGATTAGGTAGGAAATGTTTCACATGTGTTTCAGGCTTAACTGCGCATACTTGGAAAAAGTATTATTTTTGTTATTTTTCCCATGGGGACATTGATCTCTCTAATGGTTTTGACAGAAAATTAATCCTTGCTGATGCACATTATTTCTTGTCTAATTATTTAGAATTCTGTAGGATTGTGTAACCAAGGAAAAAAAAAGAGATTAAATTCAGAGAGAAGGCTTTCCTCTTTTTAAACTTCAGAAGCTGCAACACAAAATATCTTTTCAATGCACAAATGGTTTCTGACTATTTATGCAGCACGAGAGAAACAAAAGTTTTAATTTGATCAGAGGTACTGCTCATACAGAATGAGACAGCAATTTTATAACCCAGCAAAAGCAGAGAACTATTTAATCAAATAACCCAGATTTTAAATTTTCACAGTAAGTGATAAAGAGCAAACTCAAACTCTGTTTTCCTTCATCTACAGATTTATCCTATCTTGATCTCTACAAAGAAAAGTGATAATATCTCTGTCATCCTGATATGAAAACAAACAAGCACCCATAGCCTGTGAGTTCTGAATGAAGCAAGACATCTGGATGTAACCATGTCAGAGGAGACAACCTACTGGGCCAGAAATTAATCTGAGAAAGAAATAACACTCCTGTAATAGCACCAGTAGTGCACGGATGTGGCATGTGTTTTCTCAGAAATACTCAACAAAACTTTGTGGTTAGCAGCGATCACAGCCCACTTATTTCATTTCAGCAAAGACTGCACTTTTTGCAGCTTTCCACATTAGTGTACAAAGACAAATAAGACAAGTATCTTTATCTTACAGATCCTGCTCTCATTCCATTAGTATATTATTCTATTGCACAGCTATTAGACTAGAATGCAGCCCTTCAGGGCTTTAATATCTCATTGGGCCAAAATAATGGAATAGCTATTTCCTGTGGCTAAATAAAAAAGAAAACTGATATTTCGTACCTTGAGTTTTGTGCCTTTTCATCTTGGTAGGGAACTTTTGTTTTTCTTTCCCTTTGCAGAATAAATATAAATGTGTTTCTAAAAAGCAAAAGAAGTGATTTCAATACCACTTGAAAATTAGGAAAAGTGAAAAGATCCTTATCTATTAAACCCTCTGTGTACTCTGTCTGTATTTTTGGGTGATTTCTAATTTACTGAATGATCAGAAGACATTACATTTAAGCATTTGGGGGTGTTTTTGTCTTTGAGGCTTTTTGTTATTGTTATTATTGTTGTTATTGTATTGCTTTGTTTTGCTTTGGTTTTTTTTTTTTTTTTTTTTTGTCTTTTTTTTTGTGTTCTTTTTGTTTAGGGTGTTTTTTGTGCAGCATTTCTTGTTTATTGTGGGGGTTGCTTTCCCAGAAGAAAACTTACTAGTTCTTTAAACTTTCTTTGTTCTACTTTACCTGCAACTTCGACTATGAGGATGTAACTTTCTTTCTGAAAGGATGTAAGACTTTTAGAGAAAGTAATTGGTATTACCTCTGCATTATGTTTTTTAACCTATTCTAACAACAGTACTGTTTAAATAGCAAGTTCTTGGTAAAAGTAAATGATATCTGGCTTTGATTAAACACCTTTTAGATCTTTATCATAACAAAAATTATCAAACTGGTGCATTTACCCAAGTAATATATTCAAGTGTTAAAAACTGATGAAACAAATTAATAGTGTCCTGGGTTGACTATATGATGCTTTTATCCCCAGTTGTCTCATTCTGTTTATGCTGAATAATAAGTTTTGCACCTTTAAGAGTTTTCCAGAGAATGAAGGGGGGACAGAAGAAGCACACAGTTTGTTTTCAGACACTGCACTCACTCCTACACATTCCTGCTCCTGGACTGTGTTGTCTGTGGACAGACAGCGGGACAGAGCTCTTCTTTTGCTTTTTAGTTAGTGTTAGTTAGCTGAGGCAAAGAAGTTCCCTGGACTGTTTTTTTTCTTTTCTTTGGACCTCTTGAAACTGCTCTGGACTGAACACTCAGCACAGCACCGGCAGCTGCAGCTGTGGCCCACCGGGCCGGGCCTGGCCTGCGACAATTCCAGCACTGAGGGACTGATCAGAGACTGAGTGAGCTGAGCTTCAACCCGGGGTTTTCTCAGTTTGTCATCTCTTTTAGAGTGGCAAGGGGTCTCATTGTTTCATATTGTTTTGGTTCTATTGTTTAATAAACAGTTTTTTTCCACCTTTCTCCAAGGAGATATTTTTTTCCTCCCGGACCAGTAGGGGGGAGGGGCCGATTGGATCTGCTTTTCCCACTGGAGCTCCTTTGGGGGATTCTTCCCCAAATTTGCTGTAAACCTGGACAAATACATGAATTGGTGCCCAATGTGGGGCTGGAAATGGTGGAAAAAATCTCTATTAATTGTGTGTTTGTTGTTGTTAAAGCAGTTAGCAGCCATGCTGCTTGAATCCCTGATGTCTCTGGAGTGAAAGCCTCCGTGTGGCTCTGGGCTCTAGACATTTTTGAGGTTTCAATACCTTTCTGGTCACTAGGATTATTGTCCTTAACAAGTAATTTTTACAGTAGAGGGGTACGGATTGGAATACGTATTGGAATACGTGCCAGCTGTTGTGCTGGCCTTGGTGATAATGATTTATAAAGCGTTTACAAAGATACTGGCGTCAGTTTACGATATGTTTATAGTTTATGGTTTCTTCATCCTACCCTGCATCCCAATTCCAGTAGTACATTTTGGGAATTTATTAGTAATTACACTCAGTCTGTTAGAGGAGGAGCCGAGAATAAGACTTTCCAGCCTTCCCTTTCCTTCTTCTCCTTTGGATTGGTTATGTCACTTTTTGAGAATGTTCAGTTTCCCCTGAATGTTAAAGAGACCATCTTTCTGGTATTTAATCTGGTAAGCTTCCTCTATATGGTCTGCAGCTTCTCTAGAATGAGGGCTGAGATATCCAGAGGAGCTGGTGAGACCCCTGACCCAGAAGCAGAAGCAGGCATGAAAAATCCTGAGTGGTGTGGAGAATGGGAAAATATAGGCCAAACCCTGAAGGAATTTTCTGATCCTCCAGACTGCGATTTTCCATGGGACCAAATTCAGAACGCAGCAGAAGTGGGGAAATACCTAAAAGAGAAGTGCCATGATGATTCTATGAAGAAAAGGCTAATTGCAATAAGCTGGGCCCTGGCCTATGCTTATCACACTTTGTTAGATAGTGTAGGGCAGCAGACATAGGCAGGGGGGCAGGGAGATAAATCAGCTATCCCAGTCACTCAAGCTGTAGCCAACAGCTCAGGCTCGAAGCCAGCAACCAGACCAGACAGTGAACCTAAGCCAGCAGCTAAACCCATGGCTGTTGCTACCAGTACTAGAAGTGGGAAATGCATGGAAAAAACTAATCGACCAGTGGATGATGATGATGGTGATACAGGAGAAGGAATCTCAATGCCTCCTGACATAAAATCAGGAGTCAAAGCAGCAGGTGCAAGATCAGATGCAAATATTGAGTCCTTTTCCCTGAAGGACCTTTGTGGCTTACAGAAGGATTACACCCGATGACCTGATGAATCCATAATTAGTTGGCTGGTCCGTCTCTGGGATGCTGCAGGCGAGGCTACAATTCTGGATGTCACTGAAGTGCGGCATTTGGGATCCCACACACAGGATCCTGTCAAAGACCAAGAAATTATGAGGGGAGCCAATCCACTCAGCCTCTGGTCACGGGTGTTGGAGAGTGTTGCACAAAGATATCTGTGTGCAGATGATCTTTATATGCAACAAACTCAGTGGAAGACCATAGAGCAAGGGATCCAATGCCTGAGAGAAACGGAAGTGGCAGAGATTATCTTCTCAGATGATGTGACAACTAAGAACCCAGACTTAGTATCATGCACGCCTGTGATGTGGCGAAAACTTGTGCGACTTGGGCCACATGAATATGCTTCTGCCTTAGCCATCATGAAGAGGGATGAGAGGGATGAGACTGTGCTTGACATGGCAAGGAAGCTCCAAGCATATGCACATGCTGTGCACAGCCCAACACATGCCAGAATTACAGCAGTAGAAACATGTCTGGAGAACTTAGAGGATAAGATAGAGGAGAATCACAAGAAGCTCAGAGAGGAGATTAAAGAAGACCTTCTCCAAATCTCGGCAGTACGGATCAGAGGTTCTGGTATCCAAGGCAGACATCTCCCAGATGGTGAGAGAAGGTAAACCCCACAAAATGAGCTGTGGTTCTACCTGCGTGATTGTGGAGAAAACATGGGAAGGTGGGATGGAAAACCTACTGCTGTTCTGGCACGACGGGCGCTTGAAGGAAGGAATTGAAGGAAGCCACCAGAAGGAAAGCAGCTCCAGTTGCCCATAGCCGAACGGCCAGGTATGATGATGATGACATATCCAACCACCTTGAAGGAACATCCAAGACATATGCCCAGGGAAAGAAGGATAACCAGGCTTAGAGAGGCCCTGCCTCTAGCCAGGTAGAGGCCAAGGAAAATTATGTTTTCTGGGCTGTGTGGATTCGTTGGCCTGGCGCATCGGAAACACAAGAGTACAAAGCTTTAGTTGATACTGGTGCGCAATGTGAATTAATTCCATCAAGACGTGAGGACAGAGTCTGTCTGCATTGCTGGTGTGACAGGGGGATCCCAGGATTTCACTTTGGTGGAAGCTGATGTGAGCCTGACTGGGTATGAATGGAAGAAACATCCTATTGTGACTGGCCAGAGGGCCCATGTATTTTGGGCATAGACTACCTTCAAAGGGGGTATTTCAAAGATCCAAAGGGATTCAGATGGGCATTTGGAATAGCTGCTGTAGAGACAGAGGGTGTCAAGCAGTTGAACACCTTGCCTGGACTGTAAGAAAGCCCATCTGCAGTAGGACTCCTGAAGGTAGAAGAGCAACGAGTGCCAATTGCCCCCTCAACAGCGCACCACCGACAATACCGAATGAATCGAGATGCTGTGATCCCCATCCACAAAATGATCCGGAGCTGGAGAGCTAAAGGGTGGTCAGCAAGACCCACTCACACTTCAATAGTCCCATTTGGCCTGTACATAAATCTGAAGAAGAATGGAGATTGACAGTGGACTATCATGCATTGAATGAAGTGACTCCACCCCTGAGCGCTGCTGTGCTGGACATGCTGGAACTCCAGTACGAGCTGGAGTCCAAGGCAGTGAAGTGGTGCACCACTATAGACATTGCCAATGCATTTTTCTCCATTCCTCTGGCAGTAGAATGCAGGCCTCAGTTTGCCTTCACATGGAGGGGAGTGCAGTACACCTGGAACTGATTGCCCCAGGGGTGGAAGCACAGCCCCACCATCTGCCATGGACTGATCCAGGCTGCACTGGAAAAGGGTGAGGCTCCAGAACATCTGCAATATATTGGTGACATCATTGTGTGGGGGAAGACAGCAGCAGAGGTGTTCGAGAAAGGTGAGAAAATCATCCAGATTCTCCTAAAAGCTGGCTTTGCTATCAAGAAGACCAAAGTCAAGGGACCGGCTTAAGAGATCCAATTTCTGAGAGTGAAGTGGCAAGACAGACGAAGTCAGATTCCCACCGATGTCATCAACAAGATCACAGCAATGTCTCCACCATCCAGCAAGAAAGAAACACAAGCTTTCCTAGGCGCCATAGGTTTTTGGAGGATGCATATTCCCCAATACAGTCAGATCGTGAGCCCTCTCTACCTTGTCACCCGTAAGAAGACTATCCAGTGGGGCCCAGAGCAGCAACAAGCCTTTGCACAGATCAAGCAGGAGATTGCTCATGCAGTAGCCCTTGGCCCAGTCAGGACAGGATCAGAGGTGAAGAATGTGCTCTACTCTGCAGCCGGGAACCATGGCTTGTCCTGGAGCCTTGGCAGAAGGTGCCTGGGGAGACTCAAGGACGACCACTTGGATTTTGGAGTCGAAGATACAGAGGGTCTGAAGCCAACTATACTCCAACAGAGAAGGAAATCTTGGCTGCCTATGAAGGAGTCCAGGCTGCCTCAGCGGTAATAGGCACTGAAGCACAACTCCTTCTGGCACCCCAACAACCAGTGCTGGGGTGGATGTTCAAAGCGAAAGTTCCCTCTATGCACCATGCTACCAATGCTATATGGAGCAAATGGATTGCTGTTATCACACAGTGTGCCTGTATTGGAAAACTGAATCGCCCTGAGATTCTGGAAATAATTATAAACTGGCTGGAAGGTGAAAACTTTGGTCTCGTTGATGAAGTGGAACAAGAAGTGACATGGGCTGAAGAAGCTCCACCATACAACCAACTGCCAGCCGAAGATACATTATACGCTCTCTTTACTGATGGTTCGTGCCGCGTTGTGGGAATGAACCGGAAGTGGGAAGCAGCCGTATGGAGCCCCACACGACAGGTGGCAGAGGCCACTGAAGGAGAAGGTGGATTAAGCCAACTTGCTGAACTCAAAGCTGTTCAGCTGGCCCTAGACATTGCTGAGAGAGAAAAGTGGCCAAAGCTCTACCTCTACACTGATTCATGGATGGTAGCCAATGCTCTGTGGGGATGGCTGGAGAGGTGGAAAGAGGCTAACTGGCAACATAGAGGTAAACCAATCTGGGGTGCTGATGAGTGGAAAGACATTGCTACCAGGGTAGGGAAACTGCCTGTGAAAGTCCGCCATGTGGATGCCCATGTACCCAAGAGTAGGGCCAATGAGGAGCACCAAAACAATGAGCAAGTAGACCAGGCTGCAAAGACAGAGGTGTCAAAGATAGACTTAGATTGGGAGCATAAGGGAGATTTATTCCTAGCTCGATGGGCCCATGATGCCTCAGGCCATCAGGGCAGGGATGCCACCTATAAATGGGCACAAGACCGAGGGTTGGATTTAACCATGGACAGTATTTCTCAGGTTATCCATGACTGTGAGACGTGTGCTGCCATCAAGCAGGCCAAGCGAGTGAAGCCCCTCTGGTACGGTGGGCGGTGGTCCAAGTACAAGTATGGGGAGGCCTGGCAGATTGACTACATCACACTGCCCCAGACACACCATGGCAAGCGCTACGTGCTGACCATGGTGGAGGCCACCACTGGATGGTTGGAAATGTACCCTGTGTCTCATGCTACAGCCCGGAACACCATCCTGGGCCTGGAAAAGCAAGTTCTGTGGAGACATGGCACCCCTGAGAGGATCGAGTCAGACAATGGGACTCATTTCAAGAACAGCCTTATCAACACCTGGGCTAGGGAACATGGCATTGAGTGGGTGTACCATATTCCCTACCATGTATCAGCTGCAGGCAAAGTGGAGAGGTACAACGGACTGTTAAAATCTACATTGAAAGCATTAGGTGGGGGATCTTTCAAAAACTGGGAGCAGCATCTGGCAAAAGCCACCTGGTTAGTTAACACCCGAGGCTCTACTAACCAAGTGGGCCCTGTCCAATCTGTGCCTTTGCAGAGAGTAGATGGAGACAAAGTCCCAGTGGTACATGTCAGAGATTTGTTAGGGAAGACAGTTTGGATTAATCCTGCCTCGAATACAGACAAACCATTTGTGGGGCTGTCTTTGCTCAGGGACCAGGTTGCACATGGTGGTTAATGCAAAAAGATGGAAGAACACGATGCGTACCTCAGGGAGATCTGATTGTTGGATAAAACCTGTGTAAATATCACTGTTTGCTGAATGTTATTACCATTGTCTGTGTATAGCTGTATAATGGATGCATCATGTATGTACTTGTAGAGTTAGAATTTATATTAGTTTTAGTAGCAAGCAGAAGATATGGGGATAAGGGGTGGAATGTCCTGGGTTGACTATATGATGCTTTTATCCCCAGTTGTCTCATTCTGTTTATGTTGAATAATAAGTTTTGCACCTTTAAGAGTGTTCCAGAGAGTGAAGGGGGGACAGAAGAAGCACACAGTTTGTTTTCAGACACTGCACTCACTCCTCCACATTCCTCCTCCTGAACTGTGTTGTCTGCGGACAGACAGCGGGACAGAGAGCTCTTCTTTTGCTTTTTAGTTAGTGTTAGCTAGCTGAGGCAAAGAAGTTCCCTGGACTGTTTTTTTTCTTTTCTTTGGACCTCTTGAAACTGCTCTGGACTGAACACTCAGCACAGCACCGGCAGCTGCAGCTGTGGCCCACCGGGCCGGGCCTGGCCTGCGACAATTCCAGCACTGAGGGACTGATCAGAGACTGAGTGAGCTGAGCTTCAACCCGGGGTTTTCTCAGTTTGTCATCTCTTTTAGAGTGGCAAGGGGTCTCATTGTTTCATATTGTTTTGGTGTTATTTTTAATAAACAGTTTTTTTCCACCTTTCTCCAAAGAGGTATTTTTTCCTCCCGGACCAGTAGGGGGGAGGGGCCGATTGGATCTGCTTTTCCCACTGGAGCTCCTTTGGGGGATTCTTCCCCAAATTTGCTGTAAACCTGGACAAATAGTAACAGATTATACAAGTGTTAGTTACTAAAATGGGTTATAGAAAAATGAAAATATATTAATTCTTCATCACAATCTCAAACTAAAAGCTGACAAGGGTGTGCCAGATTGATTTTATTTTTACTTACTAAGTTCAGTCTGCACTTCGCATACATTATTAAAACACAAAGCTGATTGTCCATGTCATCTAGAAGCTAAAAATGCAGCTCATACATTTCAAGGCTAGGATGCAGCAATGCATCCAAATAGAAGAACTAAATCCTTTTTTGGTGATGACAAGTTATGGAGACTGATGACTGGGAATAGACATTAAGTCTTGTTTTCAAAACTTCAATTATTTTCTTTGAAAATGAAAATTTACTACCTAGTATTGCAAAGCCTGAATGGTTTGCTGTGGTCCATATATACATGCACATGTGACTGTTTTCATACTTCCTAGGGAGGAATCCATTACACAACTCAATATGTATTTCACTCTGTGTGAAATTCAGACTTTTAATTAGGTATTGCTAATCAGGAAAGAAGGAAAAAAAATATAAATAAAATATTTCTGTTCCTTTAATTCCTAATCTTCCTCCTATTACTGCCAGTATTATGCTAATCCCAAGGCATTTGTGAGTGCTGCAACTGTCACTGATTTCCCCAGCAATCACTTTGAAGTAGCACTGGTTTTGATCAACTACTTCAATCATAATCAGAGGATAAATCAATTGGCCGCAGCAGTGGGCAATTGTTCAGGAGTATTGCCCAGGTAGCTCTGTTGGAGAAGTAATATTGAAAGTGTACAGGGCTAGTCAATTTCTTTTTTGGATTTGTTATTGGTTTTTTAAAGTAGGATTCTTTGTGATATAAGATTATCAGGCTATGCTAATGATTGAGAGGGATGATGTATCAGGGTTTGAAAATTTTCCTCAGGTTTTCATAAACTGAAATGAGCTGCAATCTATATAAAACCTGACATGTGGACACGTTGTGTTAAATGTATTTAATGTGATTTTTTTTCCTACAGAAGAAAAATGGAGAATAACTTACTGGGGTATTATTAGATGGCCTTTGATCCTTTGAAGAAAGGATAAAATACAAGTTATAAGATGTTTAAATGGAACATCAGGAATTTACTACAGCTGAGGATATAGACCTATAACCTCTAAAATGTTGTTATATGTTAGATGCATAATGTAGAAATTATAGTAGACTTTTGAGATTTCAGAAGACAGATAAATAAAGTTTATAAAAGAAAAAAATATTATCTCATCTGGCAAGTCATCAAGAGGTACCCATATTGTGTAAGAGTTCAGTAACTGAGGGCCAAATGGCAAACTTGTGGTCTAACCTCTGTCTGGAAGAGCCTGGATATGCTTTTATTGAGTCAAACTTGAAGCATGCCACTGTTTGAACCCTACTTCCACTTGGCTTCTAGCTGATATTTTTTGAAAGAGAAGGAAAGAAAAATCAGGGTGATCTTAGTTTTTCCTCTTCTATTTGTAATTCCTGAGTTCTAGTTCAAAAGCAGGTTGCCTAATTCTAGATGACAGTATAAATGTCACATCAGAGTCAGGGAAGAAAACCAGTGTCCTTTTAAGCAGGGTTAAAAAAGCCTCAAAGAATCCAACAAAACAAAGTTGGTTGTCTCTAATTACAAATGAGACAATTATTGTCTTCAGGACAACGCATCTCTACCAATCCCACTTAGGTGCATTTTAAATGTGTTCATGAAGGAAGGGAGATGCAATATTCAGCCTTCCACAGCATTTAGTACTTCCAAAAAATAACAAATTTCTGTCCATGCAGACCATTTAATTATGGATTTTTCTTCATTATGTTGGGTTTTTTTCATCTTGTCACAGAGATGATTAAGGTAGGATCTGATTTTACTGTTATATAGTCTAGCAGAACTGAATAAAATTTTCTTCACCTGCATCATTTTATAAAACTGAAGTTTATACCATGTGCTATTTAGTGTAAGTTTCCTAATTTATTTTGCAATTTTCCATTTTATCAAAATTGGAAGAGAAATCAAATCTTTCCCAAAAATTCCTAGAATTATCTGGTTCTCTGCTGATCCATACTTACAAACACTGGACTGAAAACATGATTATAAAAGTTCATATAAACTATTAATTATGTCGCTGCTCTTTATAAGCCTGCAGCACTTTACATTCACCCTGACCCTTAACAAATAAAATCAGTAGGTATAATTTAGCAAAAAATCAGAATCTGATATTTCTTGTTGCTTTCATAATAGCTCATGATATCTGTTCCTATAAAATTCCAAATTTATTGAGTAGCAATTTCAAGAGCCAGTTATTCAGCTGTCCTCTAATCAAAGCAAATATGTATGTGTTATACAGTCAAAAGAAAACTCTGAAGAACTTCATGTTGTACTAGTAAAGAAAAAAAAAGAAAGGGAAAAATCCCAATCAGCTTTGGTGGTGTTCCTAACACCAAGACTATGGAAAATCTGTCTCAAGCTTGAAATTTTATTTATTCTTGTGCACCATTGACCATATGTCCTCTCAGGCAGATTTTTGTCCTGAAATCTGCAAACTTTGTCTTGCACGTTACTGGAGATGAATTTAATGTTTATTAAGATTTTTTCTTTGGTATGTAATATCTTATGTATTATTTTTCACTCTAAAGCCTGACTGGTGCCTCCAGGCTTTTGCCATAGCTGGGGTAGTCCTGAAAGTGGTTTCATGACTGTGGAAAGTAGCACTGCCAGTAGGCAAGGGACCTGTAATATTTCCTCCCCTGTATCTAGCTGCATGTCTCACTGCAGCGGGTGCTGAAGGAGGAAGGCAGCTGCAGATTAAAACTTCAGCAACTCTGGGAGAGTTAAGGAGTCCTTACTTCAGGTTTGAACATCAAATAATGTTTAAAAAGAAAGGACATAGCTTCTGAATTTTCAAAGGGAAAAAAAAAGAAAAAAGAAAGAAACTGACTTTTCCTTGTTATCTTTTCTCTCTCCTGTGTTCTTGAAATTCACTGCCCATAAGCTTGAAAAAAATCGTAAGAAACAGTGCTACTGTACTTATTCGGGTTGTCTGATACAGTCATCACTCAGCAATTATTTAGACTTGATAATCTTTCTTTTGATGGCTAGATTATCACTACATAATTCCACTGTCATTCGTGTGTTTTTTGAGTTTTCATACAGAACTTCAGTGAGAAGTCTACTACCTATTTTAGTTGCTGCTTTCTTTCCCCATCTTTATGCTATGTTTAGAGATTATGAGGCTTTTAATGTTTCTTGTTACTGATGTTATAACTAGTACAAGAAGGTATAATCCAAATTAAAATTAATTCCTTCCCCTCAGCAACCTCTCTGAAATTAAAAGATGCACGTGTTTTTGCATCTTCATCTTCTACCTTTTAGTTTGTATTTTAATACTTCATGTAAGGCTTCAAGATGCCCTATTTTAGCTAATGAGTTTTGCAGGCAACCTTCCACATTGCAGATTTACATAAATTGTACTTTGTCGATATTTGAGTAAAGGTTGAATGTTCTTATCTCATCTATGTTTATATCATTATTAAAAGACATAAACCCAGACAGAATAACCTACCTTATTGCTGTTTGTTTAAGTGTTCACTAATTACCATTAATTTGATTAGTACAGCAAATTAAAGCAGAAAACAGACAGAGTTTATTCATGGTTAAATTGCAGAAATCAGTGGGTTATGCAGTATTTGCATTTTAATTATGTACTAAGCATTTAAGGCTATGTGCTGGAAATACAAATGGATTCTCTGGCTTCATTGAACTTTAACATTCATCTCATATTATTTATTTTGTGTATCTGTATATCTGATATCCAAAGGTAGAAGAATGAAATTCCGTTACTAATACATGCCCATCACATACCAAAATTAAAAAACAATCCATTTCTATAGACCATCAAGACAATCCTACATCTGCACTACAGGTAATTCCATAATTTGGTTTTATTATAACAGAATTACAGAATATGCTGTGTTGGAAGGGACTCAGAATGATCATCAAGTCCAACTCTTAGCCAGCATGGGACTACCCCCACAGTCACACCATGTGCCTGAGAATATTGTCAAATTATTCTTTATCTGTTCCAGGCTTGGTGCTTCCCTGGGGAACCTGTAGAATTGCCCTGGATCCTTGGCTGTTGGGGGATACAGATTGTGTTGAGAGAACCTTAGATTTGCAACATCAGAGGACAATAAATTCTGCTGAACTTCAAACCAGAAAAGTTTTCCACATTAGGACCTGTGCAATGTAAATGCTTTGTAACACGTAGGCATCTGTTCTGCATTCAGAAATGCAGTACAAAGTTCTTCTTAGGCTGTTTTTATGCATACAATGTAGGTTAAGAATCTGCTGGGTTAGTTCACAGTAACCAGACAAGACTGTAGACAGAGAACCCCTTCAGTGCATATGGGCAGCCCTCTGGACCTTGATGCTTCTAACCAAAGACATTTCAAGCCAAAGAGGAAGTAAGGGCTTGCAGTCTATCTTCAAAATAACTTTTTACTTTTTCCTTACTGGCTTTTGAGAGATTTAAGGAGGATGTTATACCCCTTACTCTCATCTGTAGAACAATACAGGATGAAGTATTCTCCAAAAAGAAGGGGGATATGCAGGTTTCACTGTCTCTGAAGGTAATCCAAACCATAGTCTTCCATTTTTAAAACATATTCACTTGGTAATGATATTTCAGACGAGGAGAGTACTCTTACCCATTAAATTCTGCTGAAGTCAAAGCTAGTACAAGCAAGCATTTCATCTGAGTTAATTTTATCAGGCACTTGTCCTAAAATCTTATTTATTGCACTGGTCAAGGAATAAATCTTGTTACTCCATGAAGATTGGAAAACAGAGGTTGAAGGAGTTAAGTCATTCTTTAGCTAAGCAGTTGTAAGTCTCTTGTGATGGAAGGGAAGATCTATATCTAAACCACAGCTATCAATTGGCTACCAAGAAGATGTTGTATTGTTACTCACACAAGTTGGAGCTGAGACAACAGGGCCTAGAGAAATTTGAACCTCTCATTCACCCAAGTGAGAAAAGGTTTTCTGAAGACATACCACTTTTTCCTAGGCTCCTTTAGCTGCTTGTGAATCTGGGAGTTCTGGAGCTGTGAGAAGATACCAGGAGATTCAGGGTCATGCAAAGCTGTGCTTCATACAGTCTAAAATCTAACATCAAATCACAAAAACAGTAAAAAAAAAATTATGTCAAGGGATTTTGTTGTACAGCTCCCATGGGCATTAGTGGAAGTTCTATGACTAAATCGCTGTGATGAGCAAAAAATTCTTTCTTTGAAGGGAACAGATAAGGAGAAATAAGTAACTAATTCAATGACTGAATGCAAATTCTGAAAGCTTAAAGTACAGTGATTTCCTTCTCCACTCTATAAGACAATGACTTAAAACCTACAGATTCAGTCCAAGCGCTGTCTGCTGTTCTCATTGGTATGTAGCACAAGCACCATACAGAGTTCTGGCTTTAAAAGAGTTGGAAAGAATAAATGTCAACACTAAATAAATTCTATTGCCAACAAGCTGCCAGGAAATGTCACACTTCTGGTAATGTGCAAAACAGTTACTACACAATGATGAATCATCCCTTATATTACAGACATGTTGATCATAAACGTTTATCAGACTTTGGGCTATTTCCAGAATGTTGTAGAGACACTATAGTTTCTTGACAAGAAGGTCTGTCTTCTCAGTAAGCTGATTTCTTCACTTTAAGTATAAGCAAAATGTGTTTAGCTAGTGTTAGATGGTTTTACCAGAGATAAAGGGAAGAAGGATCTCTTTTTGATGTAGTATACAAACATATAGATATCTACCAAAAGATATTTGTTTTACAGTCTTCTGATAATCTTCTTTTGTTTCCTGCCAATTATTCTTTTGTCTTCTGTCAATTATTTTATATATTATATATTTTATATCTTATTATTTAAAGAAAAATGTAATATTTTCTGATAAATTTGAAAGATTTTTGTGGTAACAATGTCACAACAAATGTTACTCGAATTTCTGTAAGTCTTGATTAGGAAACTTCAAATTTAGCAAAGACTTGATTATGGTTTATTTGGGTACAGGCTGTAGTTTCTACTGTTATAGGAGATACATGCTTCAATCACAAATTTTAAAACATGCATATCGAATCCACCACACAACTACACAAAACATTATGCTGCTGATGGGAACTGAGAGAGCAACTTAGTGGCCTATGACAGAAGAAAATAAATTTTATCTATTTTTATATCCAGACTCATGCCCTAAATGTCACATCATTCTTTCATTTAGACCTTCCCATCAGATCCAATGCTTACTGCAATATTGCTGTGATCAATCAAGGACAGGGAGAATTCAAAAGCATCACCCTTTGAGGGCAAAGTGAGACTAGTACTCTGAATTTTCCTCAGTCTGAGAAGAATGACAAAGACTCCTCCACTATTTTCTGTTTTGATTACAGCAGTGATTTCAAGATGTTTTTTCCTTTAAACATATCTCTCTTTTCCTCTGCATTTGCATTCTATAAAAAGAAAATGGATCTAAGAAAAGGATTATGTTAGCACAAAAAAAAAGTCCCAACAGGCTGTTGTCACACAATAAAAAACTAATAAATGCACAGTCTTTTATTTAGGAAAGAAATCAGAGAGTTTTAATGTACTTCACTGGAACATTTAAATTGCTACATCATAATTAATTCCATTATTATCCAAGAATTTCCAACTGGAAATGAAGTTATGCATACCTTAGCATTCTTTTAAATGTGATTCTGAGACTTTCTCCCTCCTTTTGAAATAAGGGCCAATTTTAGGACCTCAGAAATAAAAATTTCAAATCACATAAAGCTTTTGAGGTTTTTTGCTTTTGTTTTGGGTTTTTTTTTTTTTTGTTCAGTAGCTGCTAAATTTTTTTGCTTTAGGAATGCTTTGGGCTTTTATAGAGAAGTCCTTTTTAATGAGGTGTGTACTTGAAATAAGATCAAAGGAATTTTGAGAAATAAAATGAAAATGAGGTCTCATAAAGAATTAGTACTGAAAAATGAACAAAACACCTCTAGAGTGTGATATCCACTTACTAAAGAACTTTTGAATTACCTCTGCAATCAGAGCATCCTTTATTATGTGATTTATGAAAATTGCCTGCTCTAGAACCAAGACTGACATAGGGCAATGCAAAGGATTATGCAACTATATATTAAAAGCCTTTAAGCTCAAAATAACTACCTTCTGCCAAAGGGGTTTCCTGCAGCAGTAAGGTCAGTGTACTGCGTTCCCTTAAAATTTTTCTAGTCTAATAACCAGAGAAAAGTATGATTTAGTAATGGCTCTGATAATGAGCCTAAATGCATTTTAGAAAGGTACAAAAATACAGGGTAGAATATACCTGTGACAGCTGAAAAGTGTAAGCTAATGGAACCTAAACTGATTCAGTGCGGAAAGAACTCAATCTTCCTTTTCACTGGGATGAAAGAGAGAAGACAGAAAGTTGTATTTTAGAATGGAGATTATATATGTTTTTAAAGGTTTCATTTTCCATATAAAGTGTTGGTCTATGCTGAATTGGGTTTGCATGGCAAGAATTTGGTAGCTGGGGCAGGGAGTGGTTACAGAGGTGGCTTCTGTGAGGAGATGCTAGAAGCTCTTGCTAAGTCCAGTGAAGCAGTGCCACATAACTCCCAGACAGATCCACCACAGTCCCCGGTGGAGCTCTTCAGGCACAGTGGTAGCACCTGTAGGATAGCATCTAAGAGTGTTGGAGAAGTTAATGGAGGACTGTCTCCCTGGGGAGAGACCCCACACTAAGGCATGGGAAGGATGTGAGTAGTGCTCCCTCTGGAGAGGATGGAGCAGCAGAGGCCATGTGGGATGAACTGACTGTAACTCCCATTCCCCAGCAGCGCTGAGAAGAAAAAGGTAGAAAAATTCTTTGTGGAGTTGTGTCCAGGAAGAAGGAAGGAGCAAGGGAAAGGAGTATTTATGTAAATTCTCTTTCTCATCACCCTACTGATTTGATTGTTAATACACTAATTTCCCTGAGCTGTGTTTAGTCCATGATAGTAACTGGTGAGTGATCCTTTCCTGTCCTTACCTTGGCCCACAAATTTGTTATATTATTTCTTCATGATCCAGCTAAGGAAGGGAGTAATAGAACAGGTTTGGTGGACGTCCGTTCAGCCCAAGTCAAACCATTGCGCATACTTCCTTTGTAGTTTTTAAACAATTTTTTTTTATTGCCACGGCCAGACTGAATACATAGAGTAAAGAATAAGTCATTATTTTTACTGTGTTTGTACTGGAAAGAGAATAGACCAAAGGTAATCTGTTAATCTAGTATTTTTCACTCTTCCCATCTTTCCCTATATCTTAGGGGGAAAATACCAAGTAGGAAATCACCAGTCTTGCCCTTTTAGTACACACAGCATTGCTGCAATTGCTTCCTAACCCCAAGGTTCGTCCCCATTTACCTGCTGTGTGCTGCAAAGGGCTTACAAGCTGGAAAGCACAAGATGAATGACAAAGAGAAATGACTGATCTCTATTTTCACAAATGAGGAAAGAAGGTCTAGAGAAATTAGGGGAAGGCCTTACAAGTTGCTTAAATAATAATTTGTGAGAAGTAAATTGACTTGTGCAGAAATTGAACACTCCTGCTACATTTTTTCCTGCACCCAATGAATTCTTGATTCTATTACCAGTTGTCTTGCTAGGACTTTACAGTGTCAGCATAGAGAACTATCAAAAAAGTAAAGACTTCTGATGCATACCACAAAAGTCACATGCAAAATTACATGAAGTGTAGGATGATTACTAATCATGCTCAATTCAATCCCTAGTTGCATAGCGAATGCAGGGTAGAAGTCTTCACAAGGACATTTATAGACATCCTGAAGAATTAGCGTAGAATATAAGAACTAGATTTACAAGTAACTTCCAAAGTGGGATTTCAGTCATCATCAAGACTGTGTAAGACAAATTATCTTGCACTGAAAGTCAGCATTCTGGTTTCCACCTTTATTCAGAATGTTAAGCACCATTTGAAACTTCTGGTTTCTTTGTTTCTTCTTTTCTTCATTTGCTTCTTCATATCTCTCTATTTATTCCACATAACCTAGCTGCAATCACTGTGTATCATTAAGCATCGCTCTCTAAATATTTCTTTTTTGCTTTATTTTAGTAACTACTCTTGGATGCTGCATCATAAAGCAATTCATGAGTGAATTGCCATGATGATTTGAGGTGGCTGGAAAATGTCAAGATACAATAGGTTGTGCATGTAAACCTACAAATATGAAAACAAATGCAAAAGTATTTTTTTTTACCACAATGGGATAGAAAAGAAACTACATCAAAATCTAGATGAAACTGGAAATGCTAACTACTGTGTAACCAAAAAAGAGGTTACATTACCTTTCAGTCACAAAACATTGAACGCACAAAAATATATGTCAAGAAGAAAAAAATTATGTGTTGTATATATATATATATGTATGTATGTATGTATGTATATAAACTTTTTACACATGACGCTGCCAGATTTTACAGACTGTTGCCTTTGCCATTTCACCTTCTGGATATATTTTTTCTTTTTTTTGTAGAACACTGCAGACATGGACAAAATCTTAGTAAAAAAACCTCAGAAACTTTAAGTGCCACCTGTGGTGTTTTAATTTGTTCTTGCATGTACAGCATCACCAACATAAACTCAATGGATACTTTTGCTCTGCACAATGTGTCATAAAGTGAGATACAAGAAAGAACCGGGAAATTGGAAACTAAATAAAAACTCAGCCTTAAAATTGGGGATAAACAGAGCTGATAGAGATGCATTTGGGCCTTTGATAATGTGTTAAGTGATTTTGAAGACTAAAAAGTTAGTTATTCCTAGGGAAGAAATATTTTGAATTGTTTAACTCTTTCTGAATATATCTTTAAATATTCTTTATTTATCTTTATATATTTTACATTTATATAGGTAAACCTGAAGAATAAAGTAAGCTGGTTACACGAGAAAGTGATTTTCAGAACAATCTTTCAGGAAAAAAAATGCCAACAACAAATGAACATCATTTGAAGCACAATCTATATTTCCGGGAAACATAAACAGGATTCTGGTTTTGAATTTAAATTTGTATTATTATATTAGAAAATATTCTTGTATTTGTGATTTACTATGTATTTCTATTACATTTAGAACAATGCAATGTTTTGCCTCAATTATATGAGTCAAAGAATGAGCCCAGGTCCCCCAGATAGTAATTTCATGTTACTGTGTTTGTACTGGAAAGAGAATAGACCAAAGGTAATCTGTTAATCTAGTATTTTTCACTCTTCCCATCTTTCCCTATATCTTAGGGAGAAAATACCAGGTAGGAAATCACCAATCTTGCCCTTTTAGTACACACAGCATTGCTGCAATTGCTTCCTAACCCCAAGGTTCATCCCCATTTACCTGCTGAGTGCCATAAATGGGGCCAGAACTTATACTGATTGCAGGTTACATAGCTATTTCCCAGGAATGGGAGTGGCTTGGGAGACTAGATAGTCTTATTTTCTCATGCCTGTGATTTAAAAAATAAATAAAATATCTGAAAGGTTCTCCATGATGGTGTTGGAGAGTTGTTTTTGGTAGTAGGAACTAAGTTTGAAAAAGTTTCTACTGTCTGCATCGAAGACACCCACGAAAAAACCCATTCTTTAGCATGCCCAAATCTTAGAAAACTACTTATTGGATTTCAGTAAAAATATAAAATGAGTCAGAATCGAGCATTCTCTGGTGAAGTTATTTTAAAAAATTCACACATCACACACAGAAATGTAATATTTAATACAGTATTTACTTGTTTGATTAGATATTTGATATCACACAGAATTTCTGACCTATTCTTGTTTTGCAAAGAGTAAAACACATTGAAAAATTAAGTTGTGCTTGGCAAAAAAAAACAGTTATTGTAATACACAGCTTAATCACAATACCTGTGAGATTCCCACTACTGGTCTCTGTAGCATGCTCACTGTAATGACACTGGCTAGCTCCAGCTTCCAGGAAACCATATGTAGGTGGAATACAGGTCAGGCCCATTGTTCTTTATCAAATCCTGCTGGTTTTTCAATTCTTATATTCTTTGATGGGCTGGAACACAAATTCAGTTCCCACATGCTGGTCTGGTTAACCCAGGGAGACACATTTGAATGAACTTGTTGAAAAACACTTAGAACACCAATTGATCGTCTCAGCTGTTGACAGCTATTTATCTAAAACATGGGTCACTCTCCAGTCCCCTTCGTGTTGGAGTAAATTCAGCTTCTTTGCAGTAGCTGTGGTGAGTCACAACCTGAATTATTGAATTAGCACATTCATGGGCACAACAATGCTTTTCATCTGCTTTAATCCTTCTTGCATTTGAGGGGTTTATTGATCAGTCCAAATATGAAGACCATGCACTCATATATATATATATATATATATATATATATATGTATAATGGAGGAGGATCAGCAACATTCAAAACAGTAAGAAGAAAGTCAAATTGAAGCATGGCAGCAGGTCAAGGGAAGTGATGCCCTCTGCTCTGTTCTCATGAGGACCCGCCTGGAAAACCACATCCAGCTCTGGGGTCCCCAGCAAAACAAGGACATTGACCTGTCAAAATGAATCCAGAAGAGGGCCACCAAGCTGATTGGAGGGACAGATGATAACCTCTACTATGAGGAAAGCATAGTAGTGAAATTGAATTGCATTTGTTCTGCCTGGAAAAGGGTAGGCTTGCAGCTTTTTTAGTGTGAGGGGGGTGAAAAACTGTAACAAGTTGCACAGAAGTTGTAAATGTCCCTTGCTTGGAAGTGTTTGAGGACAGGCTGGAGCTCTGAACACCTGATCTAGTGAAAGATGTCCCTGTCCTTGGCAGAGGAGTCTGAACTAGATGATCTCTGGGATCCATTCCAATCCAAACAATACCATTCTATAAAATGGATAGTGTGGAGTAACACATAAACAAGTAAAGCAAATGTTTCTGATGAGATGCAATAACATGTTTTTTAAGGCCTGTGTCACAAGACATTATTTACATACATTCTTATGTCCCATTTCTAATAAACAATGATGACAAGCTAAATACTTCTTTCATAATGCCTTAACTTCTGTGCTTCTAATACAAAAATATTTGGAAGAGGAGTCTGGTTCTTATACAAAGCATAAAATGGTGGGTGTGAGGAAAACGTTCCCTTTTATGTTTCTGAAGAACTGTTTTTGCTAAATGTCATGTTGTCCTATCTGGGAAACTTTTTTCATCTACAATATAATTCTTTAAAATGTAACCATGGAGCAAGCTAAAAAAAAAAAATCAAGCAAAAGAATGTAAGAAACCATTGCTAATGCTGAATTACTATCTAATTATATGTTTCAAAACAGTAGTTTTCAGTGTGAACAATGCAACTAGAGATCTTGAAGTTTTTTTATGCTTGTAAGTAGTACAAAGAAGGTTAAGGTCAAAACTTTTTAGTGAGGCCTATTGCAATAAGACAAGATGTATGGGTTTTAAACTAAAAGAGCATTGATTCAGACCAGATATTAAGAAGAAAACTTTTATGATGACAGCGGTGGTGAAACCCCAGCACATGTTGCCCAAAGGTGTGGCAGATGCCCCACCACAGGAAACATTCTAGATCAGGTGAGTGGGCCTCTGTGCAACCTGATTTAGTAGAAGATATCTCTACTCATTGCTGGGGAGTTGGACTGGATGACTTTTAAAGATCTCTTCCAAATCAAGTTGTTTATTTTTCTCTAGCAAGGTTCTTGGGTCATGCTACTAACCTCTTAAAGCTCTTATTGTCTGTGTATTGCTATTGCCTTCTGTCTACCACCTGTGTGCTGTTACAAGGCATTTTCTTCTTTATATGCCTGTTTTTTATTGATAGCATATTTTCTTAATCAAAAATACTCAATTATTTATATTTCAAATTATTATACTTTATGGAAACATATTTTAATTATTACTCAGTTCCCCCTTCTGGTTCTGTTGAATAAAAAGGCTTGTAACATTCACCAAGGATAATAATAAAAGCAACTGCAACATAGCTGATTATATTTTTTCAGCCTGCATCTTGGAGCTTTTATTTTAATTTGGTTTTCATTCCAAACTCCATTTGTTAATAACTTTCAACGTAGGAAGAAAATAGCTTTAATATCTATCCTTAGCTGCAGGAATGAGTGGTAATCAGCTATAAATTAGTTCTAGTCATTCACAAGCAGTTAGAGTAGGCTCATGATGTGGAAAATAATAATTAAAAAGCTACTCTTCTTGCAGAATTTAATTTCACGAGCAGAAACTAGCATGGATGATTTGCTATAAAAAGATGAGACAGCCTACTGTACAAAATGTTTGGATTTTTTTCTCCTTTTAATATTGTAATATCTGACTGTCTCAGGTGCCATACCAGAGGTATCTTAATACACACGATTTTTAAGAAAAACTTGTCATTAAAAAGCTTCCTGTTTTCTAAATAATAATTCCATAAATTCATTATGGAATTTCAGACTTTCATGGAAATTCATGGATACAATCATAAATGGCTACTAAATGCTTTGTTTTGACTGACTGCATTTCATACTTCAAAGTGTAGTGTATGAAGTCTTGTAAAGTACCTGCAAAATATGAAATCTAAGTGTAAGAACTCTGTCCACAGAAAGAAAAACAATATCAGTTTTCCATGATTTTACTAACATATTTTCACAGGGCTTTACATTTCTATTTTTAAGGAAATCAAAGAAAAATGCTTTTAGCCTTATTAAATATATTTTTCATCTGAACTAATAAATGAAGTATTAATTTTAGAGCTTTTTCTACAAATTTAGCACTCTGATTTTTAAGTTAGAGCTTTAGCTACTCAGGTATCAGAAGATGCCCAGAATTTTAAATTAAAAATATTCAGTATCCCTTTTCAGATAGAAGAGTATGTTTAAAATTGAGTATAGAGGAAAATTAGGATATTTTGTTCAAATATAAATCAGAGAACCATGCATTGTAGTACTGATTTTTATATGTATCAAAGTATAATTTTCCACTATTGACAATGTCATATGAAGGTATCCAGCTATAAATACAAATTACATTCATGCACAAAAAGTATCATATGATCACATTCAGATTTGGCCTCTGTAGCACAAGAAAGACACTGACACATACCAGCTCACCAGAGAAGAATTAGGATTGCTCAGGGCTGGAGCACTGAATGTAAAAGTGGAAGCTGAGAAAGAATGGCTCCTTCAGTCTGGAGAAAAAAGGAGAAAGAGAAGTATAGCTATCTGATGGGAAAATATAGAGAGAGCACAGATCAGACTTGGAGAAATACCACAGAAGAGCCAAATGCAATGGGGACAGGTTGCTAGAATGAATTCAAGTATTACCTTTTCTCTATGAGGGCGACATAACACCAGAACGGCTCCCAGGAGATGGAGCCTCTTGGAGATATTGGATGAAAGCTGTGCAACACAATCTCACTGGACTTTCACAGTACATGAGGTTGTACGAGACACCTGCAAGAGGTTCATTCCAACCTTTGGTACTGTGATTCCGTGTATCTACTTAATGAAGGTTACTCAAGGATTTTACAAGAATTTTTAGGCTATTATGGTGAATTATTTTAATTTGGAAGTTTTTTTCTTAATATGAACTGGATTATAAAATATATCTTAAAATGTATCAGTGTATCTTTGTCTATCTGTCTATCTATCTATCTATCTATCTATCTATCATCTATCTATCTATCTATCTATCTATTTATCAATCTATCTATCCATCTATTCACAAGACAATAAATACATATCATGTTGCAGGCTCTTAGGCACATGGTGTGACTCTTGGGGATGGTGCTATGCAGGTCCAGGAGCTGGAGATGATGATCCTTGAGGGTCCCTACCAAATCAGCCAATTCTATGATTCTGCTATACTGACTGTTAAATAACATTGCCTTTTTGTCATCAAAGTAATTGAGAATACTTCATGATAGTCCAAGTCTTTTAAAATTGTGACTGCTATCTATTTTTTCTGCTTGCCAAGCAGAAGGAAAGTGTAAGAGGGGCTTTTCCACAAAGCCATGTAGTAGTTTGAAGAAGGGAGCGTGGCATTTAAGTGAAGAGTAGGCTTAGATTAAATATTAGCAAGAAATTCTTTACAGCAAGAGTGCTGAAGCCCTGGAACTGGTTGCCCAGAGAGATTGTTAACTCCCTGTCTCAAGGTGCTCAAAGCCATTCTGGATGGGGTTCTGAGTCACCTGGTCTAGTGGAGCATACCCTGCCCAGGGAGAGGGGGTAGACACAGAAAATCTTTAGGGTCCATTCCAATTCTAACCTTTCTAGGATTCTAACTGAAATAGCATCCCAGTTTGATCCATGAGTTTGTGCAGTCTTAGCTTTGATTTGCAGTGTGTAAGCTTTCTGAGTAACAGATAATTAAGCCATGATAATCTAGGCATACTAATTCAGAAATAGTATTTTGAATTTAATGGGAATAATTACATCTCATTTTTAACATATGCAAATGAAAATGGTTGTGGTATAGCACAGAACACTGTTCCTCCTTGGGATTAAACTCTCCATGGACAAATTCTTTTAATATGCAAGTTACCATTCCAGTATGTGTCAATCATAAAAATTAAAAATTAATGTTTCAAATAGCATGACACCAAGTAACATACAAATGGCTCAACAATTCCTCACTGACTGCAGAGTCATATTTGAGTGATATTGATATCAGCAGTATTTGGAAAGTTTAATCTGTCAATATAAAATCTTTCAGTCAGTGTAACGGTATATATGTTTAAAAAAAGAAAGAAAATATTATTTTTCTTCCTAATATATTGGGTGCTACGTTGGCTAATAATATCCACATGTGGATTTCTCAAAAAATGACTAGAAAAATGTCTTACTGCATTAGAATTTTACTAGAGATCTGTAGTGAACTTGAAAAGTTAATTATCATTGCGCTACCATCTATTTATTTTCGAACTATAATCTCAGATTTCAACAGGAAATCACTGCAAAATTCTGTTTTATTAAAGCCCACATTAACAAGACTGGAAATTTCACCTTGCAGGGAAAAAATAAAATCAAATTCTATCTGCATTTCCTTCATTACCTATGTACCAAGTGACTTAATTTCCAGAATTATTCTTTAAACTAGTAATTTCCCTCTGTTCTGATTTTCATTTGAAATATACATGGCCAAAGGAGAAGGACCAAGGCACTACCAAGGCACTCTGACACACATGACGCTAGTCTTCATGTACTGTTCAAGTCCTATGCAATTTAGAGAAAGGATTTCTTCTTAATCCAAATTTCTCAACCTAGTCCCTGGAGCTGACAAATCAACATTGTTTAAAATTAATTGTGATATACCAGAAGGTAAATAAGTCCTTCATTTACAAGATCCAGCTCAAGGCTGCCATAACAAGCCTCACAGGAATTGCTCTCTGTTGGAGTCATTGGTATTCAAGAACTTTGTGTCCTTTCAGATGGCTTTGAGACAGAAATCGATTTATCATTTTTGATACATTAAGGCTAGATACATTCTTCCCCAATTCACACCCATTATTTTGTTGAGTATTTCTGCCATGATGTCAGTGAAATGATACTGGATTAATTTAAAAACGGATTTTGATCTGTCATCTTCAGGATGTGCTACAAAAAACAGCAAAGGATTTCCAGACTCTTGTACAATTCCTGAGGAATGATAGAGCATTTCTATTTTAGACCTGTACTTTTTGCTTACAAAAGAAACCTCTTGAAGTCTGTTTTACCTAAATATTTTCATTATATTTGAGCATATGGACAACGATATTTTCTTCTCTTAAAAAACAAAGAAATTAATACAAGCCAGTTACAACTAGAAAAAAGAAACTTATTTTAAAAGAACAGTTTAGTAGCAAACTCAGTGATTTTAGAACAGGACACAGTGCTAGCAGAATTCCACTCTTTTGGATTTCCTTTATGGTTTCAGGTATTTCAAGAACATGGCAGTTGATTTAGTCCCTGATAACTCATGTGAATTGAACTCAGAATACATGGGAGCAACTTCACCTCTAAAAAGAAATCCAAAAAGATTTCTTTTAAGAGGTGAAGTGATTAGAAAATGATTTCTAAAACAAATCATACATTTTTATATGGCCTTTTTAACTAGGTTTTGGGCACCCTTACCCTGGCCAGTGTTTGAGGGTGGGTTGGATGGCACCATGAGCAATCTGATCTAGAGGGCGGCATTGCTGTCGGTGGCAAGGGGGTGGTTACAAGGTGATCTTTGAGGTCTGTGCTGGGTGGAGTTAGTTTTCTTTAAATGGTTGGGATTGGGCTGTATTCTGGATTTGTGCTGAACACAGTGTTGGCATGAAAGATGGTTTTTTTTTTATTGCTGAGCAGGCCTTACACAGACCCAAGGCCTTTTCTGCTATATCCGCTGCCACACTGGGGAGAAGGCTGAGGTACATGAAAAGGTGGAATGGGCCACAGCCAAGAAAAGTGGTTCAAACTGATCAAAGAGATATTCCATACCATATAGCATCATACGCAGCATATAAAGTGTGGGGAATAAAGAGGAAAAAGAGGACATTTGGCGCAACTGCGTTTGTCTTCTCAAGTAACCATTAAATGTAATGACCACAGATGGGAAATGTGAATTAATTCCTGCTTGCCCATGTGAAGCAGCAAAATAATTCCTTTTTTTGCTTTACTTTTAAATGCATTTTTTGCTTTCCCTATAAAACTGTTTTAATATCAACCCATGCCTTCTCTAGCTTTTACCCTTCAATGTTCTCCGTGAACAAGTGTCTGCATGGTGCTTGGCTGCTGACTTTGGCAAAACTACAACAGGTCCCAAGACACTGTATGATATAAAAAAGCTTGCAGGAGAGATCTTTGACTCTAATATATGTATATATTCTGCCATTTTAATTATTCTATTTTATTGACTTATTTTTTGTAAAACTGTCAGAACAGAGACATATGTCATATGGTGTGCTAAATGGCTTATGTATTTAGCATACAGCGTGTGCTATTATCTCCAAGTATAGATTCATAAGTCTTCAGGCATTTTTCTATGAATTGAAGAAGAGAAAGAAAATTTTTACTTGCAAAGACATTGAGATGATGTTGGAGCACACTAAAAAATGCAGGGCTAACCACTTGTCACTGAGTGTGGAATATAAATGTGGTAATAAGATGAAATGAAGAATGTGGAAATGGAAGATGAAGAACAGAGTTTCTTATTATGAAATGTAATTCAGAGTAAAGCTTCTTACAGCAAGATTCAAGTAGGACCTGTCTAAATTTTGTAGTAGAGATTGGCTAAGTAAAGGTTTCTTCAGAACCTTTGAGATGGAGAGGTTTCTGAAAAAAAAAAAAAAAGAAATAAAAAAAATGAAGAAAAGTAAAAAGGGATTTCTACACCCTTATGCTGTCTCTTCTTCCTATGCACTTCATAGCCATTGTAATAAAAGAAAGTAGAACCCACACAGTAGATTTCTAGGCCACAAGATTTATGTGTGGTGTGTGTACCCTTGCCTGATCAAAGGGAGTACTGTTTGCAGTTAAATTCCTTTGTTAGATACAAAGTGACTGAATCCTCCTCTTAATACTCATAGGCAGCCAGCTGAGGTCAATGGCTCATGAATACCCTTAAAGCAGACTGAGCAAAATACTGACATGTACGCCAGAAATAATTTGGCACTACTTTGGGGGCAAAACAGAAGAAGGAGTGAAAGAAGGGATTTCTGGAACCAGGGAAATCTGAGAGAGCATGGATAAACTGAGCAGGACCAGGCCTGAGCTGTCAAGGGCACTGCCACAGCAACAATTAGAGATTTAAACACCTCCAGGTAGCCAAGCCACCCCAAGTGAGGAGAAGCTGGGTAGACAAACAGAGGAGACAAACAGGACATGGCACATCAGAAGGACACGGCATGGGTGTTTGCATAACAGTGTGCACATAGGAGGGCAGAGTGACCTTCCTGGCTCCTGAGGTGAGCTCACCTGGTGGTTTTTCTTTACTCAACTAGCAAATACCCAGCTATGGTTTCTACATGGTCAAAAGCCATTGCTAGAAAGACTGTGTTGACCCACAGGGAGCTCCCTCACATTTATGCAGCTGTCTGGGTTTCTGGCCACAGAGAGTGTTTGAGCTTTTGTACTGCAGAGCAACAGACCAAGGGGCAGCATGCAGAACTGGGAGTGCAATGGACAGCCCCACTGAAGTGCACCTATACCAATGCATGTGGTATGGATAACAAACAGGAGAAGCTTGAAACAATTGTGCAAGATAGCTATGATGTACTTGCTGTGATGGAAATGTGGTGGGGTGACTCCCATGGCTGGAGTGCTGCAATGATGGTCATGAGCTCTTCCGAAGGGACAGTGGGCAAGCAGAGGCGGTGGAGTGGCTCTGTACATGAGGGAGAGTTTTGACTTACAGAGCTCAAGGGCAGTGATGATAAGGTTGGGTGCTGGTGGGTATGGGCCGGGGAAGGGCCAACAAGACAACCTGACCAACCTGATCTTCTTTTATATCAAGTGGCCCGTCTAGTGGATGAATGAAAGACTGTGGATGTAGTCTACCAGGACTTCAGCAAAGCCTTTGACACCATCTCCCATGTCATGGGGAGCTTTCAGTCCGTAGCCTGGAGAGGTGTACTTTTTGCTGGGTTAAAAAATGCCTGGTTATACCCAGAGAATAGAAGTGAATGCTGTCCCATCCTGCTGGCATCCAGATTGTAAGAATGTCCTCAGGCTCAATACTAGGGCCAGTTGTGCTCCATATCTTTACTGATGATCTGTATGAGGGGATTGAGTGTACTGTCAATAAGTTCACAGATGATGCGAAGATGAGTGGGAGTGTTGACCTGCTGGAGGGCAGGAAGGCTCTGCAGAAAGATCTGGTTGGGCTGGATTGATGGGCCAAGGCCAAGGGTATGAGGTTTTACAAGGAGGATTCTGCATTTGGGTCACAACAACTCCATACAGTGCTGCAGGTTGGGACAGACTGGCTGAAAAGTGGCCCAATGGAAAAAGACCTCCTAGGGTGAGGGTATCTGAACAGTATCTGAACATAAGCCAGGAGTGTGTCCTGGTGAGGCCAGTGGCATCCTGGCCTGTATCAGGAACACTGTGGCCAGCAGGAGCAGGGAAGATATTTTCTTTCTGTTCTTATCATTGCTGTGGCTGAACCTTGAGAGTCCTATGAGTTGCTGAGCAAGGTGGAGGTGTTTATTCTGGAGAAAAGGAGGCTCAGGAGTGACTTTATCACTCTCCACAGCTACTTAGAAGGAGGTTGCAGCAAGCTGAGGGTGTCTTCTCCCAGGCAAGCAACAACAGGGGGAACGGACACGGTCTTAGGTTGAACAAAGGGAAGTTATTGTTTTACATCAGGAAGAATTTCTTCACTAAATTTCTTTGCTGAAGAAAGAATTTCTTCACTTCTTCACTGGAAGAATTTCTTCACTGAAAGAATTTCTTCACTGATGGTTAAGTTTTGGAAGAGGCTGCACAGGGTGGTGGTAGAGTAACTTGTCCTTGGAAGTGTTCACAAAATGACTGGACACGGCATGTAAAGTTACCGTTTTGTTGCTATGCTGGTGTTTTGTCAAGGGTTGGACTAGATTATCTTGGAAGTCTTTTCCAACCTAAATAATCCTATGATTCTGTGATTAGATCTTTCCTCTAAGGAATGTAAGTAAGGACATGTCCTCTGACACTAACTTACAATAACTATTTCTCATTACTTATTTTTCCAAATTTATCTGTTATATTTTTTTCTTAGTATTTCCAATTGCCACTCTGATTTGAGCTATCATACCAAAAATTAAATATTCGTCACTTTTACATGTTTTTCTTTGGTTTAGTTTTAAGAAATGACTGATTTTAATTTGGCATATCCACATGCAGTTATTTTCTAGATTTTTTCACTATACATTCTTGCTGTCCATCATGTCTTATCAAATACAAAGGCCGTAGTTTCCACCAGAAAGTCTGTATATTTTAGGAGACCAGATGCTCCAGTCTAATTAAAGACAAAATTCCAAAAATAATTTAATCTCCAGCTACACAAATACAGCCTACTCTTTATAGAGTCATGCCACAAATTAGCAAATTAGATTTCTGCACGTGTTCTTTCCTGTTGATATTGATGATGTATCAGTTATTTAAACAATAATCAGGTGAGTAACAGATGCACAGTTCCTGTTCTAATGTTGAAGGTGTGACATAAAGATAACAAGCTGCCCAGTTTTATACCTCGGCAAATGGTGATTGCTTACTTGTTCCTTTCATAAGGCTGTGGAATTGATAGATCAGAGTGTCTCAGGAGATGGTCTGCTTTTTTTGTTTTGCTTTGGTTTTTGCTTTGTTTTTTGCTATTGTCCTGTCTATATAGCTAATTCTTATATTTTCCTGTTTATTTATTTATTTATTTATTTATTCCTCACAATTCACATGCCACTCACATTAACAAAGATAGCATCTTACTGTGTTTTGAGGCTTTTTCCCATTCTCAGTTTCATGTGGATGCCTGGATATCACACTGAAGTGAAAGCTGCCTCCTACTACTAATGCAACAAAATTGTGATAGTAAGAATATAATGTTAGAGAAGTAAATGTGGGGAATTAAACTTATTTTCCTTAAAACATTCAGTCATAGGGAGGTAGTGTTGCAAAATTAACTTTTTCTTAAATTTAAGCATGGAGTAAATCTTACACTTAAAAACTAATATGAACTTTAGAGTCAGCTGAGTATTATTCCAGAATAGTTATCCTTGCGGTTTTATTTCATGTCATTGGAATTTGGTGTAAATGTGCTGGCATATACATATTATTAAACATTCTGAATTGTTAATGAGACCAAAACTTTCTCTCCTTGATATCAAAGTGAGGCTCGCCCTCCAAAGACACAAGAGCACTCAGCTACACTTTAGAAAATTCCCACCATGAAACCTTTATATCATCATTATTCATGTTTTAGCCTTTATAACATCATAATACTTCTACAAAGGTGGATGGCCAGTATCAGACTATTGTACCAAATATCCTTTTATTTCCCCTTCTTCATTAACCTTGGTGTTTGCTGAGCTGTTTCTCTCACATTTCTTATTCCTCCTTACCACGCTCCTGTGCAGCATTTTTCACCCTTTCTTAAACATACGTTTGCAGTCACCAGCAGCAGCGTGATTGGTAGGCTCAGTTGCCTCTGTCCGATGTCTGAGTCGGAACCTATTAGGAACTGGCTGTGTCCAACATGTACAGCTCCTGGCCTCTCCTCACAGAGTCAAGCCCTGCAGCTGCCAACACTTCGGCACCAATATCCATTACAGATCAATTGGCCACACAATAAATTTTAAAAAATAGTAGAAAATTGATGGTCACAATTTTTAAAAACAGGGATATCATGGCAAGTTTTGTTATTTTTATATTGAAAAAATAATATACTTATAGCATACTTTTAGGAAGGTGGTAGTATAATTTTTAGGATTAATAGTGACTAGAATGGCTAAAATGCCAAAATAGCATGCAACAGGTAATCAGCCTTGTTCACTATGCAATATTTAGAAAAAACTTAAGACAGTGTTTCACAAATTGAAAAAAACGTTTCATTAATTGGCAAAAATTTGAAAGTCTTGGCAATGTTTTCCTTTTGATTTGTACCAGAGTTGATGCAGCAGAGGATGCCACTGTCAGTGAAGGCATGCATACTGGGTAGTTTATTGCCCCCTTTGGCAGTGTGGAGCTCGTCCCATTCCTGTTTCTTAAATAATGTAATACAATCTTCTAGAAATCAACTGACTGCAAGTTGCATGGTGTTCCTCATTCTCCCCTTCCCTTTACATGGCTACACTTGTACCCAGTCAAACTCCCAAAATAACATAAATTTCTGTGCAACTCCAACCCAAATTCATAGCATTTATTACAAGGACAGTACTACCAAAGGTTTTGTAGGAAATAGTCCTGAAACATCAAAGAAAAACTCAAGTTCTTGTTTACTGGGACATGCTTTAGCTGCTTTTATTTATTTTTAATATCTAGAAGTGATCTACACTTAAGTGTCTAAGGAGTTTGTTCTTACTTGAGAGGAAAATTTTATAGCAGGTGCAATTTTCATATACTATACATGGACAGTATTTACTGTGGATCAGAGAAAAGTCTGACTTTTTTTCTTGTTTGATTTAAAGAAGGCTTTAAAAGCATGAAATTCTATTTTTTCCCCCTGATCATTTCTCGAGGTAGTTCCAAATGTCTGCTTCCAGTCTGAAGAGTACAGACTGTGTACTCTTGAGTACATAGGAGTATGTGAGCCCACCCCCAAGCTATGCCACATGAGAAAGGAAGGCATATTCTCATTTTTTTTTATTTTCAAGATCTTTCTAAATTTTTTTAATCTTCGTTTCATTCTAGAAAATGCAGAAACATAGATATGTAGGCTGCAGGTAGCACAGTAAAATATGGTCAGCTGTTTTCTACCATACATTCAAGCATACATACCATTGAGAAGGGGGAAAAAATGCATGGAGAGAAATAACTGATAGCTTCTCTCAACTACTCATACTCTCTTCATCTAATAAGGTCAAATTCATTCATCAGCCAAAGCTTAATGTATGGAACTCTGACTCCAGCAATGCCCTTTAATTTCATTTAATTGGAACCAGCTCATAATCTATAAATGTGTTCTTATCAACCAGGACTCTGTTGGAAAAGTTCCTAACAGAGAGAAGGAGAAATGAAAAGTTCTTACTGCATTTTGTTATTCTGCCAGCAGACAAAAAGTTTGGCAAATTCTATTCCATTTTATAAAATTTCAAATCTGCCCAGGAGTCTGTGGTTTTGAGAGCAAAGCTTTCTAGGTCTCTCCACATGTTCGCAGTGAACACTCAGGACAGATATTAGTAAACAGTGGGTGAGGAGTGACAAAATCTGACCCCATAAATCCCAAAAATTCCAATAATATTTAAATGAAAATATTTCAGTTCTTTGACAAAATGATACATTCTTCTATGCTTATGAGTGTTAAATTCCAGCTTGATTCTACAGGGAGACTTATTTTTATGACGATAATTAGTTTCAGTGGTTATCTTTTATCTTTGATGAATGTCATTGGGCCATATAACGGAAAGGTAAGTGAAGTATTTGAGTCTAAAGATGTGGAACAAGTTTATATTTTCAACAACAAACTCTTCATAACAAGAATCAGAATAGCTCTTTGTGTTTAGTCAGGGCAAGAGGAGATAAATGCCCTCATCCTATACAGTTAGTAAAAGAGAAAAGCAGCAGAACCATATATATAGTGCATAAACTAGTATTTCCTAATCCATCTGCCTTATTTTTCTACTCTATCCAGGTATTAAAGCATATACAGATCCTACATTAAGTATCCTAAAGGAGCAATTGCAAGTAGCTATATTTTTTTAAGCATTGTGGATTTCTTTTTTCTAATTACTTAAATAATTAAGAATTTGTGACAGCTATGTTCCAAATTGATGGCAAAGAAATGAGCTGTAACACACAGAATGTTCTGTTCCATTGCTTACAGCACGATTTGGGAGTATTATTTTTATTATGCTTATGCTGATTTACTCAAATAGCACAAGTCTTACTGGATGCAGTGATAATTAAAAAGTGAACAATCTTACCTACTTGGTTCATGTGAAAAGCAAAGGGACTCTAAATTGCTCTGCTTGGAAGTGGGTATACTTCATTTGCTGGCACATGATGTTGGTGAGACACTGCACATTGCTAGCAGGATTGATCTTAATGAAAACCATTTTCTGGAAAAAGGCTAAATACATTGTGTAAGATAAGCAAGAGAGAAAGAAAACTGATTGCTGTCTATAATTATTTGGGATTAGAATTTTTTTTAAAAAGAGTCAAAATATCAGTTGCTTAAAAGGAGTAGCTGGCCCTTTACAATTCCTACCTACTTTGCAATTTCTTTGGTGGAAATAAATTAGAATGAAGTAAATTCCTGCAAAAAACATCACTACCATTTTCTGAATGAAGCATACTTTCTTGTCAGATGCTAAAGATAGATATCCATATTGGTTGTTTTGGGGATGTTGGAAACAGAAGAGAAGCAGAGTCCTCTGTTGGAAGATACATATATTTCTGTTATAAGACCTCCTGAGTTGTCTAGGAATGTTTTCTTCCCCTTGCTGAAGTGAAAGAGGAAATTTATTAAGTCAGCACCTATTTTTCATTCTATATGTTAAAACTGACAGAAAGAAAACTTATATAATTGAAAAAAATTAGAAGCGCTAAACATTAATCACATGAGCAAAATAAATACCTTCAAAATGAGGATAAACTGTCAACTACTAAAAAGAAATGATATATTAGTGGAGAAATGCTACAAACTAAGGCAGACATTTTTGCCATTTGCTGCTATACAACTGGAAAGGAATTCATGAAGATGAATTCACAGCCCTTGAAGTTCAGAAATATTTCTGTTTTCATTCTGTCAGAATGAAAATTCAAGTTTCATTGGAGACATTAATTATTGTGTGTGTGATACCATACGAAGCATCCTATCCACAAAGAATGCAAAATTCTTCATACGGTAAAATAGAGATTTCATTTAGAAGCGTCAGTCTGGGAAATCACTTGCAACATGAAACATAAGAGGCGAGGACCAGCCAACTGGCATTATCAAGGATCAAAGGCTCTTGGAAATATATTGTTCACATACTTGAAATAATAGAAAATTCTTGTCTCAAAAAGTCACAGATAATTGGCAAAATGAAATAATTTCAGAAGAGTCAAAAATCTTGCTGACCAGAATATTTCATTTTTGTATTTTGTTGTACTGACCCTAGCTCTCATTTGCACTGGAGGCCCATTAAGATGCATTTATGCTTTTGTCCATATCACACTTCCAAGCTAGTGAAGACAGAATTCATTTGAGGTTTACAGAACTCCTAGGATTTTGGCAATTTAATTGTCTTTGACTGTTATACTTACTACTAATTCTAAATATAAGCACAGGAATGTATTTGTACTGTAATCTTTCTTCCACTGGGGAAAACAAACCAACAAAACAAAATGCACTTTAAACATCAAGATAAAGATTTGGGAAGAACTAATTGCTTTAATCCATCTCAATCCAACAGATTACACATAAGGGTTAATATTGCAGTTGGAGTTTTCAGCAGTAGCTTCATCTACTCATTACACATATTAATCTTAGTGGAAGTATATTATCTTAGCTTTTCCTAGCATAAATATGCTTTTACAGTTTCTAACAAATTAATTTTTCTCACACTACATCTGCCAGCACTTTCATTCTATTAGGGAGAAAAATGAAAATAAAGTGTGTTCTGACTGGGGGTTTTGATGACAGAGACAGTGTGTTTTGCGTTTTGGGTATTTTATGTGATATCTATAATTTCATTAGAGGAATATTTTCATTTATAAATTCTTCAAGTTTGATTTTTCAGAAGCTCAATATTCATTTAAAAATATAAATTCATCATTACACAGGAAAACCCAAACACTTATCCTTCCTCATACTAGAGGATAAATTGCACAATAAAATATGGAAGAAATGCAAAATTTTGATTTACCTTCCAAGATATCAAAACCTGATTTACAGGAAAATCTTGTTGTCTATTCTGGTTTAGTAAAGCTCTTTCTATTTTGTACCTCTGCAAGCAATGCTGAGGATTAGCATGAAGATACCAAATAAAACAACAACAACAATGACAACAAAAGAGAAAAAAAATTAATAAATTGTCCTTCTGTGAAAAAATTGCAAATTCAAACCAAAACAGAACAAAACTAAAACTTCATTGTTCCTGAAGGAAGTAGGAAGAGAAAATGGGGTCTCAACTCACTACTATTTGTTGAGGTACAGAAAATTGCTTCCTGTATCTCCAGCTAATCACCAGAGCTGAAACCACAGCACTCTGCAGTATTGATGCTACACATCCATGTCATGAGTTTGCTGGTAGAGAATTCAAACATTGTGATGAGAAATGTCAAGGCATCTTTTTGTTTGGGACACAGAATAGTCAATTCATAGAACAGCTGGAGGACTGTAGAGTTCAGTCTTTGGCTGAATGCTGATGGTTATGATGGTTATGAATGCTGGTTATGCACCAGCATATATCTTGGTGCACAATGCTCAAGTGAATATGGATTTATAGTCTTTGAATGACTATAAAACTTGCATCACAATTTCTAAGATGCAACAAAATACTCTTCCCACTCCCCAAACCCCCAAAACCACAAACATACAAAAATAAAATTAAGAAAACCCACCAAAACTAGCTGTAAGCTGTAACCAGATGTGGCTTCTCTGTTTTATGATAGTAGGTAAATTTAGTAATTCAAATTTACTTCAAATACTAGACTTTGACTGATGGCTTCCAGCAGAAAAAAGAATGACTGACAGTAGCTGTCACTGCTAACAGAAGAATTTAAAAACAAACAAGGAAGAGTTAGGAAAGATGTCAGGAGCATAATCTCTAGAGTAACAGTTTGATCATTTTATCCTAGAGACAAAACAGTGTCACAGATTCACCTTTTATCATAAGAATAAGCAGCACTGAGATATGAGAATGAAAAATCTAAAAGCAAACTGCATATTCCAGCTTTCCAGTTGTGTTAGTGAAATATATGAATTTTTTAAATTACTGCAAACCACTACCATCCCTGTTTTAATTGCCTCCACCACTTTTCCTTGGACATTCTATTAAAATTTATGACAGTATTCCCAGATAATGAGAGATCTTTGTTTACCATTCCAGCCTAAGAGTAATAATTTTTTTAACAGTCATATTTCTTATATATTTCCACTTTTTGACCCTGGAATACAACAATTAAGAAACTGGACTTCATCAGAAAATTTAGATGTTCAGAAGAGACAAAACTCCAGTAAGTATTCCATATTTATTTTAAGACCATTATCATTTCAAGCTGAAATTTACTTGTATCTAAAAAGACTGTTCAGATCTTGTTTAATGTCACTCACAATAAATATTAACTGTTTTCTGCAGCCAAACTAAATCTAGAGAAAAAATAATGAAACCATTCTGTGAATTACTTATGTGTAACTTCATATGTTACCCCAATCCCCAGATAGTTGATGGTACTCTAAAAAAAAATGTGTCAAAGCTTTAAAAGAAAGGCTTTTGATTTTGTTGGGGTTTATTTTGTTTTGGTTTTGTTTTTGGGATTTTTTCAACTTTTTTTAGCAGATACCTCTTGAAAGAAAGACCTTTTGTATTTAATTTGTATGCTTTGTTATATTTCATATTTTCTTTTGCTTTTCAAAAATTCATTAATTCTTTTAACAAATTCTCCAACTGAAATGTGAAAATCCACCTCAATTAGGCCTTTCATTTAAATATTGTTGACAAATATCTGTTATTTTGATGTTTGTGTCTTTCACTGGTCTGTATCTATATTAATGGATTCCAGTCAATATCTCCTCCATTTAGTGTCCTCCAGTTCCTAAAAAGTCAGTGATCTTTATCAATGGGCTGGTAGTAAGGATTTTAATGATAGTTAGCATAACACCTAAAGTGTTATGGAAATAATTTTAAAAAAAGTTTAATTATCTACTGATCTTATCTTTGCACACTTAGGTATTTGAATTTTCTGAATATCTGAACCTTGCTTAAATGTTCATTTCATCCATCCATCCATCCATCCATCCATCCATCCATCCATCCATCCATCCATCCATCCATCCATCCATCCATCCTCTCATCTAAGTGACATATTTGTGTAGTGATTCTGAAAGAATTTATACATGAAACTCAGAAAGCAAACAATGTATATGCCTTTTCTGATTACTCAAGTTTTGTCATGGTCTTTTTTGACAATATTTGTAATGTTCTATTTATTTGAGTCTGTACAGAACATAAGTATCAGAAATAGCAACACAGAAGGAGTATAAAAATGTGAGTAAAAGCTGCAGTGTTACAAAAGCAAATTATTGACATGTTGTTTACCACCAACTTTGGTAGTTTATTTTTGCCAACAGAACAATGACCATAATACTGTATGAAGTGCACCCAGGCTTAAAAAGCATTTGTATCAGGATCTGACCATCATTTAAATGTATCCACTGCTAACTTGTTCTAAAAAAATACCACTTAGAAGCATAAAAGGAAAAAAACCCTATTCTCTAAAACCTGCATACAGCAATATAATATGATATGTAGAATATGATGATTCCTTCTGGAGGTGGTGACTTCACAGAGTATAGCACTGGCTTGTGGCAGGTAAAGACAATGAGCATCTGCTGTGCACAGGAGGGGACATGCTACCAAAATTTGTTCAGAAAAAAACATGTATTTTCATGTTTAAAGTTGAACACATTTTATTCAAGAATGTTCTTGCAACTCTCCATAAGCCAATGGATTCTATAAAAAATCAATGAATCACAAGCAAAAATATAAAACCAGGCAAAAATATCAGGCATAAATGGAATATTAACAAGAGGGGATTTAGTTTAAAATGGCCTGAGAATGTAAGTCCAGCTTTTGTGCATTCAATCCTCCTACCAGAGAGTAAAACACTGGTTCTGTTCAGAAAATGTGTGTTTGGCATTAAATGTTGCCAGGCCAGATTTTCAACTCAAGCAAGCAGTGTAATACTAACAGTATTAATTTTGCACATGACAGTAATAATTTTTCACATTTCATCTTTGTAGTTTTTCTATTCATTGTGTGCATGCATCTCAGTGAAGCAAGCATCCAGAGAGGATGACCTAATCAATCTGATTTTCTAACCTTAATTTGAAATGAAGAGTGTGCCAAAATGCACATAGAAAAATAAGGTGTGAGAAAAGTTATTGGAGAAATCACAACAGGTTTTCTGGTTTGCAAGATAATGAGCCTAATAAAGTCTTATGAAACACTGTAAATATATTTTAAAGAAGTATGGGGAAAATAGTCTGAAATATTGGTAAGGAAAGGAAATGAAAGAAATTGAAAGAAATTATTCGAAAGGAAATAAATTATTTCAGGAAAACACACTTCATTTTAACTAAGATGACTCATTCTCTTTAAAGATTGTGTTCCTATATTACATTAAAGCTTTTCAGAAGAAACAGTGCCTCAGAGTACTTCTGTTAATGCCATGAAGAGGCATTTTATTTCAGCCAGACACATTTGCCTCATCATAATCACTGAAACTTGGAAGAACTAAACTAGTATAACATGATAGAGCAGTTAGAAATAGTGTTTGGAGGTTTAATGCTTTGGTGAGGAGACTTGAAGGCTGATGTCATTATTGTCTACAATTTTCTTATGAGAGGTCACAGAGAGAGATCTCTTCTCTCTGGTGCCTGGTAATTGGATGTGAGCTAATGTCATAAACCTATGTCAGGGAAAGTTAAGATTGGATATTAGGAAAAAGTTCTTCACTGGAAGGTTGGTCAAGCACTGGAAAAAGCTTCCCAGGAGGTGGTCATGGCCCCATGTTTATTTCTGTTAAATATATGAGGGTCTCGATATATAAGGCCCTTTCAACAATGCCCTTATACTTTATCTTTTAAAATTTATCTTTTAGGTTCCCTTGTGTGGAATAAGGACTTGGACTCAATGATTCTTGTAACTGACTTTTCCATTCCAAGTCAGGATATTTTATAAACTTTTAATCCAATTGTTTGTTAAGGAATAAGATTACTGTACAAAGTTGATTTTCATGAATTAATAATTAAAACTGTACTTTTAGCAAACTTAATATATATTTTTTATTTGTAATTTGAATAAATTAACAAAAATAAGATTCAGGGTTTTTTTTTTTGACATGTGTATATATATATATAAAGATATTCCAGCAAAGGCATTACAAATATACTCAATTTCAGAAGAAAGAATATAATCCTTGAAGTTTTCAAAGTTTCAGGGCTTTGGAACACTCTTGTTTTTTTTGTAGAGGAACCTGCTTTCTGACTCCTGAATGATAAAAGGACTACATCACACAGCTGTATGCACGTTAGGCGTGTGGAAGATACTATTAAGGAGGATTTCCTTAATGTGTCAGAAGTTGTAAAGGAGAGTTACCCTTTTCGTATGACCTTCATAACTGCAGTATATACATGGGCAATGTTGTATTATGGGGCAGAAAGTTGTTAAGCAGAATTATTTTTCTAAAATTTTTGCCTTCTTATTGCTACAGAGTAACAGATTGTAGTCCTCAATTTATTATTTTTAGAAAGCATTTTTTTCTGGATCAGCAAATGAAATTTCCAATTCCTTTTAGTCAGTGTTATTCAAAATAAGAGCAAGTATAATAATATATCTAGAAAGCAAAAAAATCTAATGGAAGCAACTATTTTTAATAGCACAAAATGTATGTACTGCAGTTCATGAAAAGTTCTTTGTTCTCTCATCATGAAATGAGAGATTTTTTTTTTTTTGTCTTTAAATGATATTTAAGATTCTATGTAAAATTCCACGTGAGCCACAGTGTGCTCTGGTGGTTGCTGCGCTATCACATTAGTGAGGGCTCCTAAATCAAGAGCTCACACTAATGTCATAGCATAGCTATCAACAGAGGACACTTTAAAAAGGCAAGAGCAAAAGTATAAAAAAATTCAAATTTCATGTTATTACACTTCATTACAAAGTCTGTCAGGGAGCTTGTTCCACTTTCAGACACAGAAAGAACAGATAAAAAGATGACATTTTTGAAGGTGCTGCTAGATGTTTTTTAGTAAGATTTGTTTATCAGGTGAATTTTGAATAATATGAATGAACCTGGTTGGTTGTAACAAGATTCTTGCAGCTAGATCAGAAATGTACTAATTACCAAGCTGAACAAAATAAGCACATTTAAACACATAAAACTTCACTTTAGGAAGAGGATATTCTCAAACATAATAAGATGAAATAGACATACTAGAGGGTCTAAAACCTATGAAAACACACTCTTAATATTAAAAAGCATTTAGATTATGAATAAAGTTTTGGTGGTTCAGGCACCACCTAATAAAAACTCTAATTTTAGCTTTCTGATTTTTCAAGAGAAATGCTCTAATCCTATATGACTATGCAAGCACCTGATATTTGTATTTCTAGGCTGAACACACACCCCTGAAATTTCCTGCTATATTCATTGCTAGCTATTGAAGTGAGACTGTCTGTTTGATCATGGCACTTTCTTCAATACAGTCAGAGTAGCCTTGGCAGCTATAGCTGCTGTCATGAGTACAAATCATGAAATTGAGAGCTGTAGCTAAGTTTTGAAAACAAACTGTTTCTTGAAAGATATAGATTTTTAAGGATTTTTTTTGAAGCCGAAATAACTAGACAGATTTTATGGACAGTCATCTTAGTAAGTAAATAAAAGCTAATCTCAACTTCAATTTGAAATTCAGTCAAGAAGGTTTTTGTAAATTTACAGCTTACTTATACTGCTGATAGGTATTGCATAGTACCTCTTACAGTTATTATGATTAAATTTATGACCAAAATGCTTCTGTCATATTTAAAACTTTACACATAATGCTATACATCAACTTTCCTCCTGCCCATGAAGTATAGGATATACATTGACAACAAACACAGTGATGATTTTTGCTTGAATTTTAACATAACTAATATAATTATAATAGACAAATACTTGCAGACAAGACTAAATGGACAAGTAATAGACAAAGACTTAAAACGTTTTCTCATGCATATTTGCATTTCTTCTGTGCTAAATGAAACTACTATACTCGTCATTATTCATGAAACCACAATAAAAACTACTGCAGAAGAAAAACATGGAAACAGATAAAATGCTGAAAAGAAAAAAGTTTAAAAAGAATAAAAAAATCAAAACCACAAAACCCACTGCCACCACAAATATTTGTCTGTTTAAATGTAAAAATTTTATCCAAAATAATGTTGGTTCTGAATTTACTTTTTATATACTTCTATCTGCCCCTTTGTTTCTTTCTTCAGAATATATTTGTGTGTATAAAAAAGATATCTTAAAAAACCAAGTAGGTATTCTTCAGAGATACTGAATTTTGATTAAACTACTATTTATATTAATAAAATACTAATATGGTTTTATAGTCAGAGTTCAGAAGAACCCAATTTTCTATGACATGGATGAAATTCTGGCACTCAAATGTTGTTTAGGACCTCAGTTTCTGGCTTTTTTTTCTAGCTTCCTAGCTCACCCCACCTTCTACCTCCTGTCCGAGAAAACTGAAGATTTTCCAGTGCCTCAAACTCACAGTATTAAGAAGTACTTTATTGGATTGCCACTTATGACAGGTAAAAAAATCAGTCAATTTTCATACAATCATTCGTCCTGTAACAGATGAGTTTTAGGGAAATCATAAATGGACTTTTTAGAGTATTTTTCTCTATGATCGTAAAAGACTGAAATGCCTTTACAAGACTTGTTCTGACTGTACATTTGGAGAATGAACTGAACTCAGAAATTTAAAATAAAAGAAGAGCTTGAAATGTTTTCATTTTTTTTTCTGAAGAACTGCATTAATTTAAGAAAAAAAAAATCAACCATTCAATATTCCATTCTGAAGTAATCATGCTAGTTGCATCTTTTTAACATAAGCTTTGTCAAAAGGAAGTCCCAGACAAAATGTCCATAAGTGTAAGTTCAGATTTCAGATGTGGGTAACAACACAATGCACACAATTAAATTCTATATTCAGTGAAGATATTGCTTCATGTTAAAAGCACAGATAAGCCTTTGTTAGTATTTTGGCTTTTTAATAGGGTTGGGGGTTTTTTTGCCTGATCAATAATCAAAAAATCTTTGTTTCCAGTGCTAAAAATAAATAATTTTCTCTCTTTCTGAATTATCTTTCAATTCTGACTTCTGGAATAACTAAACTAGGACAGTTATTTCCAACATGAATAGAACATTAAACTATATATAGTCTCAGTAAAAAGAGGTTTTTGGGCAGAAAAAGAAGCAAACCTTCCATGCACAGATGTAAAATAATGAGATGAATACTGATATGTATGAAAATAATTTGCAATTTCTTAAAGTTAAAAAAAATGCTCTAGAATAGATTTTGGATAGAAAGGTTTCCGTAATAGCTAATGGTGGGGCTTCCAAAAATATGCAGCACTCTCATATAGTCAGATATTCATAAAAGTCATGAATCAAAATGGGTGCTTTAATTTTATTTACATAGTCTGGTATTTTAAGTAATTTTCTGTGACACCAGTTGGTTACCCATACAGTTAGTGTATGGGTAAGTGCGATTGGCCAGGAAAAATAACTTACAGCTGCTTTGAATTCCCAGGGAATAAAATTTGCCAAAAAATCCTGGACAATATAACCATCAGTTTCTAAATATGGAAGAGTATCACTTTCATTTTGAAAAGATATATAGATTCATGTACATTTTGAATACATATTCTGAAAGAAATGTCTCATTCAAATGATTTTGGCCTAAAATCTAAAGAAAAAAATATGCAAGAACAGGACAAAGTACTATAAATACTAGTGAATTTTTTATTTTCAAAACCTAAAATCCACCCATAAAATGAAAAAAGGAATGCTGAAGTGCCAGAGAGAATGAATTATTGAAATAAACAGTAGATAGTCTGATTTTTATATCATGCAAAAAATAAACCTATACACAGTGGAAAATCACATAAATTTTGGATGTAGATTGTACAGAAAAATTGCTAGATGAAATGACATATTTGGAATCCAAGTGCATCTTCTCAAATAAAAAGAACAACAACAAAATTTATGATGAAAACTGCTCTTCTTCATAGGGATGTTGGAATAATTGAGATTCAGATCACAAAAATATGTGAGATACATCTGTTGATCTGGGTTTTTTGCATGTAAGTTTCAATAATTATTAATGTTGTGCTGTCTCTAAACTTTTCACTCCTTAAGAAACTTCTTGGATATTAACTTTCAAAGAGGTAGGTATGTACTATGATGAAAATAAAACCTTGCTGTTTCATTGACAAAGTAGTTTTGCTAGTACTTTTCCCCATAACACCTGATGGGAGAGACACATGTATGTTTGAGCTAAAAATTGAGCTTGATTGGCTTTCATGAGTTTATAGAGACCAGATTTCTTGTTGGAAGAACTGTTCAATGAACTGCAAATGAATTGCCTTTATCCAAATTCTTTCATGAAGGGTTTGTACCTTTAAAGTAAAGGGGGGTGCTATTATTTCTGTTTCAGTGAGTAAAATGAAAAATTTTTAGAGCTTAATTCTTCAGTTAAGAGGTAGTTTCTTCCTTTTTTTTTTCTACTGTAAAATGCCCCCTATCACTTATCTGATGAGTGGATTTAATTTATTCATAACACAGATTTAACCCGAGATCTTGGCAAGGGACACCAGTCAACTGGAGAATTTTATTCCTCATCCATACATGAAATGGATAAAATGCTGCACATTGCTTTCACTAGTGAATCTTTGAAATTTTAATGTATTTTACTTTTCAATATATGTTTTTCTCAATGCAACTTCTATGACAGGAGGCAAAGTCGCAGATGACTGAATTATGATGGCCTAGTTGGAAAGGATAGAATGAGCTCAAGCCTATTTCAGTTCATAAAGGAAGCAGCATTACTTGTTTAAACTGTCACAGTCATTATGATCACCATTTATATGGAAGAAAAACACAACGTAGTTTCAATATGACTGCGCAATCTAATATCAGTGTGGTAAAATACTTTTAACACACTCAAAAATGAAAAATTGGATGTTTAACATACTCATGTTTAACTCTGCTCATTTGAGCAAAGATATTTCTTTAAAATAAATTATAAAACCTAGCAAACTATGAACTTCTGGATTTGCCTAACCACTCAGAAGTTGCTACTCATTTATCCCACCAGCAATCAAAAGTGTAGGCAATTACATCGGAATAGTTCCAACAGATAACACAGATAAAACAACATGGATAACATGGTTAAAAGGGGCTGTTAGCTGTGAGGTTCTTAATTTATTCTTATTTGAATCTCATGCTAAATGGGAGCTTCAGACAGTTTGTTGGAGAATCCATTCTGTTGAGTCACAAGGTACAGAAGGGGCCCTTTTACTTTATAATTTACTTAGAGAGGAGACTGTGTCTGAGTCCAGTCTTAGACCCAGTTTTAATCAATGGTTTCTGTCTAAAAATTCGTATGGCGGTAACTGAACCTTTATACAGTTTTGTCCTTCAGGATTAAATGCAGCAAACAAAATGGCATTCATTATGATAATGAATAGACTAAAATACCTTAATAAGAATTGTTTACTACACAGCATAGGCAGCTATAACTAGTATTTTTGAAGCAATATTGAAGTAATTATATTGAAGCTTGCAAAACCAATTATTAAGTAGAGATTGGGTTCACATATCCATACCAATGACTGTGGGCAAATCTGTTTCTCTCAGCTTGATGAGTAATGTTGAGGGGCATCTCCACTGAAAGAAGGAAGGGAGGAATCTCCAGACCAAAAAGAGGCGTGTTAGAAGACCTTTCATTTAAAAGAGGGATATTAGGCTTCTGCAGAATAAAGTGGTTGACTATCCATCAGATGTCTCCAGGATGCCAGCTTTAGATCAGTCACTGGTACTATCACTTGTTGGTTCCTTTATCAGGTACATTGTTCATACTTAGGATTTTAATGTGCTTTTGATGAGTCTGGCTGTCTTCAACACCACCAGCAGTAATCTATCCACCACTGATAGCTTTGCAAACAGAACATTGACCAAGCTATTTTACCCTGACTATAGGCAGAATATGTTGCCATAACGTGCTTTAGGGTTTTATTTTTTCTATTTTTTTTATTTTATTTTCTGATTTTTTTTTTTGGTCCTAGTTCAGCTGCTGATATTGTATTAGATATGCAGGAACGGCTTGTTACAATTAAGAAAAACTAAACTGATCTCTTTCAAGACTCTGTTAGTCTCATTGGAAATGAGTCATGTGTAGTAAGGCTACTTAAAATTCAGTTTTCAAAGAAGGAATTTGATTTTGGTCTTCAAATTCAGTTTTCATTAGTGGAAATATGCATTAATTCAAATGTTATTTCCTGAATATTTTCTCTAGCATTTTTTAAGTGCTTTCCAACTTCTACATTTCCTTTCAGTCATTGTCCAACACCACGATATTCACTAGTTTCTATATTTGTATTAAAAATATTTGTAGTTCAAAATAATGTTTCATTTTAACCTCAAAAATATGAAAAGAATAAATAAGTGATTTGAAGAGTAGTCTCATGTAAGCTTTCCCAAGTGGCTGACGTAGGTTAATCTCACTGTTTGTCAGTTTTAGAAGTTCAGGTTGATGTAATTTTTTTTTTTTTTTGTGGTTAAAATACCACATATTTCTGTGTAATCATTAAATATTTGTTTTTCTTATCAAAGCCTAATTTATGTTAATTAATTGTACCTTGAATTTTAGTTCTTTTGAACAAAGTGAGTATTCTGATTATTAGTTTCATTTTTTGGTGTTCTAGTTCTTAAATGTGTGATTTGCTATTTCTTTTGTGCCACTCCTTACCATTAGAAATCGTGGGCTGAGTGTGTATGAAAGATTAGGTAGGCTAGAATGTTAAATGGTCTGGTGGCATTCACTCTATAGGAGAGAAAATCTCTCCAAAATTATTTTTTACATTGCTTGTTATATCTGAGTAGAAATTTGGAATTTAACTAGATTTTAATGCAATTAGGTAACCTTCAGAGAAAATCCAACACATAAAAGGTTGTAAAGGTGATTTTGCATTTGTAAGATACTTTATGAATAAAAACATTAATCATATGGATCGATGGAGGATCACAGCTTACAACTGCAAAAATAACTCTACTTTACATAAAACTAAAATCACACCCTAGTTACTGTTCTGTAATGTGTTCTTTAAAAAAAAGGGCAGTGAAACAATTATTGGAAGCTTGTAAAAACTCCTTCTTTTGACACATCTCCCTGAAGAGATGATAAGAAAGTTGAAATGATACTAAAGCTAACATTCTCAATGGTGTTATTATGCACCAGCAGATACCTTTCCTAAGCAACTGAGTAAACTAAACACAATTTACCTTGATTTACTCTGTTAAAGGAAATTTACTATGCATATTACAAAGATCAAACTGCTAGCTCAGTACTGGGAAAAAAAAAAAGCCAGAGGGACAGAGATGTATAAAAATGAGTGTTCATGGGCAGTTGACAGGTCCCATTTATATTAAAAGCAGACATACATAGACAACTTAAAGCACTCCTCCTTTCTAAAGCTGGTGGGGAGGTTGTGTGGTGTACACACTATGCCTACTATAAAAAATATATTACTGTTTAATCAAGTGAGTCATGCACAGATTACTCAAGAGCTTCAGGGAATGAAAACCAGAATAAATATAATGGGTGTATCAGACACAAACATTTGCTTCAGAAGCAGCACATTATTAGCTAGTTACTGGCTTATGGATGTGGTTTCTGTGATATGCATATATGATATTAATAAAAATAGGTTGTGAAAATAAATCAAACCAGACATCTGGTTCACCAGATCTTCTAGTTAAATTTGAAATACAACACAAACTAAGGATCATACACATGTAGATATCAAGTCAACAAAGGTATACAGTAATACCGGTTAGAAGTAACAGAATTTTGCACATTTGTGTTAATATTCTTTTCTTCTTAAAGGGAATATAATGAGATATTACAGCAAACACTAAAGCCCTGATAAGAGTCTTCTCACATAATGGAAAATAAAACTGTTTTGGGGATATTTTTTGAAGGCCTTATTATGTTTGGAAAGCTTCTTAACCTTATGAGCTGAAGGCTGCTGTTTTCACTCTTATGAAGAAGATGCAGCTTCTCCTGGCTTGATTTCTGTCCGGTTTATCTCGGCTGTTTGAGGGGCCTGGAAAGCCCGTGGTGGCCTTGGGGCAGCCCGCGTGTCGAAGGACGAGAAGAGGCTTCAGTTCTTCTTTCTGGTTTTATGTTTATTAATTGTTTATCTAAAAGATGTTCTTTCAGCCGAACAGAGATCTGCACAGCAGTCAGCCATGGGCACACTGTCTCTCCCTCCCGGGCAGCCACGTATCTTTATACCCATTGTTACGTGTACAATATTTATCATTTTTCCCCAATACCATCTATTCTTATAACTCGGTGTACTCTTAGTATTAACCAATCCAAAGGTGCCACCGTGGCCAAAGAAGATGGAGGAGAGGAGGAAGAAGAAGGAGGACAGGACACACCCCAATTCCTCCATCTTACTCCTCCAAACCCCCCTGTACATAAATCTTAAACCTTGTGTCTCACCCTCTAATTAACTAATCCCTACACTATTCACCCTGTGAAGCCCTCATCCTTGTCGTCTCCTGTGTAGGACTAAAGTCCAGCTACCAGACACTTCTGGCAACATTCCAGGACTCCCGAGACCCCCAAGCTGGTCTCGGAGGCTCAGCATCTCAGGACTGAGATCTTGAGATCCGACAGATTTCCAAGAAATTATTTTAATTTCACTCTTACAGGGATTACAAATAGTTGGCCTATGAAATCTGTATTGGTGAAATGCCATCTGAACACTGATCTGAGAAATTATTGTTTCTGATTTGATTAAAAAGTGTGCAATTTGCCTTGTCTCATATATTCATTTGATAGGACAAAAGGAACTGTTTGACACCTTTAGGTGTCAACATGAATGTTCTTGCAAGCACTGGATAAATTATGTAAAAGTTCTGGCTCTAAGCTGGAAGGAAATATTAATAAGCTAAGCACTACCTGCCAATGCATGGAAAAGTCTTTACGTGTAAATGTTTACCTGCCATAATTTCATTGGTTCTCATGCACTAGTCTCATGATTTTCCTCACAGAGAGTCAAGTTTTGAAGCTGTTTGTCCTTTATTTTATCTAATAGGATAGCCTTTGTCATGAGAAAGTCTAAAGAGATCAAGTGAGGAATGAGTACTGATCTGAACAAAACTGGTAGCTTGTATTGTGATGAAGCAGACCAAATGTGTTTCAAGAAAACCCCACATCAGACATAGACAGCTGGATTAGTTTTTACAGACTTTAAAAAGTTGCACTGGAGATTGCCAAAAGGATGATATTAATCACTGCAATCACATATTTCAAGCAACTAAAATAGGAGTCGCATTTCAAAGGGTATAAATTTAAAAATAAAAATGGAAACAGAGTTAGCAGCTGCAATTAGCCTTTGAGAAAGAGCAATGCCTCTCAAAACAAATAGAAGCTGCAAAAAATGCTTTTGTTTATATGATTATTGAAAAACTCAATCCTTGATGAAATCTCTTATCTTTACCACTTCTACCTTAGTAGGAGTTCCTAAACTGACACTTCAATGATTTCAGTTAATGCCATGGTCCATATGCAAGGTTTATATTCCAATTACCCAAGGAGAGAGGGCTGAGAGAAGGCTGAGGATGTCTCAAATAATGAATTAATCCTTTCAATTCCTTTTATTTCTATGCCTTTAAATTAATCTAGCTGGTATGGACCTGTTAGTCTGTATGCAATTTTGTGTTTCTCTACTCATAAAATAGAAAAAATTTCCAAGTATGCTCTGTAAGTAGGACAGTTAGTTATTCCTCATCAACATGTAAGTCAATTAGCTTTTGTTCAGTTTTACATTTACCTTCTTCTTCTTCTGTAAAGGTGAAAGAACAAAAGAAAAAAATGTTTGATTTTTAAAATTTCTTTCATTCTTTGTTTGGTAATCTGAAGTTCAGACACAGACTTAATTGTTTGCCATTTTCCAGACATAGAACTTTTTCTTACATGGTAGTTTTTATTGATACACTTAAATGATTTCCTGAAGGAGCATGTTCAAATGGATTCCATGTGACTCTAGTCTGATAATGGATTAAGAATGTTTTGAATAACTGAGCAAATGCTAGAGATAAACTGTAGAGGTTAAAACATATGTTTAATTAATTTCTTGAAATAATAATAGGAAATGGGGTTCATAAATGACCCCTTAGTAATGAGATCCATTATTTTTAATTACAGTTTAAAAGACAACTAATGAGGAAATTGTAAAAGCTCTTTAGAGAATCATTATAACCATAGGGAGAAATGAGAGGCAAGGAGAAACAGCTATAATAATTAAATGTCAATACTATGCCCTCAGAAAACTCTTACTGTCTTCATCCTCTGGCATTCATTGCTTTTGTTTGGCAGAGGCCTCCCAATTTCTGAACTAATTCTTGCCAATATACTGATTTGTAATTTTGGTTTAATGATGTTTTCAAAACATACAATATAGCACTGGATCACATAATAAAAGATCTCTTTTGAAGGCTGTGAAGCCAATTATGTAGTTGAACCATATACCCATGGATGATCTCAAGATGAAAAGGTAAAATATTAGGATATCTATTTATTCTTAGCCAAATTTTGTTCTATAAACAAGAGAAGTTCACCTTTCTGCAATTTTTTTTTTTTCTTCAGGATCCTGTAAGCATTTAATTTCTACTGCATTTTTTGGGGCAGAAACAGCATTCTAGGTCAAGTTCATACTCCCTGAAACACAGCAAGATTTGTCTAGGTGGGTTCAACACACACATAAAAGCAATAGAGAGATCTGTCCCAGACTGAGCTAAGAAGACGCTGTGTTTGAATATTCAGTCCCAAGGTATCTATATATGATGCAGGTAGAGTTGCACATATCCCTCAATTTATTGTACAATTTATTTGCTGCAATAATGATAGAATCTGGTGAATTAGTCTTTGTGTTGATTTGAGTTTAATGTTGACAGATTATTCACTTTATCATTGTGCATATCAGGATGTGTTGAGGTCGCTGTCTGTCTGCCTGAGACCTCTTCAGGTCTTTAGTATTGTAAAGCTTGCTCTCAAGGTTAAAAATCTGCATCTCACATGTTGTGATTGCACATGTGTTGCCTTTATGTGAATTTTGGATTGGTATGTGTTTGGGATTTTAAAAAACTTCCTGGTTTATAGTCTAATATGATTTATAGTATATCAATTTAATGAATGCTAGAGATTAGTTGTCATTACGCATAATTCTAAGTCACTCAAGGGAATACAACAGCATTACATTCATTAACACACCAATATTTTCAGCTTTAAAGCTACTCTGTATCTGTCCCTGCACTCCTGCCCCACTAGGACCTTGCTGTATCCAACTTCTCCTGCAAGGGAACTGTTGATAGTCCTTTGTTTTCCACAATTAGCCTGACAATTTAATTATTTAGAAAACTTACTTAATTACCATTTCTTTCTTGCCTTCTCCATTCATTATGACAAACTACCTGATATAGCCTGCATTTATAGTCATGAGGAGACTGAACCTGTTAGATATCTTAATAATTTAAACTGATGTGTATCTTAATTAGATCAAATCAACCTTTGGAATATTTAAGTGAAGGAGAAATGAATACCCATGCTCAAATTCCACATCTTTTCTCTCCATACACTTCACTAAACTGATATACAGCACCACCACCAAAGGTTAATCATGACCTTAGACATACAGAGTACTCTCCTATAAAGTTGGCTAAGAATTTGAGGTGGAAGCTTAAGTGTAAGTGATATATGTAGGAATGGAGAAAAGACCTTTGAAAAACTGTCACATTCATATGAAGGTAATGGATGGACTTACTAAAACCAGATCTGCGACTTATTTCTGAAGGAGGTGAAAGAAAGGAGAAAAAAGCAAGTAAATACCCAAAACAGTACAAATTAATTAAAAGCCTTCAAAGAGACTTGAAATATGGTCTCTTTAAGGTTCAGCTGTATTTTCCTCCATGTAATTCATCCACCAGATAGGATGCAGCTTTCTGACCACCAGCTGTTCTTGGCTGGGTACATGAAGGGGATCTTCTTGAGCCCACTGACTGGTCCTTAAGGAGCAGAGCAATAGCACTGAATTACATGTCTAGACTGAGGGATCAGTCTATGGTGTGCTTAACCACCAAGTTTGGACACCTTGGTTGGATAATGTCTTTTTGGGTTTTGTGCTCACATAATCCTCCTATGAAAACCATTGAGGGAAAGGACAAGAAGACAAGAAGAAAATTGTGTATGCCAGCACTGAGCCAAGACCATTCACGTGTACAGGGTCTTGGGAAAATGGAATTTGTCCTGGGCCTAATCTTGGGGTTTAGTTTAAATGAAGTGGCACTGTTTTGGAGGTCAGGTAGAATTTGCAAGGAATTCAGATATGAATAAGTTATTTTATTATAACTTACATTTTTAAAAGAAGGAAGCTCAAGTAACTTTTGACTGAGAAAAACATAATTTGGCTATTTCATAGCAAACTTGTGACAAAATGAGCCTCAGCCAAAGAGCTGATGAACAGCCAGAGGTTTACTCAATAGCAATAATGTCATGATGGTATTAGCAAAGTTTGTGGTAAGATTGAAAGTAGGCTGCAGATTGCTTATGTAATAGCAGTGACAGCAGCCATAGCAACATCTGGAGTGCAGTGTGCTGCTCCTGATTGCGGTGTCACAAGCTTGATTATGTCTTCATGGATTTTGGGCACTCCTTAACTATAACTTCTATACAGAAAGGTTCCCTTCTTACTCTAAAGAGAGTAAGATTCTTACTCTCTTTAAAGAGAGTAAGATTCCCTTCTTACTCTCTTAAAAGACATTTACCTAAAATATATTTATCTACAAAATTGTATTGAGTGTACTCTGCATATGCTGTTTTTCATTTCCAAAACAAACCTTGAGAATTCTGCAAGGTTCTGCAACACTGCACAAAGCCTGCAGTGAGAGGACAAGAGAAAATGGCCTTTGGCTGGTACAGGGAAGGTTCAGATTAGATATGAGAAAAGTTTTTTCACTATGAGGGAGGTCAGACATTTGAATATGTTTCCCAGGGAAATGGAGGAATGGCCATCCCTGGAGGTGTTTAAGAGGCTTCTGAATATTGCTGGGTGATGTGTTCAGGTGGTTTAGGGGTTTACAGTGGCAGTGTTGCATGTGTAGCTGGATTGGAAACTCTTAAAGGTCTCTTCCAAAATTGATAATTCTTTGATTCTATGATTCTGTAATTATGACTCTGGGATCACATATTCTCATCAGTCCATGTAGAAAACATTTTGCACATCCATGGTAGTTTTCTATTGTCATTCGTGTAGAGACTGAGCAAGGTGAAAAAAGCATCCTTCAGGCCATAAGATACATTATCCCCTACTGAAACATGATTTAGGCTGTCTATCAACCCCTGTATAAACCTTGCTGGAGAGTTTTAGTATGAAAACCTTGAGCCTTATGGTACAGCATTTATCACATTTTCAAAGTGAGCTCTCTGCAAATATAGGTGTATTGTTTTGGTCTATCACCTCTTCCTCTTTTCTTCCTTTGCGTTTTTCCTAAACTCAAGTAATATTCAAGCTCCAAGAGACTGTATAATCATGCTAGCCCAACAGAAGGTCCCCATTTATTCTGAAGTAGCTCATTGAAAATATTTGTGTGCTTGAAGATATTATTTGTACGTACACACCCTGTACATTATTAAATATTTCTCCATAAGTGATGGAACGTCACAAGAAGAGTGTAATTTACATCAAGGAGAGAAGAGAAATTTATCTTTGGCCAACACCACATTATAAACAAACAAGATAAATATTAGTCAAGGAGATGCAGTCCAATTTCACTTTATTTAAGCTTTGTAGCTCTTTTTATCACAACTCTGTGAGGAACAAGCTGTAGCTGGTTTTGCAACATTCATGCTAACTATGAGTGATCTAACAAAATAGCAACAAAAATAATAATTCAAATATCACATTTTCATTATTTTAACGTTTTGCTATAAATGTTTCTTCAATTAACAGCATGTGAAACACTTCAAAATGTACACCTGATGTACACAAATATACACAAAGGTTGTTAGAGGGTTTTTTGCATATGTTAGGTAAACAAATAAAAATTTACTATAGTCACTGGAAATCACAGCTCATTTGGCTCCCTTTTACTTTGGGTGGGTTTAAAAACTTCATTGAAATTTACTTTTCTGCTTCACAAATTTTCACATAACCAACACATTGTATAACAGAAACATTTAGTGAAATTAAATAGCATGATGTTCTCTGGATTTGAAATAGATCCAATCATGAATGATGGAAACATTGTCCAATAGATTTCATAACACTAGTATCAAATTGAGTTATTAAGAAACTTGGTTAGGCAGCATGTTTAGAGCTCCTTAAATACAGCAGATTTTTTATAATGAATAATTAATTTTTGGAACACACTGCCACAGGACACTGGAAGGCAAAAGTTTAATGCAAGTCAACATAAGTTTAAATATTCTCATGGAATAAAAATCTAACAGATTCATGAAAGTGGGAGAATATGAATGAATGCCTAAACACATATTTTCATAGTCTGAGAACGTATCTTGTGTGAACATGACTGTGCTCTGACAGCTACCATTAGGAGCTTGATATTTGTGTTGAAAAATCTTAATTTCTATCAAAAATTGCCTTTCTTTTTCCCTCTGCAAAATGGAAAAGACATAGCCAATATTCTGTCATCTAGATACTTCTTATACAACTTCACAATGGCCATAACTTTGTATTTTTCCGGTAATACACTATTAAATTTTTCATTCTTTCTAAAGTCCCAAGATCAAGATTACAGTTTATAGTATACTGTTTAAACAATCACTTATTCCTTCTTTTACCTATAGAATCTTTACAGGAGAGTATTACATATTGCAATATCTTTATTATTTTAAATGATGAATTGTTTTTAAATTACAGTGGGGATTATTTTGTTTTACTTTTGTTTATTCTTTCTTTTAGGAAAGAATTATTGTAAAAGTAAATTTAAAATTAAAGAAGGATAAAATGTCAGGGGAATTTTTTTCATGTCTAGCACATATCCTTAAGGGATATCCCTGATGGTCCTCCCAAATCTCCTTGACAGTTTCTGTCCCACTACATGGCAAACGAGAAAATGTCAGAGAGAAGAAACCTTCAAGGAAGCCAGTATAGGCTTAATCAGGTTGTTGAGGGTGATTCACTGAGCACCCACGACCAGATGGTTGTTAATGTGCTCCCACCACGGTGCTGTCTGTCCTCCTTCCCTCTGAGCCTGACCTCCAGCTCTCACATCTGGTCTCCTACCCCACCGACAAGCCCTTGACAGCTGAGCTTCTCTATCTATGAACAACTCCATTTTCCACTTTTTCCCTGCCCACTGATACTGAAAAGCTTTTACATAACTACCGCTCTCACTAGTTTTGCAAGATATCTCACCAGGTCTCAATTTTTGCAGCAGCTCGCCTGCCTCTATCTTTTGATGGCCTCGCTTGAATAAATCAGTTCAGGAAGCAAGCACTGATTTCTTGGTACTTTTTCAGCCTTTAGATTTTTTAATGGTTATTTTGTGTTTTGTTTGTTTGTTTTGTTTTGTTTTGTTTTGTATAAAGCTACCAAGCAATAATTTAGCTATTTAAAGCTAAGGTGCAACATTAAATAACCTTGCAATTACACTGTTTATAAGAACACATGCATGGCCTAGTCAATAGCAATGTGTATGTGCGTCTGCCTAACTGAAGGTTATTTCCTGTGAGTGTTTGCTGCAGGCATGTGGTCTCCTTTTCATTTCTGCTCCCACCTGCACCAGTAACATCCTGATGAGTAAATAAAGAGAGAAGATTTTTCAGCTCTTGCCAGAATTTTCTGTGGAGACCAGCAGGTTATAAAACAGTAGTATGTAAACAGCCCAGAGCACATGCACACACTGTTCTAGCTTAATGGAATTACAAAACATCAGCTGCAAAAGAAGTTCTTGCTTCACATGGGGCAACCTAGGTAGGGAAAAAATCACTCTGATGTCTTTGTCAGGATGGCTTTTTAAGTCTATATAACTATATTCAAAACCTACTACTTATCTTCTCAGGGGAATCCAAATGAAAGATTTGAGCCTAGAAAAGGTAATATGAAGGGAAGAGCAAGGAAAAATTGACTGTTTTATACATCTCAAACAATATCATTACTGTTTCAATAGTGTATAACATACTCTGCTGTTTTGCCATTTTCTTGTTAATGTTATGACTCACCAGTAATATCAAGGACCTACATGAAGACTGAGGGGATGATTTCAGTTTGCAGGGAGGAAGAAATTTTAAGAATCACAGATTTTGTGTGGTACAAATTAGTCTTGAAGGTGATACTTGAGTAGCTGATTTTTTAGGGATTTAGTCTGTGATATATATATGTATATATAATTCTATGCCAAAATTCATATGGAAATTGAACATAAAAATCAATCAGGAAGTTTAAGAAGAAAAGAGATTTTAGGGATAGACCTACCCATGGGGTGTGTCTTGTCAACAGCACCATCTCTCTTATGTACATGCATGACTATTTTTACAATCTACCCTTCTGTTTTATGACCTTCTGTTTTATTTCACAGAAAATTCTAGCTTCCTGCGTTGGATTTAGTTTCAATTCTAAGTCCTTTACCCTATTGTCCTCTGAACCCATACAGACATTTTACATCTACATGTTCATATGACAAGGAGTTCTGTTGACATAGTGCTCATTATGTGTTGAATAACCACATGTGATTTTTTTTGGATATTTCTACTTTTTCCATTGGTGTTCCCTGATTCTTACACCAGAAAAAACATTAACAGTTGACTCATCATTTTCTACACCCTCCATAACACTAGATTTTCTATAATTATGGTTGCAAAAGACCAAGCTTCCTAAGTTCAAATATTTTTTTTAAATTGCTCTCTAAGTGATTTTTAGAATTCTGTAGTATGGGCAGGTATATGCAGGTACACATACTCAAGCATGGAAACATATTGCTCATGGGGATCACGTTTCTTCTTCTAGTGTTTTGAATAGGCAAAAGACCACCATAAGAAAGTGTCTTTTTGTCATACACATACTGTTTATTAGTTGCCTTAGTTGTTCTAAAAAAATTAGTTGTTATAAAAAAAATTTGGAAATGTTTGGAAATTATTTACATTACTTTACATATGAATAAAAGACCTTAAACTCTCTGGTATGCTCAGCATCTTGTTTCATGCCCAATACTAGTTCACAAGCATGGAAAGTTAAAACAGGGCTAGACTTATTATCTGCTTAAACCCAAAAATTAAAACATAGTTTTTCTTACAAATGTGGCCTCCAGGTTGGGTTTTGCCTTGTGTGTGTGACAAGAAATCTCCTTACTACAAGAAAAGTCCCAGAGAATAATTTTCAGAAAGAATGCAACTGACATGAGAACAGTTCTAAGTTTTTTGCAGGTCTATTGGGATATCTTTGTATTGTCATATAAAATCGTAAAATATTAACTTGATTGTGATTATGGCTTCAATTTGTCCTTCATCCATGTTTTAGTATTTCACAGATAAGTGACTTGAACTTCCTAAATCAATGCTTAAGTGGCTACACTGATAATACATCTCAGTAAAAGGGCTACTTTTGAGTTATGGTGTAAAGGTGGTTGGCAGGTGGTGGTCTCTGTCAAGGAAATTCTTACTTGTTTATCTAATATTTGCACACCTGCATTCTACTGTATACTGTACCAACACCAGACATAAAGTTTAAAGTAGAGATTGTGTGTCTGAGAGTAGTTCTTCTACACGAGCAAACTGACACTGCTGGAATTTCTGAATATCACTCTGGTGTTGGTTGTGTGATTCAGAGTGACAAACTAATTATAAAACCAGGATTTTGCAGTTTCAGCCCATTAGTTTTAAATTCTATCACCCCTTTTTTTTTCTGAGTTGCACTGTCATATAGTTGAATTTTTCTTATGGTGATCATCAATTTAAATGTTTTCAAAAGGTTTATAGGCCAAGAATTAGTCACCATGACTGTGGCAGTATTGTTCCAGTTATGCTAAGCCCTACAGATACTGTCTGCGTGTGAGAAAGTATGTGATAAAATCTTTACCCTTGGAAGATTCACCTGGCAATACCTATGCCTCTCTACTATCACAGGTCAAAATACACCATGCCTAACTGCAATATTACACTCAAAATATGGCAGTTTGAGCTAATTTATCCAATTAGTAGCTGCAGTTTTCCTCTATCACATTTGTAGATTTTGTTTTAAACTAATCCCTCAGAATTCTCCTGTACAAGAGTAAGCGATGTTTCTGTGCACCCCAACAACACCACTAGGTAAATAAATTCTAGCAAAGGAATGCATGTTCACACTGAAATTTTCTTACTGATTATGTGTCAAATTAATAAATGTCTGCTGAAGATGTGAAATTTTATAAACTTCTGTAAATATGGTGTATTCATTATTATAATAGCAGAATATGCATATATTTAATTTATGAATCTTAATTTATGATAGTCCTAAAAACTCATTAAAATGTAATTAATTTAAATTAACTTAGATAATTTACAATCTTTTAGAAAAAATAAAGGAGACAAATAGAGCTATTTCAGTAATATTTTTATGGCAGTATAGTATGTGACACTGTAATCAACCTTGTACAAGAGTTTAAGTTCAGAATTCTGGAACATGATTTGGAAGATAATTCTAGGAGCCTGAAATTCAGGTAAAAGATGAAATATAAAAAGCCTTTTGGTCATGCAGTTAACTAAATTGAATTTTCACAGTCTTATAGTTCTTTCAGATACTTAGTGAGTCTAGTAATATTTCTTAGACCTTGTAGTTAGAATCAAATAACTAGAACAAATCAGCTTTTCTTTTTAACCTTTTTCTAAGAAAGTTTAAATGCAAAGCTTGAAAAGATGAATCTTAAAAGGCCACAAGAAGTAAAAAAAAATCCTCTTCTGACTACTTTTTAAAGCAAATTATATGACTTTTTGATAATATTGGATGAATTATTTCTAAATACTGAGGTCTGACATTTATATTACAAATTCTATCTCTCTAATAACATCAACAGATGACCTGCCAGTCTTTTTTCTTTGTCAGAGACATAGACTTATTAATATTATTTGTGTAAAGCAAACAGGATTGTCAATGTAATATTCTGATAATTACTTGACGGGTTTAATGGAGATAACGTATTTTATAGCTCTCTACTGGAAAATCCACAAACCTTTATGTATATTTCTCATATGATTATAAGAAATAGCAATAGTTCAAATAAATGAATTAATTGTCCTATTTATAGCTAAATTAAAAAGCAAAATCAGGATGACCATGAAAGCATAGCATCAAAGGGACCTCAAGGGTCATCTAGTTCCAACCCTTCCTACCCCTGCCGTGAGCAATATTGCCACACACGGGATCAGGTTACTCAGAGTCTCATCCTGCCTGGTCCCACTGTCAGGAATGGGGCGTCCACAATGTCTCTGGGAAACTCATTGCAGCACCTTACCACCTTCACAGTAAAGAATTTCTTCCTATCATCTAATCTAAATATTTACTCTTTTAGTTTAAAACCATTCTTGTTTTCCTATGACTAGATTTTACTAGTGTAAAAAGTTTCTCTCTCTTTTTTTGTAAGACCTTTAAGTAAAGAAATCTCCAATAGGGTCTCCCTGGAAGCATTTCCTCTCCCTACTGAAAACTCCTATTCTGTCAGCATTTCTTAGCAGCAGAGGTGTTCAAGCAATCTTCAAGGACTTCCTCTGGACTCCTACCAAGGAGCCCACATGTGCTGGGATCCCAGAGCCGTGTAGCCGCAGCTCTCTTCATATAGAGCAGGCAGGCACAGCTTCCCAAGGATATTTCCTGAGAATCACAGCGAGAAACCTCAGAGAAAGAGAAAACAATTTTTATCTCTATTCTCTGATCCTGTTTTGCACATGTAGAACATGATAGGAAGATTTTTTTTACCTGAAGAGATTTGATTATTGGATTCTAGTCAGAGTTGTTTATATTAATTAGCCTATTAGGTCAAAGCTGTATCCTAGATGTCTGGAGAGAGTCACGGGTTTTTCTTTAGTATATATCTTTGTATATTATAGTAATCTCTTCAGTATAGCTATAATATAGTATTAGTTTAATATAGTACAGTTTAATAAAGCAATTGTTCAGCCTTCTGAATCAATAGAGTCAGATGCCAATCACTCCTAGGCATTGGGGTCTCCCTGAATTTGATAGAGCTGGATGCAGTGTTCCAGATGTGGAACAGAAAGGCAGAATCCCCTCTGTTGACCTCCTCTGAGTGCAGCCAAGGATACAATTGCCTTTCTGGGCCGCCAGTGCACATTTTTGTCTCATGTCCAACTTTTCATCAATGGGAACTCCCGAGTGCTTTTCCCAATGTCTTCTCCCAGTCTCTTAGGGATTGCCCCAGCCCAGGTGGCAGTACCTTGGACTTGCTCTAGCAGAACTTTGGAACATTCTTGTGGACACACTTCTCAATCTTGTCCAGGTTTCCCCCTGGCTGGATTCCCTTCCTTCTCTTTTGTCCCCTACATCTCTCAGTGTTTTGTCATCTGCAAATGGCCTCACTGTCTGTGAAATTGATCAATATATTGGACAGCACGAGTTCAAGACAGAGTCCTGAGAGACATCACTCATCACCTTGAGGGACACCTATCATCACCAGCTTCCAACTGGAGACACAGAGCCATCGACCACAAATCTCAGATTTTTTTTGACACAGACTTCCTCTTTAAACTACCAGGGAAAAGGGGGTCTTAGATATCATAGGCAATCTAACCACAGAAAAATTCTTCTTTTACAGGGTGTAGTGAAAAATGCAGAGGCAGACTGGGATCAGAAGATTCTGTTGCTTTAAATCAAAATATTCAAAAGTTAAAGCTGCTGGAATCATTCCTTACAAAACTAATATTTGCTGATATCATTTCCTCTGTAGCTTTATTCCACAGACAGAGCACTTGTACCATGACATACTGGCACACGGTATGTGTAGATAGAGACTCCACAAAGTAGCTGTTTCACTAAAAACTAAACAAACAGTATTTGCCTTGAGAAATGAGGCACCTCATCTAGGAAACGTTCACCTCCTCTAGGAAACCAGTTCTCAAGAAAGTATTTACAAAGAAGAATACTTTTGTCTTTGAATTTCTGTGAAACAAATAAGTAAATCAAATAAGGAAAATTAAAAGTTTTTACTCGTTTTCAAAAGGAAGAAATAGCTGTGATCATTTAAATCTGAATAGCAGAAACAAAGACTGCCAGCAAATATAATCCATGTACAAGCAGTGACTCTGCAAGCAGTGCATGAATGGTTTTTAGCCATTCAGAAACAGAAGTAAGCTAAATCCTCTTCCCCAAAGGCTCATTAAAGTACATCTGCGCGCAGGGCAGTTCAGTAATTATGTGACAGGAATAACTTCTGTGATTATAGTACATAATGGCCACTTTCAAACTTTTGGCATTAGAGTAGGAGCAAAAGAACAGCCAAGAGGAAGAAACTGGATGTACTGAAAAAAAAAATGTCCTTTAGGTTATAAAATTTATTGGCCACTAATCATTAGGATAAGAAATCTAACTAGTGTGTGTTTGCATTTACTTCTAACATAATCAGTAATTACAATTTTGTTTTGATCTTATTTTCTCTTTCCCACGGCTCCCTATTTTCCATATCAGAATACAGCACCTCAAACCTGCTGATGTTCTGCATTCCTCTAAAGGAGACATGAAAGATTATGTGATCTATTATGGAAAAAAAAAAAAGCAACCAGTAAACCTGTGCAAATTATATTCAGTAGCTCCATTTACAATTGCTCTGATGGGAATTCAAAATTATCTTGAAGATTGTGGATGATTCCTATTTTATCTTGGTTTTTCTTCTTTGCACTTCTCATTCAGTTTAGTAATTCAAGAGAGGAGGCAAACACAAATTGGTCCTAACCAGTTCATCAATTCTGTCCCTGCTGCTAATCACTCAATTACTGCATTTTGTAGAAATTACTTTCTAGTTTCAGGTCTGTTGCTACCTCAGATTCTTACAGATTTCAGGGTTAGCAAGAGATTTCTTCTAACAAGTAACCTCTTTGCTGTAGGTGTTATGATGTAATGTGGTTACCTTTAAAAGTAATTAAGCATTTATATTTGTATACTACTCATATTTATTTTTGTGCAATACACCAAGGATAGCTTTTGTATCTGGGCATTCCCTGACAACAGAAATACTGCACAGAGACACCCAGAAAAACAGACATCAAACTCATTTGATTTTTTTTTTCTTTTAAAAATCACTGTCAGAAAGATCTGTCTTGTTACAGTATTTAGCAAAACCTGCTGTGGTAGGTTGGATCCTTACTTTATAGAACCTCACTCAACATGACATTCAAGTTAGAGAAAGCCTTCTGACCAGAGGGAGCCTTAATAATACCCAACATACTGAGCTTCAAAAGGGAGAAGTCCTTGCAGACACTACTTAGTTAAAAGTTGTCTTCTGCAGGTTTTGTGTGCAAGGAATCAATTAATCTCAGACACTGTGATGCTATATTAATAGGTAAAATATTTTATACTGCATGTCACCTGACCTTATTTCTTTGAATGTAGGGAGATATAAAGCCAAAAGTTTAAAGATAAAGCACTTTTTACTAATTTATGTACTTTAATATTGTTTGATGACCTCTGCTAAAAGTTGGTTATACAATATACAAATGTATAAAGTTTTTCTATGCCTTAAAGTAATTAAAAACAAAACCATGACTGGTAAACCGTATTAATCCCATTTTACAGCTGAGGAAGCTCAGATTAAAGAAAATAAATTCCCAAAGTCACAGGCAAAATTGTTAAACAGGCAGGAAGGAGATGTAGATCTGCATCTACAGTACTCCAAAAGAGCACTATAAAACATGTCCTTCTCTGGTCAATCTTCAAGAAAGCCCATTGTCAGAATTTCCTTCTACAAAACAAACAATTTATAATTAAATAGTTGGACATAAGACTCTTAAATTGAAATGAAAACTTACACTGGAATATAGAAAAAAGTAATGACTGACATTTTGGTACCTTCAATCCTTTCTGGATGGACTTACTGAAAAGTTAAATTGGCAACGCTCCCCATAACATCCTTCCATCCTGTTCTTCCTGTTCTTGACTTGCTGAGTTCTCCAGCCATGATCTAACCTGAAAATCAGCCTCCAAATAGAAGCAGGTGCCTAAACATTAAGAGCAAGTTAGTCTTCATTAAGTCTTTTACTATCAACTACCACTTCGCAGAAATCTCTGCTTTTTATTGCAACATATTTGAGCCAAAGTGCAGCTGCAAAGCGCACACAGTAACAGGCCAAACTGTGGACTGTGTTCAGGAGAATGTGCTCCGGCTTGCATCCTTGCTTGAAATATTGAACTATATGCAAACTAAACATTGCCGGCAAGCACATATTTACATAAACATATGCATTACAAGCTTAAGAAACAGAGAGCTTAATTGTCAGCAATTAGCAAACAGGTACAATGAATCTTGGTTAAATATGGTGGGGTACATGGAAGCTAAGTATGAGTGCAATTAAGTCGGGATCTATAAAGTGCTGTGTTCTCACAGATTTCCTTCATCTGACTTCCACTGATTTCAGTGATGTTGACATGCAATTGCCTTCTCCCAAAGCAAGATACATCATATAGGAATCTGAAAGAGAAATTTGTTTAATCAAAATAACATAAAATGTTGGTTTGCATCAAATACAGTCTCACTGAAAAAACAATGCAGTACACAATTAAGTAATTTCCTACCTGAGATAGCAGCTAACAGTGCCATCCATTTTAATTGAGTTTACATGTGTGACTAAAGTATAGTCATGTACTAAAGAATAGTTACATGCTTGAAAAAATCCTTTCTGAGTTACACTGAAAGCAAATAACATTGTATGGGTTTATTTCCAGTAAGTAGTAGAAATCCATTTAACTTTGTTTTAGTTTAAGAGATGAAATCAAGTGTGTAATTTTTTTCCTAACTGTAGTGATATGTTCATGCTGAAATATTTAGGAGGAAATTTATCTGAATATCTTGAAAAAAAACCAAAGAGATCAAAACTCAGTCTTGCATTTTTAAAATAATGAATCCCAAAGCTCTCAAAGTCCTAGTAAATAGCCATAAAATAAATTAGTAAAATGGTTAAATTAGTATGTGATCTATTTGATGACATAGAATATTGCAGCTAATGAAGAAACTGTTCTTTATTTTGAATCCTCACAGAAAGAGGACCAAGAGGGAAGAAATCAATAGTTTAATGAAAGAAATTATATTTTTATTGAGCTGTTTTACTAGTCTTCTTATTTTACTGTTTTTCTATAATTATTACCAAGAATGATAAAAATGTTTACTGGTTTTGGCTGGGATAGAATTAATTTTATTCACAGTAGATGTTTTGGAGTTGTGTTTTTGATTTGCACTGGAAACAGGGATTTTTTTTTGCTACAGAGCCGGGCTTACTCAGAGCCAAGGCCTTTACTGTTCCTCACGTCGCCCCACCAGCAAGAGGGCTGGGCATGCACAAGGAGCTGGGAGGGGACACAGTGAGGACAGCTGACCCCAAGCGACTCAAGACATGTCCTACACTGCAGGACATCATCCTCAGCATATGAAAGTGGGGGAAGGTTGGTGCAGGGTTGCTGCTGGCCATTAGACACCTGGCAAGCAACCGTTTTCATTTACATCACTTTTTTGAGTTTTATTTCTCTCTGTTGTTTTCTTTTAAATTAAATAACTATTTTTTATTACTATATTATAATTATTAGCATCCCCATAATTGTGTTCTATATCACTTATTAAGCTGCTTTTATCTCAAACAATACATTTTTGCACTTTCACCCTTTTATTTCTCTCCCCATAACTGACTGGGAAGGAGTGAGAGAATGGCCATGTGTGGATTAGCTGCTGCCTGGAGTTCAAGAGTATAGAGAATATTAAATAAAGAGATGTATTATATGGAAACTGAATAGGAATGGTTGTTCTTTTAAAAAAGTCCTATATAACCAGACTAAACTTCTTACGAATAAAGTGGTAGAAGGACTCAGAAGGGTTTTTTTGCTTACAATTTTGAAAGAATTTCCTGCTATTTATTTTTGTTGTTAAAAAAAAAAAAAAGTGAAAGACCTATGCATAATATTGAAAAAAAAAAAGTGGAAATTAAAAGTCTTTTTAAAATTTCTTGTCCAATGATGATACAGCTGAGCCAAGAGGTTAAGTATTTTTATATTGTATGGTACAAACCTGGGGTGCAAATAAATCCCTCCACCAAAGGGATTCTTAGCAACTGTGCAAATAAAAGTAAAGTGAGAATATTAAATTCCAAATCTTGAGGAAAAAGATGATGTTGAACAGCAATTTCTTCTTCTTGAAGGTGCTCCCAGCATGTGACACCACAATAGAAAGTTTTGAAATTAAAATAAAGCAAGCAAACACTTGTTTTCAAACCACACCACAGTGGGGAAGTAATTACATTAAATAGTAACTGTGGGCTCCAGACAAAGATGTATAGGAATAATCACCATTTCCTGTGCAACCGATACGGATTGCAGGGAGCAGGCAGACGGAGCTAAAGAAGTGAGTCACTTGAAAATGCCACACAGAGCAGGCTGTACCCTCACAGGGCCAATTATTAGAAGAGAGTTTATTGACCTTTTAGAGAAGCCAAATATTCCTTGAATTAAAAGTAATTTAGCCTTGTGTGTCACAGTCCACCCAATGAATTTGTAGACCCACTTTTTCACTTTTTTCTCCATGGTTAGACAAGTCCCATGTCATGATTCCATGAAACTAGAGAATGGGAAACAATATTCTTAGACAAGAAAAAAGTTATAGAATGAAATTTACATACATAAACTCTGCAAATTTTATCTAGTAATTAATGCAAAGTGTTAAAATCTGAGACACATCGTTATAAATGTATGTTGCTTAGAAGCTGATAATGAGCAGTAGACTTTCTTTTGACAATGACCTAAATCCATATGAAACTGGCAAAACTCCATGATGTTATTACTACTTCTGTTGTAGCAGATTTTCTGATGTTTTTAATGCAGTAATTACCATTACTGACACTAATGGATTGTTTTGTTATCAACACACATAAATAAATGGGCAGGGAAAGGGATGGGGAGTTTATTCTTCCTTTCACATATATTTAGTGTGCAGTGCAGTCCTGGATAATAAAAGATTCAGAATCCAAATAATAGGTATCCAGTGGACATATCCCTCAGAGCAACATGCTGCAGCAACAATAACCAATCTAGCTGGTGTAAAAGTATCCCAATAATGTATGCATAAACTACACATTGTGTTCTTGTAGACAAACTTAATCACTTTATATTTATATTTATTTGGATACAGGAAAAAATCCATTTTTTAAAGGGTACAATCCCTAACAACAAAATCTCTTGAAATATAATACGATCAAATCGGAATATGTTATTTATTATCTTAAGTCTGCATCTTATGTAGAACCAGTTCAAGAATTATTGAATAAAAATTCAATGGGAAGATTCAGCACCAATTTGGAAACTTTAACATTACATTTTCAGACTGAAATATGAGAAGCATGAGGCTATGATTGACATCATAAGGATTAATTGCTTTTATATTACAGAACTCACAAGAATCATGTTCTTTTAACTTATATTTAGTGCTAGATGAAAAGGTCGCAACTGGTGATAGTGTCCATAAACTATGAATTATAGTCCAAAGTTTTCTTGTTCATCCATTCTCACGTCTTCAGGATGGTATTCTCTGCACAGCTGCAGGTGGCTGTACATATATCCTTGCCATAAAATGTCAGGACATACACGATCAGCTCAACTGGAGCCACGGGTTGACGGCACTCTACCAATACAAAGCAGACATAAATGCCTGTCTGCTAGGCTGGTTTATATCCTAAAAGCTAATCAGTCTACCTGAAGGAAGCCAACAGTTTTGGTTTCATGTATAGAAGTCTTTTATAGAAAAGATGGGCTAAAAGTAAGAATTTTTATTTTAACATAATAAATCAATAATTAGTAAGTGATTTTACTTGTTTTAGAAAGTCTCTCTATATAATGTCTTCCTTTCTGTATACCAGATGGTTTGAGTTGCTCTTTGTTGTTGTAGTTGTTGCTGTTCTCACCAATGTTTTGCAAGCTTGATTTAACTTTGGAGTTTCAGACAAATTTTAGTTAGTCCCTTTACACACATTTTTTCCTTTGATCCAGATGCCTAGTGATGTAAATAGATATAGTTCAAGCCAAGCTAATAAAGCCCTGTGGATTTACTTCAGTTTAATGTCTGTCACTTAGGTTTTAGCAAGAGCTTATCATGAAATATTCCAAAACTGCACCAGATGGAATATTCAAACATGAACAAAAACTGCTACAATGCTTTCAACTACTACTAAGTTTCAAAAGTTACTACAAGGCAATAGTAGACTCTGTTCACTTAGAGTCCTCTCATGCTGTGAAATAAAATAAATTAATTTGATGGAGATTCCTGGTGTTCCTTGCAATTGTAGTGCCTAAAAATGTGGATGTTTTCTGTACTGCGCCAGAGCTAAATATGCCCATTTCTTTCCACCAGGTAAGTCATCTTTTCTCTTTGCTTGAACAAATGCCACAGGTTAAACTTATGAGTAAAAGGGGATTAGAGTCAAATCACTGAACCTGCTGTCCATCTCATTCTTCTTTAACCAATCTTTTCTCTGAATTAGGGGCAGATGGACCATTAGGAGGTTGATGGGAAACTCTCAGAGTCTGGAGCTTGGCATGTGTTGGAACCTGAACTGACATAATATTACATGAAAAAAAATGTCAATTTCCATCATCCCAGTAGAGTACTTTTCTTGTTTTAGGTTAACACTCTGCCTCCACTTTCAGTGGGAGAGCCACAAGAACTGTGGTGTTCTCTGGGATCCCTGGGAGTTTCTCTGTCCATAATTTGAAGATCAGGGGGATGGGTGGCCCCGTTCTGCTACCTGTGTGCTCTTGTTGAAATCAAATAGCTTATGTTACTAAGCCATTTAGACAAGCACATTGAAATCACCTGGCAAATACCACTGCAGAAGAATAATTTTCACTCGATCTAAAATTTTACAAAGAGAAATATTTATGTTATCAGAAACATTTAGAGAGATTTCAAAAATCAGTAATGGGGGTCCGAAGTCTAATGTGGTATTGGTTTGAACTCAATGATCTTGAAGGTCTCTTCCAACAGATTCTGTGATTCTGTCATTTTTATTTATATGTGATATCTTCAAGCCTATATTCAGTTTCTAAACTTTTTCTATTTTCTTCATTATACAACTGAAAGTTTCACAATGCTTTTTATAATTGGGGGAGTACCATCATATTTTTTTCAGAAAGCTTGATTTATGTACTCAAAATCTGCAATTTTCCATTACTTGTCTTAAAGAAATGTCTTACACATGATAGTCAAAACTGAAACAGGTGAGAATTCATGTACAATTGCAGAAAAACACTGAAAGATTTCCAAATAAAACACAATAAAAATGCTTCAAGGATTCCAAAATTTTGTGAGTCATTTTACCCAAATATAGGACATGTAAAATAATCCCAATATGGAAGACAAGCTGTATAAATTCAACTTTACTTAAAGGGAAAAAAAAGAAATGAAGGCTTATGAGAGTTACAATTTATTTGTTTGCTTGAAGTTCTGAAGTAGACAGTGTTCTTGGACATTCATTTGCCAATTTGCCACTCTAGCCCTTGCCCAGTGTCACAGGGTTTTTCAGGAGTTTCTTTCTGAATGCGAATGTTTCAGCTCTCATTTATACCCCTGTCATTTCAACATCGTTGCCTAGTAAAAAAAGGCTTCTTATAAAAGGTAAGCAGATTATTTTAACCTATGCCTATATTAATCTAAAAATTTATTCAGTGACTGAATAAGGTTTTTAGGTTAATATTCATCTAAGGACCCCTCAGTATACTCTCTGTTTTGTACTTGGAAGACAAGTTATATTCAGGCAAGACATATAGACATGATAAAATGTGTATTTCTCTGACTGACATAGAAATCAAAAGCTGTGAATATATAGCAAATGCTGCCTGTGAGAGTCATGCAGATTCATCTGTAGTTCTGGCTCCACGTTCTGTTACTGATGATGCAATCATTTGGCCTCTCTTCTACAAGCACCTCAGGTCTTTTAACTATAACTTTCTCAGGGGCCAACTGTGCTCATTTAATTATCAATTCATATTGTATTCATTGTTCTTATTTCATAGTAAGCATTTTTGTTACTAAATATATATGTATTTATCAATCAGAGAATCAGAAATTACAGACACCATACATAGTGATCATGCTTACATATCATTGATCACAATCACACAAAACTGTCCTTAGCACTGATCTCTTAAATCAGCTGTTTACACGCAGTTCCATGGAGCTAGTGCACGTGGTCAGGGCTGATGTCAGTGTCCCTGGTGGTCTCAGTCACAGAGATCAGGCTCATTCCCAGTTCTGGCTAGCCGGGTCCCAGACATGTGGATGTTGGCCAATGTGATGCACAACTACAAGAAGTATCGTAAGGCAGATCTGGGTGGAACTACAGGCTGTCAGCCTGACCCTGGTGCCTGACAAGGTCATTAAACAGATCATCTTGAGTGCCACCATGGGGCACACACAGGACAACCAAGGACTTAGCTTGGGATTAGGAAAGGCAGCTCCTGCCTGACCTTGATCTCTTTTTATGGCCAGGTGGCTCATCTAGTTTGCTTGTTCATCAGGGCCTTGGGTGTTGTCTACCTGGAGCTCAGCAAAACCTTTGAAACCATATCCCACAACATTTTCCTGGAAAAGCAGGCAGCCTTTTCCTGCAAATGTGTCTTGGACAGGAGCACTCTTAGCTGTGTTACGAACTGGCTGTACAGCCAGGCCCAGAGAGTGGAGGTGAATGGTCTGCAGCCAGGTGGGGTCCACTCGCCAATGGTGTCTCCCAGGGATCAGTGCTGGGACGAGTCATGTTTAATATCTTTATTGATGGTCTGGGTGAGGGGATTGAGCGTTCCATCTCTAGGTTCATGGATGACACAACGTTTTGTGGGAATGTGAATCTGCTGGAGGATTGGAAAGCTCTTCAGAAGGTTCTAGAAAGGCTTCATCAATTGGCTAAAGTTCAACAAAGCCAAGTGCTGGGTTCTACGCTTGGGTCACATGCAGAGCTGCAGGCTGGGGGCAGAGTGTTTTGGATGCAACCAAGCAGAAAAGCACCCAGGGGAGCTGGCTGGCCAATGGTGGCTGAATATGAGCCAGGAGTGTGTCCAGCAGGCCAACGGCATCCTGGGCTGAATCAGCAATAGTGTGGTCAGCAGGACAGCACAGCGATTTTCCTTTTGTACTTGACACTGTTGAGGCCATACCTCAAGTTCTGCATCCAGTTCTGACAAAAACACATTGAGGTGCTGGAGCAAGTCCAGAGCTGGTGAAGGGTCTAAGGGCTCCTATGAAGAGCGGCTGAGGGAGCACTAGTTTTGGCTAGAGAAAAGGAAGCTCAGGGGAGACCCCACCATTCCCTATAATTCCCTGAAAGGAAGTTGTAGACAGATGGGGGTCAATGTTTTCTTCCAGACAGCTAGAGACAGAAGAAGAGGACACAGCTCCAACCTGCACCAGTGGATCTATCTGGTTTTCTCTTTATCTGCTTATCTTAGTTTTGCTTCTTCCTTCCTATGCATTTCCTCCGTATTTGCAGTTACCTGTGCTTATTTTGCTCTTCTTTCTCTTGTAAAGTTTGCTATTGCGCTGTTTCTTATCACTGTTTCAGTACAACTGTACAAGTTATTTAGTCTCAGTGGTAAAATTGCTCTCATAACTAGACACATGGTGTCTTTACAGCATATTATACTATGCTTTGCAGTGTACATATTGCTATTTGCACTAGTATAACACTTTGCTTTCAAAGCAAGTGATTGTAGTGATAATGGTGAGAAAAGTAATTACAGTTTTTAAGTTTCACAGGCCACATTTGTGTTGCATTACCTAAAAAAATCTTTATGAGTGCCATCTAAATTTCATACAACAGTTCTTATTTTTCTTTTTTTTGTTTTTGGCTGCTGAACGATACAGGCATTCTAGGTAAGGTATCCACAGACTAGCCTCCCCTTTTCTTTTTCCTGTAATTTTATCTACACATTTTCATCTGCAGTAGAGATGCAGAAAATTAGTGTAGCAGATAATATTCCAGTCCCATACCCCATTTCCATTTTATCCAGATAATCCTGCATATTTATCCCTTTTGCCCTGAAGTTATGGAGATTTTAAGAACTTTCATCTGTTGCTCCAGAGTTCCTTTAAAGGTTGCTGCTGCTTGCTGTGAAAGAGTTTGAAAGAAAATGTGTTCTTAATGAATTTGTCAATTTTGGCCTAAATTCTTATGGTCAGCATAAGAATTTGCATACGTCTGCTGTAGACGTCACCTTCCCAGTGAACGCTTGGGGTCCAAGTACTTATCCTCTTGTCCAAGTTACTTATCCTCTTACTTATGGAAAAACTATAACATCCCTGCAAACCCCTTCTTGTATCAAAGATGCTGTGTTCTTGTATCATTGCTGTTTTGATTTTTTTAATTTTTATTTTATTTGTAACAGATGAGAGTGACATTGCCCAATGTTCTGTCCCTGCTATATGTGTCTTTGCAAACCAGTTTTTGATGCTTTGTAGAGAACTACTATATAAAATAATAATTAAGTTCTTGTTCATCTTAAGATTTTGAGTTCAAAGCAGCAAGCATCTCAAAGAAATCTTGTGTAAGTGAAACTGTAATTTTCATTTGGATAATTATCAAAGTTGCATCACCTTTTCTCTCTTGTCATACTTATCCTATACAATTCTGTCATCTCAAATGTCTTTCTTAATGATCAACCACATAAGATTTTTTTACATTGTGCTGCAGCACTCATGCAATGACTTGAATAAGTCTCAGTCTGAAGACACCTTATAAATAATTCTGAGGAAGATAATTTTACAAAATGGATGCACCTCTAGAAGTATGGATGGGGCCCAGTTAGAATTAAAAATAAGTGTGAGATCAAGTTTTTGTTTCTAACAAGTTACCCTTGTAATTTTTCATCAAGTGAGTTTTATTAGGATTAGGATAAAGAGGAGTGCATTCAAGTGGTTTAGGCAAATCTTCAGTAGTCCAAATCCAAAAAAAAAGGACAAAGAGGATTAGAAACAGTATTCTGTGGAGGAGAAGATGAATAAATGGGGAGGGGGAATGTAAGAGGTAATTGTTTATGCCCAGGTGCACAGGGGCAATAACCATCAGAGAGGCTGCAGAGTGAAACAACAGCACGAGCAAGTTCAGCCAGCACAGGAAGCACTCCTGCGGCCATTGCTGCTTATACGCTTGAGTTCACATTGGAGGTTTTTCAAGGATTTGCATGTAAACAGCTGATTTAAGAGATCAGTGCTAAGGACAGTTTTGTGTGATTATGATCAATGACAGGTAAGCATGATCACCATGTATGGTGCTTGTAATTTCTGATTCTCTGATTGATAAATACATATATATATTTAGTAACAAAAATGCTTACTTTGAACCTTGGGTTCAAACACATTAAAAACATAGGTGACAGTAATTAAATCTCTTCAGTCCATTTCATTGCTTGCTCATTAGCTTCTCCCTTGGTGCATCCCCCATTCTTTCTTTCTGGTATTAAAGGAATGATGTAAATTAATTAGATGTGAAAACCCAACTCCCTGCTTAGGGACTCAAAAGAAACTATCAAAATAGAAAAGCTAGGAATATGATTTCACATAAGGCTTATTCTTATCCTAAAATATGAAATAGATCTGGATTCTCTGTCAGTAAAATCAGTATAATCAATAAATAACATTTCATAGTGACACAAAACCTTTCACACAGAAACAAGTATTATGTGAATCAAACTGTACAACTGCATGTGAAATATCCTTTCTATCTGCTGACTGTTCACAGAGATGCACATCAGCAAGGCAAATAATATAATAATATTTCTCCTTCAGAAAATTGCAATAAAGAAAATTAAATATTCTGCTTCTCTCTCTCTCCCTTTCTGCTCTTCCTTCTCCTTCCCTCCCCCCACCCTGAATTTAGAAGGATGGATACTATCCAGTCTAAATTATTATGGAAACAGTGGCACACAAAACATTTGGTGATATTTGCAGAAAATGCCTGTGACATTTTCAGCTTGTTAAAATCAATGAAACAAGGAAAAACATTGCCAAACTGGGAGAAAATGAGTCCTTGAAGAACTGAACTCCTAAAATGTGATATAACATCTCTATTTGTCTGTTACAATATGCTAACAAGATAAAGCAATCTCCTTTGGGCTCTCACAAACAAGATGTGTGTTATAAGAAATTTACTGAGCTGAAGATCAAGAAAGACCTACAGTTCATCCAATCTCCCACCCAACATTTCAGATACTTTCAATTTCCCTCAGTTACCCCTCTACTGATTCCATCACATTTTGTCCAAAGTATAATTCTGTAAGAGATTCCAGTTTGACCTGAATTTGCAAGAAATGGAGTTCAATATTTCTTTTGATATTTTGTTTCCAAGGTTAATTATCATTACTTTAAAAAAGTTGTTCTTCAAGTCTAATTTGAAAGGATTACCTTTAAAGTATTGCTTTTCTGGTTGATCAAGGTTCCTTACAAGCCCTGTATACTCTTTTCTGAGGATAGTTATTCTTTTTCTAATACTTACCAACAAGTATCATTTTGATACAAATGGACATATAGAAGTATTTCAGCATAATGAGAGCTTTCAAGGCTTTTGCATCCCTTCTCTTTTTCAGTTTCTGTTAACATGCAGCTAACTGAACAACATTTCATTATGCAGAATGCCTTGCTTGGAAGCAATGTCTGTTCCTAAGCTCTAGTGTTCTGCTTGTGGCACTTTTCGTCACAGCAGCTCATCTGGAGAACCTGTTGTGCTGCATATGAAGTAGACCCTTGGACTACTTTCAGACTCACCATTTTCTGTATCAGTCTCTGCTTCTACAGATATTGCACACTGCACACTCAAACAAAGGAAATTTTGCACATATGTAATTTTTTTTTCACTAACTGTTTATTAGCCATACTTAAATTTCTCCTTGAAAACTAGAACTTTCTTGTTCATAATTCAGAAAAATCTTTCTGCCATACCATTTTTTTGCCTTTGGCATATTTATATTATCTTCTAAACAATTGATGAAAATTATTCAGGCATAGTATCAAATTTTATAAAAACTCGTATTTGGTCACCACCAGTCCTTTGGTCACCACCATTGTGCAAAAGGCTTGCTTTGGCGTGACTAGCTTCATGGCAATGAAGTATGTATCACAGGATTTTTGCTATCCACACATCTGAAAAAGACCTTGATGCACAAAACATCCTTAGCAGATACCTAAAAAAACTTGTTACAGCAGCATTTTGAAAAGCAAAATCCTAAAAGCAAGAATAATGAAACACTTTCAAAAGCAAAGGAAAAAAGAAATTAAATAACTCCAATAGAGGTATTTCACGTTTCCAGAGGCATCATCTCATAGTGTATTCATTAAAGCCATAACCATTTAGTGAACATCAGTATTCCGATTACCACTTTCAGGGATGCTCTAAATCCAGTCTGAAAATGTTGCCATTCACATTTTGCATCATGAGTATATATATTCAGTCAGTTGTGCGACCTGCAAATACATATTGGAAGTCAGATACTTCTTTCCTCATTCCATACGAATTTGATTACAGTTTCAAATGTAACACACCTGATTTGATGCATATTTTGTCAATTTTTCAAACATTTATGGGAAATGTATTAAGTGTTCCTCAAAAGTTTTTTCTTTTTCACTAATTAATATGGTGGGACAGTACAGGGATTTTAAATTATCTTTGAAGTAATAAATTTGCACTTTGACCCATGTCCAGATGTCATATTCCCCAGTACTGTAGAACAATAGATAGAGAATTTCTAAGCTGTCCTATGAAGTTTGTCTTAATAGGACAGTCGGTGACATTAATAACAAAAGTAACATTTATTGATGCCATATCGGAGCCTGCATATACAAAATAATGATTATCAAGTATTAAAATAAAGTTATTTTAACTTGACACCTTTTCTCTCTTAGGCTTTTGATTTCCCATTATTTAATTTGTCAGATTTTTGCTGCAAGCATTCTTTTTCAGCTTCTGAACCATTTTCCCATCAGTTTTTCTGTTACTACAGCCAGAGTTCCTAGCTGGTTTACTATACTCTGGATGCTGGGATCACTGTCATCTTTATCTTTCAAAATTTTTGCTATTTATTCCAAATGCTTTTATTGCATCTCTTTTTTACATTACTTTGCCATTATTTTAAAAAACTTTTATTTTAGTGATAGTTTGGTAGATTGGAGCTCAGTTGAATGCCTAGTGTATAAGAAGCTGTAGATTCCATCTGTTACTCTATCTTCAAGAATGTTATTTTCTCTACTTTAATCACATTCTCCAGAACTCACAAAAGCACTGCTATGATTTTGGTACACTGTGAACAATATCTGTTTTGGGGTCTTTTCATTAATATTGGTTAGCTTCCCCCCCACCCTCAAGTATCATGTATTTCTGTGCAAATAAGGTTTGTGAAGGAAAACAATGCTACAATGAAGACATATGTTCGCAGAATCATGTGCTCACAAACATTAGTAAAATATCTCTCAGGATGAACTTAAATCTTTCACTTGAGAGAAGGACTCAATTGGGATGACATCCAAGTTTCTAACAATGAAAGAGACTAAAAAATCAACCTGAATTCTCAACCAGAGGTAGACATCCAGACGTCTGTGAGTCCTGACTGCCTGTGAGATGTGGCCTAAGACTGTGCAGTCACCTTTGTGTGTTAATAACATCAATAAAATACCTGTGCCTCTCAGGGCTTTGTTTTCAACTTCACAGCAGATTTGCAGTCACGGGTGCATCACAGCAGGAGCAGAGCTGATTCTCACCTCCTACCAAACCACCTTGTCTGATACAGGAGTGAGTTCTGTCCAGTCCATATCTCTTGGGGATACAATATACTCATAGGGGGTTTTGGGCCTTGCTTGTTATTCAGTTTCAAAATAACTTCCATTAATTTCATCATTTTCCCCCCACATTGATATTAATTGATATTCCAGTCAATTAATTTTTAAACCTTGGAATTATTTCTATCATGTCCAGCAAGGTAGTTGCACGTTATAGTTGTAAGAACTTTTATCACACTCCATTACACAGCTGTCACAAACCGTCCTTACAAGTTTGGAAAGCCCACCCAAGGTGTCTCTCTCTGTCTTTAGGAGTAGAAATGTATCTGCAAGTCCAGTTTATAATCTCTATACCTTTTGGCTTTCCCAAGCTTTGGGAAACACTGTGGGAGAGAGCAACACTACTACTACAACTACTAAAATTGCTACAGAAACATAAGGATGCAGAAAAAAATGGAACCATTAATATCTCAAAGCTCAGTCAATGAAATTTGATACACTTTTACCTTGTTGTTCCTTTCCTTACTCTCCTTGCACCCTTGTTATTCAAGGAGAAATCAGGAAGATGCAAGTTTATCATCAAGGTAATAGCAAACACAGAATTCCCAGTTCGTTCTCTTGTATGCTCAATACCTCTTTCATTCATAAATCATTGTGTACTTGCACTTGCACTGGAACAGAACTGGTTCTCTTTTTTCCATAACTGGATCATCTTTCAGCAGACATCAATTAACAAATGCATTCTTTTTTTTCATGAGCAACCAATACTCTGAAGCACAGCAGCCAATATATGCTCATCCTAAAACTATCTACAACAATATATAGGGGTTTATCTAATGTTTTTGTGTATGGTAATTGAATTTTTTATTAACATTAATGTGGAGAGAAGCCAATCAGACTGTGTCTTTATATTTTCTTATACAATAATTTGCTGCTCTTTTGGAATAATTATGTTGTCACTCAAGGCTCAGGACTCCTTGGTTTAAGTAATTTAATCACCATGCCATGGCTAATAATTCTGGAACAGAATTCACAGAACTTGAAGGTAGGAGAATGGACATGTTGCTTTTGATGTTTTTAATGATTTACTGCAAAATGTCCAGTTTAACACAGAGGAGCATGATGCATGCTGCTGCAGAGAATTTAGATCACTATGCAGATAACAGTAAAAAGAAAGACTTGAAAATGGGGAGAACAGAAAATTATGAGAGGTTGTTATCAGACAGGGTTACTGTAGGGGATTTTGTGCATGTGGTACATATTCAGCTTTTACATTATATGTTTCTGAATAAAGTTCTTCATGTTTGAAAAAGAGACAAGTACCATCACAGTATTGTATGGCTCAGGTGAAACTGACAATGGAGAGATTAGAGATTTATCTACATTTGCCCAGTGGCCAGTGACAGCAAACAGGATCTGTACTAAGAATCAGATGTTTTATACTATGCAGTCACTTGAATAAAACACTAAAAATATTGCTATATTTGCAGACTTAACAATGGATTTTTGCTTCAAGTATTCTGACAGAAGCTGAGTTGAAACACATAAAGTCAATGAGGGTTTAACACTGAAGATCATTGGATAAAGCTCATTTTTTCAATATCAGCAAAACATGCAGGTCTTTTACCAGGTTGCAAACAGTATTTGTCTGTCAGCTTGCCTTTTATGAAGCAGACAGATAGTATAAGGATTTTTTTTAAGAAGGCTTAAGCCATAGCAAATTCAAATCCATTGATAAATTTTGCAGAGGTGGTATACACATCCTGTCAAAATTGAAGCACTTATGATAGCTAGACTGGGAAAATTGTCACTGGTAAGGTGAGGGCAAGCTCTTAGTATTTTCTTCTGAGGTGATCCAAAGAGACTCCATCTAACTGTATTCAAGTGGATATCTTAGTTACACTATAAGGCCTGGAAGGGCAACAGTCAGTATTGATGTTTTCTCACTGTTATTAGTTTCTACCAGGAAGAAGCACATCTGAGGGAGCTTCAATAAAGTCAAGGCAAAAATTAGCCTCTAAAATATGTCACAGGTCCGATTTATACTACTCCAATCTTCTTTTACATATGGCAATCAAGTGCAACTCCTTGTTCACAACCAGAAGCAGAAAAATCAATATCAATATAATTCAGCTATGAAATTCTTCAAGATCAATCTACTACTGTTTCTAGTCAAAATAAATTGTGTTAGGTATGTGATTTCCCCATTAGTTCTGTGCACTCCTGTGGTTATTCCACCATGGAAAGAAACAGTAAATTCCAAAAAATGTGTTCATTTATTGGACCTTCTATCACTCCTACCCATACATGTTCTCCAAAGTCCCTTGTCCTGAACATCTGGCATTTGGGAATGTATTCATCTGGCAACATTTTTTCAGATGATACCATCTTACTCCACTCCTAAATGTTTAATTTCTTCAGTTATACTCAATGCAGCATACTTCCAAGTGTCTTTCTTCCTTGTCTTCAGTGAGAAGCAAATTACCTTCTTTCCACACCTCCCTCCTAAACTCCTAATCCCAGTTCTTTTAGTTCTTCTCTGTGTTTTATTCTAGACCAATATTTTGTTTGTTTTTTTTTTTTTTTTTTTAAATTCAGATTTCTCACTACCTCAGTAGTTTGGAAACATCTACCCGTCAAACCTTAGTTTTAATTTAACTCATACTGTTTCAGTCAAACAGAAAATGAATTTAAGTCAATTTACTTACTTGTTTGTGGGCTGGGCTAAGTAGTCTTCATCCCCTGCCCAACTGTGCATCAAGCCTAACAACTTGGGAAGAATGTTTAGATAAAAATGAGTCTGATTTATACACTACAGAAATCTAGGAAAGTCCTAAGTTGTTAATAATGTTGATAACTTTATTTCCTGATGACCAGAGAACAAATGTCACATCAATCTCCAAGAAGCACAAAAAAGAGAACTCAGGAAATTACAGACTCATTGGTTGTATGGCAGTCCCTGGGAAAGTAATGAAATGTGTTCTTCTAAAAACTATTACAAAAAATCCCAAAGACCTTGAAGGAGCATGTATTTACACATAGGCATTGCAGATCATCCTCTACAACAAAATAATGTCTACATGGACACAGGAACAGTACTGGATGTAATTTATCTGGATCCCAGTAAAGTGTTCTATGCACTTCCCCACAGTCTTCAGTGGACAGACCGTCAAATTACAGGTCAGATGTTTGGCTTAGGAGATGGGAGGTAAATTCATACATGATCTGGATGATGGAAATAAAAGCATCTTCAGTGAATTTACTGATGACACTAAAGTGACTGGTGGGGTAGACATATCTGAAGGATGAATTATCTTACAGATAGACCTGGACAAGCTGGAAGGGCGGGCTAACAAAATTGTATGAAGTTTAGCAAAGACAAGTGAAGAATACTGATGCTGGGAAAAAGAAGGCAAAGAGCCCAATACAAAGTAGGTGCTGTGTGGCTGGAAAGCAGTATTCCTGAGTGGGATATGGGCATCCTGATGAACAGCCAGCTGAATATTAGTCAGCAGCATGCCACTGCAACAACAAAGGCTAGTCAGATCCTGAACTGCATCCAGAGGGACATTATGAGCAGAAATAGAGATGTGTTCATCCGGCTCCCCTTAGTGCTTGTCAGACTGCATCTGCAGCCCTGTCTCCAGTTCTGGTCCTCACAATTCAGGGAAGACATAGGACTGTGGGTCTAAGGGGAGGCCATAAAGATAATCAAAAGTCTATAAAATATATTCCACAAGGAAAGATTGAAGGAGATTGATATCCCTAGATCTAAGCTCTAAGATCTAAGACTCAGTGGAAGCTCAGCATAGTAATCTAGTATATAAGAGGGAGCCACAAAGACATCAAAGGCTCCTTCCTCACAAGGAACCATGTGGAGAAGACAAGATGTGATATGGCTTGTCCAGGAGATGCTTCAACTCATCATAAAAAACAAATTTTTTAAAATAAGAAAAATCATTCACTGAAAGAACCTTCCAAGGTGGATTCCCTTCTACTGAAAGTTTGCAAGATGCAAATGGAAAGTGTACCAGAAAATGCTATCCATCTTTTATTTGCCACAATCAGATGACATTTTGAGATCTCTTCGAATTTGGCCTGTTCTGTGATTCTAAAATTGTACGAATTTACCTGTTCCCTGAGCTAGAACCTACATATTAGATCTGCTTAAGGAGCATAAGTGAATGCTCATTCATAAGTGAATGCAGCAGAAGCACAGTTAAATTTTAAGAACAGGAATTATAAAGTGAAAAGTAATGATCATGGGCTGTGTCTTGAAATTATGCTCTTTAATATCTTTATGAATAACATAGTGAGATTGAGCCCACTCTCAGCAAATTGCAAAGGACATAACCTGAGTGGTGCAGTTGATACAAGAAAAAGAAAGGTTGGCATCAAGGGAACCTGGACCACCTTGAACAGTCAATCAACAAGACCATCATGAGCTACATCAATGCCAGGTGCAAGTTGCTCATCCTGGGTTGAAAAAATGTCAGATAGAAGTGAAAGATGGGGAAAAGTCACTTAGAGCATCTTTACTGCAAAGCAAAGCACTGGAGGGTTCTCAGGAATGAAAAGCTGGACATGAGCCAACATTTTGTGCTCCCAGCCCAGAGAGCCAAACATGCCATGGGCTGCATCCAGAGCAGCGTGGGCAGCAGGGCAGGGAGGGGATTCTGCCCCTCTGCTCTGCTCTGCTCAGGGGAGAGCCCACCTGGAACCTGCATCCAGCTCTGGGCTCCCAGCACAGGGAGCACAGGGAAAATGAGGAAGACAAAAGGATCCAGAGGAGGACCACAAAGATGACCGGAAGGATGGAGAACCTCTCCTATGAAGACAGGCTGAGAAAACTGAAGCTGAAAGGCTAAAAGTTCTGCCTGGAGAAGGTCCAGGGACACATCACTGTGGCCTGTTAGTATTTAAAGGAGGCCATAAAAAGATGGAGAGTTGTGGAGAGCCTAGTTCAAACACGGCTTAAAGAAAGAGGCCATGAAGGTACTCAGCTAAGGGAAAAATTAAAAGGCAGCTGTAAAGCAGCAGTTCCCAGTCTTGATCCTGTAAATAATTAGGTTCTCAGCCACCTTTTATATAAACAACAAGATTCTCAGACTGTTTTCTCAAAACCAGGCAATATTCTGTCCTTGGCTGCTCTGGGAACAGATGGCCGTTCTGGGAACAGATATAAAGGTTTTGAGAACTTTTCATATCATGGTGAGAACACTGATCTTGGTTTCAATAAACAAACTTCAGGTATTGTAAGCAAAAGGAGGAGCTGAAGTTTTCTCTACAGCTTATCAGGAGCTCAGATTTTGCAATATGCATGAAGTGAATTAACACTGTTATAAAAAGTGCCTGGTTGATCAATAAATTGGAGTCGATGCTGACCAACACAAAGGTGGGTCATCTCCCTTCACTTCAACAGAGAGTGATGTTTTACATGGGGAGATAGTGATAAGACCAAGGGAAACAAGTTTAAACTATAAGGAGAGGTTTAGACTAGATGTTAGTAAGAAATTTGTTGCTGGGAGGGTGGAGAGGCACTGGAACCTGTTGCCCAGAGGAGCTGTGTGGGCTCCATTCCTGGAAGTGTTCAAGGCCAGGCTATATGGGGCAATTGCAGGGATTTTCAGATTAGATGATCTTTAAGGTCCTTTCCAACTCATGCCATTCAATGATTTTATGACACTGTGTAAAATTCTTAAATTATATTATCACTACTGTGATAGTATAATCACAGACAAAAAAAGAGTGTACCAGAATTAGACCTATGATCACTCTGGTGCTGTTTCTATCCAGGAATTTAGAGAAGTTGATATTGCTTTCTTAAAGCAACATGTCCTGGAGCCTTGGTGTTATATTTCAATATTTAATGGTAAAAATACCCAAAAACTAGGCAAATAAACAAGGGAAAATGAACACCACCATCACCACCCCTTAAACCCTAAAACAATGGAAAAACCAAAATAAACATAGAGTATAGGTTTGAAATTCATTCATTTCTAACCTATATGCACAAGGCAGCTGATTGAACTAGGTGTAACTTCTTACAAAACTCCTATTAAAAAAATCAAAAATCAAACTAAGGGTCTAACCTTCCATCGTACTTTAAAAATAGACTTTCCAATCAAATTCATTGTTGGGACCTAGGTTTCTTTCCTTTGGCTCTCTTTTACTTGGGGATTTTTTTCCCCATAGGTTGCTAGGAAACACTAACAGCTATGTACTTAAGAAAAATAAAAGAAGTGGCCCAGCTCAGGGTGAAGGAGGGCATCTGGTTGCACTTGAGTGATGTCTGGGAGTTTCTCTCTGAGGGGCACAGATACTGGGAATTGGGAATTGGGAATTGGGCGGGACTGGGCTGTTTGGTGTTCATGCCCTAGTCATTGTTGTTTGTTTGCTTTATTGCACACACTCATAATGAACTGTTATTCCTATTCTCATATCCTTTTGCTTGAAAGCCCCTTAATTTCAAAATTATAAGAATTCAGAGGGAAGCGATTGACATTTTCCATTCCAAGAGATGTTCCTGCCTTCCTTAGAAGACACCTGTCTTTCAAAGCAAGACATTAATCTTTCCATTTTCTTTTTTTTTTTTATATACAATCTTGATTTAAAATATTAATGGTTTTAAGCTTTTTACTGAGCACCTTACTTTGCTTGCATTGCTGCTCAATTTATTCACTGTTAAAATGTAATTGTTCAGGATTTTCATATTCCACTCCTTTTTCCTATTTTCTTTCTATTTCATTGAACCCTAATCTCAACATAATTAAAACAAATGTAAATCCTTCATATTTGTTCTGATGAGGTACAGAAAGCCATGAAATTATTCTGAGAAGAAAGACCTGGTACAGTAATTTTATGAAACAAATGGCAAAAAATTCCTGCTTCTATGGAGAAAAATATTTCCTCCTTACTGGTTTATTCAGAATAGTTCAAATTCATCTCAAAACTGCTTCAAAGAAACAAACCAGATTAAAGCAAATGGAAATGTCCCCACAGGTCAGGGAATTTGCTGTATATTAGGAATAATTCCTTTGAAAAATAAGAAATGCTCACATGTTTTTATCTCAGAATGTGTTATCTCACTTATCTCGTAGGATTGTACTTTTTCTAATTCTAACTACATTTTCTATAAAGCAGTTGGTCCTCAATCGGTAAACCAAAGAGCTGGTGCTCTGAATCCACCTTCTTTCTATGACAGAAAGAGAATTTTTTCTTTTATTAAAGGAGCTGTAACCAATTCTCCTGAAGAGACATAAATTTAGCATAGCAGTAACTTAAAGATCACAAAGAAAACTCCATTTTCTTTGACCTTTTCCTTAAATGCCATCACACAGCTCTTTTTACAGATATATTTCAAAACATAATTCTTAGGAAGATTTCTCACAATGCTTGGGGAAAATAACTTTTTTATGCAGCTATTCATGATAGAATGTTATTATTATAGTTGGTTTTATAATTATTGCAGTAATCTTTGTGTGTGTTATTTTACTACTATAGTTAATATAATATAAGACATTATTAATATAGAATTTCGTCATAGAAATGTAATATTATGTCACAAAACATAATCTAGTACTTGTAATGAGCAGTTAAATCAGTATGTGGAAAATCTGGCCATCCTTCCCTACTTTTTCCTTTCCCAGAGCTGAATGGGAACCCTCTGATCCCAAAACTGAAAGAAACCAGAGTAAAGAATTTTTGTCTAGATAGGTGTAAATTTTTTTCCTCTTTATATAATTTTTTTTCCTCCTCTTCTTTTTGAATAATATGAAGATGCTTTTCAAAAAGGAATGGGAAGATAAATACTAGAAAACCATCTTAAGAGAGTCCAGAATTGAGGGAGGCTGAAAGTAAACAGTACCAATAAAAGATACAAGATGCTCAACTTTCTATTTTTTCACTATTAATTTGACCTTTTTAAGTTCTAATGAATAGTGAAGAAATTAGGAAGTTGAGCATCTTGTATCTTTTAAAAATAAAAAAATAAAAAAAAATAGAGGGAGTGTGCTGGAATATGTAAAGTATGGGCAGTCAGTGGAAAGGTAAGAAAGAGAGAAGCAATGCTTTTAACCTTTTACTTATCATTCTTTCTCTTTTGTACTATGAATTTCTGTAAAATAAGACAGACAGACCCACATCTCTGAAATGTCAGGTGCAGCATTCTCTCAGCACTCATCCTGGATAATGTTGATTATCTTTAGATGTTGACGTAGGTTTTAAGGGGGCTCCCTTGGAGATACTTTTCTCAAACACCTATGAGGAGATGCAATGAAAGTATATGAATCTTTAGTTGAAAGAACAACTTTTCCCGACTATTGTAACTCTTAAACTTATGGCTAAAATTCTTGCCACAAAGAAGGATTATATTTAGAAAACAGAATAAAACAAATACAGTCTTGATTGCAGAGCCTGAGTTGATTGCCTAAAGGTTTACATTAGTAAAGAATCAGTAACAAAAAAAGGTCAGATATGTCATGCTATCTTTAACTGTTCTATTTGTCACAAGGAAGTATAGATATTTGTTTTGCATGAAGATTGAAAGCAACAGAAAATGTCTTATTCATGTGGAAAATGTAGTGCTGCTGAAAATACCCAAATGCTCTCAGCTTCTTTTTTTGTGCTATTTGATATTTTTGGTAGCTGTAAACCACAGAATCTTTTCAAAGTGCTACTGAATCAATTTACAACAGACATGATTTTTTTACCTTTCTCCTTAATTTCATCAAAGACACATTCATATACCCTGTCCTTGTGCATGTTATAAAGATCTTCATTTTTCCTATGCCTTATCTGCACTTCAGCTGTCTATTCAATTTGTGTTTTAGACAAAGTATTTCAAGGAGACGTCAACGTACAGAATGGGTATGAAATATTTGACATTAGTTCATTTTTTCTTTAGAATAGACCTAATTATTTACCTCAAAGTGCTGTGTAAATGTCAGTAAATTATAATAACACTCACAATACTTTCATATACCTCTATTTTACACACAGTTTAGCTTATTTAGAGGAAATGTTATGCAACTAACCTTTGTTATGAAGCATGTCACCTGCCAAAACTGAGAGTGGAATGTAATCACTCTTCTGGCTCACAAGTGCTTTCTCTCGATCTTTCTTCCCTTTGTGTTTTTTTTTTTTTTTTTTTTTTTTGTTCTGTTGATTTCTTTATTTCAGCGTGTCTTTTTCTTCCCTCTCTTCTCTAAATCCAAGTAGCTCAGAGAGGTGAGTAATTGAGGGGAATGGCAGAAGGCAAGGAGGAAAATCCAAGAGGACTTCTTAGACATGAGGATGACAATCCTGTATGCTCATATATAAACACATTATTTGCAATGCTGACAAGCAGAGTACAATAATTTTGGTATACAAAAAAAAAGGCCAGTGTTTTTAGCGAAAGAGGAGTTAGTTGTGGTTTTTAAAAACTATTTCTGGGTTTTTTCTTGTTTTTTTTGGTTTTTTTTTTTTTTTAAATGATTTAAAAACTAAACTTCTACTTTAAACTTTCCCTTTTGTTCATATACACCAAAAGTTTTTGGGCCTGAAGAGTAAATAAAAGAATTTTAAATGCGTCTTAATTAGATAATTCTGTGGCTGATCCCTAGAACTAAATATGTTGCTCTAGTAACAGCAACAATAAAGCTGAAATCCCATCAGAAATGACAATATGTCAAGTAAATATTTTTAAAGAAAAGAAAGTTTAATTTTGTTTTATAAAACATGATCGGCCTTGATAAATGATTTCAATATATTAGAACAGTTTCTCAGGATTAAGAAAATTAGTTCAAAGTCTTCTGTCTAGAACAATATAATTTACTTTAATTACAGTTAATTTTTAATTATGTTAAAACATCTTAGCTTAAGGCATAACAAATTGTTTAATGGGGAGTACACCCTTCAAAAAATCTTTAACACTGATAACACATAATACGTGCTTTCCATCTGATGTTTTGCAATTATGTTAACTGTGATAGAATCTTAAAGTGGAGGTCCTGAAATAAAGATTTGGGGAAGGTTACAAAATAGATATGTCATAGAAAAAAGTGTTGTGGGTACAATTACACATATCCCAAACTTCATTCATGAAGGATAATAAAGCTTTCGACTTAGCCTGAGATTGGCATTTTAAATACTTTATCAAACTTTATCAAAGTTCTCAAATGCCACTCTTCACTTTACAAATCTACCTCTTTCGGTCCCTGTTCTGAAAAAAATAAGATTAAAATACGTACTGCTATGAAGAGCTAACAAGTTTGAGCTCTACCTTTAGCTAACAAAATAAAAGATCAGGGAATAGTTGAAGAGCAACCTCCACTGTGAGATACTTCTGATATTCTCTGTCATAATGTGTCTTTGAACATGTACATAGGCTTGATCTGGTCTACACAAACATCATGATGAAAAGATAATTCCAGAATTAGTTTAGAGACCATGCATATGAACCTTACTATACATGACTTGAACTAAATTCAGGGAATGTAGGAAATCCAGAGATGTTTTTCTTCTGATGACAGGACCTACAATCACATCTACTGAAATATATATGTGTGTGTGTGTGTGTGAGTGTGTGGGTGTGTGAGTGTGTGTGTGTGTGTGTGTGTCTATATGAAAGAGATAAACTAGGAGTGGACATTGTCTTTCAGATAGAGAAGAGGGCTGTTGCATGATATATCTATTTTCAGGTCTCCCATAATTGCTGTCTGTCTTTAGTTATTCTCAGACCTACATTTTGTCTGACAGTTTCTCTTCAGAAATGTGAGCCTAAAATGACAAAGGAATGTATTTCTAGGAGGTGTGAAGAGTTCATCTAGGCCGGAGTAGCCAAGGGATGTCAGAACAAGAACTTTTCACTTCATTTAGAAGTGACCATGACAAAGGACATTTATAGGACCTTCCAGGAGAATAAGTTTTGCTCTTAGGTGGAGAGAATGTGCTCCAGTGGAGTCCTTACTGCAAGAAGGCAACTTCGTATTTCTCATGTACTACAAAGATACTTTTAGAGCCCTTCCACCTTGTAAGATGGCTCATCTCAATTTGGGGAAAATCTCAAACAAAAGACAAATCAGAAAGACAGGAGTAATTTGTCAACCTCTGTCATTTTCTCAAAGGTATTATAACTTACTGGGGAATTATATAAGCAGAAAAAGTAAAGTGTGTTACACATCAGAAACAGATAGGCACTGAATGACTAATGGGATGCTAGTAGGTATTTATGGCTCCTCATAGTCTATTTAATGTGAAAAGGTCTAAAGGAGGTGAAATTCCAGCTACATCTTCTGACAATCAGACGAAACACAGGTTCAAAATATTTTATTTTCTATTAGGCCAAGCAGTCACTTGAATTTGTGTCCTGTGCAAAGGGTCTCAGGAAATAGCAAAGAACATCACTTCTCAGTAATTCATTATTCTCATCTGTTCAGATATATATAAAACCCTTCTCAAAATGGCTTACCTCCCCTTAGCAGACACATTCAGCCAGAAGAGCCTACAAACCTTGCATAGATATGATTTCAAAAAACTTGAAGCTGCGGAGGAATTCTTATTGGTACTTTCTTCATGGAATCTTGAAAAAAATTTTTGTGTAATTTTAGACAAACATTTTTGCAAACGTCAGAAGCTGGCACAATCTCTTCAGTCTGGTTTAGACCAGTGCCAATCATTCTACATCTGTGACAACTCACTCCACATTGACTCAGAAGCTTTTTCCACTACCCCACTCTGGGGATAAATCACCCTCTAGGCTAGGATGTAAGAAAATACTTGGAAAGCAGACAATCTTCCAGAACACACTGATGGTATTTTCAGCTTCATTAATGTTCAGTTTAACACAACCATTCCCACAATGTCCCCTTCAGCTTCCTTCGTGTTTACAAGTATTTGACTTCGGCTCTCATTTATTTTGTTTTGAAGCAAACATTGTGTCTGCAGGGTTAGTTGTTTCTCTGCACTGTCAGCTGATGGCCAGACACATTGAGACTCTTTCTAAAACTCTAAATCTGCTTGTCCTGCTTGTGATGTAAAGCCAGAAACATCAGTGACACAATCAGCAGGTAGATGTGCCAATACATCATAAATACTGTGCAAGCTCTGCTGCTGTCAGATGTGGTATTGTGCATAATCTCAGCACTCTGACACACTTTGACTGAAAAAAGCCTATCTTCTCAGGCAAACTATAAGGTTTTTTTATAAAGACAATAAAAGTGCCTGAAAATTTTGATAAGAATTCCCCTTTTGGTGTGTCATTAAAGCAGAGGCACCTTACCTTTCATGTAGTTCTCAGTCAGGAACGTCATTACATTCAGCAGTCTGTTAAATGCTGTATTAATAATTTTTGCTATGCTGAAGTCTTGGGTTTTGGGTTTCCAGTGAACAGAGGGTTGATAATATAGACATGTTTCAGTTATTGCTGAGCAGGGATTATACAGAGCCAAAGTCTTTTCTGCTTCCCAGATTGACAAGCTAGTGAGGATTGTGGGATGCATGGGAAGCTGGGAGCAGACACAGCTAGGACAGGTGACCCCCAACTGTCCAAAGGGATATTCCAGAGTGTATGACATTGACTTGGGGAAAAGAGAGAAGAACTGGGGAATGTTTGGAGTTAAGGAGCTTGCCATTACAACTAACTATTATACATGATGCAACACAGTTTTCCTGGAGATGGCTGAACGCTTACCAGTCTATGGGAAGTGGTAAATGAATTTATTATTTTACTATTTTTACATTTTCCTTTTTTATTATTATTTTTCTTATGTGTCCAGCTTTTGGTGTCCCCAGTAAACTGTCTTTGGCTCATTACAAATTTTCTCATTTTACTCTTCCAATTCTCTCCTTGGTCCTGCTGGTGGGGAGAGGGTGTGTGGGCTTCGGTTGCTGGATGAAGTGAAACCACGACACATTTCCTTTTCCATCCCAGCTCCACGGAGGCTTCTGACTACCTAACAAGTGAAAGGATATGCCTGCCTTGCAGAGAAGGCTTTGGCATTCGTGATTGCCATCATTGGTTCAGGGAATACCAGAGGCTACACTGTCACATGGAAGACTCCAGTGCCAGGATTATGGGTCCTGCAGCTCCATCACTCACTCCTAGCTTGTTTTGTATTTATCCCAGCTATGGTGATATGACACAAAGAGAATTTTACCCAAGAAACAACAGATGTTGCAAGAAAGAGGAAAGCTGGGGGAGCCTTGAACTTGCTGTCAGAACAAGGAATTCCTAGTACAAATGGAAATTAATTCCCTGAAAGGCAATATTCGTGGTTTTGCTGTACATCCCATCTCTATTGCTTTGTCTGGGAATATCCCAAAAGTATATCCTGTCCAGAACAGAAGCTATTTTTCAGTGAGAAAAGGTGAAAATCCTGGATGTATGTGCTGAGTACTCATCCAATTATTTTTAATGCAGCATTGCTTGGGAAGTGGTAGATGATCTGCAACGTTAAGACATGGTTAAAAAGTAAGAATTTTAGGGGACATCCATTTCTTAGTTAAAGTATTTGTTTCAAGCTTTTGTTTCATGTTTCAAGTTCACTGAGAATTTATTTGGTACAAACTGTATAGGCAACTGGTCTGTAAGTCATTTTAAGAGAAACTGGGAAATCCTCAGTTCATTTTTATCCTCTAATTTCACTGATTTATTAATAATTAATAATCTCCAGAATTTTTATCACAACCTTCAATCAAAGAATTCAAAATTGAGCTGCAAACACTAATTGAGTTTCAGGGTATCCATAAAACAGAACCTAGAGTAATCAAACTTTAAATTCTGTACTTGTATAAACATTGTATGTGAACTGACAGGACAAGCAAAAGCTTGTATCACTTCCCTGTTTTTCTTTTGTGATGAAAAGTGGAAATTTAGCCATGACAAGGCATCATATATTTTATTATTAGAAAAAATATGACACAGGTGAATAATAGTTGTGCTAATATTGTATCTAATTGTTGTGTTACTGGGATAGCTTAGCTTCCAAGACTACAGTGGCTGTTATTCAGGAATTTAATGCCAGAATCCTTTTTAAATAATCATGTGATAGCCTGTCAAACATCTGTTTGCAGATACCTTTTATTATCTCTGCAAGTTCAGCCTCTAACTCAAAAGAGAGCAGCTGTCAATAAGAAACTTAAGAGCATGAATCATGGAGAACATGAAAAAGCACTCTCTAGAATGAAAGAGGTGCAAAAAGCCCAGGAGAGAGCCCTTCAGGAAAAGAGTAACTTACTGACATAATAAGAAAGTTACTGAGGGGGAAGCTTTGAGAGCAAAAGATAATGGCAGAGAAGGCTAGGAGAAGAAAAGAGGTTATAAAATGAATGTTTGAGTTTTATCTGTAAGTATTCAGGAAAACGGTTTCTGCTCAAAACAGAGCAGAATTTTTACTGTGAAAAATCTTGAGAAAAGAAAATTGAGCTTTGAGTCTCCATTGCTAGAATATGAGCTTCTTTACGTATGTGATATATGCATCTTATTTCCTTCAATTTTCTGATTAGGCACTTCAATTTGCAATAAAAGTTTCCGGTGTGCCACTGTCCCATCTTTTTGTAGTAACAATGCTATTTTATATTTGAACATACTGGTGTGTCAAGTACATTCAGATTTACTTATCTTTAAATTTTTCAAAGTCTTTTCTTTTCTTTTCTTTTTTTCTCTTTTCTTTTCTTTTCTTTTCTTTTCTTTTCTTTTCTTTTCTTTTCTTTTCTTTTCTTTTCTTTTCTTTTCTTTTCTTTTCTTTTCTTTTCTTTTCTTTTCTTTTCTTTTCTTTTCTTTTCTTTTCTTTTCTTTTCTTTTCTTTTCTTATTTTCTTGATTTCTTCAGGAGAAAACTCTAAGAAATTTCCTGTAAGCTTTTGGCCACCTTTTTTAATTTAATCTTGAGGTACCAAGAGAACAAGTTACAGTGACACGAGGTACTCTCAGAGATATGGATAGGGTTCACTCATCACTTTAGGTATTTGAAGTGCATTCACTCTTTTATAATTATCTTTCTTTTTTAACTAATGCTTTGTCAAAATGACATCTCAATTTAAATCCTTTTTGATTAACATAGGTGAAATAAGTGGCTCTTCTTTAACTACTTTTCAAATATTTTGATAATAATAAAATTTGAAAATATGTTTTTCTTTCCTTGAAAAACATGAATGGCAAATGCTTTCCTTCCAAGAGGTGTTAAAACAGACATGCTTTGATAAAACAAACTTTATTACAGTAGCCCTTTAAACAGCAGAAATGGAATGAAAAGCACAAATACTCTGAGCATGAAACCTGGAGCCATTAGGTACATAAAACAAGAAGGAAATTGTGTTAATCATAGTTAACATTAATTTCATAAAACAATAAGATCATTTTATTTTAGCAATTTGTCATAGTCATGAAGCATAGAGTTTCAGGAGTATGCTTTCTGTGTTTTGGTGGTAGATTTTAGCACCACTTTTAAAGAAACTTAACTAATTGTTCATGCATCTGTTTGAAATGTAGTCCTCTTTATGAAGTAAGACGTAGCCACAGGTGAAGCTATAGCTGAGAAGCAGATTGCTTTGTGCTCCCTCTTTAGAAGCACCACTGCAGGGAGATCAGCCATGAATCGAGTAGTTTAAATGTTTCACTTCTCTCATTAGCTGAGAGCTCTAAATGCCATTGTTGAAACAAGGAGAGAAGATAAAAGCCAGATGGATGTTTTTGTACCACATCTGTAAGTAATACTCATTCACATTATACATATACATTATATAAAATTTGTTATGTGTACAGAAAATATTCATTCCCAAGTCCATAGTGATATATGACAGAAGTAGGAACAAACCCAATATATATGTTTCCTGAGAAGAAGTTCAGATCATCAGGACATTTTGACTCCTTCAATAAAAAAGCTGACCAAACCAGTCTTAGTTTGGAAAAGTAATATTTTACTAGTCTATGTGTTTGGATGTGAAGGTTTTAAAATAACTTATGCATTAGTTTAAATATGCAGACAACTAATGCAATTTTTTTTGTTCTCATAAATACACCTGGCATGCAAGGAACCAGTACTAGTAAGTCTTTCCTATATAGACACAAAAAATGTGAATAGGAGAGGCAATATATAAGAGGACAAGTTATTCTGAGCGCTGGCATGATTTTGATTTTTATAGCCACATGAAAATGAATCTGACATGGTTTATTGCAAAACAGTGATGGAACTGCATTTGAGGGAGCAGGAAAATCTTTCACTTGCTGTCATGCTGTTACAGCTGAGTACTATTAGAAAAATGAGTGTAAAATGGAAGTTAAAGTCACCTTTCCCAAATCTATTAGTATAAAGAGGTGTAAGTTGGTATTCTGCAATGACGAAGAAGAAGATTCATTAATGGCATCTTTTCTTGCATCTAACTCCTCAAGTAAATGACATTGTAATGACAATAGTATATTTCCAAGGTAATTTTACCAACACAGAACTTCAAATTTCAGAAAAAATTTGCACCAAATGTGGTTTACAATGTGCAAATTTTCTAAGTCTTATGTCCATTAGAACTACCTTGTACATGCTTGCAAATGCCTTTTAAATTTCTTTTAGAATTTTTTTTTTAATATACTTAACAGGAGTTCTGGCTCTGTGGTAACACTGGAATCAACTCAGTCTCTTGTGCCTCATGACTAGCTCATTATGAGTTAGTTTAAAGAATACTTTAGGATAGGCAAACTGCAGCCTTTGCTCTCTGTAACCCCTAGAATAGTGTCACTGTGGATTTAGGTGCTGTACACTAAGCATTGAAGCTTCACTACAATGCAAAGAATGGGTGGAAGAGATGCAGGAAAAGTATTTCAGCACACTGTCAAAACACACTGTACACAAAACAAAGATGTGGTAGAGACATATATGAGGGCTCTGATTGTGTTATATCACACAATATGGACTTTGCAGGTAAGAGGTCTTGATTACTTCTGATTTATACTTTGTATAAAAGCAATTAGATGCAAAAAAACTGCTCTAAATGCAATAGTGATTTCCTGTATGCAAATAAATAGGCAACAACAAAAACAACAAAAAGACAAAATAGGAAATTGTTTATCTATGTGACAGCCCTGAAAGTGTAGAGAAAATTAAAGCAATAAATTAAAGTCTTAATAAGAATTTCACATTTTATTAATTTTTCAAGGGTTGTCTAGATCCTTAACGGCAGCAGTAATAAAAACAAGCCTAGCTCTGGATAAAGAGTGATGGATTTTATATACAGATTTTATATGTATGAGCTAAACCATTAATTGCCTCAAGTACTGTGGTTGGGAACATTTAGTTTTTCATCTGGTAAGAAAGGAGTGCCCAAGAAAAGAAGTTTCTTTCAAAATCACTGTCTAGTGTTTTTGTTTTACCTGTTTCATTACAAACTCTAATTTTGTATGAGTTCAAATAGATTTTTGCAGTTGCAGCTCATAAATATTTCCCACAGTGTCAAAAGCTTACTGAGATGTGTTTACTCCTGGCTGCTTTCCTGCTTCTTTTTCAGAATTCATTTCAGTGCTCTGATACATCTGTTTAAGTAACCAAGATGTGCTTTTTTAGGTACATGGAATAGTCAGCTTCAAGAGCAGATCTTCCGGGCGATAGAAATAGTACTGTGGAGTTTGTGGGCTGAAGTACCTTATAGTTTTCAAAGTAAGGTGTTAAAAGGAAGGCTCTGGTTTAGCTCTTTTCCCCACTTCAAATGGCAAGAAAATAGCAGAAAAAAAAGTGTTGGAGCATGAAAGAGTCATGCAAATATAACTGACTGTATTGGTCTGCAGGTCAGCTTTGATTAATAGGATCCTCCACACTAAAATGCATGAATCTGTTTATTCTGTGTTAAAGAATGAAATCCTCCACTAGGAACCTTCCCACTCTTTGTTGAAGAATATTAAACCCCCTAGAGTGTTGGCTTTCCTATGCTCTGTATTGGGCTCTTATATATGTATTGGACATAATGGTGGAGAAACATTGATTGTAAGAAATGAAAAAAAAAAATAGCAGTCAAGGGTAAGTTTCAGTTGGTTCTGGTTGTTGTTATCACTCATACATCCATAGGTGGCAAAAGTAATTGAGAATTTATCTTTCAACTGAAATGAGAGAAGACAGTGAAAAATACACTTTTAGGTATCTGTCAATACTCTAAACTCTGTACCTCATCACATTTAATTTTGTCATGAAAATATATTCAGAAGAAGAGGCCTTGTTTTTTTGAAAGAAATGTTTTCATAAAAGTTTAATCAAATACATCTTTTAGTTAGTTATATTGATCCTGTCTTCCTGATGTGATTTACATTATAAAGACAAGGATTTTCTTCTGAAAGGCACTAGTCCTGGAATTAAATAAGTTATCACATAGCTTCATGTTGTGTTCAGACCCCAAATCATAAACCACAGAGGATAGGAGTCTTTACTATGTAGCACAAAATGAAATACAATAGATAAATCTTTTTCTCTGGTACTCTTGGAAATTCTCTCACTGCATCAGGGTCTGCACCGTACAACTATTTATATGGTTATTTTATAAGTGGTTAATTTGTAAACACATAGCTGTGAAGCTATCATGGAAAGATACTTTGATTTACATTGGAGAAAATATGTTTTAACCTCTTTTTATTTTCTTTCTTAAGCTGCTACAGTAGACACATCTTTGTGTGAACATTCATGGTTGAGGTCCAGTTTTCCTATCTCAGAAGGAGTACAAAGGATGTGAAGATTGTACACAAGATAAAAGTGAAAAGCTATCACAGACATTCTCACCCATATTCAAGCTTAACTTGCTCTGTCACTCAATACACATGAGTAAAAGCAGGGATTATTATAGTAGACCTTTTAATTTATATGTTCTTTTTCAAATATTAATAAATAGCAGATCTTTCAGATGAAAGTACAGGAGCTCAGTAATGAATAGATAAAAACTCATTTGCTCACTAGGAAATTCATTTGCTCATCCTTTCAACAATTAGAAGTTAAGCTTGGGAAAAAAAAATTAAATTTCATGTTCCTTGCTAAAATTTGAAAATCTGGCTGAAATTTCAGATATTTTTAAAAATCTCAGCAGTTTTTCATTGTTTTCAGTATAAAAAACTTCCATGCCTTAGACTGACAATCTTGTATTACTAGCAAAAAGTTTGAAGGGACCTCAGATACCTTGGATATGGGTACACAGTGTTTCAAGCACTTATCTAGGGAAAAGTAGCTATAAGATTTTTCACATCTTTCTAATAGACAAGAATAGTCATGGATTGACTGTGAAGCAGCTTCAGTTATGTTGTATGCTTCAAATCTGTCAAAATCTCTTGCTTAGCTTAATAAAAACTAATTACTCTCTAATACCATCAGAGCAGCAGAGATGTTTTCTACTAAAAATATTAAATAATTGTTATAATTTTTTTCACCAGAACTGAGGTATTGGCAGAAAACACAACCAGCTCTGTATGTGAAGATTCATAAAAGACTGGCATAGCATCACACACATGAAAAGAAATTTGCCATCAGAAAGTTGTGAGTCTAATTTCAAAACTGGCAGCTTGTGTTGAACAGATTTTATCATATTAAGTGTTAGATAAACACTGTGAAAAAGAGCCATAAAAGAACCGCTATTTTTTTCTTCAAACTTTTGTACATCTCCATGCAGCAATCTTCATAGAGCTAGTTGTTTTACCAACACTTCCATGTGAACCTTCCTCTTTAATATATTCATAGAGTTTTCACCATGACTAAATATTAGTTCTTCCATATAATTTTGTCATTGTACTTCACCTGATTTGTCACACTCGCTCTATATGCACTTGTGAGGGTGATGAAAGACGGTTGGGTCTTTCTGTTTGTGTCTGGTCCCTCTTCCCACTCCCACAGTGTCTGATGGGCAGTGTGGTTTGTGCTAGGGCAGAAACACCAGGCTGGTATTGCAGGAGGAACCGTCCAGATGCTCACACAATTACTGCATTCTGGAGATAGAGAAGCTGAGGAGATTTCAATTGACTTTGGTGCACATAAATCTACAAAGGGATATAAAAGGCTGCTGGAAATTGAGTGAACCATGAAAACCCATGTCTCAGAGGATGCAGATGCTTTCTGAGTGAAACTCCACCCTGATGAGGACATCTGCAGTGTACATCCATCCAAATACAGAACTTTGGTCACTTTTGCATAGGTGAGTAAAAAGTGTTAAGTCCCAGTAAAATATTGAGATAAAATGCTAAAATAGCTCCATGGGTGCTTTTTTTCCTTCCTTTGTAATTGTGAAATCTGCAGGGCCAAATAATGCAAACTGGTATGCTTCCAGATGAACCTGCTTATATTATAATCCTTTAGACAAAGATTGTTGAAGAAATCCTAGACTAAGTGAACCCAGGCACAGTTAGGCTTCTCAGAAGTTTAGAGAACAAGGGGGTCTTACTGAACTTTGTGACTCAATGGAGGAGATTATGACCTGATGGTACTATAACACATTGTAACAATAGACATAATAGTTAGATACTGAATTGACAAAATTTAGATTCTGTTTTAGCAATAAATCAAATTATAATCATCCACGTAGTCACTGTGTCCGTCTTTCTGCGTCTGTCTGTACCTTACCTATAGGTAGGGTCCAGGATGACAGCTCCTTATGCTTCAATATTTGATGAGGCAAACGAATACTTAAAGAGCTAGAGAACTATAAAAACCTTTCTGCAAATTATTCAAGAGCTTTCTAAAGTATTTTGGCTAGGAAGTGAGGAATGACAGAATAATTTCCAAGAACAAAAAGAAAATGAGCCAAGATACGTTATTTTGTTTTGGGTAAAAAAGTAAAATTACTTATTTTGTAGCTGCTTTCATTTCCAGGTTAAACAGCTGCATAAAATGAACTAGCACTGAAAGCTTTATTCTTGTCTTTTAGCAGGAAAAAAGTCAGTGAGTTTTCAGAGTTTTCTAAATGAGTTTAGGCATGTTATTCATGGATGTCTGAATTGATTTCCAACTCAATTCAAATATTATCTCTGTTTCCAGAATTGTCTCACACGATGAGTGAGAAATTATAATCCTATATTAGTCCAAATGAAGTGGAATAATATGGATGTATGAAAAAAAAATAGAGTAGGGTTATTTTTTAGAAAAATACCTTGTAAGGAGTAAATGTGTGGGCAATATAAGTTATAAGTCTCAGATATGTTTCACATACAGATTTATCTTAGTACTAGATGACATCTACCAATGGGCTACGCTCTTTGCAAAAAGTGAAGGCAGAGGAACACTTCCATGTCAGTTTCTCTAGTTTTTATTTTTTCAATAAAAATTTTAAAATTTGGTCTTACTACTCATATCCTCCAAATTAAAGATAGTATTTACAATCTAAAGGAAAGAGAAAAGAGGAAAAAATGTAAAATAATACATAGTATAAGTCTAAATGAACTCATAAACCTTTAGATAAAAACATGTGTAAGGACAGTTAGCTCATGATAGCTAACACTTCTTTGTCTTCTATAGCTGACACTATTAATCTCAGCTGGAGAACCTCTCCAGAAATTATATTCAGAACACTAAACTACACTCCTCTGACTATTAAGAGAAGGAGCTTTTACCTGTTTCTTCAGCATACATTTTAAAAGACATATTTGGTACATCCAAGCATAGATATTTTATTAGGTCACATCAAAAGCAAACTAAATTAAGAATCTCTGGGTTTCAAAAACATTTAGCTCTGCCCATATCTTTGCAGAAGAGAACACATCTGTGGTGTATTTCCCTTGAACACATCTTGACTGGATGCCAGGTACGCACCAAACCCATTCTTATCATCTTTCCTCTTGTAGGGGCCAAACAGCTTGTTCAAATGAGACTTTTAACAGGGCTTGTGGAAGTTCACGTAAATTCTGAGTTAGATGCAAAGGAGAAATATCAAGAAGATATTCTGAAGAGGTCAAAACAACAAAAATAACTTTATTGGCTCCTTTAGAAAATCAGAATTCTGGCAAAAGTTTATTTCCACATTCAATCAACAAAAAACACTTGTCAGGGCATTAAATTGGCCCATTTAACTTAGCAAACTATAAGACCATTCAAATTTAAGTTACAAGAGGGAATTAGAAGAAGACAAAAGAGAAAGAAAGACAGACAGAAAAGGTGTGGAAAAGCACACCTAGAGCTACCAACTCACGGATTCCAGCAGTGTTCAGATAGAGATTCCAAGAGGACATAGGTTGAAGACATCTAATTGCCTTGTGTTTGGCCTTAAATAACGCTTGGTTTTTCTGGGCCCTTCCTTCAGGTAGGATTTCTGGTCATTTGGTCACTCAGGGTCTGGACTGGGGTTCCAGGGGTGGGGTGTGGAGAATTGCCTCTGGTGTGCCAGGGACTGGCGACTGCTGTGAGGATACTGGCTCTAAGGGTGGGGGATGCACCAGGGCACAACCCCACACACATGCATCCCAAAATGTCTCAAAACATCTTTGCAATCTCTCACAGCTCCTTAGCTGGGCAGGGGAGATAAAAGATAAGGAAAGATGAATTAAGATGAGAACAGAGAAAGATCACTCATCAATTACTGCCATGGGCAAGAAAGACTTGACTCGGGAGAAATTACTTTAGTTTTTTGTCAATCAAATCAGAACAGGATAAAGAGAAATAAATCCAAATCTTAAAAGTCTCTTCTCCCCACACCTCAATTTTTCTCAGAATCAAATTCACAATTTTCTGTTCTTCCTTGTGGTAGTGCAGGGAGATGAGAAATGGGAACTGCATCTGTTCGTCCCAAATTTTCTCTACCACTTCTTCCTCCACCAGGCAGGGACTCCTCACATACTTCACTTCCAGCATGGGGTCCTCCCCAGGGGATGCAAATCTTCATTAACTTCTTCATCATGGCTACCCATGGGCTCACAAATCCTGCCAGCAAATCTGCCAACACAACCTCCTCTCTCCATGGTGCTACAGGTCCTCCAGCATGTGATTCCCACATAGTCACAACCTCCTGCCAGATGCATCCACCTGCGGCAGCATGGGGACATCTACACATGCAGGTGGGTCTCTACTCCACCACAGACCTCCATGGGCTGCAGTCCCCACCCTGTCTCATCATGATCTGTACCACAGGCTGCATGGGGATCTTGGTTTCAGTGCCTGAAGTACCTCTCCCTCCTCTTTCTCTGCTGGTCTTTGTGTGTGCAGGACTGTTGCTCTCACCTGCTCTCACTCCTCTTTTTCCCGGTTAAAATAGGCATTTGACAGTAATCGTTCCCTTAAACTTGGTATTCCAGAGGTGCTACCACCAAGTCTAATGGACTCAGTTTTGGCCAGGGGCAAGTCTGACTTGGAGCCACATGGCACTGAATATTTTGGACATGGATGAAGCTTCTCACAGAAACCACCCCTGTTGTTGCAGTGTACCAATACCCTGTAGCCTCCCCATTGCCAAAATCTTTCAATGCAAATTCAATACACTATAATTTCTCCAGAAGTGAAGTATTCAGATTCAGACTACAACAGAAAAGCTTTCTTTTGTTAGAAAAGCTTTTCCCTTCACATTTGCCCAAAGTGGTCTCCAGTTCTCTGAATGAGGCTTTTGCATGATTAGTGGAAAAAGCTGATGCAGCTTCTTTTAAGTGAGCCTTTAAGGCAAAAGAAGATAGTAGGGATCAAACCAAACCACAAACTCATGGCAGCTAAATGTTTGCTTATTTACATACCTATAACTTCTTAAGCAAACAGGTTGGCACTTCATTATTGTATTATAGGATGGAAAATAAGCTGAATATTTAGCTGAATAATCTAGCCCAGCTCCAGTAACATTTCACATTACCACCAGAGACTCATTCTTCATGCAAAGGGTGTTCAATGCTGAAGAAGAAATAAAGTTAACAAATGCAGTTAGTATTTGTTCTTGCTCAGAAGACGCCCCCTAAGGCAAAATGCCAGTCCTTTTATACTTTACAGGGATTTTTCGATTGATTTCAATGAGTCCCATGTTTACATGTAGTTTAGCCAGTTTTATTATATACATTTCCCAGGAGGCACCATTGACATTTTTGAGAGTTCTGTGCATAAATTTAATTAATATACCTATGCCAATTGTTTACAAAATAAAAAAAAAAAAATAGAGAAAACCTAGTCAACAAATCTAGTCTACTTTGTCCTTCTAAATGCAGTCTTACGCTACATTAAAATTTTGGTTAAATGACTAGGACAGTGTATTGCATCTGACAATGGTAGGACTTTTCATGCTCTCAAAACAGTGACTGTTTAAACACTGAATTTATGTACTTAAAAGGAAACTTGATGGTAGGTGTTTATTTTTTTCCCTTAAAATTACTTACATGAAGTAAACAGCTGCAAACTGTTAGTACTTGCTGACGACCTTCTTGCACTTCCATAGGTTTTCAAAATTTACTATTTTTTTTTTTTTGATGCCTCCCTCTCTACAATCTTCTTTTGGGGAATTGTAGAGACCCAAGGTCCTGAGACTCCCTTTAATTCAGGCTAAACAACTCCAATTCCCTCAGAGGTCATAGTCTCCAGACCCTTCACCTGCCTTGTTCTCTTCTCTGGACCTTCTCTGGCACCTCAATGTGTTCCTTATAATAAGTGATCCAAATCTCAGCTCTGAACAAGGTTCTGCCTCACCTGTGCCAAGCACAGAGGAACAATCACTACCTGCTACTCCTGGCCACACTATTGCTGATACAAGCCAGGATGCCCTGGGTCTGCTTGTCCAGCTGAGCACCCTGCCAGCTCATGTTCAGCTGCTGTCAACCAACACTCCCAGGTCTTTTCTGGAGGGACAGCTTTCCAGTCACTCTTCCCCAGCCTGCAATGCTGTGGGGGACTGTTGTGACCCAGCTGTAAGAAACTCACTTCATCTTGTTGAACTTCATGGAATTGGCCTCTATCCATCAATGTAGCCTGTCCAGACCCTTTTAAAGAACCTTCCTAACCCCTAACAGATCAGCATTCCCACCGAAATTGGTGTAATCTGCAAACTAACAAATCCCTTTGTCCAGATCACTGATAAAGCGTTAAACAGGACTGGGGAGCATTACTTGTGACCAGCCACCAGTGGGGCCTGGCCATCCGGCCAGTCTTCTACCCAGTCAACACAACACCCTTCCAAGCTGTGACAAATTTCTCCAGCAGAATGCAGCAGGAAATTATATCAAAGGCTTTACTAATGACAAATGCACAGCCTTTGCCACATCCATTTAGTGGGTCACCTTGTCATAAAAAGAGATCAGGTTGGACAGGCAGATCCTGCCTTTTCTAAACCTGTGTTGGCAGGGCCCGATGCCCTAGTTGTCCAGCATGTGATCACAGTCAAGATTATCTGTTCCATAGCCTTTGGCAGCACTGAGGTTAGGCTGATGGGTCTGTAGCTCCCTGGATACTCCTTCCAACACTTTTTATGGGTGGGCATCACATTGGCCAACCCACAATTATCTGGGCCCTCCTCAACTATCCGGGATGGCTCATAAATCCTGCAAAGTGGCTCAATGAGCTGTTCTGACAGGTGCCTCAATATCCTTGGGTGAATCCCACACGGCCCTATAGACCTGGGCCTGTCCAAGTGGTGTAGGAGAGTGTTGAATAATCCCTTTGTGTTTTTGATACAGGCCATCAGTTGACAGCCTCAGCAACACTTCCAAGCTAGATGAAATATCATCCTCAATTATTTTTGAGCTACACATGTAGATCATCATAGCACTTGTGCAATGGCCTCTGGGAAGGCAGAATAGTCACAGAGGAGATGCACCTGCTCCAACAGGTGGAAACATTTTGCAATTGACTCCTATCCCTTAAGTCAGTCCTTGTCCCAGGAAAGCAATGGCGCAGTTCCAGAAGTCTTTTTACTGAACTCCCATAATCTGCATGTTGATTTATAATCATACAATATCCTTGTGGATATTGGAAGGTACCCATGAAGATCATTTGTAGGGGGACACAGTATGGGCAATGTAGAATGCAGTCTTATTCCCCAGTGAGTTGGACCCTATTACTAAAGATTAGGAGCAGGCCGGATGATAACAGGCAACACCTGTAGCCAATAAGAACTAGTGGCATAAAAGAGTGGATTGGTGGGCAGAGAAGTCAGATGGTTACTGCAAGCACCAAAAATAGTCAGTGCTTAGAGGAGCTACCTACGAGAAACTTTGAGGAGGTACACAACTCTGAGGCTATGGAATCCTTGCACCATAATGATAAGAGAACTGTAGTAATATATAAGACAACAATCATTGAATTGAATCCCTGACTCCACACTGGGCAACCTAAATTTAAATTTTATATCTAGGAGCATTGCTTATTTGCATCTTGAATACCCACAGAATTGGGGTGATAATAGTTTCTTTGGGGGAGCTTGTTCCATTGCTGAATCATCCTCTTCAGAAAGAACTTAGAAGTTTCCTTAAGCCTTTTCTTCATGTCCTATCACTGATGTGAAAGATAAATGATCAGCACATCTCCACGAAATTGTGTTAATCAACATTGAGGTTAGTTTATATTTTGTATTAAATTATTGAAAATGCAGAGTCAATAGAAAGTTCCTTGAAGTTATCCATGAAGTAGTTTTAAATTCAGAAAAAAACCTAGCAAACAAATAAGGAGAGGTGTTTCTGAAAATTTACACCACTGTAGCTGAATGTAGAAAAAGTAGAGATGGGGATTTAAAATTGAAGTGAAAAACAAGTATCATCATCTACCTCGCAAACACATGAATCAACAAAATTAAAAAAAGAAAAAAAAAAAAAACCAAACAAAAAAAACCCTTCTGCCTCCAGAGACCTGGTTTAAAAATGCATGATAAGTAAAAAATTTTGTTCTGTTTTGTTTGTTTTGTTCAACAAAATTTGTTTTGTTGAATGTGGCTTCCCCATTTAGCTAGCATTTGTACTGTTAAATGCAAAACAAAACAAAGAAACAGCAAAACAAATAAAAGACATAATTACTTAAGATGACTGTCAGGAAGAAGAGAGTTATCAATAGCAGGGTAGCAGAAAAGGAAGAATATGGCAGGGCAAAATTGAAGTATATTGGCACCTATCTGCAGTGTGTTGAACTCTAATTCATGCTATTAGTTTCTCATTTTTGGGAGTCAGACATCCAGTACACAATTGTGAATAACAAAACCTGTAAAGAAGTTGCACAGGAATAGGAGAGGACCTGTGGTGACTCCTGCTGAGAATTGCCTGTGGCCAGCAGGGACAGTGGGCAGATATTCATTTTGCCTGTGAAACAAAAGCTGCTGTGTTGGGTTACTGTGACTGTTCACTATAGGTGAGATTGCTGTGGCACCACCTTGAAGTTAGAAAGTCAGGGACCTTCTGATGATGGCTCCTGGGTGGCTTTTACTGAGCCCTACAACCTTAGCCAGTGGATGGCAGTACCAATTTTCCCTGCTATGCAAAGAGAATACGTTAAAATTCTTTTGCACTGGATTCTTCAGACCACAAATTATGGTAGAAAAAATTATGCTATTTTTAAAGATACTATAGCAATATGCCTTATCATTAAATTTCATTAAAGAAACCCCAAAGTAGACAGCACTTTGTTTTTAACATTCTAGCATTAGAAATTACTCTGAAAGCGAAGGAAAGTTTTGCTATTTTTTCACCATATGACCATTGTCACTTGGTCCGAAGGAGAGCTAGCATCTGCTTAAATTGTCTTGCCTTCAAGCAAAAGGTTGGGGTGTGGATGCATCTGTTGCTATGGCAAACTGCAGGTCAGGGGAAAATACTTGAGTAGTAACTAACTTTGGCGAATTGAAAAGGAATTGCTAACTTGTTTGTTAGAACACTAACTATAATGATTCAGGGTCTCAGGGGGTTACCTGATAAAGTGCAGGATTTGATACATTATAATTAGAGAAAGACTGAAATAGATTTACAGATTTTTTTTTTTTAAGATGCAAGTGTGCATAATCATAAAAGAAGTTTCTAACCGTATATAAGGGTCCAGCCAAGAAAGAAGGAGATGTGTATTACAATCTGAAAATGGGCATCTCCAAAGTGACACATGGAGAACTTTGGCCTGGAACTTTATAGCAATAACTAGTTCAAGAAAACACTTATCCTGCAGGGAAGACAGAAATTATAATTGGAATAAGATGTGTTGTTTCAGGTGAATGCACTGCATGTACAGAATAAGTAGGCTAACTCAGCTGACCTGAAGATTGAAAACAATTTAGTTACCCTATAGCTATCCATTATGTCACATAATCAATAAATGGCAGAGTTTTTTGTTTGCTGGAAAGAGCGAGGTTGGGGGTTTTTTTGTTTTCCTTTTTTTTTTCAGTTTTAATATTTTTTTATGCACAGGAGGCTGGATCATGCTGGGAAGAGAAGGTTTCAATAACTAAATTATAATTTAATTTCTACAGGATATGTCTCTTCAAATGGTTTGATGCTCTCCTCCAGGCATTGCATCTGGATCCACTAGGAATTCCACAAATAAGTGTTTCTTTGACACAATGCTGCTTCTTCCCTGCTGTCTTCCACTTCTGGACCCACTAGGAATTCCACATTGGGTATTTCTTTGACACAATCTCTTTCTCTTCCAGCTATCTCAGTCATTTTCATCCTCTTTCCATAAGATTTGAGATGGAAAAGACATGGGTAGAAAAACAAAGACTGTAAAAGACTGAATTGCTGAAAAGACTGAATTCAGACTGTAAAAGCTTCTGAATTGGCTCACCTCAGAAACACACAAAGAAATAATTTCCAGGTAACATTAGTCAAAAACTATAATTTTCCATATATTTCCAAGGTACAATGACCACAGGAAAAATTCTTCAACAGGTACTTACAGGCAATTAACTTTACAGGAAATACCAAATAATACTGCCACAGCACTCATGCTAAGTCAATTAAATCAAAAGGTAAAACTGGTACACTTGTAAAACTTGGCCTTAAAAGAAAAAAGCTAGTCATTAAACCAAGAGTAAAACCCGTGTAAGACAAGAGGCATATTTGTGATGGCTTTTGTTTTATGAGATTTGATACAACTATGATGAAGGCATGATGATGTGGATTTAGTAGTTATTTACTGCAGATATTTTTTGTCAGATTTGTGTTATCATACTGCCACACAATACTGCCCTATTCTGTGTTTTTGTGGGGAAATGAGTCTTGCTGTCAGTGGCATTCACACACCGTGAAGCATTTTCTAACCAAAATCATGGATTTTCAGACTCCTCACCTGTCTCTTAAACACTACTAATTGTTGCAATTAATCTTTGCATTTCAATCATTTGAATGAATTGTTCAACATAAGCATAATTTGGAATCCTATGTTCTTGCTCTGACAAGAGTATTTTCTGCTTACTCTGACGGCATATTTTCTTGCATAGTCTGTTAGACAGTGCTTACTGGTAGAGGGAACTCCATTTGCAATGTGCAAGTGGAGCTCTGCACAAGCAAGGACCCACCTACATTGGAATATCTAGTAAAATAATTTGTGGATCATTGTTTCTTTCTATCATTATGAGACACAGAAATATAACAAGGTGAACTAAACAGCTCCTTCCTTAAATAACCAATTTAATGATAAAAATTGGAAATTAATTCAGTATCAGCAGTAGTTTAACTATTCCTCTGTCAAAAGTAGATTATAACCTTCTCTACAAAGATATTTTAAAAGAGATTAATCTTTCTTTTAAGATTAACCAAGGGTAAAGATTCTATTTAAGACTTACACCACAAAGGACTTAAGAGATCGGAAGAGCATTGCAAACACTACAATAAAAAAATATATACATTTGAGATTTCAAATCCTAGTAAATGTATTCTTGAATATCTTGTCACAATGTCAAAAGTAGAAAATCTTCAAGTTGTGGAAAAATACTTATAAAGATGGAAGCACAGCACCCTTAAACTAAAACAAGCCAAGCAATTTCATGAAGGCGATGAGAAAATGAAAGGATGACAGTCATAGATACTTTAAATTGGGCAAGCCATGACAAAAATATGTTTTCCTCTTTCCAGAAGAAAAGAAAATAAAATGTTCAGCAACAAACAAGCAGCAGCAAGCTTTGATCCCATCACTCAACCTACAGTACAGCTCTTTCCTGCTCATCTCTGCCAGCAAGCCACTAACAACAGCAATCAGACCGAACAAACAGAAGCTGAGACGAACATCAAGAAAAAGCAGCCTTCTACTTCAGCAACACAGCAATGAATTTTTCAATATTGGTGATAGCAAATGAGATTAATGTTTTCATTATCATCATTTTTATATGATACTGAATTGTTTATAGTATACTGATGGCTTATCCTACTAGTAAACTGCCTTTGATTTACTTCTGTGGACAGGGAGGCTTATGCTAAACTTGGCAAACAGAAAAATTACAAGATTCATTTCAATGCAATATTCTTGGTATTTATTTCTGTCTCAAGGTTTGTCCTTTAAATATTCATTCTGAGAAACTAGGATGGATCATGTCTTTCAGCCTTAAAGACTTGAAAATTATACTGCTAATTCTGAGCCTCTATTGATTCTGGGAATAAGGTTTTTGAGTATTTCCAAAAGACAGTGCATTAAAATAGTGCAGGCTCTACTGAAGGTTTCCACACAGGAAGACATTAGAAATAATCTAACTAAATTATTCTGTGCCTAGGATAATTTATTCAATTTTTTTAAATTTTCTAATTTAATAAACATAAAGTCATTATTAAGATTAAGGACCACATTTGTTTATTTTTCTTTTAGCCACATTATCTGATAAAGTGTGATAGAGGTCTTGTTGCACAAGTCTTTCCCTAGATCATTAAAATGCAGCTTTCAATGTTTTTCTTTCTTTACATTATGAATTATGTTTTGTCTTTTAAGATAAAAATGCTTTCTTGCCAGATTGCCACGTTTCCTAGATCGTGCTGATGTTACATTAGAGTGTTACATTAGAGTGAACTGATATAAGTCAATGGAAAGAAAATCAGCTGTCTTGTACCTACAACAATACTCTTAGCATAAGAACAATAAAAACCAACAACATTTAATTACAGTTTGATAGTTCTAGGTACTGCACCTGACCTGTGAGCTTTTGCAGGTTGCCAATAAAAAGCAATGCTTTTGCCTCGCATTAGGTTGGATTCTTCAGATGATTACACCTGAGTAAGAGTATATGTTGATGAATGATCAGGCTCAATACTAGCATAGCTGAAAGCAATAACATTAAAATAACATGGGTGACTTAATTTTCTTTGGCAGGAACAGTATCTTCTGCTACCAATAGCATGCATTTAAGTTACTATTGAGTGTTGTCCTAAAAAGATGTTTGTGAATTGCTCCCTGCTTTAAGCTTCTTTTTTAGGCATTTATGTAAAATTTAAAATTCATGCTACTCATTTTCTCAATGCTTTTGTAAGCTACATACAGCTTACTGAAACCTTAAATGTCATAAAGGAAACACTTAATAATTTGCTCTACTGTTTAAATTGACTGAGGAGTAAGGTTTGTGCATGTTATTGCAGTCACGTCCAAGGAAACCATTCACATCATTTTCTAAAGCACACAAAGATAAAGGAAAACTAGAATACAACCAATTAAACATACCTGATAATAATAAATTTGCTTTTGAATATCTATAAGTAGCTTTGGTTTCTCTGCCCCCATTAATAGTTTATTTTCTGGTCAGGTGCATTATCGATTGTTCTTCACTGAAACTTTTTTTTCCTCATTAGCTTTCCAAACTTTCTTGCCTCAATTTTTGTCAGATACAAAAAGTGAGCAGATTATCTGAGACTTGTTGCTTAGCAACAGTCCTATTCCTAAAACGATAGTGGCGGAGCACTCGATGTCATCTTCTCATGAAAGAAGTCAGTTATTTGTCCATTTACACCACAGTGCTTCAAGGCTTCTCCCTCTCTTTTCCTTCCCTTCTCAATTAAAAAAGAAAGTCTAATTATTAATGAACTCACAGTTTATACAATGCACCTGCAGTTTAGATGCTCTTTATATTTGGTGCATCTGTATTTTTCCATGGGAAAATAAGTGCTTATGTTTCATCTTCCTATAGTTCAGGAAGAACATAGAAGTGCTGACAGGTAGCAAAGTTAATGGAAGGATGGGAGAAGGGAAAAGAAGAGGAATGTTTGGAGGAGAGCAAACCCCATCCTTTTTAACACTCAGAAATAATTTTACCCTTTAAAGAAGATTTTTGACCCTTCTAGGATGCCTGGGCCCTTAATTCCTACAGAACTGAAGAGTGTAGAGGCCTGCAGAAAAATAAACACACTCTTTAGCTGAGAAAAGTTGACATTTTTTTGTTTGTTAGTTTCGTTTTTTTTTTTAAGAGCCAGTAATTCATTCTTAGTGAATCTTCATCTCTTTACAAAACCAGTTCATTTACATTCCTGCTATAATTGCCCACAAATAAAAATCCTTCTGCATTAGTAAAATTAAAATGCTGCTTAGGGGATGAATGTACAGACTGTACAGAACAGATGACATGTCCTACAGGAGAATTATTTGAACAAACACTGAGAGAATATGAACAACAAGAAAACTAAATAGAAACAGAAGAGTGATGTGTTGTAATCACACAGCCTGTTGCTAGCTCCAGTGGGATCAGAGAGAAGAAAACTCACAGGCTGAAATAAAGACAGTTTAATAGTGGAAAAAAGCCCGTCATGCACAAGGAGAGCAAAACAAGAATTCACTCACTACTTCCCGAAGGCAGGCAGGAATTCTGTCATCTCAAGGAAATCCAGGATCCACTGTGTTTTATGTTTGCTTAGGAAGACAAACACCATCACTTGTCCCCTTTTCTCTCTGCCTTCTCCAACTTTATATGATGAGCATGATGGCATGGCATCGGTGTCTGGTGTGAGATATTTGCATCAGCTGGGGTCACCTACCCCAGCTCTAGACCTTCACCTGCTTCTCAACAATATAAAGCTGGGGAAAGAAGAAGGAGGGGATGGGTGCTCAGGGTGATGGTGCTCTTCTGCCCAAGTTAACTAGGCATGATTGGACTAGTTAACTAGCATTCCTAAGGATGCCCACAGGAAGCGGAAAATTAAGTCCTTGGTTTTCTTTGCTTGTATGCAAAACTTTTAATATTAAAGTGTCTGTATCTCAACCCACGGTATTTTACCCTTAGGATTCTCTCACCCATTATGCTGGGCAGAGTGAGCAAGTGTCTTTGTGGGGCTTAGTTGCCAGCTGGGGTAAAACCATGATGGAACTGCAGAGTAAGGGACATTGAAAAGCAGAAGCAGCTTTACTGCAGATGAACTTCTGCTAGAAATTTTCTGCTTTAAAGAGAGGAAATACTGGCTCCAATGTTTCCAGTAGAATCCAATAGAATCCAGGATTTGTAAAAACTCTTTCAATTAGTGGTTTTTCTAGTGGATTGATGAGAAGTTCTTTTTATGGAAAGTTTGGTTTACTGAGTAAAGGAGGATGGAATTACCAGTGTGACATAGATGTTGCACTTGTGATCATGCTGAGGTTTGTATTTCAGCTCAGAAGGCACAGGTGATATTTTTGATGGTTATCCCACCTCTATTCACTGAGATGCCAGATGAGAGATGGCTGGAGGCAAGAGCTGCTCATCAGCCTCAGTGTTTCTGTAAAAATGTTTAAGGTCACGGTAATCTGTTGCTCATGCTGGCTTTTCATGCATATGCCTGAGTGCACTCCATCTTGCAGTCACATTATGCACAGCTGTCACAGGCAAGTTATATATGAAGTGGAAGGAATTCAATGTTCACTTGAACTCTTCAGTCTTCAAAAGCTGTGATTTTTCAGGCAGGGCTGTTGACCCAAGGGACCAGAGAATATACAAATTCACTATGACATCAGACAGGTAGGTATCGTCAGGCCTGGTAAGGTGGGAGCAATGCAAGTACCAAATACCAAAGACAGAGTTTTGAGTGCTTACTAGATATGCTGAGGTCTTTATAGTGTTCTTGCTTACAAGCAAAGGTGTCCTGGTGACATAAGAACAATTTGCTACCATGGTAGTACTTTGCTGGGTGTTCGCCCCTTTTCTACTGACATAAACATTTATTTACCTTCTTTTCTCTATCGATATAGGAAAGAGAGGTCCTGTCTGACCAACCCAACCTCCTTTTATGACCAGATGTCTTGGCTGGTGGAAGAGGGGAATGCTGTGGATGTTACCTGCCTGTGCTCCAGTAAAGCCTTTGGCACCATCTCCCAGGGTAAAGCTGTCAGCCCCCATGGTGTGGACAGGTGCTGGTTAAGAACTGTTTGCAACTGCATGGCTGGAGATGGAGAGTAGAAGCAAATGGTGCTGCTCTCAGGTAGTGGATGGTGACTAGTGCTGTTCCCCAGGGATTAGTGTTGGATCCTTTCCTGTTTCGTATCGTTTTGGATGAGGGCATTGAGTCTACCATTAACAAATTCAGGGATGACATCAAGATGAGTGGAGTGTTGATCAAGCTTGGTGGAGGGAAGAATGGTTCTGCAGAGGGACATGGACAGACAAAACAGATGTGCTGAGACAGACCATCAGCAAGATATTCAACAAGGCCAAGTACCAGATCCTGTGCCTGGGCGACACCAAGCCCATACAGCAACACAGGATAGGGGCAGAGTGAGGAAAGCTGCCCAGTGGAAAAGGACCTGAGGGTGTTGGTCGACAGCTGTCTGAGAGTGTGCTCAGGTGGCCAAGAAGGCCAGTGGCAGCTGTCCTTTGTTAATTGTCTAGCCAGTAGGTCTAGGGAAGTGAACACATGCCTATTGTCACCACTGGTGCAACCACACCTGGGACCTCAACTTTGGAAAGGACATGAAGACACTGGAGAATGTCCAGTGAAGGGCAACAAGAGAAAGGAGCAGAAAACATTCCTTAGGAAGGAGCTAGTCTCAAGAAAAGGAGGCTCAAAGGGGAACCTTGTCTCTCTCTACAGCCATGACCCTGAGCACGATGCTCTGCCAGTTTAACACTGATGTTGTGGGTTCAATCCTCACATGGACCATTCACTTGAAAGTTGGACCTGTTGAGCTGGACATTTTCCAACTAAGAATATTATGTGATTACATGAAAGGAGGTTGCAGTGAGGTGGGGAATGATCACTCCCTGTGTTTGCAGTAAGAGGACAAGAGGAAATGGCTTTAAGCTAAGACAGTGGAGATTCAGATTAGATATTGTGGCCACAGCTCTCTTCACAGAGAGCAGCAGGCACACCTTTCCTAAGGATTTCTGCTACGGAAAGTCAGTGAGAAACCTCAGAGAAGAAGAGAAAACAATTGTTATCTCTACTCACTGCTCCTGTTGTTTGGTATATGTGGAATGTGTTATTAAGATTGTTTACCGAAAATGATTTGTTAATTTGGATTGACTGGCCAATTAAGTCAAAGCTGTGTTGTGACTGTGAAGCCCCAAACTGCCCACCCGATCAGCATTTTACTACTGCACAAGAACATAACTTTGTTATCAAAATGCTTAGGCAGAGCCACAGACTGAGAATCAACCCTGAGCAGTCCTATCCCATTCCCATCCCATTAGCTACTCACGCGACCCCTAACACTAGAGCCATATCCCATATCACCGGCGGGTGGTCTCATGTTAGGTACAAGGGGATTCGCCCCCATCCACACTCAGGAATTGCTTATGATGCTGTATGATAGGTTATTCATTAATCCAGAAGCAATCCTGGAATTATTGATAATGCTGTATGATAGGTTATTCATTAATCCAGAAGCAATCCTGGTGGATCCTTCTGTTTGAAGTTTGGTAAGCAGGGCAAACAATAAAGAGAGATAGGGATAAGGGAATTGTCGAGCTAAGCATGATCAGAGCTAATAATGTCAAACTGACCCTAAGAGCCGTGCAAATGTCAAGCTGACCCTAAGAGCCGTGCCAAGCCATGGGAACCAAGCCAAGTACACCGGGAATTGACCATATTAGGATAAGAGTTCAAAAGTTTAAAGAGGAAGACTCATCAGAAGACCCGCGCCCATGAGGAAGGCATCGAAGGACCACCATGAATAATCCTCAAAATAGATGTCTCCGCCCACGCTCCGCCCACACCACGCCTCTTATGAATATGATGTAACCCTGCACCCAAGACTGTATAAAAGCTTGCTTCTGTTATGAGATAGCGAGAAATCCCTTTGTGATTTCTCCGACGCGTCGTAATAAAATACCTCCTGTCTATGCTGACTTACTTGAGTCTCTTAGGCAGTTATTCTCGCCTTTTGGGGCAAAATTCGGCATCAACTGTCTCCAGACAGTCAAGGGTTTTTCTTTAGTATCTCTTTAGTATAGTTACAGTATAGTATTAGGGTAACATGAAATAACTTGATAAATCAGTTGTTCAGCCTTCTGAAATCATGTAGTCAGTGAACATTATTCCCTGTACTGGGGCTGCCTTGCATTGATAGATATATGAAAAACTTTCTCTGTCAAGGTAGTCAGGCATTGGAGAAGGTTGTCCAGGGAGGTGGTGAAGTCTCCATCCCTGGAAGCGTTTAAGAAGCATCTGGATCTGGCACCAAGAGATGTGGTTGAGTGATTTAGGGGTTACAGTGGCAGCGCTGCGTGGAAAGTTCAACTGGGTGAGTTCAAAGGTCTCTAACAGTCTTGCTGGTTCTGGGATTTTATGATTCTTACAGAAAAGCTGTTCTCTGTTCTACATCTGTGCCTTCATAGAACTTAGTTTGGATTCCTCATTATCAAAATAATGAGTATATCTATGTGATACATAGATATATATTATAACTGTAATAATAATAGATATATAACTGTAAAATAATAATATATATAATAATATATATAATATAACTGTAATCTATCTATCCATAGATATATATTATAACTGTAATAATTATGTGAATATAGATGTGTGATACATCTCTTAGAGTCTAATGTGCCCCAAAATTATCTATTTAGAAAAGCTAACAGGAAAAAAAAAACCTTTAAAAATGTCCTCCACCTTTCTGAAAGACAGAATAATGTACATTTCATGGTTTGGTCTCCCAGTTTATTACAGTCAGTCCAACCTGAATGCTCTTTTCCAGAATACATTATCTGCTATAGCACACACCAGGAAATAGGACTTAATAAGAGTGATGTGATGATGCCTATATGCTGTATTAAACAAAGGAATTCACTCTAATTTCAAAGTCGCTGCTTGTATCAGAATCTTTGTCTTCTGGCAGAGTTTATAAAGTACAAAATAAAACAAGAGTATGTAATTTTACAAATACTTTTTAGCTGCTCAAATGAGCAGCTGAAAAATACAAAGCAGTTTGTAATTCAGAGGCAGTAGGAGAAAAACCTTTCCCTTTACTTGTCTATTTCTTCCTCTTGTTGTGGTCTGTATTTAATTTTCTTGTTATGGCCTTTCCTGCAGAGCTTTCAAGGTATTGATTTCATTTTGGCTATCTGCACTCACAACTTGTCATTACCTGTATTTACTCAGTCTCCTGTTCCTAAAATTAAGATTGTCTGCTATATTTTAAATGAGGTAGTAGATTTACAATATAACTGACAGTGTAATTAGCAGTTAGGATCACACTGTCTCCCTCCTTCCACTGACCTCTTCCTCACTGTTGCCTTTCTTTTAACACTATTACCACATCATTCAGCTGAGGCAGTTAGTCATTCAACTTACCAATAAGTTGCATATCACCTTGCATAAAAAAAGAAAAAAAAAAAGAAAAAAAAGAAAATAAAGGAGGGCGTTGCTCGAGTGGGTAAAGAATTGGAAGCAAACAGCAAAATCAGGGTTTCTGCTGTCTGTGTGTTGCTCCCTGAGTCTGCAGTTGGTTTATATAAATGATGTAAATAGGTTTAAGAAGCCACAGATAATCCCTTTCTGTTACTTCCCCAGAGTCAGTACATATTGAATTGAGTAAACTTATTGAATAAATTGATATTGAATAAACTTATCATGCCACTGCCAAAACTCTCATGTGTGAACACAACATGAATTAGTGCAGTGGTTAAATAAATTAGAAGGGAAAAGCAAGGACAGACCATACTTGCTCTCAAGAGGTTACTTGTAAAACGGCACTTAAAGAACTAAACTTTCTAATTTTGAAGTCAGTATAAGTCTGGCAGAAATGGTAAAGTATCCAGTCCACTAGGTAGAAATTCTCCTGTATTCAAAATAACTGCAAATTAAGAAAACACTTGGGCTTCACCTGAAGTTGCACCAGCTTTTGAACCTATAATAAACTTTTTCTATGAAAATTTTGCTATTGCCTTACAACAGTAAGGTTTTTGTCTTCTGGACAGCAAAAAGATTTGGAGGGGGAAAGTCAATCCACAGTATGTATACAGAAGTTTTATTCCATCTTCCCAACACTTACTGCCAGATTGCAAGAACAAGATTTGATAGTTACGGCAGATAAGTCACCCACTCTGACTTTAGACACCTATAATACCAACAAGAACACTACTTTTGCCAAAAGCTACCAAAACTATTTGGCTGATCTTGCTCTTGCATATGAAATTATGGAAAATTATGGTGTTGATTTTGAAATGGTGCTTTCTGCCTCACTATTTCTCCCCTTTGTCCATTTATACACGTGAAAATGAAGCTGAACAAGGTGTTCTTGGTGTAAAAAGAGGAGGCGACCATGTTGACAATATTCTTTAGGATTTCTGTTCAGCCTCAATACTTTATTTTCATTTAAAATCAATTACTTTGGTCTTGGTGGTATCATGTTAGTATCACTGCAATTATTATTTCTTAATATGTTTTATATAGCTTCCAGTAGATTTCAGGAAATATCTTGATAGTTTTCTCTTGTTTTGTGAAAAATTTATTTAGCCATCCAAAGTTCAATCTTTTTTAACATTATTTTGTCTTCCTTTGGATTTGTTTATTCAAAGTTTTGCTTTACCTTTTCCTTTATAATATTTTTCCCTCACCTTTTATAATTTTATAAATTTTCACCTTTTATAATTTTATATATATATATATATAATTTTAGCTTAATGCTTTCAAGGTTATTTGATTCAATGTTCTTCTGAGAGTACTTTTGCATAGTTCATTCATCAGGATATCTTCCATACACATTCTTTGCTTTTAATATTCCCTGTCAGTTCTTGTTCTATTAATATTTCTCTCTTTTTTATCAGTCAAAATGCTAATAGTTTCCCCACTGGGATGGTCCTGCTGGTATTTCATTAAACCATGGATCACACTTATTGCAGAAATACAAATAGCGGCCCATTAATTCTCCTATTAAGAAACATATCTCCTTCCCTTTCCACTTCCCTTTCCCCTTCTCCTTCCTTTCACTTCCCTTCATCCACACCCCTCCTCCTAGCACAGCTCTCTTTGTAAGCCAAATTTATCGTGTGCTGAAAGGTGACACCCTTCTCTTTCTCCCAGGTTAGCTATTGAACCAGCATTTGGGTTTTGTGGAAAAAAGCAGATTCTACCTTTAATTCTGGCTCAGAGCTCTGTGTTCTGGGAGCGCTACAAAAGTACTGCATATATTGGAATGATCTACCAAGAAATGCTGTTCACTAGAGCAAGGCAGACAGAAAAACACAATCCTACACTTATGCTGTCATGTTTCCTGCACCCGAACATCACAATAAACCTAAACATCACAATAGTTTTCACCTGCAGCTTTCACAGTGTTCTTTGTCTTTCTCTAATCTCTGGACCAGAGATTGACTCAAGCAACTTATGAGATAAGGCCAAGGCCTTATGAGATTGGACCCCTGTTTGAAACACCCTTTTGAAGCCTCTTGTTGACTGTCAATTTGTTGATCACATTGAATACTCTGCCTTGCTACTATAATGTGGCTGAGGAAGGTAGACACTTCAAGAAGCAAGAGTTTGACTTCTGTAATGAGCTCTGGAAAACATGCTGCTAATTGCCATGGTTGTGAGTCTCAGTTTGACTGATGGATCTAGGAGCCAAAGTGCCATCTCTGAAGATCACCATGATTTACAAGGGAGCCCTCTGGCTTTCTGACTGGGTCACCTTGCCAACCATATGTAACATTTCTCATTAAATGGGTAATAGGGTCTATTGGCTTTTCATCTGTCAGTGCATGTGGCTGTAAATGGTTTAGAATGCATTAATTTTAGTTTGCTATAGAATACAGTTCTCCTCCTCCTATTGCTCAGACCAGGCACATTATGGATTAGATGTGTACATAGCAATCATACTGTAAAACGATGTCACATGTACACTGTAAGTCTTCATGTGATTTTGTATGTCATTTTTGTTGTTCTACCAATACATAGCCATTTAGTTAAATCGTGAATTTAAACTGTATAACTTTTACTTAAACCTAGTCATGTTTTGTTTTCAGAATGTACACCATATGTATTTTTTTAAGGCTCAGGTGTATTTTTTTTAGGCTCTCAAAACTGGAACTGTTTGAAAAACAAAAAATATCAGGGCAGTGTCAAATTATAAGAAAGGGAAGTATTAATATGGAAAAGATGGGGGTCCATAACAATGGTAACACTTAATGACAAATAATGGTTTACAGTTTTGAGAAACTTATTGGATTCTTCTTTTTACATTTTTTGTCAGAAAATTAGTATATCTCTCAATGTGAAGTTCTAGCAATCATGCAAATGCACATATTGCTTCAATGCTGTACTAAAAAAACACAGACTTTTTGTCGTACAGACATTACTGAACAGAAATTTTTATCTCTGAAAAGCCTCATGCTTTTGCTTTCTTGAAAATAGGCAACCAGTAAAAAAAAAAAAAAAAAGAAAATAGAAACCAGTTTTTATTAACTGGTCTCTGTGCTTAATAGAAAGAGTGTTTAAGGAAAAGAAGGACCAGAAGAAGTTGTGGATGGATTCAAAGATTACTTGCACAAACTCAATCCATGCAGTTCTATGGGACCTTGGCAGGGGACCTGAGCCATCTGGGTGTATTCTGTCAAAGGACACTGTCAAATATCTTTGAATGTCTGTGGAGATTAGGGTAGATTACTAACAATTTGAGAAAGGCAAAATTTTGAAACTTCATGCCCAGTTTCAAAAAGAACAAAAAATGTGGTGCAAGAAAGGGCCAGCGAGTCAGTTTGGTCCCTGAAGGAGAAATTATGTGGATCCCCTTGTGGAATATCTCTAGTTATATGTGGGAGAAGCAGATGATGGGAATAGCCACTGTGGCTTGAACAGAAGCTGATGCCCAAACTTACTGCTTTCAGTAATAAAATGGCCAGGTTTGTGGATAACGAGGGAACAGGAGATGTCAGCAGAGCTTTTAACATTCTCCTAAATTATCCTTGAAGCCCATATGGAAACTAAGTTGTCTGGATGGCTTTCCTATCAAGTGATTGGGCATTTAGGCTCAAAGATGGTGAGAACTATGCCGTGTCTGCTTGGTATCTCATGGGGTCTCACAGGACATTTACTGTCCTTCTTATGATCTCTGTCTCCTACCTGGGGAGGTTATAAAGTGCACTCTGTCAGTTAATGACCAAATATTTTCAAATCTCTCTCTGATCAAGAATTGGAGAAAATCAATTTATTTATTTACTTATTTTTACAAAATATTTTGGACTGCTACAAACAACCTTTTTTTGTTGGCTCTGCTCAAGATACTCTAAAAAAATCAGCACCATTTGTCTAAAAAATAAATTAGAAAAACCCTTCATGCGATGAGGAATCCTTTTCCTACCTCCTTATTAGTTCAGTGTTCCTTTTTTTGGTGGACTCTGGCCTATCCTTTTAGCTTTCTCTTGTGTCCTTTAGATGCACTATTATATGCCTTAGAATGACATGTAAAGTGCAGTGATGTTTACATTACTTAAAGAGTTTTTAAAGTTAGTTTGAAATTTTTTATGGATACTGCTTTCAAAATTTTTACCTAGATAAAAAGTAAATATTTTCCTTATTTTTTAATTAAAAGGTTCATTCAGTGGAAAATTTAGTAACAAAGAAAGATGCTTTATCTACTACAAAGATGTATCTATCCACATGCCTATTCAAGAGCAATGTTAAGGGAAAGTTTAAGCAGTGAGCAATTTTTTTTCTTTGAGAAAAATCATAGTTCCACACAAACTACCAGTGTTTTGAACAGAGTTATTTAAAAAAAAAAATGAGTTTAATTGTGTTCAAATTAAGCAGATATGAAATCAAAGCTGAAAGTCATTCTCTGTGAAAGCAGAAAATGATCTGTTTTATGCATGAGTGTTAAAATGTGTGAGCGTTAGGCCTTCAGAGTAATAGAATAATAAAATCTAAGAAATTCTAATTTCTAATTGCTGAGTCCCACTCATATTAATATAGGATCCACCTTAGCACCTTGTACATGTACCTGGCACCTCTTCCATGCTACTTGGCATTATCTTAATTCTACAAGTGTAAATAACTAATTAGCTCATTTTTGGATTTACCCTCTTTCTGTCCATGACCATAAGGCAGTTATCCAAATAATTAGATTCCTTGACCTCTTAAATTAGATTTAGCAGGATTTTTCCATCTTTATTGATCCTCTTCTTCACCTTAGCCTAAAATAAAACTAGAGACATAAAATTTAAATTAACATAATATTTATTTGAAAAGTACTATATCTAACGCTAATGCAGATATTGTACTGCCTAACCCTTTCTTTCCAGAGATCCCAAGAGTACTTCATACTTATGTTCTAAATAATTTATTCTCAGTCCAGATTTCACAAATGCCTAAAGTATGGTACTTCTCACTTTCATTTTGAAATATCAACATTCAGATATGAATAATGTCTTTTAGATAAAGCCTTGTGTTATGATCTGATTACTGAGAGATGTGTCTGCATGAATTAAGAAGAGAGATATATATGAAACCATATGCTGAAGTCAATAACACACATTTTATTCAACAGGAAATGTGAGGTAAGAAAGAGAAATGAGAGAAGGAAAGACATAGAAAAGACCAGGTGGGGAGGGGAATAGAGAGAGGTCAAGTCATCACCTGTAGATCCAGTGACTGATCTTTCTTCATCCTGAGCATCTCAGCTGGGGGATCCTGGAGTCATTCTTCTAAGGGTAGCACCTTTCTTCAGGTCAGGTTCCAGGTATCTGTGGGGGTGGATGCTCCCATGAGCTAGATGTTTCCATAACTTGGAGTGTTAGGGCAAGTGTTTGAGGAGTTGTTTCCTTTCACACAATTTGCCACAGTGGGAATTTTTAGTCTGGATGCATTTACTAGGATGTGCTAACCAGATCTCACATTTGCCAGCAAGTTTATTGGAACACACAATTTAAAAAGGATCTTAAACTTTTCATGACCTCAGATCTTCAAAAGGAAAGGATCAATCTTGCAGAAATAAGACCATCTATTGGCAGGATCCATAGACCTTGTCTCAAAAGATCTCATTTATGAGGAAGAGAAGAAAAGAATTCATTAGAAACAGATCTCTTGGGATCATGATGGATCCAAGGCTTTCTATATATGTGATGCCCAAATATCCAATAACTGACACTTATTTCTTAATTAAAAGAAAAAAAATGATGGTTTTATACTGGGTGTATTAATAACTTAGTACAGGACCCACCGGAGGAAGTTTTTCCAAGGTGAGTGAGGACCAACATCAAAAGCCTTGTATTCTTTGCCCAAAGAATGATACAATCACTTGATCTGTTACACTGCAGGCACAGAGCCACAAAGGTACAAAGGATGTTCAAAACCAAAGGCGCTATAGCTCCAGGTGTTATCCCCCAAAATATAAACTCTAGATAATTTGCACACAACCATAAGATTTTTGTAAAGGAGATTTACAGGCAAAAGAATTTTAAACAAAGAAACAAAATAGTTGAAGCTGAACATTCAGAACCGATTTGATATGCCTGTGAGCAAGGATGATTTGCTTAGTCCTAAGGCCAAAAGAAAGCAATGTTATTTAAATCGAGCACTGACTAGAAAGTCCTGTGGCTCTTATTCCATTAAAAATATAGCTGTAGGTCAAGTCTTCCTGGTAAGACAGTAATCTTTTTCACTGGGCAGTTTTGATTCATAAATTGCTCTTTGCCTTTAATCTAGTTAAGTAGAGAAGAAAGCAATTTTCTTTCTTTTAAGAAAAAGGATTACTATTTTTGAGGTATGACAGAATTGCAATGAGCTGTTTTATCACAAAATTTCCAACTACTAATTATTAGTAAATTCAAAAGAAACATCACTATTTGTTCATTGTTTCACCAACTCTTCTTCTGAGATCTTTGTTTGCTGGACTCAATTTTACCTCTACTCAATCTTTCTCAGTAATGTATGGACACTAAATTCCCCTGTGTCTCAATCAATTGTGGTTCAACTGTGGCGGAGAGAACTTATAAACTAAAAGCAAGAAAACCCTTGGGTTAAGATAAAGACAGTCTGATTGTAAAAAACACCTCCACAACAACAAGAAAAACAAAAACCTCAAACCAAAATAATCAATTAAACAAAAAAATTTAAAAACTAAGCAAAGCAGTGGGGGGGAAATGAGGAAAAAAAGCCCTTTAACTTCTCACTACCTGCTAACTGGTGCCCATCAGTAACAGTTCTGACATACTTGCTCTTCTTCAACTTTTTAGGACTGAATATGATACCATAATTTATGGGATAATGCATTCGGACAGTTGGGTTCAGCTGCCCTTCCCAGTTTATTCCTCAGCCTGCTCACTTGTGAGATAGGGCGAGAAGCAAAAAAGGCCTTAGCTCAGTGTAAGCCCTGTCTAGCTGTAATTACAACATTGTTGTGGAATCAAGACTGTTTTCAACACAAATCAAGAAGACAGCTCCATAAGTGTGCTACAAGAAAAATTAATTTTGTCCCAGAAAAATCAGTATGAAATTTTGAAAAATTCCACCTGTCAGAATTAAGTACAATAGTATCAAAAGGCTTAATCATTTGCTTATTTATTTGTCTTACAAAGGGTATGATCGGATGACTGGATTTTACCTTTTCCCACTTCTATCCATACAGGAAGTGTGATCTCCTCCTCTAAAACCCTTGTGTGAGGAACCGATTTAATTATAATTTTTGCCTCAACATCGTTTGACCAGAAGTTGGATGGGCCGCACAGATGCCATATGCAGGAGTCAGCTAGGAGAAGATGGAGAGAAACTCTATCTCTAGGTCGCTTTGCCTAACAACCATTTCATGTCTCACGTGGCCTATTGGCAGTCAGCATCCATGAGGAGGAGGAGACCACCAAGGACACTGTGACCTCTCAAAAAGTTCTTCAATTCCATGGCAAAAGGTCTCCACTAATGGAGTGCAGTCAAACACTTGACTGGCCAACGGTCTCCAGACAGTGAGCAGGCTTTGGGAGGAGCCAGGGGACATACAAAAGTAACTGCATCAGAAGCTGGGGAGATGGATGCTTGGAGGGGCACTTGGCTGGTGCTTGGCTCTGCTGTTGTCTTGGCTTGCTGACTTCACTTCACTGACTGACCACTTGAAGTAATAGCAGCCTCCTCGAGCCAGGTCTCATAAGCTCCTGGAGGTCTATTACTCACCCAAGATAGCTCAGCTACCTTTGGAGGCATAAAATCAGCAGGATAGCTTCTGTTGCAGTGTTGGAAACAAAAAGGTTTAACAAAAGGCAAATTAACAAACAGAAAAAAACCGAGCCAGGTGCAAGAGGTTCTTGCTCCTGGTAAAAAACCTCACAAAAGTGATTAGTTTCTTTGTTCTCTTCTTTTTCTAGTAAATTGCCCAGGCGGGACTTTTTGGCTCCTGTCCAATTAGCTATCCTTAAGTTTGAGATTAAGTCCCCAAGGTCCTCTGAGGTGTCTTTTTCACCTAATCGAGGAAAGAAACTTCTGGGCTTCTTTCCTTTTTGAGGGGACAAAGGATAGTTTTTTCAGTCTGCCAACTGGGGGCGCATTGTTATAACCTGAGACCACCTCCAAGCTTCATCCTGCCCTACCACTTCTTCTCCCTCCCCTGCTCCAGCTTTGGCTTGTCCCACCTCCCTGTGGTCCTGTCCGCTGCCCTGCCTGTTTGTCCCTGCCTGCCTCCTTCCTGTCTGAGCCGCTGCTTTCAACCCTGCTTGGCCAGCCTGCCGCTGAGATCCCTGGCACAGTCCAGCGCAGGGTTCTGCACTCCTGGCTGCCCCGTGTCCAGCCCTGGGAGCTGTGCCTGTGGAGCTGCAGCTCTCCAGGAGCCGCACAGGCTCCTCATCAGGCAGCCAGAGCACTCCCTCACTGCACAGACAGGGACGGCACACCCTGACCGTCTGCTGGAAACTCACACTTTTCCTCTCTCCTCTCTCTCCTCCCCTCTATTACTTTTCATTTTCCTTGCTTCTTTTCTGCCTTTTCTATTCTTCTTAATAGGGCAATGCACTTTTGGTTACTACTAAATGGTTCTCATATCTAATACTTGCCTCATTTGGCTTAATTCTGTCCTAGAACATCTGTTTGAAAGAGGTCCCCACAGTGTCCCCACACAACACCTTGTCCATTTGTTGCTTCAGGACCAGTGTGAACAGATTTGACAGCAATCAGAACTCAGGATTGGCAGAATCTGACTTCTGTGAAATCACAATACTGAAATGTTTGTGTGTAACATATCAAAAGTGTCTCATACATGAAGAAGGACTGTATTTTCCTTTTCATCCTCATCTTCTCAAATTCTCTTCATTTTCCAGATTTTAAGGCTCACCTTCTGAAATGATACCTTTAACAATTTTCCAATCTTGATTTTTTTTTTACCTTCAACACACTCAGTATATTAATCGTATTTTACCACAACAGGCCTTCCCACCCTGCAACCTTCTTTGCCACACATTGCCATTTACATGAATAAGATCAGCAGTTCAGATAATTCATCAGTTTTCTCTCTCCAGCAAAAGTATGCCATGTACAGCTGCAAGGAAACACAATCCTACAGGCTAGAAGAAATCAACAGTATTAAAAATAAATCCCATCTTAACAGACAGAGATGCAATTTTCTATTAAAAACACCAAAACCCAAAAAACAATACAAAGTAACACAACCAACCAACCCACAAACCAAAGCAACAGTAAAATGGACAAACAAAATCCAAACAACCCCTCACCAAGCCTTTGGAGATACAGTGTGCAACAGAGAGTGTAACATCACTGTTTAATTGTTGAGACCAGCTCTCTAATTATGGGCCTGACTGTGTATTATCTGTTGCTCTGATATCTCTGTCTCAAAACAGAGCTTTATTCATCTGTTGATACAATGATACAGAACAAATGTGTGATCTTTTATTTCTAATTCAGCAGTACTTACACAAAAAATTATGCATATCTTTCAAGAAAGCATCCAACATTTTCATTATTCCTTTCTTATTAAAAAAATGTATTTGTTGTATCTAAAGGAAACACAATCTTTACAAAATATGTGGCATCTACATTCCTTTTTTAAGAAGAATAAACTGAATTTTACAGAAGAGTAAAAAAATTATGTTTCCACACAAAAATGCCACTTAGAGCTTATTTTATCCTGTGGTTCTAAACAGTTACTTATAATCTAAAAAGTTACTCATATTAATCAAACTTACTCTTTTCAAACTCACTCTTTCTCTTTGGGAGCATAATTACCTTCTCTTTTTTTCACTCTGTTGTTTACTAGAGAACATTTGTGTACTTTCTCCTACTCCTTATTTCTTTATATTGCAAAGAAAGCAGCTTTTGATTTACAAGGTTTAGTGAGGTTCAGCCTGTGGGTAGGATCTCTAACTCAACTGTTTCACACAATTCCAAGTCCAACGAAAAGGAAGAGAAGGAAGAGAAGCAGAAGACCTACTAGTAGAGTGTTGGAAACCATGAGTAAAGGCTCTTAGGTTTCCTTTCACATGGCAATCATTTGGCATGAAATGTAACCACATTTAACATGGAAGAAACTAAAGCAAATCTGTTTGCTTGATATGAAATAACATAAGCATATTTCTAACCCTGAAACCATCGAAGAATGTGGGAGGTAGGGGGGATTGATCTTCTGTAAAGTATGATACAATTAATCTTTATTATTTTTCTTTTTTGAAAAATATTTTATTGTTGCTGTATGGGGTTTTGGTTTTTTGGTTTTGTTGTTTTGTTGCTTGGTTTGTTTTTTCTTTTCATTTTACCATAGGAGTAAATGTAGAAGGACTACAGCACATTCAATAACAACTCCCTCTGAGGCAGAAAGTTAACAGGCTGTCGTGGTTTGACCAGGAAGGAGTGAGAATTCTGAGAAGCTGTGGTCAAACCAATGAAGGTTTTGGGTTTCATACTGACACCTGGTGTAGCCAGTGGGGTTTGAACACACCTCCGAGAATACACAGGGGTTAAAAGCAAGGCACTGCCCTGGCACTTCCTCTTTGGGACATCGTCGGGCGAAGAGGTCAGATCTCTTCCCCCGCCCAGCCCGCTGCTGCTGGGCGGGGGAGGGGCGGCCATGCGGTAGGCCAGGGGCCTGGACAGAGGTGGGGGTTGAGGGGCTTTCAAGGATGGAAGGGTGGCGGAGCCCCAAGAGACATCGCGACATCGGGCGGCCAGCCCCCCCCCCTCCGGGAGGGAGAGCGGCCGGCCGCAGCAGCAGCACGTGTGGGAGTATCATCTCGTCCCAGGACAGACAGAGACTGAAAACTTTTAACCCTTTCTTGCATGATTGGGGCCTTGCAAAAATGCTAATCCTCCTCGAAGCTGAATAAAAAGGGAGATAAGAGATGAGATAAGACAAAGACCTGGCCCGAAGAATGTGGAGATGATTGGATGGGGAGAGGTGATTTAGAGTAGCCTTTTGGCTAGACTTTTCTCGTGGCTATGAACTCAGTTGTTCCTGTGACACAGACTGCATTTAGGGGGAAGCAGTGCCTCAAAACCAGGAAAGTTCTTCGTGAAGACCCCCCGGCCCCAGGGGGTTGGAAAAATATGGGGGGGACAGATGTCCCAAAAGCAGAGACTGTGCCTTTTTGGAGTGAGACAAGGCATCCTTGAAAGACAACCCTAAAAGCAGCTCTGGCCATGTCTCAGTGGTAAGAGCACTGAGCATGGAAGGAAGATGTCACAAGCGGCAAATGAACTTTCCGGGCGGTGCCGAAGTGACAGGGAAGCACACGAGGTTTTCAGTGTGTTTCCACGAGAAGCCTATGAAACGAGAAAGACTCCTTTCCTCTTCATGAACTGAAGTTTGAGTATACTAACGTGTGGGGCCAAAGCTGGGCAGTTGTTTTGGGAGAATGTATTGGATTGGGAAAGTCAGGTAGTGGGGGAGGAGGAAAATGGTTTTTTTGTAAGGTTTTCAATTCTTTTCTTCTTTTTCCTTATAGTCTCTCCCTATTTTCCTGTAGTTTAAGTAATAAAGTAGTCTTTATGTTTAAGTTAGAGCCTGTTTTGCTTATTCCTGGTCACATCTCACAGCAGACACCAGGGTGAAGCATTTTCATGGAGGGCACTAGCTCTGTGCCAAGCTCAAACCATGACACAGGCAGTACTCAAGTTTCCCACAAGCAGTACTTGTCAGAGGAAGGTTTTCATTGTAAATTGCAAAAATACATGTAAAATAATTTTAATCAAAGGCTTTTAACATTATGCACAAAGGCAGGAGTGAACAAAAACTTGTTAGTGATTTGTAATTAAAGTCCATTCATTTCTGTTTCTAGTTCCCACAGGTAATAAAATTAAACAGAAAAATTTGCTATGTTTTTTTAATATCCTTCCAGGACTTACATATATATATATGTGTGTGTGTGTGTGTATATCTATATGTGTGTTAATGAAAAAAAAATATTCTTTTGATATCCTGATAGGATATCAGAGGAGCTGAATGTATCAGTCAGACTTTGCCCCTAGCACTGACATTCATAAGAGTTTTGTTGCAAGGAATAGGATCTGTTGAGATACAAGTAAAACTAATTAAAGGCTTAAGCCACCTTCTAAACAAGAGAAGCTGTGATAAATGTCTTCTCTAACAAATCACTCCATAATGCTTGAGGTCCAAGAAGTGTTAACATATATCAAGATGATTTGATAGCTGTCAGTAATTTCCCACTTGCACTAAGCCTACATCCAAATATCGTGCCATTGCCCAGGGTACTTGCTTTGACACTACATCAGATTTAATGAATGCCTCTCAGAATTTCTTTTATTTTTCTATATATTGATGTTTCTGAAATTACATGGTACAAAAATATTTTGCACTAAATTTCTTGTATACTTAAAACTTCTGTGGCTATCTATTAGGTCACAAAAGCCCTGTGAAAAACCCAAATACAGAACCCCAAACCAAACCCAGATGTTTATAATTTAGAGTCAACCTGTGTTAAGTTCAGGTAAATCCCTCTAGTCAGACCAGGAATTCTGAGGTTCCTTCACATTACAAAGGGGAAGTTCTAACAGATAACCAGTAGAAATTAGGACAAGACTGAGCTCTCTCTGAGCACACTGCACAGTCCAGCTTTGGCTGACCCTGACTTACTCTCCACCAAAGCCACTTAATCACTCTCTTTCAGCAACAGGATCAGAGATAGAAGGTGTTGAAAAAAAAGGCTCATGGGTTGAGATAAGGACAGGGAGAGATCTCTCACTAGTTACCATCATGGGCAAAACAGACTTGACCTGGGTAATTAATTTAATTTATTGTCAATCAAACAACAGTAGTAATGAAGGTAATGAGAAATTAACCCAAATCTTAAGACACTTTTCCCTAATTCCACTCTTCTCCCTGGTCACAACTTCACTCATATCTCTCTCCCTGCTCTAATGTGGAGTTCTACCCACAGGAAACAATCCTTTATGAAATTCTCCAACATGGGTACTTCCACAGGCTGCAGCTCTTTACAAATTTCTCCATTGTGGGTCCTCTACCAAGCCACAGATCCTGAGAGAAAACTTTCTGCATAGGTTTCCCTCCACAGGGTGGTGCTTTCTTTCAGAAGTCTGCTGCAGATTTCCAGATCTGCTCTGTGTACTCTTCATGGACTGCAGCTTCTTTCATTGAACCTTCTCTGGAGTAGGGTCCTCCATGGGCTTCAGGGTGCATATGTGCTTCATGATGGACCTCCACAGGCTGTAGGAGAATTTCTGCTTTGAAACCTAGAATACCTCCATCCCCTTCCTTCTTCAATGACCTTGGTGTCTGCAGAGTGGTTTTATCACATTCTCTCCCATCTCCTCCCTTCTGCTGCTGCACAGAGGTTATTTATCCTTTCTTAAATATATTAACCAAAAGGTGCTTCCACTGTCACTGATGCAGTAAGGGTTTGGTAAGCCATGAGTCTATCTTGCAACCCATCAGACGTGGAGGCATCTTCTGGTGCCTTCTAACAGAACCACCATGGCAGTCAATGTCCCCCTCCCACAGACACAGCCCCACTTATATTACCCAAATCTTGCCATGTAACTCAATGCAACAATATGATAAGACCCAGGAGTTAATTTACACTCAGATGAAACCCTGGTATGGGATACATACAATGTATGTATATTTCTCAGCATATCACCTTGCTGAGGGGGCCTAATGTACAAGAATCAAACTCTGAATAGCTCTGTGAAATATTTCTGGAAGAAGGTTGACACAGTACCTCTACAGAGTAAAGGAGGTTTTTGAAGTTAAATCAAACATTGGCAAGGAATATTTTGCATTCTCTTTTTAATTTTTTTTGGCAAGTTTGTATGACAGTAGTGAATTTAATTGGTTTTCCTCTGGATGAAAATATTGTGGCTTTTTTCCTTTTTCTCAGCAAAAGCTGTCTATGTTGAACATCCAAAACAGGCTGGGGAGCAGATGATAGGCACTGAATAGGTTGGTGAACACAACCATTCTTTGAAGTCTTTTGACTGAAAACACAGTCCAAGTGCCAAAAAAGAGTGTATTGAGAAATTATGCATCTTAGTTGTGTTAAGTATTTTAATCCAGGACAGGCAAGCATGATAGTAAACTGCTACTCAGTCAAAATTATCTAATTTGATCTCTTTTTCCTTTTTAGCCCTCTCTTTTTTTTTTTTTTTTTTTTAAGAATCCTGCAGATCAAACTGAAAAGTACAGAAGCACAGCATTATGTGACACCTATGAGACATGAATGGAAATAGAGACTGGTTAAATGAAAGCCTCATTTGAATTAAAATCTGCGTACTATATATAGCTAAAATAATGCTGGCAGGTGGTTTTGTAGAGTGTACCCAGTAAGTCTGACATGACTGCACTGAAATATCTTTTCAGTAACATGAAAATTAATAGACTGAAAGTATATTTTCCATTATAATGTAGTCAGTGACCTCTGTTTTTTCAAGATATATGGTGCTTGAGTAATTGCAAAATCACCAATAGTGATAGCTAACTTTAACAAGCTGAAATCTTCTCATTAAACTACTGAGAACAGTTCTATGGCTGTAACAGAGAAGCTTATCAAGACAGGCTGGTGTTCACACACCCTTGTACCCTGTGGTGTGTAGCCTGTGGTGCCCTTTGAGCCTTGTCACCTCTGCTTTCTCCCCACCCTTTTTCACTCCCTCTTGCAGAAAGCACATTTCTGCGTCTTTCTGGCTGGCAGGGAATTGGCTGTCTGGAAAACTTTTCTCTAATACCAGTAATGATAAGCATTGCGTTACAGAATGGCGAGCATCTTCCCCTTGGAGCTGAACCCTTATCCTAACTCTGTACCAGGGTAATTTCCACCTGGGAAAGCTTAGCGTCTAACAGGCTAAATGGGGCTTTTTTGTAGGCTGAGTTGAGACAGTTGACTGGAGACTGATGGCAGTTTGGTGGTAGTGCCTGGGCAAAGAATCAGTCAGTGAGTGCTGGTCAGCAGGCACTTGGCTCACCCTTTGCAAAATTTAGAACTTTTATACCGACAAAATGGCTGAGAATTCACTCTTTTTTATTTATATGTATGCACATACAATTATTTTGAGGAAACATGACTTCAGAAAACATATCTGTTCCTATAACTTTTGATTAAATAAATATATTTCTAGATTCCTTGGAGAACACTGTAAGTGCTATTTCTTCCAGGGTCCATTGCAGAGTAACCTGCGAAAACTGCATTTCAATTTTGCTCAGCTGTCTAATCTCACCTGCAGAGGAATTCTCCCCTGAAAAAAATTTAAAAGTTCCTTATGCTTAGAGACTTCTTTCACTGTAGAAGAACTACAGCACCTAGCACTTCTTTCTTACTTGTAAATTTATACCTGAAACACAAATATCTCTAGCAGGATTAAATTCTGCCTATGTCTATTTGTTTACTTTCTGTATATTGCATATGTATATTTGCATGTGTGTGTGACACACACCGTCTTAAAAAAACATTTAAATTCTCATGGCTGTGGCAATATATTTTTCTCCCTAAGGAGTTAATTCATGCTATAAATTTGACAGCATACTCAATTGATATTGAGATCTTTTTCAAGGCTGTAATTTTGTGCATTGTTCCTATAGAATCAATCTTTCCATATTTATTAAAAAATTTAACAGCAGAATTGTCAACATAGCTTATAGACAGAATAAAGGCTATATAGTCTTTATATATATTCTAGAATGTTTCATTGCATACCAAATAGGAAAAGAAAAATAGTCTTCTGTTGGGAGAGAAACACGGGGTTTCACAGTGGGTGTTTTTTTTATTATTATTTATAAGATTTTGGAAAATATTTAGCCTGGTGTAAACCACTAATTTTAATGCTTTAGGGGCATCTTAAACTCAAGGAATGTTATATCAAAAATTATAATTTATGTTGTTTTTTAGGGTTTAGTGGGGTTTTTATTGTAATGTAAATTGAGGAAGCTTGCTACCTTTTGTTACCTGTATAAACATCTAAGGCTAGGTTCAAGTATTTATAAAAACATGGAATCAAATTATGACAATTGATATATTTTATTAAAAAAATTTATTAAGAATAAATTTTTGGTATTGTATACATTCTAAATGCAGTCAGACATGGCTTTGCTGTATAAATATTCTGAGGATAAAACTGGGAATGAAGTTTAAACTTCAGCTCTGGGTTTCTTTGCAAATTGTGACAACAGTTTTATTGCAAGCAGAACTCTGTGGGGAAAATAAATAAAAAATCCCCAACCTTGCACCATCCTGCATATTTCTCACTGATGAAAATCAATCAAATAAACCGTGTTATCAACCATGATAACATGGCACCATAGTAACTCTGCAATTCTCAATGGATTAAGAGATCCAACCCGCATCCTGCCAATTCCTGCTTCATCTACTCCAATTCCACCTTGATGGGTTTCTACATTCCAGGGTAGACTTGAGTATTACTGTTTATATGATATTTATAATATAATAATATATGTTTATTATTATTTATATATTTACTAGAATTATTGTAATCAATATAAGTGTTATTTACATTAGGCAGGAGCCTTCCTCTTTTTGAACTGAGAGTAACCAGCCCAGAGAAGGATCTGTCATTATGACTGGGTCTGCACTGGCAGAAGGCATGTACCCTCATGGGAACAGAGGAGATATTTTTGATGATGTTTAGCTTGTTTTCTTTCAGTGCAGTACTTGGCTGCAAGGTGAATCCTGCCTACAAGCTGGTGTTTTCAGCAGACTGGAATTTCAAATTATTTACTCAAATACTTGACCATATACTTGGCAATATCCCAAAAATACATGGTTGTACTGAAGTTCAACCGAGGTTGTTCAAGGTTCAAAATTTAGTTTTATGTCATTGTTTCTTCTCATGGATTCCAAAATTCCCAGGGGAATTTCCTTGGTACTTCCCAAAGTTTCTGGAGAAAAATTATTGCAACAGTTATAAAAACAGCAGATGAACTATTAAAAAATCTCAAAAATAAAACCAATCTAAGTTTCCATTGCAACATTTTTTCCTTAAGAGAAAATATCACCTAAGATATCACAGAATCACAGAATTACTAGATTGGAAGAAACCTTCAAGACGATCAAGTCCAACTCATGCCCTAAACACAGTAACTAAACCGTGGCACCAAGTGCCATATCCAGTCTGTTTTTGAACACATCCAGGGATGGTGACTCCACCACCACCCCAGGAAGGCCATTCCAATATTTTATCACTCTTTCTATGAAAAATGTCTTCCTAATATCCAACCTATATTTGCCCAGATGCAGCTTGAGACTGTGTCCTCTCATTCTGTCAGTGCTGCCTGGAGATGAGACCAACCCCACCTGACTACAGTCACCTTTCAGGGAGTTGCAGAGAGTGACAAGGTCACCTCTGAGTCTCCTTTTCTCCAGGCTAAACACCCCCAGCTCCCTCAGCCTTTCCTCACAGGGCTTGTGTTCCAAGCTCCTCACCAGCCTCGTTGCCTCCTCGGACACGCTCAAGCGTCTCAAGGTCCTTCCCAAACTGACGGGCCAGACCTGGACACAGCATTCAAGGTGTGGCCTCACCAATATGACTGATTGAAGATTGTATGCATAATAGAAAGTGGTCATACCACTTAATTTTCTTTCAGATTCCTGTATGTTTGCATATTTTGATTAGGTTTAACACTTGAAGTATAGTGCTGAGTTTTTAAATGTCTTGTATTTAAGTATTTTTCTTGCAAAAAACATTTTACCTTCATGGATTCCATCACTGTTTCTTTGCCCCATTCTAAATTAAAATTTAGTTGTTTTCCTTATTGCTCTTCTACAATAGTGGTGAGGTGGTTTTAAGATTACAACGTTCCCATTGGTTTTCCTGATTCCATGTTTGACACCTGTTATGATGTCTGGTATTGAAGCAGGATTGCATCACAGAATCAAACATCAAACTCTTTGCTGGAAGGGACCCTTAAAGATTATATAATTCCAATCCTATGATGAGCACAAACTTCTTCAACCAGATCAAGTTCTGTCCAATCTGGTCTGGAATGCTCCTTTACCCATCACAACTCTGGGCAAGGTTTTAACACAACCACCTTCGTTGGAAAAAATAGGTCGACCTTATATCTAGTCTGAACAATCCACTTTTAGTTTAAAAACATAAACCCTTTAAAGCCATTAATCCTATCACAATAGGCCCTGATAAAAAAATCTGTCCCCATCTTTGTTTCAAGCCCCCTTTTAGCACTGGAAGGTCTCCCCAGAGCCTGACTTACTCCACACAATCTCAAATGACCCATCCCATCTTCGCAGGTGAGGTGCTCCAGATCTCTGGTTATTTTTGTGGCCTTGCTTTGGACCTGCTCCAACAGGTCCATGTGTCCTTTGTACTGAGGACTCCAGACCTGCACACAGTATTCCAGGTAGAGATACAAGATCACTGCATCTCAGGTTGCCTCCAATCCTGATGTGACTCAGTAGGCAACATGCATTGGAAACCAGCACCCCCTTCTCTAGAGCTGTCTATCACCTGTCTTGAGAAGTTACCCTCAGTGCAGTCCCAGAGTCTCCTGGATTGTCTGCTGTGGTTACTCTGAGGGAATATTCTTGCTGACACATTACATGTCTGACAGGCTTGTTTGAGGCAGCATGTATTAGGCACAATCCATCTTTGGAGACTATGGTTAGTGAAGAGAGAGCAGAGCAAAAAAGCATCAGAAGTAAATGCCACTGCATTTTAGTATGGCCAAGTCTAGATAAGGTAACATCCAATTCTGCTAATTTAAAAAAAATGTTTCATTTGAAACCAGCCACCTTGGATATTTTTATAAATTGTGATAACTTAAACTGCTTCAGCATGTTTTGTATAGTTTAGGTGAATTACCTACTTCTTGCTTTCTGATAATTAAAAGATGTCATACTTAGAGAGTCAAATTATGAAAACTCAGCTGTTCTCAATGAAAAGCATTAAGATTGTCCCAAAAATTTTGTTTTGCTTCGAAACAGAATTTTCCTCATTTTTCCCTTCAGCATGAGAGACTTGTTGTTTTCTGAAATAATTTCTCTGTAAAAATGTTTTTTAGCAGCAAAGAATTTTTTGCATTTTTTCATATAAACCTGTATATTTCAGCATACTAAAATATATATAGTCAAGAGCTTAGGGATGTTCTGATACTAATACATCTCTGTTTTCTCTTAATTTGATAAGAAGGAAATTGGCTTATACATTTTTTAAAGGTTAAAAAAAGTGCTTGGTCCTCCAGTGACCATCTCAGAAATAAAAGCCTATTATACCCTAGCTAAAAATGCACAAAGAATCTCAAGCATTTAAGGAAAAGGTGCCTGTCCTTCCAAAATACACAATGATCTTTGAGAAGGGTGCTCTCCAGTTAAAAACTTCAAAGAGAAGCTTGACCCATAACATACAAAACGAAAGGCCTTCTTTTCATTTTTAACACCTCTGAGTTTGATCTGAATTGGATCCCAAGTAATTTGAAGTTATCAAATAACTGCAATCAGGACAGACTAAGAGGTCATGGAAATATTTTGAGGACAAAAGAAAGATCAGAAACAAACCCTTCAGAAATCAATAAACCTTGAGAATAGTAGTAAGTTCTTCCACATACCTGACTTAAGAGATGAACATAATATTTCTATATCAGAAATACAAAGCAGATGAACTAAAGTGCAAGGACTGCTAACAAGCAAAATATTGATATTCTGATATGGAACCAAAACAGTACTTTCTCCTTTATAATGATTGTATCCCCTCCTGTTCTATTTATGACCAGAAATATGATGGGTGATAAGAGAGACTATACCCAGTGAAGTAATTAGGCAATCCTTAATTTTCTACTGATGGCAGAGACTATCAAGACCTAAACTATGCCAACAATCAATTTTCTCATCTGGAAAACCAGCAGGCTTTCATAGGCTCAGTGAAGTGAAAAGCCATTTGTAGCTAAATAATATCAATGTCCTAAGCACAGACTTAAAAATTGCATGACTAACTCTCTGGAATGTTTTGGATAACAAGTTTCTTAAAACCTATACCTTCATCTTCAAGTTCAATTGATGTACATAGTGATCAATTGCTAGATGTGAAATCACTGTACTATGGGCAAGACTTGGGGGTGGTGGTTGCTCTGTACAGAGAATGATTAGTGTGCAAAAGCTGCAAATGTCTTCTCTGTAGCCTGTAAAAGTGGTCCATAAAGAAAAAAAGAGTTCATGAAATAGTGGATGGCAAGGTTAAAGAAATTACTTGCCAGTTCTGGGCTCTGAATACAAATTAGCTTCTGGCCATGAGAGCTGAGAACAGGATTAAGGAGAAGAGAGTTTCTGTTGTCCTCCCCACTGTCCTCTGGAAAAGTCTGGCATTCTGCCAGGAAAAACTAAGAAAAAAAATGAACCATCTGCTGATAGATCTTGTAGCTGTCCCCATCTGATATGTGTGTGTGCAAGAGCTCAAAAGAAATCAGACGATGCTCCAGTGAGAGAATGGAGCAATATGGCAATGAAGGCTATGGGTGTTATTCTGAACCATACTGTAATAATTCAGGAATCCTGGACAACGCTAAAAATGTCACAACCTACTAACAGAGTTTTTGAATGAATCTACAATTGTTGTTTTTGTTCATCTATGCCAAAGTTCAACAGCGCTATCCATTCAAAAACTGAACAACAATGTAGACAGTTAAAAATCTTAAATATCTGGCTCTTGCCTTATAGAACACAAAGGGCTATGAATATATATGGAAATATGAATTTGGAGGAAATAATGACACATGGTAAAGTATTGGCACAGATTTAGAATACTTCTATTGGTTGTGGTGAAATATCTGAATTTACAACAGGATATTGAAGGACATTCTCGAAGGAATGTCTTTGATACAAATCATCAGGGAAAAGGCAGCTATCCAGCTATCTTTAATTTATATTTATAAGAAGTATCTAAATATTATTAATAATTTTCCTGGCTTCTATAAGATACTAAACAATTTAATGGTCTTCTGAAATTATTAGCAAAGGTTTTCAGTCTTACCTTCTCAACATTGGCCCTTAAACTATTTTAGAAACTCTAAAGAATTATACCTGTTTTATTAATTGCATAGCCCTTCAAGTATGTAAGTGTTTAAATTTTCAGGTGACTTTTTTCTCAGGTTCCCAATGGCAGTCCATGACTGTTAGAAATTTCTAATAATCTGACTTTAAACATTTTTCATGCATATATACAGCAAGTTTGAGAAATGCACTGCTCAGATCAGCTCTGCTTCTATATCTGACCTTAGAGGGCATCTAGGAGGGATTATGAGAGTGTTGAATACAATATAAGGGGACTATAATAGGAAAATCAAAGCTGCAGTGATGCATATTTTCAAATGAGTACTTTTGTCACAGAATCTGCAGTATCAACTACATGACCTTTAGGACTGTGTAGCTGTGAAGGTTGCATTTTTTTAACAAAATATAAAAAAAACCATGGAAAGCTTAAGATAAAATGAAGGAAATCTGCTGGGTTAAGCAAAAACATGACTCTTCTAATGGATGTCTATAGAATCGATTGGTGTCTCTCCTTGTTGTTATTGACACAAGCTACTTCCCCATAGCAAGAATGAATCCTGTTACTATTTGTTTCCCAGAATTTTTTCTTTATTTTTCAGCTGAAATTAGGAGAAATCAGTTTCATGGTACTTCATCAAAGCCTGCTAGTGAAAAAAGCATTCTGGAAATTTGACCATACTTTAGAAGCAACATGCAGTTCCAAGTTTTGATGTATTCTGAGATGGCTGCATTTATCTACATTATTCAGCAATCAAATAATTAAATAGTATATTACAATTACAAACAAGTTGCAAAGTAAAAATACAGTAGAGTAATTAATAATGCAGCAGTAATTCTGTCTCCTAGTCTTCAAACAGTTTAATCCTGTTCAAGAAGACTTCCTAAAAAAAAAAAATATTTGTACATGTTGAAAGAATTAATTATATACTAAGGTTCAAAAAGATGCTGTAGATTCCATTCATGTTCTTTCCATATTCTGTAGTTTCTCTGCCTTCTCATAAATGCAGAAAGCAGAAAATGAAAAATGAGAAACTGACTTCTGAACTTCTTAATTGTAATGAAATGAACCAACTTTTTCCTGTGAAGAAGGTATTAGTATCATACAATGGTAATGAGTGTGAGTCTATCAGGTTGTTTCTGATAATTTTGTATTATAGTATACAGACCCTTCCTTTACTTTTCCAATCCAGAATACTGGGTCTCTTATGAAAACCTATTATGAGGGGAAAATTTAAATGTTGGAAACAAGCATTTCAAATTGTGAAAAACAAAAACATTTAAATTGTGAAAAACAGTGAGCTGCATGTCACAAAAGATAGATATCTTCCTTGATAAGTGACTCAAATGCTGATATCTGTGTAATTTTTACTAATAGCGCTCCAAATCAAACCATCATTTTGACCCTCCAAGAAGACCTTTGACTGTTAGCATCTCAGACTAAACACAGAAAAAAATGTTGAAAATATTACAAATGTAATTCCATGTTTAAAGAAAACTTTAAAGGAAGAAACTAAGTCACACTTTTAAGCACAGCCTTTGAAGTGAGGATTGAATTTCCAAGTTATTGTTATGTTTCTGTTAATGAAGTGGGTATGCACAGTAGAAGAAATTAAAATATATAATTTAAACAGAAAATATTACTTTGTCATTATCTGTAAACAAACATTTATTACCTCTGATAAGGGAAGTTGAGACATTATTCAATTAACCTATCAGTACAGAATGAGAAATTCACATGCCTGTGTTGAGAATGACCATTGCATATATCCTTGTTCTGTCAAGAACTTTTTGATCTCATGTGGGAACAAAGGTTATTTTTTAAGTCATTCTTATGCTGCCAGACAGCACATGAATAACCTCATCTTCACATTTCTTTTCATTTTGTATAAAAATGATATTTCATCAAAAATACTGCCAAAGCAGACAAAAGGCAAGTCTTGGCTTTGCCTCCTTTCCAGACAGGTCTTTGATAAATATTTCAGTTTGTGAGCACAGTATCTTGCTGAAAAACTGTCTTTTTGCCAAGTACCTTTAACATTGCGTTAACTTCAAATACCTTTTTAAATTATGCATGTCTTTAAGTACATACATGTATTTGTGTACCTAGATAGCTGGATAGATTGCTGGTCACTGAGAACCCAGTTTTTCTGGCAAAAATTAATCTTTCAAAATGCTGGATGATTAATAAATTCCTTGATGGCTCAGAACTCTGTTGATTTTCTTAAGAGAATATTAAGTACACTAAATAAGATTACATTGTGGTACCTCACAATAGTTGAGAACAGTTTTGTGTCATTTCAAGAGTCAAAATAGAATCTCAGACACAAAATGGACAATGTTGCTGTTTGCAACAACTTTCTCTGTCTTTCTACTTCTTTCTTTGTCTTTTCTCTATTCTGACAATGCTTTTATTTGAGTACTTGTAGAGGATCTTATCTGAAATTTAATTTTTTTTTCCATGTTCAGCAATTTAGGCCTATGCTGGTTGTATAAAAACAAATATCAAATGCTGGACATGTAGTATTTTACAGGTATTCTCATGTGTTTTACCTGTAGCTTTAATTTTTATCTCTCTCTCTAATTGTGCACAGTTACTAACACTGAGCATTTCAATGCATTTTCCTTGTGCTTCTGTGGGCTTGTTCTGTGTAAGAAAGGCCTTGCTTGGTTCACCACTGCACGAGAATATTTTTCTGTGCCTCAGCAGCCTGGGCTATTCTAAATTTAAATGCAATAAAGTTGAGACATATTCTCTGAGTATCCTGTGGCACAGGTTATGAGGTAAATATCCTCATATCCCCAGATAAATAATCTCTGCTGTAAATAAGAAATCATTGAAAAGAAGAATACTTCCTCAAATTCTGCTTGTTTTCTTTGGGGACATTGAAAAATTCATCTTTCTTGATGCTGAGTCAATGTGAGATCAAGCAGGGTGGGTTCTTGGTAGCTCATCCCAACATCTTTAATGATCTTTAATATATACTGAGGGTGGATTCATGCAGACTCCATTACAAATTTTTGAAAAGCAGCAATAAACCACCTTGTATATTTTTAGTCCAGAGCAACTAAATCACAGTATCCCAGAATCACAGAATCTTCTGAGTTGGAAGGGACCATTAAGGATCATTGAGTTCAACTCCTTGGCCTGCACAAGATATTCCCAAGAATCACACCATGTGCCTGACAGTATTGTCAAAACAATTCTTGAACTCTCTCAGGCTTTTGACCACTTCTCTGGGGAGCCTGTTCTCTACTGCCCTGTGGGTGAGGAAGCTCTATCTAATAAACTCAAAAGCGTTTCAGTTTTCTATCTGTTTCACAGATATTTCTCATTGTAGAACATAATGCACTTTGAAGACATAATTTTATTAGAATCTCTGGAACAATATCTGTTGACAAACATCCATCCACATTTGTCTTGATGATATACTTTATAGGAGGATATATTGTATTTTCAAATTGGTTTGTAAAGACCTGCTCCAGCAAGCTGCACTATCGTGTTTAACTGTAAGTCTAAATATTTCTGTTATTTCTTACATTCTGAGTACAAATTAATGAAGAATTTTGCTTAGCCTAGATAGAAGATGATTAATTATTAATGTGCTCACCGCACTGACCAGTTAACAACAGCAATAATAACTTCCCTAGTTATATCTTTCAAAACTTGTTCAAATATTTGCAGGGGGTTTTGCCAGTCTAATGACTGCTGTAAAATGACGTCTCAGTTGTCTGTTGTTGCCTAAAGTATTTTTCCTGCATTGAAAACATTCAAATTATGCATAATTTAGTAGCGTATGAATGAATAGTGCAAGTGCAAAAAACTTCCTATATTTCTTTGCCTAAAATTTCTCTATAACCTTCTATATCAAAATCCTCCGGTAACCTGTCTTTCAAAAACATTCTTACCAACACCTTAATAAGTTTTGGGCGGGTTTTTTGTTTAGTTTTTTGTTTGGGTGGGATGTTTTGGGTTTTTTGTTCTGAAAATATTTAGAGAAAGATGAATAAATTATTTTGGATGTCAGTTGTTCACCATTGTGTAAGCTAACCCTGGCTCAAAATAGTAGTCCTCATTAGATATGCAGAAAAAACAAAGGTTTAGACAGAAAGCAAAATGAGTTCAGTAACAGATTGGGCTGTTCAAACAAGAAGAAAAAACAACCAGCCAAAATTTACAGATACTAATCACTGAACTCATTGGAAGGCAGAAAAAGAGCTATCAGACTCCCTTAATTAAGAAAATCTGTCTCTGTTTAAAAAGGATATTTGAAAAGTTATTTTTAAGCTGTGCGCCATTGGAGCATTTTTGCAAGGATAGCAAAGCATAACTACTCAGTTGTAGCCTGATTGGATGTAGAAAAGATGTTATGATGAAGGGTAAAACCAAAATTGTTTGCACAGGCTGGGCAGGCATGGGGGTTGAGAACTAGGAAATGGAGGTAATGGCTGCTTTTCAGAGGAGGCTGTTCCTATAGATCACTACTATAGAACAATGAAAAAAAAATATTTCTGAATATTGGGCATCTACTCAGACCAGTACACTCACATTTTTTCATGCCAGAAATACTAAAATTATGCTAAAGTTTGTACATTCATTCATTTCTTCCAGCTTGTACTTTATTGAACAAGATAGATATTGAAATCACCTGTTCCACAGAGTACCTTCTAAAGTGCAGTAATCATATTTTAGAAACTAACACTGTTTCAAAAGTATGATATAATAGAGACATGTAACATTACAAATTTACTTCAGAATCTGTTTTCCTATGGCAATATAAGTATGTCATAAACTACAAATCAGACTTAAAACAAAAAGAAAATACTCAGGAACAAAATTTTATAGAGCACATCTACAGGCTATTGCAATCATTAAAATAATTGCATACCTTCAATAATGCAAATAGGACATGAAGCATTCTTGCTGTCCAGTAAGAAGCAATCATCTGTACATAAGTTTGTGTCTGTGTAACTGCTTTCTTCAAATTCTTTCTGCCTAGATAACTGCTTCTTTTGGCTTAAGTGTCAATCAAAATGTACGAGTGGATCAGAAGCCGAAAAGTGTGTTGTGGGTTTGACATAATAGCAGACTACACTGAGACCACTTGCCTCTGGAGAGAGGACAAATTGCTGCAAAACTGCCCTGGATTCCTAGTTGTACTAAGTCCACAGAGTCAATAAGCACACCACTCCTGCTCCTGCCCTTCTGACAAGGAGGCAGATAGTGTGGGCTGAGTGGTTGTCCTGAATGTCATTACACCTCCCACAGATCTCCACAATGCCTGGATTTATTCTTTCTGTTATTCTGTACAAATTCAATAAATTATAGATGATGTGGCAGTAAATGGACTGCATGAGTTCTTTCAATTATTTTTATTCACTTAGTTTCTTTCCATGTCAGGCTTATCTGTGTGCTAGCATAGTAATATTGACATGCTAGTACCAGTAAAACTAAGTGGGAGTTTGAAGTAAAATTTTAATAACTTTTTGGATTTTAAAACCCTGTCCACAAAACCCTGCATTTTTTTCACCCAGTTAAGTTACAGAGTAATTAAAGGATTTTCAGTAACACTTCACAGGTAGTTGGTTTTAAAAAGTAAAACGAATTAGATAAAAAAATCTTTCAAAATCTTTGTTTTCTTTGAAGATGGAGATCTATGCAAAGGGAAATCTCAATAATAAGTCATTACATGAACAAACAAAATGTTTATTTTTCTGAAAAAATTCACCTATGAAATGATAATGTACAGCAAACCACAATAACACTGTTATTAATATTACTAAAAATATCATTCTTCTGAATACAGTAATTTGAAGCTAGTGTGCAATGTGTCAAATTTCTTCTTTAAATATTTCTAGGTACAGGAAGTATCAGTAAGCTGCTGGTGTTTGCCACATTTCGCATTGCATATTCAGGACTTTAAAAATCTCACTGATTTATGAGCAGAAAGAATCATTATAAATGCTACTGCATTTATCAGAAAATGCATTAACAGACACAGGTTTCTAATTCATGAATAAAAGATCCTGTATTTATTTTCTTATTTTCTCTTTTCTTTGTATGGGAGTAGAAGAGAGAGAAGGAAAGATTACATTTCATACATCTCAAGAATGCCGTAAAACACTTTTAGAAAGAAAATTTGTTGCTTAAACCTTACAGTGAAAAAAAAGTAGTGGATTATTATTACAATAAGAAGAAAAATAAGGGAGGTGGATGAGGTTTTATGGGTGGAGAGAAGTGCATTTCAGCTATAAAATGTTGTGTGTTGCAAGCACTAGATGCACAAGCCTTGGAGAACCTGTTACACTTTTTGCAGCATATATCATATGAGAAACCCCTGCCTCGTGGGCCATGCACCCGAAGTCACAGCAATCATTGCTGTGTTTTATGCTGCTACCACAGCCTATTCTAGATATGACAGCCTTTTACCTTCATGAACAATCTGTCACCTCAGTGAAAGAAATCAAGCTTGTGAAGAAAATGTTTGGATTTTTTCTTCTTCTTTTTTTTTTTTTTCCTTATGACAGAAAGCAATCTGCTGTCAGTGCAATTTCACCAGTACTATCCTTGTCACTCTGGGGGAAAGAGCTGTTGCCTCTAACCATCTCCTATGCGTTCTTATAGTTCATCTCAACGTCTGTATCATCTGTGTAGAGAGACTATTGCTGATGCAGAAAAGTATGTTTTTCTGAACTGAGGTTAAAAGCAACAAACCTGCAGTTTTGTGAGCATACTGTACGTTGAAAAAAATGAATTTTTTAAATGGTAAAAACACACAGGTTCTAGAGGGCAAGTACGCATTAAGTAAATTACAACTTAAAAAAAAAAAGAGAAAAAGAGGGGGCAAAAATTTGTACCATTTCAACAGCAAAACCTATTCCCATACAAGCTGCTGAAGTACCTTAATTTGAATTATAACCCCAAATGAAATTATGTGCAAAAGAATTATCAAGGTTTCTTCTTTTCTCTTGATCCACAAATCTACAAAAGGTTGTCAATTTTAATTCCTAACTCCTGATCCTTGATTGCAATTTTGCATAAACTGACTGACATCTTAGAAATTGTATGTGAGTGAGTGGACAAATGTGGAAATAAGACAGACTGTTTTCATTTCACCTCTCTATTACTTTTGTTTCCAACAAAACAGAGAACAGTAAATAATAAAAATTTTCTCTGACTTTGATTGGTGCCAGTTATTATAGGATCACAAAATGTCATCAGGTTAAACTATTCTAATTAATCTAGAATTTGAGAAGACGTATTGCTACGTACAGTTCATTCTCAGGACAGAAAAAATTAGATCAGCATAGAAATTATCATCTTCAGGATGGAAGATGACAATGTCATCTTGAAAGACATGACAATGTCTTTCTTCAGGATAGCTGAATATTTCTTTCCTTCCAGATGACCAATTTTAACTTTATCTTCTTTACAGTAGTGTAGGACTGTTCCATTTGCCAATAAAGGCAGTAGAGTTTTTAGCAGATGAAATAGATGAAAGTTTCAGCAGATAAAATAGATGAAAGTTTGTTGACCTTTGGGGAAATGTTTACACTCTGGTGTCGTGAGGGTTTCCCTTTGCACAGGTGTGTGAGTGGTTGTGCCTGTCACAGGTCTGCTCTCCGTGGTCATACTCTGGCTACCTGTCCATCTGCTACTCCCTGTGCTGGTTTATTTACACTTCTGTGCACATATTTGGGCAGTTTGAAGAAACTTGAATATGTGATAGGAGTGAGGAAGGGCCGCTTACCTGCCGCTGTGTTCAGAGCAATAGTAAGTTGCTGCCAGGGGAAGGATGATAGCGCATAAATTAGAAATATTATAAATGAGAAATATTTTTCCTTTCTGCAGGAAAATCTGTGTCAATTAAAGTCTCGACTGACACCCTTAAGGAACAGAAAAAAAAATTGGGAGGAGGAAAAAAGGCTGAAGACACAGATAGAGACACCAGTGGTGACAGCCCCTCCTAGTACTTTGGAAATAAATCAAGAAGAGCTATTGTTGCTGTGGTTAAGCCATGTTTGAGGTTTTCCTATGTGAGGATAGGAATTTGCATGCAGGGTAGACAGTCACATTTATCATGTAAATGATCCCTTGGGATGAAGTAGGCAACTCAGAGCCCTGCAGGTTTGAGTAGCACAAGATCAGTCTACAGATAGTTTAGGAGAAACCCAAGATGTCTGAAAGAGAGCTAAATCCAAGCTAAAAAGAAAAAAAAAATTTCTTCTGTTAATTTTACCGTATTATTGACTTAAAAAAATTAAAGTACTTTTTGGGTTTTCTTCATTTCTTTTATTTTGTTTTGATGTTTTTCTTTGGATAAGAGATTTTTTGAGGTTTATGACATTAGTAACTTAAATTCTGAAACATTTCCAAAAATAAGAAGAAAATTTAATCAGAAGATATGGTTTTGGGTTTTGCAATTAAATTGTAAATAAAATTATGGATTATTCCGGGTTTTTTTCAGACAATCATAGAGACTTACAGTGGCATAATAAGTCTAATAAAGTCTAGTTTTATAAATACATTCCATGATTTTTATTTTTTCCAGAGTATGTTACTGATCAGCAAGGTAGTGTGTCTGTGCACAACTTGTGTATGAGCTGGAAAGTCATAGGTAAGAAATGCTGCATTTGAGTAGTAGTTCTCTAAATTAGTTTTGAAAATCTCCCATGAGGGCCTGTGCTGTCCCCACTAACCAGAGACTCAGAATTACCCTGGGATTTTACATTACTCAGGTGTGTGCAGTGATTCTGTTAATATGAACCTTAAATGGCTTTCTACAACCTGGCTCTTCATAAATTACTGAAGGTCTCGATTATATTGTACATATAATATGGTACATAATCCTTTCCAAAAAATGAAATTGCAGAATTTTTGTGAGCACTTACATTATTCCATTACTGAAACATAACTGATGCATGAAGCAGATGTTAGCAGCAATGGCAGCAGTAGCAGATGCTGTGTGCTGGGAAGTTTGTGAGGCTTGTGAGGTCCACAGGGAGTATCTGGGGGGATTTCTGAGCTCCTATCTCCTTTAATTTGTGTGTGTGAAGGGACAAATTGGTATCTGAAAGGTCTCACAAGAGAGGTGGGTGACAGATGGGCAGTGTCCCCGTTACCAGTTTAAATGATGGGAAGCTGCATATAAACCACCCAGAGGGATTACCACCAAACAGGGCAGGCACAGAAAATGGAAGTGGCATGGCACTGTTCATGGCAGTTCTCGTGGAAAGATGTGCAGAAAGGGCTGTGAGCTCTGAGAGTTATTGGGTTGCCATGTGCTCTGCTTACCCACTGGTTTAAGCTGCAAACCCAGTAGTCAACTCAGCAAACTGTGATTGTGCAAATCTATCCAGCAGCCTGAGGTCTTCAGGGAATAAAGGGTTTCTTAATCTGTGCTGTTATGTTAAAAACGTGGTGGTGGAGATGACCTGTTGGTGTCTGCAGCTGACAGGAATATACTCCCTAGCCAGGTTAGCCTGAGATGGATGGAGGTGTACCTGGACAGATTTACTTGGGAAGCTGCTGTCTAGGTGCAGGGCCATAAAAACTGCCCACTTGGTAGAAGAAGGTGGAAGATCTGCACAAAGTGTCATGTGGTGAAGCCCCTCAAGCAGTGGGAGGAGGAGCTGCAGAAGGAAGTAATTGGGTTACACTGTACAAAGGAAGGAGGACCAAGATCAATGGGCAAGATTCACAAACAGAAACTGTACCTTCAGCTCATAATTAAAACTGCAAAAGGAGGTGGTGAGTCCTGCTGCTGGGTGACTTTTGACAGGCACAGAGACACTCATCTGCAGACCTGATATACATTTAAGGGAAATCTGCAACTTGCGAGGAGACAGGATCCAATTTGCTGTACAGAGACTGCCACAGCCATTTAAAAGCCTCTCCTCTACATCTTTTCCATGTGGGGACAAATGCAAGAAAAATTTGTGGAAGAATCACCAGGACATCAGAGCCCTCAAAGCCCAAGTAGAAGGACAGATGTTCAAGTGATCTTTCACCTCATCTTGTCAGCCAAGAGCCAGGGTACAGTTGATGTATTATGCATATCAATACCTGGCTTTGCGGCTGATGTTGTTGTCAGATTTTTGGTTCTTTGAAGAATAAAGCCTATTGGATGCAGATGAGATCATATTTAGAAGAGTCATGATAATCTTCACTAGCAGATTGGCTGAGTGAATTGTATCTAAACTTGGAAACTTGGGGTTATGATCCACAGCTGTGACACCTGTATATCCACAAACCATAAGGCAGTTGAATGCACCTACCAGTGCATTCTTCACTACCAGACTATTGAAGAATGATCACCAGCTCTTTCCAAAGGCAAGGGTATTTCATGAAGCCAGCTTAAGGACAGGTATACCAACACATCATCTGGGAAACAAAGAGCAGGAACTGGATCCCTGTGCCCACTCTGATGCCCACTTTTGGGCATCATTTGAATCACAGAAACATGATGGGAAAAGGTACGTTATTAGATGTCTACGATGGATGGCTATAAAACCTTTTGCCAAGATAAAATGAAGAGGATTTGGAATTGTGCTTAATGTAAAAGAGGTAGTCTAGAGATATGGAGGTACAAAGATCATGAAATGGGATCAAAACTGAAATGATTATCACCATGGGGGAAACTTTTGTTTGATTTCTGTTACTGACCTCCCAGTCTAAATGACAAGACCTATGAAATATTTCTTCAATTGCTCAAACAATTCCTGGGTCAAGAGAACCTTGTCCTTGTGACCCATTTCAGGTACCTTGACATTGTTTGCTAAAAGCACATAGCTCTGCCAATCACAAGATGTTCACCAGATTAGTGGAATTCATTGAACTGCTTTCTGATGCAGATACTGGAAATGTAGATTAGGGACAAGCTATTGCTGGATTTACTGCTCATAAATTGAGCAAATTTAACTTGACAACATAACTTCAAACAGTAACCCTGCGTACAGCAACCACAACATTGTGGATTTCAAAATCTGACTGAGCACACTGAAAATCAGTAGTAGAGAAAACACTATGGGGTTTAGAAGTGAGAGTTTCAGTATCATAAGACACTGGCTGTGAAAGAGTCCACGGGAAGCAACCATGGAGGGCAAAGTAGCTTGTGCGTGCTGAGAGTTATTCAAGAGCAGCTTCCTGAAAGCACAAAGGGAAGCTGCAAGGAGGTTGAAGGTTCTCTCTTCACAAGGAATCAGATGGAGAAGACCAGGGGAATTGGTATAAGTTGCACTGGAAGAGGTTTCATCTCAAAATAAGAAAGAAATTTTTTACAGTAAGATCAGTCTTTCAGGGGAATATCCTCCCCAAGGGACACAATAAATTCTCCATTACTGGATATTTTAAGGATGTGATGATACAAAGATGATGGATGGATGGATGGATGGATGGATGGATAGATAGATAGATAGGTAGATAGATGATAGATAGATAGATAGATAGATAGATAGATAGATAGATAGATAGATAGATAGATAATGTGATCCAAGCTCCATTTCCCATGAAAGATTGGACTAGATGATTATTGAGGTCACTTCCAGCCAAGTGAGTTATATATTTCTCATTCCTTTATTTTCAAGAGAGAGAAATGTGGTACTGAACATCTGCTGTTTTTTAAGATATGTAAAATGTATAAAACTCGTTATTCCAACATAGGGGTCTCTGTTTTTTATATCTTCAAATAACATATCAGTTTGCCAGATTAAATCGACTTTTGTATTAAATTTTAGTCTGATTTGGATACTTGAAACCTGAGCATGTGAGAAAGTGAAAGCAATCACTGTAAACAAATGTAATTTGTTTATTTAGTCCTCTAATAGGGTTTCCTACATCTCAAAGTCAGTTAAATACATGTTTAATAGAATTAATATGGAGGAATCAATACAAGAATCCATATTAATGGAGCCCCTCCTCATTAGCTTGGTGAGTTTTTTAGAAGGTAGAAATATCTGTGTTTGTCTCAATTTAACTTCTGAAGACTTTGATTAAACAGAATTTAACACTTACTTTTATATGTGTTCTTTCATTAGCTGATATAGTAATGAACACAAGGAATCAGACTTATCCCAGCATATCCAATAATGTTTTCTCCATCTTACAGAGAAAAAATTATTGCTCATTGGAAAATGAAGTAATCTATACTTACATTTCGCATCTACAGCTCACCAATCTAAATACACCTATTCCTGTCTAGGAAGCCGTACAAATGTCTTTTAGGCATGCATTCCTAACTATCTATTAATGATTCTAATATTTTTTTCTTCTATTCAAAATATTCTTGCTCAATATGCACTATACATTTCTGAATATATATGAATATAACAATTCCTCATACACTGGAACATTTACAACATCACCTAGTAAAACATATATATGTGACTAATACATAGTACTAAAAAATTTCGCTTGAAAAATAAAAAGTTATATGCACATGAATCTGCTGTGGATATTGCTGCAATTAGCATTTTCCTATAAAAGCTGTAACCCAGGGAAGTTAATTGGAAATTATGCATATTCACCCTTATAAATATTTAAAGAAAGAAAGATTATGGAACAGTTTCACTGCTTTTGGAAAAATTAATTCTAATATCTATAAACAACAAATGTGTATAGCAGCACTTTCAATGACAGCAAAATTCTTATTATTTTCCCAGTCATTTGCTGGATTTGTGACGATGGTCCCTTGCAAGACATGAGAAAGTTTAGATTTCAGGCACATCTTTATCAAAACAGCAACATAAAATACTCCTGGTTCATTTCTTCATAAGCTCAATTATTATGTTCAGACTTAATAATTAAGGTTACAAATCAAAGCATTCAGAATTCTGAAAATGAAGAACTTGGAAGCTGAAAAGCAGTACCATATATCTTGCTTGTGCAGATTACCATGCAGTCTTTAAACACATAGTCCAGCAATGAATGGGCTGTGTATCCAGACTGCCTTGGCATAAAAATGTATCAGAATTGCTGAATCCAGGAGCATATAACCTATATGCTTCAGGTCAACTAGTTGAATAACCCAGAGTTTATGAATGAATGGGCCAAATATTGCTTCAGTCTGATGGGGGGAACAAGAAGAAAGAATAATGTTTCAACTGAAGCAGCCGAGCAATTTTTGGTGGCAGTTCTGCTACAGGGCTTCTATGGGATCCTTGACAAATGATTCAAACTGGGCATTGCAGCATACATCACATGTAGTTTGTTCTGCTCCAGGAGATAATTTGTAGAAGTGTTTACTAAGGAAAACCACAAAGTGGCTAAAAATATAAGTAACCTGAAATATCAAAGCACAGATCTTCAAAAGATGAAAGGTACATTAAACCATACTGAGCTTTACACAGCTGAGCAGAAACCTCTACCAACATTCTGACATACACACCCTGAAATTTGGATATGCACCTGTCTGTCAGCATTCTGTTCATTTTTAACTTGGAAGCCAAATGAATTTTTTTCACACTGACAACAAAAATTAAAGGTAGATGCTCAACAACTATCAGGAGACTTTCATTGTTTAGAGCAGTAGGCAAATCAAAGCAGAATAATTTCTGAAGCCTTGGTTCCTAAAGTTGTGGAAGCTGAAAACACCCACCAAATTTTTACTGGTACCAGTCTCAGTTTTAATGAGTCCCATACCTTTTTTTTATTCCCTCAAAGTTCAAGTGAGTCCAAATAATGGATAACATCTTCAGGATTAAATATGGATTTCCCCTCATCAGATTTACAAATGGAAGTATTGTTCAAAGTTTCATGCCCGGGCACACTTAAACAGCAGCTTTATATCATCTAAAATCCACTCATGGATTTTAGTCTAAATTCGGTAGAATGTCCTATTCTGTTGCAAAGACAGCATTATGCATCTTTAATGTCTCAGAACAGCCAATTTGCTACACCTGAGTAGTAATTTTAATGTTTATTTAAAACACTGAAAGCCAGAAATGCTGGTTCTATGGGGACACTTCAGTCTAATTTAAACAGAAGTAAAATGACTGGACCCCCTTGAAAGGGCAGTCACTGCATAACCTCACAGTATCTCTGAGTCCAATCACCTCCCCACCCCAACTGTATTTCTTCACAGAGTTCAATTCCTCATTGCTCTGTGTGCAAGAAGCATTGATCTCATATTTCTGTAGGACCAATCCAATTTTGACCAATCCAATTTTAACCTCTCTCTACATTCGCCTTCAGTTGAAACCGAACTGTGCCATAGCTCATGCATGACAAGCCCTCACCTAACTGCATTAGTTCCAGTCATTTCTGATTTGAACATTATTCTTGGATCTGTTCTGGCATTTCATCCACAGTAGCCAGCAGGGTAATGGGAAGGCCATTTCAGTGTTATTGCTCAGATTCTAGATAGCAGAGTTTGTATTCAGTGTTACTTCAACACCAAGGAGTTCATTCCATTATGATGAAACATGCAATTTCTAAATTCACCAAAGCTGTATATTGCAGTAAATAATAATAATGTTCCCTTAAGGGTAAAAAGAAAGAGTAAAGCTCTCAGGTGGGTAGATCTATTCCCTTAATAAATAGCACCACTAACTTCTCAAATGTAACAGTAAGATCAATACTTAATATGGACAATCGGATCTAAAATGATATGAAAATGAAGGGGAATTAAAGAAATATCACCATGGTGCTATCTCATAGTTGTTCAAGTCTAGAAAAGAATATGAAAAGAATGTATTCTGATGACGTACTACGCCTTAAAATAGTTAGGTATCCACTAAATGCTTTATTTTGTTTACTCTCTGACAACCTGTGGTACAGCCTCATCTATCAACGTTGCATCACAAAGCAATCATGAGCTTACGTTATGAATGATAATGACTTTCTTATTTGAAAAAGAGTGATTCTGTATGTTGTCAATTAAACTAAGGAACTTAATCCACAATTAATTAAATTAACATGAACAGTTAAGACAGAGTTGGAAATTATGTAAGTTGAAAAATCTCATGTTGTAAATATATGGTGCAATCATAATGAACAATTAGTGTATGATAGGGTTTGATTAGGGTGATTAAAATCAATGTATAGTCACAGCACAAAAGTTTAATTGAGGATGAAGGTAGTTGAACACAGAAAAATCAACACACAGCTAGGAAGGTTTGCCAGCTATTTTTAATCTATCTATACTAGAAAATATGTAATCACCAGTAAATGTGCAGCAGTCCTCATCTGGAATTTATTCATTCTAGGAATGTAGGGAATACTGAAAGCACTAAAGTGAAATCCTAAAAGCAATCCAGGTGTAGCTTGTTGATTCAGTTTACACAAAATTAAAGTGTGAGTGGGAACAAATTATTACTGCACATGCTTATGCATTTTGCTCATACAGATGCATGCTATAGAAACTGAAAATTAAACTCTTTCAAGTAGACCAAGTAATTGACTCTGAACCCAAAATGGAAGGTATTTTGCTTCCTATATTACATCTCAGTGTTTTAATGTTTCTGTTATTTCTTAACAAGGAAAACAAATATCATGTACCAATTTCTTCCCCATTAAAGCTTATCATCCTTATTACTAAATAAATTTAGAAAGCAAAATCAATAATCATGAAATCAATTGTTCAGTGCCATTCAAAACAGCATATTTGGATATGCTGTCAAGGATAAAGGAACAAAACAAACTTACTATGATGGTGACAAAAAGGTAAACACACAAGCCACAGTAAGGATATAAACACTGTAATCTCTAACAAATATGCTCACTTCATATCAATGAAATCTATTTTGACTTCTTAAAACTTGGCTGTGAAATTAATAAGAATTCTGCAGCCATCTTTGACCTTGGGGTGTGCAAGTGTCTAACTTTTCAACTTTCCCAGGATGGAAAATATGACACCATTTTGACTCCTGCTCAGCCAAGCACTTCAGCCTGTGCCTCTCCTCCAAGAAGATTAAACTGGAGGAGCAAGAGTTGGAGAATTCTAAAGTTCTTTTTCCCAAGAACAGATAAAGATCCAGATTCAAAGTCCATTGATATTCACAACGTTTCCTGCAGTCTCATGGTTTCAATGCTTTGTTTACCACACTCTACTACTGTTTCAGCTTTCTACTTGAACCTAGCTGTTTCAAACAATGTAGTTTACCATCTTCTTTCATCCACTCTCTTCATGTCTTACTTTCTTCTTTCATCATAGCACCCTGCTGTTTATTACTGGAATTTACTGTAGTAAAGGCTGGATTCAGGTTCACAGTTAAAGGATTTTAGTTGAAACTGAAAAGCTGCAGCTGGCAGCTCCATGTTTGAAAAATTTGTGCTCCAGAGTTTGTGCCTCCCTCCAAAGCCATGTGGGACACCAGGCAAAACTGGAGCTGTCCCAGTGACAATAACATTCACATAACGTCCTTACCGCAAGCCCTCCAGTACTACATACCTATACTACACTTTCTGGGAAGCAAAAGAGTTGGAAAAATGGGAATTAATTCTTTTTTTTTTTCCTGTTTTTTTTTGAGTAGTTTCTTACCTTTTCCTGTTTATTCACCCTTTCCTGCCCCACAGATCACCTGCGCAGAGCTTTTTCTGCTGTGATGCCTGTGTCAAGAAAAAATAACTCTACTGTGGAAAGGCAGAACTTCAGGGAAAACTTTGGAGTGAGTCTAATAAAGACTCACGGATATGAAAAAAAAACAGGAAAAAAGTCTTTTAAAACACATCTTATTGTCTGCTGTAGTAATAATAATTGCGGCAAGGTGTCCTTATAGGTCAGCTGGCCTTATAGGTCAGCTGTCTGGCTAGCAGAGGGCAGCCAACACCCAGCTGCAACCAAGGCGAGCACCCCTTGGTGTCGTGAGGCCTCGGGCTGTGCTCGCCGCGGACTGGTCTCGCTGCCACCAAGACAGGAATAAGGAGCTGGACACTCGATAGGGACGAATCAGGTTTATTGCAAAACCCAAGATGTCAGCCAGAGAGTGACCAAGAACAAGGGGTGGAGAGGGATTATAAAGGAAGAAGATGTATAAGGGAGGGGTTTACAATGAACCAATAAGGGAAGACAAGGGAGTGAACTTAACATAATAGACATTAGGGAGAACCCAATCAATACAAAATAAAGGAGAGGCCCCGGGACCACAGCCAATCATAACCTCCATAGGGGAGAAGATTCTAGTAAACTGGGAGGAGTGAGGGTGATTGACTGGGCCCAGGGAAGAGAAACAAGTATACATATAAGGGAATTAGGGGGAGGAGGAATTACATAAAATAGGGGATTGACAAAACCAATGATGGGAGTTACTATGGGGACAACTTAATTGGCAGGGCAACGGCAGGAAAAACTGGTGAGGGCAGAACCATTATACAAAATGGGGGAACAATACAGAAAATGGGGGAGCAATCAAAATAAACTAACAAAACACACTAATAATAATAATAATAATAATAATAATAATAATAATGGTAGAAGTAGTAGTAATAGTAGTAATAGTAGCAGTAAGACTAGTAGTAGTAGTAGTAGTAGTAGTAGTAATACCATTGCCACTCCCTGAAATAAAGTTTTATTTAGTTATTTTTGTTTCTTTGCTGTTTCACAACTGATATTTCACATGGTTTTTAATTCTCCTAAATGGCTCTAGGTGATAGCTGAGAAAATCTCTTCTTGTGCTCTGCAACAGCTTTGTGTTCACAAAACCCAAAACATGGCAATCTTCAAAGTTGGTATACTGCCTTGTTTTCAAAATAACTAGATGCACACATGCTTTATGTTTTGACCTACATGCTGATATGTTTGTATAATATCAGTATTTGAGGCACAAGAACATCTGGTAAATCTCAACCATACGAACTGAATTGTCACCTGTAATCCAGGTTTGCAGATCTGCCTAACCATGAAAACCATTTCAGGTTACACTTCAATCCAATATAATCATCCTGACATATTAATGAATCATAAAATTTGTTTTAAGAATTGAGAGTGTGACAGCAGAAGTGTTTGTAAAACAGGTTTCTATGTTTCTCCTAGGTCTATATATGTCACAAGACATTAGGAAACTATTTTAGTGGCATCTTTCATTTTAAATGACATATGCTAATGATAAAATATTTGTGTATGCCATGGTATTTTGACAGATTAAAAGACCTTGAGATTTCACAGCTTGAAAGTTTAGGCAAAGAACAGCCATTAATTTTCATTTATTTTTCAAAGGTAGCAGTGATCAAACCATATGGTGAAGCCTTTTTCTTACACATCATGAATAAAGATATAAGTAAGAAAGAAGAAAGCAGCTCTGAATTTTTTTTCTTTAATAATCCCACAAAAATATCTGAAGTTCAGGGTTCTTTCAGATCCTGAGAGTGATTGAAATATGCCCTTAAATGTTCTAATTTTTGCTTTACTACCTAAATTTTGAAAATAAAATCTTCCACTTGGTAATGCACCATTAAAGAAGGCACCAGAGGTATGAGAATTTTTGAGCCCTCTTACTTGCAGTAACAATTCCTATTTTTTCAGTCGACAAAAAGCAGTAAATCTCAGAAATCAAGGTGACATTTACAAAAGATTAGAGATTGCTAAAAGTTGGATGTCATTCTAGTTGTTGTTAAAGATTAGTTGACATTTAGAGATTTAATGATAAAAAGAAAATACTCTTCCTGCGTTAGATCTAAGAATACAAGCTTTCTCTTATTTTATGCTGCATTTTTTTCCCATGTCACCCTTCTTAAATCATCCCTATCAACATATACTGAGTTACTTGATTTTGCAGAAAGAGGGAGTATTGTTTGTAGGGTAACCCTTGGTTTGATGGCTAAATAAAACCTACATTACCTACCCTTGGTTTGGCTAAATAAAACCTACATCAGTATTTCTATATATTTTTGGTGACAGCAAGCAATTCTGCAATGACTAAATACTTTTAATATGCTCTTTCTAATAGCATGCTTTCAAAACATTTTTTAAATTGATTTAGTTCTCATGCTTTACTTTTTAAAAATTATTTCTTTGTTGTTGTTATCTGAGTTCTAATATTCCTTTTAAAGGTAACTTAACAAAAATCCTAAATAAAAAGAAATAAAGAGTAATGCATTTATTAACCGGAGCAATTGTGCTCCATGCACAGAAGACATTTATCTACTTTAAATGTCTTATGTACATGGAGTACAATATGAAAGAACTTTTTGCATTAAGAGCAGTTATTCACCATAATACTCTCCCCACAGGATGTGATAAAGTCCCCATTCCTGGAGGTTCTCAAGATGGAACTTGCCAGAATTCTAGATAAATTTCATCTAGGATCACTTTCCCATGAAGGTCTGGACCAGATGATCTTTCAAGCTGCCTTCTAACCTGAACTATTTTACTGACTCTATGAATAATTATTTAAATTAAGCAAAGTTTTGCAAGTCTGGACCTCAAATATAGGTGAAGATGCATGCAACCAACACCATCTGTTTCCTGATAACTGAATACACAGTTTTGTACAGAAGGTATATATCACGCTCTACTGTTACTCTGTGCTGGAACTTTCACTCTTTCCCCATCCATCTTCATACATATACCTAACTCAGCATCTTTGTGATTCGATGTTTATATTCTGAATTAACCATCATTGTTATGGACATTCTAATGCTTGGGCATATATGCAACCATCTCCTTGCACCAGCAAATGTGTGATTATGCTGTCAGTTTAGTTACATTTTGTGGTAGAATGTCAGAAATTATCTGTGTTTTTATGGGGCAGCAAATCACATTCTGTTCTATCCAGCACAGAAGCAAGTGTTGGGTCAAACCAGTACAGAAGTAGCTACTTCAGGCTCACAAGACTGTAGAGAATAAATTTCTGTAGGAAGCTGCTTTGATCAACTCTGGTTGCGACAAAAAGATGAAGGATGGTTTTGAAAGGTCACTTGTGCTCCTCAGTTCAATCTACCTCCATTATCCAAGAGCAGAAAAATCAAATTGAATTTGTTTTTACTGATCATAGTTTCCAGTAAACAGTAAATATTGTGCCATGATCAATTTAAAATAATGATTTGTACCCATCTGACATTTTTAGTCTTGAATTTAAATTATTGTAAATTAACACAACAAAATAAAATATTTTCAAAAGAACTTGATTTTTTATTTAGAAAAAAAATTTAAATAGCATTAAAACCAAAGTAAAAGATTAAAAGAAATCTTAAAGAACAGAATTCAGTGTTTAGATTAAAACCCTAGCAGTTAAATGCATGAGTGCAAGTATGGATGACGTGCTTTAGAAAGAGGCAGAATGTTGCCATAAGGCAGGAAAACCGGATTGTGAAGAATTTTGTGTATTCACTTACTGGTCACAGACATCCAGAAATAAGATCATTAAAAAATTCAGTCTTAAGTTCTTCCCGTCTCACACCCCTTCTCCAAACTAAGTAATTCACAATAAAATTAGACAGTCACAGGGAGTCTGCTTTACATTTAGTTGGATTTATAGAGTTGACGAAAGAAATATAAGTAAAGTAACATAAGGAAAAATATATTAATTTTTCCTTTTTTTGCTTCAAGTACTATGGGGAAACAGTGATTCCCTACTGCAGATTTTCACTCTGGGGACACTCACATGTGAATCCAATGTGCTGGATTCTTCTCTTTCAGCTGTATTCACACTATCCTTCCTGCAGACTAAATATTAATTATAAACTAGGAGTAACCCTGGGTTTGAGTATTCAGCAAGCACACCATGTGCTCATGGCTTTGGAACTAATTATAGCTGGCAAGGATAAATCATTAGGAATGCTTATCCTAATTTGCTTAAGAAATTTTAAGTGTTAGTGTAGACTCTTCTAAAATCTGCCTGGTTAGCATCACAAAGAGTTTGGAGGAGAAAGGAGAGTGAAGAAAGGGGAGAGGGCAGTAATGGCAACCAGCATTCCCTAAGTGGGTCCAAGTTTTTGACAAATACAAATGCTCTCATTTCCAATTCTACCCCTAGTCTCCTACATGATTAGACTTCGGACACCCCTTGGAAGGACTCTTCACTACCAACACATTAGAAAAGACATTGCATTACAGAATAAGTTGTATTTCAAACAGGGCTGTTATATTGCTCTTTCAGAATGCTGTTGAACCCTGCATACCTTAAGCAAAACATCCTGGAATTGAGGCTAGAGAAAGAATACATAAACAGAGAGAAAAAGAAAATGAATAACTGATAGCAGGAATTTATTGGTTAAACATGTTCCTTTAAAGATCCTTATGTGAGAAGGTCGAAATGTCACAAAATATGGGCGAGATATTCACCCTACTACCATCTCCACATCAATGTAAGGCTTTTAACTTTCTGCTTTATTTTCCATATTGAAACTGGCAAATACAACTGGTTTGAAGGTATGTCCCACAAAATAGCAACCAAAATAAGGGTGACAATCAGCTATGAATGGTCTGTTCTTGGGAAGCAATTTTTCTAGAAGTGTCAGAAAATCATTGATTTCCAGGGAATGTAACCATTCTGACAATCTAGTCTATAAGGAACAGAGGCTCACTTGTTTCCCCTCATTTTTATCCTTTCTCTGTTCTTACAAGAATCTGAACATATGTCTAGTTAGCATCTCAATTTAAATGGTAACAAACCAGTTAGTAGCAAAGCCTTCATTTTAGTGCCTGCACATTTTAATTTTCTGTCACAACTCTTGACTAATCCAGCTCCTAAGTTTTAGGAATGTGTTAATGAATATCATAACAAACTAATGTGAACTAAAGAGAAAGAGAAAACAATCAGGTCTTTGAAGTGAAACAGAAATAAGCTGTTTTCTCCTAAGTAATGTATTTGCACAAGTTGCAGTCTGAGTATATGTGTAAATGATTAAAATCTAATAAGCAATCATAAGACACTTCGATTTTCAATAGAAAACTTTACGCTGAATACAAACTGAATTAGAGTTGCAGCATAAATTATTTCTGTGAAAGAAGCAGCACCTACATAGAAACCCTCTTTTTTTCCAGCTGTGCAAGGCACACTGCATTTGTGCATGTAGCAATCAGGTGACAAAAAGTGATTCAATTTCTAGGATGACAGCAAACTTCTGTAAAACTACCACTCTTTAGCCAAGGTCTGGGACGGGGTTTCTTCTGGATACAGAACATATTATGTTCCTTAAATAGATCATCCCTTAGCTTTGTAACAGTAGGACTTCATAGCACCTATCTGCTAAAATGCTCTGTTTACCAGCATTTTGGATCCACAGGCCAATGAATCTTTGTATTCATTTGCTAAAAGCATGTGTATGATTCTATCACTAATGACCTGTGAGTTCCAGATGGTTCATAAAAGAATGCTGTCACATGTGTTTTCTACAACAATTGAAAAATGTTTGAATTTTTATTTTATTTTACTCACAAGTGTATAATTCTGATAGCAAGCCAGCGAATGACATGATTTTCAGAGAATGAAAATGAATAGGATGATTTCATGTGAAATGATTTCCAGACCACTAGACTGCCCATTAATTAATTCTGGTTCTATGTGTGCTGTGATTAAATTGAGAATTTTGAACTATTAAACCTGTCCATATCACTGAAGATGGTAGATAAGGAGTGTAAGTTCATGTCTTATTTGCAAGTCAGCAAACACATGAGGTGAGCAGTGTCTGACCTCATTATCATCTGGCAGGTCCATTTCTTTCCTTTCTAACAGCAGTAATGAAAAAAAAAAGAAAGAGGGACATATTTTTCTTTTGACAGAGAATCATCTGGTTTTACACTAACATATGCTGTGATTTAAAACCCAGTTTCTGCCCTTGCCAAGAACCTTCACACTGTCACAGAAATTACCATGAAAGTTACAGCTCTCACTGAGTCATCAAATCTTTTTCATTTGTTCTCTAGTCTCTAGAGCCTCTCTATCTCATTCTACAACCTTCTGCTAAGTGATTTTATATCAGAAGAAAACATAAAATTGTACTGTGGAAGTGAAACGTTGTATTGCAGGCTGTCATTGCTTCAAGGTAGACTAAGACTTTATTGTAGGGAGTTCATGTGCCAGGAGTGGGTTTTCTATTTCTGCTTTCTTCAATGTTGTTGACCAGAAATTCATAACATTTTACTCTTTACGTTAATTTTTATATTTGGGTTTTTTTTTCCTGATTCCTTGTCTGGACTACTTGTTCTCTGTGGTTTTTTTTGGCTTTTTTTTTTCCTGGAAAATTTCTGCTTAATTGTAACTTGTGAATAATTGAGAAAATCTTTTGTCTAAATGTTTTAAGAGTTATTTTACACCAGAGACTTCCTATTACACAACAGTTTTGTTCACAAAGACATTCCTGTATAAGGAAGTTGATTTTGGGTGCTTGTAAACTTACAAAATATACATGACACATGGAAAATATAAATAAATATAAAAACGGATTATATTTAAACATACCTAAACATCTCATGTTTTAAGTCATGTAGTTGTATAAAAAGAATATAATAGTATATATTTCTTTCAATGTATGCTGATATTTCATTACTATCTGGTAAATTTGGGACAATCTGAAGCACTTGAAGGATGAGTTAATGACAGTGACCAAAGTCATATGTCACTCTGAAAAAAGCAAATCACAACTGAAAGTAAACTCTGTTTCTATGAATTAGAAAATTTAGTCAATCAGCAAATAGAAATGGGTCATAGTTACTTGCAGTTTCCAAGTAATTTGAAAAGCAATCTACAGTGATACTTATGCATATGGTCCTAATGAAAGTACCTCCAGTGTGAATAAACAATTCCTCTTTAATTTCATGCATTTGGCAGTTTTGCTACAGCCTGACCTGAAACGATTGATGAACACTGACACTATTTATAGTAATCTACATTTTGTATTTTACTGTAAAGATAAGAAAAGAGTAGCACATGAGGGGACAGTTAAGTTGAATTACACAACTTCTGAGCAAGTCACAAATAATAAAAGCAAACTAAATGTTACTGTAGTGCCAGCTCTGTGGTAACAAAGCTATCCAACTAGTGCTGTGCACCAATAAATCTCTGCAGGTCTTCCTGTCATGAATCAAGAAACCTTTTAGAATATTTCTGCAAACTTCTGCATTGCATTGAATGTGTGCCCCCAGACAGAAAAAATGGGGCTTTAGGTGCCTGTGGTAGCAATGAGATGTTTTACCATCAAAGATATTATTGAGGACTGGGACTGTGGCATCTGTTTCAACAGTGCTCCCATATGGTCAGCTGCAGCCTGGCCTTCATAGCAGGTTTCCAAGTTTGGTAAGTCACTCCACCTACTTACTGCTGCTGAAAACGCCAACTCAGATGATAAAAAACCAGCCATCTGGAACAATCAGATGCCTTCATTTTTTGTTATTTTACACTGAAAAAAACCCAACAAACAATACAAAACAACAAAGTACAATGGATTAATGGATTATACTGCATATTTTGAATCTTATGCAGACATTTGGGTAGACTTGTTCAGAAATCTCCATGTTGGGAATTTATCTTCAGAAAAGTTTGTAACAATCTGACTTCCTATTTTGAGAAATAAAATCTGTTCTGAGATTTGACACTAAGGAGTAATCTAGTCCTATGAAGACCTGTGGGCAGTTAAACATATGAGGTTGAGTAGGAACACACAGTTCCACTGGATTGTGGAAGTCAGCAATTTATGCACACTGAAGAAATTGCTACTGGTGAGTGACATGAGGGTTGGAAGAGTACTTTACAACTTTACAATATAGGTTTATATAGACATTGATTGTTATCATAACAATGTTACTGATAGTGCCTTGTGTACATCACTATGCATGGCAAATGATAAACAAAACCATCAAGATTGAAATTGCATTTTACATTTGATACATTGAAAATACTTCACCACAAGTAGTACTCAGATACACAAAGTTACACAGAAACACATGTGCATGTAGATACACAATTATACACACACTTCCAAAATAGTAACATTCCGTTTGGTGTGTGTTTAAAGACAGGATTTTCATAATTGTTTGCATGTAATAAAACAGTCCTCTGTCCTCTGTGACCCTCAGGAGGCAACCAGCTGAGAATTTTTAATTAATGTCAACATTTTTTTGATGGTCAGACATCTTACACACAGGACCTTGTAAAGCTATTGGACTTGTCTCCACTGTAAATTTATGACTATGTGCATATGGAAGAAATGCTCGATTTCAGACATCCTATATAAAACATGCAGGAATTTACCCACAAAAAAATTATACTGATGGAAATGATTTAAGGAACTAGAAATGCTTGAAATGTAAATCTAGTTTTTAAAGAAACCTCCAATAGTATCATACTTTAATAAAAACTGTACTTTTACAATATGATAGTGACGATAAACCACAAGATGTAAACTTTCTGTGATAAATTTTTTGCAAAATATTGATTACTGTAACATTCTGAAAACAGAGAGAATAATACACAAAAAAGAGGTATATAAGGGGAGGTGAAGGGCTTTGTAATGAAGATAGTAAAACCAAGATATGGTAATACAAAATCTATTTTTGCATTTTTAATGCAAAGTTCAAGCTTATGAAGGGCTAATCTACTTGTACTGGGTATTGTCTGCCTATCTAGAATACACAGAAGTTATGGCAATGAATTATTTTCATGTCTGTTTTAGCTTCAATAAAATTAGTTGCTTAACCACTGAGATTCTTCTCCTGTTCTATGGATGTTTTAAAGAAATTTTCAATGGAAAAGTAATTATTAATGATATTTTTGAAAGGTATCAAGACATCTCAGTAAAAGAAAATAGATTTTTTTTCCTTTTGTCCACCTGAGAGTGTACGATTAAGCAGATCAGCTTTTAGAAAAACATAAGTAATATTTCTTTAACTACAAAATAAATTTAACTGACTTTATTAACTGATCTTTTGGACAGACTCGTGAAATGTCAAAATAACTAATGATTGGTAATTGCAATTATCATTAGTGAAATTTTTCATTCTTTCTTGCTCTTAAGAAAAACAGAGTGATATCATTAAACCTGTTCCTTTCTTTGATTAATTTTTAGTCTACTTCCCCACTTTGCACAGAAATATTCTTCCGAAAAATCAGGAGACGTTTTTTAGATGCTATATGCCATAGTAGACTATATATTTGGGTGACTATATGTTAGAAAAAAATCCTCAAATTTTTTTCATCTCTTGTTGTATCTATTCTCAAAATATTTTGAGTTCTAAGGATGAATTAAATGGGTTAGGAAAATTATGGCCTGAATTTATACATAGAAGAAAGAAGGATAATATAGTTATCAAGTAGGCAGTCTTTTTGAATAGAATAAAGGTCTGTATTTTCAAAACTCCCAACACACATTTTGAAGAAATATGCTAAAAAGGTTTGTTAGGTTGCAATAGTCCGTAAGTATTTTTTATCCAGCTCTTGGCTTGTTCTTTTTAGATGCCTTAAACAGTCTTCTGCTAGTGTCAATAAGGTAAGTCATCAGCCACTTTGCACAGTGTGAATGAGTATAGTGGAAAGGATGGTCTCTTTACCTCTTTTTACATGTGTTTTCAGTTGTTCTATAGGTATCAAAACAACTCTTCCTCCCAAGGGATCTGCCATACTAGAAATTAGGAAGGAAAACCTTATGCGATATTAATGAATGACTTGTGCTTGATACAAATCAACATTATCATACACTATAGTGAGGCATTTTTGACATGTGGAGAAAAAGAAGGCAAGAACACACAGAACGTTAAATGGCAAACACACATGAATTGAGGAACAAAGGTCACCAATTTAGTGAGAAAGGAAATTGGTTTTGGAAAAAGGAAATTGTTTCTGTCTTACAACTAGAGCAGCAAACAGGAGGAGTTGGAAGCCACCATACTGCTGGACAGTTTTGACCTTGTTGTCACTCCTGAAACTCGGTGGGATGGATCCCATGACTGAATGTGACTAACAATGGCCACAGGCTGTTCAGAGGGAAGAAAGGGACACAAAGGGATTGCCCATCAAGAGCTGAGTGTAAGAGTCTCTGAAGAACAGGCATGAGCCAGTGTGAAGCTGGTGGGTGCTGATCCCAGCCCGGGCAGCACCGGGAGCCTTTGGCGGGGCCTGTGCCCGGCTCCGGCCTAGCAGAGCCCGCGGACAGAGCCTTCCTGCTCCAGCTGCAGGAGCACCCTGCTCACGGGCTCTGCTGCTGCTGGGGGACCACAACACCCTGCCCAGGCTGGAAAAGGAGCTGTAGGCAATATTGAGATTCCTAGAAAGCATGGAGGATAAATTCCTGACCCAGGGAGTAGCGAGCCCTACAATGGGGGAGATGTCACCTGGATCTGTTGGTCACCAACGCATGGGGGCTGATGGGGAATGGCAAGCCAGGAGACAGCCTGGGATCAATGATCATGCCTTGGTGGAATTCACAGTCCTGAGGGATATGGGTCAGGAAAGGAGTCAAGAGGGGCCCCTGAATTTCAGGAAAGCAGACTTTCAGCATTTCAGGGTGACTGCCCTTAGAAGCAAAAGAAAGGAACAGGCCTGGCAAATCTAAAAGAAAGCCTTCCTCTGAGCAAAAAGAATCAATCTTCCAGAACAAGAAATTAGGCAAGGCCACAGTCAGGAAAAGCGCATAGCAGATAGAACTGGAGAAAGAAGCCATTGAACAGACAGTGGTGGCAAGGACAGGTGACTGGGGAAGAGTATAGAGGTGAAGTCTGTTTATGTAGGAATGCGATGAAGAAGGCCAAGGTGAAACCAGAACTGAACCTGGAAAGGGAATTACATGGCTTCTACAGAAATTGACCAGAAAAGGAAGGTTAAAGAAGGTGTGTCACCAATAAATAAAGCTTGGATAGTATGCCCATGAGAATATCAAGGGGTTTTGCAAGAACAAGTGCATGATGGTGCATCTGGGTTGGGGCAACCTCCAATATCATCAGTCTGGGGGATAAAGTCAGAGAGCAGCCCTGCCATGAGGAACTTAGGGATGCTGGTGGGTGAGAGGCTGGACATGACCCAGCCATGGGCACTCCCAGCCCAGAGAGCCAAACGTGTCCTGGGCTGCATCCAGAGCAGCGTGGGCAGCAGGGCAGGGAGGGGATTCTGCCCCTCTGCTCTGCTCTGCTCTGCTCTGCTCTGCTCTGCTCTGCTCTGGGGAGAGCCCACCTGGAACCTGCATCCAGCTCTGGGCTCCCAGCACAGGGAGGACATGTTGTATTGAGTCCAGAGGAGGGAGGCCTAGATGATTAGGGGGAGGGAGCATCACTCCTTGAGCAAAGGCTGAGTTTGTTTAGCCTGGAAAAGAGATATCTTAGGCGTAGTCTAATTCTGGCCATCCAGTAGACAAATGAAAAGCTACAGGCCAGATGTTTCTTCCAAGAACTTCTAGTGGCAAGACAAGGGTGAGTGGCTTCAAACTAAAAGAAATCAGGCTTAAATTTGATCTTAGGAAGAACTTCTTTACTGTGAGACACTGAAACTGGGTGCCCAGAGAAGCTGTTGTAGGTCCCATTCCTGGAAGTGTAGAAGGCCAGACTGAATGGGCTCTGAACAACCTTGTCTAGTTGCAGGCATCTCTTTTGGTATCAGAGAATTAGAGCTAGATAATCTTTAAGATCCTTTTCTGTTGCAGTGTGAAGCACTTTTCAGCCCAAATCATTCTATGATTCTATGAGATTCCTAATGACTTGCCATTGAATATGTCTCAGGATGAAGTGTACTTCAAAGCACAGCTGTACTGTTTAAACTGATGAGATTATTAGATTAATACAGCAATATCAGGCTGTCACTGTCGTTAATGTCACAAGTGCTATAATACATCTGAGCAAACACACCTGAGAGCTACTAGGGAACTTTTACTTGGAAAAAGCTTAAGAGTTAGGCTAGAACTCCACAACTAATGGAGACATTGGTGTTTTTTTCTGATTATCTAATTTTAAAAGCTGTAAAAAGGGAAAATATTTGTCCCTTGAAAGGAGACATAGATGGGGAACTACAGGTCTGTCAGTCTGACTGTGGTGCTCAGGAAGATTATGGAAAAAGACAATTTGTGTGGCATCGTCGGCACATGCAGGATAACCAAGGGAACATGCCCAGTCAGCATGGGGTCAGTAAAGGCAGGTCCTGCTTGATGAAGTTGATCTCCTTTCATGAGCAGGTGATCTCCCTACTGGATGAGGGAAAGCAACTGAATAAATGAATATGATTCATGCTAACAATTGTAACTATATCGATATTTTAGAAAATATTTGTTAAAAAGTAATAGAGAAAAGGGATATGTAATTAATGTCACAAAACAGATGTTTTCAGGTGTTCATGAGAAAATAGGATACAGGATGCAGTTTGAGATAAATAAAATCCCAAATGGAATAGGCCTTGGGATAATTAAGGAATCAGCCTTGAAACAGACAAAATTGGGATGATTCCAGATATCTATTAAACAATTAAGCTTGTTTTTGGAATATAATGCTGGCTTCTATAACACAAGATTAGGGGTGCATGTGCAACCTGTGGGGCTGTTCAAAGGACAGTGATGATGACAAGAAGCCTTTGTCAAAATTGACCACCGAAATGCCAAAGAAGACCCCACAGCAACAATGGGAGCATGCGCTGTGTATTAGAGTGACATAGATTTCAAGAACTGAAAATAGGAGATTTACGGATCTACACAAAAATACTGATGAATATGTATTAGCATACAGTATATAAGTTGTGTTTGGATTCCTTTGTTTCTTGCATGTGACGCAGGGTGAGAAACCCCCCCCCCGTACTCCGATTGGTCAGTTTTTGCTTATGCTTTATACAAATCACTGCCAAACTTTTTTTGTATGTGCTTGATTATATTTAACTGTATTATTTTACATAAAATTGTCGTTCATTTAAAATTGCTGCTAAATTCAACTTTGTTGTTTATTGAATTAGATAATATAGAATTTCATTCACATGAGGGAGCTGGGGAGAGAAGGAGGGTCAAGGGTGACCAGACAACCTCTGAAAGAAGCAGAGGAAATGGCCCCAAGATGCACCAGGGGAATTTCAGGTTGGACATCAAGAAGAATTTCTTCACACAAGGAGTGGTCAAGCATTGGAATGGGCTGCCCAGGGAAGGGGTGGAGTCAACATCCCTGAAAGTTCAAGAAATGACGGCACGTGGCATTTAGTGCTACAATCTCGTTGTCATGATAGTGATTCATCAAAGGTGGGACATGATGATCTTAGAGATGTTTTCCAACCTTAATGATTCTAGGATTCTAGGTAGACCTTCAACAACACGCAGAGGATTGAGCCTGAGAAGGAGTTGCTAGGGCCACGAGCCAGGGACTGGATTGGTGGGAGCAAGCATTCTGCTCCTCTGAGGTTCAGGTTTGTGTGGGTACATCATGCAGGTGTTTTTCAGGATAGAAATTTCATGCCTACTTGTTCATTCCCACTCAGGGGGAAGAAAAGAAAGTCATATATATTACTGCTTGCTCTAGTTGTGGCCTTGTGGCTCTGTACTTGCCAATTCCATTCTCTCAAAAGTCAAGGCTAGGAGACTGGAGAAGAAAATCAAACCCAGGGAAGGATGACCCTGAACTAACTATGACAAGTAGCAATACAAGGTCTTGAAAAAATGCAAGAGCTCAAACATCTCTGCACATAAGGTCTGATCACTCCCTCTTAATTGCAGTGTTCTTAGTGTATAGTTTATAAGCATATTTAGCATATCCTGAATTATTCAACAGTAAAGGTTGTGTGTGATGTGATGTCTCACTTTGTTTTGCAGTAAACCTGAGCATCCATTTGCCATCAGCATGAGGCTTCCTTGCTTGCCACCTTCAGGAGATGTTGGCAGCTCCATTATGGTAGGTGATGGGTGGCTGCTGCCCTCACAAATGCCATCACGTCATGTGCTGGAACCCAGCACCGGAGCACAAGTGAAGGGCAGACAGTGGTCTCATTTCTGCTGAAGCAGACAGCACATTGTTCTAACTAAATTAACTAATTACCATAAATAAATCACATTGCATTCTTATTGGAAAGCTTATCAGACAGTATTGTTGTGGCCTTTATGTTTGGGCCTGAGAACCTTATCTTCATAGACCATGTTTCTGAAGTATAATGTTCATTTTTGGGTGGAAAGAAACTCATTCCAGGGTTTGAATGAGAATTAGATTCACAGGAGTAATATCAATAATGTGTTACTCTTGAAAATGAAAAATGATTTTATTATTTCACGAATTGTGGTACGGAGAGTAAAAAAAAATACACACACCAGCAAAAAAAATCTTCATCACTCTACTTCAATATAAAGTATTTGAAAATAAAACTGTAGCTCCTGAAAGATGCCTGCAAATTTTCCATCATTAGACTAGAATGCAAATACTCCTGTGCAGGCAGGAGTCTTAAAATGAGAGTGGTATTTCAGAGAACAGCATGAACATTTCTGTTCATTAAGGATCTACACATTAACCAGTAAAACATAGGCCTGCTGCAAAAATAATGAATCATGGGGTTCATTAAATGCTTAATCTTATTAATATTTTAATATTATATTTATTATAATAATTTGATTTTTCTGAGATATTTTCTGTGTAGATAATACAAAAATAATGATGATCTATACATGATCCATAAAAAGAACAAAATGCTGTTTCAAGATGTTCACTTTCTCCTTACTGCTGGTATGTTGGCCAAATGTTCTTCCTGTGCCAATAGGCACATTAAGAAGTAGACAACAGTATACAGTATAATGCTACAAATTTAGCTCATTGCTTTCTGATTATGGTATGCGTTACATTTAATTTTTTAGAAATAATGGGATTAGTATTAATTCACAGAGAATTGTCCTGTTCTCTAGGATTTACTTCCTAGTTATCTGTAGACTGCAGCCTTTTACCAAACAATGTTCTTTATGTAATAGAAGTGGTGCAGCAAAGGGAATTGTCCTCTTCATCATAAAATATGCAGTGCCTTCCAATTAAACAACTTGAAATTTATAGAAGCCAGATGCTCAATCCCTATAAATCAGCCTAACTTTACTTAAAATGGAGATACAGTAGTTTGTTTTCACTCAGGAATTTGCTAGCCACATACCTAAATAAGGTCTTGATTACAGAAATATTGTCATTTAAATGATACTAGCAGAATTAGTTTAACAGTTTTGTTCCCCATATTCAAATAAAATAAAAAGGTAGACAAGGTCACTAGGGCATTTCTGTTGCATATCTGAAGCTTATAAAATCTTTACCAAAGCAATCATTCTAGAAATATCTTAGTAGAACTATGTCCTATCCTGGTATTCCTCTAAATCTTTACAATCTTGAAGGTGATTAATAGCCAACTGGATTGTGAATAACACTGTTTGTCTACTATGTGAATAATAATCTCGTTCATGCAATTATTGGGCATACACCTGGTACAAAGCCATTTCAATGGATTGTCCTTATGGTAAAGAGTTCATGTATCTGTTGGCAGAGTAAATCCAAGGGCAAGGAAAAATTTTACTGTGTATTTGGACAAAACATTCAGAATATTGAAGCAAGATAAGGCCAAAAACAATGGAAAAGCCTAATTTTATTTTTTTCTGTCTACAGAGAAATTATGAGGTCAGCTCTGCTTTTTAAACTTCTTTTAAGTCCTGACGACAAAGAGCAGAAAAGAACCCAAGGTGCGCAATGCTGCCTTCACCACAGTTGCCACTCCGCTCCTTAGAAATACTAAGGCTACTATGAGAGCAGATGGAAAATCTGAAGCAAGGAAGATTTAATGTTAGTGGAAGAGGATCAGGTTGGAGGGCATTTAGACAAACTGGAGCTACACAAATCTGTGGGTTCTGTTGGGATGCTCCCACAAGTGCTGAGGGAGGTGGCCCATGTCATTGTGAGGCAACTCTCAATTATAATTGAAAGGTAATGCTGGTGGGCGGAGGTCTCTAAGGACTGGAAGAGAATAAGTGGCACTGCGGTCTTTGAGTAGCACAACAAGGAGAATCCAAAGAACTAGAGGCCAACAAGCCTCACTTTAGGTATGAGGAGCTGGTGGAGTGTCTTATTCTAGGAAAAAACATTTCCAAATATAATTAAGGAGTGGATGGTGATTGGGAATAGTCAGCCTAGATTTCCAAAGGAGAATTCATGCTTCACCAAACTTATAGACCTTTACAATGACATGATTAACTTCGGGGATGACAGAAGATCTGTAGATGCTGTTTATCTCCATTTTAGAAATACATTAGACTGTGTCCCACAAGATCCCCATTAACAAAATATAGTTTAGATAAAGAACAATGAGGTAGATAAAAAATTACTAGTTGCCAGGTTTGAAGGAATGTGATCAGGAGCAGCAAAATCCAGCGGAAGATTACTCAGTAGTATGTCTCAGGAGTACATTTGCTACCAATAATTTTTAAGTACTGACATAGATGGGTAGACTGGAGAGCACCCTGACAAACTGGCAGAAACAACCCAAAATTTGGTAGTCTCCAGAGGTATCTTCTAAACTCAGTGATTTCATGATTGTACCTTCTAGATATGTTGCTACAGGAAAAAGCTCTCTAAATAAAATAAAATAAAAATCTAACCCTCACCACTGTCATAAAAAAAGTCAAAAAGGTCTTGAACAGCTACAAATCAGAATTAAAAAGGAGAAATTATGGCAACATGATAGAAATTCCAGATTACCTCTTTCATTAAAGAATTAGAATGATAACAATGGGTTAATATGGCTGTTAAATCAAGCCAACTGCATGATCACTACTGGCAGAAGGCAGTGTCACTTATAAAACCACAGCAATTCTTTGCACTTGAATACTTATAGTAATACCACAGCAGTTCCACTCTTCAATACTATGGTTTGCAAATCTTATTTTCCTCACTGATTTATATTTTTCCATCCACACATCCATTGGTGTTCAAAAGAGAAAATAGCACTAATTCTGATAGTTTTTCTGGTGTGAGTGTACAACATGTCTTAGGAAACTTCTCACTCTGATTCTCTGTTACTGCTTACTCAGACCATCTTGCTTAAATACACAAATCTTATCTGACTGTAAACTAGTCATTTAATTGACAGTCACATTTCCTATGCAGTAATTCCTATAATGACCTCCTCACTTTAAAAAGTGACAAACCACACCTCAAAATGATTTTGTTTCTTCATATGTAGAGATTTGAGGGTGGGGGAAAATAGTTACCATGCAAGCTTATTTGAGATAAAAATAAATACCTATGATTTCAGAATAAAAAATTATCTGATATTTCAGAATCTTAATGCTCATTATTAAATCTGAAAACAAACATTCTTATCAAGTCTTCCTTTTACAGTGTGAAATCTTATGAGAAATGCCTGCAATTTTCATGCCTATGAGTCCACCTTTAAATAGTACTATAAGTTAGCAAATGGGTGACTGGTTTGGAGGTCAGCAAGTAATCAGATTTACAATGTTAATTAAAAATCTAACATGTTGCCATGAAAACAATCTTGTATGATTGTCAACCAGAGGCTTGTGAAAGATGTACACAGCCGAATCTGGTATTTTCTTTTAATATGCTCTGAACTGTAGAACCTGTTCTACATGGCAATATTAGATGGAAGGAGTTTAATTAAATCTAATGATCTACCCAAAAGTCAATTCCTGGGGAAATGAAATTAATAAAATTCCTAGTACATTTTCTCTTATTATAACCAATTATTACATAGAAGTTAATATTAGAAATAACTTGTCTGAGAGCAAAAATATTATAGAAAATATTTACCTCTCTCTGGCATTGATTAATTTCTCATTTGACTTCAAATCACAAACAAGGTATAAAATATCTGTAAATTACAAGACAAATTGTGATATGCCATTTTTGTTTCGTTTCTAGATATAATGTTTGTTTCCTATGATAATGCAGTATTTTAAAGCATAGTGCCTTTTCTAGTAGTCTAGCAGTAACTCTAGTAAATATGATACAGGTTTACATACGGTTTTATTATTTAAAGACTGTAAGGGTATATATATCTGCTTTATATGTGAGAAAATGAGGGGTTTTTTTGCCTTCCTCCCTCTTCTCACATCAGTCAAACCCTACTGCAGCTGTCCTATATATAGAAAGTAACTATTGCAGAGTAAGCTGGTAAGGTGTAATGATGGCTTGGATGTTTTCTCTGCGGAGTGCTCCTTAAGCTGACAGGAACACATTTTGCTTCCACAGTGTTTTTTTTGCTCTTCTACTGTTCGCACTTTTCCCCAGAACATCTCATATTTTCGGAGGCCCCTCAATAAAATCACATTATACAAAAGCCACTCAGCAGCATCTCAATATGAAAGCTAGATTTTGTATGCTTTTAAGTAGGACGTTATCTTTGTGCTTATTATTTATCAAGAAAGAGGAAAAGAAAGTGTCTTAAGAATGTTAAATGATGATTGAGACCTCAGAATATACCACAGGTCTAATGTGGATAAGCAAATGAACTCTTATAAAAAAGGCAGTTGTCCCTAAAGCAATAGTAGACTTTGTTTTCCTTTACTCCACACATCTCTCACTTTTTCCTTTGCTTGATCTTTAACTTGTTGATTTCAGTTCACAAAATATAATGATATCCTAGATTTTTCGTTTTAGCTCCTTCTGTTAGTTTGAAATCTGCCAGTGTAAAGCAGGTAACAAATCTTTTAGGGTATGATTTATCATCTGTGCATTTTTTCCTGTTTTGTTAAACAGATCCAGTTTGACTAATGCTTCCTCAGCTGTGATTCTGATAATTTTTGAAGGACGTCAAACTGAAATTTAGAAACCTTCTGCATTCAAATTTTTTCTTGTCAAAAGCGCAGGTGATAGAAATTTTTCTACATAATTCTGTTGTCTTTGAGCTTGTGTTCATCTGCATATAAGCAGAGTCTGGTACTTCTGGACAAATAGAAAATCCATGTAACCTAAATTTTTTAGGTATTGTTGCTGGTTAAAACCAGCATGCTGTTTTGAGACACATACAGTTACAGTGCTGAAATAGCCTCTGGAGATGAAAGTTTTGACCTTGTATTTACAGCATTATTCCTAAGAAAGGGCAGCAGTGAATACTTGAAAATTTTGACATGCTAAATATAAAACTTATTAAATGAGTGTTAAGATCCAATTAGTGAGAGATGCCTCTGATGGAATTAGGATGCAAATAAGACTATATGCTGAAATCAGAAGTAAAGATTTTATTTAACAATTAATGTGATGTGGAGAAATAGAAAGAGGTAGAAAAGAGATGAGAGGGGAAAAAGAGGGAGGGAGAGAGAGATTAAGCAGAAGATAGTCACTACCCATGGAATCTGGTGTCTGGTTGGTCTTTCTTCACCCTGGGTTTCTGGGTAATCAATGGGGGTCTACAGGCTGTTCAAAATTGTTCACTATTTATACATCTTAGCAAACAAAATAATTTGTGCTCACTGGCTACACTGTTTTAGTATTATATTGGTTAAGTGAGTCCCTTGTTTCTTATCCTGATTAGTTCTATGCTCAGCCTTTTTTGATTTGGTGAGTTTCTTGGATTGGTGGGGCACAACCCCCCCTGCCAGAATTTTCCAGTCAGAGCTGCCTTCAACACAATTTATGATCTGTCTTTCCTTGTGGCCTGTAAATTCTGTATTCTTGGTGTCTATTGCCAGTGATACATTCCTCTCCCCAGCATTGCTCACCACCCTTCGGTCAGAGATAACACATGGACAATAGTACCATTTCTATCTTCTCTCAAGTTCTCTGTGATTTATCTCATAATCTCTGTCATCACTGTGGCTTAATTTAGAGTTCAAGTTCCAGGCACCCACGGAGGAATATTCAGGGGAGCTCTGGTGGTCACTTGTGGTCACAGATTATATTTCTACCCTAACTCGGGGTGATCTTTGTTTGATCAGTGATACAGCTATGAGCAGTTTCTTCTTCACACAAATTTTCACAGTGGCAATTTTTGTCTGGATGCCTTACCCAGGATCTAGTAACCATGTCTCACCTCTGATAGGCCTGGAGTTAGCACCATCCTTCCACCTCTTTCTGTTCTTATTTCATGTCAAATTCATTTTTTGGTTTTACAGTCTTTGAGACAGGCAACTATTGTAAATCCTTACAGTAACCCATTCTAGTCATAAGAATCTAAGTGGATTTTTTTTCAAGCAATTCTTTGTGCTTGGGGAAGAGTTAATCCAAAAGATTTTATCTGAAGAAGTTGAAAGGTGGGATTAATTTAACCTGTTTAAAATGACTCCTTTCCTGATTAGCAACTGCCTGCCCTAAACAGGCAGTTAACAGATTTTTCAAGATAACACAGAGGCTTAAAATGGGTAGGACTCATTCTTTGTGAAGGATGTCTTTCTGTAGTGGAATAATTTATGATCTAAAGTGGTAATTATTTCTGGAAAGAAAATTATTGTGTTTTTAGAGATAAAAATCCAAGAACTTCATAAAGAAATACTTGTGGGAAGGAACCAGAACATGTAGGTTTTTCTGACCCAAAGTCTCAAATAGAGTCATTTTCATCACAAGACAGGGCAAGCTATGTTGACACTTTATAAAATAGTAGATAAAAGATGACACTTTATTGTAATGTTTTGTATTCTAAAAACTGAAATAATTTGACAGTAATTTTGGTATATCTTTACAATTAATTAACAATAAATGATCTCCTTATCACACACTTCTATTCTTCTTATGTAAAGCTAAAAATAAATACCAATAAAATGCTGATTTTGGGTGCTACATAAACATGTTAGACAATATATCTTTCCAGAAATTTAGGGAATTTTTTTTATCTTTTTGTAATTCTGTCTTTTTGATGTTAGAGAAATCATTTATAATAGTCACAGAGAGTGATTAACTCATCAGAGATGGCTGAGAACTCTTCTGCAACAAATGAAGAGAATTACCTAACAAATAAATTGACTGATTTCAAGGAGGTTATTGTTTACATAGAATAAATCTTCAGTGGCCTTGAGATTAGTCTTTTTTTTCATGTTTGACTGAACTGAAAAAGAAGGTAATTTATGTAAGTGTAGAGTTCAATGTTGAACATTCTGTGGAAGTAATGAGATCTTTTGGAAAGATTGTCATTTAGTGTATGGCTCTTGGTACAAAGAGACTCCTTGCCATAGAAAAATCAGAAGCTGTAAATTAAACTACATCAAATAGGTTAACTAATGATGAAAAGAAAGGAAAACGGGGCTGAAAGAATATTGCTCACCTTCTTTTGACGGAAAACCAGGCGATACACAGAATTTGTCCAATATATTTATATGCAGAAATGAAAGGAAAGTCATTAAGCATAACTGACCTGTGCTAAATTTTCAACAAGTTTTCAGTTTTTGCTTTGAGAGCAATGGACACATCACCTTTAGTGATGTGATATCTTTAGATGATGAAAGATAATTTAAGAAAAAAATATTGTTAGAAATTTCAGGGTAACATAAAACCTCTTCCAATTTATATTTTTCCTTAAAGAGTAGTTTAAAAAGATGAAGAGATGGATAGAAAAGGCCTTTCAACTTGAGATAATTTCCTCTTGTCCTATCATGTTATGTGGGAAAAGATATCAACCCCCTGCCTTGAGAAAACCTTCTTTCGCATAGCTGTAGAGCACAATGAGGTGTTTCCTTAGGTTCTTTTTCCCTGGACTTAACCACCCCAGTTTCCTTAGTTGCTCCTCATAAGACTTGTGCTCCAGGCTCTGTCCCAGCTATGTTGCCCTTTTCATCAGCTTTTTTGGATCTATCATGCACTCTCCAAATGAGACTGCTGTACAAAGCATCTTCCAGCTAATACACCAAATTCCTTTTACCACTGTGAAATGCCACATTCTTTTTACTGTCATTCTTTTTCTTTCTTCTTTTCCTAGCCTTTAAAGCCCTAAAAGCCCATCATGCCAATTTCTTATCCACCAAATAGTCAACCTTTCAAATCTATGTTTCTGCAGTTTGAAGATAAGTATGTATTGTGGGACCACTTCAAAAGCTGGACAGAAGTCTAGGTATAATGTAGATTACATTTATTGGTCTTTTCTTGTTGACCTTTGCAGTTGTTCTATCATAGAGGGCCACAAGATTGGTCAGGCATGATTTACTCTATATAAAGCCATGACAGATGTCTTGTATCACTTCCTTGACTTAATGCTGTCTGCCTTAACATTGTTTCCGTGAGGATCTGCTCCATGATCTTCTCAAGGCATAAAGAAGAAGTTCATTGGTCTGTAGTTCCCCATGTATTACTTTGTCCCCTTTACTAAAAATAGGAGTGATATTTCCCTTTTTCAAGTCACCAGCGGTTTTCCCTGACCTCCATGACTTTTCAAATGTGATGGAGACTGTCTCTTACCTTGGTCCCAGCCAGGCAGCATGCCTTCCTATAGGTTATGTTGAGTCAGAATATAGGGCCCTCTTTTCCCATTGGAAAGGAGTCACTGATGACAACTACCCTTATTTCTCCTCTTAATGCAGTGGTTGTGACGGTGGGGTGGTAGACTGACTCACTCTAGGCAATTCCTCCAACCTAGGTGTACCTTTGTGCACATTATCTCATGCCAGGTCCTCAAGTTCTAAAGCCTCATACTTATTATGTAAGGTCACCTGGGAAGGTGAGATAGGTCAGGAGAGGATTTTCCCCTGACCAAAAGCACAAAAATTATTTCTATTGCTTCTGCCTCCTCCTCACCCCTCTCCAAGAGCATCTCTTTCTGCCAGTTGCTGAATATTATAGAATATTACATATTACATAGTACTTTATGTAGTCTATGTAATATATGCCTATATATACTTAAAAGTATGTGTATGTAAAATCCCACTACAAAAACATATTTTTCCTTCAGAATTGTTATCTGAGTGTAGCTCTCCTTTTCACTCCACTTTTGATTGTGATGACTCATGCTGTCCTTCTGTTTTTTAAAGTCTACAGCTACTGGTAGCTCTTCTGAGCATTTAATACAATCTTACTTCCTAATGCTTTGTTAGGACATTCCACATTTGACTATTGGTGTTAAATTAACTTTGCTAGAAGCTTTATTCAAACTGTTACAATTTGGTGGTTACCAGTTTTACAGTTGATGCCCAGATGAATCCTGGAGACAGAAGAAATCCATGTGTGGGAGGAAATGAGAAGATGCACAGATCTTCCCAATACAGAGAGAGGGTTGAAGCTGTTGGATGGATACAAGGGTTACTTTGGGTCACAGTACAGAACATGTCGGTCTGTCACCGACATGACTCTGGGGAAATTGCTAATATTTTATCTACCCAATTCTGAAGAATATTGTCTATCCCCAGTAGCTGTAGACTTTTACTGTGTTCCGTGACAACTTAATATCTGTGAATTTTATTCTCTCTCTCTATCTCAAGCTTCTTTGAGGGACCAGAAGGTTTTACAGCCATAAAAGAAGTAACTGAAAAGTGCCACCACAGAACGAGAAAAATAGTCCATTTTTAGTATGATATCACAGTAAAATAAAAACTCACTATATACTGATTGTCCATTTATCTTTAGCAGGGAAAGTCTACATCAATAAATTCATTACATTCATATTATCACTCTTAATCATGATATTGGACACTTCAGAAACAGGAAAATAACATTTTTCCCAGGAGAAAGTTAGATGTTTCAGAGTCTGACAGTAGAAATATCATTCTTTCTGGCTGCACTACAAAGACTTAACATCTTTAATTTTGGCCATACTTCGAAGTGACTCAGGAAAAGAAGTTACACAACCTCAGGTAAATAAGTAACAGTAATCCTTTCTATTTAGTTCTGCAATATTTATAATATTACAATTTTAGATTTTTTAATTGATGACATAGTGTGTAGCACAATAACTATTAAATTCTTCCTCCCATCAAGGCAAGGACAAATCTTCACAGGCGTATAATCCACTTTGTTCTTTCATAGCCACAGGTGATCAAACTGAAAGCCACACATCCAGTTCTGGGCCTGTCCTGAAAACAAAGACATTGAGGTGATGAAGTGAGTTAATTGAAGAGTAACAAAGGTGGGAAAACCTCTAGAGAGCAAGTCCTATAAAGTCCAGCTGAAAGAACTGGGTTTGCTTAGCCTGGAGAAAAGGAGGCTCAGGGGTGATCCTATGTCCTGGACTGACTATATGATGCTTCTATCCCCAATCGTCTCATTCTGTTTATGTTGCATAATAATAAGTTTTGTACCTTTAAGAGTGTTCCAGAGAGTGAAGGGGGAGAGAGAAGAAGCGCGCAGTTTGTTTTCAGACACTGCACTCACTCCTCCACATTCCTGCTCCTGACTGTGTTGTCTGCGGACAGACAGCGGGGCAGAGGGCTCTCCTTTTGCTTTTTAGTTAGTGTTAGCTAGCTGAGGCAAAGAAGTTCCCTGGACAGTTTTTTTCTTTTCTTTGGACCTCTTGAAACTGCTCTGGACTGAACACCCAGCCCAGCACCGGCAGCTGCAGCTGTGGCCCACCGGGCCGGGCCTGGCCTGCGACAATTCCAGCACTGAGGGACTGATCAGAGACACAGTGAGCTGAGCTTCAACCCGGGGTTTTCTCAGTTTGTCATCTCTTTTAGAGTGGCAAGGGGTCTCATTGTTTCATATTGTTTTGGTTTTATTGTTTAATAAACAGTTTTTTTCCACCTTTCTCCAAGGAGGTATTTTTTCCCTCCCGGACCAGTAGGGGGGAGGGGCCGATTGGATCTGCTTTTCCCACCGGAGCTCCTTTGGGGGATTCTTCCCCAAAGTTGCCCTGAACCTGGACAAATACATGAATTGGCGCCCAATGCGTGGCTGGAAAAGGTGGAAAAAAGCCCAGTGGGGTCTCCCTGCGCAGGTCCAATTCATGGGCCATACGCTTTTTTTCGGTTTTCTATTATATTAAAGAGTAAACATAACTATGAGCTCTAGCACAGATCTACACTCTACACCTTTATAGCTGTGTAAGGAAAGGCACATTCCACCTTCAGATTTACTTACAAGGTATTGTATTCAATCCTATTCTGTCTTTCAGGTTAAGCAGATTTGCTATTCTATAAGGAAATGAGGTGGGGAATGGAAAGAAAAGCTTTACTGTATGGTTTTTTCCCTTGTATATGAGGTATGTTGAGGGACCCTAGGGTGATATATTTTTCCTTCACTTCTCAATGGGATAAAGTACTTTAACTCATGAAAAGAAAAAGAAGTAAAGACAGTTTTTTCTACTGGTTATTTCCTACTCATATCAATTAAACAAAGTAATAAACAAAGAGACCAATGAAGCAAAGGAAACAAGAATGAAAAACAACAAGAAAAAGAATTACTACTTGGTATTACTTTGAAATTTTAGTATCTAAACCCTGGTGACCATGTTAATCTGCAGGTGAGCCTTCTTTGGCAGGCACTGGATCTATTCAGAAAGCTCTGTGATATAAGCCACCTCAGTTTCAGGACACAACAACTAGAGGAAATGTATTTAGAGATGTTGTTTTGTGCTTGATTTTCAATATTTTGGTTTGGAAACCTATACACCTCAGGTTTGAATTAAATGATCTAAAAATGTTACTAGAAGGTTGAAGTAGAAATGTTCAGAAATTCCTCAAGTTGCTAAGGGACTATTTAAGAGTACCAGAGGCACAGATGGTCTGTACACCAGCTGAGGAAGAGAAAAAATAAACCATCATGAAGAATTAAACAGACCTAAACCAGTTTCTCTTCAAAAAGGTGAACTCTGGCCATGCCAAGTCTAATGAAAATATGGCTTGCTGTAAATAAAATGCTTACCAAGTAATCACATGGGATATACAGTTACTTAAAAATTCTGATACATGTTATAATTATGATTTGATAGATTACTACAGACTTCCTATAGTACTGAGAGGATAAAAAAGAAATCAAAAAAAAACAATGCATGATCTTCTAAGGTACACTTGCTCTATCCTGCTTTAAGGACCCAACATAGTAGCCCACCATGGGTTCCCTTATCTTGCCCGTAAGCTTAAAATCACATACTTCAAAAATGTTTTCCTTGCATAATGGTTCAGATTAGTCCTTCAACAGATATAATTCAAAGAAGTTTTCCTTCTATTTGCAGTCATAATTACTCTCTACAGTCAGAAACTATTTCTCATAGCATTCAGTGTTACTGTTTGCAGACAATTTAAATTTCAAAAGAACCTGAAGCCATTCAACTTTCACATCCCTCTGTTACAGATTTATTGTACTAATGTACTTTTCTCAGCAGGTTACTACCATCAAAATAATGTATTTAGTTGCATGATATATTCTATAAATCCCAATTTTTAATTAAAATGGTGGCTACTTGGAATATTTTTACAATATATGAATTTAAAAATCTAAGTTCTCTACAGCCTGATAAAGAATAATCAAGTGACTTTCAAACTGAATGTATCATCTGAGACTTCTCCAAGTATTTCCTCACAAACAGACCTTTCAGGCTGCGTACATTAGTGGTGTAATTCTTAGGATTTGGAAACTTGTACCTGTTTAAACTACATGCATGTATAAAGAGGTCCACATTAGTATTTTGTTTTCTAAATGATTTAAAGTAGTTTGAAACAGAGATATGCAAGCACCAAATGCTTACAAACAGGTTTTTTTGTTAGGGTTTTTTTTGGTTGATTGGTTTATTGGTTTGGTTTAATGGGGAGTTGTTTATTTGTTTAATTGCTTGTGGAGGTTCTTTTCTGCAGTTGGGTTTTCTCATTATACAAAACCTAAGGCCCTAAAAATGTATATGAAAGTGCTCAGATTTATCTGTTATGCCCATACACTCTATCATTTTAGTATGAATATTTTGATGAGTAACTAAGCTACATATTTACAATTTTTAAACTCAAATTTAAAGTTAGACAAAGAGTCTGGTATATGGAAGGAAAAGTAAGTCTAGACCTTGCTTAATAAGGACATGATTACGTTATAATTCAAACATAAGTACAGTGAATGATTTTATATATATAATGTATTTATATATAGACTATAAATATTTCACCTGTATTGTTTCTGTTATATATCACTGAATGTTTATACACAAAGACTAAAGCAAAGCTTCTAATCAGGCATCATAAGTCTAGAAGTAATTATTGTTGTAATGTAACTGACACTGAAATTGCACAAGTGCTTTTCTAACATCCAGTTACCTTATGCAACTTCGTGTCTTGTTTCCATCATACATCTGGATGTTTTATCCTGTCTGTTGTCTACTGTAACGGCCAGTAGGAGTTCCTTAAATGGGGTGTAATTCTCACCCCACAACTTGATTTCTTTCACTGTAAATTGACAAAGAAACTCTAAAAGGCAAAAAATTGGTGTAGGTCTTCATGTCTAATATTTATAGGACAACAAAATCATGATTTCTTATCCTTCCTCTCTCCTCTGTTGTGTCTTGATATGAAAACTACTTTTATGTTTCATATGAGAAGATGTAAAATGCAGAAACACTGGTATACATTGCAAGAAGTTACCTTCCTGGTGTTTTAACCCTTTACGACTGTTGATATGGCTCCTTATGGACCTTGTAGTAGGATTTGGGGTTGCTTTTGCCTCACTGCTAAGTTTATCTTTGCCATAAGGAGTTTCATTGCAAATATCTGGGATTTGCTAACCATCCTATGAGATAGATAGGAGTTTTTTATGAAAGTTGCACTGGTGGATCTACTTCAGTAGTAAAAGTTGTAAGCTAATTTTTATAAAAGGGTGTATAAAAGGAAAGGACACTAGCCTGTTACACATTCTGAGGAGAGGCTTTGCTGCATATTCTCAAAACTTTAAAGTTTGGATTAGATACATGTGTATCAAGCCTGTTTACACAGTTAGTTTTTACTCATTTTGAAAAGGTAAAATGTGAATATTGAAATTGAACTGATATTGGTGTGTTTCATGTATATTGCAAATAATTTTTTAGTGGGTTCATCTGTGGTTTTAAATACTTAAATGTCAAATGTCAAATATTAAAGGAAATCTGCATATTTTAAACTCTTTAGTGAGACAATTCACAATTTTTTGCCTATAAATTTAAAATGGTCTTATTTGGAGAGTGTTCTCTTATTTGAGAACTGACTGAAAGAGCTGGGAGGGTTTAGCTCAGGAAAAGGAGGCTGCAAGGATATCTTATTGCTCTTCAGCTGCCTGAAAGGAGTTTGTAGCAAGATGCATATTGGTCTTTTTTCCCACATAATATATATAAGGAAATGACCTCAAGTTTCATCAACTTCATGGTGAAGTTTAGTTTTGATATTAAGAAAAAATTTTTCACTGAAAGGATGGTCAGGGATTGTAGCATGTTGACCAAGGAAGCAGTTTTAAGTATCTTGATGCACTTAAAAAAAATATATAGATGGGGGAGGTAGTTTAGTGGTATACCCAAGTGGGACACTTGTGTTAATGATTGGACACTCAGGGTCTTTTCCAACATAAATAATTCTATTAATAATAATAGCTTTTAGGTCACTGGAGGTAAAAAAGAAAAATATCTGAACTGCCACAACGTCACAGGAATAGTTGAATTACAATACTACCTTCTGCCCATTAAATAGCATTATATGGCATGAAATGAACACTGGAATGAAAGCAAGCCACATTTGTGTGTCTTTTGTCCTGCACGGAATGGAAAAATAGTGCAGAAGCTGACAGCATGCAGTCAGGCAGGTGGGAGTTTGGAACAGGAGAAATGAAGAAAATATGATATTAGAGTGAGTTAGTTGGAGCACATATTTTCCTGAAGCAGCTTAATAAATAGCTTTTATAAAATAAAATGGCTGTTGTTTCCATCCCTGCATTTATCTTAATTATATTAACTACCACTTTAAATTCTTGTTTATAGGAATATTAAATTGATTGCAGTCTCTAATTTTAAAATATCTGCTATTACATTGCAGATGCTGTAATGATGTTCTGCATACTTTTTTTCAATCTGTTTTTTGAAGAGGCCTTTCTTAGTTCTCATTATTCAATCTATTAAAATTCCTGTGACATTTCTGTTTAGGCTGGCATCATAGCCAAACATGCTGTGCTTGGAGTACTAGATTGTGTGTAACAACATGCTTGGAGGCCATAATAGTGGGTCATTGGGATGTGCTTGCAACAGCACAGGAGAGCTAGTTTATGTTGGTCTTCCATCCTGCTTTTTTCATACTGTTTATTACCTGGTTCACTGCAAGATATTTCTGATGCTAGTCTTCCTGAGGATGTACTGAGAAGCAGGGTATGCTTAAATTGTTCAAACTACCTGATGTGACAGAAAATGAAGCATTATATCATCCTCTACAGTACTAGATGGGAAAGGACTTTTTCGCCATGTCATGTGTGACTGTACTAGCCAGGCTTGAAATTGCTGTGACTGATATAACAGAGCAAAAGACAACTCATCTGTAGGCTATTGGTAGCTGGGCACTTGGTGGAACATGCGCGATTCATGGAAAACTGACTTCTACAGTTTTGGATAGCAACAGATTTCTTAGCTTCTTTCTCAGTTAAAAGCACGTAAAGCTTGTTCAAGCTACATGATACCAAGTAGTAAGATTGCTCACTTACATGATTGCTGCTTGAAAAATTATACTCAAAAGAATGCACTTCTCATCATGCGTTCCATCTTCATCTTACAAAGTGAGAAATGGACTTGATAATCTTCATGTAAAGCCAGCCAGAGAATTAAAAATCTCAGTATTGCAAACAAACCAGAAATTTGTATCTATCAGGTTTTTTTTTTAAAGAACCAAATTCTTTCTCTGGCGGAGATTTTGAGAAGTCTGTTGCTGTTTTCTGAAAATCAGTTTTTCTTCTGTTCCCCTAACTTTAAATTTTTTCAACTATCAGTCAGGGAACAGAATATAGTGAATGTGTTGGGAATTTAGCTAGAGACTGGAAAAGTACATTTGTCTAAAGTAAATTTGACTACAGACTGGAAAAGTACAAGTCCGTGGCTAATTCCAAGTCCTGCACCTGCAAGATAACGTGTCCTTGGGCCTAGCTGAGTATGATGAAGAAATGGACAGCGAGACGTGAGAAGTAGAGAATGTAGGCCCAAAGGAATGAGGAAGAGTTGATGGTATAGTTTAACCAATAGATTGCTTGGCTTATAGAATATTCATAAGCTTATTATTTACTGTATAAGTGTTTGATGTTTTCTTCAATAAACTGGACCTGTGATGAACCATCTGGTGTCCTGGTCTCCTTTCTTCGACATGAATGAAACTACAAAAAAAAAAAAAAAAAAAAAAAGGAAATGCTTGTTCTTTCTTTTCCGCTGGGAATTGAATTTAGATTTTCTTACTTTTGTTGTGCACATAAACTGACCTCTTCAGCTTATCCAGGTCAATGTCACAAAATTACATTTCCAAGACTTGTGCCTTTCATTTAGTAAAGAACTCTCTGTAGGATATTTATATGTATTTGTCACTAGTGCCATTAGACATTTTCAATGCTTATGTTATTATTTTTTAGTTTTCTGGTTCTTTCTGTGGGGTCATAAAGTTTTGTTTTCTGAGCTAGACAAATATTTTCCTTTTTATTTAACAACATTGATGCTGAAACAGTGTAAAAGTGTAATACAAACTTTTAAATTCTGTCATAATGAAAAGGAAGTTAGGTAGATGTGATTATTTTAGGCCACCTAGCCAGCCAATGTCAACGGTACAGAATAGCAGTCAGCTGCCAGAGCATTATTTTGTTTTTTTATTGGATAAGTGTGTTAGGTAGTACTTAGAAACTTTCTTTACATTTTCATTTCAAGATGTGCATTCTACCCTTGTCACTTTTAAGCATCTTTTCAGTTTTTCCAATATATTTGCAGGAACTCAATAATGGGAATGATGAAATCAAGCACAAGAAAAGTAAACTACAATTGGAAGGCTGGAAATAGAGTAGCTTAAAGTCAAGGATTGCAAGTTTTAGGTCAACATTTATGTCTCCATACCTGTTAAGGCCTTGAAATTCTAGTCAATTTCCTTTCAGATTAAGTGTTTGAATGCAGATTACTTTTGCTCAGTCAAGATGTGGGATACAGCAGAATGAAGGGAAGTGCTGTAATTTTCTGATTAAAAAAATTCAGAAAAAATTGTAGATCCTAGAAACAATGCCTAGACTTTAGAAATCTGTTGTGGCCTAAACATGAAACAATAATTACAAGCACAAAATTAAATTCTTCCTTTATTCTCTGTATAAAATCACAGCTATAATTGCAGAGTCTTGGCTGGAATAAATTCCTCAAAACAAATATAATCCTCCAATATGAAGTGTACTCCATATTGTATAGAGGCTCAAATTTTAATTTATTTGTAAAGGCTCAAATTTTGATTGTTTCCTTCTGGAATGCATTTACTCATTATTTTATATATTACGTCAGCAGTAACTGTAATATATAATAATATTCCACTCCCCTCATCTTTTTCAGTCAGCTGACCTTTCTAAAGAATTACCTTTGGGACTGAAATATTCTTCTAGCATGTATAAAACTGCATTTCTCAGACTCCTCTTAAAATTTTAGATGAAAATATAATTTGGAGTAAGAATAAAGAAGAAAGAATTGTTTTCACTTTAAATAACTACAAAAGACAGCAATGAAAGGACGAGCTCCCCTTCAAATCTACCTCTTCTTAAAATATATTGTGTTCTGACTTTCCTGTCTCTTGGAGTTTGTTTGATGGTAAGTAAGCATTCACCTTTTCAAAGTCTATTTGGTTTTGTGGAAATATTGTTTTAGAGGTTAATAGGACAACTTGGAGCAATGAGCACAGAGGGTAAGCTGCGCTGAACCAACTGACAATTTTTTCCCAAAAAATCTTCATAAGCAATCAAATGAAATTTGTAATAATTTCATTATCAAAACTGATAATGGCTGAGCTGACAAGTGTAAAATCTCGTAAAAAGTGTCAAGTAATCCAGTTGAAAACTGGCCTACAGTGATGAAACCATGGAGTGGATATTTGGGCCAGTTTCTTGAAACTCTTCTTTACTGACCCGTGAGATAGATCGGAGTGCACCGAGGGCAGTTGGTACATGACAGAAAGCTGAGAGGGGAGGCTGACACACCAGGCATTGTGTGGCACCACTCAGAGGAGCCAGGGCAGGCTGGAGAAACAGGTTGTTTGAAACAGCAAGAAGTTCAATGAAGAGAAATGCAAACTCATACACCTGTGGAGGAGCAACCACAGACACCAGAATATGTTGAGGGTTTTCAGCAACAAAGCAGCCTAATGGAAAAAGACCTGGGCATCCTGTGCATGAGGAAAGGATAGATAAAAGCTGTTATTTACTGCATCAGTAAGAATGGCCAACCATGGGCTGTTACTTCAGTATCTTCCACTCTTTTTATTCAATGCACCATTGTCCTAAACCTGTACCTTTCATTCCTTCCCAGTTGTTTTTGTTGTACAGAATTTCTGATTTATAAGAAATTCACTATTTTCCCTCTAAGCTTTATCCATAATAGAACACAAGGCTGAAATAACAAAAGGAAAAAATACTATGTCTACATCATTTTTGTGTCTTCCCTTGACCTTTTCTAGCCAAAAAGGTCTGAAACCTAAATTGGTTGTTCACAAAGACTGCAGCATAGCAGAAAACTTAGGTAGTCGGAAGAATTGTTTCTGAAAGAAACTATATTGTCATCAAAATTGAATTTTGCCCTCAAAATCTTAAAGAATTTCCTTGCCAACAAGTCATTCTGACCTTAATGTTGACAGATATGAACACTTCAGTGTGTTGAATTGGCCTGGTAAAAGTCATTGCAAGGTCACACAATGAATGGGAAAAAAAATCAGAGTAGATTTCTGTTTATGTTTATGCTATTAGAGAAACCTGAATTTCAATAACCAAAGGTTATTGAAATGGTTATAACTTAAAGGTTATTGAGCATTGAGCAGGGAGTGGTTGAATAACCATTATTATTATTATTATTATTTTTATTATTATTATTATTATCATCATCATCATCATCATCATCATATCATCATCATCATCATTATCATTATCATCATTATTATTAACAACAACAACAACAACAACAACAATAATAATAATAATAATAATAATAATAATAATAATAATAATGTCATATATTATATCATATATAATATATCATATATAATAATAACCTTAAAGGACACGCACATGGGTGGCATGCAGGGACATTATTTATTGGTAGACTTGAGATGGTTAGCCTTACAGCTGACTTATGGATCCCAAAGGTCTTTTCCTTCAGGAAAATCCTAAAGGAAATCAGGAAATCCTGATTCGAGGAGTCTATAAAAATCTAATTTAGGGGCTGCATTTATAATTTTGTTTGAGGTATTTGTTCAAAATAACCAACATGTGAAACTGATGGATGAAGGGAAAATAACTGGTAAGAGCAAGAGTTTGAATATCAGATACAAAATGTACTGATTGTAGTGACTATAGATTTATGAATTCTTATCATGTAAGTGGAAGCTACAAAATGTTCAATAATATCTTTCAATCCCTGATAAAGCATTTTTTCCCTTTTTTTGCCCCCCAAATCTCAATCAAAAAGATGAATGGAGGAAGCTTGTAGACTGGAGTTCATAACAGATCATGTTCTTTTCTCAGAGATAAGGGACATCACACATTGAAAAATAGTAGTAAAACTTATTTCTGGGATAGCTGAGGTTTGCTCATGAATTAAAAAATGTAGCATTGGCTTGGGACAAAGTAGCTAGCTTTGGAAAAACATGTTTTAGAGACTGCAAAGTTTAGCTAAAAATTTGAAACAGTCATTCTCCCTTTATCTTCTTAGTTTTCTTTAATTATCAGGGGGAAAAAATGCTAACTCAAACCCATTGTAGGCTCTTCTACAAGGAATATTTTCTTTCTTTGAAGCCTGCAAATAAAGAAGAATTTATGCTGTGCTTTTGGATGCCAGAGTCACATAGAAATAAAATTCTATACAGATATGTATTCCCATACAACATGACTCTGAAGGAAAATGTTCAATTAATTTCAGAAAATTGCATCAAGATTATGGAAATTTTTTATGGAAAAGCAGTTTTTCTACTAAAAAGTGATACATTTTGGCATATGGGAGAATACAAACAACACATCTTAACAATAACACACAAGAAATGGCCTCTCTCGCGACTTATAAAGTTTCAGGCTTACAGTTTTATCCTACAACTTTCTCCCTTCTGCTTTGCATTATTGCAATAGAGGTCCAATACAGTCAATAGTTCCATTCAAAACCGCCCTCCAGTCTACAAAAATGTGCATTTAATTTCAGTAGTATGATGGAAGAATAAGGATAGAAACCTGATTAAAAATGCACTAAATTTTGTCAGTAAAAAACTAAGAAGTTTTTTTTCGGCAAACCTGTCTGAAATAAATAATAAATAAATAATTTAATGTATTTTGAATACTTTTCCCTCACCACTTCATGCACGTTTATAATATTTTATGGTGTCATCGAGGATGCAGTTCAGTTTACCAAAATGTAGCTTAATACAATTTTATATATATCAGGGTATTTGAGACAGCTGTAGAGTAGTCATGGTACATGACCTGTGGAAGATTAATAATGCAATTCTGGAAGATTCTTCTGATTCTGGATATCCTAGAACATTTAAATGCTGCTAGACATCTACATTTGGGAGAAAACATTGTATCTATATTAATTAGCCCACACAATTTTTAACATCTTTCTGTATAGAATTTTTCTGTCAATGCAAATGACTACTGGATGTAGAAATTAACTACCACTCTCTGGGCTGCCAAATGAAACATAATAAACTTTCCTCTAAAACTTGGTACCCATAACTCAGTCATGAAAATGTGACTTATACCAAAAAGATGGCTACAGAGTTCTAAAGTCCTGAATGAGTCTTATAGTCAGATCTTGCTGATGTCCTATTATCACTGCTATAATAAACACAGAAATATTTACTTTGTCACTACTTCATATAAGTATACAAGTACTAGGCTTTTTTGTTTGTTTGTGGTTTTGTCTGTTTGGGGTTTTTTTATCATTGCAAGATGACGATGCTTCAGAAAAATATAAAGTAATTGAACTGAGTAATTGTAATATGTTTGATTTCACTAAAGGATTCTTACAGAGGACAAGCATAGCTGTCAATTTAGCTATACTTTATAAAAAGCTGACTGTCTCTTTGTTCTCCAACTGATAACAAAAATCTCTAAGTACTGTTCCTCTTTCACTTTTCAAATCAATGTAGGAAGGATGTTGCTTTGATTTCTTATTGCCTAAATCATCAAAAAAAAAAAATAAAGAAAATATTCTCTTACCTGTATTCTTCAGAGTAACATTTTTCTCCCACAAAAGATTATATTAGTGAAATTGGTCAATAAATGCATCCTTCATTTAGCTGGAGACTGTGCTGTGCAAAGCTAGTAAGCAGTCAGATGTTTGCTGCTGCAAACAGGATGAGGACAATCATAAAATTCTCTGTGATGCATATTCTGTACATAAGATATGTGAACTCATTATATTATGATATCATACAAATCACATGATGTTTAATTGCAGTAGGATCATCTGAGCAGTATAATGTGAAATTTCAGCACCAGCAAATACAAGCAAATTTATTATATAATTAAAAGCTTTCTTCTTCCTCCCTTAGGAAGAGTCGTAGTAGTAGTAGTAGCAGCAGTAATAATAATAATAATAATAATAATAATAATAATAATAATAATAATAATAATAATAATAATAATAATAAACAGCCCCTCAATTTAGGAAAACACTCAGTGTAGCAGGATGACTTCAGAGTCAGCAAGATTTTGGAATGGATGACAGGTCATATCTTCTCTGTCTTAAGCCTGACTGATAATTTATAAGCTCTGTACAGAGCCCTTCCATGCACAATTTTTACAAGATTTCCTGAGTTCTCTGTATAAGTGCAGCAGGTCTAGATACTTATGAATGGAACAGACAAAATGCTGGTGATATGCATTCACTTCAGGAGGCTTGCTGGCTCATTTTTTAATTGAGATATCTCAAACACAATCAAGAATAAGAATTGCTTGCCCTTTGGTAAGGAAGTGTATTGCCAGGATGTGAAGTGATGTGAATATTCCTTCAGAAACAAATTTGAGATTGAAAGCTTGTGTCATCAGGCTTTGTTTTCACACTAGACTTTGTGACTGAAGAAAGCTATTTTCAGAAAAGCTATTTACTATTCAATATGTCACTCATAAGCAAAAAAAATGTTTCCTCTAGGCTGCAGCATTTTTTCAAAGAATTTTTTCATGACTCATAAAACTCACTTATATTTTGTTTGAAAAGAAAGAAAAAATAAAAAGGATATCTTCAGATAAAATTTTAAAAAATTCAATTTTTAATAAATTAGTTAATAAATTAATTAAAATAATTTAAATTCAAAGCACATTTTCATGTCTTGGATGAAAGAAAAACATGTTTCTTAATCTGTATACATTATGAAAATGAAGCATTTGAAAAAAAACAAACCCTCAAAACATAATCTTATATAGAAGAATATTTTGCCTTTCCTTCTCAAAAAAATCTGTTAGTTCCACTAGTAGAAAGCCTATTGCAACTATAACAACAAAAAATCCAATTACATATGCAAAGTTGTCCAGAAAACAAAATGTAAGGGTTTTTTCCTGTACTTGTTCTATTTTTGTTTGTTTGTTTGTTTTTGAAAAGACAGTGATATGACTGTTCATGGTGACTGTTCATGGTGACAAAAAGAAAAAGCACAATGGAAAATACAGTTTTTAGAACTTCACTATTTAAACGCCAAGTAATAAATAAATAAATAAATTAGATTTCATAGTACGAGGTAGTGACATCTCTCTTTTTGACTTTTATGAACAATACCTTAGTTGAGAATCTCCCAAGATACATTGGATAAGATAAAACTTTCACATAAAAATTTCAAATAGCACATGTTGAGACATCATATTTTGAAAGCGAAGTGCATTTTTTGCTGAAGAGTGTTTTTATGTAGTTGACATTCTTATCAGATGTTGAAAGTAGAAGCTTAAATACTATTTACAGAGGTACATTCATCCTAGTGCAGCTGTGTTCATTCTTGCCTCTTAAAATTTTTTTCTGAATAAATTGAAATATTCCGTTCAGTAGAATAACACTTCTATTTTTTGGGGGTTTTTAAGTTTTTTTCAATTATATTTTCCATTATCCTTGGAATAATACCATAGAGATGCAGTGAATCTGCACTGCAGTTATAAAGAAATGCACACATTTCCCAAGATGGAATTTACTTTAAGATTTATTTCTTTTCAACCAGGTAGAAATACTTAGCTCTGGGAAACAGAAGCTCTTAGAGACAATTGCAGGAACACTGGCCCTTCTGTAAACGTAAAGACAGGAGGCCTTCTTTGCCAGCAAACTTAAAAAGCTAATCAAAGGGGGGCATTGTCCTGCTTTACTCTGTGCTGGTGCAGCCTTGCTCCAGTCCTGTTTTGGCACAATTTTGGTCACCACAAAATAAGAGAGATATAAAATGTTAGAAAATGTCCAAAGTGTCCTTTTTTAAAAATAATTATAAGCACAATGAACAGCAGCTCATTTGTCTTGGCCAAATCTATTAATAGATTAATATTAAATAATTCATAATTAAATAATATATATAAATAATTAATATTTTTAAAGTGCTTGATTTCCATAGAATCATAGAATGACTGAATATCCTAAGATGGAAGGCATCCAAAAAGATCATTGAAGTCCCACTCCTGGCCCTGTGCAGGACACATCAATAGTCACACCATGTACCTGAGAGCTTTGTCCAAACACTTTTTGAATTCTGTCAGGCTTTGTGCAGTGCCCATTTTCCTACAGAGCCTGGTGCTGTGCCCAGTCATCCTCTGGGGGATGAAAATTTTCCTGACATCCAACGTAAACCTCTCCTGATGCTTCAGGCCATTCCCTTGGGCCCTGTCACTGTCACCACAAAGAAGAGGTCAGTGCCTGCCCCTCCATGGGCCCTCACAAGGAAGCTGTAACTGCAGTGAGGTCTCCCCTCAGTCTTCTCCAGACTGAACAGAACAAGTGACCTCAGCTGCCGCTCATATGGCCTCACCTCAAGATCCTACTCGATCATCTTTGTTACTCTCCTTGGGACACTATCTGTTAGTTTTATATCCTTTTTATATTGTGAGGAATGAGGTAAAAATTTCAAATAAGGGTAGATGCCAAATAGCAGCATTGTATAAGTAACTCTGCTTGTTTAATTTCATTTTTCCTAAACATCTCTGTTGGTAGCCCTGTTCAAAAGTAAAGCTTTGCTGACAGGATATCAATTATGTAAGAGATAATTTATTTTTCTTTGGAGTAGAATTAAAAGAATTCAACTTAAAAAAGTATTTGAGTAGTGGCTGTATTTGAGCAAGAATTTGTTTACATTTGCTAAAATTCTTCATGCTACAACAGGCACCTGACACCAAAGAGTATTCAGTGCCATTGTAAATCTACTGATAGTTCTGTGAAGTGACAATTCCTCATTCCCTGTTTAATTCAAAGATTTAATTACTAATTTATACATTTTTAAAATTTGCTTCAATATGTAAGGAATAAGGACATGAATGTGAGGTAAGATATATACATATATATATTTCTGTAGTTTTTTAATAGTAAGGTGCTTTGTCTTTTACTTGAGTATATATCTGTCTGATAATTGCAACTAAAAGTATTGCTGCTGTTTATGGGCATCAAATAGAGATTTATAGGAATGTTAGTTAAGCAGCATCAAAAGAAAGCAAGAGCAAGTTAGCAGCTTCTTAAAAGTCTGAATTAATGTTTCTTTATTGCTTGGAATATCACTTGATTCATACAGATTTGCTAAAAGAATTTGAAAGGTTTTGCAAATGTAATTTCATATTTGATCTGGTTTTACCAATGCTATGTTCTTGTTGATAGCACAAAAATAATATTTTAGTCTGTTGCCAGATGAATTGACAGCTTTGCCTTTTAAGAACCACATATCAGTATCTGAGCAGAGCTCTAGACCTCCAGCTTAGCAACCTGTGATAATGTTGTTTAACAGTGTTTTATGGCACACTGATTAGCAAACAGCACGCACCAAAGGCTTCATAAAAGCTGGAAACCTCTTTGGCCCTGTGATATGATTTTAAATTCTACAATGTTTGGGAAAGGGAATCTAGCAATTTCCTTTGGGAAATTTAAGAATGGTTAGCATAGGAAAAATACATTGTGGAGAAGAATATGGGGTATTTGAAGAATAGTTTCTGTTATACACTAGGGCAGAAAGATAAAATACACATTACAATTTTAAGAGAGTATTTACATGGTCTGAGTGAGAGTTAAGAGAGATAGTATTGACTATTTGATGATTTTGACTGCCCAACCTGAAAATAGGACTGTTTGTTTCTCTTTATTAAGTGAAAATTTATGATGTAGCTGGCTGCATATATATTGACTTTACTTCTGGTTTTAATCTTCATGGGGTGTGCCTTTCAGATCCTTAAGTGATCTTTTAAATGGCTTTATAATTTTGTCTTCACATTAAAGCAAACCTCAGTTTGATGGATAGCATCTAACCTAATAACTTTCTTCCAAATTAAGGTTAAAACAAAAGGTTAACTACCTGCATAATACTATTATTGATGATCTATTTTAGCTGTTCTTGTTACAGTGTTTCTGTAACAACACCTACTGCAAGGGGATAGTCCCAGTTCTTTATTGAGAACTAGAGGTGGTGGCATATCAATATCCACCTCTTCAGTCCAACATGAAATTTAACACTCACTAGTGAGGTTCAGCTCCAATTTGTGTTAAAATTTCATTGGTGCTAACAAGTTTTCCCAACCTTCTTTTTACACCAAAATAGAAGAAGGGTCTTGCAGAAATTTCTACCGGTAGAAGTTTTCTACTGTTTCTACTAGCAGAAAATATTCTGCGTCTGTAGGACTATCCTAATTGGCTACTTGAACTGCAGTCTAAAGCATTCAGATTAGTTATAGTCTAAACATGCTATTAATTTCTAGAAAAAAATAAAGTTGAAATTGACAAGCTTTAAGCTAACAAAAATGGATGGAGTTTATTTGGGCAATTTTATATTTCTCAGTGATTTTGTGAAATGGGGACAAAATGAGGGACCCAAATATTCATAAATCATATGTATATATGAAGGAGGGATATCCTGTTGTAAACAATCAAAGCCTGTACTAAGCTTTGTTCGTGTAGTAGTAGCATTACAATAGTTTGCCTCAGCTGGTTATTTATGGTGATTTCAAATGCTTTTTACAGCAGCTGTTTTTTGGACATTACCTAGCATTATAGTTTGGATGTCAGCTGTAGTTCCCGTTTCTTGACCACTTTTTATGGGGTGGGGCACTCTGCCAGAATGAGAGTTGTACCAAGCCGATTCTGCCAGAACTCTTGCCTCTCTTGCTGAAACAGTAATGGGATTTTTCTTAACGAATTATTTGACATAGAGAAGAGTAAACTGTGACTGTTGAGATACAAGGGGTCCATTAGTCTATATTTCTGAGAATATTCTCTTCCAAAAGGTGAGACAATTTTCAACAGACATGAAAATCAGAATTCCTGTACTGTAGGTCTCTTTTGTCCAGCCACTGCAACCTCCAATAAGCTGAGTCAGATTTTTTGGTTTTTAGGCTGTATGGAGAATAATTCCTTTTAATATAGTATGGTAATTGTCTTATTTCCAAATGTACCAAACTGTTTTCTGGAACCTTTTTTCTAATTAATGATATCAATTTATTGTGACTTGTTGCAATTTGTGTTACTGTTTGTGATAGTTACTAATTTGACAGTGAAAAGTAGCTTTAGATGAAGACCTCTAATCTCAGTGAAGACGAGGAATTGCTTCACACTATGGTTTCATATCAAAATGTGATTGTTCAGTGTCTTCATCAGTGTGCAAAACTGAAGGTCAAATACATTTGACAGTAAAGAGAGACTATCAGGTCTGTCTGGCAGCTGTGCCTCAAAACACCACAAACATGCAATGAAACATCCACAGAAGTAATTATTTTGATGAGAAAATAACTTACGTTGTTCTTGTGTAATTCTTATGTAATATTTTTGAGAGACTAGATACAACAATTCTTTACTCCAATTTTGTCTCATTCCAGCTCTATTGACATTAACAGAATCGAACTGATGCCTACATGGAATGTAAAAGTAAATCAGATGTTCTATTTCAATTTTTCCTCCTTGGTTTTCACATTTATTTAAATTCCTTTTAAGTCAATGTCAAAAGCCTGCTGGGAGCAGAAGCACATTAGACACTTGACTTTTTTCTTTCACCAAAACTGTCAGCTTCAGCACAAAGTTAATCTGCAAAGAGAAAGCAATTCTTAAGAAGTATGCCTCAGTCTTTTCCTCTTCTCCTCTAAAGGATTTTTGTTTCCTTTGTGTAGCACATCCATTTGAATTTGAGTATAAAAATACACAAAAAGTAATGCTAAAATGTAAGCTTTTAAAGAAGAGACTTGGGTATAATATCTGGCATTAAGGATAGACTTTCCATTTCTTGAAAACACTTTGTACTCTGCCTCCAATATGTTCCTCATACATTCCCACAGCTATTTGTTTTCTACATTTTGTCAGCAATTTACTCTTTTAGGTGTTATACTCTCGTTTCTATGGGAGGTTTGGATCTGTTCAGAGGAAATTGCAATATATGATGGCCAATTCTCAAGCACATTGCTTTAGCACAGGTAGTGGGGAAGTTTGGCCATAAATGTGAAGAAAAGGCTGTTGGAATCCTTTGGCATGAGAAATAATAGTGCAAAAAAAAAAGACAATTATTTTGAAACCTCTCCAAAGTAAGAAGCTCTTTTTTCCCTATGTATTATAAAGGCATAATTTGCAGAACTGAAACTGAAATCATTAGGTTGTTACTCTTGCAGCTCTTAAAGGAAACAAATAAACATTTATTATAAACATGCACATTGGAAGTTATTTAGAGCAAATATTTAATATTCTAGGTAAATCCTTTGTTTATTCACTGCTTTGGTCCATTAAAAGAAAACTGAAAGAATAAGTAATGTGGTGAGAATCCAGGGGATAAAAACCAAGACATATTTTACAGAATGTTGAACTTGAAAGTAGCATAAATATTTAGTTCAGAGAAAGAGGAGCCTGAAAGCTTTTGAGTACCTTAACCTGGGAAAAGTTAAGAATGTAATTCAAAAGACAGTAAGACCAACAACTTGTTTTCTCTGTTTTAAGGAAGTCTGGCCTTTTGCAAAGTTAAAGGCAGATGCAGCACCTGAATGAGACTTCACAACCTGCTGAACTTCAAGCACTCTGAAGTAGCAGCTGTGTGTGTTTTATCCCCTAGGGCACTCATTATTACAAGGTAAGACAGGGAGGTTGCATCTTTCTTTTTTATGCACATATTCTCAGAGGAGGAAACTCTGTTCAAAGAAGAGAAGCCAGGTGAGGTCTTCACAAGACTGTCAGGGTCATTAAGGGCTCCAGTTGTTCACTGTATCTTGGACTGAGAATGGACTGCTGCATTGTACGTATGCCCTGCTTGATGTCATACTTGTTTCATAAAATGTTATTCTCATGGATTCTGCATGACATATAATAAGGAAAATTATTCAGTTATCAGAGGCAATATGTTTCAAAGGAAGACAGTAAATCTTTTTAGACAGACAGCCTTTAAGTGGCCTTTAAGTGGCTGAACTGTGTTGAAATAGGCCCAAAAAATGTCAAAAGAAATAAACAACTGGAAAACTTGTCATTCTAACACTGTCTGTATCCTTTCACACACTAAGCAGATCCAGGTGTCAAGGTATAGTTTGAAGCTAATGATTCATTTTTCTGTCTATCTCTGCTAAATATTTTTGAAAAGAAGAAAAAACTAAACCAAAACTTTGAGCAAACTAAAAGTTCATAAATTCTCAAATGTAGATTGAAAAGATTTAGCATTTGCAAGATTGCAGAGTACAAAAAGGATAGAACTGTTTGGGTTGGAAGAGACATGAAGGATCATCTAGGTCTAACTCCCCTGTCATGGGCAGGGACACCTTCCACTAGATCAGATTGCACAGCGCTCCATCCAGCCTGGCCTGAACACTTTCAGGGAAGGGGCACTCACAGCTTCTCTGGGCAACTTGTCCCAATGTCTCTGTGCTCTTACAGTGAACAGCTCCATCCTTATTACTTATCTGAATCTGCCCTCTTTCAATTTAAAGCCATCTCCCCCTCATCCTATCACTACATGTCCTAGTTTTCTGTAGGCCCCATTTAGGTATTGGTAGGCAAAACAAGTTTTCCCCAAAACCTTCTTCCCTTCAGGCTGAGCAGCCTCAATTCTCTCAGCCTGTCCTTAGAGAGATGTTCCACTCCTCTGATCAGCTTAGTGCCTGTTTTCCTGACTTGATCCCACAAGTCCATGTCTTGTGTTGTGGGCCCAGAAGTAGAAACAATATGGGATCTCACAAGAGTAGAATCAAGGAGCAGAATGAACACCCTCTCCCTCCTTCCCATGCTGCTTTTGTTGTGGCCCAGGATAATGTTGGCTTTTTGGACTGTGGGTGCAAGGGTTAAGTTGAGATTACTGCCCACCAGCACCTCAAATGCTTCTTCTTAGAGCTGCCCGCTTTTCATTTTCTGCCAGGCCAGTTGTGCCTGTAGTTGTGCCTGGGATTGCCCTGATGTGCTGGACCTTGCACTTGGTTTTGTTAAATCTCATGTACTTTACAATGGTCCATTCTTCAAGCCTGTCCAGGTCACTCTGGATCCCTCCCTCCGGCATCCCTCCCCTCCAGTGTGCAGCTGGTGTCTGTGGCAAACTTGCTGAGGGTGCCTTCAAGCCCACTGTCCATGCCAAGATGTTAAACAGCAGTGACAGTCCCAATATCAAAGAGAAAAGCACTGGGGCATTTGGAATGGATATACAAGAAATGGCAGAGAAAATCTGCAAAACCAGCAAGCATGCATTATTGAACTGGTAGTTTTCTTTCTTCCGCCCCTTCCTTCCTTTCCAACCCATCTAAACAAAAGGTGAGAATAACCCAGGTTCTTGTTAATCAGTTTCATGGAACTCAGTCCATGAAGAATTTTTTAAAACAAGATTGAATCCTTCAAAATTAATTTTCTCTCAATGATTTTTCCAGACTGACATGGTTCCCTTATTACACAGAACTAAAAAGAATTAAGCTAAACCAATTTTTCAGCAGGTGCTAAGTATCAGTTGTCTCTTTAAATTTTTTGTAAAGCAAAATGAAACTGAAACATCTTAACGTCCAAATTCTGTCATAATATCTTGGACTTACAATTGTGAAAAGTTCTTCAAAATTCTGTGAATTACAATGCAATCATGAACTTCCAAATTAATACTCTTTCTTGTGAACTTTAGAATTCTAATAGAAATTAAAATATTTAGAAGTAATTTAAATTCTTTGAATAGTGGACTTTCATTTATTGCTAAAAAGATGTGTGTTTTTTAATTCATAAAAAGTAGTCTCAATTAGGATTTTATTTTATATAGAATAGGCCAAATTAATTAAAATTTAAATATAATAGTGTAAATTACTAAAGCAGAAGTCAAACATTTGAAATGTATTAATATACATAAGGGAATTCTAGATACAGCATATTTCCTCTTAATTAATTTTCTATTTTACAGGAGACACTGGTAGAGCTTTGCTTCATTTGCTTCAATATCCTTGAACTACAGATGTAGGGGTGAAAAAAAATAAATTGCTTCAAAGTAAAAAGAAAATGCTTTGAATTATTTCTCAGTTCAAAACTTCTTTTTATTTACTTTATCTTTCCAAACAAAAAGGATATTTTCCAGATGTCCTGATACCTGAAGTGTATGTGAATTACTTTTAGAAAGACACTAATGTGGTTAATGCGGCATGGAACACAAAATCATAGTGAGAAAACATATAAAAAAAGAACAACTAAAACTTTTTAATCTTTAAGCTATTGATGCAATGACAGTGTCCCAAAACTTTTAACTTTCCTTATGAAGCCTCTTTTCACAGTGATATACATTTCAGAGTAAATATTGTTTATAAAAGGTAGTGATATCTCTCTGATTTACAGTCTTTTCAGCTGCAAGGTTCAGTCTTAATTGTGTCCTGCATTGTTAGCATGGTGCCTGTAGGATAATAACACATGGCTTTGTTTGTAAACCTTGCCTTCAGGCACTGGGCATACATGTAAACATCTTACAGAGACTTTCTCACTTATTTTTCCTTAGTCTTGAACATGTAAAGACAAAATAGAGTTGAAACACAAATATACAGATCCTGCAAGTGAATGAGAATTGTTTTTTGAGTTTATTTGTAATAGGCTTGAATATAGGCATTTTCAGAGATAATTTTATAAATGTAATGTTTTGAGACTTCTGCATTACCCAATCACCTGATCTATTTTGGTTTCTAAGTATTATGGTGGATTCATCTTGGTTGGACACCTGGCTCCCACAAAAGCTGTTTGCTTATTCATTCCTATTCCCAGTGGGACAGGGGAAAGAAAATAATGAAAGGCTTGTAATGCGGGTGGAGAGAGGGACAGGGAGAAATCACTCACCAGTTACTGTCATGGGCAAAACAGATTCAATTTTATGAAACCAACTCAATTTTCTGTCCTGCAAATCAGAGTAAGGTAATAACATAAAGCCAAACAATAAAAACACCTTCCCTCCAGCCATCCTTTCTTCTTGGCTTAAACTTCACTCCTGGTTTTTCTATCTAACCGTGCAGCAGTGCAGTGGATGGAGAATGGGAACTGTGGTCAGTTCATCACATGCTCCTTCTTCCTCCCTAGGGGAAGGACTCTTACATTGTCCCTCTGTTTCCTTGAGTGTGTGTTCCTTCCACAGGGAACAGCCCTCTATGAACTTCTCCAATATAAGTCCTTCCCACCAGTTCCAGATCTTCAGAACTCCCTCAGCACAGGTCTATTTCATGGGGTGTAGTCCTTTAGGAGCAGACTGCTCCAATGGAGGCCTTCCAAAGAGTCTCAGACTTTGGATATCCACTGGTTCTAATGTGGGATCATTCATCAGCTGCAGGTGGATCTCAGCTCCCCCGTGGCTCACCAAGGGCTGCAGAGGCACAGCTGCTTACCCTGGGCTGTGCTTCAGGCTGCAGGGGAATCTCTGCCTCAGCTCCTGGAGCACCTCCTGCCCCTCCTTCTCCACTGACCCTGGTGTCAGCACAGCTGTCCCTCTCACATGTTCACACTCTTTCATCCAGCAGCTTTTGTAGAGCAGTTTTTTCTCCCTCTTAAATCTGTCATCCCACCTGGGCTACCATCTCTGCTGAGTGGTTTGGCTTTGCCCTGCAGCAGTGCTGTCTTGGAGTCAGCTGGCATTGGCTCCCTCAGACATGGGGGCAATTTCTGGCTGCTTCTTACAGAAGTTACTTCTGCATCCACACTGACACCAAAATCTTACCACGAAAACTCAATATAGCCATTTTAGATTAGATTAGTTTGGATGTCATAAAAATTTGCAGCCAGCCCCTACTGTTTACTGTTACCTTCTGCTTGAACAGCCATATTTTAGGTTTTGACCTTTATCCTGCAATCTCTCAATTATCAGTTAGCTTTAACAACCCAAGCTCATTTTTTCCTCAGATGCATCAATGTCTTTAAATGTTTTTTTAAAAATTAGTATAACACGTAGTATTTTCTCACTACAGACCCATAAAAATAGCTCATTTCTGTGCTCAAAAGGTGCTAGGATAATAGAATTTTCATCAATTTTCTTTTTGCTTAACTGAGCACTGAGTTTTCAGTATTGCAAGAGCAGGACTCCATGATTTTCTTAGATTGTGTCTCATTATGAACTGTGGTTGCCAGAAGATTACAGCCTCTGTTGCTAGACATAATGATCAACACCATCTGCATTTACCATCTGGCTTATGAAAACTTCTGATAAGTTCAGGAAATGTTTGAGACAAGGAGAGACCTTCTTCCATGTCTGATCTCAACAAAACAATGAATATAACATGATTGACTAATAAATACCATGGATGATGGATAATAACACCCATGAAAACATAACAGCAGTGATATTTACAGCCTCAGAAGATTAAAGCATTGCAATCCGGAGAATTTAGCTTTGTCTTCCAGGACATTAAGAAGAAAACAAAAGTAATAAGTGGTGAAATATAGAGAATTACTTTTTCTCTCATATATTTCCTTATGCAATTTCTTAATCTCAAGCTGACTTACAGGATTGATTGTAGAAGAGATCAAAAAGAGACAAAGAGTAAAATAACTATTTTGTTAGTGAAATACAAATCTAATAGGGAGATTGGCTAAAAACGAGCTGCAGAGTGCTAAAATGTTATTGTTACATTTACTGCTCAGCACAAACTAGTTCCTCCTTAAAATATATAAACCCCAAAATGTATTATACTAAAATGACAGGTCACTATATCTAACTATTACTGATTTTAAGATTAAACAGTAATAGCAAAAAAAAGCCAGCAGTAAATAAATGAAACAGCATATATAATTACAATCATTAGCTCTTAAATCATCCAAACTACAAAGGTAGCTGCATGATGTTCATTAAGGTTATGTCATGGCATAGGGATGTTACTCCCCAGTTTAGTTCTCCCACTGAAACTCTTCAAACCACTGCTGCTTATTCTGTCCCTCGCTGACTCTCTTTCTGTGGTGGGATGGAGATGAGAATTGAAAGCACAAAAGGTAAAGACCATGAGTCTAGATAAGAACAATTACTGAAAACAGCAACGGGATAAGAAAATGAACAGAAGCAACCACAATACTAATGACATAGGGTACAAGAAAGATGCAAACAATTCACACAGAAACAATAATGCCTGATCTCTGCCTATGTCCCCCTGAAAGAGAGCTCTTCCCCCATCACTGGATAGTGATGTGAGGTGGTGTAGAATAACCTCCATGTCCTGGTCATAACCCCTTCTGGCCACTGCAAAAATTGACCCTGGCTTGAACCAGAACAGGCTAGAAATCAATTGTACATGTAATTAGAGTGCATTAAAAATATTTCCTATTTTTTGTTTTGTCTTTTTAGTCTGCTCCTGGTATTGCCTCTCTGTCATGAAAGATGCAGCACAATTAATACAACATCAGCAACAGAAAGTTCTCAAAGTCACAAACAATTCCCTCCAAGACCAGGTGGAGGGAAGAAAATTCCACAGATCATCATCAATAAAAACAACGTGACAAAATACCAAAAACTGACAAAAACCTGACCAACTATCATGAAACAGAGAAAAAGATACAAAAACCTCAAAGAAAACACTGGAAGTTGAATAGAAAAACACATCTCCTAAAGAAATATTGAAAAAATTGGGAGCTATCCAGTCATTTGCCAAAAAGTCTATCATGATATAAAACTTCAGCCAGAAAAGCAAAAAAAATAAAATAAAAAAAAAAGTGAAGAAGGAACATCATGAAAGCAAACAGGTGTCCTTGCTAAGTGCCAAAATCCCTGTAAGTTGCCTTTATTTGCTGCATTGCTGCCTATCAGCTGGGTAAATAGGTGCTCCCAGAGAATCTGAGTGGTAGCCATCTGTGAAACATCTGCAGTTGCAAACATTTACAAGCTGAAGAAAAATACCTTGCATTTTCATGTTTCTGTCACAAATATGGAGCTAAAAAAAGAAATCTGATTTCAATTAAGAAGGTTAATTCTTCAAAGTCTACCATTTACAAAAGATTGAGGAAATAATAACTTTTTCTCTTTTCTTGTTTTACTGCTAGACGCAAGTCCAAATAGGCTACTGAAATTTTGAGCAGTACATTTTTCTTCAGTAGGGAATATTTTGAAAATCACAATGCTCCTATGTCATATAGCTCTGATACAGAATCAGATAATGAGTTTCATTTCCCTGGGTGTCAGATTGCCTATTATCTGTACAGGAGTTTGACTCATGTGTCAGCTAATTCACTGACACCAAATATCTGAAAATGCCAGAGCAAACTGGATGGAAGACCTGAAGATACAAGGAAATTAAACTGTCTTAGAAAATATATATTTTTGCCCTTGTATTCCACCTCAGAATCAATGGGGCTTTCTTTTTGTGTTGGCTACCATCACTTCTGAATAATTACTTTTAAGCCTTACTTTAAGATATGGGGCAAACTTGACATTGCTCTTAATGGACAAGCTTCTGTGACATTCCCTGTTTGATGTCCATAGAAAAGCTCTTCTGACCCCAATTCTTCTCTGCCTCATCTATTACTTCTCAGATACTGTAGATTGCTATTGGTCAAGCTGTGTGCCAGTCTGTTCCCTCCTCTTTTGGAGCAAGGATTTTGCCCTTATTTTTTCTATATAGACACTTGTGCTATAATAGGAAGAAAAGAGACATGTTTGAGCTACCCTAACAAAAAAGAGTTGGAGAGCAGGCCCTTTTCCTCCTTTTTGGTTGTTTTCCTAGCCTGTAAATCACAGCTCTGCTGAAAAACTAAATTTAAGAAAATTCTGTCAGGTAAGAATTTGGGCTAGAGTGTTTTATAGATCAAAAATTTACCTAATGTTGGAGCATTCTGAATGTCGTCTTAATGGTAGTCCTTCACTTCAATTTGAATGTAATAAGGAGTATTAAATCAATTATTAGTGGGAAAACCTTTTTGTACCTATGGATGCTCCTACAAAAAGACATGCTAAAATGGTCCTTCAGATTTTCACACTATACTGACATTTTCACACCTTTTTTTGCTTACAGAACAGATAATAACCCCAGTTTTAGCAGGTTTCAGAGACGACACATCAGAATTTTTATCAAGATCACTATCACTTCTTAATAGGCTACCTTCAGTGTACTACATGCCTGTTCCTGTCCTATGATGAACTAGACTGGTGCTTCAGTAGTGTACATGTCTTTCCGTGGTCCATCCGTTATCAGCTACAGGTGCAGGACAGAAATTCCCTGCTAACAGAATGGGCAAAAGAGAATAACTCAAAAAACTCCTTCTATTGCTGTTCTGCAGTATTGGTACAGACAAAATTATATTTCTAATTAACTTGGGCAGTCCTACAGAAGATGGAAGATGTGAATAAATAGAAAGAAAAGGATGTCTTCCAGAAAGTAATTTTTCACTTCTTCTGTTCCTGATTTATGTTAACTGCCAGCAAAAATAAATATATATTGGGTTTTCTTCTATTTGAATAAAACTGCTAACTCAAATAGTCTGCCCTTTTTCAGACAGACTTTAATTTCTAAGCATCATCTTCAATGATGCTAAGAAGTTGTAAAAAGCAGCTTGTAATGTCCACAGTAATTCTGAATAATCATATGTAATGAGTAATTAGAATATTTATGGGGAAAAAAACTTTCTCAATTTAATTAACTTTCCAAATTAAGTACTTGGGAACTTGTTGCTCTGTTGTCCATAATTTCCTGCATGGGTATTAGGGGTATATGAGCTGAAGTTGTGGTGAGGAAAGAGAAGGGCACAGGCTAAATCTCAAATTTTCAGTTTTTATTAAAGTATATTATAATATTAACTATGAATTGTAGATGATTTTTCAACTAGTGCAGTGTCATGAGCAAGAAAAAATATTTTAGTCTCATTCAGGCTTTTTTCCTGCACTTATCAAGGAACTGAACTGAAAAATACTTGATACACAGATAATATCAATAACAGAAGATGAAAGCTAAGTACTTATTGTTAAATGCAGTCTTCCTCATTTATTACCTTGATAATATGATGCAATTCCACTGGCAAAACCCACTAAAATTTATATGACAAGATGATGATTAAGTGCTTTAAGTAGATATTTATTGTATTTGTTTAAATTATGCTTGCCTAAATGTACATGTGAAAACATGATGTGAAAGGTTCCATCAAGGTATAGGAGATGGGAGGTTTACCAGTTTTGTGCAAAGTAAATTTAATACACCTAAAATGTAATTATTATATAAAAACATAACACATGCCATATATCACAAAAATATTAATGTATCTACAACTGCAAATATGTATTTATTTCCTCAGCTCATGTATGTTATTTTCATTTTTATTCTCAGTGTATTTCCCTAGTGTAATTTTCTCATTAAAAGAAAAAAAAAAATACTGAGTTGTCTCCTCTGTTGGTAGATTTGCATTTTCTACATCTGTTTGCTTCCACGTTATACTAATCCAGACGAACAATTTACAGACTTTTATCAGTCAATAAGATAGGAAATTTTCATTGGAAGAAAATCAACATTTTTGACAGATCTAGACAGTTCTAATATATGTAGTTCAGTAACACTGTAATTATAGATATCCCCTTCAAGGACAGAGTTGAATCAAAATTATTTTAAATGCAAAATTAATGAGCAAAACTAAGGCTCAGTTACCTTTAGTAAAAAATTATTCCAGCATATAATTTAGCATTTGAATATTATTGAGTATAACAGATCTAACACTGCAGATTTAATAAACATCATATTTAAGATGCAAATTCTCAGAAAGCCTGTTTTACTCCACAGAAGGAGAAATTCTGTTATGAAATTGTAAGAAAACATGATGAAAGAGTAAATTGATAAAAAACCAGGATGAAGGCTTCATTAGAATACTGAACAAAACTGAGTAACAAAAAACACCCTGTGAAAGCTGCAACAGATTCAGGAATAACAACCATCTGCAAATACTGAAAAGATAGATGGAAGAATAGAAAATCCTTGCTGACACCAAAAAACCTAACTTTTACAGTTACTAGCTCAGCAGCTCTCAGGAAATTGAACACCTCCAAGACATCCTTACAAATATTCACATGTCTTATTGGAAAAGAAGTTATAAACCGTATTTCCCATTAGATTTTTTTTAATGGCCTTGACCAGAAAAAGATGAAAGTGCAAGAAGTACATACGGCGGAACATGCATATTCATGCTTACGTAAACTTTCTATTATCACTGTTGACACCAGCAAGGATCACTTCTGGATCCTCTTATCACTATCAATTAATGAGCTGCAAAAGGCACAAATTTTCTTGGTTTAGCCATTGGTACTGATTCTCTCATTTTTTTTTCTTCATAATACATGCAGTATCTACAAATCCCTTGTGATTTTCAAACCATTCAATTCTTTATTTACTGTTATGCAATGATAACAGTATAATTAGAAATGCCAAGATGGACCTGTCAAAATCAACATAATTACCAGTAACACCTTTGCCTTGGTGAGTTTGGCTTTTTCCCAGTTTAATAATAAAAAAATCCCACTTCACTATGAGCAGAGGAGAAAACTGGTCAATATAAACAAATGTTTATATGTGAGGGCTTAAATCTACTACCTCAATTGCTAAGCTTTTACTAAGTTTTCCAGAATTTTAAGGTGAGTCTCTGCCCAGACCTGCAGGTGACAAATATGAAGAGAGCATCAGAGTTCTCCTGCTGTCCCTGAGGTGCAGATGTGTACAGCCAGGCACATACTTTTGCCTCATGCAGGTCAGCTTTCTGGAAACTGCAGCATGTCTCAGCTCCCTCCCTCACTGCCAGCTTGCTCTGCAGGCTGCCACATGCGTCTGACAAGCTTCAGATTCCAGGGCTTTATGGCTCATCTGCTTGCTAAACCTGTATTTTCCTATGGGAAATACACTGACTTAGTGCAAGAGTCCTCTGGAAGTGCACTGAGAATGACTGAGTTGACTCAACCAGGTATAACTTTTTCCAGAAAACAGATTATTTGACAGGCTGGAGGCAGGTTGTTTACGAGGCCCCTTGTGATTAAAGCGCAGTACAGGCCCTTCCTGAAGGGCCACAACATTGCTGCTCTACCTTATATATGATTTCTAAAATTTAAGATAGAACCCATAGAACCAGAATATCCTGACTTGAAAGAGACTCATAAGATTGGAGTAGAACCCCTCATCCTGCACAGGCCTTCCCCAAGAGTCACACCATGTACCTGAAAGTATTGTCCAAATGCTTTTCCAGGCTTGGTGCTGTGACCACTACCCTGCAGAACCTATTCTAGAGTCCAACCACATTTTGGTGAAGAACCTTCTTCTGATATAGAGCTCTAAGCTCCTCTGACACAACTTCAGGCCATTCCCTTGGGTCTTGCCACTGTCACCACAGAGAAGAGATCAGTGACTTCTGCTCTTTTCTTCCCCTCACATGGAAGTTGTTACTGCGGTGAGGTTTCCTCTCAGTCTCCTCCAGGCTGAACAGACCAAGTGACCTCAGCCATTCATCATATGAGGGCCCCTCAAGGCCCTTCACCATCTTCATGACCCCCTGTTTGGACATCCTCTAATAGTTTTAAATCCTTCTTATACTGTAGTACCCAGAACAGCCCCCAGCACTGGAGGTGAGGCTGCCCCAGAGCAGAGCAGAGCAGGACAATCCCCTCCCTTGCCTGGCTGTGATGCTGTGCCTGATGCACCCCAGGACATGGATGGCCCACCTGGCTGCCAGGGCACTGCTGACTCACGTTCAACTTGACACTGACCAGGACCCCTGGATCACCTTGCTGTGGGGCTGCTCTCCACCTGCTTTTTCCCCAGATGTACATCTGGGGTTGACCTGTCCCAGGCTACATAATCCAGCACTTTCCTTGTTAAACTTCATATGGCCACTGACTAATGTTCCATTTTTCTTCTGCATTCATGGGATGAAGCAACAGTTTATCCTTAACTAGCAGTTTAGTCTGTATGACAAATGAAAAATGCATGATATGAACCAGAAAATTCCCTCCCAAATAGACAGTCACAGCTAATAATTGCTTCAAATCATGCAAAATTAGAACATCCTTTTCCTTATAAACTAATTATATTTCCTACACACCTCTTTCTATTATTAAATAAAAGCAACTTTCATCCCATGTCATACAAATGAAAATAAAATATTTATCTCCTTTTCTTCCCTGTTTGACTGTCTTCAATGGTAACCCTGTGTGCTATGAGAGGGCTCTGTGATTTTTATGACACATAGACATTTACATTGCAAGTATCATTTCCACTTGCCACATTTCAATAGTTCTCATCTATTTGTAGGCTCCTTTGTCTTATAGGTCATTGCATATTTTGACAATATAATTTGTATTCTGGAGATATATCACAATTTTTGAATACAAATCCACTATTCATAATATGCTTTTCCAGGTTTCCATTACATAATTGAGGGTGGCAGGGAAAGTTTTCCATATGACATATCTATTTAAAGAATTTGTTTTCATCTTTATTGTCCCTATTCATTTACATTGCTTAAATTCCTAGCATGATAAGAAAAGATAAGCACAACAGCTCTTTTGGGTATGTCATATTATTTTTATACATGAGGAAGTAACTGGAAGGAATATTCCTGTAGAAAACACTACTAATTTTTTTAGGAAAATAGATATTCTGTGGTTAAGAGGTGAAAGGAAACAGATTTCTGGTGGGTATTTTTTTGTTTATTTCTTAAGACCACACTGCAGTAAACCTGGGAAGTAAAGCTGTTTGACACAAACTTTGAATGGTAAGACAAAACTCTGTGTATTGAGAAGTGTTGAAAGCCTTGCTTCCTATATAGTTATTCAAAAGACTTATGTGGCACAGAAATTTGGTAAAAAATTATAACACCATCTTATTTAAGGTAATACCTAACATATTTTATTTATGTTTTTTAAAGAGCCGGTTGCCTGTTATAACAATTCAGGGTAATAATTTTAGAAACAAGAACTGCCTTTTCATATTTTTTCAAAACTCAGCTCTTGGAAAATTAGTTTCCCTATTTCAGAATTGCACCTGGCTTTGATTTTTAATCCAAATAGGCAGTCTGTTAAGATGCCAAAATCTCAAGAATGGTAAGTTAAGATCAAAACCTCAAATGTCATCCTGCACGTACTTGCCAGTCAATGATCACTACAGGTGCCTGTGATGCAGCTTGAGATGCACACCTCTTCACTAGTGGAAAAATCTTAAATAAAGAGAACAGCCCAGTGATTCTGCATGGTCTGTGAGAATCTTTCCAAGATTCACGCTGACAGTGCAGAATTCAGCACCTTCATTAAAGAAATTGCTCAGAAATTCTACTGCTTTCTCTCATATTTTTTTAGCATTTGCACTAACCTGTATATGAGCTTTCATCTTCACTCCAAGAAATGCAGAAATAGTGGACAAAAAGAAAAAATAACAGGAGGCAGGGCCAATAAATAGTAACAGATCACGGGAGATTCATTGCTCCTTCTGGAACTTTGGCTGAATTTTGAATTATTAGACAAAAGGTACTATTAGAACATGGGTAGAATTAAAAGAATTGGTAATCTCATAAATTATACAGTGCATGGGTTTCCTATATGAACAGTCGTATTAAATATTTATGATCAATAACTGAGATACATAGTTCTTGCTGCATTAAGTAGCTAGACAAATTGTACCCTTACTATCTTTTTCTCACTGTCATCTGTATTTGTTGCAATCAACAACTGCCACCATATCTCAGGACCCCACTAATGTGGTCATTATACACACAAAATCTTTAAAGATTTCACAACCTGTTTATGCAAAATCACAGGTCAAAAGGGAAGTGAGCACACTAAAATGGAAGCTCGTCCTTAAAGCCACATATGTTCAGGATTTAAATAATGTTAGACTGCCTCCATTCTAACATTTACTGGAATATGTTGTGTCCTTATTCTACCATTACTGACAGACTACTACATTTTCTTTTCTTCCAGCTCTGTAGCTCTGTTCATCCTTTTTTTCTTCTTTTCATTTTTATTCTTTTATTTTTTTTTTTTTTTACGGAAGATTAATGAATATTGCAAAAGGAAAAAAGGTTCTTGCTTTTAGGAATGCAGACATGGGAGAAGGATGAATATAGTGAAATTGAATTTTTAATTTGGCTTTGGGTAGAGTAATCATCATTTAAGAGTAAAAAGTACTTATCACTAATTTTACAAAGGGACGTATTGCATAGGAGGAGCCAGACCTGTAACTTACGTAATGGATGTCATAATGTTAATATGTATCTATTGAAAATTTGACACAATGTCTTTAAATGTTGAATGAGACCTAAAACTAAGTAACTTAAAGTATTTTGTCATTATGTCTCTGTGAAAACACAAAACAAAGTAGCTATATGTCGTAGTGCTCCCCATGGTTCTGTTTCTTGAGGTATCAAAGCTAAAGGCTTTTTAAACAACACATTTTTTGGTTCATCACCCTTCCTTACTTTCCTTCACAAAAAAATCTGAGTATAGAAAGTCAGAATTTGCATGCAGATGTCAAGCTTGTTCTCCTTCAGTGTGCAGTCTTTGTCACCAAATTTGTTTTGTGCAGGAATTAATATTACTGCAAGAAAAAAACCATTGTGATTGGACCCTAGATCCTGAAATAATATGTAGAGTCCATATATTTTTCATCTTTCTTTCTTCATGTTCATCAAGCATACAAACTAGCACAAAGAGAAACAAACAGAGCAAGAATTGTTGTGTATTAGTATTTTTTTCCTCTCAAATTTATAGTTTCTTTCCTTCGTACTGAACCAAACTGTTCTAAATATTTTTTTTCTGTAAATTATCACTTAGGTAGCAATGACAGATAGTATATCCACCTGCTTCTTTTTCCCTTACTAACATCAATAATACTGTACAACTCTATAAATCAGCTTACACTAAGGGATTGCTGTCATCAGCCATCAATGTTTAGAAGGCCAGAATACTAATGAGGTTTTACTGTGGACACTAAGACATTCACTGGATGAGTGTTTTTCAGTATGATGTATGTTTTCCAGCAATAGAAAAATCCCACTCAGGAAAAAAAAAAAAAAAAAAGGACTACAAATTAAAGGGAGTACTTTACCCAATTCTAGTTTTTGCTGTCCAGTAAATAGAGCTATATATGTGTGATGTATTCTAGCAGCCAGGTCTGTTTTACTCTAATTTCCAACCAGAGGCCTTGGAAAAGAATACTATCTTTTTTCTGTTTGGCTTTCTGGCTAGATTTTCACCTTGAATGCTTTCATGTTTAGGTATTTGCATTACCAACACAGATTTATGTATGAGAATGTCACCTGGGGATATATGAATGGCTAGCTAAACTATCATTATCTTCCCTGTGTCATTCTTTTTTGGCTCTTAATGAAGTGTCTAGTGTTCAGCACAGGTCAGCACGTTGTACAGAAACACCCTTCTGGCTTTCTCTGCATCTGGTTTTTAAAACTGCAGTAGATTGTGGGAGTGAGATTTGTAGTAGATTCCTCCTGCTTGAATAGGAGAGCATCCATTGGATAACACTGTGTTGTTGTTGTCCTGCATCCTAGTTGGTGTCTTCTTGCAAGATAAACCTGTTTCCACATGGCTTTGTTGCAGGGGCCAGCCTGTGTGGCCCCACCTTTGTATCATCGTGTACTCCCTGCCACCCTCTCCTTGTTTACATCTTCCCAGCTTGTAGATACATAAACCAGTACTATGTCCCTGCAGCGTGCTTCTGCTTCACAGAGCACCGTGTAGATTTACAAAATGACACAGTGGTAAGCTGCAAAACAGCCTTTAGTCTCAATTATGGCTGTGTGTTTTAGTTAATTGGTGCAGCTAACTGTGGTGGGGAAGAACACATGTCCTGCAGGAACCCCACTGCACCATGGCTGCCGTGAATATTTTTTGCCCTCTGCAACACACCTGCTGCAAAGGGAACCACTGTCTTTTTTTTCAGAGTATTTCTTCTGGCCCTTTTGGTCTTAGCCTGCAAGTGTTTAGGTCACTGACCTTCAGGACTGATGTTAATAGTTCTTCTTTTGAAATGTGACGATAGGGAGAACCTGTCTCTCCGAAAAACAGAACTAGAGTTATCAAACTCCAAACACTGAGAAGTGTACAAGAAAATCATCCTACACTGTGCTTGAAATTATAATCAGAAAATTGATTGTGCTCACTGTATGTATTTAATTAGAACATCTACATAATCAGCTGGACGACCCCTCTGCATTTCAGTATGAACACCACTACCTAAGGTTGTCTCTACTTCTGGCATTTTGTGCACAGAATATTAAAGAAATGTAATAAACCCCAGATATTTACCTTTTTTATCTGTATCTTCTTCAAAACAGAAGTGGATAAAATGGTTTTCAGGAAATTAACTACACTACAGCACATCAACACATCTGGAATACTCTGGTCTCAGAAAACAATCCCTCACATCCAAACTCTTCTTACAAAGTTAATTCAATCCAGTTACAATTTAGACCACAGATTTGTCTTACCAGTAGTATTCCAGAAGTGCAAAAAATGAAAGAAATGCAAGAACACAGAGGAATTAAACGAATTTTTCTATTAAACGAATTTTATAAAAATATCTTTAAATTACTGCTTGTTTTTTGAGGTGTGTTTGTTATTCATTTTCAAATGGAAAAAATTGGATTTATCATTTACTCTTCATTACTACAACAAGGTCTCTTATGAATTATCAGGGATAAAGGATTTTTCTTATTAGATCAATCAGCTCCAAGGAAAGGTTTAAATAACATGTTATCTCATAAGTACATTTATTTTTACTACTCCAAAGGTTATTTGAAGAAGAAACTCTTTTAAAAAGGTTTTAGTCAAACAAAATTTAAAAAATGATTTTATTACTTAGGCATTAGATATTTTATTACTTAGACAAGATATTTTCTTAAGGTGAAATACCAAAGGTTTTATTTAATTAATATCTCTACATTTCTGATTGAAGCTTAGTATCAATAATGAGATTACAAGCAAAGAGATCATAAGAGTCAATGAAAAAATATATATTTTTATCCTCTTGTAGCTAACATTTTTTGATAAAAGTCATGGCAGAATTACAGAAACAAAGAAATTATAGTAAAATCAAATCTTACCCTCCATTTTTGCCCATACATAGTTTATTATCTTTTTTATTGTGTATATATATTTGCCTGAATGAAACTCAACTCTCAGTTCCTGATTGCTACATAAGTACCACTATGTCTTCATGAAAATCCGTTACAGTTCATTACAGACTTAGAGTATTTTTATTTTAAATTGTAAAATGTTCACAGATAGTCAGGATTTTACAATGCTGCAGAAAGGGTTAATTTTTTTGTTCCTGTCTTCTCATAAAATAGTTCCATTTCTAACATTTAAAAATATTCCAAGTTCCAGTTTTATCTAAACTATTTTTCTTTTCAAGATACCTCACAGCTGAGGGAAAGCGAAGCAATTTTGGAATTTTATTTTACAAGCAACCCCTAAATCATTAAAAAATAAGACTGAAGAATGAAAACTTTCATCTGTTCTGTTACAATAAATGTTAAATATATTCTTTAGTATATCCTGTCCATGTAAAACTTGTTTCTTATGCTCTGAACAACTCAGAGTCCATATGAACATGTTATGGTCCTTAACTAACTAACTGTTAACTAGGTAAATAGTCCTGAGCCAAGCTCCTGACTACCTTGACAACAGGGCTTTTAGTTGTCAAAGAAGAAACAGGACATGCTAGCATTCCTCTTAAGACATCCTTACCTGTGCAAGTCATCAAGGACAGTAAAATCCATTAAAAAGAGAATTTTTATCCTTAGAGGATAATATGCTTTAGGATGGAGGAAGCCATGACGGAAAAAAAAATCATCTCCTATGTCTGAACTATTGAAAATGGAAATTGGTAGCAATTAGTATTGTCATCTACCTGTAGACCTTATGAAAATTGTGGTTGGTGATATAGTAAGACTCACTTGAGATGTCCTTCCAATTAAATCATTAACATTGACGTGATTGTGCTCACTGTATATATTGTTGGGCTGACAGATCTATAAACCAACAAACACTGGACAGTTGTTTAAGTTTGGTGAAGATTATTATGGCAATGAAAGCGTATTATTCTAGTGAAAAAGAACACCCTAAATAATAATTAAACTCATTTGCAAGAAACAATGTATTTAACAGATTTCAGAGCACAGATGAAAGATGTGCAAAAGGATCTTGCCTGATCCTGTGTGATTTCCTATAAAACTGAAGAGGAGAAAAATAAATATATAGGGAAATAAATCTGGCAAAAATAAATAATTTCTGTAACTCTATAGGGACAAAAAATGCGTAAAATACAGTCTATTAAATCTTCCTTGTCCTTTTGCAACAATTTTGCTTTTGGCTCCAATATTCCAGCCTTTTCTGTTGAATATAGGTTTTCATTCTTCATGCCTCATGTATCCTAGCCTTGATTCCCTTTTAGCTAACCCCAAGAGCTGCTTGCTAAAAAAGAGCCAATATTAATGTTCTGTTTATTGTGCTCCAGAAAATACCATTATTTCTACAGCATCTTTTTTCATCTTTCTTGCCAGGGAATACTTCTCTGCTCTGCCAGTTCCTTGGATCAAGCAGAGTATTGTCTGCAGCAATTTCTATTGTATTTCTCACTCCACAGCTTCAGAAGAAGGTTGGGATAAATCATTGTGTATATCTGAGCAGATAATAAATAAAAATTTGAAAACCATTTTTCAGGACCTCACATTTTCATAAGCAGGACTCCCACAAGACTTTTTTGCTAGGCCAACTCCTAGCACTCATTGCTTCTGAAATTCACTTGAATGATGGCATTTCCTGTGATTTAGCATAAGTCACAGTTTGTACTCTTCAGCTCCCAGTCTGTCCCCCCATGACAGCATCACTTCATTGTTTCAAGGTCCCTCTGAAGGGCTGCACAGCCCTCTGGCGTACTGGCCACTCCTCCCAGCTTTGTGCTGTCAGAGAAATTGCTGAGGAGGCCTCTGTCCCTTTATTCAAGTCATTGATGGATAAATTAAACAAAACTGGGCCCGCAGTTGAATCCTGAGGGACACCACAAGTGACAAGACTCCAGTGGATGCTGCACCACTGATTGTGACCCTCTGAGATCTGCTGTTTGGGCAGTTCTCAGTCCACCTTAGTTAAAAAAAACATCTCTAGCCCATGCAATCTGCATTCTGTTTTTTTTTTTTTTTTTTGAGTTTTTTGATTGTTTACGTCTAAGTTATTTCCTCAGTTGAGGTCAGACAAACTGAATTAAGAGAACTATGGCAATATGAATCTTACATGACTTTTCAAAGGAAAATCAATACAAGCCCAAACCATTAAGGCAGTATTTTGCTTGCTTGAACTTCTGTAATAGCTACTTTTAGTATGTTTTCAAAATAAAATGATAGCAGCATGAATGCAGAGTATTACTTGATAAGTCTGTCTTCAGTACAAAACTTCAGAAAGCTTTTGGTAAAATAAATATTCCATTTTCTTCTGTGAAAGATCAGAGTAAAATTGAACAAGATAAGGTATTTGTCCAGTTACACATCTTTTCTTACATAAAATATGACTGCAATAAATGGCATAATAGTAAGATTGATGGAAATCCATGTGCACTTAAGATAGATTATTTACAGAGGAAAGTGAAAGCCTTTAGCAGCCATGAAAGTACACAATTGATTGCTATGTTGTATCACATTTTTGTTTCATAAAGTTTTTTCAGCATTCATTGCTTGGTCATTGCAATAGAAACAGATGAATGGTTATTTTGAGGGTCTCTGGCAGGGTAAGAAATGTGTCATGAACTGCATTTTTCAGAAGCAATTTAAAACTCAAACTCAAAACCAGATAAAGGCATGAGTTTATATGTGAGTATTGGAACAAGCTTCAGGAAAAATATTCTTGAGGTTTAGAAAGGTAATGGAACAAGATTTCATTATGTTTTCTATGTAGCAGTAAAAACTGAGTAAATTTCAGCTCAAGTAAAAGGGAGCACTTTGTGCCAAGCGCCAATTACTTTTTCCTTTCTTCTCTTCCTGTCCTTTTGAAAATCACACCTATTGTGCATGTGAGTTTTATTCTCAAAAGTACTGAAAGCTTCTGCTCCCACTTAATATCAACAGAAAAAAGTTTTATGGCAGACTTGAAAGAGGTACTTCCCATACTCTGCTCATATGCAGTGTCTTGTAATATGAAGGCTCATGCTTCCCTCCTTTCTCAGCATTTCTCAAAAGTAAAATGCTACTCAAAGTGAGGGTGATACTTGTTCAGGTTGGGGTTAGGGTAGATAGGGCAAAATGAAGATCTGACTCCTATTTTCTTGGCACTGCATGTCAGAAAGAAGATATAACACAAATAAACCATTTAAGGACGGAATAAAGAGATGAGGAGTGAAAAGAAGAGCAGCACATTCAGAATCAGACAAGATATGTTTGATAGTCTCAGAGTGAAAACACAATTCAAGCTCAAATGTAGTGCACAAGCGATTTGACTTAGGTGGTGAGCAGTGCATGACACAGACTTTGCCCTTTAGGAATAATTAAATGTCTCCAAGTGCCAGGATTTAACAATTGGTAGAATAGTCAGACATGTGTAGAAGCTGTTTGTCAGTTGATTTCTCAACTTCATGTAGAGGCAAGCAACAGGGGGGAAAATGTATGCAGTCATTCTTACTAATTTGTAACACAATGCCTTTTACCTATTTTCCACCTTTTATAGCATGCACTGCCTGTTCTCAATGAAACTCTACTTTCTGAATTTGCTAACAAGATCAGTCTGCCAATATTGAACTGGTTTGTCAAAAACCTTGCAAGTGTGCCTCTGCAACACTTAACCATACCTGCAGATGTGCATATAAGCTGCCTTTTGATAATTCAGGCTTCATATGTCCCTACGTCGCCAAAGTTCAAACATCTCTAGGCAGGAGTGCAAACTCTTGGAAAGCTCTAAAGGGAGATAGGTATCTTCATCCTCTCTATTAAAAATCTTTCTTAACCAAGCTCTTTAAATACATAGTGCAACTCCTGTAGTAACTGTTCCTTCCCTGGTTTGACCTCACTGAGCTGTTCATTCTGCAGGATAGATGGAAAGTGAGCTGGGGGTGCACTGAAAGGGACCAAATAGCAGACAAGTAGAGAGCACATCCCCAGGTAGGTAGAAATCAGGACCATAATTATTTCTGCTGTGTTTTTTTTCAATGCAGTGAAGCTGTCAAACAATAGGTTACTTGTTTGTTGTTCTGCTATTAATCAAAAATATGGGAAACAAAAGCCGTAACAGAATAAATTGATTTTCACACATTACATTCAGTATGAGAGGTGTTATATAGTCCTACTATCAAACGCACATCTGACAGAATTTTCAGGAATGATTTGAAAAATCAGTTAACTCCACAGAGAATACTCTCCCTGAAAAGATATGACATGTTACTCTTATTTACACTTAAATAAGACAATAAAAGTACATTTATTTAAGAGATGCAATCACAGGAATTAAAAAAACGGGTAAGAAAAAGAAAGAGAGAACATGAAGGAAATTATTTGGACTATATAGCTCTTGCTTTGCCCTTCAAGCAGAGTTAGGAGCTGAGGAACCGAGGAGCCAAGTCTTGATTTAGAAATGTGATTTGAATTCTGTGAGAAATTGACAAAACTTCAGGTTTACTGTCGTCCTTCTGCAAAATAGCAATTGTGGATTTTTTATTCATGTCAGAAAAAAAATAAATATAGTGCTTATAGTCAGAACTCTAGGCAGCAGGTGAACTAGTTGTCTAAGAAACAAAAACAATACTATGTTTACTATTAAATAGTTTTATGGGTTTTTGTTGTTGCTTTTTTGTTGTTGTTGTTGTTGTTTGGTTGGATTTTTTAAAACATTTTTCACTTGGTTTTAGTTATTGAAAATAAAATTATCAAATATTAAACAGTTACTTTCCACAATCTTGTCTTAAAGTTACTGCAGCATTGTAAATAAAATGAAAAATATCTTTTAAAACAACAGTCACAGAACCTCCAAATTATGGGGGTTCTGACCAGGACAGAGTTATGTTTTTTCAGTAGCTGGAAGGGAGATGTTGCTAAGTGGACATGACTAGGACATTTTCTTATAATACCCCAAGTCATTGCTGGGGCCAAGAGTAAGGGATATTCACTTTGGAGATGAAAGGTATGGCTTCCAGTTGAGAAAGCAGTGGGAGGGAGATGAAGCCATTGTTCATTGTCTTAGGGTCCACATTTTTATAATTGAATCACCTTCTCTTTTGTATAATTTTGCCATTAATGTTGCTGCTGTTACTGTTTGTTTTCTATTTTGTACAATATTGTATACTTTTGCTATTAATATTGTTGCTGTTACTGTTCATTTTCTTCTCACACTGCTGTTTCCAGTAAATTGTTCTTATCTCAACCTGTATTCTTTGCCTTTTGTGCTTCTAATTCTCAACTCCATCCTGCTGCAGCAGGAAGGTGTGGGAAAGGTGAGGGAGAGTCTCAGTGGGGGCACAGAACTGGGGTGAACTACTCCTAAAACACAACACTCTTCTCTTACTATGTTCAAGAACTTAAATGCAGAGGAAGTTTTTTAATACCATATCCCAAAAGCAGATTGGTACTAAGAAAATGTGGAATCGCACACGTGTAGCACTGACATCTGAACACTTCTTCAGCAACATTAGTAATTCTTTACATTTTAAATTTAACCTTCTAGAAGTAGAAAATATAAGGAGAACATAGGTGCTTTTTCTGGAAATTTTATTTTTTGTTTGTATTGGAGGTCAGTTGTATACAGCAATACTAAAACAAAAGGAAACCAATAGCAACAAAAAAATTCAAGGCAAAACAAAGTGTTTCTTTGGTAGAGGAACAATGTCATTTGTAGCTACATCAAACACCTTTAATTTAAGAACTTATATTAAAAAAAAAAAAACCTTGTTTCTCATTAGAAGATTTCTTTGATTCTTGTCACAAAAAATGCACACACGTATCTGATAAATGTTGTGGTGTGTTGCAATATCCTGTTTTACCTCCTCCCTTCCCCCTCGCCCCTCGCTGAGTGTGCCCTGTCAATCAGGCTAACATACCAGCAAGGCGTCGTGTGATAGGTGTCCCTAGTACCTTGAGACCCTGCCCCTTCACCTGGTTGGTGACTCACCTGTCCCCTCCCCTTCCCCTGTCCTGAGCTTAAAATGTGAATGAGACCATGCGGCTTTATTCTGTTACCAGCAGTGGCCCAGTGCAGACGTATCTGTACTCATGGAATAAACATCTGGCTACCTTCTAGCAGAATCCGCTCCCTTCTTTTCTTCACCATCGCCAGAAGCTCTCTCCTGAGGAGAACGGAGTCCTGTCTTGTGCCCCGCTGCACTTTGCCGCCAGCCAAGGTACCTCTGGGGTTAAACACCACAGTGCTGCCTCTGGCCAAGCAGCGAAGGTCAGAACTGGCCTAGGCACCATCTAACTGGTTATATTGGGATACATATTCCAATATATTGGCGTCCCTGTGGGTGGCTCGACTCTGCAGCCCGAAAAAGGACTCGCAGTTCCTCAGAGAAGCTTCTGCCAGCCGTGCATCCAGCTGAAAGGAGCCTGGCTTCAAGACTCCCAGCTAGAGACTTTGGGAATATTCCCAGAAAAAGTTTCGTGGACTGTTCGGCGCCTTTGGAAAGCCCTGCTTCATTGTGGTGAGCACATTTTCCAGAGGGAGAAAAGGGCAGCCTCTCTTGCACCCAGAGAGAGGTCCTTTTCCGGTGGAGACCTGCCTGCCTGTACCCAGCCTACAGCTTCCATTTCACGTGAGTATCTCTGCTTTCGGTAGAGCAGAAGCTCAAAAACAGACTCTGCCGCGAGTTCTGTTCCTTTTTTGCCTTTGCATTTTGGCTGCGCAGCCCCACAGACGAGAATTCATAGCGTTCTAGTTTAGCTTTCCTGCTGCGTGTTTCACTGTTTTTTAGAATTCGCGCCGGAGCGGGATCGCTCTCTGCCCTTCCCCCCCCGGCTCAGCAGCGTGTTCAGACACGTGTTAGGAGACTCTCTTTCTCTTTCTCTTTGCGGGGGAGGGGGGGGGCTCTCTTTCCACGTGGCCGGGGGACCTGCGGGGTCGGGCGTGCTCTGCACACGCGGCGGCGGGGGGGGGGGCGTCCCGGTTTCGGCTGCCACGTGGCGTGGCTGCTGCCTCTGCTCCGCGGGGGGTTGCATTCCACGGCGGGGGAGGCTTTGTTTCTGCCTCGGTTCGGCAGGGTGTGCCGGTTCGGCAGGGCGTGCCCTGCCGCCGCTGCCCGGGAATTTTAAAAGCAGTATATACAGCTGCATTGTGAAGCTTTTGTCTGCTCGTTATCGCTTTCTATCTGTGGTTTTTTTTTAGAAATTGGTAGCTGACTTTAGCTTTGTTTTTAGTCAGGCGGGATTAAGTACTCTGCTTTTTTACATCTATCATGGGTTCCAAACTTAGCATTGTACAAAGGGGAGTGTATTATGATATTGTTAGCATTCTAATCAAGAGTAATGTGAAATTCTCTAAAGGAAAATTGAAACAGTTTATAAGATGGCTTTTTCTGCAGTTCCCAAACATTTCCCCTGAAGAAATCCACAATATTCAATTCTGGGATAAAGTTGGGAATGAATTGATAACCTTAGGACAATCTGGCAAATTACCCTCAGCTAAATTTGTGTTCTGGAGTTTGCAAATTCGAACAGCATTGCTCAAACAAAAGGAAATGGAGAAAAAGCCAAATGTAAAGCCATGTGCCTCTGCTCTCCCTGTTCCTCCCTCTCCCTCTAAAACCCCTAAACCTCTTTCCCCAAAAAAATCCCGAGCACGTGTTAGCTTTTCGGAGAGCAGTGATGTCCAAAATGGCCCCCAGTCCCTAGGGGGTGCACAAGATAGTGGGTGCCACGTGGCATCTTCCCAAACCTGGTCTTCTTCTTCCCAAAATCCTCTTAAGCATCCCAAAATTCCTGCCCCATCCCCCTCTCCTCCTGTTCCTCGTGACACCTTCCCCCTCCCCCCGCCTTTCCTGCAGTACCCTCAGCTCCGCCCCTCTACTCCTGCCAGGGGGCGGCTGCTGACGTGATGTCACCAGGTGACCCCGCCCTCTGTTCCCACGGTATCCCCGCCCCCTGCCAGCCCCTTGACCCCGCCCCCTGTTCCCACGGTATCCCCGCCCCCTGCCAGCCCCTTGACCCCGCCCCTTGTTCCCACGGTTTCCCCGCCCCTTGCCGGCTCCCTGTCCCCGCCCCCTCCCCGGGTTCCCACGGTGGGGACACACCCACTGCCTGTTCCCAAACCTGTAGCTGTGATTCCAATGCTTCTGATTCAAGGGATACAGAGCAGGGGACAGCAGACCCAATGCATGGTGCCATGTTGTCACTGGCCCCTGTTACGTTTCAGCCTGCAGCTCAAGCTGGAGCAGCCCCAACTGCTAATTGGAGTTCTTTTGGACGACAATTGATTAAAGAGATCTGTAAATCTCATAAAGAATATGGTCAACACAGTCCATATTTCCGTGGCCTTTTAAATTCTGAATTAAGTAGGACTATTGTGGTTCCACATGATTTAAAACAATTGTTTTCATGTCTCATGACATCCACGGAATTCAAATTATGGGAATCAGCATTAAAACAACTGCTAAAAGATGCTCTCCCAAGCTTACAGGCTGATCCAAACACAGCAAAAGACAACAATGGTAACCCCATTACTATTGACCACCTCTGTGGTGAGGGTCAATGGTCTTCTCCCTCAGTCCAAGCTGCTGCAATTCCTGCAGAAACACTTGAGAAAGTAAAGGAAGCAGCTGAAAAGGCATTCTTTTCCCTCCAACCTGAGGGGCCTTTTGAGCCCTATAGTAAAATCAAACAACTACCATCAGAGCCTTTTGTGAAATTTGTAGAAAGGCTAACTAGAGCCATTGAAATACAGGTTAAAAAAGAAAATGCAAGGGAAGCAATTTTAGAAGAAATAGCGTTCACAAATGCAAATGAACAGTGTCGAGCAGCAATCCTGAGCCTTCCTATGGAACCTTCCCCTACATTAAAAGATATGCTTCTAGTCTGTAACAGGAAAGTGCCTCTGATGAGTGTTGCTGAAGACTCCAGACCAAGGCTGCTGCCAAGACCACCTCAGCGTGTTGCTGTTGCCAGCCCTGCACCTTCTCTTTCAGCACAGCAGTACCCTGGGCAGCAGCGGAGACCGGCAATGGTTGAGCCCACTAAACCATGCCTGCTTTGCAATAAGCTAGGGCACTGGAGTAACCAGTGCCCCCTGAAAAGGGAATTTGATGAATTTAAAAATAGCAGGGGAGGAGAACTGCAAGCCCTCCCTGGGGGTCAACAACAAAAAAACGAAGAATAAAGCGCCAGCCTGCCAGGCGTGCAGACATAAAAGGAGCAGGCCAAGAGAATAAGGGTAGCAAAATAAATCAAGCGCACGATAATATTAACATTTGTGTAAGTGAAGCAGGTGCTTCAAAGACCAAGTCCGCTAGTCCACTGTTAAATGTGAAACAAAATAACCTTTGTTATGATTTAAGTGATCCTGTATTAACCGCATCTTCTGTCAATGAGCCTTACAGGTTGCAGCTGACAGAGTCACTCCACCTGAAGGACACTGACTGGCATATTGTCTCTGTAAATCCTGAACAGAAAGGTACTTGGAACCAAATTCGTTGTAAGTACATCATCACTGGGGACAAAAACACACCACAAGAGATCGAAATTGCTCCGGGACTGACAACATCAGATCCCAAGCAATTTGTTCTCAGCCTGCACTGTTTCCACCCACCCCTGTTTCTTCCCAAGGGACAAATTGTTGCTCAAGCTATCCCTGTGCCATCTTTACCTGAAAATGTCGATAAACAAGGGCCCACAGTCGCCCGGGTCCAAGTTATTGGGACAGATAAACCCAAATTGTGGTGCAATGTCAGTGGGGGTGGGGAGTCTAAACGCATTGAAATGCTTGTAGACACAGGTGCAGACTGCACAGTGATTCCAGTACAAGACTGGCCAGCACACTGGCCTTTACAAAATGTTGCTGGTCACCTCCGAGGTGTAGGAGGTCTGCAATTGGCAAGGCAATCCAAAAGCATTATTCAATTCGAGGGTCCAAACGGACAATTGGCAAATATCCGTCCATTTGTGTTAGATTATTCAGAACCTTTGTTAGGGAGAGATTTAATGGCCCAGTGGGGTGTCACAATTAATATTCCAGACTCTCCACAGCATTTTTGTGCAGCAGTCATTAAACAACAGCGCCCCACCCAAAAACTTAAGTGGAAAACAGACGAACCAGTTGATGTGAAACAGTGGCCACTCAGTAAACAAAAAATAAAAGTGCTTGAGGAACTAGTACAAGAGCAACTAAGAAAGGGCCACATTGTGGAGACCATGTCCCCATGGAACTCTCCAGTGTTTGTCATCCAAAAAGCTGACAAAAAGAGGTGGCGACTTCTCTGTGACCTCCGACAAATTAATAATGTAATTGAAGATATGGGTTCTCCCCAGCCTGGTATGCCATCCCCAACAATGCTTCCTCAAGATTGGAAATTAGCTGTTATTGATATTAAAGATTGTTTTTCTCCAAATCCCATTGCACCCTGACGATGCACCGCGTTTGGCATTCTCTGTCCCTTCTATCAATTCAGAAGCTCCTATGAAAAGGTACCATTGGACCGTTCTTCCTCAGGGCCTAAAGGTATCTCCAGCTATCTGCCAGTGGTATGTCTCTTCCCTGCTTTCCCCAGTTCGTGCAGCCGCAGAGAAGGCCATCATCTACCATTATATGGATGATATCCTTGTGTGTGCCCCCAATGATGATTTACTAACACATGCGCTTGACCTAACGATCGATGCATTGATTGTTGCAGGGTTCGAGCTCCAGGAACAGAAAATTCAAAAGATGCCACCTTGGAAGTATTTGGGCTTAGAAATTGGAAATAGGACCATTGTTCCTCAAAAACTAGAAATCAATCCAAGGATCAAGACCCTTGCGGATGTCCACAAGTTGTGTGGGTCTTTGAATTGGGTAAGACCATGGCTTGGTCTGACTAATGAAGACCTTGCCCTCTTTTCAATTTACTGAAAGGGGAGAGGACCCAGGTGCTCCTAGGTCTATTACCCCAGAGGCACGGAAAGCTCTAGAAAAGGTTCAGATTGCAATGTCCACAAGACAGGCCCACCGATGCCGGCCTGACCTGCCATTCAAATTTATCATCCTAGGTAAGTTGCCACACCTCCATGGAATTATTTTCCAGTGGGAGGAAAAACAAACACCTAAGGCAAAGGACACACCAAAAAAGGACCGGGACCAGAGGGACTCTCTCTTGATCATAGAATGGGTTTTCCTCAGTCACAAAAGGTCCAAGAGGCTGACAAAGCCTCAAGAGCTGATAGCAGAACTGATCCGGAAAGCAAGGACCCGGATCAGGGAGTTAGCAGGATGTGATTTTAAGTGCATTCACATTCCAGTTGAGTTAAAATCAGGTCAAAATACTATGAAAATACTCGAACAATTGTTTCAAGAAAATGAAGTGTTGCAGTTTGCTCTGGATTCCTACTCAGGACAATTTTCGGTAGCACGGCCCGCTTGCAAATTGTTTGAACAAGATGTTCAATTTACTTTAAAATTAAGAACTGCTCTAAGTAGGAGACCTTTAAAAAGGGCTCTGACTGTCTTTACAGATGCGTCCGGGAGGTCCCACAAGTCTGTTATGACTTGGAAAGATCCTCAAACCCAGCAGTGGGAGACGGACATTGCTGAGGTGGAAGGTTCACCTCAGGTTGCTGAATTGGCTGCAGTTGTTAGGGCTTTTGAAAGGTTCTCAGAACCATTTAATCTGATTACAGACTCTGCATACGTGGCAGGAGTAGTATCCAGAGCAGATCAAGCAATACTGCAAGATGTATCTAACATTGCACTTTTTGAATTGCTTTCCAAACTGGTAAAGTTAGTCACTCACCGAGAGCAACCCTTTTATGTGATGCATGTCAGGTCACACACTGACTTGCCAGGGTTTATTGCTGAAGGCAACAGAAGGGCAGATGCTCTTGCTGCGCCTGCAGTGATGGCCACTCTCCCAAATGTTTTTGAACAGGCAAAAATCAGCCACCAGCTTTTCCACCAAAATGCACCTGGCCTGGTTCGCCAGTTTAACATCACTCGAGAACAGGCCAAAGCGATTGTGGCCACGTGCCCAAATTGCCAACAACATGCACTCCCTACAGTGAGTACGGGAGCAAACCCAAGGGGACTGAACAGTTGTGAACTGTGGCAAACAGATGTAACACACATACAGGCTTTTGGACGGCAGAAATATGTTCATGTTAGTGTAGATACCTTTTCTGGAGCGGTCTATGCTTCTGCCCACACAGGAGAATCATCTATTGATGCTATTAAGCACCTCTTACAGGCTTTTTCTTTCATGGGCATCCCCAAGGAGCTGAAAACTGATAATGGGCCTGCTTATAGATCCAAGGAATTCGGGAGCTTCCTGCAGCAATGGGGAGTAGAGCACAAAACTGGCATCCCCTACTCCCCTACAAGTCAAGCCATTGTAGAAAGAACTCACCGTGATATTAAAAGGGTCCTGGACCAGCAACAACAGGTTCTGAAGGTAGAACCTCCCCACATCCGGTTATCCAGGGCGCTATTCACAATAAATTTTCTGAATTGTTCTTTTGACAGCCTGAACCCTCCCATCCTACGCCACTTTGGGGGAACAGTCACAGGTTGATGAAAGAAAAACCTCCAGTTTTAGTAAAGGACCCTGAGACTTGGAAAATGGTGGGACCTTACAAATTGGTTACTTGGGGACGTGGATACGCCTGTGTGTCCACCCCCTCTGGTTTAAGGTGGGTTCCTTCCAAATGGGTAAAGCCCTATGTTCCCAAAGTCTCAGAGAAATCTGCAGAAGCACCCCAGGTTGCTCACGCTGCCTGGAGAAGAAAACGCCGCGCACGTTCTCTGGAGGAAATTCCATTTAAGCCTCCTATCTGGAATAGTTTGTAATATATGTTTGTCTCAAGTTTTTGTACCAGTTTAGATCCCACTGTTCGTGTGTAGCCTCGAGACGTCATGAGACCGAGCCTGCTTCTCGTCCTACTCGTGATCATCCCACCTGCAATCTCCTACATAGTACCGCAGCCCAAACCACGTATGGACTACCTTGACAAAGGCTCTCAGACATCAACAGAGAAACTGACAACGAGCTGAATGGACTTTTCAATGGCTGGGGACTCTCGGGCTGGTTGGGATCTATTCTGAAAACTGTAATTTTAGTGCTGTTTATTTTAGTTGTAGTTATTGTAGTTTTTAGCATTGTTTTTGGAGTAATCAGACGCATGGTTCTCAAGTTGATCTCAAACTCATCTCCCCCTCCTGAAGTCTACCATTTGGAAGCCCTCAGTGCTCCAGTGGATGACCTGGAAGCCTCAGTAGAATCATTCTGCACCATAAACACAGCCCTCTTCTTTTTAAACAAAACTAGGGGGAGATGTTGTGGTGTGTTGCAATATCCTGTTTTACCTCCTCCCTTCCCCCTCGCCCCTCGCTGAGTGTGCCCTGTCAATCAGGCTAACATACCAGCAAGGCGTCGTGTGATAGGTGTCCCTAGTACCTTGAGACCCTGCCCCTTCACCTGGTTGGTGACTCACCTGTCCCCTCCCCTTCCCCTGTCCTGAGCTTAAAATGTGAATGAGACCATGCGGCTTTATTCTGTTACCAGCAGTGGCCCAGTGCAGACGTATCTGTACTCATGGAATAAACATCTGGCTACCTTCTAGCAGAATCCGCTCCCTTCTTTTCTTCACCATCGCCAGAAGCTCTCCCCTGAGGAGAACGGAGTCCTGTCTTGTGCCCCGCTGCACTTTGCCGCCAGCCAAGGTACCTCTGGGGTTAAACACCACAGTGCTGCCTCTGGCCAAGCAGCGAAGGTCAGAACTGGCCTAGGCACCATCTAACTGGTTATATTGGGATACTTATTCCAATAGATAAATAATTGTATAATTCATATGACTTTAAGTTATACATGACCTTTGGCAGTCTCAAATAACTTCACCCTACAAAATTACTTTGCTACAAATTTATATAAACGGTAAGACAAACATGCAAATAATTTTATATGCTACAGCTACTGTAGCCAAACACTGCATTAATTTGTTTCTCTGTAAACCTGTTTCTTTAAGGAGCTAGGCACCTCTGCTTTTAGTAGCTGCCATTGAGAGCACACAACACTGTGTGAAAGAGAGAAAACAACTCAAAAACATGAAAGAATCCGCAAAGGAGAAATGATGAAAACTGTAGACTTCATTTCAGTCTATTTCAAACTGCAAATTAGAAGACATATTACATATATATCAAATAGGAACTGTGGATCAAATATGAAAGGGGCTTGAGACTCCAAACTTTGAGAAAAGATCCTAAGATGCTAGAAGCTTCTTGAAACTGTGACAATAGTCATAGTTTCAGAAATTTGTGTAGGAAAACACAGTAGAAGCCAGAATTTCTTTATCATCATGAAAATTGTCGAGAAGCAACTAAAACAGAGTTTTTGTTGCTGAAAAAAATGTCATTTTTTGGTCCACAACTGATATGTTCAAATAACTAAGTCAAAAGAACAGCCCTGCAAGGGCAGTTTATGGAAGCCAGTAATCAAAGAGAAAGGCACAAACCAGTTTTCCCTAGAGATAACCTAGAACTTCTGAGGGACTCTTCACCTCTGCTGGCCTCTTAGTTAGCAGCGCTTGGACATATCTAAATATAAGGTGCCTTTCAACACTGAGTTCAAGAACTGGGGAACTCTACAGGCCAGTTCAATCTCTTGCCCAGAGCAGGCTCAGCTGTGGAGTCAGCTCAGACTGCTTAGGACTGCATCCTTCAGGGCAGGAAACTCTCCAGGGAGGAGATGACACCTTTGCCCTGGGCCCCTTCATGTTCCTCAATTGTTCTAGGAGGAGAAAAGTTTTACACTAGCTCCAGTATCCTGGTTCAGAGCCCCAAAGGGCTCCTCTAGGAAAGCAGATTCAATCGGCCCCTCCCACCCCAACTGGTCCAGGAGAAAATACCTCCTTGGAGAAAAGTGGAAAAAACCTGTTTATTGAACAATAAAACCACAACAATATTAAACAATAAAACCCCTTACTGCTCCAAAAGAGATGACAAACTGAGAAAGTCCCTCCCTGGGTTGCAGCTCAGCTCACTCAGTCTCTGACCATTCTCTCGGGCTCTGGAAATGTCGCAGGCCCGTCCTGGCCCGGTGGGCCCCAAGTGCAGCTGCTGATGCTCTGCTGGGTGTTCAGTCCAGAGCAGGTTTAAACAACTTCAAAGAAAAGGGAAAAAACCCCATAGTCCAGGGAACTTCTTTGCCTCAGCTAGCTAAAACTAACTAAAACACAAAGGAGAGCTCTGTCCCGCTGTCTGTCCATCCGCAGACAACAACAGTCCAGTGGAGGAGTGAGTGCAGTGTCTGAAAACAAACTCTGGGCTTCTTCTCTCCCCATTTCACTCTCTGGAACAAGTCTTAAAGGTGCAAAACTTATTATTCAACATAAACACAGCAGATGATTGGGGATAAAAGCATCATATAGTCAATCTAGGACATTCCATCTTCTCTAACCCTTTTTCTAATTTTTAAACTTTTTCTATGGATAGAAGGCACCTCGGTCATAACTTCAGCTGTTCAGATATATTTCTTTAACTGCTTGAACACTAAGACTAAGTTTGGTAATCCTAACACTGATGATTTTATCAGACCTCACGACTTCAATGTAAAAATGGGAATTATACCCACTCCATGCCATTAACATAAATTCCCTTGTCTTATTAGTACTTCTAAGTTAAAACTCATGACTAAATTGATACTGGGTTTATGTTAGCTGCAGTGCATTAGTCCTCCCAGAAAAGGTTGACCCACCAAAATTGTTAGACCAATTTGAATGATCCTATGCTTTAAGCCATGCAGCTGAAGAGCCATAGACACCAATGTATCAATAAATTACAACTGTCACATTAGAGAAACTGTATTCACGTTTGTTTTGATGCTGATGTAAGAGCATAGGGCAAGACACCAGGAAAGTTATGCTGAGGCAGTAAATTTTCCCTCAACTACACTGGGTGAAGATAGTTGTTTGATGAAAGGGGTTAGTAGAAGAGACACAAGATAGCTGAGGAGGCCATGGTAGCTCCATTCTATTCCCTTGCTACACCCCATTATTTATAAGAAAAGTAGGAATATTATGTGTAGTTCAGGCAATTGCCCCAGAGCTCATAATTTGCTTATTTTATTATTTCCTCAACTCTATTTCAAGTCTAATAATTCATTTCAGCCATTTAACTATAATAGAATAGTGTGATCCTCTTGTTATATTTTATTGAGAAAAGAGCTCCTGGAAAAGAAGTTACGTTATTATTATCTTTAGCAGCACTGCATTTCTGGCTATCTTTGAATAGATTGAATCTACTACGGTCAAATTTTGTTCAAGATCCACAGCTGTATCATTGTTGCTCTCAAATGAAATGTAGAGTAGTGGTAAAGCTAATTATTAGCATAATCACATTTAAAATGTAATGGAATGTGGTTACAATACCCTGTAGTTTGCAGTACACTGATCTGCCTGAAATCCTCACCTTCTTTCCACACAACATATGACTCATGTTCCAGTCCCAATGATTTCCTTAGGTAAAAGCGGATGCTGCTCCACAGATAACTTCAGATGGTGACCGTAACTAATTTCATGACATTTTCTTTTTCAAAAACTGAGGAAGAAAGTTTTGGACAAGTTACAGACTAGACAGAAAATAGTTTTGCAAACAAAAATTAAGGACATCCTTGCACTATTAAAAGAAAAAAAATAAAGCCAATTTTTTTAGAGTGATTTAAATGTTACAGAGGGAATTTGAGGCTTTACATGTCACAATGTAATACTTCGTATGCATTTTGCAATTATAAGCAATTCAATACCTGTAGCCACTGCTGAGTAGTTTCCTGTCTCTGAGGATTAACATTTTTCCCTAGCACTGGAATGTCATGTAGAAAGGTTGCATGGTTATATCACAACAGCTGTGATCTTTTCTGAATTGTATAAATGAAAATTAATCAGTATTAACTCCTGTAATTGTAGGTCCTGAAATGAAACATAATTACAATGAATAATTTGACATAAATTAATTGGATCTTGGGAATACTTTTATATAAAGTAAGTATATATTACTATCTAAAAATTACATTGTCACTCATTATTTACAGAGTTGTATGACTTTTGCTCTGTCACAATTGTCAGAGTAGCAGAAATTCCAATATAGCAAAAAAAACCCCAATATCCTGATATCTTACATATAAAAACCCAAAACCCTCTGTTTGAATCTGGATGATCTAAAGAAAAGTTAATGAAGCACTGAATTTGTAATTTTCAATTTTGTTGGTTATAATGGAAGAACCATTTGCTTAGATCTTCTGCTGAAACACATTTTTTATCATGTTGAAGGTAAGTGTTTTCTTAAAGAAAATACTCTTTTGTGATATATTTTAGATCCCTTCATGACTCTTTTTTCTCTCAACTTCTCCACACTCCAGCCCCATGCAAATGGCAAATAACACTCCCTGAGGGGAGAAAAAAATTGTGAGATTGCCTAAACCAAATGAAAGAAGCATGATATCTTTGATGAAATTATGTTTAACTTGGGCACAAAGGGTTTAGTCTAAATTCAGGACAATAATCAAATTTTATAAACAATGCTGTAAATGACACAAATCAGAATGGGAAATACTGGATAAACCTTGATGTTAGCAAAGCCCGATGCTAGTTAGGAGATGGCTAAAAAGATCTAAGAATAGAAAGCAATAAGAGCAGTAGGACCAAATTAGAGGGAGGTTACTGGTCAAGTCTATTAAAAATTAGTTGAGATGCTTCTTTCCAACAGTTACATTTCTATCCATTGTGCTAATTGGAGAAATGTTTTCATTTTACAAGGCTTAGATGCATCAACAACCCAACAAGTAATATGGGAGGTTGGACCAATAAATATGAAATGAAATGTCTTAAAATGAAAGTTCATTTTTTTAGTGTCTTACTTACTGACATTGTTTCCTTTAAAAAAAAACAAACTATTTCACACTGTGTTGTGTTTCCTTGTAATAACTAGAGAGCCCAAATGGCATGAAGAGAGCAGACTCAAGGCATGGTGAGCAACTCAACTGGATTTGGCAACAAGGATCCCAAAACCCACTGCATACTGTGGGCAAGAGAGAGTGCAGTTCCAGAGGCTGGAGGAGACAAACTTACCTCAAAGGAGGAGAAACAAAATACTACAGAAGGAACATAGTAGAGTACAGAGGTTTTTAGGACTCAGAAAAGAATGACTGATTTTACTAAAATGAAGACTTGTTGTGAGAACTACCTGCAAGGACACCACACAAAGATGGAGAGAGGCAAACCAACACCTATGGTTACGTTTTTTTCTTTGCTTCACGCTTCCTCTGTTCAAAAAATTTAAACAATTTCATTTAACTCAGATAAAGGAGTGGTTTAATTTAGTTCAAACCCACTTAAAACTGGGGGTAGCCCTGTGTGTGGGAAATAATAAAGGGTGATCCTTATCAGTCATCTAAAGCAGTGGTTGACTCAGACCTCTGTAAGCATGAGAAGAGCAAACTAAAGAGAGAGCAAAAAAGTCCCAAATCCCTAAAGGTTATTCAGTTAGAAAAGCAATGATATTACAGAAACAAATGGGGTGTGTGCTATCTGGAATATACTTTCTGAAGAAAACTATCCTCCACCCTCTGAAACATAACAAAAAATAATTTAAAGCATCGAAGAACAAATAAACCTTCAGATGTTCTCACACACAAACTCTACTCTGTAGATGTATACCCATAAATTAAATCTGTTATTGCACCTACCTAATCTAAATTTTACCTTGATGTGCTTCAGGTTTTTCTACCTGTATTTTTCTATTCTCTTTCATGAAAACTTTCAAGAGGGAGAGAGGTATGTGCTAAAAAGTGTATTTATACACATAGTAAATTAAAATCAGAAGTATTTTCCATTAAGCCTGTGCTCAAAGATTTCAGAATTTTTGTAATTCTAAATAAAATAAAATTCTAAAATCAACCTTTTTGTTTGACATTTGATTTTTGTTTGTTTTTTTTTGTTTGTTTTTTTCTTTCCCCTCCTGTGGCAAACAGCCACAGAGTTATTCAGCAAGCTGTACTGCACATCTCCTGATCTGATAAAACCAAATGCAGATACACACTACTGTCTTCTTCCTGAATTTTTCACATCTTCTCCTTACTTCTACTTCACTGGAGACTACTGCACTTATTTCTTTCCAGAAAAAGATAACACTTTTGTTTGCTTTCCTGCCTTTTAGAAAATAAATTTCAATTTCAAAGCTTTTACTGTTGAACATGCACAAAATGAAAGTAGCTTTTCAAGGTTTCTGCTAGTGTTCCTGGACTGGCAAAGGCTGACTATTAGAAATAGCTGGGAAGATATATCAGTTTGTTTTTTTTGATTTGCCTTTCCTAATAATTTTTAACTGCAGACATTTAATTGGGAAAAATATTTGAATCTCTTAGTACCTTTAGCTACATAAAAGCTGGTAATTTATTTAATATCTGTTAACTTAACTAGTTTACAAGAAATTTATTTACCAGTCTGTAAACAGATTTGTGCAAACCTGATGCTCCAAATGTATATTTGGATGGGTAGCTGTTGTGGCAGGTTCAGATGAAGAAAGAAGAGCAGCACTGACAGCATGCTGAATATGAAATGGCTTCCTCCCCATTTTTCCTCTCAGAGAAAATTTTAAAGATATTCCATCATTTCTTCTAAATGACTATCTGAGTAGAGTTTTCAAAAAATCAATTACAAATAAATATGAACACTTACATCATATTTTGAGTCAACAAATAGACATTTCTGCCAGCTTAATACAATGTTAACTTGCCTGACAATAGCTTTACACTAAAATCAAAGTGTATATAGATATTGGTTTATTATAGGTCACTGCTCTTGCTGCATGACCTCAGTTTCAGGGTGAACTTTTAAGGAAACATCTGATAATTGGCAAAAAAAAGATAAAGCCTACTGGCATTGGCAGGGTCAGACTTAATTTTCCTCATACCAGCTATTATAAGTCTGTGTTTTCAATTTGTGCTGGAAACAGGGTTGATAACACAGGGATTGATTACATGGAACCAAGACCTATGTTACTCCTCACCCCACTGCACCAACAAGGAGTTGAGAGAGGGCAGAGGCAGAACAGCTGACCTTAACCAGCCCAAGGGATCTCCCATACATGGGGTCATGCTTTGCATAGGAACCTGGTGAAAGAAGGAGGAAGGGGCTATGCTCGGAGTGATAATGGTGCTTGTCTTCCCAAAGAATTGTTTGGTGTTATACACTTGACTGCTGCGGAATTAATTATTAGATTCATTTCCCTTGTGTTTCAGCTTTGATTATCAGCAGTGAAACTGCCTTTATGCCAGCCCAGGGGGTTTCGGACTTCTACCCTTCTGATATTCTGCACCATTTCTCTGAGCATGTGGGCTCACTGGGGTTAAACCACAGCATAATGTAGTCAGAAAAGATGCGTAAAAAGGTCCGAAAATTAAAAGCATTAAATTCTGAGGCAGTATTTGCTTTTCAGCTGCCTGGAACCTGATGCTGAGTCACTGAGTCTTGCACTTGTAATAGCAATCTGAGGGTTTTGCAACACATATGGCAAACAGGAAAATATTTCTAGCCTGCCTGTAGTAGAGCTATTGCTATTGGTAAAACAGTGGGAGAGGTAATTTTTTGTTCCTAACATTAGCTATTATGAAAATGATGGAAAACAAAATTTGGGAGGTAAATGGGGTGTCAGAGAAAAGCACAATGTCTCCCAAAATTATTAAACATTTTTACAGTATGAATACTTTGGATAATACTTCTTATCTATGAAACCTGATGTGTAATCTGTTTACGCATCTGTAAGATACATAAAACAGAGGCTTTCTTGATGATAAAGGTTCTCCAAGTTATTTCTGACAATTTGTGATAGTCATCAGCTCTTCACACTTCAAATACACAAGCATGCTACTTGGCAAAAGGCAAAACTCTTCCATTTTGTCTAAGCTACTATCTCCAGTGATATCAGAAGACAGCAGCAGGAAGAGCCAACAGAGATGAGGCTGTTTGAGATGAGCCCTGACCACAGGTCCAGCTAGCAGCAAGTCTGACCATGCATTTACCAGTGGGCACATGCACATAAATACCTGTTTGTAACACATTGCTGACCAGACAATTCAGCACAAGACACATTTAATACCTGGACAAAGACAAATAGCACTGGTGGCCTCAACCTACTTCTCCCTCTTGTTGAGGAGGGAGATCTGTCGAGGTGAACATATACACATATTTGTGTATACATGTAAACGCTGGCAAATACTGTCCCCACAAGCCTGACAATTTTAACCCTTTCCCCTTCTGTTTTCCCATGTTTCCTCCTACACAGACAATACACAAACCTCACTGTTCCCTCCTTTGGTTCTTCTCAAAGGTGCCCCGTAATCAGCCCTGGGCAATTCCAAAATGATCATCCCTCTACTGAGATACTTTTGAAGGATGCTTTATTTTGAATGTCAACAAGTGATAACCTTAACAAGTGGAACATGTTAAGACAAGTAAAAGTTATTCTAAGAACTTGTCAATGAAGCAAAATATGTCTTTCGTGTTTCTTACTTTATTGTTTTTCTGTGAGTGATCAGCCAGTTGTAAGATACACCTAATGTTGTAAATACTAGGGTAACCTAGAAGTATCCTCATGATGTCAACCACAACAGTCTACTAAAAATATTCCTTTGGGACTTACTCCATTTATCTTGGTTTCTTAGGAGCCTCAAAAATCTATAATTCAGACAACAACAGTTTACATAAATAAACATACAGCTTTTCACAGTACTATATTTAAATTTTGATTTCTGAACATAACACTTCTCTAGCAGATCAAGCCATCTTCAGAGCCATCAAAGTGAAAGCAACAACTGAGTTGACTAACAGCCATTTTAGCAAACTGATCATCAACCTCTCCTATTAGCCAGATCATCTCACCAATAAATATAGAGAAGTAGACACTACAACAAATTTCAAGTAAGAAAAATTCTATCTGTATCTCAAAATAAGCTCACTGATGACAGCTGAAAGATTTGCTTGGACTTTGTGGGCTTTGTATTTTAACTTACAGAAGCATCAACATAAAGTATCAATCCCCAGGAGCAATGCATCCATCCTGATCCTGACATAAATTGACCGAAATTGTAACCAGACGCTGCATTAACAGACTACTGTGAAAGTTCACAGTCTAAGGAGCCCTCATTTGCCTTGTTTTGCATTTATTTCAAAAAATTCTCTACAAAATGGTCAGTGTCAAAACTTACTTTCAAGGTTCTTATCACTTCAGCTTCTGAAGACACAGCCATGAAAGGGCAACTGGTCTCCAGTTCAAGGGATTTTTGTTATTTAAATTGTTTCAGTTCTACAGTGTTTATAATTAACAGCAGTCTCTCCATCAGAGAGACAACAATGTATGTTATTTGCTCTGTTCCTTAAAAAAACCCATCATTCATCTTTAAATGGAGAAAATTTATGCCAAGAAAATATACCCACCTCTATGTACTTAAAATTATTTGTACTGAAGTATATTAGTCTTTCCCAGAACTGTGCATCAGGTTGCTTGGAACTCACTCTAGAAATAAGTAGTACCCTTAATGTAAGTCATTCAACGTGGTGCTAGTAATTGCAGGAGGAAAAATATGAAATTGAGAAAGAGGAGAATAAAAGCACAGAAATACTAGTGGCTTGCAGAAAGACTTAACAGTATATACTTGTGTTTTTCTCTACGCAAATTTTGTGTAGTGTACAAAATAATATTTATATCAGATTCTATATTGGGGAAAAACAAATGTATCCCACTCCAGCCTGAGACATTTGTCTTTGACTTTTTGTCAAGCTGTCGTAGAACTTCATCTTTCACAGCTGGTTTTATTTTCATTGTGGCTTACATATCTGTGTCTTAGTTACTACTTAAATTTTTGTCCCTTTACTCCATTAGAGAATTAAATAAACCAATGAACCTTCTGTAAAGCAAGTGTACACAAGACAGAAACAGTTGAACAGCTGGCTAAGAGACAGATCATACCCCACCTACTCCCAACTGAAAACACTTCCTTACATCAGAGCTAAGGCATTTATCTTAATTACTCTGATTCACTTTGAAGAACAATATTATGTGACAAAGAAATCAATCCTAATGAATTTTCCTCAAAATTTTCTTCTACTACTTAATGGAAAAACTGTAGAATTCCATACAACTGCTTATGCTATGAACCAAAATGGGCAGCCAAAGACAACAAAATGACACAATCATTTCTGAAAATTATATTTCATAGTCAGCACTGCAGGTGAAATACTGGATTTATTTTTTTTACCTCTTTCAGGCTTTGTAAAGAGTTGAAGTCTTCAAATTCAGAACATAATTCTCTCCAATACAAGATTGCAGAACTTGCTCTATTTCATAAAACCTGAATGAAGCCACAGTGTCATTCACTCTGTCATGTCCTTTTTTTACTGAGGGTCTAATATAGAAGAATTTACTCTGGTTTAACAAAATGATTGAAATAAACTGGAGATTTCATAAAAATACAGGTTCTTGCAGTTTTCATCCAAACTTTCAGCTAGAGTACTTGCACAAATTTTATCCTAAATATTTTCAGGTATTTTGGAGGAGCATGTTGAAATAAGAAAACATAAATATATAGCCATATACATATAGCCATAAAACTACAGCTGACACTGTTTCTATTGCAACAATTTATAACACGGAAAATTCTTTTCGTATTTCACTTAGTAGAACCCAAAGGACTTCTCACAACTCATTCCAGCTTTTGGTCTTCGGTTTCTATCTGTTCTTAAGTGTAGCACATTTCCTTTCCTAAAATTTATGGAGTTACAACACTACACCCAGAACTGCAAGAAAATAGTTTATTCTATTTGGTGCAGACTTCTCCCTAAAGCAGGCACAATGATCTGTGTGTCATCTTTGAAGCTCAGCTCATACTAGTAAATATAAAGAAGAAAATGATGTATGACAAGAGTAAAAACAGATTTATGTTAGCCTTACTAGACAGTTTGCCCCATAGCTAAGCAAAGTAGATGGCATTCTGTAGGATATGGTCTCTGTAATGATGCCAGAAGAGCCCTGCTAAAACGATATGTGCACCAACTTCATATGCTGCATAGGAAAAGAAAAAGTGGGATGATACAGCCCACTGGATTTCATTGAGTGCTTTTCCAGAGTCAGTCAGCAAGTACAGAGAAGTCATTTTGAATAATAACTGAAAACACCTATATAGACCCAGAAACGCAGTTATTCTCTTCCCTCTATCCTCTTCTCCTCTTCCAATTCTTTCACTGCACCAGATGCACAATTTTTTTAGGAATGCAAATTTTGTTTATTCAATATTTCGTGCTACCAACTATGAAGCTCTAAATTCCATTTAGAATTTTAACTACTTCACTGGGGTTATGCAAGCAAATAATCTGTTTTAAATCTATTTTATCCAGTTTGATAAAGGAATTACCAAAAAGGATGATACGGAATATAATGGCAGATCTGGCTTGCAACCTCATTAAAGCAGTGCACACCTGTGTCTACTTCTGGTTCTGAACAAAACAGCTGAGTGATACAGACACAGAGCCAAGAATTTGAATGGGATTTAGTTTCACAAAGATAAAAGAGACTTGAACAAATATCCTTCAACACACGCCTACCTGTGATGGTCAACAAGCAAAAAGGAGAAGTCACCTAAATTCTGACTTCCTAAAAATCCCTTTAAAATTTGATCATTAATATCTTGATTTCAACAATGTAAACTTATGATCTCAACATCCTTACCTATCAGTTTATTTTCCCTTCAAAAAGACCCTTCCTGATTTAAAATTCATAGCTGAACTATTGTCTGTTATTTTATATCACTAAACACCCTTCATGTGAGTGACCATGATGCTACTTCTATCCTATTACCTATATCATCCAAGTATTTTCCATCTTTCTGTACATCAATGCATACAATCTTCAGAAATGTGATCCAAAATCAACCCTTGAAACATTCATACTTGAACTGAAACAACCAAATTTTTCACCCTTAATTAAAACAAATGTTCAATTTCTTCAATAGGAAATTAATCTTAGCAGACACAGAAAGATAATGATCAAAGTTCCTAGGAGGAAGACAAGTGCAGCAGTGTTTTCCCAACCTATAGGTTCAAAGTATGTAAGTAATTTTCTACCCTGCTCTCATCTGGTTATTAATTCCAGTCAATTATTTATGAATCAGTACATTTTACACTCTGTGACCCAGTAGGATTGCAGTCGCCAGCTGTGAAATATCAAAAGGCAGCAAACAATGGAAAAAAAACCCCCACATTTGGATTACAATGGGAAAAATGGAAAAATCTAAGAAATAATCCAGAGAAAAACAATACTTTTTTAGTATTTAACAGCTAACTGAATTTATTACCTATATGCGTGTTATTTTAAAGGTATTGCTAAAATATGTTTAAAAGCTTTAAAAGTAACTGATATTTTAGGGAAGTATTGACTGTATGGTAAAACTTCTCTGTTAGATGATTGTTAATTGTAGTGCAGTTAGAGGTGCTCTAAGATATAAACTCCTTTTAAAGAAATTATTTTTTTATATTGATTTAAAATATATTTGCTATACTACTCCTAAGTAGAATCAGTACAATTCACTGATCTTAAATACTATTTTCAACAAAATAAAGTAGTAGAGGCAATCTTTCCATAGACTCAGTCATCTGTTTTCAGATGGTGAAATGCAGTTAAGAGATTTTAAGCATGTGAAAGAGTTGGTAGGAAGTTGTAGTGTCTTGATGGTTTTTTGCTGTTTTTTCTCAATTTTTCTTTTATTATAATTGCCATTCACAGTCTAGAAAAGTATGTTATTTGTCTCAACATCCATTTCCATCAGAAATCTTGATGAATATATAGACATAACATTACTTGTGCATTATCACCCTTCACAATACTTACAGAAACAAGAAACAGAGACATGTACAAAGCAATTTTCTCAAATGTAATCACTTGTCCAGTTCTTCAGTACAGTCCAGTGTGTGGTATGTGACACACTAGGAGTACATCTGAATTGAAGAGTTTATTTTCCATTCCTATGCATAATTAATAATTATTGCTAAAAACTTATGTTGCTCAGAACAGTATGCCATAAAGATATAATCTTTTAGCAATCAGAGTTAATGGGTATAAAAATTCAATATTTCTTGTCACTGGGTACTACACTTTTCTTTCCAGTGCCAATATTTCTCAGCTAATTATCTTCTTCAAATATTTGGGAGGAAAATATCTTTAGGCAAGTTTAAAGAATATGAATGTAAAGGTAATATGCATTTTGTACATGTAGAAGAGGAAACCTTCTGGAAATAATGTTTACTTATAAGTGGTTTATATTCAAAGAAGTACCCACACTAAACTGAGGCACAATTCCAGTTTTCCATCTTGGCCTAAGAACTTTTCTGATCTGGCAAACATGGTAAAAGAAATGCTCCTAGACTACTCAAATTATTTTACAGCTGGTCTATAATTTAGGATGTGTGACACATGGAACAAAGCAAGGACGGAAAAATCATTGCATAGATCAAATAGCCAAGAAATTTCCTTATGACTCAAATGCCAAAAAACTGAATGGAACCAGAAAAGACTCTGCTAGTGGCAAATGCAGTGGAAGAATGGTTACTATTACTTTTGTCCATCCTGGCCTGAAGAAGTAAAAACGTCACAAGGGAAGAATATTTTAAACAGGAACAGGCACAATGAAATTTTACTTGAATTTCACTGCAATAATGTTCTTATTAACAAGCAATTAATTACTATGATTTGTATATTATTAGGAAAGATATATATTTAATACAGATTGCAAAAAAAAAATTTCAAAAAAATTTTAAAGATGTTCAGAAAATTGAGGTTTACCTTGGACTTAAAAAGTGTATGAAAAGAAAAGAAAAAAATCTGTATTTTGCCAAACTAAGGCAGAAATAAAAGAAAAACAAAAAATCCCACATTTTTTCCATCTCTGTGGAAAAAGACAGCAAAACTACTGATTTCTTATTCAATTGTGGTCAATAAGAATTAAGAAAGTGTAAAATTGCCAATATAAGAAACAAACAATAAAAAAGATAATAATCCAAGTACACAATTGTTATTTGCATAAATGTACTGATTTGGAAATCTTTCCAAACTACCTCTGTCACCCGTTTTTAAGTAAATAGTGATATCTTAATTTTTAGTTTTTATATTTTTCAGATCCTGTACTGCATTAGTGTACAACTCTGAACTCTATATAGAGTTTTAGGAAGCTCTCTTCCCATTTTGGTCAGACAAAACGATTCTTCCTGGTCTGAGAACCAAGAATATCATTTGCCTCAGGCCCTAGGTATAAACAAAAGTGAACTGGGGGGAAGAAGCAAACCAGGGAACTATGACTTTATTACTAGAATTCATAATTGGACCTCTGATATGCAAATATACTAAACTTATATCTGTCTGAGAAACTCATGACCATCATCCATCTTGGATGCACTCTCTGAGAGGCTTTTGCAATGCCCATGGTGTATCTATTGCAGGCCTTTAAATAACTACCTACTTTATTCTTTTAATTCTCTCTAGCCACTCCAAGGCACCAAGAGTATAATAAATTTTATCTTTTTTTTCCCAAGTGTTAACAATATTTTCAAAGCAATATGAACGTTCATCACAGTTATTTGAATTAAATTAATAACTTTTTTCTCTAGGATATTATTCTAATTCTGTCCTAGTCAGCCAGAAGGGACACCCATGTCCTGGGGTGCATCAGGCACAGCATCACAGCCGGGCAAGGGAGGGGATTGTCCTGCTCTGCTCTGCTCTGGGGCAGCCCCACCTCCAGTGCTGGGGGCAGTTCTGGGTGCCGTGGTATAAGGAAGACATTAGATGATTAGAGAGTGTCCAAAGGAGGGTTAGGAAGATGTTGAAGGGTCTACATGGGAAAGGATCTGAGGGGCAGGTGAGGTCACTTTGTCTGTTCAGTCTGGGGAAGAGGAAACTGAGGGAAGAACCTGACTGCAGCTACAGCTTCCTTGTGAGGGGCATGGAGGGGCAGGCACTGACCTCTTCAATCTCGTAACCAGTGACAGCACTTGAGGAAATGGAGTAAATATCTGTCAGGACAGGTTTTGGTTGGATGTTAGGGAAAGCTTCTTTACCAGATTTGGTCACTGGAACAGGCTTCCCAGGGAAGTAGTCATGACACCAACTTGAAAGAGTTCAAGAAGCATCTGGACAATACTCTCAGCCACAAAGAATGACTCTTGGGCATGCCATGTGCAGGGTCAGAAGCTGGACTTCAATGTCTATTGTGGGTCACTTCCAGTTCAGGGTAGTCTAAGATTCTATGAAATGTCACTCTTTTTCCACTGCACTTTGGCTTATGGAATTCAGAGACTCAGAACTTTCAACCAAAGTATTTCCTTATTCCTAACTCAGAATAAGCCTAAAGCACATTATTATCTTCAAACTTTTGCACCAATATATTTGGGGGCATCATTGTACTTCTAACTTGGGACAACACTTATGATGACACAGAAAACTTTTACAGTTGTCAGACAGATGGTCAGATGTTTTAATGCTATTGTGTTAATCAAAAAAGTCTAGGTCTTAAACAGAAAAAAATCAAACACAAAAGAAGACCCACAAAAAATTTTAAAGTTATTAAAAGTAAGTAAGAAAAAAGGTTTCATATAAGAAAATTGCTTTCTTAGTGGCTTCTTGTAAACTTTTCCAAATTTGTACACATATTATTTTTTTAACAACTTCACTTTGTTTCTACTGACCAGCAGGTCAAGTTTCCTCTGGTTACTGAAATTATGTTAGAAAAAACCCACATCTACTACTACAAAATATGACTGCTTTTGTTGTTGTGTTTGTTTTTGTTTTTGATTTTTGTTGGGGTTTTTTGTTTGTTTGTTTGTTTTTAAAGGCGACTCTAAACAAGCATTTGGATTTCACTGGACTGGTGCGTTACAGTAAAATTAGTACCTATGTGCAGGAAATTTCCACTTCCATATCCATACATCTGGAAGGGCTTGGCAAGCAAAGGACTGAAAACAAGTGAGCAGAAAGTCCCATGTGTGATGAAACTCACCCTTTGTCAACAGCCATGATAATTAAAACAGATTATATCTTAGATAATGCCAAAGAACATTATGGCTTTAATTGGCACCATTATAGACCTTTATGTACCATCTATATATAGACAGTATAACATATATATATGTGTGTATATACACATATGTGCATCTGTGTATATATACGTGTATATATATATGCGTGTGTGTTTACATATGCACATATATACACATTTCTTGGCTAGTAGGGGTCTTGTAATTTCTATCAGAAAGTACAATATAATGTATCACAAAAATTTTCACTGTATTCTGGACAATCCAAGACCATGTGGCAAGCAGTTCTGTAAATATATAATATGATGGGAATTTATCACATTCATTTCATTTCCTGTGTGTGGAATGCTAGAGTTTGGAAGTCACCTCCAAAGGCCATCTTTGCGGGATGGTTCCTCCCCGTGGGGGAACTCCTGGGCAAGCGCGGGCAGAGCGACTCCTTGGCGGATCCCGGGTGAGCGGCCTGTGCCAGCCCACTGAGCACACATGGTTATCTTCCGCGTGGCCAGGGCGAGGAAGGAGGGCTCAAGACACTGGCGTAGATCCAACTGGGTTTATTGTAAGCAGGTCCGAGGGTCCAAGGAGGGAGGGAAGCAGGGACACCACAATAACGGCAAGGAGCCAGTGTCAGGGCAAGCCTCGAAGCGCTGTGGGACCAGGGTTTATAACACGGAAGGGGTAGGTGGGGTTGGGGTACAATTCGACCAAGAAGGAGAGGGCTCAGAGCAGGGGTTAAGGTGGGGTGATGCGGGGTACACCTATGGAAGTGGGGGGAGAAGGTGGTCTTGTAACAAAATCCACTGGGGTAGTGAGGAACAGGGAATATCCTAGAAAGGAGGGAGTGAGCTATTACAGCGACTTGATGAGGGTTTCTCAGGGTGAGAGAGATGGACGAGAACCTTGGTTCATGATCAGAAGGCTGGATTTATTAATATAGGATATATAATGCATTATTACTATACTAATAAGAATAGAGAGAAGTTGCAGAAGCTGCTAAGCTAAGAATAGCATAGGAAAGAATCTAATAACAAAGTTTTGTGTCTAGCAGAAAGCAAGGACAAACTCTCCTGTGAATGGTCAGCAAATCCAAACACTCACAGAAGACCAATCACCGCTGCACCTGTTGTATTCCACACCAGCTGATAACAATTGTTTACATTCTTCTTTTGGGGCCTCAGCTTCCCAGAAGATGAACAAATCCCAAAGAAAGGATTTCTATGAAAAAATGTCTGTGACAGTGAGCTACAATGTTTGACTCTCAGACAGCAGAGTCTTCCCAGGGCGTCTCCGCCCTGTTCTCCCTGTACCCTCCTCATGCGCTTCTTGTCTAACTCCCCTGCTCAGGTGAACTGTGTTCAGATGGCTTTTTAATATCTCCACGAAAGGAGACTACAGAAGGTCTCTGAGAAAGATCTCTGTTCCAGTGAGACTCAGAGAAGAGATCAAACTTTATTTTCTCCTGAAATATATGTTGCAAATACTTACATTTGAACAAACCATTCCAAAAGAGTAACTATCTTTTATCTGAAATAATCTTTTATCTGAAAAAAATATTTCTGAAAAGATAGCTAAACAAAAGAGAAACCATGCATGCAAGGTGAATTGTATAGATACACATTTCCATTAAAATGTTGTATTCCCACACATACAAAATGTTAAAGTGATTAAATATCTTCAGTTGTTTGGGGATAGTTATTTTTTTCTGCAACAGACAAAATATTTATCAATGTAGTTTTTAATCTTATTTTTAAAATTTCCTTCCTGTATTTCATATTGTACCAGATATTGTACAAACAGCTTGTGGAGAACCTGTGGAGGTTGAATTTGAGAAGCATCAAACTGAGAGCTGCTGCAAATTTGTGGAATGAAGTGGAACTTGCAGTTTGAGCAGAAAACTGAATGGTATGAGCTGAAATAAAACTGAATCTACCATATGGTCTTTTTCCATTGCCACTTCTATTACAAAAATACCATTAGAAGTAAAAATTTAATTCCTTTGAGATTCTGCCTCATGTGAGCACTGGTAGAAATTCCAAACCACAAGTATAACTGTTCATTAGGCTGTGGTTTTTAGCCACATATATGCAAAGGAAGTGTTTTAACAATGCAACAGAAGTTTAAAAGTCGTGATAGTATAAAACGTTATTCTGCCACAGAACGGTCAATACTGGAGGACACCCTTCAAATTCATCGGGTCCAATCCTCCATGCCTAGAGGAGGATCCCCACAGCAGGTTGCCCAGGCCAGTGTCCAATCAGAGTTTGAATATTTCCAGGGATGGAGACTCCAGAACCCCTCTTGACAAACTGTCAGTGTTTGATCACTTGAAAAAGATTTTCTTTTCAGCTTGTACACATTGCCTCACATCCTATCACTGGGCCTCACTGAGAGGAGTCTGACTCCATCTTCTTCACTTTCTCCACAAATTCCTCTGAGTAATCTCTTTCGCAGAATCAGCAAGCTCACATCTGTGACTCTCTTATTTATCTAAACATTTCCTGACTTTTTTATATTCCTCTACAAAGCTCTTCTCTGTTCCAGATTTCCCCCCTATTCTCAGGGTCCCAGGACTGTTAAATATTTGTCTTTTGGACATTCTTATCAGGAAAGGCTGAGGAAAAGAAAGCAATAAATTTATTTTGTTCCAAAAAGTGTATTGAAGTAAAGCTGTGTTTTCTTTTGTGGAAAAAATATGTTGCTTTAGCTCTCATTTCCCATATGCTGGCATGTTCCAGGAATACTTTACAACATTATAAAATTAAAGAGATCACTCATTTGACTAGTAAATGTTAAGTGGAATTATTTTTGTCAATTCAGTGTCTGTTATGAATAGCAAATAGAAACCAGGAAAAGAAATATAAAATCAAAGAGGATTCTTGCTGTTTAAATTAGTCATCCTCAATTTATAAAGGGTTTTTGCTGGTTTGTTTACCTGTTTTGGTTTTGGGTTCTTGGGCTTGTTTTGGTTGGGCAAATTATATTTTTTGTGTCTTTGAAAACAGTAGTTGAGAATTCATATCATACCTATGATTACAGAAGGATTGTGTTCATGCCATTCATACAGTTCATGCTCAGGTGAATGCTGATAAATGTACACCTGTCCTTAATTTTGTGGCTGGCCTTGTGTGTTTTTTTTCCTGGGTGTGGTTCTGCTTTTTGGAACCAGTCTTGCTATTTGTACCTCGCTGGGAATAGGAAACTGCAGCAGTCCTACATATACAAGACCAGGAGAGCAAAAATCCACCAGGATACTAAAGCCAAACCTACTCTGTTACAACTAACACAATTCAAATGAAACTCTAATGATTTCAAAGGCCTTTAGGATTCCCCCTGGAGACATTCTGTTAGGTACAGGGAATAAACTGGCTCTGATGATTTTAATTCTTGGCTTTTCAGAACCAGCATATGATGTTAGAATCAAGCAAGAATTTGCTTTCCCTGCCTTGATCATTTCTATGTGGTGGCCCACAAGAGGAAACTGAGGATGACTCAGTTTCCATCCCATTCAAAATACCTACAGATGTGATGCTTAAAATATCTATATAGATATGATTTATAATATATTCAGAGTCTACAGGAAATATGTGCTCCATATCCCATAAAACATTACCGTTCTGCACTTTTCAGGCAGTGGTTCAGACCCCTCTGAGCCTGGCTGGCTGCTCCATCCTGGCCAGTGCACGGTCTTGGGCCCTATGAGTGCTCTGATCTCACGCTGTACCTCTTTCCCTATTAGATCCCACAATCTCTGGAACATTTTCTTCCATCTGTGTACCCATGGCTCCTCCTCCTACCCATGGCAGGAGGGATCTTCCTGCTACTTAGAGGAGATCCATCTGATATAGTCCTCCTAAAACACTACCAACTGGGAACAGACCATGCTGGAGGCTCTGTGAAGGATATATGACATCAGCAGCTCCCCTATATCAATACAGTCAGTTTTCTCACCTTTGTGACTAATCAAGTTGGTCAGGCAAGATTCAGCCTTGACAAAACCAGTGGTTGTTCCTAACATTTGGGTTTGGAAACTGCTTTTAGGAGCATCTTTTTTTCATTTTCTCCCTGGATGGGATTGAGGAGAGGCTGACAAACTTGTGACTCTTGCCCTTCTTAAATATGAGGCTACCTTTTCACAGCAAAAAGTAAACTGTCGCCACTACATTTTGAAGGCATTCCCACAGCTGACACCAGACACCTTTTTTATCAACACTGGGTGTATCCTCTGTGGTCTCATGGATGTGTGTGTACCTTAGTAAGCTTAGTGTTCTCTGCTTTGACCTCCTTTTCACATGAGCACTGCCTTCATCTGACAGACCCTGAGAGGAGGCTCAGAGACCGGGGTCCTGGAGGGCAGCTCTTGGCAGGAAAAAGGCTATCCTGTAAGTTCCTTGTCAGAAGGAAAAGGACACTCTGCTCCAGTGTGTCACGAGCTTTCCTTTTCCTCAGCCTTATCTTTGCTTCTTACAGAAACCCATCTTGTTGACCTCCTTTGCTTATTTCACCTCCAGCTGAGTTTTGAATTTTTGGCATTGAGAATTGCTCTAGACATTGCTTTCTTGGGCTGCTCATAGAGCAGCCATTTTTGTCTGTGCCCATTGTATTCTCAATTTTTATTGATTTTTCTGTCCACAGATTGTGTATAGTTCTTGTGCTGTGTCGGTTGGCATCCTTTTCCTGCCATGACAGTTTCCAGGGGATCCTGTCAAAGAGATTCCCAACCAAGATGAATCTCTCTGTCCTGTCCCATGTTCCTCTCTTCCTACCCAACTGTCTTGCTAGTTTGTGGAATTGCAACAGAAAGTGTAAGGGGTTTCAGACAGTAGAAATTTTCTAGGTGAATTAATGATAACACCCCTGATAGTGAAGGAGTATCACGTTCTAACTTTTAGCTATAAGCCTTCAAATTCCAATACCACCTGCTTCTAACTTCAAATTCATGCATATATATAAAATTAAACCTGTGATAGATAAAAAAGCCTATACGCCATGAGAATTACTCCTGATGTAGCTGATGAGCTTATTGCTGAAGATAACACTATATTATTTTCTACAAATGTAAATGACAGGGATGTATGATTTTAGATTTCAGAAATAGGAAAAGATATCATCAGTATGATTTTCAAATATAACTGCTCAAAAGGGCAGTTCCAGCTCCAAGGCCAATCTCATTAGTTAGAAATCAAATGAACAATAAGATGAAGGTTACTTCCTTACAATTTTAATAAGAGGCCAATGGAAGGCCAACCTAATTTCCTGCACTCTTTGCTCAATAACATTAATTAGTGAAATCAAGCTTTATTTAATCTTGAATTCAGTTATTTCAAGCAGTATTTTTTTTCTGAATTCAATTATCAAATCCATTCACGGGCATATTAATTTTGCCAAGATAATTTTGTAATTCAGAGACCTACCAAATTCCCAAGTTACATACCTCCAAATTCACAGTATCTGAATTTATACTGAAATTTTAGCTTTGCATTTTTCAACCATAAGAAGGGTAAGAGAAAATAAATCCGATGTATTTTTTGTTTCCCTATAAATGGCAGATAATATCTCACAAGTCCTTATAAAGATTTAAGTGACAAAAAGTAGAATGTAGCTCTTGGAACAAAGACATATCAATCCCAGTTGTGTAGTCTGAATTTCTAGACCAAAAGCCAAACCAAATTATCTTTTTCAGTGCTTTGTCAGCAAATGAGCATTATCTCCCTTAATATTTTGCAAGCCAGAGGTTTCATTGCTCTGTCGCCCTTGAGATTCAAATTCTGTTATGCAATGACCTCTGAAGAGGTCAAAGCTAGAAGTGAGTTTCTCATCTTCACTTTTTAGGCAATGGCTTTTTAACTTGCACCTGTGGCTTGCTGAACAAAAGCTCTCAAGACACAGAAGCCAATGAATGATGTTGCCTGCCTACTAATACAGTGCCTTGACCTGTTGATCTTTCTTGGGAGAAGGAATCATCTTTGAAACTGCCCTATAACATAGATTTGGAAATGCCAAAACTGCATTTTGATCTGATCTCCGATTTGAAGTCAACAAATCATTAACAATCCTGTTTGTAAACTATTTTATGCTTCGTTCCATACTTAATATATTCCCATATTTACATGCAACTTCTTTCTACCTCAAAAAGTGAAGGTAAATCTGGCCTTAAAATATATGGTTTCTAAATCTTGCCTGAGTAATTGAAAGAATTAAAAGGGAGATCTGTACTTGAGTTTTTCACTTCTCTCACTGCCAGCATTTCCTGAGAAATTGCACAGCAAGTGTCTATAGAAGGATAAGAAGAGTGATATAAATAGAAAAAAATATTTTAAGAATATAAAACATCTGCTCAGATAGGATGAAAACGACTTCAGCTAAGAAGACAACAATAGAAGGAACAAAAAGTAGAAGCAAGAGGTGAAACAAAGGAGAAACCAGAAAAAAGAGAGAACTGATAAACATTGCTTGTTATTCACCTGGTGCTAGCATTAAAAAAAAAAAAAAGATATTGTCTCTGTATCATGAGACCATTAAAAAACCCGTGTTAGTGAGTTAGTGAGAAGATAAGCTGGAGGGACTATGTTCATAGAAAGGACCACTAAATGCTGGTACAGTAGAATAAGTCATCCTAACATCATTTCTGGTTAAAACCAACATTTCTGTGAATTAATTTCAGTAGAATATTCATAATGCAATTCATTGCCACTACATTCTTAGTGGGCAAAATTTCTGGCGCACCAAAATGTCAGCTAGAGGAATAAAAGATACCTTCAGTAAAGCAGTTAAAGCCCTTTAAGACACACATGAAACTTGAGATGCTTGAACCAAAGAAGGTGTATAGTGACACCTCAAAGCTTCTTGGTAGGTTTCCTCGCTTGTGTTTATGTCCATTTGCACTAATTTTACAGTTCCTACAGTTTCAAAAAACAGGGTGAAACAAACAGAGACTGAAAACTGTTCCCTTCTTTACCTTTTTATTTCAGAAGCTACTGAAACAGAGAAAAAAGACTGTGTCATCCTAGACGAAAGACTAAAAATTTCCTCCAGTGAGTGATGGGTATTGCTGACTCTTGGAATACCTGTGAGGTATATGAAACTTTTTTAAATTTCAATTTTAAATACTCGTGTCCTCAGGGTTCAAAATAAAGCATTACTTCTTGGTTCTTTTGTATTGTCGCTGTTCACCAGCAATTCCAGAAGCCTGAATTTGGTTGCTGGTTCTCAGTTCCTAATCTGCAAAATTTTTCTTTTTCCTTTCCTTTCCTTTCCTTTCCTTTCCTTTCCTTTCCTTTCCTTTCCTTTCCTTCTTCCTTTCCTTTCCTTTCCTTTCCTTTTTTCCCCTTCTTCTTTCCTTTCCTTCTTCCTTTCCTTTCCTTTCTTCTTTCCTTTCCTTTCCTTTCCTTTTTCCTTTCCTTTCCTTTCCTTTCCTTTCCTTTCCTTTCCTTTCCTTTCCTTTCCTTTCCTTTCCTTTCCTTTCCTTTCCTTTCCTTTCCTTTCCTTTCCTTTCCTTTCTCTTTCCTTTCCTTTCCTTCCTTCCTTTCTTTCACTTCCTTTCCTTCCTTTCCTTCCTTTCCTTTTATTTTCTTCTATTTTCTTCTCTTCCTTGAACTTCTTCTTCTGGAACTTTTCCTTTATTTTTCTTATATTTTCTTATCTTTTCTTATATTTTTCTTATATTTTCTTATCTTTTCTTATCTTTACTATCTTTTCTTATCTTTTCTTCTTTACATCTTTCTTCCTTCATTTTATTTTCCTCTTTTTTTTTTTTCCTTATTTTTTAATTGGTTTCTTTTGCCTGGTTATTTTTTAATGTCAGTTTTCTGTTGTTCTGTGGCTTTATCACCCCAGCAGAGGCCTCAGCTTTATCACTGAAGAAATAATAATAATGACATTGGTGCATTTCCCTTCTTATGTGAAAATACATAGTGACAGGTGCATGTGCCTGCCTTAAAGTTTGTCTTCTTTGAGATGCAAGGGTCAAAGCTTTATCAGCTTGGGGTCATCAACCCATTATAACTGATTAATGGAGCACTCACCAGAACAACAAGGACATTGTGGATGCTGTGTTACAGAGTACTTATTTTAACTTTCTAAAAGCCTTCCAAGGTGCACATTAGAAGTTGAGTAATACACAACAAATTCCAAACTTACAGGAAAAACACCTTTTCTACATTAGACCAAAATAAAAGCAGGTATCTGGAAAAAAGATGAAAGAACTATACTATCTTATTGCACCTTTCAGGGGATAGCAATTTCACAGTGCCTGAAGCCTAACAAGCAATTGAGATAGATGGTGAAAATCACAAGGGGAAGCAAGAAGGAAGATCCTTGCAGTGCCTTCCTTTAATCTGCTTCTTTTAAACAAAGGCAAAAAGAGTATTTAGGGGAAACTGAGGAAAAGATGAAACAGGAGGAAGGACAGCAATGAAAGTTATAGTCCTCTTCTGCTGCCCCTAAGCTTCCATCTTGGTGCTTCACACAGCAAAGAAAAAATAGATTGTTCTTGCTGCCTCTGAAGCAGACTATCATTTAGTCTTGCCTTTGAAGAGAAAGCACAGAAAGGGTGTGCATTCCAGGAGAAACCGTAAGCCAGGCCACAGGAGTATGTGCTGCTCTAATGATAGAAGAATTAGTCTTCAGCTAGAAGACCACAATCTCTTCCAAGAATGTCCCATCATTGCTCTGCCATCTCAACCACCACTATCCTTTTCACAGGCTTATTTCTGCCAGACTGATTGAGGGTGCATGCACGTGGGAAGAGCTGCTGTGGCTCTACATGGCTGTGCCGGTAGGTTTGGGAAAAAAGCAATCCTAGTTGTCAGCTGCATAAAACTCTTTCTCAGCTCAGGACCACTGCTGCTGCTGTCAGATGCAAATGCCTGAATTGCAGTTCCTCCTCTTTGTTTTCAGAAAGCCATATACAAGTTTGACAGACACAAAGAAAACTCCATTCAGAAAGTGGCAAGATGTTGAGACAAAGCCTTTCTCTCCCTGAAGTATTTTGTATTTTGTGTAAAGCTTATTTTGTGTATTTTGTGTAAAGCTTGTTTTGTGTTTTGTGAAAAGCTTAAAGGCTGAGAACAAATTTGTCTAATTAACTCCTAAATATCCAATACATGAAAATAGAAAACAGGTTTTTGTTTTAATTCACACGCAGAAACAATGTAAAAGTAATAATTGATTTCTAGCTCTTAATTTTATATCAGTTTTATTTATCTCATTTGCACTTCAGGATATTCCTTTGGTGTTATTCTCTGAAAAACAGAAACAATTATGTTCTTCAGGTTCTTATCATAGTAGAATGATCTTGATCTTCCCAGGCTAATCTTGAAAACATAAATCTTCACAAATGCCTGGTTTAGAACCAGTTTGCATTTTGCATCCAGTAGAACACTTTAGAGCAATTTAAGTAGTAAATATGAAAAAATTTAAAAGAAAAACAAAGAAAAGGAGAAAAAAGAGAGGTCCTGAGTGCTTTCAACTGTTTCTTCTGACAATGTTTATCGAGACTCCACTTCAGTAGTCTGGAATCTGAGTTGGTTAGATTGACTCAAAACTCACTGCAAGCTACATAAGTGTCAGCTTCCAGATATCCTATAGCAGATCAAGAGCTAGCACTGACCTTGTCTACACCTTTGCAGCTTGCCAATGATAGGTGAGAAATTGGTGATAAACAGTTCTGCAGACCTGTGTAAAATAGGGAACTTCTGTTTAGTGCATGCAATAGCACACTGTGAAAAATATTGTCTGAGCTTGAGAGTTTCAACCTGAGATTTTCTTGATTAAATACCTAAATGGATGATACGTGAGCAGAATCAGGGTTTTCCTGTTATCATCCTTCCTTTTTGATTTTCAGGTTAATAGTGATGCCTTCCCTATTTTGAAAAACATTTATAGATCTGTGTATTTGAATTAGAATATAATTGAAAGAAATATCCTGACATCACACTTAGGTAATGCACTAGGGAAACAAAAACTTGCAGGCATGTGATTTTTTTATCTCTTTTAGGAAAATTCATTAAGCACTGAATACTGTCTTTTTCCATTTGCTACTCACTAATGACAGAAGACTATGTAGCTTTGGTTTGTTGTTTTCAGATTTCTTTTGTACTGCACAAGATTTTCTTGGTCATTTAATAATCATGCATCTATGAGTTTCAGGAAGTTGTTAAACAAACAAAAATTGTTTTCAATGTTGTATTTTTCTTGTCTTTTACTTGTCTTTTTCTAGATGAGAACAAATGGTGATTTGAAAAGCTAAATGATTTGATATAATTAATTAAGTAAACTCTATTGGTAATTTATTGCAGACTACTAATTTCTCTGACACTCATACATTTATCTTTGCTCTTTAGGCCATCCCATCACAGAAGAAATTTAACTCATTTTTCGCAAGAATTCAAAATGGAAAATTTATATTAATTCTTCTCCTTACAATACATTCTTACTGGTTATCTCTCAGGTCGTCCCAAGGTGTGAGTTATAATTTGTCTGTCACAGACTGCCTCAAATATCCTACATCTAGAGATCAAGTAGCATTTTAAGTAAAACTCATGAGGTCTTAATTCCACCAGATGGTAAATCTACTCAGATAATACAGGAAAGAAGCATTGTCTGTTTATTCAAGTTATAGAAAGAACAGAGACTTCCTTTCTAAGAGTCTTTTACATTCCACTTCCGTATTTGAACTTCTGATGCCATTCAGCCTATTAATTTGTCTTCTGTCCTGTGAATGGTTGAAAAATCTCTGTCCAAGGTGGTTCAGAAGTTTTCCAGTCAATGGCGCTTCTTAGGTCTTTGGAAAATAATTTAACAACAAAAAGATTAAGAATTTTTGCATACATGTATGACAAATATATGTATGTACATACATGTAAACGTCACATTTCAGTATTTGAAATGTTGACAAATATCATAGTGACATTTATATGGAAATTCCACATGTATTATACAAAACCACATAGAATGAGTATGTTAGACTACAACTTGAGTCCTCATTTTCACTCGGTGACTACATGGTCTAAGTGTCTGTAGATAACTTATTTTGCACATTTTGTGCAAATGGCATTTGTGCTCTGTACAAGTTTTATTAGTCTCTGAATAAATAAAAACTTGCCGAGTTACACCTAAGTGGTTTACAGCCAGGTAGAGATAAAGAAACGGGATGAGTAATTCATCTACAAACGTCCTCAGTCATTCCAAAATTTTGCTTTCCATATCAACCAGTGCTCTAAATGTTCATTATGAAAAATTCTTCACCAAATAATTTCTGCTAATGACTCTGAAACTGGAACTTTTCAGAGAATAAATAACTGAAATTCTGTAAAATATTTAATGTGTTATCTAGTTCTTGTTGGGCATCAAGATCTTTCAGGATTATGTATTTTACTTTAATATAGGTGAGATTTAAATCTAGAATCTGACATGTCTGCATTGAAATCTCTTATCTGTCAATTCTGACAGTTGTGTCAGCTGTCCACCAGTTATTCCTTCTCCATCAACTTTATTGCTGATATCAGAAGAACTTGGGTGAATTTCCTTCACTTTTGCTGTTGAGGCCCATTTCCACAGCTACCCAAAGATAGCTGAGCTGAGAGAAAGAAAATTATGAGGTAATTTTTCTTTGCAGGGGTTCCCTATGCAGCCAGTGACCTCACCTGTTCGTCCTGCCAGGGGCCAACCTTTAGCCCCACAAGCTACAAACACCAGAAGACTGGTTTGTCTAGTAGTGGGTCTGTCTACAAGAAATTATAGACTAAAGAGAAGATCAAACCTCTGCCCATATCTGAATACTTGGATTGTTGTTAGGACAAAGAGAGAGCATTTAGTATCCTAGGCAGCATGTATTACTTAATACAATTTTTCATGGCACCAGGAAAAATGTTCCCTCACTGCAGGACAGACAAACACATCCAGTTTATTCTGTTTCAATGGGTGAGCATCACACACCACTGACTCATTCTCTGAAACTTTTCTATTTTTTTTGTTTCTTTAATGAGTTAGAAAGAAATTGCAAAAAATTCTGCATCACAAGTGAGTTTATTAGACCAGTTTTAGAAAGGATGGAAAATAATTTTGCTATTCAGCGAGAATATGTCCTAAAAAGCTAAAGGTAAGGCTTTGTTCTGTTTAGACTCAAATTCACAGAAATCCCCACCTGGATTAATTTGGTGATTTCCAAGAATGCTTGTACACTCATATTGATCTGATTTATCCCCCAAACATAACTTTGAATGAAGATGTAGCATGTTGTGATTCATGGGTTTTTTAGGCATTCCTGGACAGAACATAGGACCTGTGCTTTTTCTACCAACACTAGTGGAAAAAACTTTAAAGTTGATCAGCTTGATGCACAAAGTTGCTCATCTTGAATTTACCACTTATCTGGAGTTTGTAATCTTCTAGCTCTTCTGGCTGACTGCTGCATTTTTTGTGTGAGGCTGTCCAGCCCAGCTCTTTCCATTACAGTGAAGTGACTCATTCACCTGTAACACAACTTGGCACATTAAGCTGGTGAGTTGCATCATTTTCCACTTAACCTGACACAGAGAATGGATTTTCTTTAGGGATGTGTGTAGTTCAAATGGGGAAAAGTGGTTTGTTTAACCAGGCCTGGTGAAAACAAATGTCTGTTAATTGCTCCATCTATAAAAGCAATACTGTTCCTGTCATTGCTCCAAAATTACTTCAAGAAGACCAGATAGGAAGGAATAAATTACATAGACACTAGAAATAAACAAGCAAACAAAATGGATAATTATTTCCATGGAGTCAGGGAGAGCATAGTGATCTAAGTCTAGTCTCACAATGAATGTAGGGCTGATGGACCAAGAGAGATGGCAAAACACTCAAACTAGAGCACATAAGGATCTGGAAACAAGGAGCGCTGTCAAATCATCTGATTTTCAGTAGCAAAGCTACACCCAGCATACAAGAAAAAGAGCAAATGCTCGTGCAGGAAGCACAGTTTGACACAAAAGCCCTTTGTCACAGCCAGGATTTATTCAAAGAACACGTGTGAGTTAGACTTGCTGCTGCTGATCCCAATAAACATTTACCCTGAGCACAAGCACATGTGATTACTGAAGCTCAGGGGAAGAATTTACTGGAAGTAACTCCTAGGAGACTTGGCTGAAGGGCATTAGAGGTAAACTCATACATTTTGACTAGCCCAAATTTCAGTAGAGCTGCACTAGCTGGAGAGAGGTAGTGATATTTATTGGACATGTAGGCTCAGTTTGATCACAGGCAGTAGCCAAGTATCAGGGAAGCTGCCAGAGAAAGGCTGAGATAAAATGCAAAGCTAAGTACCAAATTATATTGACCAATACAAACCACAGGTTTAAAGCTTTGTCTCCAGAAGCTTACTGAAATAATTATAGATAATGATAGAGCAAAAATATGCGCCCTTCTATAAAATGAAACAAGCTTTATAGCTATTTCATCTTGGATGTAAAAACCACAGGGTTTTAGGATCTCTGAAAGATATTTGACAAGCTAGTATTTTATTGTATTTCCCAGACTGATGAATAATGCCAGTATGGTTCTTTATTTTGAACAATAATATCGATTCTAATAGACAATGGGGTAGAAGAGATTTTTAGGAAGTTACAGAAATTCTTTTTACAGCATAAAGAAAAACCAGCTGTAAAGACAGAATAGTGACCTAGTCATGTCATTGAAGTCTTCCTTGACACCTGTGATTCAAAGAAATAGGAAATGGAGACCACTCAGAAGAAAAAAAGTAAAAAAAGTTGGTGCATTAGCCTTCAATTGAGGTGAAAATAAACTTGAATCTGGAGGAGTACTGTTCCAGTCATATTTACTGATCTGTAGGCAGCAAAGAAAACCTTCAGTAAAACAAAATCCCTTGTACTGACAAAACAAGAGCAATATATCACCTGACATTTTAGATAAGAATATGAGTGAATCACAGAACATGAAACAATAAAGTACACTTCAAGGGGTAAAAACAAACAAATGAACAAAACCCTCCGAAGCTCTCACTAATGCATTAATATGAAAAAAATGAGATGCTGAAAAAATTTCAGAGATTTAGGAGAAGAAAATTAAATGTGCAGTAGTCATTAATAGCTCCTGTGAAAACAGGCAAAGCACTGTGAAAAGGGCAAAAACCCCTTGTGAGAACTGAAAAAAATAAAATAAAGAAAATAGACAGCATACTAAAAATTGGCAGAAATTACTATGGTTCTCATTCACCATCTCCCAAGATAAGTAGCTATTTCAAGGTAAAAAAAAATTTAAAAACATTTTAATTGTGTGATTAAAACTTAATTACACTAAAATTTAAGCAATTTAATATGACTCTAGATATGTAACTAATGGCACAGAAGATGGACATAGAAAGAGTTGTCATAATAACTGTGTTTATAGGAAGTGTGACACAAGGTCTTGTGTTTTCTTTTTTAAGTAAAATCAATTGAAACTCTCAATATACACACTTTTGTTTTTTTTAAAGGACATATCTTAAGTTTCATTTTAGTGTATAATTTTTTCCCATTTAATGTTTTTCCCATCTCCCAGGGCAGTTCAAATAGCAATTAATCTTTAGCTTTACAAGAAGCAGGAAAGTTGGGGAAAGACTGCTTACACGTTTTGTAATTTGATATGTAACTGCCCAGTGGGGTTTTTACTACAATGCATGCAATAGATAAAATTAATCCCTACAAGTACGCTGTGTTATTTGTTCAAGCTAGGCAAATTGAGCTCAGCCCTCTGGAGGGAAACCAGAATTAGTGTAGTGAAAGCTCATTCTGCAGTGAAGATATCCTGACAGTACTCTTCCCCTTTTCTGTTACTTGTGCCTCTGGGCACAGGGCTCCTGATCAGCCTTTGCTGCTTTCCCACAGGCTCTGGCTGCAATCTCATTACAAACTGCTCACGTGCCTCCTCACACTGCTTCTCTCTCCAGCCCTGGTGGGATGAGAAGCCGTCAGAGCCTGGCAAACTGTGCCTGTACATGGCTCCTTGTTAATTTTTCTCAGTGATCTTATTCCCAGCTTCTTCAGAACTACTTCATATCTTCCTCTTCCACATCACTAAAGGATCTCACATCAATGCATCTATAGGTGCAGAGACACTGAGTCGACAAAAATAAAATTTTCTGTAATTTACCACACTTGTTCTCTGAAGCTTTTAATCTCATCACATGAACAGTTCTGACAAAGCCTACATCACTCACAGTGTTTACAGGGATATTTGCTGATCTAAGGCTTCAAAAATGCTGGGTTGTGTTTTTACATGGTTGTCTGAACTAGGGCTTTATATAAATTGCTTATAGTAGTATGCATCAGTTAAAAAGTTAAACTCTAGTTTCTTGGTATCATTTTACAACATCCATTTTAATCATATGTGAAAACCATATTCAAGCATACATTTCAAGGAAAGATGAAAACTTTATTCCATGAGTAAGGGACATTTTCCATCTAGAAACTTCCTGGCACATCAGTGTCAAACATCTGGTTTTGTACAATGTCTTGAACTGCTAGCATCAATACCACAATATTAATTTATTACTGCTCTTATGCAATTAAACTTAGTATATCAGCTGTAGAAGGATCATTATTAGATGTAGTCATCCTCTAGTGCATGAGCCATTTTCTCCTCTGAGCACAAATCCAAGCATAAAATAGATGAGCTTTGTAAATTTTTAATTAATAATGAAACTTTGTGTCACAGAAGAACTAATGTGACATATCTTCAGTTTTAATAGGAGTAATTTGTGTTAGTTACTGACATCAACCACTAAGGATCTTATGTTCCTGTGTGTATTTGTGGAAGTTGTCTTTCCCATTTAACATTTCCTATGATACTGGAGAATGCTTTATGTTATTTTACCTTAATTTAGAGGGACCTGGGAAGTTATTGATTTGGTTTTCCCTTCTTTATGTATTCAAGAGGGGTTAGAACAGCAGTTTTACACAATACCACAATTCAAAACAATATCAATGCAAGAATTAAATGCAGCCTCAGAATTCAGGACACAAAAATGGTAAGAAAAAAGTAAAAACCGCAATTAAATTTTATCCAGAGAATCTCACAAAATCCGAGATTCACAGATTAGGTATGGTTGAAAGGGTCCAGTGGATCAGCTGGTCCAACCTCCCTGCTCAGGCAGGGTCATCCTATACCATATGGCACAGGATTGCATCCAGATAGTCCTAAATATCTCTGAATATCAGTGAGAAAGACTCTACAACCTCTCTGGGAAATCTGTTCTACTGCTCAGTAATCCACACAGTAAAATTCTTACTTATGTTCCAGTGGAATTTCCTGTGGATGATTTTCTGTCCATTGTCTCTTGTCCTATTGTTCAGCATCAACAAGAAGAGCCTGACTCCATCCTCTTGGTCCCTTTCTTCACATACTTATAGACAATGATGAGGTCCCTCTAAATCATCTCTTCTAGATGCTGAACAGTCCCAGCTCCCTTAGCTATTCCTCATAAGTGAGATGTTCTTGTACCCTAACCTATGTTAACATCTGCTGGGATTGCTCCAGTAGCTCCTTGTGTCTCTTGTTCTGAGGACCCCAGAACTGGACACAGCACTCCAGATTTGCCTCTCTGTGGCTGACTACAGGGGCAGAATCTTCTCCCTTGAACTTCAGAGGTCTTCCTAATGCACCCAGGATCCAATAGGTCTCTTGGTTTCCAGGGCAGATTGCTGGCTCATGCACAGCTTGTGCTTCACCAGGACCCCCAAATCCTTCTCCGCAGAGCTGCTTTCCAGCAGGTAACCTCAGCCTGTGCTGATACCTGGGGTAATTCCTCCTCAGGTGCAGGACCCTGTATTTGTCTTTGTTGAATTTCAGATTGTTTTGTCTGCCTATCTCTCCAGCATGTCAAGGTCTCTCTGCATGAGTGCAGAGCCCTCTTGGGTACCAACCAGTCCTCTCATCTCTGTGGTCTTAATGAAATTGCTGAGGAGGCCTCTGCCCCTTCATCCAAGCCACTGATGGATACGTTAAACAGTGTTAGGCCCAGTACAGAACCTTGGGAGGAACCGCTGTGGACAGGCCTCTAACTTGACCCTGTGTCACTTATTATGACCCTCTGGAATTGGCTGTTCAGCCAGTTCTCAATCCAACTCATTATCCACTCATCTGGACTGCACTTCCTGAATTTTGGTGACAGTGTTCAAAGTCTTGTTTGAAGTCAGGTAGAGAATACCCTCTGCTCTCTTGTCATCCATCAAGGCAGTGATTTTCTCATAGAAGGCAGTCAGGTTTGTCAAGTGTGCAAGTGTCCTAGGGTGGCTTTATGATGCTTGTATCCTGAATAATCTGTTCTGTTTATGCTGGATATTAAGTTTTGCACCTTTAAGTCTGGTTCCGAGAGCGAAGGGGAAGAGAAGAAGTGCAGAGTTTGTTATCAGAAGCTGCATTCACTGTTCCTCATTCTTCTTCTGGACTGTGTTGTCTGCAGAATGGACAGTGAGAGAGAGTTCTCCTTTTTTTAGTTAGTTTTAGCTAGCTGAGGAAGAGAAGTTCCCTGAACAGTGTTTTTTCTTTTTCTTGGTACTGTTCAAACCTGCTGTGGACTGAAAACCCAGAAAGACAGCGGGAACTCACACCTGTGGCCCACCAGGGCCTGAGATGCTGCACTCTAGGGCCAGCGGGACTGATAACAGACTGAATGAGCTGAGCTACACCTCAGAAGAAGGACTGTCTGAATTTGTTCTCTCTTTGGAGCAGTGAGACATTTTGTTGTTTAGTATTGTTCATTTTTTGTGCTGGTGAATGCTTTGCTGGTAAACAGCTTTTTTCCACTTTTCTCCAAGGAAATTTTTCCCTGAACCAGCTGGGGGAGGGGCCACTTAGATCAACTTTCTAGAGGGACCCCAATTTGGTGGTTTCCTCCAAAATTTGCCCTAAACCAGGATACAAGTCAACACAGCCAAGCTGCCAAAACAACCATAAGATTGTGACTAGAGCAGAAAGAATAAACTTCTTTCTGTTACCTGACTAAACAGGACATCTCCAAATCAGCATCCAGACAGAAGCATACAGATTGAGATGCAGGCACTGTTAAACTCTGTACATGCTACAGGATCAGCGTCCCACTGTTCAGACAGGTTTATCAAAAGTTATTCCCGGCTGCCAGGTCACTTGAGTGATATACAATTGTCTTTGCCAGTCTTTAATCCATTCCTCCCAAGAGGTTCCCAAATTACAGAAAGATAGCCTGGAAATTACACCAAAGGACACAGAAATTATTTTAGATCATTATCATCTTTCTCTTATTCTTTCTAATAATCTTTCTATTAACTCCAAATTGTTTCATTACCTTGGTGTAATATTTCTTAAATTTCTTAACATTACAGTATTGTTTAATTTAGTTTCCAGGCAATAATTTAAAATCTCAAGCTCCAATTTTCACTATTTATTCATCTATTTGCCTATGAAGTTCTGCCTTTAATGTTATCTGGCTGTAATATTCTGCATTTCAAGTTTGCAAATAAAGGATCAGGAGCTCATCAGTCTATTATGTACATCCTGAAAGAAATGATTTGAGGTAATCTTGGAGAGAATTTGCCAATCACATAACTATTCCTAGCATATTACTCGGACTAAATCCACCTTATTAGAGAAAACAGAAGTCAAATATTTATCATTATAAATATCAATGCATGATGTGGATTTAATTTTAGAGTAAATTTCTCATTTATGAAAATCAATTCTTCATTTCTCTCCCTTATAACACCATTGTTCAAAAAGAAGCATATAAAATTGGAGGTGAATAAGATTTCTTGGTCTTCCTAATATATTGCTCAATAAGTGTGGGATCATCAAGGTTTTAAAAGGTTTTGAAAAGCAGGGCAATAATTTAGAAGATAGATCCTATTGACTATTTCATACTAACTTACTGTGGAATCAGGGAAGTCCTTTTATGTATTTTGTTATGGTTACCAATCTTTAAAACTCATTCTTGTGTAGGTCATATAACACCAGTGTTCCAAGGATGAAACAAGTATAAAAGACACATAAAATAGTAAAATAGCTTTCCATCTGTTGTCATGGATTCATTCCACTAGACACCAATAAAGCAGCATTTTAAAATTTTCCTTTGCATTTTTTTTTGTAGAGAAATACATTTATCATAGATCCACTTGACCATCAGTACACAGAGAAATATGAATATTAATCTCCACATTGAAATGCGGTTTGCTTTTTAAAACATATTTGTAAGCAAGCATATTTCTTTGACTGCACTAAACAGATGCATGCCATATTGGGGCAGCTGTAAAAATAAAGATCAAAAAGAAACAAAAAATTTCTATTAATAAATACTGCTTATATATGTACTCCTTTAAAGGACATTGATACGAGCAAACTTTACCAGCTCGACCAAGTTTTAAATTATTTCATACTGATCAGTTTTGTGTCAGATTTAAGTAACCCTTCTGTCTATGCTTTAAAGTTTATGTAGCTATCCAACATTATACCAGCCCAGTGTGCTTCTTGCACAGCACATTGTTGTACAGTTCAAGACATCATAAATGGCTTCAGAATGTCTCAAAAAGTATTTGAGCTTACTTTTGTCACGAGGTTGAGTCAAATAGAGATATTATACTTCTTAATTGTATAGTACCTGTGACACTGGAGTAACTTGCAATTATGCAAAAATACCAGTGGCTATGGAAATGCGGCTGGATATAGACAATATGAGTGTTTGGAGAAACTCAAAATGAAAAATTGTGATCTCTAAGTAGAACAGAAAATAATGATTCTGTACCATCTGTAAAATATTGTCTGTATAAAAATCACTACAAAAAAGCCTATTTCTTATTAAGAAGCCCTTTGTGACAGTAATCTTCATTACATAGAATAAAATCTACATGGAATATATCAGGAAAGGCATAGAAGTAGCCATTTGAAGTTTGCAGTCACACTTGCAGTCGAATCAAATATAGGGTCTTCATTAAGTGCAGGATTTTTAATATATGTCTGATACATATTATCATTTTAATTGGTCTTTCACGGATTTTAAAATAATAAGGAATATCATTCTTATGAAACCAAATTCCCAGGAGAAAACTAATATCTAGTGAAAGATTTTGTGTATCTTTTTTTTTATAGTTGCTATATTGGATGCAAATGGTTAGTAGTGAAATGAGCAGAATAAGAGAAAGAAGAATTACATTTGAGAACCATGTTAATATACATAAATATATATATTTCTCAACTCTTCAGAATCTAAATATTTAAAAATTAGAATATATTTTTTAAAAAATTTAAATCTACTGTATGCTGCTTCTAGTTGCATTTCTCTTTATTTTGCTTTGTAGTCCTGCAATTTCTTAAATCAAGGGTCTGAACTTATTTCATAGCTAAATGTTTACAGTACTGACTTGAACTTCACTATATTCCTTAAATATCAGTGACTTTAGACTTTTGTGAGTTTAATACAAAACCACATGATATTTTGTACCTCAGAGCAACAGATACTAGAAAATTGGGCAATGCAATTGAGGTAATTGCCATATTGATCAAGTAGCATCAGTATAGGAAGTAAAATTTTAAACTTTCATATTTCAATCTCTGCAGAACCCCAAACAACTTAAATAAATGAGTACCTAAGGATGACATTATTCATTTTCCTGTTTCAGGATTTTCTTAAAAGGAATTTTAATTATGACACCTCTTACACTGCACATTTAAAAGGCTGGAGCACTTTGGTTTTGTTCACTACAAAAATGTGTATATTTCCTGGTGTTAATTGTCCCAGGTTAATTCCTTATGAAGCAAGATTTAAACATGCATAAGTACAGGAAAATATAACAGATTTTTTTACAACAATTTTTCTGAAAACTACTTGCTTTGTGATGTAAAATATGTTGAATTTGCCCCAATCTTCTATTATCAGTTTATATTCAGCAGCTCATGGGATACATTTTGCTTCTACAATACTTGTTCAAGGTGTGTTGAGAGAAACAAGGACGCTGTAACTTTGCTCCCAAGTTAGCCTAACATTCCTTATACATCACAATGAGATATGAATGACACTAATATTTGTTAAAAAAATGCAAGTCCTGTTTGTGGGATTTCATATTAATCCTTTGTAATCTCCAGTTATCAACAGTGGCTTAATTGTGCTGTAAAGGCTTTGAAGAACAGAAATAACCTAAACTACTTCAGGGAAATATTATGCCAGCTGTTTCTCTGTAATATGGTGCTTGAGGAAATTATGAGCTTGATATCTGCAGAGATGTAGATCTCAATGGGTGCTGTGGGCCATCCCCTCTGTGGGGTGATCGTCTTCTGGATTCAGTTTGGTTAGGCACAGCCACAATTACATCTGGGACTGGAAAACCTGCTTCACATGGCCTGGCTTATGCAGATCTCTGGGGCACATCAGCATTGTGTTCACAACACAAAGGTCTGGGTTCAGGCATGGCCACAGACCAAAACTGACCCCTGATATGTACGTATTCAGAAAAGTAAATGGGATGTTCCTGAAGGAGAACATCACACTAATATTCCTATCTTCCTTTTTATGGGTACAATGAAATTATAATTCTTCAATTTTTATCCCCCAGAGTTGCTAGAATAATTTTGCACAATGAAATATTTTGAATAATAAAAAGGAAAAACAGTATCAATTTTATTTTATTTTTATCCTACATAATAAACTGTATGGTATTTTAACTGTATTTAAAATATGAGATATACTTGTGTATGTGTGTATATGTATGTATATATATGTGTGTGTATAAATTGCCCAGATTTTTGAAATTTAATTTGTCATATATTATTTAAACTTTCTAAAGAAACCACTGCTGATGGCTTTCAATATTGCTGGGGGTGCAAACAAAACAAAACCACAACAAATTATACACAGCTAAAGGTAGGCTTGTTTACTGCAGATGCCATGTTTCAGACATAATGAAACACTTCTCTAAGCTATAAACCTCAAACTTCCCTACAGGTTATTGATTAGCTCAATGTGAAGAAGATTTTTTCTATGTGATTAAACAAAGATAATATGTGGTCACATTTGCCATCACAATACTCCAGTGGGCTTCAGTCTGACCTCTTTAAGAGTAATGAAGATACTTGTACGTTGGTTTGGGCCACATTAGAAAAGTGGCTGAGCCAGATATCTGAAAATAAAATAGTAAGAGTAGGCAAAAAATAAACAGATGAAAGAATCCACCTAACATGGGCAAGGGGAAGTATTGGTATAAAATGTTAAAATTTAGATATAGCGCAGAATCATTTAGGGCTGAAAAGACCTCCCAAATAATGGAGTCCAATCACCACATCATCAATTTGCAGTCATCAATGGACTATGTGCCACATCCAGTCCTTTCTTGGACACCTTCAGGGAAGGTGACACCACCGCCTCCCTAGACATCACATTCCAATTTTTAACAACCAACCCCTTTCATGAAGGAGTTCTTCCTGATGTCCAACCTGAATCTTCCACAATGCAGCTTGAGTCCATTTCTTCTTGTCCTGTCACTGATTTCCTGACAGAAGAGGCCGAGCCTCAATTGGCTGCACCCTTCTTTTCGGCAGCTGCAGAGAGCAGGAAGGGTATCCCTGAACCTGCTTTTCCTCAGGCTATTCATCCCCAGCTCCCTCAGCTGTTCCTCATCAGACTTATTTTCTATGCTGCACCAGCTTCTCTGCACTTCTCTGGACTCACTCCAGTCTCTCAATGTGCTTCTTTTAGTGAAAGGCCCAGAACTGGACACAGCACTTGACCAGTGGCCTCACCAGCGCCAAGCAGAGGGAGCAATCCCTGCCCTGGTCCTGCCCGTTGCTCTATTGCTGACACAGGCCAGGATGCCATCGGCCTTCTTGGCCACCTGGGCAAACACTGGCTCATGTTTATACAGCTGTCAAACAGCATTTCTGCATCATTTTCTGCTAGACGGCTTTCCAGCCAGCATCTTTAAAGCTTTTGAAACTGTTTTCTATATCAAGAAATCTATTTTCTTCAGTAAAATGTCTGCTTCTCAGCCTATTTGAGGAAAATCAATACACATCTTACTGAATTAATTAAATAAGATTTTAATTATCTTCTGAGAAAAAATGTCTAACCTTTAAATCAAAAAAATCCTTTTTCCACAACAGCTATGAGTACAAAATCTTGTGTCCTCCTCCTCCTATTTCTTAATCCACTTGCAGGGGAAGAATAGAACAAGACTTTTCCAGTTTCTGCCCTTAACTTTTAAACACTGGTAATTTCTGGTAATTTTTTTTTCTCTATTGTTTGATTGCTTCCTGAATTGCAGCATGACAGCATAATTTCATTCTCACAAAAACTAACTCCAAAGATGAAAACATCATCATGTCTAAGCACGAATAGAAATAATAATATAGCAACAGCTGGGCAGTTTCTATAGAACAGGTGAGTAGAGAGTGCTGGAGTGAGATGTCCTCCTACAGTGCAAAGGATTTGGTGTATTTGAAATAATTTTATTGACATTATTTTGCATTTTTTTAATGGTTGTGCTATTTCATGAAGGCAACCCTTTTCCTACTTGTGTGTGAATTAGATGAGGAGCTGAGTTTGAGTTTTAATAAACCAGCAAAATAGCACAATCAAAACACCTTCTAAGGATGGCTTAGAAGGGTCTCCTCAGAATCAAGTGCTGTTTAACAACGTCAAAATTAATCTTGTCCCCCTTACAATGCCTAAAGACTTTTTTTCTCTTTTATGGCTGAGGTTTATGCACAATTTAATTTTGTTTCAAAGAATAACCAGACTAAGCCAAATAGTGTGAAGACTGTATTAGACAGGTAAATGTTATACAAATGTTCCAGAGTTGTCCCTGTAATTATTCTGGTGTCTACTGAGGAGGTATAGCTGTGCCTCTTACAGTGCTTCCTCTACCAGATTTTTGTCCCTTCTTGGTTGTGGAGCAGAAGAGAGTATGGCAGCATTTGCCTTAAAAAGAGTTCCTTATACAGGATCTGTGCTTTCATCCGCATCAATTATAATGTCGTTTACCCCTAGCCACACATGTCCTCTCACTACAGGTTTTTTGTGAAACCCTTTTCTTCTTGTCAATCCTAGTCATCACAATTCCATTTTACACACACAGGAATTAATCCAGAAAGAAAGAATCATGAATTGGCACAGAATAGTGGCAGAATATTCCTATTTCTATCTATTTTTAAATGATGTTTAGGAAATATTTCTATTTCTTCACTATCCTCAAAATACGGAAGTGAAGAAAAGAAACTAGACAGAGGTACCTTGGCAAATATCAATGAGTTACCATGACTGTAGTGAAGTAAATTTAAATTGTGTTTAATTGTGTTTGTGTTTCTTTGTAAACCTTAAGCCAGAACAGCTTTCCTATTCAGGCAAAACAAAGCTAAAATTCTTGTTTGATAGACTAAGTATTCAAAAGTTGGAATTTTTTTAAAATTCAGCTGTATTTGAAATACATAGACACATACTTTTTGATGTGAATTCTGGAGCAGCAGTAAAAATAAATCATGCCTAATTTAATCTGAACCCTTTTCCTTTTTAAAGTCCATTTAAAAATAAATATTATACCCGCCCTACACAAATAAAATAATAAACCTTGTATTTTTCTTTGAAAACTGTTCTCAAAAGGTCAGTGTCCTGTCATATCTGGTTTAAGTCTCACTGAGATAACTGAATTTTTTTTTTAAGCACAGAATGACATGCAGAGTTTTCTGTAAAACTGAGGTAAGAAAACTATTACTGTAACTTCATGTGATCCAATAGCTTAACTATGAGAACTGGAAATTCTATTGCAATCAATTATTGTAATAGACCTTAATTTTTGTTTCTTCTGTAAGCTCTTGCCCTTCTGATACTAGTACATTGACCACAAGAAAATGTATAAAAAGAATAAATGATTCATGCTATGATAAATCTAATTGGTTTGATACAAAGTACATGTTTTTAACGAAGAATCACAGACCTTCTGAGCTTTACAGACTGTGTTCTAAGAACAGGAAAGAGACAGTAAAATCCATTAGCTTTTTGCACTGACAAAATACACTCTATCAGTATATGTTTGCTTTTGAAAAAAAATATTTTTAAATTCCACATCAAAATCTGTTTTGGAAAATTAATGAGGCAATCTACCTTTGTTTTGTTTTGGTTTAATTTGGTTGGGTTTTTTTTTGTTTTCTTGGTCTTTTTTTTACTGTATAAATTAGCAGGCTTTTTACTAAAATTGTCCCCAAAGTGGAAATTTAATAAATAAATGTACATAAATTTTGCTTTCAATATTTATTCAGTTTATTAAGTGATATTCCTTTTTTAGATTAAGATTTTTTAATGCAAAATATTTTTTGGCTGGTTTTGTTTGTTTGCTTTCTTTATCATTACATAGGTTATTACTTTGAGGCAATAATATTCTATTAGTATTTTTTCCCTGAGAATACCCTAAACAACAATACTAATGCTTTTATATTTCCCCAAAACACCTTTCAAGCCATATTTAAGAAGTTTCAGTCTAATTGAATAGTATACCAGAGGAAATTTAATCGACCTATTCTTGTAAATAGTTCTTTGAATAGATGGGAACCAAAAAAGATATTCAGGAATGTTATTGGAAAAGTTCTCCAGGCTAGGAAGCCTTTATTAAGTTTTTGCCCACCAAGTAGTAAATCCATAATCATTTTGTGGATAACAAGAAACAAATCTATTGACATGAAGGAATGGTGGGGGGGAAGGGGGGAGGAAAGGAGGGAGGAGGGAAAAACAAAAGAGAGTTAGTTTTTCCCTTGATATATTTTCTATTTCTGCTTGACACTTATGCTGGTGTACTAAATTTGAGTAAGCTGCATTAACCTAAAATCAGTAGTCCACTCCTTATACGAGAAGCACTTCCATGAATTTATCACAATGGAACTTCTTTTCAGTACCTTTCCTTGCCAAGGTGCTCATGTATAATTTACTCTCATCATCCCCTGCATCTGCCTTGTCTTTGTTCTTTTTCATCTTTAGATTTCACATCAGTAATCAGTGAAATAAATCAATTTACTCTGCTCCAAGTTTTCATGTGACCATCCTGTTTTAGACAGTCACAAAGCTCTATACTTATAGAGCATATTTTGCTATGTGCAAACACACCTTGAATTAGAAAGAGTAATTTGAAGCACAATTTTGGGTGTACCTAGACTAAAGTGCTGTGCAAACAATACAAGCCCAATATTTACTCTTTGCCTCAGGGTATTGGTAGCACAACTGCAAGATGATCCACACAGAAAACACTCTCATTCTTATTTTGCAGTGTATTTTGAACCTTATGTTATCACAACCATAGCAGCATCTCATGATTCTGCTTCTTCAAGGGTGGTTTCATCACGTCTTGGCATGAAATAGTCCGTGACTGCAATATAAGCTTCACCATCAATAATGGAGATGCTACAACTAGGGATTTGTGTTGAGGTGCATAGTGTTTTAGACATATCAGAGAGAATAACTGATGTCAGAGAGAACAGCTGCTCCTACAGGTCAAGCGAGGCATAGAGAGGAATGTAAAAAAAATTCTGCTATGAAATAAATATGGGAAAAAAGATAATAAAAGTGTCTCCTTTCATTCCTTTCACACCAGGGTTGCATTCTTTGAGCTTGAAGGGCTTTAACAGGTAAAGGACTAAGGGGAATGAATATTTAAATGCAGAAATTATCACTTCACCTAGTTATTTTCTGGGCGGAAGAAGAAGTAGTATTCCATCATATTCAACTTCAGCTCTGAGTTTTTTAGAACTTACAAGAGAGTGAAGAATTTGAAAGAAGAGAGAAGACTCTCTCTTTAAGAAACTTTATTGTCGCTTAAGGTTCTTTTTCCTAGTGCAATGCCCAAGGGGAAAAAAATAGGATGAGCATGAGAATCTAGAATCAGATGAAAATCTCAGCATTGATACAATATTATTTCTAAAGATGCTCGGAAAAACACACTTCAGACTCCTCTACCCACTTCTTAACCATGTAAGCAGGCTAATGCTAGTTAAAACTCATTGCATCTGTAGAATTCCATTCCTAAAAACACAATAAATCCTCTAAACATTTTCTTTCTCTTCCCATAGACTTATACCTATCTATAGAAGAATTTCTATTCTCAGAAAATATACCCAGATAAGGTTTTCATGAAACACAGAAAAAAATTGTAGCAATTAATTAGAAGTTCTAAGGACTTCTGTGTTTCCTGTGGCTTTCATTTTTGTCTTCCAGCATTTCATTCTGTTTTCTTACAAATTCTCACAAATTTGCCTGAAATTACTTCTTAACCCCTGTGAACTAGAGTTAGCATACTGCTGAGATCACACTGTTTTTGAGGTTTTGTATTGAGCAAATACCTCATTAAATTGTTATTTCACTAACAGAAATGCAAAAAACCAAAACAAAACCACTCAGTTTTGATAGGCTTGAAAGCAAACACCTCAGATATTTTAGACAACAGCTATTCCTTCACTCAATTTCATCCTAGTCCCAAAGAAAAGCAACTAGAGGTCCTGGCTCATAATAAAGCCAGTATGTTTCCTGCATCTTTGGATTTTTGATTTTTGGTGTAATTATGTTATATTTTATAAAAATTGGAAGGAAAAAATAGAGGAAAAATTGTAGGAAAAACATGTCTTTTTCTGCAGAGGCTGTCAGGACTGCCCAGGAGGGATTTGGAACATGGCCGTTGTTAGGAGAGCTGTAAGCCCAAGGCAGTGTCCAGTCAAAAGAAATGTTTTAGTGAACATTTCTGCACACGAAGCTGCAGCACAGTACCGATGAGGAACTCCTTACCTGCCAGTCTAAGTATCACCATAAATTTAAATGGAATTATCTGCACAGGGTGGGGCTGAGCTACGGATTAAACACTTCTTTCCTTCTACAAGTCAGAAATTTAACTGCTTGGGGCTTAGCTACATTATTTGATAGAGAGGCACAACATTTTTAAACTTGTGCAGGGAACCAGATGATGCTGATGAACTGCTGTCTACATCATATGAGTTTGATATGATTAATTTCAGAATATCTCTAATCTCATCTCATCTGTTGAATATCCCAATATTGGCTGGTGCACACCATGCAATTCTACTATGCGTTTTCAACTGTTAGTATCATGTGTGTGCTCCACTCTCTTACATAAATTGGAGGGGAAGATCAGAATATTTATTTAAAAACTGTCTTTGTGATCCAAAATTGAAAACTTTTGTAATCAATCTCTTTTTTTACCCAGAACATTTAAATTCCTTTCATCATTATAGCTCTCATTCCTCTATACCAGAATAACAGTTAAACTACTTTACGTAGAACAAAACCGTATTGAATTGTGCCAGAAATTGCAAAAAGTCTATAAAATTCAAACTCTTATTATAGAAAAATTGTGGGGTTGTTTTGGTTTCTTTTGGGGGGGTGGGGGGGGTGTGCCTGGGTGGGGAGGAAGAAGCTGCAGTTTTCTTTGCAGACTGTGAGCATGAATGATTTTTTGATTGCATGGAAAATGCACATCCATTTTACAGAAAGTAAGCAGCTCATTATAAACCAAACAACTACTATAGTAGAAAGAGTATCGTAAATAATTGATAGCCAATCAATACTGAAGAAACCTTCTGCAACACTGCCTGGAAGCTGTCAATGATGTGAAAAAACTGTGAATGATCTGAAGATCTTTCTCAGTGTTCTGCAGACCTGAGTAGTTTCTCTTCATTTAGTGACTTCATTGCATTTAAAACAAGTCAAAGTTCCATGCCTAGAGGTTGTTCTCCCTACTTATTTGCAGTTTAGAGCATCACTCAATCTGCTTTCAAATGTTGATATTTGTAGTAAAATAATGGCCTAAAGTTGCCTCAAGAGTTAATGTTGACTACAGAGTTGTCAGAACAGAAGGAAATTCATGGTTACCCTGCTCAAAGTAGCAAGAGTGAAAAATTCCAGTTATAATTGTCCATCTCTCAAAAGCAGCTATACCAACTTATTTATATATCCAGCACAAGCTTGGAATATTTCTTTCACTCTGAACAAAATTTCAGTCTTCTTCTTCACTAGGAACTCTAGAAGAAATATTTCTTCTCTCAGTTTTTTTAAGTACTTTAAGATTTAACTTGCCTCAGCCAGTGGTGGCAGTATAAATCCTCCCTGGCTACTGGGTGGATCCAGGAGAGCTCATGATCACAAACCAGTGAAAAAGACTCTGTGACTCTTTGTGAACTTTTCATTACCTCTTGACTTGGTAATAAGCAAAGGGTAATGTTCATCTGGCTTCTTACTATTGTTTGGAAAAAATAAGATTTTTTTTTTTAGTAAAATAACTGCAGAACCTCTGTGATGCTGTCAGGCTCATGGTCAGCATTCACCTGAATATTTGTTGACAGCTGAGACAAGGTAACAGGATCTGGCCAGACAGGAGCAAGAAGTGTGTAGAACACTACTTTTCCCATTTGTAAGAAGTCCACATGCCTATTTAATCAGGGAACTGCTTCAGAAACTTGGTGAAGACCATATGAATCAAGCCTTTTAAGAAAAAAAGCCTGGAGTTTATGCAAAGTTTATGCAAGATAAAGTCAGAAGGCTTTCCATCCCAAAACAAATGGTATTATAACAAATAAATCAGGTGGAGCTTTGTTTGTTTGGTGCTTGTTGTTTTCTCTCTGAAGAAAGTCAAAATGAAGAAAAATGTGTAAGAGAAAAATGTTAGTAGTATTATTAAAGAAAAAGGTACTAAATTCTAAGAGAAAATGGGTTTTCATAAGACAGCAAAAGAAATGATAAGTGAATATTGGAAATTTGAAGAAAGATTATAAAGCACAGGGAATGAGGAAAGTCAGTTATTAAAGAGTGATAATTGATGGCTCAGAGCTGAAATGTAGTATCTTACAGTGTGAATCAGTGCTGCTTCAAATAAAATCTGTGGAGGAAATATAGCATAAGACTCAAACTTACCCAGAGAAAAAAAATGGTATGCAGGGATAGTGATCAAGGAGAGGTAGAGAGCAGCAAGTAAATTACAAGACTGCAAGTATATTAATACTATGACCCACCCCTAAGGTGGAGTAACTGATGCTTTTGTTGATAAATCCCTTGGGGTGGATTAGAATGAAACAGCACTGAATAACTGTGTTTATACACACACACACACACACACACACACACACACACACACACATATATATATGTATATATATGTAGGTATATATGTACACACATATATATATGTATGAATATATATGTATGTATGTATATGTATATGTAAATATGTATATAGATGCAGATAGATGGATAGATAGATGAAGAGCAGAGGTATATGTAGGTATATGTAGACATAAAGATATATAGATGATATATAGATATATAGATGATATATAGATATATAGTTATTTAGATATATAAATATATAGATATACAGGTATATATGGCAGGTCTCTTTTAGAACAATTTGCAATGGAAAGGAGATATATAGCCATGTTAATTATTATCTATAGAAATATAGCAATATAAAACTGTAAAGAAAATAATATATAAGGAAATGTATATTTATAAGGAAAAGTAAGAAAGAGAAACAAAGGACAAGGGTAGATAATAGAGAGGATGGATGTCACCTGCCACAGATCAAACAATAAGATTTGATAGTTGCAATTTTGATGTCAGCTGGTCAAAGTGATAGTCACAATCTTAATCCATTAAGGGTGGGGCAAGTCCATGGAACAAAAAGTCCAGTGTGTTAATACATGTTCAGGTTCAGGTAGTAACACCCAGCTGCCTCCTCTGGGAGGTAGTTTCTGACTGATACAACAATATGGTTCATGTGCAGTCCTCTGGTGGAAGGCTTCAGAAACGAGCCTGGGAAAGTTTTGGGGACCTCTTACAGAGGCATGCCATCTGTCCCATAACTTGGAATAACCTTTTTTTGACTAGTGATGTACATATGAACAGTTTCTTCCTTTTACACAATTTGCCAGAGTGGATATTTTTGTCACGATCTGTTAAAATAGCATGTACTAACCAGATCTTGCCTTTGCCAGGCCTGGAATCAGTATCAACCCATCTCATCTTGCCTTTGCCAGGCCTGGAATCAGTATCAACCCATCTCACACTCTTCCCTTTTGTGCTTATCTCAAGTCCCTGCTCTGATGGCTTATCTTTTGACTTACTTTCCATTTGTGCCCTATCAGTTTTTGATACAGACAACTCTGCTCCTTAACTTCTAGAGCAAAGAAAGTTTATGGTAAAATTGCACATAGGAAAAGAGAGAAAAAACAGAAAAAAAAGGGTCTGAAAAAGAAGATTCTAAATCTATGGACTTGAAAAAGATGCTACAGCAAAAAAACAGCTCTTCACCATGTAGGCAAGGTTGTTGACATTGCCAGTAACCCATGTATGAAGTGCTGTTGAGAACTAACTACCACTTGGAGACTGAGGATAGTTAGTGTGGACAGTCCCCCGCCCAGGGGCTATGTACAAATCATGAACAGGATGAGACTACTGGGGAAAGTGCTTTGGGCTGTTTTATTTTCTAGCATCAGTCTCATTACATGGTTATGGCAATGGGAAGATGCCAGCAGCTCACATCCCAAGCAGCAGACCAAGAACTTAATGTTGCAACTTACTTTATAAGTTTTTTGACCAATCACACCAAGCAAAAGCATATTGACAGTAGTTCTATCCAACCACTATAAGCACACATAATTTTGATTAAAACAATGTTTGCTTATTTTGAATACTATACTTGCTTGTAAGCCTTAAAACACAATGCACAGAGCTCCATTACTAAGCTTAAAACTTCCTTATATCTCACTAGATATCCTTTTTTGCAGCTTTGGGAATTGATCAAGGCAAGCATTAATACACAGACCATTGTTCTGTTTGTCCTTACTTTTCTATGCTTTACATAATTTTTCTGTTGACCTATCTCATAGCAACTCTTAGCTCTAATCACAATTCTGCTGTCTCTGAGGCCTGCCTTTTGCAGCTTTCCCAAAAACCTTCTGATTTTATGGATTCCCACAGGCAGGATATAATTTCACCCAGACTTTGGTTTCTGGCTGAATATCTCTGTGTCTTTTGTGGCAAGTACATAGGACTGACCTCCTCTTCAGTTCTGATAAACAGAATTTGCTATTCCATATCCTTAGTATCACTTATCTGAGAAAAAAAAAGATACTTCTGTGCTATTATCTTTGCTGCTGCTATTAACAATAGCCCCAACAGTATTTAAAGTGACAATGCAGTGCAGTAATGAGTACAAAGCAGGTATTCACTTGTTTTAATACCAATTTTCCTTCAGTTTTAAGTTCTTCTTCAGTTTACCCTCTCTTGGCTTGCATCACACTTCCATTTCACATGAACAGCTTCACAAGTCATGACAACTGTTTTATTCAGTTCTTTAGCAAGGAGGGGCAAAGCCCTCACTGCTTTCAGAAACAAATAGAGGTCTAATACTTTATTTTTGTCCTCACATTTTTTAAGTGGGTATGTAAACTAAATGCTTTTTCCACCACAGAGTGAAGCTGAGGGCTCTTGTCATGAGCTGCATGGTCTAACTTCTTCTCCTGCTCTTACTTACTGTTGATGCCCTCTATTTTCTAGTAACTCACAATGGTCCCATAGGAGGGACCATTTCTTAGAGGTGCATAAGACATAGTTTGGTAATGAATTTTAAAAACAAGTACTCTGTACATTGTTGTTCAATAGAGGAACAGCATGTGATTTCAGAGGACTTTTAGCATTTTGCTGGGAATCAAGGAACACCAACAAGAACTACAACTAATTTTTGATTTGCCCTTTTCAATCCCCAATACCAGCTTCCACAGGGATCAACACATTGTAAATGAACATTCTTCTACCAAGAAAATAATCTATTGTACCTTAATATTTCCATGTCACTGTGTCTGCATTTGGAGAGACAGGTGTTGACTAAGGAAGGCAGGAGCCTCCCCTGAAATGGAAAATGTAAACCCCATCCCTCTGAATTGCTATGAATTTTAAATTAAAGGGCTCTCAGGCAAAAAATATGGGGGCAGGAATAACGGTTCTTTACTAGGGAAGAAAATTAAAAAAGATAAAATAAAAAATGCAGTAAACCAAAACAACACTGACAGAGTCAGAACACAACCTGACGCCCTGTTGGTCAGGGTGTTGGTAGCAGTCCAATTGGAATTGTAGCTGCAGTCCTCCTGGAGCATCAGGTAATGTTGGAACAGGGATCCTGTAGAAAGGGTGTAGTCTTCCTCTGAAGATTCAGTGGAAGAAGCAGCTGTTCCTCTGACTAATGCAGTGGAGAAGCTGTGCATGTGTTCCAGAATCTCAAGATTATATCTGGGTAGGAATGCTTGGCTCCTCTCTCTGGGCAGAGCATCTCACAGTGGGATGCTGTAGTTCTTATCAGTCATGCAGTGACATTCAACTGCCTGTTATCAGCAGATGGCTCCCCAGAGGGAGGAGTGGCTGTGGAAGAGATAAGGAAAACTGCCCACTTTACAGAAGACAACTGCCATACAGATGGCAAATAAAATACAGTTAGCTTGGCAATCCAGGACACACTGAGATGAAATGATACTATTCATCTAAAATATCTTGTGCAATTCTTGCATAGCTGAATTTTATTAGGAGAAAGATGACTTACAAAACAAATTACTCCATAGGCAAAAAAGGACTTTTGCAGCACCCTAATTTGGGAGGTGCATAAAGTCAATGTTCACCACACATTTCCATCCTCTTCTGTTGCATTGGCTTCATCTGTTTCAATGGTTATAAAGATAATTCTGAGGGCATGATTATTGCAATTCATTAGTGCATAGCGTTGGATCTGTCTGCAGTCACTTTTAAACAGCAGTTCTGGGAAATATGAAAGATCACATTCAACAGCTATGAATTAATTTTGGATATATCTGGATTAACTACAAACATTCATAACTGTTCCAGTGCTGAACCATCCAGACTGATAAATATTCCACTGCATATTCTTTCTCCACTCTCTTCTCCAAGTGAAAAAAATAACAGCTCTTTTTCAAGATATCAAATTCTTTGAGTTGTATTACTACAAAGATAGGTGAGTTAAAAAATTGCTTTCTGCAGAGGTTTACTGGAAAAATGTTAACCTGAAAAAAAATAGAAAATAATCAATGAATTATGGATTGGAATAATTAGATAACTCAAGAAGATATTGAACTGCATTCAGAGTTCCCATGAAGTAGATACTACTTAATTAATAGTAAAATAATTTGTATTATTTTTTACTGGCACCAAGGATCTTAAAGATGGATAAGTTCAGTTTTGATGTTTGGAACCTAAACAATATTGAAGTCTGGTTTTGTTTCTTGTTCTCACACACAAATCTAAAGTAACAAATCTCCAAAGAGCTCTGCTCTTCTAGAAACACGAATAGCATACGGAAGTGGCATTTTCTATTCTCTCAGAATCTGATGTTGAGAAAAGAAACTAGGTTATTGCTAAATCTGTTTTTTGTGAGTGGAAGATAAAAGGGGTGTGGGGAAGTAAGAACTACCTTTAGGTGCTGTGGGATAAAGAACATTTGATTGGTTTATTTCTGCTGTATTAACAACACTGATACATTTATCTGAGGCTTTTTAAGGAGTTGTTTCTAGAAGACTTAAGCCTCTCCCAAGGAAAAAAATCTAAATTTAAATTTACCTCTTTTACATATCAGTGATACTATTGCTCCTGCCTGTTGCAATACACAATATTGCAATAAGTGAGACAGGAAGGTGGAGCATCCAAGGAGAAATTCCAAAAGGCACTGGAGCAGGCTGTCTCCATGTGCTGAAAGGTGAGCTTTTGCTTATCATGGCATAGAACAAGTTACTTCAAACAGTCTTGAATAATAAAATTCATTAGAAAATTAGGGGTTTGTGCATGGAGATGTCAGCTGTTTGGAGAATGAGACAGAACTGTTATTTCTAGTATTAGTACTAGAATTAGTATTGTAATAATAATAATGATAGTAATAATAGTAATAATATGGAGAAAGAAGGTGCTGTGTCCACTTTGGTTTTCCACTCTAAGCATCTGAAGTTTTATTCTTACAGTTCTGCCCCTAGCTCTTGCAGATTTATGGAAGAACATGAACTAGATTTCTCTGATGTAGCAGATTTGATGATGGAATAGTTAAAGAGATAATGTGCAGTCTGAAATTCAGGCATCTCACTACTCACTGAAAACTGGTGGTATATTCCCTTAGGCATTTTTGAAAGCCACATCTACAGTTGTGCATTGAGTGCCTTAGTTTCTTTCTATGGTTTCTGTTTAAAAAAAAAAAAACCACATTTTTATTATTTGCCTTGCTTCTTATCTGTTTCTATGTTGTTTTCACTAGTGGTTATTACCTAGGATGCTTGTATGTATAATTCACCTAGTAATATTTTCATCCCCTAACAGGACAAATTATGCCATATAGGGAAGTGTGAGGATGTGATGAAGCCTTATGAAGAAGGAATGGTCAAGTATATGTTTCCCATTCTACAGATACACTGCCTGCCTGCACAAAATTTATTTCAAAAAAAAGTAAATCCAAACCATACAAGTTCTGGACAATAAAATGTAATTTCTGTCCAGATTTTACTCCTGCAATAAATATTAAATTTGGTCCATGACCATAATTTAGTTTTGTTTCTTTGATTTTCCAAATGACTGCAAATTTGGTACAAAATAATCCTTATGCCATGATAAATAACACAGAAAACCAAATAGAACTGGTAGTGATAATTGTGCACAGAAGACCATGAAGTATATTTTTAAACTTCTTGTAGAAAATATTATCTAAGATTCCTTTTTCCGCACCACACCAGCTCAATAAGAGTGAATTAAACTCTATATCTATAATTCTGATTCCCTCAATAACAGCATGAAAAGGTATTTGTAATACTTCAAATTTAGTAAAGCCATAGGATATATGTATTAATTTAGCACTAAATTATAACTTTTGCATAAGGACAAGGTTTCCTGTTTTACACCAGGCAGTGCTCACAAACACTCTACTTTATGAATGCAGAAATGACAAATAGTAATTATTGGATCCAGATGCAGTTGTCTCTGTCTGCATGTACATACTCTGAAAGATTGACCTACTTCTGCTGACTGAGGGAAGCAGAGCTGGAAGTGGCCCACAATCCTTCAGTCAAGAAGGGTATATTGGGCAGGGAAGAGCGAGGAGAGACATTTTGGAGGTTGAAGGATTTCAGAGCACCCTTTTGGCCACTTGTCCCCATGGTGAGTTGTTCTTGATTAGACATCATGAAGACATATCAGCAGAAAGAGGAGAGCTTAGGTCTTAGAATCATCTTCAGTACTACCTTTCAGTAAATCTAAACCACATTTCTCAAAAAAAATAAAACCCAACAAAGCAAAAAAATTAAGAAATTCTGTAGCAAAAAAACACAATCCAGGAAGCACTTTAGCTGTTAAAAAATGAGCAGGCAGACTTTTCTGAAAGGTTCATCATCTATGTAAATGAAGCAAGCCCCTAACATAGGTCCACAAAACAAATATGATTATATTAACTCTGAGATTTTGGGAGAATAAAGAATACAGAATTTGGGGTTAAAACACCAAACCCACACATTCACAAAACCAATAAAAACAACCAAAAACACCCACTCCCATAAAAACCAAATTAACCAAGCAAACAGAGCCCCACGAAACCTGCAGTTCCTGGAAGAGATTGGTATACCTTTGCATCACCAATTACTTTCTTGCTTTACTGCTTTGTGTTATTTTCGATGTTATTTGAATCATCAACCACAGAATAGATGAGGTCTCCTCTTTATTTTCTGTCATTTTTTTCCTGTGTAAATACTGACATTGTGACACCTTCATAAAAGGAGGACATAGCAAACTTTCTGTACTTTGTCTCTGTAATTCAGATACATATCTATTCCTTTGAAATAAATTCCCAAGTTCTAAGTTCAAGATAACTGTTGGATCTCTCACACACATACATTTACATATTAAAAAGTCTTGAATTCCTTTTCAGAGGATTATAACACATGGAAATGCAATTTGGCACACAAATTGTTAAATCTGAATGAAAACACTAGGACTACTGAAAAAGGTGTTTCCAAATCACCTTTTCTGTAACAGTATTTGTTTTGTATTTCTGTTTATGCCATGATTCAAGATGATCATTCTGGTAATTCAAGATCTTCCATATCTTGGTAAGTTATTTCAGAACTCAGGAGTTTGTTGTTTGCATAAATTTCCTGAATTCATAGTAAATCCTCTGATAGTATACAACCATTTCAGGTATTTGCAAGATCACAGATTAGTTCCAGCCATTAAATTATTGCCTCACATGGATTTCACATCACATGGATTTCTGTGTTCAGGTGATTCAACTGTTTCACACTCTTTCAACTTAAAAAAAAAAAAAAAAAAAAGAGAGAGAGAAAGAAATTGCTATTATTTTCCTCATATAAAATCCTATTAAGTTCTGTAGAAACATTTTGGAATTTAAAGGTCAAAAGGCAAAATGAAATGTGGTCAACAGTAAAAAAAGAGAAAGACACATGATTTCCTTTTCTGAAATAACTTAGAGAAAGTATTGAGGATCTTATTTCAAGCTATGTTATTTCTCAATAATGACACAATCTGTCACATGCCATGGAGATAAAAGTTCCCTACTTTTGTTTCAGAGGAACTATAAATCCAGAAGACATAAAATCTTCTGCCAAGATCCACTGCCAAACAGCAGAGACCACAAAGGCACAGAGATATTTAGACACATTAGTAAACACTTGACCAACATTTCATACACATCTGTTTGAGTTTTTTTAAGCATGGTTTTGGTCAGAAAGCAAATAGTCTTATGTAACAGTTCAGGCATTCAAGAGCTTTGTTGCAATAAAATTGTAAGAATAATTTAAGCAATGTGCAGAGTATCTCTTTCTCTGTTATTCAACCAGAGCTAATAATGAAAGATATGACATGAGCTCTGCATTTTGCAAAAGCAAATATGCAGAATGATTTCTATTAACAGAAATCCACCTGCATCAGTCACATCTGGGCAAATATGAGGAGAGGAAAATGAAGAATAACAATGAAGGATTACTGTCACAGAATTTCTCTGCATGATAAAGAAAGTGAATTTTCATTAGACACAGAATTTCAATAGGGGGAAAACAAACTTTGTTTATTCTTTCAATGTTAACATGAGCATCACACTGATTATTTTATTTATTAGCAGAATTACCTGCTACTAAAAAAATCTTGCATCCTTGAAACATAGTCTGTAATCGGATTTGAATATACATTGAAGTCATTACATGCTTGGTATAGCATAAATAATTTTGAATCCTGACCTTAACAATGCTACAAATTAAGAATTATGCTTGATGTTGCTACTAACATCAAGTAACCATTTAAATTCATATATGCCATAGCAAAATAACATTTGCTATATGCTGGCACCTTGATTAGATATAATTTTTCTTGGTTCTCCTCTGTCCTGCAGTGGGGGGCATGGGACTAAGTGAACTTTTTTGTCACTTCCAACCTGACTCTTTCTAAGATTCTGAGCTTTTAAGATAAGTTTCTATTGATGGAGTTGTTTTACCTTGATGAAGCAATACAAGTAATTCAAACATTAATTAGAGCAAGACTCAAACATGGGCACTCAGACATTAGGTGACAACTGTCTGGTAGCCTCCAAGAGAGTACCTGCTTTTACTCTTTGGTTCAGTGTTTTTGGTTCAGTCTTTTTTGAAGATAAAAAGAAACAGATAGAGAAATCTACCACCAAATAGATTGCAATCTTATGGTTTTAAGTGTTCATTGCAACAGTGAGAAGGAGAAACTTGAATATTTGATTTCCATACCTGAGGTAAGTTTTCAGCTCTTAAGAGAGTGCAGTAGACATATTTAGCATTTTCCTGTACAATGACCAGAAGTCCATTGCAATAACTGAAATCTTTTGATGATGAAAGCAATTGCAAAGCACGCAGTGGGATGAACACTGGTTCTCGAAACATAAGGATTTCCCAGGAGTATTGTTTTCCTTCTGCTATTTCATGCAATGTTCAACCAAAAAAAAAAAAACATTTGAAAAGTTCCACAAAAACACTAGTCTTGTAGGAACAAAATTAATCATCCTTATTTATGAAAACATCTTTCTGCATTAACATCACAAACTAAGATCAAATAGACTAGATTACTCACTAACCAAAAAGTGAACAAGATTTGGTACCTTGCAAGGTGCTTCTTAGATATAGTTTTAGTAGTCTTTTCAATAGTCATCATCTGCTGCTTATGAAGATCTGCAAGAATGGAAAAGGAAAACAACAAAAAAAAGAGAAAAAGGAAGAAAAGTCACACAAGTAATCTTGGAAAACTTACCCCTATCTGCGTACTTTCATATTCATCAAAACAGCCCATATCTCAGATGACTGATTTAAGCCAGCAGCAGGAGTAAGGACATATTACAGAAGTAAACGCTTGCAGACTAAAGCTCCATTATATCTGCATCACTGCAACCTATTTTTCAACATTCAAAAAATTCCTGAGCCTTACCAAAGACTCCTATTAGCTAATGTGGACTCTTTGTGTTCAGATGCTAGAATTATATGCTTTTGAAGCAAAAGACATATCTTTCATAAATGAATGTGAAAGTTCTAAAGAAAGAATGTGGATAATAAAATAAACACTGTAGTATTATATTTTCAAAAGAGTTTTTTTTTTTTTTCTGGAGGAAGGCAGTTTGCGGGAACACTGAGCATATACTTGTTAAAATCACACAGAAAGAAACATAAGGATTTTTTTCAAAGACAAGACAGGATCTCTGAATAAACAAATACCTCAGTTTTGCAACAGATTTTTGTTGTGTGTTGCTTAATATATACCACCTTGAAAGCCACACAGTTGTGTTGTATATTTTTCATTTTAGATGACACTCATTTATTCCAAACAATTAGTTCTGTGTGTTCTAAACATGAGATACTAGCAGAGCAACACATCTAATTAGTTTTAAATACAAAAATCCCCCATTTATGTACTTATAATGAAACTAGGAGCTCTAATACTGAGTCGTACTATAAAGAGGAAAAGAGAAAGAAAACCTCTACATTTAACACAGCTCTTTGCTTCTAAATTTCCACTCAAACTTCCATTTGTTTTTTACTCAATAAATTTCTTAAATGCCTTGGCTTCCAAATGACAAAGATGAAACTACTTAGGCATCATAACTCAAATGTTTACTGTCATTTGAGGATGGAAGGATTCAAGTGAGGAAGACCTGCCTATACGATTCCAGATGCACTCCCCTGAAGACACATGACCTAACATAGGTGAAAGAAAACATTTAGTACGACCTTAAATGAACTACAGTTTCACAAATGGCAGAGATTTTGACTAGCTAGCTACCCATATATATAGCAAGACATTTCTAAAAGGCCTCAAGATTAAAGGTATCAGTGCTTAGATGGAACCAGATTGCTTTTTTTCTTTAATTTTTTTCCCTTCCCAATAGCTAGATACCATTTATGAGTTGAGGAAATACAGGTGAACCTTCAGTGGAAAGCCTCCATTTCTAACAGCATCATTGAAAGAAAAGGCAGCATTAAGAGGACAGATTTGACCATATCTGAGTGAAGACTGATTCTCAAATTAATAAAAAATTTACTTGATAGTATTTTTGGGGGTTTTCACACATTCTGTTTTTTTTAATCTTGCATTTAAAAGCACAGAGGCTTAACTTAACTCTTCATCTCTTCCCTTATTTATTCAGCATTTTAAGATCATCTCAAAACTATCTCTTCTTGCTAATTTCTGTTTTCTGTTGTTGAAGTTAAATCTGTAGGCAATCCACATGCAAGTACTCAGGGTTATTTTGTTTGTATTTCGTTTTCTCCTTTTTTCTTTAAGCAATTCACATTAGTATTCTATATCTTATTTCTTGCCTCCTAAGGACAAACATACTATAAAATGTTCTCATAAATCAAATTTAAGTGCTCTACAGAGGTAACACTGATAGCAAAAATGTCATGCTTTGTCAGTGGGTTAGTGGAGAATGACCCATTTTCATATTAAAGTGATAAAATTCGTATGATAAAGCACATAAAAAATTGTGACATTTATACCGCTGAGACTCCAGGGAGATTTAGATCAAACCTATATCACCTATTCATTCTGAATAGTCTGGAAAAGCAATGTATTCCTGGAGAAACAGGTAAAAACAGATATGTTTATTTCTTCTCCTTTGGGACCCAGATACCAAATTCAAATGAGAAAATTCTGACATATTAAAAAGAATAGATCATATATAAAATAGATATTTTTTCCTTCTTTTTTTGACTTTCCTGTTTTTTCATGGGAAATCACACTAGGTAAAATATTATCATTCAAAACAGATAGTCTTGAAATTCTCCTGCACCTACAAATATTGGTCAGGCCCACTCAGCTCCAGTAGGAGGCATTGTTCAGTTAGTTTAGATGGGACACTTGAAATTTTGTTATCATGGCATTAGGAAGTGAAAGCAAAATCACAGCTTTAAAACAATCTCAAAGGTTAACTTCTTTGTAATTCACTGTGGTGTTAATTACAACTAATTATATGAATCTTTTGGCTACCAAAATGACAGCAACTACCCTGTAGATTCCGTGAGACTTTGGAAAGTGGCAACACTCTTGAGAGAAAATAATTGAAGGGCACAGGTGCTCATTTTTCATATCCGTAGCTAATTACTGTATGCACACACAAGGACAGGAAAATTTGTCTCAAATAATTTGCAGATATCTGATTGGTTAAAACCAATCTTTTATAACTAATTTATAGGTAATAGAGTGAAAACTGTAACTACAAGGATGAAAAGTCATAATCGAACTCTTGCAGTGGTCAGCTTTCTCTAAATTTCACAGGTACTTATTATATAATTAAATTTCTTTTTAACTGACATTTTTGGACAAATTCTGAGATAAATATCTGAACCATCATTAATTTCAATCCATGTCTGCCTATGCTCAATTCTACTTTATGCAATCAACGCAATAAATTCTACAATTAATTTTGAAGTTTTGGTTTGTTTTCTAGTTGTTAAAGCATGAAAATTTGGTATTGGGGATTATATATTTCAGATTCAGAGAATATGCTGATCTGGAAGGGACCATATGTGTACGTAAATGTACATAAATGCATGTAGACTTTTATGCAATAGGATATGTACATATGTATGTTTACGAAAAGGATTTTTTCTGTACTTCTGTGTATGAAAAAACATAGACACATTTGTATTCTTAAATTTTTTATCTTTAATGTTCATTTGAGGCTTATAAAAAGAAATGGACTGATAAATACATATAAATATTATTAAAAGAGTTGCTGTGCAATATCGCTTTCTCACAGTGTTGAGTTTCACTCTTTTGAACACACACTATAAAGTGACAGCTTTCAAAACAATTTTCAAAGAAAATAATAAGACAGAAGAATTTTCTTTCTCTGAGGGACCTCCAGGTCGCTGATGAAAATTTAGATGCAAAAACCATTTGAAACAAGAGATTCTACAATTTCTGTGTTTTACCTGCTGCAACATCTTTCTGCTTCACAGAGATTTAATGCTTCTATTTACAAGGCGAATGTGCATAACAAGTTTTTCATAATGTCCACTATACCATAAAAAGAAAGCTAAACAAACAATACTTTATTCTGGTTTTTGTTGGTTTTGATTTTTTTTTTGTTTTGATTTTTGCTGTTGTTGTTTGATGGGGTTTTTTATTTTTAATTTGGCTTTTATGAATATGACCATTCAAAGTTGCTGTGAGGATGTAAGAATTTCCATTACAGCAAGAATGTGACCATAGATTGTGTTACCAAACAAATTTAAGCTCTGTGTTCCTATTTCCTATCAGCTATGAAAAGAAGTCTCAAGACTGATTCAAATATCATCTAGATTGTCACAGGTGGACATAGTGCTATGTATTGTGGATTTGATCAAAACTTTTTCTCCTGCTGCTAGCAGTAAATATTCCTTCTCTCATTTCTTAAAAGTAGGAGCCTCCACAGTTTATCACAGAAGAGAACCTGTCTCACACTCTTAGCTCTTAAGGTGTCAAAGGATTGTATGAATCAAAACATGGCTGAAAACACAGTGCTCTTGACTCAAAAACTAACTGGGCTGAGGTATCTCTAATTTTGCCAATCAACAGGCTGGGTGGTATTTTTCAAAATATGGAAAAAAGTTTATGACAAAGTTAGAAAAATTTCATATTTCCAGAGTGCAAGCAATAAAGCTGTAAGGTAGTTACCCCCGAAATAAAGAGCTATTTTGACTTTAGTAGTATGTGATTTAAGAAGGTACAATCTTATTAGGATTGCACAGTGAAGAGTTCCACTGAAACTGTAAAATTCTGGTTTCATTGTACACTAGTACTAGATTTACCTGTCCCACATTTTTCAGATATGACACTGAGCATACTTTTTTCAAGACACACTTGAAACTTTCAAGACACTTTTTGAGAATTTTATCTGATGCTAAAGTAGTGGTCAAAAAGCACTTCCAAATAGTATGTTAAAGTGTGTATTAAAATTTATAGAGAACAAAAATAAGGAAGAATGGTTTGGATTAGTTTTTAATAGTCACAAAATACTCATTTTTATCACTTGAAAATATTTATTTATAAAAAAAAGGATTAATCTGTATTTGCATAATTTCATGGTGACATGAACTTTCTGAATAAGATTGGTACTTTGTGCTGTATGGGAAAAACACACTGATATGGGTGAGGGCACACACTTTCAGCCTAGAGGAGTGAAGGAGTTGTGCTCAACTGACCCCTTGTGCTCCCTGATGGCAGGAAATCCACCCTGAATGGACCTAACATCAGAGCAAACTTACATCTCTCCCTGGCTGACCAACCAGGGTGATGTGTTACAGTATAGTCTTACAAGAAAAGGTGGAGATAGTTAGGCATAAATACCCTAACAGAGATGTGCACTGTTTTCTCCTGGAATAGAGTTCATTTTCTCCGTAGTAGCTAGCATTGGGCTATGCTTTGGATTTTGGAAACAGGGTTGACAACAAGAACAACAACAAGAACAGGGATGTACTTGTCACACAGAGCCTAGGCCTCCACTGCTCCTTTCCCCATTCCATCCCAGCAAGGATGCTGTCATGTACAAGGAGCTGGGAGGGGACATAGTCAGGACAGGTGATGCCAACTGTGGTGTCATGCTCAGTATACAAATCTTGAGGAAGAAGGAGAAAGAGGGGGATGTTTGGAGTGGTGATATTTATCTGCCCAAGGGAGTGTTAGGCATGATGGAGTCCTGCTTTCCTGTGCGTGGTTGAACACCTGCCTGTCCATGGGAAGCAGGAATCAATTCCCTGTTTTGCTCTGCTCACAAAAAAATGGCTTTTGCTTTAGCTGTAAAACTATCCTTATATCAACCCACAGGTTTTCTCCTGAACACCAGAGGAGGTGGATGTCCAAAGGAGGTTGTGAAACCCAGGGGAAGATCACACTGGAACAGGCTCCTGGCAGGACCTGTCACCCCTTGGACAGAAGAGTACATGCAGGAGCAGATTTACTGGCAGGACCTTGTGGAGGGATGCACTGGAAGGGATGCACCCATAGGAAAGACAATGGTGGACCAGTCTGTGAGAAGCTGCAGCCTGTGGGAAATGCCCATGTCGGAGAAGTTTATGGAGGACTGACTCATGTTGATGTGTCCTGTGCTGGAGCATGAGGAGTGTGAAGGGTTCTCACCCTTTGGAGGAAGCAGCGGCAGAAACAAGAAGCTGCAATTCATATTCCTTGTCCACCTGCACCTTGGAGAAAATGGGGAGTAAAGCTGGTCCTCTTAATAAGGGAGGGATGGAGGCATGGAGTTTAAAGATTTTGTTTCACATAATTCAATTTGATTGTCAATAAATTAATTTCCCAAAATTGAGTTTGTTTTGCCCATGTAATTGCTGAGTGATGTCTCTCTGTCTTGACTAATGAGACTTTCATTACATTTTCTCTCCCCTGTTCTGCAGAGGAGAGGAGTGATAGAGCAGGTCAGCCTGCTACACTGGAGTTAAACCACGGTAAGCTGGTATAATAGTAAAAAGAGGACTATGTGGCCTAAGTAATTAACAAGTAAAGAGAAAACGTGACAGAGCATTTAGTAGTCATTTTACCAATATTTCTTTGATGTTTTATGCATTCGCTGTTCCATTGCTTCATTTTCTAAATCTCAAGATATTCTATTAACAGACTGCCTGTGTCTTTCACTCACATTAGCTTTGGGTCTAGTGAACTCTGAGGTATCAGATTTAGGTTCTTTGTCCTTCTCCCCCAGTCTCTTCATCAGAGCTGGAGGTCCTGAGTCCAAATCAGGAGGGAATAATTAAATTAATGCCAGAATTTTCAGATCTGTGTAGGAAGTTCTCTGTAGTTATTTTTCTGTGTAAATTGTTGTATAATTCCTGCTATGTTATCATCTAGCTGAGAGAGCAGAGAGCCTTCTCATTTTTTGAAAGGAATTTGAAAGGAATTTAGGAAGTTGTACATCACACACAAAAAAATTAATTTCTTGCTGAATGAAAACATTGTATGAAATCCACTAAATTCATAGATGGTTGATAAATTAATTTGGGGTTAAATTACATTAATCGTGATTTTTTTGATTTGGATTCATTTGAAGTAAAAATATCACAGCTTAACCTCTGTTACAATTAATATTCTGGTTCTAATTAAAAGCAAATTGAAATGTCAGATTTTGCTTTGTCTCAGAAAATGTGTCAGGGCCCTGAGATAGGTCTTGAGGTTCTTGATAACCAGAAGCTCTAAACCTGTGACTTTAAGGTGACCTGAGTCAGGAAAAGGACACAGAGGAGTTGCCACAGCCTTTAGTGTTTAAGTCTAAGCTTTTCTCTGTCAGCTCAAGATATATTTGCCCTTTGATTTGAACAGAATTTTTCTGCTCTACGAGGCTTAAATCAGCTACCCACTTCAGGCATGAAGATGGGAAAAATCAAAATCACACACATCAAACATGAGGAAAATTACAGGCACTGTCTTCACTAGGCCAATAATATTATTAAAAAAAAAACAAACTGAAAAGGCAAAAATCATATTGGATACTTCTGTAACCAGAAATTATGTAGAAATTTTATTTCCAGTAGATAGATGCACACTGCTGCTGGTCTTTCAAAGAACCATCAGCACACCACCAGGATCACACCCTTTCTGTTCACCAGTATGCACTAAAAGGAATTTTGAAGAATACGATGGAGTTCAGGCATTCAAGAATTGAGAGTAACAGAGTGAGGGAAAACAATGTCTTTTTTTTATTAGTGTTATATTGTTTTTAAAAGTACCATACTGAGTGCCACTATACTCTATTTTATACTGAATGCAAAGAAGTAATCACAGCATAAACACAATTGCACATACACAAATAGACCCTTGCAAGATTTGAAAGATTTTCTAGGACACTTCCCTTCTTTCCCCCATGTCTTTCCTGCAGGACTGGTTACATAGGTAACACAGCATTAATTTTTATGCCAGCTTTCATGGAGCTTTAGCCTTGCGAAAGCTTTGCTTCAGCAAAGGAGAAAATAATTTGATTTTGATCATTTTCATATTCCAAATGAAATAATCTTTTTTAAGGGAAAATATTTCCTTTATCTTTTACATTATGAAGAATTTTCAGGTTCTATGCAGAAATGTAATCTGAACACTAACATTCACTGTACACTGGATACACATGTCTCTGCTAAGAAAACAACTTTTGTCTTTCAAAATTTTTGTGGAAAATTAACATATTCCTATTCACCTATATATTAAAAGTCACTGAATTTTTATTTTTTATGCTCTTTGAATTGTTGTGTTACATGACATTTGACTTGTTTTTGTGAAGTAGTTACCTTTGTAATATCTTTTGTAGTTTTAGAAAATGTAAAAATCACATAATTGTAGAAGAAAAAAATCACATAAGACACATATTTTTATGCTTATGTATAAAATCTAATGACTTTCATATGGAAGCATCCTCTACTAAAATTTCTGACATGATATTTTATGCTACCAAAACTTGTGAATGTTTTTCTTCTAAAGAAAAATAAAAAGGAAAATTTGAGAGAAGGGAACCAAAAAAATCTATTGATTAATAAAATAGGTTTTTTTTCATTCTTTTGATTACATGTCCAAATGCCATCTTAACTAGGATAGTTATGCAGATTCTTTGTTTTTTCAATGATTCTCAATTACAAAGAGTAGAATTACATAGCAAATGTACAACTACAACCATTAGTAATGCTCATTTTTGTGTATTTGTTTTCTTTTGGATTTATTTGATAGCAACTGAAGGGCTGTACACTTTAAAATGATTCAGATTTCTGAGGTATGTACCTTACACTTTTTTCAGTCCTTCCTTTTTAGCTAAACCTTCTCTTACATTCATTGCTTGATTTTACATGTGACTCAGGAAGATAAAAACTCCTTTCCTCAGCTAATGTTTAAGCTAACCTGTTTAAGCTATATATAGATTTTGTTACTTTTTAATCTTTTTGCCAAAGTATAGGTCTTAAAATCCTTTATCACTCCAGCCCCTGTTCCCAGCACATTTTTTTCATCGTCTTCTCTTAGTTTTTGCCTATAAGTAACAGAGAAATGGACTGTAAAGCCAGAAATCAAACGATAAAGTATATCATAATTTTCTGGACATATATTATGCTTTTTGTGATGTCTGCAGCCCACATTTGCATACTTGGGGGAGCTTCATCTCACTGCAAACTGATGACTAAGCTGCTATTCACCTTCACTTTATGTACCTCAACTATGCTTAAATTCTGCTGCATAAATGTGTAGCTCAGACTGTTCTTACTAATTTCATTCTCTGTCTTAAGATAAATTAAACAACAATTTCCCCAAAATACCCACATTTCCCCCCAGTTTTAATGTGAGTTCTAATAAAAGGATTCCTGGGAAATTTATGGAATTCAGGAGAAGTGCTCCTTTTGACATTAATCTACCTTTCCATGAGTTACTTCTCTTTCTCCTTTGATGTTTTACAATTGAAAGAAGCTGAGAAAGTTCCCCACTAGCACTGAATATTGCAATATCAAAGGCATATGGGTTTTGGAAGACGGGGAAGTATGGGGGGAAAAAAATCTTGAGGATTCAAAGACTTCTGCAACCAGAGGGTAGGTGTAAGCCACAGGCGATTTCTAGGTTTCATTCTCTTTTATCTCCACAGTTTCCTAAATTTTAACTCTTCTGTCAGAGACAACCAGAAAAAATTCCAAAACCTGCTTATGTTTCTTTGGGATTTTTCCCCTTTGCACATAGTGCTACTCCCCTCAATAAGTTATTTTTTTATCAATCTTATAGTCATGGAACAGACTTATGCACAATTAAAAGAAGGATGTGACAGTTACATGTTAAGCTGCATGTTTTCTGGAAGCAGTTCAGCTGGGCAAAAAAAATACTTCATTCTTGTCAGCAATAAATTTCCCTTTCACAACAAATGTGATGCAGGCTTTTCTCAGTACCTTTATGATTTCGGTGTCTTCTGCGCCGAGTCTTCCTGTTTCAGATGATCCAGACTGTCTTACTCAGTTAACAAATAGGAAGATATGCACCTACTAAAGGTGTGATGTCAGCCGAAGACGTCAAATAGTCCTCGGCCAAATGGTCCCATGCAGGGTACTGCACACAGATAATTGTGCATGCTCCTCATATGCCACATGAAGAAAATGAAATACACTACAGCTACATATAAATTTTAATCCCCAACTCTATCACTACTCGCAGTGATTTGGAATCTTTTGAATACACTGATTTCTTTCCACACTAGATCATCACAGATGAGGCAAAGGATTTTCAACCAAATTTTGTCTCCGTGACATGTTACATTGCTAGCAGCTCTTCAGAAATCTTTAGAAGGTTCAGAGGTAGTGTTGTCAAAAAATTTTTGCTGTCAAGAGAGAAAACTGTGTCTTTTCTTGCATGGAAGATGGAACTGATGTGATAAAACTCAAAAAATCAGACAGTTCATGGTGTTGATATTATTTTCTTTGCTACACTGTGCTCCTTTATGTGTTTATGTGCAAAAGCATCTCATGTGGTCTCTACAGAAAGTGAGTTTTGCCAGATTCATGAGTTTTACAAAGTATGAAGGGCTCATTTTTATGTACTGTAACTCATATTGGCAAAATAATCAGTCTTGGTAAAATTAGGGATTCTGAGTAAGCCAGGTTGAGTTGAGACATTAGGCCAGCAGTCAAAGAAAATGTAAGAACTATAGCATTTAAGAATGAAGCTTCAGAGCTGTAATAGTATGATTTAAGACTGATTACTAAGATAACATCATTCAGTCAAAATACTATGGGTATTTCCAGGAGGCTCCTCCTAAATTGTTTCCAGACAATATAAAAACTGAAGATAACACAGGAAGAAAAAAATCCTGCTGTGAATTCTAAAATTATACCAAACTCTTAGGTGTGTCTTGGGAATTCTCGGCATAGAAGTGTATACAGAGAGAAAAAGATAGACTCAGTTTAAGTTTAATTCAGAGGCCACATTTTGAGATTATTCGTTTGGAAGGTCTTTTTGGTAATCTTTTTCTCTAAGCCTGGCCATGTTCCTTTGCTGTGTCTTCCACAGTGTAGGCGTAAGGTAAGTCTGGATGACAATGATAATTTTGAGGATGTCTTCATAATGATCCCAAAATCAAACTGTTATGGAATGTCCCTATAGATAATCTGATCCTTAGGCCACTTATTATTCATCAAGCTGCAGTAAATTATCTATGGTATGGTATTGCAAAATATTAAGTAAGAGTAACAAAGTCCCCATGATAGAGACTAATAAGTCACTATGAGGCAATCTAAAATTGTGTAAATAAATCTATTGCCCACTTGACAATGTTTTGAGAGTAAGTTAAGATTCTGACAAGGTTAATTTAATAAGTTTCAGAATATTTTCTTAACATATCTTCAAAAGGATGATTTTAAAAACACCAGCATGAAGTAGTATATTGGTAAATAACTAAAAAATTAAGAAACAAGAAAGAGGGAAACAAAATACATAATATTGCTGAAGAGCCACACATTGACCATGGCATGGCATGGGTAAAGAGGTGATACAAATTTCTGTATGATACAAGATATTCTGGACAACAATAATGAGTAGAGCTCTGTGCCATATCATCAAGAGGCAGGAGTTTGACTGATATTCAAGATTAATGTGAGCACATGTTGTGAGTGCCTGTGACACTGTACAACTTGTATAGCTTTGAATAGAATAGGATATCTGTCAATATGAAAAATAATATCAATAGCTGCACATGATTGCTAATGCAAGGTATTCCTCCTGGAAATAATTTTATTAATTTTTTGTTGCACAGAAATATTTAACACACTTGAAAAACAGAACTAGTCTTTCAACTATGTTACTAGTGACTGAAAGTGCTCAGCTTGCAGCAAACTAGCTACAATGGATCTTTTAAAAGATGAGAAAATAGTATATTTGTAGAGCATTTATAATGGCATAAGTAGTATGCCATTAGTTCTTAGTAGTTCTGTACCATAGCTGTACCAATTCAAAATTTTGGATAAATCCCATCTGTCAGAATAAAGGATAAAACCAAAAGTCAGTTAAAAAAATGGAAATAAATGCATCCTCGACTGTTTGACAAGGAGACCTGTCTACCCTCAGTTCATTTCACTGTGTGCCTTTCCTACTGAATTAGGAAATCAAGCTGAAATCCTCTCTGGAATATCTACAAGATATCTACTCTTTTCCAGGGTTTTGCTTCCCCTGACATCTGCTGCCTTCTGTTTTAAAGGAATGACAGTGAAAGAGCTCACTGCTTGCGAAGAAAGCAATTTAGAGAAACTGGGTTTGATTTCTGAGGAAATAAAAAAATATTTCACATTTTCAGTTTTCAGCTAAGCCCAATGGAAAAGTAGTGGTGTTTATAAACCCGAAAAAGATCCTTAGTGTTCTCCTTTTAAATTATATTTCTTATTTTAGTTTCAAAGGGGTCAAACAACAGCTCATCTGAGCATGCACATGTAGTAATAAAGGAATAAGAACAGATTTAGAAATCTGTGTTTTATAATACCACATCTACATGCTTTACAGTAAATTCCTTTAAAATCAAAATTTTAAAATTTTGGCCACAAAATACTTCAATGAAATGGAAATCTTTCCATTAGCAAATTTAATTAGCAAGAATTGATTCACTTAATAACTTAATATTTGTTGATATAGGCCCATCTTGACATCTGAAGAGTCACCACAGTAGGTGGAGACACCTCAGCGAAAGGAACAAAGTCCTCCCCAGCCCATGTGTGCTGTACACCTGTACACCTGCACACCTGTACTTCTGGCTGGCCCTGGAGAAAGGACCTGTGGCAGCCTTTCTTCTGTTGAGCCACAGGGTTCAGCAACATCTTGACTATACCACTCTGTGGTTCATTCTCTTTAAGTCACTTAGCTAATGAATTAATAATAGCTTATACAGTTCTAAATTGCCCCATCAAGTCCTTTCACCTGTCTTCTGATAAAAAATGGAGGTTGCATAGTAGAAATGCTAGCCTAAGCTGTCATCGAAATTTTTATCTTCCCCAACCACATGTAGATACACACAGCTGGAGATGGCCTGCAACCAAAAATATTACTAACTGTACTATGCAATGCTGTATTTTTTATTAAAAAAATCAGAAAGGTTTTACAGGGAAAAATTGTAACTGGCATTGTGATTTTAGTGGATGCAGAAAATTAAATTATACCTGCACCTGCCTGAAATCAAACCAGACTCCTTCACTATTACACTGCTCACATTTATGTCAAAGATGGTACAATGAATTTTATGATACCTTAATGTCAGCTGATGTTGTTCAGTTTAGTACAGAATTAAAATCTGATTATATCCCAGTTTCTCTGAAACAGATCCTGGATTTGGCAATGCAGAGCCACTTACAGTGCAAGCTGTTGAGCAAGGTCATTCAAGCTGAAAAAATCACAACACCTCACAGAGATAGATTTAGTACAGAATGGAAAATATCTATCATTGTTGGGCTTCTGGTTTTATGCTTCACCTTGTCTAGGCAGAGCACGCAGAGTCTACATAAGCATGTAAAAATACAGTAATTTGAAAACAGATCAATCATCTTTTGATATTTATTTTTAAAATTCTGTTTGAAGTAGAGTCAAATTTCTTTTTTTGATGAAAGCCTTACATAGTCAATAGAAAAATAAATAAAAGTTGCACAAGGAAAAAAAAGAGACTGAGAACTGTTTAAGATTTAATTTGTTTCTTTAAGTTCTTAGCATCAAGATATTACTGAATATACATTACAGAATGAGAAAATTAGATTTTATTGGGTTTTTAGGTAGTAAAAATAGTGTTTTTTTCACAAAACTATGTATAAAATTTTAACATGTTTTATTTATACAATACTTTAATACTGACAAGTAAGATAGGACATGCTCATTTGGAATGGCTTTCTAAAATAGTAAAAGAAAAACCTAAAAAATTTGTATTTATTTGGACTATTGTATTTCTTTGTCTGTCACAATTCAAACAATGCTGCTTTATGTTAGTAATTCCCAGAGATGGTGACCAAATTAAAAAAAAAAAAAAAAAAAAAAAAAACCACCAAAAAAACCCCATAAAAACTTCCTCAACGACTGCTTTGTATCAGAAATATCAGAAGCCTGAGAGCAATCCCAATCATTACCAGCGTTACTGCTAGCAGATGTTTGCACCCTATCTGTTCTACTGTGAGATGCATTTCCTAACACACTACAATCAGGCAAGTATTAACTCCTTTAGTTTTGGCAGAAGTTGATGAGGGGAGAAGAGATGTCGCAGAACCTAACAAAGTATAAACCTTAAATTGATGAAGCCTAATTTTTACCTGTACTGTGAGTCTTGTCCATAGCTCTGTCACTTTTGAAACTTCTCTAGCAGTTCTCCACACTTTTCTTGGATTCTGATTCCTTCTTGTTATATTAAACCATTTGTTTGAATGTTAACAGTATGACATCAAAGAGCCTTTGAAATTCAGAGGAAGTCTCAGTTCTGGCAGATACTTTGTATATGTGTGGAAGCCATAACTTAAGTTTGATTACAGTAAGATTCCCTTTTTTTATATTGCAAACTTGGTTGAGGAAGTAATTTCTGTTCCTGACTTCCCAGCTCATTATTATCACTAGAACAAAACCTAGAATCGTATTAATATGTATCAGCGATTCAGAACCTTTAAGAACAATGGAAATAATAATAGATTTATGAAGGCTTAAAAAAATTTTATTGCATGAAAATTAAGAGAAATATTTCAGCTGAAAATACCCTAAGATTTCAAGAACAGCCAAGGTTTTATTTAAATGAGATTACTCCTACTCCTCTTTCTTACATAGAGAGAAATTCAACAACTGGTATCTGACATATTTCTGAAATCTTAGTAATAATAGTAGAATAAGGCTTCTGGGGTTGAATTGCAAAATATCCAAGGACCTGACAGAACTGAATTCTCCAGCTGATCTTTCACTCTGCTTTCTGTCAGCCCAGAGTCTCATTCACATAATTTATTGGAAAAGTCATGAAGTATGCTCATTTTCCTTACTAAACAGAATGGTTTTATTTATTTCCATCAGCACACCAAGACAGAGCATAAATGATTATTCCCCCAAAGTTCCTTATCTCCCAGTGAGCTCTGAAAAATTTAATTGAATGGGTCCTGGCTATGATGTTTCTTAATTTGCCAGTCAGTATATAGTGTTCCCTATACCACAGAAAAAAAATTAGTGCATCATAAGTGTAGTTAGTTATCATCTGCAGGAAGCCATGAAGAAAAAGGAAAAAAAATAAGGCGGAATCTCAAGAAAAATAATTCAGGTTCCACTCCTGCTAGTGGAGAGGAAGGAATCCTTAGTTATAATTGTGCATTTTTGTGTCTTTCTTAGTTATATTAAATAACACGGCTCCCTTTAGCAGCAAAGGATTGCTCTCTGTGACAGAACAGAGGGATCTAGAAGAGATTATGCATTGCTCTACGTGACAGCATCAATGAGCTCATTCCTATGCAAAACATTTTTCTTCTTCTTAGAAGGTAAATGAGATAACAAAATAAACATGAAAACATCTTTTACAATGACAATGTATTTTGCAAGAGTACCTGCTGAATCTAGAATCTATAGCCTTGCTTTCTCCTTGTTTGTATACATAACCCATACATTTAAAAAGTACATACATTTTTTTGTTAAAAATGCATCTTGATTTGAATTTTCTTCTATGAAGAAAACCTGAAAATAGCTCCAGTTTTTCCTGATTCTAAATAAATTCTATTATTTTACTATCATAACTAGTGCTTTTAGAACAGATATGTGGTCAGTAGGATACAATAAACTATTGTACCTACCTACTATAAAGGTAAAAGTAATTTAGGTACTTTTACTAGGCCATAAAGGTAAAAGTACTTAAAATAAGGACTTGCTATCCTAATTCTGGTTGCTTGTATTTTCCCCTTATTTTCACACATCTTTTCTTTAAGAGTTTCAAAGGGTCTTTTTTTTTGTGTCTCTTTTGTTTATTTGTTTGTTTGTTTGCTTGTTTGTTTGTTCTTCCCCAATGATTTTTTTCTTCAGTGATCTTTTCCAGAAAATTCTCCTGGCAAATAAACATGATTTTTTTAATGTTCATAGTACTCAAGCATTAACATTACATGGTGATCACAAAAATTTTCATTCATGAAAAAAATAGCTGTTATTAAAACTGCTAGCCATCAAAATATTTAAGTTAGACCACCCTCATATAAATACATATAATTGAATGCATTTTTAGACTTTGTACTTAAAACATAGCTGTTCTCCTGGCATTGATCTTTAGAAATGAGTATTTCACTGGAAAAAGTGAGTAAAAAGAATTACAGACCTCTTTGACATGAAAAGATTTATCTCACAAAGGACTGAGTAGAGAAAATATCTCTTTAATGAACCTGTGTTTTTCTGTGTTTTTTACGTGTAATTTTTGTCAGTCAAATAGTTTGTTAATGCATTCCCAATTGAAAGAATTACAGGGTGCATACAGAAAGCCTACACAACTCTTAGAAAATTAACCTGTGGGACATACAATTTCAATTTGATCCCTAAAACTTTCACTCTTAATTGGCATGTATAATAAGAGAGGGTTTGCTTCTGATGTTCTAAGGCATTAGAATATTATGGGATTAGAACTGAGAACTACATGAAAATTCACATTAGTATTGTGACTAAGAACTGTTCTCTCATTTACAATAAATTCAGGGATGGTCTGTGAGCAAATATGTACTCCATATCACTAAATATGTACATATATTATTCCATAAATGGACAAAGCTGCTTTTGCTATTCAGCCTGATATATCCTGACTCTGTAGACATCAGCCTGAGCTCTCTACACTCTTTTTCAAGGATTTCAGCTGGCTTCAGCTCTGTGAGCACCAAAATATCTGCAGGGTCAGGTCAGCTGTGAAAAACAGAGAGGGTAAATTTTGCTGTTTCATTTGAGTTAGGATAGATAGGAACAAATATCTGTGGAGCTGTGAAAGAAAATATCAATGCAGATTTAATTGATATCTTGTGTGAAGAACAAAACTCTTTCTTCTGCTCTTTGTCTTCTTTCATCCACCTCCTAACAGTCCAGGAGGCAAGGCAACCTTCTTATCTGTCAATCCCTCCTGTGCAAACACACGTCATCCTTTAAACATCTCTTTTGCATTCCCCTTGGCTTTATTATACATTTCTCCCCTTAAATTTCCGCCTCACACTATGACAGTGTCTGCTTTTAAATCAGCCTTGACATTTGTGCTTGTCTTTTCAGTTTCTGTTCCTTGAGATCTCTGCTGTAATTCAGCCTTTTGTCTATGTGCTCATGACAGTGAAAGATTTAGCAATAACTTATTGAAAAAAGTCCAGACTGCATCCACTATTTTCTGCAAAAGTTTTAATTCCTTCAACATCACCCTCTTTGCCTAGGGTAGAGTGTTTAGAGCTGAAACTCTTAGCCTGTGGCTGGTGCTGTTGATTTTGAGGAAACTAAACAGTATTGAAAGAAGTTGAGGGTCCTACCTGGATAAAGTGATTTTTTTATCTGACTGAAAAAGACTGTGCAGCAGAGGCACACCATCCTCCACTACCCTTTTTTTTCCTCTCATTCATTTTTGTTTCAAGAAAATTAACTTTGGGCAAAAATGTGTCAAAAATTAAAGGAGCCCTTATTTCATTTAAAAGGAAAAATAATTCAAATATCCAGAAAAGAAACTCCCCCCCCCAAAAAAAAAAAAACCAAAAAAAAACCAACAGAAATTTAGTCTCTCCTAATTTGCTGCTAAACTGATGAAGAAGAAAATATTTCCTTTGTACAAGTAAAAGCAGTTGTCAGGTAATTGGTAACAGGGTTCTAATTTTTAGTTCCTGACACCTCAAAGTGCATTCATTTCATGAATTAAAAAAAAAAAAAAAAGAAAAATCAGCAAGATGGATCTCCTATCTCCTGTATGAAAAACACTTCAACAAACTGGGATTCTTCATGTAAGGAAGTCTGTTAGGAAATTTAAAGCAAAGGTTGACAAAAATGAAAATTCTGTGGAAACAGAGGGAAGCTAGGTTTATTCACTATTTCCCACAATGGGAAAAAAGAAGAATATGAGCCATTACAGAGCAGCAAACCCCATTGACCAAACATTGACCAAACCCACAGAAATTTTCCTCAGCTTCCAACATCAGCATGTACAGTGGCAACGGACACCTATGCTACAGGTGCTGCAGGGGCAACAAAATAATTAGACTTGGAGATTTCTTAGAAAATATAATTTTTGAATGTTATGGAAGATAACAGTCCAGGTACAGTCTTCAGGTCAGAAAGCTCCAATACTTATTATTGCTGGAAAATTATTATGCATTTCACTCCTAATTCATTACCTTCTCTCATTAAAGATAGGGTACATACTAAAGCACATTTTCTTTTATCCACTATGTTAATACTTACACACATTTCAGAGGTAGTAACTAGCTCTCAGTTTCACTCTTTCTATGAAAAAAAAGTGTCCTTCATTTTAGAAAAAAACCACCTTTCTCAGGTGTTTAGGTATTTGTTTCATTTTTAAAGTGTGCAAGAATTATTTATTACTTCAGTACTGACAGAATGAAAGTGATAGCTACATATTTTTCTGCTTGCTTTGTCAGTTTTTTTTTTAATTATTAATGGTTTCCAACATGTATACTTGAAGATGGGTATTTATAGACACAAAGTTGAAATAATCAGACATGCTGAGAATTTTAAAACCTTGAGAAAAGAGGCTTAAAAAACAACCACCCACTATTTCAGAAAACAGTTAATTAGTAAAATCAAAGCTTCATGAATGAGAAAAATGTATTCTCCAATCACATTGATGATGAAAAAATACTTGTATTTGGCAGACAGCACAATATTAAAATTGCACAAACCTGAAGTGATCTTAGGTCACTGAAGCTCAACAATGCCTTCAGTTATCACATATAATTATTAATCTTTCATTTGCTGCATTCACTTGGGAAAAACAAACACTCACATGCAATAATAGCAGAATAGGTTTACAAGAAAAAATCTTTTCTTTCTCCTCTGGAAGTCGTTCATCTACTTATGACCAAGTTACAGTGAGTTCATCTTTTCTCTCTTGCTTGGCAAACTGTGCTCTCATTTCCTCTCCTCATTAAGACAGGGCGAAAAAATAAGATGAAAATTCTTGTAGGTTGACAAAAGGACAAAGCAGACCACTTATCCTTTACCATCATGATCAAAACAGATTTGACATGGGGAAAATTGTTTCAGCTTATTGCCTTCAAAAATGTAGAGTAGGATAGTGAGAAACAAAGACATATGTACGGGACTCAGTAGGTCAGCACACCTCTGTGTCACTGCCTGGAGTGCCTCCTCCTGCTCCTTCTTCACTGGCCTTGGTGTCTGCAGAGCTGTTCCCATTACATGTTCTCACTCCTCTCTCATACATCTGTGCAGCAATATTTGCACTTCTTAAACATAATTTGCAGAAGCACCGGCAGCATGACTGATGGACTCAGTCTCGCTGAGCAGGGTGTCTGTTTTGGAGCCAGCTGGAACAATCTGGAGAGATTTATGGCTCCTCATAGAGGCCACACCAGTAGTTTGCCCTTCCAGAGCATGGGTATCTGAACCCAATGCATATCAATTTTTATGTTCAGCAGTTCTAATGGAACCTAGCAAAATGGCACTCTAGCCAAAGTTTTAAAGTATTTAAAAAAAAAAAAAAGTATAAGTCATGACTTTTTTTGAGGAAAAATATCAAATAGAGTGTGCTATTAGGATGAGGGTGAAAAAGAGCAGAAAAAGACCAATCCTTGCTTTTTCTGAATTGGTTTGGTTTAGGAAAACTAACTCAACTTTGGAATGGGGTTATTTCAAGTCTTTTTTCAGAATTTCACATTCTCTTAGATGCGTCACAAGTTTAACTGGCTTAGTATGGAGGTCTGGTATCAGTTGACATTTTCATATTACAGAAGATAAAGAGGGCTAAGTCATGGTTATTTTGTGTTTAAAGAACTTAGAAGATAACCAAAGTAGAAATTTAATTCTTCTTCCACACCTTTCACAGATAACATTCAGTGTAATTCCTGGAAGAAAAACTGTCCTAGAGAGCACAAGGACACCTGGCTAGAGGTGCGTGACAGCTCACCTGTCTCCTGGCCTGTGTCCTGAGAGACAACTGAAGTCCAGCCTTACCTTGCAAAGCTATGTAAAATCATACAGCCTCTGTGCTTCACACCAGACAATACTGGACACCTGCAAGTTAACACTCATTTGAAGTTTAGGACAGGGATTTGATCCCCCAAAATTCTCAAAATGGCAGAAAACTTTTCCAAATTTCTGAAAGCTCTCCTGCAGATAAATACAGTACACAGTCTGAGCAGTCTCCCATCCATGGGAGACATTTTATTGGCTCTCCATATAGAACCCCCCAGTAGCCCAGGGCTCTGATCCCCACAGGTGCAGGTTAAATGGAGACTTGTGATTTAGGTCTTCAGGCCAAGTTGAACAAGCATTGCCATTGTCATCGAAACACCAGATACTTTTATTCCAGCTTTGGAGTCAGCTCATGATGTGTTTTACGTCATTATCTGTTAATTTATTTTAAAGAAGGAGGGGACCTCAACTTGTCACAGAAAAGCTGACAGCAAACTCAGCACAGGAGATTACAGTAGGCACCATTATTGTCTGCTTTCACTTTGAGTAGAAATTTTGTCACATGTGGTGGGGGTGTCACTGCTCATCGCTTTTTATAAAGATTGAAGAAAACGGTTTTTTAAGTAGAATAACAACGTAAAAAACAGGAAATTGAAAATAAAATAGAGGAATAGTTGGGACTGAAGCAAAATCTAGGCTATGAATTCATAAGATAAGAATACTTCTGTCCTATAATACCCAAGGGCACATGGTAGCAAAACAGACCTGGGGAATCCACTGCAGCACAGTGAAGTGAGATTGATCACTGTCCACACTGACAGGCAATGCAGAAATGCATTAGCAGCTGATAGGTGACTTGGAAAAAATGCAAGAAATAATGCTTATAATCCTGTTTTGGACATTTGAATGTACAAATAGAATATTGCCATGAATAAAAACAATGAAAATGAAAGTTAAATTTCCTTATTTACTGAACTTATTTTTTGCATACCTTGGAGAGTAGAAAAGAAAACTACGTAGGACCCACAAAAAAATTGCTGCCATGTAAAGTGGAAATGTGTGTGGGCCTGTTTGTAAATTCCACAGGAATTTCTCATTTTTAAATCTTTGCTGCAAGTATTGGTAGTATCTTTATAGTAGTGAACTTGCAAAACTACTATGCTAAGAACAGTAATAGAACCAGCTTTTGTTGTTAGAGATTATCCTGAAACCATATGCAAAGCAAAAGCATGAACAGAAACATGCATTAAAACCCTTAAGATGTTGTAATTAAATAGCAGTGATTGAATATGGTCCTTTAAACAATTATTAGGTGCCAGAGAGATGTTTGTATTTTTCTTAATAATTTAGTAATCTGTGCTAGGATTTGGAAATCACTTTATTTTTCTTTCCTCTGGTGTGACCCCCCATACTGATGCTTAATTTCAACCAAACCAATTTTCTTTTTATCTGACTAATGTTTAATAAGTAAATAATGTGAGGGTTTTTCTGTTATATAAAGTTTGATGACAGCCCTCAAATAATTTGTAAATTTTGATATAATTCTTCCTTTAAATGTTGGATCAAATTATTTTAAATATTAATGAAATATGTACTTGCACATATCTAAAAAAAGAAGTCCTGTAGCCATTTCCTTAAATAGGTAAGATGCAGTGGGCAGGAATAAAATAAGTGAATGAAAGAGAGTGGTTTAGATACTTTATGGATAAGAACAAGCACTAAAACTGTGGATCAAAGAGATCAAAACAAAGTCAACTATCTGCTGAAGTAAATTGACTGAATACTGCAGTGGATAAAGCCTACTATCTATAGTAGATAGTAGGCTTTAGAATACTATAGATACATAGATATAGACATATCTATATCTATATTCCCACAATTTTAAAAGTCTTAAAAATTGCACTGTTAAAATAGGTTTTGTGGTTTCTGAGGGTTTGCACTATGGAATTACTATTTCAGTGTTCCACTGGTCCATTGCAATCTAAACCCATAGAATCTAAGGTGCCATAAGTTAGGAGCTTTTAAAAAAAAGACTTAACCAAACTTTGAAGGATTTGGTATGAGGTATGAAATTAAAACAAACTCAAAGAGCAAAATTAAGTCTGTATGTCTTACTTTTGAGTATATATTTTTGTTTGTAGAATATGACGCTTGGTGGCTATTCAGGTGCTTTAATGCCAGCAGTCAACACTAGATATCCAAGAATATTTTAAGCAGAAAGGATTTAAATAGATTCACTTTGAAAACAGTAGCTACCACTCCTGCTGTTCATCAAAAAATAGTCTAGATTCAGCTTTGTGAGCAGGTTGCATTTCCAATTGGGAAGGTTGGCACATGGTTAGAAGGAAAGAACTGAACTCCCTCACATGAAACCCTTAGTGCTGCACAGCTGGAAAAATGAATGAAGGCATTTGTTCTTCCTGTGCTTTTCTGTTTTTCTAATAAAGACTAATACAATAGAGATCAGTGTGTTCTGTGACCTGTGTTCAACCTTTCTCTGCGAACTGGACAGAAAACACGAGGAAAGTAACAGACGTGGATAAGGTGGCTATGAAGAAAAGGGGCTTAGAGAAATGAACAGTTTGGAATCCTGTATTTTCTAAAGTAGAGATAAAAATATTATGATTAGACAGTGTGAGTGGAACCTTGACTGGAAATACTTTTACTTGAGTTTTTCTATTTATTCCCGTTAGAAAAAGTCATTAAATACCTTCTCATTGAAAGGATTTCTATGATTTTTAAAAGGTATTTTTAAATTTTTTTATTTGTTCTTCTGTGTCAGTTTTTATCATCCTTAATTTCCTTAAGAAGGCTGTTCTGACTGCCCCATTTTTAATTTTCAGCACTGTGCTATATTTTGCGCTTACAAATTTTGCCTGCCAAGTTCTTTTTAAAAGCAGTGTGATTTCTATGGTTTTAATTAGTTTGACTAATTCAACTTTCTTTTTATCTTTTTTTTTCTTTTTGTTTATGAAGCCAGTAGATATCTTCATGCTAGGCCATTTTGTATTTATAGACATGATTTTGAAGGACCACTGATAGCAGCTTCTGCTTCTTTATGCATACAATATTGTTTTACATGATAATCAAAAAAATCACCAAGATCCATAGCATGAAATACAGTTCAAATGCAAGATGTCAAGAAATCTAAAGTAATAAATAGGTATGACTTTCTGAAAAAGTCTGAGAAAATTATTTTTTGGAGGGAATAAGTTGCAAGAAATAAATATGTGTATGGCAGGGTAACACCAGTTACTTTAAAATTCCACTTTCAACTGAGATTGAAGTTAGAGCACAGCAGGAATGCTGTGTTCTAAACAAAAGAAGGATTAAATATAACTTTCTGCATTTTTCCTCTCTTACAAAGTTTTGATTCTTGTAATTAAAACTAAACTCAGGTTAAATCTGGAGAGCTGTTAGCTGTCTAATTATGGTACATAAAGAAGTATCTTCTCAGTTTACACTTTTTTCTCTGTACATGTAAGAACTTTAGAACAGAATCTTTTATACTAGAAAAGACCTCTAAGACCTCAAGAACACTGTCAAGTCTGCCACTGAACTGTGATCCTAAGCACCGTGTCTACATGTCTTTTAAAGACTTTCAGGGATGGGGACTCAACCACAGCCCTGGACAGACTGCTCCAGTACTTGACAACCCTTTAGGTAAATCTAAATGCAATCTAAACCTTGTCCAATCTCTTGTCATTTGGAAGGAGAGACTGACATCTGTCTCACCACAACTTCCTTTCAGGTAGAAATCCATGAGATCTCCTCAGCCTTCTGTCCTTGAATGACCCCAGCTCCTTCAGTTGCTCCTCACAAGGATTCTGGTCTAGACCCTTCATCATCTCTTTAGCCCGTCTCTGGACATGCTCCAGGAGTTCAACTTCTCTCTTGTCATGAGCAGCCCAGAACGGGACATAGAGCTCCGGGTGCGACCAGTGCCCAAAACAGAGGGACAGTCTGAGCCAGGCCAGGATGCCATTGGCATTCTTGGCCACCTGGGCACACTCTGGCTCATGTTTAGTCAACCAGCATCCCCAGGTAATTTTTCACTGTGCAGCTTTCCCCACTCCTCAGCACTGCACAGGGTTGCTGCGACCCAAGGGCAGGACCTGACATTTGGCCTTATTGAACCTAAAAGAGTTGGCATCACCCCATCAGTCCAGCTTGTCCAGATCCCTCTGCAGAGCTTTCCTACCCTCCAGCAGGTCAACACTCCCATCCAGCTGAATCTCTGAACTTATTGAGGATGCACTCTCTTCCTTCATACAGCTGAAACATATTAAACAGAATGGCCCAAGATAATGAAGCTCTACCATGGTAATAGCAAACAAATTGAATTATTCTGAAGTAACTGGTAGTTGAAAATGCCAATCTCACAGTGAAAAACTGAGTTCATCATCACTAAATTGTAATTGTTGCATATTTTCCCATAAGATTAATTCTATTTAAAAAACAGACTGTCAATTGTAATACTCATATTCCTGACAATGTTCTGATGTTCAGACTGTTTAGTCTAAAATATTTGCTCATCAGTTTACATGACACATTCAGATTTTCTTCTTGAATCTTCTGGCAATAAAGTTTATATTCTGACTGCAGTATTTAATGGAGACAATGATATTTTTCCTGGTGATTTTTTTTTAATTAAATATGTTTTGTTTGTCACTTGTTTAAGTAGGATTATTTTTATTTTAATTTTTGGGTGTTTTTTTGCAGGGGTTTTTTCTCTAAAGAGAAACAGTGCTGCAATAGGTCCATTTTCATGAATAAAATCTCAGGATGAAGATTAGAAAATCTAAGATCAAATAATTTAAAATCAGATTAGAATGGGGGAATTCCCATAAGCCCTCAATTGAATAAAATATTTCTGTGTCTTATCCTCTTAATGCATCTTCAGATTGCTAGAGGATAAAAAACACCTATCTTGTTATGGACATACTCTTTGTCATACGCGCACATAGGGGTACCATCATCACTAAATGCAACTGTATTATCTCTAATTTGAGCATGTTAAGGTGCTTAAAGGTCCATTAAGCAGCACGTATTTTTTCCCAAACTCTTCAAGAGACTGATAATTACCATATCATCTAGTAAAAAAGTAGGAGGATGGAGGGAAGAAATATGTTGGCATTCTACTAAGCAACCACTTAGCAATTACATTCAACTCTGAACATATTAAATTTCCCATTGTTGAAGGTTCATTAATTCATGTCAGTGTGAAATTCCAAGGCGGTTTGTGCTTCTGGACACACTTGTTTTTCTCTATAACCCCAAAAATAACCTTCAAAGAATGTCATAGTCTGCAAATAATGACAACTTCTACTTCATGTAGAAAGTAGGCAATGAAACAAATTTCTTGAAAGTTTATAGTCACAGCTGTGTAGGAGTGTTGCCATTGTTAAATACTGAGAAACAAAAGAGACCGAGAGTTAAATTAATCTGCTTTATATATAGCTCCTACAATTTCTTTTGGTTTCATTTCAGTAACACATGTACTTTTATTAATAAAAAGGAAAGACATAATTACAGCTTCTCCTACAAAATGTAATTTAGCAGTCAGACTTTTGGCATGGTACATTTAATTCATGTATTTAACATGAAGAGAATCAATATATGTAAAGTGCAAACATTTACTGTATAAAATTTTCTTTCACTAAATTAATTGCTGTGAAATGCTTTAGATTTTTCCACAGCTTTACAAATCTCTAGAAATAAGCACTTTAATGAAATACATGCTATCTCTGTCTTTTCTACTTGTACAATAACACTGAAATTATTAGGAAGACTTCACCATTCTTTTCTATGAAAGAAATATTTCTATGAAGTGAATGATATGTCCTTTATTATAGAACCATTATCCCTTAATTAGACTTAAAACCAAGTTTCTAAGCAGATGTTACAATGAGACAAGGGATTGGCCTGCAGAGATGTGTGGAGAGCTTGCAGATAAATACTACAGTTTCCATGACATATCTCAACATTTTCCTTTTGAAATATTCCAGGCTTCTGTAATGTTGCCAAACTGCATATATCAATTATAAGCCTGAATTCGACACAGAGTATTAATCAAAATCTCTTTTCTATCAGATGAGATTTCATCTAGTATGAATTCTTTGTAACATATGTTGGGGTGGCTATCCTATGTGATTTTTTTCCCTTTCTTGTATATTTAAGGCTACAACAAATAATTTTGGGGTTTTTTCTCCTATTAGTTAGTGGTGCTGTGAGCTTTAACGAACTCTATTTCCCGGACTTTCACAGAAAAAGAAATCAGGTTTAATTTTTTTATTTAAGTATGTGTGTGGTAGGAAGAAGGAGGAATTTAGAATTGAAAATAGGATTTCATATTATGACACGATATCTTGTGCTTCTCCTTTTACACCTGATATTCATTGACCTGCTTCCTTGCAATTATTGTTGGATTATGTACCTGAGACAAAGAAGGAGCCATTTTAAATTTTGAGTTTTCAAATTGCAGTAATGAACCATATCTTTCTCCAGTCTCCCCCTCCTTTCCTGAGTGATGGCCCAAAGAGGCACTAGAAGTATCATCACACAGTAGCATCTCATCCTTTGTTTCTTTTCTACTGTGGTAAGTAGCTCTTTTACCTATCTTTGATATAGGAAATGCCAGGGATCGAAAACCTTGCCCTACCACATAGAACTAAATATAATTGCCTGAAGTTTTTAAATCCTCTGGTCCTAGTTAATTAGTTATTTAACATTAGCTTTAACTTACAATAGATTTTACCTGTCGTTTTATCTCCTTACAATCAAAAGAATTTTCATCCTCATGAAAAGAGACCACTGTGAGAAAGTTACTGCAATGGGTTACTGCAGGAGATTACCCTTCTGTATTATTGATAGAAATCTGTTCACAGAGGATACTTAACAATTCTGTGTGAAAAAAATTATTGTACTGAAATGTATGCCTGTGTTTCCTTGTGTATGATTTAATGACCCATTTAACATGCTCATAATTCCCTAGGTAATACTAGAAATCTGTTTCATAAATAAGCTTTCATTTTTAATTATTTTTTAAACTGTAGAACGCAAGATGGCTTTGCTTATCTGGTCTTACTTTGTTCAGATTATCCACATACAAAGTGGGAAAATTACATTTGGGAGGAATAGTGATGAATCTTTGGTCCAAAACCAGCTGGTGAATAAGCTAAAGCTAAAGTTATTTAATAGAAATTGCTTAGACTCACAGTGGAATTAGAAATTACTATGGCCCTGAAAAATTACACTTTTTTCTGTTTACCTTGTGTAACACGCATAACTCCCAAGCAACATTTACAAGAGAAAGACAGTCTAAATTGTGGCTGTCTATGGCAACAACTGGGATTATTGGAGAGAACCTGACATTATAAACATTAGCCAGTCAATTACAAGATAAACTGCCTAACAACTTTTTCTAGTATGGAGTGCAATCAGGCATCAGGCATAATCAAACTATAGTTTCTCTTGGAGGCAACTTCTGGACATCCATGATCTAATCCCTCCCTGAAAGCTGTGTCAGATGAGATCTGGGTGTGCAGAGCCTAAACCAATCTATTTTTATTCCTATATTATCAAAATCTCTAGTGATGTATTTAGTCTTTGTTGCATTCTGTTATGGCACTGCATAAGTCCAAGAAAATATATAAATATCTGGTGAAATATACTCCAGCAGGGACTATATGTGGGTACAGTACACTGAAGCACAGGAGTTACACCAGGATGTGCATATCAATGTCATTATAAATTAATGATATGCCATCTTTCTGAATATTGTATCTACTACAGGTGGAATAATGTTTCTTAGACCAAGTGCCAGAATACAATGGAGGTACATTCTGTTTTGTGCTTGATATACTGTTGTGTTTATTTATAGTCAAGAAGACAGAGTTCTATAATAGTGCAGGTATTTGACAGCTTAAAAAATTTCCTGGTTGTGCCAGGCTAAGGAGAGGAGTGTGTGTGAGGCTGTGCCTGGAAACTAGACAGACAAATGATGAAAGATGCAGTGATGAGAATCAAGCCTGGTCGGTCAGGTTCATTAATAAAAGTGTGGGAGAGACATGGGAGGATGATTGTTTCAGGATCCTATAGGAATCTCTGGCAAATGGGAAATGAGGGCAAAAGCATGAAGTCAAAACCAAAACATGCAGAGACCTCACTAAACACACATTTTATTACGACAACAAACAAACCTTGCCACTCACACTAGATGCATGGTTATCAAGAAACTTCAGGAGGAGGAGGAGGCCATCTGTGCCTGTGTTTTATGTGAGTTCTGTACCTGTGTGCTGCTGAAGGCTCACCATGCCCATGTTGGCCAGCCTCTGTGCATCTCTCCAGGGTGCAGCTGCACCTTTGAATGCTTTTGCAGCCAGAAAAGAGGCAGGAAAGTCCCACAGCCGGAGTGAGGGGATATCCAGGCTGGAGTGGCTGGTGAAGGTGGCCCTGCTTCTGACATCCTTTACCTCCCTAGATACTGAACTACTATAAAAAATTTATTTTAATTTAGTTCTGTCCTTTAACCCGATCCTTTTAAAATAAAGATGAAATGCTAAAGAAAACTGAATTCAGTTACTGCTGTAAGAACACATATTTTTTCTTTTGTCTTACTAAACTTTGTCAGTATTAATGCTAATTGAGAAAGTTTATTTTCCCATTCAAATCAGTGTATGTCTGTCATTAATGGATTGTTACTGATGGTAGTAATCTGCACACTAATTTTCTGGGGAAAATATAATCTTTTAAAATGGACACTACTTTTGTCAACATTTGGTAGGGAGTTATGAGGTGAATCATGGGGAATGTGCTTTGATGATGATTTATCTTCTTGTCTTGCTTTAGAAGTGAATAAATATAAACATCAAAAACATTCAGTTCCCGCATTCCCACCATGATTTTGAATTATATACCTACTATAAATTTGGCTTTTGTGTCCTACTTTTGTTTATTTGTCAGCTTTTCAGCTATTCTTCACAATCTGATGCCTACTGAGAAGCATGATACCTCTCATGTTTCCATGTATTTTTCTTGGTTTTAATACTATTTATTTTGTCTACTAATTTTAAGCTTAGACCTCTGTGTGTTGTCATACAAAACACTGGTTTTCATTTTTAAAAGGACTTCATGTCCTATCACAACTGATAGGAAAAAATTCTCCTGTCAAAAAGACCATCTGTTCCTTGGGAAAAATAGTTTCAAAATGTAGTTTTGTGTGTAAAAATAACTTCCTTTTTTATCAACAACTTTTCATTATTTAATTTGCCTAAGTGCAAGAAGACTCAAGTTCATGTTTTGTATGGGAGAGGAGTTTTGCCCTAGATGTGTGGAGCCTATAATTACTGTAAAACTGTACCCTTAAGCAACCACATGGAAAGCTGTTGTGAAACTGTAACAGTCTAGTTTCTTTGTGTTTTCTGATGTCTTTTGGGAAATCAGATTAATCAAAATTCAAATGTTTTTCTATATGCTTGCCTATATATACACATACATGTTTTGTTGTGTTTTATTGTTTATAACTCTACATACGCTATTCTTTTGCTTTGCCTTGCCACTCCCTTCCTCCTCCTTCCCCTTTTCTCCTTTCCTCCTCTCCTTTCCTCTCCACTTCCACTTCCCCCTTTCACATTTCTCCTTTATTCTTCTGTCTCCTTTCTCTCTCCCTTGATTCTGCTGGAGAATCTGACAATTGAGATGAGGGTTTTTTTATCCCCTTTGGTATGTTAAGTTCATTATACTAATAATCATCAACATGCCTTCTAAATTATCTCAAAAATATTTTAAAAATAATTACACTTGTTCAAAACTTTCTCCTTAAAAGTAACTTTTGGTAGTGAAAAAGCTCAGGTGATAGAAAAAAGATATCACTGAAGCAGCTCTGTCATTATTGTATTTAAAAGGAAGATAACTAAAGGAAGACAGATTTTCAGAGCATATTATTCTATTTCAATGTGACTCTCTAGGAAAAAGATATCCATATATCCCTCAGTACCTATTTGGATTATAATAATTGGAAAATAATAATGTTAGCTGAAGGCTTTTTTTTTCATATTGCAACAAAAATATCAGTGAAAATAGATCAAAATTAATAGATTAATAGCATTTTTTCATAGAAAATTGTTTGTATATTTGAGTGACTGTATTATAACAGCCTGTAGAGTAATTAAATGTTTTACCTGAAGTAGAAGTGTTTTAATTATGATGTCATAAACACTGTTCACAATTTATACACAGCGAATACTGAAGAAAAAATTCTGAAAACATTCAAAGAATACATATAAACACACATGAAATATGAATTTTATATATATATATATATATATATATATATATATATATAGGAAATTTACCTGATTTTAAGTGACTTATAAATTTCAGCTAAGGAAAATGCCTTCATTTTGAAACAGACATCAAAAGTAAAAAAAAAAACAACAAAACCCAAAAAAACCAAACAAACAAAAACAACAACAACAACAACAAAAAAAACCCACAAAAAAAAACACAAAAAAAAAAACCTCAAACATCTCAAACATCTTGTGAGAGTAGTTTGCTTCCTGCAGGTGTTTTTGGACTATCTGATCATACCTAAGAAATGGTTAGGGTAGAGAGCCACAATGTAGACTTTGCAATGGCATTTCAAGCTTTGAAGAACACAAATGGGAAAACAAACGTCTGCCAGTGATTGCTACTTGACTTCACATCTGCTCAGGTGTTGGTAGACCCCAATGGGGCTAAACCAGGTCTCCAGAGGTGTTCCCTTGAAAGGCATCCACCATGGAGACATTGGATTGGGACCAGGCAGGCTAGGGAGAACAGCACAGCGCAGAGTTGTTTATCAGGCTGATGTATGGCAAATTGTTACTAGATCAAGTCCATGGCAAGGCAGGAGCAAAATTCAAGCTGGCATTAGTATTTCATAGTAAACTATGCAGATAAAGAGACTTCCAGTAAAGAATGCAATAGGCAAAAATCAAGACCAAATAAAGTGAAGCTTATCCTGAAATGACAAAAACTTGCCAATCATTCAAAATCAGTGAGAAATACAGATTTTGGAAGAGGATAGGGTAGAATGATTTTACTTCACATGGTAGATGCTATGCTATGCATTTCTGTTCTAATTAAAATCCATATATAGAAAAAAAAGGAGAATAACTTCTGAATACCACCTTCTAAAAATTGACTATTACTTAGTGCATGTTGTTTGGAAAAGCCTTTCAAGAATATTTAGCATGAAAATATTATATGAAAATAAACTATGTCATTAGACTATTTATTGTATTGAAAAGAAAAATATCTCAGGTTTGAAGCATTAGTATTGCTCCTATTGTTAATATCTAGTGACTAGCCTTCTAATTAAAACTACTTGCTGCCTTTATACATGTGATTTCATGCTACTGAAATCTTTTCCAGGTGATGGTAAAATGACTTTTTTTGAGTCTGCAGCCTTCAGGGCAGTGCTAGTTCCCTTGGGACTATTTTTTTTGCCATGTGTTGTTACTAATTCAGCTAATCTTCATGTCGGTTACTGAGCCAGGAGGATGTTCTTTTTGAACATTTTATGTTAAGCTGCACACCGTTATCCTGAGTAGCCTGATTTATATTATGCAGATCTTTGCTTCAACTGCTGATCAGTATAGGCGGGGACACAGGTAAATCAGAGTTAAGGGAATAGAATTAAAAGGATAATAAACTTGGCTGTACCTAATTAATTGCCTAACAGCTGCAGTTTTCTCTGTCACTTCCTCCTTTAGGAATATTACATGGACCTCTAGGGAATTAAAAACTTGCTGTATTCTTAAAACAAGAAATAAATGTAAATTTGAAATCTGTAAAGCAAAGACATTAATTTAAAATTTTATGCCCTCATTCAAAATTAAATAAGTGGAAATTTATTACTCCTTCAATTATGTAATAGAAGTTATCACCCACGGTAAGCATTGAGAGAGCTCAGATGCTATCATGCCATCTCCAGCACTGATTTTCACATGATTTTTTGTTAATCAATTAGATGTGTCTTTTTGTGTAAAAGCATTATAATAAGATCACAGGGAGATGTTAGGGTTGATTATTACCTGCAATGTGTTTAGATTACTAAGTTATGAAATATAACATTATCACTAAAATGATTATATTTTCATCTGTATATTTAACTATGTCACTATCAAACTCTCCTTTCTGCAATGATTTTTTAATAATCTAAGAAGAATGTGGAAAGTAGACTTTGTAAATTTAACATTTCTGAATTCTGGAATTTTTAAGTTATTGGGGAAAGATGCAAATTTAACATAAAAATATTAGCATAGTTTCAGAAAACAATTATGCAAAAGAAATATCAGAAAACTCTGAGGAATGCATAATAATTTGCTATCAACACCTTTAGATCTTTCTGATGAAAAAATGTTTGGAGAATTTCCAATTATTTTGTGCTGAAGTGATTTTTTTGTTGTAAACACACAAAAAAATTTACCTGATTTGGGAAGGGTAAGAATAATGTCTTTATATGACCAGAAAAAAAAATCCAAAAAACTTCTTTTACTCCTTTTCTTCTTCTTCTTTTTTTTTTTTTTTAATCCAAATATCTTTAAATCCAAATATTTTAATTTTAAAAAACTTATGTTTTGCATGAATAAGCATATCATTGAGGAACACATGGAACTTTACAAAATATCTGTTGTAAAATGCTCAGCTTGCTGAAAAATTAGAGGCTCAGATGTAATAAATTAGTAAAAGAATGCATAATACAGGCTACAGATTCAATACTAGAGTATATTTTGACTGCAAGTTTGTAGTATGAACTAAAATTGTGCAAGTATAATTGCAGATTTCAAAAAGCTGCATTGACATTTACTTAAGTCTTGCTGTACTTATTCTTACTTGAAAGTACAAAGCTTGATTTGGTGACAAGATCTATTAAACATAATTATAAATTATGTTTCATTAAATTACATCATTAAATTGCTGCAGTGAACTACAGCAATTTCATTAAGGGAAGACACCCTTCTGTAAAAATAAGTGCTGTGAGCCTAAGTGTATTTTATACACATCCACATAAACATGTTTAGTCAGTTCAGCTCTCATATATCCATAATCATACCATAGTTAGTGTTTGAAGCACAAACCAAGGGAATGTGCAAATGCCACTTTCATTACAAGTTTGATAAAGAAAAGGGTCTGCAAAACAGATATGAGCAAAAGGGAAGTCAGGAAAGAGAACTGGAAGATCATATTTTAATCAGAGATGTTGAGTCTGAAACTTTTTGGTAATTGTACTGTCCTTATTTAGTCCACCAGCATCATGCAGTGTTCCTTCCTTCCCCTCTCCCTTTGCCTATGTACAGCAGTCACCTAATGAAAACACTTCCTCACTTACTGTAGTGTCCCAGATGCTGATGAATATAACAGATTATAGAGATAAAAAAAAAATATTGTTTTGAAGGACCTGTAAGTGTGTTATGAATTTTGTGGTTTTGTTTTGTTTTGTTTTCCCTCTCAACATCAACACAATTTTTAGTGTGCTAGTATAATCTAATTGAAAACTTTCACATTCTATTCTTCAAAAAATATAAATTATTTAAAATCAGCCAAGGCATCAGCAAAACCAGTAAATTTGTAGAAGCAAAGGATATTAATTTTAACCTACTTAGCTTTTAAATAGAAACAGAAATCTAGAATTTAGTGGCCACGTGTAAGAGATTTAAAAATCATTATTTTCTTAAACATTGTTAAAATTACTAAAGGAATTTTATTGCAAATTATGCAAAGAAGCAACTGCTATCTGCACCACTGATTCAGATACTCCTCCTTCTCCTTCCTTCCTCCTCCTCTAAATATTCCTCCTGGATTCCAGGAATCTGGACCATGAGTTAAGCCGCCTGACAGGAGCCTCAGATAAGGTAAAGGTGGCACTATTATCTTAAAGGTGGTCCAGTTATCTTAGGTCTAAGGAAACATAAACAATGCTTAGGAGAGAAAAATGTATCTATGTGTAAAGTCAACACAGCAGCTGTGTTGAAAATAATCTCTGTGTGGGTTCAGTGCTGAGGCCTTTCAGAAGAAGACTGCACATGATCCACAGTGTTGCTGCAAAGGACAGTGTAAAACATCCCCCTCACAGGGAAGGTGCTTTGGTGTTCCCACATACAGTTGAATGTATATTAACCCATTGAACCCTATATTCATAGAATCACCACCACAGAGAAGGCCGGGGTGGACAGGACAGATGGGATACTTCTGGATTCACAGGGTAGTGCCTGTCTTTCTACTTAATCTATCTCTCACTCTCTTTCTCTCCCTACTCTTCCCTTTCCTATTTCTATCTTTCTGTACCTCATATGTACTGTAAAATAAAATCGGTGCTATTGATTTGGTCCATTGTCTTGTTTGCACCTTAATTTGGGCAAAGGCATCTCTGATAATTGCAATAACTGAGATCATAACTTTATTTTTCTCTTGTCATTGCATGATACTGTTCTCTCACCCAAAGTCAGAAATAGTTGAAAATAGTACAGTTCCTTCCTGTGGGAGGTGGGTGATTCCTTGTGTATGAACTCTTGCAAACTTTGCCCCATCTGCCCCTTGAAAGAGCTTTTGGGCACAATGGCTCTTCTGGGTGGCCAGTGTAAAAAAATATTTTCTTGTCCTTCCTGGAAAAAATTGCTATTAGCCCTACATGCCTGTAGTGAAGTTGGTATGAAAAGACTTGGGATAGTGAGTGATTGGTTATGCAAAAGTCTGGAGATAATGCTATCTTTACAAGATTTGTGAGGAACTCGTTCCTTCTGCTAAGTGAGGAAACAAAAAAAAAGCTGCAGGAAGAGGCACTGCTTGCTGCAAAATGTGATCATGTCCAAAATCTTCAGGCAGAGCATTGGAATGAGGTGAGAGAGAGAATTTTACAGGAAGAATTGTAGGATGTAGAACCCATAAAACACTTCTGAAACAGGGTCTAATAATTCAGACTTTTTGTTGTGCCCAATGGAGGAATTGAGACTGGATGAAAAAATCTCTTGTTCTGATAAAGAGCAAAATATAACATTTGCATTGACATCTGATGGTGAGGAAACGGCATGTCAATCATGCTGAAACTGCAACCACAAATGACTGCCTGGGTTAGCAAGCTGCTACTAAAATGTTGTTGTGGTGCTGTGTACAGCTTCCAAGATAAAAATCTGATCATAAATTAGTGAAGATTTAAATCCAGTCAATATTAATGCAGAGGGATGCCTGACAGTAAAGAGTTAAAGTCACTGGAGTAAGTGAAGCAAGGGTTATCTGCCAAATTGATAAGGTTAATTTATGGCTCCAGGGTGAGAATTAAAAGTGTGCTAAAAACCCTACAAGAAACCCAGTTCAAGCAGTTAAAGCATTCCCTAATTCACAAGCTGAAGAGCTTGTTGAAATTTTACAGGCAGTATCACTACCCCCGGACCCGAAATTGGGCAGAGGAGACCCTCCTGAAAATATGGGGGAAACAACAAGTACTTCATGTAATAGAAGTTGAAAATACACCTGAGAGAGATCAAGTTCATGCAGTTAAAAACTTGATTCACTAAGGAGTAATGTGTGCAGAAGTTTGTAATATTTTCTTTCTCTGGGAATCCAAGCATCCCACCACTGGAGATCAAAGGCAGAGAGGCAGAACTGTCAGAAGATTTACAAGAAAAGGCTCTTGAAGAGACTATGAAGATGTGGTAATCATTTTTGGTTTAGGCCTTTTTAGCTTTTTGGTTACTTTTGTGATAGATACAGAAGTGCCGGCATTTCAAACTGAAGTCACTGCTTTAGTAGCATTATACCAGAAAAGACATTTTTCCTTCCTTTTTATAATTGGACTATATTAGGCCAAATTTTCACTTTTCTTTATAGAGGTATATAGAGGTATAATCTTAAGAAAACAGAAGAAAATATCAAATGGGGAAATGTTGAATCTCCCTTCCTAAACCTGGATGCACTGCAAATGCAAGGTTAAAATACAGAAAAGCCTTTTAGCAGCTCTGAAGCAATTTTTGCTGTAACCATTTCTTTAAACCAAATATGTTATTGATCATTAGACATTACAAAGTAAATCACAGGCTTGTATTCTACTTGAGCTACTCTATGTACTCTTGGGTTTCCTAGCGTACCTCCTAAGAAGATATTTTTATCTTTACCTCACTTTTATTTATGTTAATCAATATAGTAACTAAATACATTCTACAACACACAGTTTTGGATGAAACTTATTGTGGTAGCATTTGGAGAAAAAAAAAAAAAGAAAGAAAAGCTACATGGGATAATACAACTCAATTTGAAAGGGAAATAATTTCACTTATGACTCCTCAGCAATAAAGCTAGTTTCTGGTTTTGTGTCAGGATTAACTTACAATGGAGCTGTACTTTATCCCCTGGACAAGGGAGTAAGGGTTTGGTGTAAAGCAGTGTTTGCATAAGAATTTTTTGTGTGAGTATTGGATTTGTATCCAGTGATTTTATTCGTCTGCAAAGCACAAGACCATGGTTGATCACAAGACGAAGTACACTGTCATAACCAATAGAATAAGTATTTGGTGCAGGGAAAGCTAGACTCCACTCTCAGCTGTCTTTCTTAGAGACTGATCTTGTTTTTTATTCTTTAAACCCACTCTTACTGTTTTGAGTTGCTCTTGTACTATTACTAAAATAGGCTTTTTACATTAAAACAAATGTGAGAACAGGGATATTTTTATTACTCCTTTCATTGTGGGGTATCTGTACCTGACTTACAAGGTTTAAGAAGGCATTTTAAAATATAGGTAACACGTCAACAACTCTGGCTGTCACTTCACAGAGTCATTGGGTCTGTCAGTGTAGAATCACCTCGAAAGACAGTGACATTCTCTGTATCCTAACACAAACCAGTGTGACTTATGTACTAAATGGAATCCAGAATAATATTAAAATTTTTAGAAAATTTTCTTTCTGAATTTTCTAAAAATTGAACTGCCCTCTGGAAAGTAGCTGCCTATGCTGACTGAACAGGCATGAGGGATTACCATGGAATGCTTGTGATTAAGTGAAATAAATGAAACAAATATTTCTCCTCTGAGTTGGTAGGTTTTGATCTTGTTGAGCAACTGAACCGAAATGTGAGAGAAATTTCCCAGGTAAGATCCTCTACCATAAAAAAAAATTAGGAATCTTCTTGTGGAATGGATATTTTTACATATTGCTGCCGAACTAATTTTAGCTACTGGACACTGAAGGGTCAATCAAAGACCTTTCATAGGGGAAAAACCTCCATTCACAGATAGAATCAGTTTCAAATTACGTATTTACTGAGAGGTAGAAATAAATAGTGCTTTCTTATCCCAATGTTAGTATCTTTTTCTCTTGTAGTGTCAACGTATATTTTGAGCTCTCTCTGATGGCTTAGATTGCTTCTGAAAAAAAGTGATTTTATATAACATTAATTATATATTGCAAAATTTATAACTGCTTTTATGAAGTAATATGAGTTAAATAATTCTGGAAGCAATTTTTTAGAATAATTATCAGACAAAATAATAGACTGAAGGGAACTTATTAGGCCATAAATGCTTTGTTTAGTGTTTCAGAGCTATAAATCCATGGACCGATAAATCTGACACAGAAAAAGAAGGAAGGAAGTGGCGGAAGGAAGTGGCGGAAGGAAGTGGCGGAAGGAAGGAAGGAAGTGGCGGAAGGAAGTGGCGGAAGGAAGGAAGGAAGTGGCAGAAGGAAGGAAGGAAGGAAGTGGCGGAAGGAAGTGGCGGAAGGAAGGAAGTGGCAGAAGGAAGGAAGGAAGGAAGTGGCGGAAGGAAGGAAGGAAGGAAGTGGCGGAAGGAAGGAAGGAAGTGGCGGAAGGAAGGAAGGAAGGAAGTGGCGGAAGGAAGTGGCGGAAGGAAGGAAGGAAGTGGCGGAAGGAAGTGGCGGAAGGAAGTGGCGGAAGGAAGTGGCGGAAGGAAGGAAGGAAGTGGCGGAAGGAAGGAAGGAAGGAAGGAAGGAAGGAAGGAAGGAAGGAAGGAAGGAAGGAAGGAAGGAAGGAAGGAAGGAAGGAAGGAAGGAAGGAAGGAAGGAAGGAAGGAAGGAAGGAAGGAAGGAAGGAAGGAAGGAAGGAAGGAAGGAAGGAAGGAAGGAAGGAAGGAAGGAAGGAAGGAAGGAAGGAAGGAAGGAAGGAAGGAAGGAAGGAATTGGTGGAAAGAGAGAAAGAAAGATCTAATTAATTATCTTTGCAAGTGTGGTTTTATAAGGATTCCTCTAATTTTCTAATTTGTAAGAATTGCTCTAATTTTTTTTATGTTTATGATGTTTTATTTCAGTGATATGTGATGGATTGGATTTTAAATGAAATATAAATTACTAAAATGCTAAAGTTTTTTTTTCTAAAAGAAGTAATCTCCAAAAATCGTACAAAATAAGCCAAAATAAGCAAAGATTGATTAAATGGCTCCTGTAAACACGTGTTCAATTTTTTTTTACTCAGCCAAATTGTAAACATTCATTGAAAATTAGTTTCAAGATTGCTGTAATTCAAGAAAACACTCTTCTGTTTTAGTTTTTATCTTCATTATGTACTATGAAGTTCAGCTTCCAACTGATTCAATTTCAGGGAGAAAGCAAGCATACTTTGATGCTTTTCCAGTGCTAATGAGAGTATAGCCTCCATAATGTGAGTTCATAATTGTACAATTTGAAAAATGACTTCCAGTTACTGTGCTTATGTGATATTTTGCTTTGTATCGAAATGGCACATTAAGATCACCTGCCACCTAAGAAAAGGGAGACCTAATAATCCCTGTTTTTTTCCCCCTTTTTATTATATTATTTAAATGTCTGTAGGTTTTTTTCTCTTTGAGTTTTTTTTGCTTTCAGTGTAATGTAGATCTGTTTGAAATAAGTTACATATTTCCAAGCTTAATTGGAAACACACATCATAACAGGAATTGTTGAACTTTCTGAGAAAATGTATAGTAATTGTATGCATGTGTTTTTCATTATGGAAATATTTTTTAAATTAAATTAAATATAGTGGAATGAGTTTTAATTTTTTAAGATTTATTTCCCTTTTTGCTCAATGTTGTTGAAAAATAACTTCTTGTTCTTGAAAGATCATACACTACATAAATAGAGAGCTAAAATAGAGTTGCACAGAGAAAGATCAGTGTCTGCTACTTTGCCAATACCCAGCCAATAGTAATTAGGTCTTCATCTTGTGAGATCAGAGCGATAATTTAGTTCCTTGAAAAGTGCTATTAAGGACTTGGAGGCTAAAATATATATTCTTCTGAAATATGTCTTTAAAGACTCATTTTAATGAAAAGATAGAATAAAAATAGGTTTAGTAGGAAATACCCTACTTCACTATATTTACCAAGAAAGTGAAGTATATTAGAGACTTTGTTTAGAAATAACTCAGTTCTAATGTCAGTAAATATTCAGTTCACTACTAAAATGTGAGAGGCAAACAAGGTTAGTATGATTTTTTTTTTTTCCTGGAAACCTCTCTTTGTCTCTGAGATGAGTAATATATATCACACAGACTCACAACTCTTCATTCTCGTCTCCTGGAAATTTCTCCCAAAGACCTCTGTGTTCTGTGTGAAAAATTAAGAAATAACGGGGGAATGAAGGACTAAGATTCAAAATTTAGCTTAAAGATTTTGTAGATAAGTCTAGGAAACACAGATTAAAAATGTAATGAAGTAAGCCTGGCTTTTTATTTGAGAATATGTAAATATCCTAAAAATATGATGGACAATTAAGCTTCAGTTTCTGCTTTAAAAAGTGGCAGGGAATTTAAAATTATTAAAATATTCTCACCACATTTTCAGAAGAAATCCCAAAGGAAGTGTCTTTTTATTTCTTCATGACTGCCAGTTTGACATTTTGTTAAACACAGCAGATGTCATGTAGTGGTTCTCTCTTAAGAAAATATTTCAGCACTGGTCATAAAAATTATGACTCCTGGAATGTAATAGGAACAGTCTAACAGAACAGCTTTGTGATATAAAAAATATTGCTTTGTGCGCCACTGTAGTTTTTGAGGTGTCTGGAGTCTGATTGTATAACCAAAAGCAATTTTGCCAGACAGTAGAGAGAACACCTTACAGTAACATTTCTTCCCACTGTCTCTTTCAGGGAAAACTATTCTTCCAATTCCTTTTTGCTTCGTTCCCACAGATTCAAATACACCTATCATATCTGATTGCTCTTTCTCACTTGAAAATACATGAACAGTTCAGAAGGGCACAAATGCCATGATGGACGAGAAAATGAGCCATGATTACACAACTAATTGAGTCAAGAATTACTTCTGTATAGGTTCTTATACAACATATCCTTTACGTTTTCTGTTTTTAAAAGATACCTTGAAAAGCTCAGTATTGTAGAATACTAGACTAGTCTGAATTGGAAGGGAATCATAAAGGCCATGTAGTTGTGACCTCCCTCCTGTGGGCAGGGTCACCTTCCACTAATCCAAGTTGCTCAGAGCCCCTTCTAACCTGGTCTTGAACACTTCCAGGCATGGGGCACTCACAACTTCTCTGGAAAATCTCTTGCAGTGTCTTAGGGTATTTTTTTTTCCTTAATTAAACCTCCCTTTTTTCTGTTTGTAAAACCATTCCCACCTGCATGGCCTTTTAAAAGTCCCTCTCCAGCTTTCCTGTAAGCCCTTTTTAGGTATGGGAAGATGCTATAAATTCTCCCTGAAGCCTTCTCTTTTTGAGGCTGGATCAGTTTGTCCTCGTATATGTGCTCCAGCCCCCAGGAAAGCACCCATAACATGAAGGCTAGTATTTGTTACTTCTTTCTTGTTTCAACTTAGTATATTCATCAACAACTTTTAGCTCGTCTATCAATGATAATCTCTCTTTACTACTAGGATTCTTTGTCAATAGAAGAGTAATGCACAGAGACAACTTCTTCCTCCACAATTAACTGACAGCCACCCAAGCCACTCACTGAAAGCTTAGCTATTTTCTATAAAGCAGAACAAATTTGAGACAAAGTGGGATCTCAGTCCTCTCCTTCTCATTTCCCAGGGAAAGACACAAAAAACACTGATTAGAAATGGTGTAAATTAAGGGACTTGATTATCCTTTAACGTGTGCATATTTGAAGCTAGTATAATTTTTTATTTGATAGAAGGTACTGAATTTATAATTGCATAACTCTAGACTTGAAGCATTTGTAGTAAATCACTGTATCTACATTTATTGTGATGGAATTACAATGGTTTGCTACCACTTGAACATCCACCTCTGAAAACCCTGGTACCAAAAGCATTTGACTGGCACTAAAGAAAATTTGTAAAGCTGAAATTCATGCATAGTGCTAATTTTGTGAGTGTTGTTGATCAGAATGTCTAAGAGAGGAAATGTAGATGCTTAATATAAAAACTTTAAAATAAATGGCTGAAATACTAAAGTTGTGGTTTGAAATAAAGGATTTTTGTCATGTGAATCATTTCCTGTTAGAGATAAAGCTGGAAATTTTTCTGGTAATTATAATTGATTATTTAGAAACCATCTGAGAGATAATTTTCAAATGAAAAGTATCTATAAAAGTCTGTATCTATTGACATCTCTATTTTACAGAATCACAGAATATGCTGAGTTGGAAGGGACCCACAAGCAACGTGGAATCCAACTCTTGGCATGGAACATTCCCAAGATTCACATCAAGTGCCTGAGAGTATTGTTCAAAAGCTTCTCAAGTTCTGTCAGGTTTGGTGCTGTGACCACTTTCCTGGGGAGCATGTTCCAGGGCCCAAACACCCTCTGAGAGAAGAACCTTCCCCTGATATCCAACCCAAACCTCCTGTGACAAAAATTCAAGCTATGTCCTTGGGACCTGTCACTGGTCAGCAGAGAGAAGAGGTCAGTGCCTGCCCATCCTCTTCCCCTCATGAGGAAGTTGTAACTGCAGTGAGGTCTACCCTCAGTCTCCTCTTCTCCAGGTTGAACAGACCAAGTGACCTCAGCAGTTTCTCATACAGCTTCATCTCAAGGCCCATCAAAGCCCTATTTGTGTAAGCAGAGGAAAGCACAGGTATCACATTGATACCTGTGAGCAAGTTGAGTCTTCTTTAAAATAAAAGAGAGAGTTGTAAGAACTGCATGATTCGGGTATGATAAACTTTAAACAATGTGTGCCTTCATGTGAAATATGAAGCTGAATAACATTGAATATGATGCTGAATAACATTTTGTGGTAGGACAAGGCAGGGTCCAGAATGGAGCATGAAATGAAAACTGAATATTTGTTAGGAGTCTGTGTTCCTGAACAGTTAGTAGGCAAATTCATGTATAAGAAATTGTAAGATAATATATTGTCCAGTGTTTCTGGTCACCTAAGTAATTTTGTTCTTTTTCCATTACTTTAAGTACCGGAGAGTGACCATTATTCAATATGGTTTTGTACAGCACCACTGAAAAATTCCTTCCCCAACCAGCAAAAGACATGCTTCCCCAATGGAGAATCTGATGACCTTTGGCAAACCAGACATTTGAAGCAGATCAGTTATTGTCAGCTTGCGCATACCTTTCCTCTAACGAACACTGGTGCTGCCCGCTCTGCTAATGAGAGAGCCCTGGGACCAGGAAAGAAATTCACTGAATCCATTTTGTCTCACTCTCCTTCAGGAGAAAGACTATATCCACTGAACACTTGCACTTCAGCTTTGCCCTTGTATTTTAATTGACTTCCACAAAATTTATATGTAATGTGATATTGTACATTAAAAAAAAAAAATCACAGAAGAGTGTGTTCATGCAAATTTAAAGGCTGTTTTTGGCTTTTAGGGATTTGATTGAAAACATTGGAAGTAATATTTGATTTATGAAAGACAAAAGACTCTTCTGTTCTGCAGAATATGATGTGGTTCTGCATGGAGAACCACAATAAAATATGTCATTGGATTTTCATTTATTTATGTTATAATGTGAGAGATTTTTGGGCTTGGGAAAATTATATTAGTGATATGAAATATTAAAAAGCAAAATAATATGCAGTTCATAAGGGTAAAGTTCACTAAATACATTCTCTGAGTTTTGCTTCAGATCATAGTTTTGAAAGAAATTTCTGGTTTTTTTCCTAAGTCTGCTAGTTGAGTTTATAAATTGTACGTTGGCATTGGAACAACCCTAAAGAGGATAACGTTTAATACTTCAACAGCTTTTTTAAAAAGACTGAGGACACAGAATGGAAAGAAGATAATAATCTAATCTTGTAATTTTAGTCCTTTATTTGTTCTAGGGTACACAAGAGAAGCAAAAAATATGATGGTAAGAAGTAAAAAATATTTCAAAGATTGTTCTTGTTATTCTAATTCTGTTGTCATTGATGTTAGCTGTGGCATAGACTCCAGGGAAAAAGATTAAAATAATATGAAAATATTTTGTAATCTGTGGGATCTCAGCACCTCAGGACTGAGGTGCCGAGTCACCGAGACCACCCTTGGGGGGCTCGGGAGTCCTGGAATGTTGCCAGAAGTGTCTGGTGGCTGGACTTTGATCCTACACAGGAGACGACACCTGTATGAGGATAGGAGGCTTTCACCGGGGTGAATGGTGAAGGGATTAGTTAATTAGAGGGTGAAACACAGGGTTTAGGATTTCTGTACAGGGGGGTTTAGAGAAGTAAGATGGAGGAATTGGGGCGTGTCCTGTTCTTCTTCTTCTTCTTCTTCTCCTCCATCTTCTGTGGTGATGGTGGCACTTTGAGATTGGTTGTTACTAAAAGTGCACTGGGCAATAGGGGTGAAAGGTATTGGGGAAAAATGATAAATATTGTACACGTAACTTTGAGTATAAAGATAGGTGACCGCCCGGAGGGGAGGGGAGTGTGCTCATGGCTGGCTGCTGAGCAGACCTCTGTCGGGCCGAAAGAAAATCTTTTAGATAAACAATTAATAAACACCCAGACCGAGAAAAGAACTGAAGCCTCTTCTGTTCCTTTGAAACGCGGGCTGCTTCAAGGCCACCCCGGGCCTTTCCAGGCCATCCAAACAGCCGAAAACCGGACAGTAATCCTAATAATAAGATTTTTTATTTCTGAAAGACACTTTTTATTCACTGGTGGTGAGGTTATATGTGAGTAATTTCACTTGTGTGTGAACTGAAGAGTATAAAGATGTAATTTTTAAAAATTTTTTCTATGCTAAGGATTTGTATATCTAGATTTGAAAGTTTTGACTATTTTAAAAGCTCACCACAACCAAGTAATTGTTTGAAAGGTTCAAAGTATACTAACATAATTTATTCTAATTCAAATTTTTTCCTCTTGTAAAGTTCAGTGCCTCTACAGATAATATTAAAAAAAATTAAAGTCCATCTGCCATTTCAGCTGAGGAAGAGGATCAAGTTAGGGAACACATGAGGCCCATGAGGGTGGACACGTTGCACTCCCAAGTGCTGAAGGACCAGGTTTATGTCTTCACCAGGCCACTCTGAATTGCTGGTGAAAGTTCATGGAGATAGGGGGAGGTTTCTCAAGATTGAAGGACAGTAAAAGTCACCTCTATGTTTAAAAAGGTCAAGAAGCACTTGGGTAATTATAAATCCATAAGTCTGCATTGATACAATCCCACCTGGCTTCTAGAGTACCACACAGCCACTCATTCACTCCACAAGTCCCCAACAGTGGGATGGGGAAGAGAATAGGAAAAAGGTAAAACTTTTGACTTGAGATAAAAAAACAGTTTAATAATTTCAATTAAGTAGTAGTAGCTGTTGCTATTATTATTATTACTACTTTGAAAAGGAAAAGAAGGAAAGGAATAAAACTTGAGAGAAACAGATGATGCATAATATAATTTCTCATCATCCATTGACCAATGTCCTGGACAACTCCCTCCAGTGTCTATACTGGATGTGACTTTCTGTGTTGTGAAATAACACTTTGACCAGTTTGAGTTCATCATCCTGGCTGTGCTCCCTCCTGGCTTTGTGTGCACCTGCTCACTGGCAGAGCGTGGGGAACTGAAGAGTCATTGACTCAGAAGAAATATTCCTAAGCAACAGCCAAAACACCAGTGTGTTACAAACATTGCTCTCATACTGAATCCATAACACAGCATTACTTGCTGTGGAGAAGAAAATTAAGTCTATGCCAGCCAAAACCAGGACATAGCCCCACTTCAGGCATGGTGTGGGTAATGGAGAAATTAATTCTGGAAGCCACCTGCAAGCACATGAAGGACATGAGTGTGATTGGAAATAGTCAACATGGATTTATGAAGATGAGAACCTGTGTGATGGCTTTCTATGATGAGATACTGGTTTCATGGGTGAGCAGAGATATTATTTACCTTGTCTTTTCAAATGTTTTGAGGCTGTATCCTTAAAATCCCCAAGGACATATCACTTGACTATGTGACATATAATTGGACAGTGATGTGGCCTGGAAACTGACAGGACTATCAGACAAGTTTTCTAATACCAATGGGCCGAAATGGTTGTGATGAGTGGCATGAACTTCATGCAGGCCATTCACCAGTACTGCGCCCCAGGGGTGGATACTGTCTCCACTATAATTTAAATATTTGTTAATGATCTGAATTAACAGATCATTAACAAATGCACTCAGACAGAGTGCACCCTCAGCAAGTTTACATATGACATTTACAAAATTGGAATGTTTGATTGATGTAGCAGATGCTTTTTCTGTCATTCAGAGAAACTTCACAGACTGAAGTAGAAATTATCAGGAGGCTCATAGTACAGGGAAATACCAATTCCTGCCATAGGATTTGAAAGGTTATAGGGACATGCTGGGGGCTAATCAATGGGAAAGTAGCTGTGCTACTGGGTAAATTTGGGTGTCCTATCTTTTCCTACTGAGCGCAGTACTCTTACTGTAAAGAACAATGGCCCTTTGGTCTACAGAAGGATTCTTACCACCAAATTAAGGGATTCAGTCCTTCCCTACTCAGTTCTGTTGAGACACATCTGGTATTCTGGGCCCAATTCTGCACTCTTCCTGGCAAGATAGACATGAACTTACTGAAGGGAGTTCAGTGAAGGGCTGTAAAGCTGGTGAAGTGACCTCTCTTATGAGGAAAGTCTGAGATCTGGCATTGCTCATCTTGAAGAAAAGATGGCTCCAGGGATTTTGCCATTTACATAAATACCTTACAGGAGGTTGAAAAGAACATGGTGATAAACTGTTCTCAGTTGTGCTCAGTGACAGGACAAGAAGTAATGAAATAGAAGAAATACCACTCAGGTATTATTGTGAAGTGCTAGGCCACTTCAAGAGTTCACCACTTGAAGAGGTTTTCCAGAGAGTATATGAAATCTTCCTTGTTCAAGATATTAAAAACTGACTAAGCACAAACTTGAGCAATCTAGTCTAAGAGCTCTATTCCCCCTCTTGGTTGATGATTGTAAAGCTTGATGACCTACAGAGGTGCTATAAGTGTCCCTTCCACTCTCATCAATTTTGTGATTCTATGAATAATTTATGGATTATTTAGGATTATTTTGAAATAAAGAAATTGAAGCTTCTGAGTTTTAGCTCTAAAAAGGTATTCTTAATATAATTCTTATATAATTCTTAATTGACAAAATATAGTCAAATGTTGCTGTGCATCCTTCCTCTAACTCACACATACCTCAAACATGGGCAATATGATTTGTATTAAAACAAGTACACCAGGTGGGAATTGTACTGAGGTAAGATCACAAGCTGGGAATTGCAGAAGGAACTGTCTGAATGCTTGCATAATTTATGCATTCCAGATATGGAGGAGTTTTGATGATTGCAATTGGTTTTGGTACACATTAACCTGCAAAATGGTATTAAATCCTGGAGACTGAGAAAGCTGGACAAACTGGTCTCCCAAGGTTGCAGGCAGTTTCCACCTTCACTCCTGCAGGGAAATCTTTGGGGGTAGATCATGGATCCAAAGACAGGAACTCTTATTTTTGAATAGGTGAGTAAAAGCAATAAGATCTGTTCATATATGGAGATAAAATCCTAAAGTTACTCCATAGATGATTTACTGCTTTGTACTTGTGCATTCTGCAAGGTCAAAGATTGTAAACTGGTATGTTTCGAGACTAACTTCTTATACCATAACCCTTTAGACTGTTTATACTTTAAACCTCATTGATTGATTGATTGATATGTACTTCATTCATATTTGATACTATATTGGCAATAAGTCTAATCAGAGTTATATGCATAATCAATGTCATATTTCTCTCACCTGGCCAAAAGCCTTCTCTCTCCTATTCTTCTGCACACAGTTTGGTTGCCTCACATACTCTCCTTCAGTTAGAAGTGCATGGTAAATTAATTTAAAACATATCTTGTCAAAACAAGATCTTGTTAAGCCATACAAGCAAACTGCTGGTATCATATCCATGCAACACATATCTCTTATATAATTTTCTTCAGGAATTCTGACCTAAAGTACAGGAAAAGGCCTCAAAAATCAGAATCCCAAGGCTGGGTATACTGTAAGGCATCTTTTCCTTGAAGGAAACTCTTGTGAAAAAGTAAAGTAAAGTTAACAAAAAGATTTATTTAAATAACTTCAACTGTATTTATATTTAAACCAATAGTTTATGTCTTTGATTTTTATGTTTGTGTCTTGTCTCTAAGGTATGGCTACTTTCATCTCTTGAAGAATTGTACAAACATTAAGTACTAAATGGATAAGGAAAAAAACACTTGGAAAATGGCACATGTGATCCTGAATGGTGTAGATTAGAATGGATGACTCAGCTCAGATCTCCTTGCTTTCTACTCTATATTGACAGAGTGCCTTTGGGGATTCAGTTTTTTTGCATTGTTTTCAGATTACTAGAATACATAATATCTTCATTAGGTGTTCTTGAGTCTTTCCAACTCTCTAATTTTTTTGCATAAAAGAGTCCCATAGGATGCTTCATTTTGCATTAGTTTCATTTGCATAACAGTCCTTTGCCTTGAATATGAGAATATGCTCCACATATGCTATAGGTTATCCCTGACTGTACACTGATGTTAAAATTCGTCTTTCAGTAGGGGGTTGACACAGAGTCTAAATATCTCTTGGATACACATAAATTGCTGTTTTTCTGCTTCTACATAAGTCTCAATACTGATGAAACCACAAATAGTATACAGAAAGTTCTCTATTCCCAAATCTTAGCTCATGTGTTTATGTCTGGCTCATATTCTGTTGTATATTTTTTATACTGAAAAATAGAACAGAAACATATTATGTTCCAATACATATATGTGTTTCTACCTACTACAAATTATGTCACACACCAAAAGATTCACATAGCATTTCCTTTGGTATTGAAACATGGCTTGTATGTATACACAGACAGCAGAACTTTAGAAATGTGCCAATTAAGTGCTGTATTCATGTCATGTATTGACCAAGATCTACCCCAAGAATACAATGATTGACCTATAAAGGTAATGGGATTAAAACATTTTAGATTTAATTAACAGTATTGAAGAGATTTAGAATAATGGGCTTGATAATTTTTTTTGGTTTCTCAGATATTATGAAAATGCTTCAGATTTTCGACCATCAATACTTCATGTTTAGTACCTCACATTCAATACCATTTCAACTAGACCATTTGATCTATTTTCAAGAGCTGACCTAGGCCACAAGTTCTTTCTTATTTTTTTCTTTCACTCATATCAATTCTCTAAATGTTTTTATTCCAATACAAACCTCTAACTAAGTCTCCTTTAAAGGAAATATTTACAAATACTGAATATAGCAATTACTAATTACAGTTAAAAATTATGAAAACTGTACCAGATATGTAGATGGAGTATATTCCAAAAAATGTGTTTGTGGACAAACACAGCTAGGGGATAAACAATTCAGATTCCCATGAATCCTATCCTAATCACTGCATCATTTGGATTATGCTACTAGCTCAACTGAGTGATCACTTTTAGTCAAAATGAAGAAATTTATAATAACTTGAATTTAGAATGCTTTATTTTTTTCAAAAACTCTAAAAACCAACATAATATTTTTCTACAGTGCATGTTCTCTTATCCGTTTCTAGGTTTTATGTCTGTAAGAATTGTTAAGATGCTAATTGAAAGTAAACTCCTGTTCTGGACATAAAAGCTTTTACTTATTATCTTATATCAGAGGTCAAGTTTTCAAAGAACAACTGAATTTATTTTTTTAAAAAAAGTTAGATTTATCAAAGTAGTCCACAATATTTATACACCTTTATACTCTGATACTTATTTGTCACTTCAAAATGTTAGAAATAACACTTGATTAGACCTAATCAGGACTCCTTTTTGATATGACCTTCTTTCTCAAGATCATGTATCTGTTCAGAGGTGAAGAGGAATTAAATTCTTTTAAACTGTTTCCATTCTTTTTAGTGGAAACAAACAAAAAAAAACAAACAAAAAAACAACAAACAAACAAACGCTAATGCATACTACCTAAAACGAATCCCAAAAAGCCAACTAAACCCACACTAAATGTCACCATTTTCAAAATACTGATAATCTAGTTTTAGCATATTGCTCTAATATTGAATATCTAAGCTCCAGCTTTAACACAGGCAATTGATTTAAATTACTTTACTTTGAATTTAGTACCGGCGAGATAAAAACAAAATTACTTTGTTTTTCAAAAGTTTTACTGTATCTTTGCTTGACACAATGCCAAAAAATAATCTCAGATGTTTCATAGATTTAAATATTTAAAAAATCTTTTGAAAACCCATGCATTTACAGGAAGAAACAACTAAGATACCCTGTGAACATAACTAGCAAAATGAACTTCCTGTCCATATCCCTGAAGTGCTCAGTCATCACCACTTACAAACAGAAGAGGATCTTTCCATCACTGTAAATTGTAGTAATTTTAAATGCTCATTTGACCCCTTCAAGAGAAGGCAAGTGCTTGTATGCCTGAGAATGACTTGTGGTCAATCTCTAAAGCAGATTTTTTTTTTTTTTGTGAATTGTTCTCTTGAACTGTTAGAAATAAGGAAAGGGAGCACAGATAGTATCATCAAATTTCGTCTGTCTAATGCCACTTAAGTTTAATACTGCTTAGTCAGAAAAGGACTTAATTGTCTGCTTTTTCAAAATGCTGTTTTCAGTCATAAAGTGATGCACTGAAGAAGTGAAAGCCTATTTTTAAAGCAAGAAGAAATATCTTCCTACACACGTATGAAATCAACTTGAGAAACGAATTCATTTGCACTAGTGATCACTGTGGCTGAGAGCTTACTGGGATCAAAATCAAAGACTGCAAATCCTTTTAGAGATGAAACCATCAACAGTTGCATTAACTTGAATGGGTGAGGGAGATCAGAGAAATTCAGAACTGTTTACTTGAGGGTGATGAATTCCTCCAGTGCTGGGGTATCCATGCAGCTGTAACCAGTAATCCCATAAGCACTGCCCTGTCCTTCCTTCAACCCCATCGAAAACACTGCTTGCTCTCAGATGATACCAGTTTATATCTATCTTGAATATGATATGAAGCAGCAATTTCCCTTTTCACAAGTTCTGCCTTTTTAGTTATGCTAATTTAATGCTCATTGTGTAAAACTTGCAGGATTTCAAACTACTAATTCAGCTCCATGTTTCAAAAATAGCCCATACTCCTTGTTTTCTATGGGAAAGTGAAATATGACTCCTAGAATTTTCTTCCTATCCTCGGCTATAACTAAAAATGTGAAATCCACATAGACCTTCATAGTAAGGAGAATGAAAACTGGAAGCTGTGTCCATAGTTTGTCATTGCAAAAATTGTGTTTTGAAAACCTTTCAGTCTTGTTTGCTCTGTTTAGCATAATTAGCATATTGTAATTGGGTTTTTTTAGTTCAATAGGATTAGATTGATGGACTAGCTCTAACATTTTCCCCCCTTTTGTCCTCTTCTTGTGATGTGGTTTTTACTTGAAATAGGAACCTACCTGTACTTTTTAAACCAATTTTTCATAGAAAGGATGTTTGGTTATTGTGAAAAGCATTTTGAATTTCCTTGATTGTGATATTTGTATTTAAAATGCAGTGTTTTTAATGGTTAATTTTTTTGTCTGATTACAGCATACAGCTGAACTCTGAGTTTTTACAAGGACTTTACAAGCTAACTTTATGACCTTGTGACTCATTGAAACACCAGTACAAGAATATTGGATCCATGTTAAGTTCTTTCAGATTTTCATTTGTATGACCCTGCAAACTATCTATGCTGGTTGCTTTTGTGCTAAGTTTCTAATCTTTAAAGTATTAATAGACATGGTTTTATTAGCCTATGTGTGCTAAAATTTCCATACATTTATGCTGCACTACAAAGCCTTAATTTTATCATAGCAATGAGTATGACACCAATTCAAGTAATGGTAACAGTAAATTGGAATATTCTTGAAAAATTTATGTGTTAATTAGTTTATTATGGCAATAATGTTTTTACAGGTGTTAATAATGCCTAAAATTTAAACTATCTTGTTGTATAATAAAAATAGAAATATGAAGATGTGCATTTCAAAGTTTTGGTTCTATATGTTGTATCTGCTGATTGAGAAAACATATTTTTAAGTAATTTCTAAAATTCTAGGGGACACAAATAGTGACATAGGTAATAGAAAGCATAATAATATGTTTTCTATTTTTTGTTTCTACTTTGGTAGAAAAAAATAACTAAAATTCCATTACATTGGCCATGTTTAGAGTGAGTAACTTGTATTGAAAAGTAAGTATAAATTCAATTTCACCTTCAAATCAGGAATCAGACTAATTTTTTTTTTAGTGCTAAAACATTATAAGGCATGTGTTTATACCAGAAATATGGGGATTGACATAGCTGTCAAATATTTCTGATAAATTTTTCCATCTTTAATCTTTGAGTACCAATTGGTTTATATGGAAGCTTTTTACATGCAGCTTTGTGATACTATTTTTTAAACTACTTTTGTTAATTTTTTTTAATGATAACTCTTCCAATTTGATCAGTCTCAAGTACTATCAAACATTTAGCAAAAAGTATAACAATCTATAATGGTTAACTTTCTTACACTGAATAGTTCCTTTGGTTTTGCTATTCCAGTTTCAAACCAGCAAAGTACAGCACTGCTTGCCTGTTCCTTAACAGTAATTGTCTATCTACTTATCCACCAAACTTCATTTTTCCTCTTACCTCCTCATCTATTTCACCATTACATTCCATACATTCTATTCTCTCTGGAGTTTTTGCCTGCTTGGAGCTGCAGTGACAAAACCCTGTTTGTGGTAAATATTTGCCTATTTCAGCTACTTCATTACATTGACAATATACACATATTTCCTGGGGAAAACAGTCTCACTCAAAGCAGTTAGAGTCCATATTACAGCCCTCATTTGGATTTCACAAGCTCCTACCACTGCTAAGGAAATCATTAACTTGCCTTCTCTGTGTGTGGCTCCAATGCTGGATGAAAAATTTTGAGTAATACATGTTCTTGTGATGTGTCAGAGATTCATATTGTCAATACCTTACTGAAAAATCATCATATTTCCACACACGCTGATCCCTTTTTAAACTTGTCACATGAAATGCCAAACACTTATGATGTCACTGTTTTCTATTGAAGAATGCTTCTATGTTCTTTCTAGTTCCAAACAGCAATTGAATGCCCTCTGAGATGGTGTAACAAGATGTAATCTCATCAGAAGAAAAGAATACAAGTGCACCAATATGAATAGATATTTTTCAATACAAGTCCTCCAAATTATTACATTTTTACAATTCTCTAATTCTTTGATTTAAAATCATGCTTTTCTTCTGTAGTGAAAATCATCTCCCATTGCAGTGCATCGAAAACATTATGACTCATCCATGCTCACCAAATTATCCCTTAGGGTTTTTTACAGAGCCACAGGAAGACTCACATTTACAGCATCTAAAACCCTAATAGATTAGTATAATATGCTGTAGTCCTGGCTATTTAAAAGTAAGCTACAACTGTAAATTGGGGAAAGTGTAAAAACCCTCTATCAAGGGGCTTTTTTCCTTCGTACCATCTTTCAGCAAGACAGTCTTACTCTGGAAAACTTACAGAGTCTAACTTCTTCATTACTTGAATTTTCCCTAATAATAGTTAGGGGATTTAAATCTAGTCATCACTCTGTGAAGCAAACTCAATTATAAAATCACGAAGCAAAGGCACTGCAGGTAAAGAGCATTTTATTTGTTCTGCTGCAGAGAAAAGTCCCTCTACTACTGCTGGTTTTTGGAGTGTCACCATCTCCATCCATGTTCAGAGAACATTCTGTTCTGAGAAAAGCAATTTCACACAGAGCTGTCCTTTTTTCTTCCTGTGCTTTGTATGCCTTTTGCTAAACCTAATCTTCTAATTAGGCTCTGCATGACAATGAGATAACTTTTGTAGACTGTAACTGCTGATTTTTTATGTTGTCTCTAATACGGTCTTGTCTGGAATTCTCAGCTGTCAAAATCTTTGAAATTAATCAGGAAGGTTAAATGTTTAAAATGTATTGCTATGGAATAGAGAAGTTAAAGGTCACTGAGGCTTCTTCTATATTTCTTCTCATTTTGAAACAGCATCTCTGAGACACCATAAATACAACATATGAAATCATCTACCTTTTCCTGTTTATTAAATGCATTTCCTTTTCCAGTCATTCTGAACTCCAGAACATTTATTGAATTCTAAAATACTATGACATTTCCATCTGGTTCACTGAAAAATTCAAGTCTCTCCTAATGATTTCTGATTTAATATTATACAACATTGTGAAAGTTAACATGAAAAAAAACCAGATGTATTTCAGAATTATAGTCCTTTCTACTTTCTCATTCTCATTTAGAATTATTTAAAGGTGAAAAACAATAAACAAAGGTTTAGAAAGGTTCTTCTGGTCTTTTCTGTATTCTAAGTATATTGAAATATTGGTTAATACAGGCATATGGCTCAAAGCAAGCATTTTTGTAGATACACAAACTAGGTAAAAACCTCGAAATCACTAACTATTCAAGATTTTTCAGTTCAGGCTGCAACAGAATTGAGATAGGAAAGGAAAAGGAAAAAAAAATAGAAGGGAAGGGGAAAAGCAGAGAATGGGTAGCAGGGAGGGGAGAGAAGGGGCTAGTAATATGTGAAGCATAACTTCTTTTTAAGGATAATTAAGATTGTTTTTCAACATGGTAGCTTAAAGTATTTTCAATGGTAGCTTAATGTCAATGATAAAATTGTGTGTAGAACATCATAGTTTTTACAATAGATATAGTTGCGCTCAACATTCCTATGTTTCTACAATAATTAAGAAAGGTGTCAAAGCTCAAAGGAATCCAAAGAGATGTATTCTTTTTGCATCTTTTGCAAATACCTCTGGCATAGGTAGGTCAGGAATGAGCGAGGAGGGAAGGAAAAAGGAAGAGGAAGTGAAAGGAGGTTTTTTTCCCCTTTTAAATATAAGTGGAGGGCTGTTAAAGACTAAACAAATGTGTCATTGGAATTCTTAAGTAACATTAGCTATTTAGGCTACCTGCCTCCAGGCTACCTGCCTCCGCAAGTTTTCAGCTACAATTCCATATTCTATTCATTTAACCATAAAAATCAAATCTTCCTAAAAGAGTTTGTGTAGGGATATCAATTGAATTTGCTGATTTTTTGCCTCTAGAGTTACTTGAGAAGTTCTGGAAGTCACAGCCTAAATTCCAAATTTTTTTGTTTTGTTGGTTTTTTTTCTTTTTTGTTTGGTTTGGGAGTTTTTTGTTTTGTTTTGTTGTTGTTTTGGGAGGCTGTAATTTTTTGTTTGTTTGTGTTTTGGTTTTTGTTTGTTTTTTGGGGGAGTTGGTTGGTTGGTTGGTTGGTTGGTTGGCTTATTTTAGTTTGATTTGTTTCTTTCCTTTGGTAACTTTTAGAATATTTTATTTATTGAAACACATAAGAAGTAGATCCAGAGCTGTCCTGTTGTCTGTAAGTAATTAAATATCTGGTTGTTCACTTCAGGAACAGGCCAAAGAGAATACTTATTACAAAAGAAGACAAGCAAAAATAACAGCTCAATATTGCAAGTTGCCCACACAGATATTATTGTACTGCACTCCTGGTCAAAATTGCCTTGAGGATGATGGGGTTTGCTCATTATTTCCATATTGAGCAAGTCAGAAATGGTAGAAACCAAAAATATGGGATTGAATATATTGAAAATAAATCAGCATTTTTTTCCGACATAAATTTTGCCATAAAATGAAACATATCTCTATAATTCCTTTAAAAAACCCCAGTCATTTAGATACCTACAACTGGAATTTTGTAAAAAGGAGCCAGTTAGGTTGAAGTTTGGGATAGCATTATTTTATGACTGTCGGAGTGAAAGATAACAAGTGTCATGATCAGTATAGTTGGGTGTTTTCTGACATCTGCCAAATGAACAACTGATGAAAAAGGGAGTCAGTACAGAAGATAAACGACAAAAAATGTTATTATTGTTGTTGTTGTTAATATTGTTATTATTCTTTGATGATGATGATGATGCTATCAATTATGTTGGCATGTCTTCTGTTATTTGAAACAAAAAAAAATCCAGTGAGTTTCACTTACCATAGACAGAAGTCAAATTTGAATCATCCTGTCTGGTATGAAGTCTTTATGGCAAACAGTCTGAAGCCGAACATCTAAAAGAGTGTTCTAATGACATCATTATTTTTGTGCAGATGTTTTGAGAAGGAAAATCTGGAAGTAAATCCTCATTTGGGAAAGATATTTATGAAAGATTTTGCTTTAGAGCTCCAAGATCTATAAAAGAACATAATTATGCAGGCAAATAAGGAGTAATTTTATTGTTCAGCTGTCTTATTATCCCATTTTCACAAAACATCAAAAAATCTAATAAACTGCAGGGAAAGTAGTAGTTTTGTTATTATTACTATTAATGACTGTATTATTCACAACTCCAGCAACAGCAGTTGCCTGAGAAGCAGTTGTGTTTGCCTCAGAGTTAATAAGTAGTCCTCACACATTTGGTCCGGACAGGTATATTTAATTTGCTGTATTTTAGGGAACCAACTCACCAAGATTCAAAAAGCTACTGCAATGTTCCACTAATATAAATATTTTTAAAGCAGCACAGTGTGCCAAGTTTTTCCTACTTTTCTGGTAAACATGTTATTAGCTATGTCCTACATTTAATACTGCCAAAAAGATAGCTAATTCCAATAATGTATTATAAACAAAACTAAAAATTTCTGTTAAATCATATTTTTCTTGCATGAAGTATACCACCACCTTCTTTTTAATACTATTTCATTCATCTCTTATTGCTTCCATAACAAGCATCTCTTTTCCTGCTCTAGAGAATACAGGGATGAGTAAATTAGAAAATGTCAATGGTTTGTTACACAAAGATGGTTATTTCAACTAAGTTAAATAATATAATAAAAGTACAAAATATCTTCTGTGCTACAGACAAGTTTATGAAAATTCACTTAATTTAACCTAAAGCTGGCAAAGATTCTCCTATTTAAGTACAAAACCTTAGCATTTAATGGTATACTAATTAATTACAACTTGATTGAGTTTACTGAAACAAGTCTTTTTATTTCCTTTATGCCAGCATTTACTTAGTTCAGCAGTATTTCACTGCAAAAGTTCTGTTACTTGTTAAATTCTAGTCTACTTTCAGTTTCATATTAACCTTCATATTCTACTGCATGGCCCCTGTAGTAGCAGTAAACCTGATAATAAATAGTTCCATGAGCAAAAGTAGTTATCCTCTCTCTTTCATATAGAAAGCCAACACGCAGAGACTACCTAAGTTTGCATGTACGAGGTGTATGAAAGGGTTGAAAAGGAGGAGTGACTTAAGTCCAGAGCAAATTGAGTTTGTGTTCAATATATTATCAGGAACTAATTGTGTCCTAATTTACTAACTCTCTTTGCTTCCTGACTCTCATTGCTAAAGCTGAGGAACATCTGGAAGCACACAGGTGTTTGTGAAGCCTCATTGCCCAAACTAGGTTTTGCCAAGGCTCAGCCAGGGGACAGGAAAAAGGGAGAAAAGCAATGTGTGAGGGATATCTTCAAGACTCCACCATGTTCTGGCACCGGCTGTTGCCACCTGGGGTTCTCTGCTAATTGGAGTTTTCTTCCAAAATATCTGTACTAGCTGTACTAGCTGTAATGGGCTCATTCCTTCTTGCCTCTGCCTGCTGGAACTGAGACAGGGGTGAGAACTTTCCATGTTTAGAGAATTCCCTGCTGACCCCCCTAAATACAATATGTTGCTAGTTATAGCAGGGAACTTAAAAAGAGATTATTTTGTGTTATATTTTATTTTTTATCAGCAAGAAACTGATGAGTAAGAGGATTAAGACGTTTAGGATTCAGTGGAAAGATGAATAGCTTATGATTATAACTCTAAAAGTATGTTTGTTGTTAGAGACCTGATTAATTATCTCATTATGAAAGAAAACTTCTACATCAAAACCAGTCAAAGAGTACTAGGGGCTTTTATAGAAGCACAGAATGGATTATGATGGAAGGGACCACATGGGTCACCTGGTCCAACCTCCCTGCTCAAGCAGGGTCAGCCCAGAGCACCTGGCACAGGATTTCATACAGAGACTTCTTAAATACCTCCAGTGAGGGAAGTAAGACAATATGTTCCAGTACATGGTCACCTGTGCATTTAAAAGTTTTTCCTCATGTTCAGGCAGAGCTTCCTGTGCCAATTTCCTCTTGTCTTATTGAGTAACGAGTAACGCCAGACCCTGGCTCCACTCTCTTGGTGGTTCTCCTTCAGATACCTCTAGACATGGATGAGGACCCTTCTTGTGGAAACCCAGAGCACTGAGAATATTTCTCTGTCTGCTCTGGGATGCCCCAATCCCCAGGGGAGCACTGACTTTGACACTCATTCATGGAGAAAGTTTCCTAGACTTCAAGATAGACTAGAATCTACAAAATTGTGAAATAGATTAGAGAAAGTAGTGTAGTTGTATCACCTGTATCGATCTCTCACTTGGTGAGAAATTTAGGTTTTGGGATTTTTAGTATGTTGCGGATGGAAGCAAGATGGAGTGCACAGGGCGTCGTCCTGTGTTTCTTCTTCATGCTTCTTCTTCCTTCTTCTTCAAGGATTTGTGTGGCATTTTTTAATTGGGCAGAAAAATCCACATTGAGGGTTCTGTGGGATCCATTATTGGGTTAAAGGGAAAACAATCTAGGTGTCAGTTCTTAATTGGATAATTCGGTCTTAAGAGACCTTGTAACAAGATTGTTAGCCATTTTGTCCCTTCTAATGAAAAGCTGCTGAACTCACAGTAGTGAGACTGTCTTACTGATAAATAATAAACACTTGAGTCCAAACACCAACTGCCATCTCAAGTGCCTTCAATCTAGATTTGGAGAAACCGACAACTGCTACCCCAACACCTTCTCAGTTGCCTCTTTTTGAATGAACCAGTCTTGATACTTTGGTAACTTGTGGTCAACATTAGCTAAAGGAAAATGAGTCTGGAATGAAGTCCTTACCCTGTACCTTTTACACTTTGCTGGAAGACTGTAAAAATATCTACTAATTCCAATTCTATGAAAATTCCCTTATGCTTCAGTAGCCTGTCTTTGTAAACAACTTGCTCTTTTATGCATACACATATATTGTTTAAAGACTTATTATCTGTAAGTGTATGGAAGTATTTTTTTCATCCGTTAGAACTACTGTTGCAGTATTTTCAGTATAACTGTCTGCTCGCCCCTTTGTAGCAACATCTCTTTCTCTCTGTGCAATACAGGTCTAGTGTAGCCCAAGCTTTCCAAAGTGAAAATGAAAGGCCTTATTCATATGAAAAACATCAATAATACTTTATTTTTTTCAAAACTAGTAACCTTATTTTTTTCTGTTAGAATATGAAGATTTGTTTATCTTTTTAAAACTGGTCCATGACCAGCTCAGAAGATCAGCTACTTCCTTTGTGTAATATTCTAATGTTTGGTTTTTTTGACAAAATTTATTTCTATGGAATTTTTTGTAAGTTCTGAACTCATCCTGCTTCAGCAGTCTTTATCAAAAAGATAGAAATAATATAATAAAACTTAACATTTACAGGGAGATGAACATAGAAGAAGATTATATTTAAAGGCAAAGCTAATTTCATAAATATTTTTTCTAATAGAAAGAGCTTCCTGGCAGATGGTTTCACATCTGATTTGAAACCATTTTTATATGCTCTTGCATTGTGATTTGGGATAATAACACATAACAATTAGACATTTTATTGTAAGTTGTAGTGTAAGTTTAGGTAAAATTAAAATCAGTTATTCTGTATTGTATTATGAGCTCTCCTGAAGTAGACTGGCTATGTTCTAAAAACTTCAGTTACTAAGGCATATTCTTCTAATGAGATGCTCTGTCAATTACACAGGATGAGCAAGTAGGCAAATTGTACTCCTTCCATTTCTATTTCCCAATAGTTTATTTTTTATATATTGCATGTGCATGGACAGGGAGGATTTTGTCTTTTTTGTGTATCTGAAGCTGGAAGTCTCTACTACTTTTTCAGAGCCTCCTGAAGTCATGCAGTAAGGCTTGGAGTAAGGTTCCCCATAAAAGATATGTTTCTGATACTACAGTCCAGGGACAACTGCTGTTGCTAAATGACTTTCTAGTGTTAATTCCTTTTCTTTAAAAGAATATCTGAAGCTCTTCATATGGAAGAAACAATATACTTTCAAAACCAAGTATCTAAGTATCTGGGAAGGAGAGGAATAGTGTTTTCTACAACTTTCTTAAACAGCAATTAGTGATGCTTATAGAAGAACATCAAATAATGAACAAAGTTGCAAATAATTTACAGCTGACAGCTGTAATAGCTACAGAGAACAGAGATTAGTGCAAGAAGCTGTTCCTGACACAATTTTAGGTATTTTATTTTTTTGAAACAAAAAACTTATGTTCAGAAAGTCCAAGTCCATTGTTTTGTCTGAAGTCCTTTCTTATATACTTGTATACCTACCTACAATCTTACTCTTTTACATTCCTGTGCTTGGAGTAATAGTGTGCAGAATAGGATGTCTGAGTGAATTCAGACCAAACATCTTTATTGTCCTTTGTCCTGCTCTGAAGGGGTACACCAGGACTGCAATTTTGCCTGGTAAAATTCAATCCTCACTTTTAAATATGCTGGCCTCTGAAACTTGCTGAAGTGCAGTAAACTTGATTATATTATTCGTACAAGATTTCTTTGGCATAGTTGTCAAAGTCCTGTCTCAAAAATAAGAGGCCACCCTTACTCTTCCAACTTGTGTACAAATCCTGCTTTGAAATTATGGACCTATTTCACAAGGAAACATTTTATCTGGTTAGGGAGATACTTCACATCCATGAAGAGTTTTACCAGGTTCAATCTCAATTGCAGGATTTTTGGAAAGAGGAAATATTTCAGTTTCTGGGAATTATTGATCCAAGATATAAAATAGTACACATGATACCTAAAGCTGTGTAAAACATTAAAAGTATATTCCTCCTAATTCTATGATTTCTAGCTCAGTTTACTAACTTAACATGTTAACAGTAATTTATGGTAAATTCTAAGTAACTTGTTCTATTTCCTTCTGAATGCACAAATATTTTGCAACCCAAACATACTCCAACAAAGCGATTCATGCATCTACTGCTCACTAGATGAGAATAAACTTTTTGTCTTTATTTAATCTTTAAGTTTGGGATTTTACATGCATTAGTGCTACAGTAGTTTAAAAACTACATTTTTTGCTTACAGGCTGTTACTTATTATTTACTGAATTCAGGCTATAACTGAGAACTATTACTTGTTAAAGTTCTCTGTTGCCAATATTGTTACAACAGAACATGCTTAGTTACCAGTACAGCAAGTCAGTAGTAGCAACACAGGTCTGATTAAGAAAGGTTGGTAATGTGTTTATTCTTTAATAACATCACTCTATCTGATTTTTAAATTACAAAATCCAAGTCTCTGACCACAGGAGTCAGTCTTGCTTATTTGTATGAGCTACTTTTCTGAATCATCCTGTTCATTTAGACAAAAGGACATGGTTTTTGTGGTATTTTGATAATTTTCTGAAATAAGAATATTCTTTGCAAGATAAGTCCCTATTGCACTGCAATCAAAATAATGCCCAACCTTAATCTGTATATCAACACAGCAGGAAAATATAATATTCAATCTTACTGGCACAGCAGCTTTAAGTAGATTGTACATTTAATGAGACCATTGTGCAAAAGTTAAAGCTTGTATAAATCCTGCCATTTTATGGAGATAGCATAAGTATGGTTTCTTAAATTATCATACTGGGATCTAAAATACACTTTTTTTAATGCTTTTCTCTGTTTGTATTTCATTTGTCTATGAGAAGTATACAAGAATGGTTTTTGCAGCTAAGAGGGGATTTCTGTTGTACTTTTGTAGCAATTTGCTCCCTGTGGGACAATGTGTTTTATTCTCACTATGGATCCTCCTCTTGAACCAAAGCCCTAGAGGAAAATTGGCAGGCAAAGAGTAAGATCAGAAACATTCCTGAGTGTAAATGATACACCTTTGTGAGCTCTTAATCTGTTCAGAACCAGTATTCTCTTTTGCTTAGAAGGGCTGGCTGGAAAAAAAATTGCTGCGTGGCCCTTTGCTGAAGCTGCCTTTCTGACAGCAGTCAGGGTCTCATTCTGGTTTCACTTAGAAATTTGGTAGCCATCAGCTTTGCTACCAGCTTTGCTACCAGCAAACAGCTGTAAGTAAGGGCATTAATGGTTTCATTTTACAGGCTGATTTGTTTAGTTTAACTTTTCCTTTTAACTATTCCTTTTTGTAATCACTAATAATGTTAGTCTATATTTTTTTAAGACCCTTTCTTGTTACACCAAAAAAATCTTCTAATTATTGCTTTCTTCACTGATTATTACATGCAGCATCACCTGTACTTTCAGCCTTGCTTAATTAAGCAAGGGAAGGAAATATAAATATTTGAAATTGTAGTGAAAAGAGAAATTATAAAATAAAGATATAAAAGTGAGGAAAAATCTTCATCTCAGAATGTCCCTTGCAGTGAAAATTTTAATAGATTTCCAAATGACTTTTCCTCTACAACTGTTTAAATGGGTATCTTTAAGATATCTTTAAGATTCAGAGATGCGGTAATAACTTCTTTGCTGTTAGCTAAATGCAGAATATTTTTACAATTTTGTAAATGGTCATACAAAAATTAATTAAATATTGTGAATATTTATCATTCAATATATATATTTTATGTGGACACACCTATTTTTACATTCTTATGTAATTAACATTTATTATTGATTTTAAATAAAGCCAGTAAAGGCAGCAGTGCAATTTAACTGTAAGTTCAGATCTACTAGTGGAGCTGTTATTTAGTCCAAGAGCTCTTCCATCATCAAATAACTGAAGAAGATTTAAATGTGGAACTGAGTGTCATTTTATGACTATTAATTCCTCTCCAGTGCAGACAGGGGAGTATTTGGAGAGTATCTCAAAGACAGAAGGTGCTTAACCACCAATACCACTGCTCTTAAAAATTCATAAGATTTATATCTAGTATGCAGGACTGGTGGAGGGGAACATTTACCCTAGGATGTTTTGTTCAGGAGCACATTCAGTGCATGCAGCTCAGGTGCAGCTTTGCTGGGAGTTGCAGGTTCAGTTCTGGGTGGGAGCCCAAGGCAAGATGCCAGGAACTGCCAACCCTTGGCCCAACAAAGTGCCCTGGGACCTGCAGCATCAGCCAGGGGACCAGACACTGAGACACAGCATGAGCTGATGGCCCACGAGGAGCAGAGATAGTTTTGCCCTTGGACTGTGAGAGTATAAAAGCCCACGGGTTCCTTTGTTGGGGGTCTCTCCTTGGAGGAACCAGCTGGACCTGTTTCTGTGTTACTGCACCCTGAATAAACTGCTTTATGGAACAAGACTTCTGAGACCCTCAAAAGGGAGACCTGGGGTTGAGCTAGTAAGGAAACCTTGTCTGACCATGTGAGAGTGGGGTGTGTGAGGAGTCAAAGGAGATACCCTTTGGTTCATTGGAGCTGCCCACTGCGAATGGATGTCCCAACTGTGGCAGTCTCTGGTGGTAGGACTATGGTATGGCTGCTAGGAAGTCCTGTGTGTGTGTTCAGACTGAGAACTTTCCTTAACAGCCTCCTTTGAGGACCATGCTCCGTACCAAGTCCCATAGTTGAAATATATGAAGCATAGCAACAACTGTATTATCTTGGAATCCCTTTTCCTTCAAAGACATTTAAGGGTAATTAGGGACTTTACTTATGAGATCTATAATAGAATGCTTACTGTATATATTCCTTTTAAATTCTCTATTGAATTATCCTGTTGTTCTTGAGAGTATAAAATGTTTGCTTTCTTATTGCCATCAATGCCTCACACAAACCACACGTATGATGTACTTCAAGACAACCTCACTACTTTTTCTTTCTCTATTCACTTTCACTCATACATCCCAAGACCAAGTGATCTTTGTAAATGTGAAGTAGTAATAATTATAACAACAACAACAATAATAATAATAATAGTATACAGCTAATTTGAAGAGCTGGATATCTTTGCCTGAGCCTGTAGGCTGGTCTTGGACTTCTTTTCAATGTTTCTCTACAACAAAAGTATAGCATAGTACAAAAAACTCCATAAAAACTATAGCTACTGTTATTTATGGATTCAGCCTAAATTTTTATTTTGCTCCTCCGACTCGCTTTTTTGTTATACACCTATAAAAGTCAGTTGTGTCATCTGAGTATCTCCTTCCGCAGGACCCTTCATATATATATTTTCAGAGTTCAGCATTGGGTGCTTTACGCATTTCAACATCCAGCTATTTAGATAGGTCATTTTCAGTAACCTTTTTACCCCACAATAGCTGATTTATTTGAATAAGGGACATCTACACACATTATTTAAAATACTTCTATATTTCCCTTTAAATATTGTCATCACAACACACAATAAATGGAAAAAATTTTGCATGTCGTTCTATCTCCTGGATTTGTCTCTATGTAATTTTGCAGTTATATGTCATATAAGTTTAGTTGTTTCAGTAGTATTTATAAGCATTTATAAAGCATTTATAATACATTTATCTAACTTTAGTTTTAATATTGTAAAGCTTATCTAATTGAAAGCAAAGTTATCCTCTGAGAGTTAAAAATCATCTATCAATTCTATGACTTGCTATGCTATCAAGCTCACACTATGAATTAGAAATCATTGCCATTAATGCGCTTTTAATTGCAGTATATTCTGAAAATAGACTGGATATTAAATATGAATCATGACAAATGTTTTCTGTAAGTATTCTTTATTGAAAAAGAGTTTTTAGGGGGTTTTTTTAGGTATAATTTCCTGTCAATTTTTTTTTTTTTGCTAACTACTCAGCAAAAGTGGAAAGTAAAAAAGAATTGGGTTCTTGCTACCCAGAGATAGATCATTGGATCTGCTCAAGACAGTTACTTTTCAAGTCCCTTTTCAGAGATTTAAAATCATATATTTCTTTATAAGACACAAAATTATTTTGTAATGTGTGTTGATGATACAAAGCAATATATGGAAAATCATTGGACTTCTGCCTTTTTTGCGTCGCTGTAAGAATAAGGAAAAGAAAGTTTTGATACTGTTAATTTTACTCATTCTTTGCTGTCTTTTTTTGTTGTTGTTGCTTGCTTGACAGTTTCAACCATTTGTAAAATAATTTCTTTGGTTTTTTACTGTAATAAATAATTTTTTTTATATTAAGAGTAATATTTTCAGAAAATATGGTTACAGAGATTTGCAATAGGTTTGTAGTGAAAATGTCTGAAAATGTTTTATGGTTTTTCTAAATATTGGAGGGAAGGCAGCTCATCTACAGTGCTAGCCTGAATTTGATGAGGGAAAGAGAGAGTTATACAAAAATTTTCTATCTTTTCCTTTATCACAGACAAATCTATATTTGGATTTCATTACTCACACATAACCAGCTAAACCTAAGGTTCAAAACTTCAGTGATCACTTTTGAATCACATTTAGAGGAGCACATATCACCAAAAGTGAAAAATAAAGGTATAAACTTGTGCTTCTCATCAGTTCCCAGAATCATGCTGGAATTTATTTTACAATATCAACAAATAAAAACATGCTGAAATGTATTTTAAAAATGTAAAAAACAAAAAGTGACAAGTAACACAGTATTGCAAATAACACTTTGCAGAAGTTGAGTCTGATTTTTTATTCTGTGACAAAATAATATATTTCATGGATAGAGGAGGAGCAGGAGGTGTTATATCTTCACTTATGTCAGGGTTTTACCAGTTTCAGATTTTGCATTTTGACAGATCACCGAGGAGAATACAGTACAAAATACATAATGGATTACACTGGCTAGAACCGGTTTGCAGAGACTAATTATTGGTGGCTCATAATCAAAACAGAAGTGTGTAATGAGTACTGATATTCAATATTTTTCATTAGTACTCTGAAAGATAAAATGCAGGCTGTTCATTACTTTCACAGATCAAACTACACTGTGAACGTACACCAGAAGATAACCAGCCCAGGCAAAATTTCAGGCTCTGTAATCAATTTCAAAGTGTTGCTTACTTAAGGGAACACAGACATGGGAGGGGGAACCAGTCAGTAATAGCAGCCATTTTACAGAGGATAGCTAAGGCATTTGAGCAAAATGTAACACCAACATGAATCAGAGGTGATGTGCTGTTGCAGACTACCAGGCTGCACTTAGAAATCAATATATAGTGTCTCTAAAACGGAACAAGCTATTTTTTCACCTTTTACTTTGATGTGGACAAGCTGAAGTACTATGCAAAGTTTTAGGTTTTGCAATTCAAGAAGGATGATAAATAAAGGTAGAGAATCTGAAGGAGATACTGAAAGTTAGTTAAACACTAAGGAAGTTCGGTGATAAAACTATTATCAAAAAATATTATGGATGGCTGCCATAAAGCAGATCATGGTAATTTGGGATCTCAGTTGTAAAAGTGCAAGCATCTTTTTACCACCTTATCTGGATGATGCAAGAACTAAAGTACAAGCAAGATTTAAACCTTTATCTAAATTATTCACTGAAGAGGAAGAACCACCTTGCTTACACATGAGTTATTTTAGATCTATGTAACTTTTCTCTTTGGAAGAGAAATAGATATTGTAAATTAAATAACATTAAATCGTATTTTTTTATACTTTTAAAAAAGAAAAGAGAACTGTGAATGATTTTTTTTCTGTTATTTTGGTTAATGGAAGCTTTCCCCTGACTTACTTTTACTTTGGGAACATTGAAGGGAGCACAGACTATGTTTCATTTCACAGAAATACAGTATCTTTATAGTTGTTTGTGCTGTTAACTGTGGGCAGTTTGGATTCATAGCCATTTTCTAGCAGGAAAAGGGTATATTCTAGCCATTCTGAATGACAAGCATCCTAACCTATGTGCATGAAATAAAACTGTGTGATGGAAATTATAATCCCCAATGTGATATGGAATAAGCATATGTGGCCCTTTGGGAGACAACATACAGACTGAAAATCTGAAGAACAGTTGAAGGTTATGGTTACATGTAAGGAGAAAATAATCTGCCTAAAACTTGTCACCATTTTTTTGCCATTGCCTCTACTTCCTTAACAGACAAAACTATGTGTCTTACAACAATCTGTAACAAGCTTCTTCATAATTTGTGTGATTTAGTTTTAGACATAATTCACCAGTGGATTGGATAAGGAAGTGCAAATAAGTGGCAGGGAGAAGGCTTTTATATTCTACCTCTTATTTTTTGTGTGGAAATTTCAGCTGAGCTCAGACTGCAATCTACTGTGAATTTTACAAGTATAAAAAATAAAATTCCTGCAGTAGAAATATCTTCTGTTTTTGAAGTTTTCATTTCATATTTTTCCTACTAACCATAAAGAAAATAATTTGATTTGTGATAAGAATATGAGGGTATTTAAAATAAATAAATAAATATGAAGACACACTGTGAAATCAAACAGTTATTCTTGATTCTCATTTTGGTTTAAGTTCTGTTTGGATATGGCTTCTGTTTTCTACATTGATTAAATAAGTCAATAGAGGCATCTTCATTGCCATACCGAATTCCACTGTCTGTACCATTGCTGAAGGCTTTAAACAGTACTGGTCTCAATACATACCCCTGAGGGACACCAATCATCACTGAACTCCATCTACACTTTAAACCACTTGGTCAATGCTATCTGGATGAGACCATCCCAACAATCCACACCATCAAATACTCTGTCTGCCAAATCCATCTCTCAACAATTTAGAGAGACAGATGTTGTGGGGGATCATGTCAAAGGCCATCTTAGAGATGTTGAGATACATGACATTCCTTCCTAGCCCACTGATGATGTCACTCCTTTACAGAAGGCTGCTGGGTTGGTCAAGCAGGACATGCCCTTGGTGAAGCCCTGTTCACTGTATCAAATTACCTACCTGTAGTGGTTTTGGTTCGCCAATCTGAGCTTCCTGGCCAATGACAAATTTTATGTAGTGGGTCTAATGCTGTCCAAATGCGAGTGCACCAACTACATTTACTCTTTCTGCTGCAAGATAAGATTTAGGAGAAGAGCAGAGCAGGCTCAAAACTTAAAGGGTATAAACAAAACTTTATTAACAAAATTAAAAGAAAAATAATTAGAGTCAGAATAAAATCTTCAGAACATTTCTCCTCCCTCCACCCAGAACCTTCTTTCCTTTTCCACTGACAATGTACAGAGACAAAACCTGGGACTTTCAGTCAGTTTTCCCCCTCTAAAATAGTCTTTCATCAGTTCTGTTAGGGAGACGAGTCTCTCTTGCCATGCCATGGAGACTTCTCCACAATAAACTGCTCTCTTGTGGCCTCAATGTCACAGTGAATCAGTTTCCTGGAAAGAGAAAAACTGTTTCACAGTATTTAAATTACTCACCCTGACTTACATCCTCGAAAAACAATTGTTTTCAAGGGCTCAGTCTTCGGCCAATGGAGTCCACTTTTGAGGATGAGCTGTTCAGAAGCAAAGGTTCCCTTCATGTATCACTATGATCCTCTTCAGCTCTAGGAACAGAGGTCTTCTTCCTCCCTGGGGGCAAAGGATCTTCATCACACTTGTCTTTCTCTGTTTAATCTTATAATTTAGATCACAACTACTTCAACATCTGCTTGCTTCAGCATGGTTGTCTTTCTCATATCTACACTTTGAGCGCTCCATCTGCTCATGCTTTTTTAATGAATTACTGGGATAATCTAGTGTATCATAATCCATCATCATAGCCTCACAAAGGAATTTCAGCCCAAGACTCAGGCATATCATCATTCTCCTCCCACCTGAGATTTGACTCCTTCTTTACTAACCTTGCCGTCTTCATGTTTTCTCCAAGAGAGGATTGGTGCCTGCAAGTTTCATCTGTGCAGAACAAGGGTTAATATCTCACCTGGGCCTGCAGATATAGGGCAGATGATCTCTGCCAGGCAGTGTCAGAGCACTCACGATAATGTGTTTCAGGGCCTGTGCCAGGATCTGGTGGGGCCAGGCCAGAATGCTGTTCTGGCTGCCTGGCTGGTTTCTGGCCCCTTGTCCATTCAATTCCAGCCACAAGGCTGCTTTCTGCGCGGGATGCAGAGCCACTTCTAGTTTTGGATGCATGATCTCCTGTGGTGTTGGAACAGCCCCTTTGACAAGATGACTTGGAGTCTTGCAGCTGAAGTTGCTTACAGTGGAGAATTCTTTGGCAGCTGCACTAGGGGGAGCGGCCAGGATCTCAGCAGCCAGGCTAGGACTCAGCTGTGTTCCCCTCCCCTGCCCAGCAGCTGCTGGGGCCCAACCCGGCCGCTGCTGCAGCAGAGCAGGGCCCAGCCCAGCTGGCATGGGGCCCAGTGGGCTCTCCTGCAAGGGGCCTGGCCCAGCAGCAGAGCCCACCCGGCCCAGCCCAGCCCAGCCCGGCCTGGCCCGGCCCGGCCAGCTGTGCAGTGGGCTAGGCTGGCCTTTTACCTGTTCTCAGGCCAGAAGAAAGAGAGTGATTCCCGGGATTTGTTAGTTTTTGACATGTGTGTTCATAGAGGTGTGTTCATCTTTTTTAGTGGTTTAAAAATGTCCCAATTCTCAGAACTAGTCAGCTATTTTTTTGCCAGGCACAGAGGAAGCTCCCAGCAGTTCCTTTCAGAAAATCACTTCTGTGGCTTGCCTCTTCCCTCCTTGCCAAAAATCAATTAATGCAAAACCAGCACACTCCCTTTCCCCCACATGCCTAAACAGAGCTTCTATGTTCTCTTCATTGGTCTTCACAGACACAGAGGCAAGAATGACAGGTTGGTAGTTCCCAGGGTCCTTCTTTCTACCTATTTCATAAATGGAAAATGGAGACAATTTTTCCCTTTTTTCCAGTCATGTGGGACTTGATCTGACAGGCATGACTGATCAAATCTCAGGGAAAGTGGCTTGACAGCTACATTAGCCAAACCCTCCAGACTCGAGGATGCATCTCATTGGGTCCCACAGATTTGTGTAAATTCAGGTTCCTCAGGTGATCTCAGTCCTGATCTTTACTCTGGAAGGGACTTTGCTCCTCCAGTCCATCCACTCAGGAGGTATGGGAAAAGAAAAAGAGATTGACAGATGGAGAAAAAACATTGTTGAATACTTCAGCCTTTTCCTCATTTGTTGCCAGTCCAGCTCATCAGGGAAGGAATATGATTTCTTTGACCTCTTTCTGGCTGACATACCTAAAGAATCCCATCTTACTATGTTTCTTGCCAAGTTCCTCTCCAGCCAGATCACAGCCCATCCATAGGGCAGTTTTCCTATACTCTTGCCTGGACACTTGTCCACCAAGTTACTGGAGTGCTACAGATATTAGATATAGAGTGCTACTGGAGTCCTGTATGTCTTGGGGAGTTAAGAGAAGCAAAATCCGCTTCTTTCCTCATATCCACTGAGCAAGAGATCTCATCTTGAAATTATATTAGCTTCCTCAGGTACAATTTTCTCTTTACAAATTCATAATGTCTGCTCTGTAACACTGCCTAGTCCTTAAGAAGCCTAGATGTGGATTCCAGAAGGATTTCCTCAGTGGTCATCCCAGGTGCTGAGACAAAATTGACTGGCCAGTAGTTCCCCAGTTATGCCTTCTTGAAGATGAATGTTACATTTGCTGTTTCCTGGTCATTGGGATCATCTTCCAGTTGCCATTCTATTAAAAATTATAGTTTGGCCTTGCAATGTTATCAGTTCTTTCCTTTGGTACTTTTTCAGCCTCATTGCTTGTGCATGTCCAATTTAATTATGTTGTCACAATGTCAACCTTTCTGCAACCTGGAAAATGCTTTCCTACCTGTCAAAATTGTGATATAGTCTGAAAGACAACTTTGAGAAGTGGCAGACAGTCAAGGGTGAGAAGAATGATAAGCAATGAATGACTGTAATGTAGATTTTGACCTCTCCAAGCAAAACCCTTGCTAGCTACAACAGTGTAAAGTGCTGGTAATTTTGACAACTGGACTAAGCAAAAGTGGCACATCCAAATTAAGAGACATGAGACAGAGCTGTAGTTGGGAGATTGACCATGAGCTGTACTTCAGCACAATGAGTATTTAGATTGAGAAGCTCAGGGGCTTCAAGTAAGACTGGAAAGAGAAAGTAGTTTTAGAAAGAGGGAGTCTCAGACAGAGGTGGGTAAATACCCTCTCTGGGGAAAATATGTTGGCAGGGGTGATGTTCCAGAAAAAGTGCGCTTCATGAGGACAAACTCTAGGGATGTCCAGGGACAGTGAACATTTACACTAGAATTGATGCCTGTGAGCAGCTGTACAGTACAAGTTCCATGTTTTTCTGCCAAGCCTCCTCCTTGTGCCAGCAGTGATTTCTATGAGGGAATGGGCACTAAGGATCTTGTTGATGAAAAAATGATTTTTGATTTTATACTTTCTTCATATATATTTGTAGCTCTGTAGACTAGTATTGGATAGTTATACAGTTTCCTAACTCCAGCACTGTTATGAATTGAGCAAGTGTTAGACAAGCCTTGCCTTAGGTTCAGCCTATTAGCAGCAGCTTAAATTCACAACATCTGCACCCAAACCACCCTGGCGCACAAGTCCTTAAAAATGGCAAATCTGGTTTATTATAAAATGAGTTATTATTAGATAGACAGAAGATTAACAGAGAAAAGGTCTTAAACAGTGTTACTTACTGCACAGGTTAAAACAAAGAACTACTAGTTGGTTTGCATAAAACAGTGCATGATATAGAGGTACCTACATTATAGGTAACAAAAAAATAGTATAGACTAGGATTCAATATAACTTACCACTGAATTGATGATAGGGTACACACAGAGTCCTTTCACTCAAACTCCAGAAGAGTAAGTACAAGTAGAAGTCCCACCTTCAGGGAAAAGCTCTATACAATTCCAGGGAATGTGCGGAAGACTTCTTGTGAAAGTTTTGTGCAGCTTTTATAGTCGGTAAAGTGAAATGTCTGTCAGTCAGAAATTCAAGACCTATATTCAATTTGTTCTCAAGGCAAAATGTTTATTGTCAGCTGGGAATGCCACCTCCTTGGTGCCAGAGATAACACACTACTGGACAGCTGTCCGACTTGGGTTATTTCACTGATTTATATGAGGGCAGAGATGCCCTGATTTATCACACCAGCTGATGGAACAGATAAGTTCTTCTGGGACAAAAGGGAACATTCTGCCACAAGTGCTTTTCCTATTAGACAAAAAAAATTCCTGAACGCCTGTTCTAATCTTGCTTTTTGTGGGAATCAAGGACAAGACATCTTTCCAAGACACTTCCCCATAACACATAAACTACTATCAAGGAGGGGGGCTTCACAACGGGTTGAACCAAGAGGAAGAATTTCTTCATTACCTGTGTTTCTAATTAGGTATTCTTGTCATTTATGCTAATTTGTTAAACTTATAAAACTGAATGTACCCTATCTCATGAGTGCATCTTTGGTGCATTTTCACTGTGCATGCCAGCATGTTGTGCACCCTTCATTTAATGGTAACTCCATTTTATCACCTAGTCTTGTTTGGCTCTTGATTTTAGGGCTCAAAAAGCAACCGTGTGGCTGAGTAAGGCTGCTGGAGACAAGGAGCAAGTGGAAAACTGGCAGGTGAGATGCAAGCTTTATTCTTGCTGCATTTAAATGGTCCCAAATCCATGTTCCCTCCAGGCTGGCTGTACTCAGTCTCCACTGTGACATTACCACTGGCTGCAGGGACCTGGGCATTCTTGGGGCACTCGTCTACAAAAGAAACTGGAGTACAACCACAAGTTATTTTAGAATTTCCCATGTTGGTCACAGTTTCCTGTCCTACTAAACAGTGTTTTCCATTTACTTTAGAAGTTCTTTTGCAGTTACTGTATTTATATACGTCCTTGTCTTTGTCCTTCACATCCCAGACTAGTTTCAAGTCCAGCTGTGTTTTGGCCTTCGTAATTCCAGCCTTGAAAACAGAAATAATGTGTGTTCTCCTGGGTCAGCTCTTTGTTTGCACCTCTTTGTAAATCTTCTTGAAATACAGTTCATTTATGACAGTTACCTGCTGTGAATGCTCATCTTTCCAGATATGCAGTTTGAGGAGCCTCTCTGTGAAGATGACCAGCTATCCTGTGCCTTTTTGTCATCCAGAACCATCTTCAACGAGAAAAGTCAAACTATGTTGCTCAGCAAGAAAAAATCTCTTCTGACATTCTCAACAGGGATTTTACTGAGTGCTTTGTTCATTTTCTATGGAATCTCATACTATCATGGTCACTACTGTCACTACTGCCAAGGCAACCCTACATATTCGCCTCCTTAATCACTTCTTCCTTTGCTGGGAAGGAGCAAGCCAGTTGGCCTTTTGATCACTCATGTCAATAAATTTTCTTCAACACATCCACAAACTTCTGGACTGCTTGCAGCTATCCCTCTGCCCTCTCAGGATATTTCAAGAGGTTGAAATTCCCATAACTACGGGGGAAGACATGAGACTGGGTTTCTTTCAACTAACTAGAGAATGACTAATTTCTTTCCCTTTGGGATGAACTGATCTGTAACAAATACCTATCTTGTGGCCTTTTTCTATTAGCTCTTGACTCGCTTGCCACACTCGTCAAGACAAAGCTTCATGAAGTCAAATCTCACTTTTCTTTCCTGGTCTTTCTTCTAAAAAGTCTTTGTGCATAATTGGCACGACTTCAGTCATCTTAATATCGCTGAATCTCTTAAGTTCCAATGAGACTGTACCAGTGCAAATGCATCAGCAAACATTTTTCCAATGTGTCTTCTATGTTATATGACCTCATGGGCAAGCAGTTGAGGTGAACTCCCTCACCACATTGTGTTACTACCACATTCACAAAAAAAGTGCAAGAGCTTTCTCAGTCTGGTCACTTCCTCAATATCCTCATTGCCTCCATTTTTCCTCTGTATTGGGCTGCTCTCTTTTGAGAAACTAATTTGAAGGCCTCAGCAGGTTGGTAATATGGTTCTTGCCTTGCTTTAGTATATGGATTAAAGAATTAATACTTAGAATCATTTAGATGAACTAATCTGAAGTAACTGCCGATGCTGAAAACTAATTTGTTTTCATCAGAAGTTTTAAAACACAAATTAATACATGAGATCAGAATTTGGTAGCATACATGTCAGTGAACTTGATGTAGAAATGGATAGCTGAGGTTCTGTAGTCAGACAGAGTAATAGTATGTGGTTAAAATATTTCTCTGAACATCTACTAGGATTGCATAGAAAGCTCGGTGCTCTCTTGTATCTGAGAAATTTTACATGAAAACAGATATGTTTTCTGAAAACTTGTAGTATATCCATAATCTGTACTTCATGGAATTAACTTGAGTTCCGTTTATCACACCAGTATTGGAATCTTTAGCAGGACAGTGCCAGGCACTGTAGGAAAAAAAAATCAACAATTAACATGAAAAAATATTTTTTCCTACATTTTTTCTGTAGATCTTTACAGTGCAATCTCTTTGGAGCATCTGTATTTTAGATCTCACATGTTCAGGTGGAATTATATTCGATGTGTTGCAAAAAAGACTTTTCTAGCCACCAGATATGCTGAATTTATTTTGTTCAGGAACATATAAACTGGACTTTAATATAATGTTTGGTGTCTTGCTGGACAAAATAAGGAGGGCAATGAGCTTTTATTTAGTATTTCATGATATCATGAGTCATGTCCTGTTACAATCAGTATTTAGAATGCATAGTTCTAAGGGAAGAATAAGGGGACTCTAAATATGCTAAAAAAAATTTCAATTACCTTGAGACAACTGTGTGTAATTATATTAGCAAACTCTCTGAAGAGTACAATGCTGTTAGTTAACTTATGATATGAAAGATAAGGGCTTTTTTTAAGTTTTCTTATTAAAAAAAAATAACATACTTATTTCAGAATCAGGACACTGTGAATTGAGTATAGTTTTAATACATTTTACTACATAATACACATTTTTTTATCATCCCAAAAGAGTTTTCAGGTGATTTCAAATGGAACTGCAAACATAAATATGACAAATTAAGAGCCTCAAAATATCTGTTTCATGTTTTACAGCACACCAAGTTTTTGTACACATGTCCATGCCTGTGTATGTTTAAAAATGAGAAGGTAAGGGATCATTTTTTTATTGCAGTGGTATGTTCCACTCACTTAAACTTCTTTTTACTTATTTTCCAGATTGCTTTTTGTAAGTGACTTAATAGGTTTTTTTCTATTTTTCAAAACTTTTACGAGTACTTTCAATTGAAATTATTTGAAATGTCTCCCTAGTGCTAGCTCATATGAAGTCAGAACAAGAAATCAGAGAACTGTGAAGGAGAAATTATGTATCTTGAAAGGAAATTCCTCTTAAGAAGGTTTTTGTAATATGAAAGCCCTATCAAATATCTGCAATACGTTTAGAAAAGGCTTACAGACCTGGGAGATGTTGTATTGTAACTGTTGTTTTGGACCCATTTGCAGCAGAACTGATAACAGACATCACAGCTTGTTTTTTCAAAAGTCAATATATCATCCTTCATGTAAAATGTTAACATTTCGCTCTAGATTAATATTGTGTTAGGTTAAAATACATTAATACAGTAGTTCATGATGGCATAATGTGGTGAGTAATGCTGAGGACATTCCTGAATGCCATTTTGAGTCTTATGGGTATGTGCATTGTACTAACACTATTAACAATTTCTGATGAAAATGTACTTCAGCAGGAATAATGGTCACTGTCTCAGCAAGATGTAGCTGGAGAGAATGCACAGAACAGATTCTGTGTGAAAAGATACTCTAGAATGGAAAAAAAACAGAGTGCCAGGTCAGGGAAAAAAAAACAGAGTGCCAGAAAAACTTTTCTTTCGTTAACGATTTTTAGAAATGTTTACCTTGATAAAGTTATTCTGTGCGATGTGGTCATGTGAAATGTTTTAAAAGAGTGTGTTACATCAGTCTATCTCTGTTATAGCCTATAACAATTCCCTTTGTCTCTAACAAGGGAAATCTGATATTTTGTTTGAATCTGATATTTTGAATCTGATATTTTGTTTGAATTTTTCCCCATATAAACTAAGTTTTTCAGTTGAATGTACTTATATTAAGATGTAATTGACTAAAAAATAAGGTATTTTCATGGTTTGAATTTTGCTTTTCCCCTTCCTGCTCTACCAATGTTGCTTTGCCTTAGGCAATTCGAGAGCCAAGGACAGAGAAATTGGACTATCCCTGGGACACAAGGAGAGGTTCTCTATATAGTAAACTCACTATTTCCTTTTTATTACACTTATTGTGTAATTACTCAGTGGATACCCGAATGTGAACTCACAATTATTTCTTGCCTTTGGAAAGCAAGTCTACAGTCCACACTTTCAAATATTGTCCCATATAAAAGATGAACTTGAACTGCAGTCTGTTTTCTAAAGGAGTGCCTGTTTATTATCTGACTTCTACACGTTACTGGAAACAGAAGTGAGAAAGAATAAAATGACAGGCAAACTTTATGTATTTTCCAACAAGGAAGAATACAGTGTCAAGACTCTAGGCACACTGTTATTCCCGGGTTCCTTTCAGAACACCATTGCAGAAATTATTTCTGTAGATAATTTTTATCTAAGCCATTTGCTTCTAATGGAAAAATTGCCTTTTTCCCTGTAAATCCATTTGATAGTGGTTAAATTAGATTTTGAAGACAAACCACTAACTCGAAAAAAAAATGCTGAATTTAGCAACACGTCTCTGTAAACATTCCCTCACATCCAAGTTTGGTATACTGGGCTTTAGATCGGGTTCTCGACCTGTCAGACAAACAATTATGTGCAACTACTGTTAACTGGGAATAATTCTAACTATAGAACTTATAATTGGTAGTGACAAATATAGTTATGTAAGTTAGGAGCCCCATTCTAATATATTCCAATCAACATAATAATACCTATGGGGATAACTGACCACATATTAAAGCATAATTATCTTTTAAAGTCTTTGTTAGAGATGTACGTTGTATTCCTTCATATTCATTTGGCTTTGTAATTTTCCTTCTGTGTTTGTCTCACGCTATTTTTACATGCATATTTAGCCTCAATACAGTAATAAAAGCCATGCAGAGCAAGCATGGTTTAACACTCACCTTACTTTGAGTTGACTTAGTTTCCTTGTCCATTTTGTCTCACTTGTGGGGCATCATGCCTGATGGCATTTAAAGCCTATGTAGATGTGGCACTTAGGAACATGGTTTGGTGGTGGACTTGTCTGGATAAGGAGTGGAACTCAATTATTTTGTTGTTCTATTATTAAGTAAATAAAATACTTAGTGAGGGTTAAAAGCCTTGTATCTTGGAGCATGAACAAGCAACTGTGAGAGAAAAGACGGCAGTACCTCATGATGGATCAATGGTTTTAGAAAACCATGCACCCATTTCAATCTGTTTTATTTGTTACCAACATGTGCCTAGAAGGAGTAAAGTTTAAGAATAGCACTGAATATAGTATCTGAACTTGTTTTCTCCCATCTCTCAGAAGTTAAAACTTTATTCATAAGAACTTTCAAAAAAATCCCAACAGGTGTGACTTTTGTGAAGAATTTTGACTCATTCCTATTCTCATGGCAAGGAATTTATCTGAGAGTTTTATAAATGCAATCTGCAAAAAAATAGTAATTCTTACATATTTTATATATGGATGTTTTTATATTTCAAGAAAATTGAAAGTACAGTTAAACAATTTTTGGTTTTATTCATGGTTTTGATGAGTTTATTAAAATATCTTTAAAATATTTCATGTTTTAAAGACCTCTCACTTCCCTTTATAACATATGTGGTTTCACTATTGATGTTTTTCAATACCCTCCATGTCTGTGTTTCTAGTAGGTCTTTATATGAAAGCAAAACAAATTGAAAATAAATTAATTGAAATGTGTCACAGATATTTACTTCTTAAATCGCCTTCTGTTAATTTATCTCTGATTCTCAAAAGAGGCTCCATGCAGAAGAATTAAAGCTTTGGTCATGCCCACCACCACATTTTCTTTCCTGTTTTACAGTTGCTTATCTGAGAGAGCATAGACACTTTGTTCCTATAGGAACCAGACAACTATATCTTCCCAGGGAAAAAAAAAATTCAGCAAAAGCTGCTATTTTCCAAAGCAGATAAACAGCTTTTCTGTGCATAAAAAGAGTATGATAATAAAAGAATTTCCACATCTCTTGGGCTTTGATAAGTATTCTGGGCTTTTTGAGAAATGCGCTTGCAAATCATTGAAATATCTGGCTTTGCAAAGCCAAATTAGAAAACTAGTGTAAGGGTCCATGCCTTATGCATCAAATATTACTGGATACATCTCTTTAAATCTAGGGTTACAACAGAAACAAAATTGTTAAATATTTGCCTGCTCTTTTTTCCTTCTGCAAGTCATAACAGTTTATGTGAACAGGCTTGTTCTTAAGATCAGGAAAGATCTGGAAACTATTTAGAGCAATACAAGAAGTGTTTCCTTGAATATTCTAAAACAGAAAGAACAATTTCCACCTCAGATAAAATAAAAGAGAGTAAAAATGCATGTTGCTTTTAGGTAATAATTTGCAGATAAACTCTAAAGAAACTTGACAAATTTTATTTAATCATTAAATATTCATAAAGGAAATAACCACTGACTTCTGATTTCACTTTAATATCTCTGTTTTCCATTATGTTCTATTACTGGATATTTTGTAATCTTCCATATGAATGTGACTTGAACTTGTAACAGTTCTACTGTTTTTCATGTTCAGCTTCAGTAAGATTATCCTTTTGATCTTAACTGATGCTCTGAACATTAACCTTTCTCTCTGATAGCACTGTAAAAAGAAAATTATACTCATCAACACCACATAAATGTAAGGAGTAATGATTCAGTTTTTTAGTGTAATTTTGTTGCTATAATCTGTTTATCTCAGTGGCAGAAATCGGTGTAATCGTCCCTATAGATATAACAGGTTTTCTGTTTGGTTTAACAGTTCAGGCAGAAGCCAAAAGCAAAAAGTATTCCTGCAGAAAGATGCCTGGAAAGGTTAACAGAAAACGCCTCATTTTGTCAGGAGTGTCCGCAGAAGGGGGCCATCAGTGATCTGGGATACACCAGGATTATTACTCCTGTGAAAAAGTCGAAGAGTATAAGTGTAAGTAATGCTGAATGAGATCAAATGCTCTTACTTCTGCTGGTAGATTGCAGTGAATATTTAAAGAAAAATTATACAAGCTGGGGGGTGTATAGAGTGATTTTGCCATTCCCTGCCGATTTTTGGAGACATAAGGTTTACTGACTCACTCTTTCTAACTTACTGACTCACTCTTTCTAACTTGCTCCAGATTCTTTTACCTAATTATTCTATATTCCATGAACTTTCCTAATCTCTTTTTTGAAATCCTTATATACACGTTTGGTTTCCATGGCATTGTATGAAAAATAGTTTTGGAGTGTATATATACAGTACTGGAAAACATACTCCTCAGTGTTTTCTCTAATTGATAATTTCACAGACTGTCTCCTATTACTTCTTTAGATTTCTGATGAGGAGTACAAGCAATTTTTACCAGGAAGGTAGTCATCAGCAAATAAAATAAACTAGTAAGGGCATTTTTTATATCCTAATTCCACAGTGTCCAAAAACAGAGCACACAAACCACTGGTACTGGAAAAGAGGTCTGGCAGAAGTGATGTAGGAGTTTGTCATGGCGTGGGTTTTTTAAAACTTTTCATTCTCAACATTCTTCAATCTAAATAAACCCTGTGATAGTTGCCATGAAACATCCAGTTAGTAAGGCTGAAAGGATGAATATGAAATATCTCTCAATGGAGTTCAACACTTATACCCCTTTTAACACACTGAGTATATGAAAACACCATCCAAAAATACATGGTGCATAGCTTTGTGTTTGCATTTGCTGTAAAGTAGTGATTGTGTGATCAAGGAGGGATTTCCCCCCATCCATATACATTATCTCCAGATAAACCTACCCATTTCTGATGTCTGTGGGCATTCTGGCAGCAGAACCAACATTGCGTCTTCAACCACTCCAAGATGACCAGTTATTTCACTACAGAAAATTACCTGATGCCTAATACATTGTCAGATAAAAATGAAGCTTGGTCTACTCAGACTACTTTTTAATAGGTGTTACCAGAGTTAACAACAGCACACTTATCTTCAGGCAAAGTAGAAAGCCTATGTTTTTGTTAACATAACTCATAAATATGGAAGAATATTTAGCACAACTTGATGTGCACAGTTTATGATTCAAGAGAAAATAATTGTTGACCTAATCTTAGACCATTTCAACTGAAATTCAGGATTCAGTGAGGTTTGCCTGTTTGGGTTTTTTTCTCATTAATTGGTATGGTCAAGCATCATAACAAACTGGTTTTACTGGCCAGATTCCTATTAGGTAGAAGAAGCCCTGACACATATGTCCGTTTTTTCTCTATTTCCATCTCTATAGATATTTAATTTCACCGGGCATGACAAAAAAATTGCCAGACCTATGAAATCAGTTATTGAAATTAATTAGTGGAGTTTCCTCTTTTTTTTTTTTTTTTAATTTATATGTACTTCTTCTATTCTTCTGTTCTACAAAAAATAAAGTAAATATCTGTTCAAATATTTTTTTTCTCAGCTACTCACAACTTCTTGAATTGCATGAAATGGCTTGTTGAAGCAGGTCTCCTATCTACAAATATTTGAAAGGAAAGCTTAAAATTAGACTGCCAAAAGAAAACAGTTAAAGATATTAATTTGGAATAAATAATTATGCAATCACTGAAAGTCAAAAATTACAGAAAGTGTTATTTCAATTAAGATGTGATCTATCTGTTTTGCTCTATTTCTTAGATAAAATAATCAGGAGTTGGATCAGCAACAACTATCATACACAGAGCAGTGCAGAACCAAATTATCATAAAAATCAGAACTCAATAATTAAGGAGGAAAGAGCCTATTTACTTTTTTTTTAAAATTATAACTTCTGTTTTTTCCTTATTTCTTCTTGGATTCTCAGCTTCTTCTAGAATTGAGGGAACAGGAAATACCTCTAGATTCTACTGAATTTTTAATTTGAAAATAATTTTTAAAGTTATATTTTACAATTAAGGCAATTTATTAATGACTAAATCATTAAGGCATAGTGACTGATGGTTGTTATAGAAATATAAGCAAACAACTTCAAACAATAAATTTTTATCAATAATTGTGAAAACTGTGCAAAAAGATATTTGAAGTATACTTAGTCATCCATTTAGCAGGGCCAGCCTTTGCTTTCCTTTAATCCTCAAGTCTTTGTAAAGGAACACAGAAATCAATTCCATCTGTGGCTTTGTGGGAAGTAAACAAAATGTTTATTTTCATCTATCTGAACATGACCTGCGTTTCTTGTCAGACAGGAAAGAATCCTTTATAGGCGTGAATTGGTTAGTACAAAGTTATTGGGGAATGTATGCTGAGTGCCAATTTCTTTCTGTTTTCACTTGCGGTAATTTGAAGTGATGCCTTGGTAACTGCAGTGTGAATTGGCAGCAGTTGGGAAGGAGACTGAAAGGAAATTAAACTTATTTGCTTCCATGGGAATTGAAACAATACATGTTGTAAACAGCTGCTAGTTTCAAATGTATCTTTTAACGAACCTACGTAATTAGAAACACTAAATCATTGTTACTTGAAAAAGTTAGGTAATAAGGGATCACGTGCCTGTTGCTTTAAACAAATGTATATGATTCGAAAGTGAAAAAAATATTCAGAGATTTCAGACTGGGTATTGACGCTCTATCATGTTTCTCAGATTTATCTTGTTGTGTGACTACTCACAGAAGAGACTGTGATTGTAAATTAATTTAAAATCCTCCTCTTTCTTCATTTACACTTATAGTTAATTATGTAACATTTCACTTTGTCAGTTTTTGATGCACTACTGTTTGCTTTGTCCTAATATACAGAAATTTTCTGGACGTCACAAGTTACTTATTTTGCTTGTGTTGTTTTTAATTAAAACTGCAATTAATTACAGAAATATTTATTATCATTTTTGACTCTATTTCACTGTGCTGTGGTTCATTTACTTTGGATAGTGAAGCTGTGTGAATCATTATAATGAACTCTCAAAACACTAGAGCTCAAGAACTTTTTTCAAAAAGCCTTACATGCGTCTGCCAGCACAAAACTTAATGTGTGTCGAGAGAAGGCTGGTATATACATTGCTATGAGGTCCTTATGAAGCTTGGGAAAAGAGTTTTACAATGAATAAATGGAATAATTACCTTCTCAGTAACATAATTTTTCTTTGAATATTAAAAAAAATCTTGCATTTTAAGTTGGATTTCTTGGCAGTACTATTTTCAAATTTTAACAAAAATATGCCCTAATTTTCATGAATGAAGGTGTGATTTCAATGTCATTATGTTTTACAGTTACAGAACAGCATCTGAGAAGGCAAGCTGTGCAGATTTTCATAGATTGTGCTCAAACACCACAACAAAAAGTAGCAAGTATCACTCAGAATATTACATTTACCATCTATTTGTTTAAGCAGGTAATTTAAAGAGGTTTGTTTAATAGATGATTTTAAATTTAAAGAATGGTAATGAGACTGGTGAGGAAAGAAAGAGCAACTAGTGAAAAAACTATGAAAAAAGCACCCATAACCATTTTTTATAGGAAAAAAAATGTTTATATTTGAATAATGAAGAATTTCAATGTACATTTCACTGGGCCTTTCACTGTACATTAAATATCATAAATATCTCATAGACCAGCCAAAACAGAAATATCAAAGCTTCCTTTTGTCACAGATCTTATAATTACAAAATACTTCGCAATGTTTTTCTCTGAGTGAATATTTAATATAAACTTTTAAACCTTGTTACAAATTAAGTCAATGTTGTCTCTGCACTAAACTATTGTTGGTGATCCCTATTCCAAAGAAATTAACCAGATCTTATAGAAGACGGTAAGTACTAGAACAGAAGAGGGAATGTGTGCTGCACATACTTTGGTCCTTGAAGATTTTAATCTTCCATTATATTATTATATTATATTATATTATATTATATTATATTATATTATATTATATTATATTATATTATATTATATTATATTATATTATATTATATTATATTATATTATATTATATTATATTATATTATATTATATTATATTATATTATATTATATTATATTATATTATATTGTATCTTCTGGGGGAAATGCAAATAAATGGGGCTTAGAGTAGAAATAAAGGACTGATAACTTCCAACTTGGAGTTGGAATTAAATCAAAGTCAATAATTATATTAAATTAAAGACATTTTTCATGAAAAGCAACGTTTGGGTAAACAGTGGTTTTCCTATAGTTATATAATTAGCTATTTTTTTTCTTATATTTCTCTGCATAAAATTCCTTCCAAGAATAAATAATGTGCCTTAATTAATCCAGTCAAAGTCACTTGGTTTTCAGCATGTGATATAAGTAATCTCTTTTATATTGTGCCAAAATGCATTGGGAATGGATGAAATATTTAATAACAGTTGACAGCAAAATCTACAATTATGTCCAGATATACAAACTGGAAGATCACATTCTTTTTACTTACAGGTACAGAGTCTGATCATGCCACTTATCACCATTCCAGCCTACTTTAGATATTTATGTGACTCCTTAATGTGGCATTTAAGATCTGTCACTGAGTACTCCACACAAAGACAAAATAATTTGTATCTTAAATTTATAAAAAATGCCGATGCAGATGCCTTCACTGTTCCGCTGAAGTAACCACCTGAAAAACTGCCAACATCTAAACATTAGCTAAAAAATCAGGTTGGATCAGGAATGTTTTTTCTGAGTCTCTTGGTCATCCCACCTACTCTTGTGTGGGCCATGGCATCGAGTGATGCTGGTGCGTAGATGCTGGAGGTGTTAGTTTTATTCACTCCCATTGCTGTTGAACGTTCAATACAGAAGACCACTAGTGAAGCTTGAAGTCTGCTTTATTACTTGTCTGAATTGCTACTAGCACAGACCAGGGTAAGGAAGAAAAAAGGACCTTTGCATAATATCCATAGATGTTTTATTCTGCCGTGTGGTGAGGTGCTCAAGTCCCAGCACGCACACGCAGAGAAGCTCTTGCTTTCTCTCTACAGGGACCTGGGGGCTGGCCCTGGTCTTGGGGCCAGTTCAAAGGTAAGGGCCAATCACAGAATAGGGCAGGAGTGGCTCAGGACCATAGGAGCAGGCCTGGGAACAGAGGAAGGAGCCAAAGGGGTCTAACCACTTTTTGAGGGAAGCTTCTTGTGTCTCCCTAGACTAGGGAATGTCCCTGCCACCAGGGTCTCCATAATTGCTTACAAATGTAAAATCAGACTTGGTTTGGCTTTTTCATTTGTTTTCAAACAAAGTACAGTGTGTGTTAAAGAGTGAATCTATGGCTCTATTGGAACTCTTTAAGAACTTAAAAGCAATCATATGCTGAAGACACCATGATTAATGTCTCCATCCTGAGTGATAATTAGGAGTTATGCAGTTATTCCTCATTAAGCTTTCTCTCTTTTTCACTTTATGTCCTTGTTTGTACAACCTAAATTTTAACTCAGAACCATACTAAATAAAACTTAATCTCAGTGAGAGAGTTTTATACTTGGGAAACAATAAAACCACTTTTTTTTTCCTTCTTTTACTTCCCTCCCCTCCCACCTGCCCCATTCTTCATACTTAGTTACTTAATCAGTGAAAAAAGCCAATTGCTTATTTAAAATTAAAGTATTTTTAAAGAACTTTGTAAACAAAAACTGGCTAGCACATCCTGAAAATGAATAGTGGATATATTTTGCTACATAAAGTTAATTTGTATAGTGGAGAATTTTCTCCATTTGGAAAACACTGATGGAAGTTGGCTAGAATATGAAAGATATGAAATAATATGTTACGCATTAATGTACCAGTATGGTCATTAACATTATGCTCACTCAATAATATCTTACATAGAAATAAACAATTAAGATTGAAGTGCAATCTTTCTGAGCTTTATCTAAGGAGTAAGGAATGTTCTAAAAAGGCAAACATCAAAAATGGAAAAAAGGTATTTGAAGCAGAAAAAAAAAAGTAACTGTGGTAATATTTCAAACATCCTGATAAATCTTAACAGTTAAGAGATCTGGAATATGAAACAAGATGGTTAATAACACTGAATATGTTACTGAACTACTAATCACAATTGTCTTTTCTCACTCCTTAGCTATTGACTTCTAATATCCATGGGACACTTTTCTAAGAATTCAGAATTTTTGGAAACTGGCATTCCTGAGTTTTCTCCTTTGTATTAGTGTCAAGGGCTTATCTGATCCACACTTCATTATCTTTTTGTTTATTGTGAGATACAGTTCATATCTGTGCAACATTTCAAACATTTCTGAGCTAGGAATAAAGACTGCCTATATAGGACCAGAAAATAGTATACAAATAGTTTTTCGAGAATGACATCCTAAGTGTACGTGTTTTTGCTATCTAGAAAACTCCAGGTACACCAAAATTACAGTCAGTGAATTGCCAAGCAATTTAGCTTGGCAATCAGTGAATTGCCAAGCTAATATTTAGTCTGGTTCCTGTCAAAACAGGAATAAAATTTTAATGCATTTATCATGTTTCTGTAAAAGTACTCTTGGTTTCCATAATCTATATGCCTCTGTGGTAACTGCAATTATATTATCCCTTATTTATGGTATATGTCTCAGCTGGCATTGTGTTATATTCTAAATAATAATATTTCATTTTGCTTTGATGTTTTCAAATCTAAATGAGAATTCTGCACTCTCATGAGTGTCACTCCGTTGCCAATAAAGAATTTCACAGCTAGTAGTAGTGTTAATTTGAGCCAATTATGTGATCATTGACCTGCCTTAGCACTAATTTACCTCACATAATTTCAATCATGAAAATCTAGCTCTACTGAACATCTCATTTAGGAATGTCATTCCTGAATAAATCTTCATGCAGTAGTGAATCAGTTTTGATGATCTATCAGGAAGCATGAGAAAAGTAGACTTTTTCCAATCAATCTTTTTAACATAATCTAATTATGCTACTTTGTTTTATTTTCTGAGAAAAAATCAACCAAACAACCAAAAAAACCCAAATGCAACATCAAGAATATTTAAATTTGAAAGCAGAAAATTATAAATTAAAATTTTAAGAAGTGAGATCGTCAACCCTTGTACCTGTTTTGATAGAACACATTAATGTTAAAGACAATAATAATATTAATAATAGCATTAGTAATACTACCACTGCTACTATAGGTACTACTATTACTACTACTAATACAAATAGTAATAGTAGAGAATGAGAAAGAGTTCAAGCCCCAAAAAGACAAGTGGTGTTCATGACCCTGCTGGCTGATGCCCAGCCCATCTCCTAGCAGTGATCAACCTGTTCTGGCCAAGTCCCCTCTGCTGCCTGTATTCATAACTGTCAAATGTAGCAAAATAAAATAGAAGGGAAAGACCAGGAGAAGATGGGAGCAGTAAGGTCAGGCAGATCAAAGACTTTGGCTTTACTGTTCCTATAACAAAGATTTGGGAGTGGAGGAGTTATTGTCAGAAAGGATAAAAAGCCCTTAATTCATAAATCATTGCTATTCTCTTTATACCCATTTAATAGAAACCTGCAAATATATGAATCAGTGTTAAGATCTTAGAAGACCTGACGGTCAGGACAACTTGATTTGAATTGCATAAACTACTAGTCATTCTTCAGACCAGGTTCTTTATTTACTGTTTACTTACTCAAGAGCTTGTATTCCATATATAATTTTTTTCTTGAAGGATGCTACGTAGAACCATCTCATTTTGATCTTGTAAGAAAAACTGTCCTGAAGAGATAGTGAAATTAAGAATTTTTTAAACAACATTTCATTTTATTTAGTGTAAAAAAGTATGTAACATACATCAGAATTTAATGTTAAGATTACTTTAAGAATACGAGTAGAAGAGGTTTGTTTAGATTTAATGGAAGGATTTTAAGGAGATCTTATGCTGAAGGATAATATTCTACATAGAACAGCTTGAAATTTCAGACTATGAAATATTTCAGTTTACTTAAAGCACATGATTCAAATTTGTTTGGATATTGAGACAGAGTAGAGATCATTCTGAATTAGGTGACGGGTCTAGGAGAGGTGAAAAGTCTGTGAGGCCAAAGCTGAAGGAAAGGCCGCATGCCGGAGACAGCAAGGGGACAGAGAAAGAAAAACAGAAATGACCACAAGGTCAATTTGCCCCCAACCTAGGAATTCGTTTGATAAAGAAGAACTGGCAATAAATGTCACGCAGAATGAATATGTAGGAACCTATTGTGAAACTGTATGCATATGCATTTGGAAGGGGGATAAAAGGAGACCTGAGGTCTTCAGGGGTACGCATGCCTTTTGGGGAGGCTTGTGTCTGGTGTGCGTAGTAATAAAAGCATACCGGGCTTTACTACTTCTATAAAGTTGTGAGGTTTCTTCTTTTCTCCGCAAAACAATATGAGTTAATTTCTTTTAACAGATTTGTGGTCTTTTTCTTTCTGCAGTTGAAGTTTCCCTGATCAAAAGGCATTTATTTCTTTGACTTATTTTTACATGTTTTCCCTGAGAATATGAAATCCTGCAGTTTTCAAAATGAGTTTACTTTTACTTCAAACTCTGCACGTAGATATAAAGAGTTTTGTCCAGTCCAGTTTTAAAAAAACAAACAACTTATGACAGTATATATTTAAAAATAGCATTTATATGACTGAGTTCTATGTTCCAGATTGCAAAACATACAAAACCTTCCTATCTGGTTAAATGACAAAATGGCTATAGAGAACATTTTAGAGAAAAAATTGTATTGTATAAACAGTGTATTCCATTGTATTCCAGTGAATCTATAAGGATTCATGCTCAGGTATGCTTCCAGTGGGAAACACAGAAATTCAAAGCATTACTGAAATATTCTGTCCGTGAATTTTGCACCGTTTTTCCTGGGATTTAACAGCAAAGAATTCTTCTTACTCAGAACTCACAATTTTGACAGGACAGAAGACAGAAAATGCTTTCTGAATTTTAAAGACTATCTCCTTCATCTCTAGTGCTGAAACTGTGGTTCTTTGAAAAATCTGGTGAAAAAACAGATGAAAAGCCTTTTAAATTATAACTGTCCATTCTGTTTTAAAATTTTTATGAGTTCAGGTGGCTATTGAACTTATTTCTCAACTGACTTTAGATACAAAAGATAAAGATGTATACAAATACTCTGTTAAAATAACAATTAAGAAAAAAACCCAACTTCATTGTCTCAACTATATCAAGGGAATAACCTGCACTGTGAATTAAAAATATGAAAGTCTGGAAAGCAAGGAAGAGGAACACCAATATATTTTTTTTAAACAGAAACAACCAAAAAACATAGACCTAGGTTAGTGTTTCAATTAGAAAAATGCATGCTTCCTTACCTTTCAGAGTCAGAGAAGATTTTCCAGAAGTTCATTGAGCATATCTTTGAAGTGTAAAACCTAACATTCACTGTTATGATGAAAGGAGATTTAGTTGGTATTCTGCCTCTAAAAATGGTTCACAACCTGTGAAAAATCTGAAAGGGTAACTAGTGTTGTGAATAAGGTAAACTTAAATATGGGTGCACAAGTAAGATGCAGAGTCTGGCTATGAAGGGCAGCAATTTATAAAAATGCATATGTGGGATTGATAAATCGGAGTTCGATGCTGATCAAAGGATGGGTCATCTCCCTTCACTTTCTATACTGGAAGAGCTGGGTTCCCCTAGAGTCTTGAAGAAAGACAAGGAGACACAATCCCTGGCATGAAACATCAGGTTTACTTAATTCAGATGAATTTTGAATAATAATCTAAACCATTTCAACTCCTGCAATTGTTTATTAGGAAAGTGGAAGGGAAAGGGGAAGGTGAGATAAAGTCCCAAAAAGTTCAACAGAATGAGAGATCCAACAGATTTTAGAAAATAATATTTGAATGATCATTAATTATGTATTTGTTACATGATTAATAGAGAACTTGCAATAGCATACCGAGTTGTTCTGCTGATTTTCTTAAGTGATTTTTTTATCTGTAAATAATAAAAAAACAGAAACTTCCCTTTCAATTATCTTTCTTTCTGAAATCTCTTATTTACTTGGCCTCTCACATTGCCATTAAAATGAATTTTGTCACCTTTCAAATTTTCTTGCTATTAATTGCTATTTCTGAGTTTTGCATTATTGCAGAAGTCCCAAATCTACCGGTCCATAATGCTTGAAATAAGCAAGATTTTCTAAGAGGAGGCCATTCACTCAAAATACGCATTGACTTTATATCATTAGATTTTCAAAGAAACATGTATAATTTTTTCTCAGAAAAGCATAATTTAATGCCAAGGAAAAGTTAACCTTACTTCAAATGCTCACTAATAATCAGTTTGGGCTGATGAGCTATATTCCACTTTTACTGGAGTGTTGACAGAAAATAATTATCCTGTGCACTTGAATTGTGTTCTAGAATAAGGTGTAGTCAGCCCAGAATAGGACATTCTTCATTTGTTGAATATGCCATTCTTTCTGTGTGTCTGAGAGCAGTTAAAATGCTATCTCTGCTTTGTTTGCCTCCTCTGCCACCCTGAACAAACCTAAGATATTTCTTCCAATTTTTTCAGGTACATACAATTTTTACTCCTCTACTTTATAGGACTGCACAAATTAAAACTTTCTGTTTAAATATATCAGCATGTTTTCCATCTTGCTACCCAGCCTATCATGATTTCTCATGTCCTGATTTGACTTAATTATTTTAAACTTGTTTCTTCCACATTTCTTTCCTCTGCCTTAAAATATTTGTTCATAGTGTTGGCCTTAGGATGATCTTTTCCTCCTCCTCTTTTCACTTCATTCATATGATGAATCAAACATTTGTTTCTTGATTTACAGCATCAAACTGCTTATTTTGATCCCAGAGCTCTACATGTTTTCTATGACACTTATCACAGATCTTGTTTTATCTCCCTTCCCTTCATTCTTATTTTTCACATACTTTTAATCTAGCTTTCATCATCTGTTTGTTTTGTATTTTCTGTTTTCAGCTTGACTGGTGTGCATTATTTTTGCCTTTGAATACTGTCTGTATCTAGAGTTGTTTTGTTTAAAATAATTTTATTTTCCATTTCAAGATAAGTTTTTTTTTGTAATCTGTTCAAGTAGTTTATTCATCCTTTGCATTTGAGGTCTCTGCAATCTAGGGGGGTAGGGAGTGAATTAGATTGAGGTGTCTAAAAAGTTATACATTTACCACACAATGGTAAACCAGGTATATGTTCCTTTGATGAGACTGCTTTCAGAAATATAGTATTAACATTTCCCCTTTACAGGTCCTCCCAGGTAGTTTTGGGCTTAATTGTGAAAAGAGAGTATTTATAATTTTAATGTTTGCTACATAAATGGCTGCTGCCATTTAAGGCCTACTTGAATTTCATTTTGGTCTTTAATAACCCAAAAACCCATCAACCTCCTTTTATGGATGGATGACCTAAGCTAGTATTTTATCTTTGCAATAGTTCTTAGAAGCAAGAGAATCTTTTAAATATGTGAAAATGTAATTTTGTTTCAGACAGCAACATTTTTCTAGTATCCAAAAAAACATCAAAAAGCTTTTTGCAAACAGAAAGGTGGAATAAAAATTGATGTAAAAGGTTCCATGAAATTGGACAAAGATTCTATAATTAAAATATTACAAAAAAGTGGAAGAATTGCTTTTAAAACTTGGGGGTTCATCATGGCTTGCTGCCAAACAAAATCACATTATGTAGCATCAGTGGTAACATCAAGAGATCTTGCTGAGCATAAATAGTTGGTCTGCCAACAAGAATCTTTGATGGTGACATCTTTTTAATATCTGAATGAAATATTTATTTCTTCTCAGAGACCTTTGAATTTTTAGAAAATATTTTAATTCCAAATAGGAAGAGAAATTCAAAGCCTGTTTTATGTTGTGGGGAAAGCTGGAGAAGAAATACTCTACAAGTGATAATGTTCAAGCCAAATTATGCCTCAGAGCTTAAAGCATTCTCACTGCTTGCACCTTTTTTGTTCCACTTACAGATCCCTTAAGAAGCCATACTGAATTTCAGAGTCCACATTTTCTCCTTTGAGCAGTGTTCCTGATGTACTGTAATATTTTTAAGATGTGTATCCTTCTTTCGTATGAATCAGCTGAAATTCTAGTTGAATCTTTTTCTTTCTCAGATCTTTATTTCTTTTAATCTGCCTTATGTGTCTGTATCATATAATCCATATGATTTAACATGTAGCCATCAACATCAGTAAGACAAATAACAATCTTTACTGTAAATGAGAAATCTTTCTCATTGTAACAGAATTGGATGAGTTTATGTTTGCACATTATATAAACTGTATATTATATATGCTCATTTATGCATCTTTGTACCGAACCTATGTTTAGCTAATATTATTTAGATATTTTGTCATCTTATATATTTCTATCAAGACCATAAGTCATCCCTCAGTGTCTGGGAAATGAAGAGACTAGATTTTCCATCTTGAGGCCAAAAAAACTTACCTATGCAATATGTTTCATAGTGATGATGGTGTGGCAAAACCAGCTTCCTTTGAGACCTATAGTCTGTTACCTTTTGTCTAAATTTCTTCCCAGGACATCTATTATACATATGTTGACAAGAGAGACTGTTAAGCATTATTTCAGAGCTGGAGAAATATAATAGTTTAAAGAAAGTATTTAGTAGTCCCATTATTTCTGAAAATCATCTCCTGCAGGGTCCTGGAGGATATCTGAATTTAGCAGAAGGCCAATCCAAGCTCCTTGACTTTTAGTATGAAATTCAAACCCACATTTTAAAGAGAGCTGTGCATCTCTTTAAAAAGATGAGAAGTCTTCAACAAGGGCTTAGTTTGTAAATACAAATATGCAAATTTGGCACTTCATACGAATTTGGCATTTAGTATCATTCATGATACTAAATACCTCTAAAGTCTGAAAAGTCTTTCTTTCTTTCAGTTTTTTTCTTTAAGTTCTTGTTTTCTGAAGGCTTATGCATAATTGTATCTTCTCCTTCAGAATCAAAAGGCATAATTCTTGAAGATGAAAGAGAAAAAATTATTAAATTTCATAAACTAGCTCTTATGTTTAAACTTCTTCATAATATTTTTTAAAAAGTCTAGGACTTCAGTATGTTTATGGCAGAATCTTAAAATCTGTGACCATAACTGGTTTAAAATTTTAGGGATTGTTTTGATGACACACTTTGATCATGGACAGGCTTGCAGAATGGTAAAACTCCAGAATAATTTCAGATTTTTGCATATTCATCCAGCCCCTCCTTCTGCCCAAAGCAGAATCACTATAAATTCACACCAGGTTACCCAGTCTGGTACTCACTGATTGCTCAATTTATGTTTTCGTCTATGTTCTCTGAACCAACTTCAACAGACATTGTCTAGGTGTAGCATTTGTTTAATTTGAGTGATTTTTGGGTTGCTATGAAGATAATCTTCTCACATAAGAATCCATACGTACATCCAAACCTTTCACATTTCTGAGTTACTGCCTGATTCTTTGAAACAAATTCTGTATTAATAATAAAAATATTTCTGTTAAATATTTTTGGGAGAGGGGGTGTGGTTTTTGGGGCTTTTTGGGTTTTTTTAAGTTTTAAAAAGAGTCTTAGTATTGAACACTGATGAACACTTAATGGCCTCAAGTCCCAAATGAGGACAAAGGAAATAATAATTGATAAGCAGTTAAATAAAGGGATTAAGAAGTAAGAAGGACCAGACTGTGAGATGTGATGAAGGCGAGGATGTAGATGAGGACAAACAGGTGTTTTAATGTCAATACTGACAACACTGTGTGTGCGAACAGGGATAAAAGAAATTATTTTAGCTACAACTAATGTGGTTTCCTGAAGGAAGAAGGTAAGAATGGCTCATAGAGTGGGATATAAAAGAGATGATTGATAAACCTGTGTTTAAAACAAGCTTGATGTGTATAACTGTAAATATTGGGGTACCGTGCATTGTTGTTAGTTGGTGTTGACATGTGAAGATGAGAAGTATGGAAAATTTAAATGGCAACCTACTCCTGCCATACATTTTAAAGTTATACATGAAAGAAAACCAGGTGAGAAATGCTGGAATATGGTACAAAGGGACAAGAATGGTTGTTGAAAGAGTCTGGTTACTGAGAAACAGCTTAGGTTACTGTTATGTTATGTTACATTATGTTATGTTATGTTCTATTACTATATTATATTGATAACTTGGAGGTAAGTAAATTTAAGTCTTCCAAAGCTGAAATTGTTAGTGTATTTACAGAAAAGAATGACCAAAGTTTTATTCCATAGCCTGGAGTAAATGGAGATTTGATGTTTCCAAATAAATAATAGGAAATAATATTTAAGTATCTTTGGATACTTAGGTGTAGCCAGTATGTAAAAGGCACTACCAAAGGACTATTTCAGACAGTTGAACTCATGGGCATTTCAGTGTGATGTGTTTCTATACAGTCATGTCTTGCATATTGGTCTTTGAAATTTTGAACACCTTTTCTGCCACCCCGATGGGCCTTGCCAATGCTGTGTATTGATGTGATCAATTAGCTATTTTATAAAGTAATTTCATAAGATGTGCACCTTTTGTTTGGTTGTACATTTTTTAATGACATCTGCATTTATTATCTCCTGTTTTCTGCTAGGGTGTTTCATTAGGTGTATGATCTAAACCACATAACACTGTGAAACAAAAAACTGGCATAATGAAATGTTTTTGAAAACACAAATAAACAGGTGTATCTTTTAAATTATGTATTTTGTCTCAAATAATGTTAACATTATTTAGGACAATATTAATATTATTATTAATAATAATGAAAATTAATATTTATAATGTTTGTAAACTATAACTTTTTATAGTTAAAATTTATAGTTTAATATTGACAAATAATATTATTAATATTATTCATATTATTTGGCAATATTAAACTTGCCAAAGATTCCTTTGAACCCCTAGCAAAGAGGGGTTTTTTTCTTTTTCCCATGACAATTTAGTGAGACCATATTTAATGTTCTTATAAAATTTTAAATGCAATATTCTTACTTTTCTATTTATAGGAAACTGGAAAAAAATGCTTTCCAGCTAGCTGGGTTATCTTAGATACAAATTAAATTTGGACAGCTGACAAAGTATCCTTGGAGAGCTCAGACACTTGCCAATAGGATTAAAGAAAATCTGCTTTCCTCAGAAACATTGTGAAAAAGATAGTGGAAAACTAAAAGTCTGAAAATCAAAACTAGACTCTCTTGTGGAAACAAAATGTCTTTAAGCTTCCATTATTTTATCCACATATTAAATTAATAGTGACTTATTTCAAAAAAGTTTTTAATCAAATATTTTAACATTGCAGAAGACATGAGCTATTAAAATGTCATGAGTCTAAGTGAAAAAGGCCCAGACTACATTTCATAACCTAGCCATCTTCATCTAAAGGCAGTTTGCTTTGAAGTCTAGGTCCTCCTGGCTACTCATATATTGATTTATCAAACAATGACTATTTTCCCTTCTGTCTGTGATATGTGAAATAAGTGGTTGAGCTGCACATATTTTTCTTTTTCCTAGAATTAATTGCTAGAGTTAATAGGGAAATTATTCAGCTTGAATAATATTATTTTTGAATTGTTACTATGATTAGGTAGATTAAACTTAATAATATTATTGTTTCCAGAATTACTTGAGAATCAGAAGCAATGACAGCCATCTCAGTCATATATTGTGAATAGACAGATCTGTTTCTGTGTCTGTGAAGAACATTGTCTTCTGTTTTCACTTTGTTATATTACTGTTAGGAGCACCATATGCTTGAAAGCCTAAATGAAATATCAAAAGAACAAAAATCTGCTGTATAGAACCATCCTCTCTTTTCTCTCCATTCATTGGATCTTCCTGAGGACAAGTGATAAATCCACTTTGTTGGTGGATGCATACTATAGATGATGCAAAGAACAGAATGAAACAAGGGGAACTTGAGTCCTGTAGGAGACCAAATTGATTTCTTCAGGTTATGGTGATTGCACAGTGAGCACTTCAACGTGTAGCTGGAAAAACATGCTTTTAATTTAAACAGAATGAAGAAAAAGATGAATCGTCCCTTCGTCATTCTGCTGTGATGATTACCTGTAAAAGGAGAGCTGCATACCTTTTTCTCCAGAAATGTGACTTGTATATTAACTCACAACACACAATGCAGTTTAAGGTATATGTAGGATTAAGAGAAATGCCGCATCATTAATAGGTGTAAATAGTCTTGTCTTTTCTTGACAAGAAGTTGGGAAAATTTATTTTTGTTTCATAAAGTTATATCTCTGATGACTATAATAGCATTTTTTCATATTAACTCTTGAGAAATTTGTGGGTGTGTTTTATTCAGATAAATGTTTTTGAATTACTGGTGAGCTTAAAGTCATTGTGACAAAAACTTCTTTTAAGTGCTGTTTTTAATAATAGAAAGGAACATATGCACAAGGAAAAGGTATAAAAACAAGTTTGATATTTTCCCCAGTGATGTTCTAATTAAAAATTTAGTCATCAAATAAAATTCTGGAACAATTTAAACCATACTGGCCTCAGTGAATCCTTTTTCTTTACAGAGGAAACTGACATTTACAAAACTTTATTTCAAGATTTATAGCTTCATTTTCAACTATATGAACTTAAAATAACTTTCTAAAGGATAAGAAAATGTGTAAGATGAATAAGAGTCCAAAATTAACTTCATATGCATCTAATTCATCACTTCCACAGATAATTGCTTACAAGTAAGAAGTTCAAAAAAGTAATACTGGGACTGTTAAATATTATAAATAATTTTAACACAATCATTCTCTGTCTAGTCAGTGTTCAATATGAGAGAGTTTTTGTCTGATTCCTTTGGCCTGGGACAGTGGCAATGGCTTCCTGCGTACATTGCGTGAAAGCCACAGGGAATAGCTACAATAAACAGAAAGAAACCACAAACTTCACTAATAAAAGGATTTTCATTGCTGCTTAAAGACAGATTACAGTGAGGGTATGGAGCAGATTTTTCCATACAAAGTATGGAAGAATAGATGTTCAAGGTCAGGAAACCTAATATCCTCTGTCCGTAAATGTACATGATGGAAGGTGTAAGATCAAGAAAATCTGTCAAATACTTCCTCACAGTGCCCTCCAAGCTGTAATGACATGTTCTCAAGTGTTTTCTTAGTAAAACCACTTCCTGTAGAGATTTTTGCTCCAGTGTCCCAAACTTAGTGAGAATGAGTTCCACAGATTAAAATATTGCTAATATTATTGTATTTTTAATTTTTTTCCAGGCATGTCAACTACAGATTTTAGAAGATGCATGTCTACTTCTCACATGGAAATCCTTTCCTGACTATTTTCTGAATACTTTGTTCTCTTTGTAGACCAATACATTATTCTGTGGTCATTTTTTCAAGGCTGAAGAGATTTAGGCGGTTTAAATATTTCCTTGCCTGTATGTTCTTCCATACTTCTGTCCACTTTACCTCTATTCTTTTCCCAAATGCATTTTCCAATTTGCAAATGTGATAGTTAAGACACAACTATGTGAATCAGTTAAAATTATTTCATACTGCATTTAATCTGTTTTTTACTGAACTGTCATGACTTTCAAAAATTCTTCCTTTATTCTTCACAACAGATCTCAATCTTCATTTATCTGAGTATTATGATGAATTCAGCAAATGTGTACCTTTACATTCTTGCCTTCTTTTCTATATAATTTATGAATTAGTCCAATACTTTGGGTCCAATCCATATATATTATATGCACAGATTTCTATGAGATTTAGCTCTTCTTTGATACCTTTTCTTAACTGTACAAAGGTAAACAACCAGGAAGGACTAGTAAGAAATTTTTTTTTAAGGAGAATGAAGGTAGGCATAGATGTACTATTGCCCCAGAATATGACAAATGTACACAGTGAATTTTACTGATGGATGTAAGAATGGATAATATAATAGGCTTAGGCTTTTATAAAACATTTATTTATTAGATTAGAATATTATGTTTATAAATACTAATAATTTACAGGGTAAATATATTAAAGCAGAAAATATACTTAAGTATAGTACTTCAGTACAGTGTGATTACTGTAGGGATCACTGCTTAATCTTGGTTTATTTCAATTTTCTTATCAGTGGTCTTAGAGCAAATGTGAGTCTAAATATTTGCATGATGCAAAATTTGACAGAATAATAAATATTTCTCTTAACCACATAACTCAGTTTATATAGCAAAAGAAAAATAGAGAAGATGTCCTGTTTTCATCTTGGAGAGAGTTAATTTTCCTCTCAGGAGCAGGCACAACTCTGTGTTTTGTGTTTAACATGAGGATTATGTTAATAAGACACTGATGGTTTTCCTGTTGCTGAGCAGTGTTACCTGGAATCAAGAACTGTCCAGGGTCTTGAAAAAAAAAGTCGAAAAATCACTCGAAAGCTAGAAAAACTATAATTTAAAGCAAGATGCTTGATGTTTGTCTGCAGTGTTTCTCTGTCCCCACTTTAGAAAGACAGAGATTTATTTGCTTAGTTAGTACTCCAAATGCAGTAGCAGGTGGTCTGATTATTAGCCAAGCTAATAAGCACTGCTGAGTAAAACAAAATGTAGCCTAGCACTGTGTCACATTAATGCAACCATATATTTGTGAGTGTTAAATTTCATTGCTCTATCTTTTATTTACATTACTAAAAATAGTTAGCAAAAGAGCAGCTTAGAAATCAGATGTTCTGAACATATTTCAAGGTGTGCATCCAGCATTCTGTTTGCTTTCTGAAATCTTGCTGTAAAGGCTGATAGCCAGTCTACAAATAGGTAGCTGATGAGAACTTAATGGAAAACTGAAGACTTGCATAGAAAGAATGAGATATCACCTTTCTGAAGAATCCTCCTGTTTAGGATGAGTCAGCTGGTGAAGTACATAGTAACAACAGTAATAGCAGCAACAAACAGTGTAAACTCTGGGGCAGAACACTTGAAGGAGCTAGGCAGGGAGTTTCTGGAGTCAAGGACGCCCAAGAGAGACCTGGCAAGATTCAGCAGCTCTAATGAGCAAGGCTGACATGATGACAGTCTTGCCAGAGCAGCTGTAGAACATGGTACAAGAAGATTTCCTGGGCTGATTCAGCTGTCAGATTATTACCCATCCAGGTCAGCAGAGATGAGGTTGAGGAGAGAAATTCCAAGGCATTTAAAAAGGACTCAGGATACTAGGAGGATTGGTTGAAGAGGGGAGCACAGGTTTTGTTGTCTTCAACCCCTCTGGTAGCAGGGAAGAATTGCTGAAAGGAGCAGGAAACCCACTTGATCAACACATGGTTTAAAGACTGGTGTTATAACTGAAATCTTGTTTTTTTATTTATGGGGTGATTTATACAGAACCAGGCCTGCTGGAGACAGATAGGGTTTGCCTGTCTAAAAAGGGTAAAAGAATTTCAGGCGTGAGTAGGCAAAGCTGGTTGAGAGTGCTTTAAAATGGGTTAGAAGGGAAAAGTGGATAAGGACAGGCCCAACAGAGATGAGTCTGGGGGTGACATGCCAGATTTGGGGGTGTCATGGACAGCCCAGCTAAAGTGTGCCTACACCAATGCACATGAATAACAAACAGGAGGAGTGGGAAACCATTGTGCAGCAGGAAAGCTACAACGTATTTGTCATCATGGAAACATGGTGGGATGACTCCCATGCCTGGAGTGCTGCAATGATGGTCATGAGCTCTTCCCGAAGGGACAGGGGGCAAGCAGAGGCGGTGGAGTGGCTCTGTACATGAGGGAGAGTTTTGACTTACAGAGCTCAAGGGCAGTGATGATAAGGTTGGGTGCTGGTGGGTGTGGGCCAGGGAATGCCAATGAGGCAGACATCCAGGGGGAGTCTGTTACAGACCACCCAGACAGGATAAAGGGGCAGCCTCTCTCTAAGAGCTTGGATGACATTTCACTATTGCTAGTCCTTGCTCTTTTGGGAGGCTTTCACTTGCACGGTATCTGCTGGAAACTCAAAAATGCAGAGAGGAGGCAATCTAGGAATGCCCTGTCCCTGGAGTTTGTGGACTTTCCTGACATGGCAGGTAGGACCAGTGTCCTTCTACATCTGCTATTTACAAACAGAGAAGGGCTGGTGGAGATGTGACAGTCAGAAGATATCTTGGGCATAGTGACAATGAAATGATAGAGCTTTCAATCCTTGGTGAAGTAAGGAAAGGGATAAACCAAACTGTATCTAGCATTGCCAGAGGGCGGACATTGGCATGTTCAGGAGACTAGTTAAAACAATCTCTTGGGAAAGAGTCCTTAATAACAATGGGATTCAGGAAAGGTAAGTAGGAAATTTAAAGGGTGCAGAAGTAGGCTGTCCCTATGTGCTGAAAGGCAAATCATGGTAGACCACCCTGACTGACTAGGGAGCTTTCAATGAGAGTTCATGATCCTTGGAAGAAGGGTATGCAACTCAGGGAGAGTACAAAGATATCATTAGGCAATGTAGAGAGAAAATTAGAATGGCAAAAGCTCAGCTAAAAATCAAAATTGTTTTTATAAATACAATAAGAACAAAAGGCAGTCCAAAGAAAACCTTTCATCCTTTATTATATTTGGAGGGAAACATTATCATGGATGCAAAAAATGCTGACGTACTAAATGCCTTCTCTGCCTCAGTCTTTAACAGAAAAACTAGTTATCCTTAAAGCAACCTGACCCTGAGTGGGTACAGAGACAGGAGCAGCACTGACCTCCTGTAAGCCAGGAGGAAGTAGTCAGTGACTTGTTTGTGAGCCATTAGACCTAAATCCATGGGACCAGATGGGATTCATCCACGGGCACTGAGTGAGCTGGTGGAAGTATTCAAAAAAGCAACTCTCCATCATTTTTCATCAGTCCTGGATAGCCAGGAAGGTCTGGGATGACTGGCCGATATGGTGTCCATCCACAAGAAGGGTCAGAAGGGGATCCTGGGCACCTGTCAGCCTGACCTTGGTCCATGGAAAGGTCATGGGAAAAATCAGCTTGAGTGAGATCGCAGCATGTACAAGACAACAAAGGAATCAGGTTCAGCCAGTGTGCATTTAAGAAAAACAGGTCCTGCCAAACCAACTTGGTCTCCTTTCACGACCAGGCACCCTGTTTAGTGGATGGATTAAGGAAGAACTCAGGATGCAGTCTACCTGGACCTCATCAAAGACTTCAACACTGCTTCTCATGGAACCCTCCGAAAAAAGCTGGCAGCTCATGGTCTGGATGGGTGCACTTAACCCAGGTTAAACACTGGCTGAATCAGGCTCAGAGAGTGGAGGTGAATGGTGCTGCATCCAGATGGGGGCCAGTCACCAGTGGTATCCCCAAGGGATCAGTGTTGGAGTTGGTCCTGTTCATTATCTTTATTGGTGATGTGGACAATTGGATAAAGTGCAGCCTCAATAGTTTCACAGATTACACTAAATTTAGTGGATGTGCTGATCTGATGGAGGGCAGGAAGGCTCTGCAGAGGGACAGGCTGGATCAATGGGCCAAGGGCAAAGGCGTGAGGTTCAATAAGGCCAAGCATCCAATCCTTCCCCTGAGTCACAACAACCTTGCGCAATGCTACAGGCTGGGGGAAGAGGGGCAAGAGAGCAGCCAGGGAGAAAAGGACCTAGGTGTGGTGTTTAACAAGGGCTGAGCATGAGCCAGCAGTGGGGGTGGCCAGAAGGCAAATGACATCCTGGTCTGTATCAGCAATAGTGTGACCAGCGGGACTAGGGCAGTGATAGTCCCCTCTGCACACTACTCTGAGGCCACACCTTGAGTCCTATGATCAGTTTGGGACCCTGACTGCAAGAAAGACATTGATGAGCTGCTACGGAGTTGGTAATGGGTATAGAGAAAACCTCATACAAAGAGCAGCTGAGGGAGCTGGAATGTTTGTTCTGGACAAAAGGAGTCTCAGAGGAGACCTTATTACCCTCTTTTATTCCCTGAAAGGGAGTTCTAGCCAGGTGCTTATCAGGCTCTTCTCCTAGGCAACTACTGACATGACAAGAGGACATGGCCTCAAGTTGTGCCTTGGGAGACTAAGGTTGAACATCAAGAGGAATTTCTTTACTGAAGATGTGGTTAAGCCTGGGAATAAATTGCCCAGGGAAGTGGTGGAGCCACCATCCCTGAAGGTGTTTGGTCACAGCACTTAGTGCTATGGCTTAGTTAGCATGGTCGTCATCAGCCATGTTGACTCCATGATTTTGGAGGACTTTTCCACCTTTAGTGACTCTATTACTTTATGATCAAGATCTAATTCTGCCAACTTCAGATAGATTTGTTTTAAGCTGTGCATGTCTGCTTTTTTTGGTTTTCATATCAGGTTTTAAATCAGTCTGTATGTTCTAATAAGTAAATAAAACTCAGAACAGTGTTAGTGATTAAAGGATTATGGTTTCATCATGTTAATTAATTTGATTCATAATATATCATTGCTTCATGAACTCACTTTTTCCCTTAATGGCTATGCTCATGAAAAAGATTTCTTAATAAAAAGATTATCTTCAAATCCTAGCTTATTCTTCTAAGATTCAGAGAAGGTCCCTTAAGGTACATGGATTACAAGATCATAGAGAAAAATTCTGAAACAAGTTGCCCATATGGCATGAATCTTCAGCTGATCTGAGTCACTAGATATTTCCTAGACCTTTTCACAGCAATTCTTTAACTGACAGATTAGAGTGATTATTCCATTAACTGTTTTTCAGAAGCCTCCCCAGTTCTGAATTTGGAGTCTGTGACCTGCAAGAGCCATTCTGAGTTTTACATTCTGAATTTATTCTATCAGCCTGGACTTGTTAAAAGGAAGAGAAAACCAGGAATTTATGAAGAGAACACATTTTTTCACATTCATCTACATACTTTCGAGATATGAGAATAGGTGAAAATAGAACCCCCTATGCATTCTACTCCTGATACAATTTTTTTTTTCATTTCTCTAGTATTGTAACACATGCTTCTTCAAAAAACAAGTAGTTGGGACTTTTTGCATTAAAGATTTCAGTCCTCCCCCTAGTTAGAGAAGTGAACCTTCTCAGGCAGTATTCAACTATTTTGCCGCAAAAGAGGCCTACCACAGAGATTACAGAAACTTAGAGAGTCTCTGATGGGAGAGGTAAATTTTAATCTCCTTTGGCTATTCTCAGAAACCTCTATGGGAAAGTGTTTGATAGAAATGCAACATTACCTGCCCAAATCATTACTTTTTTTTCTGTCTTTGTCAATTATTGAGACAGATGTCGGCACACAGAATAGATTTTATTGGCATTTCACTTCCATTTTCCCATTTGCCGGTGGGAAATTTTAATTAAAGAAGTTTTGCTGTATCCCCAGACATCTTTCCTATCATCTTGCCGTGATGAGTTCATCCCACCATGTCCTCAGGAGGAGTAGTAATACCAGGTAAGTACATTTTTTCTACCTTTTTCTACCCTTTACAGAATTCTCTAAAACATCTCAGTCTGTGAAGCTGTGGAAAGAAATAAAAACAAGAAGAAAGTAAGTAACCTAGCATGTGCTAGTATATTACAAAAAGAAAGTAATGAAAGACAGAGCAGCTCAGGGAGGGAGCAGATGAAATCCATATAAAGCCAGTTCCCACTGAAAGATATATCCAAATTCTAGTGTGGGACTGGGTATTGAATAAAATTACCTGATATGGAGTAGCACAAAAGAAAGAATTAAAAAGCAATGAATTTGCAGTCTCAATATGAAAGCAATTTTATTAATTGTGGGAGAATACGCAAAAATATCTGAAGCATATGAAAAATAGAAGTTCACCTCATATTACTTCCTATTTCTCACTATCATCCCTAATGCAAATACAATTAGTATATGTCCATTTATTTGTCTGGATATGGACATACAGCTCACATTTGTGAAGTCAGTTATGTCTCTAAAACAGACTGGAACTGTAAAGCAAATATATTCTGATTTCTGGGGTTTGGCATATTTTAGGGTATGTTCTATAGTCACACTCTTTATATCTTATCTAAGGAGTCAAACTCCTTATATCTAGGCAGGATAAAAGTCTTTGAGCAGGCAGACAAAACTGTTCTTTCGTGGAATTTTGTTGTAGCACATAACTTATACATTCCCATGAATTTTAACTTCAGAATGAGTTTCAGACTTACTCAAATAATGTTTAGGGACAATTTCAGATGTCTTTGACTTTTAGGCATCCTGACTGGTTTGAAAATATTTATTTTTGTGCAGTCTTCTGCTTTACTGGAAAAATAGCAAATGTTTTTGCAGGTACAACCTGCAAGGGTGGAATATGGAGCCAGGAAGATGCAGGGAGAATGATCCATCTGTTGAAACTTCGGACAGAAATTTGGACAAAGACTTATGTGTACTGAACTGGCACTTCAGCTACTTGTACATTTAATATTTTAAAATGAGCAAAATCAGAAGACAATGCTGACATCAAGACTTCAGTGGTTCACAAATGGTGTAGAATTGTTCATAATGCATGTGAGCTCTGAGAAATTTGTGTCAGCTTTTGAGTCGTCCTGGACACAATTTGTAGCACATGGGAATCTCCTAGTTCATTTAATTAGTATCCAGAAGATGGCGAAATTAATAAAAATGCAAAATTAGGCAAAATGATACAAGGTTTTTTATAAATCTTTCTCAGCAGCCTATCATGTCCTGGAACACTGCCTGTGCTTTGAGCACTTAATGGCTGCAAATTTTTTTCTTGTAGATTCTGTACCTTTGTCTTTAGTCAGGTATAACAAATTTTGCCTCACTGAAAATAAATCTATCTCCTCCATGGAAACCGTAGTCACTAACTTTTACAAAGTTCTTATAACAGTTTAACAAAATATTATCAATTTTTATGTCATCTACATTGATACTATTATTCTGTTCAGGTTGAAGAGTCTGGATCATATATATATCTTTATATATATATATATATATATATATATATATATCTTTATATATATATATCCTCTTATGATGATGTAGGGAGCAAGCCTTTCTTGCCTGAGATTTATAAAATAGAAATTTATTTTCATTACAGAATATATATATATATCTTGATTTTTTATACATATTGACCATAATTGCACTGAATTTCCACCCTTTTCATGTAGATTTCTCTCTCAGAGTACCATTGATGCTTCTTGAAACTGGTCTCTCTCTCTACTTTTTGAGGTCACAATTTTTCCTTGAGTAAATATATTTCAGAGAGAAACTCTAAATAGAAAAAGTACAACATGTGTTTCAGAAGGATGATTCATTCTAAAGCCAAAGTAGGCCATTCAAAAAGCTACAGACACTATCCCGGTTAATACAAATTTTTTCATAAAGTTTTAACCTCTTATTAGAAATCTGCTCATGTGTACACTCTCTAAACATAGACATGCTGACACAAATATCATGTGCCTCAACTGTGGGAGGCCTAATACGACGTTGTCTTTAAGGTAACTGTGGGAAAGATCACTTTTAATATTTTTAGATTTGCAGTGTTTTCAAGCTTTCCAAATTTCAATTTGGTGTTGTAAATTGCTGAAATGCTTGAAAATGTGGGAATTTACTGTGTATATACCAGTTCACATGCATGTAGTAATGTAGGAAAACAATTCAAACCAAACCAAAAGAAAAACAAACAAACAAACAGACAAAACCAGCAGCAACAACAAAACCCCAGAAACATAAAACTGGCTAAAGGAGTGTACACAAAATGATACTAGTTGCCACAGTATTAACCATTCTTACCAAACTTTTCCATAATCATTTGAGGACAGCGCAGTAAAGAAGAAAGAGGGATGGAATCATAAAACATGCTGGTTTGGAAGGGACCTGCAAGAATCACCAAGTCTAATTCCTGGTCCTGAAGTAGGACACACCCAAGAATCACATCATGGGCCTAAAATTGCAGTATTGTTGAGGAGTTTGGAAATCTTTTTTTGTGACACAAGTTCAGTTATTTTTTGAATAAAGGGTTTTCTCTTTCTCTCTATTCTGTTATGTGATTGAGAACCATAGTTCTTCCTTCTAGGACTTGGACAGTTATTAAAGTAATATATATAGGCAATATAGCTGTAGGCCAATATAAGTAATTCCAAATAAAAAGCTATAAACTTAGTATAACTGTTACTTACTGAGCTTATCTTGTAAATAAAAAATCACATATGTTGTATTTTTGTAAGCTTCTTCTAAAAAAGGGAGGATTTAAATAAAGTTGTATTTCAATGAGACTTCTGTAAGAGTATATCTGCAATTATAGGATTAATGGGCATAAGTAATGAACTGAGATAAAACAGATTTTAATACATTAAGCTACTTAGTTTAAAAATAATTAAAAATCATTTTTTCAAACCCATTTGTTTTATATTTTATACTGTGGGAAGACAAACACAAATCTCTTACCTTTCATAGGCTTATTAAAAATCTCCAGGGAAAGTAAGAGGTGTTTAAAATGCAAAATGTAAAATGTAAAAAATATAAGCAGGTATTATGTACAATTATTTTTTTATTCTTTAATACTATTAGAAGCATTTAATATGTTTATTCTGTTCTCCATAATGTAAGTCACAATTATTAGATTGTGCTTGATCAAGATGCTCTTTTGAGCAATATTTATTAAAAAATTGTATTTGTTAAGGACTCCATATTCCTCTGTCTCCTTTGACTAGACAGAGGGACTTTGCATTTCTGTATTTCAAAGACATGAGACTTCTAGGCAGATGCAGAAAGCAATTGCTTCCCTCTAGGGAGGGTATAGGACCTACATGTGGTCTAGATTATAAAAAAAACCCAAAGGCTATGGAAATTATGTTTTGGAAGTCATAAACTCTGTTAATGGGCTTCTCAAATACAAATTGTCAGAAGAATAGGGAGAAGAAGGTGTTTTCTTCATTGAAATATGTGTAGGTTCTTGCTTGAGATGAAATAAAGCTCAAGTCTAAGCAATCTTGTTCAGTGAATGGATTTTTCTAGCTACACATTATTTTTAAAGGAAAATGAAATTAAATGCACGTATATATACAGAATTTAAGTATGTGTTCTTTCTTTTCAAAAGACTTCTGAATATGATTTTGTTTTGGAAAAAATTTAATCATTAGAGTACTAAATAAGCTCAGTAATCCATTTATTCAGTTGACTTTCTTAAAAGGTCTTTGGTTTGTATGCTTTAATTAAATAGTCCTGGGCACTGTTCTCCTTCATTGTTTTCCAGGTAGGAATTTACCAAAGGAAATTATACTGTTGATCTTTGAATTGGATGAGGCAAAAACAATATTTCTTTCCATCCTGGGATACTCATGAAGTAAGTAACCAACCACATTTACTGGCTGGAAACTGTTGTTTCTCTGTAGATGCTCACTGCTCTCTCTGAGTCAGTGTACAAACAAAAAAAATCTCTCTTAACTAAAAGGTGTGTGATAGACTTTTTTCCAGATCTTCAGTTATTATGAAATGTGCATTTAATTTTTTAAACTTAGAAATTTCCTAACTTTTCTTTGACTTGTACTTCAGCTATGTTGTTAATCTAGAACAGAAGAACAAATAATAGCTTGAAATATTAGCTGCTGCTAAATGATCTGGCATGTAATTCAGACATTTCATCCCAGTAAAAACCAGACATTTTCAACAAAATGAGAGAAAAATGGAAGGCTACCTTGAGATAAAAAATTAATTCTAAGGTATACTCTAACCACATTCTGAAGTTTTCAATTGTGTTTCTATCATACTTACTATACTGGTTTTATATTGGCCCAATACAGGCCCAAGAATGCAAAAAAATCTCTGATAAATCATAGCTTTGTGCCCAAGATTTACTGAAGCCAAAATGTGTGTAATCTTAAAATCCAGTCTTACCATGAGAAGCATTTTCCCTTTTGTTATCTTGCATATCTGTGCTAGTTTTGAGTTAATTTCTCCTGAGGTAATTTCTGTTCAGGTAATAGTAGCTATTATGGGGCTGTGTTTTGGATTCATGCTTGAAAACAGGGCTGATAACACAGGGCTGTTTTTGTTATTGCTGAGTAGGGATAACACAGAGCCAAAGCTTTGGCTTCTCCTCACCACCCCCCCGGTGAGGAGCTGAGGGTGTGCAGGGAGCTGGGAGGGGATGCAGCTGGGACAGCTGACCCCACTGACCCAGGGGGTGCCACCCTTTGAGGCATCACACTCAGCACAGAAAGCTGGTAGGGAAGAAGGAAGGGAGGGGCACAGAGATGGTGCTTGTTTGCCCAAATCACTAATAAGCATGGGGTCCTGCTTTCCTCAGGATGTCTGAACATCTGATGCCTGCCTATGATTTGCTTTGCTTGAGACTGTAAAGTTTGTTTTACCTATTAAACTGTCCCTGTCTCAGCCCATGATTTCCTCACTTTTACTCCCCCCTGTCGCTGGGTAAGACTGAGAGAGCGGAGTGCTTAGTTGTTGTCTAGGGTTAAACCACAAGTAAATCTCATCTGTTCTTATTTCAGTTATATCTTAAGAAGTACTGAAATATAACTTGACTGTTATTAAAAAAAAGCCATATCTTTCTTGTTTATTGTATGTAACTCAATGTAACAACCTCAAAGGTAAGATTTTACAGTGGTTCATTGAGTTGAGCTTTTGTGTTCCTGCTGACATGACAGGTAAACAAGAACTTCATGTTAAATATGCCTGAGGCTTTCCACTCCATACAATCAGTGTAATGTTTGGGGGTTTTTCAAACCTTCATGTAACAGAGGCAGATATTTTGTCTCACTAAAAAATTCTGAGTATCTAAGAAAACTACTGAAGCTCTTTAGATGCAAATTTGCTATCTTTAGGAAAAACAGTATGTGTTTTCCTTATTAGTAATGGTAGCATATTTTAAAGTGCCGTTACTGTCAGAAACATTTCCCTAAAGATTAGCTTCGCATAGCCTGGTGCATTACCTCTTTTTTTTCCGTTAATGACATCTAGGAAATTTAGTCATAATACTGATCAATGAGTAATCTTTCTAATCAGTAGCCCATCAAGTTTAACATGGGATCTGAAAAATAAACTGTTGTTCTCTGCATCTTAGGAAATCACTTGTGAGGGAAATCCTAGATTTGAAAAAGGCAGTAATATAATTTTATTTAAAAACCAGTTTGTTTACTAGTGATTAAATTTAGTAAGTTAGTTATTAGAATTAATGCATTCAAAATGGGTTCTAAACTTTAAACTTATTTTGCTTTCATTATCCTTCTTCCATTGTAACCTTATCAGAGAATCCAAATAACGCAATGTTTATGAGACATGGAGGTCCTCTTACTGCCAGCTTTCCAACTGAAACATTACAGAAAAGGGAACTCTGGATGTCATGGATTAGATTTATAAAGGGATTTTAGGCTCTGAAAATAATCTAGGCATAAGTAGGTTTTATCCTCAACACTTAAGGCATTTGGTTATTTGCAGGAAGGATTCATTCTTGATAAAAAATATGTATGTGGAAGCACAAACATTCTGTTAGGGCAGAGAGGATGGCTTAAAATGCCAGCATTGTGATTTATGTCTCCTGCCTTACTAATATGCAAAGTTTTTCTTACTGAAATGGCTACTGCAAAAGAATGGGGTACATCTGACAATGTTGTGCAAGGGTATATTTGTAATCAAACTCACTGATCTTTTCAGGAGGGATGGAAATGTGGGAGGGGAGTTCCTGCAGAGGAGAACTGCGTAAGAGTGCTAATGTGTCCAGGAGACACCATGATCAGAGGGCTGTCATGCATCAACTGCAAAGGCTGCACAACCCAGGACCCATCTCAAATGTTTACACACAAATGGGGGCTCTGGGGATGAGAGGAGGGCAGCAGCCATGCGTGCAGAGTAAGTGAGCTGTGACTTCAGAGGGATGAGAGTGACACGAGGGTAGCACTCTCACACCTGCAGAGATACAGTGCAGAGGTACAGGTGCTGCTGGAATTGCAGGGTTGTCAAGGACAGAGAAGGGGAGATCTATGCAAAGGGCTAGATCAGAAGCATGGAACTTACTACCTGAGAAAGGTTAGCCTGTGGATAAGGGTCAGGGGACAGCACTGCACCAGTGATGCAGAGGCAGACTAATGCAAGCAACTCGAGGGCAAACTATTGACCCAGATGACTGACAGATCAGCCAGGTAAGATGTTCTGTTGAAGCTGCTGAATGTATGGAGGTTGAAGGCAGACTTGACTGTGGTAACTGAAGGGCTCTGGAGAAATATAACCTGAAAGATGTGACCAAGACAAACAGCAGTATTTCACAAAGGCAACCACCTTGATTTTGAGATGAGCTGTCTTTTGACCTGCTCAAATACTTGCTTGGAAACTGCCCTTAGAGGAAGAGGAAATGTTCCCTTAGAAGCAAAGGCACTGAAGAGAGCTGAGCTCACCCCTGAAACAGGATAAGCTGAGGCTGATAATTGAACTCCCATCCCAAGTTCCCAATTCTAAACTGCTGGGAGCCTGGGACCAGCAATTTATCAGGACATAGCAGTGAACACAAGTAGTTAAACAGCCTCTGAACTTGGGGCTTCACCACCAAGGAGAAAAACCCTGAGCCATTGTTAGGCATTGGTAAGACTGTCCTGATAGTCCAGGCTTGACACCCTGGCACAGGATAGACCCTGACGTACAGGAATTAGTCCAGTGGAGGGTTACCATGGCAGTGTACAGGACATGAAGGGAGATATGGAGAGTAATGGGCTTGTACGACCTGGGGAAGATGAGGGGCAGGGTAGACTTCATTACTTGTGGTGTGTACAGTGGAATACATGTGGATATAGGGGTAGGGTACAGAGGAAATTAAATCAAATTCTTTTTGGTGATACAGAGCAATAGAACAAGTGTCAATATGTATAAGTTGATATTTAAGAAATTGTGAGGAGATGTGGTTTGGATTTGTTTCTTTTTATTTTCAGCAGAAGAGTGGTCAAGTACAGGAGTGGAACACTGGAGAAATTGTGGTGTCTCTGCAGTTTGAGGTGGACACAGCACTCAGCAATCTGGTCTAATATTCTCTTGCACTGAGCAGAGAAAATGTTTAGTCGTCCCTTACATGCTAAATTACACAACCAGGTGGTTTTCTGGTGGCGTTGAAAAGATCAGTTAAAAAGTTGAACAAGTAATGCAAAAGTTATTTGAAGCAAAGTCGTATTTCATAGCTGCCAATTATGTATACTTCATGTTATGCTTTGATTAATAATAGTACTGTGCCCAAGTGACAAAGTCCTTGAAAAAAAAGCTAAATTCTACTTTAGGAAAATGAAACAATGCATCACTCTAAGAAGATATATTAAGAGTTCAAAAAAATAATTATTTCTGCTTTATTCAATCTTTTGAAGAAAATTTACTTAACTGTATGTTTTCAGTTAACAATATCTCTTCAGTAAGAAACTAAAGGTAGTATTCATTACCAGAGGCATTTCAGAGCTACAGTCACACTGTTAAAATCACAAAGACAATGAGATCCTGAGCAAAATGAAGTTAGAAATAGCTGTTTGATTTCCCTTATGAGGCCTCTAAATGGCCATTTTCATGGGTGTTCAGTAAAAGAAGTTTGGAAGACTGATTTCCTTCTGCATACATCGTCACAAAACTCCGCTGGCCCAGAAGATCGTATGCTTTGCTTTGATATTAAATTTTTGCAGTCATTAACAGTCTGATGCTCCATTATCAGTCTAATATAAAGGACAAGGCCTGATAAATGGGAAGAATAATTTGAACAAAATGTTAAGAGTATTGTTTGCCCCTTCTCCTCACCTGTCCCTTCTTTTATATTAAATAAGAGTTGCTTTGATTTCCAAGCTGGCAAATGATCTGTCACAATGCTCGTCTTAACAAATACCCTGCTCCAGCCCTGTGTGTGCCAGTGCTCTGACACCACATTCTCCCCTCCCCATACTCTGAATGTCAGGCTGCACTGCACTGTCACAATGCCCCAAATTGCCAGAGAAACTTCTAGCCCTTCTGAGCTGCCTGTGTAGATACTCTAGAGGGAATAGACAGAAGACAGACTGGTTGCTCTCGGTGTTGTTAACATCATAACTGATTATACAGTTCCATGACAGTTTGCATCAACACCTTGATAGTGTTACAACAAGAAATTCACTTCTAGGGAAGCTGTTACAGTATTTAAATGTGGTCAAACAGTCAGACTTCCTCATTATGCATCAATGACAGAGTGCCTTCTTTTAAAAAGATCATATTACAATGGGTTGAAACACTGCCAGGTTTGCAGCACATATGTTTCACCAAAGTTCTAGCTGAGAAATTGTAAACCACCTATCAAAAGACAAATAACAGTGATCTCTTGTTATGAGATATTGCTGCCTACAATGTGGAGTTTGTAAAATGCTTCCTTAATTTTAATGTTCGGTCTCGGTTGGGGAGGTGTGTTGGTTTTGATAATTTTGTTGGGATTTTTTATGTCACAATATTATGATATGAGAAGATAAGCAGATCAGACAGAAAAATCTTGCATTCTGAATAGCACTAAAAGTAAGAAAACTAACAGGATGGGATGATTTCCTGTATTGTCAACTTGAAATGACCAATGATAATTTCATACATTCAGTTTGGAAAATGACAGTCTCAGTCTTCTTTTCAGTATTGTCCCAGTTCTCATTATTACAGTCCTCATGATCAAGAAAATTTTGGTGAAAAGTTGCATTTGTGAACTGCAGAGATGTTTCCACTGAAAAATTAGTAGAAGAAGCAATTACTCTTTTTCAAAACTGTCAAGTGTGTTACACTCAATCAAGTCTCACAGACTTGTATTAAAATCAGGACTTGAATCTTTTTCAGTTTGACCCCTATGTTCTTAAAAAAGGTTTCAGTTTATAATGTTTAGGTGAAAACAAACAATTGTAATAGAATATGGTTTTTGAAAATGTTAAGATTTTAGCAGAATTTTTCTCCAGAAAGGATAAAAAAAGGAATATGCATATATCTTATAAAGGACTGTTGTAGTGTGTTCTGTTAGTTTATTTAATTACTCCCCTATTTTCTGTACCACTCCCTCATTTACTGTAATGGTTCTGCCCTCACCAGTTCTTCCCGCCATGGTATTGTCTGTCATTGGGTTACCTTGGTTACTCCCGCCACAGTTTATGTCAATCCTCTCTGTTATATGATTTCCCCTCCCCTGTGTTTCCTTATATGTGAATTTGTTCTCCTCCTGGGCCCAGTCAATCACTCCCTACTCCTCCTAGTTTGCCAGAATCTTCTTCTACCTAGGAGTTATGATTGGCTGTGACTCCAGGGCCCCTCCCTTATAATGTAACTATTGGTTTCTCCCCAGTGCCTATTATGTTAAGTGCACTCCCCTACCTTCCCCTACTGGTCCTTTGTAAACCACTCCCTGAGATTCCCTCCTCCCCTTTATAACCCTGTTGCACCCTTTGTTCCTGGTCACTCACTGGCTGACACATGTTAGGTTCAACATCTGGGTGTTTGTCACTCACTGGCTGATGCCTGTTAGATACCAGCCAGGTTGTCACTCCCTGGTTGACATGTTGGGTTCTACAATAAATCTGACAAGTCCCCAGTGAGTGTCCGGACTCTTTACTCTCATCGGCCAGCAGCGATTCCGTCCGCTGTGAGCACAGCCCGAAGCCTTCTGACGCTGAGGGGTGCTCACACATTCGCAGTTGGGTGTTGGCCGCCCTCCTGCCAGCCAGACACCTGATTAAAGGCCACGCCCGCGCTGCAAAGGACATTAAAAAAAATGGGGAATCATTGAAATTTTTGTCCTTTTATTTAGAAGTTGCTTAATAATCACTGCTATATGACATCAACAGCGCCCTTATAAATGTGCCAGCATGGCATTCCAGGAAATGAAACCAAGACTACCTTCCCCTTTCCTGATGATGCAATTCTTAGGAGTTATCTACATGTTTTTGTCTTCGAGGACAGAAGCATACCTTCCATTATATGGAAGGACATATACTGCTTATTTAGCTGGTGTTACTGCTAATTCTGCTAAGTATGCTAAGCATTTTATGCCCTATACCATCTTACTGAGAATTTTGATTTACACACATGCACCTACTTTCCTTCATAACCAGTCTTGAGATGATTAAAACAAACTAAATGTCATTCTGGAAATAAGTAAATCAACCTTAATCAAAATGTCATGTTTGAAAATTCCTTTTGTGTTTTCAATAATATTATGGGAAGATCATGTGGAAATATTTTAAATATTGAATTAAACTTTATTTAAGCATATCCTAAATTATTCTGAGTTCTTTCTCCAGGTGACAGCTCATTTTTCATATGGTACAAACACATAGATATTTGCAACTCTTTAAAACTGTATCAACAGCAGCACTAAAATGAAAATGATAGCATCAAGAAATTTATCTTGAAGCCAAGTTCTCTCTTAAAAGCTTATTTTTACATTTCTCCAGTGGTTTTTATTAGTTTAGGTTTTTTTTTTTTCTTTTTTTTTCTTTTTTTTTCCTGTGGAGAGAGAAGTTTGTATTCAATATGTTCGTAAAATAATTCATACACCATTTAATGAAATATTCTCTAAATTTTCAAACCCATTCTTGCTTCTAAAATAGTTTTTTTTTAAATATTTTTAAAAATATTAAAAGAGAAAATTTTATGCTCATATTTTTCTTTTGAATTCCTATTTGACAATTGTTTCTATATTAATTAAATACAGCAAAATAATTATATCAAAAGTACATTTATATCTCTTTTCTGGAAATTTTATAATGGAGGGTACACGTTTGCAAGCAAAATCAAAACCTCATGCCATCTGTGGGTTCTTAATAGAACTATCTGAATTCTTACAGTCCCCAAAATGTATAATAACCTAATATTGTCTTTTTGCAACTTAAGATACTGAGAGATGAATATCAGAATGCATTGTAGTCAATGCAATCTCTGTTTATAAATACTTGGTTTAAGAAATCACAATTGTAACCCTATTCTGTTTTTACAGGCAGTTTTTAAGCAATATTCAGCATTTAAATGACTATCAGGAAAAAAACCTTTCAGATCATTCTACTCATTGCTTCTTTTTATTTTTCTTACTTTTTTACTGAGAGTTATCATTCACATGAAATGTTTTCTTTTCATGAGCTGCAGGATAACAACTATTCTGTAGTTTTATGTGATTATTCTCCAGTGTGCTTTTCCTCAGAATAAGAAGGTACTTAAGCATGGAAGGTAAGATGCAAATTGCATGGAAACATTTTACTGACTTCTAAATTTTTTAGTCTTTTTATCTCTTTTAGGAGGCAGGAAAGATTAAAATATGTAAGATAATAAAAGATAAATATATCGGATTGCCCTGTAGCAAGAAGACCATTATCCTTGTCTCACCAGGTCACATCTGAACAAAATGCATTTTCTGATTGTGCTGTGCAAAATCCTCTGCTGTGCACATTTTCTGGTTGTGCTGTGCACTCAGATACTTGGGGAAGTGCTGGGAAGGAAGGTCTTCCAGAAACCTGCAATGTACAGAAGTCTCCCATTTCATGCTTTCTTCGGTATGGGCTGCTGACAGGCAGGGAAATGTCAGAGCTGCAAGTTGTTAAACGAGGGAAAGATGCATCTTGGGACAGCATGCCTCTCTTGCAGGATAAACTCGGGCGGAGGCTCTAGAGCCCTGGGTAGTATTTTCCCGTTAGCTCACTGCTCCGCTGAGATGTTTTCTTTACAAGATGTTTTCTTTACAAGAAGCGATTTCTGAAGCGAAATGCTTCGGCCAAGCTCCAGCAACCAAAGGTAAGTTCCTGACTCTAGGTCTCAGTTCATGTCTTGTGTTGGTCGCCTCACAGGATTCAAGATGGCTGGTAGAGCCAAACTGCTGCTTCTTGACATCCACTAACAAGAACAAAGCCACACAGTGGAAAGAACATAATTATGTAAAGCAAAGCTAGGCACAGACCCTCTCCTCTTCAGGAAATAAAAACTCAAGCCTGTGTGGACATTAAATCTCTGAAAATGTTCAAAGTGTTTAAAGCATTTAACCACATGCAATATCGGATCATACAATCTAAGGCTCTGCACCACTTGAACAAAGTTGTGTGTGGTTATTTTTCAACTGGGTCATGCACAGAAATTAATTTCATTTGAAGAATTCTATAATAAAAAATATTATATATTATATATATTATATATATCATATATATTATATATATTATATAACTACCTTTTATATGTATAGTCTCAATGATTAGCCATTATCAATATTAAAAGCTTTACCTTCCTTTTATTCAATTCCTCTGGATGTAAAACTTTTGGCATTAATCCTTGAAGTCTTGACTTCTAGTTTAAATTTTTTATAAAATATCTTTTCTGCTGTATGACTGTCTTTAAATATTATAATGTTCCTACCAGCTGGGAAAAAAATAACGGAAAAAAAAATCTTATTTTGTATTGAAACTGGAAGAAGTCAAAATGTAAATGTGAAGTAAAGGGGGAAAACTATTTTACTTCTTTGAATTTTTCATATTTTGACAAAAATGTGACATCAAATGAAAATAAATAATTGGCATTCTATAACACTTGAAATATAAAGTTTTTTTTTCTTTTGGAAAATATGAATAATATTTTAAAACTTGCTGTTTCTTCAACCTGTTTCCCCATTAAAACCTTCTCTAATTAAATATTGTTTATACCTCCAAGAATAAACCAACTTTTTTATTCTCCACTATATTTTCCAATATCTTTTTTTTTATTAGAAGACAGACTACAAAAGCTGATGAAAATTTGATCCCTTATTTCAAATAGGTCAGATTTTTCCTTCTATGTGATATTATTTTTATTTATTATTTTTTTAAAAACAAATAAATCTTGGGGAAGACATTGTAATAGAAAATTGGCTTTTATTCTCTTGTGAAATTTTTGAGAAACTGCAGTATTTGCTATTTGAAACTATGTTTAAGGCTGAAAGTCTAATGTTTTGACACCTGGAAACTAATGATTGTCATAACAATTCAACTTTCAATAAATGTTTAGAAAAAATTTATCATGGGTATGTTTAATACATTATTTCTTCTAAGTCATTTATGCTGCTCAAGATATTTTAGCTCTGTATAATAAGGGCTAACATATCAATAGAGAGTTCAATAAATGGATCATATGTCTCATTCATAGAAACACTGAAATAATCATCATTGTGCTAATGTTGCTACTGAATTTGTATGTAAATACAATTTATGTATTTATGTATAAATGAATAGAAATACTGACATCTTTGTCCATAACATATCAGAGGATCAGAGCATAATGTGATGGGAGTATTTAGGAGACTTACAAATCTGTCCAATTTTAAGCTTTAAAACGGATTCATTCACAAGATGGTTTCTTACTGTCTGACACAGCAAGAGCTGTAGAATTGTCAGAGCCAGAGCACATCTGTCCTCGCTCTCTGTCTCCCTGCACTGAGCTCTGCTAGGCTCAATGCCTCCCCCAGCAAGAGGGCGTCCCTGGCTAATCCTGATTTTGTTATCTGTGGGCTTGCCAGTCACTCCTCGGGTGCATTCAGCAGGGGATTCCATTTGTGTGCAATCCCCTCTGTGTATCTGAACCCCCACCCAGCAACTCTTTCACTTGGTTGCATTTTAAGTGCTCTTTCACTTGGTTGCATTTTAAGTGCAGTTACACTGATCTTCATTTGCCCCTTTGGTGAACCCATTGAACTCAACTTTATGTGAAATGCTTATTCATGGTGTCTGACTGTCATTGTATCACTGTCTCAGTGATACAATTTTTTATTTTTTTGTTAACTACACTATTTGAATAGGCCTGTGCTCATTTTCAAGGCAAAGGCATATTAGTTTATAGTTATATAAACTATAAACTATATATTAGTTATATAGGTGTAAATACAAGGTATACTTTCAGAGTTTCTTGGTGCCAGGAATCTCTGCTTTGGTTGTAATGTTTCTGAACCTGAGTTACACATGACAGAGAGCATTTTTTTATGCTTAGAAATTCGAAGACTGAGAAATCCACAGTGCCCTCAAGAGAAATTAAGCTCTGAAACTTTGATAGCTGCCATAATTCTGAGCAAGATGATTTCCATGTGTAAGCAGTAGACAATTGCTACACTCAGTTCTTAGTTGCTATTCATAGAACTATAGAAATTGTTCAAAGAGGCTTGTTTATCAACTGCCTACTATGTTTGTAGTAGCTGTCCATGATACAATAAACCTCTCTGTGTCACTGAGATTCTGATTCTCTGAGATCCTGGTTGCTAAAGCATTGTAAGCATTCAACTATAGATTGAGTTTCCATGTCAAGATGGAAAATAACTACTAAGCATTTCAAATTGGACAGTTTGGTGTTGAAGTATCCACTGATGGTGTAGGTACTTAGGATTAGTTAAGATTTACCATAAACCATATTTGAAGCATAAACGAAGGAAAAAATGAAGGAACAAAACTTAAATTTTATTTATTATCAGAACATCTCACATAACCTTCACTCTAACTCTGCTGCTGAGGTCAAAAGCAAACAGAGGTGGCTTCTCTGAGAAGCTGCTGAGAGCTTCTTCCATGTTTGGCAGAGCCAATCTCTGGGAGCTCCAAGACAGATGTGCCCCTGGCCAAGGCTGGGCCAATTAGAAATGTAATGCCTCTGTGATAACAGATTTAAGCAGAAGGAAAAAGAAAGTTCTTGTGCATTTGTAGTTGCGGCCAGAGAAGAGCAGGGTGAGAATGTGTGAGAGCACCACATTTGCAGACACCAAGGCTGGTGGAGAGGGAGGGGCAGCTGTCATGACCCTGCATGGTGAAACAGCTGTGCCCCTGCAGCCCATGGGGATCCATGGGCGTGCAGAAATCCACCTCCAGCCCATGCAGGAACCCCACGGTGGAGCAGGTGGAGGCCTGAGAGGAAGCTGTGACCTCGTAGGAGCTTTGTCCTAGAACAAGCTCCTGGCAGGGACCTCTAGATCCATGGAGAGAGGAGCTCATGCTGGAGCAGGTTTCCTGGTAGGACTTGTGACCCTGTGGGAAACCCACATTAAAGCATCCTGTCTTGAAAGGATTGTTAAGTCACAAATTGGACTCTATGATAGCAGTGATCTTTTCCATTTAGTTAATTCTGGGAATTCTGTGACTGCACCCCATGGAAGAATGATCCACATTGCAGCGGTTTCCAGAGAACTGTAGCTCATGAAATGGACTCACATTGGAGAAATTCATGAAGAACTGTCTCTTGTGGGAGTGACCCCATGCTGGAGCAGGGAAAGAGCCCTCTCCATAAAAAGCAGGACAAATAACATGAGAAGGACTGACCATAACCCCTATTCCCTATCTCCATGCACTACTGAGGAATAAGGTAGAGCTGTGAAGGAGGGAGAGGTGGTGTGAAACCATTTTTAAGGTCAGTTTTTACTTCTTATTATCCTTCTCTGATTTTGTTAGTAATAAATTCAACTAATATATCTGATTTTCTGTTTTCTCTGAGGTGATATTTGGTGAGTGATCTTTCCCTGTCCTTATCTCAACTCATGAAACATGTCTTGTATTTTTTCTCCCCTGTCCAGTTTGAGAGGGCAGTGAGAGAGAAGCTTTGGGGGGTGCCTGGCATCTAGCCAGGGTAAACCCAGTACAGTATAAAATATGTCTTATATATATGTAACCTCCCAGGTACAATGTAAAATTGTAAAGTATTATTTCATTAAGGTGTTTCTAAAGGCTTTGTTTAATAACAAACTGTAAGAAGGATCAGTGCAATATACAGCCTTATATCATTCATAAAAATTATATGAGTCCACTTGTGAGTAAAATTGACCATCCTAGATTTATTTACATATTTATTTCCTGAAACAAGTTGTCTGAGGAATTTCTCTTTCAAAATCAAGAAATCTGAAAACTTAAATATTCTTACTTTTTACTACTGAATTAGGTGTGAAGGATTAGAAGCAGCTTTCCAGATCCCTGAATTCAGCTGATATTAAATTAACTTATATATAAGCAGTAGCACACACTAAAAACTCATATGTACCTTTAAACCATAGATAATCCAGCACAAAGAGCCATCATACTATCTCACACTATCAAGTGTATAAAATCACAGAATTAAAGGATGGTAAAAGTTACAAGAGACTTCAGCAGGCCATTTAATCCAGCCTTCCTGCTCAAACAGACTCTTGTAGAGAACTTGACTCAAGATTGTGCCCAGATGGTTCTTGAACATCTTCAGTGAGGGAGACTCCACAGCCTCCTTGGGCAACCTGTTCTGGTGCTCAGTCACCAACACTGTAATAAATTCTTCCTCACACTCAGGTGGAACTTCCTGTGCATCAGTTTCTGCCCACTGCCTCTTGTCTTATCACTTGTCATCACTGAGAAAAGACTGATCCATCCTCTCAGCATCCTCCCTTCAATTAATTATGTACAGTAATGAGGTCGCCTCTCAGTTTTCTCCAGGCTAAACAGGGTCAGGGCCTCACACTTTCCTCATAAGTGAGGTGCTCCAGTCCCCTAATCATTATCATAGCCCTGTGTGGACTTGCTCCGTGTCTCTCTTGTACTGAGGACACCAGGACTGGACATGTAATTATGTAAGACTGGACATGTAATACACATATTATATGCAGATCTCCCTATACAGTGTTTCTTGCTTGCAGTAAGAAACAGTAGCTATTCCACTAGCATTACAAGAACAGCATTTTGGTATATTTTTTCTTCATGATTTTTGGGGCTGAGTTTTTGAAAACAAAACAAAACAAAAAAAAAAATCCAAACTCAAAGAAATGTGTTTAGAATTATCACATTGGAAATTATTTTTAAAATATATTCTTATGGCTTAATGCTATGCAATGGCTAAATTAAGCTTTTGCTAAATGTATATCTACACAGAGTAAGCTTTGGATCTCAAAAGTTTCCAAGGAAGAAGCAATTCAGTTGCTCATTAAAACAAACAATTTGCTTAGAACAGTGCTAGCATTCTGATATGTCCTTCCATTGCAATTTTTCTACTCTTTAGGATAATAACTAAGCGCTGTATTCTGATGCTCATATTCTGTTTTCCAGATGCTACATTGTTGCTCTGTATAGTTATGTATTTTTTTAGGAAATGGCAGACACAAAGATTATTTACATTTTTGTAGATTTTGCTTGGCATTCTTTAGGTAAAATATTCTGTAAAACTATGTCACCTACTTCTTTACTTGTGTGATACAGTTACTTCAGCACAAGTAGCCAGTTCTGTGATTATTTTAATAAATTATATGAAACAGAGAAGAGATAATTCCAGTAAATTTCTTTAATAACAATAAAGCTTCTTTATTTTTTTCTAAGACAAAAATCTATAAAGCAGGACTGAATCTATAAAGTACAGTTGAATGAAACAATTAAAATTGCTAATTAAAGCACTTCACTTTTGTCAGTGGTAAAAGTGTAATAGGAGACATCATGAAAAAACATTTAATTCAAGTCCATATTTTGTCTCTCACAGAAAAAGTACCGGAGTACTGGAAAATAGATCCATTTAGTGAAGTTCACAGACACCGGTCATTTACCAAACTAGCTTTATTTGCACATCATTTTACACAGACTCCTTCTATAATTTATTATTTCATAGCTCTCTTTATTTATAAATATATAGACTTATGCACATATATCTGCATACTTTTTTTTTTTTAACTCTTTGGTGTAAAATCTTAATAAAATGCCTCTTCTTTTTCCTGCTTAAATATGAAGAGTCTTTATTATCAGCCCCACAATAGATGGAGGTCAGGAGAAGCCAACCATGCGCAACACAAATCCCTGTGCTTGGGGCAGCTGCAAGAGGTGCAGGGTTTCACCTTTAGATAGCATCCTTTCCCACCTGCTTTTCAGAGTGCCCTCCACACACTTCTCCCAGCTGTGTCTGCCTTGGTGCCCTCTGGCCGCAGGTGTCTGACACATTGCTTCAGATAATACCAGTGGGGAGAACATCTGGCCTCTCACCTTTCTGGGATTTTAGCTCAGAGCACTCTCCAACCTTTCAGATGCCTTTTGTTGACAGATTATTTCTATGTTTCAGGTGATTTCAAATTTGAAAACCTGCCAAGTGTGTAGAATGAGTTCAAAGATTTTTTCCAGCTTAAAGTGGGAATGCTATGAGATCTCTCATCTTCAAACAAAATTTTAATACAGCTATTTAGTGGTAAAGTTGGATAGACTTTATTTTTCTTTTACTTTTAGGGAGATGGAGGACCACACAGTGTTTTGACCAACTTAGGAAAGCATTAACCCCTCCAAAATTGACAAAATTTATTACAAGAGCCACATACTCATCTTTGCCTCTTTACCTTGTGCATTTCCCATTGCATATATGTGGAGCATGCCTGGACAGAAATTTGCCTGCTCGATGGCTTTCTGAGTAATTTAATTGCAGAAGAATATACAGCATTTGGTTATACTTTATTTTGTTTAAGATATTTTCACCTTTTGCCATGGGTCAGGCATGAAATGGAAAAAGCAAGAAATTGGAAAGAATATAACTTTTAGTTTTGGTGGTAACAGAAAAACACATGCATGGAAATTCTTTGGAGACTATTATTGTAATGGAGTCACAATGTATGGGAAAGTTTATTGCAGAATACAAACTAGGATTTCTCATTTAGGCAGGGAATATATTTTCTTCTTTGTTCAGGTAACTTGATGTAATTACAGGTATTTTTTCCATGTGATTCCAATCAGTCTTGAATGACATACACGTCAAATTCTTATATCCACTGACTTAGAATTATTAAAAAAACTTATATTTATTTGTGGACACCTGGAGACTAATGTTGGACATCCCCACTTCTGACTCTCCAATTTGAGATACCTTTTATGGTGTCTTAGTATTGGATATATAGCAGTTTGGAAAAGTCAGATATAAAATGTTCTTGTATTGATCAAGTAGAAGAACTACTTATCTACATTGACTTGTCATGTCATTACAAAGATTAAACTTACAAATGCAAGTCATGACCCAGACTAAGAATAATAGAATCATAGAGTGAAAAAGAGACCCTTCTCCTCCAGAAATCTTTGACTGAACAGGATTTTTTGGCAGAACAGATCAGGTAATAAGTATTTTTTCCTATGGTATGATGCAGCATTGCTATAGTAATTGTAGTGTGAATTCTGACTCTGAGATCAACATTGAAATTAAATTTTGGGAAAATGAGTCTAATATATTAAGGTAAGGTATTTTCTCATTTTTGGGAAAATGAGTCTAATATATTTTTCCTGCAAACAAAAATCTTCCACCTGTTTGACTTCTGGAATTACAGTCTAGGCACAATATTCCATGCACTTCAGTTAAATCTCATCTCTATTCTATAAAATAAAGAATTAACTTCACAGGTAAATTGCAACATCTGGTCTTTTATATTTGAGAATTTCAGCATAATTAAATACTCTGGGGTTTTGTTTTTTCCATCCATGGGTTTGGGGAGGTTTTTTTTATTTTTCAGAAAGTGACGTTTTCAAATATTGTGTCTACTAATTTAACAAGGAAACTGAAAATTAGTAAATGACTACCTGAAAATATTTTGAGTTGTGGATTATATTAACATCAGTATTGGATGGTGATGTGTAACATTACAGAATATTACCCCAGAATTCCTACAGTTATGAGTACAAACAGTAGTTTATGTAGGAATTGCATAGTTTTTAGGACTTTAAAAGGAAATATGCTTTGGGATACATAGAGCTCACAATTTCAGTGTACTTAGTGGGAATTGTACATAGAGCTCAAATTTTGATTCAGTGTTTCTACGGGTGTGTAAGGGACAAGTAACTAAATTTGAATTAATCTTCAAATAATCCCAATGTCTTTTCTAGATTAGTGGCATTTTGATGATCTAACAAGGCAAACAGAGAGTGGTGCAGATAATGCCTGTAAACAACTCATACAAACATGATACCTTAGGATATATTTTCTGAGTTTACATAGCACAGAAATGTTTAAATTCATCATCAAAGATGACCACTCATTGTTAGCATTTCCAGAGGCTGCAAGAATACTCTAAATTACATTATATTTTTAATGAATCTGATTTGTTGAGATTTTTTACTTTTCAGCAGCTTTTGTGACAAGAAAAGAGAATAGAATGACTGGATTTTGGAGGAAGCTTTTGAATAGTGATTATATTAAAAAAATGGATGCTACCAGAGTCTTCTTACACTTGAGTGCAGCAGCTTTGAGAGTGAAAAAATACTGAACGGCTTGAAGATACTATCTAAATTACACATATATACATATAAACAATTACACTGTCCCAGCTCCAAGTTGTACAGTTTATGGTCTTCCATACCCTGGAACCTGATATGCAGACTGCTTAGACATGCGATTGAAAGTTGTTATTTGAGCTTATTGGAAAAAAAAAAAAAAACAGAGAAAAGATGTAGTCTTCCAAGTCAACCCGAGAGGCTTTCTTAGGTTTTATTTTCTTTTGGTTTTATTTCTCTGTAGAAAATAAATTTTTCATTGAGTTCTTTTAAAATTATAATTTGCAGTACCTTTTTTCATTATTTTTATGATTCTCAGCTAGCTTTTGGCTGGGGTTTTTTGTTTTGTTTTTTTTTTTTTTAATTTTTTTTCTTTTTTTTCATAGGTAATAATCCAATGTTTTTTATATTAAAAGTAATACTGAAAAGAAGTTTTTAAATTTTTTTCCCATTTTTATTAACAAAGACAACAAGGGCTGTGGAAAAATTATTTGTTCAAAACCAGTCTGCTCTAGCATTTATAAAAGTCAATAAAAGTAAATCCCTTCAGATTTAGACCAAGTTTTTGTGGTACAGATTACAGTTTAATAATTCTAGCATCTTTCAAAAGTCCCTTATGGCTCAAACTATCTGCACTGTATTATTAGTCTATTCTTTCTCTATTGACATCTCCTGTACCAAAACATGTATCTCCCATTAGTGTTAATATAGCAAGCACAGTAAATATGAGATTATACTTATTCAACTGGAATTAAACATCATGGAAAAATTTTCATTGCAGACCAGAAAGTTCTGAAAAGCAATCTTTTTCGCTTAGTTTATATTCATGAACACCATATCCAGACCCCCTTTTTTTCCTAGGTGAAACATGAAGGACAGGATTCAGAATCTTCATTTCTCCATGCAAGAATATATAGGCTTACGTGAACACACTATTAAAAAACCTCAGCTAACAGCTGGTACAAATTGCTGCCAGCCTTGAGAATTAGATTTTCAAAGAATATCGTTGTCTGTTTTTCACAATTGTTAGTGTTTTCTTAAATGTTTTCCTTCAAATAATAGGCAATTGTATGAGTAATGCAGCAATTTCTGTTGCTTCCTAATATCTGATTTTTGGTTGCAAATCTCCTATTTGTACTTCATGAACATAACAAAATCTTTTTGCCTTTACTTTTTTGGCCTTCTGTAATGGTAAAATTTCAGAAATTCTGTTTACGAATGTTGAGCCATTGCATCCACAATTAAAAACAATGTCATCTCTTTGGCATGTGTTTATGAGTTTAATGTATTTGATGATACCAATGGTGCTTATTTGGAAAAGCAGGAAGCTTTTGCCAAGGCATTGTATAAAAATATTTTTGTTATGAGAGCCCAACATCATTAGATGGAGTTACTTCAATTTGTTTTGAAGCAAAATTATCAACACATAAAAAAGCTTTCACTCTCCAGACTATATTTCATTAGAGAAACAAAGTAATATAGTTGATTGAGGAAAATAGTAACACAGAATTTAAGTCTGTAGGATGAGTCAAAGCAAATCCATGCCTCAGAACAAAACCACCTTTTATCCTCACTTTCACTGTATAGATAGAGGAAAAGGAGAAAGAAAAGAGGTTGACCTTTCTCCATTCTAGCTTCACAGCTGAGCAGCTCTCTACAACTCCTGATTCATCTCTCTGAGGACTGCAGAAAAGTTGCCTTTTGGCACACACCTCTGGGACTTCATCAAGTTTTTTCTCTGCTGCAGGCAGAATTTTAGCAGCTTCCTGCTTCATTCCTCATTGCGTTGCAACAAGGACTTGATGGTTTCTGACGTCTTTCACTCATTCAAACTATGGGAGGTTCTCCATTCTCAGTATTTTGGTTAATCTGGAAGAATACATTAATTCTACCTTCCAGATTGTCCAGTCTGTGTTACGTGCAAAGTTAGTAACACATATATGTTTTTGTTTAACAAAATATTATGAGATGCTCAAAATTTAACAGAAGATGGAGAGCTCAGAAACCTTAGGGTCAGAACAACCAAAGAGTTATTGTTTGTTAGACTGTGCAATTGCATAACACAGTAACATAGCACACTAAACTTTTACATGAAATTATTTTTGCCCTACTGCTACTGTAGCAACAAGACTTAAAAATCTTTCAGTTAAAACAATAAATCCAAAAGAGTAGAAATGGGGGGCCCATGGGACACATGAAACCTGAAATTTACTAGACTGCTAATTAAAAAACTTCTCATTCCTTCTACTGTGTAACAGAGGAATTGTCTGTTTAAAACAATCTTCAGTGTGCAGGCTCACCTGATCAAGCTGTCACAGAACTTGGGACCAGTTCATGTGTGTGCAAAATAAACGCAGAAGAAGAGAAGCAACCCCATCATATTAAAACATTAACTACAAGTATCAGATATCTCAAAGGATGACCACTTTATTGAAGCAGTAGCTCCGCCAATATCTGTTGCTAAACACTTTCTCTGCTCATGTGTCCAGAATCTGGTGACCCAGGAGAAACCCTACAAGTATTTTTTTTAACTTAAAGAGATGATTTTCAACCTTAAACCTTGTATATTTCAAAGAACAGCTTTAAACTACAGATTCTGACATTTTGGGCATTTGAAGCACAATACTCTACACTGCATTTTGAAAAATGGATGGCAAATCTGCCATAGACAGATTGCTATGTTGAAGTAAATTTTTACAGAAGTGGAGAAACTGAGTTCCTGCTCATAGAATAAAGGATGGTAGTATTTCACAGAAGAGACCATGTGTTTCAATTTTTTTTCTGGAGATTTTTGCTTATCACTCCAGAAATCACAATCTAAAAAGTAGATTTCTCTCACTCTTGCTTAAGAAAGACATCCCAGGTGGAATTACAGCAATGTAACATTGCAAAGGATCACATCTGAGAATAAATGGATAGGCAGGTGCAGGTTCTTCAGGTTTTGACTGTGTCATCCTGCCGCACTGTGAAGGTCAGGGCAGCCCAGCGTGGGCTGAGGAAAACACTTAATTGCACTTGTTATTCAAGAGGGATTCAACTGAAAATATTCCTTACATGAAAAGGACAACTAAAAGCAAGTCTTGCAAGCAAAATTGGATCCAGTGCCCTGGGGATAACTTCCAAAAAAGTAAGTGGTGGTTTTAGGTTGCATTTGAGGTTTTAGAGACATAAGGCACAAACAATTTCCTCTCCTGATTGCTCCTGAGACTGCGAGTATTTGAAACCACATGTAACTCAGCATGTCGAGAACAGCTCAGCTGGTGTCAGCAGTCTTTTGCAGTGCATGGAGACATAAGGTGCATACACCTTTGCAGGGTCAGAACTTGCTGTCTCTGCAAACCCAAAGAGAGGTAATCACCGTTAGGCAGTAAATGGTGATAATTTTATACAAAGAATTCTAAAGAAAAACAGTGGTAAAATAAGACACTTTGGGTCAGTCAGTTGTGTTTGGTCAGTTTACTTGAAATGGATATTCTCAGGGAAGTTCAGCATTACTAAAATAATATTAATATTGGAAAACTATACTACTTTTAATTGTGCAATTCAACATTTCTATTTTATTAACATTTACGATCTCAGATGAGACAGAAAGTTTTTTGGATTGGTTTCCTTCTCTCACAAATATTCTGAATATTTGTGACATATTCAGAAATTTAAGCATATACTTAGTTAAGGCATCTGTCTGCAGAGGATACTGTAGAAATCACAAGGAGAAGGAAAAAAATGAAATTGGTATGCCTTTCCCACCCTTCCAATTCTAGTGCATTTATTTTTTCTCTTTAGTTGCTTTTTTACCCCTGGCTATAGCTATTTTTACTTTAAGCTTGAACTTTTCAGTCCAAAATAACTCATAATGTCATGCTACAGTTTCAGGTCATGTCCCTGGACTATTTTGGATACCTGTATCAGGCAGTAAGTATCAATGAAATTTCTTTTCTTTGATTTTTCTTTGCTGGGGAAAGAGTGTATGGTTAGAAATTTATATACTGAACTGTACAAGAGATGCATTTCATTTAAGGCTCTGACTGCATCTTCAACAAATATTTCTGAAGAGAAAAACAGTACAGATTTTTTTTTTTAATTAATCAACTTTGAGACAAGCAATAAATCTGTTGCTTTATTTCTTTTCCATTTATAATCCTTCAACTCTTACAGTAGGGTAACATATTTACTGACTTAAATTAGTTCCCACCCACTATTGATTGCTTCACAATCTTCAGCGCTGTGAAACAATTGTGAAATTAAAGTAGACCAAATATAGAATGGCAAGCTCTTGAGTAACCTAAATGCCTCACAGGTCCTTTGTTTCTCTTCCTCCACTGACTTATGCAATCACACATATGGAAATTTCCTGACCCGTAAATTTTTTTTTTGGAGCAGTCTCTGACTGTTGCCCTTCACAGAGATGAGAGAGGAACAAACTTAACAGGATTTCAAGGCCAGAAAAGAAATCAAATGTTTTTTCCTGTTTTCTTTTTCTTTCTTTTTCCCCATGGCAGAACAAAGGTACTTCAGCCACACTTGTGAGTTTACCTTTTTATTTTGATGAGAATATTTATATTGATGAGAATATTGTATTTTTTTGAATAAGTCAGAAATAGCATAGTATGCATTCCTTTTGAACTAGGATGTAAATAATTCTATTTACTGCTGTTCAGAGTCTGGCCTTGTATTTTTATGGACTCTTTCTGGGTTACTTCAGTAAGAGCTGTAATTTCTGTGGCTAAGAGCCTGATTTCAAAATAATTTTGAGCGTACATGCACATATATGTACATATTCCCCTACACTATCTCAAATATAAGTGTATTTTGGAATGTGCTTTTTGTCCCATCAATGTACAAGACTGATGAAATAGGACAAACTTTTTTCTGCTCTACATGTTTGTATTACGGATGTATTATTTATGATGAAGCTCAGTGGATGCAGAACAATTGATTGAACTTGCCTTATAGGAAAATTAGGTTTTAGCACATACTTTTGCACTGAAACAGCACCGCTTTTGTTATATATGGTCCCATTATTGTGAGAGTTAAATTATCTGAGTTAGAATTTTAAATTGTGATTGAATTTGTCTAACTGTTTTAAGGTAAGTTCTGTCCCAAGTGCAGTAACATTTTGCACATTAAAAATGCAGCAATGTCTGTTGTTGTGTTAACTTCTTTCTCCAATATTTTACCACATTGAGTGTTTACTCCTAAAACTGTTAGTGCATACACAAGTACTGCAATAGGTTTATTTTCAGTAAGAAAGGATGAATGTAATATTACATTCTTGCTGAGCTTTCTTTCTTTGTACTTAAAGATATTGAGTAAAGTCTTTCTGCTGAATGTATTAAACTGTGCAATATTACTATATATGAAAATGTGCAATATTATTATGTATGAATGGCATTACTGGATGAACATGAAATGCGTGAATTATAAAGCTATGGATACAAATCCCCAACTTCAAAATAACAATCAGCTTTTTAGGTTGCATCTCAGAAACTCTGATATCAAACTATGTATTTTCCTATTGTTATCACAATAATATATATACTTAGAAAACTGTTTCAATTAGAGTAATTGCTTATAAAAAGCACTGTCTTTTGTGATGAAAATCTCCATGACTAACAAGGAGCATTTTACCTAAGATTAAACCATACATACAGTTAAACAAAATTTGTAGGAATGTTGATAGTTGTACCATCTGGTGACTGGCAGGAGATTTCATTTGCCATTCATTTACTAATCCATCCAAGAGAAAGGAGATACTTTGAATTACTCTTTCTGTCTACATTGTATAAATGGCTAAAGGCCACCAGTTGTATTATTGTGTTATTTTTACTCCTAATGCTACATTAAACATCCTTAGAAAAAGAAAACTTGGTCAGAAAAGAGTTAAAGACAAGCACAAAATGACCTAACGCTTATGACTAACAATCATGATTGCTTTTTTTTAATAGAAGATTTTCTTTTGTCATGGATGAGTTAGTTTAAATAAGTAATAACTAAGCTTTAACCTCAATGTCAGATCACATAATATCTGAGTTCCTTTGCGCTCTCTATACTGTTAGTGTAGGTCAGAGTCAGCTGTACTGGGAGCTGTACATGCTGTGTGGAGGCTCAGCTTTTGCCTGGAGGGATTTCCCATTTTAGTACTCAAAAGACTTTTACAAATAGCGTTGGAAAGAAATTCCAGTTTGCATGTGTGACACACAGAAAGAGTAAGAATTACCTTTGTTTTGCTGGAAGGAGTCTGGCATAAAGAGAGTATTACCCACAAAACTCACCCAATACCATAATGATTAAATAGACCTTGACTTTGCTTTCTCTTGGACTTCTTTCAGAGACACTTCCTACCCTCACTGTCTTGATATACTGTGGAAAAATCCTCCAGCCCCCTGCACTCACTAAGATACTTCAGAGTTGCTCCAAATAGATATTCCTGGCTTCTAGCCAGCCACTTCAAAATTACTGTTTGGATAGAGGATGGAGCCCTCTGAGCCAAATCATTCAGCTTTGGAGATTCATCTGCCACAATTTCTCCCTAATTTTTGTTCAATAGCTAAAGTAACCAGGAAATAATTTGTTGGGATTTTTTTTTTTTGAAAAATATACCTGTGATAAGAGAGAAAGTCTTGAAAAAACCTGTTTGAATAGTAAAACAACTGATATGAATTTATGGAGGTCTAAGCCTCCATGCATGAAACAAGTGTAGAATGAAGAATAACAGAACTGGGACCATTCATTTTAGATAATTTGAATGCAAGTGGGTTGGACTTGTTCAGTCATGTGCAAAGTTATTCTCGTAACTGGCAGTCCATTTTGTGATAGTGTCTCAGCTGTAAATGCATTTACTAGCATACAAACTAGAGATCTCTCTCCTGTGTGAAATTTTCAGCCAAGAAATTAAATGCTTGCTTATGGATGATAGAATTTTTTCCCTGCTGTTTGCAATCTGGCCATGTACAGGAACAGACGCAGTTGAAGACACCAAACAGTTTACACTGAAATATAAATCAGTTAAACAAAATGATGAGCACATTCCAGAGCTGTGACAGATGACTCTATTGTTGGTAATACTGTAAGCGAGGATATGATGATTTGTGGCCCCTGTGGTGACATCTCTGATACCAAGCGAAACAGTGCTAGGGAGTGCTTGCTGACATTGAGCCCAATTGGTACAAAAAGGCTGGAATCTGAATAATCCCTGAGTCATCAAACCCTTTTAAAATTGCAAAAGAGGATCTGACTTAGCCAGGATAGGTCTCATACACCATATTGGTGTCAAGGGATTGCTGGAGAGACTGATGGTTGACCCAGGCTGACTACCTGCCCACATTCAGAAAATATATTAGACATAGATTTTCTACCAGCTGAAAAATACATGTAAACATAACACTTGGAACATTTTATATCAAGGCTTAATTTACTAGTGCAGATAAAGCCACTTGCTTTGTTTTGTTTTTGTCTGGACTTTTGAACAACCTTTTGGCGAGGGACTGAAACCTGCTTCAGATGTTCACATCAGAAATTAAGTGTCAGCCAATTATGAGTCCATTTGTAGTATCTTTCCTGAATGGCATTGACAACACTAACTTTCATAACTGAGCATTTGTATTACATGGTGCTTCTGATGGCCCTGGAAGGTCAAGGCTTTGTTCTTCTCAGAGCTGTGAAAACACATAATCAGGGACAGTTTCCCTATTGAAGACTTTGCAGTTTTACTATATAAGATGAAAGCCATCACATTTAATTCTGAGAGAGTGTGTTAATGGTTGTCATTTACTACAGGAAATTCTGAACTTACAAGACCCAAATCCTGAGTGCATTGTCTTTGGAATATACAATCAAACTGTATTTTTTCAAAAATAAGAAAACAAAATTCATATGATTATGAAATTCCTTTTGGAAATGTATTAGCAAGAATCACATAAACTCACTAGGTGATTAGGTGTGCTAGATATAATGCAAGTTGCTATAATGTCAACCAGATATTTTATAAACCTAAAAAAAACCCCAAAAATAAGGACATATATTTTCAGCCTCCCTTGTAGATAACACTTATTTTCATGAAAAGCTTTTCTAAGATTTGGGTTTCTATTATGATAATATGAATGTCACAGGAAAGACAATTCTCAAGAATGACATCTTTACTTTTCCCACTAGTCATTGAATATTCTGCAGATGGAAGGACAGGGATTTGAGATTTGTGTATTTTCTCAAAGTGAACTTCCAGATTCAGAGATATTCTGAGGCATAAAGGAATAAACCTTCTTATACAATGTGAGATTGTAATTGCATTTTTAAACCCTCAGCAAGCAGGAAAGTAAATTATGTCTTTGCTGGCACTGGCTTTGAGCATGTTATTGTCTGCCTGTGTAATATGGAGAACAGACTGTTTAAGTTGTTTAAGCTTTTTTGTTGTACTTTAGTGTTTGATTCCCCCCCGCCCCCGCTTTTACTTACAGGCCAAGCCTGTCCAACAAAGGACATCAAGGAGAAGGCCTTGATGTGAGAGTGTGGATTAAGGTGTAGGTAGATGGCTCCTTCACAGGTGTAAGCCGCCCTGTGGAATTGGGAATTACTGAAGTAGGCAGGGGAGCCTTCACCCTCGGGACGCACGCACAGCCTATTTTGAGCCACATGCTAACGGTGCTCCTGCCTATGCACAGCAGCTGCCAGCAGCTGCACCAGCCTTTATGCACCTTCATCCGTCTTTGGCAGGAATTTGCCAAGGATATATGAACCATCGGGAGAGCAAATAAAGATAATTTTTGTCTCATAACAGATGCTTCATGGAACAATAAAAAGGAGAGATGTTGCCAGTTATAAACAGAAAATTTCAGGTGTGAGCAGTTTCTACAACATAATTTCCTTGCATGCAGTTTTGACTGTAGAGGAAAGAAAAGTAATTTTGTAGAAAAATAATTTACTAGATGGAAAGGTCATAATTTTAAATAAGCCATGTGATTACACAGTATTTTTTTTTTTGAGAAGTTTTTGAGAAAGTTTTGGTTTTTTGAGAAAGTTTTGTAAATGCAAACTGAGATTCCATAGTGGAAATTTATGAAAGGATTTAGTCATAACAACAAACACAAAAAACAATAGCACGATATCTGGTTAAGGAAGGAAAATTGGTAGTCTGTTAATTCTTTAAATCTCTGAATGCTTTATAAATAATATAAATTTCTTGTTGTCAATCATTGCAGGGACTTGATACGGAATTTTTTCTCTTTGATGACAAAATCTGACCTGAAACCTAATTTCACTGTGCTTGACAGTGATACCATTTTAGCAATTTCCCACCTGCTAAATGTTAACACACTGATATCTTTTCCCATGGTAATGAGTAGGAGAAAACTGGTGTGTCAGAAGTAGAAACAAACAAACACCAAGTGGTCTTAACCCTTTCTTCCCTTTCAGGGTCTAATGTATCAGACTGCTCAAGTTTTCTAGAGTAAGCTTGAGCATATTTTCTCATCTTATTCCTTAGCATTCTTCATTGCAAATGAAAGTGCCATTTTTCATAAATATTTGCAAAGTTTCTGCAGTTGTGTAGGCTGAAAATATAGGATTAAAAAGAGTCAAAATTATGTGTCAATATAGCATAGCTTGGTTTTGAATGTGTTTGAAAGAATACATGAGAACACATTAAAGAAAGAAAAAGACATTTCTTTTCTTTGTATTTTATGTTTTTGTAATGTGAAAAAAGAAGAATTTTATTACTGTTTAATAAACTCTTTCTAAATCAGACTATTCTATTTGCACATAGAAATTGCCAGAATGTTTTTGTCCTCAAATGTATTATAAGCAATTTAAAAAATATTTGGCAATTGGTTTTATTTCTTTTCAGATGAGTGACAATTTGGACTCCCTAAGGGAAAAAAAATTGAAAATAGGAAGAAGCCTTCTACCTTATTGTTAGTGTATGCATTTTTGTATGTCACCCTGTATGTTACAAAGTAAGGAAAGGCACATCTGGATCTATATCAATTATTTGGATTTTATCAAATTCCTCATTTAAAGATCTATATGTGAAACAAAATTTGATGTACTTTGAAGCCAAATTGCATATTTTTATGAAATAAAATTTATTAAATTAATGAAATCAATAATTGAATGTGGGGTCACAAAAGCTGCTAATAATGATTTGCTGTAATATTTTTTTGGTTTGGTTTTGGGGTTTTTTTTGTTTGTTTTGTTTTTATGATTTTTTTTTTTCTGATTGCATTGTTTTTAATGATCCAAAATGATACAAGGTGATATGGAAGGCAAATACTATTTGCAAAGAGTGAATATGAAATGCTAAAAATGATCTCTTGTCATTTTGCTTCTTACTTGATATCTACTTCTGCCTATGAAGATAAAGGGTGTTTTTAACATGCTACATCAGAAAAAATGTCACATTCACATGTCTATAGGGCCCTGGATTTCTTTGAGTCAAATTATGCCTTTACATTTTTAAAATATTTCTTTAGAGTTCCTGAAATAATTAGAACAAAATGTCTCATACTGTCAGACTGCTACAGCTTGGCAATAAAAGCAAGTGTTGCATATTCTTGAATGGCAATGGCACCAGCTGAAAAAATCTTTGAAGGACTGTTGCAGGTAGCTGGAATCAAGCTGTTCTGATCAAGTTTTAAACCGAGTTGTCTCATTGTGCTTGAATTTGTGCTTTCAGGGAGCTAGATGGAACAACTGATGCTGTGTGAGAGTTGAAGGAAAGGGGACTTTATGAAACCAAAAGGGTTATAAATGTCATATTTTTGGGTTTTTTTCCTCTATAACTAGTGATACCGTGGTCTAAAAAACACCCCCAGAAATAAAATAAAGCAAAGCAAATTAAAACAAAACAAAACAGCCGTACAAATATTTTGTATGAAGCAGAACCAGGAAGTCTGGTCCTTAAAACACTACATTTTTTCTATATTGTGTTTGAAATCCCAGAGTAAAATGCTCCCACAGATTTTAAGATGAACAAATCTCCCTGTGAAAAGAAATTGACATGTTAAACTGTGATCTATAAAAACATGTAAGTATGTATAATTTTGCAGACATTTCTGTCCAGTTTTCTGCAGATGTAATGCATTTTTGCTTTGCTTTGCCTACATATGGGGAAAAAAACAGCACATTTATCACTGTATTTATAATAGACAGTTACATGCACAACAGTTAATCATGTTCCAGGGCTGCATTAGCTGTTTTTGTTCAGTCAGTAATTAAGCAATTGCTCATATGATTAACAGACAAATCTATTTCTACAGCTGTCATTTTCTAAATACCAGTGTACTGCAATAGTTGTCAGTTACCAAAGATTCTTTGAGCTTTAACAGAGTTACTTCTTCCATGTCTGTGGTAGCAGTTAAAAATACTGATGTTTAGAGACTTGCATATTGTAATTAGCAGTAGAAAAATTCTGAATTATCATTAATTAATTAATTAATTTTGCAAATAGGTTTATTTAGTGTAATTAAATAAAGCTTGAGGTCTGAAAACATACACAAAATTTTCAGAATTTTTTCATTTGCAAGAAAAATGAAGTTTTCAGACCCCTTATTGAAATCAAATGTATGTTGATCAAACTAAAAAATACCCTTCTTATTTCTTGAACTGATAAAAAATTTCTTCGAATATTCCAAGCACCATTAAACTACATTTCATGTAAAGAGTTGTACACTGAAAGAATTGTAATTGCATGATAATCTGTGGTGGAAGTTCCTAGAACTACTTTTCCCATGATACAATTGCTAACACCCAATTTTGTTTGCAAATCCATTAAGTTAAAGTTATGTTTCATCATGTGAAATTATGTATGATTGGAGATTTGCTGACATTTGAAGAGAATGATTATATGAGTACCTGCTTCCAGGAAGGAGTGGGTATATTCATGGAATTTAGCTGAATTTTAACTAAGATGAAATTAAGCATTTTTGTCTTGTTCCAATACCGAAGTAATACAGTTTTTTAATATTTAGTGAACTTCTTAAAATACTAAAAACTTAGATAAATTTTTCTTAAATTTGCCCACAAACCTCCCAGCAGTTTCTATTTAAATGGAGGACAAAGCTGGCTAAATATTTTCAAAATATTGCTAACAAGGTTACATATGTTAAGGTTGCAGCTAAGCCCTTGGAAGGTGAAATTCCATCTTCCATGTAGTGGGTGCTTTTGAAGTAACACTAGATTTATTTAAAGTCAAATATAGAAAACATTAGGAAAGTAATTGAGCTCTTAGATTTCCTGTTGAACAATATTTGTTCATTAAATTTAATTAATCTTGCCACAAGGCAAGTGATTACATTTAAATCAACACTTATTTTAGTTTAACAAGACCTCACTTAAATGATATTCATTTCACACAGATATGAGTATATAATTTGAATTATTGTAGCAAAAGTTTGAGTTTTTAGCTTTGTGGTAAGAAAAACTGTCATTATCTGCAAAGTAGACTTCTTTCTGTTTGACATCTGTAAAGCAAAGCAGCATGTTTGGGAGAGCAAGATGCTACCTGTCTGGGAACATTAGAAATATTATTAAAAAGCAATTTCTATATGCTTTTTACATGCAAATGCGGATAAGAAAATTTTTGGTGACAAGAAAGATCTAACTCAGCAGATCTAAAAAAGGTCAATAGAGAATGATGAAAAAAAATATCACTAACAACAAAACTGTTATAAGGTAATAAGAAAATAAGAGTTGTGATCAATACAAAATTAATGTACTTTTCAAAACTGATGAACTGTCATTTCAGTAAAGAAAAAAGGAACATTTGATTTAAGAATGCCACTGTGATTGAATTTCTGAAGTGTTTCGAAGTCACACATTTGGGAAATTCCTGGTATTCAAATAACTTGGAAATTAATCTATTTTATTTCCTTGTTCAGATAGCACAGTCTAGAAGTTTCAAGGCCACTCAGTTCCATTAAATAATGTACAGATGAAGACATCACCTGCTTTGCACAATTACCTCTTATTTTATGTTATCTACCAAATCTCTTAATATATAAAATTTTATTTGAAAAAGTTTTCTGAAAGAAAAATATTCCATTGCTTTTATCTTTCCTGCTGTCTTAAAATTAAAAATTGAGAGAAACACAAAACTTCAAGTGCAGTAGTGATTCATTCCACTACACAGTTGCATGACACAAATCAGTGAGGTGCTAACTTCTAGTTTCCTCAATTACAAGCTACATGAGATTTCAAGGATGAGTAGAAGTGTTTTGATGATGTAAAAATTACTGTCTCCATGAAACTCTTTGAAACAGTAATTCCAGTTTGTCTGTTCCCCTGGGAAATATTTACAGGAGTGGGACAGCCTAGAGTAAAGGAAAAACATCTCAGCCTTTGTTATCCTTGTGTATATAATCAGTCGTCATCAACATTAACACTGTGTAGAAAACCATGCATTTAACTGACCACGCATCCACTGTACACTTCTTGGCTGCAACAGGCTGATTTTAGGCTTCTGAGTATTTCTAGCAGGCATGGTAGATTTCCAATGATTGTGAAAGACAAGCAAAGAAGAATTTAAAGGACACATTACTGTGACCCACACCGCAGTCTTGGTAGGTGCTGTTGGAACAAATGGATGGATTAAGAGGGAAAGAGGATCTTGACTCTAAATATTGCAGTTGTCTCACAGTTTTCATTATGGCATTTGAGCTGCCAAAGCTTTGCTTGAGGCTCAGAAACCTCCATTCAAGTATGGTAGTTCAAAGCTTACCAAATTCCCATTATGATAGCACATAACTGTAAACTTATTTAGCATGCATGATGCTAACACGGCTGCTTTAAAGTGAAGAACTATAATCAATTCCTCTATGCACTGTCCAAAAAAAATCCTTTAGTGATTATTTTTCATTCTACTCAGGAGAAAAAACCCAAAACAAACAACTGAGAACTGTCACTGATCTCAAACCACATCTCTTACATACTGTCATGGCTACAAATCCTTTTGGTTCAGGTATTCCTTTGCCTAACAAAAAACATTCCTAAAACAAAAAGTCTCTAAATATGGTTTAGATTTAAAATATTACAAAAGGAAGTGATATTACTTACACATAATACATAAAAATAGTAGTCAAATTACACAAAATCACATTATTTTATGCTCAGATATTTCATCAACACTATCAAAATCCTTTTAGAGTAGTTTTGTCTTCATCTGTGATCCCAGATTTCATGAAGATAACATAAACAATGGTCTGCTGGTAGAGCAGACAACAGGATGAAAGACACATTTTATAATTTAATTAGATGAATCTTGAATGATGATTTAATAACCCTTGAACTAGTTTGGATCTACTTCCAGCATCAAATTGATGAGGGCAAATAAGCATGACATATTCTTATTTGATATTTACAGTTAGCCAGACAGGCTCAAAACATGGCCTAGTATTTATGCCAGTGAAGAAGAAGTACTGCTTACTTCTATCTTACCTCTGTATTTAATCCAAAGGCAGTCATATTTTACAGCAATTTCTTCTCTGCAATAATTGTTTCATCACTATCATTTGATTTATGATAATCCAAGCTTAAAGATCTCAAAAGACAATATACGCTGGTCTCTGTACTCAGCGTGTGTTCTTGTGCTCATGCTGCTGTGTCTAGAAAATTCCATTTTCTTTTGCCTCATATCTGTGGAAATCTGTCTGACTTAAGGATTTTTGAGGCTTTTTGTTCCAATTTTGTTTCGGGGCATTTTTGGAAATACATGTGTGGCTCCACTATTTCTTAACAGGTGTGTACGCAACATCCTTGGCTGTACTAAGTGTTTCAAGGAAAAATTTCTTAATCAAATATGCATAATGGTGTACCTCAGAATTTCTGTCTTAGATAATATTTTATAGGAAATTATGTGCAGCAGCCATTTTTGTCGGAGTTTAACTTTAGTGGTTGTAACATTTCCCATTAGAACATGAAATGGTTAAAAAAAGCGCGCCTACCCTTAGAAATGTGGAACAGTTTTTGACATAGAAAAAATCCAAAACAGCAGTCATCGTGGTAAATTTGAAAAAAATAAGTTGAATTTGTAGGTGTTCTCAGATAGTATTTAGCATCAAAGTGATTTGGGGAAATTTTTCTTTGCTTCCCCCCCTTCTTATTATTATTCATAATGTAAGGTACTGTCTTTTCTCATTGACTTTGTCCAGGTCATGACCTTGTCACAGTTACAAGCAGCAAAGTTAATATTGTAGCATAAGGAGAAGAAACCAGAATTACAGGCAAATTTTTGATCTATTTCAACAAGCGTATCACAGTTACAATAAAACTCATTACCTAATGATACGTTTCAATACAGAATTTCAAACTGGACAGCATTGCTTTATTCAATCGCTGTCACTGCCAGATCTCATGCTGGGGTACGCCTTGACATGCATCTACACAGCATCACAAGGCCAGAAAGGAACCAGCTCCCAGCTCCTGCCAGGAAACCAAATTTCCTCAGTACTCTGAGCTGAACTCATCAGATATAAACAGACCCTGGGATCTTTTTTTTTTCTTTTTTTTTTTTTTTTTTTGTCATATAAAATCTCCCAGCAGCTGCTCACTCTTGAATTGATGACATTTTATTTTTCCCTGTCTATTAGAGCAGCTTGTTTACTGTATTGCCAAAATGGGATGGATGAGAGAGCGTGGAAGAAAATCATCACATTAGAATCATTTAACATTATTATTGGTGCATCATTTCTCCCCTGTTGATTATAACCTTCCAGTTATTGAACTTTATTTAACGTGTTTAGCAATAAATTTTTGAATGTGAACAGTTTGCTGAGGTTATCATAAAAATAAAAGAAAATGTCCATTTTAAATGATCCCTAAGTGGGGAACAATGGCAATAAAAAAATGAAGCTTGCAATATGTGCGTTTAATAATGTCTACAGGGAAGTGTAACATCTTATATACCTCCACTGATTTTTTTCCCAGTCTCCTTTAATTTTTAACAAATGTGTAACAGATCAGGCCTGTTTCATTGCATGTGAGGAGAGGGAACAGAAAGGAAAAGAAGGCAAAGAAAAGCAAGGCGAAGCAAAGCAAGATGAGGACATTTCTTGACCAAAAGAGCCAGCAAAAAAATTCAGAAAAAACATATACAAGTTCTTCAGAATTAAAGCAATAAAATGTCATTAATCTTGTAGTGATACAATTTTTAATAGTTATTAAGATGTTAGGGACATTATAATTATGTCTAATTACTCAGAATGTGGTAAATGTGTTTGTGACTTTCCAAATTAAATTGTATTTACCTGTGTCAATCTATCTTAAGAATTCATGCAATTTTTATTGAGTTTTTGACCAGGATTGTTTAGACAGAATCCATTTTTTTCCATGGAAACAATCAAATTTGTTGATGGCATCATGTTATCTTCTAGTGATGAAATTAGCTGATGTCCATAAGTCACTTTTGGTTAGCAGTGGCCTCTACAGCAACAGCAGTAACCCTCAGGACATTTGGTTTTACACCTTACTGTTAGTGCTGTGGAGTGAAGAACATCTAGGAAGATATCTGTTCAGAAATACACAGTTAAAAGTGCCTGTATTAAGGATTCTTCAACTGCAATTTGAATTTACAGGTTGCCAAATTTGACAAATGACAAGGCCTGACCCACTTATTTTGTCTGTTTTGTTTTTTTTTTTTACAGGGCCCAGGCTAAAGCTGGGCTCAAAGCCTTACAGAGAATGGCTTTACATTAGGCCGGAGGCCTGGGGCCTTCAGGCCTTGAATTTAGGGACAGTATACTTCAGTGTGTTTATAAATTATCTGGACATGAATCAAATACACAGAGTGAGGTAGACTATGATACTAAAGTAGGAGGGACTGTGGTCTCCTTTGGGGGTCAAGAGGCCTTAAAGAAACGTATCCAGAAATATCTGGATAGAATGGAGAACTGGATAGTTACAAATTGAAAGTCACATATGAATCACAGGAAATTTAATGAGACCAAGTGCTAGATTCTTCATCTGAGATGAAATAATCCTGGTAATGCTTACAAACTGGGGAGCTGAAGCTGAAAACCAGCCCTGCAGAAAGAGATTTGGAGGTCAGTTTCAATAGTCATCCATGCTCTGGTGGCCAGGATGGCCACCCGTGTCCTGGGGTGCATCAGGCACAGCAGCACAGCTGGGCAAGAGTGGGGACTGTCCCGCTCTGCTCTGCTCTGGGACAGCCTCACCTCAAGTGCTGTTTCATTAGGAGGACAACAAACTGTTAGAGCATGTCCAGAGAAGGGTGACCAACATGGTGAAAGGCAAGACTGAGGAGGAATGGTTGAGGTACCTTGGCTTGTTCACCCTGGGGAAGGAAGGCTGAGAGGGCTGACTTCACTGCCATCTTCAACTTCCTCAAGGGAGGCAGCAGAGAGGGAGGTGGTAGTCTGTTCCTCTCTGGTGAGCAGCCATTGGAGCCAAGGAACAGGCAACAGGGGAACAGGGGAAGTTCCAATTAGACATTTGGAAAAGGCTTTTCAGTAAAAGGCTGGGTGGTTGCTGGAAGAGAATACAAAGGGTAGTGCTCGTGACACCAAATTTGTCAAAGTTCAAGGAGCTGCTGGATGATCCTTTTGGTCATATGGATTATTTTATGCAGTCCTATGACCAGTAAGGAGTTTGGAATCAGTGATTCCAATGGGGCCCTTGCAATTTTAGATATTCTGTGATTCTATGATTCTAAAGCTAAAGTTGAAAAACTAACCTGAAGACAAATTACCTGACTCTTTTATTAACTTATGTACAAAAACATTTTGATCTTATGAAGGGTGAAAAGAAGGATATTTTCTCAGCTTCTTTGTCTTTAAAGAAATATATAAGGGAGAAAAATAGATATTCTTTTTTTTTCTAGAAAAATGGGATTTATTTTCTTTCTCAGTATTTGCATTACTAGTTCTGTTTCCCATGTAAGGATGTTTTGTAGATTTTTCCATGTGACATATAAACATTGATTCTGTTTCAAGTGACTCTGTTTAGAAAAAGCAATAATTGCACAAATGCATTTGCTAAAAGATTTCCTCCAAACTGCTTGCTAATAGCAATAATAACAACAAAAGCCCTCGGAAAAGCAGAAAAGTTTTAAGTGGTTCTGAGACTGCTAAGAGCCCTCTAAAAAGCAGAAAAGTTTCAAGTGGTTTTGAGACTGCTGGAGAAAATGTTTGTTTTCCTACTTGCAATTTAGAACTGCACTGTAAAATAATCATTAAAGGAATTTTTCTTCACATATTCTTGAAAACTGATAAAAGCTCTTTCTACTGCTTGATCCTCTAGTTTTCTGTGATACCAACAGAAATAATGCCCAATATTAAAAACACATATATTTAAAAAAAATATAATTAAGTATTGAAAAAAAACCATAAATCTGCTTTAATGAAGCCTACCCTCTCTGGAGCTAAATGTTCTGCCATAGCGAGGCAAATATTTTTATATTTTGAATTTTTATTTTTTTGCACTTGAAAAAGTCATTAAATAAAAAAAATAGTTTGAGATCTGGGTACACATGACACTTTAGTTTTTAAAAATACTTTTTACAAAACATCATTCAATTTATATATTATAATAGTTATTATGATTTATCTATTATATATATATGTCGCATTATAAACAGAAAAGAAGATATAATAGTTTGAGTGGATCCAAAAAATTTGATTTGAAATTATATTAATGTCACTATATATTCCTCATTTCTAAAGAGCAAATTAATTGTAACAGTTTCCTTCACAAATGAATGCTTAGAAACCTAATAACCTTTTCCCTTAAAATGAAAAAGTTCTATTTTATTGTTTAAGCTATTTCTAGCTTTAAGCTCAGAGATTCTTATTCTATAACACCATAGTTTTCTTTCTTTTCTATAGTATAACCAAGTTACTTTAGCAACAATAATTTCTAGAGATAGGGACAGAGATGGATTAGTAAGTATAGATATAGAGAGCAATTTATAAGGATGATATAGATAGATTATATAGATATTGATTGTATAGATAGATGTAGATATAGGTAATAAATAACAGATTATTTCAGCTAGAAGGGACCTATCTACAGTCATCCAGTCCAAATTCCTGGTCAATTTACCACTGACCAAAAATTTAATGCGTATTATTATACATATCTAGATCAATACCTATATCTATGTTTTCCAAATGCTTCCTAAACACTGAGATGCTTGGAGCACAAATCACAAAGCCTGTTCCACTGTTTGACGGTTCTCTCCATAGAGAATATTACTTTATGTCAGGTCCAAACCTCCGCTGATGCAGCTTTGATCCATTCCCTTGCATCCTGTGCCTGGATCTCAGGGAGAAGAGCTCAGTACCTCTCTCTCCACACACAATCCTTAGAAAGCTGTAGAGAGCAATCAGGTCACCTCTCAGCCTCCTTTTCTCCAAACTAAACAAAACCAAACACCTCATCTGTTCCTCACAGGATGCTCTTCAGTCCTGTCACCAGTTTTTTGCCCTTCTTTGGACAAACTTAAGTACCTTCATGTCTTTTATGGATTGTGCAGCCCAGTACTGCACACAGCTCACAAGGTGAGGTGGCACCTATACAGCAGGATCACCTGCTCTATTGGCCATATGGCTGTGCTGTGTTTGATGTCCCCCTCTTGGCTGCCTGGGCACGCTGCTGGCTCACAGTGAGCCTGCTGCCAACCAGCAACGCCAGACCCTGTTCTGCAGGGCTCATCTCCAGCCACTCCTCTCCTAGCTAGTACTTGGGTCCAACTTACTTCATCCTAAGTGCAGAATCCTGCAATGGGACTTGTTAAATTTCATGCCACTGATGACTGCCCAATGCTCCAATCTATCTTGAACCCTCTGTGAAACCTCTCATGCCTCAAGAGAATCCCCAGCACCCCCCAGAGTGATATCACCAGCATAAAATTTAATGGTGTATTCAACTCCTGCATCAGAAATGGTGGTTAAATAGCAGAGACTACACATACATCTGCAAAGGTCACATCACCCACTGATAGAAAGATAAAAAAACTGCCAGAAAACAGTGATGCCTCCTTTATCAGGACATGGTTGGTTTTGCATCTCTGCTGAGCTCAGTATCTGTCTTAAAATATCCTTAAAATAAGCAGATGCCAACCGATAAACAGATGTCAGTTTTTGATTCTGGTCTATTTCCTTTTTGCCCCAACTTGTTTAGTGGAATTTCCTACAATGTTGTTATAAATGTAGTATATAGTGTGAATAAATTTTCAGTTCAAATTTTCAATTACCTTGTGCTGGTTTTGTGCGGCTTGGTTTTTAGTAGTAGGAGAGCCACAAAGTTGGCCCCTGTGGAAAGCTGCTGGAAGCTTCCACCATGTCAGGCAGACCTGTCCTTCATGTCTCTGAAGATGGACCTGCTGCTGGCCAAAACCGTGTGAGATTGAGAATTGTTGGTAACACCTTTGTGATGACATATTTAAGAAGGAAGTAAAGTCACAGGTGTTTTCCTCTCTCCAGAGAAGAGGAGGAGGTGAGCACGTGTGAGAGAAAGAGCTTTGAGACACCAAGATCAGTGGAGGAGGTCACCTGGGGAGACACTAAGGTCACTTGGGCAGGAGGTGCTCTGGGAACTGGAGCCTCTGCAGCCCATGGTTAAGCAGCTGTGCCCCTGCAGCCCATGGGGATTCACAGGGATGCAGAGATCCACACACAGCCCATGGAGGTGCCCGTGCTGGAGCAGGTGGATGCCTGGGGAGGCTGTGATCCTGTGGGAGACCTGTGGAGAGAGGGCCCCTGGCCCCAGGCTGGAGCAGCCTGTCCTTGGAGGGCTGCACTGCATGGGAAGAGAGCCACGTCACAGCAGTTTTGGGAGGACTGTTTGCCTGTTGGGGGTATTTATATTGCAGCAGTTTTGGGGTAACTGCTTCTCATGAGATTGGAGCCATGCTGGAGAAGTTCACAGAGAACTGTCTCCCATGGGAGGGACCCCATGGTCTCACAGAGCAGCAGAAGAAAATCTCAGGTGACGAACTGACCATACCCCTACCTCCTGTCTCCTTGCACTGCCAGTGGGAAGAAGGGAGGGGCTGAGGGAAAATAGGTGTTTTAGGGGCTTATTTTACTTTGCATTATTGTCCTCTGATTCTGTTAGGCATAAATTCACTTTGCAACCTTATAGCTGAGCCTGTTTTGACCTTGAGGTGTTTCACCCCATCCTTATCTCATTCATGAAGTGTTTGTCAGTTTTCTTCCCTCTCTGCTGCCCAACTGTGGCAGGGGAGAATGAGCAAGTGAGTGAATGACTCTCGTGGGTGCCTGGCATCGGGCCAGTGTGAAACCTTGACATACCTCTCCCTTACTTTTTGGGACTCATTTTAATGTTATTCAAATTTCATAAATATGAATATTCCAGCATTTTCTAGTAAAAAAAATAATAATTCATGGGTTAACCTGTAATGACCATAGTCTGTGTGACATATTCTGGAAATGATTACTTCTCCAAATTATGGAAAGTAGCATAAATAAAGCATTAAAACAGCAAATATTCTTTATAATTTTTACCATTTTCTTTTTCTCAGCACATGTATTTATACTTATCTACAAAACAAGTATTATCTAAAGCTGGCAATTGCATGATTTTATATCAAAATACTAGTTCAGCAAATTGCAAATGAATTTTGAGAAAGTAATACCAAGTTAATGTTAAATTTGATGCAGACTAATCCTATAATCATTACTATGAGAATGTCCAAAACCTCTCACTGGAATCAATGTAATTCTTTTTGATTGATTCACCATCTCAGGATACCTTGTCCTTTTACCCCTCTCAGAATGTTTTGTTCTTATTCTTCAGTACAGAAGTGTTAGGTCCCTATCATACTGAATGTCTCAGGAAGTCTTGGAAAACCTTGAAGCATAATGTTGTGATTTCTTCCCCAACAGCACTCAGAAGTCTGATACTAGGGCTTTTTGTTGGTTTTTTTTCTGGCTTGGTTTTTTTGGTAAATGTTAATGTGACTACTTCTCTTTTTGTTAGCAATGTACTCTATCCAAACTATGTAATAAATCATTCGTCTCTATTATCTTCTTGGAAGTGTGTCTAAAGCATTTCCTTATTGTGTAAACTAGTAATTTGAAAAATTGCCATTATTTTAGAAAAGAGCAATTTAAAAATAATTATACAGGGATTACATGTTCTTATGGGTACTTTGAAAATTATGGCTTTTCAAAAAAAGCCTTAAAAGCATTTGCAGGAGTAAAGAATGAAAGGGAGGAATGTGTAGAATGCTCTCAGTAAGGAAAAAAAGTTCCTCTAGTTTGATAATATTAACTAGATACCAACAATTTCTGTCTTTACAGCTTCTCTCTGGTAACTTATATCATTTCTTGGTCATTTTCATCTCCATTCCTGTAACTCCCCTCTTAAGATTATTATATAGAACACAATATAGCTTTAATCAAGTGGCTTGTCAGGCTAGTCAGAGAAAGAAAAAGAACAGAATAAGGAACAAAAAGAGAAAAGAATATGTGAAAATATATGGCAGTATGAAAGAGATTTGGATTCCAAGCTGGCTTCGATAATTTGCTGCAATCAAAATATTGCAACTGTATTATCCATGAAAGCTCCTATAAAAAATGAGAGTAGAATAACTACACTGCAATGAGCTAACTGCTCCTATGTGTCCTATGCGTAAACATGAATTGCTTTGCTTTCTCAGTAAGCTTTACCTCAGACCAGGAAATCAGAACAAGCACAGTCACAATCAGAACATGTCATTATGAAAAAAATAAACATTAAATAGTTGCTCAGTTTCCTGTGAGTTCTATAGAATGACTGCACATACCAAATGCTGGAAGAGATGAGACTGATTTACTATCCTAAATTCTTTTAAATATCATATTGATTATTATGACTCAGCTCTCAGCTCTGGACCTATTAGTTTGCTTTTTACACTTGATACTCTGTTGACTTAGATTAGATGGTAAGCTCTATTAGTAAAACATGAAATGTTCATTTATTTAATTTAAAAATATCCAAAGAGATAATTCAGAAGCACTTTGTTCACTATCTTTATTATACTGCCTTTGTTACATAATTTTCATGTATCACTATTATAGTAATTTAGTTCACTGTTCAAAGGAAGTAAAATTATGATTAACCTATTTCTTAAATGGAAAAATATATTTCCATATCCAGAGGGTAAATAAAAAAGTAACCCTTAACAGAAAAGGGCTTTGGATGCGTTGTTTTCATCTCACTATTTTACAAATTGGAGAAGTCTGCCACTATAAATGCTTAAGCAGAAATCACTAATGTATTTTGAGATGAGGATATAAGAGTTTCATATCATTTTAGGTAATGTCTTCAAATGAGTGTCTGACATAAAATGATGAGTCCTGAGTACTTTTAAATTACTATTAAAATTGCCTGAGGGCAGATCAAATGTGGTTTGTGCCAGGAAAGCTATGCCATCCAACTCAGGTAATCACTTTTTCTCAAAGTATGTTGATTCCATCATAAATATTTAATTCAGTCTTACTAAATGCACATATCACTTGAGCTTCTGTTATTTTTCTTTTATCACAGGCAATTACTTCCTCTCTTCTCTCCCCTATTGTTTTAGTTTTTGTTTCCTTGCTCTTATGGGGGTCTTTCAGGTATTTTTGGGGGGAGTGAGATTTTTATTGATTTGGTTTGGTTTGTGTTGTTCTGATTTCTTTTTTTAACATAGTCCATGCATAGTTTATGCATAGTTTATGCATAGACTATGTAGTTATTTTCCCAGACTAAATAAGTAAATATACCAGTAAATAACTAAATATACCAATCATATTCGTGACGGAGTTCATTGAAATCTGTGAGAAATTACTGGAATACAATGGTATCTCTCAAGTAGATTTAACAACCTAACAAACCCCCCTTGAAGTCCCCTAAACTCGTTTAAATGTTCTAGACATAAGGGCCAATATAAATTTTTTTAAAATGTAATTAAACAATGCTGGTTTCAGCTGGCAGTAGGAGAACATATTTCTCTAATATTTCTAGAATGAGTATTTTAAGATAAAATAAGGAAATTTATTAATTTCTTCTTCTTTAATTAATTCATTTTCTTTTTCTTTGAATTGTCATCTTTTTTCAATAATAACTTGGAAATGGTACCAGATAAAAACATTCATTCAATGAAAAAAAATTCAAGTTTGAGCTCTTTGGAAGCCAGTTAAACAATACCATCATGCCAGTCTGAGCAAAATATGAGCTTACATTGATAAGGTAAAATAATTGTTATTATTTCTAAGTCAAGTGCAAGTTTTCTTTATCAAGAAACTCTTACACTACATGCTTTGTCCAAGTGATTGAATGTCATTAAAGTCAGAATTATTTAAATGAATCATAGAATATCTGGGTTTGGGAGGGACCTTAAAGATTATCCAGTTCTCCACCCTCCTTGCAGGGATGCCTTTCACTTGACCAGGCAGCTCAAAGTCCCCTCCTACCAGGGTTTGAAGTCTTCCAGGGATGAGGCATCCACTTCTCTAAGCAATTTCTTCCAGCTCCTCACTATACTCATGGAAAAGAATTTCTTCCCACTATCTAGTCTAAACTTACTCTCTTTCTTTTTAAAGCCATTCCCCCATGTTCTATCATTACATGTCCTCGTAAATAGTCTCTCTAGGCGCTGTTTACATAGGGGAAGGCCACAATAAGTTATCCACAGAATTTTCTCCTCTCCAAGCTGAACAGCCGCAGCTCCCTCAGCCTGTCTTCACAAGAGGGGTGCTTCAACCCTCAGATGATTTTTGTGATCCTCGTCTTGAATCATTCCAAGAGCTTGATGTCCTTCCTCTGCTGAGGACCCCACAGATGGATGCAGCATTTTGGATGGGATCTCACAAGGGCGCAGCAGAGGGGCAGAATCCCCTTCCTCAACCTGCTGGCCAAGCTGCTTTGGATGCAGCCCAGGGTCCCATTAGCCTTCTGGGTTTTGAGCACCAGTTGACAGATTATGTCACCTACCAACACCCCCAGGTGCTCCTGCCCAGGGCTGCTCTCAATCCATTCTCACTCAGCTCAGCTTGGGTTGTCTGGACCCAGGTGCAGGACTTGCACTTCACTTGGTTGAAGTTTATGTGGTGTGCATGGGCCTGAGAGTCAAGCTTGTCAGGATCCTTCTGGATGGCATTCCTTTCTTCCAGCAAGTGGACTGCACCACACAGCTTAATGTTTTTCGCAAACTTGATGAGCATGTGATCATTCTGTCTGCCAATGTTACCAGCGAGGAAGCTTGACAATGTCAGTCATATCACAGCCTCCAAGCAACACCACTTATCTCTGGTCTCCACATGGACAATGAGCCATTGACCACAACCCTTTGATCAGTGTGATCAGTCAGTCAATTCCTTATCCATTGAGTGGTCCGCCCATCTGATCCATGGCTCTCCAGTTTGAAAACAAGGGTATCATGAAATGCTTTGCACAACAACACATAGATGACATCAGTTATTACATTTATGTCCAGTTGAGCCCACTCATTTCTCAAGGCATATTTCTATGACGAAGGGTTGTGCACATAGTTGAAGAGATTCTAGATTCAGTTCTGTTGTATTTGCATTCTCTGTCTGCTAGATTGCAAAAAAAAAAAAGTGTGAAAATTTTATCAATCTTTAAAACTTCAATATTTTCAACATGTTAAAAACAAAAGGAACACACTTTTTCCTGAAGAAGTGGGTTTGAAAACTTGGGAGTCTGACTTCAGACTTAAGTACAACACTTTGCCTGTTGTTCCCATAAGATGGAACATTTCTTTCAGGTAATGCTGTTGAAAATAAAATCTTGAGAAATGCATTACAGAATGTGGGTGTGATAATCTCAGTCCATCTAATATATAAATGGAGGGATTAGGTTCAGTAGTGATTAAGTTTATAGAAGCTTTGTCTGGTGTACACTTTGATTTCCATTGAAGTTAAATCTTTAATTTGCCATTTCATTATGTACAGAAATGTATAATTTTCAGCGCAGCTTTGACTACATTGCAATTTCCCTTCAGAACAGCTGACACAGTATCTACTTAAGGAAACACTGACTTAATGTACACAGGACACTGCTGCTGGTCAGGTACATCTTGAATTTGTCCAAACTCCAGCTATTTTGCAACTTTATGGCATCACTGTTGAGTTTCTTCTTCACAAGAAGATCCATAATTAGGACTACAGTAATTAGACTCTTTTCTAGTTAGAAACCTTTCCATCTTTGTGCATGTTAGCATTTCTTCTTAAAAAAGCACCTTAAAATCTTCTTATAAGGGGTGTTTTCAGAGCACTTTCTCTGTCTTCTCTTATTGAGGCAATTTTGAATTCCACCTCAATCTGTTTCTGCATCTGTGCTCTTCCAGTTCATCTGTTCTCAGTGGCACTTGTAAATTTTATTAGCACACACAATGTTTAGCCATCAAAATTGTTTTGAAACTATTAAGTGCTACAGGACATTTTTCAGATAGAAGACAATGGTCTCAAGGACCGACTTGACATTCCTTCACTGTCTGCTGTTGAATTATTTAGACTTACTCTCTGATAACAATCAGTTTTACATCAGGTTTCTAGGACATTTACCAAGATTTTAAATGTCTTTTTAAGGACTTTGCCTTATTTTATCTGAGACATAAAGTAGATAATAAAAAAAAAAAAAACAGCAAATAATAGGATAAATTAATAATTTTTAATGTAATATCATGCCTTCAGTACGCGTCAAGCAGTATTGCCCATACCTCTCATATTTGTCTTTCACTATTCTGCAGAAGAAAATGAGGAATTAACATGGAACTATGACTACTGCACAGCACTAATGGAATTGCAATTGTTTTCTGAATGACCCAGGTGAAGAAGTATACATTTTAGGGTTCATATACACTAATGCTAATTCATATACACTAAGGCTAATATTCTTATACTATTACCTTAAAGAGAAATTATTTAAAACATTTTTGGAGCATATTAATTTTTAGATCTCCTAAAAAAGCTCATATCTATGTCTTTTTCACTTTCCCATTTTTATAAACTATTCTGATCATTAGAAATGCTTTATAATTGAATTGTTAAATAAATACATTTCCTATGACAGCTGTGGTTTTAATGATCACACAATGCATCACTGAATTTTTAAAGAGCCAGAAGGTATTCTCAATGAAAGCTCTTTATGTGACAAGTATTTTACCCTTTTTATGTCATTTTATGACAACACATCATAGCTAAATATTTAGACTTATGAGAAACAAGGATCAAATTTTCAAAGGAAATTGAAGTGGCATGCAAGAGGAAATCAGAGAATGAAACTAAAAAATACCAAATATTAAATTTATAACATGCCTAGTTATGTGGCATTGGATGTGACAAAACAAGTTTCTGCAAGACAAAGAATAGCCTCAATAACAAATAATTCACAACATTGATGCAGATGTTCTAGCTGTCCCTGGATCTTGATATTTTACTTTTAAACTGACCCCTTTTTATCTCTTTATCCCTCTATTTTTCTGTACCTGTTTCTCCCTAAATGATTTCTCTCCTCCCACCTCTGTCTCATTCATAAATTATCGCCTAATAAGTCCTTACAATCAAAAAACCCCTTCTCCCCTGAGTCCCTGGTGTGTCACCTACTTCTTGTAGTGTCATCCCATGTGTGAGAAGCACATGCACAACTCAGTGAAGCTCAAGAACTTTTCTTCTGACTTGAATGGGTCTTTAAGCAATGATTTAAAAATGTGAACAAGAAAATGTTTCATATTCTGAGACAATAGTGCGTGGAAAGTTACAACCTAACGAAGAATTTTGCATTCAGGGAAGTGTGTAATAGAAACCCCAGCTAGGAGAAATGTCATAAATGTAATTGTAATGCTGGAGGGCCATTAACTGTGAGTGGCATGGCTTGCCTGCTCTAATTATTCTGCCTATGCTTATATGCACTTATGCTGCTTATTGGTGTGCTGGAGTGGGAGTATAACAGTATGCTAAAGTAATTAAATAAACTGAATGTAATCAAATCACTGAGTTACAATTACAGGTTTCTACAATATTTTTGATGTATTTCAAAATACGATGCTTTCAATTTTTGTTTTTCTCAATCCCCTAACAAAATAGAATAAAACCTGTGAAAATTCAAAATTTATTAAGTTGGGAGAATTTTTTTAATAGCTTAAAAAAGTGAAATACTTTAAATTTTAAGAAATGGTTTAGAAAAGGCAGTTGACATGATGTTTCTTTAAACTTCTGGTATGATTATTTAACAAAATTGTTATAATCTAGAAATTATTAACATACTTTTGGATTTGAGTGTTTTGGGGAGGCTCTTAAGCAAATTTGCTTTGAAATTTCATCCTCAATCTTGCATACTAAAAGGAAAAGAGAGGGGAAAAATGGAAATGTGTATGTTGAAAAAAGACTGTCTTGAAATACACCTGTCTATAAATGAAAAAAATTATTAATGATAAAATTCAAATACATTACTGTACTATGCCAAATCATGCAGTATGACAGGACAGGATTTATGCCTTACAAGACTAGGTGTAAACTAAGCTCTTGGTGTTGACCAACATACCATTATTTACCCAGCAATGCTTATAATTTTTAGATGAACTCTTCAGATGTTGTGTAACAAGAAGTCTACTTACTTCAAGTCATGAAGAAAAACTTATTTCATTCTTTCACCTTTTAATTATGTGGTCTGTCATTTCTTAAGAATAGAAAGAAAACAAAAAACACAAGCATGAGGTTTTTTCCAAGCTGTTGTCTTTTTTTCAGTCCTGCAATAATGAACACCTCTGAACATAGGTGGTGGTAAATTTTGCCCATGAAATATGACAGGAATACTTTTTTCCAGTTTGTTTTTTTTTCTTTTCTGTATATATCTCTAAGTGCTAAGCATTAATGTAGTCTTTGGGTAGAAATAAGAGCACCAGAAGCTTTAAGCAACATTTTTTTGTAACAAGACATACATTTCGGTTTTGGCTAAAAAAACATTCAGTAATGATGAACTATTTTAAATCTCTGTTTCAAGATTGTTTATCCTCATTAACAGTCATTTTAACTTAGCTGACCACCACTCTATCTCAAAAAGCTAAAAACCCTACCCTTTTCATTCTTTGACTGAATGATAGTATCCTTTACAATTTCATGTGGGAAAGCATTTTTACAAAGAAGAGAAAAAACTGTCATCTTCTTCCATGAATCTTGATATGATTATTTTTTCACAGTGACAGTTTTGATTTGTTTGGTTTTAGTTTTTTGGGTTTCTCTTTTCTCTTTTTTACTGTCAGCATTTAAAAAAATGAAGTATATGCTTGCTTCTCTACTCTAAGTGGATTTGAAGTTGGAACTTGCTTGCTGTGTTACAAGGAAATAATACTTAAAGTTATACATATATCTAGGGATGTTTGTTGTAAAGTGAAGCTTGTGTAAATTAAATAATCCAAGGGAAGACTTTCCTCATAAATGTCTTAAAAATATTATTTAAGTTCATATTCACTGATCTTCAACTCTTTCCCCTGGCAGACAGAAAAAAAAAGAAGAAGGGTGTGTATGTGTGATAACAACTCCTCTCAAAATCTTCCACTATGCCATCAATACTGAAGCACACGTATGCTCATACAGTGGCTGTTAGTTTTGCATTATTGTCAGTCGAGTTAAATTGACTGGAACAGAAATTCCAACTCAAGCTACAGCAAAAATCCAGCTCTACACTACTCAAACAATTATTGGAAGAGGTTTGGCAGGCACAGAGGAGATGAGAACACTGCAGTCTCTGGATTTCTTTTAGGGTTTGGGTTAACACTTGAACAAAAGGATCATACACTGCCATCCAGCAGGCATCAGCTTTGAGAGTTCAGATCATCAAAATCCAAAATAATTACATTTCAATCTTTAATTGCGAGGTTCGTAACTGACATCTGTTTCCCACCCAGGAGCCATAAATTAACCTTGGCAGCTTCACAGATAACACTTGCTCTGTTTACTCCAGTGATTTTAACTCTTTGCCATCTGAGTCAGGCACCCAGCTTCTTTGCATCCTGACATATCAATATTGTTTGCTGTTCTCCCCTTCTTACTAGGAACATTTATTGTTGACAAGAACCTACTGAAATCCAAATTTTTGGGCCATTATTATGTCTGCATTGGACTGCAGGACCATTGTTATGTCCTGCATTATGTCTGCAGGGTTCCACTTGCTGGATTTCAATGTCACCTGATTTATGGCCATAATGTTTTTGCAAATCAGTCACATGAATTGGAATCTGTACAATGCTGGGAGAATAGGAAACTTTCTAAGCATTACCTCTGCCTTTTCTTTCTTTTTTTTTTTTCTCCTTTTCTTCTAGAACTGTTTCCCCTGCTGCTCAATATTCAATAGGTCAGGTTTTTTTTCAGGCTTTATCCTTTCACTCCCTGAGAAAACATGAAAAAGTAGCACAAGGCTTCTGTTAACACAAATCATGGTCTTTGACATTTGACTTCCTGTCAGATGTTGCAGTAAATAAAAATCCTTCAGCTTATAAAGATCTCCCCATATTATGGTTCAAAATTTTGACAGCATGATCACGTTAGTAGTCCAGTATTCTGGACTCTGCATCCTCCAACATCTTCAGTGCATTTTCTGGAGAAATGTTTAGGTTTAACCTTTTGCATTTGATATTTCATTTGTGTGTAGCATTTTTCACTTGTTTTTGCTGTTTCATAATATTGATTTTAAAGACTTATGGAAATTTATGAAGATCAGTTTCAACTGCAATATTTCTTTCTAAATTCTTGCCACTACTTCCAATGCAAATTACCTAGGTAGACAGACAGATAGATGGCTGGAGATAGAGACTGATATAGTTGACATAGTTGTAGATATAGATAGATAGATAGATATAGAGATTATCTAGATGTAAATAAAGGTAGAGTTACAGAAGTAGAAATAGATTTATGTAGATATATATAGAAATATAGATATATATAATAGACACATATTCTTTTCTATCATCTATCATCACTAACCACAACTACACACTGTGTGCATTTGTATGGGGCTAATGAATGTTATTCAGTTGTTCATGGGCTAGGGCTCAGTAATATGGATTGTATGATAGGTACCTTTGTTCCATGTTTCCCAAATTCACTTCACACAAAAATTAAAGTTTCTGTGTTTCTATAGAGACATTAAACTGTTCAAAAAACCAAAATCTTTCTATGCCAACCTTCCTCTCTTTAGAAAAGCCTCAACCAAATGAAAAACAAAAAAACAAAAAAACAAAAAAAACCAAAAAAAACAAACAAACAACAACAAAAAAAAAAAAACACCAAACCAGACATAGTTACCTGGCAATACCAGGTGCTAGGTAGGTGAGCTATTCAGGTAGAAAAATTGAAGCAGGAAGAGGATTATGCTAGGGAAGAAAACCAAAGTGGACATATCTAAGCCTATAGGCTATGACAGAATTCTCCCACAGGTCCTGTGGGAGCTGGAATGTGCCTTTGCAAGGCCTCTGTTGAGAGTCTTTGATTGATAATAGTGACTGGTAAAATGTTCAAAGACTGGAGGGAACAAAATGTGATCTCAAGAAGGTAAAGATAGAGGAGCCAAGGAACAAGAGACTAGTCAACCTCACTGTGAAGCTGAGAGAGCAGCTAATTCTTAAAACCACTTTTAAGAACATATAGGAGCACAGAGGCAGTCACCAAGGAGTAGCTGTACTTGATCTACTTGATAAATTTCTGTGTGGAAGTAACTGTCTATTGCAGTAACTTTCTGTCTGTTACTGTCTGCTTGGACTTTGCTGAGGTTTGTGAAACTGTCTCCCATAGGATCATCATAGAGAAATTGTTGATGTACAGGATGGATAAATGATGAAAAACTGATGAATGACCAGGCATGAAGGGTGAGGATCACTGGCAAGGAGTCTTGTTGGAGGGCAGTGACTAGCTATGTGTACCTTAGTTGACAAATAGAATCCAGCCCTGTTAAATATATCTACCAACAACCTGGATGATAGGGTGGGGTGTACTCCCAGCAAGTCTTCAGGCAACACCCAAGTGGGAGGAGTAGTGGGTAATAAACCAAGTATTGTGCCCCTGCCATTCAAAGAGACATTCACAGCTGGAGAAAGTGACTGACATGAAGGGATCCCATGAAGTTCAGTAAATGGAAGTGGGGAGGACCAGCCCTATGCACCACTATGTGCTGCAGGCTGGCCAGGTGAAAAGCAGTTCCAAAGAAAATTATCTGGGATTCTGGAGAATATCAGATTGCAACAAAAAATAAAAATTATGTCCTCAGCTACAGTAGAAGAAGTATTTTCAACAGGTCTGAGGGAGGTCTGGTAGTTTCCCTTTATTCAGCACCCAGAGCGCTGTGTCCATCAGGTCTGGGCTCTTCCTATTGGACATACCTAAGAAAGATCAATGAAAAACCACAAGGATGAATAAGGAGCTGTTAGATCTCTACTGTGAGGAAAGACTGAAAGAACTCTACTATTTAATCTAGGGAGCAGAAGCCTCAGGGATATATTGTTAATGTTTGTAAATACCTGGGAAGGGGTATGTGAAGAGAAAAAGGCCAGGCTCCCAGCAGTGGGCCTCAGAGACAGGAAAGAAAATAATGGGAACACACAGGAGCACAAGATTCTATCTGGCCACTAGGAAATTCTTGTTTGCTGTGAGGGTTTCTGAACTAGAAGTTGCTGACAGAGTTGCAGTCTCCATCTTTAGCCATAATAAAAAATTACCTACACGTGGTCTTGGGCAACAGGGTCTAGGTGTCCCTGTTTGACAAGATGAGCACACTTCCCAAGATTCTCATCAACATTAAGATTAACCATTCTGAACAATTCTGGCACATTCAACTTTTCTTGAATTATAAAAGCAGATTTTGCCAAGTAACTTTAAAGTTATCTGTCATGGATAATTGTGCATATGTAAGCATCTTAGGATACAAAGAATAATCCTATCCCTAAAACCTGGGATAAATTTGTTTTCTGTTTTCTACATATAGGTGAAATAAATGAATTCTTCAGTTCCCATTACTACATCAAGACTGTGTTCTGGCTTTGAAGAGTTTGATATGACTGACTGGTTTCTTGAATTATAAAAGCAGATTTTGCCAAGTAACTTTAAAATTATCTGTCATGGATAATTGTGCATATGTAAGCATCTTAGGATACAAAGAATAATCCTATCCCTAAAACCTGGGATAAATTTGTTTTCTGTTTTCTACATACAGGTGAAATAAATGAATTCTTCAGTTCCCATTACTACATCAAGACTGTGTTCTGGCTTTGAAGAGTTTGATATGACTGACTGGTTTCCCTGTAGAAAAAATAACATGATCAAAACACAGAAAACCCCCAAACACTTCCCCACCAAGACCAACCAACAAGGAAAAAAAACAAATAAAAACAAACAAACACACAAAAACACACCAGTAAAAACAAATAAATAAATAAAACAAACCCAAACAAACAAAAAATCAACAATAACAAAACCACCCACACACAGAGAAAAACCTAAATCAAGCAAAGCCACATATGGGGCAATAGTAAATGTGCATGTGATTATCATAAATATTATTTATATATGATAGGGAAAGTGCTACTTAATGACATCATTTCTGTGCATTTATATGCCTATCCTTTTTTTTTCTGTTTCACTTTGCGCCTTGGGACAAGATTTAATGTGAAGTTTCAGAGACTGATAGCTGTATTCATGCAAAAATTGCATCTTAAACTCTGTCTGACTATTGTATATATTTATTTAAAGTACACTGTTGAGTTCTGCATTTTTCTCCTGCCTCTTTCCAGTTGTTATTTACAGTCTCAAGAGTGCTGATGTGTCTTTTTGCAATGCAAAATGCTATGTCAAGTCTTGAACAGACTTCTTTTTTGCTTGGCCTGGAGTTAAGGAGACTCAGAGGTGACATTATCATTCTCCACAACGCCCTGAAATGTGGCTGTAGTCAGGTGGGGGTCCGTCTCCTTCTCCAGGCAGCAGCTGACAGAACCAGAGGATGCAGCATCAAGCTGCATCAAAGGAAATATAGGTTGAATATCAGGAAAAGTTTTTCATGGAAAGAGTGATAAAATTCTGGAATGGCTGCCCAGGGAGGTGGTGGGGTCACCACCCCAGGATGTTGCTTAAGCACAGACTGGATGTGACACTCAGTGCCACGGTTTAGTTGAGGTGTCAGGGTATGGACTCAATGACCTTGAAGCTCTCTTCCAACCTAGTCATTCTGTGAATCCTGTTAGCAGTCAAACCTAGCTTATTATTTTGGAACTAGATCAAATTTAGGTATACAAAGTTACTTAAAAAAATGTCTATATATAAAATGTGTATATTCAAATATAACTTGCATATGTACCAATGATTTTTTCTCTTTTTTCCTCTTCTACATTCTGCCATTCTGAAGCTTTGTAATGCTGTCAAGCTTCATATATTCTAAACTGAAATATTCCCAGAAGTAGATTACAGTGTTAAATTGTATCAGTTTAATAAGATGAAGTTCAACTCAGAGGAGGAAAAATATAAAGCTGTCTCACTTGTTTGAAAATCAAACTCAAACTACATATATGTCATATTGACATATTTTTAAATAGAAGATGAATGAAAAATGTATATATGGCACTATAAATTTTTATCCTTCTTTACAGTGAGTAGAAGTAGGTATTTGCTGCCCATGACAGCTTGCCCCATCAGGCCTGAGATACACCTAAGGATTACAGGTACCAGAGGAGAGAGTTATAAATGCAGCACAATGTACATGAATGTGTTGGTGGACCTAAGGCTATTTCTGATGAGACAAATGTTATCTATTCACTGAGTGCCACTCACTGAATGTCACTAATGAATTCCTTGATTATTTCTCAGGATGAATAAGACTTTCAAAATCAAGGGTACAGAGTCTCAGACTCCAGGCCGTTTATTCCTTTACATAATACACACATTTTAGTGAGCCACTGTAGGCACTAGCTACTGTTAAAAAGGAAAATATTAATCCAGAAAACAAAAATATTGGATACAGCATGAAGAATGCAAACCAGGGTGTTAAACAAGACAGTTTCAATAGCACAATGTGGTAGTCAAATATGAAAAAATCTAATAATCTTGAAGGCATACTAGTAACTTTTAAAATAAAGAGTGATACAAGGCTTTGGGGAATTCCAGACTCTACTGGAGCTTTCTACTGGAATTGATTAATTATTTTTCCCTGGGAAAAGTTGCCATGAAGAAAAGTACCCAAGACAGGGCCTATTTCAAGTATGCTTAATATATGTCCTCATCTTTTCTCAATTTATCACATTTCATCACATGTGAAGCTATCATCACACCTAATTATTAGATACTGACAAGAAATTCAACTAACAAAGTAGGTAAATTGTCTTCTATTTGGAGTTTCTTTATTGACCACAACATTCAGGAAAAAACCAGCACCTTTAATGCAACCAATAACCGCCTTGAGAGTCTGAGAAAAGTAACGGGTCACTGCAGGACTTGGTTAACAGAGAAAATTTTAAAACTGGGTTGCAGCAGCATGGCTGTGACTTGTCCTGCACACCTCAGGGCTCCAGAAGCCACTGAACCTATGTGGGCTTCTTGCTGGTACAGGCTGCTGTCAGTCTTCACCAACTTGGCTGCAGAACTCTAACGTTTGCTGTTAGAGTTCTGCAACAGCAAGGTTAAATAACAGAAAGTGCTGTCTGAGAAACCACTGTATAAAATTCAAGGAATACAAAATCCTATGGAAAATGATGCTGAACAAACAACAGAAAGAAAAGTGAAGATTGACTGTTGTGATAATAGAAAGAAAGAAATGCAATGCTTTTTTGAAGACAGTTTTTATCACCTCTCTGTCTGAGTTTCAGCATTTACCTGTCATTCCCACATTGATTGTACCCTTACAGCTAAATATCGGTATAGCTGCTGCTGTCAGAAACAGCCTTTGGAAACCCAATCAGTACAGAAATTGTTGTCTTATGTTTACCTAATGGTATCCTTTTTTTAAGTCTTTGAAATTCTGTTTAGTCACTGGGCTTCTATGATCACTGATGTCATTCTCAGAAATATCAGATTACTGTTTTTAAAGGATGTAAATATTTTTCTCCGAATTGTAGACAACAAAAAAAAAAAAAAACACCAAAAAAACCCAACAAACAAACAAACAAATGCAGAATAGAAAACTGGGGGAAACAGTTATTAGTTTTAGTATTTTGAATCAGATTCCCGAATGACCTAAATGCATTGAGATTGTGTCTTTATACAATATGACATTCCAGAGATTTCACTTTCAACTTGCAGCAGGTTGACAAGGACATTTGCAAGATATTTTAGTTCTCTTCAATATCTTTTTTATTGTAGCAGTACTTTGGTACATTTGCTTAGGGCTAAGATTCTCCCATGATCTCTGAAGTTATATTCTGCTAACAGCATAGAGAAGCACTGAAGGAAGCAGAGTTTCATTTAGCCTTCAGAGTGCCTCTGTCTATAACTTCACACAAAATCCCTTTACATTTTCATTAAGACTTTCAATCCCAGCACTACTGTGTAGTTTCTTCTGGGTTAGATCTTTAAATTCAGAAGGAGATTGCATATTTCTCTGTGATATGGGATTGCAGTAAACATATATAACAGCAAATTAATAATTTTTTATTATTTAGCTACCAGATGCAGTACTCAGGGACAGTTCATTTTCAGCTCAGTCTAATGAACTTGGTGAAAAATCTAGAATTTTTTCAGACTGCTTTTTCTCTCAGTTTCACTGACTGTGAATATGGGACAAAGTACAGAAACCAAAACACATCTAAGTTACTTACTCAATTAACAGCCTCTGATCTCTCTGATTCTGCTGCTATTCCATTGCAGCCGTGGGACGGCATTCTTGTTCTAAAACACAAAACTCAAAATTCAGGGATCTTATGCTACTTCCCATGTTAGTTCTGCTAAGCCAAAGGTACAAGAAAAGCACAAGAATTCACCGAAAGACATGAAACCTGACTGTAAAAGTGAACTGAGTCCTGGAGTGCTCCCATTGAGTTTTTCTCAAAATAATTTTAAGGATCTGTTTTGATATGCTGATGGTAAAACTAGTCAGAGTAGCTTTGGAAAAACTGTGTCTTTTACACTGAAATATAACATTTAGATTTATCACATAGGCATAAAAAATTTCAAAGTCTGACAATCATTTTTTAGCGGCTTCAGCCATATAATGGATAATTAAATATCTGTCATGGAAAGAGGTTATCAAAAAAGCTACATGGTTTAGGAGCATCTTATTGAAAAACACAACTTCTCCTATCACAGTGCATCTAGTGGCCTGGGTGGTAATTGATGAAAACATGTTCAGCGTTGAATGTAAGCAGTGCCACCAGCCTGATTTGCAATAACAGTAGGTACATGATGTAGTGTGCACATGGTTTCTCTGCTAAAAGCTCATTCATCAGTTTTCCCACAGAGTTTAAGAGGAAAAAGCCGTCAAATATAGTCCTATATAATATTAACCACAGACTATTGAATTAACAAATTATTTTTCTCTGCTATAGCTGCAGGCCACAGTTCAGTTTGATTTTAAGATCAAAGGTTAGGCTAGAGACTGATAGGCTACCACAAGGTTTTGTCTTTCCCAGAAATGCAAGCAAGATCTCAATAGCCCTGACCTTTTGACTCAAACAGCTGAATTCAGATGAGAAGTTACTGATGTGACACAAGTACATTCTTGCTGCGTTTATCTTCCTCCTCATCCCAAAATTTCCTAAGGGGTCACATTCCCTGAATGCTGGAAAAGTGAACAATGATGATGAAAATCTCTTCTCCAGAAATCCTGAAGTTTTCTTTTCAGGGTGATTCAAGCCCAGGAAGCATTTACTTCTTACTTCTAGTCCAGATTTTTCCTTGTCTAGTTTGAAGAACAGGAGGCTGACGGGTGATTTCATTACTTTCTACTGGTGTCTGAGTAGAGGACATGGAGAGGCAGCTGCCAAGCTCTTCTCCTTGAGATCCAGGGACAGGATGCATGGGAATGGATCAAGGCTGAATTCAGGAAGGTTATTGACATCAGGAAGCCTGTTTATTTTAATGACATTGTGATTAAATGCTGGAACAGGACTCCTAGAGAGGTACTTGATACCCCAAATTTGTCATGTTTGTAGGCATTTAGACAATGTTCTTAACAACATGCCATACCTTTTGGTCAGCCCTGAAGTGCTCAGGCAGTTAGACTGGATGATGGTTGACACACCATTTCCAACTGAAATATTCTGTATTTTGTTCTTGTATGCTCTGTTCTGTTCTTTTCAGAATTATACTGAAAATTTTGGTTAACACCTTTCTGTCATAAATACCTGCTGAGAGAAGTTCCAAGGTCTTAAAACTCATTGGTTGCTTGGCATAAACTCCATGTTCTAGTAATCTGTAGCACCAATATTTAAGTTTATCTAAGCCTTACAGATTTTGTAGTAAAATTAATTTGATTGGATTGCTTGTTACAGTACCAATATTCATTCTATACAATTTTAGGTGGAAAAGGACCTCTTCCAAACACTTTTTTTAAGTCTTCTGTAAGTTCAGCTGCTGATGTCAAATACAAGTTGTTTATTCTGCAAATTTGAATATACATATACATTCAGTAAAAATTCCTTACAATGTCAAGCTTGATATAATTTAGATATATAAGATTGTCTGTTCTGTATACATCCCTCCCTCCAAACATTGATACACTTTTGTGCATATACAAGAAAAGATGATGTGTAGAAATAAGTATATCATATATATATATATATATATATATATATCAGTCAGGCCACCAATTGACTGTGTTTATTTACTTTTTAGACTTTAATAAACTAAAAATTTAATCTGAAGAAATTTGAACTGAAGAAGGTAATAAAAGAGCCATGACAATGTGCTGAAGGACAGATATCAAGATTATGCACATATTTTTGAATTTATTACACTCAAAAATATTAGGTGTACTCTGTAATTTTATAGGAAGGATTTATTTAAATCAACAACTGGGCTCAGACTGAGAAACTCACTGCCATGAGTTATATTTTTTGATCCTGTTATATGGTCTTTAACTCATTATAAGCCAGTGCACAGTACAGGTATGGCCGATCAAGCTGGAAATCATCCTCACTGAGGGAAGATCAGATTCTGATGGCCAAGATCTTCAAATGTTTGCAGGCACTGCTTGCTGATTTGACTGTCTGTAACCTCACATCAGGGGTAAATTGAGGGGGAAAGGCTGTCTAGGGCAACATGTAAAATCACATTAGAACTGGAGGACTTTGTCCCACAAAAGGTGTGATGGGACTGCCACCATTGTTGTCTTTTTTATGGATCAGTCCTGAAGCTCAAGAAGGAATTTTGCCTCCAGCACGGTTGCATGAAGCAGCATCTTTTAATGTTAAGTAACTGGTTAAATAAGTCTTTTAAGCTGCCAGGCATACGTATTCTGGTGGCATTCACAGACAGCATGAAATCAGAAAGATCTGAAACATGAAAGACCTGGATGCCCTGGAGTTTCCAGAACATAGTCAAATCTTTAGAGATGGGACTGATATAACCTGCAGGTTACATGATGGCCCCTGCATGGAGAACTGACCATTCTAGTGCAAGTACACAGACAAATCCTCATAGATCTTGCAAGTTACATGGATATTTTAGAATTCAGTGCTTCAATTCAAATTTAGGCCAGTATCTGTTCCAGTATGATAGCACTTGGTGCATATACAGCACTGGAGACTAAGTAGATTGTAATCTCATCAAACGCTTCACATGGAAAGTACAGTGAGTGATATCCTCAAAATTTTCTTCATAATTTCCAGCGCTTTAACTGGACAAGACAGAACTTAGGAATTGTGACAAGAAGCTAACATTTCCTTAACACTGTCTGTCAGAACCACGTGGTCATGGATGAATGTAAATAGACAGAAACCCCCAAGCATTTTCAGACACCTTACTGTTTACCTACATGTATTAAAGTATTAACATTCTGAATTGAGCAAAATGCTTTTGCATTCAGGACACTGTGTCTGAAGTATAGCAAAATATATAAATTCTTTGGCTGAATTCAGACTAAATAAGAGCAAATTTCATTTTCATATCTTAAACTAATTAAAAAAACCAACCAAATAACAACAACTAGGACTAGGAATCCTGCAGAAGAATTATAACAAAAATAGATTAATTGGTTGTTAGAAGCTTTTCTAACAGGAGCAGAAATACTGCAGAGGACTTTAATTTGCAGTGTTCTCTACAGAGAACTTTAATGCAGAAAATGAAATTATTTTCTTGATGTTCTAATCTTGTTTTGTGAAGACAATTGAATATATTTTAGTTCCACATTTCTGAGATTTTCAACGCTCATTGTTGCTACAGAGACAGATGATTGCAGCAACGTTGATTGTTGCTACAGATGTGATATGGTATAGGTATGCCACAACCCTAATAGAAGTGGTTTTCTGGTAAAAAAGGGACAGAATTGGATCTTGGTGAAACAATAATATTTCAGAAGAGAATACTAGTCTGTATAGACATCTTCACTTTCTTTGTGTACTGTGGCCAGTACGCCGTCCTGAAGCCTCTGCTAAGTAGGGATGCATTTGAGACCAGAGTGCAATATACTATCCCTTGTATAACAGCCATATATATTGATACTGGTATTTTGAGCAGTGGCAGAAGAGAAGAGGCAGGTGTGTTCAAGCTGAAGAGGGAGAACCAGACCTTATTTCTTAGGTGCAGGTGAGAGTTCACTGTCACAATCAGATTTTCTGAATGCAGGGGAGAGGCCACAGCAATAACATTAGAAGATACATTGAAAACTCTGGATAGCCTCCACCTTTTTAAGATTATGTAATGACTAAAATTTTGTTCTCACTATGCTGACTTTTAAAAAATCTGCTTTTGCATCTGATGAATGGCATAATTTTCCATTTATCATCTTTAGAAAAAGGATATTTTAAAATAAATGTGAAGGATCATGTACATTTATATTGTAGATATTTAGACATTATTTTTATTAACAAGTATTATCAAATGCTATGAATTTCAATTTAAATATTTTAACAATATTAGATTCTATTGCTTTGTCTCAGGTCTGGAATAAAAAAAAAAAGAATTTTCTTATATAATTCTTAAAGCTTTTAGGCAAAGAAGAACTGTTTCCCTTTAAAATACACACATATGGACTAAAAATAAAGCTGGCATCCAAAATGTAATATTCCACTGTGGGGAGCTGTGAGGAGTGCGTTTAATAACGGATGGTTGGGAATGAAATTAGACCAAATGAGACAAACATTGTAACTGAGAACCACTGGTAATGAAAAAACAAAACAAAAAGGAGCTACCACCCTGAAGAGGGCTAGAGAGGACAGAGCAAGAGGAAGAAGAATGGGAGGGGGAGGGAGTGGTGGGGGAGAGAGAGGGAGGAGACAGAAGGAAAAGAGGGTGTTAGCACTGGGACTGCTGCTGATGTCCTGAGGCAGGGCTGTGGATGCTGCCTGCCTGTGGACAGCTCCTGCAGCCGTCGGACACAAGGTGAGGGGGACTGGGCAGGAGGTCCAGAAACCTGGACAGGGTCATGGGTTGGTTCAGGGTGGCTGGATCACAGATGCTCCAGGCAGGGATGCAGAGACAAAGCAGGCAGGGCACTGGTCAGGAGCACAGGGAGGCAGGACAGACGTGAGGGCAAGAGCTACTGAGGGCAGGAGAACCAAAAGGCAGGACTCCAAAAGCAGGTTTGAAAATCTCCCAAAAGAGCCAAAGGGCAAGGGACAGAACAGCCCCCAGAGCTTGGGGTGCAGTTACTTTTTATGCCCCCAGCTCCTCCTCAAATACTCAGGAGACCTTTGGCCCAGTCTGATGTCCCAGGGCAATCCATCAGCAGAGACCTTTTGCCATCGATTGCAGAGTGTCTCTGGGGTACAGTGACTTCAGCATTCCCCTGCTGACTGCCTGTCCCATGTAGGACATGAACTGTTTGCCAGGCAAAGCTCCCCCAGAGACAAGGCTTTCCTCCATCTTCTCCTGGCTGCCTCCTGGACATTGTGTGTGTGGCAACCCTGCCTCATGTGCCTCTGACAACTTTTGTTGAGGCATACCAAAACTCATTGGCTCTTCCCACAAAAGATAAAGCTGTGTAAATAATTGTCTTGATGAGACTTGATATTCCACCTCAAAGGAGAGTGGACCCTGTCTATGTGGTCATATTTGGTGTTTCTTTATTCTTTCAGTTCATCCACCAGGTTCAATGTCAAATGGCACTTTAACATTTTGTGCTCCTTCTGTTCTCTCTGCCATTGCTACTGGAAATTTTAGTTTTTCAATAGAAAACTTCATTCATGCTTTTGAGTGCTGACATCTGCACATTTGCTTTCCAGGAGTGTAGTGAATGAGGGGTTTTGTTACCTAAGGAAACCTCATCAGAGATTTTAACAGAGTTTGCTAGCAATCTTCACTGTATTACTTATTACACAAGTTAAACCATACAAAGGAATATCAAACTAGAAGCAATTGGGTATGTTTACAGACAAGATGGGAATGAGAAAGGAGCTAAGGGTGCAAAAGATATAAATGCAAAGATAAGGGTGCAAAAGAGTTTACCGTTACTTAATCATTGAGTACTTTTACACTTACAAAGTGATTTGACAGGGTTTACTTCAATTATAACATCATACCTATAGATTTGGGATAATAATATTCATAGCATAGATCAATTCATAGATACAGAGATAAAATGATGCGTACACTTTCCCTATGTGTATAAAGGTCCCTATCAAAAATTCACCCAGTTTAAGTGAAATAGCCAATCACATTTTGTGTTTCCAAACAGACAAGGATTGCACCCTTAGAAGCATGGAGTCTGTATGGATGTGACTGTTGGAATATCAGCCTTCTCATCAGCAATGATACTTCAAGTACCAGAGACTTGAGGATCTGTGAGATCTGAGAAGCTTTCTGATCATAGGGAGGCGCTGGCTCGGCCTGCTGCAGTTCAGGAGAGTTCAAAGGGCTTCACTTAGGACTGCTACTCATAGGGTTGCAAAATGATTGACGTGATCCTCAGTAAGGATCCGTCCTGTTCATAACCCAAGTCAGTAACTACTGGGCTTTCTTCCCAAAGTACACTAACAAACATTCCACTAGGGCTACAATTCACAATTGTATCACTCTATTTATGCTGCAAATTCAGGTATATGTTTTACCGAGGCTATAACTGATAATTGCTTATCCTTTTTTTCCCACCTTAACTGGGGAGCAATCAGACCAGGAATGATCCCGAAGTGTCTCACAGCTTGACTGGTATGGTCAAGGGAAGCCTCACTGCTCAGATGGTTTGGTCAAAGCCTAGCAGGACCTTTTGAAGCAAGACATGACTATGAGGGCAGAATGTGTATGGGAAATGCACCACCACATTTCTAGGGATAAAATAATTTCAAGATATTGACCTTTTTTTCTGCACTCTTTCCATTAACACATAAGATTTCTCTCATTTGGATCTGGATTCTGAAAACAACTTATCACATTCTCAGATTTAAAGAGATTCCTTTATTCTCAAGTGCTAAGCAAGTGTTACAGGATCACTGAATGGCTGAGGTTGGAAGGGATCTCTAAAAGTCATCTTGTCCAAGCACCCTGCTCAAGCAGGATCACCTAGATCAGGTTGCCCAAGACCATGTATTGTAATTTTTTAAATATCTTTGGGGATAGAGACTTAAAAAAATTTCAGGGAAACCTGTTGCTGTGCTCAGTCAACCTCACTACAAAAAAATTTTTTAGGATAGTATCAGAGATGGTGTTCAAAGACAAGCTATAAAATATCTTATTCTGCCCTCAGATACCAAGACAGTAATCTTATTGTTAGAAGTTATCAGGTTGATTGAGTATCACGTCCCCTTGATGGAGCCATGCTGACCACTGCTGAGCACCTTCTTGTCCTTCGTGTGCACAGAAATGGTTTCAAGAATTGCTTGCATCTTAACCTTCCCACAAATGGAGGTGAAGCTGACACACCTGCAGTTCCTTGGGTAGTATGCTGGTCCTGCTCTTCCAGAAGCCAATATTGTCTTTCCTCCAATTCTCCATGACTTCCATGATCAACGTTTATTGAAAGTGGGCTTGAAATTTTTTCAGCCAACTCCTTTGGCACTCATGGCTGCATCAGAATTTATAAATGTCCAGTTTGTTTCAGTATCCCCTAATCTGGTCCTCTTCATCAAGCACAGGCTTTCCTTGCTCCAGACTTCTGTGCTGGCCCAAACTGACCTTGAACATTTCCAGGGATAGGGCAACCACAACTTCTCTAGACAACTTGTCTGACCACCATCATGGTTAAAAAAATATTCCTTATATCTAATCAGAATTGACACTCCTTCAGTTTAAAACCTTTATCCTATTACAACAGGTCCTGCTAAAATGTTTGCTCCCATCTTGCTTATGAGCCCCTTTCCAGCATCAGACAGCCACATTAAGGTCTCTCCAGAGCCTTCTCTTCACCAGGCAGAACAAACCCCACTTTCTCAGACTTTCCTCATGGAAGAGGTTGAAGAGAGGGGAGGAATCATCTCCCTGGACCTTCTTGCCATGCTTCTTTTGAGGTACCCTTGGATTCAGTTGGTGGCTCATGTGCAGCCTCTCATCTACCAGCACTCCCAAGTCATTCTTGGCACTCAATCCACTCATCCTCCAGTCTGTCTTCATCCCAGGTGTTGCTACAGTCCAGATGCAGTATCTTGCACTTCACTATGTTGCATCTCATGCATTCTCAACTAAGAATCCCATGGACCCACTCCTTGAAGTTGTAGATGTCACTGTGGATGACATCTCATCCTTCAGGAGTATCAAGTGCACCACACAGTTCACAAAACTTGCTTTGTTTTGTCTGCAAACTTGCTGAGGTTGCACTCAATCCCATTCTCTACATCATTGATGAAGTCATTAAACAGCACTTACCCCAGTATGGACCTCTGAGGAGCACAACTCAACACCCAAATAAGTGGGGACATATTTAATCTGCTTAAAAACTTAACACTAAAGAGGCAAATCTTTCACAGAGAAAGATTTCTACTCCTGGGACAGAAAACTATTATTGGAAGTTGTTATAATTAAGCCTTGCAAAGTCTTGGCCTTTTTCTCTCCAAGACCTCCTTCTTAAATTCTTTATTTGTTCTGTCCTTTGCACTAAAAAAGCTAAGATAAGAGAAGGATATTTTTGGTTCTTCTATCAGAAGCATTATGGAAGAAGACTAGTGATTTGCCTAGAAATATAAGTGATTTGTTTTGACTTAAAGCCTGCTCCAGAAGTAGATTAAACAGACCTAATGGGAGGTGGATGATATAGAAGGCAGGATCTTTGCTGACTAACTGTGGAACTTTTTTACTATAATAATGTAATGAATAAATAAAAAGAAATGTGACACTGTTGCCATGGTTTATTGCAACGTATTATTCATGCAGCTTGAGAAAGGTAACCTCTAGTACAAGCATTCATTCCATCACCAGGGTACTTGTCCCATTTCAGAGGTCCTGACTTTAAGTTCAAGAGCAGATAAAAGCAGGGGAAAGGTAACATCACGTAAGACTTTTTTTTCAAGTCATCCTTAACAGTATTCATTTTTTTGGGCATGGAGGAAAAGGCAGAGGAGAGGAGGAAAGGAAAAAAAAAAAGACAGGCTTGGAAAATGAGAAATGGAATTCTCAGATGATGCAATGGGTGCAGCATGTTATGGGTGCATTTGGTCCCTACTAAGGACCTTCCAGGGCAGCACAGGGAAAGAGAAACTCGTTAACTGATTCTTATAGAAAGATTAATTGAGCTATTTGATACTGTTTGGTTTAAATCACTGTTCATTCATCTGCTCTGATTTCTTTTTAGTGACTCTGTTTTTGTCAAGTTTCCATGAAAACAGCTACAGAGGTGGGGTTTGCCCTTTTAACCAGGTGTCCTTTGCCAGAGAGTTTGGGCTTGTTTTCTTACCGACTGAAGATGCAATTTCTTTTGCTGTCTCCCACTTTTGCTCAATAAATTTTTCCTTCGAAAATTATTTGCTATCCCTGACTCATTGCTTCATCAGTAATTTCATTTATCTTCCTTATAGCTGCAATTTTGTACTCCATACCACTGAATGTCCTTTATCCATCAAGCCAAATGAAGACATCAGTCTGTCCTTTCATATATTCGACATATCTCCCCTGTTCACACCCTTTAATCTGTTTATTAATGTTTAGGAAGTAGCAATGACCAAAGGAGAGAGGAAATAACTCAATCTGCACCCCTCATACCACAAAAAACAAAATGCTGTGCAATCCTTTTACTGGCAGGGTGTACTAAAACTGTCAGTGTTTTCCAAAAACTTCGCATACAAATTTTCATTTGTAATAGGCAAAATTAAAATAGTAATGCCTTTTCCTAGTCACTAATGCCAGAAAAAATACATATGATGGCACCATTACAAGAGGTTAAAAAATAGTCATTTATATTCATATGTATATATTTAGGCATTTATTTTTACTGTTGTGAGTCAAGTTCCTGGCCAGATTCTGTTAGTGTCAGCAAACACTATTAAAATTTGTTGACAGACACAAAGTCTCCTTAATTCTGTAAATTTAGAAAAACACAGAGTGCAATTGAATCATACGTACTATAGGATATTTATGAAAGTCAGAGTTAGGGTAGGATCTGCGTGTATATAAGATATTAACAGAATGGTTTGCCAAGCATATTCTTTTCAAGGGTCTCATCAGCTGATTATGGAAGAGCATCCAAATCTCATATTTTGTAATGTGGTGGGATATTTAACCCTAAGAACTGTCTTATTCTTAAGGTCCTATTCCTCTTTTGCACTCCAGGGTCTCATCAGAGCATAAAATCTTGATTAGCTTTCAGATATCCCAAATAAAACATAGACTGTTAAGTAAGGTGAGTTGCTTTTCTCTTTTCAGTCACCACAAATTTCACTCCTATGAGCAGAAAACAAAATAACAACTAACAGTCTGAAATGTGAGATGAAGGCAACCAGGGTCATCCCTCATTTTTTGTAACAGAATGAAAACAAGGGTTTAGTTTAAAACTATTTTTATGGGTTTGAACATTCAGATTTCACAGAAATTTTACAGTGACAGAGTTGGCTATTTTCTTTACTTGCTTTTGTGATTTACAAAGTTTTGAGCAGCACTGGGATGTTCTATGTGTTAGAACACTATTTACTTTTCTCTGAATATCCCCTTTTTTGTAAGTGATTTTCACAACTGGACAGTTCCTTGTAGAGTTCCTTGTAGAAAAGATTCCACTGGATGCAATTACCTCTGCTCTTAATATTCCACATGTCTTTGGGGGAAAATACTGATACCTCTAAGTGAGATTTGTTCACTGAATTAATGTGAGTATTCCACAGTATTAGTGAAATTTGGATAGAAGTTTAAAAAAGGAAATGAACCAACAAAACAGCTGTTTCAAAGACATTAATACAGATTTCTGCCAGCTGTCTAGACATTCCTATCTTGATACTCTCTTCCCTGGTATGAATAGTATCTGCAACAGAGCAAAGGCTCACTTTAATAAAGATTTGAAAAGAAGTTAAATTATAGAGATATAGATATAGAAATATACTCTATAATCAGAGTAGATCTATACTATTTAGTAAGAAGGTATTCAGGAAAAAAAAGGTAGTATTTTCTCAGGCTGTGTCAATTTAGGGAACATATTTGGGGATGTCTTGTGAAAACTGTGGAAACATTTTTTAGTTTTCTAAACTTAGGGGATTTTCTAACAAAAAAGATATTAATAAATACATATGAAAGTTTAGGTGGCTTTTAAAATGGATTCTGAAAATAACTTACCACATTCTCAGATTTAATTCTACCATTTAGGTGGTAGGAGCATTTACAATGCTCGAAGGAACACTAAGGATTTAGGAACATACCTGAATTTTACACACACTCTACCCACATCTGAACACCACTATATGTAGTATGAGAAAAGAGGATGAACTGGAAGCATTGGACAGTTCTCAGAGCTGTGATGTCATTGCCGTAAGGAAGATTTTGTGGAATAAATTCCATGACTGCAGAGGTGGCATGGAGGGCTACAGGTTGTTCTGGAATGATAGACAAGGAAGGCAAGGTGAAGGAGCTGCACTGAGTGAGAAGGAGGGGTTTGACTGCACAGACTCAGCATTAGTGATGATGTGGTTGAGAGACTCTGGGTTAGGGGGGGTAGAGAAAAGAGGACATAATGTCATGGGTATCTCATACCAATTCTCCAGCCCAGCTGGTTACCCATAAATAGGTTATTTTGCAATGAATTAGAAGAAATCTCTGAATCAGTAGTCCTTGTCTTGAGATTTTAATTTCCGAGATATCAACTTGGAATATGAAACAGTTGTGACAAAAAAAAAGTCTGTGAAAATCCTGAACTCTATGAAGGTGATATCTGGTCAATAGTACTCAGTAAGACAATTAGAAAATATTCACTTCTAGAGTTGCTACTGTGAATACAGAAGAATATGTGGCTCAATCCAAACTGCTTTCCCTAACATATTTTTCATATGCACCATGGCAATTTTATCCCCTTCTACAATTCATGAAGGTTCTGATTGGGCAGGGACAGTTTGATGGGTACAACTTTTGGTGTTAACTGTCCAGGTGGCCTACGCTAAATATCTGTCCCAATGTTTGAAGATCCCACCACCCATTGCTCTCAAGGTGATTTTTATCAGTCAATGTACTGTGATAACGTGGCACCCCTGAAAGAATTGAGTTAGAAGTGGGACTCATTTCAAAAATATCCTCATAGACACCTGGGCCAGAGAGAATGGGATTGAGTGGGTATATCATATTTCATATCGTGTGCCGGCCTCTGGGAAAATTCTGCTCAGCACTTGGGCTCTGTACTGGTGTGCATCAGGCACAGCATCACCAGCGGGGCAAGGGAGGGGATTTTCCCACTCTGATCTGCACTGGAGTGGCCTCACCTCATTGCTGGGGGCAGTTTTGTGTAAAACAGTATGAAAAAGACATTGAGCTGTTAGAGGGCATCTCAAGGAGGGCAATGAAGATGATGAAGGGCCTTAAAATGAAGTCATTTGGGGAGGGGATGAGGTCACTTGGTCCATTAAGCCTCGAGAGGAGGAGACTGAGGGGAGACCTCACAGCAGTTACAACTTCCTTGTGAGAGGAAGAGGAGGGGCAGGCACTGATTTCTTCTCTGTGGTGACAGTGACGGGACCCATGGGAATTGTCTGAAGCTGTTTTCATGGGAGGTTTTGTTGGATATTAGAAAAAGATTCTTCACTCAGAGGGTGGTTGGGCACTGGAATAGGTTCTGCAGAGAAGTGGCCACAGCACCAAGCCTGACAGAGCTCAAGAAGCACATAATGTGACTCTTAAGGCTGGTCTTTTGTAAGACTGGTCTTTTTGCAAGGCAGAGAGAGAGATTCACATACAAGAATGTTTACCATGGATGCTGGGTGATAATGAATTGTGGCAGACATATTCCCTACCCTGGCACACATTGGTCAGAAAACCATGTCATTCTCTGAAGCCAGAGACTCACTTACCCTTGTCCCTGACAACTGACATAATACAGAATACCAATCTAGAAATGCCCACATGGCACCAGGCTCCAGCTACTCAAGGCTACTGCAAAAATTATCTCTGTCTTGGAAGGAACCATACAAGAGCTATGTCTGGTCAGTTAATAGAAACCAGCAATATTCCTTTAGAGCTTAACTTAAGGACCTTTTCTGTTCAATACTTTTGCAAATAATTTGTGTGCAGCAATTGTACACACATAACATTTTGTCTGATGACACAAAACTGGGGGTTGCTGTTGACTCTTGAGGCATGAGAAATCTTCTAGTGTGATCTTTGCAGCTTGGAGCATTGGGCAGTCACCAGTGGCATGCAACTTAACAAGATTAAATGCTAGGTTATGCAGCTAAGAAGGATAACTCTGGACACCAATATGAGCTGGAAGGGGAGTGGCTGGAGATGAGCCCTGCAGAGCAGGGTCTGGGGTTGCTGGTTGGCAGCAGGCTCACTGTGAGCCAGCAGTGTGCCCAGGCAGCCAAGGGCAAACTGCATCCTGGAGAGCAGTAGAACCAGGCAGCCAAAATCAGGGATTACTTTCTGAGAAATTCCCCTTTCAACAAATTCAGCGAGCGTCTGATTCAAGAAAGAAAATACTATATGCTGTTTAGATGTAGATACTTGTGATGAATGGTGGCGAACCATTTATTTAAAAGGACAATATAGAAATCATTTAGAAGTAAACATAAATGGTGTCAGAAATGACAACGTGTATAGAGGAGCAAAATACTTAATTCTTGTAACAATCAATAAGTTATTAGATTTCCTGGAAATAGCCTTGTGGAAGACAAAGACCTTTTAATCACAAGACTGTGTTCCTACTATTCCTCTTTTGCTGTTTATTTAGTGTCAATGTCTTAGAAGTAAATGGAAAGACATTGTGAAATCTTGATGCCACTTGATGACATCTTTCAAAGAACATTGAGTAAGACTTTTTTATGAATAATATGATACAGAAATTCTGATCTGACTTATTGGCACTTTACTGAAAACAATAATGGGCACTGAGAAGAAGATACTTAGGATGATATAGTGAAACTGAAATTATTTTATAATCTATGAAGTGGGTCACTGATTGCTACTGAAATATATTTTTAATGCGGAAGTTTCACAGATGGAGAATGAATACTGGTAAAAGAGAGAATAACTTGCTTATAGACAAAAAATGGCGCTAAAATTCATAAGCGCTATTATTTGACAAGGGATTCTGAGAGGTTTTTTCCATTTAGGGATTTTAACTGTGTTTTGCCATGCATGTGGAGCACTGACTATGAATTGTGGCTGATCTAGCAAGATAACAACATGAAAAATTACAAGGCATAACAGATAGAAAAATCAGGTACAAGATATACAACTTAAAACAACGTTGATTAGTGGTCGGACCAACAGTGCAGCAACATGGCAAATAACACAAATAAGCAAGAGTGTAAAGAAGGAGAAATTAACATGAATTCCTGGTCAAGACAGAAATTACAAAGGTAGCTCTATTACAAAGAGTAATTAGGGTATAAATTAGCAAAAATTAGGATCTATAAGGAAAGAAAAATATTTCAGGCCTGTTTCAAAGAAAGAGATTAAGAAAAACCTGAAAAGTGAAAAAAAGGCTCTGTAGAAACAGCTAAGTTTGGGTTTCTCCTGAAGTTGTCTTATTTCTGATCTGTGCTTCAGAAGATGAGAATAATCCTGTCCATGTGACTGTGTCTCAGTTTAAATTGCTTCTTCAGTCAGGGAACTCCAGGAGGTTATGAAATGCTTGGAAATGTTTTGATGGCAGTGATGGAGCATCCTGGCTAACATCACATGCATTTTACAAGCATTATCGTACCTTATTAGAACTATGTACATTTTTTAAAAGCCTGGAGATTTTCAGCCTACATCTTCTTCCTGTCACATGAATGTTTTAACATATAGGGTTTTGTCTCCCCTGCTCTTTTGGGGAAATGGTAGGAAATACCTAAACAAGTAGAAATATCAATATTTTATTATCATTTAACTGTGTTGCACAGGAATAGTTACATCTACAAATTTTGAACTAAAGCTTCAAATTGTTTGAGACTGGAATAATTTTTGTAAGAAATATATGATTCATGGAAAGAAAACAGCAGCAAAACCCCCCAAACAACTCAGAGTTTTTCTGCAAAATATACTTGAAGCACTGAATTTGACAGCTACTTGCAACACACTAATCTTTCAGACTGGTAAGTATTTTACTTTGATGTCTCTTTGATATTATGTATCAAAAAATCACAGAAGCATGATAATTTGTGTTAGCATGATATTAAGAAATTACAAATAAAATTTAGATACAGATATTATTTGCAATAAAATTTTACATTGTGGTCTTAGCTTAGTTTGTCTTCTGGACAACTTAATTCAGAATTCAACTAATTAAGTTACCTTTGGAAATTTCTCAGCTAAAAAGATCTTTTAAAACAGTTCTTATGCTCTGGAGGGCATTAGAGCAGTTCATATGAACAAATTTCAACTTGTTTCTTACAATAAGTGTTGCTCTATTAGAAAAGAAATCTCTATCTTATTTTTAACATAAAGGAAATGGATAGTGCTATATTCTGTATTTTCATTATTTTTTATTCATTCCCTGCAAGGTGCAGTGAAAAAAAAGCGACAAAATGCTATCCATACCATTTCTACTGTCTTCCAGGGGCAAAAAATAATTGCAAGGTGTAGCTCGAGGATCTGTGGTTTTGTCTCCATTCCTTTGTTCTTAAGGTTTGACCACCTCTTTTCCAGCCTGTGGTTTGACTGTATGCACACAGAGCTCCTACATTTACCTAGTAATCCCAAACCTACTGGGCAGGCTACATATAACTCCCCAGTCAGCTACATTTGCAGAATGAACCTTGTTAAATTGTTTCAGGATGCAGAGTTGCCGCTTCCACCCTCACCACAGGCTTCCTTTGCTTTTTGAAGTAGTAAGGAGTAAGTAATCTTTCTCTGCTTCTTTTTCTTTTTATGGCTAGAAAAAACACATTCTTCTTCTCTGTTTCTTTGTTTTCAGAAAGCAGATGATTTTGTTTCAGATAAGGTTCTTAGTGGATTTCTTCTGCACCTGAAATAGTATCTGGATTGTGTCTGCTCTAACAATGAAAAGTATGCCTTCAAAGTGTGCCCCTCATTGAACTTGGTCATGATGCATTGTAGTTAAGGGTCTTGGACCTTTTATCTGTGAAATTTTGATTTTTTGAATTTGTAGATAATTATAGATGAGGAGAAGCATGTTTGAATAGAAAAATTATAAACAATTTTCAAGTAGATCATGGGTAATCCTCAGTATATCTCTGAGTAACTTACTAACTTGCTTTTATTCAAAATTGCATAAATCCTTTACAATTGGATCGTCTTAGCACCAATCTGTCTATTGTCTAAGAGAACAGACAATTTTTTACTATTGTACCTTTAGTTCTTGCTACTTAAGATATATTAAATTAATTGAAAAATTTCAGTCATATTGAAATAATAATTTTTAGTATAAAGCCACTTTGCACTCCAGCTTTATCAGATTAAACAGTCTCTACTTTAAAAGAAAGGAAGTTTTATTAAATGTTACTTTTCCTAAATCAATAGCAACAACAGTGGTAGCAAACTGAGTAATTGGAAATAAGGTCCCAATTTAGTAGTAAACTAACAGTCTTTTGGGCAGAGATGAGCCCATTTTTTTTATCTGAGGTAATAAAGAGTGAAAGATAAGACAAAAAATTTGTTGTATGTTGTTGCAAAATTAGGAGATACCTTCATAAAAAGGAAAAGAAAAAAGACAATCATGAGTATGTGAACCGTCCATGAGCTGTTCGTATTTCTTCAGTAGACATTATGTTTATGCTACAAAGATTGATGAACAATAACATAGATGTACCAGAATAAGGAAAAAAAATGGTTTTCCTTGTCATATAATTAAGGGGAAGACTATGGCACATTTTTTATCATTATTGTGACTGGGAAATGTAAAAAGTAGGGAAATCTTCCTTTTTTATTTCATCTCTAAACAACTTATAGCATAAACCCCCAACGCAAACTTGGATTTAAGGGCTAAAATTTTCATAAGATGTCTATGCTGTTTGGTTCTGATGGATTTCTTCCTAATTAAGGGAGTAGAAAACAGAATTGATTTTTCAATTGCTACCTAATTTAAATCAGGATTAAGCATCAACTTCTCTTTCTTTTTCACTAGAGCTGCTATTTAATATTTCCTGCATTAGAACAAAGGTACCACAATCTTTCCCCAATGTAATAGGTTATGGTGTGCATTGCAATATAGAAAAAATTATTGCTTATTTATTTTGTCTCAAGATAGAAATAATATTAGATTAAAAATGCATTGTATGTGCTTTCCTTCACCCTCTCAATGACCCTCTCAACTTTATGGTAAGAAATAGTAATTTTTGACTTATAAACAAATACAGCAATGAAAACATGCAAACTCCTCTTTTTCTTTGCAATTTTTTCTTTTGTAATTTTTCTCCTTATCTCTAGATCTTACCAGCCTATGTAGCACCACAAGTACCTGCAGTCTCTAACTGCTGGGCATTTAATTGGTGTTTTCATCTAACCAATAGCTTTAAATCCATGCAAATTTTACATTAGGAAGCTTTTTCAACTACCTTTGGGCATGTCCTATGTGAACCTGCTGTGAAAAATTTATGTCTAAATTGTCATTAGATATTAAAATTTCATATTTGAGAAATATGATATATGAAAAAACTAAATTTTCAATAAAAGCATAACTAATAGACATTAATCAAATTAGTCACTCACCAGCTAACCCAGCCTTGAAGAAATTAGCTCTTCCTGAGAACATTCCAGCAAAAGAATAATCAGAAAAAGAATTCATCAACACTATTTCTTCTCAAATTACCTGTGAAAGACTAGTATTTTCCAAATGAATTATTTAATTTGTGAATCAATTTGAGCAGCTGCGATTAGAAGTGGATAAGGAAGTTTTTCTTTCTGCTTGCAGTCAGAAAAGAAGGTTGTAGTGCTCTACACATGAACATAAGAGGTGGCAACCGGTGATGAACTGTTTTATTAAGGAGGATGACCTTATTTGCCCTACTATATAGATCAAATGTATCCCTATTTCTTCAATTCAACTTCTGTCTTAGAGAATTGTTATAATTTTTTGCTTTTGGTTTTTGTTTTTTTTTTTTTTTTTAATTTCAATTAAAATGGGTAGTTATCTCCAGGCAAATACCTTTGTGCTTCTAATATCTTTGTATCCCTAAGTGCCTGTGTTGCTGGAGTTTCCATTTTTGTTTGTATAATATTTGGAAGAACAGGTGGCAGAGAGAAACAGGACTTTGTGCATCAGTTTCTGTGTCCTGTGTTGGGGTCTTTCAGATGAGCTGCCAATGGGGCAGGAGACAGCTGAGGACACACTGCTCAGGGCTAAGAAGGCAGACAAACGCAATTGGTGTTGTTGGCGTCTGCCATGACCTCCTAACCAAGAAATACGGAAAGCTCTCTTGAAGGCACACACACTTCACGGGCTTAGTCCTCACAGGTGTGGTGTAGGGACTTAAAGAGCATGCTTGCATGTCTCAAACACTGCTAAAGCAACAGAGGAACTCTGTCATGAGATAAGCACAGAAGGATGGTACTAACTCCAGTCCTGGCAGAGGTCAGGTCTGGTTAATACATCCTAGATAATACATCCAGACAATAATTCCCACTGTGGTAAACTGTGTAAAGAAGAACATTCTCACAGGCATATCACTGATCAAAGATCACCCCAAGTTAAGGCATCCGTGATAACTGACCACTGAAGCCCTCCTCCTCCCCCACCCAAATATGTCTCTATGGATACCTGGAAAATAATGTCCTACAGCAGGACCTTGAGATAAGAGAGAAGTGCTACTATTGTCCAGGTGTTGTATCAGACCTAGGGGGAGGATGACAAAGATGGGAAGAAGAATGTATTACTGATAATAGTCAAAAAGAATAAAGAATTTACAGACCACAAGGAAAGCCAACTCATTAACTGTGTTGAAGTCACAACACAGTTACTGTGTCCGACTGGGTAAAAGATAATTCTGACAGTGGGATATTGTGATGTAAAGACCACCCACCCAAGAAACTCACCAAATCAAAGGAAAAGAAAGACTGAGCATGTGGACTAATTACATCAGAAGAAAGGGAATCCTTCAGTTGTGGTGAACATGAGGTGGTGGAGTCCAACTTTCTAAAAGGAAGCAGCAGGACAAAAAGAAGATCGCAATTCCAGGCTGCAGACTTAGGCAGGGAACCACTTAGAAGAATCAATGGGAAACATGAGGGCAATATAAAAGCTCAAAAGATTAGACTTGAACTTGGTTGCTTTCCAGTGCAACTTAGATTTTTCACACAGTTTCTTTAAATATGCGTGAAGATTAGCTGAAGAACACCTATAGAGTGTTAATAGATAGACATGACAAGAGAATAGAGGGGCTTATAATATTGGAAGCCTATGGGGAGACAAAAGTATTTGCTTTAAATACTTAAATTTTTAATTTAAATTCTTTAAATTTGCTTTTAAAACTATTCCAGTATAGCTCACATTAATTCAGTGAAACTACACTGATTTACTCCTGGAAGGATTTGGTCCTAAACACAGAAGTGTTTGGGAATTTTGAAATTGTACCCAAGGCCAGAAATTCTGCAAAACTTCGATATTTATATTATCACCTCTTGAACATTCTCCTCTTGGTTGCTACTTGATTCCTGCAGCTTGCTTAAACTCTCGCTTCTTTTGAAGCTAGCATAACCTTCTCTATCTTAAACTCTGGTTGCAACATAATAGGAACATATTTTTTTTCCAAGGTTTTAAAATAAAATGTAAATTGACATAAATTTTCTAATCTATTAAATAACAGGAATTCATTCAATAATTTTCATTTTATTAAAAGAATCTTAGAAATGGCTCTCCTTTAAAAACTGAAAAAATAACTGAGAAAAAAAGGATTTGTTGATTCTGGATTAGATTATTACACTGCATGAACTAATGATGAGTGACTAGTGCTAGAATTAATGAATATATGTTTTTATAAATTTTCTGCATCATATTATCATATTACTGTCCCTCTAAAACTTTTTTTTTCCTTTTCCAAAGTAGTGTTGCAGGGCAGATTCTCTACCCATATAAATCACCATAACCTCTATGGAGTGAATTTGTAAATAACAACTGAATGACCCACTTTTTTTTTATATTAATTGTGTGTTGACTAGCTGTAACAGGTCAGTCTTTTCTAAGCAGGTAGATATTATTTTTATTCTATTTTTATTTTTACTTCTACAAACTACAGACAGAAACATGATTCTCCAAATCACTGAAAAATATTTCTAGTCATACCACATGGTACAAATTGAGTAGATTGGTTTGTTTGCTGCTATGTAATGTAACAATTATTTGTATTTCTTATTCGTTCCAATATGGATGGGATCATTTCCAACAGTAATAATTCACAGAGCCACACTTTAGAGAACACTGAACCATATTCTTTCAACTACTTAAATACATAAAATTCACACACTAATGTTTAAGTCAGATTCCTAATGTGTACTATCCCATCAAAGATCCATAGACCATGAATATTTTAGAACTCTATAAACATGGGTGATTTGAAGCAACTGAGCATGAAAAACTTTGAAACTGCAACCTCTTAAAACTCTAATGAGCAGAATATCCTTTGGATTAGTTCTTATAATTTTGCAGACTACTTCCTTTCCAATTAAGCCTACTCTGAATTTTTAAGTCTTGAACCTGTATTCTCAGATGCCATGAACTTCATCAGAGAACAACCTTGAAAAATAATCTTGTAATTTTTTGTGTATCTCATATGACTTTTTATTTCTTAAGATAAAGGGCAAGGTTCCAAGTGTGCTGGATAGCATAGAATAGTAATTGTCCCAATTTTTATTTATTTATTTAATCTATGGTTTTAAAGCAGGACGAGATAACATTTTATAAAAAGATGGAGGAGATATCTGTGAGCTAAAATGTTATCTTACTGTGCTGTGTAACTTCGCCAAGAAAACACATAGGAGACCGTAACTTTTATGAAATTTAATAAGAGATTTTAGCAGGCGGCTGTGATTGTTTTTATGATAGTGTTCCTGTGTGACCAGACACTTTTGCTTATTGAGCAATTACAAGGGAAAATCACTGAAAGAAGAACAAGTCTCAAGGTATTTCTTAGGGACTCAGGATTTAGAAGTAATTAAATCCTGATTTTTAATTTTATTTTTTTAAACTCTAATTGATTGAAATTTTAATGATGCCAAAAAAGACTTCCAAAGACTCAGGTAAAACCAAGTTGGCTTTACTGCTCTAGATAAGTTAACATATATTTAAGTGCTTTTGTCTTAATGTCTTACATTATTCTTAAACTAGTTAAAACACTTCCTCACACTATCAGGCAAACAACATGTATTTATCAATCACTTCAGGTCTAATATGAATTATATTCGACTTTGATAACTTGCTTATTATGTTCATGGTAGGTCAGCATTTGGGTTTTCAGCAGTCAAGCAGAGCAGTCCCCTTCTCATGCAGGGTTTAGCTCTGGTGCTTCCCATGTCCATGGGATCAAGAATGGCTCCTCATTTGTCTGTCAGCAAGCAGCAGCAATGCTTTCCTCTTCCTCATCTCCACAGACAGGTTCTTTTTCTATTTTGTTTTCAACCACTGACTTTTAGGTTAGAGGAGGAGGAATACTGAGGGACATACCTCTTCATATCTGTGGTATGTTTTGTATCTGCTCTGTTAAGTATCATTTTTGTTGCCCCTCTCTTCCTTCCCACATTGTATTGATGATCTCTGATAATTATAATTTGCAGGTTTTAAATGGACGAAAGAAGAATGAGCAGCAAGATGGGATTAATAATTGTACAGGTGTGGCAAGACTTCTGGATGCTTTAGGCAATGAAAAGATTTTAATAGTTGCCTATTGAAATATCTCACTGTTGTCTTCAATAACTTTGTTTGCATTGGGAAGGAAAGAAACCAGGCATATCTTTTATGAAAGAGGCTACAACTTTTATAAGTAATGAGAGACTGGAAAGTGAATAAATCCTCCAGTTTTAAGTGACGTTATCAAATATGTCACGCAGATGTTGTGGTAATCCTTTGGTAAACCAAAGAGAGTGAAATCTTTTAAATTATGGATGTGCTCTTTGATCTGTTGAAGATCACTGTAAGAATCTGCAAGGTTACTGGGCCACACCTCTCTTGCAGAAACAATCATCCAAGCAACAACTTTATCCTTGTGCAAATTTTTGTATATTCTGTTTGTTACTTCAGCACATTGCTATTCTGTTTATGTATTCTGTTGCTCAAAAGAACTGTAGAAACATAAGGGACAGGGGAGTAGCTCAAAATGAGCTGCTTTCTCACTGGAAATTTTGTCTCCTCTTAGAAGGCCATCCATTCCAATTGTGAGCCATTTCCACTGTGTTTCACACTCCCAACCCTTCCCACAATCACTTCTTCTTTTCCAGGGCCAGAAGGCTGCCAGTATCACTGAGATCAGCCCCATCTTTTCTCAGCTGTAACTGGGAAATAAGCTGTAGCAATATCAGAGCTGTTCCCATTCCACCACCTGATGCTTCTTATTAACAAAGTACATCTTCAGAGAGCCATCTTCAAACAGCCTACAAAACTCTGTAGGCTTTAGATGCATATTTTATCTCAGACTTTGTTAAGTAAAATTCTTTCCAAATAAAAGTATGTATTATCTTAAAACTTGCATCTAGCAATATTCCATCAGCATAGCTTTCTCTGGAAGCATATATTGATGGAAAAAAGTTTCATCTAGAAGCACATCAGGGCCTCAGATAATCTGAGATCTGTCCCCAGTCCCAAAATAATTTGACAAGTGACACATAGATGTCTCTATTTATTAACATATATAATGCAAGTGATAGGGGAAATAAGCTCTCTGCTATTGTACAACTGCATTGTAGAAGTCATATTTTGCTGGGAGAATTTCTTAATTATGATTTGGTGGGGAAGCAGAAGCTCCAGAGTGATCAGGGGGGCATGATAACATTGGCGGTTCAGTTGTTTGGCCTCCAACTTGGTTTTCTTGAAGGTGAGTGAAAGCAAAAAAATCTTTGGATTGATAAGGTCTGAATATTGTGCCTTGCCTTCTATTGCAGTTGGAAATCCTGCAAGAAGTATTTTCAGGCTAGCCTTGCTGTTTGAACTCTGGACAGCTCAAGACTATTGCACTTATTTTCCCTCACAATCTACAAATATCAGATTATAGAAGGGAAAAAAGTCACTGCACAACAGTATCCACAGACCCAGGAAAGAGAAGTGAGATATAAATGACCATGAGCTTCTAACAATCACTCCTAACATTAGTTTCTTTACTCTTAAATTTTCCAGATTTTTGTTTTACAAAGAAACATATACATAAATACAGAAGTGAATTTATTCTTTGTGAGCTGGAAGATTTACAAATGTTTTGGTAAAGCAAATACAAATGTTATGACCTGAGTAAAAAAAGAAAATGACAGAGTGAAACACTCAATATGAAAAGTTTTTTACTAATACATATTTGGACTTGTAAAAAATGTATTAATTTTTTTTTTCTGTATTCACTACCAATTTATGTGTATACAAAAGTATTTTTGTAAAAAGCATAAAGATTTCAAAAGAAAAAATATGCTATTTTTTTTACGGAAAACAATAGTTTGAAGCAGAATGGTTTAGTGTTCAAGTAGTATATTGCTGTAGAAATATAAATTTAATAATTTTTTACAATTCTTTCTAGATTTATTAACACATTGATTCAGACTGATCTCCTATTTAAGCATAGCTGGCTAAAGAACTATCTATGCTCACTAAAAATTGTCCCTATTTTATCTTATATTATAGAAAAGATGCTAATGCTAGAAGCTGGAAGTCTGGAAATGCATTTTCAAAATAAGTCTCTTACTCAGCTCTGACAGTTCTCTGAAGATGTCAAAGAATCTGATCACCTCAAAAATGAGGCTGGTAGGCTTAGTCATGCTAGAATGTAGACTGTCTTTTAAGTGCATCCTTCAAAAGTATTTTTCCAGACATGCATGCTGTCATGTACCTCTTTGATTTCACTAGAGATTGACACTTTTGAGCCTTCTTTTCAGGAGGAGAATGCCCTCACTACAATTCTCCCCGCCCCTCTCATAAGAGCTGTGCCCTTCATCAGTTTCCTTGCTCTTCTTTGGACATGCATCAGCACCTCAATATCTTTTCACTGCAACAATTCATTGCCTCTTATATGTCCCTGGACAGATGGAGTTTTGATCTTTCTCAAAAAGTCAGTTAACTAAGATGTTTATTTCAATCCAGTTGGAAGAAATTAAAAGAAAAACACTCAGAATACTCTTTTAAGTATTAATTAAATATATTACTTGATGTATAAAAATATTTAAGTAGATTAAATGTGGGTCTTCTCTGACTAAATGTGCTATCAACATTTAGCAACACTTATTGTAATTACCTGTACTTTAGTAAATGATACTTAATTTTCAGGGAGTGGTGTTAATTGGTCTTTTTTTTTTTTTTGTCTGGTTCACAGCAAAATAACATTCCCAAACAACTCTTAGGCCTATGAAGGCAGCAAAATGCAATATGAACAAAGAGAGCAGGTGTGGCATCCATCTTATTCTTTCTTTCTTTCTTTCTTTCTTTCTTTCTTTCTTTCTTTCTTTCTTTCTTTCTTTCTGAAAAGAAAGAAAGAAAGATTTTTAAAACAAGAAAAATCCTCTAACATAAGTGCAATGTGGAAATGTTTATATAGTCTATACTAATTAGTATTGTTCTAGTTTCAGCCTTTTTTCAGGTTAACTTATGAAGAGAAACCATTAGCTCTAGTTCAAGGCACCTCAATAATGGAATTTGTCAACTTAAATAGGGCAGAAAAAAAGTAAAGTTAAAGATAAAAAATGTAAATGTTTAGAAATTTCGTGCATTTCTCATGGAACAGAACATATCTAACAATACTCACTGAAGAGGTAAATTCTCCTTCAAACTTGTTAGCTCTCATTTGCAGAAATCTAGGATTCTGGGAAATTCAGAATTCAAAATAAAAATGTGAATGTTGAACACGAATTGGAAAAGAAAAATTCCCTTAATATTTCTAGTATCTAGTGACTCCAATGAAATGTAAAATTATGCAATGCTCATGATCTAATGTAGAAGGAAACATATATCTAGTTATATGATTTAGTTTAACACATATTATGTCCTTTATTATTCCTAAACAATCTGGAAAGTTTGGATAATACCTTCAGATGTGTTGTAATAATCTTGTAAAAAAAATATAGAGCTCTTTAACGGCATATCTTAATTGAATTAAAATAAAATAACAGAAGAACAACTCACAGAAAACAGAAAATAAATTTGTTATTCCTGATGTAACAATTGCTGCTCTTTTCTCCTCTTTTATTGGAGGTCAGCATAGATGAAGGCCATTGATACCTCTGCCCTTAAATCTGAGTCATGAAAGTTCACCTAGAGTTGCATCAGTCACTGTAGATCACTTACATTTAATCTTGAAATTTGAAACTAAATGCAAAAGCACATTCCTCTTTTCTCACATTTGAATCTTTAAACAAAGGGTCTTCCCGGAGCACAGACAGGAAGAAACATTGTTACTGCAATGTTTACTCTTTTGTCCTTTATGTTTTAGGTAAGGTTAGACTAGATAACTCTTTGTTCTTCCCTTAGAATCTACCAGTCTTGAAAGTTTTCCTCAAAGTACACATGCATGACACAAGTCATTATTGATTATTAATACTTTACCCTTGATAACAGAAAAAAACTAACCAGAAATATGAAAAAAAACCCTAAAAAAACCCCCAAAAATAAAAACAAACTGTAAAGGAGTCTGCTGGGAAAAACTTTACCTTTTCTTCTGAGTAAGATTTTCAAGTGATTCACAAAAGATTCATCATTTTGATAATAAAACTGAAGACCTAGAAGACAGGTCACGATGTTCATATCTTAAGAATTACAGCTATTACAGAAGAAAGCAAAAGTGAAAAATGATTGAATTTATAACCACTCTCATAATCAGAGTAATCAGGGGATGCATTTTCCCACACAAATTGGAAATGATATCACCACATGGATTCTTTAATCTGAAACACAGAGAACAGCGAAAACTTTGTGTTGCTTTTATAAAAATGATGCCATTTGGAAAAAAGGTTATAAAGTTCCTCATGCATCAAGGAAAATATAGAATTAATCTCAGTATTTTTATTGCAGTTTCATAAAAAAAAAACTTAGAGTGAACACAAAGGAAATCTCCTGGAGAAAGTGCATACTTCTTTAATTACAGAAAAAAAAAGAGAGATTTAGCCTGAAGAGGAATCTACATGCAACGCATATATATAAATTCTAGGTGAGAAGCAAGAGAAGAAAAGCCAAAAAATTTGCTCAGTGTAGATGCCTTTCTACTGATATCTATTCCTTGACATACATAGGGTACAATGCTGAAGAAAAGTTCTGTTTGGCCAAACTAGTTCCAGGGTGTGGGGTAAAATGGTACCAAATTCTCAAACAGTATTTTTTTTTTAGCAAGGAAGCAAAACATGAGATGGTAAATTCACAGAAAAAAGATATACTCATAAAATCGTAGAATATGCTGAGTTGGAAGGATCCCTTCAGGATCATCAAGCTTAGTTTGTACCATAACCAGTCCAACACATCATCCCCATTTCTAAACTGACTGTTTGCTCATTAAATATGTCATATGCTCATGTACCATGTGATCTCAGGAGTGATGCATTAAGTTTTAGCTTTCATATTTTCCAGTTTCTGTACTGCATTAGTATGTAATTCTGAATTTCATATAAAGTGTTAACAAGTTCTCTTCACAGTCCAGTTAGACAAAACAATCCTTTTCCAGCCAAGAACCAAGGACACTGCTGCAGCTTCAGGCCCAGAAGTTATGAACAACATCAAATTGAGGAGACCAATTTGGGAGGATGGGACTTCATAACATGAAACTGTAATTAGACATATAACCCAACATGTAAATGGCCCAAAACTTAAAAAAGTGTAAAAACTTGTGGGTGATCTTCCGTCTTATGTCAATCTTGGATGTAGCTCTGGCTGGGCTCTTGTACTGCCCCAGGTGAATCCTTTGAAGGCCTTTTAATAAATACTTACTTTATTCTTTTAACTCTGTCTAGCCTCTGTTCCAGGTAGCCTCCTTAGGCATCAGAAGTAGGCATTATTTCATTTTTATAGCAGTTGTGTAGTATGGGAGACCTGCAATAGGTATGGATGACATTATTAAAACAGGTGTTTTGCTTTGATTTAATTTCCAGAGTTCATAATCTAATTATATTTCCTCCAGTCATTAGCTAAAAATAAACCTGTGTATTTTTGAAATTTAAGCTTTGAGTGCTTAAAGTCTAGGTATCACCTGCAACATGCTGAGTAAACTTGGAAATATAAAACACATCTTTTCCCTCAGTTTGATCATTTATATACCATCTTCAGATGTTCTTTCAAACACTTAAAAAAAAAGTCACCATTATTTATCTATTGTTTAGAATTCCCATCTTTTATTTGATTCAGAGAGTAGCACAGTGAAAAAGGATGGGAAAAGGCTGAGATAGAAACTGCCTACTTTTCCTGTCTTTAATAGCAAGATTGGAGAAAAATGGAGCCCTCATAATGTGGGAGGGAATGGTCAGTGTGCAGTGTGTTTGTCACATAGATGGGATTGGATGGGATCTGCCTGAGGGTACTGAGGGACCCTCTCAAGCTATTTTCAATCATTTACCCCAGATGAGATCAGCAAATGTGGAGGCTCATCTGTAAGAAGGATCAGAAGGAAGATCCAGGGAACCACAGACTTGTCAGCCTGACTTCTCCTGATGCCATAGGAGGTCATGGAGTACACCATCTTGAGGGCCATCATGAGATATGTGCAGAACAACCAGGGAATTAGGCCTAGCCAGTAAGGAATTGTGGAAGGTAGATCCTGCTTGATAAATCTCATGTCCTATAACCAGAAATCTGCTTTTTTTGGAACAGCCAGGGAAAGGCTGTGGATGTTATCTACCTACACTTTACTAAAGCCTTTGAGAGTTTCTCACAGCATCCTTCTGGAGCAATTTATGAACAGGTGGCTTGGACAGGTGTACATGGCTTGGACAGGTGTACATTTATTCTCTATGCTTATGGTTTGGACAGGTGTACATTTGCTGGGATAAAAATGGACTGGATGTCCTGGCCCAGACCGCAGTGATGAGGGGTGTCACAGCTGGCTCAGTCACAAGGGAGGCTCCCCATGGCTAAGTACTGTGACCAGTTCTGGTTAACAATTTTATCTGTGATCTGCACAAAGAAATTGAGTGCATCTTCAGTCCTTTTGTAAGCATCACCAAGCTGGGAAGGAGCAAAGCTTCTTTCCATTTCCTCTTGGAAAATTTCCATATTTTCCTCCACTACATTTAGCTTATTTCCACTGTGTAAAATGAGGGAAATGAATGTAGTATATCATTGTATTCTGTCTGATAATCTTTGAAATGATACTTGGGTTGTGTTCTTACAGTTGCCACAGGACCCTTGTTTAATTTCAAATGTCTGAAATGTACTTCTGCCTTATTAGCAATAATAATAAAAACAATCAGTAAAATCAGTATTTTCTGAGCATGTCCCCAGGAATCAAATCAGTGATTGCAATTATTTTACTCCTTCTAAAATTAAAATATATTCTTTACCATTCCTTCTTCATTTATTAAAAGAACTTCAAAAACAAACAAAAACATTTACTGTTCATCATTAAAACAAACACATAAGTACTTGGTGAAACCTTATCATATAAATTCATATTAATAAAATTGTATTTTCAGTTGATAACCCTTCAGTTCAGTAACCAAAACATCAGATATCCATGTTGATTAAAAATTTTAAAAGCCAGGGAAACTACATTATAGCCTTAATTTTTCCTGACTTTGCAGTGTCAAAGAAATTACTTTTGTAGTCCATTCATGCTAAGATCAAGGAAACAAGAGGTCAATTAAAACAAATTATAGTCCATGGCCTTCTCAAAAGGGTATTTCCCCTGTAACAAGTCATCCCTTTACAAAAACATGGAGAAGAAATTTTATCTCAAGTAGGTATGATGTCTCCCAAGGCTTTTAACATCTAAAAGCTGTCCTATTCCTATCTTCAAGCACGTTCAAAGGTCTCAATACTCCAAGCATAGCCATACTGACAGCTAGACAAGCTCAGCTGTTTTACAGTTTACGTGACAAAACAAAAGTGTTTTATCACGCAGCAGTAGACAAGTATGCATTCACAAAAGTGGAAATGGTCTCGGTGAATCCAAATGCTGCGCTGAAATTCAGGAGTTTAACTTCAGAACCCATTTAATGGCAATTTTAATAATAACACACTTGTTATTGATGTTGATGGCTCAGTGATTTGTTCCAGCTTTTGATTTCATATGTTTTCAGGGTATTCTCAAAATAGTAAGAAAAAACACAAAAAATGTTACCATGAATTTTGATTAAGCCTTCATATGTGGCCAACAATGACAGACTAGGTTTTTTATAGATATAGTCTGTGAAGCAATGTACAACAGATGTAACTAATTTTCTAAGATAACAATGTAACTTAGGTTTCAAAACGTATTTTTTTAAAATAATGCATCAGATCTTTTTAAAAAAACTTCAGTTTTCCTGTGTGGCAACTTTGTCCTGAAGTTTCTTTTTAAGTGAAGATAAGGTGGACCTAAATTGCTCTTTGCATGAAACTTCCTATGATTTCCTGTCTAATTTGTAAGAAATAACAAAAGTGATTAATTAGTGCCTTCTAACATAAGTATGAAATTATGAAAAGCAGTTTCTTTCGTATCCAGAACAAGCACACTGATTGCCATATTCAATAGTCTTGCAAATCTTACAAATATAAAAATGAAGAGCTTTGCTTAGTATAGAGTTGAAAAAGACAAAGCTTCCAATTGGTGGCTCAGTTTTCCAATTGCAAAGGAATTTAGACATAATTCAAAGTCCCTTCTACAAAAAAATTACTATGAGAAAATTCTACCTGTCCAATCTACTAATATTGTGCTTATCTTTCTTTTGAGAGATGTAATTGACATTTCCTTCATTTGTGAAACATTTATCCTGTCGCAACATGGGGCAGAGGCTGTGCTTGCGTGCCCACAGAATCGGGCCCCAGGTGGATCCCCGGCAAGAATGTCAAGCCACTCATCGGATTGCCAAGTGCAGCTCCCAGAGATGCTTCCCTGGAACATCAGAGGCAAGAAAGAGACCAAACTCAGGCAGCGTGGAGGAGGACAAGGAAAAAGACTGTCAACACAAAGGTCCCTCACAGAAGATGATGACCCTCCGCTGCTCCTAAAGAAAAAGACTCCCTGTTGAATTTTATTCACTCATTGTTTGCACTGTTACACCCTTTTTTTTTCTTGTTGGCTTTACTTCTCTTTAGTTTGCTACACTGTTATCCCCCCTGTTTTCCCACCCCTCTTCTACTCAGTAAAAACTGAGGGGTAAGAGGGAAAGGTAGGCAGGGCTGTTAAAGTTACACACATCTATTTTCTCAAACTCACAGATCAACTCATCATCCCCAAGCATCATGTTATGTCTCTGGCGGCAGGGAACCTCCAATTGTTCCAGACTGGATTTTGGATGCTCCTCACCTTCCCATCAGTCTGTCTCTCAGCCTAATTAGAACATGTGGGTCACACTAGCCAAGACTTTACAGCAAGTAAAGTAAACAATCTCTGCCTGTCCATGGGCAACCCATTGTCCACGTGTCTGGTAGGAATTCCCTTGGTAGCAGATGACTGGCCTGTCACTAACTCAGATCTCCTCTGCACCACAGGCAAGGAGAGGCCCGATCCTGTAGGCACTTGTGATGAGTGGAGAAAGATTCTGACAGATGGTATAGAGGAACCCCAAGAATTGGACTTGTTTGGGTCCTTCAAGGCAACACATTGTGTCAAAGTTTACCTCAGATGACCGAGTCAACATTGGCTCAAAATTGATACGGCAAAAAACATGTACAGAAAACACATATCACCAATTAACAAAGCCTATAATAACCTAAAAAATGGTGTAATTACACCAGTCACATACTCTCTGTGTCCTCACTCCATCCCAAAGTGTTGCCCCGAGGAATGTTTTTTATCCGTGGTGGCTGAGTGTGGGCTGGGATCCCTTCACATCTCCAAGAGGGGTCCCTGTAGTCTTGGTAGGCGTTCTATCCTCACTCCAAACATTACACTATTACATAACTGGAAACAAAGAAGCAAATCTGTATACCAAAAGAGATCCTATTCAGGATTCAATCAAAACTGTGATAGCCAAGTTTATAATTGGAACAAAGCAAAGAAAGTAATGATTTCTCTTTTCTGACCTCAGTTGTCTGCAGCTAAGGCTCTCGGTGAGCTTTTTCACGTGCAGTGTTGGCTTAGTAAGCAGGCAAACATTACCTTCACTGCACTCAGTGACCTCCTTAGTGGCACTTAGGCTACCAGACATGCAACATTGCAAAACAGAGGTGCCATACAATTCCTACTGCTTGCCCATGGACATGGCTGCCAAGACTTTGAAGGAATGTGCTACCTCATCTCCTCACACTCAGAATCCATCCACACAAGCATCCACAAGCTATGGGAGCAAATAAAGGACTTAAAGGTGGAAAAATACCCAGACTGGATCAATGAATTTTCAGACAATGGGCTTTCACAGGATGGGTTACATATTTTATCAAAGGAATTTTTTTTATTGTAATAATTATTTTTATCATCTTAGTCATGTTTCCCTGTTGGGTTAAGTGTATGCAGAAGTCCATGGGGGAGGTCTTCTTAGTAAGAAAAAAAAGGAGAATTGTAGAAGCTCATGAACTTTCTTCTCTTGATCAATCCCAAGGCCCCAGCCCTGGAACTAACTACTTACAATAGAGTTAGCTCTCCTGCGGGGAAAAACAGACTCCCCCATGGACCTTCTGTGTCACAACTTCCTCGGGTTTCTCCTTCCCCTGTCTCCTGACTGGCCTGGCACCCAGGCCCTCTTTCTGGCTGGGTTTCCCATCACCTGCTGTGTTACTCTGCTGGAATAAAACCATGCAAAAAGAGCCTTTCTTGCCTCCGTTGCTGCAGCAGCTGCAGTGAGCATTGAGTGGAGATTTGCCTGCCTTGCCTGGATGTTAACTCAACTTGCTTTTCAACAAGAGAGGTTTATTGGGAACAAAATAGGCAGCAGCATCTACCATCCCAACACCCTCATTTTTATTATCCTTATTTTAATTATATATATACATGTGGTGGTGTGTGTCTTCCCCATGGTTAGGTAGTAACCACCAATGGAGGTTGTGGTGGCCCTGTCCAGGTTAATCTACATTTTGTGAATGGAAGGCAATGTGGTAGTCAAGCACTGTTTCTAAGGGTGCCCCACATGTCATGTTAATGAGCATTTGCTCATTGGCTCTATCAATCATCCCACTAAATAGCAGTCATCCCAGACCCCATTGTGCTCTCCTTACTGCAGCTGCCTCCCTTGAGCAGGGTCAAGGTTGCCTCTCAAGGTTACCTACCAAGGTTGAAAGATTCCTTTCCACAACCTATTGGTCAGTGATAATTAACATGCTGCACTTTGAAATCTTAGGTGACTGATATAAAGATTGATTGCACATACATAATTCTTTTAACGCATGTCATTGACCAAGTCTGGGATTTGGCATGGAACCAACTATCCCTAGAACCCAATATGAGAAAGACTTTAGAAAGTAGACCTTTCAGAAAGCAGTCCTTCTGAAGCTCACAACTCAGTGAGAGGGTATCCCTGACAGTTTGCCTATCCCTGTCTTCTATGAAGTAACTGAGTGAAGTTTACATTGACACTGAATCTCATTAAAATACTGTGGCATTTACCATTGAGTTTTTAAAACTCATTATAGTGGTAAATGTTGCTTCCCTCTTACAAATGAAGCACAGAACTCTATCCATTACAGTATATCACCATTCCTTTTTTAATTTTTTTTTATTCCATCTACATAAATCATAAATTTTCCAATACCTGACAAAACCGACAGCACATGGGTCTTTAAAGTACATTGAAGGTCCTCTTCTGGGCAGGCTTCTGTTAAGAAAACATTTTTTATTAATGCCTTGGGCCATGCTTCAAAGGCAGTCAGGACGAACTATAAATGAAACTTCAGGCTAGTTATTGTGATGTCAGATGAAAAACATGCAATTTCATCTCTGCCAACATTGTTTCATTGCATAGATTGCACATGTTGCAGGATTTGACATGTAAATACATATTTAGAGAGGTAATGAAAGCACTGTCTGTGTTAGCAGCAGAGATGGCAGTGGTGACCATTTCCATGGACAGGGCAGAGCCCTCCAATATGGGATTTCTCTGCAGTCACAAACACTGGGAAACATTTGTACAACACACAAAAAAGGAGAGGAAAACTCAACATGAGAGCATCCTATCTTCTCATCCATTTCTGTGCAATTGGCTTTGATATATTTCAGAACTCATTTTTCTCTCCTGTGGATAGATTTCCCATTTGCTTTGCTACGAAAAAAATATTACTCCATAGCTAGTTTTTTCCTTTTAAGTCTTTTCATCCTATGGATGCCACCTTATCTTACTTCAGAAACGAGTCTGAGACTATCAAAGACTTTGGTGCTACTGTTTCCCCAATCACAAATATCAATTGTTTTGGAGAAAGCTGAAAGTGAGTATACAGGATTTTATTCCTCATTACCTCATGTTACTGCAGAAAAGCTAAGTGTGCAGTTAACTGAGATTTTCAGAATAAATAAAGCCAAATAAAATACAATAAAAAAAATTTAAAATTCAAAATAATATATTAAAACTCCATCATTAATATAAAAAAGCAATTACTTGTTCTACTTTACTTACATGCAAGGTGTAGAGTGATTATCACCTTGCCTGGAAGCCACAGAGGACTGTTCAAGGCATCATGAAGCCTCCTGACCTGCAATACGTACCTTAGGGTGAGTCAAGTATCTCTCTGTAATTTGCTGAATAACAGTGATTGTACAGACACATCCAACTTGACTGATCAGAATATATAAATAACCTTTAGATACTTCTGGAGAAGAACACGGAACAGGGTCACACAGCAGGCTTATTTGTTGGGGTTTTTTTTTTCATCCAGAGAGAATTGTTCCAGATAACCTAGCTAATCAGAAGGTTCCTGAATACCCTCCCACCAATCAGGGCTTGTGGAAGCCTCCCAGTTTGCCAAAAACAGCATTAGAACAGTTGGATTAGATTTATGTCTCTTCAAAATGAATTATTATTTTCTAACATATTCTATTATATGAGAAAGGAGAGTTTCATTTCCTAGGGACAAACTGGGGAATGCCTCCTGGAAATACATCAATTGCATTGATAAAACATTGTGAAACAAAGTGATGCCACTGACAACTCTTTGACAAAAGGGACTTCTGTCCAGCTTTGGACAGTTGAGGGATGCATTTGCAAAACTGGAATGGCCCAAGGTACAGAGAATGAAAGCAGTAATTTACAGAGAAATGCATAATCAGGAAAATCGACTAATACGGGTTCTCAAAGTCTTTTTTTGGTTTGCAAAAATCTAAAGTTTCATCTTGCATATTTCTATAATGTTCTTTTGAAACACTACTTTCAAGATATATTTTGGAGTTCAAGAAATAGCATGCAGTCTGTAATGCCCTGGTGCCTAGCACAATGTCTCTGAAATTACCCCCACACACATCAGCCATTTATTCTGAGCCACCAGACTGAAGTTCAGCCACCAACAATTTAAACCCAAATGCTAAAATGTTAGTGCCCTTACATGTTGCTTTGATCTTTGCTGCTTTTTTTTAAAGTCTCCTAGAGAGTGTACAAATGCAGCAGTATATCTTTTTGTACACTTTTATTTTATTTTTGTTCTACGAAAGCCTTGATATTTCAGCAATCTCTGACTTTTCATGTTAGTGCTTACTTATCCAGATATCAAGAACCCATCAGTGCATTTCTGCATTGTTTGCACTAACTGATAATTTTCCCGTGGTCTCCATTATCTTCTGAAAATACCCTACATTTTTTGTTTTGGGGAATTCCTGTATCTGTATATGGCCATTTGCCAAATGTATTGGTCCTCAATTACAGAGAATCACAGATTTCTCCGTGAGATTTACATAAAGCACAATGTAAAGATTAGTTTCAGAAATCAAAAAGCTGTTCCAAACCTGCAAAGAATTATTGTCAGCAGCAAAATACATCCACTTTGTTAGTCTCAGTTTAAAATCAGATGTTTTGCCCATATATATATATTTCCTTAACATATATATATACATACATACACACACACACATATATACATACATATATATATATATATATAAAATTTTGTATTTAATTGATTTTCACCACTGTCATATCATACCAAAAGAACCTAGAATATGTCAAAAGCTCAGCTGCCACCACTGCCCCTTGTCAAATTACAGCTAATGAAGCAGGCCTAAATAAGTAATTCTGAATCAAGATCAGGTGCATGAAGTGCCTGTAGGCAGAGCAGTCTTCAGAATGAAAAATCACTGTCTCAGACCTAAAGTTAAAAAGTGCTGTGACAGTCAGAGCAGATTGAAATAGAAGAAGCTTAAACTGTAGTGAAGAAAATCCACAGGATGAAATCAAGTAGATGATGCTGGGATCTGGCTGTCAAGTATTTCAAAAGAAATGTTTCATAAGGACATTTTGGTGACATTGAAAATATTTTATGGTTTATTCTTAAGAAAATATTACTTGCAAGGAGAAGGGGAAAGAGCTGTATCTCCCTAAAAGCTGTTAAAGACCAGCCATTAATTTGTGTTATATATCTGAAAATCTAAACAATCATGATTATGAGACATGGCTTTGTAATGCTATGGGATTTTTAAAACTGATTTCAAGATTTAACATTGTTTTATACCTTTACAGTGCTCTTTATGAATGCACTTCATCTGACCACACAATTGTGAAGGCTTTTGTTATTATACTCTTAATGTTAATACATTTTTATACATAGGAGAAGAGAAAGTGCTTAACACAAAAACAGGGAAGTCTCAAAATATTCCAGATTCTCACTATAATTAGCTCTGTTGGACAATGTCTTTGAGGCTTTAACTGCATAGAAAGGAAGTCCTTCACCTGAACATGGAAAAAAGATAATGCATTAAAGCCTTGCAGCGTATATTCTTAAAGAACCTTCTGCAAGGACCTCTGAAAGACAGATTTGTCTTTATTGTATTTATTTCCTCCTTTCTAACAAACATTTTCTTAACATGGAATAAATTACTCCTCTCTTTCTCAAGAAAGATCCCCAAAGCTTAAACCTTCTGCTCTCTTTACTCATCTACTCTGTACTTTGTATCTTTTCCTAAGAAACAGACACAGTCACCTAGAAAACACGACTAAGGCAGCAGTGTATAACTATGTGACAATCAGACTTGAGGAGAAGTCTGCCACCTGAATGCATGACGGAAATTTCTTCAAAAAGCAGTGAAGCTTTCTGACTATAGCTGAGTGTTGCGTTGCAGTGGCTTGCATCACTCAGTGAGTGAAAAATCCCCGCGCCTTTACTTGCTTCATGCATCTTAAGGCCGCCCAGCACTCAAGTAACTATCTACTGCCTGAATGGTGAGGACCTTCACAAAGATACAAATGAAAATGCAGATGTCAGTTTCAGCAATACAGAAGGATCCACAGCAATTGGAATGGTCTGTGTCTGTAGTGAATGCTAAATCACAGACTTCAAATCAAAACAAGAACAAAACATGCCTGAATGCAGCAAGCAGTCTCGGGCAAGCCAAGGCAAGAAGTCTTCTGCTATGGCTCTGCTGAGAGAAGTAATTTATACAAAGACAAGAAGGACTATAGTATTTGGGTGTTGAACTTGGGCCTTCTCCTGATTCCTTTGCAGCATGTGAGGTATCTATACCCTCTATGAAGGGTTAGACTTTCCCCTGTATATCAATTCACAAGCTTCAGCAGAGTATCTGCTTGTCCAAAATAAGAGTTAGTAAAGAGTTTAAAGAAAAATGGTGTCGCATTCTAATTATATTGTACTCTCTAGAATCAAACACTGAAAATAAGTTATCAGAACCTTGTCATAATGAAGGTTATATAAAAATAATTTTTGCCATTTCAGTGCTACACATACTACTTTAATCCTTGACCCACATAAATTGTGAGACACAACAGAAGAGTGGAAAGTAATTTCTGTATATTCTGTGTTTCTGGAAGCAAGTCACTGTTATTTGTAAATGGCCTGAAACAACTGCATAGATATGGTGATGTACAGCAATATCTGAACTGGATTTTAAATAATCTCCACAATATGAAATCATGCTCTATAACAGCAACCCTGTTTCAGCTAAGAATAGATGCTGAGAGCAACTGTGAAGAAAAATATGGGATAAATCCTCATAGTAGGAGTTAGCAATAAGTTATAACACAGCTCAGGTAATTTGAATGGTAATATTCACTCTTCTGGTTTGGTGGTGGTTTTTTCTTTATTTATTTGTCTGAAAATTTAATAGGTGAAACTTGGCACAAAATTAATGTCATTCTTGAGAATGATTGTTTAGAAAATCTTGTAGAATATCTGTAGGAACTAGATAGCAAAATGGTAGAAAGTGAAATTTCCATGTCATATGAGAGCTTAACATAGCGTAGCATCCCATTAACTCTCTTCTCTTGGTCAGTCCCCAAGTCACCAAACTTGGAAACAGCAGTTAGTACTTACCATAGAGTTAGCTCTCCTGTGGGGAAAAACAGACTCCTCCATGGACCTTCTGTGTCACAACTTCCTGCAACTGCAGCAGTTGCAGTGAGCATTGAGTTTGCCTGCATTGCCTGGATGTTAACTCAACTTGCTTTTCAACAAGAAAGGTTTATTTGAAACAATTATTGGGGCAGCAGCACCTACCATTCTAACACCCACATTTTAAACACAGTACTTATTTGCTAATATCTGTCAAAGACATTATAGTTTGTGTTGTTCCCTGCATACATAACTGTTCATGTTCTGTACTGTAATGGTCACATTAATAATAATGCTCTTACTACTAAGGATATTTCTAATATTCTTGTCATTGCTACCTACCAGCTAACATTCAGAAGCCTTTTTATAGAAAAAAAAACCTGTGTTTTTTTCTGTTATCACTATCTGAATTATAAACAAGATCAACAACTTTCTTCGAACCACAAATTTTTCTCTTTACTTTCTGGTCTGTCAGAAAGTCTCTTGTCTCTCACTTGCCAGCTGCTTGATACACTGTCAAACCAAAAGTAAAACCAAAAAAGTTCCAAACTAGCTAATTAAAACCAAGCACCTCCAGCATATTCAAGTTTTAGACAAGGCTTACTGGTAAGTTAAGTTCTGTATTTCATCTTCTGAACATCATATTTTGAGCTATCACCGCATACATTGATCGAATATCCAGTGTCATGCAATTTATTGTACCACAAACACAGCAGGTACTATAGACATAAAGCAGAGTGGTGAAAAACTGGTAAAGAAACAAGAGAGATGTCTGTGTGCAAACCAGGATAAACACATTGAGCTGTTTGAACAAGGATAAACTCCTTGCTTTGGAAGGCAACTTTTATTTTCAATAACATACTAAGACCTCTTTTCACTGCCAGGAGTGACTGACATGTTTTGTTAGGATTTGCAAATACAGCTGTTCTTGCAAAACTTCCCAACAGAATTTACATACCAAATAAGTGCCATTATTTTGCTCACATCTTTCACATAAAGAATCCAAAAGAAACAATATGAATGTGTAGTGTTTTTTCTTTGAGCCAGGAATCAAAATACCTGTTCTGTTCACACTTCTATACACAAAACTTCAAGCACTTCTGCTTGGATTCCCAAGTTGTCTATTTATGAATTTTCTGTCATTCATACTTGAGGTTTTTCCAAGCCATAACACAACCAGAAGCTTACATTTTAAACAAGGTAAGATTGGGGAGACACCCTTTAAGACTTTTGTCCAAGATTTGGCCAATATAGATAGAGTTCTTTGCTCTGCCACAGATTTTCTATGAGTTTTCCAACACATTTTTTCTTCCTTTCTTTAACACATGAAGAGTAAGTTCAAAGAACAACTTTTTCAGTAGTCTTCTAACTCCCCATATAATTTTAAACAAGATCCTTGGCAAGGCTTGGCCAACTGCATGTTCACAGGCACATGCTAGGCACTATTAATAATAATCTGAATGGATCAGTCAAAATTCATTTAAATCTTTATCATCCTTCATAGTCCTGCAAAAAGATTTGTGCACCTTTTCATGCCTTCATGAATGCAATACCTACTCATTTTATACTTCTCTCAAGACTGCTGTGCACCCTCACAGTGTTTCGGACACTTTGAAAAAAACCACAAAACCAACCATTAAATCTGATACTCATAAAGTTGCCAAGGCCTGTAAGACACAAAAGACTAGATTCACTATAGTGCAGACATGGCCTTCCCACTGTTCAGCTTCACAGACAAAAAAGTACTAGATAATGTCCTACTTAGAGATGTAGATTTAACTAATGTGTTCCACTTTCCTGTATGTAACATGAGGATAAAAATTTCTAACTTCAGAGTCTCTGTGTCAAGATAGGTCAATTTTAGGTCATCAAATGTTTCAATAATATTCTAGTGTCCTTTATAAAAAAAATTATATTCCTAATATTTAGTGCATGTCTTCTGTAAAATCACTAATTTAGAAAATGTTCCCTTGTTAATTTATTTAACAGGAGTACTTGTGCATGATAAGTAGAAACACAACATTGACTAATTTATGCAAATTCATTCAAGTGTTCAGGTGAACATTTACAACATTGGCAAATACTATTCTGAACCAATGACTGTGCTAACACAATCAAACTAACTAACATAATCAAAGATTTTTTCAGAATAAGTAGATTTCTATAAATGTTAAAAGAATGAGTGCAAGAACAACGAAAACTAGGTGGGAAGTTGTTTTAAACAGGATTGGACTAAGAAGAAAATGTCAAATTAAAAGAAGGCTTGTGTAGACAGAGACTAAAGGATAAGCATCAAAATCAAGGTAGCATGTTGCTATGGAGAGCTTTGAAAATAACAGAGAAGCTGGGATTTAAAGCAAAAGCATAAATTCAGTAGTATAGAGATTTAAGAGTAAAGAGAAAGGAAAAAGGAAGAACTACTGGTCTGAATAAAATAAAAAGGGATATTTCATTGAATGTATTATAAATCCAGAGGAAAAAAGTAATAAAATTGTAGATTGTAGATTGTAGATTGTAGATTTTAATCGCTGTTATTTTTATAATTTAATTTTCCTTAACATTGTCAAATTTTTATTCTGTACCTATATGCAAAATATAATTTGAATATAAAAGTGATTATATTTTAAGAATAGTTCCAAGAAGATATTTAAGGAAACGAAATGTATTAGCTGATGAAAATGTGGATCCTACATATTTGCAGAAATTCAACACCCAAGCGGATGCCTCTCTCAGCAATCTGCCCAAGGGACCCCTCTTGAATACTGGAATACTGGGGTTGGACTAGACACCTCCAGAGGCGGCTGCCAATCTTGTTGATTTTATGCTTCTATCAATTATAGAAAACAGGATAGGAATATTTTATCACATTGTCCCAATTGCTACATTTCATATGTATCTTTTTAAAATAGGTTTAATTTAAACAATAGGTGAGAGCCATTTTAATATTAAAACAAATAATGAGGATCTGAAAAATTTGTTATTTGAATGATACAGGTTCTTCTCAAAATAAGATCACTATTTCATGTTTCATTTCTGAGAATTACTTCCTACAGTGCTGCACACCACAAAAGAAACAAAAAGCACCAAAAAACTCAAAGAAGAAAAAGTCATCAACCTACAAAATTATCATATTTCAAGCAAAGTCGAGTGCAATTTCTTTTTATCCAGTTTGGGTATGACTTTGTAGATTACTTCAAATAGATTAATTGGTTTTTTTGCATGTGTATATTAATTTAACAGTTAAAATAATGAAATAAGGACAAAATCAGATCAACAACTATTTGAAGTGAAAAGTAAAGGGCATATTCACATTTACATTCATATCTGGAAGGTCTCACAAAACAGAAATTTCTCCACTTTGGCAGTACTAAAAAAATATGAAAAAAAATTTATCCACTAATGGTAAGATCTTGAGACTGAATATAAAAAAGTAGAAATTGTTCTCAGTGACATAAAGATGTTAATTTCAAGTGGCACAGATTGAATTTTTAGTATGATATGGTAATGTGGTCAAAGGGCAGCACATGTATGAGCTACTGTGTATAATACAACACAATAAAATTTACTGCAAATGAAATTTGAGTCTGCTTCATCATTCCAAAATCACAGTTTGGTTTCATTCTTAAAAAGCATATTGCATACATCAATAGGACAAGTTCTCTCATTATTAAGTAGTTTTTAAGAGCTGGAAGGAGAATTTCTCCTGTCTTTAGATAGATAAGATCTGTGCTTATCTCCAAAATTCTTTTGGAAAAAAACATGTTGTATGATGACACAGAACATCAGATGTCATATGAAATATAATTTACCTCATGTGGAGACAGAACTCAGGTTCTAAAGCAATGCTTTTATTTCCCTTTGGCTTACTCTGTTTTTCTTATAATTTCCCTATTTTTGATGAGTATTTTCCTTATATTTTAGGCATAACATACAAGACTGAAACCCAGAATGTGCTTTGAATGTTGTCACTGCGAGAGGTACAGTATCTGGGTTCTTCACACAAAACATCTCTTTCCACATTACAACTGCAAAACTGGAGTTCAGTTTTCTGGAAGTTCCAGCATAGAATAAAACAAAGCTTGATCCATGCTGTCCTCATAAAGATCTTTATTTAGAGAGTGAATTTTGTTTGATGAATTTTCCCTACCACAGACACTGCAATTTACTCAGAAACATACATTTTTACATTTTTGACAAGTGTAACTCTTAGTCTTAAAAATATTACCACCTAAAAAGAATGACTAAACAAGTTCATACAAGACTGGATGTGGACAACACTTCAAAACAGACATAGGGGATTATTTTGGAAAGAGATAAGGCTCAAGGGGAAATAAGCATCACAGAAAAGGGTAAAAAACAGCACTCATTTATTATACTGTGTCTCTTGTGTAATGTGAACTACTGAATAGAACACCAGTACTCATTTTTAACACTGTTCATAAAAGCACAGGAATTCTCGTGGTTACACCTGTTAATGTCACAGACCACTTCCTTCTGTTTCAAATGAGAGGGCATTGCTTTTCCTCTTGCAGTGCTACTGTAGCACAGACATCAAAGAGATTCTGTCATAACTTTGGAGTTACTAATTTTAAGCAACAGCACTGACGTAGTTGAAAAAGCATTGCATTGTGTGGCATTATGTGGCCTTTTCTTGGAATAGTTTTGGAAGCTAAATCACTTTTTTACTAACATTCGCAGATAACAAAGACTGTGAAGGTGAAAGAAAACCCATAGTTTTTATTGCAGCGTACATTGTGAAAAACCTTATTTTTCAGATTAAATTAGATTATTTTAAAGGGAGTTAAAGATTATGGATGGAACTTTATGATATAGAGAAAAATATATTGCCTGGTTTTTTAAAGTTCTTTTAGATACTAGAACAAAACTGTTGTTTAAGCTGAAAACTGCAATTGACACCTTCTTTATGTTTTTGTTTTGTTTGGACACTGTTGGATTTTTATAAAGTTAGAAATTTGATGACAAGAAATAATAAACCATAACTGTAAGTAAATTGTGATATCTAGCTATGAATTCGATGCATTCATATAAATGGATGTGAAAAAAAGTGAAAGAATGACAGTGGCTGAAGACTTGAAAGAGCAGAATAGTTCATAGTAGAAATCTTGTCAAGGGACTAAGGACAAATTGAGAAACATTCAGGAGAAACAAGAGTTGTTTAAAGTAAACTGGGATCAAGTTGCAAGCATTAGACTAGCTAAAAAAAAACAGTATTGAAGTAGAGTAAGTTAGTTCAGATGATGTAAAAAATTTGTCATGCAATAGGAAGTTTTTTTGTTTTGTCTGTATTTCAAAAGACAAGAGTAAATAAAAAGACACCACAAGGACTACTTACAGTAAACTATTACTGTAGGAATAGTCAGGAGAAAGTCAGGAAAATTTAATCCCTGAATAGTCTTAAAAATGTAAAGCTTTGGGAAAAATTATTAAGAGGAATAACAGAATACCCTTTTTTTTTTTTAACCAGATCTGAAGTTAAGTAAGTTAGACATGGTTTTGAAATTTATCACAGCAATTTTGTGCTACTTTATCTCAAATGTCCTTCAATAGATAAAGAATAGTGATATCAATAATGGCACTGTCATTTCAATTCCCAGACCTGCAAGTGTGATAACAGAACTTCAGTTTAAAAAGGAATTCAACTTATTAGGCTGTAGAACTTCCTATAAGATTCAGATATAAGAATTCAGGCTTTAATATTGGATTAATATAACTAAGTACAGAAAGTGAGAATTGAGGAAGCTCTAATTTTCATCATAAGATTTTTCTTTCCTATGTACTGCAGATCAAGTCTGGTTATTGGAAAGAAACAAGATTTGCAGGATTTGTAAATAGTGTTGTCACAGACCATGTGTAGGACCTTGGCAAATACGTCAGTTTTTCCCCTTTATTGCTGTGTGCCATGTTACGTTGGCCCATAATCTATACAATATAATTTAGTGTCATGAACAACCCTTCTCTTTATAGAGAAGTAATAGTGGACCCTGGTTTTGTCTGCTTGTTAAGACATCTTTGGGGATCATCTCCATACACACGGATTTCTCTGAGGGAACTAACATACTTTTCAATGGTGATAACTGCACCAGCTAAAGGAATTCCCATATTCAATTAAACCTATTACTTGTATCTGCAGAGACTCTTCAAGCTAACTTTTGCCACTTGTAAATTTCTGAGATTGTCATGCAATTTTAAACTACCTAGTTTTGAGGCAAACTGTGAAGCACTCATCAGCACTGAGATTTTGGTATTTGCCATATAATGAAAAAAACATAAACCTTTAAAGGTTGTTACTGTTGTCAAGAAGTGTAGCCAGACCAGAAAAATTGCGTCTGCTGTAATGAATGTAAAGCAGTGATTCAGAAAGATTTATAGTGATTTCAAATTGGGGGAATTATTGATCACTTAATCTACACATGAACATAAAATTTAATAGAATTGCACATTTAATTACAATAAGAAAAATAGATTCATTTTAATTCATAAAACTGTAACTATTTTTAATTGAAGGTAATGTGCTGATTAGAGGAATAACTTAGATTTTTTTAAAATGTTGCATCAGTTGAGACAGAAATTAAGCTATCATCCTTCCCCTAGCTCTCTAAATCCCTCTTTCATAGAGATATCTAGAAATATCTGGAATGTATTCAAAGTAATAAAGTTACCCTCTAGATATTGAATGTTAACATCTTAGATTCAGAAACTATACCACTATTGCCAATCATTATTTTCATTATTTTCACTCAGATGAAACATTTGGTAACAAAATAAGGAGGTAGAAGTAAGGAAAAATGTCTTTCATTGAACTGTACAAAATTCCATCAGGTTCCTTGTTGAAACATCCATTCCAAGACAAATAGCAAATGAGATGAGTCATAGCTCTTGATTTGAAGGAGTCGGCAGTGGTCCTAAAACTGGACGGTCTCTTATGCAGCCATGTGCCATTTTGGAAGCTGGGCATTCTCTAATCAGGAAAAGGAAGTAAAGTTTCAGGCATTAAAAGACCTTTCCAGAGATTTATTTCATTAAAAACTTGACATAAAACTCATGCCTTGAAACTTAGGTCCTATTCCTATGGGATTTTCTAGATTTGCTAAGGACAAGACACACCATTTTTCACATTCTCTTAACAGCCTTTCTATGAAGCCAAGCAATCATAGACTGAATGGTCCAACCCCTTAAAAACAGTTCAGTTGTGAGTACATAGGAATAGATTTATTCTCTCTCTTTGTAGGCACCTGCTGGTATTTTACCTGTGCTCAACAAAGGTGGTAGTCCTTGGGACTGGGAGCTGAGACAAAAGTGATAGTTAAAGAAGAGACATCCAAATCATCCTTGTGGATCTTCTACATGAATAGGAAAAGAGAAAGCTTTGACAAGCATAAGACCATTTAGTGGAAATCACAGGGGAAAGGAATTGTTTTCTTTCCCTCAACTCTTGACTGCTCAGATAGTTAGGATAACTTCATATGCTTCTTAAAAATTACACCTTCTTTAGAGCTCCATTCACAATTATTTTTTTTATTTTAACACCTTCTCAACACTCTAATGAGCATAATAACTGATAGTAGCACAGCCTGAGGATGTAAACTAAATCTTTTTATTATTTCTCAGGGCAGACCTTAAAAGATAGGTGGGTTTGTGAGGTTTCTTGTGCCTAACTTATTTTATTTGAGTTTTGTCATCATTATGGCTTGTGCAAATCCTTTATTTTAGTATAAGTCCTACTAAAAAATTAAAAGGAGATAAAAGAGATCTTCTAAATGTATTACCTTTTCACCTGTCTTAAATGTCTATTAATATATTTAGTGTATGGAACTGTCACGCTAATGTGATGAAATATAATTTTTATATACACGAACATTTGAAGATTGACTCTTTTGACAGTATGTATAATTAATGTGAGTGGGGCACAGATTTTTTTGTTATTTTACATTTCATAAATTACTGGATATTTTATAAACTTTTCTGATTTCCAGGGGAAGAATTAAATGTAATAGTGTATTAATTTTTGAATCATCTTGTAAGTACTGATGTCAGCCTCTCACAATTATTATAGGGTCAACAGAATTAATTTTATACCTTGAGATTTAAACAACAATCATTTACACAAAGAAACCCAAACCAGGAATCACAGCCCTAATTCCTTCTTTTCTGTAAAATTAATCTTCTGAACAGTTGCTTGTTTCTTGTAGACAGAACAAAGGGGATGGTAAGAAAAATCACAGAATAATGGAATATGCTGAGTTGGAAGGGACTCATGAAGATCACCAAGTTAGACTCCTGTCCCTTCACAGGACATCCCCAAGAATCACACAGTGTGCTTGAGATGTCAAGAGTTCCTTGAACTTTGTCAGGCTTGGTGCTGTGGCCCCTTCCCTGGCGAGCCTATTCCAGGGCTCCTGATATCCAGCCTAAACCTCCCCTAATTCAGCTTCAGACCATTTCCTCAAGTCCTGTCGCTGGTCGCAAGAGTCTGGATATCAGTGTCTGCCCCTCCTCTTCTACTCAGAAGGAAGGTATACTGCAATGAGTTCTCCCCTCAGTCTCCTCCAGGCTGAACAGAACAAGTGACCTCAGCTGTTCCTCACATGGCTTCTCCTCAGGAACCTTTCAATGGGGCTGCTCTCCAGTTTCTCATGCCCTAGTCTGTCACATACATCCAGGGCAGCCCCATCCCAGGTGCAGAATTCAGCATTTTCCCTTATTGCACTTCATATGATTGGTGATTGCCCTACCCCCTAATTTGTTGCGTTCTCTCTACAGGACTTCCCCACCTCTGAGAGAGACAACAGCTCCTGCCAGCTGAGTGTAGTCAGAAAACTTACTTAGTATTCCTCTGAGTCTGGCATCTAAGTGGTTAATGAAGCTGTTGAAGAGCACAGGGCTAAGGATGGAGCCCTGTGGAACCCAACCAGTGACAGCTCAGCAGTCTGGTGTCACCCCATTAACTTTGTGCCTAATTCTGAGCCACTTGTTCACCCAAGTCCAGCTGTGTTCTGCACACTTTGTCCAGAAGGATACTGTGAGACACAGTGTCAAAAGCCGTGGTGAAGTTCAAAAAGGTAGTATCAATTGGGTTTACTCGGTCAGCTAGGCAGGTTGTTCTATCACAGAAGAAAATCAAATTTGATAAGCAAGGCTTTCCCCTCATGAAGCCGTGCTGGAAAACTGTGCTGACCCTCAGATGCAATGGAAAACTGTGCTGTCCCTCAGATGATTTTCAATACTTCCCAGGTGAACTTTTCTGTGATTTTATCAGGCACTGACTGGGCTGCATTTTCCAGGATCCTCCTTCTTTCCATGCTCAGGAATGGGGACAATGTCTACCAGCTTCCAGTCAGCTGGAACCTCTCTGGCTTCCCAAGTCCACTCAAAAATCATATTGGGATGACATCCGCCAGCTCTCTGAGGATTCTCTGATTAATCCTATCAGGTGTCATAGATTTTTCTAATGCATACAGAAGATGCAGCAGATCCTGCACCATTTCAGGGTCAGCTGGGGGATATAATTCTTGCAGTCATGGTCCTCCAGCTGAGGGCACTCCCCTCCTCAGTATTGCCCCATGTTTTACTGATAATTGAAACTCTTCCAGTACTCTGTGTGGAATGGACTTCATGAACATAAATTCACTTATGCTTTGCTTTGACTCTATTCAGAGACAGCTAATCAGAGTTAAAAAATAAACTTTTTCATTTTTCTCTATGGTGTATTTGTTTACCTAGTAAAATGAGTACATTAAGAAAGTATGCATATTTCTTTCATATACATATTTTCAACATATGGGAAATGTAAGTTTCATGAAAGCTGTTCAAAGGTGGGAACAAAGATAACTTTCTAAGCCCTGAACTATTTATCTTCTCACATAAAAGGTTACATTCTAATCCCAAGGTAAATGGTCTGACTTTATTGCATTTTGGGCAGATATACACCATTCCAACTGAGATAAGATCTCTCTATATGTGTTTATCCCAGAAAAAATTGTCCTTTTTTTCCTATTCATCCATCAAAAGATCGATCTTCAGGAAAGATTGTTCTATAAAGTGAAGTAAGCAAGCAAATCTGAACTTCTCTATCAGTCTTATTGCATATCATAGCAATTACTCTTGCTGTCATGAGAAATAAAGTCTGATATCCTTTGAGTTTATATGTGTCAAATGTAGACCTCAAAATGTAATACAACTTCAGTCTCTTGAAAACAGAATTCAGGCTAAAATTTGTAGCCACTGGTGGGATCTGTATGGCACCTGACTTGCAGTTTTCACAGGAAGCAGGGGAGTATTAGAAATATGCCATGCATCACTGCAGAAAGAGGAACCCAAGCTAGGTGTGAGAGAGAGAATATTATCTTGTATGCCCTGGCCACATGCACAAAACAAGAAGGTGTGACCACCGGTTTGATATTTTCCACTGTCAAGTCTTACATAGCTGTTTATTAAAGGTGTCTTCTCCCCACAGTTAAGTCCTTCAGTGGTGTAGTTGCCTCCACCTAACTCTTCTGTGTTTATGTTGTCAGAAAGATGTTATGAATCTGAGTTGAAGAGTTTATGCTGTTGGCAAACTGTTTAGATTTCCCCATCTAACCTCTCTTAATTTGGGGCTGTCCTCTTCCTTCAAGAAGGGACAATGTGAAAGATAGCACAGGTCAGATGGATCAGTAAAAGTACAGTTTCTTTCTCTCTTACTTTTATTTGTAGTTATTTTAATTTTTTCTTATTTTTTTAATTCCAACATAAGAAAAGATAAGTGCTTAATATTGAGATGGTGCTCAAAGTGCTAAACAGTTGGTGTTTCAAAGCCTGTTGAAAGAAAAAGTGATTATCTCTGGCCATATGCAAGAAGTCTTGGGTTTTCTGTTTCCTTCTCTACAAGTGTGGATTCATTGAAGTTCTGTTTTCCAGTTCCTAAGTCAGGGGCCTACTCTAGTGTAGATAAACAAATCAAGCAAAGAGGTTCTATTACCCTTTGGACAGTGTGTAGAGGCAGCAGTATTCTGTTTTCCAGTTCTACTAAGAGCAAAGCAGAATGAAAGACAGTCTCTAAATAAAAATCACTGATTTCATCAGAGATACTTACTTTATGTTGAATAAACAATAGAACTTACAAAAAGGGAAAAAAAAGAAAGCCAGCAAAGCAATGGGCAAGTCCAATATCTGTTTAAATCAACAAAGCATTTTTCAGACACTAATGAGCTCAGAAATCTGTCTCTAGTTGGATGAAATGTAAAATAATAACATGTTTAAATTTTGAAGAATATAACCTTTTCATTTTAAATTATAGTGTTAGCTGTACTATGGTAGGAAAAATAGTCTTCATATCTTACCTGTTTAAATCAAATTAAAGCAATAAGATTGTAGGCGTTTAACAACAAAAAGTGTTTAGAGATGTCAATTTAATATGAAGTTAATATTTCTGATTTTCCAAAATGTTTTATAATAATGATCACTGAAGTATTCCTTAAGTTTATAAAAGCTTCTGATAGCTTGTTATTTTTCTGAGAAAAATAATATCTCAAGAGTACTGTGTGGGCTATTTAGTGGAAATTAAGAGAAGGAACAAGCTATTATTGCTGTCCAAATTCTGGTCTCCCACATACTTTATGATTGTCTTAATGTTGTTTCACTTATGATCAAATTGACTCAAACCTGCTGTAAATATGCTTAGCAGCTTGGTAAACATGGTGATTTAGTTCATTATTTCAGTGTATATGGATATGTATATCTATCTATGTATCTGTCTATCTATCTATATATATATATATGCTGTATCAAAATGGTATAATTAGCATCAAGGTACTCTTAATTATTTTATGTGTTTCAGATTTTCTAAATCCTGTTTGTAGTGCATTTACTTCGGTATCAAATGTAAGTATTATCATTAAAAATAAAAAAAGGTCACTGAAACAAAGAGACCAAACTGGTGTGCAAACATCTCAATTAACATTTTTATTACTTGCATGTCTTTTTTCTTTTTTCTTGATAATATTAATTTTTGTGAAGCAGTCATACCTTTTTTGTTCCCTGCTCTCCCCAGGACTGGGAGGGCAGAGCAGAGTATATCTCTCTGTACAACAGAGAGAACAAGCTGAACAAGAGTATCAGCTCCCAAGATCAAGAATTAGACAGAGTGTTAAAAATCAGTTTGCCTTCATGGAGAAAGAAATAATAATTTCCCTTTTATACTCCTGCATTGGTTTTGTCTAGGATAGAGGCCTTTTTTCTTCGTGGTAGCTCATTTCCTACCATGCTTTAGATTTCTGATTCCCCACAGCAGTGGGATACTGACAGTCTGGGGTTTGACTGCCTATGAAGTTTAAGCCATAACATCTCCCAAAATAACATAGCGAATTTTTAAATATGTTGCTTTCTCTTTTTTTTACTCTTCCTGTTTTATTTTGGTTTTCATTTGGGGGTGGTGGTGAGGTTGTTTGTTTGTTTATTTGGGTTATTGTAGTTGTTTTGTTTGTTTCAGTTTTTTGTTCAGTTTGTTTTGGCTTTGGCTTTGTTTAGGCATTATTTGTTTGCTTTCTTTTTTGGGTTTTGTTATTTTGTTGGTGTTTTGTCATTGTTTTTATCTGTAAAGGAAAGGACAACTACTTCAAAGGGGAAATCTTGCTGCAGTTGTTTCTGTTTTAAGTCTCAAATTCCAAAAATAAATTTAGTGTCTTTTCAAAGAGACAATGTTACTGTCTGCTAGGCATAAAGAATTTAAAATGATTGCTAGACTCTTCTTCAGTCAGCACGCTCAGACCAGACAATTAGTAATTAAATCAATGAATAAGTAACTACTGATCAGATACACATCTAAGCTCCAAGTTTTTCAGGCAGTTATGACACAGAGACCTAGGGATGTGCCCCACAGGCTCAGGGTGATATTTCTTGATCTTTCTAATATAAAGTGTAGGGACACTGAACCAAGAAAGAAAGCTAGTGGTTAGGGTATCGGTGCTTAGAATTGCTTCATTCCCTCTGAAGACCTGAAAAAATGAAGGTTGGAGAAGACAGATGTTTGGTATAGTTTGCCTTCTGTCCAATTCTTCTAATGGTGAAATTAACACTTTGCGGTCACAAGTGCAGAGACATTTTGTTTGTAAATTTCAAAAGAAAAAGAGAGATGAGCTGAGTTACATTCTCCTAAAAATCCAGGTTTTTAATGGACATATTAAAACCCAGGTTTTAATATGTCCTCCATACATATTACATGTCTCTGCTAAGCCCATAGCAGTTTCTAATGCTAGGTGTGACTACAGTCACACAGCTTGCCATAGCATGCCTTTCTTCTCAGAAAGTTATACTGCCATGATCTCAGACCATGCTTAAACCACACAAGCACAAACTGAGTCAGGAGCATGTGCTTCCTTCTCAGTGTAAGCAGAGCAGACATGGTTCTGCTTGAAGAGACCTGCCTGGCATTGCTGGGCAAGGCTAAAACTCTGTATTTTGACTGGAATATGATCATATATACTAAACTATTTTAGCACAGCCTGGCAGCTGGGAAAGTAGAAGTAATTATTTCTATTTGTTTCTTTTAATTTAATTTGTATTAAAATGAGACTGTAAGTTAGAATATGGCTTAGAAATTTTTTGAGTTCCTTATAATCACAGAATAAAGCCTAACTCTGTCGCTGAGGATGTCAAGAGCCAATCATGCATGACACTATCACCTGAAGAATTAAATATAAAGCAAGGAGTGGTGCTCCTTGATAAAACAACAACAAAGAGCTCTCAGTTGTGTGCTCACCATACGCTCAAGAAGAGCTTTTCCTGCATGAGCAGCCCGGCAGCAGGGCCAGGTTGAAGGGTGTGGTACCAAGATTTCCAGCCTCTATGGAATGAAACCTTGAGAAATTTGGTCTGACCACGTAAGTGAATCTCCACAAAGCACTGAGTCAGTCTAGGGACTCCTGAGTCCATGCCTGCCTGAGCTGCCCTGTCACACATGCTACTGTCATGTATGACTATGTGAAGACCTTACTTCCCTATTAAAGCAGACAAAAATACAGCTTTTTTATTGGTTTGATCACAACAGCATGAAAATACAACCAGTATAAAAAGCTGCCTGAAAGACTGTGGAGGTCCTTATGTTTGCCTTGCTTGTCTCTGAACAAGAATCTGACATGAGGCCAGGTTTCATAAATAATTATATGCACTCCTCTGACTGTCTGAGATCATTAATTTAACTTGCTGTCTGTAGGCATCTATGCAATCATTGCCCAAACATTTTATTTTTTTTTTTTCATTTCAATAGCAAATCTGAAAAGGAGACTTGAATGGGAGTGGCCATTATTGTATATAGTTGACATTTTTTACATTACTGTGTTCCACTCTTAACAAACAGTGGCATATGTTTTGTGATACAAGAGCCTAGTTTTATCATATTATATGCATTTTATCTGCTAACTATGAAATTTGTTTCTTTGTAACTTAGCTTCACCACTACCAGTTCGGGAATTCAAATTTACAGAATCTAATCTTTCCAAAAAGGTTTCTTATATAAACTTTTATCTGTAACAACATACATATTTCTTCTTTGAAGTTCCAATAAAAGGAGAAATGTTATGAGTGTGAAGCCCCTCTAAATATATAAATCCCATAGAAGTGTTTTAGATAACTCTAAATATAATTAATGTGTAAAATTTATATTCCCAAGTAACAAAAATGTACCTCAAGTAAATTAGCCCAAATTATAACACAATTTTTTCATTACAGAGTCTTTTACAGCAAAGTTGTTCAAATAGCCCATATCAATCCTCCCATTTTAAAGCATATTGATATTAAGCAAAGAAGGCTCGTTTATGAAATTATACTATTATGCTATTAATATTTATAGACATTTTTAAAGTAGCTTTCTACAAGAAATAACTAGAAATTTTCAGCTAACAAAATTTGACAGAAAGATGATTTTTCAAATTTGAAATATAAATTCTGGAATATTTCATTTGCCATTTAACACAAACCTTAGCAGAACTATAACATTGTTTTATTCCAACCTGACTCTTTTGTTGCTAGGATATCAAAGTTTAAACATTCTGACTAATTTGATTCAACAGAAGTACTAGTTTTAATCACTGATACACTTTGACTTTAAGCTTCATGTATATATATCATAGCTTACTGCATTTATTCCTGAATACTTATGGACCTCTCAAGCTTCAAACATGATGAGGAAAATGCTGTCATATTTATCTGTGTATTTTCTCTTTTGATAAAGCTGCCTGATGGAAGTTTCTGAAGGATGTAGCTCTTAGTTAACTGTTAACAATTAAGAGTCAGTAAATTGGTAATGATTTCTCTAGGTCTGGCTTTACCCGTCTTGCAAGTCATCTTTGTGAACTATTCTAAATCACCAAAAGACATCTAGATTATATCATGCTGTAATTCAAACTAATATATTCTCATATTATTAACTTCTTTTGTAAAAGCACATAGTGTAGTGCTTCTTAATACTGATATTCTCTAAATATATAGGAATACTGAGCAAATTAGTTTTATCATTCCTCTCATGCCTATTCAAATTAATGTACATATATTGCTATTCTATCCTCAGAGAAAGAGTAATCACTTTCGTTTTATCTACCTCTTCATTTTATCTACCTCTCTTCCTTTTCTATTGAAGTATTTGTCATTAACCACAACTCCTTCATTACCTGCCAGAAGTCTGTGCTGCTGGAGGACAGTTCAATCCCATAAGAGGGGAAATGGAGGCAGTCAAAGGTTTCAAAGAAAGTACAAGATCAGCTTGCCCTGTTGTTTCCCTGGCTGTATCATCATGGCCACTTTTCAGGAGTATTTTTGGTTACGTTCTGTTAGTATTGTGTGTTGTGACAGGGGCCAAGCATTTGGATCACACACAGAAATAGTCCGCCACATGAAAAAACACCCCACTAGAGACCCTGGACCCTTTCAAAAGACAGTCTGTTCCTAAATGTGACAAAACTGCAACTCTGCAGCAGGAAAATAAATATGCTCCCAAGAATGAATCAAGCAAAGTCTATGTGACCCACTACAACACAGGTTTTAAATGGTAAGAGTGGGCCCTCATCACTTTCCATCTGTTGCTGCTTCTTGAGAGCTCAAAAGCCTCAATGTCTGTTGTTGTAACCCTTCCACACCTGCAAAAAGAGCTGCGGCAAAAAAGACTTTGGAATGTAACCACAGAGACAGAGGACATCAATTAAATAATTATCTGTGAATTATTTTCTCATCTGCAGCCCAAAACAATCTGTTCCTGCTGATAGTCCTGATGCTACCACATCTGTTAATCTAAGAATGGTTTCTTTGACATCTATATATCAGTGTCATTTATTAATGATGAATTCTATTATGCTTCGCATACAAACCCTTATTTATCATTTGTCTCTGATACCAAGGACATAATTGGAACAGAAGCTGAACTAATTTGGTAGAATACTAGGAACTGGGCCTGTAAGCAGTAAAAATCATTTGGTACTGATAAAATGAAATATCAAGCAAATATTTGGTAGGCCTCAGTAAAGAATAGAAAAAGTATAATTTATATTCATAGATGTCTCGTTTTCAAAGTTATAACTTTTTATTTAATTTCATTTGTGTCATTTGAGTTAAACCTAAAATTTTTAGGCAAAGTTGACCTAAATTTGACAGGTTTAATCAAAAAACAGACTTCCCATGGAAAACACTGTCCCCAAACCTTGGCTGAAAAATCTTCCTTCAAGAATTTACTTCACTAATGGCATATACTATCAGGATAAAATATATTGATTTATGAAATCTTTTTGGAGTTTCAAAGGTTCCCAGGACTTCACAATCTAATTGTCTAGTTCTCTCTATTTTCAGGATTTTCAGTTGAGCTACGCCTCTTAAGATGAATCTCAGTTCTGAATGCAGTGAGCTTTATTTGCCTCACAGAAATGCTGAGAGAATTACTAGAAAATCTTCGTGTCAAAATTCTCCAGGTGTATGGAAATATTTGTATGGCACAGCACACCAATAATTTTGTGTTCATTTTGGCCACAAAGTTTAATGAACTTGTGCAGATTTGAGAAATCAAACATGACCTCTATTAAATTGAAGGATTTGCTGTAAACCATATTGTATGTTTAACAGTATATTGCCAATATACATTTTGCTAGTGAGGAATTGCAAATTCCATTGTAAGGATGTGGCCATACTGAAGGAAGGTGTCATGAAAGGAATTTCTTTGCCCAGTCAGAATCTTACACCAACGTATTTCTCCTATAGGGCAACAGGATATAAAACAGGATATAAACAGGATAAAACATTTATAACAGGATATAAAAGATAAAAGATTTTTTAATGTATTTTTCTTCAGAGTCATGTCTGTGCTAATTACATCATTCTGTTTCTTCCATGTTGACTAGTAAACAATGAACAGCTGCTTTCTTTTTTATTTTAGTAAAATTATTACTTTTGACCCTGATTTTTGATTAAGAAAGTCTGAAATTCCATATGTTTTATAACACCAAATTGAAAGGGAAAAAAATCTCAAATATCAGAAATCTTATTTTGATGTTCAGTGGAACAGGTAACGATAGTGATGAGGAAATTCCCATTGACTTTGACCTTTAATCTCCTGAACAAATACACCAAATCTATCAAAAATAATAAAGTTTTGGGACTTTTTTCAAGTTGTGTTAACCAAATTGGGTCTTATTTTGGCTTTTGAATCCTGTGTTTTCAAAATATCCATTTGAAAAATTAGAATAAAACTCTCCTGGTCTGTGATAGTCATAAAGCAGCATCGGGGACTACCAAAGTTCTAATTAAGACTACACTTAAGCAACTTTTTTCAGGAACAAAAGCTTAATGATTATCCTAAAAATGAGAAGTTTACTACTATAAAAATCGAAGGAAAAAGTACTTCTATTATTCTCAGGTTTTCCAGTCTTTTAAACCAATTAGTTTCATACTCTTTAGAAATTTCAAGTACGTATAGAGCAGGAATAATAATATTCTTTCACTGTGTGAGGAGTGACCAGCAGCAAGCACAAAATTACCTAGACCCTCTGCTTGGCACTGGTGAGACCACTCCTACTGTTTTGTCCCAAGACTTTTTTTCCTCTATGCCCTCTATAAACAAGCATAACGCAATTACATTGCTCAAAATATCATACCAACTAAAAGAAGCATTCTTATCTACCTACCAAAGCAGCTGTCAGCTTGACTCCTTTATTCCAGAAATGTCATCTGTCTTAAAATATTCACCTCATTATGACTGAGCACTGAGTCCTTCTCCAGAATAATAAAGTCCATAGAGTAATGCTTCACAGAGGCGCTATGAACTTATTTGGAAGATTAAAACTATGTCTTAGTAATGTAATACTTTTCTCTACTATGTGCGATAGTCAGATATAGGAGGATAAACCTACCCTGTTGCTGAGACTATAGGCTGCGCTATTTTAAACAGGTTAACACTTTATTCAGTTCTTCTTTTTACAGTGGAAACTGCTTTGTGAGAAGACGCTTGTTTCCTTATTCAGGTTAAGAGTTTACCAAATAACACACCACAGTGGTTTTCAGAATGTTTCTTTACTGGAATGGCATGAGCAGACTGAAAAAGCGTTTGATTGAATACTTAACATACTTTGAATCTACGTATCTGAAAGACTTATGCTTTTAACCATTTTCTTTAAAACAAACTCTCATTTTTGCTTTGCCTGGGCTTTAGTAAGTATCTTTGCCTTCATATTTTTAGTATCTGAGTTTTTCCTGCCATGTTTTTCAAGTTTAACATCTTAGAAAGACATGTGTTTGATTTTTAAAGGACTTCCTTAGTTGTTTCCCTAGGCACAGTTTTATCTCTGATGAAGTCAACGGGGAAAAGGATTCTCCAAAATTACAGTATATAGCTCCTTTGAAACTAGGTGTGTGTCAAATCACAAATCCAGAAACAGAATTTCTTATGGCAAAGTTCAAAACCTTGCCTTTCAGACCTTTTATTCCTCTTGCAGAAAACAAGGAGCCAAGCAACGAACCCTAAGCCCCCAAAACCTATGACTTCTGGCTTAAAGAAAAATAGCTTTAACTTGACCATTATCTTTCTTTCTCTCTTATCAATCTAAAGCTAGATCAAATGTCAGTCCTAGAAAAAGTGCTAAAGTTCTCTTATCCCTCTCAGTGTAAAAAGGGATTCAGGCTGGCCCCAAGAGTGCATGGCTCCTCTGGGATTTGAACTGATTTATGTGTGCCTACAATACTTTCCTGGGCTGATGCAGATATACAGATATAAGTCTGATAAATGTTAGGAGTTGGTGGTTTGTAAATCAGCTGCCATCTATAATTATTTGTATTTAGCTGGCTCAAATATTTCTGAGGTTTCTCTCCAAGATCTAATGATATTTATTCAAGATAACCTTTTTCAAGCTCGAAAATGTCTGTAATAGATGATGTTTATAAAAAAATCCTATCTTGAAGACTTTTGTGCAACAGATGGCTAAAGAGACTCCACAAACAAGATCTTTGAATCTAAATAGTTTTTATATATGTCTAACCCTAATCAATGGGTCTAAATACAATTTAGAATTGTCTTTTTTCAATAAAACTTCATACTGTATCAGTGTATTGGCTTAAATAAAAATATAAGATCACATCTAAGATTTTATATATTTTATATATATATATATATCTTAGAGATAAAAAAGAAAATATAAGATCATGTATATATAAATCATATATAAAAATAAAAATACAAGAAAAAAAATCATATGTCATATACATATGCACACATATATATATATGTATATATGTATACATCATATAAGAATTGTTTGAGTTTAAACATCATCTAGTAAAACCTCCAAATCTCTATCATCTCATGAAAAAATAATTTAACAGGTCATTTTAAAATAATTTTATTTAAAAAATAAACTCAATCTAGAGCAGACCCAGTGTGAATTTCATTATCTCACATCACTTATTTTATCTTAAAATCTAGGGGAGCAATGTGTCTTGTATGGAAGATTTTTCTGCTAGAAGGAGCTGCTTTAGAACAAACCATTTACTTTGAAGTAATGACAAAAAGGTCATTTGATGTGACAGTTGAGAAGTTCTTGGACTTTATATGAATTAAGTTCAGTAGGGTATTTTTGTCAATCTTTTTTGAAGGCAAACTGAAGTCAGGAGGAGCAAATGGGAACATACCTAATTGTTAGCCATGTTTGTGCAATTATTCTACATTGTGCTGATTTCATAGAGTTCTTAAGAAGAAAATCTGCATGCTCAAGATATTCTGCCAAAATGATAGCGGTAATTTCTGAAAATTGCTTTAGTTTTTGACACCAGTCTTTGCACCTCACATCAGTAAGTACATGTAAAGATACATTTCCATTTGCATTTTGATAAACTATGTTAGCTGGTAAGAATTTCGTTTTTGAACTTGAAAAATGCAGATGAGGGCATATGTGGCCCGAAGTTTAGTGTCCGACTAGCTGAGGGCGAAAGGCCGACGCCCCTCTGCAATTCCTGGCCAGCACCCTTCGGCGTCTGATGGCCTCGGGCTGTGCTGGCTGCGGACTGGCGTACACCGCTGGTATAGGAGAGGAACGGAGCTGACCATTTCCCGGGGGTTAAACATCAGTTTATTGAAGGTGTTGCGGGATCCAAACGCGGGGAAACCAACCGGGAAAAAGTTTTTCCATAGGGAGTGAAACAGGATTATAAAGGAGGGGGGTGGGTACAGGCGGAACCAATCGGGAAAGGTGAGGGGATGAACTTCACAGAACTGACACTCCATGGAGACCAATAATCAAAAGGTAAAGGAGGTGTCCTGGGACCCCAGCCAACCACCATCTCCAGAGAGGAGAAGGTTCTCGAAACCTGGGAGGAGAAAGGGAGTGATTGACTGGACCCAGGGAGGAGACAACTTTCACTTATAAGGGAAACCAGGGGAGAAGCAATTACATATCGGCAACTATGAATAGCGGTTACTATAGCAACTTAGCTGACAGGCTAGCAGTGGCGGGAAAAACTGGGGGAACGAAACCATTTTACACATAATAGGGGAGAACAATACATAAATTGGGGGAATAACACAAGAAACTTAACAACACACTACAACATCTCCCCGTTTTTTACTAAATAAAAATTGAAATGAAGAGAAAAGTCCAAATTAAGCTTAGAATGCAGGAGCTCGCGGCTGGTCATGACAAGTGTCTTTGTCTTCTGAACATTGCAAGGGACAGTGGCACTCGGCGCTGTCAGTTTTCTCCGGGCTAGCTTGCAAATTAGGAGGATGAAAATCAAAAGTGAATTGTGGAAATGTACTAAAAGACAAAAAGTGAACAGTTAAATGCAAAATACTTAAACAGATGGTTCTGCCCCAAATAATAAATCCAGTTCGGGAGAAGAAGAAGAAATGGGGGAGGGAGGTTGGGATTAATAAACCAGAGGTAGTTCAGTGACGAGAGGGGTAGGAGCAGCAGTCTCAGCACTGGGGAGGAAGTAAACATCTGAGGAAACTGATGGTGTTTGGGAGGGTTTTCTCCGTCGCCGCGAGCACGCCTGAACCTGTGACTCAGCTTCCTTCTGCACCCTCTGCTTCGGGATGAGGGGCCTGACCCATTTGGATGGTCTTTCTCCTCTGTCCTCTTCCTATCTTGCTTCATAGGGCACTGGGGCAACCAATGCCCCACTTTGCCACAGAGGCGGCAGGGGTGAGCTGCTGTCATCCTTCTCCTGGATCCCGGTGTCATTGGTCTGGTGGAGGTGGCAGCTTTGGCGTCTGTGTCCTCTGACGTCGGATACTCTGCGAAGGCTACGGAGGCTCTTTTGGGGCACGCTTTCGGGTCTTGTAGAGGAACCGTCCTGGCACACACTTCAATCATCATTTCTACTGTAGGTCGGGGGTTACGAGGGAGAGATCGGATAGCCCGCCTGCACGCTGTGTTGGCATTGTAATAAGCCATCTGCCTAAGCATCTCCTCTCTCTCCCTTTCTCCTGGACCCTGCGCTTCAACGAACCGGTAGAGTCTTTCTATAAATTCTAGGTAAGGTTCTTGTGTGCCCTGCCTTATTTCTTCTTCTTCTAGCTGGGAGGTGATAGTAGCTAGCTTATAAAAGGCACGCTCCGCAGCTTTCCCTGTTTCTCTGAGTTGTTCTGTGAACAACGCCTTTGCCTGAGCTGCCCCACTCGCCCACTGCCCGGTGCCTACAAGATGGTCCTCAGAAATTACCAAGCCCTCGGTGTCATGAGATGTGGAGGGGTTCTCCCAAAGCGTTGGGAGAACTTCTACAATCTGCCTCTTCCATTCTCCCGCCCAGACCCTAAATTCAACGGGTCTCAAAAGACTGGAGAAAAGAGCTCTCAGGTCCGCAGGCACCAGATTTCCCTGTGAGACCACCGGTCGAAGGAGCCCTCGGAAATATTCTGATTCCCGGGAGTGGTCACTCTGAGCCTTGCACAGTTCTATTATCTGGGCCTGGGCTATGGGTACCCACTGTGCCTGTGCATTCCCCCCTTCGCCTAGGTGGTAGGTTACCGGAGCGGCTTCTAACAGGGGAGCTTGCTCCGGTTTCCGGCTTCCCCCCCCCCCCTCCTCTGAACACAAAGCGTGAGAGCTGGGGGGGGTGGCATGGGAACCGAAACTGGAGGAGGTTGAGGCGGGGTTTGGCGATGACGCAAGGCAAGGGAGTGGGCGCGGCAAACTACCCTTCTCCGCCCCCTGGGAGGCATTCGGAGGCGGAGGGAAAAACGAAAGCGGAGGGGGGGGGGAGGGAATGGGGGGCTGCACCGGGGGAGGGGTTTGAGGAGGAGCTGAAGGTGGGGCGGAGTGCTGAGAAGTGAGCGGGACGGAGGGAGGGTATGAGGGAGGGGTAACTGGGCAAGGGATGTGGTCAGGGTAAAGGAAGGGGTTGGTGCTTGGGAAAAAAGGGTTAGCGGAAGAAGAAGGAGCTCTGGCGGCAGAGACCGCGTGGTCCCCGCCATCTTGAACAGTAAAGGAGCTACTTTGTGGAATTTCATTACTAAGCCGAACAAACTTAGGGGTTGAAACTGGGGACTTGGGAACTGGGGTAGAGGGTGAGGATGGAGGAGCTTGGCCAGGGCTCCTCGAACGGGGAGGCTGAGCAGGTCGAGAGGGAGCAGGGGCAGAATGGTTTCCCTGCTTTTTGTTGGCCTTTAAAATCCCTTTCGAGGGCTCCTGCTTGTGGGAAGAGGGAGAGGGCTAGGGGGTAAGGATGCGGGAACCGGGAGAACTGGGGAACAAACTCGAAAAAGAAAGATCCTTTCTTGAACTCCCGGCTGGGCGCAGCGAAGTTAATACTTTGCTTGCCCAGTATGCCACGTTAGACAACTGGGGTTCCCCAGCGTTAACCTGTTGGTCTAATTTGGCCACAACGGCTGCCCAAAAACGCGGCTCTTTTGCAACTTCTGGGGAAACTTCGGGGAAATGTGAGAATACCCATCTAATCAACACTATCAACTCTTTCTTGGGGGCAGTAAAACCTCTTCCAAGTAACAAACCCTTAACTACAAAAAAACCTCCTTTTTGGGTTTTGCTCTGACCCACACCCATGATAGTGGGGGGTGTGGCGGCCCCGCCGCGGAAAAGCCGCCCCGCTCTGAAAAAGCCCGCCGCAACCGCTCAGCGCCACGCCGAGAGCCCCGCTACTGGGCCCGGCGCCACCGTGCAGGAACACCGCGGGCGCGAAAAGCAGCAGACCGCAGTCCCCCGCGTAGAGCTCCCAGGGAAAATTAAAAAGGCAGGGGAGGAACCGAGTCCGGGGTTCACCTAATCGAACAGCGTTGCAGACGAAAAGTTCAGGCGGATGGTCCACTGAGGTAGTCTGACGGCTAGTAGATTTAAAGTCCAGTCCGCGGGGTACGGTGAAGCCCCCGCATGGGCGCCATCTGCAGATGAGGGCATATGTGGCCCGAAGTTTAGTGTCCGACTAGCTGAGGGCCAAAGGCCGACACCCCTCTGCAATTCCTGGCCAGCACCCTTCGGCGTCTGATGGCCTCGGGCTGTGCTGGCTGCGGACTGACGTACACCGCTGGTATAGGAGAGGAACGGAGCTGACCATTTCCCGGGGGTTAAACATCAGTTTATTGAAGGTGTTGCGGGATCCAAACGCGGGGAAACCAACCGGGAAAAAGTTTTTCCATAGGGAGTGAAACAGGATTATAAAGGAGGGGGGTGGGTACAGGCGGAACCAATCGGGAAAGGTGAGGGGATGAACTTCACAGAACTGACACTCCATGGAGACCAATAATCAAAAGGTAAAGGAGGTGTCCTGGGACCCCAGCCAACCACCATCTCCAGAGAGGAGAAGGTTCTCGAAACCTGGGAGGAGAAAGGGAGTGATTGACTGGGCCCAGGGAGGAAACAACTTTCACTTATAAGGGAAACCAGGGGAGAAGCAATTACATATCGGCAACTATGAATAGCGGTTACTATAGCAACTTAGCTGACAGGCTAGCAGTGGCGGGAAAAACTGGGGGAACGAAACCATTTTACACATAATAGGGGAGAACAATACATAAATTGGGGGAATAACACAAGAAACTTAACACACTACAACAGAAAAAGACACTGAAACTACAGATTAAAAACTATTTGCAAGTTGTCATTTTAGCAGGATGCAGAGTGTTCATGCTTATATCTGTCACAGGTATTATTTCAAAATATGTTTTGAATCTGTTTATATTTTTAACCACTCTTCCTGTGTTATAAACCTGAAATACTTATGTCTGAGCTACCTGAGATCTTGCGAAGAAGGGAAAGATATTTCTCTCTTCAGGATTAAAAATGAGGCTCTGCATGGAAAGAAAGTTTTAAAAGATCTGTAAGACAAAAATATTGACACCGTTACCACTGGCTAAAAGAACTTCTCTCCAAAGGTAAGCAGAGAAAATACATAGATGAGCAAACCACTAAATCTCAGCAGCTACAGACTTAACAGTAAACACCAGCCAGAGTTTACAATAAACCAGATGAAGAAATATAATCAAAGAAGTACAAGAAGTACGGGCAAAAGTACAAGAAAAGAGTGCATGAATTTTTTTTTTTTTAATTTTTGCTATAAAAGACTTTTTCTGCTTGGAAGACACCGCTATCATCACATGCGAAGAAAATCTAGGCAGCTCTGCCTCGAAAGTCTTGTTTATGCCATGTCCAATCACAGTGTCTTGTGGATTTTCTAAGAGTTTCTCTGTTGATTCAGGTGTATTTCTTTCCACCTTATTAAAACAGAAACAGAGATTAGAAATATTTGTGAAAGACAGATCTTTAATACTCTAATAAAGTATGGGAATGCTTTACTTGAAGGCATATATCAAAGCTGGTTTACTTAGCAGATATACATGTATGTTAAATTAAAGAAAGGTTAGGCAAATGGTCAAAAAAAAGATAAAACAAATGATGGTCTTCAGTGGTCGCACCCTAAAGAACATCCTATTTCTGAATAACTGGAAAGTCATGCAGTTCTTACACCCTAAAATTTGCAAATACACTGCAGTTAATTATTTCCCTATGCATAGAAATGTGATGTCATTTCTTCCATTCCATTCCTCCCATTCTCAAGCACTTCAGAACAAACCCTCTCTCAAGGAGAACACTTTTTTTCCAAATAAATGAAGTGTCTTTGTATTTTTTTTCTTGAGCACGAACTTAGCAAAGCTCCCTGACCTAAAACTTATTTCAAAAACATCTAAATCGATTTTAAAAATCAGTAAATTGTTATAGTTACAGTAATGACAAATGCAAGTAAGGTCATCTAGGAAAACCATAGAATACCGCAGTCTGATTTCATATTGCATTCACTACATAAAGGAAGAGTTCATTATTTCTTCTTAAAGAGAACTTCAAAGGGAGGTTAGGTCACTGCCAGATAAAAACGGAGCTCTTTTCACTAAATATGACTTGATTGAAGAAGAGGTTGAAAGAACATGTTCTACTATGTATTGAAGAATGTTATGCTTAATTCCCTTATGACTGAAAAGTAGATGGTGCTTGTGAGTATGCTGCCTGCCAGCAGGTGAATTAGCATTTCCTAATCATTTTATTGTGATACAAGTCGTGAAAGAACAAGCTGAACAATTAACATTTGCAACCTGTAGATCTAATAAATACTTAATTATTTCTGTAAACCTTGCCTTATATGCCATGAATAAACATTTTCAATGATCAATATTCTTCCTGAAAACAAAAAAGACAACTTAAAGAGTCATAAACCTGCCCAGACAATTTTGAAATTGCTTAATTTTAAGATATGAGAATCTCTTCACTGGACTCTAAGAGAGTCTAGCCAGCTACAGCAATTCACTGCAGTGCTTCTCAGATATTCCACTCTTCTCTCAAGCCATCTTTATTTTAACTTTAAAGCATGCCTTACATTTTTTTCTTAAAAAGTATTTAGCAAATGCTGTCTCATCAAAGTCTTTAAACATTTACTAAATGTAAGTTTTATGAAAAATATTAAGCTGCCTTAAAGATAGGAACACAAAACATATGGACTGGGTTTTTGGGTCACAGCTAAGCTATTTGTGCTATGATGAAACACTTGGGGTATTTGACAGAATAATAGCCCACATTGCACCATCTAGCTTTTTGGGGCACTTCCCCACTAACCTCATCCTTTGCCACTGTGTATTTTTTATATGAGGATTTCATTTTAGACTTTTTAACTGGGTGGGTTGGTTGGTTGGTTGGTTGGTTGGTTGATTGGTTGGGGTTTTTTTAAAAGTTTGAAATGCTAGCAGTATTGTAACTATGTGAGTTATGTATTAGGTAATTATTTTGTCACATAGGAATTCAATTTCTTCTCATTTTTCTTGGAGCAATTTTTAAGGTGTCATTTGCAAAGATTAGCATTCCACCATCTAGAAGCTTCAGCTTCTTTCAGTAAACCTCAAAAAACTTTTTTTTCTCTTTATACATAATAGTCTATATATTTACTATATATGTACCATAGTATTGTCATCTTGACCAAACCTGTCAAGTAGGCCTGAAGCTAGGTTATTTATAATATACAGGAAATCTGTTGATTAAATAAAGGGGGCTCTGTAGTAATGCACTTTATGTATTTATTAATTCTGAGCATTGTATTATTCTTATCATTAAATATTTCTTAACATTATCAGATTGACAAAATAACAATATGTACTTTACCCACTTTTGCACATTTTTGGCAGGAGAATGAAGAATTTAAGCCCCCTTGTCATCAAAATCTCCACAGTAAATATATGCGGTTATTTTTTAAAATCATGAATGGAAGGGAGGAGGAAGGGTCAAAAGGTTTTAACACTAGTTAATATAGAGCAGACTAGTTTATATGAGCACAGAGGTGTCTTCTTAAATAGCCAGTATAAGTTGCTGACCTGAATGTTCTCATGAACAGCCATATTTCTCTGTACTGATATGCTTACCACCCAAAACCAGTTCTTTCTGTTATGTGCAACTGACCAGTGATACAGCATACTGGTAGCAGATGTGATCATATAGGAAATCGGAGACCAAAAAGGATTTATTTTCTAAATAAGGTGTAATATATTCACAATCCTGGCCTCCATCAGTCATCTACATTGCTTTCTTCACCTTCCTTCCTCTTGGTCCCCTGCAGTGCTTGGGGAGTCCGGACATCACAAAAAGAGCGCGAACCAAGTGTTTCCAAATACCAAGTAAAACTTTACCAAAAGCCAGATTTCCAGGGTACAGCAAAGCAGTTTTGTACCAGCTACACTTCTAGCTATAGGTAGCAGAAATAATTTCCTTGTGCAAAGTGCTCGCAGTGGTAGCAATAAAGTAACATTTTTATGGAAGGTAATGTGGGCTTTTACAGCAAACTGAGCAATTTGCCAGCCAAAAACCAAAAGGCTTAATAATGCTATATTCTAAATGGCATTTGTAGCATCTGTGATTATTTTTATAAAGGTTCCAAAGTAATTTAGAACATAAAGATTAAAGATTCTTCCATCTGTGAGTAAGAAAAAATTGGAAAAAAAAAATAGGAGCTATTTCTCTGGTATTTCAGCAGCAGCTGAAATACTAAGAATCTAATTGTTAGCTCACAGTCATTTATTTTGCAGAGGACTTTCTAAAGTACCTTTTATCTTCCTACAGTTTCATTAAGTTAATTTCACACATTGTCATGGGATTAGTTTATTCTTCAGCTGGAAATGAGACTTTTCTGAGAAGGGTCAAAAGCCACCAGATGTAGTGTCAAAGAGAGAATGATAAAGACTATTCTAAGATAGCATTTGGTCAGAGATCTTGTCATCAATTTTGAATGACATTTCTTACAGGAACAGTGCAAATCACATTGACTCGTTCACTGAGTGTCCTATTGACTTAGTTTGTTGCAGTCTGCTCAGGCTGGTGTGCATTGATGCATATTTGAAAGCCTCTTCATCTCAGCTACAATATATTATTTAAAAATGTCAAGCCTATTTTGCTGTTCCTGGAAAATAAATGATTCTCTCTGAGCTCCTAACATGTACACAGAATCTTCTCTCACTAATTTTCTTAAATTATGCATTTCATTGCTGTCTGCTGTAGATATAGGGTGACTGTGTAATTTTTTTTCTAGCCCACTATTTCCATATTCACATTTCCTCATTTGACTTTTTGGTAGGGATATATGGATATATATATTTGTCTGTACATGCATATATATATATACATGTACATATATATATATGTGTGTATATATATATATATATACATGGACATATATATACATGTATATATGTATATGCATATACATATATATATATACACACACACACATATATATATATACACACACATCAAAATTTGGGAGGTATGTGTATCACAGTCACCATGCACACACACACACCCACACACACACACCGTTTGATGCTGGCATTCTTAACCTACCTATTTTCAAACCTAGGATTCCCTGGTATTTTTTTTAGTGTGGTCCAGGATGTTGAATGTATTTCTTTTCAAAAAAGTTGAACTGCAAGCAACAAACTTTGGCAATTAGTTTTTCATCGTTACTAGCTCAGAATGAAATATCTTCTTTTTGTATTTGTTCCTGATACCTTTCATTCATTACTTAATGCACCAAAAATGACACTAAGCAGTTGATTTCTCTCCAGGCATCCTGCCTCTCTGTAGAAATCTGACATATCTCCCCACCTATTAACAAGTTGCCTCTTTTTCCTGTCTAAAGAGCTCTAGCTTATTTGTTCATTACTTATACGTAAGCAGTTCTGTACTTTTTCATCATACGCTGTTAGTAGATATTTTACTGCTTTGGACTCCTACACACCTCTAGCCTTACTACCATCTGGATCTGCCAAAATTTGTCGCTATTCCTTTCAACATTTATTGCCTAATGTGGACTGTCATTTAATTCACAGATATATCCTTTGACAAGTCCCAATGAAAAATGTTTCTTGAATGTGAGATTTTATTCCCACAGAGGAATTTAATGCAGAAAATAAATGAAGTTTCACTGCAAAATTTTTAGCTTCTCTAAATGTTTGGGTTCTTTTTTGTTTGTTTGTTTTTTTTTATATCCAGGCAATCTATTGGCTCTACAGACTCTGTGGCAGGCTTCCCTGGGCTTCAGAGGATTTAATATTACATTTATTTTGTTAATTCTTAATTTTTAAATTATTTTAATTAAATTTGAGAGAGTTTATTTTTATTTCTTCTCTCTTAGTAAATAGCTTCAGGCTTTTGAAGATTGTCTTCTTGCTTCAAATTAGCACCCTTTACCTTGCTGGGAATTCTATCTTCATTTTTTGTTTTCTCAAACCTTTATTATAAGGTAATATTTATTATACCAAAACCTGTTCTAGAGGTTACTATGAAGTATTTTTAAATATTCCAGAAGTTTTCTTAAAGACAATAATTTCTTATTAACAAGATTCCTGCTTTTTTGTTCATTTTTATAGTTGGTGGTTTTTTGATCTGTTTTGTTTGGGGTTTATTTTTTGTCATCTTTTTTATTATGGCTTTTAAGCTATACATCAGTTAGCATTGCCATCCCAATAAGCAGATCTGTATGAAAGGTAAATGCTCCTCTTTTTTCCCAGGTCTTTTGCTCTCCTGGAATTATCTGTTATTCACTGATGCAGTCAGTTTCTTTGGACTTGATCTAGAGATCCCATGGACACAGAAAACTACTCAAAAAAAACCCCAGCACAGCCTATTTTGAAGATCTTGGGGTTTCTTTAACTCAGTATTGGAATAGCACAACAATTACTTTCTTTCATCATTCTTTTAGTGTGCCTAATGTGTCTAGCTCAGGACCCAGTGATTCGTTCTCCTGTACATTATTTTAAGATGATGCACTACATCTGTAGAACCACAGGTACCAGTGATTTGGTTTCCATGTAAATGTAATAGACTTTTTATTTTTTCTTCCATTTCTAATCAGTTTCCATTCTTTACCTTGTCCATTATCTGAGGTCAAAAAAAAACTAAACTAAAAACCCAAAGAAAAACAAACAATCAAAGCCAAACAAAAACCCCCAACTTTTATTTTTACCTAAAATGGAAGCACCATCCCAAACTGAATCACATTCTTCAAAATTGGCCATCTGTACTTCTGCCTTTGTAATTGGACCACTGATAAAATTCATTGCTTGGAAAACATATGAAAGCAGAGAAAGGGCATTCTTTACACTGCTTCAGCCAGAAGTTTTTTGACCTGTTTCAAAATGCAGAGAGGAAGCAGTGCAACCATGGAGTTATGCGGGAAACACAAGGTTGAAGTAATTTCAGAAAAGCAGAATTTTCTGAAGTACATGAAATATTTTAGGAAAGAAAATATGACAAAATGAAGAGTAGATCAAGCCACTAGAAATCTGGTAGTTCAAATCCAGGCAAGGGGAATTGAAGGAGAAAGCAGCAATGCAAAAGGCAGTGGAAGACCTTGTGTGAAGTGAGAGAGAAGTTGGGATATCATCCAAATATTTTCTACAGTTGTAGCTGCTATTCTTTCCTTCCACATAATAGGTTTCCTTAGTCATAGAAACTTCGAGGTGTTTTCGTATCTCCAGATCTCTCAGAGATCTGTAATATTACCTGACAAAAGGAGAATGCTGTATGCAAGTTATACATTACAAAAATTACATTTCTAAACTTTTCTTGCCCTATTTGTTTGAAATAACTCACACTGAAGAATCTAGCTTAGAGCTCTGTGAAGGCATATCTCCCTTACAGTTCAGCAGGAGAGTTCATTTACCATCTACTAACCCCCAGAAGGACACCATTGAATATATTTTTCATTTCCTAATATACTGTCTTAAGTCTTTCCTATTTCTTAACTTCTCATAGTCCTGTGCTTTAAAATTAAAAACATGGAAAAGCTTTTCCAATGTGCCAGATTTCTCATAATATTGTAAATAAAGACATATGATAGTGGCAGAAAAGATTGCTTACCTGTCACTGCTTTTAAACTGTCAAATAGGACACAGTTAAAGCAGTGCACTCTGTATATTAGTACAAGATTTTTACAAATTATGAAGACTTAAATGCATTATTTTGCCACAAAAGTCCTTGAAAAAAATACTCTTTTGGTCTAAGCACAAACATCTGATAAATGATTTTTTCAAAAGAACATTTGAAATAAATAAATAAATAGTAGCTATCACATTTTATTTTCCTGTTTACATCTCCCTGGAAGCATTCTGTGAAGACATGAAAAATTGGGAAATATGACTCTACATTAGCAGTCTTATTCTCATGTCTTCTATAAGACATGAGAATAAGTCTCAATAAAATACAGTGTTTCACTTTATTTATCGCAATTATTAATCAGGTGACTTTGTAGTTTATTTCCTGAGTCAGACTCAGGTAAGTATTTTCAGTGGGCTCAGAAAGCCAGAGTCACTAATTTCTCTGTCCTCAACACTCTTTCTCTTGGTGTTTTTCTCCTGTTACCTTGTACAGTGTGCATGACCAGAGCCAAAGTAACTCACTGTCAAAAAAAATTCCTGATACAAGGTTATTTTTGCAGAATCATTTATTAAAATATCTTTAATTAACTTCTATATGATTTTCTCAAAGATGCTACGAGTAAAATGATGTTCAGAAACAGGATTTGAGATTAATAAATACATTTTAAGAACTGAAGAGACCCAACTATAAGAAGCAAATTTGATTTCCTTCATGACATAAAACAGTAATTTCCATAGCATATCCAAAATTTCTCATTGAAATTGAAATCCAGTTAAAGAAAACTCTCCACTCAGGTCATCCTTGTGAAAAAACAGACTTCCCTGTATCCATTTTTGGGGCATAAAATATCTGATTCTCTAACTTGTGTCATGAATAAATTCATCAAAATAGCTTAGCATATAGATGAAATGAAGTAAATATTTTAGTGGCATTCTGGTAATTTTAATGTATGCAGCCTCCAAAAATTTCAAGCCAAAATTGTTTCATTTAGGCTTTCCTGAATTATTAGCTTAGTTTCTTTTTTTAATTTATTTGCATGAAACTAGTCAACAACTTAAATGAAATTTTCAATTAATTTCAAGTAATTTAGTGCTCTAGGTACTTTCTCACCAATGTGTGAATTAAATTCTGAATAAATGTAACAACTGACTGTTTGTTTTGACTATTTAGACTTTAAATATTAGTATCACAGTTTTAAAACTTCAGACATGGATAAAAATATCTGAAGAGCTCTCCATCCTCAGAGGGAAATAGAACATTGGTCTCATGGATCACTGTAAAGTTGCTTATTTTCTGCATCCTCTCTTATGAACAGTGAAACTAAGTCAAACTTCTGCAATACACAGCAAAATTGAAGTCCTGTCCCACATATAATTTCAAGAGGTGAAAATTTATATACATATTTTATTTTCATTGATTTTTTTTTTCATTTCCCTAACTTCAGATATTATTCTTTATAAATTCCTCCAAAAGTTTAGTCAATGGTAAAGACTGGAAAATTTCACTTGCTAATTCATTTCAATATCAATTGCCATATCTCAGCTGAACAGATATTTTGTTGTTAGAAACTTTCTTCATGCAACCACTGAAGAAAAAGTTATTCACAGAAGATGAAACACTGCTGTGGAACAGCATATCTTTATTAAAAAAGCAAAAACCTGAAATTTTGAAAATGTATAGATAAAAATTAATTGGTGTGGAGATTCAGCTGCATCTGTCCACTAGACTTCAGAGGCAAAATGAAACTGCTTAATTTAATCCATCTGCTCCCTAGACTGAGTCCAGCGTCAGTAGCACTGACATGACGTGCTGTAGGATGTCATCCTATAGCACTAGCATATTTTCAGAGAGTTTCTGTTTTAATTTTTCTACTAATAATATATTTCTAAGCTGTGTTTTCAAAAGACATATATAACTGGTTTTCTTTATTATTTTAAAATAATTTTAAATTATTTTGGGAGACAACTTGCATAACTTACACAATAAGTCCATAATATTTACATAATATTTTTCTTGTAAATTTGATATTCTAAATTGCATATTTTTAAAAAGCATAACAAATGTGCTTGCTTGATATAACACAGTATAGGTTTACTATTAAGGAGTATGAAACATGGGTCATTTTGACCATGCAGAATTTAACTAATAAAATACATTCATTCAATTAAACCTAAAAAAAAATTCTCCATTGTTTTTAAGACACAACATATTTTATATTTATAAGGAGTTTTCAAACAGAATTCTTCAGGAATAACGCTAGAGAACAGAGACAAGAATTCAACCTTTATTTCCATTTTGGATCAAAATATATTCCCACTTCATCCAGAGGTAAAGATTTGTTTTTTCATTTCATGCTAAAATAAAATGCATCTTTATATCAATCTCTCCTCATATTACTTCTCAGATAAATAATTACAATTGATGATTATAGTCAATGAGCTACATAAACTGTGTGCCTCTAAGTCTGGTCACAAGTGATTAGAAACAATTTCAGATAAATTGTAGTAAGCTGTGAGTAGTCTTCTAGGTCAAAATGTAACAATACATTAAAAAGTTATAACTTTAACAAGTAATAATTTTACTTCAACTTTTCCTGCTCAGATTTAAGAAAACTGAAAAACAAGCAAGCAAAAAAACTCTCAAATCCCAAACAAAACAAAACAAAAACACAACCAAAAACAAAAACAAAGACCAACCAATCATCCCCAATCAACAAGCAAAGACAGCAAATACAAAATTACCTGAGAAATTTTTTGAAAGTTGAAATCAACATAAAACCATGGGGAAATAGAAATTACCATACAACCTTAATTACTGACACATCTCTTACTATATAAAAACATTTCATTTCAAAAAACAAGTTAAACATCCTTGATTTTGAGATGGCAGGCAAAAGTATTCAGAAGTAAGAAAGCCACAAGTTTAACTTTTGTCACTGTAACCTCAGCTTCACATACTCTTGATTTATTTCAAAATTATATAAACTTGAATCAGCTATTTACAATGAGGGTATATTTAAATACTTAATTTTAATCCTGTCATTTTGTGCACTAGAATTAATCCTTAGCTGACTTACTTCAGAACATGGATACTTTAAAATATGTGCTGTATGATACATAGTCCCCAATACTAAGTGCAATCTCTCTTTTTTGTTCACAAGAGTACTTCAGAACTTTGCGTAATCTTTAATCTGCTGTGGGTTTTTTAATTAAAAGAAGAATCTGGAATGTGACAATATTTTTTTTTTTCTGAAAAACAAAATAGGAAGGCACATAACACATTTTCCAGTCATTCAAGGTATAAGAGACTCTTTAAAAGAATAACTAAAACATTTTCAGAGAAAATAGTTTTCAGAAAAAAATATGGCTCTTTAAGGCTGATTTTCTTGGACTTGTTGTTACAAAATCCACCCCTGTAGTTTTAGTTTCCTGGATGTCTGAGTGGATGTTGATTTGGATCTTTGGAGAAGAAAAAACTTTTTGATATTTTATTTAGCTGGCAAAGTTTCCTAAGAGACAGTTGTCCTAGAGAAGTAATTTGATAACATCTGATCATATTTTTCATCTATGTCATGCATTTGGTTCCAGGAATAAAGTTACCGGGAAAAGTTTAAGAACGCAGGTAATTTGTATTACATTGATCTGTATGTCTCTGAGTATACTCATCCTTATATTTTCAAGTCTGAAATTTAAATTCTATGACAATAGCATTTTGTAAAGTGGAGAAGCTAATTTCACAGAGTGTTATGTTTCTGCAGCGCAGGAGGACCAACTTTTACATATAGGCTCTTGTGTTGCTAAGAAAGCCATTAAGCAGCGGCAACTATTTAGGATAAATTTGCTAAGCACTGTCATTTTACTTGGCACCTCCACAAATGCTGCTACATCATTAACTCAACTCTGACATAATTTCTTTAGTCTGCCTACTAAAGGTAATGTGTTACTAAGTCTCAGGGTGCATGTATATCACTGCCTGATGTGGATCCAGACTTCCAGTCTTTATCTCATTAGGCTTATATTGCACATCCTGGCCTCTTTTTGGATATGCATCTTTGCATATATCTTGTCTCTGTGTTTTTTCATGTGCTTGTGCTATCCTGCTTACAGCTCTCCTACTTTTGATTACTTAAAGTTCAGGTAACAGAGTGTTGTAATCTTCGCTACAGTGTTGTTCTTGCTTCTCTGCTGGGGCTCTTCTCCATTCTCTGCAGCACAGTCCTTTCTATCTTCTCAGGGGCTCCTCTTGGGCTCTTGACCCACCCCTCTTATTTCAGTTACCTTCACGAGCTACAGCTGCTGCCTAACTAAGGACCCTGCAGCTGCAGCTCATTTGGAGCAACTCAGACCCACACAGATCCCACCATACAACATATATTCAGGCCCCCGCATTGACACACACAGATCTTACAATACAACATATATTCAGGCCCCCACAACAGAGTAATTTTAGAATATTTGTCTGTGTAGATTTTAACCCATGAGAATTTAATTCTCTTTTCCATTAATTTTACAATATTTTTAAAACATAAAACCAGCATTTAGGTATTTTGCAGAAAATGCAATACCTGCAGTTCACTGTATTTTTCCTGTGTATTTGTTGGCTGCATCTTCCTAAAACTTGTCAAATTAAAGAAAACCATGTTGACTTTTCTAAAAGGGCTAAAAAATGTCATAAGAATTAGGTTTTAAATACAGTCTGTACTTATTTAAATGTTTGATTGTTTTTTAATGGGTTTTTCTGCTTTTACTATTTTTTCCATAGGTAATTCTGGTCTTAGTGGTTTTTTGAGGCATGATTCCACAAGTCAAGAAATAAATAAAAAAAAATTAAAAAGAAAGAGAAAAATTGACCTGCTCAAAATTATGACTAGATACATATATCTGATTTAGATAAGTAAGGAAAATAAAACATATTCTTTAATGGGGCTTTTGATTCTTACAAACCTATTAATTTTTTTTTGGTGCACTTTAGCAGAAAAAAAAAGTATTGCCTTCTACCTAACAATAAGGAAAAAATCCATACTGGCATCATCCAAAATAAAGACACCAACAAACACACAAAAACCACCCACTTCAGTTTGGCAAGTAATGTTTTTCAGCATTGTGGGAGATGCCTACATGCCACCACCATGCTCTGCAACCCTTCCTTGTGTGCTCATGCAATACTTGGGAGACAAAACCTTAGGCATTCCTCAGTTTTATGACAACTTGTTGCTGCTAACTTTAGGACAGAAACTGAGTGATTATCAGCCTTTGGGAAAACTACTCCCACAGGTAGGTGGTGGAAGCTTGCAGCTTATAATGTTCACTTCTGAATGTGCACAACAATTATTGAAAAAAAAGTTAATGTAATGAGAAGTTAATCAGAAACAAGAACCTGAAGAAATGAAGTCAACATAAATTGATTAACAAAATACCATTTTCAGATCAACAAAGATACAGGAAAAACAGGTGAAGGAAGTTATTCTGTGAATATTTTCCATGTTATTATGAAAAACAGAGTTAAAGCCAGGCCTTGTAAGTATGCGAATTTCTTCACTTGCATTATATGAATTAAGGCTTTAAAAGCCAACTGCAGACATCTACTACTGAAACTAAAGTTCATATGCAGTCTTCTAGTCACCATTTAATGAGTTGTTTGATTCTGTCAGTATTGTATTTGCTGGGAATGTCCTGACAAACACACAAAAAATGCATCTGACTCTCTATTCTCAGAAGGCGAATTTATTACTTTAAAATACTGTATTATATTAAAGAATTCCATACTATACTATATTAATGGATACAGAAAGGATACTCATTGAATGCTAAAAACATAATGAAAAGTCGTGACTCTTTCCAGAGTCTCGACACAGCTTGGCCCTGATTAGCCAGAGTGAAAACTACACACACCAGAATCCAATGAAACAATCACCTGTGGTAAACAGTCTCCAAACACATTCCACATGAGCAAAACAGGAGAAGCAAATGAAATAAGAATTGTTTTCCTTTTCTCTGAAGCTTCTCAGGAGAAAAATCCTGGGTGAAGGGATTTTTTCAGAGAATGTCAATGCCACATTTCAGCTTTTAGATTTTGTGGGATAGCAAGCCAGGTTTTTAAAAGGAGAAGAGTGCTAACAAAACACCCAAACAAACAAATCCTGCCCCCCACCATCCCCCTGCATTGTATTTTCTCAATTAATTAATCAAAAATTGCATTATAAATGTTGTCTAACTATTTCTCCAACAAAAGAGACACTCAAATAGCAATATGTAGTAAATTAATATATCATGCTGAGAAAGAATATAGAATTTATTTAATAAAATTTTATATACTGCCTGTATATTTTTGTTACTGAAATGCTAGTAGAGCAATGCAACAGGTAAGAAAAAAGCTTATGAAAGAGTCAACCCACATATATTTTCCTTTTAATCAAACTTGTAAAAATAAGAAAAAACAAATACAGTTTAATGGGTAAGTGCTATTGGTGAAACTATTCATAGGGAAAGTAGATGTTTTTTCCTCTAGCTGTCTTTCTTTTGTTTAACCACACTTGGGCAATGGGAGCCAACTTGGATGACTTGACTTGCCTAAGAATATTCGGTCTGTATATGTGAAGGTTCTTTTCAATTTTATTAGTCACATATGTTCCAGTGCAAGATCAAGGTAAAAACTGTGATTTAGGAAAACTTTCTTTCCTCCACGATACAAAGACCTTTTCCTAAAAACATAAAATAAGAGGTTGTGGATGTCTGTATTATTTAGATTTAATAACAAATGGACAACACTTTGTAATTGAAGTATTTTTAAAAAATACAAAACATTAGGAAGCTGCTGGTTCATTGCAATGGAAGTAAAATTAGACTTGTGAGGATGACGGATTTTGAGTCGTTTTCCATATTTTTTGCTACTTTTTTCTTCCAAGTGGACACTTGATTAAGCTGTGCTCATAATTTCTGTCTTGTCTTATAATTATTACTGAAAATTGTCTTTTTCATTCACAAACCAGTCAACCAACCAAAAAAAAACAAATTGAGAAAAAAAAAAAAACAAAACTAAAGTTGAACATTGTTATTGATTCTGTACCAGAATTCATAGACCATGTCCAATGATATGCAGGAGCTCCAACTCTAGTTTCATCTCTACTCTTGATATCTGTCCTGGACTCCCTGAATACATATCTGTAGAAAGTTCTAAATAGTGGAAAATCTAAAACCAGGCATCTGTTCTAAATTTCTTTCCTAGGTCACAGTTATAAAATTAATCTGGAAAGTTTCTTACATTAATCAACTCTGAATTTTGAAGCTGTTACTTGAAATGTAAAGGGGAGGATCAGTTGTCAGTGCCCTTGGTCTATGACTGTCAGGAGTCACTGTCCTTTAAATGATAAAATGGGGTTGGAGTTTTAAAGAGCAAAAGCCTTATGAGAGTTATATTTTGATTGACGAGTTACATTATGACTGTTATTATAGCAGAGACCTGGATAACTATAATAATTAGCCTGTCAGCTCAATTGTTACTCTTCATTAAAAATGAATGTGAGGGAGCAATTAATCTCACATCTTTAGCATCATTACGCTGTTCTGTTACTGCAGTTGTGTGCAGTTCAATATGTCAATTAATCTTCAGAACAATATTATTTTCTAATTTAAGTCTTTACTTTCCTTATTTTGATGTTGCACTCAAAGAGCAACATTAAAGTTTGAACATCCTAGACAAAATAAAATTGTTGAAATGGAATTAGAGTTGAAAATTCCACCTCAAAGTATAAAAATTTAAAATGGACATCATTATTGTCCCTCAAATCAGGCCTTGCATATCTTATTACTTCTCTGCAAGGAATAAAAAGCCAGAAGATTATAGGTATTGGAGAACGAGTGCCTAGGCTTACAAAAGTGAAAGAGCAGCTGGGCTACTTTGTTCTTTCTGTGCCTTCTTTATGTTTAACTTCATAATTGGGCCAAGCAGAAGAAGCTTTGCAAACTCAGAAAATTAAACCTGAATTTGGCTACATAGTCATGTCAGCTTGTATTCTTGAGACACTGGAACTCAGGATCCTGTGTGGGTGAAGCAAAGCAGCAAGCAGGACTAGAACCCTGATCTTCCTGAGAGCTGTCTTTGGCCTCTTCAAAGACCTCCTTGGAGGTATCCCCCAGGACAGGAGGCTAGAAGAGAAGGCAGGTCAAGAGCGCTGGGAAATTTTCAAGCATCCTTTCTTCCAAGCTCAAAACCAGAGTATCCCCATGGTGAAAAAATCAGGCAAGGCGTTGCTGAAAATCTGCATGGACAAGAGAGCTTCTAGGAAATCCCAGCTAGAACAAAGATGGGATGTGAAAAGTGGACAGGACGCGTGGAAGGATTATGGAAATATAATCACAATGCGCAGAGATGTGACAATGGCCAAGGCTCACTTGGAATTGGGTCTGACAAGGGACATCAAGGAAAACAGGAAGGGATTTTTCTATGCATACAGTCATAGCAAAATCTTCTCTGTTCTTCAACAGCTCTTCAGTACATCAGCAGCAAAAGGAATACCAGGGAAGAGATGGAGCCATTGCTGAATTAGATGGGTGTCCTGATAATGGAAGGCACAGAGATGTTAATGAATAAATATTTAGTACTCCTGTTTGTGTGTAGTGCACACTGACCAAGCCACATTTCAGAAGTATGTCACTGGAGAATCATTAACACCAAGATGAATTTCAGACTGGAAACACCATAAAATTTTGAGTAAATAACTTTTTGAACATGTCAAACAAAAGAAAAAAAACCCAAATTCAATTGGCCTTTAAGGTACATGAAACTTTTATATTCATTCAACCCAGAAGTGCATTCTGATTTTCATTCTTCAGCAAGAGGAGAAATCTATTCACCTTTTCTGTCAGCAAAAGGAATATCTGTAAAGAAACTAGTAGGAATTTTTTCCAGTGCTCAACAGGAGACACTTTCCATGTGGGTAATAACTGAATTATCTGAAGAGCTGTTGAAGAACAGAGAAGACTTTGCTATGACTGTATGCATTACTCTTTTTTTCCTGTGTCTGCTTACAAAGTGAACAGATTACAACAGAGCAAAATTTCCTTGGCAGAATTGTGAAAACTTCAAGTTCATTGTCAACCAGATGAGACACCAGATAGATTTAAACTATCAAATCCAAGACTTTCAAGACTGTTTCTCTCTCACATAAATTTACATATATATATATATATATATATATATATATATATATTTCTGTGTATATATATAATATACACATAGAAAAATTATTTCAAATGTTTATTCATAAAAAATAACTAACCTATACAGTACAAATACTAGTACTTTTTATCCCAAAGTTTTAAAATAATATATTTTTATTAACAGATACTAATGCTCCAAGTTAGATCTCTTGAATAAAGAATTTGAAGTTTTCCATTTGCTGAAAAGAGAGGCAAAACAAAATTAATTTTCCAATCAAGGCCAGGTGGAAGGGCATTTATCAGTTAATGTCGATTATTAAATGTAAAAGCCCTTTTTTTAGGAATTGTAGTCAGGTAGACTGCAAAAGGAGCATGAGAACAGCAGATTGAAATTGCCTGATCAGCTTACCTTTGTAGGGCACTTTTGGCTCACTGTGGAATATGGAAGAGATCTCTGAGAGGGTTTTAATTTGGAAAGATTAATGCGAGTGAAGAAAATATAAACAATATATGAAGAAAAATTCCTAACACCATGGGAGATGATACATTGAGTCAGCCTTGGTGCCCAACACTTCCACCAGTAATATATTGAAAACATTGTTGTTTCATCTTTATGGAAAAAAAAAAAAAGTAAGATAATGGCCTTGCTGAGAAGAGTCAAATTTGTAAAAACTGGCAACATATATCAACATGTTTCTCAGTTGTGAATTAGTTGAATCACAGCACAGGATTTGGAGGTACAGGACAGGTATATATCAGTACTAGAGGAGATATGGTGGTACAATAATGCAGATAATGACAAAAAAAATTTCCTTTCTGCATGTAGGCCCAGTCAATAAGGTAACACGTGACACTATGTAGTTCATAATTCCTAGATCATGATTGCTGAATCTAAAGCTAAAGAAGTGAGTCTATGCTCTTTATATAATTTCCAGAGCCTGCTAAAATATTAATGTAGACAAAAAAATAATAATAAGCTGAAAATAATATTTTTTCTTTCTCTGATAATGTGGACAATAGCTCCATGAAGCTGGGTTTGAAACGGCTCATCTGAGTAAAAAGTCAAATACTTTTCTGGTATCACGTAACTGATTTTGAAAACAAAGCAATCAAAATGGAAAGACAAAAATAATTCTTGTTAAATAAAAATAGAAATGTAAATTGCAAATCTCCACCTCATAGTTAATGACTATGCAAGATTATGCATTTTGTGCAGCTTATTTAGGATCAAAGTAGTAGGAGGCTGATTTTTCAGAAAGGAATCACTGGTTATTTTCTTTGACAATTATTTTTAGCCTGGATAACATACATATTTATTGAATGTACATTGTTTGTCTGTGAATCAGGATTAAAATAAATACAGACTTCATAAAATATACTCACTTTGAAGTAGTTTTTTTTAATAGCAAGCAAACATTTACTGTAAAGAATGCAGTTTTAAAAGGGAGACAATAAATATTATGTTAAACTGTATTTCCTTTATGACACAGGTCTTGCAGTTTTGCCATTTGCTTCTTTAAGTCATACGCCTATCAATTCAAATAAATAAAAGTTATCCTTATTGAGAACATAAATCCAGTGTTCAATATATTGTTTTGGAAATAATTTTCAAAGCAGCTGAAATTTGAATGAATTTTGTATTATGTTTATGTATTTGAAGAAATTTGCAGTGTTTATATTGTTTCAGCTGGTTCAGACTTTCTGTAACTTGTCTTGCACAGGTGTCCTGGGGCCAGAAGATATTTTAAGGACATAAAGTGATGTCCTTACTTTCTAAGAACAAGTAAAAATAAAAATCATTAATATATTCACTTTTTATTCCTAATTTTTTACAGATCTGATGGAGAGATTGTGAGGACTTTATGTGAAGAAATATGTAATTATTTCTTTTGTCTTATTTTGCCTTTCATCCACCTTCTGTCTTTTGAAAAAGGATTGCAAAATGATAGCGAATTGCACATGAAAGGCTTGGCAGCCAGTGAAATTGATTTGCATGCATTATCAAGTGAGTATGAAAAATCCAAGCTGAAAATGAAAGTGGTGATATCTCAGCAACAAGTTCACTGAAAGTTAAATCCTTCATAATGCCATAGTGATGCAGACAGATGAGTATATAAGAGTTAACCTCTTTTCTCTCACATTTATTTCTAATTCCCATCATAGTAAGAAATGCAGAATTTAGGTTAGATGTGTATAGTAGCTATATTCTTAAATCCTTACTTCTAAGAAATGCTCACAGTACTACTTTGTAATGTAACTATGGTCCTAATTGCTCAACATTTTGTCTGTTTCCTTATTAAATTACTGAGATAAACATGATAATAAAATTATTGTATGTACTTGCACGCTTGTTAAATCTGAGAGACGAATTAATAACTGTTGGTTTCTCTATATTAATAAATGCCACAATGCCATTTGTGGACTATCAGAGGCAGGATTACTGTGTCAGTCTTATTAGAACATCACCATTCAAGCTTTGAAATATGGGATTTTTCAGTTTAATATCAAATACACAGCCTGAGTCAACAGTGCATGACAATGGAGATTTTAAAATAACGGAGGAATTAAGAGTACACTTATACACAATCTGTAAACTTGTCTTTATACCTGTATGTACTGCTTCATTTAAAAGTGAGCAGGTTTGGGTAGCTCTGGGAGTTTTTCTCTCAATTTAGCAATTCATAAGTAGGTTCATATTAATTCTGAGACAGTCTCTTGATGCAGAGTGGTGCTGAAAGTGTCATTACTGAAGTCAACCTTTTAAAGTAAAATAAAATCAGATTTCCTCCACAGAAAATCAGAAGCTCTAACAGACTGGTTTTTTTCATTTGTATCTTTTCAGCTTTTTCGTTGCTTTTTGGTTGGTTGGTTGGTTGTTTTTTTAAAATATTATCATGTTAGCTAATCATAATCTATTTCTGATGTCAAGATACTTTTCCAGAGTGATTAAGCACATCTTTTTAATGTTTCATTTTCTTCAATCACAAACATGGTTTTGCACGTCCTCTGAAGCAAATGCAGCAGTTGTTCAGAAAATGTACAGAAGGGTGGAAATAAACTTGTAAATGGAGAAAACAGACTTTAGACATAATAGGTGAAGGGACACGGGCAGAGGAATAAGAAAGATAATAGTAACTAAAATGAGGAAAAATAAAATTAAAGGGACACAATGACAAAGAATGTTGATAGTCTATAATAAAAGTTATTTACTTTTGCAAAGAATATGAATTTTGATTTTTTAAAATGTCTACTTTTTTTTCTGCTGGACTCACATGCTGATCAGTTACAGTGATATGTAATGGATTTCCCTCTCTAAATAACTTATAAGAGTAGGACACCTAGTACAATTATTTTTAGGGGTTCTTTGTTTGTTTGAACTAAAAAGGATATAAAGAAAATTATGAAATACAGGTGTATCATTCTTTTGCAAATTAAAAGAATAATTTGGCACCTGTACAGTGAAAAACATCAGTAGCTTAAATGTAAGCTATACACACCTTAAAAGTCAAAGACACTTGAGTCTTAAGTCCTGAGTATGATTCCAGCCCTCTGGGGAAGGGTGGGGTGGGTTCTCAAGAGGGCAGAGTTGGCATTTGAATAGCACATTGAGCCATAGTATGATGGATGATGGTCACAACACTAAGACCTGAAGGTCCATTACATAAAGATATTTCCTTATGGACATATTTATGAGTACCATCATTCTAGTATGTTGAAAATGTACTTGAATCATTAAAAGTAACTTTCACCTTCTGATTTGTCTTGCTAAAATGTAATACCTTGTTCTCAACAGTCACTTGCTAAGAAGTACTAAAGATTATATAAAATGAACTCCTGGCAAGTGTATTTGCAAGCAATCTGCATCTTTGCAGTAGGATGCTGCCTTTAATGTCATTCTACATATTACTTGATTTCTATCCACCTTTCAAGACACTTAGGCAAAGTGTTAAATATGTTTATCAAAACAAAACAAAACCTAATAAATATTAATTGCTAGGTTCTTTGTGTCATCACTGCATCATGGAAGGGACCTGTAACTTAAGAAATGGAGGCATTTCAGTTATTTGGAGACTTTCTTTTTAGGCATAAATGGGCCAGTTTATGACAATTCAGCATTGGGCTCTTGGCTGCAACTTAGATGGGGCTCTGATGTAGAGATGTAGATAAAAAGAGTCTGCTGAGCTCTCTGCCTGCTGTGACATAACCCTGTTACAGGGGCAGGAACAAATTCATGACTGGAGTTGGCAAAGTGAGGGGAAATTCTGATGCTAGCACTTGGGAGGACAGTTATGTGAGCACAGAAAAGTTAACAATTCTCACTGCAATGTGCCAGAGTTGGGATATAAAAAAAGTCTTTCCTTGGTTATGGTCAGGGTGAGATATATTCCCCATGTTGGTAATTAGAATAGATAAAAATTTCCTTTTGAGGCTGAACAACACCCTCATTTACCCCTGAGTGGAGCAGGAGAAATACACTGAATATGGATAAACCATCGCTGAGATCTAAACATTGTATGCAGGAAACAAATTATGCAGCAGATATGCAGCAGACGCTAAGTTCCCTGAAACTGAGAAAAAAGATTCTTAAATGCCAATTCACTCTTTTCCTTTTTCTTATTTTCCTCAATGTTTTCTACTTTGAAAACAGTCATGTGAATGCTGGCCAATCCACCTTCTCTGACAATTTTCTAGTTATGTCTGTGTCCAACTTTATGGGACTTTTCATCCGGGCAGGTCTGTTGTTATGTGAAGAGCTCTCCTGATTTGAATACAGAACACAACATTAGCAATAAAATTTCTCTGAGCAACTAGAAAAAGAAAATAAACAAAGAGTGAGGAAACCAAATTTCAAAATTAAATTTTTGTTTGTATGGTAACATGCTATAAACCTGTTAGGCATTTACTAGGACCCTCAAGAAGGAAAGAATTGCTTTTTACTTTGAGACTGTTTTATTATAAGACTTTTTTATTTCCTTAAAGTGTCTGTGTAAAAAGTAACATGTAACTAAAATATAGTCTGAAAATATCACAGGATGTAATTAAAGACTCACAAAAGCTTGTTGACATAAAATTTATGCATTTGTAATAAGTTTCCTTATAACGCCAAGTTGTGGAAAATTTATAATTTTCATTTTCCTTTGCAAAATGCATTTGATATGTCTTGCCAGCAACTTCACTAACTTTACAGTGTGGTTTTGCACCTAGATACTGACAATAAGATTAACTTCTGTTCACCTCTGCTTGCTAATGAGGTCTGTCCTGTGCAGAGAAAATATTCAAAGAAATTGAATATTGATCATATTGCTTTTGTTCATAAAGGAATTTCATATGGAGTAAACTAATGGTAACTTCCTAACATCAATTCATAGAAATATTACATTGCAGTGAAACAGCTCACCTACTGACAGGAAAAAAGAAAGAAGGAAAGAGAAAATTTAAAAAAAAAATTGAAAGTGGGAAAAAAGGAGACAACAGATATTAGTCAGCAAATTCAATTTTTTCCTATATGTCTGTATCTTGAAGCAACTGTATTGGAGAATGCTCTGTTGATGACCCAAGATGCCATTATTCTTGAGCAGGTGCATAGCAGAACTAAATACTTGTGAGTGTCATTTTTCTGCCTGGGACATCCTTCTGGTAGCTTGTGTTGCCATATCAGGTCTACAGTTTTCCTCCATTACCTGCAAAATACATTCCCAGAACTATGTTTACGTATGAGAATAAAATGTTAGTATTTTAAAAACTGCAAAAAGGAAATAAATTAGTATAAAAATGTGGAAAATCACAGTTTCTTCCACATGATCTATTAGCTAAAATGCAATTATAAGAATTGGATTTTATATATGAGCAGTTAATGAAGTATTTGTCCTTTCTGACATTAATTCACTCATAGCATTAACTCAGCATATCTTCTTGTTTGCCTCCATCTTTTCTCTTTGCACTTTTCACCACCTAACCTCCACAAATGAATATCATCATGTGGGAAAAAAGACTGAGAGGAAAATTGAGGAAAAATGGAACACTGCATTTAACAGAAAAAAAATTGCGGTCAACATGACCAACTCCCCCCACAGAGAGAATGATAAGGAGAATGAAGGAGAATAGAAATTTATAGATACAGCATGGAGATTTGTAGTTATAACTGTATGGAAATTACAGGGAGAAATATGTTGCTACCCCTGGGATGAAATCCAGTCAGCATGCCCAGCTTCCCACACAAGCACATGGTGGGGTGGGATGGAAAGAAAGCAGAGTGGAGCACTGTGGCCAGGGTCTCTTCAAATCCTTGCAGAAGAGGAAGCTTGGTGGCACCTCATGGCTGATTAGCTGCATAGGAGCTGTCAAACAGTGGATGTAGAAGATGTCTTTCTGTTGAACCAGCAACTGTGGTGAAATCACTCTCCTCAGAGGTGATACACATCCATCCCAAATTTGTCTGCTCCCAAGGTACAGCCAGCTGTCATAGATTAATTGGATGTCTAAGTAAGAAGTTAACTGGGAATACTGTTGCAATTAAACACATTAGTAAAAAATTCGTCTTGATAAAAGATTTCCCATATTTTTCAATAACAATTTGAAAATAATTTTATCACTAATTTTTGGAAAAGTAGGAAGTGCCAAACTAATATTAACCATAAGCCAAGAGCACTTGACAAAACAAGGAAGTAGATACAACAGTATATCTTATGGTAATTCTATCTTAAATATTGCATCTGAGAAATTCTTCATAATTTTATGTCTATTGATGTTTAAAGAAGTTGATTTGTTTGCATCATGTACTACTGAACAAAATGCAAAAACAATGGCAATTTATTTATTTGCAAAACATTATTCCAGAAAAAAAAATAGTTTGAAAAATTATATAACATTTCAATGGCTACCACAATCAGTATTCACTCTGTTAACAGTGACAAAGTTTTCAAGTTTATGTCAGTTTTCCTGCGCCTGCAACTATATGTAACACATAGATATTTTTTAATTTTACATTCCATGTCTTAGGCATTCACCAAAGAATATTTTTCCTGAAGACAATATGAATTCATGCCAAAATTATGTTGCAATATGAAGTTCAGCTTTGGTTTGCAGATCAAGAGAGCTCTGAGGATGAAATTACCATTTTAAAGCAGTTTGGAAAAACATGCATGCATCTTTTTTCAGTGATTTTTACAGTGTTATACTACAGCGATGTAGTATAACAATTTAGATGCCCACACTAAATTTCCTTATTTTTCATTGGTTTTGTCTTGACCATTGGAAGACTTTGTGGCATAGCTCATTGCATGCTTCTACAAAACTAAGATTCCCATATTAAATTTTAATATTTTGACTTTGTTTATAGTATGTAAAAATCTCTGATGCTTTAAAATTTTAGTGATTCTTCTGAACACAACTTCTTCATAATGTCAGTTATTATCTTTTACAACTTGGGGAATTGAAACAGAAAGAAAGGGAGTGGTTTAGAAAAGTGCATTTTGCATTTTTTTGAAAGATTTTTAAAAATGATTATTCCAGAAAAAGCAAATTAAAGACCACAGAATGCAGTTCTTCACATTAGTGACTTCAGTGAAAAAACTAAAATAAGTGTGTTCAAGAGATTTAGTCTTGTATTTATTTATTTTTCTGGGTTTAACTTGATTTACACCTTTGAAAAGTACATTATTACCCATTCAATTTTAATACCAAATATTTAATCACTTGACTTAACAAAAAAGCTTCAAAAAATCTGAAAATGTATTATGTGTCATTTTAAAATTTAGACTCCTCTTAACTGATGCTTATTTAAATATACAAAAGATATAAGTAAACATGCACATATACTTGCACTTAGCAAATTAATACCAGTTTTTAATCCACAGTAATGGAATTAAATTACAGAAATTCAAACTATTCGAACTGTTATTGCATTCTTACAGAAGACAATGTCCTGTCACAATATATCCAGCAAAAATATATACTATATATTAATTTCCTTTCAAAAACATTGTGAACCCTTAAATACATTGAAGAAGCAGCATAAATTGAACTATTAATACACCATAGGTCTTCTCCATCCCATGTCAAATACCTAATTTCGCCAGCCACACAAAGCTGTGAATTCCGCATTAGTCATTAAGAATCATTCCCAGGAATAAGCCAAGTGAAAAAAAATGTGAAATTTAGTCTATACAAAGGTACACAGGACATGAAAACTTAGTTTTTGACTTGTGATGAAGCTTGTCATCATGATGACTGCAGGAAACATGACAGCATTTTCTGGATAAAAGTTTGTGTTTAGCATTCCCACTGTTAATAAAGATTCCATAAGTGCCAAATATGCTATTGAACTAAAAAAAAAAAAAAAAAAATACAAACAAGAAAATCCCCAAGCCCCAGACCTATCTCACCTTTCAAGGTCTTTCCATAGGTTTTATAACAAATGACAAAGGAGATAGAGTCAGACAACTGCTGCAACAGATAGGAAATTCACAAATGTTCCCAGCATTTTTTAAACTCATTTTAACCATGAGCTACATGATTTATTTCAGAGAAATGGGATTAGTAAATATCTTTTGGTTGGCAGATGTAAAAAAAACCTCCATAAACCTATTTGTCACTCTTACATGACAACTGTAAAATTATCTACAGTAGGAAAACAGCCTATGGAGTAAAGAATGAACATGATACAGAAATATGTTTGTCCAAGTATTATATTTGCATCAGTGTTCTTCTGACAATGAGAGCACTGAACACAGGGAATTTGATCATAGATCAGCTTAGACACCTGGTCTGTGATTTCTGTAACATGATTTGGTATGTTTGACCCTCTGATATCATTCCACCACAGAAATCTCTTTAGAAAAGGCAGCTCAAGGCAAACTGCTAATGGAAAAGCCTCGTTTCTTCATCATGTTTGCTTTTATGGTATGTGAAGTTTCTCTGTCTCTGGTGAAGCACAATGATGCTCAGGTCAGCTACATAAAAGGTAGCTCAAACAGCATTGCTAAAACAGCCTAGCTAAAACAGCATTGTCTTCCCAAGGATGTGTCCTAGCTATCTGGGTTTCTCCTAAGCCTTTGTCACCCAGAAAATAAACCCAGCTAAACATTTCTAACTTGAGCGTGAACACATATGGGAGAGCAGAGTGTGCTAGAACATGGTGTGCCCTCTTCCACAGCCTCTGGCAGCAGCAGCAGCAGCAGGAGGTGCAGCAATGTGCGGCTGCACCGCGGAGCAAGGCAGCTCCCCCTCAGCACCAGAAATGAGGGAGAGCCCTGCAGCCTCTGCATGTAATGCAGTGGTACAGACAGGGAACCGCCGTGTTTTGCAGCCAACAGGAATGCAATAATGCTTACAAAGATGCTAAAATATTTGGTCACTTAAGATCTGAGCAACCTGCTTCATTGAAATTGAATATGTTTCCACATTTAAAATTTCACGTCTATAAATCCTGCTTTAAAAAAGAATTAAAATTTGCCATTGAAATAATAATTATTTTTCTAAAAATGGTTAGTGTTGGCTTTTGTTGCCCTTCTGTGTAATGTTTCCCTTTGTCAATCTCCCTGTAAGGACGGGAACTTTGTCTAAGAAAGCCATGCTTTAAATTATCCTAACTATACGAACAGGTAAAAATATTTCAAACTTCTTTACTTCTGTCATTTCAGAGAAAAACCTTCTCACTCTACCAGAGTGAGAACCCTAATTAGATGCATTTTAGGAGGCAAGTAAACCATTGAAGAAAATATTACTTCCTTTCTCTGCATTCTCTTTACACAAGAAAGGCTTTGCATTTGAATTAGATTACTAGAAAGGAATTGATATTTTTAATCTAAAAATTAGGTACTTTATTATAATTTGTTAACAACAACAACAAAACAAAACAAAACAAAAAACCCATTAAAAGTGTGTTGAATTTTCCAAGATCTTTGCTGTATTAAAATAGACATTCAAGTGATGTTGCATCTGTTAAAATTTTCAATTTTATTTCTATTGTCTATGATAACTTGGCCTTACGTTTTTACCTAGCACTGTTGATATCAAAATATTTTACTGTTAAATATGGGAATGAAAAAAACCAACTGAACATTTCTTTATTTAATAATAAATGAATGCTAACATGTATATTTTAGTGCTTTCAGAACTTTTCCTCCAAAAAGTAAGCTGAAAATTTGGTGTGGATATGCTTCATATAGTAGCTTAGCTGAGATGTATTTATATAAGTAATTTCATTATTATAAATTAGGTAGTACCCCTTCCCTGTATCCTTTAATTTACAAATACACACTAGAAACTTTATTTGTAATTTGTAAACATATTTTAAAATGAAGGGCATTTTTAAAAAACACTTTCTGCAAATGTTGTTAATTAGGAAACAAATGAAGACAGAATTTCATCTCTGGAAGCATTGTGTTCAGTTTTATAGGTACTTGGAAAAAATACTGGAAATTGTGAGAGAGGAAGGAGGAGTAATTATATTATTTAGTGAAGCAAATCTGTGCAACATTTAAATACTGTAATCTCTCAGAATTCCTGTCTAGCTACAGTTTTGGATTGTAGTATTAGATCTATATTTCAGAAATTTTGGTTATTACTGGACAATACTGGAAGTTATTTGTTTTCATTCCCTGATAAAGATGAGACTGGATATTTGTATAACATAAGACATGTCATAACTCCTAAAATATGAAGTATTTCTAATTTTCTACCGATCACTAAGAGACACTTTCAGTATGTGGAAATGCTTTACTCTTATACTCTTCCACTTTCACCTCATTGCAAGAAGGGTGAGTTTGACAGTTAAAAGATGCTGTTTTCCCATTCTGTCTCCCATTCTGTCTCTTTCTTTGTCAATGACTGAGAAAGAATTGCAAGTTATCATACATTTAATATTTAGCTAGTTAAATATTAACATACATTGGGATATATATTAACATACACCCTAAAATTTCTGTGAAAAATGAGTGCTTTTGTTACAGAAAAAAAATAATTTCTCTCTCTACACTTGGCCGCATATACTAAATTTTCCTTCTGTCCATTTCAGCATTAAAAGAGAAACAAAATTGCATGAGAAAAATTGGTCACTAAGGAGATGATCTGAAAAGTGGAGAGGCAAGTTCTTGATCATTACATAAACAGAAGAAAAACTAAATTACAATGCCACTCTGTGATGCTGCCTCTTTTCTGGCACTGAAAGTGAGGTACATTTCTGTGTGATTAAAGTGGCACAGGGAACAAAACGACTTTCACCTCAATGCACTGAAGTCAAGAGTCTTTAACTTAGTTTTGGTACTGTTGAGATAAAAATTTTCTCATCAAGTGGTAAAATATAGAAAAAAAATTTCTGCAGAAACTAAAAGGTGAATGTAAGAGGCCATAACTCTGGAAAAGAAAAAAAGAAAATGAGACAAAAAAACAAGCTTTCCTTGTATATAATAATAATTTATTTGGTATAAAACTACCTTTACAGTGTTACAGTGTATGAAAATGACGATGAGGAGAGAGCGGCCAAAATAGAGGTCACAGACTCTCGATTGGAGACATTGGTTTGGTTTTAAATTCTAGTATCATTTAACTAGTAAAAGTCAGTAGTGCCTGTCCTAGAAATCACTTCCTGTTATTCCTGAAATGAATTATCCCCTCTTCTTATTCAGAAGTTTCTTAAACAATAATGTTATGGGGAAAAAATACTTTTACATACTGTTCCTAATTCAGTAGGTTACTGCTTCTGTTAATCTGCAGAGTGGTGTAAAGTAGAAATCAGAGAAAAAAGGTATGAAATCACTTCTGTCAGTGATTCTTACTTCTGACTTGCCTTGCAAGAAAGGACGTATGCCTGAACTAACTCTTGGGAAATAACAGTAATTCATAATAAGGCCAAGATGCGGGTTGGTGAAAGTTTTATGGAACAGTAGGACAGTTACATGGGTTAGGCTACTGGTTAGTAGCTCATGACATTTGTCTCCAACATTGTTTAAGAGTGGGTGCCTACAGAGAGGTGCAGGAGGAGAGCCATCACTGTAGCAAATTTCTCTTGACCTCTCTCCCAAGACCCACAGTGTGATGGGAACTTCCTGGCTCTGAGGTGACTTCCATGTGGTCCTTTATTCCATGTAGGTTCTTTCTCCTGTAACAAATTTTCTAGCATTTTTATTATGAATACCAGAGTTTGTCAAAACTTGAGATTAATCTTTCATGTCAAAGTCTATTCTAGTTTTAATAAATTTTGGTTGAATCAGAAAAATGGAAGAGATAAGTTCCCCGATATTGATTTCAAAAATTAGAATGATTTTCAAAATGTAATAGTCATTATACAAAAAATAAAGATTACATCAGTTTAGAACGTTTGGAAAACACAATTACAGTTTTGAGGTGGTATAGTTATTCCTATTACTACTGCTAATACTAAAATTCTTCTTCATTGTCATTATTATTGGTAATAGTAGCAGTAGTAGTAGTATTTTTAACCATCATCAGCTACTACAACACTTTTATTCTCCCAGAAGATTTGATTTGGAAATTTTGGTAATTTCCAGTAAAAAAAGGAAAAAGGGACATTTCTTCTTTTCCACTGCTATTGTACATTACCTCAGCTTTAAGAACAAGAATGTTCTTGTACTCATTTATTCTACCTTTAGGCAAGCACTATTTCAAAAGAGTCAAATTTAGTCAAAGCTTGAATGAGGGCTAGAGATCTTGATGGTGATGCTTTTTCAATGGGAGATTTAGAGTGGAAAAGGGAAATAAAGCATTGTCCAGTGAAAAAGAGAGTGACACATGAGGTCAACCATGTTATGAGACGACAGAGACTCCTCCTGAAGAAGAAAGAAAGAGAATTCAAGACTTTACCGGCCAATTGCTATTGGCAAAAGACTTATTTTGTTCTGGCTGAAATTTCAACACTCTATCTTCATTTTCTACTAAAGGTGGCTGACACTTTATGTCTCAGCAATATCTATTTAAATCAGATTTTCTCTATCAACACTAAACCAAATACCCTTGTGTTTCACAGTTTTAGTGAACCTTTCATAAATTTAAGGCAACAACAAGAAAAATACTTTAATTTCATGAGCTCACTTTTAGATATTTGTTCTTAATTGTCAGGGCATCATCACTAACAAATATGATCTCTTTTTAAACAAAGGTTATGGAATAAGCAAGGCCATCAGCAAAATTTATATAACTCAAATATTACAAGTAGATAAATTTATTCTCTATTCTTGATTTTATATTTTTTTTTCCTAAGGTGATTATATTATCAATATTACTAGTAGCACTATAATTTCACGATAATACAGTGGCAAAATCATGATTGCCTCAGGAAAAATTGAAATTTCAAAGACAGAAATAGGAATGTAAGAAAAAATTATGAACCGTCTTAAAAACTAGAGAAAACTCCACCCTGAGAAAACTCATACGCAGTTCAAATTTGAGCATTCTGTTTTAAACATAAGAATTTTTGGACAATATCTAAGCAAAGGTTTACGGCTTTGAGCATGAGCTTAAAGGCTCATGATAACAATAGCATTTAGTCTAATCATTCCACAACTAAGATTATCAGATTATTAAAAGCATAAATGAACTTGAGGTCTCATAATTAGATGTATAAAAAAACAAAAAACAACCTCACCAAAACATTCCAAGAGATGAATCATTTTTTAAATTACTAAATTCGTTTTTATAGTAGGTGATAATATTTTTCTAGTAGAATGCCTCAAGGACAATCACAGGCAATTGCTGGAGGAGAATAATGTACAGAGGCTGAGGTGAAAAGCCATGAGGTGAAACTGGTCACCTACTCTTGATATTTCTGTACTGAGGACTTCTTTGGTGCTGCAGACCCACACCTGCTTTTTGGGTAAAACTAAGTAGCTTCCCAAAATGTCCACCTTAAGATGTTTGTAGACTAGAAGCAGTAGCAATATCCAGCCAAAGTTTTTTCTGCTTAAAGAGAAAGTGCAATAGTGAAGACTTGATTTTTTGAGACTTGGATCTGCTGAAACTATTTTCAAGAAAACTATAGCACCAAGTCTACCAAATTTCAAGTTTGTGCTGTCACATTTGGTTCATCATGGCATGTAGGTCCAAAGTAAGTTTTATGGTATTCAGCTAGATAATGTGTCTAGCTTAAGTGATCATATTCTGTAAAACAATTTTTAACCACAGCAGTGTCAGCTGGAGATATCTACATTCCAGTTAGGAAAAGTCCATCCTCCCAGTTTCAGTTCCAGTTTACCAGAAGCCTCTATAAACAGTGTAAGTCTTCTGTGTACATGTAAAATCTCTTAGGCTTGCTCATGACACACTTGCAGCTTTCACGGTACTCAGTGATTAATTTAGGGGAGTTTTAGGACAGTATCTGTCACTGCTTGTGAACAGTGTTGAGGAGGTAATATTTGCAAAGGTCAAGGATCACAGCTTTCAAAAATTTATGATCCTCAATAACATGACAGTGATAAAATTTCTCAAATATCTAAAAGAAAAACCGTGCTAGAGACAGCAATTTAGATTGTTGTAGCTCAAGTAAGCACTGCGGATCAAAAGACGTTTCTTTTTTTATTTTGTGAAAATCATCATAAATTTCATAAGCAAGACGACTCAACTATATGTCTTATTCAACCAATTAATTTAAGAGAAAGAGGGAGAATTTTCTGATTAAAAGCTTTTCCTGTTTTAAAATTGCTGCTGAATGATGCTAGAACTTACCCACTGAACACCAGGGAGGTATAAAAAAATTTGTCATTCTTCTTACAACCCAGGAAAACCAACAAGGTAACTGACTGCCTACTGCAGTGTATGCACAGATTTCAGGTGTTGTCCAACCATTAAGGTTAGTCTCATAATGCAATTGCATTGCATTTAAAGCCAAATTGAAATAATACCCCATAAGCAGGACTAGTTGGAATCTGACAGAACAAATAATTTCCTAAATAAGAGAGAGGGCCAAAAATAGTGTTTTGTTTTTTCAACCTTTCTCAGATCAATCATAAACAAATCTAAACAAATCTCACAGCCAAAACTGTCATTCAGAGTCTGAAAGTGTGTTTCCTCTAGCCTCTGACCAATACAGAAATACTTTCAGCAGTGAGGATGTCGCTGGGTGTGACAAACGATGGCAGTCTTAAACCACAGATGTGAGCATGCCATCCTGGCCCTCAGAGGTAGCTCTGTCACATATGAGTGAGTTTACGGCATTGTTACTAACACTTGCTTGTAGGATTACATCAGTGAAAAGTGAAAGCCTGCATTGACCTCCATCCTACAGTATTCTCCATGAAGTAAATGTGCATACCCCAGTGTAATGTTGTTCTCTCAAAACCATGCAGATAAATTCTTGTAAACTTCAAATATGCACTAAACTGTGCTCTGCAGCAGGAGAATTCTTGAGACTTTTTCCTACAGGTGGGAGAATAAGTCTACACATAGATTATCTTTCTGACATTCACATGCAAATGATTGATGGTTTAAAAGTTTTAGCGTTCATATTTTTCAGATTCTGTACTGGGCTTTGTGTGTGATACTGAACTTGATATAAAGTATCAGCAAGTTCTCACAGCTTAGTTAGACAGAACAATCCTGTTCCAACCCAAGAACCAAGGATAACATTGCAGTTTTGGGCCCAAACACTATGAACAACAGCGAGTTGAGGAGAGCAATCTGAGAGGATGGGACTTCAAAGCCTGAAGCTGTAATTGGACAATTAACCCAAAAAGGTAAATGGGCCAAAACCTATGAAAATGTGAAAACTCATGAACAGTCATGCATCTTGGGTAGATCTTGGGTGCAGCCCTGGCTGGGTACTTGTGCTGCCTAAGATGTATCCTTTGAAGACCTTTTAAAAAATGCCTACTTTATTCCTTTAACTCTGTCTAACTTCTGTTCTAGGTGGCCTCTGGAACAGAACAGAACAAAATTTGACTTAGGATTTCCCAGTCACAGTGAAAAACCTGGAGTACAGGCACCATCTCAGAACTGACAGGCTAACATTTACACAAGTGCACATTAGAATGCAAAGGATTGAGTCAGATCAGCCAGCTTGGTTTCCCAGAGACTTCTTTATTTCAACAAATTGGTGCCAAAATCAGTGTTACACAGGGCAGATTATTTGAAGCTCTTAACCTGAGGCTGTTGTCCAGTCTGACCTCTCCTTAACTGCAATGCCCAAAAAATTCAAGTCATTTGGAAATTGCTTGGGCTCGAGCAGCGAGGTGAGTAAAAATGTAATTTTTTCTCTTCCTTCCTGGGATGTAAAAAATCACAGGCTTAGATTACCAATAAAGACACAACAATTTTGGAACTTTCTGAATTAACATTATTTAAAATTTTCACCCATTCCCACCATATTTCTCTGAATATTCTACCAAAAGATGGTACAGAGCAGAAGCTCCTTCTTTACTGATGTAGAGATGTTCAATAATGCTTCACAGCTACTGAGTCACATCTCTTTTTACCCCAACTCTAAAGCAGTGTTAATGTTCAGAAAAATGTATAAATACAACTGTCTTATGACAAGATTTTAATAAACAATGGTCTAGAGTAAGATATTTGATCCTAGACATTGTGAAAAACGTTGTAAATAAAGCATGGAGAGTGGAAACAGCAGGTAGAAATTAAGTGAGTTATTAGTCACTGGTGGGGAAAAAGGAAGATGGGTGGAATTAGTGGAGAAGAGACAATGAGATGAGTACGCTTTAAGTATGTATCGCCTGAAAGATACCACATTTGGTGACTGAAGACAGGCAGCAATAGATCAGAAGAAAGAAATGCAATATGCTAGAGTAGCACAGCGAGAAATGAGAACACAGACACACTTTTCATCACATTTGGCTTACATTACTCAGAGAAGTTGCTCCCTACTGCAATGTCAGGAAGGTAGCAGATGGCAAAGCTGTAACTGTACCAGAATGCTTTAAGAAATACTGGGGAGAAATAAAAATAAGTTATAAACATTTGGGGACAATCCAAGATTGAGGCTAATGAGTTAATGCTGGGAGAAGAGAGGCCTTCAACTCTTGTGGTGAAGAAATTAAAAATACAAGAGGGAGGGAGAAAACTTTTAAGCTACACGAGGCCCTTGATGGAGGTAGAACTGTGGCTGACTTCGTAAAGCAGACTGACAACTGTGCCGCTAACATGTTCTCAAAAAACTCACCTGTGCAAATAGAAGAGGATGTTTGGCTCTGAAGACTATCAAAGGAGCCCAAATTAAAAGGAAACCTCAGGTGACATCTGAAACACAGACACAGATCTTTTGCTTCTGCAATTATTGTATGTCACCCTAAACTATGCCTTATGCCAGAGGAAGTTCTGTACAGGTTATTTGTGGCAATATTTTAAGAGGAATAGACAAAATCAGGATTGAGGAAACACCACTGCACCCTATACCTTCCTTCAGAATATTCCAAAAAGAAAGGCTGAAAATTTATTCACCCATCCTCTCTGCGCATCACTGATTTTCAGATGCATTTCATACTTCCTTAGGTAAAGTTTGCAAGTGATGAAGTGACTGATGATGTTTCCTGAGGTGTTTCCTTAGCCCCTTTCTCCACCTGGTTTTAGTGCATCACAACCATCTAACTTTTCAGCCTGAATTCCTTCCTCATGAGCCCCAAACTACCCGGGGAACAATATCTGTCTATGCAGATACTCAGATTAGAAAGCTGAATGAATCCCGTGACCACTCAGCATTGTATCTCACTCAGCCTGTGGAATTTCCTTTCACTACTTCTTCAGATGTTCATTTCAACCTGTGTCAATATGTCCACTATATCTGTTATTTACTTAAAAACCCCAGTTTAGTTATGGAAGTGTGAGCTGTTGCACAGAAAATCACCACACCTTATCAGTGAAGTTCTAGATAACTTCAACCTTGTGAAGACACAAGATTTAATGAAAAGAGTGTGAAGAATATTAGCTAAGAACACTAGGAGTGAGGGGACTGCTTTATGGATGTTTGGTTTTTCTGAGCAATTCTGCCATTTGGCTGAATGCTATCTCTGCACAAATACCGATGGAGAGTTCATCTTTTCAGTAGTCTAAAGTCCTGCAAATCTGGCAGTACTCAGTCAAGTACAGTAGCTACCTGTGGTTGTGATCGCAGCAGAGACACCATAGAATGGATTATGACAGACAACCCAACGACAAAATCTCAGATTTATTTGGCAAATTATTTAATCACAGACTGCAGGGCTATTATCAGAGGAAGAAAAGGTTAATTCAAATTTAGGTGAAGTAGGCTTCCACAAGTCATAGAGATTCTTCTACATTGCAGGAAAGAATATTTTGGATGGGTACATAAATTTACTTGTAATAGCTTTTGACAAATTCATCATATTTTAGCTCGACATTTTGAGCCACCATAATTATTGCCGCAAGGGCAAGGACAGTGTGCCTGGGGAGCTGGACAATGTGGAAGAGAGATTTGAATCAGGCAGAGAGAGTGAAGAAATCTTTATTTCTGGTTCTGGTCTTGCTAGCAAAGACCATTAGCAGATGCTGGCAAATTCTGCTCACTAGAAATTAACTCTTTTGACAGTTGTGCTTCTTCCTCCACTTCCTCTCAGTGTTTGATTACCAATGAAAGAAAAATAAACATCAGAAATTTAAGAAGGTTTAGCCAACAGCTCCACCACAGTTTCTTGGTCAGTATTAACATAAAATACTTTTCCTTTTCTTTTTTTCCTTTTTCTTAAATTTGGAATAGGAAAATTTAAAGGGAAATTAACAAACTGACTGACTTGCTCTGAAGGAGGCAAGATGTGATGGGGAAAGAATGGAAATGGCTGCTTCATAATTTTTCGTTTAGAAAGAAATTAGGTCAGGTATAAAATCATAATAACACAAGGCTGTTTAAACCAATTATTTAACATTAAATAATAGAACATTATTGAAATATTTGTTGGATGAAATGGGTATGGTTTCTAAATATTACAAATAGTTCACACAAAAAAATTTCCATGGTGTCCTTTTTTGACAAACCTTAACTTTACAAACTGATGATTGTTTTAGTGGATTTGTATTTTCTATGGATTTATATTTCCTATGGCAAATGTTTTTGTCTAACACATTCTTCCTCTTTTTTCTGCCTATTGCCTTAATTTGTCTTTAACAAAAAAAAAAAAAAAAATAAACAAGTGTTTTTTTAATTTTCTTGTATTTCTGACTTGCTAAATCCCATGCCAAAGGAAAGGGAGGCATCTGATTTGACTGTGCCAGCAATACAGCTGTTCTGTGCAGATTTTCTCAATAGAGGTCTTTACATGCCACTTTAGTTGACTTGGATAATCCAGATACTTCTGTATCATAGAATACTTTGTATCTGGACACTTCAAACTCTGACATTTGCATAGAAATCAATTTTGATATTAAGAACATAACTGGAAGCTGCATAGAAAATCAGACCATGTTATGAATTCCCTTCTATCCACTTTTTTACTTATAAAATATGATGGAGAATATAAGACTTAATTTGCCATAAAGGGGTACATTAAATAGTTGTTGCCTTTAATTATATCACTGGTTTTGGAGACGAAATCTCTTTTCAAAAATTAGTAGCAATCATAGACAAAATTATTATAGAATCACAAAAGCTGGTGAAGAAATTCAGATACACAAATAAATACATGGCCGGAAATTCAGTCTTTATTGGACTATGTAATCCATAATTATAACCATTAGTGCCTTCATTTTGAGGCATGTATCTAGTTTGGCATTTATGTTACTTATGGTCATCAAAAACAAATTTTGCACAAGCATTTTTGGAGTAGTATGTTGAATATTTGACAGTCAAGTACACTTAGCACCTGTACACTTCAAGAAATATGGGACCTATGTGCCTTTAATAAAACTAGGAATTTCTTTGGATGCAATATAACCTTTCAGTTTCAGCATTTGCAAATGCTATTTTCTCTTCTGACGATTTTGAATATTTTTTGCCCTACTTTTATGCCAATGGACAAAATCAGGTCTATTCTTTTACTAAAGAAGCTGAGAACTTCTTAAGCCTTACCCTTCAAAATGTTTTCCTTGTTTTTAATTCCACTTTTCAGATTAAAATGTTGATTAAACTTAGAGACAGTACTAATATACTAACAAAAATTAATACAATTCTGATTTTCTCTTGCAAAATGTATTTTTTAAAATGTATTATCAAGATCAAACATTTTAAGTATGATCAACATACCTCTACTGTCATTTACAGTGGATCTAAGTAACAGGTGCAAAACCCTTGATGAATAGTGGAAATGCACCCCAGAGACTCCCACGTACTTTGTGTCAGGTCACAGCAGTGTAATTTGTCATGCTGCTCATTTACAGGAGTGAATCAGAAGTAAAGGTAATATTTTAAAGTGTGATATTATGTAATTGTCACATTTTAATGGCTTGTAAGCATAAAAATATTTTGTGACAAGTAACTTTACTACAAGAAACCTCTTTGTAAAACTGTAAAGACTGAAAGATTATCGTGAAAATCTGCATCATTCTTACAGATGACTCTGAGGACACTTCCAGTAGTTTGCTAGTATTCTAAGATAATCTCAAGGTTTTAGAAGGGCTGTTCATTAGATAGTTGTTCATGTTTCTTTGCTGTATGCTACAGCAAAATTTTTTAGTTATTAAAAAATGGTTTGGTAGCTATTCCACATTTATGGAAACATTTACATATGTATACTGCATATCAAAAATGGAGGTGCTGACCTCTGCTTTGCTGGTAGCTGTGGGAACTGACACTGTGCCTAGCACTAAAGGTATTAACTGTCTGCAAAAATATGTGTATTAGATTTCAACAAGCAGCAAGGCAAGCCTTGCAGATATTTATTTCTGTATGCTTATTTTTATTAAATTAGTGGGAAGAGCAGACAAAGACTACATCAAAAAAACATCAAAGATTTATCAATGCAATTGCAACAGGTGATGCCAGGCTGCCTGCATTGCTACTAAACACAGAATTCTGATATGGTGAACTAGGAACTCTGAATATGAGTTTATAACTACAATGAGATGGATTAGAAAGAAGTATTAGAAGAACATTATCATGAGGAAGAGAGAAGTATCTCTGTGTCATTTTTAGGGTGTTAGACAGCTAGCACAAAAGCTGATCCTAACCAATGGGTTCCAAGACTTGATCCTTCAACCCAATCCCCTCCATGTCTCTTAAAGAAAAATTTCTTAAATAATTATAGTTAGATGTTTTGTAATATCAATACATTTTTCAAGTACTGTGTTTGTAGAAATAATTTCACTGAGATGAACAGCAATATCTAACAAAAATCAAATTATTTTGGATTAAATATTTATGAGTAACAATATCTCTTGATCAGATCTTGAACATTAATTTTTCCTTTTTGACATTTTAAAACATCAGAATGCTTATTTTTTTCTTTTTTCTAACTTTTTTTTCAGAAGATCACCATCACAAGTTCCTGACTTCAGTGTTAATCAATTCATTCAAAGAATAGAATTTCACTTACCAAAAGGCCAGCTTTCTACTCTAATCTTTACGAGTGCTTGCTGAAAAATGTGAGTCTTCATGATATGCATTTTCATTTCTAAGTCTAGTTAGAAAATTTTAATCAGGTAGCAATTATAACTGTTTTCACTATAAACAGTGCATCGACCTAAGCTCTCCTATAATTCATAGTTTCATTTCTTACATTGATACAAAAAGAAAAAAATGAACTTTTGGAAAGTCCTCTATTTAAAATGCTCCTGAAGCTGCCAAAGCAAACAGAATATTTTCATATTGTCATGAATTAAAAGTGTTTGAAATGCTGTCTGCATGTGAGTTCTTGGGCCCCTAACAATACACAGATTATCTCCTGATACCCTGGGAAAAATATGGGTGAATAATCAGACATGCATATGTTGAGATAGTGTGATAATTCCTATAGTTTCAAACAGTGGCTTCTTGTCTTTATTTTTGTGGGAGAAAGCAGAGAGTGAAGTGTTTAGCACCCTAGGACAAAGTATGTTTACAAGTAATTAATATGATGGACACCTTAACTCAAACAGAGGAGACAAGATCTAAACCTGCTCTAGGAAAAAGGCACTAACATTGGTGGTCCAGTTTTTAGCCAAAGGATGTGCATGAGAAAAATGCCTTGCTTTGACTGTCCCAGTGTTTGCCACAACCTCATTTATTAAGATGGAAATCTACAGCATTTGCTCACCAGACTCGTTACAACTAAGAAGTGGAAAAGCCTTAACTGTTAAGCACTTGCATATCATGCAAAGGCACCAGCTCAAATTAGAGCGCTAATCATCCAACAGGATGTCCTCTGATTTCTGCCCCAAACTTCTGGATTTGCTCTCCAGCAGGTCAGTACCCCCACGAGTGCTGAGTGTGTTTGGATTGTAGTTATAATAAGAAGCTGTAACATAGTACAAACAAAATCATAAAAATAAACACTAATTCCGCAATATAATGTGGTATAAAAGACTTCAGATGAGAAATATCTCAACATAAATTTGATATAAATTGTTTTGATTATCACTCAGTACTGGAAGCCTTTTTACAGATCATATTTTACAGATATTTTTTTAAAGATCATCTTCTTTGCCTTGTAGAGGGATCTGTAACAAACAGTATGAAAAATCCAAAGTTTCTGAAATCATTTTGAAGTGGAAGTAATGAAACAACATTTATATTATCCTTTCTTAAATACTAGGTCTATTTTCAGTTTAATGCCTATGGGTTTAAAATCCAAAAGTTAAGCTGAAATTTAATAATACATTTTTACTTTTACTTAACTCATTAACTCTTAAAATATGCTTCCCCCAAAACTAAGCAACATTTACAAAATTTCTAAAAATATTTTACTATTTTCTTCTGCCACGCATTTTCTAGGGATACTGTAAATTGAATTTTTTTTTTAAAGTCACAATACCAATATGCACCTTTCTATAAAGATTTTGACATTTGTGGCTGCTTGACCACTCATGAGCTAAAATTAAACAAAAAGGGCATTATTGAAAGAAATTTAATATTTATTGAACTCCTGTCAAATCCCTCTCAAAATTTTTTTCACAAGTTTATTTTATAGAATGTTTTTTCCTCAATAGAAGGGGGAAAGATAAGTAAAATGCAATAAATAGAATTCATTATTTTATGTGAAAAAATAAAAACAATTTTTGCAAATTAATCCTATTGCTATGAGCCATGCTGCTAGTTTGCTAGAGGATTTAAAAAACAATATAAACTTATCTATGGAAACAGGGGGTTAGAAACCCTCTTCTATGTAGACAGGTTGAGAAAGCTGGGGCTGTTCAGCCTGTGGTGGAGGAGGCTCCACTGTTACGTCAGGGCAGCTTCCCGTCCCTAAAGGGGCTACAAGAGAGCTGCAGAGGGGCTTTTGACAAGGTCATGTAGTGATGGAACACCGTGGAATGGCCTCAGGAAGAAGGAGGGTAGATAAGGTTAGGTGTTATTCTAAATCATTTACTGTGAGGTTGGTGATGTTTTGGAACAGGTTTCCTAGAGAAGCTGTGGGTGTCCCATCCCTGGAAGTGTTCACGGCCAGATTGGATGGAGCTCTGAGTAGCCTGGTCTAGGGGAAAGTGTCTGTGCTCATGGCAAGGGACTTGGAAACAGATAATTTTTAACCTTCCAACCTTAACTATTCTATTACTCTATGAAAATGAGGAAAATTAAACACAGAAATAGTATTTATATTATAAAAGAAAAACACTACCCCTAATCTTGAAAATACTTTGAAATGAGTTAAACTTAACAAAATATGAGCTAGAGTAGTTTGGTACTTGCTTGCTATCACAGTTGTTAGAATGGGTAATATTTAAGTCCACAGTTAAAATATAACCTTATATACATGTGAGGTAATTGCCTGTCCCAAAAACCAGTTATATATATCACAGCAGCCTGATAAGAGGAATAGCTGCTTCCCTACAGTGTTCATGATTGTTATTGAAAAAGCAGGTCTCTTTTATGGTCCAAAATAATTGCTCTGTCAGCTACTGGGGTTTTTTTTGGTCCATGAGTAGATTATTATCTCTGCTTTCCCAAGATTTTCCTTGTAACTTAATTTTTTTACTTAAAATCTGTCACTTTGCATGTGTAGAGAAAAGGGTGTTTTCAACAAATAATTGTTAGAAAAGCCTAAACGTTGTAATTTTTATCAATTGTATGCATATAGTATAATATAATACCCAACAGTGATGATGATAGGTTTATTATGTCTATACAACAATGCAGCATAAAATTCAGTGTTGAAATGCTATTGTTCATCTTTGGCTTTGAAGAACTATGTGGGCTCCAAATTTCTCTGCTGACATTAGAAGACAGTTATTAACAGGCCTTTTTTGGCACGATAGTGTGATAGGAAAGTATTTTATATCCCATTTCTTCCTTTTGAAAGAAAATTTGCATAAGCAATGAACACTTACTAATTTTTGATGAGTATTGTTTGATACCCAATGAGTCTAACTCTATTCAAATATGCATTAATTCAAACCAGGTGAAATGCAGTCACAGTTTAGGACACTAAAAGTGTGAATTCACTGCACAAATAGCAAAAAATACAATTATTTACCCTATCAATTTTTTGAGATTTTAATCCATCAATAATTTGCATAAAATTTACTTTGAAGCTCCTATTAATTATGTTTTACTTCACAAACTGGTCCAGATGGCCTCAATAAAAAAAAAAAAAAAAAAAAAAAAAAATTTCTCTTTGATAAAGTGAAGGGGAAAAAATCATTAGACTCCAACTATACATCAAATTGAAAATGAATATGAAATTATTGGAAGTAAAAGTAAAATAGGAGAAATATACCTATCAGCTGTTTATCATTAAGCCATATGTAATAACTTAGGATGATTAGTTATACTAAATAGGTAAATAAGTGACCTAGGATGAGAAGTCCTTTTGCCGCTACATTTCTACAGCATGAACTGCAAACAAAAATACTGCAATTTTAATTGTTATCTTTCCTTAAATGTAGTTCATAAAGTGCACTGCTTGTGTGTACATTTTCAGCATCAGGAGGAAATTCTGACTTGGTCCTAACTCAATATCACTGCCTCCATCAGCTCAAATAACTTTCTGGGATCAGTGTTATCACCTCCGTAATGACATATCTGACCTGAGAAAATTTGCCACTGAAACTAATGTAACTATTGAGCAATTCACATGACTGCCTGGGATCTGAGGAAGCTTATTTTCTTCAGGGCTTTCCATATTCCTATATTTTTCAAAAGAAGCCCACAATCCCTGATCTTATTCAGCTGGTAATTTCAGACAGAAGTCAAAAGACCTTCTCAGCTGGTTTGTGGTGATAATGATTTCTCAGGAAATACCCATTAGAAAAATGTATGTCTCAGTTGCTTCTCTCTTTGAATTTCTGGCAAGAGAAATTATCCAGAGCTTTATAGGGCTCTTAATAGATTGTACGTTTTATTTATGGAATTTTTTAAAGGAGTTTTCCATAGGCTGGCCACATTTGATGGACTTTACTAGCACAACTAATCTGTGATTCCTTAGTGAGTAGAAAAATTTAGTTAAGTATGAATGTTCTTTGGTTTTGAAAGTATTTTTCATGTTTTTTTCATTAAGTGATTACAAAAGCATTCCCAGTAACCATGTAATTTGTGTATCACACATATACAATGATTCAGTTTTAGCTGACACAATTTTATTTTTCCCTTTTGTTTATGGATTAGTACATTGCTTTTGAATTACTTTCCTAAAAACTCATCAAAGGGGACAAAAATATATCCCTTGTCTGTGTCTGATATATATTGTAGGAATTAACATTACATTTCACAGCAATTTGAATTTGTTGAATTTGTTTATGAAGATAATTCTGAACAAAAATCTGAGTTTTAAAGGTAGATAATAGGCAGATTGTATCCATTGGCACAAGGAAAATATGCATGCACATTGAGTGGAATGCTTTGAACAGCTCAGCAGTAATTTTCTTTATTAGACCAATATCAGTGAGAAAATAGTCCCCTTTTGTTCATGGGTCATAGTCAATACAGTGCCCACACAGGGTACAAAAGCTGGTTTTCATCTATGAGGAACATGTCTTCAAATGGTAGTACTAAAAAGCATGAGTGGATATTTCATTTTTGCTTCTGTAGTTGTATCTGTGGTATGAGAATCTAGTGCTCTGAGCTGGATCAAAGGGATAGAAAGTGCCCATGCTAATCTGAACTTGCTTAGTATTGCTTTGAAGCAGGGGCTATATCAGGTCCTGTTACTGCATTAGGACTGCTATTTTCTTTTTAGTTTGCTTGCAAAAGAAAAATGGCAGTAATTGTATTTTTCTCTGAAGGCAAATATCACAAGGTTTTTACAGTAATACAGGCAGGCTGAATATTCTCAAAGGCCTGTGAAGGAAGAAAGGGATTTTACTATTCAATTAACAGCTTAGATTTTTTTAAGCCTAATTACCTGCAGAACCACAAACCCACAAAACTAGTAGAGGCTTGGAGACTGACTAATGACTATGAGCTCACATAAAGAATGACCTCAACACATGGACCTTTTTCAAGTGCAGTAAAGAAACAATAAAAAAGGAGTACAGCCTCTCCTCCAGAGTGCAGAACTCACTGAGAACTGGATGATTGAAGCTGGCCAGTGGGGATGTAACCCTCCAGTGACAGTAAAAGAAGATGAGATTTCCAGGCTCCATCACAGTAGCATGAGTTGATTTATCTGAGCATTCCACTGATTTCAGCCACCGTCTTTCAACAGTGGTGTGCTGGCTTTGGCCAGGGTTAGAGTTCATTTTCTTCATGATGGCTGGTATGGGACTGTGTTTTGCCTTTGTGCTAAAATGATGATGATGATGATAGTACAGAGATGTTTTGCTACTGCTAAACAATATTTGCAGACTGTCAAGGCCTTTTCTACTCCCCATCCCACCAGTCAGGAGACCGGGCGTGCACAGGAATTTGGGAGGGAATGCAGTCAGGAAAGCTGATCCCAAATGACTGAAAGGGATATCCCATATCATGATTTCATGGTCAACATATAAAATGGGGAAAAAGGAGGAAGGTGTGGGCCTTTGGAGGGATGACATTTGTCGGCCCAAGTCACCATTACACATGATGGAGCCCTCTATGACTACCTTGCATACCTTGCTAAAATGCATGACTTTTGCTTTAACTATATCTCAATCCACAAGGATTTTTTTCATTTTTACTTTTCCAGACCTCTCTCTGATCCCACAACGGGAAGGAAGAAGCAAGATATTGCATGACATTTACTTGTTGGCTTGGGTTAAACTGCATCAGTCCTTTCTGGCATCCAGTATGGGGCTCACAGATTCAACATAATGACAGGTTTGTTTGGGATGTGCTAGGTTGAATTTATGTCTGTTATTGCTATTTAGCAGTAAATCAGCAAGCTCCTGTGCTTGCCATGGGGCTCACTTGTCTGACTGCAGACTGGACTCTCGAGCTTGCTAGCAGCTGCTTTTTGCCTTCTCACTCACTGCAGTGCTGTGCTGCTGATCACCTCCCTCTGCTGCGCCTGGGAACGTTCTGATGGCAGCCACCGCAACGAGCCTGGGCTGGCAGGTGGCCAGGGCATCGCTGCTGTGCCCGAGCTGCTGTCCCTGTGCTGCTGCACTGAACAGGCTGCAATTCCAGTGTCAATTTGAGTCGGTGTCCCTGGGATTAATCCACAGTGGAGCACACAGCCACCACCTACAGCCTGTGGAAGACCGCACACTGAAGCAGGTGGATGCAGATGAGGAGGACTGTGAATTGGGAAGCCTGCGATGGATCTAGCTGCAGGCAGAACCTGTAGACCTGTGGAGAAAGAAGGCCTGCTGCAACAAGTTTCCTGGCAGGACGTGTGAAATGCTGGAGCAGTCTGTTCCTCAGGGACTTTACTCCAAGGAAGGGGTAGTTAACACTAGAGCAGTTACTGAATAACTGCAGACTGAAAAAGTTCAAGAAGGGCTGTCTTTTGTGGGGAGAACTCCACAGTTGAGCAGGGAAAGAGGAGATTCTCCTGCAGCCTGTGATGAATACCATGGTGAGGCAGGCTGTCCCCCTGAAGATCATGGAAGTTTGTGGTGGACTGTAGCAGGACCACCTTGCTGGTAGCAAAGCTGGGGACAAGGGGAAGAGTTCACTACAACATTGAATGTGATGCCGTGGCCCAAAGGGACCAGAAAGGCAGATTTGTCACCCTGGTTTTTTTAAGATTTTCTAAGCCTTCTGATGTTGACATTCTTGTAGTGAACTTTCTCACACACTTTCTGTAAATAACTCATTGTTTTGCATTCCTTTATGGAGGAGGAGAGAGTTGATGGACTGTTGGTGGGACCAGAGTCATTGGAGAGGTGGCACTGTCACCCTCCAATCCACTGTCACTTTTATAAAACTATAAATACTGGAGTCAGAAAATAAACTTCCCTATTTTCCTTCACCTTGAGAGCGGTGGTGTGCTTGTGTTCTTTCATGTCCTATAGCGACACAGATTACAGTAAATATGTCTTTAAGTCAGTGTTTAAGGCCTGGTTGGATAAAACCTTGACCAGTCTGGTTTAGTGGGAGGTGTCCCTGCACATGGCAAAGAGGATTGGGACTAGATGATCTTTAAAGTCCCTTCCAACACCTCATCATTCTCTGATTCTGTGATTCTAAATTGTTGTAACACATAGCTTGAGCTACAAGTTAGAGCAATGTCTTTAAAACGGGAACCATCTGATCTGAGGGAGAGGGAGACTTACACTGAGCCATACAACAGTGAACTAACCTGAGCTGGTGCCACACAACACTTAACTCTCCTGTCCCAAGTGATTGCCATACTTGACATCCCAGAGGCAAATCCATGCACTAATGTATCACAAAGTTTAATATTAAACTGTTCACAACCTCCTTGTTTCAATTACTTTCATTCTGATACTTGTGGCAAGATAGACTTATTTATTCTGAAAATGCAACAAAAAAATCCTAACTGCTGCAACCGACATTGAGACACACAAAGCCTAATTACTTATATTCCGCTGATGGATATGTTCTGCAAGTTAGAACGAATTTCTGTCCCACAGGAATTAAAACATTTTCAGGATTTTAAGCAATGTGAAAACTGAAATGCTATGTGTTTCTGAATGAATAATCACTGATCTTTTCTTCTTTGCTAATAGGGCTGATCTACAGCTTATGTTACGAAACCAAACCAAATGTTATGAACCAAAACTCTAGAAACACTTGAATCTTTTGGAATATGTAGTAAGCACTGAAATGTGCAGGAAAGTACATATATGAGAAAAGTGCTGCTTTTCAGTTAAAGCAGTTAAAAGTGCTGCTTTTCAGTTAAATGCGGTAAATAGAAGAATAACTCATGTTAAACCATCCTTTCCTGGTAAATTCCCTGAAAGGATAGGCACTGCTATGATCACTGATAATGTATTCTTCTGTACTGTCATCCCACACTGGCACCCATTCAGCTTTCCCAGTGAAACAGTATAGTATTACAACTACATTTTCTTTGTAATTAAGACAGTAGTCAGGATGTCACTCATACAACATCGTTACCTCCTTCAGGCTAAAAGAGAAGCCTTACAATATTCAATTCAGAAATGTCAGAATAAAGTTATTAGCCATAAAAATTAACTACTGCAACCTGTCTTAATCTTTGCTCACATATGTGCACACTTTTAACACAACTACATAATGGCAGAGATAATATACAGAAGACAAGAAAAGCTTCATTCTTCCCTACCTTGTCTCAAAGCACATAGCAAACCTTGCAATATTAACTGATGCAGACCTGCTTCAGCTGGAGGTAGGATTTTTTTAACTGCCATAGTATTAGATACTCCTATTAGACGTAATAGAATCTCCTTAAAGATGACTTTTTGCCAGTATATCATAAAGCTGAGGAGGACTGGAAGTGTGATGGGAATGTACCTTTCCACCTGTGTCCTCCTTGACCATCCAATCTACCAGCAGTCTAATGCAGCTCTGTATCTTGCTCAGTGCCATGGCAGGTACTAGAGATAGCTGAAAAAAATCCGATTCTGGTAATTATAGCTCTTCAGTAAGACACAGCTAGTTTAGGTGTTTACAAAATTTATATTCTATACAGAGTAATCATTTAAAAGACTAACCCCGGACTAACCAGAAAGACTAACCAGCTTGCCATAAACTCCTAATGGGAGAGGACCCAGTAATTTCTCATGGCTATTATGACAGCTACGAAAAGTTACAGGACAAATATTATCAGTCTTGACTGTTAGTGTTTATATGGACAGTTTTTGCTCCAGCAGCCTCAAGATAAAGACTCACAACTGCATTACTTCCCTGACATTATACTGAACAATTCCAAACATATTTTGTCTCAAGACATTCTTCAGAGGATACTTCTGGAACAATAACTTGACTTTACATCCTGTTGCAGAAAAAACAAGCTCTTAAACCACCTTTGAGAAACACATTCTTGCTCTAGTCCATCTCTATTCATTTACTATTCTTTCAAATGGCTTGTAATTAAATGATACCCTGAAGAGAATTTCTTTTCATGAAGTAAAGCTGTCTTCTCATAAGAACAATATGAGAACTTTTGATATAGATTAAGTGTTTCTTATGAAACACATGTTGCTTTAATTTTAAATTCTACCATTTGATCGCTTAATCAGACACTGGCAGATTAAAAACATTCAAATAATTTCCTTTTCACTTCTCCTCTCATGCTTTATCTTTAATCAAATGTGAACAATAGTACTAATTTTCTGCATATTCTTTTTCATTTTTTTAATCAAGAGTGTTAAGTCATATTGTTTAGGAAAGACAAGAAATTTCACTCTGAAGTTTGCTAGTCAGATTGTTATGAATTCTATAGCTCGTCAAATATCCACTTGAAATGAAATTATGTGATCTCACAAATGTGGGCTGATTGCACCATCATCTACACATCTTCTAGACACTTGATCTTGATTCTCCATCACTTTGTACCTTGAGTCATCACCTCGTGACACTGAAAGCCAAGAGTGTACAAATACACAGCTCTGGAGATCACCAAGAATTTCTACCATTCCCTCCTCTGAGGTACAAGAAGAAATCAGAAAAAATGGTCTGCCAGTCATAATTCCCTGGAACAGGGGAGAGGGGATTAAAAAAGAAAGCAAATAGGGGTTTCCAACAAAAGCCTTTCACAGGACATGTCTGTATGTCCTGCTTCTCACACTTATTATGAAGATATGAAGATTCTGGTTAGGAATGAACGGCAGCATGCTTACACAAACTCATCACAAATATCAATTTACCTCTGAAAATCTTTTCATGACTTGTTTCTCTGTTTTTGATGGAAACTTCACAAGCTTTGTATCCCTTATGATCAAGTATGATAACATAAATTATATTTCTTTGTATTAGGGAAAAAAAAAATATAGACCAGAATGACCAAATGAATTAATCTATAGGTAGTGACTAAGGTACAAGGTATGTGGGCAATTTGACTTCATATTTCTGTATATATAAACTACAGTGAAAATATCCAGTAAAACATATTATTGGCTCCCTTAAGCCCTGCATTTTCAAATCAGTGTATGTAAGTATTTGCATTTATGTGTCTAAATGTAGTTTGATGCATTTGATTTGGTTCATTTCATGTTGCATATATAGTTCTCCTATGATATTATTATATAACTAAATATTTAGGAATTTAATATATAATTATAAGGTAGTAAATATTAGTGCTAATGTTATTTGTGTACATAGTGTTTCTTACAATGAACAAATATTTTCTCTGTGTCCCATAGTTTTTCAAAGATTAACTTGGCTTTTTAATCAGAGGAACTAGAAATTGCTCATTAGGCCCACAAGAAGCATGCAATTTATAGACTGATTTAACTCTTGCCATGACTCTATGAACAGAAGATCCACTCTGCCAGAAAGAAAAAAGAAAACAAACAGAAGGAATCACTGCAGAGTGCTTCCCCTTTTCCAAGATGCTGTCACACTGCACGTGGATTTGCCTGCACCTCTTCCGTGTCCTTATGATGAGCCAACCCTACGTCAGGTCTTCATGTATCTGTAGATCTGCAGACCAAGAGGTACATCACCAGTTTCTGTGTGGCAGAAGTAATCTCTTTACAATTTCACCCCCATGTGATATTGTTTTGAAGAACAAGTTAAATTGGTGCAAGCATTCAAGATCAGAAAATGAACATCTCTAGTCCTCCAGCAGCATCACAACAAGTATGTTGTTAACAAGAGGGAGGAATGAACTATTTCATATTAGTTAATAGGATGCTTTATTCAGTCCATTAAATATTTCTAGTTTTCTTCTCATACAGCCTAAGGAAAAAAAAAAAAAAACAAAAACAAAGACCTTTCTTTCATCATTTTCTTAGTTTTGTGGACCAGGAAAGCACTCAGCAATCTAATTACTTAACACTGAAAAATGACATTTCAGGGAAATATTGTTTTATGCTCACAGAATTGAGGTAAATATTGATTTGAGAGAATATCCTCAGTCAGGTCATCACAGTATATTCTTAAAAGTCCAAATTTTAGCAATCTCTATTTTAATTCCAATAACTGCACTTACATATTGAGTCTGTATTTGTATAGTATAGTACAAAAATAGAGTACATGGTGGGGAGTATTTTTTATATCAATGTAGATATAAATACATTTGAAATGCAGTAAAATTTGGAGCTAAAGCTATCGATCCAGGGTCTGTTAACATCATAAGTCAAGAAGGATAACTTTCAGGTTTTACTTATGAAATATATATCTTAGGCTTTACTATTGAACAGAGGAAAAAAAGAATAAAGAATAGTGCAGCAGAATTTGTGACAAAGCATGGAGGAAAGATGAGTGTACAAGCTTACTGAGATGGTTAGATGACAAACATGCCTGTCTACCATTTATCCTTTCTTTAAATGAGTAAACATTTATGGCAAGTATGTTGCTAGTGTAAATCAGGGAAAGAAAATCTGACCATAGCAGTTTTAAAATTTTAGCCTTCTCAAGAGAGTAAGCCTGAATCTACTAGCAGTGACACACCCCTACTGTAACTTATTTATAATATTTGGATGAAAATTTGAAATGCTGGACTCAGTTGTTTTAATGTCAATTTAACTTACAGGAGTGGTTTCTTGCATAAGGTTGAAACAATATATGATGCAGCTTGAATCAGAAACTCAGGGCTCTGTCTTCCTGATTCAAGGAATTAGCATTTTACCATGTGCCTCTAGTGGCATTTCTTGCAGAGGCACACAAATAAATTGTCTCATATGATTTGAGGGCAGTTTCAAATATCTGATTCTAAAGCACCACTGTTTCCTTAGTGCCTTCAAAGCCACTCATAATGTTCAGACTGAAGTGAAAGTCTGGCTCATCACTGTCATAATAACAATTTTCTAGAGATTTGAAAAACATGGACTTCTAGAGACTGCATCTTGACACCTGTCATTCTGACAACAGAAAAATTAAAATTCCAGATAGATTGTTGGCTAAGCATTTTCAGATTAGTATTTCTACTGAAATAAAGTTTTTACTGGTACAGCTGTGAAAGTTGAAGCATTACTTGCGATACACTGACACAATACCACTGAAGAGTACAAAAAATGCCATGTATTGGGCATCTGACCACTGGGAATTTTACTGCGCTAGAAGCTGTAAATGGACAGCCACCTAAGTACTTGTCTCATGGCAAATACCAGTGGTATTATACAGTCAAAACATTCTTTATGTGCTGAGTTTTTCCTCTTTATATGCCAAATGGATTTCAAAAAAAGTCCCAAGGATTGTATTTTCTTAATTTCCATTTGTAGTATAAGCTCATGCAGGTGCACCACAGAAAGGTCACAGAAATATGGATTTGGAAGATACTTTCTTTTGCAACCCATGCTACAAGAAAATTGCTTTCTCTTAATTAAAACTTATGCAGTATTATGCACCACTATCATATGAGCAACTTATCATCTCCCCCAAGTGGATCACTACTTAATATCACTGATGGAATGTTCTAGGCCCATTTTAATTTTTCTCATTTCTTCTATGTTCTGATCTACTATGAAACTTGTATTGATGAAATTGCAACATATCAAACCCAAATAATCCAAAAATGAAGGTGAACTTATCACAAAAAAGAAAGTTCTTCATCTGCAGCTTTTTTCCACGCAGCAAACTTTACCTATATTCATTCTATACGTGATAGAAATTAAAAGGTAGCAAGGGTATAAACAAGGATAATTCTATATCTGAAAGTTTACTTTATAAAATTCCTTAACTTTTGCTGTGATCAAACACAAGAAGAGGCATAATGCTCCTGAAACACAGGATGTTGCTTCAGAATATGAAGCAGAAATTCATACTGTAAGTGTGACTAAGTACTGGCACAGTTTTGTCACTTGAGGCTATGGAGTCTCCATCCCTGGAGATACTCAAAAGCTGTCTAAATATGGCTCTGGGTGGCCCTGCTTGAGCAGGGACACTGGACCAGATGGCCTCCAGCAGTCCCTTCCATCCTCACCCTTTCTCTTATGCTTTGAGTCTATGAATGCCCATCCCAGTTCTCCCAGCATATAATAATATATAGAATTAATTCTACAAGGACATGTCACTGTTAATAAAAAGTGACACAGTTTTAACTGTAGCAGATTAACACATCACTCCTCTGTTAGTGTGTCTTTCTCTAAGAGCTACCAAAACAATCGTGTCTGCATACCCTTCTGATATTCCTTCTTTGCATCTGCCGGTATTCTTTGGCTTGGAAATTGTTGGTAGGATTTGCTGTAGTATACTATCTTCATTACTCTTCAGAATATTTTTCTAGCTGTTCTCAGAGGAAACCAATATGTGTATCTTTCTCATTGCATGAGACACGAGACTGGGAAGGCAGAAGAAGACTATACGTAAGATAGTAATTGAGACATAAGATAGACATTAACCATGTAGTATCCCTCTGTAATTAGCAGGGTTCGGACACAACTTTCAGGTGTAAGGATTATACAGCTCACAACACCAGGCCTTATCTTCCCAGTAAAGATTTTGCAGTGATTAGGAACTTCTAATGTGATCTTAGATGTATAGGTGAACATGTTCTCCATACAGGTCTAAAATTGTGTTTAACTGTGTTATTGTCATGTGACAACACCACAGGAAAATTTTAGCCTGAGATTTAGTGGAACTTTTGAAATTTTAATCCTGTAAAATAATGGCAAGGAGGAAGCAAAATGTTGGAGTAGCTGCTAGCTATTTTCTAAATAAACAAAGATTAATAGGTGGTATACAGAAACTGTTACAGTGTTGCAGCCAAAGCCTGTTGAAGTACTTGTAGAAAAAATAATTTTTTAGTTTTAGATTAGACTCGATTGTTGACTCGGTATGTTCTGGTAAAAATATTCCACGTCCCTTACTAGTCCTAAAGTTGAAGTACCTCCCACACACTTACAAGTGGACCTTAAAGGCATAAGCTGAAAGTGGGCCTTAAAGACTGCAGATAATCTTGTCTACCTCCCTCTATGTATTACATTTTTTCCAAAGTGGCAATCTATTGCTTTTTCTATGGTTTCATATTCATATGCAATTTGTTCTTGAAGAGAGGACTTGGAATAGAAAATAGCAAATTGAAACAGCAGAACTCACTTTGCTCTGCTGTAAATGATCATGTAAGGCAGGAAAGACTTCAAACATTGAATACTACTGAAGAAAAGAAAGGAATATAGTCCTGATTTTTGTACATGACAAGTGGAAACAAAGTATTACGTAAATAAAACCTTGCTTCCCTAATCTATAAAAGGTAAGCGAATTACATTTACTTCTTCAAGTTATTAAAAAGCTTTTTCATCTCTGGAAGACAAGGAATTCCCAGTTCAATTTTAGAGACTTTTCCTTAAAAGCTTTTTGTTTCACTGAAGTTAGGTAATGTAAGTGATCAGGTGAAAGTTTTCTCAATGGGTACAACAGGATACAGAGAGAAAAGAGAGAGTTTAGTGGATTTATATCTTAAATGGAGGTAGTAGCCTTGTTCATCTCCTGGTACTGAACATTACCATCAGTTTTGCAAGAATAATAGATATAGCAGGTGGAGAGCCAGAAAGAAAAATCTGTGTTTAGATTTGGGTATCTGGCTTAATAAAGTATCTCATGGAAATGGACATCTCTACATGGTATTACAGATATGGCAGGAGATGGAAAAGTGACAAAGGCTTTGCTTTCCTTACAGCAAGTCCAGGAGTCTCTTGAATGCTCATATTTATTCAGTTATTAGTTTGACAATGATCAATCCATTCACTAAGAGAAAATACTAAAATTCGTTATTTGCATTCACACTGCCAAGATGACCGGTGCATTTTCCTGAGGCCCTATCCTTACCAGCACCTGTCTCCAAATTCTGTTCACTAGAGCACAAGGCTTTCTTCCCTCTTAGTGTAGCAAAGAATATTTGCTCAATTAAAATATTTACTTCCAGAGACAGCCAAAAATGAGCAAATTTTTGGACACCTGCAGCACTGTTTCGAAGCAAAATGCATGGATTTCTGGGGATTACCAGTTATTCAATGGTATATTAGGAAACACTCACACAATACAGTACATTATTTTTTAAAATCCCTAGGTTTTCATCAAAACACTGCTGATTAAAAAAAAAGGAAGACAACCTATATTAGTACCACAAATTTTAAACCATTGTTTTTCAAAAATTTTTGAAAAAGAAATACTGTTCTAGCATTAGTCAGTTAAAAGTAATATGGTTTTTCTTTTTAGATTCTGTTTTTAAAGGTAAAAAGACAGGTAGCATATCATTTGCTTTTAAACAGACAGAAAAAAACCTCCAAAATATTATCCTATAGTCTGTATTCACAACGAAATGAAGATAAAATCAAACTCATAGTTTTGGGGGATTCTTTTCTTTTCCACTTATAATGTCAGGCCATCTGTCAGACATATAAAATGGAATATTTTCATGAGCTGTTTACTTCTATAAAGGATAGTCTCCATAGCGTTCTGAATTTTTTAAAGGTCAGAATGACATCGTTGCTGTGGTCAGAAAAGAAACAATGACACTTCTATGAGGAACAGATTGACTCTTCAGGTTAAATCTTCCTTTGGGGAAAATTTATGTACTTGGCTTATATCAGGTTATATTAGGCTCTCTCCATATTCAAACTATATAAATTTCTTTTACTGATGAAACCAAATGTACTTTGTACACCACAAAATAAAGCTGGACTTAAAATTATGTGAGTGATGCTGAAAATTATTACAAATTTCATAATTGACCTACTTTTCTTAACAAGATAAGATTAACAGATCTTGAATTTATTTTCTGAGCAGAGAAAAAGGAGAAAAGGGTCAGGCTTTTCTGCAGCTGAAATGATAGTTGTTACATCAACATAATAGGACAGGGATTTCTGAATGGGGTTTAAACTACCTTGTTTATTGAGCAGTGTTGTGATTATTTTCGAACTGTGACAGATGTAATTAGAATATTTCTGATACAGAAGACAGTTCTTCATTAATTTGAATATATGCATATGCATACATAGAAGTATGTGAGTAAGCTACACTACCACCTGTATTGCATCAAACACAGAGGAGAAATGCACAAGTAGAAATAATCCAGAAAGGTGCTGAGAAGTTTATATGGCATCAATATTAATAATATTTTTTTAATTCTGTATCTATAAAATATTTGTGTATGACAAGTAGAAATGAAATATTATGTAGAAGCATAAAAAATAGCTTTTCTGGAATCAATATGCAATCATAACAGCTTTTTATGAAAACATACATTCCTAACTTCATTTGATATTCATGTTTTTTCCTTACTTTTTTTATTAGGAAACATTCTTCTATCATCTAAAGGAAAATACACCTGCAGATAAAAAGACAACTTTTCACTGTGAAAAATTAAATTAATCTTCTATTCTTTAATTTAAAATCAGTAACAACAATTCAGCAGACAGTGGAGTTGTGCCATGATAAAACAAATGTTGCACAAATGTTGTTTCACTATCTTACAAGAGTGAAAATTTAAATCCCAATGTGGAAGCAGTTTTGATAAGAGATGCATCTTAATACAAGCAGAAGCTTGCACTATTCTCTTATGTTGTGCATGGTCTTTCTTGGGAGGAAATATAGATTTGTGTCTTTTTAAGACCTTAAATATTTTCAATAACTTCTGCCATGGTGGAATTGATTTCCTCAAGACATGAACCCCTAAAGGTTTGAGTCAAACTTTGATTTTTTTTTTAATAATTGTTAATCAGAAGCTCTAGCTGGACAATTATGTTTGGTTTACTAGGTTTATAATCAAGCAATTGCAGTGTGAATGTTGTATTCTTGGCTCATATTTTTTTTTAAGCACAGGGGAAGACATCCTAAGATGAATGGGCTGTCTGGATGAGAGCCACCTGGAGTGAAGTCAGGATTGAGCAGTAATTGGGGCAGAGGTAATTCCAGCAGTGGGAGATCATGACCACCATTTCAGTGACCACCCACTCCAGACAGACCCCAGAGTCAGAGGAAGGGAAGAACCATGCCAGAGGACTAATTAACATGAGAAGTGAGAGTTATAAGGAGCAAATAGGGGGTTGAGTACTAACTGATCAAAAAGTCGTGAAAACTGACCAATGAATACTGGTGCCTTTGTTGGTTAAAATGTGTAAACAGTGTAAAGTTTAGATGATCAGGGAGTCAGGCTTTTGCTCGCTACCTACCACCCAGCTCCCTCCTTTGTGCACTCTAGGATAAATCACAGAAATATCTCACCTGGGCATGTGAGGTGCTACTGCACCAGGTAACAGGCCCCTTTTCAGGACAACAGCTGGGCTCCTTTGAATTATGATGAAATGCAGGTCCACACTTCCAAAGGAATTTGATTGATCCAAACTCTGAAACAAGTAATGTTCTCGGTGACAAAAATAATCTGAAAGATTCCCATGAATGCAGCTCAGATCATTTGCCTCTGAGAAAACTTAGAAGACTGATTTTGCTGATTTTGAGCTGTTCAACTGTAACTTTGGAGAAAACACTTCTCTCTGTTTCACTGCTATTCTTATTGCAATATTTGTAGTTATTTTTTTTTTCCCCACTCAAGTCCTATGCAAAATGGTCATAAAAGCCTGCTTTTTCTACTGCTCATTTTGTGGAGATAGAAAGGTTTTGTGCATAGGAAATACATATAGACAAAGCTTTTCTTCAGAAAACAGATAATATGATGAGTTGTTTGTAATAGGATCCAGTGGTGTGGAAGCAGTATGACTCGAGTATCCAAAATGACAGTCTCCTGAAATGTTTCATTCAGTTATAGAGAGGGAAGAAAAAACAGAAGCATAACAGATTCTAAAAAGATATTTAAAATCTCAGATTTTGGAAGATGAAGTACATTTGCCTCACTTTTTCACTCTTTCTGTTTTGCAAGCTGTCATGTCTTGACACTGAACCAACACCAGGCAGCCATGGAAATCACTCACTCACCCTCTCCTGCCACAGTTGGGCAGAGGAGGGAAAAAATTTAAATGAAGGCTTCATGAGTTGAGATAAGGACTGGGAGAAAACACTCCAAGGGAAAAACAGGCTCTCTTAGAGGTACAAATGAGTTTATTACTAAAAAGAAAAATTCAGAGGAGGATAATGAGAAGTAAAATAGGCCCTCAAAAACAGCTTTTCTTCCCCCAACCCCTCCCTCCTTCCCCCCAGCAGTGCAGGGAGACAGGGTATGGAGCTTTGGTCAGTTTGCTGCTTGAGGTCTTCCACTGCTCAGGGAGAGGAGTCCTTTCACTGCTACACCGTGGGGTCATTCCCACAGGAGGAAGTTGTCTGTGAACTTCTCCAGCATGGCTCCAATCTCACAAGCAGCAGTCTTCCCAAAACTACTGCAACGTTGGTCACTCTTCCATGGGGTGCAGCCCTCCAAGGACAGGCTGCTCCAGCCTGGGGCCAGGGCCCTCTCTCCACGGGTCTCCCAGAGGATCACAGCCCCCTCCAGGCATCCACCTGCTCCAGCACCGGCACCTCCATGGGCTGTGTATGGATCTGTGCATCCCTGTGAATCCCCATGGGCTGCAGGGGCACAGCTGCTTCACCACGGCCTGCACCACGGCCTGCAGGGGAATCTTGGCTCCAGAGCCTGGAGCAGCTCCTGCCCCTCCTTCTCCACTGACCCTGGTGTCGCCATGTTGCTTCCCTCACGGTTCTCACCTCCTCTTCTCTGACTGGAAAAAATATCTGTGTGTGCCCCACTTTGTCTTGATTTTCTTCTAAAATCTGTCATTACAGAGGCATTACCAACCTCTCTAGCTGGCCCAGTCTTGTCCAGCAGCATGCCCATCTTCAGAGCCATCAGGGATTGGCTCTGCTGGACACGGTGGAAGCCTCCAGCAGCTTCTCACAGAAACTAGTGCCCCTCACTGCCCTCCACTACCAAAAACCAGGCTGCGCAAAAGAACACACAAGCTTTACTACACTTCTTTGTTTTGGATTTAGTTGGTGCAGTGCAGCCCTCAGATTTGTAATGTATTTTTGGCTCCCTGTATAAGGGAGTGTAGTTTTTATTACCTCCTGCTTGTCAACAGCCCATACTTATAGCTCACTGAAAATGGCAAAATACCAATAATGTATTGTATATTGTGTCCACTTATCAGCTAAAATCATCATGCCTAATGTTAGCCAGATTTCTGTTTAAATAATCACCCATGCCTATGCACCTTGTCCTTGTTGAATTAAACACATATGAATCTTGAAGCTCTGCCAAGCACAATTTTATTTCCACCAAGTCTGGAGTTTTGGTTTTGGTTTTTGGTTGGTTGGTTGGTGGGGGAGGGGAGTGTTTATGTAACTATAATAGTTGTTTAGTGAAAACATTTAAAGAGATACTTGCATTTTATTTCAAACCAACACTAAATTTAAACAAATCTTTCTATTAGGACTTCATATGCATGCAGAAGGAAAGCTTTTCTTTTTATTGGCTACTATACTTGCTGGAGTTTCACTACATTTTACAATTAAGTGTTATTTCGTTGGATTATTTGGAGAAACAGCATATAGCAGGAAAAAAAAGAGCTTTCTAGATCAGTAGAAAAATTCATTTATTCAGCTCTTAATATCTGACAATAGAAATCAGTTTTTACACTCTCATGGAAATGAATCACAAAGCATGCTTTTTTAAGAAGTTGCTATGTGTATCTGTAATGCTGTATCTGCTATTCCAAACAGGGTATTTATTGACTGTTGAAGCTAATTTATTTTATACATAAAACACACATAAAATTTCTGTGTCTGCACGCGCAGTGATGTCCATGGGCAGCAGTAGCACCTCATTCCCTCCATTTTCTGTAGATAAGTGGATATTTTTAGTTGTTTTCACATTTTTTTTTTTGCTATGTATTCATTTGCAAATTGTTTTACTCAACATAATATTAGTAATTTTTAAGCTCATCTTCTTTGAAATTCTACATATCTTTTTTTTTCTAATCTGTCAAGAGTTTTTATTGTATCATTCTGGGATATGCTGAAAGATATTGTCCTCTTGCTGATTTTACTTTTAATCTCTAAGTCCTACCTCCTGATAAAGTTGTTTTAGGACTTTAGAAATTAAACCATTTTGGTTTGTGAAATAAACAGCAATCAGGTGTTGTGATGCCAAAAGTAAAAGATTCTACAATGAATTGTTAACACATGCAGTGCTGATAAATTTGAAATTGCCTAGTAGGAAATTTCAAGAACTGAATAAGTGGATTTTTCTCAGAACACTGTAACAGAAGGACAGAAGTTGTAAACATTATTGCCATTCCTTCCCTTGAATAGTCTTTAACACTTCATTAACAGTTTTAGTGATTAGAAAATAGAGTGCTAAAGGAAAACTAGATTTCAAGTAAAAGTCTCAAAGTTAAATTTTCTAGCAATAGCTTCATATTATTACGTCTGGTGTTTACCTAGGTAGTTTGTTCTCATTTCATTAGAAAAAATGCAAAAATATTAGATATATTTTATAGTACAATGGAAGGTTGTATTAGATCAAGGCACAAAACAAAAAAGCATAAGCTGTAAGCACCAGGAGGCAAAACACAAAAAATGTTACAACCAGGCACAGACCTCATATTTAAATAAATAGCTTGGAGAATCAAGAAAATTGCAATATATAATTAGAAGACTAGAAAAGATGAGCAACCAAGAAAGACTCATCTATGAATGATGTTTGTTTGAAATTTTGTTACACTCTGTTGGTAAATCTAGTCTGAAAATAGTATGTTAAATTTTAGCAAATGAGTGATTTCAAACTGTCTAGTGCTCTTTAGCAGCTCAAGATTTGTTCCAGATGATTCTTGGTTTAACAACAAAGAACTTCCAAATATAAACCTTGTTTATTTTCAAAATTATTTGATAGAACTTATTTTTGAAAATTTATTTGCCTGCCATTTACTTAACATTTAAATACTTCCATTTCTAGGGTAAGATAAGACAGAGTATAAATAGTTTGTGGCAGAAATTCAACAAAACAATTTTTTTGATATCTTCAAATGGCTTTCTGAGGGAAAATTAATCTCATTCTGTATGTTTAGGTTTGTTTCTTATACCATAAATTGTGACATAAGAAGCAATCATAGTACCAATGGTAGCTTTCAAGGTTCTAGTGCCTCAGAAGCACCCACTTTGGCTCACTTGCTTTACAGTTCTTGACAATTAATATCTCAGTGGATGCCAGAGGGCCTCCAGTGCCTCTTTCCTTCCAGCTTGTCACAGCAATGAAAATAGTTTGGTCTTCAGCCACATACACATACTCCTCCTTGCAATTTCCTCTGATGGGCAATATAATTTATCCTAAGGATGCCAGGTGGGACTTGTCCGACGATAAGATACATTACAATTAGATTTATTTGCCAATGCAGTATATAATGCAAGCAGTTCTAAAGGGTTATGATATTAGACTTGTTTGCTAGATATGTACTGGTTTACAGTCTTCAACCTTGCAGAATGCACAATTATAAAGCAACAAAGGAGCTATGGAGCTACTGTAGGATTTTGTCTCCCTATGTGACCAGATATTAACCAGGGCTTCCATTTAGAAGCTGCTTATATTCTGCCCTGTTTGCCCAGGCTCCGGAAGCATTTTATATCCTTTTGCAGGCCAGTGTAACAAAGTCAATCCCAATAATCACAGCTCACACATCTGTGGTATGAGAGCATTCAGACAGCTCTTCCTGCAATTCCCACCTTGTGTTCTTATCTTAGGACAAATCACATTGCCCATTAGTGGAACTCAAAGGGCAGAGGGTGTGCATTGGAGGGGAGAACTCATACAAAGGGTCTGCTACCATTGGATTATCAAATTTGTAGTCTATAGCCACTTTCAAGGTCTTTGACAGACATTGTTCGCTTAGTGATTGATAGTAGACAGATGCTCAAAAAAATGAGAAAATATGGCACTTCAGAATCATGGATTATCATATGCAACAGTGCTGTTTGTAGCATGTATACATGATTCTGACCATGGTGTGGATTATTCTAATCAAAATTACCTGGCTTGTGACCAAGGAGAAGAAACCATTCTCCGTAGATTATATATTGCTAGCTTTTTGTTACTTAATTTGATTAAAGTTTTTTTTGCAAGATCTAATTATTTCTTAATATATGAATGAAGATCTCTTCAGCAATTGATAAAAGTAGACAAATGAGTACAAGGCACATAACAGAGAGGATGTTTTCATTTGACTGATAATTTCTTTGTATATTTTTGTAAAGTCAGATGTAATTTGAATGAAAATAATTGAGGGAGAGTGCTAAATATATATACAAGGTTGAATTTGTAACCCTTTCACTGAAAAATACAGATTTTTCTCTTTCACTTTTGAGTGAACACATGTATTTTTATAAAGGGGAAGGCAATTGGCAAAGAACTTTTGACTCTTGTTTGTCTTTAAGTAATTGATAATTACTGAGATGGTTTCCAGAAATATTCCGTTTTACCATTAAGTTTATTTCTCATTGTCCAGCTAAATAAATTGGAACACGTCATTTTTTAATGGAGTATACATTCATACATTTTCCATTTATTCCAGCTCTTCAGAGATTTAATCCCAAAACTAGAGTGACATAGAAAAAACCAGAAAACCCTGTCAATATGAAATTATGTGTCTGAAGGAAACAAGGAAGGCAGGCTAATAAATAAAACATCACATAATAATTAAAACTATTGACACAAGATATGACCATTCTCATTTCTTATAAAAACTCTTTGAGATGGTAGCTCACTAACAAACCTAAATTTATGGCCTTTGTGTCAAAGACCTGGGATGACATTTTAAATAAAAAGTAACAATTATTAATCAAATATAAATAAAATTTCCTGAGTATGAATGTCATATTTTAGGATAAGAATTTTTAAGTGAGTTTGTGAGCTTCATCATTTCTGTATTTGAACCAAAACTTAAGCTTCAAGTACCTCTTTGATACAATTTACATGACTGCATCTTCTCAGTCATATCTTCTTTGCATAGTAAAACATATGATTGATTCTTCAACTTGATCTTCAATCCTCCATATGCTATATTAGACTATATATTTTAAAATTTTGGGTAAAAGTTATTAGACATACATTGTCAATTCCTTTTGGTATGTGCTTTTCAATCCTACCAATTTGTCTAATTTTTTCCCAAGTTTTTGACATTAAGTTTTCTCCCTTCAGAGAGTCCATTCCAAAACTTTTCAAGTTCATTATTCACTGTAAAAACAAACCAATTATTTCCTCTTTCATGAAATTCCATATTTCAGTAAGTGCTACATCATTCTAACTTTGTGGAATTTGGTGAATGACAATTATGTCTTCACTGCTTTTGTGATTTTTTTCATTTTTTTGACTTCTTGGTGGGATTGCACTTGTTTCCAGGCAAACTGATGAATTACTGAGAAGCCTGTTAGAGATAAACTGAAGAATATTATCGGCAACCAGTGAGATTTCCTATACTTATGCAAATGTTATTTCTCCAGGTAATACGTATTTTCTCTCTCAACACTAGTCAAAGGGGAAAATTAGCAGTCATTATTGCTGAAGGTGAAAAAGGATAATAGAATCTTAGAGTATCCTCAGGTAGAAGAGACCTAGAAGGGTCACAGAAATTCAAATCCCATCCCTGCACAGGACAACACCATGTGCCCAAGAGCATCATCCACATGAACAAAGATCTTCATTGAGACTCACTTTAAAGCAAAGCAGGAGACACTGAAGAGAAGATGGATCCTGTCTGCTTCACTGTTGCATTTGATTTCAAACCTCCATGTAGAAAAGACATTAAAGAGTATAGTCATATTTAGCATAAAAGAGAAGGGGTCTCTGTTTTTCCATGTTCAGCAAAATTAGTATGGTTAATAGTGATTCTTCCATCTTTAGCGACATGATTTTTTGTACACATTTGTCATACTGTGGTGCTGAGCATCCATCCAATCCTGAAAAGTGCTTCATACTGCAAACCTATTTATATACCTTTAGGCATCAGTTACATTAATTGTTTCAGTTCTTTGATATGAGTATAATTTCTGCTGCAAATGTCCTTGGAGCTTTTTTAAATAATGCCACCAAAATGACATGGAAATATATCTTTGGTTCTGGTACTCTCCACTAAAATCTGTAGAACCATCAGTGAAAATGTTTCCTCCACAGCCACTTCTATTAAGAAATTATCATATATGAAGTATTGTGAGAGTAGTGATAGAAAAGATAAAGATGTAAAAACTATGCAATCTATGGGTATCTTGCCTCCTTGTTATTAGTTAGCAGACATTTCAGATTCAGCATCTGGCCACTGGCTGAAGATTTTTTTATAAGTATCAATACCTAAAGAAAACCCCAAAAAAACTTTATTTCCAATAAAAGACAATGAATGTCCGAGAAATTATGAATTTCATAAGTATGTTTTCCGGACTTTTAATCAAAATATTTTTATTACTTCACAGTTTTCACTTCCTTTCATGTACTATTTTGTATATATAACAAAACAGTTAGTTTGGTGGTGAAAAGGAGCTTTTCCTCTCACTCAAGTGGTTGTTAATAGGCAAAAGACAGAGGAGATGACAAGTACAATGATTGTATGAATGAAATTCAAACACATATATACTTGAAGTTTTATTTTATATAGAAACCTCTAAGAAAAGCACAGGTAGTCATGTAGTGAATTTTTGCCCAATTTTGCAAGTATGTTGGACAAACACAGACAGGGAAGTAATTTTTATAATTATTGCTGGAAGTCGGCCCAGGTTGGGGTACATAATTTACGAAATAAAAGTACACAACAATCACCAGGATTTTAGTATACAGTCATTTGCTTTGGTTCTTCACAAAAACATGACTCACAGAACCATAATCACTCATCCATAAGGCATCATGTTCTGTTACTCCGCAGGTTTCTGATTTTAAATACTTTCTAAAATGTAAATATGTTGCTCACAGAGTTCAAGCCTTGTGCCCTCGGTATGTGGATTAAATCCTTAAATCCTGTTGATAAGTAGGTAGAAACATATGCTGTTTAAAAATTCCAGTGATTAAATTGTAATATAAATTGCAACAAAACACAGTTTTAAATGGAATCATCTTGCTTTTTGACTGCTTAGAGTCAGCTACAGCAGGGTTTCTGACAAGATAATTTTTTTCTCCTCTTTGGATTATGTAAAATGTCTTTTTACTGCCTGAATTTAGATAATCTGTTTTGTCATTTTACCAGGAGAAATTTTGTTTTCTTAGATGACCAAAAATGCTTAACTGTTGAAGTGTCCAGATAATATTTCTTTGAAAGAAAGAGCTTTAAAACTTTTCTTTATTTGTTTATGTTTGGAAAATTCCAAAATGAAATTCTTACTAGATCATTATTTCCCACTGAGTATTCTTATTCAGAGGACCTTTTTATTTTAAAGGATCTTTCATCAAATTGAATTGCATCCCAAGTGTAAAGTGCACTTGCATAACTGAAGTGCTAGACTCATAGCTTAAAAAAAATGCTTCATTTTTTTTCTTAATTTATAATGTGTGTACTTTACCATTTCCTAAACACAGCTAAGCAATATTCTGTTGATACCATATTTGTTCTGCCATTAAGCTTATTGTCAAACATTTGTAAAAAGACACTTGCAGGTAATGAGATTTCATTATTAAAGCTCTATTTTTTTTTTTTTTTTGTGCTGAGAGGTATCTGTACATGGAAACCTGAAAATGCCTATTTATATATGAGGTAATTATATTCATGTCAGCAGTCCCATTGAGTTAATGAGATTATTAACAAAAGAAAAGTTGGTCCTATTTTGATGTTTTCAGAATTAGACCATGTATTCTGTTTCTATGTTTTCAAAATCTTAGAAGCTGTTTAAGCAGCTCTTTCCCCCCTAGATTTGCTCAATTCTCATTGTTAGACCTATATGCTACTGAGTAGTGATATCCAAGTCCTTTAAGCTGCTTTAGAGATCTAAGCCTAATATAGTTGATAGATGCCTATGCTAATGTCATCACTTTCCCTGGTCTCTGTGCGGATTTTCATAAGCATGGCTAATCATTATGACAGAACAATATGATTTCTTTTTTTATCTCAGGAGTTCTTAGCCTCTCTGATATGTGGCCCCACATTGTAAAACACAAAAACCCCCCACGATTATCTCCCTTCTTTCACAAAGGGTGTTTCCTGTACGTGAATGATTTATTTTCTGAGGCTGCTGCTGACAGAAGTGGGATTTTGTGGCTTCTGCAGTGATCCAATACGGGTTCATTTATTCCCTTATTTTTAAGGAGGCCTTCAATTTCCAAACTAGTCTGAAAAGTCATGTTCCTTTTGTTATCCGGATTCACAAAATACACCTTAATTATGAATTCAAGGTGAAATTGCTTCGAAATGAATTTGCAAATTGGATACAATAACCAACATTCTTCGATTACTGCACTGAGGAACACCTAGGCTTCAAATACCCACAGGATCCCTGAAAGTGATGCTTTCATTACTGGTGATAAAATAGTGGTCCTTTTCCCCATGCAGAAATTTCACACATGATTGCAAGCTTATATGATCAATAAAAGAATGATGTCTCGCAATGATGCATTAACTTCTGTTCCTTAATGCTTTAAAGATCAATGTTGCTTGCTCTCTTATTTACTACTTACATATTGATACTTTGGTATTTTATGTCATCTTACCCTCTGACAGAGCAGAGCTCCTTTCCCATTTTCCTTCCACCAGCAAGGTCTCCCAAGCCTTTTTCCTAAAGGCAAAAATAGCAATTCAAAAATAGCAATCAGTAATGAACAAGATCCTGCTTATGAGTCACTTGAAGAAATTCAACCCATAAAGTTTCATGGACCCAGTGGGCTATGTCTAAGGGTGCACAGAGAGTGTCTTTGAAAGGCTGCACCGTGTTATCTTTGAAAGATCATGGCAATTCTAGGCAATCTGCAACAACTGCAGAAAGGGAAATGTCACATCCGTATTCAAAAAAGTCCAAAAGGATCATGCTGGGAAGTGCAGGCTAGTCAGCTTCACTTGGACTCAAAATGGAGCAGGTCCTCTTGGACCACTTTTCTGAGCACATTAATAACCAGAATTTGATGAGAAAGTCAGTGTGGGTTGCTGAGGGTGTGCCATGAATGAACTTGCAATAAAATGGCAGAATCTGGGAATGAAACAGGTAGATATAATCTGTCTCTATTAGCTTGGGATGTCATGTTGTAGGTGTGTGGACAAAAAGAAGAGATGAAATTAGCTGGATCATTTTAGTAGTTCGTGTAGCTGGTTCGTGTTTTGTGTATGGTGTAGTTACAGGTGGTGCTCCTCAAGGGTTTGCCCTGAAATATATGCTGTTTAAAGCACTGAAAGGACTGAATAGGCTGAAAGAGTATACACTCACCAAGTTAATTTATAATTTCAACCCAGGAGCACCAGTTAACACACACTAGAAGGCAAGATGGTCATTCAGAGGAATCTGACAGAAAACAATGAACAGACCAAAAAGAAGTCCATGAAATTCACTGAGGACAGATGCAGAATCCTGCACTTGAGATGGAATAATCATGCCTCCTGGTATGATACAGACATGGGGCTCATCAGCCAGGGAGCAGCTCTACAACTCTGCAGTAAGGAAATATCAGCCAGCAGTGTTTCCAGATGACAACTAAGACTATGTTTTTCTTGGGATGTTCATGAACAACACACTTGGGAAATGATTATACCCCTTCACTCAGGATTTTTAGTCCCTACGCAGTTACCAAATTCAGTTTACAGTCTCCCAGCACATCAATGGTGCTTGCAATTTGTAGGAGCTCAGGGATGGTCACTGGACAGTGGGACTGGAGCACTCACCCTATGAGGAGATGCTATGGGGCCAGGACTTGGAGCAGAGACAGCTTCAGAGCACCTGACAGCAATCCAGCTGTCCAATAAACCATGCCTCTGGGGAAGGGATCAAGGGGCTGAAACCTTCATAGAGGCGCCTGCAGGCAGGAAGAGAGACAGAAGAAATAAATAAAAATGGGGAAGACCCAAATGGACATATGGAAAAATTCAATTTAAATAGAATGAAGTTTGAAGGAGGTTGTCAAGAGGGATGGTAGACTATCTGTTTGAGTATTTCCGGGAATGGATGCACCCTGGTACCCTGAGTACCTTTATCTGAAATTTCTATGCTAACCTTTATTCAAGCAAGAGGTTTTATCAAAGACAGACTCCAATTCTCTGATTAAATAATTTTTTAGGGTAAAGAGGAAGAAAGTAGGTCACTCTTAGTGAAAAAATAGTATAACAGAACATGACATTGTGCGTTAGTGTTGGCTGATTTATTGATATATGATCAGCATACCATAAAATAGAATAGCGTACATTGATAGGGATTTCTGGAGTTCAAAGTTCAATCCTCAGCTCAAAGTACAGCTAGATTAGGTTGCTCAAGATATTTTTGAGCAATAAAATTGACTGAGACAAGACAGCAAACATGTATTTTAAACTATGAAAACTATCCTATGCTAAATAATCTACCTATGGTAAATAATAAATAACAGTTTTGACCACAAATTATGACAGTAAGTGATCATGGCCCAGTTTTTATTTTGAGAACCATCCTTTGTGGTCTGCATAGAATGCACAAAAATCAATTCATAGCTTGGCCTTTGCCATATATTAGACACAGCTTATTAAAATGGTCAAACACATACAGGGCTAAAGTAAAACTCACCTTTGAAGGATACCTTTCATTTCTGCTCAGGAAAGAAATGGCTTTTGGAGACTGTGGGAAAGATTTAGTCTAGGAAAGCTGGACAAAGGATCTTCCATGAAGAGCTACATTAAAAAAGTGAATATTTCCTAGAGAAATGTGCAATAAGTCATGTTGTCAAGGTTATGCAAGAAAATGTTCTCAAAGATCAATATTTCTTCTAAGGAATTCAATGCACGTTTATAGTGCACAGTAAAAAATTTGAACTGTGGTTATGAAATAGTGTCTTTATGGTGTTTAGCACGCCTTCTGAGCTAGTTTCTTTATATTCAACTCTATTCTGCATCGCATATTTTAAATTTAGCCTTACTTAGAATTGATCTACTGAGATCAGACTAGTTTACCTGCCTAGCTCCCATCTCTACCTTTTAGTTCTCTGGTATCCTGAAATATCTACAAGGGATTACTCGAGACAGCACTGTGCAGCACTGCAGGAACCAATTGCTTGGGCTGTTTTAGAAACAATGTATGAAAGATTTCCCCAAAGGCTGTGGTTTTTCAGTTTGAAGCCTGGAAGAATAAAACCGTTGCTGTGAAGTGATGAGGACTGAATGAAAAGACACTCTAGAAGTGTCAGCATTGCTTGAAACAATTTCTTATTCCCACTCAGCAATTAAATTTTTCAGCTGCATTCTTCTGGAAATTGCAGCATTATCCTACTGTCTGATTTATCAATTATGAGGGAAACAGAGAAATTACGATGATTATAAAACTTGAGCTGTTGTTTTTTGCTTGGTTTTTTTTTTTTTTTTTTTTAATTTGAGGGTCTGAATCTCACTAGTACCATTTAAATCCGTTTCTGTTACCTAATTTTGTCTGTAATCTGAGGAACACAAGCAAACAAACTACAAAAAACTCATGGAAAAAAAGCTCCAAACAAAAATGAAATGATCAGAATTGGCTCTTTTGCAGAGTTACCTTGAAGGGTAAAAGTCCTAAGTGCTCTGTGTGATTAACTAGACAAAGATCAAGCATTCCTGCAAGTTATTTCTTCAACTTCATGCCCACTTCTGTTCAGGGCCTTATTTTCTCAAAATATTGAAGACTTTGGATGCACACCAAGTTCATTTTTCCCTATAGAAGCATCAATTTTTAAGTGGTCATTTGCATCTCTTCCAAATATTAATAATTTTATGTTAAAAAATAGGGCAGATTACATAACTCTAGAAAATTCTAATGAAAACAAGTTTTTCTAATTCTCCTACAACAAAAGCAATTTTAAAAAATCATCTGTTCCTGAAGATTGATGTAAAGTACAAATTGACTATTTTGCCTTACCTTAACACCTCTCCAAGCTAAGCTTAGCAAAAAACTAAGGAGGTGAAGTCCAAGTTTAATGCAAACAATATCTTCTCTGCACTTCTCTAAAAAATTAGTACCATTGCAACATTTTTGCATATAATTTTGCCAATAATTGCCGATTTATGCCAAATTATCGATGGGATATGGTGATAGGCCCAAACCAATTCTGATTATCCGACTGGTTTACATTGATGGTAGCATGAAGGTTGAGGAGAAAAAGAAGGTCACAGCACGAGTAAGAAAAGAAGAAAAGATATAGCAGTAGAGGTCTGGGGAGTAAACTTTTCCAGGAAGGAAGGTATAAAAGAAAAAGTGAAAAGATAGGGCAATAAAGCAGTATTTTCAGAAGTCTGCCAAGTCTGTAAGATCTTTGAGGTCCATTGATTTAAGAGAACTTCAGAAGGTGTTTGAACAGGTTTTGTCATTTGTTATGACTGCAAGACTTACAGGTCTAATTAGTGTAGTCTACTGCGTGGTCTAAATAGGTTAGTGTGCTTTTCGTAGTTATGTCTAACTGTAGGTCAAGTAATAGATTATCAGGATTTAAAATCTCCTACAAATGCTTCAAGGTCTACAGGCACCATGATTTTGTCCTTTTTTTCACAAGTGACAAAAGAGTCATGTCTCACATTTATTTCACTTCAGAGAATTCTTTGGAATTTCAAAATTTTGTCTTAAATACTGGAGTGAAAACCATGTGTTACAGTGGTACGTATTTAGTTTTATCAGGCTTTCTTTAAGAAAAAAAAATTTGTGCAGAATTCTAATATCAAAATCCTAAGTGTTGTGGATCACCACAAAAATCTAAAATTTACCCTTCACATTTTCATTGACAAGAAATTTACAGCAAGTTATCCCTTTTTTTAAGTCTCTGGATATGTTGCAGGGGGGAGTAGTTGTGCATTTAACCTCCAAAATTGGTGTCTCTGTTGTTACTAGCGATAAGGCAGGAGAAGCCTTCCTTAAAAAAAAGCAAGCAAAAATTAAAACTGTATCTTCTCCGTGACCTGGTAAGGAGAGTTCGGACATGAAGGAAAAGATGCCATTGGCCTAATTTATGACCCCTGGTGTGTCTGGCAAGAATTTCCTTCTTTTCCTTTTGGAGCAGCTGTGCCACTGGCCAAAGGCAAAAGTAGCATAGACACACACAAGGGAACGACCAAGGTTCCTTTAGCAGCCGTGTGGTACGACTAACAGGCTCCTGTTTCTTCAGCCTTTCCTCTGTGTTCACTAAAAATGCTGGCCCTGCTGAGCTGCTTAGTCCGCTCTCCTGCTGCCACTTATTTCCAGCACTCTGCTCACCACTGTAACAGCAATTTCAAGCCTGTGATGTTTCTGCTGTGGTTTTCTTTGCTTCCTGAACAGGACAGAGAAAGAAGCTCATTAAGATTGCCATGCAACACATCAGAAAGCAAAAAGCACTTACTTATATCTCTTTGTACTTTTGTAAGGGATGAGAACTCCTAGAGGTGAAGAATATAAATAAAGTTTGTATTGCTGCAAAATTGCAGTCCAGTTTTCTCTTCCTTTTTCTTCCCTCACAATGAGACCAGGTGAAACTTCACCACTTTCATACATGCAATATATTGAATGTAGAAAGAAAAATGTCCTATTTAGATGAATTTAGAATTTGAATGAAAATAAGTCTGCCATCATTGTGTCATCCATCATCTATGTGCCCTTGGCAATTTTGCTTAGTCATATGACAAAACTAAGTGAACCAGAAGCAAACTGAGCTGAACAAATAGTAAACTGGAATGAGAATGAAAAAATCAAATAAAGGAAAAAAAACCCAAACAAACAACCCAACCTAAAAAGCTCAGAAAAACTTGTGCCAGTCATCTTTTTCCACAATAAATTGTTCTTGTGTCACTCTACTCTACTGTTTCTAACCTGATTGTTTTTCTACTCACGTTTTTTAAGTCTGCTTGCTGTTGAAATATTCCGAAAATGTCTAGATCATAGCACCATCCCTGGTTTCACGTTAGTAGTTAACATTGGAGATTGAGATACAATGAAAATACCCACAACAAGAATCAATACTAAAGATGAGCTTTCAGGAACTTATCATGTGTAATTAGAGGTTAGATCAACTAAAATGTTGCTTCTCCCTCACTCTGCATGAGTACATGGGTAGGTTGAGAAAAGGGCCTTTTTCCTAGGCACTTTTTTTTTATTTTCATCATTACTAAACTTCTTGTGGAGAGGAAACTGAAAAGGGAAATGTCTGAATCACCATTTTGTCTAATAGTGCTACATTTCCAGAGCGTTTTTTTTTTTGTTTGTTTGTTTGTTTGTTTTTGTTTCTCTGATCTTGAAATCAGTTCACCAGAGCTGTCCAGTCATATGCGATCTTAAGGGCAATTATCCCTTTGTGGAAAGTTTCATGCACTCCTCTTGCTATTCCCTCTTTGCTGCTGCCTCCAGCTGTTAATATCAATTCTGTTTTGTTGAGGAAAGGCATTACAATCTCTTTTGGTACTAATGTCAGAATCTCACAATTGTCTCTAATCCCAAATTGGTCCCTGTTTACCAGTGAGAGCCTTCAGGCTATCTCATAGTGCAAGAGAAAATCCTCATTGGGAGAGAAAAAAATGTCTGTCCTGACCTTTCCTGATAGAGAGTGACCTATTTGCCAAGGTACAGCTAGGCTGTCAGGTAGGGCGGAGACCCTGTACTGCAATGACCTGAAAAGAGAAGCAGTCTTCCAACTCTGGGGACTTCATAGCTCTGGTTAACTGCAGTGTGTGTAGATTACAGTGCTCTTGAGCTCTCTTCTCTTTGTGGCCTTTAATTTTAATAAGTAGGCAGGGTATCTTGGTGACTAAGATTCTTCTGAGAAGGCTTAAGTTTGGAAAATGCAGACATTTCACTCTGGCTTTTCTGTGACAAAGTCAATTGGTGTTTGTTGCTGAAATGCTGGATTTTACACAGAGCTTTAGACCAGTGATGATGGCAGTAGGTGGGAATTCAATGAGCAGAATGAAAGGCAGTCATGTTGAAATGTCTCACTAACTCCTCACACCTTTAATGTAACATCTGATTTCATGTCAGTGCGTGCATTTCTCTCCCAATGATTTTCAGAGGTCCTTTTTCATGTTATTATTGGTATCCCACTTCATGGACACCTTATGCATTCTTTTATTAGTGAATGAAGAAAATAAATATCTGAGTTAAGAAAAGTCCTTAAAAGCAGTGACTGAGAAATTCAAGAATTTGCATGAAAAATGCTAGAAGTGCAACAGGTGTGAAATCTCTTCCAGCCAAAGCAATAGAAGATTGAGAATGTTGTTTTAGCTCCTCTGGCAGAGAACCCATAGCAATCTGGATACACCAAGGAGTTCCCTAGGCTCAAGAGAAAAAGATGTTTTGTAGCTTCCCACCTATGCCATTCTTATTTCAAATTCTTTAGTTTAAAGGCTGACATTTGCCACATGTCTGAATACTGCTTAAAACAATTGGATACTGGTCTACATTTGGATACCTTAGACATTGTCTACATTGGATACCTGTAGATATTCCCAACATTTCAAGTATTTCTACTTTATTATTATTATTTTAATGATATGAATTCCCTTAAGGGAATTTATATTGTTCTAGTGTTTCTTTTTCCTATTATGGCTCTTTCTTAAGCCCCTTGAGTTTCACTTCATAAGCAGAATATTCAAAGTCACAGATAATTACACTTTATAATTATGTCCTCTTTTGCTTTTGTTTTCCTGTTTGTTCACTTATTTATTTATTTAATTAATTTAAGACTGTGTGATTTTGTCAAAGAAACTATTAGCTAGAAGTTCATGTCTTCTGTTAGCAGGAGATATGTACCTACACTCCTCTGTAATCAAGAAAAACAATTTATCTGTGTTAACTGTTTCCTAGTGACTTTTATGTTAGTAGCTCACAGAACTCTGGAGCCTGCGAGTAAATCGATTCACATATTGTTGTGTCAGGTTACAGGATTCTCTCACTTTTCTCTGCCTGAAGATGGGAAATAGGAAATAGGAAATGATAATTTGGTCAATGAGCCTTAAAACATATGTGGTCTTTGCACAGCAATTACCTTTCTCTCCAAATATACAAGGAAAGTGTTCCCTGTAATGATAATACATTCTCTGTGAAGTGATGTATGGTCTTCGTGGAGATCTTTAAGCAGCCGCACACCTGCTTTGCCTCTGGAGCACCAGATGGGACTGAGCTCAGGATCAGTAGATGACTCAAGAGTTTCTGGTGTGGTACTTCCAGCTGCTGGTTCACACAAATCTGAAGGAAGGGGATAAGCATCTGCTGAGATCAGTCCCTTGTGACAGATCATACAAGGTAGATTGCCCATGCATGGTCTGGCATGCTTTTAAGGTTTAGAAAGTGAATATATAGAATTCAGAACAACCTAACAGTAAAATAAAAGGGAATAATGCCTGAAATGCAAAGGCTGAAATCTCCTCCCAAGGTGTTAGGAGCATTTCTGTATCCTACAGATGCCACGTTTCAGATGAATAAACACAAAGGCTATCAACAAAGCCTTAGGGATTGTGCTTGCACTTCCAGCTGGTCTGGTTTTAACCAAGTGTCTGACATGAGACAATGTGATCTATGCAGGGGACATGGGACCTCATATGCATCCACTTGCACTGACAAGGCAGGGCTACTTCTTTTGCTCTGTACATCCTGCATCCAGCAGGATGTAAAGGACAAAACATGGCGTAAATTTTTTCAGACCCTTGCTTAGCTGCTGAAACTAACTCCTAATGTTCAGAAACAGGACACATTCTGCAAGTCTATCTTCCTTGGAAAAATACAGAAGTTCTCTTGGGAGTTTGCTAAGACGAAAGTTCCCAGAATTTGTCTTGTAAGAACAGAAGGTGGTAGTGGTGATGGGAATCATCTTCTGCAATATTCTATTCCCTTGCTGTGTTACATTGTTTTTCAGTCATTCAGAATGATCTTGTACACAATTTTAACTGCTTGCCAGGTACAGAGGGAAGCTATTGCTTAAAATTATTACAAGAAACAAGTGGTGATTATTTCCCACCCTGCTTATCTATAATTTTCACAGATTATTACAAGCCACCAGATAGTTCAAACTCCATGGTACTTATGAGGAGATTAATATTCCACTTTCATTACATATGTGCAATTATTTCTTTAGCAGGATTGTGTATTATTTCTTATACATAGGTACTTCCTATTAGCATGTGTGCTCCAAATGAAAAGCAATCACTTGCCAGATTAAAAATGTTGGTACTGAAGTATAATTTGTAATGTATTGATGATTACTTTGGGGAGGTAACACAAATTAGCCAGAGGGGTGAAAAAATAAGGGTAAGTTACAGCCTGTTAAGGCTTCATGTGAATTCCTTTATTCAGAAGGAAAGCAAGCATCACTAGCCTATTCCTTAAGAGATTTCATTCAGTTCTACTGCACTGAAGCCATGTGACTTCTAAATTAAAGCATCTATACAGGCATTCAATAAATGCCTTGCAGTAGGACTAACCTCTGGTGAAATAAAGCTTTAACTTCACTCTTTTCTGGAGGATCTCCATGTAGAAAAACTGTCTTATAATTGTAGATGAAACCAAATACAGAAGCAGAATTAGGTTTTCAAATAACTGCTGACATAAATGTGGTCTGACCCTGTCAGTCAGTAAAATGACAAAGTATCTCAGTCCTCCATATCTAATTTTTCTAAAGTTTAAGTTTCTACAGAAAATATAACTCAGAAAAGAGCATTTTGCATTGCTTAAAATAATTAAATTAAATTAAACTGAAACCATTTGAAAATTATTCTGGCGCTTTTTGTGTATCCTTGTGGAATGAGCCATGGGTGACGGCAGAGGCCTGATCTCTTGAACATGCACGAGAAAAAAGATAAAAATCTCAAAACTAAAGGAGTTTGTACAAAAAATGTACAAACTCTGTGACTTATAAAAGCACTAGGGCATAAATCTAATATTGTAAGTGTAGTATATGGTAGAGGTAATTGATGCTATTAATGTATAAAATACTGTAAAATCCAAGCTATGTCTTTTGAACACCCCAGCCAGGAGCAGAGTCCTATTTTTATGCAAGTAGTTCTGGACAACGTTAAGATAATATCGAGTTTAGTAAATGTATGAATGGAACCTTCCTGAGCGGTGATCACCGACTTCCCTGCAATGCAGGAGTGATCTCGCACCTCAAAGGTTGCATCCACTGCACTGAGTACCGGCGCCACCCTGTTACATGTGAATGCCGACTTCTCCTGGCTGCTCTGACACCATCTGCACACCTGGAACTGGACTTTTGTCTACCCCTGCACATCAATGGCCTCAGTTCTGCATGTGAAGGGACACAAAGGAACATTCGGTCATCTCTGCCTCAGGCAGAATAAACTGTATAAAAGCTCGCTGGGTGAAGCAGCCGGGGTGAACCGAGGGGGAGACTCTGACATTTTGGCGGTCAGATCCAGATTCACCCAAGCGCTCATCCCGGGCTCAGCACTGCCTTGGTTGTGGTGGTTTTTTCCTGATTGAAATTCTGTTTTGCTGTCAATCTAATAAATCATTGCTAAATTTTCTTATGCATTTGGCCCCCGATTTGATCATTTATAACATAAGTATTTGCATCAAATTTTAAAATATAAACTTGAAGCAATGCATGTAGAAAACATAATAAATATCGTTAACTGACTCAGTGACTGCAGTATGAAGCTGATGAAATTTATGTAGATTGTTACAGCTTCCAACTGATTAAAAATCCGCACATTCCAAAGTCAAGTCTACTTAGAAAATTACTAGTTGTGAACTTATTGACTGGAATATCTTTCGAAAGTGAAATAACTACAGTCCAGGTTGAATAAAACCGAACATTTTTAACAAGATGTAGTTCAGCATCTCCTCAGACATTGTCAATGTGTGGTCCTTTGGCATTTGTTTAGAGAAGATGATTTTTTGTCTTCATGAGTGAAAATAAAAAAGGTGTCTATGCATATATATAAATTATCCGAAGTATTTATATAAAGAAAGTATCTGAAATTAAAACTCTTTAAAACAGTAGAAGCTTTCTTGTGTCATCCAGATGCATGTATAGCAAAACCAAAACTCCACATAAAAATCTGTGAAAAGTAACATACATTGGTCTTTCTATTAAACATAAAATCAAGCCAGATGATTCTGCATTTAATGTAACAAAACAGTATTACTTTTGCAGTACTTATGTAATATATGTTAGAAATAATTCATGCTATCAAATAATGTATTTTATAAAGATTGTGAAATCCAGACAAATCTTTGACCACAAGCAGCCTGAGGGACGGATGTCTATTCAAATTCCAGAATTCCAGAAGTCAGCCAGACAACAATCGGCACTTCTGCCTAAGAATAGATGCACCCAGAATGATGATCACTGGTATCCCAAGTCATCAGAAACTGCCTAAGAATGATCATCGTCCTGCAGATAATATCAATCAAGATAGCCGAAGTCGGCCAGAAAGATACATGTGAATACTCTACTTCCTGGGATTCGATCATCACTGGCTATCAACCAGGAGACTGCCACTTATCCAGCTCCGCACAATGAAAGAACCAACTATGAATGTGAAGAGTTACAAAAGAAATTGGGACTCCTTTGCCTCAGGCACAATAAACTGTATAAAACCTCGTTTCGATGCCATAGAGGTCAGATCCAGATTCACCCAGCACCGTTCCCGGGCTCGACACTGTCTTTGAGGACTATATTTTGCTCACGCATACACATAAATAAATCTTTTCACATTTTTTTATAATTTGGCTTTCGATTCATCATTTATAACACTTGTTCAGTTATGTATACTGTTGGGATATCCCAGAGTGCTTTTTCCATTGTAAAAAAGTTTGGCAATATGTATGCTTTCAGACTGATTGAACTATGAAGTGCTAGCAGCACCATGAAATGATCAGGAAACATGAAGAATCATATTAAGAACGGCTGGTTTTATTACAGTTTTTAATGTTGTTGAGTTTGTATGAGAAGTACAGTACTTCAGCTGTGTTTAGGTAAATCAGAGATATGTTTTGGGCAGATCATCTCCTAAATATGTAAGATAAATATTTTGTTTTGTAGGTTTTTTGGTTTGGAGCATTTTTCTATCAATTTAAGACTATTAAATTTGAAGGTGAATGTCTCATAAAATTGTGAACCTACTAGTCTCATTCAGAGCAGCTGGAACGCAAGATCTGTATTTTGTGAGTATTCCAGAAAAAAATTCAGGTAATTTGTCAAAAGCCTTTTACGATGCCACATTCAGAAATTATTAATTATGGCATCCAAGCAGGAATCTGCAACAATTTGCATACAACTCTGCTATCTGAGCCTGCTCAGAAAGCCAGGGAAAATAATGGGCCATTGGCAGACCATAAGACGTGGTGGTCTGTGACAGAAATGCCAGAACATCCATTTCACACACCTGTGTGTAGAAACTGCAGCACGCCAGGAGGAGAGAGAATGGCTCCAGGTATGAAATCACTCACCATGCATTCCATGCCTCTCTATAAATCTTTCAAGAAGCCTGTATTTCATTTTGGTACAAACAAATTTGCACCATCAGTTGACCATATTGAACTTCAGTACAGTCAGATTTTTTCTGCACTGCCCAGAACTACTCCATGTGGAGATTCTCTGCCCATTTGGGGCTAATCAGGTGGCAGAAGCAAGGCTTTAGAACCCAAAAACAGCATTCACATGATAAACAGTGCTTAGATGTCCCTCCCGCACAGCTACTCTGCTTCCACAGAGCCAGGGAGGGAATTCCATGAGGAATCTACCAGCCATGTGTGAAATCATCTTCCCTATAATTAACTGTGTGATTTCTGTGCCAAATCCCATCTTTCAGATGCTACCTGACAGCACTTCCCAAAGCCTTATTGTTCATGCGGTCATGAATGACACCAGACAAGCTGATAGCCCAAAGTTTGCCTCTATCCCTGAAGCAAGGCTCAGCAAGAAGTTTAGGACACCAGCAACACCATCAATTGACTTCTGCAGTATTACTGGGACAAGGTACTTCTGCATGTACTTCTTGGCACCTCTGTGATGCTCTTTGTCCTGCTGGCTTGTAACTTTTCAAGCTATGAGCTTTAGCAATATTTACTCTTTCACACTGCAAGCTCCACCTAAACTCTAACAATGCCTTTCTCTGACAGTAATGTTTTCCTGTTCAATTAATAGGAAAAGATAAGAAGTGCGGAATTTTGAGCTAAAAAAGGGTGAAAATTCAAATGATTGTATTTAGGAGGAAGAGCTGAATATGGTTTCATTCAAATGCATATGTGTACTAATTTTCAGCCAAATCACTTTGTTGTACAGAAATCAACAAATGGGAAATTCAAGTATAACTCAGCAGCTTAGATTGTAAGGCCAGTTTTCAAGTTTGTGTTACCAATCTTATCAGTATGCCAATTTAAATGTTTCCTTTATTATAAGAGTATTTATTTATCAGAGCTATTCTAGTTCTGAAAATTTTAGTGGTTGTTCTGATGACTTAGGCCTGCATCTTGCTTTAAATTCATAAATCTGAATGTTGATGGTACAGAAGCATGAAAGAATGAGCATTCAGGTCAAGCCTTCATGAAAAGTAAAAGCCTGTACTTTTAAAAGTACATTGATGAGACCTCTTTACTTTATTTATCCAAGAAGAAGTCCAAGCAGGTAAGGCATGGCCACACAATAAAATAAGACCTAGCTGCAATTTTAAAACCTAATTAAAATGTAGTGATCTACACATCATAACACTGTAATATTGTTAGAAGTTAATGTTGAAACATGCAAAATAATGTGTTTCCCTTAAAGCAGTCAGTCAAAACTATAAAAAAAATGTACTACTATTGTTTTAACTGTGAAAAAGTACTCCAAACTTTCCTTGCTTAATCTTTGGTTAACGAGTTGAGACCCTTGAAATTTGGACATTTATTAATGTTACCTATCACATTGTAACTAGTAGTTCTTTCAGTAAGTGTTGGACTTTCTTCCTGTAAAATATGGTAATTAAAAGTCCTAAAGCAATGCTGTAAATTTGGCTCTTTTAATAAAATATTTGCAGATTTTTTTCTCGTGTGAAAGTTTGAGTGGAACTTAAACTAAGAAATTTATACTTTTTATATGTACCTCAGTTGTCCGGATTTCTCTCGGCTGTTTGAGGGGCCTGGAAAGGCCCGAGGTGGCCTTGGGGCAGCCCGCGTATCGAAGGACGAGAAGAGGCTTCAGTTCTTCTTTCGGTTTTTATGTTTATTAATTGTTTATCTAAAAGATGTTCTTTCAGCTGAACAGAGATCTGCTCAGCAGTCAGCCATGAGCACACTGTCTGCCCTCCGGGGCAGCCACGTATCTTTATACCCATTGTTACGTGTACAATATTTATCATTTTTCCCCAATACCATTTATTCTCATTGCTGGGTGCACTCTCAGTAATAACCAATCCAAGAGTGCCACCATGGCCAAAGAAGATGGAGGAGAAGAGGAAGAAGAAGAAGGACAGGACACACCCCAATTCCTCCATCTTACTCCTCTAAACCCCCCTGTACATAAATCCTAAACCCTGTGTCTCACCCTCTAATTAACTAATCCCTTCACCATTCACCCTGGTGAAGCCCTCATCCTTGTCGTCTCCTGTGTAGGACCAAAGTCCAGCCACCAGACACTTCTGGCAACATTCCAGGACTCCCGAGCCCCCCAAGGTGGTCTCGGTGGCTCAGCATCTCAGGACTGAGATCTTGAGATCCGACACTCAGTGAGGAATCTCCTCCCTCCTTTGTAAAACCTTGAAAATAATAAAAACAAAACAAGTCAAATCAAAACAAAAGGTTTTCTACTTTCCAATCAAATGCCAGAATTAGTAGAATCAAGCTGTATATGTAGTTGAACTGTATTGTGCTCATTATTAAAACAACCTAAAGAATAAAGTACAATTTAGATGCTCTCTACAAAGAAGTCATGTTCTTCAGAAATGAAGGTATCTGTACTAGCATTTCGGCCATCAGCAATGTAAAAGTCAGTCTAATAAAAGAAGAGTCTAAAAAAATATCTTCTTTTTATATTCAAAGAGGATCAAATCCTAAAATGAATGAAGCTTGTGTCCTCTGTATTAAGTTGCTCTCAAGTATTGAAGAAAGAGCCTCCTCACCACGAAGGGCCCTATAGACAAAGGTGTATTTAAAAGTTTTCATCATCCGAGTTGATTGTCTATCTTCAGCACAGAATTATGTATCTTAGCATTGCATGGAATAAATATAATGAGCCTTGAATCTTGAGGACAGTACCAGATATAAACTGCTTTAGACAGAGTTTCACTGACAAATTGAAGCTAAACTGGGTCTGTTGGAGGGGCAACCAAGCTACAAGGAGATGAATTATCTATTAACAGGCTTACAAGGAAAACTGCCTGGGGCAGAAAATTAAAAACAGTATAATATGTGATATGACAATTCATAAAAGAAACTGAAAGGCTGATAAGTATTGTTGCATTGGCATTTAGCACTTTCCACAAGATAAATACTACTAATTGATTTGGATTTGATATGGTCATTAACATGTAGCCTAATTCTACTTTTACATCACTATTAATCAGGATTAAATCTAGTTGAGTCTGTAGCTCCACTCAGCATTTCCAGGCTCCCAAATATCAAATTAAAAAAGGTGGAAAAATTAATGGAAAAAAAAGAAAAAATAAAGGTAAATTTTTAATTTCTACTACTGGAGCCTCTGTCCTGAAGAACATAAAATGAGTAAAACCTCTTGCATAATGGATGCTTCAAGAGAAGGGATAGACACTTGTTATTGAAAACAAAAGAAGTGAAAGCCTCTGCAGAATATTCCATGGACTGCACTTTACCTCTGCAGCCAAGATTGCAATTTTACGACCACATGTTTCTTCAGAGGGATGGAGCACCTCTCTGTGAGGAAAAGCTGAGAGAATTGGGACTGCCCACTGGATAAAAGAAGGCTTTGGGGTGACCTTACTGCACCCTTCCAGTACCTGAAGAGAGCCTGCAAAAAAAAGTGGAGGGAGACTATTTACAAGAGCAAGTAATGACAGAACAAGGGGAAATTGCTCCAAACTGAAAGACAGCCAGTTTAGATTAGATATTATGAAAAAAAATTATTGCGAGGGTGAAGAGGCCCTAGAACACATTGGCCAGAAGAGAAGTTGTGGCTGCCCCATCCCTGGGACTGTGTACAGACAGGCTGAATGAGGCTCTGAGAAACCTGCTGTAGTGGAAGGAGTCCCTGATCATGGCAGGGGGCTTGGAACTAGATGATCTTTAAGATACCTTCCAATCCAAATCATTCTATGACTCTGTGATTCTATATGTCACCAGAAATCACAGTGGAAAAAAGCATGAATTTGATATGATGTGATTTAAGGGGAAATCAGTATCAAATTTGAATAAAAGATAAAATTATCTTCATGTTTTTCTCATTTGAAATTATTCTAGATTTTGCTTTTCAAACTGTATAATTGTTTCCTGAAGTTAAGAGAGTGGGGATAGTACATGAAGGGTCAAATTTTATTTCCACGTGACTTATGGAGCTGGCTGCTATTTTAAGCAGAAACTGATTGATATCGTGTGGGGCAGAGAGAGGTTTGGAAAATTAACATAAATATAAAAAATAGCTATCATTAAATATCAGAGTTAAGAAATCATTTTAATTGATAAAACAGGTGATTTTTGTGAGCTTTTAGGCCATGTATAGACTTGATATGCAGGCTTTGGAAATCTGCTTATGTTGAGTCTGCATTTTCCTGAGTTGCAGAGAAGCACTTGTAAAACAAACTAGTTTTTATTGGAATATTTTGCTACAAAACCAATGTGTCCCAAGAAGGGAATGATAGAAGAGATGTGTCCCTACAAGTATAGATGTCCATTTCTCATTGTTTCAGAGCAGCTGGTCTTTGTTTTACAGGTAATAACATACCTATTGCCTGAACCTGCTACACATCTCACCATGTAGAGTTTTACACGAGGAATTCTGTTGATGCTTATTTTTGCTGGGAAGAGTAGCAGAATCCAGATGTGATTAATGCATGAAGTAAATTCTAGGGGAGAGGAGCGTGTGGGAAAGCTTAATAAATGCATAAAATGTATAACTTTAAACACATACGTGGTTTCAAGATTTTAGAAATATTGATTTCACCAGCATAAGAAAGACTGCTGAATACTCCAAATTGCACGTCCTGAGCTTCCTCTGATAGCCAGAAAGCAAATATACCAGAAAAATTTATGAATAATACTAAAAAAACAAGTTCCTCATGGTAATCTAATGCAATTGTCTTAAGCTTTCTTCTACCTTCTTCCTTCACTAAGTTTCAACCTTTTCAGCAACTAGAAGCTCACAAAAAGACATGTCATTTCAGTATATCTGTGTTTTCTATACAATATAATTTCAAAGCCACTGAACATAGCCATACTTAGGGAAAATGCCTGTGATTTGGTGGTGTGGTTTTTTTTTTACTATTTTATACCACCTTCCAACAGATTTTTACTATATTTGACATATTGATGAAAGCAGTATTTTGGTTTTCCACTTCTAGCAACAAGCTCTCTTCTTCTCACTGTTAAACATACTGTTTTTATTTCAACAGTTGCCCTCAACAATAGGAGGGCAGCCAGAGATATATTTTGGTTCTAGTCCTATAAGAGGCTTTTAGTACCTTTGAGTAGAGAGGACTGGATATCTGTAGAATTCTCTTGGGACTGTTTGCTTGCATAGTGTGGAATTGCATTTACATTCTGCTTTCCTGGCCAGCTTTCAGGTTGTCAGCTGTGTGTTTAGTTGTACCTTGATGCCTGTAGAACTGCTTGGCTCTAATCTTGTGAAACAAAGTAGTGATGGCTGATGTCTACAGCAGATTCTGAAGTATCTGGATGAGTCTGGTGAATGTGGTAGTTTGAGTAAGGTAGCAGTGTGGAAGCATGCCCCACTTCTCTCTCTCTCCTTCCTAAGTTTCTTTGTATTACAGAGCTGAGAAATGCTTTGGTTCTGTGCAGCTCATTTTCGCTGGGGTTTGTGAGTTGGTTCTCTTGCTGTGGAGTAGTGATGAAGCATGGTTTCATGACCACCTGTGCTGCCTTTACTCCTAGAGACACTGTGAAGCTCTCAGCAAGAGGCTGGGGAATGGGGAGATAGCATCACTTGGTGTTCAGGACCTTCTAATACCTGGACATAAGTAGTCCTGGGCTCCCCACATGCATCCATGGGACTTTTCCAACACACAGCTGCTGTCACCTACAGCCACCTGTGAGTAACACTTCTGCCTTATACTCTTTAAGGACCCTTCCCAGACCTGAGTTAACAGAACTACTGATGTTGAACAATGCCCTTTCCAAGTTGTGGCCTCTAGGCCTACAAAGGCATCTTCGAAAGAGATTGATTACACATAATAATTAATAATTGAGTCTGATACTGTCTCATATCCATTTAACATTGAGCTTGGATGTGCATCTCTTTCATGGTTTTCTCACCTACCACATCCTACCAACTCGTTTGTCCTTCTACACTGCTATTCCTACTGACAACTAGAAATAAACCTGTAAGCTGATGATATAGGCGCCTGGCCAGACATGGCTTCAGGATGCCTGGATGTTTTATGTCATATGCAAAAGTGATTCATCTTCACCCTTATCTTGCAGGTGGCATCTGATGGTGCATACTTTGCTTTTCTACATCCAGCAGCCTGTTACCTGGGCAGTCACTATTTTTCCCAATGAGCAACAGAACCCACAACCAGAATGTGCAGATACATAAGGTGCATATAGAAGGGAGAAAAGTCAAACAGAAGGAACAGTTTTCATTTTAGTGAATTGCATAGTCTGCAATGCACAGTGATGTGTTATCATATGCAGTCTCTAAAAGGTTTTTTCAAGCAATGCCTTGTTAGAGGGACTCAGCATTTTCTGGATAAAGGTGACTTGTCTGGTTGCTGGAAAAGACATAGGTCAAGCTTTGCCCGATGAATGCAGATGACTCTTTGTTGTAGTGTGTTGTTAAGTTTCTTGTGTTATTCCCCCAATTTATGTATTGTTCTCCCCTGTTATGTGTAAAATGGTTTCGTTCCCCCAGTTTTTCCCGCCAGTGCTAGCCTGTCAGCTAAGTTGCTATAGTAACCGCTATTCATAGTTGCCGATATGTAATTGCTTCTCCCCTGGTTTCCCTTATAAGTGAAAGTTGTTTCCTCCCTGGGCCCAGTCAATCACTCCCTTTCTCCTCCCAGGTTTCGAGAACCTTCTCCTCTCTGGAGATGGTGGTTGGCTGGGGTCCCAGGACACCTCCTTTACCTTTTGATTATTGGTCTCCATGGAGTGTCAGTTCTGTGAAGTTCATACCCTCACCTTTCCCGATTAGTTCCGCCTGTACCCACCCCCCTCCTTTATAATCCTGTTTCACCCCCTATGAAGTAACTTTTTCCCGGTTGGTTTCCCCGCCTTTGGATCCCGCAACACCTTCAATAAACCGATGTTTAACCCCTGGGAAATAGTCAGCTCCGTTCCTCCCCCATACCAGCGGTGTAAGCCAGTCCGCAGCGAGCACAGCCCGAGGACATCAGATGCCGAAGGGTGCTGGCCAGGAATTGCAGAGGGGCGTCGGCCTTTGGCCCTCAGCTAGTCGGACTCTAAACTTCGGGCCACATATGCCCCCCACTGCAAGAACCCTTATATTGTTAATCTGTTTAATTGCTTTTTTACTGGTATGAGTGTTGTGTTGCCTATATTTTACCTCGTTGTTGTTTAGTTTGGCTTTTGTATTTTCTGTTCAAAAACTGTGTCTTGAGACAGGAAATCTGTTTAGGAAGACATCTCAGTTTCCCATGTGTTTATATACCAAGCTTGTAAGAATAATTGCAAAGATGAACCAAGGAGAAATTAGAAAAGGGAATATACTTGACCGCTAGTTTACTCTCTATGTGACTTTGCTACTGTTGCCCATGAAGATCAATACACTTGGATTGGTAGTTCTCTTGCTGTTGCCTCTTCATGGAGTGCTTCTGCTGCAAAAGATGTGTCCTTCTACTGAGGGTGTTGTCTATCCTGGGTCCACAGCCTCCATGGCCCAGCCCTGACAATCTGGGGGGAACAGAGGCTTTTCTGTATGAGAGTGGCTGCATCCAAGAAATCACCTGCTGCTCATTTGCAGGAAAGATTAAAAAAAAAAAGTCCTGTAACGGAAGGGAAGGTCAACAGATGTCTTCTTGTGCAAGTTTTCACAGCCTATCTCTCACAATCAACTAGTTTCTCTCAATAAAATAACAAAGTTTTGCTTTGGAGGTTAAAATGTCAGATCATTGTAGAAATGTGTTTTCTTCTATGTGAGATAGGTTGTTAATGACCAAATGCAATTGTTATGGGAAGTTAAGTGATATCTGCCGGTGATGTTTCTCTTGATCTTTCTTGTTTTTCAAACAACCAGCATCTTTGTTTTGGCCCACCTGGCTATCATTTCTCTTTCCATTACACAAGAATGTGCCAATGGTGGCATGGAACATGCAGGAAAAATCTAGAAAAGCACAGACTTTTCCACTTGAGACCACTTGAGTTTATAAGTACTAGAAAAGCATAAATTTACGAATTGTACAAGTTCAATGAAGTATTTGGTTACAAAACTATTGTTTGAAATTTGCATTAATTACTTGAAGATACTGCCATTGTGCTCTGTTTGAGGATTTATTTTCCTTAAGAATTTTAAAAATATGGTTGGAGAGAGTCAAATATTCAATGTTGAACTCTTTAGATTGCTGCTTAGATTACCTAATGTAGTTTGAGTTACTTTGAAACTAATATTTGGATGCATAAAAATAGGAAAATGTAAAAAGCTTCATTTTTAGTTTGTCTCTGAATAAAAGCAATATGTAATATTATCTTTGTATAACTGTAAAGCAAATAATTGGACATCTGCCAGAAAACAAAAGGGAACAAACCTATTTATCATTGCAGATTGTCATTTTGCACCACTCAGAAGGAATCTTTTACTAGTAATAGTTATGTATTTTGAATTTAAAATAACTAAATGGAAGTTTACCTATGCAGAATTAGGAAACGACTTTTTGTATTACGTCCTTTGCAATGCCTAAAAGACCTCATGATTTATCAATGAACCTCCCTGCTCAATATTTAGAAGTTCTACTGCTAACAAGGGTATTTCTTAATTCACTTTTAAGGGTCCAAGTGTTTAACCAGCAAAATTGGCTGCAGATCTTCTTCCTCTTCTTCCTCTTCTTGTGACAAGAAAAAAATTTCAGAAGAAGTGTGCTTTAAACATTAAAGAATTTTCTGTCCTCTTAAGTAAATAGAGGATACTTTCTCTTAAGTATTAAATAGCTTTTTTGTGTTGGGTTTCTATTAATAATTCAAGTTTCATCCTGTCACTACAACTGTTCTACTTTCATTTGCTAGTGGATATGATGAAATTGGCCAGCTCAACAATGACAGGCACTCTTGTTAGGGCTTTCTATGGCTTGTGTAGTACCAACAGTACTAAAGTTTTGAGTCAGATTAGGTATTATGCTAATTCTCTGGTAAAATGCTGAAGGAAATAGCGTCAAAATCTTTACTAAAGTCCAGGTAAATAAGATCCACATATCTTCTCCCTCATCTAATAAACAGGTGACCTTGCTGTGGGAGGAGATTAGGTTGGTCAAGCTGTACCATGCCTTTCCTAAACATCTTCTGACTGGACCTGATACCACTGACCTGTATGGGCTGCATGTACACTCTGTAAATGAAATCATCCAGCTCATTCATTTTCAACAAAGTCATTCTTCTATCAAATCAATTCCTCTTCATTTTAGAGGCAAGAACATTGTGTGGGACAGTATCAAATGCATTGAACAAGTATAGGCAGATGGCATCAGTCACACTTTCGTTTTCCACAAACGCTGTAATACATACCTGAATGACATTCAATTTGTGAGGCATGATTTGTCTTTGGTGAAGCCACATTGGCCATCACCAATCAGCTTTCTGTTTTCTATGTGCCTTAGCAGAGTTACTAGAAAGATCTGCCCCATGATCTTGTCAGACACAGATTTGATATTCACTGGCCTGTTGTTCCTGAAATGTTCCTTTTTCTCTTTTTAGAAATGGGTAATATGTTTTTCAATCACTGGAAAGTTCACCAGAATGCCACACTGGTATTATGGATAAGGGCTTAACAACTTCTTCCACCAGTACCCTCAGAACTCTTAGATACATCTCATCAGGTCCCACAGATTTGAGTATATTGATGTTCCCGAGATGGTTTGAGCTTGATCTTACTGCTGTTTCTTCCTTTGGATTGTGTGAATTGGCTTGTGTGGCTACTTCTTGCTAGTGAAGACTGAGGCAAAAAAAATTTTGAATACTTCACCCTTCTTCATGTCTGTTGTAACTGAGTCCCCCATTTCACTGCTCAAGGCAGATGGTACACTTTCCTCCATCCTCTTCTGTTAGTATGTGTGCCTGGAAAAAATCTTATTATACTTTACATTTGTAGGTAAATTCAGTTCCATCTATGCCTTTAATTTTCTGATCCCCACCTTGTGCTATCAGGCCACATCCCTATCATCTCTCCAAGATGCATATTCCCTGTCTCCAGTGCTTTCCACTTTGTTTTGTGTTTTGGTTTGGCTAAGAGGTATTGACTTTGCCATACTGACCTAATCCTTCCTGTCTGACTTCTTGTACTACCTCTAACCCCACCTCTCTGATAAATTCTTCTGCAACAGCTTTTCTACTGAACAATAGGTTCAGCTGTGCCTCTCCTGTGCTTGGATTTTCAATCACTAGGAACATTTCCTTATTGCACTCCTCTACTTTCTCAGACTGCTTGGTGTTACTTGTTGCACTTTTCTAGCAGATGTCTTGGTGGCTGAAGACCCCTATCAGGATCAGAGCCCATGACCATGATGCTATCTGCAGCCTATAAATAACTTTTCATCAGTTCCCTCATCTTGACCAGGCTGCCTTTACTGGGCACCTACCCAAAAGTCACCCTTGTTTTCTTGGTCTCTAATTTTCACCCATAGTTCTCAACCTGTGCATTGCTGCTCTTTGAAGACCGTTCTGTGCAATCAGCCTCATTTTTGACACAAATGGCAGCTCCTGCACTTCTCCTTCTCTGTCTGTCCCTTCAGAATATTTTCTAGCTGTCAGAAAAAGTATTAGACCTTCATTCTGCTCCCTGTGTCTTTCTTCCAGCTCAGGGGATTGGGTGGCCCCAGAACAACGGGTCTTACTATTAAAGACTGAAGGAAAGAAGGCCTTAAATATCTCTTAGTTTTGCTTATTCTTTGTCACTATGTTTTCCTCTGCATCCAATACTGGATGGAGATTTTCCTAACTCTCCTTTTCTTAATATATTTCTATAAACATTTCTTATTTTCTTTTATGACTGTAGTCAGATTGAGTTCCAGTTAGGCTTTAGCCCTTCTAATTTTCTCTGTGGATAACTTCACAACATCGTTGTAGTTCTCCCGGGTTGTCTACCCCTTCTTCTGAAGGTCATAAAACCTCTTTTTGTCCCTACATTCCTGCCAAAATTCTCTGGTCAGCCAGGCTACTCTTCTTCCTCACCAGCTCATCTTTCAACACATGGGGACAGCCTGCTCCTGTGCTTATAAGGGCTCCTTCTTTAAGGAAGCCCAGCCCAGTCTTTCTGGGCTCTTCAGGACAGATTGCCAGAGAACTCTGTTAGCCAGGCTCCAAAAGAGACCAAAGTAGTCCATAAAACTTTAGTAAAACCATCACAGGTCCAGAAATTGTTTTGTCAGCTGTCCTGAGAAGGATCATCCCTGAAGGCAGCAATGGGTACAAATCCATAGTTCCGTCTTTCACTCTTACTTAATTTCTTTATACTTCCTTCTTCATTGTTTATATTATGTGCATTTCTCTCATGTTTTAATACAACCTATTCTAGAGGAAAGAGCTGAAGAAATACTGCTGCCAAGGGTTTTCTCTTACCTTGTACAAGTTTCATGACTATGATCTACAGAAAATAATTATTTTTTTTGAACTTTTTTGATGCATAGTAATAACAACAATAATAAAGAGGAATAGAACTCAAGGTTTTCAACAGAGTCAAAAGAGTGTCTCACTGAAGTTTTGAAGAAATATTTAACAAATTTGCAGAAGAAAAAATCACAACATAATTCAAATACTTCAAGTAAGAAGTTTTTACAATAAACCAGGCAAATATTTGTGATTATATATTCAAGTTTACGCATCATTCCTTTCTGATTGTAGCTGGTACATAGTTGAACCTCATGTAAAGAAGCCATATCCTGAAACAGGGAGTGAAGAAGAGTTACATAATCTTAGGTCAAAGCTTTTGCTCTTCATTCTGCAGATAATAGCTTTCTAGAATTCCAAAGTACATATATGAGTTTAAATTTCTAATATATATGCATTTTAATAATAACAAGTCTTGAGCCTGAGTAGTTATCATGAACATAAAATGGAAGAATGAAACCAGAACTGTTTAACACTGCTATGTTAATCCACATATGGGTGTACAGCACTTCTCTTCAAACATGCTATTATGAACTTCAAGCTGCAAGATGAAAAGCTACAAAATAGAAATGCACATATCTATGTTCAGTTTGAGTAATGAAAAAGGTAAAAATATTCTCTTGAAAAAATATCCTAAAAATGTTTCAATCACCATTTAAGTGAGGTTTTAATGTTCTAAATCACCATTTTAAATACATCCCTTTTCAAGTCTCTGTGTGTACACTGATATCATGACAGATGTTTCACCTCTTAAAGAGTTGCCTCAGATGCAATACCATTGATAAGCAATTATATTTGAATTACAGTAATACTTAGTGATGTCTTCCTTTGCTACTCTTATACAAACTGAAAATATTTTCCGTAAAATATTTGCTACAGAACTGACAACCATGAAAATTGACTTTTAAGACCCCAGTATTATACCTGGCAAGTGTAGGTGTTGGGTTATTATGTTTCATGCACCTGGTAATCAGTGACAAATCTCTACTGATTCCAGTAATTAGAGTGAATCTCTGCAGAAGTAACAGGGCACAACTAATTCCTCTGACCTAATCTCATATCGAGTCATATTCTCTGAGCAGTTCTACCAGGATGGTACCTTCTGCATCACTATGTAGCATACAAATTTATCAGTTAGAGCGCTCTTCTACAGTAACTGGAGACTGAAAAGCATCTGCTAAAAATCTTGCTGTAGCTACAAAATACCTGGTGAGGATCACAGTACCATGTGTGCAATGTTGTTTTGTTTAGAGCTTTTGCCTTGAGAAAACTCTAAAAATCCATATCTTTGCAAGTTCTAATTTAATCACACCCTGCATAAAGAAGATTTTTATGAAAGGCTTATATGAAAATCACTTCCTCAATGTCAATATTTTTTATACTAACCACTTTATATAAAATTGCTTATTTGCTAATCTACCTCTTTGGGTTTAGATTCCCCTGTATCTGATTAGTAGGTCCAGTCTATTTGCCTTTTTAATATTTTTAAGTAAATTTTGCTCCTTTAAGCTTTATTTCTTCCTCATATGTCATGAAATTACACAGAAAGCATATGTTTATTTGTGTTATTGTATTTACTAAAGGTTTAAATTCTAACTGAAATCTGGAGTACTACTGAAAACCTAAAGGAGAAACATCTAATGAGAACATATTTTCTAAATAAAACATATCTTAGCTGTATTACTAGCTCAAACAGAGACAGTGCAAATCATAAAATGAAGAGATTCTCATCCCTCATCAACAAAACTGGCAAACCCAAAACTTAAATGTGTGTTCCTGTTAACAGTTGTGTGGCTGTCACAAATTATCATAGAATAGCAGGATGATGAATCTGATAAGATCATGTGTAAATTTAGTTATCATTTACTGAGTGTTTGAGTTGAAGGAAAATTTGGATGGAAAAGCAAAAGGACAAACTGTTCCACGATGATGTAAACAAAGAAAGGAAAGCTTTGTCAATTGGAGTTGTCATATAGAAGATCACATTTTCAATGAGCTTATATATTTACATAGCCTATTTCTTTTTCCCTTGGATACCTATTCTCTCTCTGATTCTTTCATTCTACTTAAATCGTGTTGTGCTTTAAGAGAATTTTTGCATTTTTCTATCGCAGTGATTGCTCCTGAAAGAGTAGTGCAGTGAGGCCACACAATCTAACTGGTATTGATGTTGAAATACAGCCTCTGGCAATCTGGATGGATCAAAAGTACAATTAGCCCAGGGATTCTGATATGTGGACTTCCATAATTTGCAGCTTGTGGAGAAAATAAGAAATTAGCATCTTCACTTTCTCAGCTGCAATAGAAAGATAACACTTTTATATGCCTGTTTCTCTAGGGATATTGCTGATGGAATACGATAATCTAATTAATTTGGAGCAGTGTATATTATGTGGTATATTTTTTTTCAAAGCTTTCTCTATAAAATATCAGTCTGCCCCTTCTTACAAAAAAACTGTAGCTAATAACACTACATTATGGGAATTTTCATATGAACAGACAACTGAAGCTGCAGGCTTGAACAAAAAAAAACTACTGCAAGATCCAAGTTTATTTGTCATAGCCTTGAGAGTCATGAGTCTCCTCCATGCTTTAAAGTGAAGGAGAGAGGAAAATGCTTTTATCATTAAAAAGTACTCTTGATATCATGTGATCATCTTAGAAAGTGGTGCACAAATATTTTTCCATTAGAAGTTATTTTTTTCTCTAGAGAATCTCATGTATTACACTTAATCATTATTCATTAATTAATCAATCATTAATGACTAGGCAAAAGTGTTGTTTACTGAATTTAAAAGCCTAATTCAGTAACCAGCTTCCAGAGATGTTGTACTTCTTAATGCATGTTTTATATTTAAAGGTGTATTGAAGCATTAAAACAGAAACCTTGAAATGAACCTCAGTTAAGAACACAGAATGTATTATGAAATCTTGTAAAGAGACAGAAGTAAGAATTAATATCTGTTCTTGGCAGAAACTTGAAATGACAAAAATTACCCCAGGAAAAAGGGGGATTTTCGCATCCTTACACAGAAAAATTAGTTTTGCAAAGCTATGGTTCTATAAAACAAGACTACTGTGTCTTTATGCATTAAAGGGAATGCATACTGAATCAAGAATGATGGATTACCATGACATAGATGTTATCAGAGTTGTGAAGTTAATGACAACTATATTTCTTTCCGTAGTACTTTTCTGTAATTTTATGTAGACTTGCTATCCCTGCTTCAATTAAGTCTATTATTTTTGTGAAACTGAAAACTTTTATGATGATCAAATCCTTTAAGGCATTTTTGATGGGATATAAGCATGTGAAAGTGCCAAAATGACTGAGACTAGTGCCAAATGCCTAGTTTCCTCAGACTTTTATGAAATATTCAGTCTGATTTAATTTCTACCAGTGTTATTCAACTGGACCACCTCTTATCCTACACCTGGCAGTGAAACCTCAGCATCTACAGAATGCTGATATGTCTGCACCTACAGATGCTTCCAAATTAAGAGTACTTTATAACAATTTGGTCTTCTATTTCTCTATGTAAGGAAGAAGGTAAGGAATTTTAAGTAACAATTGCTAAAATTTAGTCCATGGACTCAAATGTTACTGAAGTCAAGACTATGGCCTTGTGCACATGCTTATATGCTATTTACATTTAAAAAATCTTCTTGCACTGACTTAAAGAGGTCTGTCTGCTTTTGTTTCGTTACTTATGTCTTCTGAAAACTCAATCTCGTGATCAATTTGTGGCTATTTGTCTGCAGAATGTACAAATCAAGCACTCAAGGAAACTGAACAGTTTTAGGGTTCCCGAGCCTGAATTTAAATAAATTTATGTAGCAACATTGAAACCCAGTGCTCTAGAATGCAGCCCAGAGACAAATGGTCTCCTAAACATGGAACTATTCACAAAATATACTTCTGATACATTGGTCTGTGTGTTCTAATTCAGAGCTTTATAGCCAAAACACAGATGGAAATTATGAACAGGTAAATTTAGTGCATGATGTGGAAAGCTGGAGAAAACATTTAAAAAGAAATAATCTACACTTAATGTGTTGCCTTAACTATCATTATTTCCTTGATATCACAGTGTCCATGTATAAAATTATTCCCTCTCTCTTCAGAGGGAGGCTACACTGAATTAATTATGTGGGTCATTTAGCTAGAATACCTGAAAACATACCCTTTAATGAAATGAAAACTGAATAAAATCTGCTTAGAGTTATGCAGGGGGTCAGAAAATGCCCCCTGCACCTTCAGCTACTTATATTAAGCTGAAAGCAAAATGGTCCAAGAATTCCTGATTCCATTAAAAACTCCATCCTGTAGTTTTATAACATTCAGCTATTGTAGCTGAAATTAAATTCAGCCTGATCCAGCTAGACAGCCTCCTCTCTACATTTATATGAAGATTTCTTATGAACCTTCCACTGGAAAGAATGAATGCTGTTTTTCATTTCTGTAGTGGTCAGATTTGTAGATGGGGATGGAGGCATAACTCAGCCTTTTCCTCATTGTCCTTAGACTTACACTAGACCTCAAAACTGTAAAAGAATAAAAATACCAGTGTTCACATACTGAAACAATAATATAGAATTCCAAACACCACTGAAACTCTGTGATTTATACATTTCAGATGGCTTATTTTTGTATTTGTGTTTGTTCAATGGATTGGTAAGTGATCTTCTCAAGTTATTGAAATGCAGCCTCTAAAATACAATTTACGATACAATGACATGCTGAGTCACTTCTCGTGTGCTTTGAAATATAAGTGACAGGCACAGAAAGTTTTCAGAGTAGCACTAAAATTATTATTTCTTTAGCTACCTACATTACAAAGTCAGGACAATTAATTCTAGTTCAAAAATCACCATTCACAGCATGGATTTTTTGGCTGTTACTAAGGTAACAAGTGTTGATGTGTATCCACAATGGAGTCCAATATGTCTCCCAAGCCTCTGCTCTTAAAATCTTGCACAGAAATAGTTTGAATTTGCTTGTGTCAGGGAAATAAGCATGACTACATGCAAAGTACTGCTGTACTTCCTTACTTCTTACCCATTTAGATCCTGCTGTGTGTAATGTTGCATGTAACAGATTCAAATTGAAGGTCTCATGCAAAACTTCAGAACACTTGAGATCTGTCCCTTCCCTAGATAGCCTTTTTTATGATATGCTTCTCTATACCACAGTTGTGACTTAAAGCTCAATATGCCTTTATTTCTTTCAATATTATTAACTGTTATTTCTCAGGTTTTACATTTCCTCATACAAGGAAAAGCCACCTAAGAAGTTTATAAAAATGTTTAAATTATTTAAAACACAAGTAACTGTTCTTTGTATCCTCAAAATCTACTTTGACTTAGCCTTTCTCTTACAGTTACTTTTTTAATAATACAGCTTTTTAAAATATATTTTAAAAATTAATTAACCTGGTGTCTCACTGAAAAAAATAGCAAAGTAAAACTGCAAAATGTACAAAGTTTTTTCCTACACTATGCTGTAGTAAGAAATAAGCTGCAGAGTGCTAGAGCTCTTAGAGCCAATATAAAAATCATTCTTCTAGAGGATCTCCTATTGATCTCTTCTTTAACTCACAAAATTGAAGTAAAAAGAGCATTTCAGTTATTTCTACGCTTTTGCTGCAACAAATGACTTTTCAGTGCTAACTCAGTCATGCTAGTTATTAAGTTCTCCAACGTTTCTCAAAAGAAACTTTTCATAATATGCATTTTGGTCTTTTGGTTTCGTGGTTTGACAAGTAAGACAAGTGACATCACAAATACTCTCTGTTTTATTCAAAACTTTTTCAGATGCAGGATTTATTTGACCCCATAACCATTCCCTCCAATCTTGTGCAGTCTTCTTTTATCCATTGCAGTCTGTTATTAGTTTATTCAGTCTGCCTGTCAGTCATAAAGAATGCAAATTTCTTTCAAAATCTGTTAGAGGCTAACTTGCCAAGTAGGATCCCTTGCTGCCTTGATTATGATTTCAGTGGTGTTTACCATACATTTTACTTAACAGAATTTCCTTGTTTTCATCTTTCTAAAGTAATTCTCTATTCAGCTGAGATCCTTTGAATTTGTCAGAAGACCTAAGATTTGGCGACTTCTTGGTCAAGTGCTCATCCACATACCCAGTGCCCAGCTCCTATTCATGCTATGAATACATGTGTTAAAAGCCTGCTGCTGCCCAATTGTTTTGCAGTGAATGTGAGAAGTAAGATAGTATGGTAATTTAAACTCATGGTAATAAATTACTGGTCTCCTGGCAAATGAGCAGGAACACAACACCCCTCAGTAAAGAAAAGTATGCATAATAATGAGTGCACAGCTATTTAAATTGCTTGGTTATCCCTTGACTGAGCTGAATCATTTCAGTTACAGCAGAAAAAACTCAAGCAGATTTTTTTTTATAAAATTTGGAAAAAGCAAAGAAAATTGTTGAAATTATAGCTAGTGACATTCAAAGGCAGCATCAGTGTATACGCATGTCCTTTTGTAAACTTAACAAAAAATCATATTTGAGGGGAAAAGGAGTTTAAATATTGAAATTTTTTATTATGAATTTTCTCTTGTTAAAGGTATCTCTTAATTAAAAAATAATGTAAGTTAATAAAAATATCAAATTTGGAACACTTTGAGAAAAGATAATTTTTTTTCCAGAGGAAAAGACCCAGATATTAACATCTCCTAGAAGTGCTGCATCCTTCTAAAGAAAACATAACATCTTACAGTACCCAGACCTTAAAAGCTTAAAATTACTTGAAAACATTGCTCTGTGAACTTAGCTTGATTTTACATTTAAATGCTCTTTGCAAGTTCCACATTAATAAAATAAATTACATTAATTTTAAATCTCTAAGTTAATAATACTGCAGTAATGTAAGAGAAGCACTTTCTCAAGAACTCAGTGTTTGCCTCTACACAAATGTCCTAACTTGTCTGTTTTCTGAATGTTAATGAAAAAGCAGTTTCTGCAATATTAAAATTCCTTGTGGCCAGAGAGCAGATTGTCTAGTCCCTTCATTTTCCTCTCTTATGTCTTTTTGCTATAATGAAAATGCCAAAAAATGATGTTTCACCCAGTATTTAAGAAATATGCAGGCATACAGCCAAACTGCTGTTGCATAGCAAAAAGCTCTGGTATGACTGTCAGTGTACCTCTGTGTAGGGAAAAGTCCACATGTATCTGATGGATACAGTTGTCAATGCAAATCTGATCAGCTCTAATGTTTACAGAACTTCCTGTAGGTGCATTTGAAGAACAGATGATATTCTGAACTAATACTTATTTTTTATTGATCTAGACACAGCTAGGAAAAAACAAACTTAATGTTCTCTCAACCACTCAACAAAGCTCAAGTGCCTGGTGCAGTTTAGGAGTACAGCACTTGACATGTTCCCAAGTTACTTTTCCATGGACTGGCCATCCACTATGCCAGTGGATGGGATTAAAATGGGTTTTTAAACCCAGATATGCTAACAAAAGACCAACAGCAAGCAGAATGATCTTGTTCCATATTATTGTACTATTTGTGCTTATTGAGAGAGACTAGTACAAGTCCTGGTGTACAGATCTTCAGTGCAAAAAGAGAGAGTGTATACAAAAGTTACTGAGTTTAATGGCAGGAAAAAAAACAGTGCCATTCAAGTAGATTTTTTTGCAGTGGTTAAATGGATGACCAAGACATCAGTATTCTTTTATATATTGAGACCTTGCATCCTCTGAAAATTACAGGCAAAATATTAATATTTAAATCTAAAATACTTCAAATTGTTTCCATATCTCAGAAAAGTTAACACTAAACCTATGCTTTCTTATCTACCAAGCATCATTTTTGAATTTGGTTTTAAACTTTAAAACCCTACTTAAAGCAATTTCAAAATACCTGGTGTGATAGTCAATTATTTTTCCACAAATCACAGGGCTTGTCAGCTTGTAGAAGTCAGTGTGTGATAGTTTGTACTCTGAATTAACCACAGCCTTGCACCACAGTAAAGCACTTAAAAAAACTTTAATTTGCAGGGAGAATGTGGCTAAGAAGAAAGCATGGTGCAATATGAACCTGGAGTTTGGGGCACAATGAGAACAAGCTTGTGGAGCTCAATGTAAAACACTGAAAATTCATGTATCATCAATCTCACTGTCAAGTAACATCTTTTAAGAGACAGCTGCTTTTCAGTGGCTACTGAAGCTAGGGTCCTATATTGTTTATATTCTTGCTTTCTTGTCTTTCTAAATGCTAATGTTTGTTTAAATTATCCCATTTTTTTCACTTTTATCTTTATTCCTGTTTCAGTCATCTCTAAAAAGATTTAAGTCATATGTGTATGCTGTTTTGCAAAGATGCTCTAAGTGCTTCTATGTGGACCACAAACATGGAACAGCACTGTGGTAGTATACTCTGCAAGCTGATCAGCTCAGTTAAAAAGGAGATTGCCCTAACTCTGCTGGGCTAACATGGGTGTCCTTGTTGTGAGACCTATGGTATGTATTATTCTCTGCCACAGATATTTATTGGTTCATTAAAAGCTTGCCCTGAACCTCACATGAGGTGCATAACAAAGAACAGACTTTTTTTTTTTTTTGAGTGTCTGCCACAGAAAAGAATCTCTAAAATGTTGTAAGGAAATACTGGGAAAGACCACATTTTTTTTCCCTTAGCTTTTCATTTGGCCTGACAGTGTTGAAGTGATGTAAAGAAATTTAACTGTAGCCTTTTTTTGTTTTCAAGTTCTTTAGAAAATGCAGTCTTGCTACAAGGAGCTGTCACCCTGATTTTGATATTAAATTCAGTAGACATAGATAAAATGTATTTTTCTACCAGAGACTCCCTAGTGCCACATTTTTCAAGAGTTCTTATGCAATAACCTCTTTGTCAGTGAACAGAAGGCAATGTTGATCACCTAAAGTCTCCTAACCTGCCTGCCTGCAAATCTCTGAAGTATTTGCATGTAGCTCATTGCTACAGACTGTGGCAAGAAGTAAAATATCGTCATACTACTTGTCCAGGAACTCCTTCCAAAGTTGGTGCTGACTAGTTTCATTACATATGTATTTCTTCCTTGCGTTTTGCAAATCCGATACTACAGGAAATTAAGAAGCATCATTCAAATAATGTTGAGAGGAAGTCACAAAAAATAACACCTAATAAGAACTAACATCTTTCTGATAGAAAATACTAGATAATAGTGATTTCTAAAACATCCCTACTTGAAGGAATTATTAATTCCCCTCAACTCCTCAGAAAAATTTAGTTAAAAAAAGAGAGAAAGACATGGAAAATTAGCAAAAAGTGCATCAGACACTGGTTTTTTTAGCTCTCAGAGTCTATGATATTATATGTCTTTCTGTGACCTCATACCTTTTTCTCTAAAAGTTAAAAAAAAATATTGTAAGCCTAAAGCCTGTTAAGAGAGAGAATCTCACAATCAAACCTAGAAAGAGAGACACAGGGTCCTTAACTTCTGCCTAACTTATAGCATTAGGTAAAATATTGTGTTTAATAACATGTAAGAAAATATCAATATTTTTTTCCCTAGTTTTTAGCTTTTGGTCCCAGCTTTTAAATAATGTCTATCACTCTTTCCTACTTATGTTTTCACTTTCTTTTAGAATTTGAATCTTGAGCAACAAAACTGGAAGGAAATATTCTACTACTCACATTTTTCCGCTTGACACTCTGGTAAGAAAATAAACAGCACTGAATTTTTTCCAGCAATTCAGGTATTGCTTTTTATATTCTTTTGATAAGAACACAAAAGTCTAAAAAGTGCTAACAAGAGTCTTGATTTTAGATGCTAGTTATCAGCCTTTTAATTCTATTAGTAAGATATAATGACAAGCTGGAATTAGTTGATCCTAGTTATCACTCATGTGAATGATGTCACCCGAAAACTCCAATATTGTGAGTCTTGGTGTTTTGTTGTTGCTTGTAGGAGTTACTGACACAGGAATAATCTCTCTTCAGGGGAATATATATTGGCAAATGTATAGATGTGAAAAGAGAAAAAAGATGCTTGTAAATCATATCGAGATCAATAATCTATCTGAAAAATATGATGGACATTGCATTTTTGAAGGAAAATTATGCCGTTTGCACACCAAAGATCTCATTCCAACACACTAAGGTTTCAGGCATTCAACAACTGTCCCACAGATCAGGCATTTAATCTTCCTAACTTAAGAAAAAAAAGGTTTAACTTTTGTCTAGAACTTCGGATGTTTCAAATAAGATCACTTATCTTTCTCAGAAACTTCAAGTCCAGCTTCTGCTGGGATAGCATGCAACTGATTTGAAGAATTTTTGTCATATTTTGCAAAACAAAAGGTTTTAAGTATTTTGTACACTGAATGATCATAAAGGGATATACTTAGTTTATAATTTTTAAGATAAAGTTCTTTAAGTTCTTTTGGGCTGTTCACATGTGAAATCTTATTTCAAGATCAAGTTGTAAGTTCTATAACTTTGAAGTTACAGAGTTTTCTTTCCGATTACAATTTCTTTCAGTTTCTGGATCATTTATGGACCAGAATATGACTTGTCTTGCCATATAGCTCACCAAAATAAAAAAATGAACAGGTATGGAGTAAATAAATACTCTCATTATGAAAAAAACCCCAAAGTCTAATATTATTAGGCCTTGAACTGGGATAAAACTAAAACAATCCCTACCCAAATCAGTATTTTCTTGTCCTTATACAGCTCCCCTTGCCTTTACTCTGATTCTGACACAGAATCAGAATCTGACCTCACAACATAGTAACAATTACCAGAAAAGTAGGGAAAGGAGATTTCCTGGGCATATACTTGTATCAGCCAGACAATGAATGCTTGACCTACCAGGTTATTTATTTGGGTCAAACTCTTGGAGGAGGAGGAGGTCAAGCACATCCTTCGGCTAGAGTGTGTTCTTTGCCATGAGTCTGCCCAGCTGTGAAATTTGTGGCCCACAGAGCTGGATCCAGCAATGAAAAGAACTGTTTTTTAAACAAAGTTCTGAGAAACCCTGGGAGAAGACAGACAGGCTTTTGAAAAGCATGAAAAAATGTTCCTGATTACCAGTAATGACTGGACAATGGTTATTCCCACTTAGGAAGGTGGGCCATTTCAAATCAATCTGAAAGAATTAATCTGCAAGGCTGGGCTGAGGGAATAGGGGAAGGATTGTGAATAAATATTTTCCATTTCACCAAGTAGACACGTCTGCTCGCTCTGCAAGGGCTGTGTCAAAAGTGGCCTTCAGACTTAAAAACTTCAGTATGCCCTGGAAAATGCACTACAGGAAACATGAGTTCACCTCTGTGTTTTAGATAATTTGAACATTATTTTTTTCGCAGTGTTTTTTTACCTATTCACAAAAAAACCTCCCAAACCTGCATCAGCTATATATACAGTGTGTTGTACTCTAGCACTTTGAAGCAGGAAAGTCTTTGAGCCAAAGGACATTGTTTTCTGTTTTCATAATTTATTCTTCACTGACAGAAAGTCTTTGAGAATGCATGTGGCACTGCATGAGTAATAACAAAATTTTCATACCTTTCCATAAATTTGTCTGACCTCTTGTTCAAACATGTTCTCTGTGGCTCTGTTGAATGTGAATGTATGTCTGTAAGGAACAATACAGCAAGAGCCTCATTTAAGTGGAATGTCTGCATTTTCATTTGTTTGCAAAGTATCATGAATAACCTGGTATTATAAATTAATGTACTATAGTTGGCTCTGGAACAACTGCAGTAATACTCTCCAGTAGAAAGTTGTGTTCTTAATCTTAAAGGCATTCTTGGAGGATTTTTTAAATGATCTTCCCCTTTCTTTGTAAAATCCAGCAAAATTCAATGTTTAAGTCTAGCGATTCTCTGAATAAGAGAAGAAAGGAAATTTACACTGCTTTTCTTCTTCTCTGCTTTTCCATATAACAAGAGCTTACAGTCATTCTCCAGAATATAACAGCCTGTTACCTCCATTTACATGCAAAAGCAATCCCATACTTGTCCAGGTGAGGGCTTATATATACACACACAACATTCTCAGAAGTTCCAAAACGAGTGCATCTAATTATTACCTGATAACTTGACATTTTGATGCTCCATTAAGATAGCTTGGTGCTATTTTACTCAGTTTCTAGGTAATAATTTCACATTTCTTCTAAACAAAGCAGTGAGTGAAATTCCATGTTAATTCTGAAGAAAAAACTCAAATGGCATGAACTTGGTATGGTCCAGAAGCAGCAGGAGCTGTGCTTCCTCAGGCATGGAAGCCTATGGCAATCCCAGTGACACCTGTGTCCTCCCCAACATGCAGTTCTGAGGGTGTAGAAATGGAGCTGCTGGGCCAAGATTTGTGGCAGGTTCCATGGGAAGATAGTGAGATTCAACTAAGGCTTGTGAGCACACACAGGACTCTGAGAAGATAACCTTCTTCTGATACCCCTGAAATGATGGAACCATGCTGACAATTAGGTAATGGTGCTGTTTCTGCTCAAAGGAAAATTTTGGGTTAAGCTAACAATAACAATATTTTGCTATGTTCCTTCTTTTTGTCAGGTTGATGGTGCAATAGCTGGGAGATGCGTTCTCACAAGTGGGGGGAAAACTATCAATATATACAATTTCAGGGATTTTTTGTTTTTGTTTTTGTTTTTTGTTAATTACACAGCCAGACACACAAACTCTACAGCTGAATTTCTGTTCAGATAGATTGGGCCAGGATTTAGAGGGGTGGATTTAGGTTTTGTAGCTATTACATGACACTATTACCAAAAGAAAATCTTTCACCAAGCTAAGAGCAGACTATACATTTACAGCCAGATGTTGAGAAGTGGTGTTATCATAACAGAGGGCAGAGGAATTTAAAGTGCCTGGATCCTCAACTTAAGCGGCCAGTAACCTGGCAGATCACTGAAGTCCTGAGAATATTGGGCAAGGACATATGGTTCTGATAATATTACTAATGTATATAAAGCTTCATTCCTGTGTTTGAAGCTCTAGCTTTAGAATTTCCTGTGGTGCAGTGATTGTAAAACAATATTATCCAGTTTTCACAAAAAAAAGTGAAGATGTGCCGGGGCTATTCGGGCCTACGAATAGAACAGCTTACGTATTTAGGCAGAGTTGTGTATCTAGTGTTTAGCTACTGCACACTCTCTTGGAAAACTAACAGTATAGAATTAAAAAAAAAATTATGGCTAGCTGTGACAGTACGTTTTTCCTCCTCTGTCTTTATTGAAGGATACAACAGCTATTTTTATCTGGAAAAATATTTGCCTCAAACTCTGGGTTCGGTTGTCTACATTTTGCTTAGCTTTTTTGACATTTCTGAGAATGACCCATCTCCAAAGGGTGAATTCAGCAGACCACAGCAGCAAGCACTAATAATGGATACGACATGGAAATGATTTAAGATGAAAGGTGCACTTGAATTTGTAGGAAACAAGAATAACCTAGAAATGAGAATTTTCTCATGCTCTACTATTAGAAAAGCCCATGGTTACCACTGAAGACCTGGTTTTTCAGAGACTGAAGAGGTTTTTGGTTTTTTTTCAGATGTTTATTTAATTTTACTTGTTCATTTATTTATTTATTTACTTTCCTTTTAAAAACAACAACAAAAAATTCAACTTGAATTTGTCATATAGATAAAACACATAGAGCTTCATTTTCAAAATATCTTGACTACAGCATGCTGTATAATTTTATGAATGAGGGTGCCATTATTTTGATGTCTAAAAGGAGAAGTGAACTGTTTTGGAAGCCTGACTGCCGCTGTGGCTGCTGAGCTTTTCATCAGTTCTTACTCTGTGGGAATAACCTGAGTATTCTCAGCTCAGAAAAAAAAAATAAAACAAGCAACCAAAAATAATAATAATAATACCTACAGAGAGCATTTACAGAATTGCTCTTACAATTTCTTTTCCTTTTGATATGTGCTCCCAGAGATCTGGGACCTCTTCAAATTCCAGAAAGCTAAATGTTTTCAAGCATTTTTTTTGCATTAGCATAGTTCTCAGGGGGAAAAAAAAATCTCATAATATTTCCTATGACAAACACACAAATATTCCAAGGCCAGCAGAGGAGAAGCTGAGGTTCAAGGCATCTGTTAAAGCCTGGACTGCTTCAGGCATGACAGTGCACTCTTGCTGGATCAATTAACTGGACTAGCCATGTGAAAATAGTCGGTAGGATGTACACAGATGAATAAGTTCTTTAATTTTTCATACAGCTACAAGCAGAAAAAAAGACATGAGAGACAGAGTATACAGTCAAGCTTGGCTACATAGCACACATTAAGAAGAACAAAGGTTTTTGCCAAACCAAGTAGAGATGCTACAGAAATGAGCAAATCTGCAGAAACTACTCCAGGTTTTGTTCTGCTTCACTTCACCAAAATGATTCATCCTTGAGTTTACTCCTTCCTCTGCCCAAGAGCCTGTACATCAGAAATACATGGACACACCAATCTTGCAGAGGCAAAGATTCATTTACTTTGAAGATGATTGTGTCCTTTTCCTCAAAGTCACCTTTGCCAGGTAAGCTGGCAGAACCCACATATATTCATCAGGAATTCACTTAAACAGTAAGACAGAAGAGTGATTTTGAGAAACGTGCTTGTATAGAATGCTCCGGATTGTTTGGGTGTGTTTCTTGCTTTTTGCCTGTTTCCCTTGCTGGTGTAAGAGACGAAGTTTTTGTTATCATCTCGCACATAAGACCTTTCAAATATGGTTACAGAACTTTGGTGCTTCAAATTCTTGCTAAAGGATCCACAGATATCAGATATCAAAAGCCTGTTTTTAAAGATATTTTTTCCTGAATCTTTTTTTTCCTTTTCTTAACATCCTCATACAGTGAATACTCACCATCTCCATAAGTCAGGCCATGGGTAATCCTATACTAGATCTGAAATGCCAGGAGTCAATTAACTTTCTTACTCTGTACCATGAGTTAGGGCCAACAGGATTTTGAGACACTTGCAGAGCCTTTAGAGTTTCCTTTGGAGGAGTTAATTTGGCATATTGCTGCTTGGCTCAAGGGAGAGCACACACATGGAAAGGAGTATTTATGGTCACAGACTACAACTATAACTTTTTTCCTCCCATTACAGACTAAAGATAAAAAATTATATTACTGGCTTTAAGTGATTTACAATACTAATTGTATTTGAAAGATGCTGACACCCATACATGCTACTCTGATTCATCTTCTGAACATGAGAGGTTCACCAACAAAGATAAGATCTGAGCAACGGGCTACACAGTTAATGCATGCAAAAACACCACAACAAACTATTTTGAGGACAACTTTCCAACAATGTTTTCAGGGACTATACAATTGCATTACCAGCAAATATTTATTTCCGATTCTATGTCTTGCAGATAGAAAAACAATTTAATACTGAGAATTTCATAATTTCAAGAGCATATAGTACTTGGCATTTTTTCATTCTTATCTAGCACCATGGTTCTTAAAAAAATACAGAGGAAACAACCTACTACATATATATAAAGAAGAGGAGCCTGCCTGAAAACACAGGAATCACAAGCAAAGGTTGCTTCATGGGAGTCTGGGGAATTTTGCATTGCATGATAGAAAACTGGTGGCATAGCTGATGAACAGGCAGAAGAGGACCCCATATTCTACTGCAGTGGTTTGAGTCTTAGATTATGTCTAGATATCTGAGCCATTGCTTGAAGGATTGACATGGAATAGTTCTGAGCCAGTGTTACTTGTTTGTAAAGGTGACCCTATCATTAGCTTGTCCCTTACTGAGAAAAGACATTTAAGTTCAGCCACATCCCCATATCTAGATCTACCTGTTTGAATTTTAATTAAAGCCAATATAAAGCTAATACAAGTTCAATGGTTGTTTGAAGAACTGGAAACAATAGCCTTAAGATTTTTACATTTGAAACTGAACATTGAAATTTATATTATTTAATTTAATGTAAATCAGCTTTACAAATCAGCTATGTTCCACTGGTGTAGTTGCATCAAGAGGGAAGCATGAAATTTATACATTTGTGCTACATATTTAAATACTCAAAGCTTTTATTTGTATGCTATATGTATAGACATAAATATTTAAAGAGGAAAAACATTTTAACTATTAAAGAAGAAAACCCAACATATAAGCCAAATTTAACTCAAAGAAAAATGAGGTTTAAGTTCAAATTAAGTATATGAACTGTTACACAAAAGATTGGTATGCCTATTAAATGTTTGGTGGCATATTTTCCAATGTATTATTTTGAGGCAATCTATCATGCACTCTGCTATTAATATCAGCCTGGAAGGCTGCACTTTCTACTTGAATACAGTTTTATGTTAGGCTATGAGAATCTCTGTAAGTTGCAGAATTTCTTAATAAGAGACATCCTTACATGCTACAGATTAAAAAATACCATCTGTTTCTTTGGAAGTCAGCTGGGGCTTGGGCCTCACCCATAGTGCAAAAAAATGAGATTACTGTTCACCCTTACTTTCCTCCTACTTCAAACCATGAATCAAAAATGGTTTTTTGAGTGGGTCCTGATACAAGAAGGACACAAAAAATCCATGGGTTTGTAAGTCTTCCCAACAATGGCAACACTAGCTTTCAAACTGCACTGATTCCTGAAATTTAGGAATTTTCCTGACATGCGGCTTAAAAGAAAATTTACTGTTGAGAGAATAGGACTAGCAACCTGCTGTTGACCCAAAGGAAGAGAAACAGAGGAATGTCCCACCAGCACAAGAGCAGAGATGGGACCTGTGGGGCTGGTGGTGAGAAGCTGATCATGTGGATGAAAATTTATCGCAGTGGTGCCACCTCCTGAAGCTATGAGGTCTCACAAACTGTTGAAAACGTGGACAATGAGAAAGGAAAGAGACTAGGATTCTTTGAAAGGAAGATGGGCTCCAGTACCAACAGAAACACAGAGCTAGAGCCAGGGCTCACCACTTAAACCAGTCTGAAGTTGTCAGCACTCTCCAGTGATCACCAGAGTTAATTCTGTTGTCATATTCCAGAAAGGCAAATAAGTTGAGCCTCCAGAAAGCTGAGGATGTAAGTCATGCTAAGTGACAGCCCAAGAAAAAGGGCCGAATAGTCCTGTTCATTGTCCTGAGAAAAAGCATTATCTGTGACTAATAAGAGAAAGAGCAGGGCAGAAGGAGCAGCGAAATTGAGAAAAGCTACACTCGTGCCTACATTGGTAGGGATAACTGTTTCCACACAAAGAATCTTCAGTCACCATTGCAAGTGCTTCCAGTTACTTTAGGCATGTACAACACTTCCCTGAATGTTGTAATACATCAGAACTATTGTGCACAAGTTCTATAGTATTTTCTGTTAGAAATCTTGCAGTGTATATTCAGAAGAAAAGGTACAAATATTGTACTGAGGACTTCTCATGCACTCAGTTGTATTATGGCATCACTATTTGCAGACTCGTGAAACTCTTCTGAAAACCATATTATGATAGGTAACTAGAGAAAGATACTTTGGATTATTAGCCTTTTAAACAGGCATGTGCCCAAACTGTATTCCTGGAAAAAAACTGAACTCCTGAGAAAAATATTAATGAAGATGTTACATTATTTGACACTCTCCATCTGTTAACTTTACACTACTGTGATATTCCACAAGTGGTATTTACACAAGACATTTGGGGATTTTAAGCCAAGTCTATTCTAAATAAGCCTTATTAAATATCATGTCCAAAATGAAACAGATTGTCCATGTAGATACAGTAAATAGTTTGGATATATTTGGCCAGATGGAGTTTGTTTGAGTGTGGGGTGTGATCATTGCAGTAATGGGGGGAGGAGCTCATACATCCCCAGATACTAATTGTTGATCACAATCTGAACAAGTTATCTGAGTAAAGATCTTGTTGTGTTTCAGATTTTCAATCTCAAGATTCTGCATGCTACATTGCTGGATTTATGTTTTCTTTTTTTGTTCTTTGAAAGTGAGTTTTCACAATTTTATAAAGACAGTTTACCTAGAAATCTTTCAGTTCTTTATAAGGAATCCATTCCTGAATGCTTTGTGGCTCATATTTTTTTATTTAAATACTAGTTTTTCAGTCCATATGTAATGAAACTCTGAGTCTTACAGGTCTGATTTTTGCTCACAGCATTCTTTTATGTGGTTTTAGCATGCAATTCACCCCTGCAGACAGGGTCAGTAAGAGTTTTGTATCATCTTTCTATGATGAATGAACCTCATGCTTCTCTCTGTAAAATTTCTGTTTCAGAAATGCAAACCAGAAAGTATTAACAGATATGTTAAACTTGGAATTACTTTTTGAAATAACATGAAACCTTCTAGCACTGAGAAGTATAAAAATTGTTTTGCAAACTGTGTTGCTTGTGTTAGTCTATAATTACTCTGCTAACATGATGTGTTTATAAGTCAGTTGTAGCATAAGCACATCATTCTGTCTGTGTGGAAAACCGCCAACTGAAATACAGACTACTGTTGGCAGCAAAACTACTGCACTCTAAAGACAGAAATTTGTCAGCTTAAACAGGTGCTGTAGCCTGTGACCTTGACATCTAATTTATACTCTGTCAGGCATATTAGATCTCATGAGCAAAGTGTGTATATGGACCAGCTGGCTTCTTATGGCACCTTAAATGAGCTCCAGCTCTTAAAAGGCAGGTATTTCCCTCTTAAACACCAACAAACAAAATTGTACTTGTTGTGTCTATTATCTTTTTGTATGTGTGATCCCCTTTTTTATTTCTGAGGAGACAAAGAAGGGCATTTCTGAAAAGCATTGATTATAGGGACACTTTCCACTGAGGGATACACTACAGCTGCTGCAAGAAGAGTATGCAGAAACTTTTGTGTTCCGATGTACTTCCAACTGAATTCACTTGTGATTATCACTATTACTTTTCTCTCATCCAGATTCCTGACAAGAGATTAAATTAACTCAATTCTGTCCTGTTTCTTGGGACTATAAGCTGATAGTAATACAGACAGAAAAGCTGCCAAGCTGCTTAACTATTTTCATAGTGCTGGATTCCTAACTGACTAAGTTGAAGTTTTTTAAATCAAGTCAGTCTTTCTGAGCTGAGAGTGCTATCAGTAAACTAAGTTACAAATAGTTGATTTGAATGCTGCCATGACTGGCAATGAGAGACTGGACAGAACAAATCTCCCATGCTGGCTTTTTACTCCTCCAATCTTGTTCATAAGCTTGTTAATAAGCTAACTTGTGAGATGTTGAGACTTATTCATAAGCTCACAAGTGGGATATTGAGACTATAAAAGCATTAATCAATCCAGGCAATTTTTAATAAATAGTTGGAATATAGAAAAGAATCAAGCAAACAAAATAAGATCCTCGGGTTCTTCTTTAAAGAATTTTAAACTTAGATGTGGAGGGTAAATATGGAGAAGTAATGGAAAAGGGGCATTTTCCTGTCCACAAAGATTATCAAGTATCTTGCCTGTGAAAACACTCATTCACTTCTCCTCTTTCCTCACAGAGTCTTAATCTTTCAAGAAATCATTAAAAAAAAAAAAAAAAAAAAGAGAGACAGAGAGAGAGAGAGAGAAAGAAAGATTTTATTTTCTGCAAACATTTCCAATAAACTTACACCAAATGCATAAATGATAGTTTTCAGGATATTTTCTGTGGTCATGGTAAACATTGATTCCAAGACTGCTGAAAAGACTGCATACCGCCACTTCTACATGAGTAGTCTCCTTTTACATTAAAAATAATATGTGAAAAATTCAGTAACAAGAAAACAGCGGTTTGTAATAAAAGAAATTCAGCAGTGAGATGCCAACGGTTTGTCATTTGATCTAACCTTCACACTACAGTTACTTTGTTTTTCATGACTCAGTTGCTGTTTAAGTCATAATGGCTGGCTAAAAGCTATTTAAGTGGGAGAGAAAAGCCGACCATTAAAATAGCATTTTGAGGAACAGACTGGGAGAGTGGCTGATGACCTGTGTCAGAATCTGCTGTGTGGAAGGAATTTTTCATGAACAGAGGAAGTGTGCGTATTTACTGAATATTAATTTGTTCTATGCCTAACCAGCTCAGCAAAACTACCTAAGACTTTTATGGTTCCTTTGATTGAAAAAAATTAAAGATTACTTATGTATCTTCCTGAAATGTCCCTCAATCTATTTGACACATGATCAATTCACCATAAAAATATAGTGTGTATTTCAACATTTTCATATTACATGAAGGATAAAGTCTTGGGTGTTGAGATTGTTTACGCTGAGAGTTGGACTTACACAATAGTTTTTCAGTCGTTCTCTCATTTAGGATCTGTCACTCAAGTAAGGAATTGACAAAATGGTTTCTATTCTTACAGCCCCTTTTGCCAAATTACATGGTATTTGTGGGTTGGCAGGTGACTGTGCCCTAGGCTCATCCCATGCCTGCACCCATTTTCCATAGGATTAATGGTCTGGGTCTTTTTTAGCACATTACTAGCTCTTTCCAAGTGTTTAACATTGCTACAGAGATGTCAAGGAAAAATAATTTCATATGCATCTTGAATTGATGAAAAGCATACTGTTTGTACCAGTTTAAGTAGGAACCTCAATTTTTTTTTTCCTCACCAGAGCTGAAAAATCTTTCATGTGTAAACAGTCTCAGGGGCCTTCTTCTGTGCAATACCACAACAGAATGAATCTTCACAACAAAATTTTGTGAAAAGCAGCCTTCAAGAACAGAAATATTAACTCTCAAATTTAGTGTGAACTTTACAGTGGCTTTGAATCCTTTGCAGACTCCACTAGTTAGGAAATATAAATCAACTTGACCTAACCGAGTCAGCACAAATTAATTAACAAGGCAGTGAATTATTTGTAAAACCATGCTACTGCTGAGGGGCTACTTCCTACTGCCCCTTCTTTATCTGAATGCCTGGAGTCTCCAGAACTAACCCACATATCACTTATTTTTATTGCAATGTATTATAGTCCTGCTTATCTGACAGGGTATGGTGAAGAACAGACTGTACATCCCAGAGGTATATACACCTGCAACTCTGCAATAGCTTTAATAATAAACTGCTCCTGCTCTGACCTCAACTAAATTGAATTCCCATTATTTCTGTGTCTGTAGGATGATGGAAAATTCTCTGTTTGAAACTTAAAATCAATCCCTATTTTATAAACACCAGATTTTATCATTTTCCTTGTGAAAATTTCCTGAAAAAAGTTTAATGAACATTTAGCCTGAAGACAATTGTTATGAATACTCAATTCGGGAGCCAAATTTATAAAAAAATTTAGCAATGATTTATTAGATTGTCAGCAAAACAGAATTTCAATCAAGAAAAAAATCCACCACAACCAAGGCAGTGCTGAGCCCGGGATGAGCGCTGGGTGAATCTGGATCTGACCGCCAAAATGTCAGTCTCCCCCTCGGTTCACCCCGGCTGCTTCACCCAGCGAGCTTTTATACAGTTTATTCTGCCTGAGGCAGAGATGACCGAATGTTCCTTTGTGTCCCTTCACATGCAGAACTGAGGCCATTGATGTGCAGGGGTAGACAAAAGTCCAGTTCCAGGTGTGCAGATGGTGTCAGAGCAGCCAGGAGAAGTCGGCATTCACATGTAACAGGGTGGCGCCGGTACTCAGTGCAGTGGATGCAACCTTTGAGGTGCGAGATCACTCCTGCATTGCAGGGAAGTCGGTGATCACCGCTCAGGAAGGTTCCATTCATACATTTACTAAACTCGATATTATCTTAACGTTGTCCAGAACTACTTGCATAAAAATAGGACTCTGCTCCTGGCTGGGGTGTTCAAAAGACATAGCTTGAATTTTACAATATTTTATACATTAATAGCATCAATTATCTCTACCCTATACTACACTATGAATCTTAAGACTCCAGTAAGTCTGTTATAAGGATACTAGTTTTGTAAGAATAAATTAATGTCTGTGTAAGGATCTGAAGGAAAGATGTAAAGTATCAATTTATTTGTCTTCAGTTCCCAAAGAGTTATGTCATAATTCAAAACAATTCTAGGTTAAGAAAATTCAAGTTTTTGACAGGAAATATGGACACTGTTTTACTTGTCTCTTACAGGCATTGTGTGAAGAAAAACTGTGAGACATCAATTCTGTATTATTTTACTTTTTGTGCTCAGTTTTGTTTAAGTAAGAAAATTTCATTTATTTAGAAGGAAAGGAAGACAATTTTCACTCTCACCGTCTCATTAATCTTCCCTGTTTACTGACAGTTAAGCTTTGGATAGTTAAGGATAGTTAAAAGCTGTAGTTCTGCTGCTTTCCTTTCTCCTAACTTTTCTATTTTTAGTAAGAGAGAAGGAGGCTAAATCTATCCCAGCGTTTGTGAAACACTTATACAGCCCAATGGGAATTACATACATCCAGATAAGCATCTGTGGCACAGTAATAACTGGGATTGTCTTCTAACATGCAGCATGCCTCCTTCCTGAGTGAATCCTTAAGCCAAAGTTGTCAGTCAGAATATTTCAGCCCCTGTGGGAAAACCTGATTTCCCACCACTAATGCAGTACTATCCAGCAACTCTAAAAATTTCCATTCACTAAACAGTAGCAAAGATCCATTATTTTCCTCTTTGTTCTCATTATAAAAATGTAGCTCACATATGGTGTGGGAGGGAAATGCTACAGAGTGCACTTAGAGGACATATCTTGTTGACTTAGAATTGCCACTAAAATTACATTTTAAAAGTCACTGAAAACAGAGTAAACCTCTACCAACTAATGCATTTGAGAGTGATCTGGTGTGATTCACACACAATAATCTAATAGTCACAAGTACAGATAAAATATTTGGTTCACCTTATTTTTTTTTTCTTTAGTAATCACAGTTATCAACGTATTTTTCTTATTATGTGTAGTCACACCAGAATCCAGCCTCTCCCTTTAACTATCAAAATTTTCCAAGTGCTATAAGGAAGACGTAGATTTCTAAGGCTTATTTTGCCAGCTTCAGCTTCCTGTGTAGACTGCCATTTGATACACACAACCAAGGAACTTGACTTTCAATCAGAGATTGTTGTCGTTCCTATTCTTGCTACACAGTCATAAATTCATAGCTGTTGAGAAGACCAGCATATGAACTCTTATTTTTTAATGCACGATTTTAGGCATGATTTAAAAAAAAATATTTGCATGTAAGATAAACTCATAATACTTTCTAGGATACATCACAGAATTTCTCTTTCTGTGGATGAGAAATTCATAGGGCATCCTCTGGAGAGCAAAGTAGAATAACAAAACTGCACTGCTTAAAATGTAAAGTCCTTTAAATACACATACATATATGATGTATTTATAGAGACTGAGTTCTGAAGATTTTTAAAGACAAAACAAAGCTTTCCTTGACTAAAGGGTTGTCCTTGAATATGAAAGAGATGTGGTTTTGCATCTGACATTGACCTGCTGTACCTGAAATATACGTTGTAATCAGCATAAAGAAGTGTTTGGCTTAGGTCAGAGATTCAAGATAGAAAATCTTTGCACAGTTTTATTTCATGTATTGCTTTTCGATTTTTTCAAGGATCTCTTAGTTATGCTTAGAGTGATGGAAGTCTTCATATGAGCAAATGCCTAAACTATCAGCTTTTCTCTTTTCTCTTCATGAAGTTTCTGAGGAATGACAGGTATTTACCAACTCTCTATGTGAAGGCCAAACAGCTCTGGGTCTCTTAAAGATCATTCGTATCCTCCGTGGTGTATTGCTCCCAGTTATTCAGAATACTGAATTCAGGCAACAGAAAAGGTCACCCTGCCCTATCAAGTGCTGCTTGAACTGGTTGCTTAGTTGTATCCATTCACCCTTTAAATCAACTGAGGGAGTCAGAAACTATCCCTAGTGATTGAGACCTTTGCTGTTCTGGAAGGCAAGATTCATATGTTCAGAAAGGACTGTCTGTCTTGTCATCTGCGCCTGGTCACATATATATGTATATATGTGCATATGTGCATATGTGTATATATATATACGTATATACTTCGTATATATGCGTATATATGCGTATATATGCGTATGTGTGTATATGTGCATATATGTGTCTGTGTTCTATACACGTGCTCTCTATGTGTGTATCTACTGTGAACACATCTTGGGCCAAGCTGCTGATTGGACCAGGACAAACAGATGTGTCTCACCACACCCTTTTTATGCCATTAAAATATGGCTATTTAAAGTGTTCTTTCAAGTTCTTTGTGCATTTGCATAGGCATAGACATAATAAAGGCCAGTTCAGTAGAGAAAATATAGTTCATCTTAACATTTTCGTAAGTAGCTTCTCTGATACAGAGTCAAAATGTACATAGCTCTTACCTATAAGAAATTCTGTGGAGGACAAAACCAGTACTTAGGTGTGGGATTTCAATGGTAAGTACTACTAAATGCGTTACCAGTGTTCTAGCTCCTTCCAGGCAGCAAAACTCAAAATAAGGAATATTTACTCTCCACAGTCTTTAAGGAGTTTCAGGGACAATATAATCTAACTTGTATTAAACCTTTCAGACAAAAAAAATAACCAACCAACCAATCAAACGAACAACAAAAACCCGACAGAAAACAAAAACAATTAACCAAAACCAACAAAAATCCCCCAAACCACAACAAACAAACAAAAAAAAAAGACAAAGAAAAATAAAACCAACAGGTTTTGCCTTACTCGGACTTTTATGGGGAAGAAATAGATATTTGAGCACAACTTCATGGACTTGCCCTACCTGTGTATTTCAACTAGATAAGCTGCATCTGGAAGACGCCACAATATGTAGCTGATGAAGATTAGTCTTTGTATGTGCAGATTGCCCGACAGTTTATGCAACCTCAAGTTCGGAGCCTGGCCAATTCTCTTTAAAAGTTACTTGTAGGTAAGCTAGAAGGAATGAATGGGAATTCACACAGATCAGATGTCCCTCTTTTCTGCAACTCCCAGTTGAATCAGACTTGTGCCTGGGAAAGGCCTGTAGAGGAACACTATACCCTTCCACTGAGTCCAGTCTTGGTCTCTTTGTGTGACTTCAGCCCTGCCAATAGCAGAGATAGGGCAGATAGCAACCCGTGTGCCCAAAGTCAAAGATGCTTTGATACATCCCTAAATTTTGAGCCAGACACCCTTGTTTTGCTAAGGGCAGATCTACTCACTTTATTCATGAATTACACAACTTTCTCTTTCAAATTTTGACCATGAATACAAATATTGGAATAATTAAATATTGTACAAACTTTATTTCAATTGAAAGTGGATGCACAGCAAAAATATTCCTTATCCTCAATTTTTGAAATGTTCTCATTTTTTGTTCTAAATTCTTGGCACACTGAGCACATCATATGACTTCAGCAATTGGAATTAAGGTTACTCAAATAACTGAAGGAGTTCTTTGGAAGTAAGAATTTTCTTTGTGTCTTCACTTAAAACATTAGCTATCACACCCCCCCTGCAACACAGAAATAATGAAATCCAGCAGCTAGTTCTTGCCCAAAAGGTTCTACTCACCTCAGTGAGGGTGAATTTCATCCCAGTTCCTACATCCAACGCACAGGATTGCAATAAATCAGACACCAGTGCTTCCTTTTTTTCTTTCAATGGTACCAAACAAAATTAAAATTAAAATCACAGGGTGCTGTTTTTAGTGCATCAGTAAAAATTTTTAATAGCTAGATTTGTAGATAAATAAATTTTGATACCCTTTCTGTGAGTAAGAACAACACTGATAATTTAAAAAAAAAGTCAGTTAATTAACTATCTACATGTCCTTGAGTTGCAATTTTATTTACAGAAATTAACATAATCTTAAATAATAAGCAACATTTTTTCTATTTTTTGTTTCTTTCATCTCACTGTCTGCCTGCCAATTTCAACTTTTGTTTAATATCTATAGTTTTTGTTTTACTTTGGTGAGGCAATCACTTATGACTAGTGAAGACCTCCTCATACAAAAGGAACCAAATCAGTAAAAGAAACTTGAATAAATTTTAATAGGAGAGTTTCTTAAAAAAATTGTCAAAACAATTTCAGTTGAACCTGGTAGCTATGCACAGCATGTTCTAAAACTACTCTCAAAATTCTTTAGCAAATAATTATCATTCACATATCAACATATATAAAACTGTTTATAGGTATTTAGAGATGAAATTTCAGTTTCCATTACATAAAAAGCAAAAGAACATTTTTTTCTAGGTGACTAGTTATCTCAGATTAAATCCATTTTATTCAGGTAATGAGGATTTGTCTCCCCAACCATACTAAATTGGTTTTAGGTGAAGAGTCAGATATTTTCATCTTCTGACTAAAACTGGATTTAAAATTGCACCTCAATTATTATTGGAATATACTTTGGAAATATAAGTTTTGCTAGTGTTTGCATCTGTAGCAATTTCAGAAATTTTTGTTCCAGAAACGCCTGACAAAATATGAGTAATGTCAGAACAGATGCATTTTCTGTTAAATAGCAATAGCTGGAAATCTGAGGCAGAGTAGGGCAGTGATGTATTATTGTTTTCCCTCTATCAGCCTTAGTATCACCATCTGGCTTTCGATTATGGAACTGCAACAAAGTCTATTTTTTCTTTATCACCATCTGGTACCACAGTCAAGTGACAGAGTCACAGAACAAATTTAACCAAAGGTTTTAGGAATTTAAACCATTCAACTTGTAAGGTAAACAGAAGCTGCATATGAAGAACTAAAATAAGCAGTCTAAGGATACAGGCACTGGAACTTGGTGAGCTTAACCTCCAGAGAGAGGAGACTGAAAAATAGCCCGGCTAAACCAACAACATCCTAGATGATTTCTGGGACCACACCAGAGTTTGGCGGCCAGCCTTGCTTGGAGATAGTGAGATTTTGATAGCAGGAGTGCGGACAGGACATTAATTTGCCATCTAATCCACAGAACAACCCCCAGGACTATTTAATACGTTAGAACAAGAGTCCTGCTGCTTAGAAAAAGCGATGCTATTGTTCATACCCATCCAAAATGTGAGGAGGACTGAAACCAGATTGTGCTTTTGTTTACCAAGTGACTGAAGTCTTGCAGTTGCTAGCATGGGATTATTATGTAATGCACGGATGGTTTTGGAATATTTCTATCTCCGTGTGAAGAATCTTGATGATGGTAAAAATGGCTCTGTGTTACAGGAACTGTTTTGAATGCATGACAATTTTGTAAAAATTAATATCCTCAATACTACTCAGTGAACACTGCCAAAAAATGGCTGCTTAGTTAAATATAAATTATTTGAGGGATAACTATGTGATGGTTTGGCTGGGATGGAGTTAATTTTTTTACAGTAGCTGCTATGAGATAATGTTTATATTTGTGAACAGTGTTGATAAAACAGGGAGTTTTTGTTATTGCTGAGCAGGGCTTAGCAATAGAGAGTCAAGGCCTTTGCAGCTCCTCACCCACCCCATCATCAAGAAGGCTGCGGGTGTTCAGGGAGCTGGGAGGGGACACCGCTGGGACAGCTGACCCAAGTGGTATCCCACATCATATGGCATCATGTTCAGCATATGAAGATGGGGGAAGAAGGAGGGAGTGGTGGATGGTCATAATGAAGATATTTGTCTGCCCAAGTCAGCAGTGCATGTGATGGAGTTTGGCTTTCCTGGAGGTGGGTGAACACCTACCTAACAATGGGAAACAGTGAATGAATGCCTTGTTTTGCCTTGCTTGTGTGCATGGCTTTTGCTTTACTTATCAAACAGTCCTTGTCTTAACCCACAATTTTTCTCAATTCTACTCTAACAATTCTCTACCCAGGCTGACTCTAGGGGAGTCAGTAAGTGGCTGTGTGGTACTTAATTACTGGCTTGGCTTAAATCACAGCACACTGAAAATAAGTTTTGTTTACTCATTACAGCAACTATAAATTTTTGCCATGAGCCCTTGTTTCTACAATACTACAAACAGACCCAGTTATCTATCAAATACCATCATACTTAGGACTTTCATGCAGGTACATCCTATTAGCTTTTGTTCGAACATGTTTTCTTGCATGTACCTCATGTTCAAGTTGTATACATGCATTTTAATTAAAAGCATTGATAGGATAACTGACAACTATGTCAATATTTAAAAAAAAAGTTATCATAAGATTTAAAATAAATGCTGGAAGTAATAATATATACAATCAGCTTTAGGCTGACCACTTAAATTGCCCTATCTTCAAGAAATGACAATGTTCATTTTTTTTTCCTTATCTGTCAACAAAACTATTGCTCTTCCTGCTATACATGTATGACAAGTACTAGAAATTAGTCCTAAATAACATTGTATGGTTTAGAGCAGCTTTTGAACAACAACAATAGCTACATTCTGTTCTTTAGAAGAGTACAAATGTTCTGCAGCTAAGAGAAATTGCTGAGAGAAAATGTTAATTTTGAAAATTCAGGTTGGCTTCACCTGAAGATACTCCTATTTTACACTGGTAAATTACATCCTCTTAATGCTATTGACATCATACTTATAGAAATTGGAGCAAAGTAACAGTGAATAAGATCCAAAAAAAACAATTTAAGAAAATTATAAGCTAGTTTTCTTTAAACTAGATTTCCTATGATTTTGATTTAGGAATGTTCAGTGCTTTTCTCAAAGTCTTTCCACCTCCAACATTCATGCAATCCTCAAATAAAATGGAAGTACATAATGCCCCTCTATGTCCATCTTCTATAATCTAAAGCAGGTGAATAGGAATGCTACTTTTGTGAGAGTTTATGTTTACTACAGCCTTCCTTCTGAACAAAGAAAGGAAAGGTGGGTAATTAAGCACAAAAGAGAATGTATCATTCCTGCTCAGTCAGAGATGCATCTAATTCTGGCCTTACCAACTTTTAAGAGAGGGAAAAACTACCTATCTTCCATCTTTTGGAAGCCAAATGTGTAGTAATTGTGCATTGGAGTTTTCCTTCTATCTTTCTACTGGTATTTAAGAGGGATTGTTTCTTATCCAGAATTATCTGATGATCTCTAAAATGTGATTAGTAGTAAAAGATCTTGAAATATTCACCTCTGTGATGAAAAAAGCAGAACAGATTATTCTTTGGGTCTGAACTTATTTACAGTAAGTAGTGATATATAGACACATATTTTATGAAACCTCCTTCCCCAGTGAGTGGTGCTTGGGGCAAGAGGGTGGTATACTGCAGTGAAAACTTGTATGGCTAGGAAGAACTCCGGGATTCCCACTGAGGAGCTACTGCAGCATGTACAAAAGCTATGCAGAACTGCAGAATAGTACTATTTTGGTAAACATTACGATTTGAGCTCAGAGATATGTGGTAGTGATGATTCTCCCATAGCATATCTCATGCCACTAAATTCTAAATTACATCAATTTTGGTGCAAAAATGTGGGCCCCATTCATGCAGCAGTTGTACTTCCAGCACAGGTCCTTTTCTCATTCAGCAAAATATGAATGTCGCTTTCGGTGCGGATGGCAACAGCCCCAGCTCCACCACCTGCTAGACAGCACACCTTGTCCACGGTTAGAAGACCTACACAACACGTGGTGCCCACCCCTCGGTTCTGGAGGTTTAGCCGCCATTTCCAGCTTTCACCCTTCATGCAGAGACACTGCAAGTACAGGCTTTAAAGGAACAAAGCAGGTTCTCCATATAATCCACTGACTATATTTAATTCAGCAGAATATTTGTTAATTCCACTCAAACTGCTTCTCAAACAGTCAAATGGAGGAGATGTAAAAGCACATGAACTAAGAAGATACTAGATCTTGAATTAAACTAGTGGTAGTGTAAGAGGTAGGCAATGGGAAAAAAAAACCACCAAAACCCCTTGACTAGCAGTTTATTTTTTGATATCTCTTTCATGGTTAGGAATATTACAAAAGGAATATGAATTTTTCAAAATATAATATTTTCTCAAGAAATTGTAACTTCATATGTGAGCAACATTTTTAAAATACGCATATTTTGAAAATGCTTAAAATTTGAAGTTTTGAGTTAATTCATCATTGAAAGCACTTTTTGAAAACTTTTAGCCATATACTGATATGCACATGTAGATGCTAAATAATTTTTTCTTATTTTTAATTTTCTTTAATGTGTTTTTCTCTCCTTGTAGATAGAGATACCTATAATGATAAGGTCCAAACCATGATTTAACCTATGATTTCATCCAAGCCAGATGCCATACAATGTGCTAAAATGCTGAGACAAAACCACCATGCAAACACCATTGCGAGCCCAGTTCTTCAGATATTCATAAGGCTAAGCATTGCAAAAAATCTGAAAGAAACTTATTGTAGATACCAAATCCAATAGGAAGAGCACTGTTTGAATTCTTGCTACAGAAACCTCTGAGGGCCAGTACAGTTACTGAAGGAAATCTTTACAAGACAACTAAAAATGGCTGAAACATTTTGATACATTTAATATGTTATGTTAAATTTTCAGTGATTCAAAGATTTTTTAATTTCATTTGAAGAGGCACAGTCTTTACTTACAATACAGTTGAAGGTAAATGCATAATCATTCTTGTTTCTATAGGAACTCCTTTTTCAGAGGTAATGACAAAGAAAGTATGGTTGTGATCTTCTTTTTCCTTCCTTTTTCAGGCCTTATGGCAAAATACAAGTACAACACCCTTTCAAAGTCCCTTTCCAATTAAGAGCTAATGGGCACTTTTGAAAATGCTTTTAGATTGCGTTATGCACATACCTCCTGAGAGGAAAAAACAAGTCTCATCTGCTTCGATTTTTATATGGAGCCCTGACTGAATGGCCAGCAGTACGGAAATATTTGATTTCTTGTTCTGCAGTGTTGTTTTATCTCTTCTGAAAGCCAAATACATACTAGTGAAAGGAAATGGTAGGCTTCTCAAGCTGCTAAGGTTGGGCATCTTACTGCAAATGTACATTTTGTGATTCACAAAATATGCACAATACTTTGAACGGGTCATCACAACTGAGATTTGACTGAAGAGACACAGGAGTGCTGTTAAAGCTTTCTATTGCTCCATTGTTTAATGAAGTTCCCTTTGGTGATCCCTTCTGCTTAAGTTTCAGTCTTCAATTTTTTCCAGATCTCACCTGTAGCATCTCCTTTCTTCAAGAAAAACTCCAAGGGCCCCAGTGATAACCTGAGCATTTTCCTGTTCCTATTTTTAGTTTGTAGTAATTCAGTCTTTATGCACTGCTTTGTCTTCCACTTAGAGTAACACCCTAAAGGTGGCAGTATTCAGAAGAGACTAATTTATTGTTGACAGTACACTTAGAGTAGATGAACTACTTTATCTTGCTATCTATACACTTTCAGAAAAATTACACTGAACTGGCAAATGTTAAAAACATCTATATGCAATATAAAATTTCTACAGGGTATTTGTGCAATTTCCTCAGAAATAATTGTGCTACTAACACTCCACAGAAATCATAGAAATGTTTTGCAACTACTGTGCAACAGCTGGGACTCAGTACTAAATGACATATTTGGGTACTCAATTTGAGACCAGTTCAAGGAACATTGCAATATGTTGTCAGTGCTTTATAAAAATGGGTTAATTCAAAGATGTCAGTCACTTAATTGCTTTTGAATCCAGATAACAGGCTGTTTATTTTATGAAAAATAAAACCAGGTATCATTTTACTGTGTTCTCCCAACTTTGCAGGAACTCTCAGTCATTTCATTATGGATCATTCCTTCTTATTCTTTCTCCCTGTAATATAGTATAAACCAAAGTTTTCCTGTGTGGATGTTTAGCATGATTCTGGATTAATAGTACTGCATTTTACTGATGAGTGCACTATACATATTATAGCATGATCAGATGTTGGATGAACACCAAGATACTGCTCTTTAACTTTATATTTATCAATCGTTAAAGGTAACTAGCTGGCCTTTGGTTCATCTCCCTATTTGGGTGGCTTATAACACAGAAGGGGCCAAGAGGAAACAGAAAGTCTTGGTAAGACTTTAACCCTAAACACTTGGTAAGAAATTAACCCTAAAGCTGACTAAAGAAGCTAAATGGAAAAGCTTCTGCTGTAAAGACAACAATTTTCTTATCTGTGAAGTATGGCTAGCTACCAGGGCTTCTGCTTGGGGATACTGCTTGAAAAAAAATCCAAACAAAAACCCCAAACACTTAACCTTGGACATTGGTGGTAAAAGAATAAATGCTATATTTCACTTATGTAAGTTTCCTTTATTCTAAGTCTTCCACCATATGTTTACATTTACCTCACACCCTCTTATGTTAGCAAAAATCTGTGTAAACTGTGTATGTACACACACTCATACGCTTATGAAAATGAAGGGAGAATGCAAAATATTTTACAATTCACAGTTACTATTTGATTCTTTGAAACTTTCATGTCACTGCTCCTACCGGTAAGTGAAATTCCTCAACTACATCAAGTTTTCATCCGTTTTAGAATATGCAGGTTTCTGACGATTGCAGCCTCCAGAAGCTTTCTACAGACAGGGATATGACAGGGATAGGACTTGCTGCCAGTAAAAAAAAAAAAAAACAAAAAACCCAAAAACCAAAAACAAACAAAACAAAAACAACAAAAAAAAAAAAAAAAAGAAAAAAACCAAAAAAACCCCAAAAAACCAAAAAAAACCCAAAAAACAAAACCCCAACAGATCATCTTAGAATCATGTTAGGGACCTCGTATTGCTGCTTATTGCTGCTCCTGAATTGCTCAATGTAAACCTGACACTCCGTGTCCGCCATTAAAAAATGTGTTAAATCCGACTATTTCAAAGAGTACAAAGAACGCAGAGTGAGGTACGGAGCTCCAAACCCCACGCAGCACTAACTTCGCAAGTGCAGGGAGGAACGGGGCCAGCAACAGCTCTTCCATCAGCAAACGCAAGCCAAGCAAGCGACGAGGAGGCTGGAGACGCCCTCACACCACCGACGCGGCCAGCGTCCTCTCCGCAGTACGGTCCCGGGGAAGCCTCGGACGCGGCCGCCTGCAGAACACAAGGCCGACGGCGACGATCATCGCTCTGCAGCTGCACCCCCGTTCTGTCGAGCCCGTGCCCGCCGCCAGACCCCCGGCAGCCCTCGCCCGCGGGGCCTCCCTGAGGCGCTGGCGCCCTCTCGCCCTCCGCACAGTGCCCTCCTGTCTCCAGCCGCCTCTTCCGAAGCGTGCCCGGAGCGGCCCCGAGCGGCGCCGTCGGGCGTGCATCGGGACGGTCCTGGTGCGAGCGGCGGGGTCCCGCCGGCCGCAAACCCGTGCCCCCTCACCGCGCCGTCCCTGAAATGGCCGCCCAGCCGCGCGGGACTCCCCTCCTCCGCGACCCCCGCCCCCTCGGCTCCCGGGGGAGGCACACCTCCCGAACGGCGGCACCCCGCCGAGCCGGGGTTGCCCCGACCTCCGTGCCGCGGAGCCGCCCTGCTCTCCCCGGAACACGGCGGGGAGGGAGCAAGGGTGGAAGATGGGGGATCAACCGCGCCGCCGCCCGCGTCGGGGAGGCGGGGGCACCGCTTCTTGAGGGGCTGTGGGGGCGCCGCACACGCTCCCTCCTCACGGCGGGGAGGGTTAATAAAGGCCGGCGACCGGCTGCCCGCGGCCGGGGGCGCCTCTCCGCGGCCCAGCAGTCACCGGCATAGGGCTGGCTCGGTCGCTCGCCACTCGGCGAGCCGCTCTGCCTCCCCGAGGTGCCGCCGCTGCCTCGGCGGGACTCGCCGGCGTGTGAGCCGCCGCGCGGAAGGAGCCGCTCCGCCTCTGACAGAGACGCGCCCCCTCCTCCCCTCCCCACCGCCCGCCCGCCCTCACCTCGAGCTGGCGCTGCCTCCCCGCTCTGCCGCCGGCGCCTCGCCCGTTCGCCACTGCGCCCCGCTGCTGTCCCCTTGGCGCCTGGCCCCGCCGAGGGGCAGGTGGCCAGCCCAGCCCTCTCCCCCGCTGCCTGCTGCGGCTGCTGCGTCTCTCGTCCCCCGCTGCAGGGAAGTCGCAGCGGCGATTGCCAAGCGGGAGGAGAGGACAGGAGAGGAGTGGAGCCGCCGGCGGCTCGGGCAGCGCGCTGCGTCTGGGTCTCCGGGAATGGACTGGGCTTCGTCCTGCGCCTCAACCTGCCCGTGGAGACGAGGGCGGTGATCGTCCGCCCAGCCCGCCAGGGAGGAGAGGCACCCCGGTTAAATGTCACGGCTCCCCGTCCGCTCCCCGCCGCCACCCCGCGCATCGCTCACCTCGGGAGGGGGCTGTGAAGGTGGCGGCAGAGGCAGCCTCGGCTGCGGCGCGCCCCACTGCCGCTCGCCGTGAGGGAGCGCCCCGGCAGCCGCCAGGTAAGCGACGGGAACCCTCCCGGTGCCGTCGGGGGTGGCGGAAGCGAGGAGTCCGCCTGTGAGGGCAGAATAAGTTTCGCGGTGGGGCCTCTGGAAGCGAAGAGGATCCTCGCGTCGCGGGGGTCTGCGGCTCCCGATGCGGGGGCTGCGGGCGGCGAGAGTCGGCGGGACGCGGTGCAGCAGAGCTCTCCACCGCCGCCCGCCCCGGCCGCCTCGTCCCCCGGCCCCCGAGGGCTCTTGGACCAGCGGCGGACGGCGCTGCCCGCCGTGGTGAAGGGGGGTGTCGGGCTGCCCCAGTGGCGGGTTGGGGGGGCGGGACGCCGTGCCCAGCATCACACCTTCCCTGGGGAAGAGCTTTCTCCGCCGGGCGGGGAACAGTGTCATGGGAGTAGGAGTTCTCCGGGGGCTCCGAGAGACGTGACACAAACACAATAGTCCTTTGTCACCAGTGAAGAGATGCTTCTACACCTGTGTCCGCTGCTGTGGTGGATGTGCTCGCTGGAGTACGTGCATCAGTAAAGTGGGTCTAGGGGGGTGGTGGTGCTGCTGCACGGTGAAGGCACTGTTTTACCTTCTGCACAGCAAATCCAGAATAGCCCCCCCTTTTAGGGAACAGCTCGAAGTACATGCAGGTGCTTCTGAACATACCTGGAAGAAAAATAACGGCAAGAAAATCATCCACTGATTCATCATTGTCCAGTCTCTTGAGTCTAAAATATAATATTTTGCAAGTCCTGTTCTATAGTTGCTGGAGTAAACAGCAGTGCTTTGAATGTTCTTAAGCATTTTCCCATCTAGCTTTCCTTGCCAAGCAAAGAACTGCAGTGTGTTTTTATTACATGCTGCTGTTTTAAAATACTGTTATTTCAAAAGATTTTCCCATAAAAAAAAAAAAAACAAAACAACAAACCTCTCACATAAAAAGCAAAACGTCTGAACATAGAACACTTAAAAAATAAATCAGATCTGAACTTGCATTGCTTGCCAAGTGCTGGGTGGTGGTGATGGGGGCAGAAAGAAGCACACAGCTTTTCTGTGCCTTTGTCATGAAAATGAGCCGTGCAGTCTTTACTTCAGTCAAAACTACAGCACTAGGGGAATGGAAGTGAAAATTAGTTTGCATAGTGTTCATGGAGGTAAGCCATAACCTGTAAAGCCATGAACACAATAATTCTGAAGCCTTACCCCACTTTTTATAGTGACACATCTGGAATCAACAGATCTACAGTGTAAAGTATGTGTAAGATTTTACCTGAAACCAATGTATATGCCCTAAAATAATGATCAAGCATTTAGTTTACCATTCAGAACTACAGCAGCTGCCTCCACAAGGAAAAAAAAAATAAAGAAAGAAAGAAGCACTAGGAGGTACAATAAAAGGATAAAAGGATATGCTTTCCTGAGCTTCTACCTTCCAGTGAAAAACCTAAAATTAAAAGAGATGGTGCCTGTTCCTTCTGTATGCAATCAAGGCACCAGTAGTTCCATTAGAGGCTACACCCTTTCCAGGAAGTGTTTCATTGTAGAGTCAGAGCTGCTATGTGATCTACCTTACTGTATAATGTGCCACACAGAAGAGTGCACTAATATCAATATGTTCTTACTCCTACTATATATATATATATATATATATACACACACACACACATGTAAATATCCCAGTCAAAATGGGATTTGGGATCTGGGATTTTTTCTTCAGATCAGCGCTTAAAATGATTGACTCCTCAGCTACTGTACCACCTCCTTATTTTTCTTGAAAAGGAGTGTTTTTGACAGTAGCTAATATATGTGAATCAGAACAGTGATACTATTCATTTTAAGTAAACAGAACATCCCTGAAAACTGCTTTTACTGCTCTGAATTCCCTCTTCAGAGAGTATGAATAACACCTACATACATTGAACAACACAAGGTGTGATCAGCTACATAGAAACAGTGTGGTTTGGTACTATAACAGGTATCAGATCTTTTGTTACTGTTCTAGAATCCAGACATTCTGTGAAAGGGCTCTAGGAGGAAATGTTACCCTGCAAAGTAGCAGCAAGAGGTGAAAAAATACAAAGTATTAGAGAAGCTTGTTAGCTTAAGGAGCTGTCCACAACTACTGTGATTAATACTCTGTTGGCATGCTACTGTGAACTAATACCAGGATTTGGGTATCCTGCAGTTAAGAAAAAAGACCAAAGTAACTTGCCCTTTGTAGTTCTGAAGCCGTATCGTTTTTCTCCAACACAGACAGTTAAGGAGGTCTGAAGATTGGAATATCAGTGGCCCTGTGCCGAGTTTAACAATGTAAGTCTATGTTAGTGCCTTTTTCATATCTTGTATTAAAGCCATTCAAATAACATAAACACAGGGTGGGTGTGGTTATTGGAGAGGGAGGGTATCGATAAGGATTCTAGGAAGATTCCTGTGGTGATTTTTCTAAGTCATGCTGATATGACTCTTGCTTGTTTTTAGAGGTTTTGGTTTTTTGTTTGTACACCTTTTGGCTGTCTAAACCCTAGTGAAAAGAGTGGGAGCAAAAGGATTAAGGAGTTCTAAAGGCTCTGTATATAGCTGTCTGTTGGTTTATTGGCTTGTCCTTTGTGAGAAGGTGGATTTCTTTATAGCTGTTGCTGGTAATTAAAAATCCAGATGATGGACAAATGATCAATTTCAGTAAATCTATATGATATTAGGTATGTATATTGCTGCATTCTCCTATTGCAAAGGAGCTTATTTGGCTACTAGTACTATGACACATTATGCTGAGTGCATTCTAATTCTCTGTGCTTTCTCTTCATTTTTTGTGCAGCTATTAAGGAAATCTAAGAAAATTATATTTCTAAGTAGTCACTGATTGACATGCCTCTGTCATAAGACTGATTTGGCTAAGGTGTGTCTAATTATGAATCTTTATAAATTATTGCTCATTTCTAGTTAGTACAGTGACTACTTTAACTGTTGATTTTCCAAAATGTTTTAATCTCATGTGGTTTTAGCCAGATACTCATTTTTTTCACCTAATTTGAAAGCATAAAATCAAGACTTTTCTTCTTTTCTGGAGAGTGTGGCCTTTCTGTTACTTAGAAAAACATTAAAATAGATGAGATGACTCTGTAAAGTATGGCATTGAAATATTTGAAATATACAGACACTGGTCTTCAATATACCAATCAATGTTTTCTGTGCTGAGATATCAATATTATTCCCATGAGATATGCTGAGTAGAATTCATATTTGAGCTGCTTCCCATATTATAAACCTTTTGATTCCTGGGGGACAATTTCATTTCTTAATGATGAAAATCTGTGGAGGAAGGAAGATAAACTGTCATCTGTGTTGTATAATGACATTTTGGTGGCCCATTTTCTGTTGTAAAAATGCAAATCTTGTGATTTTTTTTTTCTATGAGAAACGATTCTATGAAGCAGTAGTTCACGAGATTATTTATAAACATACTGATCTGAGCTGCTATTTGATTACTGTTCTAGATCTCTTATTGCCTAATCTCTTATTGCTTTTGAAACTGGAAGTAGATACTTGTATCAACAGACTGTAGGCAGTCTTGTTCTATATTGATATACTGTTAATGTTTTCAGATTGATTATTGTTGTAAAAGTCCTGTTAGGTCAGCGTGAATATTTAGTGAACACCTCTTCTGCGTGGTGGAATTAGTGGACCATTCAACCCATCTTTCAGAACTATTCCTAATTACATGCAAATAGAAATAAGGGTGCATTACAATTAATATTTTATAGAAAGTGGAAATATTTTAAACTGCTTCTTACTATTGATTTGCACTTCTGCTAATAGTTTTCTCATTCTCTTCATAGCAGGCAAGTGTTGCAAGTAAATGCCAAAATTCTACCTGAGTTTGTGTATTTTAAATGGCATAGTCAAAGCAGGTGATTCTTAAAAAGAAATTCAAAAGAATAAATGTTTCTGAGGGAAATGGATATTTTGATTTTCATCTGATGGTCCTATTACATTTCCTAAAAACAAAGAAAAGTGAGAAAATTGGGTTTTAGTTGGGCAAATAAAGTGACATAATTTATTAGCTGTCAATCTCAAAACTAAAGTTGCAATGAAAGAAAAAGGAATGGAGTATTTTTCAACTTTTGTCATCATTGGAAATAAAACTATAATGTATTTCAATGGAGTAAACAGAACCATCTTCAGCAGAAATATTTGTTTCTATAAAAATATTTCTTTATTGTGGGTTTTGTTTGATTAACTGCAAAATGCCTGTCCTTTGGTCAGATTGAGGAAAAATAATTATTCTAAAGTCCTATTTCTTTTTGTTTAGCTAGTATTTATACAACAGTACTATGATTAATATTTTATAATTTTTAATAAACATGTTTTATTTCTACTTTTTTTTTAATAAAATTTGCATGGCTTCTTAAAGCCATTATTCTTCAGGTGGACACAGATTCTTTTAAATGGTAGAAAACCTCAAATATGTCCTGTAAAACTATTGGTAAGAAAAATTAACCCTTACTTTTTTAATATTAGAAGTTATAATTTAGAAAACTGCTTTTGTTCTGATATGCATGTTTAATGCCTAGGAGCAACCAGTGGTCACTAGTTAAGTTTATAGGAATTTAATAGCACTCCATACCCCCCACTTCTCCCTGTCCCTCAGCTCCCTTTAAGCCGACCTGTCTTCAGTGTTGAATATTTATAAGAGCCATGGGGTGGCATTTACTGAGGCAGGCCAAAGACCATCTTTGAGCTGTACAAATGCAGATCTCCATCTCTAAGGGAAGAGTGGGATTTCACTGGAGTCTGGTGTTTTTCCTGTAACTGAGTTTAATATGGGGAATCATGTCACTAGAGAAACCAAATAGTCTGGTCTTAGAGCAGGACAGCTACTTAGATTGTCATCCTCTGTTCACTTTCCAACCTGAAGAACTTTCATCCTATTATTTCCTTCACTTTATCTTGTTTCTGAGAAAACACAAAGTTTTCTTCAAATGGTATTTATTTCTCAATTGCTGCAATTCATAAAATGCCTTTCTAATCGTGTTTTGGTGAAGTGTTTATGAAATAATGGTAGATGCTGGTTGTGAAGAGTTTCATGAGAGAATTTCTTGAGGAAAAGCTCACTTTGGCATCTTCAGGATTCTGTTTCCTTTAAAGTAGAAAGGTTTGTGTTCCTCTGTGACAAGTCATCAAGTAGATTCTCATTCACAGCACACATGAGCCTCAGCAATGATATTGTCCCATGTCTGCCCTACACCTTTTGCAGGCCAGCATGTACCAAAGTCAGTTAAAATCATCAAAACTCCACCACATCTGGAATGCATGAGTTCTGCAGGCAGGTAATGTGTATGGGGAGGGCACATACAAAGACTCAACTGTGTTTTATCATGTTTATAGAGACTGAGATAACCTCAAGAGAGACAAAAAACAGAAACAAACTCCTTGGGAAGAAGAAATTATGCTTCCCTTTAGGCCCTGGAGAATAAAAAGGAGGGAGAGATTTCAAGATTGTGAGATTTTACAACTCTGCAGACCCTTGGTTGGTCTAGTTACACCTGTCAGACGTATTAAAGAGGAGATACAGTTTGTGGCTGTTTGTGACAAAATCTCATGTTTCTGAAGTGGAAAGGACTAGGAAAGACTGAAGCTGGAACAGTGGAGTGTGACTGGGAAAGAGAGAGCCAGACAAGCCCGTGGCCTCTCAGCATCAATTTGCCTTGATGTTCTCAGAAGTAACCAACTACACTTATGTTTGAACACTGTGGTTCAATTTTCCAGGCATAGCAGTAATTGTCCTGAAAGAAGAGACTGTGTTGCTATTCCTTTCATGGGTGTTAGAAAGTGTTGAGATTCAGAAAGCCACTCATCTTCAATGGCCCTGTATGAGTACAAGACTTGCTTTAGATATTCCTCTGAATGCCTCCAGTGCTGTATGTAACTATGAAAACCAGAACAATTATAAAGAAGAAAAGGTGAGAATTACCATTCTATTAAATAGGAAGTATTACTTTGACCATTAGTATCCGGAATAGATTTTTGATTTGAAAGTCAGGAAAAATGTAATGTTAATAATGTATGTGGGGAAGAACCATTGTGGAAATGGGTTGTATTTGTGGCAGTACATGAGGAGGTAGTCTGGAAGAATATGCAGAATTCTACATTAGCCAGTGGCTCTATAGGTTTTATAGTATATTTTTGAATTTTTTTTGGTTTTGTTTCTTTTTTGAACTACAGAGTGGAAGTAACCAAATCTATTGAGAAAATAGCTGTCTCATGCCAGCTTTTCACTGTTCTATTCCCAGTGTAAACTGGCACACATTGCAATGGAAAAGAAGCACTTTGGGCTATAGGCAACATGTGGAAACAGATATATTCATTTATTGTAGTGAAAGCCTTCAAAGAGTAAGAGGACCAGTTAAATTTGAGATAAAATTCTTCTGTGCTCACAACATAAACAGACCCTAGTGCAAACAAGAATTCATTCCAATTGGGAATGGATTCAGTTTGCTAGAATAGGTTATAAAGTAGATAAGTAGATTCACATAATCTTAAACCCCAAGAAATTCTTGTTTCTGTTGTCTCCATAGACAATGAGGAGGAAGTAATTATCTTAGAGTTATTGCAAAGGTAGTGCAAAGATGTATCAAGGTAAAAGGCAGTGGAAAAATTGTAGAAATTAAACTGCAGTAAATAATAAGTTTGCAATAGCTTGCTTCCTAGATGTCTAAAGGAAATGCATAGTTGAGGGCCTGAGTGACTTCTAAATCTATAATTTATTTTTAAATGCTATGTCTGATCTGGAGGATACCCACTTATTAGGAAGAAAAATTATGTCAGGAATTTATGAATAGTAGTCAAACCCTGAGGAAGTAATTCAGAAAAATAGATGAAGTCAACATCTCAAAATATCTAGATGAACATATCAGGAGGATATGATTGCTGCCCACTTTAAGGGGACAAATATACAAATATGCTGTAATAACAGTCTTGTCCAGCTTCATTCCTACTGCCAGCATGGCTTAAAGTGAATGTACAGTTGCATTCTTATTATAAAATACTTTTCTTGCTGATAACATTTCTTCAAGCTGTTCATATACTGTTTTAAAAAGCTTGATTAAAGGAACAAAGTTGCATGGGTGTTCTTAAGAAAAGAAGGAGATTGTAAATAATTTAGTTTTTTATTCTTTGCAACCAATGCTTCTCTGTTTTTCTCAGACTGTATTCTGAAAACGGAAGTTGTGTTGAGCCATTAGGTCTCTCCTATTCTTTTAGGGATAGAGTTTCCAGAATAGGAGTCATTTGGGGCTTTGAAAAAACTAGTTCTTGTAAGAAACAGATATAATTTCTACTGTGACATAGAAGTAATTAACTAGTGGGCAGTGTTATGCATTGGGGACTGCAAAATAAGTCATCAAATTACTCCTGTCAAACAATTACTGGGGAAAGACAAGTTAAAAAGTCTTACACATGAAAATAAAAAATTTTTAAGAACTCTACAAAAATCTTGCTAAGATTTGTTCAGTAATTATTTTGTACTTTTCCTTAGTGAACAGTTTTTGCAGTTTTGAAAACAGCCAAAGGTAAAAAAAGAAAAAAAAATCACTGTGATGTATAAGAAATTAAAACCCTGCATGTACTTAAAGATTAACATGCTAAAGCTTTGAAATGGAAAAAGTAGAGATATGATAAAGTTATATAATAATAAATATTCTAGTTTCTATGATTTTTTCCCCATTAGACAAACAAAAAATCATGTGATGGGTAAAGAAATTTGAATTACTATCTATTTAAAAATTAATAGTCCATTAACCAGACAGTATTGAAGTAAGAATATCAGGATTTTTTTCCTAAAACCATAAAGGTATTATAGCCAGGCAAAATCTTTTAAACAGCACTAAAAGAACAAAGTACAAGTAAAAAAAATTAATGAGAGTGTTCTGAATATCATAAAGAAAGTCTTTTGCACTATGCCATGTTGCTCAATTGCTTCCCTAGATTTGGGAGATTTATCTTTTCCTGTGGGGCTTTAGCTGTTGGTTGAAGCTATTTACATTGCTAAGAAGTCAGGGTACCAGAGAGTAGGAAGCATCAATTTAATTGTTGCACCATTGGTTACTGCACCACTAACCTGATTTACATGGCTTTTTGACCAGTACATGATACTCTTCATAGCCTTGCTTAAAAACAGCTCACTTTGCTGTGTGGGTAGACAGTAGCCTTCAAATACTTACATCAACACCTTGGTATAATCATGCAGTGTGTTATAGCAATACACCATCTTGATATTAGATTGTACAACAACCGAATCTGAGTTTTTACTTATGTTTAATGTTGCTTGATCTTACTTAAAATCTTTTTATATGTGTTTTGGTTTTTTTTTTTTTGTTTTCTCTTTAATTTGAATATACATCAGGTGAGAGTTGCTGAGAAGAGATTATGGTTAGATTTAACAGCTAGGAGGTTCAAACAACTAACTTCTCATTCAATTATGGTAACAGTACTGAATATTTGGTGCATCTAAAGATAATGGCTTTTTTTCAGTGTTGCCTTCTATAGAGGAATGAAGCTATTGCTTGGTCTGCAGTTTAGAGACAGTTGTTTAGCTAGAAAATGGAGTTACTGGAAGTAAGGAAGTGCTTCATATAGAAGAATCAATCTTCATCATTGTAGATGTTCTGCATGAGTAATGTATGTTACATCCATGGCTGCTGGAATTTAAATATGTAATCAAGGTCACCATGTAATCAAGTTTTATTTTATTCACATTCTAGCTCAGTATTATTGATAAATTGAAGAATACTAAAAGAGTGTCTGTAATGTATTGAGAGCCTAAATTTCTGTTTTAATTCCATCCATATGGTGCTTTTGTTGGTACTAGTAGTATTTTATATGCTTTCTGGGCATATGAAAAAAGCACTGTGCAAGGATAGTAGAGAAGAGGACATGCGGAAAACTGGTGCAATTCTTAAACTCCTTACGTTTGATTGAAAGAGATATCATTATTGCTGTCTTCAAGTACTTTCACTCTGGACATCTTCTTGGATCAGCACAGAAGTAAAAAAGGAGAGCAATGAGATACTGAAAGCCGACATAGCTAGAAGTTCCTGAAACTTCTTCAAATGTGGTGTCAGACATGCAAAGTCAGTTTGGGCTATATAACACATATGCTTTCTTCAGCAGCTGTCAAAATAGAACATGTTCTGCTGTAATATTTTGTTTGAAGGCAATATGATCATATTTCTGATTTGAAATTGGGAATAACTCTGGAAATTAGGTAATGGCTTTAGGGCTATGACAAGTTACCAGTACCTTATGTTTTATATAGGCTATTCAGCTAACAAAACTTTATAATTTACTGTTTGTTCAGCATTTATGAAGCAAACAGAAAACTGCAGAAAGTAATCTTGTAATATATACATAGTAATGTGGTCCTTTCTATTGATCTAAATTAAAGCAATGACACTTTAAACTAACCAGAAGGATTTACACTAGAAAAGCTTACTGAAATTTACAGTAAGCAGCATAACTTCAGGTTCTTTTGAAACTTCTGCTCTACCAGTCTATGTACACACATGCAGAAATGACCTGTTACTCTTATAATAAAAACTTACATCCATTTCAAAGTTTAGTATATAGTTTTACATACATTTTGATGCAAATTTGAGATCTGAATTCCAAAATAATATTTCAGTGACTTGTAGTTAGTAGATACCCTAGGAGGAAGCATGCCATTTTTTTTCAAGAACAACTGGTAATAATGAAATATTCCACAAAGTGAAAGAAAAAACCCCAATATTTCAGCTTTTTTTCAGTATCTTCCATGCTAGGATTCTTACATTTTTATACAAGAAATCCAATATTTAAGAATATTTTTGGTCAGGGTTTACTTAGAGTACAATAGGAGCATTTTCTGCTTCTGTCAGGAAAATAATTTAGACCTGTGTATGAACTATGTAGTTCTCTCTTTCTCCTGCAATTTAATTCCAGTTAATAATTACCAGTACATCATTCAAAGGGAACAACAGAGCTACTGCTCACTAATACTTATTCTGTGCTATTTGTAGAGCACTGGAATATTAACTCCTTTCTTAACACTGCATTGTGATGGGTGATGGTAGTTTCTTCCTTTGGATTTGCTACCAGTAGCATTTCTGCTTTGAAATGCAAATGCTGAGCTCTCTTGAAGTGGTAAGTGCATGACCTCTGATATAACTTGTTATTACCCCTGGAGCTTGTTTCAAAAATGTTTTGCCTGAGCAAAGAACCAAGAATACTCCCTCTGCATCACATATTAATGCAAACATTTTTTATTTGTAGCGTCAATCACTAGATGGCACTGCTCTATGGTCTTTTTAAGATGTTACATTTTCCTTTTCTTAAAATAATAATTTTCTTCTCTGCTATATGGCATAATGAATTGTTACTGATTTAGTGGTATTATTTATCTGAGATTTTTGGCAAATTGTAAAAAAATTGAATATATATATTTTTGAGAAATACATATATTTTGAGGAATCCTTGAACATGATGTTTCAGTTAAGTGTTTGACATGAGGAGAAACATGCTGTTTGCTAATCTCTGTTCCAGAACTAGTAAAAATAGGAAGCATCACAAAAAAAGCCACAAGGAGAATGCTCTTCAGTTTCTCTGTTTGTTGATATCTTCGCCAGTTGTAAATCAGCATGTTAAGTGTATCTTTTACTTCTTGGCAGGAAGGTGATTGTGTAATCCTGAACTTGCTAGCTGGCAATTCTAGCTTTTCTAAGCTTCAATTGCTCAGTTGTCAATGCAATCTTTAGCCAACTGCATAAGGAACAAAAAGGTAGAAGACAACATAATCCCTTCTGTCACTGGAGTGCTAGCACATTGTATGGCTGATGCTATTGATTCAACGCACTTCTGTGAATAGACTGCTCTACTCACAGGTCAAAAATGTACTTAGGACATCATCACTGCAACAACACTGTTACTAGACAGCAACTACAAAATTAAAGGGTCTCACAGACATAAAACTATTAGCAACAGAACTGTGTCAAGAAAAAGAAGCAGGAGCTGTTGTTTGTGTGTGGTGTATTTTCAAAGTTTAGGGTAACATCACTGACTTAATGAAGTTAAATATGAAGTGGTAACAAGTTTTGTATGACTGCTACAGAGGGGAGTGTCTTAAAAGTCGTTATGCATTTGTATATTTTACTCCTGTATTTTGTTAGTTTTTTTATTAGGGCTCTCTGGCACACCATGGCTCCACATCTGTGTGGTTCCTTAATTATTTGAAGAACAGTATAAAAGAGTACATGTGTCTAATGGCTGCATATAAATGGAACTTCTTTTGATCTCTAGTAAAGCTGTCTCAGGAGTGTTTTCAGTTCTGGCTGGAAGAACTGCAAGGCATTTTTTAACCAGAAAGTGACTGAGATTCTCTTAATATGAAACTCACTGTGGGATTCTTTCAGAGTAGGTGCCAATACTGTCACTAATGATAGCCAGTAGGCATTCTCTGTTGTATAATTTTGAATGATTGAAAGGTCAGACAGTAATTTTTGAGCTTGGCATTTGCAAAGAATTACATCCTTTGGAATTAGGATGGTAGTTGAACCTGTGCAAGTGATTATGGGGTTTATTTCCAGACACAGGATTTACTAGTCTAGCTTTAGATGAAGATTAAATTTACACTCCCATGTGTTCGTACTGTGTGACATAATGACTGTGAGGCTATAAATGAATGGCTATTTTCAGCTTGGAAATTTTATGTGCTTGATATGTAGTGGCTATCCTTTCAAAAATGCATTCACATAAAGAAAACAGTAATTAGGTTGAAACTTTCAGAAAATATTTTTCAAAGACAAAACTATAGATACTTTAACAGAAAATGTTGAAGTTATTGCATTAATTGCTTTTTAAAAATTGCCTTTTTAATAACAAAAAAGAAATTAAATTATTTTTCTTAAATTACTTCCAAAAATGAAGATGTAAATTTCATTTTGCATTTACTTAATCTGGTTACTCTTGTGAAATTTTAAATAATTTAAAATAATCTGTACTTTTGCCTTTGGTGACCGTCATTTGCCTTAGAGAGAGCTAGATGAAAATAAATTTTGCAGAAGTTATAAATTAATAATTCTGGAATTTCATTGAGGATTTCCAAAGAAATCAATAAAATTTCATTTATTTTATAATCTGTCATTTCTGATGTGAAGATTCTGGGGGCTTGAGTTTGGTGTTGGCGTGGTAATACTCTGCTCAAGAGGGTGTCAGTTTACATATGATTTTGGTTAGTATTTTTAGATAAAAGTAGAATGCAGGAGGAGGCAGTAGTGGTGCTACCTTTGAATTGGAAGAATCTAGGCTGAAGAATTAATTGCCTTAGATTATGAGACTGTTGTTGATATCTCCATGCTGAAACCAAGTGTTTTATATAGGCATATCAGTACAAGAATACTTACTGGCTTTTATCACCTTCAGGTTTCTATAACAATATGCTTGTGTCTGATTTCCAAATTTGCTGTATCATTTTAAAGAATGACATTTGTGGAGTTTGCCAGTGTTGCAGTGGGGAAACCATCTCGTCACCAGGACCTGAGTAAGCAGTCCTGTTGATGAGTACTTTTCACCAGCGCTTGGAATCTGAACTTCATTCTGTATTAATTTCAGAGTACAGTTCACTGAATTGGTGATATATCTTAAGAGATAGTAATATATATATTAAGATGTATATAATTGGTGAATATCTTAAAAGAGACTGGATGAAGCACGACTGAATTATAGAAGAAATATCATATAGACTGCATTGTAACAGCAGAAATGTCTTAAAATTAGTCCCTTTCTTATACACCTAGGAAAGTGATTTTAGTAACACAGGATAGTATTGCTGTGCCTAAGGCTGTTCTGTTTTACTTGACTTGAGTTAAACTAAAATCTTCTTCCCCTACTCCCCTTCCTGCCTTGCTTTCAGTTAAAACTATAAAAAAACAATCATACATTTTATACTCTAGCAGGAGAATGAGGCTGCTGCATTTCTGTCTTTGTCTCCTTGTAGAAAACTTACTGATAAGGATCCTATTTTAGTAAAAGTTGGGGGAAAAAACCCTCCACTATAAAAGCATAGAAAACTTTTTTTTTCCCTTGGGAAATGACCTCTTGGTTGTTCTTTGGTGAAGTAGTAATCCAAGAGATATCCTTAGAGAATATTCAATAGTGGTTTATTTACTGCATCTTAGAGGACTGTGGAAGTTTCAGATATTTCTTCATTTTTATTTCAAAGTTGCTGAAAATTGGCTACTTTGTTTTATAACAGCTATTAGAATTTAAAACTGAAAAAGAAAAAGGGTCTAATTCACTTCTTATATATATATATATATATATATATATATAAAAGCACCTTCTTTACAAGTGTTGTGAGCAGAAAGGGAGCATCAAAAAAGATTTGTCAGACAGACCCTGCCATTTAATTCTGAGGTTCAGAAAGGATCACTTTCCCTTCTTAACACCTTCTCAGAGAGAAGTCTAAGTGCATCTGGAGCCAATCCTAGTAAGACTTGCTCAATGGTTTAGGTCTAAAGGATTCTTTATGTGAGATTGACCCTTTGTATGACTTTGTATGATTAAGGCTGGCAACTCAGATGTATTTATAAGGATAAAATAAAAAAAATTATTTAAATTTAAATAGATTATGATCATGTTAATGATTAGACTAAAAGAATTCAGAGTTTTTAACTACAGACTATAGTTAGTTATAACTATTATAGTGAAATATTTTTTTGAAACTGTATTGAAGCAATTCTATAAAAACTGGCAAAATAATTAAGTACAGATTGTCATTACTCACCCATATCAATGACTATGGGGAAACCTTTTTCTCTCAGCTTTGAGGTGTGCCTTGTTCACACACCTTCAGGTGTGTCTAACTCAAGGAAGAAACCTCCACACACTCTCCAGAAAGAGTCTGTATATTAGAAGACCCTTCCATTAAAAAGTGGGATGTGGCTTCTCATCTCTTCAAAAGTGGTTGACTATCAGTCATACTTTCAGGCCAGCTGTGTCAGCTCAGAAGCTTTATGTAAGTCATTACTGCTATCACCTGTTTGCTGTCTTACCAAAATTTTGCCACTGACTGGTGCCAGTTTCCTTCAAGAAAGACGTTGTTCTTCCCGTCTTCAGAATATTTGGCTTTGAGATTGAAGAGTCAGTCTGGTCTCAGCATTCTTCAATACCAAATGTAGTGCAACTCTCCTTCCTCTGTCCACCAAGGATAATTTTTGTAAAATAGGGTAAAGCATGAACTGTTTTGCCTTTAATCCTTACTGAGGCTGGGCATTGTGCTGCACTGCATCTCATGACTGCAGTCAATCCAAAAATATTTGCAGATTTTTATGTACAGTGAATAGAGCTAGATAACCTAACAAATGCACTTATTAAATCGTTTAAGTTATCATGGACAGTTACTGCTCTATAGAATGTAACATATTAAGAAGCTGTAGTAAACAGTGAAGCTTTGTTATAAATGCTGAATATAAACACTTCTAATGGTGAACTGTATGAAGTGGTAAATAGCTTTGTGCACTACAAGAGCACTTGAGGAAGTTTTAGAGATATCTGACAAGCTTTTCAGTACTTAGTAAATTGCACAATAATCTAGAATTTCAAACATTACTAATTTTTGCTTACAATATCACATGAGTTGATTCATCTAATGAAGTTGCGTTTTGTATAAGTCTCAGGGGCTTAACTGAATTGTCCTCAAACACGTAGTCTAAATTGTACTTAATAAACACATTGGTTTTGTATTGTACAACATGGTGGCTTTTTTGTCATAGCAATAATTTAGTGAACTTATCTGTATAGATTGTCAATGCTGGATCTTTGACAGTAAAATCAGTAGAATCAGCTGACAGTAAATTTGAGAGGAGGAGTATTTTCTGTACCCATTTATGAAAAGGCATATGCTACAGAGGGCATGTCTAGCTTTTGTTCCTTTGTAGAGTATTTTTTAAACAGTAAGAGGTAACAGTACAGCTCTTTCCCATGACCCAACATGCTGGTCTCAAAGAAACCAGATAAAAATCAAACCAAAGGCTTCTCTCCATAGATATTTTAGGAAAAGGATATTCTTCCAAGGGAACAGCCAGACTCCACCAGTTTATCTATATGTGGGTCTTTGAATTAATATGAGTAAAACAGTTATGGAATAGTGGGTATGTAGACACAATACTTTCAGGTTATGTTACAAGGAAACAACTACAGAGGCCACTAAGTAGGGTGGTATTTTCTTTCTCCTTTAGATTAAAGTAAGACACCATTATCTTAATTATAAATTAATTATCTGTTACTTCTCTAAGCTTTACTTGAATATGGTACAACAGAAGTTTAGAGTTTCTAATAAGCACATGTATACATATTCATAGAGAACATTCTGTATTTTTGTTAGGAAATTTAACATTTCTTGGAAAAGTTTGATTTTTATTTTAGGAACATGATTAAACTTTTACTGCTGTCATAACAAGTCCTTTGTAGCTTCTGTCATTAAGAAAGAAAAATAGATATTCCTTACATGGAAATAAAAACTTTTATTGAACAATAGCTATAACAATGGCTAGCTTTTAGTTATTTGCCTTTTAACAATTAGCATTACAATGATATATTGGACTGAAAAATATTTTTGCAAGTTTTCTAAATAGGTACAATAATAAGAATTTCACAAATCACTCCTAGCAAAAAGATATCTATTGCCCAATGATTGCTGAAGGAAGTCCTATGAAGGAGATAGACCAATATTTTAGATTAGTAGACAAATATGTAAATAGAAGTTAAGTAGTACTGAGCTTTCCGAGTGGTGGTTGAATTAATTTTCCTTTCCTCTCCTCTCTTCCCATCCTTCTCTCTCCTTCTGTTGCCTCGCCACCCCTACCTTCTTCTCAAAAAGTTTTAAAAAGGACTTTGTAAGTAATGCTGCTATGTTCTTATTTTACTACAGTTAAACAGGCTGTTTTATTATGCCACTGTAATTCAGTTGGACTTTCACAGCCATTCAAGTGGTACAAACTATTGTATTAAAACAGTCTTGTAAACCAGTTCAAGATTTACTCAATTTTTTCATAGCATTCTTGCTTTGATTCAACATGAGAGCTTGTTCATATTGTTACTGGAAAAGCCATGAAGCATTTGACTTAAGAAAATGTGCAGCCATTAAAAAAAGGCATTACACATGCTCTTTAGCTCTTTTCTGAACTTAAGTCACTGATGATATTTTGATTTCGTCTTTTGCTTCAATTTAAACCTCTGGCTTTTTTGCTTTGTTATACTCCTTTTTGTCTGCATGTTACCCAAACTATGTAATGATTACAAACTTTTCTGGGGCAAGTTTTCATGTAACAGTGCTATTCTTTTTCAGGTGGAATGTAGGTATTCATACTAGAAGTAAGGCTAATACAAATAAAATTTAAAAATTGGCTCTTATTACTAGTAAACATAATGAAAGTATATCTGCTCAGTCTCTTTTTTTCACAGCATTTTTTTACCAATATGCTGTTTGAACTAATTTATTTTTTTTTTTCTATAGAGTTAGTGAGCAGGAGGATCTGTAAGTTTTGTTACCACAAAAAGCTGATTTTCAAAGATAAGTCTTTCATTTCTCTAGATCCCTGCAAGAGGGACTGGTTTGAAAATTGTCATGCCAGTAAGATTATACTCTTTCTTCAATGCAGTTTTCAATTCAGTAAGAAACATGCCATCTGGTGAAAGTGACTGAGCCAATGTTACTTCTTCCCAAGGGAACAAAATGTGTTTCAGGTCAAAACAAACAAACAAAAAAAAAGGTGTAGGGCTTTCCTACATTCCTGGTAGGAAATTATTTATCTTTGTCTAGAACTTTGTCATAAGTGATGATGATTGTATGAGGGGTATTTGTATGAGGAGTAAATTTGTAAAATTGGCTTAAAAGGGAAAAACTTTAACAGTATCGTGATCAGTTGATCAATGTTCATTTGCTGTATGTAAGAATCATGTGTAAATATATTTCCTTGACACATTATGTGCCACTGCCTTTTATCTTCTATTTGAATAAAATTTCTTGAAAAAAATAAGTTTTTTGCCCCAAATACAGATTGTGTTGAGTTCAGATGATAGTTTTGAATTTGTATCCAAACAGCCCCAGCATTTTTCTTGAATGCTATTCAAAAAACCCACAGTGTTTTGTTTTCAAAAAGAGACTTTGAAATTAAATTTGTTTTATTTAAACTAGATTTTAATAAGGCCATCAGGAAACAAATAGAAATTTTCTCAAAGATTTTTACAAATGGAAGTTATCGGTGGTTAGGGTTAGTCACAAGTCATTCAAGGCGATTCCAGAATTGATCAGTACTTTCTCTTGAAAATCAAAGGATCTAAAATACAAAAGGCAGTTTCAACATAACATTCAGGTGAAGGGATAAGTCTTTATCTCCTCCTTGCCATTAGGTAGCATCTCTGTGATGCTAGTGGGTTACTCAAATGTCTTAAGGAATGCTGGGTAATGGTGTTATCTTAGATTACTGAGGAAGAGGTGTGGCTGCCAGATAAGTGCCATTGAAATCAATAATGGAGTTAGTCAAATTTATGAGAAGCCAGTAAACATTGACATATTCTGAGAAATCAGGCTCTTGAAGTTGATAATCAAAGATTAACAGTGACACTTGTGTGTAGGTCATTTTGTTCTTAAGTTCTTACTCTGCATGACAGATCCAGCAGGTTTGTATCAGGATGATAGATGTTTGAGGGTAAATTACTGTGGGTTTCTTTCACACGGTATAGCCTGGACAGTATTCTTGTTGGAGAGCTTATTTCCAGCTGTCTTTCTCTCACAGTTACCTTCTTTGCTCCTGTTTATACATAATCTGTTATCATCTATAATGTATATATAATCTGTTTCAACTTGTTTCCAGCTGCTTTTACATGGATAGGTTAAGAAGCAGTCACAAAGTTAGTCAATATTTGAGTCCTGAGGTTTCTAAGTCACAAATCATGAGTTTGAGTTGTATAGAAGGCAGATAAATACCTGATTTATAGGTGTTTAGATCTTGAAGATTGCCATGAACTATCCTAAGAAGAAACTAAATGATACCATTGTCATATCAGAGATGGATAACAGGACTTTTCAGAGTTGGAGGTTTAAAATATGAACAGCATGTTACCTCAACATGTCACTGTAGAAGGGAAGTAGAATATTTTATTGGGGTAAAAACTCCTTAAGATCATTGAGCCCTTCCTCATCATTAGCACGGGCAAGTCCATCACTAAACCATGTCTCTAAGTGTCGCATCTACACTGCCTTTAAATACCTCCAGAGATGGTGACTCAACCACTTCCATCAGCAACCTGGTCTACAAAAATTTCTTCGCTTTCAGTGAAGAAATTTTTCTAAATATCACATCTAAGCCTTATCTGAGGCATCTTGAGGCCATTTCCTCCAAGAGATATTTGACCAGTAATTATTATTTTATTGACCAAAGGACTGGAAATATTTTCCTTCTTTGAAGTTGAAATTTTTAAAGTGCTCTTCTTTGTTTGACTTTGATTCCTGAAATATCTCACCTGTCACTCCATATGATACATACCTTCCTGTCCTTGTTCCTTCATTTGTGTATTGTGTAGTGGGAGAAACAAGATTCCTTATTCCAGAGACCAGAAAGGAAACTAAGATTTTTACACATCCCATCTTGTAAAAGGATTTTCCTTAGAGATTTAATACCAGTCCCTCATCTCAAAGACTTAACATAGCTGTGAAATATACAGTGTTTTGTTATGCACATCCATTTCCTCAGAGCTACCATGCTACTTCCAACAACTGAATAGTTTTGTTTTTTCAAAGCACAAGAAATTAGAAGAGAAAGTTTAAAAGTAACAGATAAATGCACTCAGATCACATTCACCATGAGTGAATTGGCCCAGTATAAAGTAAATATTCTAATTCATTTCTCCAGTAAATAGTCCTCTGGGCATACTTTTCTGATCAACCCAAGTTGGATTGATCTGAATGAAAAAGAGATTTTTGTTTAAATTGATTTTGTTTACAAGTAGGCCAAATGTTTGGTCTTGTTGCTCATGAGTCTGTGTGAGCAGTGTTGTATGTGCAAATGATTAATGTCGCATTACAGAGGTGGGTTGACTTCAACCAAACTGGGACAGATGATCTGGGAGCCTTGAAAGCAGTGGGCAACAACTTTACATTCAGAACTGATATTTGCTAATGGTGTTCTGTGTCTAGAGCTATATGCTTTTTCTTCGTAAATCTTTGTTGTTTTTTTTTTTTTCTTTTTGGTTGGTTGGTTGGGTTTTTTTTTTTTTTTATTGTTTGGTTTTTTTTTTTTTTTCTATTTTCTATTTCTTCTTCCTAAAATTCAAGTGAGGGCAATTGGCAATATTCCTGTGCTGAATCACCCCGTACAGACAGCAAATCTTGAATGGACCTAGTAGATATGAAAAAAACCTACACAAAAACTCATGCAAACCAAATCACCAAAACTTCAGTAGCTCTGAAATGTTGTAAATATTTGTCACCACTTAGAACTTCAATAGCTGCAAGTAAAAATTTCTGAATTTAGATTATCAATTATATTTTAGGTTTTTTAAACTCTTTTTATCACCTTTGGTGGAGCAGACAGCTTTGGAAAACCTAATATATGTAGCATAAAAAATATTAAAATGTGGGAAAGATATGCTGGGTGGGGGAATGAAAAGTTTTTGGAGACAAGAGGATGAAAGGTCTGACTAGATTTTGCTTAGATTTGTGGCAAATCAGATAACTAGATCTTACTAAGGTTTTGTTAATATTTATTTGCACAATTAAAGATGAACTTATCATTATCTAACTATGCCCTCCAGCTTTTTTAGAAGGGAAGCAAATGAGAATGGTGCGATTATTTCACTATGTGCAAGGTGGGAGATATTGACAGAGTTAATTGTGAGTGTAGGTTATCTGCTGAGAGACGAGACAATCTCAGATTCTTGAAGGCAAATGAACTGTATTTATACTTGTAACTAGCTGTCATTTAGATATACCATTTCCAAGAACAACATGCAGTTTCTCAGGTATTAGGTGATCTTTTGTCTCTGAAAGGTGTTGAAGCTTGGATCTTAATTCTGAAATTAACTTTACTTTGCATATTATTATGCATGTAAGTGTTTAGTGTTTCAGTTTTAATTTCTTCCGAGAATTTCAGCTGCATTATTTGAGTGGAAACCCCAAATCCATGATGAAGGAACATAATATTTTCGCTAGATAACCTGTTTAAAAAAAACCCCCAAAACCAAAAAGCAGAGGGAACGTGACTTAGAAAATAAAGTGATTAGAAAAAAAATGTAACTTTTAAAAGACCGGTATGTGCGACTGACTTGAGAGTTAAAATAAATAAATTGCCATTTTTACCAATGTTTGTTATGTCCATATACACAGAATAAGGAATAGATAACAATAATAGATAGAGGAGATACACTGTGTTGGCTTCTGAAATAAGCTGATACATCTTTGTTGTTTCATAATGGAAAATAGGCAGTCATTAATTTTTGCAATTTAAGTCACTTAGGTTGTTTTGTAATCCCTGTTGGGAATACGAAGCTGAAGACCAGATTCTGAAATATGATTTGCAGTAATGTGCATGCAGTGGGAGAGGAAGACACTGGGGTTTGTTTTTAAGACTTCTAGTATTAAGTAATAATGTTTCTTGACTTCTTTCCTTAAGAAGAGGACATCAAAACAAACTAAAAGTTGTTAATCCTAGTTTGCATAGACATTTGAAAAGTAAGATCTTCTGGCTAGACATGGGGTTTTTTTTATTGAGTGAAAGAGTGTGCTCTAGGAGACATAATGCTCACTCTCTGCTTTTGCATTCATCTGTACCATGCAGTAATGCTCTAAGACTCTATTTCTATTTTATGATTTTAAAATTAGAGAATTGTTTCCCTTCCAGATAAATCCACTTTTTCTCAACTTGTTATTTTCCAGGAGACAACTAAAAATGAATCAATAACAGTTGATCTGAGGTATTTTTGTATTGTCTTTTGTTCCTACTTCATCTTCATGTTTTCATGTGTCATTTAAATATATATTAATATAAACAGATTTTGAAAGGAGACATAATCTGAAAGGAGAATAATTTTGACATTGTCAGAACATATTTTCTTTTTATCTCCAAAGTGAATCTCCCAACTGAAAACTGGATTCTAACAAATGTATCTTGTGATGGAACATATGAGATGGAATATAGTTGTAGCTCAGTCTTTTTATTCTAGTTTGGTTGATTTTTTGCTTCAAATTTGTCATATTTTATGTCAGGGGTATGTAAAAATGTCCAAAGCATTTAAAAGAAGAGCAATATGATAGATAGGGTGGGGAGGGTGGGGGGGTGGCAGAGAAGTGGAATAGTGAAAAAATGGTCTAATAGTAAATGAGGGAAAAGAGATTCTCTGAGATTCAACATGCAACAAAAATCTACTGTCATGTACATCTGTACACCATTGCCCACTGCGTAAATGAGACTTCAGTGATCAGTTAATCTAAAGGCTCAGTATTTTTGTACAGTATTTTGCGCTGGGAGATTTTGCTATACATAGAAATTTTTAATGGTAATGATACCAGTCTGGAAATGTGCTTTGTGAGCCCTTTAAATAGTGTTTGTTTTATAAATATACTGAAGAACTTGCTTCTCTACTTGAGAAGTATTATTTCTATGAAGGCTATAAGGAAAGTGACATTTTGATCTGAAATATTTTGTGTTGTCTTTTGTTCCTACTTCATCATCATGGTTTCATGTGTCATTGAAATGTTACATATTCATTGTTTGAAGTAAAATCGCAGCTTATGGCTATTGATTTAGTGGATACAGTTCCACAAATACTTCCATCCAGTTCTAGCTACAATACATGAATTATGTTATGCACTTTTAGGTCCTTTGCTAATTCTGAATCACAATACCTTCATGCAGAGGTCTGCTACATTGCCAGTTCTTAAGCAATTGATATGATAAAAAAATTTAATGTCTTTGTTTTGTACACAACCATTTATTCATTTCCTCATTAAAAAATCTACTTAGAGTTTACTTAGGTTCTGAACATGGGTTCCTAGCCATGTCCATATGCAGCCAGTCCAAATTGAGTTCCCTCCATAAGTCTATGATCCAGGAGGATTTATTTTTCAAAGATTGGTGCATCCATAATTTTGTCCTTGTTATAATTCCTTTAATGTGTATGTTCTTGATGGTTAGTTCTACCATAGAATAACTTGAGTTGGAAAATGCCTGTACCTGTCTAATTCACTGCTTGGCCTGCCTTCATTCCATGGTTTCCTTAGAAAAGCCTGCTAGCTGCTTGCAATCTGCTGACATAGTCCCCCATATGCTTCAGTCTTTTCACTTTCTCTACCATGCTCACAGTGTTCTCTAGCAGTCATAGACTACAAAGTAGAGTAGGTTGATCTTATTTCTTCTCTGTCAATAATATCACTCAATTTTCTATAAAGTTGTGTTCCATCAGTATTACTTCTTACCTGCATTATGGTTTTTTAATGTAAGTTCCTTTTCATTTAGTCACTAGGAGAACCATTATCCTGTCTGGTCTGTGGTAATCACATATTAGATAACAAAGCCCTATTTCTGTTGACTATGAAATGTTTTTTTCTTTTGAAAATAAAAAGCATGTTCTCTGATTCAGTTATGATAAGTTGTTCCTCGTTACAGCTTTTTAATTTAATTTGATCTGTTAAAAGGATCTTCTTTCATATTATTGTGGTTTAACTCCAGGTAGCACCTAAGGTTCACAGAGCTGCTGGCTCACTTCCCCCTAGTGGGATGGAGGAGTGAATCAGGAGGGGAAAAATTGAATAATTTGTATTTTAAGATCAGGTCAGCTACTAGGTAAAGCAAAGCCATTCCCACAAACAAAGTAAAACAAAGAATTCATTCACTGCTTTCATGAACAGGCAGGTGTTCAGCCTTCTGTGAGAAAGTTGGGCTCCACCTTGTGTAGTGTTCACTTGTGAAGAAAACTTCCTAAAAGTCCAAATGTTCCTTCTTCCTCCTTCTTCCTATCTTTTATTGAGCATGATGCTGTGTGGTGTGAGTTACTGTGGGGGTCAGTTGAGGTCAGGTGTGTCTCCTTCCAGTTTGTGCTTTGCATTCCCAGCTCTACTTGCTTTCGGGACAGTGTGAGAAAGAGAAATGGCTCTGATATTGTGCAGATATGATATATTTTTCAGCAATAGCAGCAACATGGGTGTACTACCAACACTGTTTTTGTCACTAATCCAAGACATGACACCCTGTGAGCTGCTATGGAGAAAACTAATTCTATTGCAGGCAAAACCAGTACACCTACACCTGACAAAGGATAAGTGATTATTCTCTGTTTAAATTTCTCCTTTTATTTCTTAAGACTATAGTTTTTTCTCTTTCAGGGAGATTTTTCCTTTGGGTTTTAGAATGCAGATGTTTCTGAATTTTAGCTATTATCTACAAACTGATTAGTTGGCTTCTGCATTGCTTGGTCAACATTGCCTCTGGCTCACTGAGTTCACCCACTTGAGACACTGTAGCTGAATCATTACAAAGAACATGAGAGCATTGATAAAATAAATGAGGTGAATAAGCTGTTAACTATCTGCTCCACCCTCAAACAAAAAGAGTAAATCACATGAACAAAATTAACCTTTTGGTGCAAAGGTTTTATTTCACAAGATCCATAGATCCTACATCTAAACAAACAAAATAATATGCTAATTCTTAAATTCTTAATTCTTTTTGTTTCTATGCTATGTATTTCAAGCATTGGAAAATTTTTATTATTTAAAAAAACAGAAAGAGACCTTCCATCATGATTAGCAACTAGATTTTAAACATCTTGTATCTGATCTTAAAGAACCAATGGACATGTGTAAGAATTTTCTGGATCATGCACTTCAAAAACAGCTATCTGTATGTAGGCACAAACTCCATTTCTACAGCAGTTTGAAAAATTACTGGAAGTTTAGTGAAAGAGAAACTGTGGGGGACTTTTTCTTCCAAGATGTTTTCATAATCCTGTGTGTTAATGATGTTAGAGCTCTCAACAGAAAAATGGCATATCACTATCTCAGAAAATTTAGTGCAGAAGTTGAAGGTCTTTGGCCTGCCTGAAAAAGGTCAAAAGGAAGATGAACACAGAAGGGAAGAGCTGTGTCCAAAGTTCTGTAAACCAAAAAATGAAACTCGTTGATTTTGGATTATCTTTTCATATCACTCGAACAGATACTAGGTAATAGAAAATATTTATGCTCTAGGCTGAAACTTTACAATGCTTAAGCATATTAAACTCTTGGAATAGTTTCTACATATTCTAATCAAATGTTTTACTGACCATACTCGATTTTTGTAAAAGTAATAACATGCAGTATCAATTCTCTTCTCCATTCCTTCACTCTCTACTTTATCCTAAATATCTGTGCAAAAAAGTGACCTATGAGGGAGAAAAATTATTCTGGATTCTAGTGACACAGTATTTTAGATAACCACATGAAAATTGTTCAGTGTTTTCCTGTTATTTTACACTTACTTTTTTTCTAAATCACTTTCTCATATATTATCAGATGAATTACCAGTGACAATATTTTGTATTGTATTTCCTGCTGTTACTGTTTCCTTCATTGTCTTTCTGTTTCTCAGTGCCATGGTCTTCAAGGCACAGGAAGAAATGGAGGTAGAAAATGGCACAGCTTAAAAAGTGCAGAAGTTTCAGCAGTCATTGTCCCTATATTTGTACTGTTGCTTGGCAGAGCTCAGGGGCATTAGTTCACTGTCTTTTCTGATTGAAACATCAAGCATCTTGCTTCCCTGAAAGTGATGCTACCAACTGAATACTTGAGAATTCGTTTGTCAAGTTTTATTAGCATGAATAAAATGATACCTGGTGTAGTCTTCAAGCTGCTGCACTGCACAGCAGAGTAGTCATCCCTTTGGCAATGGCCTTAATGTTGTTCTGTTCCATGACTGCCCACTAATGAGTAGACTGCTGGTGAACAATATGCAAGTCTTTAATGAAGTGCTCAGTCCAGCAGTTCTCTTAATTTCAGCGTTTTCTCTACTCTAAGTGCTATTACTACTGATAATTGATAAGTTCAAGCATATGTATTAGGTAGGTCTGGATGAAAGACAAAAAGTCAAAAAGCAATAATTAAAAATTAAATTATGTCTCAAAGTGCAATGTTAAGGCTCATTTATTGGCACATCATCACAGATAACCTGTGGTTTCCATATCAGATAACCTCAGATATTTGAGGAGACAGAGTTATATCTACATATTTTAATGGATAACTTACTTGAGGGAAGCAGAACTAAATAGCTTACAAATCATTTTGCATAAATGGAAGTCAGTAGTTTACATCAAATAGTGGTGTTTCAGTTATGTTCCATTGTTCTTACCATTCTTTTCCCCCCCTTTTTTAAAATTAGAAACAGGAATTAAAAGACTCCTGTTTCTAACTAAAGGACCACCATAATTCAATGAAAAATGCTCTGAAATTTTCTTTGTATTCTAACCTGACAGGATATGAAACCAGTTATGGACTCGCTTTAGCAAAAGGCTTGCATTAAACACAGGTGTTTAGTAAAACACAGGGGAATAGCAAATACAGAAAAAAATTATTATGGTTCTTTTATATTATCTGCTGGACATCTTAATTTCCAAGAGTAGTGCCCAGATACATTTCAGGACCTTTCTTTGGGTCCCTTTCAGCCAAAAAAATTAATTGAACCTTCATTTTGTTAGCAGTACAAGGAAATTTGGACAGCTAATGTGTTTAATAAAGACATGCTGTTTAGCAAAAACTCTTTCTTCTATAAGAAGCCACTGATGACTCTTCGAATTTATGATGGTGTGGCTCTCATTTCAGAGACATTGCAGATAATGTCTTTTGTTTCACAGGAATATACCAAATGGCATATCCCCTCTCTTAAAAAATAGTATAGGCATGTTCCATTTCATATTATAAATTACAGCTGTTTTCTCTCTTCTTGGCAGTATTAATTAACCTCTGCAGTTGAATTTTATTAAATTATTGCCTGATCAGAATTTATGTTTTGTCTGGAGACCTTGTCAAATAAATTGGGGTTTCTCAGCATCATGAGATAATTTCTATGGTAAAGGGAGTAAGTTCTTTGGGCAAGGCTTTCAAAAAAAGGGAAAGGAAAGGAAAGGAAAGGAAAGGAAAGGAAAGGAAAGGAAAGGAAAGGAAAGGAAAGGAAAGGAAAGGAAAGGAAAGGAAAGGAAAGGAAAGGAAAGGAAAGGAAAGGAAAGGAAAGGAAAGGAAAGGAAAGGAAAGGAAAGGAAAGGAAAGGAAAGGAAAGGAAAGGAAAGGAAAGGAAAGGAAAGGAAAGGAAAGGAAAGGAAAGGAAAGGAAAGGAAAGGAAAAAGGAAAAGGAAAAGGAAAAGGAAAAGGAAAAGGAAAAGGAAAAGGAAAAAGAAGACAAGCAAGCTCAAAATAAATGTTCTACTTGTACAGTTGGGACACCTTCATTATATTTTTATGGAGACACTTTCTAATTAATATATCAATGAATGTGATGCTGAGTTTTGCTTCTCTCTCATATTCATTCTCATAAAGTGATTTCCACTGTCTTTTTGCTATTTTTTTTTTTGAGAAAAACCAGCAATCTCAGCCTCTTCTGTCCCCCAGACCAAACCCATCCCCACCTCTAACATCCAGTTTTTGCCTCTATTTCTCCAGGTATGATGGAAGTCTCTATCAGTTCTCCATTTAAATTCAATTATATTTTTTAACCTAATTTAAATTGATTTAGGTTCTACTATTTAAATTTATTCTACTACTATGCCTCTAATACCAAGAATTAGATAGGAATTTGCTATATGTATAGAATTCAAGCTAATTCATTAAAACCTTTTTTCAGCGCTGATTTTTTTTTAAAAATGGATTTTGTTAAAATGTTTTAGAAACGTATGGGTTTAGGGTGTAATATATGACTTGTATTTAACACAGTGACTTCCTACTCTGAGTGTGAATACTAAGCAACTGCGTAATAACACTGCTAAAATATGAAGCATAACTGGAAACCATGAAGACCATGATTTCCTTTCAGACTGATTCTGTGAGCGTTACTATGTGTAGTCCTAACGCTGAAAACTTTTAAGCTATTTTTCACTTCCAATACAGAGGAGAAATTTTATTTGAAAATTTAAATTATTTATGATGTTCAATCAACATAAAATACTGCACACACTATAGAAATTGCATTTTTTTACCTTTTAAAAAGATGAGCACCATTGGGGAATATATACATCTAAAACTGCCATACTTTTCTAAATTAATTTCTGTTCTTGCTGTGCTGAAATGCACTCCCATAAAATGTACATATGTGTAATCAGAATCTGACTGTACATATTTGGTATAAGTGAATACAAAATCAAAAACTGGAATGTACTTTTAGATAGAAATAGTATGCATTCAGAATGTGTACACAGGCAGTGATGACAGCAAAGCTAAAACATTTAATACTCTCAGAATAATTAAAAAAATTCTTAATACAACATAGTATATTGTTCAGCCAGCAAAAGCTGCATTGAAACATATTTCAAAATTTTGTGTGTGGGTATTTTTGTGCAAGGATAAACCTTCTCTGCAATGAATGCATCAATTAAAAAAAATGTATGTGATGTAGTGAATTCTGCATTTCGCATTCCGTACATAAAACAAGGAGAAAGATCCAGAATATTTACTGCCTAATTTGTAAGCTCTTTGGAAACAAATTAGTAGGTCCAAAAGGGATGACTTGGGAACTACAGATTGTGACCCCCATCACTGGAATTTGTGATGTGACACAATAGCCCACAGTCTATAAACCTACAAAGTTTTTGTTTAGAGGTGTTATAATAATTTTAATTGGTTTTATTATAAGAAAATTTTTTTCTTAGCATACATATTCTAACTTCCACTTTTCATTGTTACACAAAAATTCAGGAGAAGTCAGTAGGTAGGTTGCCCACCCAAAAGGCTCATTTAAAAGCTAAACTAACCATAACTGTATATTTACATGTCTGAGTCATTAAAATGTGAATGGTGAAAAAAGGCAGAGAACATCTGGGTATGCTGGTTTTGTCATGTGATTTCGCCTTGCTCTAGAATATGCCACTTCGGTGCAGAAATTATAGTCTGATTTGCATTATTATGAGGATTCTCCTCATAATACAGTCTTTACATGTGGAACTGGCAAGAGATGCTTATTTTCCTTTTCATAAGATGAATTTTACCAAGATAAATGAGTGGAATTAAGCAAGTAGGGCCAACTCATAGTTAGTCCTTGTATTTTTTTATTTGTTTGGTTGGTAATTTTATTTTGTTTTGTTTGTTTGTTTCCTGTTTGTAAAATGGTACTATTTTGGAAAAAATCATAAGCAACAAGCTGGAATATTATTGATTTGAGACTTGGTAAACATGGGTACCATTCTGCACACAGTTATAATTTTTCTTTAGCATTTTTCTTTTCCACAGAAGAAATAATATGTTTCTTGACTGTTCTAATGTTGATATCTGTATAAATAGTATTTTAAAATGTTTTAAGGACAATTTGCATGCAATACCAACTTAAGGGGTATTATGGAACCAGTGCCAAATCCTGCTGAGCATTTCTTTTACATGTAATCTCACTGATAATTTTAGACACTTCACATAAAAGTGCTAACTTTTCACTCTGTTTTTGGAATGACATTCTGCTGAAAGATTTCTGTAACAAGACATTACGTTTTAGTATAATTGTATTAGTTTAAACTAAATTCAGGTAATTAAATACCTGTCCTGTGTGTCAAAAGGAGGGCATACTTAAACAACTAAAAGAGTATGCTTTAATGACTGGCAGTGATCTGTCAGAAGAACTTGTATGATTTTCCTGATCTATCTTTTAACTCCATTCTAGGGAAATACTTTATCTTGGAATGATACAAGCATCAGTAGGCATTAAAAGATTATTTTGGTAGTTTTGACTTGAAACCAACTTACAACTATTTCAATTTATGCATTCACCTGCTGTGTTACATCTCATTAGTCAGCGTCATTGTACTTTGAGCTGAATATGAAACTAGAGTTCAATCAGAACAAAATAAAATATATGGTTTCTGGCAGTCTTATTTTATCATTTTCATTACCATACTTTATCAATTTTCTTCAATTTCCTGCAATGAAGAAATAGTCACTTTACTGCATAGGTTGTACAAGGTAAAAATTTTGTTCCTTGACATCTAAGGAAGCCTGATATAGTGATTTTACACAAAACCTTGACATTCAGAAAGTTAGATGTGGTTTTAATACACTTTTAGCCTTATTCAAGATCTTTATCTGCCAGTTTTAAGTGTTCATAATAATTTCTTGTTCCTAATTGCAATTACTTGGGTGTGGAGAGCAAGTATATTATTGCACTTCCTTTCCTTTCATCATTAAAGTAGATTTCTCATTTTACCTTGACGATACAGTACTTAGTTTGCTTTCGTATAACATTTTGTTGTATTTGGTTATTTCCAGTTTCGGTGATTTTCTTTGCTTCCATTAGAATAAAATTACAGATAAATAAAGGAATTTTTTATGAAGTTAGTTTTAAAGTTAAGATAATGCAAATACCTTGAAATAACTTAGTGCCATATGTTTTTCTATTATCTATCTGCTTTCTATTCAAGATTGAGAAAAAAAAATGTCAGGTACTGCTCAGGCACACATGTATATACTTCATCAAAATGAACTTTAAGTAGGAATGCCGGTTTTGCTATCAGGTTCGTATGAGTTCTTACACAATGAAGACTTACCAGCAAGATTAATATCTTTTCGTTATTCTACATTCCCATCATTGTAAAAAATATGGGTTTTTTAGAAAATACAAATAGAGAAATAAAATTAAGTAAAATTTAAATAGAGCTGTTGATAATTGCTTCTAGCCCCACCACAGAGTAATAATTTTCTAAATATTTATTATAGATTTCTTACTCAAGTAGTTTAGTAAAAATGTAGGATGTCAATGTGTCTGTTCTAAATGGTACTGTAATTATCTCATTTATACTTTGACACAAAGGCTTTTATGGGAAACTAATACATTCCCTCTATATGCTGTGTGACAGAAGGCATATAAACACACATTGCCTGTTTGTAGTTTATACGTAAACACAGTGCCTAGCTTTTCTTAAAACACTGAATAACGTTTCTTATACAAGTCATTCAAAAATAACTACAACAGAGTCCAAATTTCATGAATGTTGTATTTTTACCTGCCACTGATTCTGAGCAAATGGAGCTCTCTAACTGATGCAGATGCTGTACAGAAGCAATACCAGGGTTTTAGCAGCTTTTTTCCTCTTCTTGAGGAGTATGATTTTTAAATGAACTTCCCATTTGTGAGAAGCTGTAATAGGTAGTTATATCATGCCTCAGTATTTCATAAGCTCTGGATAAATTTGGCCTATATAATAGCTTGTTTTCAAGAGCAAAATACTGTCTTTTTCAGTGATGTATTTACTGCCAGTGTTCTGAAAACCATGTGACAGCTCAAAAACAAATATAAATGCTTGTTTCTATGACAAAGTGTCTTCGTATTCCTGTCCATGGTGGGGAGATCAGAACTAGATAATCTGTAAGGTCCCTTTCAACAGAAACCATTCTATGATTATTGCATAATATTGGATCTTGGAATACTTTAAATTTCTTTATATCAGTTTTTTTCTTTGGACTAGGATCACTGCTTAGTTTTACCTTCTGCCACCATGGGGTATTCCTGCCTTGATCCAGCTGTTTGGATTTGAAGTGTGATTTTTTTTTTTTTTGAAACAAACCTCATGGCTGTTTCCAATTGTCATTCTTTCCTTCATTGTTAGCTGTGCACAGCATTCTCAAGAGATGGATGACCTGTTTAAGACTTCTGTACAGTCAGATTCTTGGGCCAGGTAAGACCAAGGCTGAAGTATAGTTTCCTGAAATACAGGATATGTGGATTATTTTGCCATGCACATTCATTGAACTACTTGTTAAAGTAGAACAGGCAGTGTGTTCAAGTCACAGAAAACTCATCAATGTCCCTGACATTGATGATCTTAGGAGATTCATTTTTACAGCATATTTTATTCAAAAGATAAGCTTATCAAGATAGATTCTAAACTTATCAAGACAAACTTATCAAGTAGCATTGTGTTTTGCTGAAATATTGAAAGTGTAACTATTGGGTTACAGTTCAATTCTTCTGTCTTCAAAGAATTGTCTAATTCATCCTCAAGTAATTAATTTTCAAGATTTCCTGCAAATTTACTTTTTTGGTAAACTCTTTGAAAATCATGTTTAGTTGTTTTTTGGTTTTGGTTTGTTTGTTAGACTTTTTCCTCTTTTTTAAAATTATAGGATGTCGAATTTGGTAGCACAGATGCCAAACAAAGTGTTTTAAGACTGGAAATACAACAGAATTACTTTTCTTGTAATCTCCTTGATTCTGCTGTGGCAAATAGTGCCTAATAGATAAGGGTTAAAAGTGTCTTAAAGAAACATGAAAGGTATGTTGCTGAAATAATACTTCCTTTCATGGAGGCTTCTTTCTCTCAGTTAGACAGATGGGCTCTGCCCACCTTCAGCTGAAAGTCATGATTCATCTATGAACAGCAAAGCTCATCCTACACAGAACCTCATAAATATATAAAACAACTGTTAAAGACTACATGATTCAGCACTCTTTCAGATGAAAAATAGTCATGGACAAGTGAATTATATACTGTGTTCATTATAAAGGACATATCAAAATCTGCAAATTCAATTTTAAAAGCCCATAAATTGAATAAACCTTTCCAGGAATTCTTCTGTATGATTGACCAGTGATACAAATCATATCTTTTAAACCCTTTTCATGTGGATAAACTGACTTGGCTTATCATGCAAGTAAAATAAAAGATGTCTGAAATTATTTTGAGCATTCATATTTACCCCAGGGTCTTAGATAAGTAGCTTGTGACTGGTGTAATGGAAATTAGTTCTAGTAAAACAGCTATTATTTCTAGTAAAAAATATATTTTATACACTCTTATAATACAACAACTTTAATATTTTCTATTTTAAAAAACATTATTGATGAGTTGCCAACAACACAAAAATTAGGATGGTTCCTAATTAGTTGTCAATTTGCTGTAAATATGCTACTTGGCCAAGAAAACAAATGAGTGTCGAAAAATATCCATACTTAATTATTATCAAGGATAAGTTCAATGTTCAAGCTACTTTTTACCTCTTGCATCAAACATAGAAAGCTGAAAGCTTAAATTAAAGCCATTTGCTTTATCTCCTTTTTGCCTACATTTCTTTAGGACTGACAGTTACATGAAATGGAGGACGTGTAAAAAGAAAATGGAATGTCTGTAGTCCCTCGTTAAAATGAAACTGAAACACTGCTTATTAATTAGTGAATTCTGATGTATATAAAACTTATTTTATCTTGCCAGTCCACCAAGGACAACTGGCTAATTCTTAATCTCTTAGAATGTTTTGATAATTAACCTGTCATGGTGAAGTCTAGCATTGTGGAGGTATATTTCAAGATAGGTTCATGACATAATATGTCATTATATTGTGTGTTTACAAAATTAATTTACAGAGATATTAAACTGGTGAAACTTCATTTAAATATGTGGTTTCTAAACCATGACATTCAATCAAGATTTTTAAAAGAAGCATTGAAATAAGTGCCAGATAAATTAGCACTTAAGATTATATTTGTGCCTCACTGCCCGCTTACAATGCTCTTAATTAGGCACTGAATATGTATTTGGTAAGACAGTAACTGAAATAAACAACTAAAAAGTTATTTATTCTATTTTACATTCTTGAGATGGCAGTGCAAACAATCAGTGATTCCCTCTCAAGTGGTGTAAGTTCAACTATATGAGGAAATTGTTGCAGTGTCGAGAAACTGGGTCTTTTGAGATTTAGGCATTGCATGAAACAATTAGGTTTTAATTATTTCTTATACTAGTGGTAAAATTATGTGAATAAAGCAATAAAAAAGCGAAAGCATTTTCCCTGTTTCTTTTTTCTTGCATTATCTTTCCATGAAAATGAACAATTATGATTCCAGTCAAACCTAACATCATTAATGTCCATTGGATTATCCTTTTTATGTTATCATTTATCCTTTCTTTTATCCTTTCTCACTTTGGTCAGTATTTTATTTTAGTCCTGAAGCATGTTACTACAAAACAGCAGAACTCATCTATATCCTTTTTGTTTACAGAATCCCATTAAGAAAACAACTGCCAAAAAGATGTCAACTTAGAATACAAACAGCATCCTAAAATAATGTATCAAATTAATTTATGTTGTAAAATTGTGAAGCCGTCATATGGCTTTTTTTCTTTTGTAACACTTCTGAGGCAAATTTAGATAAGAGTTGAAATAAGCATATCTGCCAAGGAGAAAAAGTGGCCAGATTGACCTTCCAGTTTTCTAGCAGGTCACTAAATAGAAATGAAACAGTAGGAATACAAAACTGAGACAAAACTGAGAGATGGATAATGTTTGAAAAGTCTGAAGGTAAAATTATATGTAAGAACTTAGAATGATTGACTGCCATGTGTTACAGCAGCTTGACCCTCAGGTTTTCTACTTAGGAATTATATGAAAGCACAAATGAAATTATAAACATTTATATATATATATATATACATATAGAAATGAAACAGTTTTGCAAAGAGAAAAATTAATAAATGCAATCCCATATTGTTTTAATTCCCTCTGAATCTCTTATTTTCTCACCAATTACTGCAAGTGATCTGCATGGTAGAAATCTGACTCTGCAGAAAACTATGCCTTCTTTCTTTGGATATGTTCTGAACAGCATGAGTTTTCCCCCACATTCATGTGCTTCCTCACAGATATTTGCATGGAATTTCTGATATGATCTATTTTCTTTATTTATTTCCACCTTCTAATTGGCTCTGAGAATTGATGGAATTGAAGAGGCACAAATTAAATCTAAATGCATAATTTTGTTAACTAACAAGTTTGGTGATACTGGATGGGAAAGGGCAAGTAGGACTGAAAACGTGTTCTAAATCAGCACCAAGTTCAGTGTTTCCTGATTAAAATCTTTCATGGAGAAATATCTGGGTTGAATTTAAAAATTATACTGGAAGAATGGTATAAATTGCTTGAAGAAGATTGCAGTAGTAGCCTTGGATTTTCATTACACCTCCACCGATGTCCTGAGTGCCAAAATGGAATCTGAATAGTTAAAAAAAAATCTTTATAAGCTAAGAATTTCTGTCCAGTCTGTGTTCTAAAACTATTATTTATTAATATTTATTAATTAATAATTGTTATTAATTAATAATAATATTTATTAAGGTACATTTTACCAACAGTAGCTTGTAGGTTTGTTGTTTTTGGTTTTTGTTTGTTTGTTTATTTTAATTTTGTGTTATTGTATTATGTAAATGATTAAGATATTAGTTCATTAGTACTTTTGGATTGTTCTAGGAATATAATCTGATTTAATTAATAAATCTAATAACAAGAAAACTAGACCAGTCATAGAAAAGTTACCTTATTTAGAAAGTAATACAGAAAATAATGGGATGAATATGTGTTCAATATGAAAGCTGTGAGACACAAGATTAAATTTAAATTGTTCCTTATAATTTTGAACTTTTTATTCCTCAATGAATTTGCATGGAAATAGTGATACTTCAGATATGCTAAAGGGAATAGTAGAAATTGAATCACACAAAGTTTTGGGTTGGAAGGGATCTTACAGCTCATCTGGTTCCAAAACCCCATTTTAGAATGTAATTCAGAAATAATGCCCAGGATTCACTATCATGGTTCTGTTTTCTAGCTCAAGAAAGCTGTTCTGTTGATTTTTTTCTTAAACCTTTTTGTTAGGTTGATTAGGGTTTTTTGTTGTTGTTTGTTTGTTTGAGGTTTGGGGTGGTTTTTTTTGGGTTTTTTTTGTTTTTTTTTTTTTTGCTCGTTTTTTTTTGAGGGTGGGAAGTTGTCTTTTTGAGTGCTGGAATCATAGTTAGGGGTGTGATATACTTACCTCATACATTGACGTTTCAGCTGCAGTTTGGAGCTTCAAGCCAGAGTTACAGACCTTATTAATAGCCTAATTTTTCAGGAAAAAAATAAAAAACATAATCAAAAAACCCAAAACAAACAAAAAAAAAAACCCAAAAACCCAACCCCAAAACCCAACAAACTAAACCACAAAAGAAACAAATTAACCAAGAAAAGCCAATAAACAAGGAAACAAATAACCCAAACCAAAAGAAAGGAACGGGCAAAAAAGAAAAAAATAACCTCCCCAAAAAAGCACCTTCAAGTATAAGTTATCTTTTCTATAATACACATACAGAAGTTCTAGTCTTCTTTGAAACACAACTTGACTTTCCTTCTCAGTTTCATTCTACAGTGAATGAGGTTCAATTACTTCATTTTTGCAGCATAGCTTCTGATGTTTTTAATAGTAGCTTTTAGTATTTCTGACTTCTGATGCATCTTACTAAAAGTAAAGAGAAATTTTTTAAAAGCTTAAGATTTCTTATGACTCCAAACATAAAACTAAATATCTTTCATTTTACTCTAGATTTCTGCTGAACTGCTTCCAAATACATTTTTTATTCTACCTTTAAATTTTGGACAATTACACTGTATGCCATGGAATGCTGAAGGAAAAATTTTAAAATAATTTTTCATTTTTATTTGCTTTTTCTCTTGTCCTGTGTAAAGAAGTAGAAGGAAGATTGAGAATTTTTGTGTGTCTGAAAATACAGCTTTGAAACATTGATGGCATTGCAGTATATCAAAGGTATTAATAAAATCTTGCAGACTTTTGAGCCTTTCATGATATTTCTTCCTTTTTCCCCTGAAGGTATAACATTTGAAATATTGATCCAAATTTTGAGGAAAGAACACCATAGTTTCATTCTTCTTTGCAATACCAAGTAGATGCCAAGGTTAATATGTACTGATTTGTCATCTCCACTGAACACTAAGAGTTCAAGAAAACTTGTCTTGTAATTTTCTGCTAAAATTCTCTGTTGAAATGAGAGGGAATAACATGAGACTATGGTATTGAAAATACCAACAATACATTAAAAATAGGTATGAAAATGTCAATTTGAAAATATGTACTATGCTTTGCAAGAATCTTTAAAATTCTGTATTGTCTTAATTTTATTGGACTATTTAGTCTTAATTTTTCTTTCTTCACATAGTTTGTGATTTTTAAAAACACCAATAAAGACAAGTAGTGAAAAGAAATATTTCTGAGCTCAAAGTGAAATATTTTTGTGAAATTTTCTGAGCTAAAAGTGGTATTGCCTTCCCTTTGAGTACTTATAGATTTTTTTCTTGGATTGGAAGGAAATTTACATGAGTGAGGCTCCCCATAAGGATATAAAGAATTGTCTCCTTAGGTGTCTGCGTAATTTAGTCTCTGAGTAGAACGAAAAAGACAGAATAAAATTGAAGATTGCAACCACGAGTTTTTTCCAGATATGGGACTTAACCTAAGGAGAGTTTGTAATTTTACAAAAGAATTATGAGTTATTTCCTTGTGTTTTAAGAATAATACAAATAACTGTGGAGACTAAAATTATAGTGCAGTTGGTCTTACATGATTAATTTCACTGCTGATGTATTTTCTTTGTCCAGTTTTCTGTCGTATTAACTAGTAAAAAAGATGAGAATCGTTTTTCCTCAAACTATGCTTATTTCAAAGATGTAATGGAAACTGAACACCACAATAAGTAAAATTATCCTGGATATGAACCCAGGTAAACTGAATTGTGTCATAATTTTGAGGAATATATGAGCTCTTAAACAGTATTGTACATAATACAGCCTGGTCATCAGAGAAGAGATATTTAAAATTTCTCACAGTTTTGTTTGTAAAAATGCAATTGATTTTTGAAGCAGGAGCAAGAAGCACAACTGATTAATGTTCCATTTTCTCTTTCTATGGATTCCTGCCCCCAAGATTCAATTTAAGAAAAAAAAAGAAAAAGAAAAAGAAAAAAGGAAAAAAGTGGTTTTGGGTATTTCAAGTGTTTTAGATTTTATCTGGCTAGTTTTCATTCCTATAAGGCAAGAGTGAAATAATTTTTTTTTTTTCTTGCACTTGCTTTTTCCTTAAAATTATTTTACTTTATTCTCTGGACCAAGTATGCCCTTTCATTTCTTACACCAAGTAGCATACAACTTTCACTTGATTTAGTATTGCATTTTTACTAGGTTTGCCCAGCTCAGCAGTGAAGGAATTATATATGGTGGAAAAGGAGGAATTCAATAATTTAATAGAAAAAGCAAGAGGAATTTTTTTTTTTTCTGTAGATAATACAGCACATAGGAAGTCTTTGAAAAATCATCAAAGGATCAACATGACAACTTAGGTCTTTGACCTAGATATGGGAATGACCTTGGTGCTACTGTATGTTAAATGTAAATAGCTATTCCCATTTAAATTTAAAGCAACAGTATCACAGTCTTTCTCAAGTATGATTTTTTAACATTTTCACAGTCTGAAATTGATGCTTTCTGAATCTGTAGATGACAAGAAGATGAAAAATTCTGCAGGTGTGCTGGGACTAGATTTCCACCTGCTTTTGAAAAATTGCTGGAAAAGGAGAATTTTGATATGGATGACTGCGGTGTATTACACTTGGTTAAGAAAAGCCATCTATACAAATACAAGTAATGGCCAATTCTTTAGAAAAGAGCAATAGTGGATAATAAACTTGAACAAGATTAGTAGAAAAATTCTGAACAACAAGTAGAAAAATAACCCACTAGTTATATAAGTAGTCTTTCTTTCCTCAACATACATAGAGGTTTCAGGGTGTGATGTGCTGGTTTGGGTAGATACACATTTAGGAACAGAGATTTAAGGAAAAACTGTAATAGTTTGCCAGGGGAGGTCATAGTATTCTTGACATTGGGTCTGAGCATAGCCAATCTCTCTTACATAGGGAGGAGAAAGGGACACACCTCCTTGAATGGTTTTTCCCAGTCTAATAATTTTTTTTCCTAATAATATCATCCTTAGAAACACGTTTTCTGTAATCTTAGAGAACCTGTTCTCCCAGGATCCTTTCACAGAGGTTTTGTTTTCCCTTTCTTCATCTTTTTGTAATGTTAAACATCTTCTTTTTCACCAATGTTATATTTATGCTAAAGTTTTTTAAAGACTGTATTCCCATTGGAAGTGTTAAGTGCATTTGGTTGCATGACTGAAATGGTTTTGCAAGTCCCACACAGAATGGTAAAAAAGTTCATAAAACAAAATGGAAGTAGCACTTCATAATACTGAGAGGTCTTTTGTTCATACGTAGTATGAATGACTTTACCCTACCTCTATAGGGTACATCCTGACATATAGAGCAATGGATCACAGTTAGGAAGAATAAGATTAGGAGCCTTGCACATGGTGGAGTATCTGCTTTAGGGATGGAGATGTAATCAGGTTTTCTTGAATTGTGGAGTAAAATTCAAACATTTTCCTGAAGAGAAAATAGATCTTAAGATGAGAAACGTGTAAACTTGCAGAGTTTCAAATGACTTTATTTTCCTAATTATTTCTTCCAATTTTTTTTCTTTTTTTTTTCCGAGGCAAACTTATGTATTAGAGCTTTTTTAAGAGGAAGCTTCATCAGTAAATAAGGCTGTTGCATCTCAAGACAAAGAAAGTAGACTCCCTGGAATTCAGATTGTTTTTCAAGGTTATGATGGGGTTCAAAGCCCTTGAAATAAAAATGAAAGCCTAGAGTAAGGTAGGGGACTTCATAATTTTAAAAGGAGGTTTGTAGTCTTATTAAGATCAGGGTAGCACTGTCTATGCAGAACAATGGTAGCTAGTCCAAAACTGTGTGACTTTTAAGGTATGCATATATATAGATGAAGTATTGGTGCTTTTATATGATTGGTAGTGGTAATTTGTCATCTAAATACTGAGATAGAAAAAGTACTGGAGCAAAAGCCAATTTTAGTTACTGTAATCATACTTTCCTTTGGGCATTTAATTCACCCAACTTATAAGAAACTTTCAAAAGAAGTTTCAGATGTGGAACAAGATTTACACTGCTGCCAGGTTCCATGTCTGCCTATTCTCTGTTGAGACAAACACCATACACGTTTTGTCATGATACCTTTTTTTTGGAAACACTTGTTGGAATACACTCAAATTCTTTCAAATCCTTGGCTAAAACTCTTTTTTGACATATATTTGTAGGAAAACATAGTCTGACAGGACCCAAAGCTGAAGTTATCTTGGCTGACATTGTTTTTCATTGCAATTTTCAGTTGTAATTGTTAATTTTTTTCATATGGAATCATGTATCCAGAGGATAAGAAAAAAATGTATTTTTTTCAAAATCTTTAAAGATATCTTTTGACCACTTTTCATTGTCAGCTCTGATAGGTAATACTGATTCCTTCCCATCCACTTTCATATCTAAATTTATAGTTCAACCTTGTGTTATTGCTTTCATGGTAATATTGCTTTAATCACACAGAGGCTTACTTTATATTACCTCGTGGATTATTATTTAGTTTATCCTATATTTTTGTTTAATTTCTTTCTTCCTCTGTGCTACTTAGTATGAATTGCTGCCTCTTATGTTGCTACCTCTTTCTCTCTTGCTCTACTAGAATAAAGAAAATAATTACCTAGAGCCTTTCTATATCATGTAGTTGTACTAGGGATCTTCTTTTTTCATTTGAGGTGTACTTTATTTTTAAATAGCTTGCAGATTCACTTCAGTTGTTGAAGCCTATTCAATCAATGCTCAAAACATTTAAAAAAGTATATCTATAAATGGGATGTAACTGTTGCAATCTACCTGGCCATCACAAAAATATTATACTCAATATATGTGTTTTCCCATGCAGATGTTGTTTGTCAAAACAAGCTTTTCTTGTGAATTACATCTACTTCTTTTTAAAACATCCTGAATGACTCTCCATCATAATTTATATTTATAGTTAAACTGTAAGTGCTACCTGTTGCCAGTTTAAATACTAGACTTACCTAAAAACAAATAATATATTTGTTATTATTAAAAAAAAAAGGAAGGGAATGTTTCTACTAAAAAGCTAAAGGACTACTTTAGAATACTTTTTTTTAATGACTGGATGTCTTCATATCTAAAATTATTTTTGGTAGCCGCTATCTACGCTATCCTCTATCTTCTTCTAGTGTAGAAGTGCTGAATGGATTAGATTAATTCAGCGCTTTTATTAGTAAGAAGGATTGGAGATATTTTTTTATTGAGCCTTTGAAATTGATGACGCAGAAAGGAAAACTTGCAACTATCCTTGAATAACTTTTACTCAAAATTGAAACTGCACCCCAAAATCTAAGATAATATAAAAAAACACCTGAAGAGTTTAGCTGCCTGTCTAATGCTAACAGCCCCAGTTTTTCTAAGGAACATAGAAAGCAGGCTGAAATAATTTAAACTCACTTAAAAGGACTTTGAAATGTTCATATTCAATAAGAAAAAAGTTTCATTCTGTGTATAAGACGTACACCAAAATATACTGCTAGAAAGGTATAATGAATTGTAAGTCAAAGCTGTAAAACTATGTTGGTGTTTGATAGGCATAATGTTGTCTCTTAAAAGCATCAGAGGTCATAGTGTACATCCCCTGTGGACTTCAATTAGTGCAGCTTTCATGGGAATAGTTAAGTGTAAAGCTTGAGTTTGAACTGGAAAAAAAATCTCTTCTGCCTGTTCAGCTGATGTGCTGTTGTTGCTGTTTGGGAGCCTTTCTGCACTTGCATGCTCCAGAGTGTCAGACATTATCCATTCTCAGTGGACCATTTTTAGCTTTTATCTCCAGTCCTCCTTTGAGACCTCTGGATGTTCCAGATAGAATCATTTTCTCTGAAGCAAATTTACCTTTCTGATCTTGGAGACAGCTTGGCCATTTACCACAATAAGTATTACTGCACTTTCTTGGAAGTGTAAAATTCCCTCTATTTTATCAAATCTCATTTCCTGTTCTCTTCTGTTCACTTGTTTATTCCTTTTCCAGCTGGGTGTACAACTGTCCTTCTGCGTCACAACCACATTGTGGATGTAGTTGGGTGACACACCTCAGCAATTTACAGGGTAGCTACCCTGAAAGCCTTACCTTTGAGTATCAGAGTGAGCTGAGTGAGGGTAGTGAATTAGACAAAGATTGACCCTGCTCTTTCTGCAGTCAAGATGGGCTGCATTCTGGCAAGTTAGCTTTGAAAATTGTTTGCCCTGGGTTCTAATGTAAAGTGGTAAAGCAGAATATTACCAGGAAGTAAAGGACAGGAAGCAATAAGAAAGATACCTGTTTTATCAAGTATACCTGTTGTTTGTTTCTCTGTTACCACTTAAGGCAAATGCTTGTTGCAGTATGTCTCTTAAGACCATTCTCATATTTTGTTTTTATAGTCACAGTGAAATCTAAATGAAACAGATACGTAGAATATGTTACCTCTTCTGAAGGTAAAACAGCACATGATGGTTTTAGGGCTGGTTATAAGGAAGACTTTTTTTCCTGTTGTTTAAAGAGAGTATAGTCCTCCATGTACATGCTGCACTCCTCTGTGCACATTTTACATTGTGAAATTACTTCACTCCTGATAATCTGTAAATTTGAAAGTTACTGGTGGGCATTTGAAAAAAAAATCTAGTTCATCAAACTTTATGGTTAGTTTTGTACTGTACAGGTCACATTTTACACAGGGTTTATGTTGCTCTTACTGTTACCAAGGGAATGGTAAAATATGTGCAGATATTAGACACCTTCTGCAGTAAAGCACAATGGTACAATAGTCACTTACAGTAGTAACTTAGGGAATATATCCCTAGAATTATAATCAGTGCCATTATGAGTGTAAAACCCCTAAAATTTATGTAGCTGTGTTGTACATCATGGATGTCAGTGTTGAAATGTTGTCTGTCCTGGGTTTTGTAAATAGTCTTTTAAACTTGTGATGTATTAAGTCTATTGTACTCATTTCAAAACATCACCTCTTCATTGTATTGAGTAAGAGGAAGGACTTAAATTTCTATTTGCAATGGTTAAAATATACCACACAGTAACATTATGTATATAACAGATTACTGATTCTCAGATTAAAGAAAAAAAAAAGAGGGGTAGTGTTGCTGAGAGATTCAAATTAGATGAGCACTGTTCATTATTTGTTAAAATGCTAGTCTTTCCAACCTCTGTACCTTTTCTACAGTTTAAAGGAGTATTTTAAGGAGGTGAGCATTATTCTTCAATAAATCCTAGAGACAGGGAGCCCTGGAATCCTTCTTTGTGTTTAGAACCACCATTTAATGAATGAGGGAATTGGGCTTCCTTCCTGATTGGACACTTTTGGAAGCTGCAGTTTATCCTGAGTTGTACTTCCCTCTTAGGAGAAGACTCTGCCCTCTTTCCTGTCAAAGACTCTTTCCTCTGCATCTGAAAAATGCACAGAATTAATTTTTGATGACTGCACTACAACACCTAAAATTATCACTTAGATCAGTCAGCTGACCCAACTTGATTTTGATGATAGTGCATGCTAAAGGCCACATATGCCATACTTAAGCTTTAAAGATCTTCTCCCCATGACAGTAGCAAGGAAGGAATAGTTAGCCAGGACTGTTCAACCACCTCACCAGGGAGCAGGACAGTGGCCTGACAGCCCCAGTCCTGGGCAGTAGGTATTTTCTCATGGATGGCAACAAGTAGTCAAATCTTGATAGCAAGTCATAATCTCAAAGTCCTTACACTAGTTTCTTTATCATTCCTGAAAGGAAATAAAGTACATATCTGAAATGTATATATTTATAAAATAAGATATATCTCTCAAATGCATAAGAGATTTTGAATCTCTGTAAAATATTTTAGACTATGGTAGCGAAGGAAGCACCTCCCCTGAGCTCTCTTATTCGTGTTTTGACAGATGATGAAATATTTGAATAAGAAGAAAGTTGTGAAATCCTAATATGTATTTTGCTAGTCTGATTTACATGCTGTCATGTCAATAAGCCAGTGATTGCTGAATCTCATTTCTAAATAGGAAACATGATAACTGTGAGTATTACTAACAAGATCCTAAGGTACAAGATAAAACTTATATGTGTATGTGTATAAGATAACTCATGTGCACATGCACAGTTGTACCTAACCTGGCATAGTTTATTATTTAAAAAGATGTGATATTCGGTTGAATATACATGTAGAAAAAAACTGTCTCAGAATTTTTTTTTACCTTTGACCAAGCTAAAATGTTATCCTGCAGCTAATATGTAGCTTCCACCTACTCTGGACAAAGGATCACAAGTCCTTTCTTTGCTTTGGGAATCCAACCAATAACTAGAATATAAAGTTGTAGTTTAGTAGGGTTTTTCTGCTACTATCAGATTCTAGGGAGTAACTTTTTAAAGTAAAATTCAGTATTAATTTCTGTCTGAATTATGATCACACATAAACTAGGAACACAGATATATTATAATGATGAAAAAAAATTATTTCCTCATAAATTAGGATAATATTTATAATGACAATATTTATATAGCTATCAGGGAGCAAAGTGTATGTTTTGAAATTTGAATGTTTCAAACAAAGGATTACACAAAACTTTTAGGGTCTGTGTATTATAATATTTGGGACTCATGCTGAGATCTGTTACTTGATTATACCAAAGAATAAAGCTTAAAGAATAAAAGGTTTCATAAGGTACTTTGGCATACTGAAACCACTATTTGGCAAGCACAAGGTGGAGAAGGATTTAGCAATATGTGAATGTCACTTGTTGTTTCATTCCTCTGACTAATTAATAAAAATCTGATTAAATATCAATCAATATTAGAACTTCATCAAGAGAAAATTCAGAAACACTATAAAATTATTTCTTTTGTTATGTAAGCAAAACTTTTTCTGATGTTCTTCAGCAGTCTGTATACATGAAATTGAAGTATAATTGTTTAAATTTTTTTGTCCTTTCGGTAGTCTTATGAAAACACACATGTATAGGCTACTAAATAAATAATATATTTCAATTTTTTTCTCTTTGAAACTGAATTGCAGGCAGGAAGTCTTTACATTTATAGCTGAAATTTGGAATGTATTCCAGAATGTATGTGCCTGATGTCTTTATTTCTTTCTTACTTCCCCTGCAATACATTGCTTTTGTGGCTTTGACATTACATGGTTGATTTTGCTTCAGATTCTGGTGGTCATGGCATGACTGCAGAAACAAAGCAGTGAATTGCCATGCATAAGGGAGGAAGCACACACATAAAGTCAAGAGAATTTTGTAATGGTTTTTAGAGCGGTGTCTACAAAACATGAATCCTGAGCTGCTATCTTTTTCTCAGTTCTGCCTGAGAAATGTATGAGAGTCTGCATGTACACAACACATTACTACTTGAAATATAGCTGTTGTCTGTCTGCATGTAGACGGACTCAAAATACAATTTTTGGTCACAACCTTCAAAAGATAACTATATTTTTTCCTTGATGATACTGCCATTTCATGAATTCTTTATTTAGGTAATTAAAACTGAAAGTATGGTGGCTTCACCTAATGCAGTTTTATACTGAAAATTTTATGATGCTGGCTTCTGCAAAATTTGTAATTACAATTCTGGTCCTTAAAAGGAGAAAGTTGTTTAGCTCTCATGGTAAATATGCCATGTACAACTGGCTGGCTTCTTCAGTACTCAAGTGAAAATCATGGTATAGCAGCGTTAAATTTATCTGGATGGGTAACTACGTGCAATAGTGTGGTGGCCTGACATAGGCTGGCCACTAAAATCCCCCAACCACCTGAGGCAAGGTGAGAAAATTAAAAAACTTGTAGGTTGAAATAAGAACAGGAAGATCCCTAAATTATTATTGTCATGGACAAAGCAGACGAAGCTTAGGGAAAATTAATATAATTTGTTGCCAGTTAAAATATATTTCAATATTGAGAAGCAAAGACAAAATTTAAACCCACCTCCTCCCACTTCTCCACTCCTTTTACCCACAATCCCCTCTACTCCCTCATTCCCAAATCATCTGCCTGCTCCCCAGCAACATCCTGAGCAGCAGAGGGGGACAGGTAATCAGTGCTGTGGTCAGTATATAACAGATCTTCCTTGCTGCTCCCTCCTTCTCACCCTATTGCCCTGCTCCAGTGGGGGGTTCCTCCCATGGACTTTTGTCCTTCAGGAAACAGTCCTCCACCATATTATTCACCAAGCTCTCATATGGGCTGCAGGCAATTTCCACTCTGGTAACCTAGAGAGACAGATGAGGAAGGACCATGGTTAGAGGGACCACAAAAAAAAGGGGAAACAGAGCACTTCTGTAAACTATTAAAGATATAAGTGATATTTAGGCACTGAAACCAAATACATTTTAATAAATACTAAGTCTAATAACTGGAGAAATGGAAGTTAATTGATATTCCTTTTGCCAATCCAGATGGTGAATGAAATGTTTCAAAACATTTTTCTTTGTTATTTTTTTACGGCTCAGATAAAAAAGAGAGGGAATTACTTGCTGTTGAAGAAAATAAATGACTAAATGTGGAGCTTGAAATGTGGAGTTACATTCTCAGATGTGATAAATTCACTTTCATCTGCTGAGAAAAGTTTTGTGGTTGATTTCTATACTTGAGCTGATGCTTTTACATCCAGAGTGACACTATGGAATTAAATGAGGTTGTACCAGTGAAAAGGTAAAAAATATTTTCTAAAACTCTTTAGAGTAAATAACCTTCTTGTCCTCTACTGTGCTTGATAAATTCAACATCTTCTCTCATTTCTCAGCTCCCTAATTTTTTTCTGGAATTACAGCGATCTTCAGGTCTCTGTTTTGAGACCCCTGAACATTCCTGCTTCCTTGTTTCAAGGAACATGATGAATTGTGATCAAATTTATCTTTATGCTTGTATAAAATGCATAGTCTTTCTTCACCTTAAAGTAATGATGTGTATGCAACTTTGGAAACTTTTACTTAGCCCTGACATGTGCACAGTTGAGAAAAATTACTTTAAAAGAAACAGATAGAAAAGATAGTGAAATTTAATTATTGATCTACTTTCCCTATACTTCCATGTCTTTTTTTCCCCCTCCTTTACAAAAAGCAGATAAATTGCATTCATCTGGGAGATGAACCAGTTGATCTTTGGCAAATATTACTGACATTATGTTACCAAAATTCCCCTAGGACATGCAAAAGTTGTTTTAATCATCACTTGTAATGAACATAACTTCAGTTTAAACAGGATGCTATCTGTCAAAATATTCTTGAACTGGTTACTTTTTATTTTTATTTTTATTTTTTTAAATTTTTTCATTGTTTACTCTTGATTTTGCTGAGGAAATGTCACCTTACAACTTACTGCTGAGAATATAAAAGTTAATTTGATTTTGAATATGACATCAACACTATCTTCAATAGCTGTTAATGGCCAGGCTTTTCAGAGAGAAACACTGTGCAGGCTTTGTTAGGACATATGTTTTATCGTTTTAGAATCATAGAATTGCCTTCAGACATTTAAGCTGAATTTTGATTATAGTGCAGATAGAATGCCACATAAGTAGTAATGTCACATGAGTGACATCTCCTATAGTAACTGGAGATGCCTGAAAAGGTCAGATTAATTTTTTGCTTATGGTGGCAATATTAACTTTTCATTTACTGCTAAAATCCTCAAAGACCACCCAAAATGACAATCAAAACCATCATATACATTTTAAAAGTCAACTTGGAATGAAAATGGTCATCTGGAAACTGGGAGTTCAAACATTAGGAATATAGTAATCCAACACTAAAGGAAAAGGTGAAAATTAAAGTTCAAAAATACCATTAGATGCTTCCCTGCATATTGTTCATGTATTCATTTCCTTAAATGAGTGAGGCTCTGCACATCAATAAATTGCAGAGAGTCAGTTCTAGGATATATACACAGCTGACTGAAATAATCAAAGAAATTGAATTGTATAACATTCATAAAGAAAGAGACTTTATGTTAACTTCTTTATCACTTTATATCACCAAGGGGGTATTTGGGACAGACAAAGGTGATACAGGGACTCCATCATCAGAAGGTATGAAAAAAGTACTTTATTATTAGAAATCTACAGTTCTTATAGAAACAATGGTGGATTTAAGACTTGGTTGGTTTTAGGAATCTTCACTCATCGGTCAAGAAGGGGCAACTCCATCTTGTAAATGTCTTTGAAAAACAGAGATTTTCTGCTAAGTGCAGAGATTGAGAGATTATCTGAGCTTTCTCACAGCTTCTCACACCTTCTTAAAAAAATTTTAAGAGAGCTGTGTCTCTCTCTGTTTAGAAAATATGTGATTACCACAACTTTATTCAAGAGAAAAGGTGATCTTTATTCTGTAGTGTCCATTTGAATTGGAGTGCTTTCCTTAGCTCCTGCTGTAAGCTACATGTTAGAAAATACATTAATTTGCTAAGGCTGACTGAATATTACTTACAGATGTTGTGTTTGGTCCATCATTGCCATTTGGAAAGGCAGACTGAGCAAATATCTTGTGATGGATTCTGAATTACGAACATAGCTGATTTTGCCTTGAAGTAAAGATGAGGTATCTTGCTGTGGTACATTCTGAGCTTCTGTAGTTATATTATATTCATGAGTTACTTGCAAATTACAACGGCAACAAAAGGCAGTGTGTGCGGAAGAGTAGGGAAAACGAAATACTGAATTATTGTACTGTGGAACAGTGACTGTGGCGTATCTGTCTTCCAATTATACTGGTTGTGTCAACAATTCCTTTCCTTTCCATGGCAAAGCAAATAGAGCCTTATCTTGCTTTTGTTGGTTTTGTTGGTGCTTATCTTGCTTTTGTTGGTTTTTTTCTTATAGTTGTATGATTAAAATATGTATGTACTGTGTTTTCTAATTCAGTACAGCAATTAAGAAACAAAGAAAAAAAGTATACAGTGATTTCAAGAAATTAATTCCCAAGTTAAAAATTCTGGTTAAGGTGTTGCTCAGCTAAACCTCTAACTAAAGGAAAATGTGGAAGTATTTGTTTAAAGGATTGTCTCAGAGGTGTCTAAAGAGCATTAGGTGTTGACTTCTAGGAGCTGAATATTTTTTGTGCACAGAACAGGGCAATCAGAAGCAGGCAGCACACCAGTGCTGCATCACCCTTTTCTGCACATTTTGCAGCTGGCATGGCAAATAATACAGCATAAGAGCATAATTGTTTTCTATTAGAGAGAAATTATAAATTTTCAGGTGCAAATAACAGTGAATGTATTTGAAGAAAAGTGCAGCACTACGAATTTAATTTTATGTGAAGTCTTTTCATAGGTGCATCCTGAATATAGTCCAGAAAAATCTTAGTTTCTTTCTGGTGTTAGGATTTGCTAGTGTGAATTGGACACCTCCTATCATTCAGTGAATAACTGAGTGATTATGCAAAGAAAATCCATTGACTGTAAAAAATCAAGGGTGGCTTTCTGCCTAATGAATAATTTGTTCTTAGTAGTGAAGGACACAATGTGTTTTGTGTGTGGCACAACAGCACATTAGGGTCCTGTCTTTATTAGACAAAACTGCACATGATGGACTGCAAAATAAAATGAAAGAAAAAATGTGATAATATATAGGATATGATTGGGATAGTCATATTAGCCCTCACATGCATATGTTTCTGCAGATATATTTGTAAATGAAAGGGAAATTGAAGACATATGAAGTAGTTCCACTATTTTTTTTCCTTCCTAACATGACTATTGATTACTTCAGGTTCCTAGGCTCTATATTAGTAAAGCGTACTCTTAGGAGTAAGTAAGCTTCTCTTTTTTCAAGTGATCCACTTCTGGAAGAGAAGCACAGAAATAAAATCATTTTGCGGTACACCTTATTGACACTCACAGCTGTTGAAATACTCTCATAAATGCTGCACAGAATTGGAAGCAGAGGCATAAGAGAGGGAAGGACTAATCATTTCTTATGCATTAAACTCTGATGATATGCTGATAATAATTTTGCAGTACTAAGATTACTTTGCTGGTATAATTTAGATATTAATAGTTGTATAATAATTTTCTTAATAAATATTCAGTTCTCAATTCTAAATATCAATTATCAATAATTCTTTATTGGTATTGCAATTCAGAGTTCTGAGCAACTTAAACTGGCTCTTTATTTCTAGCTGTGCACAACAGGAACCGTTTATTGGGGAACTTCTCTTTTTTTGATGGCATTTAGTTTCTATTTCTCAAATTATTTTGTAATTTTGAATATTTAATATAATTTTGAGTATTTTAATATGATTAAACATACTAGCTAAAATAAAAATTGAGAAATATTTATTGCATGAAGATATGAGAAGAAGACCATGTTTATTCTTCTTTGGACAGTTTCTACAAAAGAATTTCTTTACTGCTCTTTTGGCACTGTTTTCTTTATATTTTATGGATTTATTACCCAGGACACATGTTTAAAGGAAATAAGGGGAAATATTTTTTTATAAATTACATTATAATAAGGCTAGGCTACTCTGCCTGCGGTGAATAAATTTTCATGGTATAAGATGCCTATCTGTTAAAGAAAAAAGCAATAGTTTTTCTGTCTCTACTCTACAGTTCCCTCTTCTTGGGAAGCAGCATGAGATTAGTAACAGAACAAACATCTACAATTTTGACATATTTATCCAGGTGTGCTGTATCCAGATTATGAGGTTTAAACAAAGGTAGCAACTTCTTTAATACTCTCTCCTATTATTCAGCAGATCAATGACTGCTGTTTATTTTTATGGTCTCCCTTTTATAGATGTGAAAGAGCCTATGTTCCAGTGCACACCTGGTGTTCAGTATATCCTTGGCATATCTTGACATATCTAGCAACTATTGAACTAATTATACAAATGTCTTGAATGTTTTCTGAGACCTGAATGTTTTACGTGAAACTCTCACAGTTCACAGTACATTTTAAAGAGAGGATAGAGTGGTTTTGATGATAAGAAATGATGTTTAGTCATCTACTTGGTTTAAGACAGAAACTGTTCATTTGCATTTGTACATCTGATTGTGTGTCATTCCCCTCTGTAATATACTAGCCCTGAATACATAGTCTTTGTTAATGCTTTCACAGTGGTATTATGGAATCACAGAGAGGCTGATGTTACTGACTCCCATGCAAGTCAGCTGTTCCAAGTTCCTGGATCAGAACATGCTAAACTAGAGCAAGTTGTTCAGGCTCTGTCCAGGTCAATATTGACTGACTCCAAGGTCGGGAGACTACAGACTCTGAGCAACCTGTTCAGTGTTCAGTCAGTCTCATACTAGAGAAGTATTTTATTTGTATTGAGTTTCTGCATTTCAGTCTGTGCCTGTTGCCTTCTGTTCTGTCACTGAATTTGCTAGCTGTCTGGAGATCTTAGCTCTGTCTTCTTGATCCCTTCCCATTAAGTATTTTTCCATGTAGCTGAGATTGCTGTCTAAGAGTTCTCCAGTAAGAACAGTCCCAGTTCTCTTAGTTTCTCCTCCTTGGTCTTTGTTGTCTTTGTGTCTCGACACTGTACTCATTTCAGAATGTCCATATGTCTCCTGAAGATAAGAGTCCAGGACCCAACACTCCAGGAGTACCTTACCAGGGCTGGTTAGAGTGGAAGGATCACATCCTTATACCTGCTGACAGCACTTCTAATGGAACACAGGAGACTGACTGTCTGAAGGCACATTGCTGGTTAATGCTCAACTTATGGTCCAGCAGGGCCTTCAGATCCTTGTCAGTAGACCAGCTTTCCAGACAGCTACATCAACTATTTCTTGGTGTCATTCTTTCCCAGGCAGAGGTCTTTGAACTTCCCACTCTTAATTTCATAACCCATCACTTTCCCACTGACTCTCACCTGAAGTGTGGCGACCTGTGATGATTTGACCTATCAATCACTCCTGCCTGTTTTCTATTTCTCAGCAGATATGCTGAGAGTGCAATTTTCCCATCATCCAGGCCATTAATGAAAATGTTGAATGGTGTTGTTCTCAAAATACACTCCCAGAGGTCAGCAGTAAAGAATGACCTGCACCTAGACTTTCTGCAACTGATTGAGTGTGGGTTTTTTAATCTTGGTTTCACCCAAGAAATACAGCTGTGTTTGGGATAACACTACTATTAGGACTTGAAATAGTGCTCATACTTGAACCACATCTGAGTTACGCCATAAAAAGTTTGTATTTGGAAGACTGCATATGATGGAAAATTTATAATAGCAAAAATTGGTAACATTAAACCAACTAGAATTAGAAATTAAAGATGGTCATATACAAGGAAATAGTTTCTTTATAAAAACTTCATTGGAAAGAAACGACTATAAAAAGGCAAGGTACAATAAGGGTTATGTTTTGACCCTGAGAAGATCTTCTCTAGATCTCTTTAAAATATCAAGGTTCATTTCATTCCCTGAGCTGAGTCAAATTGACTTTGACATACAGTTCAAAGAAGGTTAAAACATTTTTACATTCCATTAAATTTTGGTATAATAGAGGTGTTCAAGGTGAGCTTTTCATATTGGTCTGTTGCAATTCAACTAGACACAGAACTTAGCAGTTTAAGAGTGATTATAATTACTGGAAATACGAAAATTTTATCCATGTACTATTCCCAAAATGAAAGGCTTTCTTTTTAAGAGATCACCTTTGATGAATAAATCTGCTTTGTTCAAGACTGCTATGCTTTTTGAAATGTAGGAGTACTGAAAATGAATACCATAAGCAGTGTGTTAAAATGTCTCTTTATTCTGTTTTGCAATGGAAATTGTTCTATAAGACAAGTGAAAAAACTACAGTCATTACATTTCCGTACACCAATCAAGTAATGTAATCAGCATTTAGGTTTAAGAAGTGCATGTGGAAAATTCTCCCTTTTTTGTACAAAACAAGTCTTGAATATTTCCAAAAGTACTTTGATCCTTTCCTAATGTCCTCAGTATACTGGCTGAATATGAGGTTTCTTGGCTGAAAATCCAATTTTGACCATGGACTATGGAAGTCTACACTCCAGATCTGATTTTGGCCATTTCTCTCTACAGAATATATATAATTTTCTTTCATCATTCTACCTCTATAATTCAAATATGTAATGATTTTTATGATGCATTTTATTTTTTAGGATAAATTTACGTTTTGCAATATAGGTTATGTATAAAATTAATATTTAACAGTATTGTAAAGAGATTAACAGAATTTTATTCTTCTGTGGTCTTGCAACAGATAACCTTCATACTTGGAGATAAAAAGCTAGGTGTTCTCTTACAGCATATATAGCCAGAAGACATCTTTTTGGAAAGCAATAGTAGAGCCAAAATTTGTCTGGAAATATTGATTTGTTGCTTAATATTTAAGGATCTTCTGTGGGTTTGTTTGGTTTTAGGTCACTTTTGGAGAATTCTTTGGTTTTTGTTTGTTGGTTTTGGTTGTTTTTAGTTTGGTTTGAGGTTCTTTCTTGTTTAGCATTTTTTCTTTTTTTAAAAAAATAACATATTTTGACATACATATTAATTTTGACTATTATTTTCTTGTTTGCAAATAGGTTGTTGGAGACTAAGAAAACAAAATGGTAATATTTGTTCAGTTCTTCAGTGTTCATGATGTCAAAAATATTTCTTTGCTGGATTTTGTTTATTTTTATGAAGCATAAAAGCAAATAAAAATTCTGAGAAGAAATGTATTTAAATAAAAGTTTAAAAACTTTTAAATTTCCGTTCAATTGATTCTTTTTTTTTCTGTAGACTTGTCACTTTAAACCTTAAAATATAGACTTTTATGTTTACGTATGGCTGTCAATGTGTTCTTTGCTATATTTTTCTCCATTTCTTCTTTTCTAAAATATTTGTATGGTGGTGGTTTTTTGTTTGTTTTTTTGTTTTTTTTTACTGAGATAGCTTTAGAAGCATTAGAATAGTCTTCCCGTCTACATGATGATGCTATGAATTTACAGTGACAGCAGCAGACTATAGAATCTCTGGTTCATTCTAGGAAATGGTGCTAACTAGGGGTCCTGAGCCTGTAAGTTGTTGAATACTTGCCAGACTTGCTGCCAGGAATAGTTATATTTATCATTTCTTCACAATTCCATTTACTTCTTCTCCCACCCCCAAAATGCTCTTAAAATGAGACTGCTATGAAATTTACCAAGTGAATGTTTTCAGACTGCCTAGGTCAATTCTGCCTAAGTCTTTTATTATTGGATCCTTGAGGGCCAGGGCATGACTAGAAGCAGCAGCTGACAGACAGCTGTTTTTTGTAGTTGCATCTGGTGATATCAACTCCAGAAAGATACTGAAAAAGGTGAAAGAAGGTTATTGCTAATGTGAATATCTAGATTCTGGTGTTTTTCTATACACTTTTGAGCGTGAAGACTACATTCCACTGCCAAGAAAATTAGCATAATATTAGGTCAGGGACTTGTATGCAACTCAGCTCTTATGAAAAATAAAATAAAGCTGCCTTTTTAGGAGGATAAAACTTGATCATTCAATATGGGTTTTGGAAGCAGATATGGGAATAGATGGTTTTAGCTAAAAGGTTTCTTGTGAAGATTTTAACAGGTTTTTTTGAGATAGAATAATAGAACAGAATAATAAAACGTTGAGATAAAATGAGATGAGATTACATTAGATTACATTAGATTACATTAGATTACATTAGATCAGAAAATGCTTCCAAGATCATCAAATCCAACCACCATATCAATTAAACAATATGACTAAGTGCCACATCTAATAATTTATTGAATACTTTCAGGGACAGTGTTTCAGGATAGACTCCATCACCTTCTTGGGCATCCTGTTCCAATGCTTGACCATCCCTTCAGTGAAGAAATCCTTCCTGATGTCCAACCTGAAGCACCCCTGGTGCAGTTTGAGGCCATTTCCTCTTGTCCTGTCGCTGGTTTTGTGGTGGTTTGACCAGGAAGGAGTGGGAATTCTGGGAAGCTGTGGTCAAACCAATGAAGGTTTTGGGTTTGAGACTGGCACCCGGTGTAGCCAGTGGGGTTTGGACACACCTCCGAGAATACACAGGGGTTAAAAGCAGGGCACTGCCCTTGGCACTCCCTCTTTGGGACATCGCGGCGAAGAGGTCAGATCTCTTCCCCCGTCCAGCCTTGCTGCTGGGCGGGGGAGGGGCCGCCATGCGGTAGGCCCGGGGCCTGGACAGAGATGGGGGTTGAGGGGGCTTCGAGGATGGAAGGGTGGAAGATCCCAGAGAGTCAGCCCTCGGGCAGCCAGCCCCCCCCCCCCCAGGAGAGAGAGAGAGAGAGAGAGAGAGAGAGAGAGCCGGCGACACCGAATGTGATAGCAGCCGGCTCAGGAGGAGAAGGGGGGAGGGAGAGTGCCCGGCCGGAGCGGCAGCGTGTGGGCAGCGTGTGTGGGAGTCGCTCCGGGACAGACAGAGACTGAAAACTTTTAACCCTTTCTTGCATGATTGGGGCCTTGCAAAAATGCTAATCCTCCTCGAAGCTGAATAAGAAGGGAGATAAGAGATGAGATGAGACAAGGACCTGGCCCGAAGAACGTGGAGATGATTGGATGGGGAGAGATGATTTGGAGTGGCCTTTTGGCTGGACTTTTCTTGTAGCCATGGACTCAGTTGTTCCTGTGACACAGACTGCACTTAGGGGGACGCAGTGGCTCAAAACCAGGAGGGTTCTTCGTGGGGACCCCCCGGCCCCAGGGGGTTGGAAAAATATGGGGGGGACAGATGTCCCAAAAGCAGAGACTGTGCCTTTTTGGAGTGAGACAAGGCATCCTTGAAAGACAACCCTAAAAGCAGCTCTGGCCATGTCTCAGTGGTGAGAGCACTGGGCATGGAAGGAAGATGTCACAAGCGGCAAAAGGACTTTTTTTTCCGGGCGGTGCCGAAGTGACAGAGAAGCACACGAGGTTTCAGTGTGTTTCCAGGAGAAGCCTATGGAACGAGAAGGACTCCTTTCCTCTTCATGAACTGCAGTTTGAGTATACTAAAGTGTCGTGCCGGGCTGGGCAGTTGGTGTTTTGGGAGAATGTATTGGATTGGGAAAGTCAGGTAGTGGGGAGGGGGAAAGTAGTTTTTTGTAAGGTTTTCAATTTTTTTTTTCTTTTCCTTATAGTCTTTCCCTATTTTCCTGTAGTTTAAGTAATAAAGTGTTCTTTATGTTTAAGTTAGAGCCTGTTTTGCTTATTCCTGGTCACATTCACAGCAGACACCAGGGTGAGGCATTTTCATGGGGGGCACTGGCTCTGTGCCAGGCTCAAACCATGACAGGTTTCCTGGGAGCAGAGGCTGGCCCACCTGGCTACAACCTCCTCTGAGATGGTTGCAGAGAGCAGTAAAGGCCCCCGACTCTCCTTTTGGCCAGGCTAAAGAATGCCAGATCCCTTAGTTGTTCTTCACATCACTTATTCTCTGGACTTTTCACCATCTCTGTTGCCTTTCTCTGGACTCGCTCCAGCACCTCAATGTCCTTCTTGAACTGAGGGGACCAGAACTGGACAGAGAACTTGAGGTTCTGTCTCACCAGTGCTGAATACAGGGAGACAATCACTGTCCTCGTCCTGCTGGTCACTCTATTGCTGACACAGGCCAGGATGCCATTGGCTTCCTTGGCCACCTGGGCACACACTGCCTCATGTTTAGCTGTACGTCAACTAGCACTCCGTAATCCTTTTCTGCAGTTCTGCTTTCCGACCACTCTTCTTCCAGTGATGCATGGGGTTGAAAACATTGAATCCTAGCATAATTTGAATCAACTTTGGTAAAGCACTAGGAAAACTGAACTATATATTTACGAATATGAGGGAATTCAGAGAATTTCTTTGTCTTGTTTTCAGTATGAATGCCAAAATATCTCTGTATGATCCATTTGAGCATTATGAACATGTTAAGTGTAGCCAAACCCATTGAGTCTGCTGAGACATGCACAGATTACTGGGTTTTGAGTCATACACAGGTGGGTTCTCCTGTTTATTGAATGATGAATCATACTCCTATTCATTTTCAGTTCTGACCAAAAGAAGGACTCTGTAGACTGATTATGGGTTGTTCTGTACACCTGCTACTCTTTCAAAAATGCATTTTTAGTAAAGTGGATAAGAATTGGTGGTAGTTGACGTGGTTTCTGTTAAGGCTGAAAGGTACATTTACTTTGTTTTGCCCACTTAAAAGGAAAAGCTTAATAGAATTTTGTTGTTCATATAAATGGACTACTATTTTTTTAATATTTTAGAGGGTACTGATTGTTTCTGTGATGTTATAAGGACTATTTTTAGTTAGAATAAAGACACTACAACGTCTTCAATGCAGAATTGAAATACAGTGAAATTTCTGACCAAAAACCACTCAAATGTTCTCCAACAGAGTCTAGACCATCAACAGTGACAGATATATATATTTTTCCCCTTTCTCTGGTTGGATTTTAATTATGAAATAAACTGAGAAGAGCACATAAATTGTAGTTTAAAACTTTGCTGCACAGTGAAGCATATTCTCATTCTTCTACTCCAAAGAGCCCATCCTTATGATTATATTTTCAGAAAGACACATACTAGAAGGCTGGGGTTTTCTCACAGTTTCTGCTAATTAATTTGTGTAGTATCTTTATCTTCAGTTATATTATTTATTATATCTTTTAACAGTTTATTATGGTGTGCTTTTTTGTCTTCTTTTTACATTATTAATAAAAGGACACAGAAGTACTCAGAATAAGTAAAATTTCACTTCAATGCTATAGAGCAATGTAGCAATTGTAATTTTTTCATAAAGTTTTCTTTGCCACCTGCTCTTAAATTATGTTAAATTTTTTTTTAACTGGCTTACTGACAGAACATCAAATTCAGATGTTATGGATGAGAAAATGAGCTTTATTACATTATCCTATATGATTAAAGTCCAAGAGATATATGACACATATATGATCATGTTATTAGAAAAGTATACAAGTGAAGGCAACAGTGTAGTGCATTAGGGTGACTTACTCTCCTGCTTCAGATATCTAAGGTGCTTTGTTCCTCCACTTATTTTATTATGAATGTCTTATTTTTTGAATACTAAATGTGGCCTTTTGCATTGGATTGTGCTTAGTTTAGACTTTGTTATTTTCACTGTTGTGTAACATTATTTTTCAAGGGCTTACTGTCACTTTGAAAATTCATCGTGTCACTTGTCAGCCTATATTTTGATATTACAGGTCTTTTATTTACACTAGATACCTCTACCTCTTTAGAAACCTTTGAAATCTGAGTCAGTACTTAGGGTCTGATCTGATTATACCTTTAGGGTATTTTAAGATTTTATTGAATGTAAAGGTTTTCATAAATAAATCAGGAGTATACTAATTATTAGAATACTAATAATGAATAATTCTCATATTAATCTGGGAAAAATTTAATGCTTGTAGATTTTATGTAGGTATTTGTTGAGTTTCCCTTCTGTTCTGTCAGTTTTAATTTCCTTTACTTAATGGAATAGACAAAATAAATTATAATTAATTTGAAGATTTATGCTGTTTTTCAAATTTGAGGATATGATATAATTTTTAAATTGTAAAATCCTGTGACTCCAAAAATATAAGAATGTGTTTTAAAAAATGAAGAAAAAATGGGAAAAGTAATGCCATAAAAAGTGGCTACTCATGTTAAGGGGTTTGATCTAATACGTTTTTTCCTGAGACAGTCATTTAATCTTATGTATTTTCAATTGTACATTTATTTAGTGTTTAGTTAAAATGAGGAAGTTTGTTTCCCTGTCCTGTAAATTCCATTGGTGTTTGTAGGAAATTCTTGACCTTGGACTGAAATCCCTTTCCATTAACATTAAAATGTGAGAGAAAGAATGAAATTTTAAAATTTATTATTTTGGTATTTATCATAAGAAGTCCAAGTGCATAGGTGACATCAACTGAATCTTGTGGAAATGACTGACAGAGTGTCATTATGAATTGTACCCAGTTAAGCTTGAATTGCAAGTGTGATACACTTTTAGGAAGCCTTCAAAACATTGTGACATTTGAATGCAGAATATCTTAGCATGTTGCTGTTGAATGAAATCCATGTTTCTATTTTGGTTTGTTCCTAAGAAATCCTTGTGTTGATAGATTGTGAAAATAATAGATTTCCTGAAAGATAATTTTTCTACTTTTTTTTCCATCTGTTAAATGTGATGTATGTCCTGTCAGGCACACCATCAATGCACACCAACATTATGCATTAGTGTTTCACATTCTTAGTCACTTAAATGGCTAATGTTAATTGATAATTAGTGTCATAATCAACTTTTGTTTTTACAATTACATACATTACAAATATGATTTTTGTTGAGTGACTGTCAATATGTCTGTTACAGCAACTTGTTTCCATTCATCTAAGAATATTCAGTAGTAAAAGAAATGAGTAAATGTAAAAACCTATGGGAAAGGTTGATCTGGCCACAGAACTGAGATTTATTATTACAGTTCAGTGTGTTTGTGACAGGTCTGTTTGCTTGTAGAGCTGCATGAGCAGCTATGTTCATTTAGGAAAATTCCTTATTTGATGTAAGGAAAGCTTAGTGAAAATGAGGCCCTCTGTGTTTATACAAAAGTTCACACCCTTAGATTCAAGACTTCTTATAAATGTCTTTAACCAAATAAACTGACGGCAAAAACTATGCAAAATCAGACCCATGGCCTTCCTCGCATAGTTTTGTTCTATGTGACTAACAAAGCAGAACACACTGAATTTAGCATGATCCTTTATGATCTTAGAATTTTTCCATTAATTTGTTTCCTACATGGATGGAAATATATGTTTTGTTTCAGTGAGTTTTCTATCTTTCTCACAGCAAATTATTTGGGCATATTATCATGCCTGTTTCCTGTGGACCAGAATTCAATGAATGTTGCTTTAGAGATAAAATCCCCAGTCTCCCCATTCTAGAGATTAAATGGACAAAACAACCCAGATTATTTCTGTGCTTAAAACATATTGTGGCTAGCATGCAAAAACTCTCGCCTTTTGTGCTGATACCATAAATATTTTAACATTTTGTTTTCACTTTGGATAACTTTGTAATTATAAAATATAATTTAACAGGTACTTGTTTTTCATAGGGTGTATATGTAACAGTTTTTTGCAACAGAAATCCCTTATGTTTCTTTGTCTTTTTGTTTATGAAAATATTTTCTGATAGTTAACTAGGAAAACAGTTTTCTATTGATCTATAATCAGCACCAGTAAATCCACAGAAAGCTCATGACTAAAAAAATTCATTTTGAAATGCAAAATGAAATCCCACTAGGAACTGTTAATCTTAAAGTACTTATACAATGTGTTCTGTAAGCAATACAAGATTTTGAGTAAACACATCTTGAGAATCATTCACATTTGGCATATACAAGACATATGATTTTTGTTTTCTCTCTACCTTTACATGTGTCTATACTTGAATGATTCATATATGTTAAAAGTACAGGCTTGACTTAAATATATTTGAAACTTTTCTGCACTTAAGAAACTTTTCTACACTTTTTCAGAGAATTAATGAGGAATATGAACAAAAATATGGTGCACGCCCTAGTGAACATTTAAAACTGTCATGATGAATAGAGGGGATACATAATTTGGAAGGTAGTAAAACTAATAAAATTTCTCCCATATTTATTTCTTCCTCTGATTTCAAGCAGGAGGAATGGCATAGACTTTGTGGTGGGAAAAGAACAAAAAAAAATCCCACAAAAACCAGATGCTGTTGAAAACTGTAGCCATCAAAATGCAGGTAGAATCTTCTGGAAGAAGCCTCAAATCCTCCAGAATCCTACACAGCCAAACCATCTAGAATCCAAATGATAAGATAAAGTGAGAGAGAAAACTGATTTATTGCATAGCAATAGTTAGAAACTCTGTGTTTGATATGAAATTTAATTGCATGGCCATAAGACAAATGCACCGGTATGAGCGAAAGACAGGACTCCTGTGTAAAAGCACTTTGTGGTAGTTTCAGCTTTCCATTTAATTTTTTCTGAAGTTCAAGTGTTTTATTGCTGTAAACTAATCAGCATGCAGGTGATGTCTCAACCTAATCTGGCAATAATTGAACTGGGAAACCCTTTGTTCCTCAATCCATTTAGCTTTGCAGGTGCAAATTTTGAAGCTTAATTGAGACAGTTTAAATGCAAGTGCATTTAAAGGTGTCATTAGAGTTAAAAATTTTTTTTCTCCTTTTTTCAAGAAATGGGAAATAATTTTTCAGAGGAAACAGGTCAGTATAGTGTTTGACTTAAAAACGAACACACCAAAATGAACCTAACGTAACACATAAATGAATGTAACTTTCAAAGTGAAAAACACTCCATTAAAAAAAAGGAAAAATTAGAAAAAATTTGTGATGTGGGCGCATATTACCAAGAAAGGCCATCATGGCATACTGTTAAGATAATTAGTTTTACATCTCTTAATTCAATTAGAAATGAGAAAATTTACTCTTGAAAAAATCAAACCAAAAATATACTATGAGGTTAAGGGATTTTTTTGAGAAAATATGTGCTTATTAGAAGAAGAATTGTTGGTGAGTATACTATGCATAAACGTTTATTAATATGATTAGTTTTTGGTAATGCTTCTGTGGTGTATCCCTTATCTGTAGCTTTTGACATCTGTAGTATTTGTAAATAGCTGTGCTAAAGATGTATTTTATTGGCTGCTATGAAGATAATGCATTTTTATTCACCACAGAATTTTAGATTTTAATCTGTAGGTATGAACTCCTGGTCTTCTAAGGAAATTAACTGACCTTACAGTAGTTGTACATGAGACTTCAGGTTGACCCAGCTGGATCAGACCAGACATAGATCATTACCTAAGGACTTATTTTAGATCAACTGCTAATCCTTTACCCTCCAATCATGTCAACAGAGCTCAATCCCAGTGCAGAGGTTACTAGAAGCAGATGTAAAATTTCTAGTAAGTCCATTTACTTGCTTAAAAAATTTGATTTTGCTACCAAATTTTCATTGGAAATCCTGAATATCTCTGATACTTTTGGTACTGTGCAGATCTAAACTAGAAGGGGCTATGTTGTAATTTTATTAATGATTCAAACTGGATTGCCATCATCTTTGATAAAAACTACCTTTTATCTTAAATGAAAAAATCCTTGCAAAAATCCAGATATATGTATGCATGTAAATGCACATATTTTCTGGTATTTTTAGTTCTAAGCTTACATCACTATCTCAGTTTGACCCTGAGGAAGACAACTTATAAGGAGAAGGTTGCATTAATGTATTGAAGTGAGGGGAGAAATTAATTGAGCCTTTTGGCAGCATGTATGGAATCTTATTTGAAAGTATATATGGAATAATAGAAAGGCGTTAGGGAGAAAATGTATTTATTGCAATGGATATCCAAGTATCACTACCTCAAGAGAAGACTTGCTAATATGGCATAAAAAAGGCAGTCTTCAACAGATTTTTGTTGATATTTGAAGTGGATTTAGAACAAATAAAACTTTTATTTAAAAAATTTTTTTTTTTTTTTTTTAAACTTTATTTTAGTTAAATTATCGAAGGCAGGTGCCATGTTGAAAGACAGTGCTAGTTCTGGTGTGGAAAAAGTAAAATATTTCTGACAGAAGTGTTAATTTAGACAGTTCACATCTTTGAAGGCTTTTTGACACTGCAACACTACTGTTGAAAATTTAAGGTGAGCATTTATTTCTAAATGCTCAGTAATTACAAATATAAAGGTGTTTTGAAATGTACATTTTCAGACATAATTAGAATGTTTGGAAAGTCAGTGAGATTTCGAAAAATGTTACATCAAACCTATCGTGTTTGCTATATGCATTGCATTGGAGAGTAAAACCTCAAAAACTCATTTTAGATATTGTTTGCGAAATAATGTCATAAAAGCACTGATTTTTAAAAATTTTAAAAACATAAATGAAGAGGTGTTTATACTTTACAAACATTGTAGTCTGATCCTAATGTATTCAGAGAATCAGAAAAATCTGATTTACATAATGTAGATCAATGTAATCTCTTTTTTTCAGTTTGACTTGCAGTACTCTGCCATGTTTTATTAATGTTTATCAGAGAACTAAGCTTTATCAATCTGTTATGAATGATCTGACATTTCAAAGGAGTTAAAGTGATAAATTGGCAACTCTGTCATACAGAGAGAAAGCTCAGAAATATGGAAAATGTTTTGGTGATGGTGTTTTGTTGTTTTTTTTTTTTTTTTTTTTTTTTTTTTTTTTTTTTTTTTTTTTTTTTTTTTTCCAGCAGTGACATCTGGATTCTCATCTGGCTTTCTGGCCCATCTCTGTGGCTCATACTGGTCTGACTGCACTGCTGCCCAATACACTCACTATAAAGGTGCTTGCAAGGCTGGCATATAGTCGCCCTGCTCCTAGCCATCCTTGCATCCTTGCATGCCATTGGTTTTGGCTCCCTTGCAGCAGAAAGGGTCTGCCAAACTGCAATTCCTAGTGTAATGCTAGGAGAGCATTCCAAGGCCAGCCCTGCAAGCACAGAGGAAGAATATGAGCTCCTCAATGCAATTCATTTCATTTCCCCTATAGTAGAAAAGAATGTCAGATGGCGCTAGCAGCATGGCCTCATCACAGTAATGGGGCAGAGAGGCTTCCAGTATAGTTAAGAAAAGTTCTACATAACAGGCAAAATCAAAGAAACAGAAAATTGCCAGATAGTGACAGTGAACCTGGAACTTAATTGACACATGGTCATGGGTGGAATCTAGAGTTATTTGTCCACACTTGTTAATAATCTCTTGGAATGTTTTTGAAGTAAAATGTTCTTTTTTTCAGAGTGAAGGAAGAAGTAATGTCCTGATAGGTAGCAAATGAAATAGATTAAGAGTTTGATCTATTTTGCTTAGTTGGTTGATTAGTTGGGGTTTTTTTTGTGTCTTTTGGTGTTATTTTTGGTTGATTTTGATTTTTTGGTGGGTTGGGGTTTTGGTAGAGTTTTGGATTTGTTTGCGGTTTTTTTTCCAAGGCCTTTATAAAAAGAAGAAGTGAATATATTAATATATTAGCTAATAAAGTTGCTCAAAGCAGCTGCCAGCTTTCCATTTATCTTGTAATACCATATATACCTGCTTTGTTACAGATTTCTAGTAATAAAATGAGCTGTCAGTAGCGTACATTCTTGTCAAGAAACAATTGATTTTTATGTGAGCTTGCAAGTATTATACTTTTGTACTTTTCTCATTTAAAAGGCAATTTGGCTATAAATAAATCTTCACAAAAATGTTATTCATTTCCATCACCTTGTAGTTTCCCATACATTCTGTGAAATATCTCCGCCTCTCACTGTAGAAGAATTTCACAGAATTTACAAATACACCTTTGTAATAATTTTTTTTTCAGTTACTAGAAACAAAGTGTTGGAATAAAAAATTTGCACAAATAGAGCTTAAGTCAAAGCCAGCAAAATCCCTAAAGTAACGCAAAACTTAATACAATAAATTATGTGTTAACAAGACCCTGCTAGCTGCTGTTGCTGATAATGCAGGAAAATAAAATTTAGTTCTGGTAACTTTTGGTTTAAGGTGATATTTTTTCATTCCTGTGAGTAGTAAAAGTGGGTCTTTAGAATAAATATTAGGTACAGCAGGAGCAGTATTCTAGCAGGAATATTGAAAAAATATTCTTTCCCATGTCTTGAAAAGTTCCTTTTCAGAATCACTCTAAATCATGTAATGCAGATCGGTTCTCTCATACTACCTTTAACATTTGCTGACAAATCTAATATGGTTGCATACTTGTCTACAGACCAGGAGTCAGAAGGCATTAACCACAGGAAAAGATTTTGCTTCATTTTAATTTCAGAACAAAATTAGATTTTTGTTATTTTTTGACAGTATAACCGATCCTGACAATTAGATATATAATAGTATAATAGTATAATAGTTGGCATGTTAATCGCAGAATCATAGAATGGACGTGGTCAGAAGGGCGCTTAAAGACCATCTAGTTCCAATCTCCCTGCCATATGGAGGGACATCCTTCACTAGAGCAGGTTGTTCAGGCTCCATGCAGCCTGGCCTGGGACACTCACAGGATTGGGGCATCTTCAAGCTCTTTTACAAGACCATGTAAAAAGTCCTTCTCCTCTCTAGTAGAGTCCCTTCTGGTGCTAGAAGGCTGCAATTAAGTCACCCTAAAAAAAGGCCTTTTGTTTTCCAGGCTGAGTAATCCCAATTCTCTTAGCCTTTCCTCATAGATGAGATGCTCCATCCATCTAATGCTATTTTATCAATTTGGAGGACCCTCTTAAGCTCAATTTGTGGCCAATTAAAATTCCCTCATCATGTTGCTGATTTCTGCTTTCCTCTAGTGACCATTTATATTTTGCCATAAACTTCTTCTGAGCATGTCATATCTGAAAAAAGTAGTATTATGTTGTCATAAGGAACGGAAAAGTGTTTTTCACTACCTGACAAATACCTCATGTTCTTAGCTGATATCAGCAACAGAACTCATGTCTGTTCATAGCTGTCTATCTCGGGATCCAGACTTCACCATGAAAAAATAAGAATAGTCCAGTGTCAGCTTTAATATTTCAGAAAAAACTGAACACAAATATTTTGCCTCAATCTTCAATGACCTGTCGATGTAGTGGGACATGAGGGCAGGGGTAGGAAAGTTGACGGAGTGGGAAATGAGGGCATGGGTAGGAAAGTCCCTGCCACTGTGTATCCTGGGCTGCATCCAAATCAACATGGCCAGCAGGGTCATGGAGGGGATTCTGCCCTTCTGCCCTCCCCACTCTGAAGAGAGAGCACAAGAAGGATATGGACCTGTTGGTATGAGTTCAGAGGAGGGTGACTAAGAGTATTAGCTTACCAGACAAGATACTACTCAGGAAATTTGAGAATTAGTGAGAAAATAGCTTGCATAAAGTTCAGCAAGAAATGTAGTTCAATAAAAATAACTGTATAGTGTGCTTGAAATATGCAGATGCGTACATTTATTCAGAAACACTGGTCAATGATCCAGTGTAAGGAAAACTGGAATTTTGTCCATGTTCCTGAGGCATATGTTACATAAATTCTCATCACCAAAGGACTGGGGAAAGAAAATAAGAGAAGAAGGGCCTTGAGGGAAAGCCATGTGAGGAGTGGCTGAGGTCACTTGGTCTGTTCAGACTGAGAGGAAAACTCACTGCAGTTACAACTTCCTCGTGAGAGAAGAGGAGGGGCAGGCACTGATCTCTCCTCTGTGGTGACAGTGACAGGAGCCAAGGGAATTGCCTGGAGTTGTGTCAGAGGAGATTTAGGTTGGATTTAAGAGAAGGTTCTTCAGCCAGCGGGTGGTTGTGCACTGGAACAGGCTCCCCCGGAAAGTTGTCACAGCAGCAAGCTTGTCAGAGTTCAAGTGTTTGGACAAAAGTCTCAGGCACACATTGTGGTTGTGGGGGACATCCTGGGCAGGGCTAAGAGCTGGGCTTGATGATCCGGGTGGGTTCCTTCCAATTAAGATAATCTGGGAGTCTGTGGTTTTATTTTATGTGCCTGAATTTGTCAATGAGATTAATTGGCCTGAGAACAAGGCCACTCAAATTCAAATTGTGCAGAGTTAGTTTGTTTCGAAATGTCAAACCTGTAGTATTTCAGATCACTTTTAAAGGTACAAGCAGTACTCAAAGTATCCAAGTCTTACTAGTCATCTAAATGTGATTCAAGTAAAAACTTTATTTTGCAGAATAACTTCATGGACCATTTCTCAATCATGTTTTGTCTTTTATTTGTCCTCAAAATTTTAATCAGATTTATACTACATATTTCCATTCTGTAAATAATTTAGTAGCATTAGGTATTGTTTTTTTTTTTTTTTTTTTGTACTTTTGACATTTCATGCGCTTGGTTTACTACAGGCTTATTAATTTGCTAAGTCTTGCTTTGCAGATGGGTAACTGATATGTTAAAAGGTAACTGAAAATTGACTGTTTGGTTTTTAGAAAGGAAATTGAGCTGGGTTTAACACTGCAAGGTTATAAAGGTCATAACTGAATTTAGTGTATATTTAAATGGATTCCTTTGAAAGAGGCACAGTGAATGCTGCATTTGACACTGTCTGAGGAATCTGCCTTGCCTTACACTCAGGATTGTGTTTATGGGTGAGGTGTTTAACCTTGCCAAATAGATTTCATATTTTGAGGGACAAATTAAAGTGAATAGCAGTACATTCATGCAGAATGATTTAATGACAAGTGTTCGTCCCTGACATATTGGGCTAAATTCTGGTCTTCAGTGTGCTAAAATAACAAAATAATTCCTGTCAAAATAATGTTGCTACTTTTGTGCCTTAGCAGCGACAGAGACCAGATGTCATTCTTCTGTAGTTACATGGGATATTTTGCATGTTTTGATGCCCTGAGAATACATAGTGTTTACTGTAAGTCCCATTGCTGTGAGTTCCACAATCAGGGAAGTAATGCCACTGATTTGAAAGATAAGTCAGATCCATGATTGCTTTGGAGAGATCTCTTTTTGCATATTATCTCAAGCCCAGTTTGAAAGATTTTTAGTGTTTCCTTGAATAATTAAAGGTAATAATCAAGAGAAAAATAGGATTTTTCATGAGCAAAACCTCTTGCCAGTACATTCTTTCATTAAAACAGATTGTTACAGTGACAAAGAAAAAATAAATAACCTTTTGAGAATGGTGTTGATAGTGTTATAGTATTGGAAGTACTTTGTTGAGCACAATTTCAAGGCACCAGAGACTAATGAAGTGGGCTGTGGATATTTTTTTTTCCTATTTTTGAGAGTTTTTTCATTATTTTCTTGTCACAAATAAATGCTTGTTGGCATACTAAGACAATTTCTGCCATCGGGAGAATCAAAATATGCAAATGCTAGTTCAAAATTTAAAGAGAAATCAACCAAAGTACTGCTGAACTACATTTTTTTGGGAGAAGGTATGGATCTCTATGGACCTCCACTGCATTAAAATGCTTTTCAAAAGTACGGCATTTCAGTGCTTGGCTTATAAGTAAAATGGTGTAAATTGAGAGCATTACTTTTTTGTAAGTTTTGGAGGTTCTATGTGGAAAAGCAAAACAAGTTTTAAAATTTTGGACAATCAACAGATCCAATTATTTCAAGAGAAAATTATAGACTTATGAATGTCATTTCTTAGTGCTTCTTTTACAATTTTTGAAATTAAAAATTATTTTTAAATTTAGTTTTCTAGAACAACAACTTATAAATTCAGTGTCTGATTCATTGCCTGCAGTATATTCTGGGCATTCATTATACAGCAACAAATTGCCACCAGATTGCTGCAATCACACCTAGCATGAGCTGTTGTGTTATTTAGCTCTTTTTATCTTCAGAGCACTTCTTCCTCAGTTTTCTCAGTGGACAGCTGGTACAGTCGAGCAGCTTGCACACAAATGTTCTTTTCAGAGAGATCACTGTTTTATCCTCAGTTGAGAGCTGGGGCTTGGATTAAACAAGTTTCAGAAAATTGTGTTAAACAGACCAGTCAAGTTCTGGTCAAAAAAACAATGATACTCCAGCAGTGGCACTAAGGACTGTATAAGCTTCTTAAGTCAAATGAACTGGAATTCTGACTAATTTTTGTGAAATTAGTTGCAGACTCAGGTCTACCTTTTTGGATCTTGAATGGAAATTTTCTGAGCTCTTTACACTTCATAAAAATGTAAAGGAATACCTGTGTCTTTTATAAAGCTATCAGTGTCATCCATTCTATAACTGAATTCTTCCCTCTTTGTTATCCACTCTCATTATTTACCCCTTTTTTGTTTATGATTTTTTTGAAACATGTATTGACTTGTGGCATTCTGTAGAAATTCATGTAGAAATTCTGACATTTTCTGTACCCACATTGTTTCTTTAGGAAAAATTTCATAATAGTTTGTAAAGGATTATAACATTTCTCTAAAAATTCAGGAAAACAACTTTTCAGTATGATTTATTTTCTGGAAATAGATAAGTTATTTTCCAAACCATAATAGTCAATTGCTGTCATTGCATAATATCACAGCAAACATTATGTATGCTTTATCAAAGTTCACTCATGATTTTTTATGTTAAATTCTCAGTGGGAATGGGTTGGAAGATAGGGTCTCCACTGTCCACTGGAACCTGAAAAAATACTGGGAATACATTGTGATCCAAGTATGACAAACTTCTCACACCATTCTTCTGGGGAAGAATGATTCTTCTAGGGTTTGCAGTGATTTTTGGTTTGGTTTTGGGGGTTTTGTTTGTTTGAGACTCTTCTTGGTTTTTTTGTTTGGTTTACTTTGGATTTCGATGCAAAGTTTCTTGGGAGTGCAATGTTTACCCAAGTGATTACACTGTAGCTGCTCTTTAAGCTGTTACACTAGTTTGCAGCACATTGTCCTTCAGCTGATGACACTACTAATCCTCAGGTCTAAAATAACATCATTTTCTGGCTTATTTCACCGACATCATAGTCTTTTAGAGTTATCTCAATTTCTTCACCCAAAATGAGTGACTTTGGAAAAGAACCCAATATGTAAAGTCGGAGAAGTGTCTAGATGCTAGTTTTTACAGGATTACCTAGGCCCTCTGAAGTGTGATGGGACTATAAAGCTGTATTGGTATAACATTTTGAAGCCTTTGAGCAATTTACTCATTCTAGCAGTTGCAGTTATTTTGTTTTGTTTTGTTTGTTTCCGAAGATTGTCAGAGTTTCAAACTCTATTGTGGAACAGAGAATTAAAAGAGGAGAGACAACATTGGGGTATCATATGTGGTGAGTTGATCACTGTTTGGAAGCACAGGAATGCATTTTATTGAGAAATGCATTGTATATACACAAGAAGAGCAAAGGGCCAAATAAACTTCCTCCCATCTGTAGCTTTGAACAGGCCAATAATATCCTACATTAAAAAAAATTTCCAGTATTTAATTAAGTCACTCTATCGCAGTCATTTTAATTTCAGTTTTCTGGACAATTACAATATATTTTATATAATAACTTCATATAATCATGAGCAATTGCCTCATTCTTTCTGTGGTGTAATCCTCATGTCTACTTAGTATCTGGTAACTGAACATACTGGAACATATCCTGACACTACCAGGTGCTTACAGATGTTCTATTGTCATTGTCAGGGCTAATGCATTGTTTTGCACTAATGCAAATAAATTATTTGTATGTCATAAGCCTGGAGTTCTTAGGTAAACATTTTCTGTTAAAAAAAAAGTTTTCTCATTGCTCAGGACTGCATCCAGATAGTTCTTGAGTATCTCCAGTGCCACTCCCACAGTAAAGAAGTTCTTCCTCACTGTGTCACTTAGCAGCGCTAAGGGCCTGGAGCCGTAGTGAAATTGTTCCATTTTGCTTTTGTCCTTTGATCTCTGAAGCTACAGTACATCAACCATGATGCAGACTTGTGTAATTACCATGTTTAAACACCTAAAGCCTCCTTTTCTGAGGCTTGATTTAATTTTATTTTTCCTATAGCCATGGAATTTTAGTATTTAATTCTCAGTCCCAGTCACCCATCTTTTAGTGAAAAAAATGAATGAAATACAGATGAGTCATAACATTGTTACTAAAGAGGGTCTAAAAAACTTGATAGCTATGAGATATTCTCTTTAATTTGTTGTGAGTTCCATCAATGCACACTTTGTCCCTGTATCATGCTTCCACTGTACACCAGCAGTCATCACCATTCTTGTCTCTGTTGAGGAGATAGAGATATCGTTTCTGTTGTACAGTAGAATTTAATCAATTATTGGGGGAGTAGGATTCTGTGATAAGATAATGATTTTCCTCAACTTTCCTTTTTGCTTTGTCCTCAGTTTGCTTTTTAAGAAAATATTTCTAACTGTCGTAATCACTAAAGTACTGGGTATTTTATATTTAAAACTGAGCTGCATCAAGTAATTCTGACTGATCATAGAAATCATGGAAATTAATGTTTTCAAGTCATTAAAAGTCAGGCACTATAGACTATCTCATCATTCCAAGTAATCAATTCCCTCCACCATTGTTTTTATACACAATAAAGTTAAATTGTGGCTCCCCATGGTGTAGTCTTATATAGTAGGGAATCACATAGGTGTCCTGCTGTGTTGTTGCCATATGGTCACATGAATTTAGATAGCCTTTGTCCCTCCTACTGGAGCCCAGTAAAACAACTGTAAGAACTAGTGGATGGATACTGATGAAATTTAAGGAGGAGATTTCGACTCAGGTATAATAAGGACATTATTGTGGCTGTGAATCTCTGGTGGAAAATGACATTTTGAAGGAAGATGGCAGCCCAATAATATTATAATACTAAAAAAAAAATAAAATTAAAATTATCTGTTTCCTGCTTGTGCAACATATGCTATGTTCCAGCCCCTTGCCATCCACCAAGGGTAAGGCTAAGATTACCATGCACTGAAAGTCAAAATCTGACTGCTGCTACAACTTCAAGGCAAGCTGAGGACCTGAAATAAATATATTTATAAATTTGTTTTCAGGGGCTGGTCAACATTTGGGTGAAATGTTGAAATTTAAAATTCATTCTGACCCACTGTGTATGTTTATCTCTTTAGACCTGTGGACTCTGTGATCTAATCCTTGTCAGACGCAATGAGTTCCCTAATGCAGTGTCTCTAACAAGAATCTCATCCATTACACAGAATAACATTCTCAGCATAGTTATACACTCTACTGCCTGTTCATCAATAAAACTTCTACTTGCTAAAAAGCAATGTGAAAGAAACCTTAAATCAGTCCACTACTTGTGACTTTTGTTTTTTAGTTGTTTTTGTACTTAGAATTGTATTTATACCTTACTGTTGATTTAAAATCTGTTTTAATTATTTGGATGGGTTGGATAGAGAAGGAAAAGAGGTGTTTCATATATAATGAAGGAAGTTATTTAGGTGTTCTTATGTTTTAACACTGAAAAACTTACAGAAGCAGTTGCTGTGGCTGATGTTATTGTGGTCATGAAATGGAAGCCTGGACACAACAGGTTTGATGTGACTTTTGTGTTCCTCTCTTCATATTACATTATTTCAGTTTCATTATTGCTTGGTGCTTATTCTTTCATGTAATGTGGAGTAGAGCAAAATTGTGTAGTGGTTTTTAATCTCTCATTCAACTTTTTTATATCCTTTTAAATTCAGTTTGCTTTATGGCACGGTCCTGTAGTTGTGCTGGACAGGAAACCTGCAAGTTGCTTTGTCTTTCAAATGCTGCTCTTTACTTCAAATTATTTCCTTGTGGAAAATCCTGGTGGATGACTGCAATAGCTTTCTGAAACCTACACATTTGTACTTGTTTCTTCCAAAGACAGGGTAGATGCCCACAGGCTACAAGCAGAACCCAAATACCAACAAAAGAGCCTAAACGTGCAAATCTATTCTTGGGATTGAAATTATTGACACATGCACAAAAAAAGTACCACAAAAAAAGTACCTCATAGCAAAAAAAAAAAAAAAACCACAGAGGGCAGAATGAACAAATGGGAGGATTGAGTTATAGTATCTGGGGCAGAAGTGTTAGTGGAGTGTTCTTGTTTGATAAACTGTGTAGGAGGACATCATTTGCACTGTTGCTAGAGTTGAATTTTTTGCAGTCAAAATAAGGTGTGTTAAGAGGATCTTCCAGCAGATGCAAGCACATGTATTGTTTTGTTGTTTGATGTGGATGGCAGGTGATGCTTTAATACTACATATTGCACTTTTTTTTGGGGGGGGGTAATTTTTTTCATTTTAATGTGACAATTCACATAGCTAAATTGTGGCAGGCTTTGCATCTGCATGTTGTAGCACAGAGACCTGCTACTCATGCTGGTCATAAAGCCAGAGCCATGTCCACCTGAGTATCACTACATCCAATGTTTTCAAGGTATGAACCACAGGGCTCTGCTGACAAAAATAAAAAGTAAGCAATAAAATACTCTCAAAATATTTATGTTAAGTCTATTGGAGCAGGTTTTATTTGTCCTGTGGTATTTGACACTGTGATGTGTAAGGGAAAGACTTGTAAGCTGTCTTTCTTAACTAACAGGGCTCAAAGCCAATTATTTACTAAAGATTCTTAAAAAGTTCCTAAAGTTTATTGGAACCAAGAATTGAAAAGAAATGTGACTTGCTATACGATCTCAATGACAGTAAAATATGTTAATGATGTAAAAAACAGTTTGTTGCTTTGCCTTTTCAATAAAGATAGAATCCTTGAGTCATCAAAATGTGTCCAAAATTTGTAGAGCCTAAGAGTATTTAACTGTGAGAATTACAGCAATGACAGATGGTGTGGCATTCTTTCAATTATGCCTGGAGTTTTTAAATTGCTTGGAACAATTTAATGCTGGTTAATGTGGTTGTACTGATTAATGCAATGGTTTAATATATTCATACAAAGTTCATTACTTTGGTAATATGTGTAAATAACTTTGACTGATAGGAATAGTTCCACAAGGGGTAATTTAATGTAAATGTTTGTGATTACAAATGTAGCAATCACTCTTTGTTGTACTAAAAAAGTACTAAATTTTTCAATATTTTCCAGGCAGATTCTCCCCAGATTTCAGAAAGTGTCAGGAGTTTCGTTTCATAAGACATCTTTATTTCAGTTAGGTATCCAGGGATATTGAAACAGAATAATGCCAACCTAGCTCCGCTGATGTCTATAGTAAGATTTAATACAGTGAGTTGTATCCTCAGTTCACTGTAGTCAGTAACACTCCATGATATAAAAAAACTATTCAACAACACCTTGTTCTTCAAGTAGTGTCCTGAGGAACTCAAGGCTTAATTGCTCGAAAAGAACATGAGTTAAAAAATTAATATGGAGGCAGGTTAATCCAATGTAAATAGTTGAAAAAAAAATCCCAATATATTATTAGCACTCAGGTAAAATCCTTGACTATTGTGTTTGTTAAGATTAAAAATATTTATGCATACATATATACATATATATATATATATATATGTATGTATGTGTATATATATATATATATGAATGTTTTTTCTCCTAGGGACCTACACGTATACATACATACATATATCCCATATATGGGGTCTATATGCATAAATTTTAATGAGAAAAAAACTTTTTGAGGGTTGACCCAAAGCAATTCTATTGAAATTGTACTAAGCTCTGTTGCTTCTCTTCAGTGTTGTTGGAGGCACATATGCATATACTTCCTTACTTTGTAGAATTATTATATGTGCATTTAATTTTTAATTGTGCAACCATGTGGTAAAAGTTTTGAATTTGCTTTTAAGTTTTGAAAGTGAAAGTGAAGAATAAAACAAAACTGAACTCACTATTTCATAGGAGATATTTTAGCTTTGTAAGTTTCAGTGAAATCAATTTTTGCAGTTTTGCCGTAGTGACAGACAAGAGGTCCTAGCCTTAGTCTAGGTTCTATTGAGAGATAAAACACAACAGCAATGCTGTTCCGTCCCATCAGAAAATTCACTCAAACAGAATACTAGTTTATCCTGGAAACAGTGAACTGACTGAAACAATTTCTAAATGCTCCTTTATCACCCTTCATATCATAAAACTTTTCCAAATTTCTATAAAATGTTTCTACAATTTAATAGGCAAATATCATATATCTGTTGATTCTATATCATTCTCTTGAGCCTGAGGAAAATTGTCTTTTTTCTGCTTTATTAGCAGGAACAAAGTAAGTTATTTTTATAACTGACAGTATAGCTGTAGTTTTGAATACAGTACAGACACTAATACTTTGCAGATTCAATGAAGCTCTGACTTTGCTATGTATGATATAAGGAGGTGACATCAGAATTTGTGTGTTGTAGCTACAGAACTATGGAAATATAACATTCAGTGACTTATAAAGTTACATTTATTTAGTAATCAGGAAATTTCTATTTTGAAATTTCTGAGATTTCTATACAAGATATATCTACTGGACACAGTTACAAAAGACAGGAGCCCCCAGCTGCTCCACTCTGGAGGAGGAAGTCTACTCTGACCACATTTGTATTATCTGTAGATAAATATCTGTTGAAAATGAAGTTGCATAGTTGTAGTTTTGGTGATGCTCATGCAGCAGAAGTAACACAGAGTAGCTGGGTTGTATGTTCTGTACTGCTCTTCTGTAGTACAGAGCATAGCCCAACCCTCCTAACATAGCAGGTTTAGCTATAGCAGGTTCCACAGGATTGTATCCCAGCAGGTTTTGAACAAACCCAGAGGAGAATATTCCTCTCCATGCACCCTGTTTCCAGTGCTCTGTTACCCTCAAAGAAGTTTTTCCTTATATTTAGATAGAACTTCCTGTCTTTCAGTGTGTGCCTATTGTCCCTTATACCATTGTTGGGCATCACACTGGGCATCTGAAAATAGTTTGGCGCCATCCTCTTGACACCCACCCTTAAGACATTTCTTGACTTTGCTAGGATTTCCTCTCAGACATCTCTTCTCCAGGCTAAACAAGCCCAGTTGCCCAGACTTTCCTCCTAAGAGAGATGTTCTGGTCCTCACATCATCCTTGTAGTACCCCTTTCCAGTAGTTTTCTATCTTTCCTGAACTGTGGAGCCCAGAACTGGACACAGCAATCCAGGTGCAGCCTCACTAGCATTGAGCACCTCCTGCAACCTACTGGCAGTGCTTTTCCTGATACCTCACAGGACACCATTGGCCTCTTTGGTCCCTAGAACACAGTGGCTCATGGACAGCCTGTTGCCCACTAGCACCCCCAGACTGGTTCTCCACAGAGAGCTGCTTCCCAGCCGGTCAGCCCCCAGCTTCTACTCACGCATGGGGTTATTCCACCCCAGGTGCAGGATCCTGCCTTTGCCTTTGTTGAACTTCCTTAGGTACTTCTCTGCCCAGCTCCAAGAGTGCCTATCAGTAGCATAGTATGAATCAATTGGCTCAGACTAACAATAGAAATGAGCAAAACCTACAGCTTCCCTCTAAAACACATTCATTACATTGCTGAGAGCTATTATCCCATCTGTTCTGTCTTGAGGGGAGAATCACAGAATCGAATCTTCCCAGTCAAAGGTTGGGAAAGATGTCCAGGATCAGTGTGTCCAACTATTAACCTAAACCTCTCATGTCCGCCACTAAACCGTGTCCCTAAGCACCACATCTACACGTTTTTTGAACACTTTCAGGAATGGTTATTCTACCACTTGCATGGATAACCACTTCCAAAAGTGTGTTTGTTTTTAGTTTGTTTCTTTGAAAGAATGAGGTGATTCAGTCCCCTGTCAAGCTGGTACTTCTTCCTAAAACCTATTTTGTCATATTTTAAGTTCAAACTAGCTGCATTAGCTTAGCAAACTTGTGATTTCAGTACTACATATAACAGCATCTATTTCAGTGTACTAGGTTCAAGAGGTTTAAAGGCTATGATAATCATTCAGGGTTAAGATGCAAGCCTGAAAGTTTCTTATGGAAAATATTATATGATTTGGATGAGCAGGTGGTTCCCATGCCTACCTCTTCTACAAGATACTGGATGCTACCATTTAGTACATCTGTGTGTCTGCAAGCTGAGGATACTTTTTTTAAATTTCAATCTCTGACATATGGAAGTTGCACAGTCAAGTAATTTTTCTCCATTGTCAGTTTTTCTAGCAAAGAAAAGTCTAGGAACTTTAAAAGAAAGAATGAGGCCATCATATAAAATACTTTCATGCATTGCATACTGTTGTAAGAGGGGTTTAAAAGAGAACAGTGGATTCAAATTGAATTTTGTCTCATCCTATTTTTTTAATCAGAAATCCATATCTCCTCCCGAATTTTTGATCTCTTAAGTAGTTAATATAATTTTTTTTCATAGTCTTGTGTTGTAGTGTACTGGATCTAGAATATTCTCTTTTGTCTTTATTCTGAAAGTGTCATTGACATATTAAGTTATCTGATGGAATTTAGAACAAGTATGCAGTAATTATGTACTGTGTCAAATACTTGTTAAAAATCCTGCAATATAGATTAATCTCTCCAAAGCAGTAAAATATGAAAAGTTGAAAATTATTTTATCAGTATTTAACAGAGTATTTGCAAACTTTAGTAATGGTCAGAAGACACTGCGATGCCTTTGAATCTAGAAATGTAAGCATACTTCTTCTTTCTTCGCAATGCTGTGTGGAAAGATGTTATTTTACTCTCACTAACACAGAGTTCAAAAATTCTGTCATGCTAAAACTATGATGGGTTTAAGAACTTAAAATAGCACTAAAAATTATTTTCTCATGTCAGTCCTTCTGCTGCATCAGCTCATAAAAATTACCTGTGAAAAATGTGTCTCTCTACATATGTGGTATCATTCCTTGCTCATTGGAAAATGCTTTTTTCTGATAGTTCTGGGATATTTTTACTCTTTTTACCCCTTTACTAAGTGTTTTTTCAAGACAAAACAATAGATAAGGTAAAAATAATATGCAGTAAAGATGGTTTTGTGATAATTATATTGTTTCACAGCATCACATAAATATTATTTTCAAATTTAGAATCAATTAAACATTACACTAAGAGAAAATAAAAATGTGTTGCTTACTTATGCCAAGCTCTGAACATATTTTCTAGCATTCTGTCTGAATAATCTGTGTTTAAAATTAAATCCTTAGATATTATGCAGTTGCTGAAGTACATTTTTACAGAAATGTAGTTGGCCAGTGTTAGAGATGAGATTATGTATGTAGCCTTTAAATGGTGTCTGGCACTTTCCTGTTTTGTGAACTAATAACCATCAGCTGAATTGTATGTTGACAGTATATCAATAAGACTTCCCTTACTATGAAGACATTTTGATGGCCCAAGACCAGATTTTTCTATTCTTAAGAGAGACACATGCAAATGCCCTTTCCATGTAACCATCATATTCCCAAAAAACCCTGCTTGAATGGCATGTGTATGTATCACTTGAAGACAAGGGCACCACAACCTGAAGCTCTTCATCCTCATCTGTTAAATGACAAGGTCCCAAGTAAATTTAAAGCTGTTAGGTCATCTTTCTCTAAAATGATCAGCTGATAGCTATCAGCATTTCAGAAGGTGTTTCTCTGCACTGAGGAACTAGGAATTTAACAGTGTTATGGGACAATTATCTCCCAAGTATTTTCTATAATTTTGGAATATGTAAATGAGAAAATGATTTTAAAAATTGTTTTATGGAATTTGTTATTTGCATCAACTGGTACATATCATATGTGAAGCAATACCTTCTAACCAGACTTTTAAAGCAAAATAGAAAGCACAAAAGAGTGGAATGACTTTTTAAATCTTTTTTGTGTATTTTCCTGAACTGTGTTTTGATAGACATGCTTGTACTAACTCATGTGAGTAACATTTTTAATTATCAGAGCCATACTCAGTTCTGTAGTACAGGTAGATCACACAGAGACTTCTTTAGATTAAATTATTTTTTGTTCAGATTAAAATTGTAATTTCAGTTCATTAGTAACTGCCTGATGCATACACAGTAAAATTTAATGGGAATGCATTTAGACACAATTCACTAATATAACTTATTATTGCTTAGCAAACACAAATGTCATATTTTATGAAATGTTCTGCTTAAATTTAGCAATCCATATATTTGTTGCAAAGCAAAGAAATATTAATGCAGTGCTTAATGAAAAGGGGTTTTTTCCCTAGGATAATGTACATAACATAGAGGCAGAATTGATGTACATCGCCAGTCCTGAATTTTCTCTTGGGCTCTTGTCACTGAGAAAGACAAGCGTGGCTAGAAATAATTTTTCCCCTTCAATCTGATAGTCAATCACCCTGATTATTGCTGCTATAAATGTTTATTATAGTGTATAGTGTAGCTCCGGATTATTCTTCTTTCCAGAACTCCTTGGCTACATTTTTGCATTATAGTCACAGCATTATGGCAAATGTGTCTGTTTTGTGCTGGATGACAGTTTTACATTAAACTTTTGTAGACAAGTAATTTTGCTCTTCCCAGGCAGGTGTGGTGTACATCTTTTTTAATCCATTTTGCCAAGACTGCTGTTGGTCTCAACCAAATTTAGGTTTTAGAAAAAATGGGGGCATGTTAGATGGTATAGCTTGTGTGTGGGAAGAAGGTGAATGGCTGGAAAGAGACATGATTGCTGGATTTGGTATGCATTTGAAACAAGTTAAAAAAAAAAAGAGAGAAAGAGTCCTGCTGTTGAGCTCATAGGAAAGTAGAATGATATGAGTAGGTTCTCATTTCCATTATACAAATCCAGACTTAAGCTGCCTGTTCTTCTTAAGTCAGCATTCTGGTTAAAAAGGATGTTTTTGCATCAACGCATATAAAAGATATTTTATCATAATGGTGTTTTATTCCCTTAGAGGTGCAGAGTGGTGAAGAAGATCTCAGGCATGAGAGAAGGACCTTTTCTAACCATCTGGTACTTGAAAGGTTGGCAGCAGCCGCTTTGTTTTGGGGCCTGTGCTCTGGTAAAGGTCTTCAAGGCAGTAGACTTGTTACTTAATTCTAAACATTGGCTATTATTGTTCAAAATTGTTTAAAATAAGAAAGTAATTCTGTCAATTTTTTAATCTCCTTTTCACAGTTTGTTGTTCCCAATTGTGATTTATAGAGAGATTTGATATTTTTGCTTGATCCTAGTATCAGAACCATGATTAGTCATAGCCTTTTATTGAGAAAGGGAAAGAAAGGAAGAATAGTTTGATGGGAAGGGACCTAGAATGATCATCCCATCCAACTGCCTGACCTCTTCAAGGCTGAGCGAACAGGAAAGACTTATAAAAAGGTCATTGTCCAAACGCCTCTTAAACGCTGAGAGACGCGGTTTGTTGAGAACATAGGAAGTCTGTTTCACTGTTTGAACAGGCTCTTTATAAAGAAATGTCTCCCAATGTCAAGTCTGAACCTCCCCGATGCAACATTGAGTCATTTCTATATCTCCTGTCACAGGATCCCAGGGAAAAGAGGTCAACACTTCCCTCTCCGCTTCTCCTCCCAAAGCTGTAGAGAGAAATGAGGTGATTCCTCAGCCTCCTTTTCTCCAAACTAGACAAACCTAAAGTCCTCAGCTATTCCTCATTGAAGCAGCAGTTTTGTTGTCCTTCTTTGGACACATTTGAGAACCTTCACATCCTCTTATAGACTGTGCAGGCCAGCACTGCACACAGGACTCAGATCACACCAGGGCTGAATACAGCAGAATCATCACCTTTCTTGACCATCTGGCTGCACTGAGTTTGCCCAGGATGCAGTTTGCCCTCTTGGCTGCCCTGGCACACTAGTGGCTCACAGTTGGCCTGCTGCCAATCAGCACTCCCAGAGCAGCACTGCAGGATAGATCTCCAGCCACTCTTCTCCTGGTTCATACTCATGACCAGAGTTACATCATCATAGGTGCAGAATCCAGTGTTAAATTTCATGCCACTGATGGTTGCCCAGTGCTCAGTCTATCTAAATCACTCTGCAAGGTCCCTCAAGGGGGAAAAATCACATTCCAGATTGCTATTATCAGTATAATTGCTAATGGAGCATTCAACTCCTGAATCTTGATCATTGCCTTTATATCTTGAACAGAGCTTGCCCTAGAACTGAGCTCTGAGGAACATCACTGGTGATCAGTCAACAGCCCCTTTCACTACAACCTTTTGGGCCTGCCCTTCAGCCAGTTCTTCACCCAGCATCCTGAACCTGCAACAGCTGGATAACTTGTCCAAAAAATAATATAGGGGACAGAGTTAAAAGCCTTAATGAAATCCACCTTTACTAAATCCACCACCTTCCGTTCATCCAGGAGGCAGGTATGTAGAAGGATATTAATTAGTTAAACTTTTTCAGTGTGGACCCATGTTGACCATGCCTGATGATTGCATTGTCTTTTAGATGCCTTTCAACAGGATTCAATATCATCTTCCCCATTTTTTTTCCAGGTGCTGAGGTTAAACTCAAAGGCCTGTAGTTTCCTAGATCTTCCTTCTTGCTCTTCATGTAAATTAAAATTATGTTGGCTAACTTCCAGGGATCAAGGACCTCCCTAGACTCATTCTTCTCACAAAGAAACCAAAAAGGATAATTGAAGAGCCATTGTACAGAAATAAATTTAAAAAGTATTCTGTATTTTTTTATCAAACTTAGTAACTAGGAAGCAAAGAAACTATACTTATAAATGATTAGTGGGGGAAAAGGTAACTGAACCATGATTTTTAATTATTAGGAGCTTAAGATACTGTGTAAATAGCAGCAGCAGGAGGAAGGGAAGAAAAAGACAAGCTTTGATTGTTTGCTTGTTTGATTGCTTCTCATTTGGTTTCCATTTTAACCAATCATGCTAAGTCTATGCATAAATAATATTCCATATTCATTTTAGATTAAAAAATACATAGAAATGACTGCATAAGAAACAGCACAGTAATGCTTACAGCAGCATGATGAAGATTAGGAAACAAGAAACTTTTCCTTATGTCTGAATTAAGAAGTATCTAGGATAATCAGCAATTTCAGGTGTTATTTACAGTCAGTAGGGATTTTGTGGGAGGAGACAAAGGAATAGATTGAAATAGGGAAGTAGAAAGCAAATCAAAATCTGTACAATGTGTAAATTATCTAGCATTTGCATTGAAGTTTATGTCTTTCATGCCATTGATTCCTGGGTCTCTTTTAATTGCTATGATTTTGTGGTTTGAGTTCTCTAAAAGTTTAGTACTTTTCTTCATCTCAAAGAGTTTCTGATATAAAGTAAGTCCTGTTTATCTCATCTCATGACATACTACTTCACGTTCATCTAATAAGGAATTATTAGATGCTTGTTTTGGTAGTGATCTCATCATAGGATTGGGACACATACAAGCATCTTTCGAACAAAGAAAGCCACAAGGAGACATATCTAGTAACTTTTCAGATATAAGGAGTCTCCTAGAAACATTATTCCTTTCTGTCATGAAAAGGGCAGTACAAGCTGATGTGAGTTGTGGAACTTACATCAAGACCACGGTCATGTGTTAATTGCTTCTCTTAGATGCAAAATCTCAAGGCACTGTAGATTAAGCAGGTTTTTAAATCCAATCTTCTCTTTTTTCAAAATTGTTACACTTTTACCCTAGGTTTCTTTTAGTTAGCTGAGTTGCTATCCTTGATTCTATTTTCTATTCTATTCTAGTTTATCCCATAGAAATTTCACATAGTGGGATTTGCAATTACTTGTGGTATTTTCCAGCTGTGTATCTCCTCCCAGCCTATCCTTTGAAATTCTCCCCACTGAATACTTTTACCAGTTTCTGTGCATAAATCTGCTTTTACCTAACCAGAATTAGTTCAGCATCTGATTATTTTTCTTTTGAAATAGGAAAAGCTTTGCCAAGTAGCCTTTCTATTAAGCAGAGGATGTGACAGTGGTAGTGCACAAGGCTTCAAAATTGAATATGCAGTGTCACACAACTTTTGATCGCTTTTCAAGCACAGCATAGGAAAAAGTTAGTGATTGGTCCTTGATTTCTTATTTTTCTGTCTCTTGGTTGACTCAAACCGCTTCAGGCTTACTGAGATGTTAACAGATGGCAAAAGACTGTACCGCAAGCGTGCGAAGAGGGGGCAAACAGAGGCAGCCATGTGGCAGGGTTTAAGTACAAATATATCAGGTAAGCAGCAGCAATAGAAATGCACCCTTGAGTTGCAGGACCAGCACAAAGTAACACATTTGTTCTGATGTCCGTGAAAGATATTCACAGGGACTTCAGAGTCTTAAGCTTTGAGTTTCATGGCTCTGTCATGTTGCATGTGGCAACCGGACTTGGCAGCTCTGTCCCCATGACTCTAATAGGCCATCCATTTGGATAATGCAGACAAAAAATCCTGACTACCTTTAAGGAGAAACTTGATCCTCATGAAAAGAGGTATATTAGAGGTAAGTGTGCCTCAGCAAAGGACAGACTCTGGGTCAGAAGACCCCATAGAATCCAGCTTCTTAATATAAAGGGAAGATGGAATTCACCTGCCTTTTTTGCTGCAGTTGTATTTGGTACATGGTATTCTTTGAGCAGACTTTGCCAGTGGTATTGCCTTAGCTGAACTTTACTGGTTGTAAAGGACTTTCTTTAATATGCTTTTGTCTGTGCAATTTAACTTTTTATAACATTTCTAATGAAATTTTTTTTTTGCCCTTAGGTTTATGGAGTCTCTGAAATGCCAGAGGAAAAAAGTAATTAAGTAGAGAGTAATGGTCTTGAATACAGTTCATAGTTCTTTGTCGATACATTTTAAAGTATGCCTTCTGCAGAGCAAAATCCCACAGGACAATTAATGTGTTCCAAAGGATAATACCTATGCTATTTTATTACTTTGGAAGAAAACAAAAAAGAGGAAAAACTGGGGGTTTTGGTCATACAACAAGGATGAAGGAAGTATTGTCTTTGCAATCTTTTCACTGTCTCTTTCACAGTGATATTTTCTTAAAAGCCAAAACCTTTGTCTTGAGTCTCATGTGTGAAAGGAAAACCTAGGTGCATTTCAGTCACCTCAGTCTCAAACTGTAATCCCCAAATCTCATGTCCAATGGGCACCTAATCGTGGGCATGTCTTAACTTTTTGGTCACCTCCGTTTCTCAGGGTGAAGTTTCCTTATGACCTCAGATTTTGTGGGCGTCCACAGGTGCTTCAGGTTCTGATTTCACCATGGAGTCTACAAAAAATATAAAGCAACACATAACCAGTGTTCTGAGGTCAATGCAGCTAAAGCCATCCACATAATTTTCTCTTACTCAGAACTAGAATATGCACTAGGATATGTATTCTAGTTCTCCATGTTTCTGTTTCCTAGTCTGGTTCTTCAGCCATCCTTCTTTCTGGGTGCAAAAGTGAGAGGCTAAAAACTTTCAGAAATGTCCAAAATTGTCACAGCCTTGAAGATTACTGTACATGTTACAGAGAGGACTCACACAATTGCTGGAGCACAAACAGGAAATCATCCTTCTTTCTTCATTACTAGTTTTGGATGGTATGGTTTCGTTTCCTTTGACTGACTGCAGTGCATTCAGTTTCCTTTTTTTGGAGAATGAAGCAGCTTCAGCAGGAAATGACACCGATTCTCCTGCTAAGAGGCAGAGATCAGAAATGGACTCCCATGAGGCTTCTGAACTAGGATATCTGCTTCTTGTTAATGCACATAAGAGCAAGGAAGGTGGCAATGAAGGTCCATGAAAATACAGGTAGAAGGATATTTTGTAATTTTACAGGTAAAAGGATATTTGCATCTAAACATAGATTGTCCCACCTTTTTTTGTAATATTTAGACTCCCAAATGCAAATGAATTTTAAACACTTTAAAACTGCACTTTATGCAAGAAGGGATACATACATAGACTTCTTCCATGGAAACACATGTAAAATATGTGGGGTTTTGTCCTTTTAGACATTTAGAAAATATGAAGAGGTTCAAAGTCTTCATATTTTTCATCTCATTATTAGAATTTTTGAAAAAAAGACTGTGCCTTCTCTGCATGAAGACACATAATTTTGTAGAATATAAGCAAACATAAGGAGTTGTTTTCTTCTGGTGGCACCTTTTACGGTTCTGTTTCTAGTATACAGAAGATAGCCCTGCAACTCTGCTTTCTAACTTAAGGACTAACCATTATCTAACTAGCTGTAGAGATAGTTGGTTGTAATCAAGACAAAGAACAGTATACCTATAATGAGTCCTTCAGAAATCCCTGTCAGTTTCCAATGGCATTAAAATCCTGATTTACACAATTAGACCATAATTTTTCTAAGTCTGTTCAGGTACGGCTGATTTTCAAAGGAAAAAAAAGCTAAAAAAAGTTAAAGAAATATGAGAAGTAGCAAGTGTTGGGGGAAATGCCCAGTTATGTCTTAAGAAATATATCATATAAGACATTTATACAAGAAAGTAGGGGTTATCAAATCAAAAAGAAGTCAAGCACTTTTTTTTTTCAAGTACACTGAAAAGGTTTTGGGTAGCCTACTTACTCTTAATAACATTTTGATTATTAATTATTTTACTTCTTTACAGAAATTAAACAAAAATTGATTCCTTACTGTCTCATCTTAGTCAGTGGTATTTACTGCTATATCCATTGATTCCATGTGATGTAAAAAACATAATGACTTAGTTGCTTGCCAAATATCTGTTACTGTAATGGGAAAACCTATGGTACTACAGGTCACTACAAATTAGAGACAAATTTTTTTCAGATAATCTATACTTAAAGTCTGTCTCCATGTTAGGTTGGGCCAGACTCTTCTGTGTTCAAGAGTTGTGTTTGTGAGTTTTCCTCATTCCCAAGTCCTTTTATTATAAAAAGCACAAAATAGAATTTTGCTAGAGAGAAAGTATCTATATTGATAGATTGAGTAATTAGCAGATGTTCTGGGTTAGAATATAATGTCTCTTTATACACCATCCACAAAAATATTGTCTGATCTATCATACAATTGCTTATGAAGCAATCGTATGACAGATTAGATAATATTTCAGAATGAGGATTTTTATCCACAATATTTCAAAATGAGGATTTTCACCCACAAATTAACTCATGTATTTGCCAGTTAACAAACTTGTCTCCATTATGGCCATCAGGTTGCAAGTTCATTTCATAAGGGAATGTAGTAATGCCTTTTTTTCTTATCTAGTCAAAATTTTTAATAGGTGATATGTTCAGCTACAGACTCTCTGCTGAATTTTTTGAAATGGCTAATTTAACTGGGAGCTGTTGAGCCCAAAATCACAAGTCTTATGTTGTGTGTAGTTTACAGGGAGTTCTGGATCTTGCCTCATTAGGAGATGGGAGCCCAATCCTATCTCCAACAGAGGCGAGATTTATTTCCAGCCAGACTGGATATTTCTGATATCCAGCTCCCACTGAGCTGGGAAGGTAGAGGAAACACCTGTTCTACACAGCCCAGGTCAGCTTTTGAAAATCTTACTCCTGCTGCATGTTAAAGTAGAGTTTAACTCTTGAGTTTGATTGTACCTTTTTGGTGGATGGCAGCAATCAATGTTTTTTCTCAGAAATCTTCTTTATAATTAAATTGTTTTTCTTTTTTTTTTAATTATTTTTTCGTAAAAACTTCAATTCTTGGCAAACCCATGCATTTTCTATTCTATTTGCTCTGTTTTCTCAGTCATGACACATGAAAAATTACCAAGAAGCTTAGACAAATATATTGTAAGAGAATTACACATTTTACTTTTTTGAAATGTAACTATAAGCAATATTTTCACAGATAAAACTTTTGAACTAGTATGGTTGCTTTGGTATTCAGGTATTTCCTTTGGCATAGGAAAATTCCAGAAATTTCCTCCATAAACCCATTAGAATATTTACCAATAAAAACACAACTTTAGGCTTATTCTTTGATTTGAAACAAACTTTGGAGTGATTGTCAAGGCTTGAGTGAAGATCGGTAGAAGGGAGATGACAAAGAGCAGCAGGTTCTGATCTGTACAGCGAGGCTGACTGCAAGCCATACCAAGTTTGGCAAGGGAGAGGCAGCCTTGGTACCTTTGGTTTAACCAGGAAAAATGTTGATTTAGAAATCATTCCTTATATAGTGAGGGGTACAAAAGTAATTTAACAACACCATGCTCAAAATCCCGGTGGGGTCAGGGCTTGCATGGTGTTTCAATGAGTTAGGACGGGTGTCAGAATCTTCCTTAACTGAACAGCACGGCCCCCTGGCTTCAGATGTAATCATGAGCAAAGAGGGGGAAATGTAGTTTTTTGTCTTGTGGAATCACCCATTGACATTTGGTGACAATTTGGATTTTAGTGAAACATGTTGAATGCTAAGAATACACTTATTTATAGGAACAGTTTTATACATTGTTTCTCTAAAGAAATGCTGAAGAAAATGCATTCAACAGCAATTAGAGAAGTTTCTCCTGGGAAGTTATATGGGTAAAGAAAAAAATGAAATTATTTCATAATTCCATTATGAAATGGAAGTACCTTAAAATCACCTTTGTAATAAGTGGTTGTGCCAGGAATCACAGTGAGCATTTACTTTGCATTATTTTTCATTTCTACAGCCTAGTATCTACATTATTGGTTTATTGTTAGTTAGCAATGAAAAATTTGTTCCATACTATATGTTATAAGGAAATTTCTGGTATCATTCCTTTGTTCTTTTTTTAAGTGCAGTATGTTTCTTATAACAAGACACTGAGTTCCAGTAATAGTAAGATATCATAAAAATTGGAAAAAAAAAGGAAAAAGTATGCATATTTTGGGCCTTTTTTTTTTTTTTTTTTGCTTTTGCATACAAAAAGTTCAACAAAAGAGTGCTATAATTTGCAGTAAATTGCATAAAATTGACTTGTTAACTATCAGCATGTTTATTTACTTAGGTTGCATAGAAACATATTATGGAAAAGTGGAAATAAAGTTGCTCCATTTGAAATAGACTCAGCATGCAAGCAGAAATTCTCATTGAAATCATTTTATGGCATGTTAGTTCTCTTCATTTAAGAAATACTTAGCATATAGGCAATTACTCTTTTGTAACCTCAAACAAAAATATTTTATGGTTGTAGGAAGGGTATTTAGAAAGCTATGTGAAATTTCAAAGGGAATACTTTGTCATATAATTTTGAACAAATGTTTTTTTAATATTAATTCCTTTCCTCTGTTTTAAAATAAGAATGTTCCATTTGACTTTCTTTTCTACAAGTATTTAGCCTTGCAATTAAAACAAACAATCTTCTGTATAAATCTACTGCAATATTTTTGCACATATGCTTTGATTGCATTGCAATGTTTGCACTGGTATTATCTAATTTTAAAGACGAAAAGCATAAGCATGGCTTCCAAGTTGCTACTCCCAAAATCCGTCTCTCATCATGTGATTCAAACCATCTCCACAGTTTTCTGAGCTGCATATCAAAGCCCTAGACTTCTTTGTTCAATTAGAATTGTCAATCTATCTCCTTAGCCTAAAGAAATAATGGATTTTTTTCAGGGTTAATAAGTAATTATGCCATGATTTCAGTGAGCATTATATGATACCAGAAACCTTCCTGAAAATAATTTCTTTTGAGATATAGTTGATCTGTCCAAAACTCTAATTAAAGTTACAATATTTTTTCATCTCTCTATATATTACACAGTGTACATCTCTTTATATATTTTACAGTGAAAAACTAGGCCCAGTTTCAGCAAACCATGTCAGAATAAGTTTTTAAGCAGGTGGGTGTTTGATTTACATTCTTTCACTTGGCTCTTGACATATTTCTCCTTCTCAGCTCTCGAGTTATTTTTCGCTTTTGTAAATTTGGTGAATGTTTTTGTTACCAGGTTGGTGTGCCTGTTCTCAGTCACCAGTGCTTCAGCAATGTATAGCTTTAAAGTGAAAGAACTGAATTGTCTAAGAAAATTTCATGGGCAAGAAAGTCATCTTATTGGAGACAGAGTATAAGTAACACTCACAGTACTTTCCATTCAACATTTACTTAAATGGGTCTGCATAGGGTTCTTACTGTATAATCATAGAATATATTGAGTTAAAAGAACCTTCAAAGTCCAATTCTGGGAGCTGATGGTGATTAATAAAATTCTATCCAACTAAATTTGGAGCTGGTGTATCACTTTCAGTCCTCCAGTATTTTTGTAATGAGGAATAGTTTTCTACATTTTTCTATCTTTCTCTAGATTTTCTCAGTTATTTGTAAAAAATTATCTTTAAGGATGCCCTCCTCCTAGCTATCTGTGACTGAATTCCCAAGTAGTCCCTGTTCTGTCCATTAAATGACACAAAGGGGAAGTCCCATTAACATTAAGGACACTGTAATGATTTACAGCCACTCAAGTTGTCCGATTGTCTGCAAATAGACTGGACAGAAGATTTCTCTGTTGATTTCTCCACCATTGTTCATTTCCTGTTTCCTTTTTTGTACATTGTACAGTACTGAAAACTGTCTTCTTCATGTCAAACCTAGAAGAGGCTGTAAGACAGCTTTGCTGGTTTACATATTTTAGGGAAGTCCCACTTTCACTGTTTTTATATGCACTCTTAAGGAAATCCATTTTGTTTGTGTTCTACCTTGACTTGTTTTTTTCCTCACAATTTTAATTTTTTTTTCCTGTTTTCTTAGAAGTCATGCCTGTGACATACCAATCCCAACATTTCTAGTGCTTTCTTTCTTTTGTCCAATTTGGTCATTAATACTTTGCATGGTTATTGGTGCTTGCCTTCATTTCCATGTTTACCACTCTCACCTGTTTTAGTGTTGTGCTTACATCTTTTTGAGTAGCCTTCAAGAGGGTCATTGTTGTCAGGCAGGTATTCTTCATTCATGCTCTCTCTTCTGTTGTCCTGTCACTTATAGAAATTTAGGCCAGCAACTCCTGCCTAGTATTTCTCAGAGCTATTTTAACCAAGCTGTCTCAGCCACATACGTTTGCAATGCTGTGTCTCACACAAGAAAGGAGAACTGAATGACTTCCAGGTCAGAATGATGTGTCAACAGTCCTTACCTGCATAGCAAGCATAGAGCCTTCATGGCCTTTCTGGTTTGGCCGTGTTACCTGCTCTGTCCCCAAGGCTTGTCTTTACTCCTCCTAGATCTTTAATTCCATGGCTTTTCCAACATTTTATCTGGTCTGTATTTGTTCTTCTGCATTTCTTGTATGTAGATGCTGTCTCTTTCTCCAGTCATTGTCTCTGGTAGAAATTTTGTTCAAGCTTCTTTCAATTTCTCTATCCTCCTGCCCTCTAATGCAGATTTTACCCTATCCCATCACTGGAAATCTTTTGCTGTCTTATTAAGTAACCTCTTTGCAGATAGTTTGCAGGAAATCTGCAACTCCTTCACTGCTTTCTCCCATCTCAAAATCTTGTTTCCAGAATGCTTTCTCTCAATAGTTACTGCTATGGCCTGTGAAGGTTCAGTTTTGGAGTTTATTTTCCGTTTCTCGCTGTGTGGTACGTTATTACCAGATCCATTTGTGGAGCTCTAAACTTGATTCAGGCAAATGCTGTAGAATGGTATAATTTCTCCCCATTATGACTTCTTGCAGATAATTGAATTTTTTGCTTATGGGAAGCAAGAATTAAATTATTCTTACAGCCCACAAAGGAGGAAAAGATGCCTTCACTGTTGGGCAGTAGCATAGAATGTGATTCTGAAGTATTTTTTTTCTCAATGGATATGCTGTTGAACAGGTCTTCTAAAAGGAGGAGCATTTTCTTGTTGTCTTGTACCATATATTTTACCAAATCAGTAGAAGAAAACTGAAAGTGAGTCTTGTTACCTAATGTGAGGAAAAATAGCTTACTCAATGAAAAGTGTGCACTTCACATACCTGCTGTCTTACATACTTCATAGTTTACAGAAGCTTTGTAGTCTGGCAAAATAATTTAATGAAGCCTGAGGCTCCAGAAATGAAAATGGTTAGTTTAGGTGCCATGTCACAGGTAATTATTTGGGATAGGAACTGGAACAAAGGTGTAGGCATGCAGTGGCAAATGGTATCTCAGAAGCTGAAATTCTGTTTCTCAGTGTGCTCATTCATCAGTGACATTGCAGTTTAGTGGATTGTCTAATTAGGTGCAATCAGCAGCCAGCTGATGAGCACAGCACTCAGCTCAGATTTATTGGAGCATTAATGAAAGATCCCTCTCATGCTTACACTGACCATAAGATCATAGTAATTATATGTTATTTCGCATGTAGCCTTTATTATGATCATAAGGCTCCTGCCTGAGATTTTAGATACATTAGCCTGAAATGCCTACCTTGGGCTGCCGTTGAAGTACAGCAGATGTGCTATACTCAATGCTAGCACAAAAACTGAGCACAAAAATGTCAAGTGAAGCTAATTATTTTTTCTTAAAATTCAGAAAGAATCTGAAAAAAGTCAACTATCCTGAATTCAGGGTTTCTGAAAAAAAATTAACTGCCACTTGAGAGGGTTCATTCTTACATTTCTAACTCTCTGGTGCAATGATTTAGTTGCAATTCTGCCATTTCTTTATAGCTGGCTCCCTAAAAATGGAGAACAGAAAGTGGAAGGACATGTGTTCTTTTACATAAGCATTTTTATGTTGCCAGATTACATGTTGGCATTCTAAGGGAAAGTGATAATATAAATTTCTTGTAGCACAGCTATACTATCTGCAGTGAAGAGGGCAAAGCATCAAAGGTAAACAGGGTGGAAGTGGGGAAGGTTGTTACAGAAAGTAGTGAGTGACTGTCAGGGTGTGACACATACTGTCTTTGGCCTGTGGGTTTTAGTTGTGGTTGGCAATACTCTGTGGTATTGTTGGCATCAGTTAGCACCATTTATCTCAGTGGGAGATGCTTTTGAGGTAAGCCAAAGCTGCAATGCAGTTACTGTGTCAGGACTAGCAGCTGTGTCCTGAGATCATCTCTGCAGCTCAGCTGTTCAGAGAAATATTTTAATATCCCTGAAGGTTCAAATCTTCCTGTTTGTTACCAGGTAAAAATATTTTCTTGTGAGTGAGTGAGGCAAGAACACAGGGCTTCATTTGGGATGGTATTGTTTTCTGAACAGATTGCATTGACTTTTTTTTTTTAACTTGGACAACAGTCTAAATCATCATCAGAACCCTGATGGTTTTCTATAAAGGGTTTATAAGCACATCATTTTAGAAGAGCAGTGAGTGTCTTTGAGATTTGTATGTGGCATCTTTCCAATTGTCATACATCTCTGTGGTGCCATGCATTTGGCAGCTCTGTTCCCACAGGCCATTTTTAGACAATGGCAGTTACACCATATTGCATAACTGCATCCCAAGATGCACCCAAGCTTTCCCTTTGATGAAGGAGAATGATGAAGGAAAGAAATAAGTAGTTTCCCAAGGTTGGGAATATCAGGAAATATAGCATATTTGGAAAAAGAGTTACTGGCTTAATAGTCTGAATAACATTCTGGCATCTTCAGTGTGTCTAGGGAAGGAATGATTCTAGTACTTTCTGAAAAATCACCACAGATCATCTTTGCAAACATATTTCTGTAAGTCCTTATGAAGAAAGTGGATTTGGATATAGAGGAGGATGTTAAAAATTGCAGCCCAGATCACAGCTGCTACTGTGACTTAGAAGAACTTCAGAGCCTTCCCTGAACTTCTTTAGGGCTCCGTTCCTTTCTGGAATGGTTTAGAATAGGCTGACACACAAGGACTTTATCTTTGGCCTACTTTTGTGGGAATTTGGTATTGCATATTGAGACTAAACTGCACAGAAACTCATACTGTCTTTCATATGCTACAGACCCATGTTCCCTGAACCTCATATGCTTCCAGAAGGAGACTCAAAATTCATGGTTGGACTTTCCTCTGTTACCTGCTGTCATTCCAGATACCACCAAAGGAAAAAAAAGGAAATGTGATGCTTAGCATTTTTCAGCTGTCGCAAATATTTGTCTAACCACTAGCAATGTAGCTTAATGATGGAAGATAACTTCCTTATTCCATTGTTATATCATCTTTTAGAGCTTTTGTTCCTAAAAATCTCAGAATCTCAGGTCTCGTCCTCCTCGTCTTTACTTCCAAACTTAATTTGTTAACAGAATAAAAAAAGGAAGAGATAAAATTATCTAGGGGAAGAAGAGCGAGGCAGTTGACTGCTTTAAAACAGTTTAAAATGAAAGTTTAAAATGAAGGTTTAAAAAAATATTGTAGATACTATTCTTCATTATTATTTCCCAAAACAAGCTTTTTAAAAAGTCACATGCTTTTCTTGAAAGCAGATTATCATGGCCTCCCCTGTTTTTGTTTAAAAAGATCAGTTTTCCTCTTGCCCTCTCTGTTTTTTACTGTCACAACCTGATACAAGGATTAATCCCTATAACAGTACAAGAAAATAGAAATTGATTTTCATCACAGCAGTCAACAGTATTTTTAGTAGGTTGGGTTTGCAAGATGACTTCCAAAAAATTGTAGATGAACAGCATAAACCTCATGGAGCATATACTTCAACTCTTTAAATTCTTAATTATGGGGGTTCCATCTTATTTAATAGCAGTAAAACTTAATAATTTTGCAGCAATGCAAAAGCAGAACTGCTGGGTTTTATGTGTGCATTGAGCAGTTATAGTTTCCTAGCTGTGTGTTACCATTCTGAAGTCTTGCCAGAAATATTCTGTGTATTTTCTTAGGAAAAATCAGCAGGATGATAAGTTAGTTTGCATATTAAAGAGTAAATTGGGAAGCACTATTTCTAGAGATTATTAAACATTAATAATCCCTTTGAGAAATTATCATTTGGAGATGCATATTGTGGAGCAAAATTCAGCTTTGGCATTTGATTTCAAGCTTCACATACTTTATTGGACTGAGGGTATAAACTATTTCCAGCCTTGCCAATTACTTTGGCTTCTTTGGAAAGTGAAGTATATTGTGATTATAATAAATAAATGTTAAACATAATTTGATTTCTTTTCAATTAATGTCATGGTACCTTACCTCTAATTACATTACCAGGTAATTAGGGGAATAGAAAATGAAATTATGGAAGCCGGCATGAGACATTCTTATCATCAGTATTTTAATATGGATTACATTATAACATGTTTGATAACTGTTTGTTCAAACAGCATTTGTAGATAGAAATATTTTAAAGGTCTCCTGTCTTGAAAAACATTTTGCACACACTGTTCTGAGAGTTTTCTTAAGAGATAAGAGAAAAAATACATTTTGGCTTTATGCTTTATACTGTGTTGTGGCATCCAGTGTTAGCAAACTGGTAACAACAAATGAGAAGGCTGAGGCACTCAATAACTTTTATGCTTCTGTCTTCTGTGGCAGCCTTGCTTCCCACATCTCTTGAGTGGATGGATAGCAGGATAGGGAAGGGAAGCAAAGTCCTTCCCACTGTATGGAAATATGAGGTTCATGACCTGAGGAAACTGAATGTACATTAGTTACTCCAGGGCACGTGATGAGATGAATCCCAGAGTCCTGAGGGACCTGGCTGGTGTTGTTGCCAAAGCACTCTCCATGATGTTTGAAAAGTTATGGCAGTCAAGTAAAATCCCTTGTGACTGGGACAGGAATAACATTGTACCTATCTTTACAAAGGGTGGAAAAGTTAATTCTGGGAACAACTGACCTGTGTCACCTCTGTGCCTGGGAAGATCATGGAACAGATCCCACTGGAAGCTGTGCTAAGGCACATGGAGGACAGGGAGGTGATTTGGGACCAAGGACAAGTCCTCTCTGACCAGCCTAGTGTCAGACAGGAACACTAGTAACTTTCTGTGTTGTAGTGACTACATCAATGGGCATGAGAAGGTTTACAGATGTCACTTATATGGACTGTTAGATGGATAAGAAAGTGACTGGATGCTCACATCTGCAGGGTATTGGCCAACGGTCCTGATGGGCATCAGTGACGAGAGGTGACCCTCAGCGGTCTGTGATGGAACCAGTGTTATTTAATATCTTCATTAAGGAGGTCCACAAAGCCAGATTCAAGGTGTTGTACCTGTGATGGGGCAATCTCTGGAATCAGCACAGGCTGGGAGATGAGCAAATCAAGAGCAGCCTTGGTTCAGTGCTGACTGACAAGAAGCTGGACATGACCCAGCCATGGGCACTCACAGCCCAGAAATTCAGACATGCCCTGGGCTGCATCCAGAGCAGCGTGGGCAGCAGGGGAGGGAGGGGATTCTGCCCCTCTGCTCTGCTCTGGGGAGAGCCCACCTGGTGTCCGGTTTTCGGCTGTTTGAATGGCCTGGAAAGGCCCGGGGTGACCTTGGGGCAGCCTGCGTTTCAAAGGACGAGAAGAGGCTTCAGTTCTTTTCTCGGTCTGGGTGTTTATTAATTGTTTATCTAAAAGATTTTCTCTCGGCCCGACAGAGGTCTGCTCAGCAGCCAGCCATGAGCACACTCCCTTGCCCTTTGGAGCTGTCACCTATCTTTATACCCAAAGTTACGTGTACAATATTTATCATTTTTCCCCAATACCTTTCACCCTTATTGCCCAGTGCACTTTTAGTAATGACCAATCCCAAAGTGCCACCATCACCACAGAAGATGGAGGAGAAGAAGAAGAAGGACAGGACACGCCCCAATTCCTCCATCTTACTTCTCTAAACCCCCCTGTACAGAAATCCTAAACCCTGTGTTTCACTCTCTAATTAACTTATCCCTTCACCATTCACTCCGGTGAAATCCTCCTATCCTCATACAAGTGTCGTCTCCTGTGTAGGATCAAAGTCCAGCCACCAGACACTTCTGGCAACATTCCAGGACTCCCGAGCCCCCCAAGGGTGGTCTCGGTGGCTCGGCACCTCAGTCCTGAGGTGCTGAGATCCCACATCTCCCCCTTCTGTTTGCACCAAGAAAACCTCTTTTACAATCCAATTCATGGCGCGTTTTAAACATGCAAATATGCATGGGACGACAAGGTGAGGACTAGGAGAACTATTAAAACATAGAACCCTACCCTTAAAATTCCTCTCCAAATGGGAGAGATGTCAAAGAAATCTACCAGCTGATCGATCCATGATCCTGTGATTTCGCCAAGCTTATTTATGCTGTCTTTTATATTTTTAATACTTTCATGAATTGATTTTGAATGATCTGAGAGATTCATGCAGCACATCCCTTCAAACTCTTCACACCCATGTCCATGAGCGAGCAATAGATAATCGATTGCCGCTCTGTTTTGAAGAGTCGCCTGTCTTACACCACTAACGTCTTTTAACATGTCATCCAATGCGACAGACACAGACCGTGCATGTTTGCTCAACCAGCAACCCATGCGGTCGATCTGAGTCAAAGCCACCCCTGATGCTGTTTGAGGTGAGAAAATTGCTGTAGCAATACTCGTTTTCTTATCCCAAGAAAATACTTCGTCATTGCAATCTGCCGCATATTGTTCTATTGATCTTTTTTCTCTGTGCCTTTTCTCTCTTAGCATGTTCAAATCAGGCGATAGCATTGAAATTTCCCCAATGCTGCATGGACCTCCCGTGGCATTAGCAGGAATGCCATGCCAAATTCTGTCCCCGCAAATTAAGAACAAACCCCGTGGCAATTGCACTGGGACTTGGATCGATCCTTTGGTAGTTTTCTCTGTAATAAGTAACCTGCATCCAGCTCTGGGGTCCTCAGTCCTCAACAAAGGGAGGACATGGACTGGTTAGAGTAAATCCAGAGGAGGCCACCAAGATAATTAAAGGGATAGAGCTCTTCTTCTATGAGGAAAGACTAAGACAACTGGGATTGTTCAGCCTGGAGAAGACAAGGCTTCCAGTTTACCTAATTTTGACCTTCAGTATTTGAAGGTGGCCACCAAGAAAGATGAAAAGCACCTTTTCACAGGAGCATGTAGTGATGGCACAAGGGGGAACAGATTCAAACTGAAAGAGGGCAGGTTTAGATTAGATATTAGGAAGAAATTCCTCAGTGTGGTGATGGTGAGGCACTAGAACAGCTTGACCAGAAAAGTTGAGGATGCCTCTTCCCTGAGAGTATTCAAGGCCAGACTTGCTGGGATTCTAAGCAAGTTTGTCTAAAGAGAGTTGTCCCTGGCCATGGCAAGAGGAATTGGAGCTGCATGGGCTTTCAGGATCCCTTCCAAACCAATTTTATGACTCTGTAATAGTCCTAGTCTACAAGGAGAGTCAAAAATGGAAGTTTATGAGTGGCAATGTATATTTGGTCTGGCTGAGATGCAGTTCAATGCCCCATAGCAGCAGTGCATACCAATGCAGTGCTGTGCTCTATATTGGTAGCTGGAAAGGTGTTGATAACACACCGATATTTTGGGTAATTCTGGTGCAATGTCAGCACTGCAGCAGGACTTCTATCACCCTGCATCACATCAGTAGGCCGGGAGCAGGCAAGATCATGGGAGCTGACAAAACCAGGTCAGCTGACCGCATTTAACTAAGGGCATGTTCCATATCATATGACATCGGCTCAGACACAGAAACTAAGAAAAAGAGGAGAAAGGAAGGAAATTATTATTTATAGTATTTGCCTTCCAGAGTAAACACTATGTGGCCAGAGGTTCCTTCCTGATGGGAAGTATAGAAGAAAATATTTTTTTTTTCTTTGTGCAGGCACAACTTACAGCTTTTGCTTTAGTAAACTGTCTCATTTCAACTTAGCTGGAAACAAGTTGTTTTCCATCAAATTTTCTGTTCTGTGTCCAGCTCTGGAGGAGTGATAGAGGGGCTTGGTAGATACCTCTCATCCAGGTAAGGTCAACTTACCACACAATGTTGTGTTATGCTACATGCTATGCTGTGGTTACACCATGTTATTTTTACCAACATTTTTATCCAGACACTTATCATTTACATATGGATGAGCCATATTTAACCTTAGCCAGTAGATAAGCACCCCACAGCCACTCACTTAAACTACTCTGTTGGGTAATTCAGAATAGTAAAAGTGAGAAAACACATAGGTTGAGATAAAGGCAGCTTAATAGATAAAGCAAAAGCTGCACAGACCAGAACAAGGAATTAATTTGCCACTTCTCAGCTACAGGTGGGTTTTGAGGTGCCTGGACTTTCCAGGAAAGCGGGACTGCCCCATGCACAACTGTTACTTGGGAAGACAAACATCATCACTTTGAATGTCCCCTCCTTCCTTCTCCTTCTCAGCTTTGTATGTGGAGAATAACACCATATGTTGTGGGATATCCCTTGGGTCAGCTGGGTCAGTTGTCCCAGCTGTGTCCCCTCCCAGGTCCTTGCACACCCCCAGCCTCCTCATTGGTGAGATGAGGGTGAAGAGCAGCAAAGGCTTTGGCTCTGTGTAAGCCCTTCTCAGCAATAACAAAAACAGCAGTGTGTAATCAAACCTGTTTCGAGCACAGATCCAACACAATAGAATTCCATACTAGAATGAAGAAAATTAACTCTATCCCAGGCAAAACCACCATGGACAACTGTTGACTTCTTGTCACAATGGAAATGGGACTGAACTATTGACATTCAGCTTGGCTTTCAATGTGGCTGGTGCATGACATGCAGACCCAGTGTGCCCAGTTAGTGGTTTCTTACAGTGCAGAAAACCCAGAGAAGGTGTTGTTCTTCTGTTATCTTCATAGTGCTTTATGCCCTCTGCTTCTAGCACAGCCCAGCCCAGGAGTCCCAAAAGCACTTTGTTGGATCAGACATTTACTTGAAACATTAAAATTTCCAGGCAGGTTTCTGTGTTGTATCTCACACACTAGATGTCAAAGATAGCTCTGGGTGCTTCCACATGCCCAGGAGGCATGGTTTCTGGCACACCAGGGGCTTTGCTCACTGACAGCAACTGGTTTTTTTTCGTTGCCTAACAAGAACATGATTAATTCAGGCAATGCAATTATTACTGGCAAGTTGAGGAGGAGTAAAATCCTGCTGTATTCATCAGCATATGTTTTGTTGGAAGTCTGAAAATGACTGCAAATAATTGGTAGTTACTAGAGATGGTGATGGTTATTATGTATTGCCCTGTCATAGAGGTGTCATTCCCTTGTCATGCTAGACTCAAACCAGTGAACTCTTTAGGAATCAGAATGTGAGGTTTCCCTGAATAATTTTTCAGTAATTGTTATATTTTTGGAGGAAAAAGAGAGAACAAGCATAGATGAAAATTTCAAATGAATACTTTGCCCTTCTTGTGAGGACCGCTAAAAGCAATGTGCCTGTTCTTGACTGGTACTGAAATTGCTGTCATCAGTCATCCTGCATTAGAACATCCCCATGTTGGACTTCTTGCTGCCTTGGTGGATGACAGCTGTTAGAATGAGCGGGTGGCCAGCAAAGTGTGCACTGAGTGCTGCTCAGCCTTTGCTCTAGTGACATCTTCCATCTCCCAGAGACTGAGAAGGCAGAGTGAAGCACAGGTAACCGGCTGTGGAGAACGTCAGCCCTCTGTAAACACAGCCAGTGAAACGTCAGCATGTACAGGCAGTATCAGCAAGGTCCATCTTGGATCCCTGGGAATGATCCAGTTTTGGTGATGTTTTCTATCGTTTTCCCCCTAAATAAACTGGTAACAGTTAGCTGGAAAGGACTATTTAACAAAGTTTTGTACCTTTCTATCATGTTTTCATTATATAGTGCACAGTCTGAAAGGAAAATGTCACATTCTGTAAGGGGAAGAAAATTTTTCTTGGTGCAAAAATTATACTACCCCATTAAATAGGGCAAGGTTAGTAGTGAGGTCAGTAGGAAGCACATATGCTATGAAGAGAAAATTGTCTTTCCTATGTGTCATATCTAGTGAGCCAGAAATTTGCAAAATATGTCTTACCTTATACCATCAGGGTACCAAAAACTGTTATGGCTTCCTCAAACTTTAAACATACTCTGAATTGCTGAAATACCAAAAAAGCCCAAAATGCGTAGGGTGAGTTCTTTACAACTTGATATTCAGGATAAAAACAGGAGATGAAAACCTCAATCAAAATATTTAGATTCAGTTTTGACCCTTAAAGAGATTTTAAACTGTTTAAAAATATTTAGTAAAATTAGCTACATAAGGAACACCTAGCATAAAACATAGGTTTTTTTCCTCTAGAAAGTAGCTGAACAACCTTCTTCCACTGAGAAAAGCATTTTTCTTTAGCTTCCCTAACCAAGTTACTAAAACAAAAAAACACCTCCTGTCAGACTCCTGGCATTTTTCAAGGACATGGGTTTGTATAAGTCACTTTTTATGTTATCTAGTCCCAGTAAAGGGCAAAATCACTTGTCAGAGTAGAATGGCACTGGCCACAGGGAAGAAATGGGGAGCAGGCATTAGCTTTGTATGAGTGTGCATTCATGCTTCAAAACAGAATGAGGAACTGTTGAACCATGCTAGAATTCGGTTCATTAGGATTGTTTCGGGTAATTGATTGATTACATAATTGTATATTGCAAGTTTTATATGTTCCTAAAGCTAAACTTGATGAGAAACTGGAACGTCAGTCAAAAAAGAAAAAAATAAGGCTTTCTCTGCTGCAGTATTTAACCAGAGTTTAGAGCAGAGGCAGCTATTGTGTATGTATTTATTATGTAAAATGAAGATGAGAATAAAGAACACTTTAAATTTAGAAAATATGTTGAGTTTTATGAAGCAAACCCTTAAAAAGAAGAACAAGATAGAAGGGAGAAGAAAAAGAACAACTGAAAACTGAAAATAAGATGAGCAATTGTGATCTTTGAAGTGTAATAAAGACATTTATGCTGTCTGTAAAAATGTATAAAAACAATCTGCTTCAACGTGTGGGGAGAGTCTTTAAAAATTAATTTATATAACTTGGATTTCTACAAAGATACATCTGTGAATTACCGGTTATTTACAGAGCAGTTCACTTTTATCATTCTGTATAGCCTTTGAACCATCAAGCAGAATGCATTCCTGCCCACCTTGGTATCATCAGCAAACTGACTGAGCCTGCACTCAATCCCCTCACACAATTTATTGAAAAAGTTATTAAATAGAATCAATCCATTAGCATGCATTGCAGTGGAGAAACCTACTATGTTTATGTTAATAATAGTTAAAAACCGATTAATTATTTAATCTTACTATCACTGATTTATAAGAGATCTTCTTGTGTGCTTGAGCACACAAATGTCAAGGTTTTTCTTAATAATTAAGAGAATTCCTTAAAGTATTCAGTAACGCAAACTTTAAAATTATAGGAAAATGATAGCTTTGGAAAAAATCTGTGTTCTCCTGAGATCTAATTTCTTAATATGTCTGCTACCATTCAAAATTACACTAAATCATGTCCAGAGCCACAAACTCTGTATCAAAGATGCAACCTCAACAGCAGAATTGCAGTTAGATTATGGCCTATGTGTGAGGTGCTGCCTGGGGAATGGCACAGGTTACACAATGGTTTTTACACGACCACATTGGGGATGCTCCCCTCAGTAAACCTGTAATCCTTCCTCAGGCTCTGCTTTTCCTAGTGTACTGAATGTTGTGTGCTATTATTCGTATCTCTAAAAGAGTAGGGAAATACCTATGAGGGAGGGAGCTCTGTGCAGTGACAATTCTCGTAAAAATGTGCAGAGATGGGGGGAGCCTGGGTATGGGTACGCCTTTGTACGCAAAGTGAGCAAATTAATTTTGCTTCAGTTGTCAACGTGAGACCTAGACCAAGAGTCTGTGTGACAGCCTGTGAAGTGCAAGTTATAAGTGGCTGATAGAGAAATATTTCACTGGAACTATTTATGCAACTTCAATTGAGTAGTCATGCCTAATATTTTATACACTCTATACTGAATTATGCATCAAATATCTATCTGCCAAAGCTAATATATTCAGAATTGTAAAGGCTAGTGAATCATCTGGAACTATCAATCCATGCGTACCCCTGTTGTGGTGGAGAGACAAGGGAGATAACAGGTGACATTGACGTGTAAGAAATTAGATCGCTAGTATCTAGCTTATGGTCTCAAAGAAAAAAGATGGAAAGTTTCTGGACATGACTTTGTTGATAGAATTTTATGTGCACCTCTACTTGAAGGGAATAATTCACTTTGCATTATGGTAAGGCCAAGAAGATTTTCCTGAATCTCTAGATCAATGGTATCAGTCCAATATGTAAAATTATTTTCATTTATTTATGTGCAACATTACTCTTGTACAAGGTCGGTTTAGTCAAGAAGTAGTTGAATTCCAAGCTTGATCTTCAAACAGTTTTACCTGTAGTGAAACTCTGCAGCTCTAGAAAAAGCTAAGACTGTTCATAGAAATTCTGAGAAATCATGTTTCTTTCAAATAGGGTGGCATTGCAGGGCAGCATATAAGAATTTTGTAAGCATCTTTTCACTCTTGGGATATAGTTCGCATTCATACCTCTTCAAATAATGGCTATCTTAATAATCGTATCATTTAGAAAAGAAAATGTCAGATTGAAATTAGAGAGATGTTTTCCTGTGCTGTGCAACACTTGGGTACAGCACCTTCATACTGTATTTAGAATACTTGCCTGCAATGCTCAAATAAGAAATCTCTCTGTTCTGGGGGCAGGCAGGAAGAAATTGTTACTGCATTGCCTACTAAGGTTTAATAGTGTAAATATTTGCGTATATCCAGAGACATATATGTGTGATGTATGTATAACTTGTTCTTTTTCCTTTAACAAAATGTTTAAATGTAGCTAGGCTAAAATATCAGCTAAGTTATTGTTTTCCCCATATGATTAATATTTTGGTAAAAACCAGACTTTGGTTAAAACTTGGCTTGAGTACTCACTTATTGCAGAGAAAGCAGTTACAGAGCTTATGGTGCTACAGACTGGGGGCTCTGTGGTGTTGAATAGGTTTTTTGTGAACATTGTAAGGCCAGTGAATATTTGAGGATGAGAAAGCTAAGCTCCTGCTCAGATTAGGTTCTGAAAAGCCTTTAAGCATCAAGCCATGCACACATGCATGTGCACACCCACACAGACAGAGTAAATGGTCTCAGCAGGTGGGTTGCAAACCTCTTGTTGTGTATCTTTTAGTGAAAAACATTGATGCTTAGAGATACCAACATCAAACCATAAAGTAATAATGTAAAAATAGCTGGAGAAAGCTAGTGACTGGGTCATCTGAAGCTGGACCATATGCAGGTCACACTGCGTAGACACAAAGAAGGGTTCTGCTTTTTTTTTGTTAGAGACGATGATGGGTTTCTTTGTCTGTCTGTTTTGGAGAATGTTTTTAAAGCCTCAATTGCAGAAATAATTGATACAATCTTCTACCTGTAATTGATGGGTTGCCTAGCTCAGCACCTTGGAAGATCATGGTGCTGATTTAGAAGCTTAAATCAATATGTTTAATTTTAAATGGTGGTGATGTGAACTTTAGCTTGAAGTTAATAGAGAAAATGTGGCCTTTCCTCACCTTTCTAATATTTCATTTGTGGCCACCAAATATTTTAAAGGCTTGTAAAGAAATAATTTCCCAAAATTGAATAACCAAGAAATCTGTGGCATCCTGTGGAAAATATGGGCATTATGCCTTGTTTGTTCATGTGCATTTTTTCTGTGACTTAATAATGACTGGAGTATTTCTAAACCTAGTGTGAAATATTATTGAAGAATAATTACTTTTTCTTGCTCAAATGCACAGCCATTTAAAATAGTTATTATAGCTTGGGAATGTGTTTATTACAGAGAATTTGCTGATGAAAAAAATAATTACTTGGCTCTGTGATGTTTTCAATTCAAGAAAAGCAGTAACAGCCTACTGTTGAGTTTATTGTACTTTTCATTAAAGCAGCTGTTATTGGCTATTCTCAGAGTGAGGATATGAGCCATTGTTCAGATGCAATAATTACTGTTTTCATACAGAACCATCTGGTTTTACCTCCGTTCTCAGTATTTTTAACATTGGTAAGAAATAGTGAATATTCATAAAAACTGAAGCTTTATATAATTTTTAAATAATTAGATGTATTTATTTTGTTTCAGTTAATTTAATACAGGAGATTAGACTTAACATTTAGCTTATTCTTCAACAAAAAACTAAGAATTTATAAGGACAGGCCCTGAATAAGATTGGATGGTCTACCAGAAACATAATGCAATTTGTGGCATTTTTGTGGGTTGGCATATTTTTGTTTGATTGCTTTTTGTTTTGGTTTGTTTTACTTTGAACTGAAACATTATATAAAGATTTGACATTAGCAGTACACTTGAGAGAGTCTCCAGTGCTTTACATCAAATGGAGTGCTTAGTCATGGAGTGCTTTTCACAGCGTTGCTAGAAATAAGTTGAGTTAGGTGACTGGGTGGGTGTCCTCTTTAAGATGGAATTAGATCTATCTTAAATCAAAAGATATAAAAATGTAGCTTCTCTATTCACAGCTCTATGAACAGTACCAAACTTTTGAGAACAACATTCTGATAAGAATTAAATTCCTAATGGAAAGGCATCCCCTAATCCCCCAGGCTTGGAAGAATGAGAAACATATCAAGGCTATTTGCTTTTTCCTGCACCTGTCACAATTCTCCAAAATGGCTCTGGTTAAAGTGCTGCTAATGACTAGCTCAATTACCTTCAGAAGGATTTTGCTTCTTCACAGTTTAACATTTTAAGACAACTCTGATTATCAAATGAACTCTTCCTTGTCTCTCAGTGGTTTTCTCTTTCCCAGATACAGCAGGAGGCATTTCATAGTTTCAAGGACATTCCTGGCAGAAAGTGCATAATAATATTAATTGCAAAACTCTCTCGGTACTTGTCATAGTCCTGAAGAGATCAGCCTGCACTGGCATTTTGTATTCAGATAAAGCTCTGCAAGCAGCAGGATGCTTGAATTTATTATTGCTGCCAGAAAGCAAGCACAGTTTGCTGGTAGTGGTTTGTCAACAGTGCTTTGTAAACTGATGGCAATTTTATTTTATACTTTGCATAAGGTTTTTGGGCAGGTCCTAGTGACACTTGGTAAAGTTTCATGGTAGCTGAAAGATAGAATCAGTCTGCTGACTGCAGAGCATTAAGATGGCAAAAAACAATTAAGACTTAAAACAAACCATCATTGATAACTCACACACATGGGAGTTTTATGCCAAAAGTCGTAGTCCAGCGTGCAAGCTAGAGTTTTGCCTATACCTAAAATGTATGGAGCTGTTCTGAAGTCCTGATTGTTATTGAAAAAACTGAATAATCCTCTCCAAAAAGTAATTGAGACACAGAATTTTACTGAAGATGAGAGGATCTCAAGTGACTAAATTAACCAAATTTTCAAATGAGGAAAGCTGAGTCATGCTGATCTCTAGATGGTTACTATTCTAAAAATATTCACCTTGAAAGCTGAGGTTGTCACATCCTCTTGGTGTGTGAAAGTAAGGAGATGATAACAGAAAACTGGGGTGGAAAGCTCCCAAAAATACTTTTTCTCAATGGTACCTGAAGCTTCATCTCTTGAAGCTTGTCCAGGAGCCTGGGCAGATCTGGCTGGCCAGTTGGAGCTGAAGGATACTGGTACTGTTTAGTTGCTGAATTCTGGAAGTCTGAAAATCTTACAAAGAACTCTTCTGTAGTTACCTTTCATATTTGAATATATGTTGTTTTTCTTACATCGTATTGTGCATATATTAACTTCCTCTCATTAAGTTGTATTTGAAATACTAAATTTGGTGTCTTTGATATACCCCTTAGAAAAAGAGAATCAGCCTAAAAATAATTTTCTTAGTTTTGTGAGAAGTTTCAGTTTTTCATTGTAAATTTTAGTGGTATATTAATTATTTCAAGACAAACATAATTTGTTACTGTTTTCTGTTCTTTCTGGATGGCTCCACATGACTGGGAATTGATACTTTTATTACCACATTCTCACCTTATTTCCTAACTCTTCCTATGAAAGAAATTTGACTCTCCTATTGCTGGTGTTTAAATGTGTTTAACTTTCTAGTGTCACTTGTCGTGTGTTTGTTATAGGAGGTTTAGTCTCAGTGAAGAAAAGTCCCATCAAAGTACTAATTTATTTTCTTCCGTATCCAACCTATTTCTTTTTTAACACTGATAAAGCAACCTTCACTTGTTTCAGATTGGCTTCAGCGGTCATAGGGCAATTTTTCTACTATGTTAAGAATTCCACCAAGTTTCTTCTAATCAAATCATTAGCAATGGTAAAATCAAGAGAATGTGAAAAGGCAAGCCTGCTTTTATAGACAGAAGCTCCTTTAGGAACTTCATTTAATTTAATTTTGAAAGCAAGCATACATCAGAAGTTTATTCAAGAACTAGAAAAAGACAAAACCAGAGATCATTCAAGGCACTGTTCAAATCTGTCTGGTCTTTTTGGTTAATATGCAGCAATTAAAATTTAGAGAAAATAATAATAAAAAATTATTTTAACTAATCATTCAAAATAAGCAATGAAAATTACATGTATTCTTTGAAACAAAACTCCTGTCTTTTATGTGATGCTGCGATATGAGTGTCTTATTACAGTTACTTAGATAGCAGTTATCATAAGGAAACACCACATCAATTTCTGAATAGATGTTGCATGTAATTGACAGTGTCATTTTTATCTCAGGATACAGCTATTGCTGGTCTTTTGGAAAATGAGTGTAATATGATAATTGAGGCTGGTATTTGGCTGTAGTTTGTGCACAGATTTAGTGGCTGTACTGAATTGCTGTGTCACAAGTAGGCTTAAGACCTCATTAGGAGCCTTTGTTTTATACAAGTACTTGGGAGGCAGTCCATCCAAATCCAGGAAGAAAAAATCAGCAATAAATATGTAGGAAAAGTTATTTCTCTCAGAGAGAAATAATAGGGTTTTCCACATCTTTTCCACAAAAACTGAAATATTTCTGTTTTATATGTTTATATGTTTTAAAGAACATATATTTTTTGAGGTTATTCTGAAGTCTTTGCAGAGAACTCTGTATCAACATTTTTTGCCTGTCTATAAAAGTGAAAGTTAGAGTAGCAACATGATGCAGCAGCTAGAACAAGCACAATAAAATCTCTAAAGAGCTTACAATATTGAGCACATTCATTTTATAAAAAATCAAAACATGCTAGAAAAAGGAAATGTTTTACCATACCATAGAAGACTTTTTAATCATGCCTGCATTAAAATTTGTTTAATTTCCTCCCAAATATTTCTGGAATAGGAAGGATTTTACATTACAGGAAAAAAAAATTATAAAATTATGATACTTGGCTAAAGCTAGGTAAGCAAGATGAGGGCATATGCTCAGTGCACAATCATTTTGGGTTTTAGTGACAGAGCTTGCTGTTTAGTGAACAGAATATCTGTAGCTATTTGGAGTACAGGATATTAGGAATTTTCACAGCCTGTCTGGGGGCCTTTGTACACTTTACAGAAACATATCCAGTCTATTGTACAAGGTATAACCTCTGGTTTAGCTACATATCCTGTAGATATTCTTGTAGTATTTCCACATCTCTCTAGAATAAAAGCTACCTTAACTTGGGGGAAAAAAAATCAAAATCCTTGGAGGATTTCTGATTTCAGTCAAAATTCCCTGACAAAAGTCTCAGTGTCAGGTATATATATCCTTTTATGCCTTACACTGAGGAGAAATAATTTTCTTTCCCATAAGTGTGAATTGTTGCAGCAGTGACACTTTGGTCATTTAACCCTAGAGGAGTTTCAGCCTTTTCAGTTAGCCAGGTTACAGGACTATGACCTGCCAACTGAATGAAGCATCTGTGAAAGGAGTGTTTTAAAGCTCCCCAGAAAGCACCTCTTGTACAACATGTCTCTGCTGGAGTTTCTTCTTACTGGCATCTTCAGTCAACAGAGGTCCCAAGCATTGCAATCCTTGGTTTGAGTAAGAAGTAGATAGTGAAATAGTAATCTATAGGCAGAATCCCACACACGGTCAATGGGGGGGTTAATTGCTATTTCTATGTAGCTGAAAACTGTGTATATCCTTCTGTAAAGAATTATGATTAATGACCACTGTGATTTTTTACTGTTTCTGCAAGTGCATACATTTAGATTTTTTCATTATCTGTACAATTCAAAAGTATTTGTAGCACCATAGCACAAGCACACCTACCTAAATGAAAACAACAGTCAAATGGGAGTAGCCCACAACATTATGTACAAAAATACTATATGACTCCAGTAATTTATTTTAAAAGCTATTAAAGAGTTTTGCTGAGTTTCAACACAAACTTGGTAGACTGGATAAGTGACCATGGACATGACCAAATTATTTAAAATGTAGAAAAACATCCTGAATGAGAGTGCTAGAGGCGTTAAACCTGACTTCCAGTAAAAATAGAGCAGAATACATTTGATTTATCACTGTTTTCTTAAGTTAAGATTTAAAAAATACATAAAGACATTAATTTTTTGTTTCAAATGTGTTAAAGTGGAAGTGAGGGAAGTCATGCAACTGCATTACAAACAGAGTAGTTCAGTTGGAGATGATTCAAAGGCAATGAACAATAATGACTGGGGATTATAGGTAGTATTTCTCCATAGAAGAAATGGAGAAATTCTTTCTTTTAGCCTAAACAAAACACAGCTTTGTTGTTCATGGCAGATTTTTGCCTTGACAAAACTATTCCTTCTTCAGATGTAAGCATAATTATTCTATTATTTGAAGTGGTAACAAAGAGATAATGAATGAAACCTTTTTGTACACTGTTGTCACTAGAGATGGGTGTGCATACACTTTGATGTAATACTCTTCTTCCTCCTCTTCCTGGCAAACACAACAGCATTGGTGTTGACCAGAAGTGCCTTGGACTGGGAAAATTATATTTGGGCCAATGTCTGTTTTTGAAGGAAATATTCAGCTTTTGTTTCAGCTTTTGCAATGAGTAATTATTTTATTGCCTTTTTTTTTTTTCTTTTTACACTAATGCAAGGAGGAAATTTTTCTTTCATCTTGACCAAAGGTGCTGAAACAGAAAATAGCCAGGAAAATAGAATGCCCCTTGGCCATTGGTGTTACACTGTGTTCTGCATCATATCCATTCTCTACTAAGTAATTGTGCTCCTCAGATTCTGTATAAAGAAACTGTATGCCAGCAGTTCATATAGTGATGGACACAGTAGTAAAATGCCCAGTGGAAACTATTCAAAAATCAAAATGTGAGAATATAATCTGTAGTATTGTTTCTGCATTATTTATTTCTGTAGCTGTTCCCTTCAATTCACTGATTAAAGCCTTGTAATTGGCAGTGGATCTCACAAAGATAGAATTGTAGCCCTATATGTTAGAAGAAAAGAGCTTCCTTAGATATTAGTAGACTTTCATACTGAAGTGAATGTACTTTTTTAAAAATCTCATTTTTGGAGATCTCTCGCTTGAAAGTTTAGCTTCTGGGAGTTACTGGAGACTGTGAGAGGTAAACTCAGGAGCATGTAATGCCACACAATAGTTTTTGAATTTGGACAACATTAGGGTGCTTCTTTTTCTTTCCTATTTTGGCGCTTAGTAAGGAAAGCTGATAGAATTGTCTTGTAGTTACAGAAAATGCCAAGATTTATTGGATCTATTTCTCCATAGCCTCTGTCAAACTATATAAACTTTCTAATCCTTTATTTTTGTGTTTTAATATTGGGAACACACCTTTATCTGGTTTTATGTAAGTTCTCGGAAATAATGCTTTTTCACTGGTGACTTGCATTCAGACACCAAATGGAGTGACTAGCATTATTTACAAATATATGGATGAAAAGGAAAAATGCTGACATTACCTTAAAAATATCTTTTGCTATTTTGAAAAAATAATACATTATATCTGGAGAGAAAATTATTTGGATAAATTATTTATAATCAAATGTAATAAGAGAAACAACATAAGTTTCAATGAAAATTTGAATTGTAGTTGGAAGTGGAAAAGGGAGAGGAATAAGGGGTTTTTATAATGTTTTATTCATAGGCAGCATGACCAGACAGATAGTTGAATTCAGTCCCATTTGTCTATCATAAACAGAAATGTTGGTACACGGGCAAAATTTTTACCATAATTTGGATCTCTGACTCTTATAAAGATTGGGAAAGTAGAACAGATATTAAACCTGGAGGTAAACAGTTTTTTATTTAAATATCTGCTTGAGAAGCTATGTTTTGCATTTTGTGTAATAACACCACTTTTATCTCATAAATTATAAGAATTTAACAGAAAAATCATGTATCAGAAATGTCAGTGGAATGTACACTTATTCTCAGAATTTATGAGAAATATCTATATTTTTCTCTCACCCACTGTACAGCGGTCCAAACTTTTAATTTTTTTAATTACTGTGACTGCAAACAAGAAAAAAAAATATCCTTAATGGTTTTTCAGCCTTTATCAATGACCATGTGGATTCACTATGGAAATAACCATGTATTCCATTGCTAGATACAGATACTTTAAAAATTAACGCATTTGAAACTCTCCTAATACATCTGGTTTACTAATGAGACAAATTCATGTCTCATATATGCTCTCTGTGTAATTTTCTTGGTCAGGACTAACTCTTTAATTGGTTTGAGTTAAATTACAGCCTATTAACTGTTTTTGCTGTGTCTCTTTCTCTTGTCATTGCTTCGAATGATTAAGTGGCTGGAAAAGGAATGACCAAGCTTGCAGAAAATGTTGAACAGTTCACTTGCATTGAAACAAGTCCCAGGAGATGTCAGTAACCTTTACAGAAGAGATAGTAAAGGGCAAGATGTTGATTGCAGCTCTTAGGTTGGCAGTCTTCTTATCAAGAGCTGCAGGAATGTCTAGGTTTATGCACTCCATTTGCTCTCATTGAAAATGCAGACCAGGCATATCACATGCTTAACATTCAGCAAGACTGGAATCACTGTGTCGTACAAGAATTTACTCTGTCTTACAAGGAAGTGCCTGTTAACAATGTGTTAAGCTGAACTTGAGAGGCGAAAAGGACATCTGAATTATGAAAATCTATTTTTTTCCATAATATTACAACAGTAATACTCATAAGTAAGTCAATCTTTTTCCAGCAAGGCCAAATTCTTGTCTTTACACAGCCAATAAATTCCATAGCTGGCTTATATTGACAGCTATATGATAAATTTTTAATTTTTTTTTAATATACACTCCATTTTCATCTTGTCCTCTGAGAAGATGGTACAGCTTTTTATAGTAGCTACAGAATGAGGGCAGCAGTCCCTATTTCTCTTAACTGTTATGTTTTTCAACTTTGAATTCCTTCTAGGCCAAATATGAAAGAATGCAAGCTCACTAACAAGACCAATCTGGCTGTGATGAGGGAAAACCTTGATTAATAATTAAATGTATATTTTAGGCAATGTTGTTGTAGATTGTGAGGATTATTTTCTTAACATAAAATATTGTGATATGAGATAGATGCAGTAGTTTTGAATTGTGCTACTTGGAAAGATTGGGTGCCAAATTCTTAACTAAACACTGACATTAGATTTGTTTTTTGGTTCGAGATGGTCCACAGTTGAAACAAAACAGGTTTCTGAGTTACTCAGAGCACAGAGTGTTTAAATTTTTTTTCCCCTCATCTTCCTGAAACTTCCAAAACTACCTTCAGTATTTCAGCTGCACCATCCTTCTGAGGTCTAGTAAATTTACAGGAAGCCTGGAGATTTCATCTTGATTTCTTTATGTTTTTACTTTTCTCTTGTATCGTGAAATTGCCATAATCAGTTGTTTGTCTTCCAGAGGCAAGTTTTAAAGCTCATTTTCCCAAAGTATGGTTCTTTATCACTTTGTACAATGATAAATGCTCCTCCAGGGTTGCACCCTGACTTTTTAGTACCTTGTAAGCATTTTGCAGAAAGGTGACGGCCTGATGAATGTACAGAAAAAGGAACAGATAGATAGTATTTTTTGGATTTTCTATTTCTGTTGCATCTACATTGCCTTAGATAAGGTAATTTGGTGGAATAAAATTAGAAAAAAAAGAATAATGAATTTGCAGCCCACAGACAGGAGAAATGATGGATTATTAGAGTTCAAGAAACATACTTTTCTATCTTCTATATCCTGTATAAACCTGAGATACAATGCTTTTTTTTTTCCAGAATTAATGTAATTGTATATTTTCTAAATAGCTGGGAAACCTTCTGCCCTCCCCCAACAAATCTGGTTTTAATTTATTCTCCTATGGTAACCACAAGAAATTAAGAGCATGAAGATTTTCCCTTGCTGATCACACCAAGGTTTTCTCAGGACACCAGCTTTCAAGTATGGAAAATTATTATTCCTGTCACATCAGTAGCACTCAGTTTATCAGAAATACTGCATTATCAAAAGTAGAAGTCATCTATTCAATTTATTCTACCTTATAATTGCTTCTGTATTGGTGCTCATATTTGCATAAAGTGTTGAAAATTTGTTATAAAGCTTTTTATATTTTCTCTCATGCAAGAAAATGGCAGTCACTTCAGTAAGCATTTGTGTCAGTTATATGAAGATATTTGAGATCATGTTACAATGCGTTCTAGCTTTACAGAGATTTAGATGAACTAGAATTTCACATTCTCCATTTTCTCTACAGTAGAAATCACATCAGTGATTTAAATAAATTAAGAGACAGTCACTGTAATAGAAAACCAGAGATTCAAAACACTGGTGATTAAGTAATTGGTGGTGTTTGTGTTTAGTCTTCACCAGTGTCAACAATTCCTAACATGATGATCCTTTGTACTGAATCACATTTCAAGAAGAAAAATTAAACAAAATAACAGCAACAAAAATAATGTATTTCTGAACATAGCATAAAGAATATTCTCCAAATTTGTAATATATATAGGAAAAATTTGTAGAAAATACAGGGTAAGGTAAGCACATTTTAATTTAAGAATCCATAATGACATGGGTAATACTGCTTAAGGGAGGTATCATGGCTGTATTCATGAAAATATTAAAACATGTATCTGCCATTTATACTTTTATACTTTGTGAAATGCTATTAGATTATGCAAGCTTTATCTGTATTTTCTTTCTTATAATGTACTAATGGAAAGGTTTCCAACCTTTCTTTGGAACTTGCTCTGTACAAAAGAAAAAAGCTTTCTCTCAAATTTTTAAGAGAAAGTTTCTCTTTTGAATACATTATGTGGCTAAACAGTCAGATTTTTATTTTTATTTTTTTACTACTTGATATTTCAGAACCAATGTAGAAATGCACAATTTTCCTGTGATAAATCATCTAGTAGGGTTCTGATATAGGTCCTGCTCCAGATCAATGCAGTAAATGGTTTTTGTGAGTGCACTGGCATTTGGCCAGCAGTCAACCTGCTACAGGTATCAAACTACAAATTACACATTCGTGCCTCCCTAATAGGTCCTCGATTTTATTTCAAAACAGGATTTTATTTTAATCCCCAAAATTTTGAAATCATGTTGTGATCTCTAATAAGATCTACTTTGAAAGTCACCTTAAATATATTTAACAGGACCAGTTGCTTGCATATGGAAAAAGTAGAATATCTTCTAAGCTATCTAAACCTCTGCTACTTAAACAGAACAGTCAAAAATCTTATAGGAAAAGTCATAGTCAAATTTTTTGATCTCAGCCCTGGGAAACCATACTAATAAATTGATTTGAGAAGTGCCATAATGTCTCTCTTCAACTAATTCACAATATTATGAAAAAATAATATATCCTTTAGGCAATCATCTTGAAGATTACTATTTTGATTTACAAGGATAGGATAGGATAGGATAGGATTGAGCAGAATAATTCAGCTGGAAGGGACCTACAGTGATGATCTTGTCTAGCTCTAGTCAAACACTGACTGCAGAAATCTGCCAAAGCCGTGTCCTGTAAGAATTGGTTCGGAACCTGTGTTGCTACTAGAAAAGGCAATAATCTAGATTTTGATAGACAGTGATGACCTAGATTTTGTAAGGCTGCAAAACCTGATTTTTCACCTATGAATCAAGCAAGGCTTTTTCAAATCATTCTATGGAGTTAAACTCCGGATTAGGGGTAAATCCTGGTGTTGGTAGTCTGTGGTCTTCCCTGTGTAATTTAGTGCCACTAAGAGGTCTCAGAAGAGCTCACACAACCATTGTTTACCTGCTGTCTTCTTCCATGCTCTTTCATTTCTGAAATGAAAAATAATGGAGCTAAAATTAAAATGGAGATAAATGGAGATAAAAATAACAGAAATTCAATTAGTGCTCTGGGTCTCCTATCTATGAACCAAGAAACAGCAGTAGCTAGCTTTGGTTATGACAAACTGATTTAAAAGTCAAGCAAAGGCTGTAGAACAGAGAGATCTACCAATTCTTCAGGCATCAGTGAGAGTTACAAACATGTTCTTCTGGGGACAGATTGTTAATGGTTTCAAATTGAAAATACTGGGGTTTAAACTCTAAAATTAATCTCATAGTTTTCTGATTTCTGTTAATGCAGGTATCTGCCTTCTCCTCTTTCCTTGTGTCAAATACATGTGTTTAGAAAGGTTTAATTTTAAGATGGGGTGAAAGAGTAAGCTCTGTAACTTTCAGATAAGAAAACACTAACTATAAAATAAAAGGTCAATAAGTCCCTTGGTTTGTATCAGTTCTGCCTGTTTTCTCTCTGAAATAAAACTTGAACAATCTTCAGCCCTGTGACAAGTGTCACCAAGAATCTAGACATCGTCAGATGAAAAGCAGAATATCTTTATCTGAATCACTGGGAGGCTTTGACATGTCGCTTTTAAAATACAGCTTCAAGCATCAGCAAGTTGATGTCTTTAATTAGAAGGATAGAGAGCAGTACAGGAATTAACAGAAGAATTGTGAACTATGACGGACTTTTAGATCATGGTTTTATGTACATATCAACATATGGTCCTGGAAAAGTTGTTTCATTTCCTTCTGGTTAATTTTTTTCTTTGCAAAATCTAAACTAATCTTTCAGTTTAGGCAGTACACCTCCTAGAATGGGAATCTTCTTTGTATGGTGTTAACATCTAATTGCAATGGACCCTGTTTCCTACTCACTTTCTGCTCTTCTGTAGTAGTGACTTCAAAACTTAGATTTACTTCCAAGCAGGTTTGAAAAATTACAGGTATTCTCATAGAAATTTCTGTAACATTTGAGTAAGTAAACAAATTACAATTCATGTATCAGACTATATTTTCATATTTGCTTTTATAAGAAAAATAAAATGCAACTGCATAAACAGATTTATTCCCATTTATGCATTTTATGACAGTTTTGTACAAATGTCCTTCATATTAAATATAGGTTGCCTGGAATTAACTCGGTAAAATGAGTACCTAAGCTTTCACAGCAATTTCTAGTTGCTTCATAATACACCTTCATATAAGTTTTGCTACTCTCTTCAAATATTAATAAATAAATGGCATTTTTAACAGCTTTTAGGGGGATACATCATGGCTTAATAAAATTATGCCCCTGTTTTCCTAGACTAATTTTTTTCCTACTGAAAAATTGGGAAATATAAGCAGTATTTAAATTGTTTCTTTATTTTGTATTTATTTTGTTTCTTTAAGTATTAGGTCTCAGGAAATCTTAACAATAAATGATATATTTTAAAAACCTATAAATAGATGAAAAATTAATTTGTTTTATCAGAGTGAATAATAATATATAAAACTGAAGAGATCTAAAACTTAAGCCTTCAATCCTACTATAACAGCTAGAGTAATTTGAAATTCCAACCTTAATTTCAGTAGTGCCAAGGTTAAATCTCAAAAATTATTCCATGCACACAGTTCAGAAACCAGAAAATCTCTAAGGGATTTAGGTCTGAGGATTTTCTGAAGACTGCAGATGCCTTTTTACTTTTGAGTTCTGTTGAATGTTCAGAGAAGTTGACAGACCTCTGCTAACATCTGAGAAGAAATTAACCCCATGGAGTTTCAGGAGTATCAGTCCAGCATATTCCTTTACAAATACCATGATCTGTATTTTTTGATGCTTTGGTTTAATAATATTTATTCAGGTATTTAAAATTTATGTAGTTTATATACTTTTGAGGCACCAATATAAGTCCGATTAGACTTGTCGTTAGTCTACGTCATGAGAATGTAATGACTGCTCAATCAAAGACATACTATATAAACTTAAGGTCAGATGGCAACTCATTTTGTTACTAAAAAATAATTGTAACTTTAAAAAAAATTAAAATTTGTTGTCCGGAAAGAGTAGATTAAGAATTTAGATTTCCTGTACTGCATTTCTGGAATTTTAGATTTGCAGTCTTAAATGCCAGATGTACTTTTATGTTTCTAAGAACTGAGCATTGCTACAGTCACTTATAAAGATTTTTCAAAGACCATAAAAAAGACCAAAACATTTATCTAGTATTTCCATTCTTTTCTTCAGTTCAGTCTATGAAAATCAACTGGAAATTATGCCTGACTTTTCAGTCTGCTTTGGATCTGCTATTGAAAAAAAAGGCCCTCTGAAAACACATCATCATAGTTCTCAAAATCAGGAAATGCTGAGTACCAGACTTGTTTCATTAGATTTTTTGCAAAAAATATCTATTTGAAGAAACAATTTATGGTAACAACAGTCCTTGCAGCCAGCTTGTGAGTGTCTAAAACCTATACTATATGAAACTCTTGAATGTTGATAATTAGCACTGCACCTCAAAATGTTTCCTTTAACATCAAGGGAACTGTTTATATGCAGAGCTTAACCCAGCTTTCTCAGCCTGTCTTAACAGGAGTGGTGTTTCATACATCTGATCATCTTTGTCCCTTCCTCTGGACTCAGTTAAAAAAATCCAAATCCTCCTTGTGACTCCAGAGCTGAATGCATTGCAGTGGGGAAGGATCCCCTCTGTCCCCTGCAGCCCACACTTGGATGCTTTGGGTGCAGCCCAAGACATGTTTGGCTTTCTGACCTGTGAGCACACTTTACAGGGTCACAGTCAGTGTTTCATGCAGCAGCACCTCTACATCCTCCTCCTCCTCAGGGCTGCTCTCAATCCACTCCTGATGCAGACAGTGTCCTCATGCCTGTGCAGGACCTGACACTTGGACTTGCTGAACTGCGTGAGGTTGTGCAGACCTACCTGTCAACCCTGTCAAGGCCCCTCTGGATTTACAACTCTTCCCTCTAAAATATCAGCCACATAACATAGGAGTGACGCACTTCAGAATCCATCATGGAGATCAATTAAGCAGCTTGTCCTGTCTCAGGTTCCTGGACTTTCCCCATAAATATTCAGGTAAGGAGGAGTGTAAGAAAATGGGAATGTATACCTTGTGGTAGTTCATGTTCTGGGGAAATTTGGGACTGCAGTTTCTCTCAAATCTTCTGTATTTAAGTAAAATCAGGTCATATGAGCTTTCAATCTAAAATTTCTAGATTTTACAATGTTCTGAGACATTTATCCCTTTTATTCTGGTTCCTATCTTATTTATTTTCTTCTGCAATGGCCTGCTTAGTTCTTCTCTTTAAAATTAAGGTTCTTCTCTATGCTAGCATTATAGTAAGATATAGTGTAGTCTTGCTTCACTGAATATTATATGACTATGAAATGCACCATTTTACTTAGCAATTTCTAAACACCTTCCCATATTTCATGGATATTCTTAATTATAATGTCTATGTTTCAGGAAGGCATTATATTATATTATATTATATTATATTATATTATATTATATTATATTATATTATATTATATTATATTATATTATATTATATATCATATCATATCATATCATATCATATCATATCATATCATATATCACATTATATTGTATTATATCATATTATATCATATTATATTTATTATATTATATGAAATTACTAAGGTTGCTTTTTTTTTAAATCTTAGTTCCCAGGAAAATAAGGTTTACATGGTTATACTCTTTGTCAGAAACCAAGCTTGTTTTCTCCCTCTGATACCTTTATGATAACTGTGATACCTTAATGGTCACTGCTGCTTCTAAACGCAAGTAATATTTCTATCTTTTGTCTATCAGATAGAAAATTCATTGGTATGAAACCCAGAAATCTGAATTTGGGTCCAGATAGCTGCATTAGGAGTTCCTTAGAGAGAAAAGTACTTTACAACACAGAGAAGCTCTGTCTTGAATACCTGCTTGTTTGAAAGACTGTAAGTGAAATACACATTAGGCTGTATAGGTTATGACAAATAATTGAAATACAGTATTTCAAGCTAATAAAGGGAAGACGTTCAAGGAAAATATGTAGTACAAGGAAAATATGTGGGACATCCATTAGATAGTGGTAAGAGTTAAGCAGAGAAAAGGGATTGCTTCGTTTTCTTGTTTGTATATCATTTTGTAGCTAAAATGTGAGAGAACAGACATTAAGGTCTCCAGGAAATGGTGGGATGCTGCATCCATACAATATATGGAGTATTTCAATTTACATGCTTTTTAAAGAAACTATCTGAATATACTGAACAACAACATTCTTTTGCAGAAAGCATCTATTCAGATGGTTACGTCAGTATGCTTTCTAGAGTTGAAAACTAATAGGAGCCAATAGTCATGTTCAATCTCTTCAGATTCCACAATGTTCCTATGTGTTGACTTCGCAGCACTAGGCAATAATCAGGCAGTCTCAAAAATTTCTGTAAGTTTTATTTTTTTCCCCTAAATTTCATATTATAAAGATTAAATGTATTTTACAATTGGATTTGAAGTGTATTCTACATTATTTTAGCTAGGGTAGGAAGCTGCTTGCATTTTTTTTTCTTCTATGAGACTTGTAATTTTCTGTTTTCTTCATGTCATTTGCAGTTGTTCAAATGGACTGTTCACTAGGCAATCAGCCAGCTATTTGAAACACCTGCAGTACCTGTACTGATAAGGCAGACTGCTCACTGAAAGAAGTCTGTCATTATCTGAAATGTGGGATAAGTTATGGAATCTTCTGCATGTTAAGTAATTAACTGACTGACTAGGTTTGCATTCTTAATACATTCTTAAGGGCAGAAACCCTTATTTGCTATGCATCTTAGACCTAGTATTAACAGCATTTTGCTGAACATTCAGCTGACTCTTTCACATAATTGTCATAGTGATTGTTAGACTGTGTCAAGGTGATTAAAATTTTTTTTCTTTCACAGTAGTTCAACTGTATTGTTCTAGTTAATTTACTTGGTTACAGAAAGCAAGATGTAATCTTGCTAATGCAAGCACTCAAAAATATGAAGCCATACTAAATATGCTTATTTTTGATTTTTAAAATGTGCATTTTTCTGGGTTGTTCAATTCAAACACCGAATACATCAGCCGTGAATCTGAGAAGCAGCAGATACTATTTTTCACTTGTGTTTGCATTCTGATGAATTCCTTTTTCAATTTCTCAAATCAACAGATCTGATAAGACTCTTGGCAGTAACGATGGTATAGAAAAAAGGACAATCCTTTAGCTAAGGAATTATTTTGAGTCCTCATTGTGAAAATGAAACTTGACTCATCCAGGCCCATTAATAAATTGAGACTTTATTTATCTGTGTTAAAACAATTGCAGGGGAAAGACCATTGTTGAAACAATGCCATTGGGATTTGCACAAAAAACTTCCAGAAAAGTACTGTACACAAAAAAAAAAATCCGAGTATAATTTCAGTGATATGAAATCTGCTTTAAATAAGAGTATTCATTAGGGCATCAAGGAACTTCCTTGTTTTTCATTGATGCCACAGTATCCTCTTAGCTCCTACATATAATGAATTTTCTCATTTCACTTCAAGTATCAAGAAAATGTACACATCAGGATGATGGTCATAATCCCTAGATAGCTTGGTCTTATTAGTTTTCTTGCCCATAAAGGACCAGACTTCTCATATACAAATCAGATTTTATTTGCCTGAAAATCTAAGAGGCAGGATCAGACTTTTTTCATCTAGGCATGTTTTGCATTGTATCTAAAAAAGAGGCAAAAATTTTTCACAGAATTACGAAACACCTTGGGTTGGAAGGGTCTCACAAGGATTATGGAGTCCCGCTCCTGTTCCTTAATGACACTGTCCCCAAGATGTGCATAATGTGCTACAAGGCACACCATGTGCCGGAGAGCTTTGTCCAAATGCTTCATGAACTCTTTCAGACTTGGTGCTCTGACCAGGCTCCCTGGGGAGCCAGTTCCAGTGCCCAGTCACACTCTGGGTGAAGAACCTTCTCCTGATATCCAACCTAAACCTCACGTGACACAACTTCAGGCCATCTCCCTGGGTTCTGTCACTGCCACCACAGAGGTCAGTGCCTGCCCCTCCTCTTCCCTCACAGGAAGGTTGTAGACTGCAACAAGATCTCCCCTCATTCTTCTCTGAGCTGAGCTGAACAAACCGAGTGGTCTCAGCCATTTCTCACAATGTGTCTCCTCAAGGTCCTATAACCATCTCTGTTGCACTCCTTTGGACTTTCTAGAAAAATTTCATATCTATCTTATACTGTGGCACCCAGAGCTACACACAGGACTCGCTTGAGGTGAGGCCACCCCAGTGCAGAGCAGAGCAGGACAATCCCCTCCCTTTCCTGGCTGTGATGCTGTGCCTGATGCAACCCAGGACAAGGGTGACCCTTCTGGCTGCCAGGGCACTGCTGGCTCACGTTCAACTTGTAATCAACCCAGGCCCCTTTCTGCATAGCTGGTTTCCAGCCTCTCATTCCCCAGTCTGTTTGTACATCCAGGGTTACCTCATCCCACTTGCACTTGTTAGACTTCATGTGGTTGGCAACTGCCCAGCCCTCTGATTTGTTCAGGTCTCTCTACAGGGCCTGCCTTGGAGAGAATCAGGAACATCTCCCAATTTTGAATCACCTGTAAATTTACTTAGTATCCCTTTCAGTCCTTTATCCAAGTAATTTATGAAGATTCCAAAGAGCACAGGGCCAGGTGATCACTCGTCATGTGACATGTAACACTGACAGGCCTCCTGTTTCTGTCCTCCTTCTTTCCATTTTTGATAATCCGGACAATATTTGCCAAATTCTGATCAGCTAGGATGTCTCTGGATTCCCATTTACCTTAGTTTCTAGTAAATATAAACCCCTGCCATTTTCTCAAGTCCAGAAGTCCAACCATATTTCCACTGGTTGAGCCTGTTCTGTAAAATAACTAAAGTTTCCTACAAGCAAATCTGTGAGCGTTAGTGTGACCAGCATGTGGTCACCTCCCTGTGCTTGGCACTGGTGAGGCCTCATCTTGAATCCTGTGTTCAGTTTTGAATCTCTCACTACTATAAAAACATTAAAGTGCTGTGTCATATCCAGAGAAAGGCGATAAAGTTGTAGAAAAGTCTGGAAGTCCAAATCTTCTGAAGAGTGGTTGAGGGAGCTGGGAGTGTTTAGGCTGGTGAAAAGGAGGCTCAGGGAAGACCTTATTCCTCTCTACAACTGCATGAAAGAAGATTTCAGTGAGGTGGATGCCAGTGTCATCTGGGTAACTAGTGACAGGCTGAAAAGAAATGGCTTTTGCTGCCCAGGGGAGGTTTATATGGGATATTAGGAAAAATATCTTCACAGAAAAGTGTTGTCAAGCAATGGAACAGGCTGCCCAGGGTTGAGTCTCTATCTGTTAGATGTGTCATTTGGGGATTTAGCTTATTGGTGGACTTGAGTAGTGATGGGTTAATGACTGAATTTGATGTTCTTATAAAATGCAGTGCATTCCATTTTATTTTTTTTTCTTTTTATTCACACTACTAGATTTTAGTTATTTTTATTCATAAAGGAAGGGAAAACAAAAAAAGAAAGCTAATGGGAGTGGTTATGATGATGTTCATTATTATTTCAAAGTATCTTCTTTTGATCATGATTGAACTTGTTTAGCTGCTGCCAGTCAATATTCTTTGAAGAAAACTGCCTAGTAGGAAAGAAGGGAGTTGTGTCAGAAAATCACTGTGAAATTAGGGTGACAGGAATAGAAATATGAATCTGAAACAGAAAACAGCAATGGTGTTTATTGCATCCCTTTTTCCTGTATATACCACTATAAATATTTATGACTTTTCCTATAACTGAGTTTGGCTCAGCACAGCTTTGTTCCAGGACCAGAGGGCCAATAGTTCCTGGTTTTTTTCCTGGTGTCCAGTGCTATATCTAAAAGTCTATCTGTCTATAATTGAGTGGAAGTTTCAAAGATGTTACTATTAATGACATTTGTGTTTCTAGCAGGATCAGCAATACTGAGAATTAATCATAAAGCATATTGTCTTCATTACTTTCTCAAGCTCTCTATGGTTATAGAAATGTCTGCCAGGGCTAATGTAGGCTTAGAAAATAATGTGAAGCCATGAAGAATTGATATAAGCTCTTAATCTTCTGTTTTGTCATTCCATGGCCAAACTGATTCTGCTCTAAGGATAGAAATTAAAAGTATAAATACTTTGTCAGCTATGTCTCTGCTTTCCAAATTGCATTGGTGTGCCAGATCATTCCATTTACTTAGAATCTCAGGTGACCGAAGGTATGAAATCTGTGATCACAAAAATACTGGAAGTATTCCCTCCATGAAGTTCAGTGGTTTAATTGGCATTTTCATGTATTTCTAAGACTACTAGCAGACCTGATTTGCAAGTAAAGATCCCTTGGAGGAGACCTTGGAATAAAGCCCAAGATAGACAACTATAGAGAAAGCACCAAGCATGACTTATGGCCTTTCAAAGTCACAACCTGCCTTCAGTCAATTAAAAGCAGGCACACTTTAACATACACATGTAAACTATTGTGTTTTTTTTTTTCAAGGTATTCACTATAAAGTTTGAATGTATCTTTATATTCCACCAATAACCATTTTTTATGATCAATGCAAAAGGCATTATCTCCTTTTAGGAATGTTGGCTGACTCTTTCTAGACCCCTGTTCCACAGCGCTACATATCTAAGGCTCTGGCAATCAGTTATGGTGAAGGGTAGCCTGATTCCACATACATCAGCTGGGGAATGTGAAGAGTAGACTTAACCATAAATTACAACAAAGAGTATTGTGGCATATTATATGATTTATGTAGCACATTAAACATTTGAGGATTAGTTTTAAAAAGAGCTGGTGTTCAGAAATGAAAAGCATTGTGTATCAAGGTTCTTCTCTCTATATATGCTGCTTTAGTAATCTCATCTAAAATTTGCAGTTTGCTTAACATATTTTAATACTCACTAAACCCTTGGATGTGACTGTAAGTACAGAGAGATTTCTTGGAAATGCTACAGTCATAAGAACTATGTCTAGATGCTGAGGACAACCTGTGACAGATAATTCCTAAAATTTATTCCTAGATCCTAAGTGCTCAGAATTTGGCTGACTGTTCAGAAATTTCAAGCAAGGGGTCAAATGTTTGCCATTAAGTTAATTCCTTAGAAAAACATTGGTTGATGCTTTTTAATTTTTTTTTTCCTTAGTGAAGTGTTAGGAGTAATTTTGGGTTACCTAAATGATTTTTTCTCTCTTGGAGCAGAGACTGTGTGTGTCATTGTTGTATTAGTTTTTCTTAAATCTCATGCAAGACAATTTATGTTTTATGAAGTACCATAAAGAATTGTACTAGAATAAAAATACAAGTAAAATTAAAGTTTGGGACATTTTGTAGGACTTGAAAAGCAATGAAGATTCATATTTGGACTCAGTAACCAGGTCTATAACTCAATAAGTTATTTTAGTGAGCTGTTTCATAAAACACTACTGTGGGAAACCATGGAAAGAAAACACAACATTCAATCCTTTCTCTAAAGTCACATGCCCTAGAAAAACTCAGAATTCAAAAAAATACATTCAAAATCACTATGATTTTTTAGTAAGGGTCTGACATTTAAGTATATATTTTTGAAAATAATGTAGAATTTTGACATACAAAATGCTTAGTGGTACCATTTTCTAAGTGCAGAAGGCCTATAATGCGCTGATATTAATGTCTCCCTTATTTATTGATCTGAGAAGAAGAAGAGGAAGAGGATGATCCATAGTTTTGCCTTCTGCAGAAAATAAATCTATTGGCCAGGTGGACAAGTTACACTGAATTTCAGTATACAGTTGATAGAAGATAATTCTCTTTTTTATGATTTCTAAAACTTCCTCAGATACCATTTATGTGTCCATGAGTTTTAAAACTTTCATTTTAAAAAGACTTCTGAGCTTTGGACAGCATAGTTTACTTCCATGCTCTTGCTAGTTTACAAACTGAAAGACTTAGCTCATGACAAATGCTGTAGAAATAACCTTCAGTTTATAGTTCATCCAAGTGGATGTGACTGAACAGGAAATTGTAGCATTTAGGGAGACAAAATTTTTATATGAATACTGGTCATGTGGACATTGACTTAGGTGGAAGTGCTTGTTGTACTCCTGAGCTGTATTATACAGTAGCCAGTCATGAATTCTTTAGTTGTTGGTGTTAATATTCCGCCATCATATTTAAACTGACCTATCAATCTCAAACTCTAATTTAAAATTATGAAATTAAATCTAAAGAGTGTGATCTAAAATACTGTCAGTGGCATAAAATTAGTAAAGCAAAGGAAACCAGAATTTAGATATTGGTTTAGCCACAAAATTCTCGCTAAATGGAAAAGTAATGTCTTCCCCAAAATGGCATACTTTACATTACATCAGATAGGGACTTTGAACTCTCAAATAGATCAGTGCTCCCATACAACATGGGTACACTCACCCAGGTCCTTGATAAAGATATTAAACAGAACTGGCCCCAGTACTGAGCCCTGGAGACCAGCATTTTTGACTGTTTTCCAGCTGGATTTGACTCCATCCACCACCACTCTCTGGTCTGGGCCAATGAGCCATTTTTGGTCTGGGCCAATGAGGCAGTGAAGAGTTCACTCATCCACACCCTGAGCATCTACAGCAATGAACTGGATTTCAGTGCAAATCATAATACAAAACGTCTCTGCATTTTTTTCCAGACACCTACTTCTCAGGTGCAGAACCAGCACATCAGGCTACAGACATCTAAAGACAACTCATGAACCCTTTTTTATCTGCAGATAAACCCCTTTTTCTTCTAAAATAAAGTGGTATTGTGTTTGCAAGATTTTTCAAGGTTTGTGAATAAGCATTTGGTATGGAATATATGGCGGCTGTGAAAAAATTCCACTGAAACGTTCATATCCAAAGAGACATTCAAAATGTTTAATTAATATTGGAGTAGAATCATCAATATTTTGACACATTACATTTCATTACTTAATGAAAAGAAAACAATATCTGTCAGATATCAACTAGGAAATTGATACAGAAATGTGTGTCAACATTCGTTCAAATATTTTTAATCAGAATTTCTTTTAAAATATTATTTAATCAGATGTTTTCATTTGATCTGTAGTTCTGAAATAGTGTCATTGAAAGACAAAAGGCTCTTTTAGACTCTGTGGTTTTTGGAGGCTATGGTTTTATGACTTCATAACAGATTCTAGTCTGGATGGAATATTTATTTATTTTTCTAAAATGAGTATTCACAATGGTTGCCTCTGCATTAAATTATTCAAATGCATCAAAACTTACCTGCCTCTGGAAGACACCTTCTTGGATGTTCCTCTTATAAGTATCATACAGATGGGATTCAAAGCTATACTTAATTAGCAAAATAGCGTGTTTTAGAGAACAGAGCTTCTGAGACCACAATGGTATTACTTACAAATCAGCATGTTGTTACAGATACATGCAGTGCTGGGTTGAGTTCAAGTAAAATCCAGCTTCAAAACAGAGGGATTTGCACAGTAAAATACTGGTCTAGTAGGTGGTGCACTTGTTATCCACGTTATTACTATTGATAACGCCCTACATAAGGGATGTAGGTTTTTTCCTGTAATTTTCAATTTTGTTTTCTACTACAAAGAAATTCTGAGCACAATTAAGACAAGTAGATGCTGAAATTTGCAGTAAACTCTAAATTTTACTTTTGTCCCGATTACAAATTTAAGTTATTTTCTGTAAGTGAAGAAATCGGAATATGTTTATTCATAAAAGCTACTAATTCTTAATATTTTTTCACAACTTGAATACATTAGCTTCACAACCAATTTTAATATATTTAATTAAGCTCAAAGAATAGGATAGTGAGTCTTTAAATGCTCCACTTAACTAGAAAATGGCATCATCTTCCTTTCACTCTCTGACACCACTTTTAATTATTCCCCTTAAATTACTATTGGCTGTAATTACTTTTTTTTTCTTGCAGAGGTGCCACTGAATAAAGTAGGGTGAAATGCTTGACTACTACACATGAAGACAGTTCATATCATAACTAATTTCTGAAGCCATATGACTGAATGTAATATAAAAGTATTGCTTACAATAAACCTCTTTTAACCCCAGGGAGGGTGAAGGCTATTGAAGTTCATGGTATGCTCATTCAAAGAGGTAATTAAGGACTTAAATCTTCCTTCCCTTCATTACCCTCTCATTTCCAAATCCCAAAATATTCTGTTAAATTGTTGCCTTAAAAAATGGAGGTGACAAAGCTTAACTCAGTACATTAGGCTTGTCTGAACTTTGAATAGTATAGTTCATAATTTTTCTGTCAAATTAATTGTTTTTTACCATGATTATTCTGTACTTAAATTTAGCATCCAAACTTAGAGTCTAGTCCTTCACAAACAATGGCTAAGGAGAAAGATACCCAAAATGTACTCTATAAATTTTGTGTGTTGAACAATTTATTTATTTTCAATGATTTGGTATGGAATATATGAGAGACAGAGGTGCAGAAAAACAGCTCCTTGATTTTTATTTCTTTTTTAACATGGGATTGTATACAAGGTTCATTGTCTCCAATTTCATATTCACTTGATATGAATCTAGATACTAAATCACCTTGATTTTCTTATTTGAAAATAAGTGTCCAGCACAGAAGTCTGGCAAATGGCTGTTAGACATTCTAAGGGTAGAAATACTGTGAACCAATTACTTTTGGAGAAGATGTATTTGTTTCCAGAATAAAAAAAGATTAGTGTAAAGGGCAATATAATCCAAACTCTACTGCCAAATAATGTTAAGGTTTGTAATTACCAGTAATGATGGTGAGATTATCCCAAGAATCATGGTGAAATTAAAGTAATTATTTAGTAATTAATCATTATTATAAGGAAATTACTGCCCTGAGAGAAATAGTTCAGTCATTTCACTACTGGTGGTAGTGATGCCAAAAGATTTTTGCTTTTTTATATATTTTTCATATATGCATAGCTCTGCTGTCTATTTTATATTTATATAGTTTCTTACCTATCTTCAGTACTTTCTTATTCAAACACATTCCTGGAATCCAATTCTGATCTTGCTTTTTCTGTAAACCAAGACCATGTCATTTTCCAATGGATTTAGACATAAAAAATGTAGGACTAGAAGCAAAAAGGAGGTTTCAATAAGGGGCCAAACCAAGAGGAGAATTACTTCATTAATTGTACATCTAACTGGGGATTCTTGTCAATTATGCTAATTTTCTAATATTCTGAAAATATCAGATCCCTATATCATGTGTGCATTCCATCCTAAGTACACCTGGAGGACCTTCAATAAATGGTTACTTCTTTTGAGACTTTAATTTTATTGGGCTTGTGATTTTAGTGTTAAAATTCATCAGTAGCAATGACTAATCATGATCATGAAATATATTTTTTTAATTTTGTGTGTATCTTGAATTGCAGAGGTCTCTTGAAATATCATTAATCCTAAAAAAAATAAAAAGTGTATCTCCTAATGAGATACCTGTGAAATCTTGTTAAACACTTGATCATCAGTAGTTTCCAAGTGTGTTTGACTGCAAGGGGAGATTTTCTGCTGGAAAATTTGATGATGTAGCTGATTACTTTGGCTGTGGTAATATGGTAATATAAGAAATATCATTTAGATTTGAAGGCAAAAACAAAGATTCCATTATGGAATAGTAATAGCTGAAAAAAAATACATCTTGAAAATTTAGCCAATAGAATATTAAAAAGTACAGGGCAAAATGTGTTTGGTGAAAGCATACAATTATTTTATTCATTTAATTATTTGATGATAGTAGTAGTATGACACCACAAAAGATGAAAAAAAAATAGCCAAAAAACAAGCATTAAGAGTTAGATGTATTTCAAGCAGTGATCATAATTAAAGCAGTGCAGGAACATTGCTTATGGCTATTCAGGTCTTCTAGGGGGTAAGAGACAAGTACATGATTCTTACTGATAACTTCAATAATCTAAATTTCTGGATGGCAGGAGGTAGTCATGTTACAGACCTCAAGGTAATAGCTTTGCATGTTATCATTGCATATCTTTACTTTCTTTATTTAAATAATATAATTAATATGTCTAAATTTTAGGAGTTCATTAAAATTAATATGATTTCACTGCAGAATTTTTGAATATATGAGATTTTTCATGGTGCCCACAAGTATATTTTGGTTTTTTTTGACAGTTTGTTGGGTTTTTTTACCCCGCAGACTAATCTTCTTATTATATTTAAAATCTGGTTGAAAGTCTAGTTTACACTGCATCAAAGTTTTACATATTTTGCTATTTATATTTGCATTTTTTGCGTGATTTATATCAAGGAATCTTTATCAAATAGGGTCACAAATTTCAACTTGCAAGGAAAAATTGGCAAATCATTTAGAAAGTAAGTTGACAAAGACTTTTAGATGTCTAAAGTATTCATTAAAACTGTTGCTGATTTTAATGTGTATTTAATGTACATTTACTAGAGAGCCATGCAGTTTGTTAACGATTTGAATAAAAATGCTTATTTTCTTTTAAGCAAATATAAAATTACTGAATACTAAAATAGGTAATGATAATAAGGTACTTCACTAATGTGATTCCAGCTTACTTTAAAGTTTTCTTCAGCTACTACAATAAACCAGTATTTCAGGTTAATTACGAATACTTTTCATTCATGTAGTAAGTCAGACTTTCTATATAGGTGCATATTTTAGTTAGATTTAGAGCAGATCTGCTCAATTATCTTCAACAGAAAGAAAAGGAATGTTTTTATTTTATCTTGAAGGTAATTTTTTGAAGTGTTACTGTAAATTATAGACTTAAATAAAAAGCATGGTTTGCTTTTATCATATTCATTTATTTTAGTATTTAGGTAGTTAATATAATTAATTATGTACATTAGCAGAGCAATTCAACTGTTTTCATTTCTGACTAATGAGAAGTAGCCAGCTTAAAGTAGACAAAACCTTTCTCTTCTCCAAAAGAAACTTGAAGTGATTTCAGTTACACGTAGACCCCTGTATTTCCCAACTAAACTCCAATTTGCTAAATTAAGCTCCAGTTTTAGTACTGCAGGTGACATCAAGAGGAGCAACAAGCCCCAAAGTGCAGCACTAGGTCTGCCATTGCTTTTGTACCAAGACCCAGCATTCCCTGTAGCCACCCTTGGTGCTGTCTTATCTTGTATGTGTTCCCAAACTGCTTTCTGTGCCTGCTCTTATGGACAGCTTTTCCTAGCCATGGGTCAGCTACTGATGGTCCTGCTCCTCAAATAGGTAGAAGTCCTCCTATTGAGAATGAATCACTGTTATTCTCTATTGACTTCATAATAAAAGAATAAGAGTGATCTTTAAATCTTGGACAGCACTTTGATCTTTGTGGTAAGTGTTAGGGATGTTGCTCTTAAAACTTTTTTTAGAAGAGTGACTAACTCTAAGCCATTTTGAATTAATGGAGACTAATTTTAAAGGAAAAATATTTTCATAAATCCAGATTAAATTATTTCAAAATTGTTTTTACTGAGGTTATTTGGATTTTTAATTGCTTGTGCACTCTGTTACCTTATTATGTTGTGTTTGACAATTTGTGATTTTCTTATTCTGCCTAAATACATCAAAATATGAATTATTGCAGAATGATGCCTATGTGTATAATGAATTAATGAGAACTGTGGATGGTTAATAGCTTTACAAATCAGAATTTACTTCAACACCTCATTGGCTATCATTGGTAAGGTAGCAGTTCCCATGAATTTTTTCCTTCTGTCAGTCAGGTAAGTGAGAGCAGTACTTGCCTTCTTCATACATTAAAATATGGGGTTCCATGGGTTGACTTATTATCATAATTTGAACAGTAGGATCATGGGTTGGGTTAGAAGGTACTTTAAAGATCATTTAGTTCCAGCCCACTTGATATAGACAGGGACACCCTTCACTAGCCCGTGTTGCTCAGAGCTCCACCCAGCCTGGCTTTGAACCTTCAGGATGGGGCATCCACAACTTCCCCAGAAAACCTGTTCCAGAGCCTAAACACCCTAACAGCAAAGAACTTCTCCTAAATAGACACTGGATGCAGGCAAGGGGATTGCATTTTTTGTGATATCATATCATATCATATCGTATCGTATCGTATCGTATCGTATCGTATCGTATCGTATCGTATCGTATCGTATCATATCATATCATAATCTTTCCTATTTGAAAAAGTGCTGGGAATCTTCCAGAAACTTAGACATGCTTTTCAGTGAAATGAGGCACAGAAAAGGAAAGGAAATGTTATGATAGATGGCACTGATTTAAAGGATCTAATGAATGAAAGAAATGAAGTCAAATGGACTTTCTAAGAAGACTCTGTGGGTACATGTTGTTGATCTTGTCCCTGTTACTGCCCATCATCTGCTTGCTGCTGAGCTGCAATCCACTGCAGAGCAGAATTATAGGTGATCAGCTAAGCTTTACCCACTTGGAGGGCAGTGAGTGCTGCTGTGTCAGTCCTAAGCAGCACTTTGATTTTTGTCCAGGTGTAGTGTGAGGTGTGCTCTGCTGTTGTTAGTTAACAAAAACCTAGAGTGAATAGACTCGCAGAAAGAGGTCTTAGGAAAAGCAAAAAAGCTTTAAATATATCCTGAAATATTTGTACGTATGATTTGGCTAAAGCAGCTGGAAAAAGCTCATTGGTCAGATAGATACTATGATTTCTAGTCACTGCTCATTTTAAAAAGTAACACTGATTATAGAAATGTCTTTAAAAAAGAAATTTTATCTTATGAGGACGGAGATATGGAGAAATATTTTGTGATTTTGTCTTGATGATTCACATGGCTCAAGAAAATTAAAGTTAATTGGTCAGTTATTGTTAAAAATAAGAGTTTGTTGGGAAAGTGATATTTTAGTGAAACAGAACAAAACAAAACAAGAAAACAAAACAAAACAAAACAAAACAAAACAACCCAGAAAAACCAACACATTCCAAAGCAGCAAAAGAAACATACATATATTTTCTCTAAGGAAAAAATATTCACACAGGTCTCAGTCTTATCATTTTCAGAGGTGTTCATAGAAATTTCTCTTGACTCTGAGAGGTATTAGGAGGAGCCATGAAGTGGCCATTCTCTATTCAATAAAATTCTCTTCATTTATCTAGTCAGAGCTTTTCTTTCGATTAGTGATTTGAAAATAAATATTTATTCACATTTGAGAGGATGAGCACTTCATAGTTAACATAGTGCTAAATTCAGGGCATAGACAACGAGTTGTGATAGGCAGAGGGAGTCAGTGTTCTGAGGATACATTTGGCTTTGGAGGAACAGTGAGCAAATACTGTTCATTCCAGCTTCCCGTTCATTTTGATGAATGCTCTTGTGGCTTGGATATTCCTGGCAAATGGATGTGCTAAATCCACTCCCAGAGCACATTCATTTGGAATGACTGAAAAATGGGTGACGACAAATATACTCCATAATTCAGCAGTTGATAAATCTCCATCATAATCTGTTTTCATCCATTATTTCAAATTGACTAGATACTTTTCTTACCCTTGGACTGTTTAATAAGTATTGGGGTTGTGGGGATTTTTTGTTTGTTTTCTGGGTTGTTTTACAGAAAAAGTTAACTTTCTTCCATGCAAGTCCCTGATTCTGTATTCATAGGACTCATGAGCAAAGGCCCAATATTTTTAGGCAAGTGATTTAAATTCAAAAAACTCATAGGCTTTAAATGAATCATGTGCTTTACTAAATATGAACCAAAATAGTGAGCAGGGGCATGAGAGGTGGGAAGAAGCTGTTCTGTTAGACACATATATTAGCTCTGTCTTTTTTCCATGGTCTTGGGGCTGACTAACAGGCCATACTACACTAAGAAATAATAAATGTTAATTGTTTTGTTATCAGCACAGTGGATTTGTGAATTGGGCATAATTTATTTGAAACTATTGCATGAGATACAAGGATGTGGACAGTCGATAGCCTAAATAGACTGTGTTACTGAATCTAGAAAGCAGCAATCAATTAAATGGAATAAAGAAATATGATGATTGGTTAGAAATGTGATTAACTCATTCTTTGTAATACTTACCATTGGGGGAAAACACTGATAATACAATTATTGCAAATTAAACCAAATTATTGTGTATTTAAACGGTTAGAAGCATTGTGTGTCTTGTTAATTAGCAGGGGGTTTTTAGATTAATTAATCTCTAATATGTTGTATAAAGATAGAAAGCTGCACTTTCCAAAAAATAACCCAGAAACTACCTTACTCTGAGGATATTTAGAAAAGAAAATTACTAGTAAAATTCTAGGAGAATTTTGTTACACAAAGACAATAAAATTATTTTGCAAAAGATAACTAATTATTAGACTTTTTAAATAATCTGATACTGAGAAGCAATTGCTGTCTCAGCTCAAGATTTAAAATATACCAAATATAGCTCATTCAAATAAATCAGTCTTAAAATGGAATTTATTATTTAACTGTGTCACATGCTAGAAAATGGAGTGTACCAATTTGCTTTGCACCTTGAAGACAATGATGCATGACTGCAGTCATAGATCTGCATGCAGATCTTGTAGATGAGCAGTTCCAGTTCAGGCACATGTTAGGAATTGCCACAAATATTTTAAAATGTGCTTCTTAGTTAGTAGTCCTGATGCCGAATTTTGCCCCAAAAGGCGAGAATAACTGCCTAAGAGACTCAAGTAAGTCAGCATAGACAGGAGGTATTTTATTACGACGCGTCGGAGAAATCACAAAAGGGATTTCTCGCAATCTCATGACAGAAGCAAGCTTTTATACAGTCTTGGGTGCAGGGTTACATCATATTCATAAGAGGCGTGGTGTGGGCGGAGCGTGGGCGGAGACAACTATTTTGAGGATTATTCTTGGTGGTCCTTCGGTGCCTTCCTCACGGGCAAGGGTCTTCTGATGAGTCTTCCTCTTTAAACTTTTGAACTCCTATCCTAATATGGTCAATTCCCGGTGTACTTGGCTTGATTCCCATGGCTTGGCACGGCTCTTAGGGTCAGTTTGACATTGGCATGGCTCTTAGGGTCAGTTTGACATTATTAGCTCTGATCATGCTTAGCTTGACAATTCCCTTATCCCTATCTCTCTTTATTGTTTGCCCTGCTTACCAAACTTCAAACAGAAGGATCCACCAGGATTGCTTCTGGATTAATGAATAACCTATCATACAGCATTATCAATAATTCCAGGATTGCTTCCGGATTAATGAATAACCTACCATACAGCATCATAAGCAATTCCTGAGTGTGGATGGGGGCGAATCCCCTTGTACCTAACATGAGACCACCCGCCGGTGATATGGGATATGGCTCTAGTGTTAGGGGTCACGTGAGTAGCTAATGGGATGGGAATGGGATAGGACTGCTCAGGGTTGATTTTCAGTCTGTGGCTCTGCCTAAGCATTTTGATAACAAAATTATGTTCTTGTGCAGTAGTAAAATGCTGATCGGATGGGCAGTTTGGGGCTTCAGTCCATTAAACAATTGCATACTCAACCAGTCCAAATTAGTTCTTCCTAATTTTCTGCCTAAGGAACACACTTACAAATTCTCAAGTAAATCAGGAGGTCATGATGGCCTCTAGCAATTCTGTGGTACTGTGTAGTAACAATATGGAGAAATAGCTCATGTGATTCTTTCGGAAGGATGTTGAATCTTGGTGATGAACCAGAGGGTTTATGAGGTAGGTTAACTCTACAAATGTCTGCATTTTGGGGACAAATGAAGGCACCGTGACATGAAAAGGAGTGGTGGGAAGTGAAAGTGGTGGGAAATGAAAGTGGTGGAAAGTCCAAAATGTAAGAGATTTGAAGAACAAAAGGTGCCACAGCATGTAGAATATATAGGAAGAAGGCCATTAATTTAAGTCACCATTGGTAAATGTAGGTTACAAAGAATATAAAGGGGTAGGTAATTTTTTAGTTATCTGCAACTAATAAGAAAGCAAATAGAAAGGCATGTATAGTAATGCATCACACTCTGCCCCATCAGACAGTTCATGAAATGTAGGAGAATCCACATCATACGCTATGCCTCTCCATCAAAAACCCAAACATTATCTCCTAAACAGATGGTATTCAACCACTACACCCACCAGATATACATTCTTGTGTCAGGTACCATGTAGCCCAAGCATTCCTACCTATGACCAAGCCACAAGGGTTACCCACAGACCCAGAAACTTATCTGCTGTGCACAGCACCCAATCATTCGTACTAAAAAGGGAAGAACACAAACATTTAAGGCCTTGCACTGTGAAAAAAATGCCTACAAGAGAAAGAAGTAGCTTTCCAGAAGCTCTTTGAAATTAAATTTCTTTTCAACTTTCTCTGAGAAGAAAGTCTCTAGCAGATATATTTAGGAATAAAATGGTTGAAACATACTATTCAATTGCCGGGCTCAAGACTGACTCCAGCATTGTGTCAGCTAGCTGCTGATGAAAACTATTGTTTCTAGCAATTTCTTTCTGGATCTAGCTGATTTCCAGGCTTCTACAATGGGGGAAGGAGGGTTGAGAGTGGGGGAACTAATTTCCTTTCCCACCCATTCTATTCCTGATGTCAGCTCTTAACGTTCAACTGGTAGCATAGCAAGTGAATTTTAAACTCTAACCCAGTAAAATGTTTCTTTTATCTTCCTATCTACCACCCCTCACCATGTAAAAATAAAACAGGTTCATTTATTTCTGTTATGGTGAGAAGTAACAACTTTCTCTGAAAAAAATACTCCAAAGTGAAAACTTAAAGAAAGTACCTGGACTTCCTCGTTTTGGTTGGCAATGACACACTGATCCTTCTGAAACCTTCTCATTAAACTGTTAATGAAAATTAAGCCTGTCCACAAGCAAATGAAAAAACGTGATCTGTATCAGAGAGTTGTTTCTGAATGCTAAAAACATCTCTCTTGGCTTCCTACTAGCTGCAGAGAATTTTGAAAAAGAGCATAATAATAAAGTGACAGAAAAAAATGAATGAAGGAAGCTGCCACTAAGCAAGGGCATCAAGTTTTGCTATTATGCAATACAACCTGTGAGTTTCTGGAATTCAGATTGATTTTAAATCACAAATTTTGTCCATGTTTGTGTCCAAAATATTAATAGGTGTTCCTTTACACCTATTGAAGGTTTTTTCAGACCTTGAAAACAGATAGAAATTGTAAAATGTGATTAAATATAACCAGGGAAAATGCCAGATTGTGCAGGGGGCTAGGGAAACCCTGGATGAATATGCAGATAAGGGAAGGAGACCAGTCAGAGAAAGTGATTGTCCAGCTCTGCTCTGCATAAGGTGTGGTCTCACCTTGAATATTGCGTACAGTTTTGGCCACTACAAAATAAGAAAGCTGTAGAGCTGTTTGAAAGTCCAAAGGAGGGCAAAAAAAGGTGGTGAAGGGCCTTGAAGGGAAGCTGTATGAGGAGCAGCTGAGATTACTTAGTCTGTTCAGCCTGGAGAAGAGGAGACTGAGGGGGGACTACATTGTAGTCTCTACCTCATTAGGAGAAATAAAGGGGCAGGCAATGGTCCTTTCTCTTTTATTCTCCCAGAGGGTGTCTGGGCAATGGAACAGGCTCCCCAGGGAAGTGGCCACAGAACCACCATGCTGATAGAATGCAAGAAAGTTTGAACAATACTCTTGTCCACATAGTGTGGCTCTTGAGGACATCCTGTGCAAGGACAGGGAATCAATAAACCTTGTAGGTCCCTTGCAACTCAGAACATTCACTGATTCTATAAAATGGCAATAGCTATTAAAATTCTTCTTTTTAGAAAACTTGGGTTATGAAGTTTCAGCAATTTCTACATAAAACACACGTCTGTCAGGAATAGCATATTAAATTTTCCAAGTAAAATACGAACACAGTTTTGTGATTTCATCATCTGTGCTGTTCTGCTTAATATTTTGCCGGCTAAGATTTATTTGGCCTTAAAATGTGTCAAAAGTTTAGACTTGCTTGGTATTTACATTCATGTATGTTGGGACTGCTTATAATTTAAAAAAGTAGTTGTATCACCACTGCAGACGTAGAGGAAATAGAAAGAAAAGAAAAAAAAAGCTTTTGTTTCACCAACTCCACAAAGAAGCAGTTGAAGAAACTGTTCGACTTTCTTTTGGAGCAGGATTTTCTCAGTATATTCATTTGCAGGCACTGCTCAGAACTGAGATCTGTAGGGCAGATAGTTTCCTATCCTCCTACCCACAGCATTTCCATCATTGCAGTCAAACAGGCAGCAGTATGCAGATGAACCTAGGAACAAGGCAGGCAGGAAAAAAAAAAAAAATAAAAAGAGGGCTGGTAACATTTTTTCAAATCATGATTTCTGCTTGTGTTTTTCTATTTAAATGTGTCAGATTTTATAGTCACATTAACTTGGGAATACCTTTAGCTTTTACATTTAGAAACAACTTTTAATTCTCTTTGAAGAGCTAAATATAGTTGGACACATTCATCTTCCAGGAATGTAATCTTTTCTCAGTGAGGATGACACATAACCTGAAATTGTAAGGTGACCTCTGGAAAAATGAAAGGATATGCCTCTCTATTTCGTGCAATTTTTCTTGTGCTAATTAGTGGTGAGGCTTCAGAAGATGGCAGATATGATCTAACAAATCATAACTGTCAAAGGCTTCCCCATTCTCTTTCATGTACTCTACCAACTACTTTCTGACACCAAGCTCCTTGCTGGTTTTTTCCCATGCAGTTATTTCAGCGCTTTTTTGACTACTCAGTGTACTGATTCATCTTGCTAAACTGTCAGGATGTTAACCTGACAAGAAAGAAAATAGTTTTATTTGATGTTTGTGAGTCCATTTGACTTACCTAAAAGGGGGAGGTGTGCCAGAGCGGATCCGTGTGGCATGACATGGGTCTAGGAAGTACCTGTGAGGGTCAGTGAACAATTAAACCAATGTACCTATAACAGGAAAATTTCACTTTGCATGGTTTTCTTCTGCTTTTCTTTCTGTCCAGTGAATTACATACAAAGTTTCTACTATCTCTTTTGGCTGATTTCTAGAGCAGAACTGGTGGTAATGTACTATGGAAATAGCAGCAAAAATTTAATCATTAAGTCAGGTAGATCATCTGTAACAATAACAAAATGGAAAAGATTCAGTATAAGGTGATAACACAGAAGATATACATAGAAGAATGACAGATTTTCTTCTAACTTTTAAAACATTATGACAAAGGTGTCTACTTATCTTGCTGTGTATTAATTTATTATTAGTATTTTTATGGGATAGCTTTATTCTCAATATAAATCAATTTTGACTGCAAGGACCACTTGCTGTTCAGTACTTCCTTGCCATGAGTCTATATTATAGTGTGATACAATATCATCAGATTTCAGGGCAAGGACTTTTTGCTTTGACATGTTTCTCCTATTATTCGGTGCTGTTATGCTAAGATTTTTCTGACTGTATAAATAGCAGTTGACTCTGTGTGTGCATGGATGAATAAGAGATGGAGAAAGACAAAGAAGAGGAAACAGTGTACAGAAGGGACAGAAGGAGAGAAACAGTACATCTAGACAACAGCTAAAAAGCAGCAGGGTTCCCAAAACCTGTGTGCTAATTGTTCTGCTACCTGGCTTGTCCATATGGAAATTGAATGTGATATTTACCATAACCTGCTAGAGGTTAATTTTTCATTTGGAAAGGAAACTGCAAGTTTGGAGCTACCAAAGACCTGAATGTTTTATAATGCTGTATGCTGAGAAGAAATGAGAAGAAATTTGAATATCTAAAATGCACAAACAACCCTGCATTTACCTGCCAAGACAGACATGTTGTTAGTTATGTGGAGAGAGAATATTCAACTCTACCTGCTGCTTTTAATGAATCCTGAGATATTTGCTGCAAACCAGGGATATCAGATCAAGTGCTGACTAAATGAGTACTGAGCATCACAGAGCTGCTGATTAAAGGCCTTTTTACTCATACCAGGTTGGTATAAATTAACACCACACATTTTGGAGACACTTCAATACTCCTTTTCTCTAGCAGCAGTACACTGAATGTAAATAGCTAATTTTAGCATTGTGATTGGACTGTAAAGAAGTTGCCCTTCTCTGCCAGCCACTTAAATAATGTATGAATACAAGCATAAGACCAAAGAAAATCATGGTATCTTTCCTCACTATCAACATTCAGAGAAAGGACATTCTAACCTGGTATCGTTCAGTTACTCATATTTCTAGTTTTGATGTTGAAGATTTTAAAAGTGAAATAAGAACTTTTGTCCTTCATTGCTGGTGTGATTGTGGAATGGCTCAGTAAGAGACGGAGATAATACCTATTAGGAAGAACCAAGTACATTAATTGTTAGAACAAAATTATAAGGCAATTAGGATTTGTTTTATTATTTCTCTAATATTCACTACATCACTACATGACCTTATACATTACATACATACTACACGACCTTGTACCTCCGACCACTGATGTAAGAATTGCTTGTATATTGACATAGTATTAATTTAGTAGTGTAATTCACATATTCACACAGTATAAGGAAATTGGTATGGCATCTATGGCATCAACTGAAAAGTATTCATCAGCATTCTCTTAATAATATATGTAGGGGCAACTTTAAAAAAGACAGTAAAAGGCATAATAAAAATGAAAACAAAAAAAGGTTTTTGTACATGAAAGTAGCTGTTGCTAGTGGAAATCTCCTCTCAATGTAGGGTTACAGGTATATGAAGCTGGGTAGTTTTTCTTTTCAATTTTTCTAGGTAGAAGAATGAATTTTGCCTCCCAAGATGTAGACATTGATTTAGGATTTGTTCCAGCCCAGTTGTTGCCATAGGGTTGTGCTGGATCACATACAATGTGAAAATTTTTTGCAGTGATCAGACAGGGTGGATGAGTTGGTACATGTCACTGCTTCTCCAATCTCAGACCACCTATAAAGAACACAGTAGTAAGTGTATATAAGTGAAAAAGAAAAGACATGAGGGAAGAACATGGAAACAGGTAGAAATGTCACCCTTTATTCACACCCTGACACACAGGCTCAGAGATGAAGCTGAACTGCCCATTTTGCAGCTGACAGAGCTGATATTCTTGTCCTTGAAAGAAATGCCACAAAGCACTGTCAGCTGTCTTTCTTCTTCTAATCAGTTCCCAAACTCTCATCAGATTGGAAGTCCCAGGGGAATTTTTTATTGTCTTTTCACTTTTTTTCTGCAGGCTTCTTCTTGTCTACTCTTTCATAGACTTTTGCTATTTGCCTCAACTATGTCCCATGGAAAGCACTGAGTATACTTTAATGTGACAATGAATCATAATATTAAAAATTCTGTCATACAGCTAGATTGCTGTAAAGAAAATCAAATATTAACAACAAATTTTCAGTGTTGTTCATTTCCAGTAAGCTGGTTCTGATTTGAGAATTGTATTTTTAGTGATAGTTTGACAAAATTTATGGGAATTTTTATAGACAGACAACTTTTATAAATAGATAATATAAAAAGATAGTTTTAATAGTTATAGTAACAGGATGGCTTTTGTTTTGATTTTAGGAAGCAGTGGATTTCATTAAAGGATGCAGAGATTGTCTATACACCTAGAATAGGTATCAATTGTTAAACTATAAAAAAGAGCATGAAGTGTTTTCTTTTTTTAATTGATGCTTCCGGATGAACTGATGTCACATTGGAAACAGCAGGATTCAGCCTTAAAAATGCATTGTGCATTGGTGCATCAGTTACATAAATCCTGCCCTATCTTCTCCTTCCATCTCCTTTCCCTTTCTTTTTTGGCTCATATGAGACCTAACATAAAACAGAAAGGTTACTGACTTTGCTGCAGTAATAAAAGTCTGTCAGAGAACCTCTTTATACTGATTTTATTTAACCTAAGAGTGGCTGAGATATCTCATCCCCATCTCTCACCCTGCTTAGGATAAGAAAGTTCAGTCCCAGCTCATGCAGGAAGGACTGAAATGCATAAATTTATGTTATAGTTTTTCCCAAATGCAAGAGGAGCAATTAAAGGCAATTTGTCTTTTCATGGCCTTTACATAAATTTTTTGCTAACTTCTTTGCTAACTTATAGCTATATGTTCATTTTGGACAGTTATTAGGGTGATTACTGTGTTAGTGTTAGATCAACATTAACACAAGGAAAGGTGCTTCTTAGCCTCCTTCATTTATTTCACTTTTCACCATGCTGTATCATGTATATTCATAAGACAAAGAAGCTGATCATGGATTGGTAGTTAGGCAGTCTGTACACAACAGGACTTAATAAAATTTGCTAAAAATTAACTTTATTCTTGTCTCTCACTGTGAACTTTTAAAATTTATTTTACACTACTGGAAGTTTGGTAGAATAGCAGCATCCAAATCCAAGAATACTATAGATAATGTATTATCAAGTTTAAATGTTTAGTTCTTACACATTGGAAAGCATTCCCATTTGCACATCATTTTTTTGGTCTGTAGTGGCTATTACTGCGATAGCCAGCAAAGTCTCCACTGAGGTTTACTATGTAGACAAATGAAACTGTTAGAACTTTATGATCTGTTTTTGTATTTTAAAAATACATGTATCAATGGAAACTTGCTAAAACAACAGACAAGAGGTTGTTCCAAGATGGGAGGTGAGATGTAGTCCCTTCAGGCAAAAGCCTCCAGTTGCATAGATGTACATCAGATGTACTGCACCAAAAAGCAGTATCTGGTGTGTTTTGGTAGGGTCTTTTTGGGGTAACCATAATAGAGGTGTTTGTCCAGTAAGAAAAGAACTTTGCTTCAGTCCTGTACAACTGAGTAACTAATAATTCTTGCTTGATTTCTTTTTGCTCTGTTTAACAAGGGCAATAAAGAAGTGGAACAAATTAGTGCCATGACATTTGTAGGGTAATATACCTGGTGTTTGAAAGAATGGAGTCAAAGGAAGCGTTGCACTCTTCTTGGCTTCCTATTTTAACTTTTCCAACAGCATCCAAATTAGACAAAACTTTTCTAACAGCACCCAAATTAGACCAAAAAAAAATCTAAAGACAAACAAACAAACCCAAGAACAAACAAGCAAACAAGCAAACAAAAAACCCAGCAAACCAAAACAATAACATTTCAGTACACTTAGATCTAAATTATATTCTCATGCTCCATTTTACAGTAAATGCTCATTGCTTTACCTGATTATTACATAATCTGGTGATGTCATTGTTTGCCAGTTAAATGTTTTATGGCTAAAGGATGAGAAGTAAGCAAAATGCCAACAATATTTGCATTCTGTTTCCTCATTAACATCATAAATATTTTTATATTTCCTATAATCTCCCGTGTTCAGGCAGGGAGATTATATCTATTTTTATTATGGTCAATATTGCACATGGTATCTGTGGGAATGCAGTGTAATAAAATTAGAGCAACAACTGGAATAACAGCTATGTAATATATAAACCACAATGATTAATTGTATTCTGCAGCCAAGGTCTGCTTCCTTTTAATTGCCATTTAGGGTAATTTTCATCCCACGTTAAAGGCAATTATTTATCCATAATAACATCTGTAAATCTGGTTATGAACACACTGCAGCAACTTTACTGAATCTGTAATACCCCTTTGTAGCAAATATTTTCTTGTGGTAGTAGCTAACTTTGTTACAGGCTAAGCTAGACAGGTAGTAGTATATTCAAGAATAAGTACTGTAATAGTAGGGCTTATCTTTCCAAATGATGTGATATTTTACCTGTCAAGAAGGTGAAGAAAGTTTTCGCCTGTCCTCAGAACATATTCAGAGATACTTTTTTTTTTTTTTTTTGTCAAGGTACGGAAGAAACAGTATTAGGCCAGATCTGGGCTGATCTAGCTTGGTTTGCAATCATGCAGGAAGATTTACTAGCAGTGTGTATATATGATATCTGTCCAGGCATTTTAAAGTCATCTGTGCTTTAGTGAATTTGGAATCCTAGTTTTACCCTATATTTTTCCTTCAGTAGTCCTGCCCTCTGTTGCTCTTTTTAGTTAATTTAGATAGACTTACCACACTGTTCACTCAGAATTTTAGAGGCAGGAACTGTCTCTACTCTAGGGTTATTCTTCTCCTTTGTTTGAAAAATGTTTGCTGTCGTGGCTCAATAAGGTATGAGCTGCAGTTTTTAATTTTAGCAGTTTGTATTTGCTGGAAATGCTAGTTTGCCCTTCCAAATATTCCCCTGATTCCACTTGATTTATTGACTTTCATTATATTCTTGCATAATTCTGTGATCAACCATGTGGCCATCATCAACACCGATTGGACACATAGTTGAATACAAATTTTTTTTTAAGAGAGGAAAACTCGATTTAGACTTTTTCAATTAATTTGACAGATGCATAGATGGCACTAGATGGATAAATTCAAATTTTAAAAATTGCTTCCATAGATATATTGTATTTTTTTTTAATCTACACACAATGGGGTTTTTCACATAAACAGACCTAGTTCTCAATTTCATGTAGAGACATTTGCATCTAAGATTTTAGTTTTAAAAAAAGTACATGAAACAAACTGAAGGAACGTGAAGTGATTCATTAAGAGAGGTACAGCAGTTTGACAAAGGCCATTATTAGTAATAATTCCCATTAGAAAGGGGAATTGAGGTCTACCCATTTTCCTTTGTCACTTTTAATCGCATATATATTATATATATATATATATGTATATATATGTATATATATATATATATATAAAACTCTGGAGGTCTAAGTACATTTAGTTGAAGTTGTGCAGCATAGCTGGATGAAAGATTTTTATGTTTCATCATTACTTGATTGTCTTATTTCCGTTATATGAAGAATAATATGTCTCATTATGCTTTTCCCAGGTCACTTAAAACATCTTTTTGATTAAAATAAGTCCACTGTCCTTCACATTTTTGCCAATATACATTCTTTGGGCCTGGCATAAAATACAATTTCTTTGTTCAGGATCCTTGTCATTTACAACATCTTTTTTTTTGAGAGAGGGAAATGTATTAGGAAGCATCATTATCTGTTCTGTCCTGTATATTTAATTTCTATGTTTAGGCAATCAACTAGCTTGTTCTTTTTGCTGCAGGTGTGCACAGAACCACATGCTTTCAATGGCTTTGGGCAGTGACCAGTAATAACATCTCTTTACAGTTTTATTAATCGGTTGTTTCATTCAGTTTATTATTCTTAGACTGACTTTTTTTTTCTTGGACAATGTGGGGAAAAAATAAAGGGAGCTTTGATTATAGAAAGTTTGTGGTTAATAGACATATTCTACTTTTTTAAAATTCCAGGCCGCACAACTAGAAACTTTTGACATTTGTTGCAGTTCATTCCAGGGAATGGGTTATACAGCTAAAAGTGTTGGACAAAACAGGGTTATATTCCAAGTTAGGAGTCAATCAAAGAGAAATAAAGATCTCAGCGTCTAAATGAAATCCTGTGGTGGGTTAGTAAAGTTACCCTTTTGTTTCAGTAAGCATAGTTTTATGGGATAGACAGCAAAAGGTGGTTGTCTGCTTGGTATGTTACCATGGTACCCCTTCAGAATTTCTTAGCCCAGCCACTGATAAACTTTTAGCATTTGGCACAGAGTAATGCATCCAGTCACATGACAAGATTCTGCAACCAAAACAGTGTATCACATAGAGTAAAAGGAAATGAATGTCTACAAAAGGGACAAAAATATTCTCTGCAGCTGTAGGACAATGATAAGCTTATTCTATTGAGAAAGGAAAGATTTCTTATTTCAAATTCAATACTCTTTAATGTTTTGGACCAAGCCAAGTGATGAGAAGAGTTCTGTTTGGACATGCTACTAGAAATTTTTTTGAAGACGGTCAGGTTTAATGTACTGAAATATAATACTGGAAGGGAAGTTCTGCCTTTCTTACATGCTATCATTGATCACAAACTAGAGATGTCAAAAAAAGGTATAGAGAGATGCAAATAATCTAGTCTTGGTGAACATAAAAAATTCTAATTTGGCAGCTACATTTAAAGACAAAATAAGGAAGAAATATTTGTTTTCTCATGCCTCAAAAGCTCAACAAGGTACTTGTGTCTAGCTTATGCCTTATGCATGAATGATAAGAGGAAAGACATCAAACAGGAATGCACATTACTGATTCTCTCAAGGAAGCTGATTGAGGCTATCGAGAATTGGCAGAATTTGTTGCTAAAGATAGATGTCCATCTCACTCATCTGTATCAAGCTTTTGGTTCATGGGAAGTTTCACCTTCTACTTTTGATGGTTTTGTTATTATTCTTGCAGAATAACTCTTTAGCAAGAAGAACCTGGGCTCTGTGCTTCATTGCAGAGATACTGTAGTCCAAACTTTAGCTTTATAAAACTAAAGCTTTCTTTAGCTTTAGAAGGTGATGTTTTTGTTTTTGTTTTTTTTAAAGTTAAAATAGAACAAAAGTAGGATTTGTTCATGTAAGTCATAATATGTACTCTCTCTATAGCACATCTGTATAGCTGTCTTTGGGAACAAGAAAGCCTTTTGCACTAAGGTGCACCTCATTCCCATTGTCAGTCAAAAAAGCAGAATGAAATCAAACGACAATGTGATTTTTGTAATATATTAAAAAATAAATTGTAACTGTACGTATAAGATACTTGTTCAACAGATGATCTGGGTGAAGAAGCTTACTCAGTCAAGTAAGGCGTAAGTACAGCTAATTTGGGTTAAGGGAATGTGATTGATGACTCTGAGGTCTCTTTGGATTTTACTTTTCTCTGAGTCATACCAAATGAAAAAAAAAATATTCTCCCTGTCAGGAGAATTCTGAATTTCTGAATTTCTTCTCCCTGAAGAAATACTGGAAGAACCCAGGAAATGTAAGAAAGTAGTTTAGTTGGAGAATTTATTCTGACATATTTATCTCTTAAATTGCAGTAGAGAATTCCAGTAATAGTCTTTACATTTTTATGTACTAAAATTGTGATTCTGCTTGTGTGTATATAGTTATAACCAGTAGAGTATAAATGGAGAAACTTTTCAAAACTAGTCAGTGAAATTTGAATTGTCTCAGTTTTTTCTCTTGCTTGAAATTCTGCAAATGAAGCATTTGCTTTAGAAAGTGCATTTAGTACTACTGTCAAGACTTGTAAACATGAGGATTAACGGAATAATAGAAAAAAATACAAAATAATTATTCTTTGATACAATAGTAATAATACTATCAAGAGACAAGACAATCCCTTAAATTGTTTATCACTAATCTTATTTTGTGCGAAGAACTAGAGAGTATTTTGTGCAGCCAAGATATTAAGATAGTATTTTTGCATGCTAAGAGATTTCAGTAGAACTCTTCATTGTCTTCATTTTCTAAAATTCCATGTTATTCACAAGTTATAGGTTGATGTGTTTTTTAAGCTTCTGGTTAATCTCAAATGTACCTCTGAAACATCAAGAGCACTGGGAAACAGAGCTCTTACAGTGAGGTTTCATTTATAATTTTACAGCTCCTGCTGAACTGATGTAGTTTTGCCTGGTTTGCTATGACAAGTGCTAGGTGGCTGATAGTCCTCCCAGAAAACATATCCCACCTCAGTCAACACTTCTTGGGTATGTGATAGGAATGTCTTGGTGTATCTACCTACCTTTTGATAGGTAAGAATTGGATTAGAATACAAAGAAATTATTGAGATGGTCATAGTAGTCCATATGACTGAGTTTTCTGGATTGTATGCAGTGAGAATCTCATAAGAACAAATTGACACTTCAAAAGTGTAATTTTTTCACCTGGATTTAACACCTTCCTCAGCCATTAATCCATCATCAAGTGGCATCTGGCCCTTTAATGGACTTAGAGTTTTAGGTTAAGCAATTCCTTAAATACCAAGTTTTCTTTTTTCAATGAGGTACCTTGTGCAAAAGTATCAGTTGCTATAAAAAATAATTTATTTTCCAGTGATACAAACACACAAAATCTTTCAAAGTGCCCTTTGCCCCAGGAGTAACACTGTCCTGGCTGTTCTAATTGGATCAGCCTTTTCCAGTCAGCAAAATTCTCTCCTGGTAAAAAAATATAATCTGATTTTTCGCATCTAGGAAATGCTTGTCTACAAAGATCTCTTTATTGGATCACATCTGTGTATTGCCATATATGCATTCATGTAGGTATGTATGTACATACATATATATGTATATATGCAAAAATACTGCATAAATGTTTGTCATGTATGTATTAATGTGTTTGTGTTTACACAGCTTTATAAAGATTTACATATAGTTAAGATAAACTATAATAGCAACTGCAAATAGTAAGAGTGCTCTGATATCATGGCACCTATATTTTCTTTTGGCCACTAATTCATAAATGTGCTTATGTAATAATAATTATGGTAAAGACCATATTTTTTATCTTAATTTTTTATGAGGTCTGCGCCTCTGTTCTCGAAGTTATTGTTCTTGTTCAAAGTTAACCCTTTTTTATAAAAAAAAAGGGCAAATGTGACCTTTTTAAAGGTCACATTATTTTTGACCATTAGGAGACTTTTCTGGATTTGGAATTTGGATCCTCCATGTACTATATCAGTGCAATAGTTGTTGTGGATGAATTAATGGATTACTTAGGTTTTAGTTATATCTGTACATATTCATGAATCTTCTTTGACACTGGTGCCATAATATAGGTCACTTGTTTTACGATAGAAATCCTAAAAGCTCCACAAGCACTGATGAGAGCTCATTATATGCAACAGCCTTGCAGATGAGGGATGTCAAAAAGGAAATACAGAAATTTATGCACCATGGTTACGTAAAAGACCTGAATTGTGCTACATGTTACTAAAAGCAAAAAAGAATCCACAGAATCTTTTTGGGTTTTTTTGTGAACGTCTGTGTGTCTGTTCCCTAAATTTATACTTCAAAATCAGGTTATCCTTGACCCCATAACCATTTTGATTTGTAACTTTCATCTTTATTTGGGTCTGTTGTGAATAAAGGACAAAATGCAGTAACAGGTACTATTTTTTTTTCTAAAAACAGAACATTCACCTTATATCCATTACCCTCCTACTGTGGAAAAAGAGAGTGTAACCTGAGTATCATCAAGAATTAGACTCAATTTGACCTGTTTCTTGGTCTTGTTTGGGGATTTCATGTAATTTGCGGATATTGATCAATCTTCATGTCTCTACAATTTTGAAAAATATAGCATTAGTACCTCATTTTAGAAGCTTAGAATGGAAACCAAGAAGAAATATGTTTGAAGTTTTTTTATCTACAGAATCAGATACTGGGCCAAGAATAGAATTAAATTTTTGATTCAGTTTATATGAGATGATATCCTTTTTCTTACTCCTTTAGTGTTTTTTTTCTTGAGAGTAGGGGAGCCATTAGATTTTTTTGTTTGTTTGCTATTGTAAATACAACTGCAACTGCAAAACCAGGAAGTGTCAGGAGTGTTATGCAATCATACACATTTTATATTAAAAATGTTTATACTTTTTTTAAAGTAGCAGTAATTTGTGTTTGAGCAGCTTGGTTTTGCCTGACCCTACATGGACTGAACCACTATAAGTATGAAAATTGGCTGCATTTCTACCACTCTTTCACCCTTGTTTAGATATCCTATGAGGCATATTGCAAACTTCAATCTTTTGCCTTTCTACCAAAGACCTTGTGTAGAGGTCTTCGGAAAACAGTGGAAAGTTACTACTTTGTGGACAAACAAGTGGCAAAGCTGCTTTACTGCTTTTAGTATCTAGTTAAGCATGTTCAACACATTTGTTTACAGAAGCTTAGTCACTCAATAAGTTCATACATTTCCATAACACATAAAAGAATGTATAAGTCTTGTTCATTGCATTCAGGACATGTCAATGCCATAGAGACAGCTGGGATAAGAAGAAATTTATTAGTATTTAATTAGAGAATGCTGGAAAAATCAAAATGCCTGACTTCTGGTTGTAACTGACTATCACCCTTAATCCAGAGTGAAAATATTTATGAAAGGTTATCCTTGAGGTTTGCATTTGAATTTGGGATCCAGTTTAGGGTGTTCCAGTTCAGCCCATTCGTTGTAATGGGCTTCCTCTGCTCCTGTATATAATATTTTTCCTTAAAGACCTTCAAGTGCTCAGTATTCCTGAGCTTGCATTTAACCTTACTTCTTTCTCTTTTTTTTTTTTTTTAGCAATGAGTAGTTTTTGCCAAAAACTATTACTGGTTGTTTCTGCTTTAATGCACTAATCCAGGTTTTTTTAAAACTTATGTTGCCATTGCAAATTTTCTTCAGATATATTATTTTCTATATATACGTTCTTTGGTCTAGCTGTTCTTTGCTTCTGTATATGAGAGATATGTCTTTCTTTTCCTTGTGTACTCATTGTTTATACTTCTGCGACACAGAATGACAAGTTGCCTTCCTCTAGTTGTCATCATGCCTCAGTTTACTGATGCCTTAATTGGCAGGCTCATGCAAGTTCATTATCATCTTCTCATCTTCTTTTCCACATGTCATTTCTTAAAGAAACAGGATCTCAGACTGGTCTTCTGTAAAATTCTTCCTGTGATTCCATAAAACATAGCCTTTTCACTCACTTGTAGGTACAATGATGTGTTTATGACTAGCAAATATTTTGCAAGCTTGCTGCACTTCAAAGATTGGGTCCTTGTTTTGTGTGGTTTCCAAAGTCATCTGTCTGTCCAAGATTTAATGGTCTAGAAGTGAAATAGACAGTGTTTTTGTGAACAGCAAATTAACTGTGAGTTGGCTTACTATAAAACATGTAAGTTTAAACCAGAAAAAAAAAAAAAAAGGAATAATAAGTGAGATAAACAATGTGCAGGATTTTTTTTGGAGAAAATGTCATCATGATGTAAAAAGTGTGTGGATGCAGCCTATTAACTTTGTGAATAGAGTTTTTTCTTTAATTACTTCTCTTTTCCTTCAGATCTTGTTCCTAGAAGACATTAGAAATATCTTCTGATTTCAGTTAGATTATTAGAAGGTTTGAAATGGTTAATTATGAGACACAGAATTGTACTGCCCTTTGAATCTGAATAAATTTTATCTTCTCTCTTATTAACTCAACTGGTGAATTTTAAACAACAGCCACATCTACCTCTCCTAGGAGGACCTGGACAATCTGTGGGGCAGAGCTTGAAAGTAGAATAAAGTCATGTCCACCTAGCATACTTTCTCTTGGTTTTTCTTGTTGCATTTTCACTGGAGTGAGCGGACCATACTTAGCATTGTGGTAACTGCTGGCTTTGATAGCCAGTAGTTAGAGCAGCACACAGGTACAGTCTGGAGTCTCAAGGCAGAACACTCTGAGCTTTGCAGTTTAGGCATTCGAAACCAAGAACAGTTCCCCACGTGTCAGTACATTAACTTAGTTTTTTGAGACTCCCAATACTTTTGTAGTTTTATTTCTGTAGTACTAAACACATTGTTTTCACTTTGAGTCAGGTGCATACTGTGTTGCAAGTTTTTGGGGTTTTGCCTGGAATTCGATTTCTGCCAAGAAAACCCCAAACAATGCCACTCAGTTATTTTTGCCAAAAAAGTTACTAATCTGCTGAGGAATGGATACTTCATTGATTGCAGGACAATTCAGGATGATGGAGACTTCAGGAGGATTCTACTCCAATATTCTGTCCTTAGCAAACTCAGCTGTGGATCAGAGCAAATTGCTCAGGGTTTTATTCTGTGGCAGCTGGAAATGCTCTCCCTGCCTAGGGCAGGGCTGCCCTTTGTACCTGCTGTGGTCACCTGAAGGTCCCACTGACCTCTTCATCTCTCCACCTGTACAGAAGGCCTGTCCTCCTGCATATGGGCCTGTCTGCTGCCCCAGTTTGTTGCTCCCAGCAAACCTGACAGGATGCACTTGGTTGCCTTTCCAGGTCACTGACAGAGATGTAACGCAGAACCAGCCCAGGGTGGCCCCTGTGGGATCACACAGGGCACCAATCAAGGGAGGTGTGACCCAGTGGCCACCCTATCTGGGCACAACCACTCAATCCATGTTTACCCCACTGATGGGGCACACACCCCACATCCTGCTTGGCTACAGGGACATTGTGGTAAGATGTTGGAAGCCTTGCTGGAGTCAACCTAAATGATAGCTCCTACCTTCTCCGTGTCTGTAAATTCAGTCATTTTATAACAGAAGGTATCCAGCTGGTTTGCATACGAATAACTTTTGGTCAAAACACCACAACAATTCCCCATCACCTTTTTCTCTTTCATATTCCAGAATGTCCTTATAAAGGACCAACTCCTTGATTGTACCAGGGATCAAAGTAAAGTTTGTAGTTTACTTTCTCCCTATGGACAGAGATCTCCCAAGGCTCCCAGAAATCTCCAAGACTTTTCTTGACGAATGGCCTTGGAAGAATATTAGCCAGCTTCCTTAGCCCAACTGAGTAAAACCCGAGAGTTTATTTAGAGCTCACAGTAATTGTGGGCTCATCCTCCTCTGGTCATTATTCTTGTTCTTGAATCCTATCCTTAAGTATAGAGAAAACCCTCATTAATGAATACACAGACAAAAGTCATTCCTGGTTTAAGGCATGCTCATCTGCCCCTGTATGAGAGCCCTATTTGTGGGTGCTGTCACAATGAGAGCCTCCTCATCTCGTTCTCTTCCCCATCTACCTTTACTATAAGTTTTTACTCATGCACTGCCTATTTCAGTCATGTGACTTTTCCTTCCATATCCCAGTCGCTGTGGTTTTGTTTCCATCCATGTGCAGTTGTGTGTCTACCCTGATGTGGGAGCCTGACATCCTGAAACTGGTCCTGTAGTCTCTTCTGCTCCCATTTCCAAGCACTCTTTTCATTTGATTCTAATAATCTTTTCATTATTAGTCTCTGGGTTGTCATGTCCCTCCTCCATTACTCTGTTTAAAAGACTTCTCAGTGTGATTTAATCTTACCTCAGAAATCATACTTTCCACATTGTTAATACCAAGGAGAGATATGGGTTTTATATTATTACTTCCCTCCTACCTGGAGATATTGTTCCCCACCTTAAGTCTTGCCTATAGCTTCCGAAGTCATGATGTCACTCTGTGTACACCCGCATTATTTAGATTTCAGAGCATATGTACACTAAGTAGAGGAAGATTGACTATGACTAGTTGTTTATAGCTGACAAAGCATGACAATCATTTCCTGAAAACAATTTGATTTTGTCATATTTTTCTGATTATAATCTTGAAACTCATCATTGCTGTATGAATTTCTAATACATTCTGTAGGTATTTGCATTTTTAATCTGCCTGGAAGTTTGTTTTCATAGTTTAAAGTTTTTATTTCTTTACTTTTTTCCTCATAAAATAGAATATTTATATGTGTAAGCTCTTATTAAAAATTGATATGTATAAATTTAAGCTTATATGAATAATTGTAAGGGTTTTGTTGTTTAAATTATGATCATTGCCATGATATTCTCATTTCTTCCATATATATTCATGCACAGTTTTTCCTTTCATACACAGAAAATCTCATAAACAGGCATAATGAGTTAATCCTCAATATACAGTCAAGCTAGGGACAAAAATTTTAATTTTGCAACTACATTTACAGAAATCCAGTGCCAAGTATTATGATTAAAATTTTTCAATACCTTGGTGTGTCAGACAATTTTTAGCTAAATGTCTTGCCTTACTCAAAGACTACTCAAAGTAGAAATCATTCTAGTCACCTAACTGTCCCTACAAAATTAGCAGTTTTAGGTTAGCAGTTTCAGAACATGTTGAACATTTCAGACTTCAGTTAGGTAGCCATTCTTACTAGCATGTCAAAATGACTGTATTATGACCTGTGTAACCTTGGTGGGTTTTGGCATTAACAAGTGCTTATAGTGAAAATTTGATTTGTTTTAAAGGCAATCTCATTTTTTTACAATTCCACTTTGACCATTACAGTTGCAATAAAGGAAGAGAAGGAAAGATTTCCAGCTACCATTTTAGATTTTAGTTGCGATGTCTTCAGCTAAGTCAGGAAGATCTCTTAGAATTAAATCTCTGACAGCAAAAATTATAATCCTGGAATCAACTTCCAGCTAAAATAATCACACAAACTGATATTGGCAAAGACCATGCTTTTGTGAGTTTGTGTGTTTGAGCTCAGCCTCCACATTGTCTTACTGACTTGCAGAAATTTTCACATAATTCAAGCACACCCTCACAGTTACAAACAAGACCTGTTGAAAAGCCATTTTTACCCTGAAATTTTAATAGCGATAATATGAAATCAGAGAATGTCTTCCTGCTCATGAGAAGAGGATAAAGATTCACTGTTATAAGGCTGCTGAAATGAATATGTCTGTAATATATATATATATAATGTAAATAATTTGTTAACAGGTGAAAAATACCTAGAATTATTTCCAGTTTTAATAGTGTGCTGTTTGTCATCAATTTTTTCATGAATGGAGTGGCTTATTTCAGGCAATAAATTGCTCCCACACTCTCTGTTATAAGTATTCCTCCAGGTGTCCTGTACTCAAACACAATTTTATGGCTCCACAGGAGTTAGGATATATTTCTGTTACTTGGTTGAATGCATAGAGCAGCTCCTTGAATCATGCTCCCTGGGTGAATTATGAATTGAGAACATCCCTTCTGCTGTATTTGCTGAAAAGGGCAGCCATTTTTTTTGACAATCATTCCTGTGAGCCAGCAGAAATCTGCAGAAAGTGATTACACATAGAATGAAAACAATTGGTCTTGATTTAAAAGAAAACCCCACAACTGAATAATAGTAGAAATAACTTTTGCTATGACTACTAGTAGTTGTCATTACCATGTTAGATGAGTTAGCCAAGTTTTTTATTCTGCAAGACCATATTGTCATAGGGTCTACAGAAGGATCTTTACCATCAGCATCATCTTCAAGGATGTAGTGGGTTTGAATGTTCCCCCCAAATGTTTGCAGAAGGAACCAAGGTGTGAGGCATGATCAACACACTGAAGGGAAGGGTTGCTATCCATAGGGCCCTTACAGGTCTGAGAGGGGGCCTGTGCAATTCTCTTGAAGTTCAAAAAGGGCAAGGGCAAAGTCCTGCACCTGGGTCAGGGTAAACAACAGTATCAGTAGGGGCTGGGGGATGAGGGGACTGGGAGTGGCGCTGCCGAGAGCAACCTGAGGTGCTGGTGGGTGAGAGGCTGGACACGACCCAGCTATTAGTATTCCAGTCCCAGAAAGCCAAATCTGTCCAGGGCTGCATCCAAAACAGGGGAGGGAGGGGATTCTGCCCCTCTGCTCTGCTCTGGGGAGAGCCCACCTGGAACCTGCATCCAGCTCTGGGCTCCCAGCAACGGGAGGTCACGGACCTGTTAGAGCAGATCCAGTGAAGGGCCATGGAAGTAATGATCAGAGGGCTGAAGCAATTCTTCTATGAGAAAAGTTTGAAAAAATTGGGTGATTGACCATGGAGCAGAGGAAGCTCCAGGAAAACATAATTGCAGCCTTTCAGTACTTAAAGGGGATTTATAGGAATAATGAATATCCTATTCAAGAATATCAAGACGCAGACATGCATCAGGACTGCCTTCATTTTTCTTTCTTTGTTCTGTACAATGTTAACAGAGTAACTGTACTTGTTTGAGTCCTCCCTCCTTAACGGCAGATGTAAAAAGCTGGGAAGGAGACTGGAGGCAAGGGAGAGAAGGTGTGTATTATGGTGTGCGTACTCCCCTGGAAAGGAACTATGAATAAAAATTCAGTCAGCAACTCTCAATTTTCTTTATTCAGAAATGAATATCTTACAGATTTCATGTATTTTTTAAACAACAAAAAAGCTTCTTTATAAGTCAACTTAGGTATCTTTTGAATATATTTATCTTTTCCCTGCAATAGATGCCACAGTTCTGATACAAAATATCCTAAGTACATAGAAATTGTTTTATATATACCTACATGTTTTGTAGAGAATGATCTCAGACAGTATTCTGTTGCTTATTATGAAGCCAAAGAAGATTATTCTTAAAACTGTAGAAAGAAATTGAGTGTCTGAGTCCTTTTGCAAGCACACAGAATTTGAAGTTTTAAAAACTTTCTTTTTTTTGCTACTCATTAAAATGTTTTCAGAAAGATTTCTTTATTTTGGCATATCAGGGGCCTTCAAGCATGATTGGAATTCTGCTCGGCATCATAGTTCTGATTTGCACGTGCTCTTAGAGACACTATTCAACTGTAAATTAATTATGGAAAATAATGGGACTCTATAATTAAGGTTTGGAAAAATTCATTAAGATTATTTTCTATCATATTTTAAACATTTTTATATTGAATGAATATGCTCAAAAATGGGGTGGCATTTTTCGTTGCCTAAATTTCTGAGTCATTAAAAAACTGTTAATAAGCTGCTGAAGTGTCTAGTTACATTGTGACTCTGAAAATTTTTATTCTGAAAAGTTAGTAGTTTCTTACCTAAATGTTCTCCTTCTTATCATAGTTTGTATGAATCAGCAGCAGCACTGTTTGTTAGGTTTCATTGGGAGAGAAAGATAGTCCTGACTGTCTATTGTCAATCTAAACCAGAGTTTCAGTTCCGTTCTGGTCCTTCTATAAATTGTAGGAAAGTCAATCAGAATTTTTAGCCTTGCTAACAAGTAAAAGAATATAACAAAAAAAGGATGTCCGTGTTTTGCATAAATCATTACATGTTGATGTAACTGTGTTTATTAATCACAGGAAAATAATGCAGAATATTATTTTGTGAAATTAATTGCTATTTTGTTTTAAACACAGATGTCTGAAACATACTGGAAGTATTAGCTTTTCTGACATAGTGATAGAAAATACAGCAGCAGCTTAAAACCAGTTATTTTTGCTTATAGAAATGCTGAGCAGATGGCTTAGCTTCTTCTTTGTGATGGTGATATGCTTTCTGGGTTTCACACTGTTCAGGCATAAAGACTACTATATACAGCACATGGCTGTACCATCCTTCATCTTCACTCCAACCTGACAAGAAACTTGTATGTAATTAATATTAGTAAATAATTCTTAATAAATTAGTTATTTACTGGTTTTCAGTCTCAAAAACATAAATGTGCTATTAAAAATCCTTTGAACTCATTTTTAATAGAAGATTAAGCCAACAAAAGCAATAGAATAGTTTTTATAGAAATGTACTAAGCCTCCTAAAACGTTTGCATTAAGGAATGCCAGTTAGCATTTCTTTACTTAAAATTTTTGTTGTGATTCAAGTTGATCATGGACAGTAAATGTTATCCTTAAATTGCCAGATATGAAAGATGTAGAGACTACTAGCCTATTCCCCAAATGTTCCAAGTATCCAAAAACCCTATTGACTCTCAAACAAAGGGTGCAGAAAGCAGCTTTGCAAAATTTCTTCAAATAGCTGTCATAGGTTATCTCTTCTGGGGATACAACTACATTCCTTGTTGCAACAATTAAACCAATACGCTTAACATTTTTTGAGGAAATCACTAACTTTCTGTGTCCTGAATGCAGCCATTAAACTCTTCCTTATACAGTGTTTCTTTCTCTCCTTCTCAGTCAGTTCTTAGACACCCACAATATCCAGATGCTCTTAAAAGGAAAAGCTGGTTTATGTACCCATTGCTGCTTCCAGCTGTTATTTTTCTGAGGCAGGAATTTTCTTTAAGATAATCTGGTCCATCTACTTTTACAGGGAAATCAAATGGCTAAGTTAAAAGACAACATTAACTGGGGATATCATCTACTATATTTTATATTAAGATGCCTTATTCTGTACCCAGTGTTGGGAACTCTTATTTTAGACTGCTGACTTCATTCCAGAAAAAAAAAATGTACTAAAGATCCATGTAAATGGAAGAATGTATTCAGATGATTTGGAGAAAGTTTAGCAAATAGTGGAAAAAATTTTTTTAATGTATGAATCATATTGCTTAAGGAGGAATAGTTCTTTATTTTATTAAACTTAATTTTTTTATCTTCTTTTTAATTTGAAAATTTTAGTACTGATTTTCACATATTTTTCTAATAAATATAACCATAGCTAAAATATTATTTTAAAATTCCAGGCCTTGAAGTTATGTAATGTAAAGTGTAAGTTTCTGTTGTGAAGATAAACCTTTCTCAAATTACATGGTTGAGAATTTTTAGGTAGGGAGTATTTTTTGTCAAATCAGAATAATCCTTTCTTGAAAAAATTAAAATATGTAAATTCATTATTATTCTGAGCTTTCCGTGGTAAAATTTAAATTGAATATTTATTCATTTTAATTGGAATCAAAAGGCTTTAATTCACTGAGTTAAAATTAACTTTTCTTTTGACTTACCTAGAGGTTAATTTTTATTTTGCTGCATGGGGATAATGGCTCATAAGAGATGCAAATCCAGACTGATCTGATCCAGAAGTGAACAGATTACTCTTTGGATTACACTTGCCTTTAGATAAATATATTTCATTGTAGGAGGCAAATAGCATTTAGTACCTAAATGAGGACAGCTAATTGTTATGCCTCTGAAATGGAAGGGAAACAAGATCAATATAGCAATAAGAGTATAGAGCAGTTTTAAAGAAACAGGATTTAATATTAATTTAGCACTGGAAGCTTATCTTGATGACCTAAAAATAAACATAGGGTTTTTTTGGTAAAAGTTCCATGTTGCTCTTCAAAAAAGTCATCAAATTTCCTTATAGACTTCTTGGTACTGTGTTTATTTATTTAGGGAGGCCGTCTGTGGTTTAAAAATAATTTTTTTCAGTTCTACTGTAAGCTACCATAGAGTTAATTCATTTCCACTTAAGTCCTGACAAATTTGGAGAAGACTATTACTGCTTACTATTGTTTTTCAACAGGTCATGCTCATTTCACCAGGTCATGCTTGTCTCCCCTAAGTTTGGGACATTTTAGCTGTAAGGAGTTGCAGCTCCTTAAACTTCATACTGCAACAATCTGTTCAAAATTTGTAGTGGATATTTCCACTGTATCACAAGGTCGGTAAAGTGTAAACTTTTCTCTATACCAGGCAATGTCAACACAAGGTCAGGGCAGTTAGTTGTGGATTTGGTGTACTGATCCTAGTTCTTCAAGTTCTAGACTTGAAACCTTATGGTCTTTTCCAGACTTTTCTAAATATATTTCATTTGTAAGTTCAAAGAAACTTTGAGCAATTATAACAAAGACTATAATTATGGAGAACTTGAAAAGAAGGGCAAGAGTGTTCTCAAGTGGATAACTCCTAACAGAAATTCTGTAAGTATTTAAAAAGAGTAGAGGGGGCTGAGGATCTCGGATTAGTATGGAATAGAAACTCCAGCATTTCATTTTAGTGGCTGAATCCAGCAAAATTAGGTCCATGTTCATGCTGATTTATACTAAAGTAATGGAGATAAACAAAAGGAAGTCACAGACGGCACTGCAGAGATGACCAAAATTGCTCTGAGCCAGTGTCAGTGTTCTGCAGGAGATGTTCACACTATAAATACCAGGGAATATGCAGGAACTAAATAAACTCTTGTAAACACAGACATCTGATGTGATTAATCTGAATGGAATGGAAATTATTTCATTTCCAAAATGGAAAAGACATCTAATATAACACCGGTAACACAAGTAAGTGGTAGAGATTCTAGAGGAATTAACTCAAAGTCAGTATATCTGCAGTAACCAATCAGTAAACATATTAAGTTTCTCCTCCTGAAGCCTTTCCATCCATTTGTCAGGATTCCAATGTCTTCTTTTTCTGGCAAGAAAGTGGAGAGCATCTGTATCCAAACTGACTGCTGGGAGTTTTTAGTACAGGAACAAAAGTATCTATATTGTTTCCCAAAAAGAGTTCACTCAGACATTATTTGCTTCTGACTATGCCCTGTTTTGCAGAAAATAAGCACGTCCATGGTACAAAAATAAGGCTTCAGTTTACATTATTACCCACATTTCAGATTATTGGCTGCTATAAATTTGGCTGCTATTATTGGCTGCTTTCTGTAGAAAAAAATAATTGAAGTAGAAATTCTTCTTCATGCTCTTTACTGTATAATATAAACCTTATGAAAATCCTTTCATTTGTCAAGAAGTTTGATGCGCATATATGTAGAAAACATGAGGGAAAGTTTTATGATCTCCTTTATAAGTATTTATTCTGTGAGCTTTAAACCTGTATGAGGATAAGAAGAGTGTTTGTGAAAGCCACTTGGGGAAATTAGTTCAATTTGCTTGGGCAGTTACAGTCCTTTCTTTGAAATAATATGCTTTAAGTAATCTCAATATGTTTTCTGTATATTTGAAATTGTCTGGAAAAATAAATTACCAGTCCAGTTGTTATTAATGATGTCGGTCGCTTTTAAATTTTATTTTATTGAAGTAATTATCTGCTAAATTAAATCACATTGCACTTCATCTGAAATATCAGCTCAGCATTTCAGTAGTGTCTCAAATACCATTTAGATGAAACACATTTCTAATTTATAGTATGTTAGATCATGCTACACACACTGTACTCTCAAACACAGTCTGCTTTAAGTGTATATTTTATTTTTCTCTTTTATATGCCCAGATGGTAATCTGCTTGCTTTGGGGTAAACTCATGAAATGAAGCATCTGGAGTTTAGAGTGTTTTGATTTGCTTCAATACTTTCACCAATTCTTACTATATTACAAAATATTTATTGCTAGAGCTCTTACGCTGAAAATAGTGTTGCCAAAGGGTAAGGAAATCATAAAAGTGTTGCAACCCTTTTCCAGATTACAATTCTGCTAAAACTGCTGCAAACCTTAAGTGCAGGAGCTCAGCTCCCCAATCTGAAGATGAATGTCATATATTTTATAAACACAGTCCTCTGAAATGAGCCAGGCCTGCTCTTGAATCACCCATCAAGCTACAAGTACAAGGTCGAACAACCCTTGGCTTAGTGTAAGAGCTTCATATAAAGTTGATTTAGTTATTGTGACAGTTCCATATTCTCTTTTATATTGCAAAAAGGTATCAATTACATTACAGGTAGATTACAGCTGTAAAACATAGTAACTCTTATGTATGCATGCTGAAGATTTATAGATGTAACATTTTTAATTCAGTCACTTGTTTGTGTATATGATTGTGAATAAGATAAATCTGGGTGTGGAAGAGAAAGGCAATCTCAGGGGCAATTTGATTTTGTTTCAGAATAAGGCAGAGAAGCTGTAAGCAAAACAATTCCTTCATTGGTTCTCGCCCTTTGGTAATCCCCCTGTATTTTAGCCGCTCTTAGCCAAGCCATGTAACTGGCGCTGAAATTGCTCTGTATATCCATGGCTAAAGCAAATAGCATATTTCTTATCCTTGTCAGCTGTAGAAATTATGCAGGACAACTTTGAGTAACAAACAAAAGATAAAAGATGCTTACCCACCAAAGCCAACAAGCAGTGCCTTAACCCCAGGATTTGCTGTCTCATGTTGGTTATTGTAACGGTGTACTTTAAGTGGCATTGAAATTAAACTTTTTTTCCTTAATGAACTTCTCCCAAAGTTCTTGTAGTAAATTGTCCTTGTTTTTTAATGGAAAAAAACCCCTAAATACTCAATGTTCTGCAAGAAATAAGCAGTATGTAATGGGAAGCAATGTTTCTTTTGTAAATAATAGAGACGGGAAAGATAGAGGGATAGGAGGTACATGAAAAACACAGATTATAATCACATAGAAAATACAAGAGTGCTGTTGGACTTATTCTCACACAAATTAAAGTTTTTCTAATATCTGTTCTTTTAATTTCTCCTGTCTTCCTATCTCAACAACTCTCTGGTATAAAAGGGAAACACTCTTGAATGAAAGGCCTATTACTTAATTTTATCTTGTGACAAATCATATTTGCTGAACTAGAAAGGAAAAAATATAAAACAGGCTGTACAACAGTTTAGTATATACAATATAATTTCATAAACTTATTTTTTGTTTCTACCAAAGTGCAATTTCTTTGAACTACCTATCATGCAACAAAATAAAACAGTCTGTGAAACTCTGCATGACTGAAACCTACAGTTAAAAATGATGATTGTTGGTGTGTGTACTGAGCCTTTTAGTTATTCATGTTGTCTTTGTCCTGTTCAATATGACATGTTTAAACTTTGTCTTTGACTTTGCCAGTTTTGAGTTGTTATGTAATGTTGTTTTATCAAGTCTTTTGTTCATATAAGACTCTGTGTCTTCCCATTATCCATGGTAAAAAGAGATGATTTCTCCTAGGAGACTGATATAATAATTCCCACTATTTCAACTAGTTACTCCTAAATGTCTCCAAAATGAAACAAAATTATAGGAGTGGTTTACAGAACAATGGTCCATCATGAGGTACTCAAAGCTGTTAGAGAACCTATCTGACAAGTCGTGGTGTTACAGGTTATTGCAAGGGAGCTGAGAAAGCATTGCAAGAAATATGTAGAATATCTGTCTGTCCTTAGGGAATTCTTAATAGCTGTAATTTTGTCAATGAGTAACACACCAAGTAGTGTTTCATCCACTATGCAAGGAAGTGGGATGGGCTGGGGAGAGATTTGAGTAGGAGGCATATATCCATATCAGTTACCTTAATGTTTGGAATAGCACAGATAAAAATAAAAACCTAAAGATGGTACATATATATTGACGAGACATTAACAAAACTGCCTTCTGCTTTTCAAGATTCATGTTAAGTTGATTTTGACAGGTGGCTGTAAACCTGAGGAAATCTCTAGAGGTAGGGAGAGGAATCAAACTAACGCTGTTATGGTATTTATAGAGGAATGCTCTTGATGGTAAAGAGAATAAGCACTGAAAGGAGAGAGTCAAATGATTATGATTTTTTCAGTGACACTGTGAAGTTTATCCTGTAGTGAAGGTTTTTTGCTTTCTTGATAATTTTGAATTTTGTTTGCAACATTTTAATATGACCAAACATTGTGACTTTCATTGGAAAATTATCAAATTTCTAAAATCATAGAAAATAAATGTTTGTAAGTAATGATTTTACAGAGACCACAAGCTTCTTTACATCACTTTTGTCTGTAATAGTAATTAAATGTTAGACTTACTAAGCATTCATTGTAACTGAAGGTTATAGGATGATGAAAAATTAAGCAAATAACAGATGTTAATTATTTTATTGCTAAATCCATCCATATTTTGAACAAAAACATCAATAAATTTTTATGGGCTTTGTGGAAAGGAAATGAGATAATAATTTAGCTTCACAAGTCTAAAATTGATTACTTTTCAAAAATCTCATGCATAATCATTAGAATAGGAACTGTAGTAATTTATGATTATATGAATCTTGAGGATATTTTAAAAGGAAAATATTTGACATTTTTTCAGTTTTATCTTGATTTTGAAGCTAAAAATATTGCCTTTGTTCACTTTTGATCACTTCTGAAACCTCAAATAAAGTGATGAAGGACGTGTATGTTAGGTGAGATGATTAAATATGAACGAAAAAGTACATCCAGTTTGTATTGTTTAAATATTAGAAATTATTGAAAATGTCATTGAAGATTAGTTGGATGGGTTCTTAAGAGCCTATTACCCACTGGCCTCCCCCAGTGATGCCTTCTGGCCATGTACTTGTGATTTCTGATAGATATTTACCAATGTTTCACAATGATGGAAATATTGGAGGTTCCGCAGCTCCCAAAGACACTTTATTCCAGTGCTTAAAGCATCCTCAGGATTTTTCCATTGAAATTTGATCTAGTTTTTTTTTCAATTTAAACTCAATACTTCCAGCTGTGTCAGCTTTTAGATCTGATTTTTTTATTACCAGTATTTTCTTGTTTAGGATGCTGAAGTTCAACTACATATCCAGAGAGGATAGTATGCCACTTAACTCCAAATAGGAAGCTGTGGATATTTCAGTGTAATGTCTGCCCTCACAAAGCTGCACTTCCTTTGTGTCTCTCTGGAACTTCTTGTAGCTGTGGAGCATGGAATGGAGACAGGAGAATATACAGGAGCCTCTGCGTTACAGTGGTCTGGCACAACTTACTAACTGTATTGAAAGCAGCAATGTTCTGAAGAGTTTTGATCCCCATTCCTAATGCTGATTCGTGAAGGTCTTGTCTTGGTGTGCAGCAGATATTTCTAATTAACTTCTTCAATACCAAGTCTTGGAGATTTTGATTTCAGAGAAAGTGTGATATCTTTGTCCCACATGGTTTACTTTTTTTATTAGCTGGTTATTTCGTTTGTGTAGAAAACTGTCTCTAAGCTTAATATGTATGTATGTACTGTAAGAAATCTGAAGCATGCATTGAATTAAAAAAAACAAAATTAAAAAACCTCCAAACCAAACCAAGCCAAAAACCCAAAAAAAAGGAAAAAAAAACCAACAAAAATCTATTATTACCTTAAGCTTATGTGAATTTATTTTTTAACTTCAAATCATTAGGGCTTGAAAGGAAACATACTTTATTAGGTAATATCTTGAAATACAACAGATTAAAAAACAAGCTATTCCTCTCCTCCATGTATGTTGGGTAACAGCTCTTTCTGTTAAAAAAAATCCTGAACTGTGATTTGATCCAAAGAAAAATATGGCCAGTCCCCTTACAAAATTCTATTGCATAAAGATTTTTTTTTCATGCTTTCATTTATATATAAAATTAGTTCATTATATTTTCAAGATACAGCTCTGGAGGATCTTCTTTTTTCTCATGTAGATCATCCTTCTGTAAATCTTCTGTGTTTATTTTTCTGCAGTTTAAGCAGTCATGTTTTGGTTGTGTTTCAACATTTAGCTCTGTGAGATTTAATTTTTTCAATGTAGGTTAATGTAGATCACGACTTATTTTCCTGTTGCTCATGTTTATTGTCTGATCTTAGAACAAGACTGTCTTAGTACATTTCACATATTTGGCACGTAGCTCAAAAAATTCCAATGAAATCTTCAATATTTCCAGGCTGTCTCTGTGTAGCATGGTTTAGTGACTTCTAGTTTTGATAACTGCTGATTTTGATATTGGTAAATTTTCAACTGTGATTTTAATGACAGTTTTTCTCTTCTGTAAAGCAGTATCTTAATTAAGGCTGCACACACATTGTTGCAATAGACAAAAGTATTCCAGAGTTACCAGAGGGGAACTCTTGCAGATAATTTTTCCTTCAAAAATCTAGGCTAAGCAGCATTTGGGGCAAAACTTTCTGCATTTTCCATGTGCAGTCTATGAATGAAATTCATATTTTACTTTATTTTTGATTTTTATTTTGATTATAAAACATCATCTGGCTTTTAGTACCACTAAAGATTTTGTAGAAAATTGCAGTAACCCCTCCTTATTTTTCTATCAGTATTTTCTATTTTTTATCTCTTCCATTCACAATAATACTTACCTTTAAGATTTTTCTTGACAACTAAGCTGATGCCCTCATAAAGCAGCTCTCTGAGCTCCCAGATGTTATATCTGAGGGGCACACAATACTTTTTTTTCCGATGTGATTGCCCATTTTCCCCCACGTGTACACGCACTGGCACTGACTCTCCTCTTCCATTTCCACAGCTGGCTAGTAAGCTTGTGTGTTTCACCAGCATCAGCTTTGTACAACCTAAAGAGCAGCTTGGGGCCAGGGGCAACTTGTTTTAAGGTGATATGCTAGTGTTATCCTGCAGCTGGGAAAACTGATTAATTCCTTTGTGTCTCACCTGTTAGGCAATCACTTATCTCTGAAGAAGCTGTTTCTTGCTACAGAAAAATTTATCTTCTCTGATAGTCTCTTGTATTGACCTTCTTGAATTCCCACTAGGGTCTTAATAACAACAACCCTCTAGTCCTCCCCTACCACTTGAGTTTTAAGCTTAGAAATAATGAAGTAATGAGATGGAGATGTTATCAACATTTGGGTTATCAGCAGTTTGACCCTTGACCTTCTCTAATGGAGGAGTTTTTGATGTTGATACTCCATTTTGCTGCTACATTTTGGTGAGGAGAGAAATCACAGGACCTGGAATGGTTCAAGGTGGAAGGGCCATCTGACCAACAGGTCATCTGGTCCAATGTCCCTGTTCAACAGCACAAAAGCACATGGCGCAGGATTTCATCTAGCCAGTTTTTGAATATTTCCAGTGAGAGCGGCTCCACATCCTCTCTGGATGATCTGTTCCAGTGATCAATCACACACAAAGGAAAGAAGTTCTTCCTCATATTCAGGTGGAACTTCCTGAGCATTTGTTTCTTCTTGTTTAGATCTGATATCTAAATATCCTTTGAAGGTGAATTAGAATATAATGCAGGGTTCAGAGTTTAATTCTTTCAGCCTCCAAAATCTCATGCTCACCCTTGTTTCAGGTTTGTTGTGTGTCCAACCAAAAGTGGAGGGAAACAACTATAATACTTAAAATATTTCTCTTTGGCATCAGCATAAAATAAATGAAAAAAAAAAAATAGAGTCATGATGAATTGGTTTATTTGTGGAGTTTTTGCGCTTTTTTATTTTTGGGGTTTTTTTTTGTTTGTTTGTTTTGTTTTATGGGTTTTTTTATTAATAAATTTTTTTGGGTTTTTTTTTCTTCTTCCAATTCCATTACATTTTGTGTTAATTCTGAAAAGAATTCAAAGAGAAAAAATTTCAAAATCATTAAATAGTTACAATTCTCTAGGAAGAGAAAACCTGGAAAAATATTGCTGTGAGTTTAAATAAATTTTCTCTTTTGTCTTGAAATTATGTCCTACAGAGATGTTAGAGAATTGATGCAAATATCATGCCAAAACTACAGCTTTGGTGAATATGCAATCCAGCTTCTTCTCTAGGGAAATATTTGTGTTTAGTGGAGACAGTACCAGACCCTGGAGTGCTGACAGTTCATTGCTGTCTTTCAAGACTGCTTCTGCAAATTGCATAAATTCCTTATGTTACAGATGTACTCTGCAGTTTAGCTATTAGTCCATTTACCTTGCCCATTTTGAACCACAAACTATAATATAAAATCATTGAATTAGCTCATATATTTGTACACCACATAACAAGCTAGTTGAATGAGAGTTAGATAAAACATATTTCATCATCAAGTTTGCTTTTACTTGTGATATCTAATCTTTTCTGTAACTGCTGTATATTTGTATTGTATCCTAAGAACATAAATAATTTTAAATAATATTCTTATTTCTTTTTTATATGATGTTTTTCATTTTACAGAGCAATCTCAAATAGATCACAATATGTTTTATGTATACATGCAGGGTAACCTTTTTCAGGTATTGGGAAAGGTCTTGGAGAAGTAATTTGCATATGGAAGAAGAGAAATAATTTTGTTATTTTTGTTGGGTTTTTTTAAAAAGCTTGTGTGAGACATGTTGATCAAAAGAGCTTATGGCATTTTTCACATTAATTTTGAAATAGTGCAGTCTTTGTTAGTCTTTCGTATCATTATAGTTCTGTTTTATCAATCTGTGGTTCTTTCAGGCATGTTGTGGTCCTGACATACATGTGATTGAGAAGTTTTCTTAACTCCTCAGCCTTCACTGTGTAAGACAGGTGTTTCTCCATCTGTCCTGTTAAATTAAATGGAAAGTTCAGATTTTAATTAAATGTGACAAGACATTCTAAAACCCTCCTTTCTTACTGTAGAGTTGAAGACATGGATGGAGAAATCAGTGGAGGTGACAAGTTCTATCACCAGCAGAGAAAAAAAAGTTAATCCTACTGCTGAAGTGATTTTTTTCCGTTTGTCTCTATTTGGGTTTAGTGCTTTGTCAGTTTCACCTTCAGATGTCCAGTAAATATCTCTCTATCCTACCCTAGGCAGCACAGTAGCCTGCTCCCCTTGAGTGCCAATGAATGCACTCTATTTTTTGGTGTTATTGGGAAGTTTCAATTGCCTCTAACACTGTTTACCTTGGCAGACACATTTATGGCTCTGAAATTTTTTTCTGTTCCTTTTCGGACAGGAGCTAAATATAATTTGAAAATGTCTCAAGGCATTTTCTTTGAGACCATCACCATTTCAAAAATCTCTGTACAACTGATGACTAAATAAATTTTCTTTTCTTTTTTTTTTTTTTTTTTTTTACCTAGTAAGTGAGGCGTGGAGCTGGAAAACTTGGCAGAAAACTCTTTTGACTTTCCTGCTTGTACCTATGGAACCTCGTTTGCAAGGTAAATGTTCCGTTTTAATTGACTGTAATTGTATGCTATTAAAATTTTAAATGTCTAAATGATCTTATAGTACCTCTAGGTTTTAAAGAAAATACCCTTGCTCAGTGTTTAATTTACACTTTTAGAGTGAATTCTACTAGAATACTCTTGCAGCTTTAAATAAACGCAATTAGTTCCTTTGGATTTATTAACAAATACACCTCACTCTCAAGAAGAAAGGAAAAGTATAACAAGATCTAAGTAATTTTTGAATTTCTCAGTTATTTCTATTACATTTCCATCAATCTGAGTGAAAAAAAAAACTAGATTAATGTGAATGCATTCATTATGTCAATATGTATTTTCTGTATTGTGTGTTTATTGGGACTGTTGTGTTTATTCGTGACTTTATTAGAAGGAAGACTGAAAGTAATTCTTGAGACCCCTGGCCTATGTTTGCAATTTTCATTGCTATATAGTTTTCAAAGTAAGAGATTCTTATTCCTGCTCTTAAACATAGCTTTTAATAATGATATCTGAAAGGTAATTGTATTCTATATTTGGAAAATCTAGTTTTCTAGAATTCAGAATACCTCAGAGAAGCTGGCTTATTTTGTTATAATGATTTTATTGTAATTAAGTACTGTGGAAGGCTGCTGTTTCTACCAGAAAAAATATGTTACCAAGAAAATATTAACCTGAATATCTCCTCCAGGTTTTTTTGCTGTTTATTTTGACACTTTTCTTGTCCTACCCCTGAATTTTATCCTTGAAATTGTCTTAATTGTCGTTAGGAAAGAACTTTCTTCTCTAGTCTTTTTGCCATTGAAATGGCCATTTCTGCTATATTAGGCATGGTGAAACAAAGTTTTCAAAATATGTCCTCTTATATGTGTCCTCAACAGCAAGCTATGCAACAGCCACTCCAAATTTGTGTTGGGGAAAAGAATTACCCCTCTTGACAGAAGTGCCACTAGGAGCACTTGTATGTTCAAGGTGGAAAATTGGGCATTTTGAAAAACAAAATCAGCAGCTTTCCCAGCACCTGGAACAAGGGAGTGAATATTCTTCTATTCAGTTTTTGGGTAACAAGCTGATCCCCAAGGCTGGGCATTTTATTATATTGAATTTCTTAAGAAGGGAGAGGAAAGAAAAGTGACTTAGCCTTTGCTTGAGTTAAACTTCCTATGAGATGGTGGGTGGTGATTATAAGAGAAAAGTAGTAGCATTGCTTTCAGGGCTCCTTCTGAGGATGGAAGACATTAAAAAAAAAAAAGTGTCTGGCAGTCTCTTTTAAATACTAGAAATGGCAGAAAATTTCCAGGTTTTAAGAAGAGCCCAGACACAATGATTTTCCATGCAGATGGCTAGGCATTTTACAATCAGATTTATGAAAAGGAAAAAAAAAAAAAGAATGGGTGCATTTCAAAGTGGTTCTGGTGCAATTCTCCAGATGTCATGTTGTACATAGGTTTCTTCTATCTTGAGTTTGCAAAGCCAGCAGAAGAGGGAAAAACACTAGCAGTCACAAGTCTGATGGCTAAAGCTATAATTTTACATGGGTTTAATCACAATTTCCATGATTATGTTTAATTATGTTTAATGGAAATTTAAGAATGTACTTAAACACTTGCAGAATTTGGGTATATTTGGTGGAATTACAGCAAAAGGACTGAAAGTTAAAACCATGAGTAGAATTTCCAAAGCATCTGTAGGTGACATAGCAGCAGGCTTAAGATGCTCTTTCTGCATTACATATGATAATTTTGTAGCTTTTATAAGATAGAAATCACAAAAAATAATATAATGTTTTAAAAACTATTTGGCAAAGAGCATTTATTTTTTTTTCAAACTAGTATTATGACTTTTTATGCATAATAACCACTTCTGACTTACTTTGACTGTATGTGTAATTAAATCTGAAGGTGCCATTGATTCTAATTACTTATGTGCAATTTTTGGTATTGACATTTCAATAACAAAACACCAATATTCAATTTTGAGTTAGCAATAAGCCACTGTCAGTAAGAATAGACTAATATATCTTTATGATGATGAGCTTGTATGGGGTAATGCGATGTTTTTAATCAAGGGTAGGTTCAGAGTTGTAATTTGAAATTCTATTTTTAAAAAGGTTTGAGGAACTATTGGAAGTAAATTGCCTTTCATTCTGCCTTTTGTTTTCATCCCTCTGAAAAGATTCATTACTGACTATTCAACTTGTTTTCCTAACATTCTTGTGGTGAATTTGGGATGCACAGTGCATAACATCTGTGAATTTCCATAAAATGAGGCTGTGAAAGTTTTCTCTATGCTTTCCATTTGATGTTAGAAACCTCCCTGAGTAGATTTTAGGCATCTCAAGAATGTTTCTGTCTTTACTGATCTAGATTATACTAAATGCTGCTGTAAAGCATTATAAACCAATAGGTTTAATGATTCTTACCATTCCAGGAAAAAAGAAAGGGGGCAAAATGTGTTTTCATACATGCATATGTATTTCTTTTCAAAAGAGAAAAGAGAATGATTTGATAAACTGAAATTTTTCATACGTGCAAATATCATACATTTTTTTGCCCAGGATGTTTCAAATAAAACTAGATGAGAGGTGGTGTTATATAACTATGGCTGTTGTTGAAAGTGTGATTTTGCAGGCAGATAAACTTAGTTTACTTCCCTAGGCCAACACTGCTGTAAGAACTGATTTTTTCATCCAACCCTCAATTTCAGCCTACCAGTCCAACAGATAATTTTAATATTAACAAATGTAGCTAAATTTTTTATCAGTGCAGTACTTGTATAAAAATAATTTACTATCAGTTCCAAAATCTTCTATATTGACTCATATTTCTAATAGTCTAAATTTCTACATTTCTTGAGTAAATGCTCTGATTTTGGTGGATTAGTGTCTATATATTGAGGAAAATATGTGGCTCTAGAACACTCCTAGAGCAGAACACAAAAGATTCTGGATGATTGTAATTTTTTTCCTGCTCTTTAACCTACAAATATAGGTTATTAAAAGTACCTATCCAGGGATTGGGTAATAAAATTATTTAAGGTTCCTCATAGTTCTCAGTGTGAGAAGATCAGCATGCCTGAAAAGAAGAAAAGGTTATCATTAAGCTTTGCTTTTGAGACCAAAAGTTGATATTCTTCAACTGTAAAGAAAACTTGGAATAGCTGTGCTGAAATTACTAGAAATGCATATGTGTTGTTAGGTGAATAAAAGAGAGTAAATTCCCTCAGGTTTAAAATACATTTTCATCCACGTGCTCAAATAATCTCTAACTATTCTATCTAGTACCTTCAAAAGTAGCAGGTGACCTCAGACAGTCAGATTTTACAGCCAGAAGGGGTCTGATATTCACAAAATTCTGACCATTTCCTTCATGAAATTCAGGCTTCTTCTAAATTCAAAATGCACATCCAAAAAGTCACTTGGAGACATCTTTACACTGGAGATGCAAGACCTGCTGATTCTTGAAACTGTTAGAATAAATTAAAACAATTCATTTCAGTTTTCTTTGGGTGTAATCTTGTGCTGTTATGTATGCAGTCATCTGCATACTTTGAGTTGTACAGGCAGTTATAGTCCAAGTTACACTTGGACTTTAAATAAGTGTTTGGATTTATTTGGAGTCCTTAAGTTTACTCAGTCTTGACTTTCCAGATGAAAAGTCAGAAATATGCTTTAGACCATGGGCTTTAGGAGTCCACATTCCAATACAATCAACAGATGTTTAAAACTGTTTAAATACAGTAAACAAGGCCTTTCTTTGGCGAGATGTGGTTTATCCAGTGAAGACGTTCCAGTTTATTCCCTGGTCTCTTCCAACATTAAGTGATGTCTACGTTTGCAGGGTACTAAAACTGCTGGTTAGGAAATAGAAACTTAACTCCAATATTCTTTGTTTTAGAAAAGTCAAGCAGAGATGAAAAAAATATCTTGGAGAAGCAATCTGCTGGAAAAAGTAAAGTTACAAACAACAAATAAAAAGATGTTTTCTTTAGGCCTGGAAATGTAGGAAAGCTTTGTTATTCAACTACTCTGAAGACACTTCCTATGTTTGGCAGAACATAAAGACATCTTAAGAAATGCTCAAAGATCTCTTGCCAAATCTTAGTAACAATGTTAATATGCTTCCATTTTCTGTCTTAAGAGAGAAGTATCATTTTAGATTGTGTGTCTTGGTTGAAACAGTTAATTCCAGCCTCTCTGACTTTCCTCCATGCCTCACTCACAATCCTACTGTGCATCCTTAAATCATTGTGAATTGCATTTTTATCTTTGCAGCCCAATCTTTGGTATGGAATTTTGAAATGAGAGATCAGCACAGAAAAATACTGTACTGCATTTCATTAATCAGAAGGTATATGAGGAGGAAAAAAAGCAATAACTTTGTATACTATTTCTGTCAACACAAGGGTTACACCAGAGTTAACGGAGAAGGTAGAAGGAGAATTCAGCAACATAATATATGTAACTCTCCAAAACTGAAGCAAGTCAGTTGGTTTATTCTGACTTTGGAAGAAGAATTTACATGCTCAAAGTAGTCTTTAGTTCCTGACTGGCAAAAGGAAAGCCAAACCAAACCATAACCTTGATAATCTTAAAAGTCCCATTTAACCTAGGCCACTGTATGGTTCTGTGATAAAAAAATCAGCTATGTAACAGCCCACTGATATACAGATTTTTAATAACTATGTAGTTGACCACAGTTTGACACTTTACATTATTTTACATAATCTCTTTTTTTAATGTAGCTGTGGTTTCTGGTAAAATATTTTCAGTACCAGTAGAGATTGTATAGAAGCTTTTGGCCTCAAAATTAAGTCTCAGTATTGAAAAACAACTTTCAGAGCTTTATTTCATCCTTGTTTACTACATCACTATAAATTAAATCATCTTTGGACTATAAAATCAGATGCACTACACCTTTAAGTCTAATTATGAAAGCCACTGCCTTCTGCCTCATTTTAGTCACATACAGTGGACTTTTTGACAGGGAATGTTTAATAATGTGATACCTCAGGCCTGAAAATCCAAGAGCTCAGGATGCTGAAAAGCTACAATCAAGTGAGAAACAGTCAGGAGCTCTGCCAGCTCTCTGGGCAAGCCTTGCCTCAAGTCTAGTAAAAACCCCTTTAGTGTGCAAGGAAGAACTGGTGACCCAGGCGCGAGAATGAGAAGGGCCACAGGTCAGTAGAACTCCCAAGTAATGTACTGTGACATGTCTTGAGAGAGTACTTAAGGAGAGAGGCGAGAAAGGACAGTTCTTGGCCTCTCTGGAACATGGAAAAGGAGTTAAGAGTATTCAAAATGTAGAAAATGGTATTTTCTGCAAAAGTCTGAAAGTGTTGTCCCTGTAAATATTAGAACAGAAAATTGGAATGTCATCATATTCTTGTGCTTAAAAGCATGAAGAGTGAGGAGTGAATCTGGAATAATAAAAAAAGATAATCTCAGTAAAATATAAGTGTTTTAATGAAAATTTGGAGGCAAAGGAGCAACATCTTCCTTTCTTTATATTTAAATAGAAGGCTAAGAAAAAAAGTATCTTCAAATTTCAGAGAGGATCATCAAGATTTTGTCAAGACTACTCTTGCATTTGTTAGTTTATTTAGGTAGAGTTCCTGTTTTGTCTCTGAAGCATGCTGACACCACTTGAAAGCCATTATTTGAACTCAGTCTAGTAAGTATGCAGAAGAAATCGGTGCAAAATTCTTTTTCTGTTTTCCACACTTAAAGGTGCTTCTGCTTCTGCAAATTTGAATTTAAACGAAACCTGTCTGTAATCATTTCTTCACAAAATTTGGTACTCTAATGGGAAAAAATATTTTGGAAACAATGGCACAAAATCAGAACAGATTAAATTTAAAGATTCCAATGAAAGGAGAGCTGTCATACCATTTATTAAACGTATTCACTCTAAAAATTGTCATTTACATTAAACAGAAAGCATTCACCATTTCAATCTCTTGATGTCACCTTAGCCTAGAAGATCAGTGCCTCTGTTGGACATAAAGGTGCACCTGGAAGATGGGATGGATAGAGAAAAGGGAATAAACCAAGAACTGTGTTATTTTAGTTTTCCTTTGAACACTGGGATTGTGGAATGGGATGACCTTTAAGGACCCTTCCAAGTTAAGTCTTTCTATGATTACAACAGTGATGCCTTTCACAATCAAAGACTCATCATTATAGGACTAAGCAGGCTATTTCTGCAGTACTCATGCATATATGAAAATTTCCCATTTTCATTAAAGTCAAATTTGTCATGAAAATTAAAGGTCATATCCTAAACGGATCTAAATCCTGTTATCTCTGAAGTTATATTCATTTACAAGAAGTTATGTTTTGGAAAATATGCTGACTCTGTATTGAAGTTCATGGAAGAAATATTTTGAAATATTTCTGATGAAAGACTTTATAGAAGTTGCCACATTTATTAATTTGAACATTTTCAGAGTGAAGGTGTTTATGACTTTTTTGTTACTATGATATATCCATATATTATGACTTTGATTTTGCTCTACCTAAAAAAAAATATCAGATATCAAAATTCAGGAGAAGCTTGTTTCATGCAGTAATATCCTTCACTTGGTATCCAGGAACCAAAAATACATCTATTAATTTCAGTCACTAAATATTAGGATGGCCTACACTGTATTATCAAATCAGTAATAATTTAACAAATGTTATGAAGAAAGAGGAAAAAGAAGTCACAGCTATATTGTCCCTACCTTAGACACCTACAGTGTCCATAGAAAGCTAATAGCTGCCTAAATTTTATAAAAAGTAAAAAAAACCCAACCCAAACAAACAAAAACCCCAAAAATCACAAAATCAACAAATCACCCAAAAACAAATAAAAGCCTACCAAAACCAAAATCAAACTTGAACTAAATGCACCAAACCCATTTATTTTCATGCAAAAAAACCTAGTAGACCTAAAATGGTATATAGTGAAGGAAATTAAGGACGCACATACTAAAACCATGCAAACTTCTTAAGCCTATGTGTCTCCTAACACCTCACAGCATACTTTCAAATATTTGGTTTTATGTTTTTATTAATTATGCCATTTGAATGTAATGTTTTCTTTCAGAATCATAACTTAAGATGAGTCAGATGACTCAATTCTGTCACAACCAGACTTAGAAGTAGTAATGACATATTGAGCCACTGCAGTTACTGATATGGTCAGCACTTCTAAAATTGTGCTTATCTTATGCACTGCCTGATTTTTCTTTTGCTTCCTTTGCCCCTTTTAGTTTGAAAACCACTCTTATTTTTAGGAAGGATTTCTTTTTTATGATGGAGTTTCCTCATTGCATTTCAAATTATCACAATTGATCAGATTCAGATTTATCTGTCTAGCTACTTTATGCTATTTACAGTGTCCCACTTTCCCACTTTTTCATGAACCACCCTTTAAAGGAAAGTAGCTCTTCATAACCGGGCAGTTGACCCTTCATGAGGCAGGGCTGCTCTTGATAAAAACAGAACTGTAGCATTTATAACTTTAATAAAAAAAAAAATTCAAGGAATCTGTAGTGTTTGAAGTGTCAATTGGACCCATAACATACACTATAATCAGAGAACCAGCATTGAATCAGAATTGAATAATTTTGGTTGGAAAGGACTTTAAAGGCCCTCTAGTTCCAGTCCCATGAGCAGGGATGCCACTTCCTTGATCAGGTTGCTCAAAACCCCATCTAACCTGACCTTGGACAATTCCAGGCATGAGGCATCCACAATTTTGAGCAACCTTTTCCAGTCTTTTACTAACCTCACAGTAAAGGATTTCTTCCTAAGATCAAACTTTCCTTCTTTCAGAGTAATGACAAAATGACATTACCTCTTCTCCTATTACTATATGGCCTTGTGAAAAATCATGCAGTTGTGCAATGCAATAACATGATGCAGAGCAGGAAAAAACCCCAAACAAATAATTAATTAAAGCCTCAGAAGATAGTGAGATCATATTTTTTATGCTTGGACAACCCTGGGGAAAAAAAACACTTTCAACACATCTATGTGCACAGGCTAAAAAAGCTGCATAGCATTCTAAAATTATGTCAGTGAAGGTGAAAGTGATACAATTTTTTAAATGGGGACAATAGACAGAAGAAAAGATATAGAGAAATGTGGAATTAAGTTGTAGTATAAAAGAAATTCCCAGTGGTGTTTGCCAAAATTTGCCAAAGATGACAGGCTGACGAACCTGAAGAGAAAAGTAAATTTCTCCGAGGAAAAAATAACTTGGTGTGGACACCATTCTGATTAATGCACCTGATCCACTAGCATTAAGACTCTGATTCTACCTATGCAAAATTCCTTCACATTATTTAAACTGTACGGCTGTGAAGGCTAGTGCATACTTTGCGTGTGAAGAGCTTAGACATTTTAAGGTGTAAATTATGTGGTGTGATAATATTCTAGCTTCATTTAACCATCTTATAGAATTCCTCAACTCTACTAAGCATGTTTATGGGAATTCATTTTACAAAGATGATATGCAGTGTGTAGAAACAAAAAAAAAATAGTTGCTGCAGCTGTTGTTAGCAAAATGTATATTTTGTGTGTAGCAGCAGGTAGATAGATAATGGTTAGCAGACCTGCATCCTGTGGAGAAAGACACATTTTCTGGGTCACTAAAAGGCCAGCTCACTCACTTTAGGTAAAATAGTAATTGAAGGGTAGAAGATTTACTATGGCAGTGGATTGGAGATTCTAGTTCACTTAAATAAAACACAGGTTTTGGTAGTCAGAAACGGGTTTTTTTCTTTCTTTATGAACTGTCCAGGTTCTGGGCTGTTCCCCTGCTGTTTGAATTCCAGTTTTTGCCTTAAGTTCATTTCTCCCTCAGTGCACAGACAGTTTCAGATACTCTGTCTGTTAGTGAAATGCTGAGAAGGCTGTCATGTTCCGTCTCTCATTTCTTTCCCTTCAGTTACATAAATAACAAGAATTTCAATGCTGTCGCTCCAGGATTATGTGAACCCTTAAACATAACCAAGATTTCTTTGAGAGTGGCTGAGACCAGCATTGGATATTGCAAGCTCTGAGGCATTAGGTCTTTTTCTCTGTCTTCACCAATGAATGTATCAGCTTAATTTCAAAGCAGCTGTGAATAAAGTTGAAGTCCTCTGAAGGACTCTGCCATGGGGCTGGGCCTGCCCCTTTGGGGTCTGACTGGAGGGGTTGCATTGCCTTGCACTTGTGCTCCTGCCCAAGTCACTTTGGAGATTCCCATGGAAGGTTGGGTTTGTACCTGTAAGCAAACAAGTGGCAGCCAAATGGGAGAACCAGTTCCAAAAAACTACTGCTCATAGAGACAGGTGTGAGTCTTGCCTGAAGACTGAAAAGGAAAATCATAAGTGCCATTTCACTGATCAGAGGAAGAATTTTTCCTGTTAAACCAGATGAGGATTTTGTTTCCAAAATGCTGTATTTATCTGGAGGCTGCTGCATAAAGGAAAAAGCTAAACATTTCAGAGGAAAATTTATATAAATAGTTAAGCTGCCATTAGTATAAGTTCTCTCTTTACTACAATGCCTCGTGTTCTCCTTCAATTAAAGTATCATACTTATCTTACATAATCTTCTAATGATATATTTCCGGTTAAAATGCTGGGATTTTTATCTCCATTCTCAAATTAACATCGTGGCACATTCAGCACACTCAATAAGAACAAAAGCTATGAGAAGGAAAAATTTGTGATTTCTGAAATAGGTATTTAGCAGAGGAATGAATTTTGAATTAACACATGTTGGAAAATACTTAGATAATTTTGCCTTTAAGGACACTCTTACTGAAGTCTTTCAAAGTAAGCACATTGTACTTGAATATATTTAATGTTTTTAAATAATTTATCCTTTCTTATGAGATGGTTCTCAGATCTCAAGTACATGCAAAAAAAAAGTTAAAAAAAAAGACAACACAAAATTAGCTTGGTACTTTGGTAAAATGTAAATGATTACATTATTGTATCTCATTAATTTATTTTCGGTTGAAATCAAGACTTGGAGAAGTAAAAGCTTTACATTTTTGTAGCCTTTAAAGGACACAGAGGACTAGACAAGTGTAGTGCTTTTATGAGTCTTCTACCTGTGTCCTATTTGGTGATGGGAAACACCACTGAGAATATGGAGTCCTACAGAGTTTTAGTCTTTTAGTCCTGCATGAATCATAATTACTGCAAATATGAAAAGTAATAAAGAACTTATTGTGTTTTGAAATTACCGTCCTCAGGGGGAAAAACCCCACCCCTTCTTTTGTATGTTTTCCAGCTATTCTTCTATCCCTGACACACACATTTTAAAGAATATTTACTACAATAGACTCTTATGGCCTGTATTTATCTAAACGGTAAACAAAAGCATTCAAAAGAGACCTTTCAAAAATTCAAGAGAATCTGAAAGTGTTTTGAGGTAAGTAAGTCTTTAGTTAGGCATCACTATTATTTCTGTCTAACTAGGGAACCTCTGCTGAACTCCATAAGACAGTTCTGCAGAGTTCTGTAAGCGGTACAAAGGACTAACTTCTCTTTGCAGTGATTTTGCTCCCCTTCTTCTCTCAGGTAGTAATAGAAGGTGTTTATTCTTTGGTCTTCAAACTTCATTAAAGCATTGTTTTGTTTAAATATTTAGGAATACAGTAACACAACTGCCAAACCTGTAGTTTAAATAATGTTACCACTATAGGCTGTAGGATGTTCTCTTTTTTATGTCTGGAAAGTGTAATAAAATCTGCAGACAGGACCAATTGTGTAGATAGACCTTAAACATTGCTTTTTGGTTTGTTTTTGGTTTTTTTTGCTTATTGTCTTAAGTGTTGTGTGAATGGACAGAGCATGAGTAAAGGCAGAGATTCCTGAAGAACTTTGAAGCACCAATTTTGGAGAAATTTTCTTTTTTTACCATAGGAATTCATTCTTTTGTGAATAGTGTTATCTAAATTATTATGCGATTTTGGTTTTATTTTATGCCCCACCATAAAACCATCCTGGAGGTGTCACATTAATTCCTTTTATGGCAGCACAAAAATAAAAGTAAGCACTAAAAGTCTCCAAATGAAAGTTTTAACAGCTTTCAGAAAGAAAGACAGAAAGAATTGTTCAACAAGTCTAAGCCCAACTAAATAGATCATAGCTTAAAAAATTAATTTCTAGAAAAATGCTTGGTTTTGAGCATATTTAGTTCTAAAACTAAAACTGCTGAAGCCTGTAAACATAGAAAACAGCATTTATAGTTGAAAAGAGGACGCATATTACAACTTCTTTGACATTATTTAATTTGTATCTGATGGCACCATTTGATGAAACCAAAACTGACCTCATAAAACATCTGTATCACTGAAATTTTTTATTAGAAATGGGGCAAAAGTTCCCAATTACTGTCCCTTTGTGTGAGCAAATTTTTATGACAGCCAGATGAAATGAGCTTTCTCCTGTTGGTTTGTTTGTTTGTTTGTTTGTATGTTTGGTTTTTTCAAGTAATTAACATGTATTGGTTAGCCTGGATAAAAATATGTCTTATCTCCTATCAGAGCCTTTCAAAGGAAAAATTATTATGTTACCTTTCTCAGGTGTTTATTGTCATTAATATGTGGAAAAAATAGTAGGAAAAAATAATAACTATAATGCTCCAAAAATTAGGTATACATTAAATTCTGGCTACTAACCTTAAAAAGGAAGCAGTTGCTATAAATTGATCAGATGTATTGGGCTTCCATATGAAGACTGCATCTCTTTCCCTTGACAAAAAGACATTTGCAGGAATGTGGGACATTTTAATTTCTAAAGACAATGTCAATAGGAATAAATAAGTACTTCCTCAGAAAACTAAAGACAAATAAAAAAATGTCCTGGAAGAAATATGGGAGTTCCAAAGGGAATATTTTCACAGAAAAGGGAATATTTTCACAGAAGGGAAAATCTCTGGAACTGGTTATTCCTGGAATTTATTAAGTATAATTTGTATCTAGACTGAAGAACCAAACAGAAAAGTGAAATGGAGCAGGATCTTTGCTTCTACAAACAAGGTACAATCTCTCAGGCAGGGAGATCTGAATAAGTGGGTTGGCAATACTGAAATATTTAACTGTTTCACCAGCCTTGTAGGGTGCTCAGTAGCTCTGTTCAAAAACTGAGCAGCTCAACAAGCAGCAGCACCTTGTGTGAGCCAGGGCAGAGGTGTAGAAGGATATTTTGGCCTGAGGATCTCAGGTCTGTGCATGCAAGCACAAGTGATTTCTTTGCAGCACTGCTGTGCAATTCCAGTAACTCTGTATGGCAGCCAAGGTGGCTGTTTCCCTAAGGGGATCAGAGGAAGGAAGATTTCTGCCATTTCCTGTCACTTTGCAAGGCATCATTTTAGACTGCCTTGCTAATAAGTGAAGTGTAGCTTAGGGCAAAGAGACTTACCTTTCAGATAAAATTTCAGTCTGAAAACTTTAGGGAACTGGCTTTACTTGTATATTCAAGTTTGTAATGTGATTATCAGTATTCAGTGATATTGGGCCATGAAACAGATCTGGGTGTTAGTAAGAAATTGGTAGAATGGTCTTTCACCTTCAGGATTTTTTTCCTTTTTCCACTCTGATAATAAGAAATTTACTAGACCATAATGGTTAAGACAGAAAGGATTTTAAATTTTAAATTCATTTTAATATGATTAAATGAAACAAGTTTTCTGGGATTACACATTACAATGCTGAAAAAGGTACTCACAACCTCTAATCCAGCTCTCTGTTTTTATAGTTTAAGGCGGTATAGGTCTTCTGAACAGTAAGCAGAACAAAAGATTATTTGGTGTTAGAGAGTACCCAATTTCCAAGATCATATAGTCCAACTTATCTGCATGATCCACATCCTTCACTAGATCAAATTCTCATCCAGCCTGAGTTTGAACACTTCCAAGGATGGGGCTATCCACAACTTCTCTGGACAACCTGTGCCAATGTTTACCACTCTCATGTATAAAATATCTTCCTTATACTAAATCTACACAAATACGCTCAAATCTCTTTCAATTTAAAACTCTTGCCTCTTTTCCTGTCCCTAAGGATCTTAGAAAAGATGACACTGTCTTTCATACAGACTCCCTTTTAGTCTGCAATGAGGCCTTCAGGAGTGGTCTATTCTCTAGGCCAAAAAAATTCCATCTTCTCAATCTTCCTTCATAAAGAAGATCTTTCAGCCCTCTGGTCATTAAGGGATTATGGAGCATCATTAAATGGTCCTCTTCTGGACCTGCACTAGCAGGTCCATGACCTTCCTTTGCTGAGACCCCAGAGCTGGATGCAGATTCCAGGTGGGCTCTCCAACGCTGCTTTGGATGCAGCCCAGGACACGTTTGGCTCTCTGGGCTGGGAGTGATGGGTCACGTCCACGTTTTCATCCATCACCATTCCCAAATCGTTCTTGGCATGACTGCTGCCAGTCCCTTCATCCACCAGCCCATCCTGATACTGTTGGTTACCCTGACCCAGGTGCAGGACTTTGCACTTGCCCTTGTTGAACTTCAAGAGATTTCCCCTCTCAGACCTGTCAGGGTCCCTCCGAATGGCATCCCTTTGCTCCATCAAATCCAGTGTAGTCTGCAAACTTCCTGAGAGTGTACTCAATCCCACTATGTCATCAAAGAAGATGTTTATGGCATAGTTGCCAGTATAGACCCTTGATGGGCATCACTTATCACTGGTTTCTACCTGGACATTGAGACAATGACTATAAAACTTTTTGGGTATGGCCATCCAGACAATTCCTCACCCAGTTAAACACCCATCTGTCCATCCATCCATCCATCCCATACCTGTCCCATTTAGTTGCAGGAATGTTTGGAGGACTGCACCAAAGGCTTCCTAGGTAAATGACATCTGTAGTTGTTTCCTTGTCCACCGTTCAGTCATTCCATCATAGAAAGCCACTTGAATTAGTAAGGCATGATTTGGTCTGTGAAGTCACACTGGTGTGTCACTTCCCAGTATCCCATATGCTTCAACATACAGAGATCAGAGTTTCTTCCAGAAGAAACTGCACCTTATGAGGAACAGAGATGAGGCTGACTGGTCAGCGATTCTTAGGATTCTTCTTTTTATCCTCTTATTAATTACTTATTATTGTGTCAGAATTCATTTTAGGCTTTCTTCTTTTATGAGAGAGCTTTTTTTCCCTCCATTATTTATTCAGAAATTTACATGTGATTTGCATAATAAGGAAATAGAAAATTATATGGCTTGTCTTAAATAATTCTGAAATTCCTTAGGTCTAAGCTAGTAGCTTGTTTTCCATTATTTTGTGAAACTGAATATGAAAAAAATGCGGGAAAATCCTTGGCAGAGACCAGAATTTTCTGACAAGAATATTGCAGTTACAAGTACGTATCCCACAAACTGCTATTACACACACAGTAACAGCTGCTTAACATACAAGTTACCAATGATTTAAGGCAATATCCAACTGATAGTGTTCTTTCCTGTGAAGCTGGTCCATGGGTCTTGTTTTTCTTGTCAAGCTCTTAAGTTCTACAGAGGAAAACACTGAAGCCATTAGGTCCATTGAAGAGTGCATAGCATAATGTGTCATCTCATGGGCAGACTAAGTTGCCAGTGTCACATACCACAATGCTTGTTTTAGGTCAGTGAGTATTTCCTTGGAAAATGTATTCCTGTGCGGAAAGAATAGTAACTGTTGGTAGCTACTCTATCATCTTGCAAACACAGTGATTTTAGGGCTACAAGTTACTGCTTTATTAATGAGCTGGTGCTAGACTTCTAATTATAGGAAGCCTCACATCTGCTTTTGGGTACAGCTAGAATCGTTAATGATGGTGGAAACATTTCTGCATTATAAGCATTGCTGGTTTTTTGCTTCTGTTTAATAAGGGCAAATTTCTAGAAAATATTACATTCTACCTCTACACTCTGTGCTGCTCTTAATGTAAATTGCAGGAGATGTGAGTCAGGATATATTCTTTTTGATCCTCTGTATTCTCTTTCATAATTTCTTTCAAATGAAGACTGGATGAGTAATACCTTTAAGAAGGAAAAAAGGACAAATTAGTTTAATGTGCATTTTTGAACAGAGGCCTTACTACTTTTATTCTAACAGAGGCAATTGTGAATTAACTCAGGTCAATTCTCTTTTTAAAAATATCAATAAAATTTAAAAAATAATTACAGTATTCATTTCTTAAGAAAGCACTCTCCTCCTGAACAAGACAAAACATTTGAGAAAACAGATACTACCTGAATTTTCAATGAATGGGTATTTTCTCATAAAAGCATTGTTTATGCAATGCCTTGCTGGGTTTGTTTGTACAGATTAGTGACACTGTATTAAACTTAGATCATATAAAACACACAAGCCTTTCTCAATAAAAAGTTCATAAATGCAAAAACCAACTGTAAACTCAAATCTTTTTGTTTGGTGTTTTGTTTTTTTTTTTTTTTAATTCTCTCCTACATGAATCTCACTGTTAACAATTATCAACAATTGTTGGCAAATTACATGTGTCATAACTGAATACAAATGAGCCACACAGTCATAATTGTTAACAGCTGCTAGTGGACACTTTTTTTTTTTGAAGAGGCATAAAATCTATTAAAAAAACTCAGAAAGATAAAATTCACCTAGAACAAGTTCAAAGACTTTTAATTCTCTTATTTGTAAGTAAGTCTCTTGAGGTTAAGACAGGCAGAGTAGAACCAATTATACTCTTCAGCCTAAAGAACTTTTTATGGAATATTTTTATTTAATTAACTATTAGCTTGCCACAAGGCAGTGAAATTCATTGATATTTAGATACAAATGATGTAAAATTGGTTCTCTGGCTCTTCTTTTGTTAGTATTCCTGCTGTATAAATTACTTTAATAGGATTTTGCACACTGAAAATAAATGTTCATATTAAACAAAGTCAATTTTCCTATCTCTCTATGGCCTCCTAAGGGGAAGCAGATGTATTAATAGGATAGTCCATTATTAGTAGCAATGATATGAATAAAAAACACTCTTTAAATACAGCCTGAGAAAGAGTACTTAGGTGGTTAAATTTTGGAAAGCTATGTAATGCTTTGAACTAAACTTGTTGACTGTGATCTGGGGTCATCAGTCCATTTGATGCTCTAGTGAGCTTAAATAAAAAAATGTGAGAAATTTCATGGGTGAAAAATAGCAGATAAAGACTATCATTGATACAAACTACAAAGAACAAATCAGACCTTGCACTTCCACGTAAAAAAAAAAAAAATGCAGTACAAAACAACAAAATGTATTGATGTCCCATTTTAATCCTGGTTAGGGCATTTCTTAAGACTGTTTCATGCCACATCAAGCTACTTTGAAAAAAAAGTTTGTTTTATTTTTGGGCTTTTTTTGTTAGTTTGATGGGGTTTTGTTTGTTTTGGTTTGGTTTTTTTAAATTTGTTTTATCAAAAAACATGTCCTCCAAACATATTCATGAGAAATTGCAGAAATTCTTTGCTGAAAAAATAACATTTTTAATGTAAAAGGTTATCAAATGTTTGGTATAGTTTCTTTTAATTTTTATGTATGTACAGCACTTCTGTATGTATAATAAGAAATTCAGATTCATGTCACTTTCCTAAAGGATCACAAAAATAAACAAAATAAGCAGATTTTCAGTTGCAGCAGACATTCAGAAGAAACTTTGAAATGCATGTCATAATTTCACTCCAGACAGCAATTAAGTCACTCAGAGCAAATTTCTCACTTCCCTCCAGTCAGATGGGGGAGAGAATTGAAAGGGTAAAAGTGAGAAAATTCCTGGATTGAAAATAAAACAGCTTAATAAATGAAATAATAGTGACAAAAATAATAATCAAAAATGTAATGAAAGGGAAAGTAAAAAAAAAAAAAAGAAAAATAAAGCCCTAGAAAAACAAGGGATGCAAGTGAAAAAAACCCTTGCTCACCACCAACCAGCAGATCCCCAGCCACTCCCCAAGCAGGAGCCCATAGCCAGCTTTCCCTGCAGTTTATGTGCTGAGCATGATGAATGCCACGTGGCCAGCTGGAGTCGGCTGCCCTGGTGTGCTCTCTCCCACCTGCCTGGGCACCACCAAATCCATTTTCAGCAGGGCAGCATAAGAAGCTAAAAAAAGTCCTTGACTTATTTTAAACACTGCTCAGCAACTGAACCAACCATGTGTTATCAACATTATTGTCATCCAAAATGAAAAACACAGCACTGTACCTGCTGTGCAGGAAAATTAATTCTATACCAACTGGAACTGGATGGAATTAGCATTGACTTGCTTCATTTATTTGTTTTCTGTTTTCTTTTCCATTCTGTTTCCACAGTCTACAGCAAACAGCTCCTTCCTATCTCACAGTCTGACCATGAAATATTATGATAAAGACATAAATGGAATGCACTAATTTACTCTAATTGTTTAGAATGGAACAGGAGGTTCCTTCATTAAAACAGACTCACCACTCTAACTGCTGTATATTACTGAATTTACTGTTAGGAAAAATGCATAAAATACTAAACACAACAAAAGACAATAATGGCTGTTAGACTTGCAGAAGGTATAAGTCTTTGTTTAATATCTCCTCTATAGTTGTGTTTTCCACTGTTATTAAATATGAACCAAATAACTCCCTAGTGTTGTTACATTTAAAGAAAATAATCTCTTGACGCTAACAGGTTTTTGCTCCATAGAGTGGAGCAGAATGAAATACTAAGCTAATATAAAATAATTGAACACAATCTAATAGAATTAGCATCCTGATACCAGTTATTCATCCCCTGAGAACAAAAGGTAATTTTGCTGTTGCTTCCTTAAAACCTTGCTGTTTTTTGCCTTTTGGTGGGATAAACTCAGATGTGGAAGCTATGTAGTGGGAGAAGTCAGGTCAGATTAAAAGAAAAAAGATTGCATGGATTAACTGACAGACTGGGTTATATTCAAGGTTCATGTCAAAAAGTGTAAGTGGTTCTCAGCTAGTACACTTTAAGCATTATATATAACATTATTGTTAACTCAAGTCCAAATCCACTGTGATGTTATTTCTTGTTTTTGTGTATTTTTAATTGAGCATGGTTTACATCTTATCAAAGGAATAGTCTTGTTCTATTTCTTTTTTGTTTTTCACATGGTGTAGTCTGGGTTAATTCATTAATTCAAAATAAATGAAAGAAGAAGGAAGTTAGGTGCACTGCTGAGCAAAGCCAAAATTTTGCATGGCAGCTTTCACCAAATTCAAAGGACTTAAATTTCTTGTTTGGTAGGAAGCTCACATGGTTTCTCAAACTAACTCCCAAATGAAATGTTTTAGCAATGCTTGAAGGAAAGCAATAGTGAACTGGGAGAGGTGGAGATTATATTTTATTAATTTTGCAGGTTTTAAGGCTAGCATATATTTGGCCTGACACAGGCAGAAGAAAAAAATCTTTAATTCCATTTAGATAAAATTTTACCTCTAGTATTGTAACTCTTTTATCTCTAGAATTGTGAATAAACCTATGGACACTTAAATTAAAATAATGTAATTGTTAAAAAAATTATACGTAAACACCTGTTACTAAATATATTGAACATAATTTTCATTACAGGATTAGCACTACAAAGGTAGAACAGGCATCTAATACCATTATAGGTTTCACATGGTAGTCATCCTTTCTATAAATATTCCAGTAGTCAGATTCTGATGGGTTTGTTTCACACAGTTTAATTACAACATTTTCTTTAATGTTATACAGGTATCCAGTATTTTGTTGTCTCTCTCTCAAATAGATGTTGGACTAGATGAAAAGGAGTGTGTTCATATTTCCACTGATTTGGATTGCATCAATCTCTAATACTTAAATTTTCCTTTTCTCACTGAATTTTAGTTTCTATTATTGCAGTCTTTCATTCTTTTATCTATTTTCTTTCATACATAAGCTTTTCTTTAGTATTGCTCCTACTTTTTTTGGACATCAATTTAAATCAGCAAATGATCTTTCCACAGAGTATTTTAAAGTAAACTAATGTAAAAGATTTCTTTGAAATCCATCTCCTCTTTCCTCTGAAGGCAATATTAATATCAAGGTATTAATTATGAATAGGAATGAGTCTTTACACACTGAAAAACATCTGTCTCTGAATTTCAGTGTCTGAATAACACTAAAGTTCCTAAAATTAGCATCTAGGATTAGGTTAAACTTTCTTAAATTTTCACGCATACCCCTAGTCCAAAGGCAAATTTCTTTGACTTTCCCCAGGCGTGTTGAGACCGATTTCCATCCTTTCTGTAAAACAAGTTTAGGCCTCAGCTATATTGTAACTAGAAAAACATAAGAGGCTTTCTTCCCTAAACATCATAATATGCAGTTTTTGGATTACTATTTTCACACAGGAGGCAAGTATTCATGGGGCAGTGCCATTACTAGTAGAACACAAAAATGCTGGAAATTGGTGATCCTTTGTAAAATACAAAAAGCTAGGAATGGCTGATCTTTCAGGCCTGTTGGGCAGCCTGAGTCTGAGATTCTTTAGAGAATTTTAGATAATAATTAATAAAAAATTTCCTTGAAATATGTCAATATTATCAAGTTGTGAGTTGGAAAATTTGACTCCTTAGCAGGCATGAAGAAAAACAATAGCTTGAAAAAGCCTAGCTGTATTAAAAATGGCATGTATAAATAAAGTATAGTAGGTTTTGGTGACATGGTACTCTCTTTTATGTGCCTGGGCTGACAGATGCCATTGTGCTGTGTTTACGCTGTAGTAACACACACCACCTCACTTCTGCTGTGTGACATAGAACAAGCATGCAGCAGAGACTGTCCAAGCTAATCCTCTCTAAACTATTGCACTTATGGTTCTTCTGTTTTAATAAAACATGAACCAAAAATATGGAGAAATTGCTCATTTTTACCTCATAAAATCTCTTAGGTGTTCAATTTTTACCCATCAAATATTTGAATTTTTCATGGCTAGAAGAAGCTTTTTTTCCTGTATTTTTTTTTGCTGTTAACATGTAAAATACATCTTTTATTAAGAGGCATGCAAAGTAAAGTCAGTGAAACCACTTCATATTTTAAATTTATAAATAGACAAAAACTTATTCCAGGTATGGAGTCAGGTTAAAGTTGCAGCATACTTCCCGTCACAAAGTCCTAAGGATTTTTACAACCCAGCCTATATATTTATAGTGAAGTTAAATCACCACTTGGGGCTTTTCCCCCCTTTCTTCCTTCCTTTTTCTCCTGAGCAGATCCTTAGAGAAAGAATGCACTCATATTTTATTGTAACTTATTTTCAGTGATTTTCTGAGTTGCATTGTTTAAAATGCAGTGTGAAACATTTTGTTTTACTTCTTAATATAGATCTCAAGAGAACAGTTCAAAAGTCCCAGAAAGACAAGAGGTACAAATGAAATGGCTGGAGACCTATTCCTTTGGGAATTGCAGTGTGAAGTACACAAGAATATGCAGTAGCATCAAAAATATGCTTTCTAAAATTTGTGTGTTTTGGACAGTGGGACAGAGGGAAGACTATGAAAGACCAAAATTCCAAGTATTTTGTTTCACTTGATAACATCCTGGATTAAAGACAAAAAGGACATGGTGGGAATCAAAATATTTTAGTAAATATCTAATTTACTTTTGTGACAGTGGGAAAAGTTGTACCTAAATGACCATCAACTTGAAATCTAGGAGTGCATGGATGTCTTTGCTGTGCCATTCCTCCCCATTAATTCACTGTTCTTTGGGAATCTGTGAGTGGACATTATTCAGGCATTTTGAAAAGCAGCAGTGTGCTTCTCCATTGAGTAGGCTGTTTAATGGGCTCCCACGATTTCCTCCCAGACCCAAATGGAGCACCATCTACCATCACTGTCTCACCCAGTGAAAATAAGTAAATAACTATGTGGACCCTTAAAAACCTCTGTATTGCATATTCTCTATACCAGGATACAAAGTGTCCTATGAAAATTTAGTATTCTTTTTTTACCTCAACATGGAAGATATAGGGAGCACCTAATCTCCTGGTCACAATTGATTATCCCTTTTCTTTGCTTTTTGATTATGCAGACAGTCTTTGATGATACCCATAAAATGGCAGAAGTCTCATTTGGGAGTTTGAAATAAATATCGTTAATAGATGATTTCATAAATGTTAGTTGGCTTTATTCATCAAATTATACTACATACAGATGCCATGCTGGGCTCAATCACATCACTTGGATGGTAAAAGGTTACTTGAGGGATCTGTAAATACCACTGTTAAAGTCAGGTTTGTATATGCAGATACATGCAGGTTTTCTTGCACAGTATAAATAGACTTGAACTATCTATCTGACATGAATATCCTTGATGGGAATGAGAAATTCACATTTTTTCCTGGGCATGGTAGCTCAGACATCCCTTATTCATATTCTGTGTCTTTACTTGCAAAGCTCTATGAAGTTTTCTTGAAGTTCCCAAAGGGGTTAATTAAAATATTTGGTCTATTTAATTTCATGTAAATTTCATCATCTCAAGTTTTAGATTTAAGTGAAACCAGAAAAAGCTCTGTTTGTTCATCACTTTGAACTTGGCCATCAGGGCCTGTATGAATTTCTTCAGGTTTGGCTAAGGGTCAACTCCAAGTTGACTCAGTCAAGTTAAAGATAGTGAACTTGGGCAAAGAAGGGCATAGCACTGTTTATACACTACTGAGAATTGCAAGGAGAGTTATCAGTGCCAATGCTGAACAAAAGGAAATTATTTTTCCCACCATCCTGACACATATATACCTAGTTCTTTAAAGTACTGTAGCCAGTGCATTAAAACTGCTATATTGTTCTTAATATTTGAACAGCTGCTGTTCACTGTTAGCCACTTCATCTTGACAGCTACTCAACACCACCAAAACACAAGCAGTTACACCTATGCAGACATTATCTTTTCATGGCTGACTTGCCTTGGTTTGAAACTTTAAAAGGAAGAAGCAGATATCAGTAATTTTTTTTCAGCAATTTTGTTAAAAAGCCTCATATTCTTTAGGTGACAAGTTTTCTTTGTTTAGCTCTTAGGTTGTCACCATACCATGCAGAGAAACAGTGCATTATTACTTCTAAAAATCTCTTGTAAATGAGGCAGACATAAATATAGACCTGAAATATATCTGAAAGGCAAAGAAAAAAAAAAGAAAAACAAAAGTAGCATTATTTTATCTTCTGTCTCAAAACCAAGTATACAGTTTATTCACAAAAAAAAGCATCTGGTGTGCTTTTCCTTGTTTGTCTAACAAGTTTAGCTAGCTACTGATGGAAAATTGCTGTAATTAAAAGGTATACTAAAAACAGATATTGCATAAATTATTTAACATGAGAAAAAACTTTATTAATGAAATATTTTGTCCACACAACTTTTAATATTTTAATTTATTGTAAATAATACCACAAGATAGGACACCATTGAAAATAAAAAGAAAAAAAAAACCACTTCATGATCTCAGGGCTTTACCCTTCCTGTAGAACCTTACACTAACCTAGAGGACAGCACATGTACATTTTACAGGAAATTCCCAAGTTGTTTCATCTCAGTTCATGCTAAGAGCATGACTGGAAAAATCTGCTTGCTGGATTCTTGATATCAGTGATAGCATAAAGCATTATATGTAGCTTTGGGAAGAACTGAAATTTATCAGTAAAGTTAAATCAGGGCAAGACTGGTTGTTTCACTTTTACATACAAAGTTAGGTGTCCTGCTTCATAGGTTGGTCAACACAGGAGATGTGGAAAACATACATGAAGTGAACTTCTCAGAAGAAGATTGATTTAAGCTGCATGTAGAAAGAAAGACAAATATATTTTTCATGTGTTTGTTTGTTTTGTTTTTGTTTTGTTTGCTCGGTTTGGTTTGTTGTTTGTGTTTGTTGTTTGTGGGTTTTTTGTGGGTTTTTTTTTTTGTTGTCTTTTGGTTATCTGTCACTGACTTCTTTCCATTTCTGCACAACTCGCCTCAAGTTGTGAAACACCATCTAGTCTCCAATCTCCTAGGAACAGTAGTCTGTTACCTTGGCTCAGTTTTTCCCAGAACCCTGGGCTAGAAGTGTTCACCTGTGTTGTAGCACAGCACTGCCCCTGGGCAAATGCAGAAAGAATGAACCCCAGGGGATTTGTGTGAGACATGGCTCCTTGTTCTCATGGAAATACCATAGAAGAACATGCTGACAAAATACCCAATCTGACCTCCTTAGTGCATGTGGCTGGTTCAGACACCCCCAGAGCTGCGTCTCAGAGCAGTCCTTTCTGTGACTCTACTTGTAGAATAGCATCGCAGGAAACTGTCAGGAGGAAGAAGGGAAAGACCAGCTCAACAGGAAATGCATCACTTTGCCACTAGTATGAAGCTCTAGGCAGCATGATATGTCCTTGCATCGAAGGCTGACTCCAGGAACCCAAGTCTGTCCCTAATTAATAACATAACAAACATGATACATATTGATTACCAAAACCACTATTATCTTTATTTTTAGAGCAGGAAAAATAGAATGAAAAATTTCTCACTGTTGCTGCATTTTATTTCCCAACACATCTTTCTGATAACTGAAGGAGCTGCACATTGTCTGTTTTCTTATTCTTACCTTCATAATTAACTTAGTGTGAATGGAAACCAAAGAATTATCTTTCCCATCTCTTCTTGTGCCTCCAGGAATGTGGCTGAGTAACAGGAGAGATGATAAACACTGTGGCAGGTGGATTTAAATGTGCCCGTAGAGATTTGTCCTTTTAGATGAAAAGTCGTAGAGTCAACAATTCTTGCTAGCATCCAGCCCACGAAATAAACTTTATCATCATGAAATCTCTGTTTACCTGGCAGGGAAAAACATACTGTATCTAAATGCACAACCTGTAGAAGTCAGATGATAATTGATATATTGGATTGTTCTGCTATAAAATGTGCAAAAATGGCATAAAGTATCCAAAGGAAAGTGCTGTCATCTGACACTCAAGATTAGGTTGATACAAGCCTGGCAGTTTTGGATCCTCCAAATTATTGACTTTGATTATGCTTTACTAATAGCAAGTAGTAAGCAAGTACCATCTCATTGGTAATAGCTTCATTAACTTTCCTATACCTTCCTATCAAGTAATTCAGAAAAATTCTTACTCCAGAGCTGAAAAACGGAAATTACTCTGCCAATCTTAAGAACTCATAAGTATCATATCCTCAAAAGAGATGTTCAGAAAAATCAATAATTATTTAATCCTTCTGCACTTGCTGAGAGAAGCCATGCAATTCTGTTCTCTGAGACCACAGACAGTCTCATCATCTCTGCTGTCTCTGACATCAAGGAGTGAAGTGAAATGGGTAAGAATCTGTAAAAAAGTCACAGCCCCACAGCTTCCTTGGGCTACACTTGCATTACTTCTCTTCTGCAAACAAAGATTGGGATTTCTTATTTTTTGTGAAAGAGAGTCATTGCATCATAGAATCAAAATGGTATATATTGGAAGGGATTTTAAAGACCAACTCCCCTGTCCTGTGAAGGGACAACTTCCACTTGACCAGATTGCTCAAAGCCTCATTCAGCCTGGGCTTGAACACTGCTGGGGATGGGGCATCCACTACTTCTCTGGGCTACCTGTGCCAGTGCCTCACCTCCCTCCCAGTACAGAAGAGGAATGAAGCCATCCCTCAGCTGCTCCTCATTGGAGATACCAATGAGGATGGTATCTTTCTCCAGTGCATCACCATAGTCTTACTAAATTGTGGGGACCAGAACTGCACTCAGTACTCAAGGTGAGACAGCACCAATTCTATTCCCATAATAGGTGAAAAAATAGTAACTGAGGTTACTACCCCGTGCCTTTTTTTTGCTAACATGTTTCCATCTGCATCCTTCTACTGATCCTGTGTTTTATTCAATGATAGCTACTTTTCAGGATTTTTTAATAGATAATGCCAGTTTTACAAAGAAAAAGAAAATTATGATTTGATGACAAAAGCATTTTATCATAGAAACACAGAATATGAGTTGTCAGAGAACCATCAGGATCATGAAGTATGACTCCTGGCCCTGCACAGCACATCCCCAAGAATCATAGCATATGCCTGAGAGTGTTGTCCGAAGGCTTCTTTAGCCCTGCCAGGCTCGGTGCAGTGACCATTTCCCTTGGGAGCCTGTTCCAGTGCCCAGCCACCTTCTGGATGAAGAGTCTTTCCCTGATATCTAACCTAAACCTGCCCTGATTCATTTTCAGGCCATTTGTTCAAATCCAATCACTGATCCGCAGAACAGTACCCACCCTTCTTCTGCCCCTCATGAGGAGCTTGCAACTGCAGTGAGCTCTCCCCTCAGTCTCCTCTTCTCCAGGCTGAGCAGACCAAGTGACCTCAGCCACTCCTCATGCAGATTCAAGGGCCTTTAGCATTTTCATTGCCCTCCTCTGAATGCTCTCTTCACAGTTAAACTTCTTTCTTATTCTGTGTCACCCAAAACTGCCCCCAGCACTCAAGGTGGGGCTGCCCCAGAGCAGAGCAGAGCAGAGCAGGACAATCCCTTCCCTTGCCTGGCTGTGATGCTGTGCCTGATGCACCCAGGACACGGGTGACCCTTCTGGCTGCCAGGGCACTGCTGACTCATGTTCATCTTGCCACAGACCAGGAATCTCAGGTCACCTTCTTCAGGGCTGCTTAAGAATATGAAACTGGTTGTAATGGTTTAGAATACACTTCCTTCAAGCTCAAGATCCATCTCTGTCAATGCACAATTAATACAGATATTTATGATATGCTTCTGGCATACACAAGATTGCTGGAAACATACATGAGAAAACCAGCCCACCCTTGGAGAAATGTTTCTAGGAGAACAATGTGATTCATCCCAGACAGGAAACAGAATAGTGTTCACCTTTGCAGTTCAGGACAGAATTATGGAATCACCACATCAAGAAACATGGGAGGGGAGTTGGAGAAAGATGAATTAAAAATGAATGGTTTCCACCATCCAAATTATTCAGAGAACATGTAGAGCACAAAGGCAATAACAAGCTTGTAAACAATATAGGAAGCTAAGTTGCATACAGATTTTGTATTCTGAGGTAGTGGGCTCTCCTAAGTAGTGCAGTAATGTGAAGGTGACTGAAGATTAAAGCCTTGCAATGCAAGGAATGTTTCCTGGAGCATGGCTTTAACAGATTTTAAGACTCTCAGTGTGCACATAACGCACAAAGACAGCAGCAAATTTTTCCACTCTGTTGCTAAATCAACAACAGTTGAATCACAGCGGGATCAGGAATGCATCTGTAATGCAGTACAAAGGTGCAGAAATGCTCTGGCACAATCTTTGTGCTCCTTATGTCAAGGTCTGTTCATAGGGAAAAAAACCTTGACCCCGAAAAGGTGATATTAGTTAGACTTTATGGGACTTGAAATACAGGTACATGTAGCATTGCAAGACAATAGGCCCTTTTGAAACCACTCAGTACAATGTGAGGAGAGTGAGAAGATAATCATTAAGTGAAAAAATAGTTGCTATGGACCTTTATCAGCAACATAACGAAACATTTTAGTGAAGTGGGCACAAAAATAACACCTGCAAATTCTAAGCAGAATTCACAACATACCATGTGTGTCTGCCAAAATGGATTCAGCTCAGTCCTGCTGCTGTTATGAAAGAAAAGTACTCACAGAAATGAGAAGAACCCTCAGTATTTTCACCTATCACTCTGGTGTGCACTTGGTGAGTAAGGAATTGCAGAAATGGAATCATACAATAATCACATCTTTTTTCATGGAAATATGCCCATTAAATTATTATATGCTTTATTAGGAAATAAAACAAAATGAAAGAGAAAATAAAATCTTCAGGCAGTAGACTGATCTCTGAGACTGCATTGGAATTTGATTCTCCAGATTCCACACTATTTAGTCTTCAAATTATTTTGTTTTAAAATGAAAACATTCGTCGTGAAGTGGGTATTTAATCACATTCATAAAAGGGAAGAACACTAACAGGAAAAATGAAAAACTATGTGTATAATGTGGCTGTTCTAACATATTAGTATCAGACTAGTGTCCTAATCTTGGTCATGTTGGCTATTCCAAAGCTAGCATTTTACCTTTTTTTCCTTATGAATGAAAATCCTAATAGCTTTGTTTCATTTTCAGAGCATGAAGAAAATGCTTCAACTTAAACCTTTTTTATGAAATCACATTCTTGGGAACTAGCTATTCTTTCTAAGGCTTTGCATTGATTCAAAGCTGCTGAATGGCACCTGCAAAAGAAGCTGCTGAATGGCACCTGCCTATTACTGACAATTGAGAATGTACTACTTGATTTATCCAGGGAGCTGCAGTGATAGAAAAGTGGCAATCTGCTCCATTTGATAAAAGGTCCACTAAAGACTCAGTAAGAGTGTGTGAATATACTTAAAAGGAATATTCTTTGCTCTTTGGAATAAAATCATCACACCAGGTAGGTTTGATCATGGCTTTCAGAAAGCACCATGAGAAAGCCATTGATGAAAGCATCCAGCTGACCAAAATGCCTGTTATTCAACTATCAGAGCTGTCAGGTGAAAATGAGGCCTTATGGCTCAGATCACCAGAAAAGTCACAACATAGTGACCAAGATCACATTCTGGCTCACTGGCAGAATTGCCACTCCCTTTGAAACACACAAGATAGACTTTGACAAGAGACTGTACATAATCCAAAAAATACTGAGATGATAGATAAAGGCAATGCAGATGGAGGGGGTATCCTATATGTCAGAAAGCATTTCAGCAGTTCTAATGCTCTGACAGTATGTTAGATAACAGAATAGACCATAAAATTTAGGTTCTGTCTTGTGTACCTAAAGAGATAAAATGATACTAAAATAAAGAAATAACAAAATTAAGATTAGCAAAGCAATGTAGCAACCCAGTGCAAAAGAGGATAAAAAGCTTTGAATCCATCACAAGAAATCGGTTTGGCTGCCATCTGAAGAACATATAAGGATGTGGCAAAAAAATCTAAAATGCACTAAAACATAGAATGCATTCTACCACCATCTGGATTAAGAACATCAAAACAAAGTTACAAAAGTGAACATATGGTGGTGTAGTCAGCCAGTTTTAGCCACTCTGAGAACCTTTATCATCTGTTGATCCTTCTTATAAGAGCTGGAAGAAAGCTAAGCAGCATAGAAAATATAACACTGCAAAGAACAGAACTTAAAATAAATTCAAATTTCTTAGCAATCACAGTTACATATATACAGGTGAATTTTTAAAGAACACCGATTGGAGGATGACCAGAACTTACAAACTATAGCAAAATTACAATAGCACTCATGTTCCTGAGTATGAAAATAAATTTCAACAGAAAGACTGGAATAGTAATACAAAAAGCATAAATAAAACATTCATCAGTCTGTCAGAAATTTGAAGATGGCGTCCAGCAGCCAATTATTCAAACCACAAAATGTAGTAAACTTCTCTCAGTAGATCACAACATCTCACCTAGACAAAGAGCTCTGCATTTATTTGGTTTTGGTATGCAAAACAGTAATTTTCAACCATGTAATTGAGGCCATGTAATAAACTGGTAATTCCAATCATGTGTGTCTATGGTCTTAAAAGAATTGTACTGTATCCATATCTGGTTTTCAACCAACAATATCAGGTACAGGAAGTAGTTTTTGAAATATTTCCTGGTGCTGTTTTTTATCTCTATGGAAAACTTTAAGTTATTTTACTTTTCAGTAAATCATCATAACGAAATACATTATTGACAATATTATATCACACAAATTTTATCAGGAGAAAATATTCTCTAGCTTTAACCACAAGGTGAATAGGGTAATATGAAAATTAAACAAGTCCCAGAAAATGGTTTGAGGCTTTAAGAAATACGGAACTTGTGTCGAAAGAACCTACAAGTACATTTCTTTCCATGGTATGCCTGGGACTTTCCAGAGACTGCTTCTCATAGCTAATCATTTTTATAAACAACTGATCTAATATATAAAAGGAGATGGGAAAAAAATTTGTTCAGAATCATCAACAGGCACAAGGCAACTGAAGATGATCTTAATTAACAATGTGGATTCTGTGTATTCAGCATTGTATTGGTGTAGTTTTGCTGTACAATAAAGAAGCCACTTTGCATTGCCTCTGGTCGTATGTCCACAGGAGGAGTAAACAGTTTCCTTCATAGGATGAGTAAACTGTTTCCTGGAAGCAACTGAGCTCCACTGCCCCTGTCAGTGCTTATGGAAAAATCTACAGCAATCATACCAACCAAGATGGTTGGTATGATTGCTGTAGACAGTTTGCCTTCCTTTTAGAGTTTGGTAGAAAGACATTTTTTCTGATATTATTTCTGTAGACCCTGCTGGAAATAGGAATGCTCTCTCAGGTTGTACTCCTCTTACCGAAAGCTTTGTGAAGGTGCATAAGCACAACAAGAATTACAAAAAGTAGATTCTGCCTTTTTTTCATGCTTCCAAAAACTCTCTTTTTGGAAAGAAAGGCAACTACACAGAAATAATCTGAAAAGTCATGAACATATGGAGCTCCCTAGAAGTGAAAAATCTATAACTATTCTCTGAAAGTTGCTCTGGGGGAAGGAGGGACAAGTTGAACCACTGTGGCCAGAGAATTTCCCAGTACTTCACCTTGCAGGAGCATTTAAGGAATTTGATAACAGAAGAATTTGCGCATAATGAAGTTGTGCTCTGGAGAGTGAGCTGATATTCACCACTACACTGGAACTTTTCTATTGAAAGGCAATTTGGAGATGTCATGCTGTGAGCAGACAATGTTTAAAATTCTAGTTTCTAGATCAGCTTGCAACATTTTAAACAAACGGCTTTCAGGAACAACAACATGGATATATGAGTATTCTGTGTTACTTTATGGAATGGATTAGTCTTACTTTAGAAATACTGAAAATAACTTTTTAAATTGAGTTTATCAGACTTTTGTATGAAGACTCAGACATGCACATCATCAGTAGTTTTTATTGACTATATAGAAAATTATTTATAATAAAATTTTATTCTATATCTAAATGTGTATTAGGAATAGGACAAACATTACTGGCACCTATTGTATGCTTCAAAACACAGATAATAAGAAACAGAATGCAACTGATTTTAATGTAGTTCTGACTGTTTTGATAGACACCTAGAAAGAATAACACAATGACACTGGAGGAACAGTATATACATAAGTTTTTGTTCTTTATTTAATCATATCTAAGCTATAAAGAAGAAAATACAAACAGGTACAGTTGAAAAGGCAGTCAAGGTGTGTTCAAATGCAAATAATAGCAATAAAATATAAAACTTACAGTTAAAAAAATTTATTTGTAAACTATTCATTTAATTACATTGTTAGATTAAAACTTCAGAGTTTAACAGATGAAAAATGGGAACAAAGTCAGATATAAAGATTTCTTTATTGCACTTACTGGGAATCTAACAGTTTGAATTTTTAAAACAGTTTCTTTTTTCTTTTCACTGCTAACAAGTAAACACATGGATTTCCCAATGCACTAAATTTTTATTATTCCTAGAATCCTAGTACTAATAACTTTTTAATTACTTAGGGATAGATTGCCATTTAAGAAGACAACAAAATGGTAAACTTTTCAGAACCAATCTAAGTCAGCATCTTTCTGAATTGGGTACAATAATAAACACTGTGAGTCTCCACACCACTGTAAAAAATCTTATGTAAGTTTCCACACTATTTGGAATAGTAGTGTTGAAAATTCAGAGAAAGGCAAAGTAAAGGTGAAGGTAGGTGATGGGCAGATACATAAATTCTAAGAGTGTTAGTTCATTTTCCTGAAAAGATGGATTGTTATTTAGATTACAAAGATATTATGCTGTTCTACCAGAACAGGATGTTTAGGAAGAATAAATGAGAATGAATAAGACTATTTCTAATCTAATGGGACTCTACTTTCCATTACTTATTCGATAAGCATGAATGAAAAATTAAATACAAATGTTGTATGCACGTGTGTGTGTGTGGTGACTTAACAGTGAATTGAGAAACTACTTCCAGAGTAATTCTAGCCTAGGAAGAATAAAACACTGAGAGCCATCAGCTCAGTCTTCATACATGCCCAGCAGTTTCTTAACTGTGCAAAAATTCCTAATTTCCCCTTTTGAACATAGCATATTTGCCTGGGTAAAAGTTATTATGCTCTGTATATGTCAAATTTTCCCACAAAAAATCTTGCTTTACACCAGGAAAGTCACTAATAAGATAAGGACATTTCTTGAAAGAAGTGACGTTAAAGGTCACCATTATCACAGAAACATTCCTTGCAGTTTTTCATCAATTTTGTGAGGGTTTTAATGGATTTTACTGAATTTGCTCTTTGAAATCTCTTTATGTCAGCCTCTGCCAGCCTCTGTTACTTCACTGAAGAATATTTCAGCCTTAGTTGCTGCAGTATAGTCAAACATAGCATTTTTTTTTTTTCTGTATAATACTGTGTAACTTCATTAAATTCCACAGTTCATTTCAGTCCTTCTTCCCAACTATGCATTATTGGTCATGTCAGTAGGGAAGATTTTCATTTCCTAATCTCTTCTCTTTCAGAAATCAGCATGGACTTAGTAAAATAAGAAATGACTAGTGGAGTTTACTGTTATCACTGAACATGCATTGAAAGATGAACCTAAAAAGACAAAGTTTGAGACACACGTTCCATCTGCAAGAGTCAAATCCTGCTCCCATTTAAACCTGTTGAAATGTTGCCATTGAGAGAGCTGGGAGAAAAAATATACTCAAAAAGTTATTTGATTTCTACATGCAGAGACTTTAAATTGTTGCCCCTTCTTAAATTTAACCAACGTAATTGTAGGCAGGTTTTATTCATTTTTATATGATCTTTTTAGCTAAGCTAAAACCTGGCCCAATCCTGTTTAGGTTATTAGGAGGGTTGAATATTTTATCTAGTTATTAAAAGCGTTATAGAAGTCAAATCAGAAGGGGAATGTGAAGTTATGCAACTATTTTAATATAGACAATTTAGGTACTTGGTCCCTGGAATTTTTAATAAGGTTTTAATACAGTCTTTGGTTTCTTGTTACTATGATTTGCACAGAGCCTGTCCTATGATTTCTTCTAGATCAAAATAAAATCCTTTGAAATTAACATCTTTCATTAACTCCATCTGAAAATTGCTACATGGCTTTTCCCCAGATAAGGCAGAGAAAATTCAGTAAATCAAAACTTTCTTATTTTTGATTTCATAATAAATTTCCTTTCATTTGAAAGTGAAAGCATAATGATAAAACTAGGTAACTCTGTGGAGAGGCAAAATGAGTTTCAAGGGCCAGAATTTTTGCTAGTACTGAAATTATTTTTTTTATTTTTCATTTTTCATCCCAAAAAGTCAGCCGGCATAGCATTTATTCAAATTATAATCTGTATGTTTGTTTATTTGTTTTTTATTTGTTTGAAATATATTTGGGAATCCATTATTCAAGCAAACCCATCTGAAGTTGCTGCTTTTTGATTTCCTTTTTGATGGCTATTCAGTAAAAGGAGTTCTGTTCCTTTATAACAGATAATTTTGAAACATAAATCAATTTTCTAGTCTATTTCATAAGCGGTGGTTAGTGTGATTTTTTGGAGACATAAAGAGGAGATTTTTGTTGTTCTTTTAAAAAGCTGTCAGACTATCGAGAGAACTGCATTGCATATAGCAACCTTTGTCACAGCCACCAATTATAGATCTTTCCTCTCTTTTGCAAAAAATGAGTGGAAATGCAAATTATGCATTCATTATATTAGTTGAGGAAGTGATTTTCTGTTCTCCTCAGAGTTACAGCACTTCCAAATATAATGGTCAGAAATAATGACAAACAAAATCCTTGAGAAATATGCAAAAAATTATTTGAGTAGAACTGAAAATTTCCAAACATTCCAGTTACTCCTTCTGTCAGTATAAAAACTGAGGAACAAATTGTACAAAATGAAGAGAGAGTATTTTCACTGAATTCCAATGGATCCACCGGGTAAGCTCTGTTTCAACCAGCTCTGAGTTGTTAATTGGAAATTACAAGCCCACTTGTGGCAGTGATATTTTTCTGTCTTCTCTGCAGGGGCTATTAGTGTCGCTATGCCAATAGTAATTGTTGCATAGAATATCACTAGCAGGATCTGAAAAAACAAATGAGGGATAAATTTTGTGCAGGCACAAAAGACAGACAAGTACTAAGGAGAGCACCAGGGATGGATTATGTTCCTTTAAGGGTAACCAGCAGAACTGCTCAGGCAGAACAGCATCTCACAAGAAAGGTCTCAGCTTTTCCTCCTGATAGATAGACTCCCTTGCCATCTACGGACAGGCTACTTTAAAAATTTAGATAGAAAGGTACTGCTGTTTACAAAGTGTCAGGAGATGCTCCAGCAGATAAGAGGAATAACATTTTTTGAGGAAATGACTGAGATGTGGGTGAAAACAGGACAAATATATGTGAAATATGGTTAATGTATACAAAGATTAAAATATGTGAAAGAGTAAAGAATCAATGAGAAAAGTCAGAAATAAGGGGGGAGATGTTTTCTTAGCAGTGCTTTTGTCATTCCAACTCTAAATAAGCAATTCTTCTACTTATAATCCTTTTATGATGAAAATGTGAAATATACTTCTGCAGAAGTTATCTATAGAGAAGAAGTTTTAAAAGTACACTTGCTACATAGATTGACATTCAAATTTTCTTCACTCTTGCATTTTAAACCTGTATGGATGACAGAAAGATGTAACAGAGCTAAAAGATGAATAAATTATCTGAAGATGGTTATTCTGGACTATATTTATTATCACCTGCTCTCACATCTGTAAACAGATGTGGGTTATTTCCTGTGTTTTACCATGGTGTTAGGAAAGTTTTCTGCACACACTATCTTGAGGGATATGGATGAGCTTGTGAAAGATGACAAGGCATTGAGGCACCCCTTATATTTTGCATTCATCTTTTATGCTTAAAGTTTAGGAGGTCACCAGCTTATAAATGTCCTAGCAATAGGGTCTGCAGCTGCCGTGAGGATGGAACTAAAGAAATTAATACAGAAGAGAAAAGTGGATCTAGAGGACAGCTGGAGTCTGATCGTTTCATGCAGCTTTGCTGGACAAATGTGGAGGGTTTTTTTATATATTTGCTTTCCTTATTGTTTTTCAAAGATTCAAGATGCTGGGTGAAGTCTTTATGCTAGAGAAAAATGTCTACCTTTCTGTTTTCCTACTGGATAAGTTCAGACCGTGGGTCAGAGTAATATTTCTTCAGGTTAATGGGTTTGCTGTTTTGTTTTATTTTGTTTTTCTCTTGCTCATGGATACTCTGTGTTTAACTTTGATCTTATGAACACAATGACATTTTTCAAACACGAATGAACAAGAAAAGGTGAATTTTACACTTTTTGGGAATTTCAGGATAACTGCAAAGATAATACCACAGACTTTTTACTCTATCAGTCTCTTTGACAGTCTCAGTCAATAAGGAAGCTGTTGTTGTCTGAATGTCAGTTTATTTGAAATTATTCCCTTATTCCATACTAAGACCCATCCAGGTAAGGACAAAGCTGCTAATACAAAAAAGAGGTGTTTGTAGACACCCCTTCTACTTCATCTTGACAGCAGAGTCCAGATTGCTCTAAGCAACCCAATCTAGTCGGAGCTGTGCCTGCCCATGATGAGGGCTTGGACTGGGCAACATTTAAAAAGTCCCTTCCAACCTTGTGATTCCATTCTGTGATTCTCTCACTTGTTTTTGGGCGCTGACTAAAATCACCTCTTCTCAAAGCTGATTCACTTCACCTCTTCTCAAAGCTGATTCACTTTGGAATGAGTATCATGCTGCCTCCTTGACAGAGGATGAGGACTGTAACAGCAGTACACTGACCTTCAGCTCCAGTAAAATAAAAAGGCGAGGTTTGCTTGGTAAGAAACAGGCTAAGCTAACAGGTCTAGCTACTTCCTTTCAGAGGAGAGTTTAAATTCAAATAACAGATAACAAAGAATGTGGTTGAATTACAGGGAAGGATGGGAAAAGAGATATTTTGTGTGTCCCTGAAGACATATAGGATTAAGCAGATTTTTTCTTAGCATCCCATATATAGATAAAAGCCTTAATCTATTCTACACTCCTGAAAGGTAAGTCTTTTACCTTTCTTCAGGTCTCTACCAGCTCTCCTGTATCCAGCCCAGTACTAGGTCCGCCACTGATTTTTAGATGATTTTTCTTTGTTTATACAAACATGGTATAGTATGATGCCAGAGAAGCAATTAGCCTTCAGCAAGAGGGTTATTTTCTTCAATTTTTGAGAGGATAGTCTTCTAATGCAACTAAACCTATTTACTCTCAGGCACTCAGGTTCAGTTCCATTAATTTCAGTTTACTGTGACACTCTATAATTTATTCTTCCCAAGATTTACATGCATCTGCACTACCATTAGTTGTAGTTGTTGTGCTATTAGCTTTAAACTTTTATAAATGTCACAGAGATGGCAAATAAAGTGTCAAGGAAAGTGGATGATGTATGAAAGAGTATTAATATCTGTCAGAAAGATGCACCAAATTTCTTCAGGGAATATACCAGCTCCCATAAGATAACTATTAAGGTTATCTTGGGTTTTGAGGGTTGTTCCTGAAGTGTATTGATTCTTTATAGTGTTGGTAGTTCTTTAGGTATAAAAATTGATGTTACCATGAGAGTCGTAACTCATGTGTCTCTCTCCGGTGCTCCATCTAAGTTTTGTGTAAATTAAAGACACCAGAACACCTAATTATCACCCTCTAAGACTTTCAGTGAAGCTTCTCTGTTAGAAAGAAAGGGCCTTTCTTCCCTAGGGGGTTTTCTTCCCCCTTTTCTCTATTTTTAGAATCATACTGTAAAGGATGGTCTTCCCTAGGGGTGAGAGCATACTTTATGGTATGATTCTCAAAATACAGAAAATTATATTTGGGTTACCTTGTATGAAAATGAAGGTGAAAGGTGATATGAGGTGAAAATGAAATGAAAGGTGATATCTTTCTAATTCTTTGTTATTTTTACAATCCTGTTTTAAATATTTTCAGGAGATGGGAGGCAGGTCACAAAGGTGAGACCAGATGATAATCCTAAATGTGCTAAGCAAACAATATATGTCAGAAAAGCTGCTATATAATTCAAATCTCAAAAAAAGGAAGTAAGACCATGCATCCTCTTACCCCATCTTTTTTTTTTTTTTTTATGCCATGAGAACAAAAGAGTGTGAAAAGGGAAAAAAGGTAAAATGAGATCAAGCAATCTTTAATATGAATAATAATGTCCTTAAGAATGATTAGGACATCTGTGTAGCTATTAGCTTGTTTTCTTGCACAGACTAGAAATTTAATTAGAATCTGGGTCCAGCATTCCTGTTGTAAAAAACATAGTTATGATTCTGCTAGCCCCAGAAAAAAAGTGTAATCCCTTTTCTGTTTAATTTTTCTATGTACATCTGACTTGCTCTTTTGAAATTTGATTGACTTCATACAGAAATCCCAATGAAACAAGAAAAGCAGAGGGAAGTTAAGCAAAAGTGATGACCTAACAACACAGTTTTGAATATTTTAAAAAAGAATGAGCTTTCCAGCTGTCGGTGTAGGTACACAATCATCTTTCATACAAAAGGACTCTTGTCTCAAGTTCTTGTTCACACTTGTTGTGTAATGTTTTTGGATTTCTGCAAAGTTTTAGATACTGTTTCTCCCAGGACCCTTTTGGGCAAAATGTCCAGCTCATAGCTGGACAAATGCATGGTGACATGGCTGAGAACACCGGCACAAAGGGTCACAGTGAATGGGCTGACAACAGATCTGAGACCTGTCCCTAGTGGGTTCTGTCATCCCCGGTCCTGTGCTCTTCAAAACATTCATAAATTACTTGGATGCAGGAATCGAAGGGATACTAAGCAAATTTGCCAAAAAACACTATACTAGGAGGAGTTTTCAAGTCCTTTAAACGAAGAAAGGCTCTGCAGAGAGACTTTAATGAATTAGAGAGCTGGGCAATCATCAACCATATGAAGTTCAACAGAGGGAAAATGCTGGATTCTGCATCTGGAATGCAGTAATCGCGAATGTACCAACAGAGTAGGGAATGGGATGCTGGAAGGCAGTGCCATGGAAGGAACCTGGGGATCCAAGCTGAACATGAGTCAGCAGTGCTCTGGCAGCCAGAAGGGCCACCCGTGTGCTGGGTGCATCAGGCACAGCATCACAGCCAGGCAAGGGAGGGGATTGTCCTGCTCTGCTCTGGGGCAGCCTCACCTCCAGTGCTGGGGGCAGTTCTGGGTGCCACAATAGGAAAAAAAAAAAAAACAAACCAAAACATTAATCTGTTAGAAAGCACTCAGAGGAGGGCAAGGAAGATGGTAAATGGCCTTGAGGTGAAGCCATATCAGGAGCAGCTGAGGCCACTTGGTCTGCTCAGCCTGGAGGAGACTGAGGGTAGACTTCATCAGAGTTACAACTTCTTTGTGAGGGAAAAGGAAGGGCAGGCACTGATCTCTTCTCTGTGGTGAACAGTGACAGGGCTTGAGCTCAACCTGACAGAGTTCAAAAAGTGCTTGGACAATGCTCTCAAACATATGATGTGGCTGCTGTGCAAGGCCAGGAATTGGACTCTATGATCTTTGTGGGTCCTTTCCACAGAAAATTCTCTGTTTCTGTGTCTCCAGGTAAAAATTAAACTACAACAAGTTTTATATATACTTAAAATAATTAAATGTTTGAGTTTTGTTTTTTAATTCTCTTAAAAAAACTTCATATTATTAGTTGCCTTTTTGCACCATTTTACAAAAATTGATGAAGAGTATTTTTTTAGTATCATAACCTAAGAGACTGTCATCTGTGACCCAACATAAAGCTGACTGCATAACAAAGGTTTGGAGAAATATGGGCATTTGCAAATTAAGGCCTCCATCTTCTTAGCCACACTAAATGACAGTGTAATTATTGGGACAGTGCTGGCAATTGTTCTTAAGGCTTAATCTTCCTTCTTAGCAGACTATGTTGGTCAGATTCTTGCTATTGAGGGGAATAATATCAAGTTTTGTCCCTGTTTTCTCTGCAAAGCAACAAAAATGTGTTTGATTTTGGTACTTAAAGGAGGATAAAATATTGTAAATTCTGATAAGTTTCTTATTGACTAAAAATTTAGACAAAATTATAAATTTTTATGACTATAGAAACTAGTTATCATTTTAAAAGCAGAGTAAATTTCATTCCTCAAGCATGATTGTAAGATATTGTCCTGTATATTAATAGTCCAAACAGAAGATTCTGCTTGGCTCTTTGAACTTGCACTCCAAGGCAAGTTTGATCATAATTTTTCAGACAGTACGCCAATAATCTGAAATAAAGGATCATGGTGAAATGATGTGAAATGGTGCCAATGTAGATAATTCATGTTTTGAGAGTTCATCATGACAAGGGTAATTTGATCTTAGTGGCCATTTGCTCATTTAATCTCTTCATTTGATGAAATGAAATAACCCTAAGGGTAAGAAATTGTTATTTGAAACACCTCAGTTTTTGGTGCATCACATGTATAACCTTTTGCCTGACTGTGGATATATTAAACTTCACGAAGCTCCAAGCTGTGCTTGGAGAGGGTCCCAAAATAAGGGTCAGACTCTGTTTTGCATCTCAGAGATTGTAATATCTTTGGATCCTTTTCAGGGCAGTCCTGCAGATATTAATACATGGAAAAGGGAAAGCGAGCAAAAGAGAGGGGCTGTGATTAATACATAACATTGTTTCTTAGTATTCAAAATGCACCCATGTCTTTGAGCTTACAGGGCTTAAAAATTTACCAGTTGAGTGAAATTTAGACCTATTTTAGGCATTTATTGGCTGTTACTAAAGGTTACAACAAAACTCTGGGCTTTTCTCTTTTTTTCATTTCCATTCATAACTAATATATTTGATGCTAACTTTACCTTTTAGCATTGTGGAATACCTGTGGTACTAACAGGAATATCACTACACCAGCATTGATGACATCTACTGCTTATCACTTAGTATTCTATTCTTGTCAATGGAGTGATTTTTTTTTTTAATACAATTTTTCTCTCACAGAAGTCATGTGGTTATAATTAAGGATTCAACTGGGACATAACAGAGAATATCAACTTTGAGAAAAAATGGGCAAACACACATTTAATGACATGGTCTTGTGATTTGCTTTTATGTCTCTGTTAATAGTTACATAACAATGAAAGGAGAAGGGTGACTGTTTGCAGTCAATGCTGTCTGCAGCTAACACTTCTTTTGGCAAGCAGGAGCATTTCAGGTATTATGTAATGACCAAAAAATATCTTTCAATGAAATAACACCATCATCACAAACTGTCGGTTTATACGTTCTCCTTCTTGGTTTCCTTCCAGAAAAGCTCATTTAAAATATACTGACTGGAGCCAAAATTCATAATGCAAGTTTTTAACATTCATTTCCTCATGAAAGATAGTGGGGTACATACATCAATTCATGCAACTTTAAGTTAGGTTGAAGTTAAACAAGATTTGTATTGTTCTGGGGGGCTGAAAAATAGCAGGAGAATGAAATTCTGATGTGATGTGGGTTAGTGCAGTTGGACAGAACATTAAAAAAAGAAAGGATTAATTACTAGGAACAAAATTAAAGATGCCATTCTCTGAAAACTGCCAAGTAGTATAGAGCTGACTGTCTTCATTGTAGTACAACTGAGATGTCCTGAAGTGATAACCATGCCTCTGCGTGTTTAATGACACTGATAATCACAATAAAAGAGTCCTTTCACCAAAATTTTCCAGGTTGAGCATTCTACTGATAAAAAAACTGACCTCCTTGTTTCTTTTTGCTGGGAGAACAAGCCAGGGGATTTTTTTCTTCTGAAAGCTGCCTTGTGGCCATAGTTATGTCTCAGGTACTGTAATGTCTTGACCTCTGTCAAAAAGACTTGAGGCTGAGCCTGTGCTTATGCCTGTAATCTTCATGGATGTCTTGAGGGAATATGAGAAGCAGCTGGACTATGGGCAGGCAGGTCCCTGGGGCTTGTGAACCCTTATATTCAAGGGATGAAGATATAACCTGCTTAAACAAGGCATTTTCTATAACAGAGTTCATATGAAGTTAGGAAATGCATTCACATATAGAAATATACCAACTATTTAAAATAATTAATAAAAATTAATAATAATAATAATATTAATAATAATAGTTCCTGATTTTATTCCTCTAAGAGAAACCTAAACACAGTGGCATCTTTTTTAGTCTTAATGTTAGTCATTGTGCATTTTTTGATGAAAGCGAGGCAATTTTCACAGCTGAAAAGCAGTCATTGATACACATTTGATAGCTGAGTCAAACATAAATCACTAATTTTTTTACACAATAATCTTTTGCTACATGCTGAACATAATATAATCTGATTTAACAACGGTCCAGCTATTAAATCCACATGAGTTTTCACAAATAGAAGAAGTTATACAAGGGCTGCAGAAAGCTGTGCTCATTCTTTAATTCACTCATTCATTCATGCTTATTTTGTGTTTGGTAGTAACTCTGAGACTTTTTTCTGTCTGTGACTTGTTAAGCATTGAAATGATTCAGCTTTAAAAGGTATCACCATCTTTCCTCTTATGAGGAGGTTGTACAAAAATGTATGCCTGTTCTACTTACATTTAAGAGCTGCAAAATTTGGACTGATTGGGTAAACAAGGATGACTATCAGGCTGTTCAAAGCCACACATTCAAAACCTGTGATACCTTCTAGCAGATAAAACTTTATCAATCTTATTTGCTGGTGTAGTTAGGCTGCATTAGGGTCACATACATACATGGATACTGTGCTGCTATATGAATAAAAATCTCAGTTTCTTTTTATAGAGTCCCTAAAATTCTCAAGCAAGACAAAATGCCCCAGTTGAGACTTTTAAAATACACTAACCTGTAAGCAGTGAGAGCTGACAACATTGCAGCTATCTTACTATAGGAAAACACAATCCAGTGTTTTAAAGGACTGAAGCATTATACCTGAAAAATTATGTACAGACATTACTCTCCCTGGAGGTAGTTTATACAAAATTTTGTATAAACTACTTCCAAGGAGAGGGGAAAGAGATTTTCTGCGTGCTGGTTTGGATTAAACGGGAGCAGTGCTGTTTATAGGAGCTCCAGATTGTGTTACATTCTTCATTGCATTTCTAAAACATGGAGTGCAATTGCAACAGTACGCTGGTCTCTGCTACAGTGCTGCAAATGTTTCTTACACAAATTACATTTTTCACTATTTCATATATGTCCATGTTCCCACTCACAGACCCCTTTATAATGATAATATAGCCAACCTAAAACCTAGCTGCTGTAATAACTTCATGTTATCTGCCCAGCACTATGTATCCCCTCTCACAAGTGTGAAATAAGGGAGTTTTCATAGCCAAAAGAAGAACTGTGTATATACATTGTGCAAGGCAGTCTTTAGAGGATGTACATTATTTTTGGCATTGTCTCCACAGTACTGTTTGGGAGAGACACTGGCGAATAAACGCCTAATAGGAAATGTCAAAGTTGTGTTAATATGTAATATAGATGGCAGCATCCTGGCACTTTGCTATAATCAAGGTTCTCCACTGCTTAACCCAGTGCTGGCCTAGGCAAACCCAGTGAAGAGGACAGGAGGTGGCTCTCTCAGGTTCATGCTCTTGTCATCTTGCCAGGAGCAGCCAGCCATAACATATGGTTGTGATTTGAATCCTTAACGAGAGCACTGGGACTGAGCGCACAGGAACTAGAGTGGACAGCCATCACAGCTATTGAGGTTTTCTGGTGGACCAGCAGACCATTTTGTTATTCCATGAGGAAACTTCCAAGCATAAGATACAAAGTGGTGAGTTACAGGACATGGAGGTGTAACCACAGTTTTCCTAGGAAAAGAGTATCTTTGTAATGATTGAGAGGAAGTTTTAGAGTAATGTTTGGGCAACATTAGAGCAATACCCCTTTTGAAAAATATAAATAAACATTCAAAAGCAGGGACTCCATATTGCTTCTTTTCCACTCGTATTCCCCTAAATTCCTCATAAATGTGTGAGATGACAGCAGATAGAAATAGACTGCCTTGCTGGAGACAAATATTCCAGCCAGACCATTCCTGTGCAACTGTCTTGAAACTGCTGCATTACTGTTTGCAAGCAGCAGCAAACACCAGAAATGAGCATCTCAATCAACACCCTTTGTTCAGGGGCTACAAATGCCAAGTGGTGGCATTGCACCCAGAAAATGAGCCAAATGTGCTGATCCTATGTTGTTTCCCAGATTGAATCCTGCCTGCCCTGACCTCTGGCAAACCCACGTTTCTTTGAGCAAGACACTGCACTTGAAATATGCAGACAAGATTCTTTTATTTGCATAAAACATCCGGTTGTTTTGGTGGGTTGTTTTCGTTTGTTTTGACCTGCATGATCACCATGTTTAGTTCTCGTTTGAAACATGTGGAGGGAAAATTTGCATGTCAGATACTGGTATGGTAATTGGGTTGTTGCTGACTTTCTTATGGTGATCACTTGTATGACAACACAAGATGGCCTTTGTGACCTAAGATAACTTGTTTTACGTTTGCTGTCAGCAAGTCAAAGTTCGGTTTTCACATGAAGTTATTTTATAGAAGGGTATCCACATAGTTGATTGAAATAAATTATAACGATTATCAAGTTAGCTACTGTCATGGTTGCCAAGTTTTTTTTATGGCTTGTAGCTGGGTTAAATCAATGCTTTAGGATGAATCTGTAGGTGCACTAAAAATGCTTTTTTTCCTGATCCCACCAAGTATGTTACAAAATTCTTTGTCACAGATCTAAGTGACTCTTACGGTTAGGGAAACAAGGAAGAATCCTCAAAAATCTGAGTTTAGGAGAAAGATCATAATCTTCTTCCTTTGCCATTCCTTCAGATGAGTTTCAATTAGACATGCCATTTAAAAAGTTGAGCCACAGTTCCCTGGGAAGGGGCAGTGGCAGTTCTCTGTAAAGGGTAATTTCTCATACAATTCACAGTTAATTAGTAGCCCAGTGGCTCTGTGTGGCTGCCTTTTGTGCACTGTCTGCCCTACAGGCCTCTCAATCCTCTCTGCCTCAAAACATGCTTCTGAATAACCTTCTAAATTTTCCTTTGCTGCTGTCATTCCTAGGAAAAGACAGCAGCTACTTATCCTTTTAAGACTGGGCTGTCTTGAGGCCTTTCTGAGAAAGCAATGACCTACTTGGTCTGGCAGTTTCAGTGGGACATCAGTTTCCAAGAATGAGAGCACTCGAAGGAGGATCTTGCCTCTTGCTAAGGCTGGTGCTGTGTGTTGGAAGCTCATCTCATGATGGTTGCCTTTAACAACTTTTGTTTCCCCTTCAGCTCTAAAGCTTTTGACATCATCATAGAAGACCAGAAAAATATTTGGATAAATTTATTGTGGCAGCAGAGAGCAATAAGTGACAGCTTTAAAGTACACTTTCATACTTTGTTATTCTAAACACCAGTTCTTTATTCCATTTACAGTTTTCACATTTATTGCTAGTTCATAAAGTACTGGTCATCAAAATCTTTTCAACAATTTTATGTAAGGAAAGGAAAATACTATCCATAATAAAAAGTTTTGGGAATGATAGACTTGATAATGGCAGTATTAAAGTGAAATAATTGAACATAAAAATGTGTTGTGAGTGTAAAGAGGAGAAATCAATGCTGAAAACCCCTACACATTGCTTGTAAATGACCACTGAATACCACAGAATTGTAGTCAATTTTGATTATAACAACTATGTATGTTGTGCTTACTGCAAGGTAACCTCCAGATATTCTTGAAGCAGAAGGAATAGGAAAGCAACTACAGGATTTAGCCAGCTGAATAGTATTTAACTTAATTACAGAAAATAGTATAATTGAAATATATATAAAACAGGTAGCTAGATTTTTCAAATGTAAGTATGATTACAACTGTTAAAGACATTAATCAAATGTCCTGGACATTTTTCAGTTTACATACTTATATAATAATGTCTCATTAGAGTCCTATTGCTAATAATGCTTGTTTGTAATAAATGCGACTTGAATAAGAAAGGTGGAGAGGTGGGATAATCCAGTGAAATACAAGAAGCTTGCCTTAAAAGAAAACTGACCATTTTCTTTATTTATGTTAGAGCTCTGCAGGTAGTTATGTTATCTGCCCATTTATTTTTTTAAGCAGAATATGAAATGTTTTCAGAAGTTTTTTTTTTTTAAAGAAATAGCTAATACAATGTAAAATTTAAAAAATCAGTACTAAGAAATGAGGATTCTTATTTTTGTCCATCAATTGAAGAGAAGTATAGAAAAAAAAAGAAGAAACCCAGCACATATATTTTTAAGTGGCTGTTCTAGAAATTACAGTCTGAATAGAAGAAACATTTGTTCAATAATAAAGAGTAGAAAAAGGAAAATATCTGTGTTTCTGATAGGCCTGGAAGAATCTCTGCCTGAAAAGAGAATATTCCCTCTTAAAGAGATATTCCCTGGACCTGGCTATCCTCTATACCTAGTAACTATAAAAAAGTTATTTTCCCTGTTTTCTCTTTCTGTCGTGTTTATCTTCACTATTATATTAGTGAGAGCTAAGTAACTCTCTGGTTATGTCTACTATCTTTTATCTGATCCTTGCTCTGGATGACTTCTGTCTTAATTGTTGTTTCTTGGGCCTGTATGGTCAATTATGCTTCAGTGCATTAGCACAATGGACATTAGAACCAGGCAATAAGTTGCATGAACTCCATGCATTTACAGAAGGCAGATTATCTTTATTAAGAAACCCATACTTTTACACCCTAGTTCGCTACAGGTGGATCTAATTGGTCCTTCAATCAAAACACCATCACCATTGGCTAATTAAGAAACCACCCTTTGGTACATAACACATTCCACATGTTCACAATACCAGGTGCAGCAAGTTAAGATAAGAATTCTTTCTCGTTTTTTTTCTCTGATCATCTCACAGCCTTCACTACAATGATGCTTGGGAAAGTTGTGGCTCTCTCTGTGGCTAGATAACTGCTGCAACATCAGCAAGAAAGGTCTTGGAAAAAAATTTGTTCAAATTTGTTTGAAATACCCAAAACTGCATGAAAAGAGAGAGGACATAGAGACTGGGTAGCTTGTTCCACTTCATTAACAAGAAATTTTCATCCCCATAACTTCTAGCTAAGATGTTCTCTCACAATAACTTTCTGCAAGGTTTTCTTAAGAGGCAGAGCCACAAGGAAATAATTTTGTCAAAAGTGACAGAAACATACAGAATGAAAAATTATTTTACAAAATGTTAAATTTCCAAAAACCCTGAAAAATGAATGCTTTCTTTATAATACAAAGTGAAAAGCAGCACCAAAACACAGTGCAAATTGGCTGCGCTCCCTTTAATTGCTGAATCTGGACTCCTACAATGTTGTATTTTTAGCAACACTTTTTAGAGGAAAATCCCTTTGAATGTTTCACCAAAGTGTTATTTTGAGAACGTTTAAACCCATAGTGACTGCAGAGAAATTTGAGAGTATCTTTTAAAGCTGTTGGGCAAGGATTTTGTTTTAGAAGCAGACATCTTGAATGATAGTTGACACTTCAAGTTTTTGTAGCAAAGGAATAAGATAAGTAGGACACATACAGAAATAAAATATTGACTTTTCCAACAAACTTTTTATTGTTGCACCTTTCTTAAGGAAAACAAAGCTTTGTTCTTTATGCAGTTGCACACTTTATGACTAATCACCTAGAATAATTTTTGGGGATATTATCCACGCAGAAAGGAGAAAGAGAGCAAAAATTCAATATAAAATTAGGAAGTGCTTGAATGATCTTAGAATACTGAGGAAGAAGACTTATCTGTATTTAAATAGAAAGGTAAGATTTCTGTGCTAATTTAATTAATTGGTGCATTTATGGCATAGAGCAAATATGGAGCTCTGTTAACTCAGGTAAACTAAGCTAGTTTGGGAATTTGGAGCAGGTGTCATAGGTTTATAATATATTTCTATTAAATATTTATTATATTATTATATTAAAGGGATTATACATGTACATGTGCGAGTATCCATAAAATCCATAAAAGTGTGTGTGTGCGAAGTATGCCCTACAGAGAGAAACTTCTTTCTGAAATACGAGTATTTTCTAGTTGTATTTCTCCTTCATGCTATCTCTGTTAAACACTTCAGCGCAGTAAGAAGAATTAGCTCTCAAACGCCAGTCAGATTTCTAGAATCACAGAAGCATTTTCAGACATTTTGGTGCTTCTCTGAACTGGATAGTTGAAGATGCAAAGCTCACTGATAGCCAAGTACCTGATTCCTTCTCACACACCTGTCTCAGCTAGACCTAGGGATATTGCAGCAAAATATTTTGTAAACCAACTACCTGATATTCAACAATGCTTATATTAACAGTAAAGACTGCTTGAATGTGTTTACATCTAAAGATGTGTGGGATGTAATTTCTAATTCATGATAGCTATAAGCAATAATTTCCTAAAGAACATATAAATGTTTCATACATGCAATTATAGTGATATAAACAGCTTTAATTATGATCCCAGTATAACATAAAAATTAAAAATCTTTCCAATTAAAACATTGTCAAAAACATATCTTTGAACATTAAGGAAACAATGGAATAAATTAATCGGCAACATTTTTATTCTAAAATTTGAAGGGCGATATTCTACAAAGGTCTAAAGGCAGGACAGCATGAAGAATGATTTAATGTAAAATTATGATAACTACCTATTAATTTAAATTAATCTTTTTTTCTTAGTTTCTTCTTTCCATGGGGAATATAAGCTGAAATGCACATTTCTGATACTGGAAAATAATTATTTGTTATCTTATTGTGTTTCTTAGCAATATTATTAAAATCCTGCTTAATCATGCTCCCTGATGTCTTAGCTAGAGTAAGAGTCCCTTAGTATTTTAGACACTATCACAACTTCTGAATTACTTTCTTATTAACATTAATATCAAATGGAAAAAAAAAATATATTTTACTTTGCTGTTTTAATATAAACCAGTGAATGGTCTTGTTGATTGTGGTGAAAAAAACGTCATGCACTTCTTCCCTGCAATCACCACATATTGTCTTTCATAGCACTGGTTTTTAAGTCTGATTTTTTTAACCAAATGAAAATTTTGTTAAATAAAATTGAATAGTTTGTAGAAAAATCTGATAATACATGAAATTGTTCCTTTGAGACCTGCTGAACCTATACAGCCCAGCTCCTGTTCCTACACAGGACAATCCCCAACAGTCACACTGTGTGCCTGAGAGCACTGTCCAAAGGATTCTTGAGCTCTGTATGGGTGTGTAAGTGAAGGCTTATATAGGACTATACAGTCCTTAAGCCAAAGATGCTCCTAATATGGGGCATGTAACCTTGGGTCTCAATCCTGTCTTCTAGGATTGACTGACCTAAATATGACAAACCTTTAAAAGTCTATTGAGCTTTGTAGAGTGATGGATGGAGAACTGTTTTCCCAAGTTTGTAAATAAATTTTTAAAGTTGTTTTGGTACTTATTGTAGGGGAGTTACGATACAAATGCAAATTACTGTCATTAGAAACCTTGAAAGATTAAAATAGCTAAGAAAAAACTTTTCGAAATGGCTAAGTCTACCTGAAGTTTAAATAAACAACCTTTATTAATAGGTCTTATACCATTCCTAACTCCAATATTCAGACCCTGTAGTCAGATTATGTCAGAATAATGTCTCACTCAGATGAGGTGTGAGACCATTACTAATTTTAGGGTTGTGTTTTTTTAAGAAAAGACTGCTGTTGACTGAGGCACAAATGGACTCAAGAATATCTCAGAGTTTTCTTTACCATACATTTAGCTCATTAACTGAAAAGATCTTTATGAAAAACACACATAAACACTTTTCACATATCATTGTGCTATGAACATAAATTGCAGTTTCAAATAATTCTGGCAGCCTGCTGAGTTTTTGTGGGTTTTTTTAAAGATATATTCAAGACTGTATAATGTTAATCCATCTGAGTACAGGGAAAAAGGAAAGTCAATAAAGATGTTGCAGAAAGGTGGAAATTACACCTTCCTGTGTTAGCAACAATTTACCCCCTAAGAAGAGCTTATTTTCAGCAATTTTTGCTAGGAGCTTTGACAAGGATGGAGGGACCCAATTACAATCACCAGAGGACAACAGTCTGCTGCTAGTTAGTTTTGTAGCAGACATGCAGAATTTCTGCATGCTTCAAGGAGCCTTCAATTGCCCTTTTATGTTTTTTATTCATTTCATAGGTAGAACTGCAGCTGTTGAGTAAAATCACAGTCTGCCTGCCATCCTGGGGAGCACAGAGTGAGGAGCTCCAAATGACTTTTTCCTAACACATACAGACTCTATTACATGTTTATCAGGGAGACCTCATGGAGAAGGTATGGACTAGAATTTTGTACTACAGATACTTTACTGGACAAACTGAATGATCAAAATATTTTCCAGTAAAAAATTTACTTAAAAGATTTCATACTGAAGAAGGAGTGGAGGCGCCTGATGATGCTCTATGGCTGTAAACTCTGTTCTCTCCATAGAAACACTTTCCTCGCTCGTTCTTCAAAAAGGAACTCTGGTCAGACAGTTTTGTATAAATATATGTTTTGTACCAGAATTGTCAAAGGGCAATGTTAACCAGATAGTTGATCCTTGATCTTTGATGGGACAGTAGCTGCAGTCACTCGGAACCTACTGGGACTTTTAGAGAAAATTGATTTGCACCCTGATGTGAACAGTTGCAAAAGGTAAAAGGAATAAATATGTCTTCAAAGTTTATTTCCCATACCTCTAGCTCATTAATTGGGAAGGTGAAGAACACAAGCAAGAAGTTTTCACAGGTTTTTGTGCAGTATTTAGGATTTTCAGAAAAACATAAAACACAGCCATGGTAGGAAGGTACAACCCTTGACTTTGGGAAAAATCTCATCCTCTTTCTCTAAGTAGCTTAACATTCTACACAAGTTTCAGAACATGCCCATGTATAACCATCCTCTTTAGCTCTCCTTACATTGTGATTGTTTATCATTCAAGCACAGCAACAGAACTTGAAACTAGTTGATCTTTTCTTTACAAATAACCTGCAATTAAACTAGGGATTATTACCACTATAGCAAACAGTTTTTTCTGTATCAATAGCCATTTTTTGAAAAGGATGTTTTATAAACATCTTCTGTATGAAAATGTTTCTTCTAATTCCTTTATTAAACTTATTGAGGGTTTTGGTCTGGGATGATTACTTTTGAGTTTGAGTTTGGATATTTTTTTCTCAAATTTTAGTTGCTTTAGGATTTTAACAAATTTTGGAATATTTGAAATACTGGTGTTTCTGTATTTCCATTTTAAGCTCTTCATGCAAACAAACCATAGCAGTGTTAATTTCTACCTGTTGTCCAGCCACTGAAACTATGAAATTATTATCTACTCAGGAACACCTTGCAGTCAGTCACTTTATATCTTCTAAAGTAAAACCAAAATTTAAGGTCAGAAGTGTCTCAATCACTAATGGAATTCTCCAGCCTTTACATTTAAGAGTTACTTTGTGGAAAGGAAAATCCATTATAGGTTTTCAGTTTAAAAACTGAAATTGCTTAATAGAGCCTCCAAGAATTGCAGTAAGCTTATCACAGCCTCAAAAATCTGGTTAATGTAATAAAGTTTAGGAGGAGCTGATAAGATGTGTAACTTAGTTTCATAGAGGGAGGGAGAGAGAAGAATAAATTAAGCCCAAAATAAAGGACATTTTTTCTTAGTAAATAAAGTAAGACACCCCTCTGATTTCATTGTGTATTTATTTAATCTGTGGCTATAAGAGCCCATGTGTAATTCCCGTTTCTGCTGCTTGGGGATCTCCACATGCTGTGTCAGCTGGTCTGACAGAGAGTCTTTTCCATGGGGCCAGCTTGAATTCCCTCCCCTACCTCAGCTCAGTTGGGTGACCTCAGTTAATAAGATGGCCTGGAAACAAATGCCATTCCTCCTCTATAAAACCCTTTTTCAGGGGCACCATCGTGCTTGACTGTTAATGTGGTTTCAGGATGATTACTGGTTTACACAGCCTCAATGCACTCTTCCAAGTGAGATTTTTCCAAAACAACTGCTGGGTGTTGCAGAGTGCTGGGTACTGCTAGAGACAAGTCTAGCACCCTATCCCCACATTCCCAGGAATAGGGACAGGATTTCTGACTGTGGGTAGGGGTAGGATCATGCCCAGGGGTAGGTGATCAAGGGGGAGTCCAGAGCCACAGCTGCAGAGAGAGCAGCTCCAGGAAATATGATCAGCCTGTAGCATTTACGCAGCCATTGTCACTTTGTTCAGGAAGAGACGGAAATAACTACAAGAATAACTTTAAAAGAACCAGAAAAACAGGTTAAATTGATGCAACAAAAAGTAGTATTTGTTTCTTTTTATGTCTACATGTAAATGAGTGGGATACAAATTTAGTAAAATAGCTTTCTTAATGCCTCGAGGAAAGATTCGTTCTCTTGATAGAGCCCGACGGCAGACTTTAAAGAAATTTTATTTCAGAACCTGTTTCTGTAATCTCCTCAGAAGGGGATTTTTTTTTCCATCACAAAGTTGCCAAAGACATATTTTCCTTTTTAAATGTGATTAAGAACTATTTTTCCTAAAGTGAATCCCATTGAAATTCCTGGCCCTTATAACTCTGCAACATGAGGAAAATGGGGATTAACACTAAGCATGGATTGCAGGTGAATGTCAATTAGTGGTCAGCCTTGATTTCTCTCAGGTACAAATAAGGAGAGAGGATCAGTGACAGTGCTTTGAACCCTCCAGGTTCACTGAGCCTGAAGAGAAGAGACAGTAGGAAGAAGAAGAAGTTTTGAGTTTGTTTGATATGTTGCAGCTTGAGACAGATATAGCATGAACTCTGCCCCTCAGATTGTGATCCTTTCCCCAAGCTGCTTCCAGAGTAAGATGGAAATAAAATACCCTTCTGATAAATCTGGATATAAAAGTGCTGTGTAATATGTAATTAATAATGAATTAGCTTTTAATATAATGTTTTTCATGTAACTTTGCCTTTGAATACTGTAATATTGTTTTTGAGCAGTGCTGTCACTAAACATGTTGAAAGGATGGAGGTGTGGCGAGCACCTCCTGCACTAATATTTCCATTTTAATTGAACATGATAATTTAAATTACTAATTCACAACTCACCATAAACCTAATTTCTATTTTCCTAAGTGCCACCAGAAAAAAGTTGGAAATAGGGTAGTGCTTTCCTGAGAAGCTTTGGATAATCTCACATTCTGGAAAATAGAATATTGTTGTAAGATAATTTGGAAGAAGTTTCAATCTTTGTTAAGAACAGAAATTATGCTAATTGTGATATCTCTGTTGGTATATTTTTATTTGGACTGAATTCCTTAGCTGTCTCTCTGTAGCCTGGAGTGCCCCAGGAGCAACCATTTCACTACCTTTCATATGTAATATCTGTCAGAGGCCAATTTTGCTGTAGAATATTTCTTATTCTTTGTAGGTTGTTTTTCTTAGATCTGTTGTTTTACTCAAGATGCAGCTAGATAAAAGATAAACTGATTAAAATGGTTATGTTAAATGATTTCAAGCCAAATATTTAACCATTAAGCACCAAAAGATCTCATGGATAGATTTTTCAAGTTTTTATGGGGGTAGAAAAGAGACTGAAATATGCTGTCCTTGGGAGCCATGAGGAGAATTACAGGCAAATGCCTTTCAGATACAGGAGGAATTTTGCACAGCCTTTTTGGTTTTGCCTTGCCACACACAGTGCAGCACACAGGTGTGGCACTTTGCTACACAAGTGTCTGATTGTCAGGGTTTCTTGAAGGCTGAATCTTTTCTTTTTTGCTTTTCTCAATGTGCTGCCACAGAAACAGAGGTCACTAGGTGCAGCCTGCTGAAGGAAATAGCAATGTTTAACTGAGATCATCAATTGTTTGAAAGTACTGTCTTTGCTAGTACACTATATAAAGGTAGGCTCTTCCTAATAAACCTGACATTAGAAAACTGTTTAAAATGTGATGAGATGAAAGTGTGCAGAACACTTTTGTCTCAGTAAAACAGTCTGAGCTTTTTAATTTTCTAAGCCAAATGAAATTAAAGAATTGCGTTCAAAAATTGGAGTTTTAAAGTGCTTTCTTAGATGTTAAGCTAAATTTATCCACATTTTATGTAACTCAAAGTCTCTGTAGTCTCAGACAAGTTTCAAAAACAAATCTGAAAGTAAGTTTTATTGCTGTTATCAGTTATTTTTCTCATGGTATAGTGTGTTTCTAAGCTATGGAAGTCGCTCTTTTGAGGATGTGTGGACTCCAGAGGAAGGAGGGTGAAGGATCTCCACCAACGAAAATAGATCGATTCATGGCCACTATACCTGATAGTAGTAATCCTAACAGGGTGGATCTGGACCAGAAGTAGCTCCAAGGTATATTCAGCTGATCAGTCTAGTCAAATTCAATGTTTTAACACCTGCTTATATTCTCTTTCTAGAACTTTGACTAGTTTTAGAGCTTCAAGTTGAACTAGAAATTTACATTGCATGCTTAGCAGATGCTGTTGACATGTGTATGAAACAGCAACACAATCAGGCTGAAAACAATTTTTGAAGATCCCCTTGTGCCAGTAATATTAAAGTTTAAGCTAAACAAGAGCTTAATCTAATGTCAAACTAACCAAATTGAAGCAACATATAGAATATTATAGAATTGTTTTTTTAGTATGAGTCACAGTCACCACAGTTTATCAAACAAATGGTGTAATTCTGGAGGCAACTCCATGTGGTTGCTTGTAGTGAAAGTTTCCCAGTGCTGGACTTGGCTATGTGCAAATGATAACTCTTATTTTCAAGCATGCCTGAGTCCATCAGCTGACTGTCCCATAGAAGATGCAGATATATTTTTTATAGAAAAAATTATGTATGCCTTTCTGCAAGTCAGAAAATCTGTTTCAACTTAAGCTGCTGCCTTTATTTTATGGCCTTCCATGCTGTTGTTTTGATGCTTGGTCAGTGTAACACACAGAACGATGCAGAGGGCAAGAATGGGCTTTACGATGGGTCCATCCTGTAAAGATAAAGCTCAGATCTGAGTAATGTCATGCTCAGTTTTGGTGGGTTTTTTTTTAATTATTATTATTATTATTATTTTCCTTCTTCCAGAGATACACTATGTAATATTTTTAGGTCAACTGACCACCAAAGGTAATTTAAGAGCACCAGTTACCCAAGGTTTTGGTTCTCTAATGCTCATCGTGTGTTTTATCATTAGGACATTCTTTTCAGGAGAAAGGGAATAAAAAAAAGGTGTTGCTCCCACTAGATTGAAGAGATAAGTGTTTTTGTTTTGTTGTCTTTGCTGTGGCTTTTTTCCCTTTTTTTTGGTAGAACCCCTATGGAAAATCTATTAAATAAATAACTGCTATGGAAGCTTTTTTTTTCCTCAAAGAGAATGTTTGTTTATTGTGCAGGATATGTGGTTATGTATCCAAGACTGGCAGTGAAAACTGAACTGTGATTTAGCAGATACATAAAGTATGAAATTTATGTTAGCTGGATTTAATGGACTTCTTTTGCTGCTAAATAGCCACAGGAACTACTACCATAAGTAGAGAAGACAGGGATAGAATCCAGTCATCCAGAATCCAGTCAAATAACAAAACTGAAATGATCTACTACAAATTTTGCTAGATAATTTGTTCACAGATACTACTGAGATTTCAACTTCTGTAATAATTTTCACTGTTATTTTTATTCAACTTCTATAATTTTTTCTGATTCTTTCTATTTTGCAAAACTTTCCCCCTTCGGTGTATTTTTATAGTGGATGATTTCCCCTGGCATTAGATCATGACTATTCCTAAAATATTTGCCTCAGAGCTTTTCCTTTTCCATTGGGAAGAGACATCAAAGAGTTGTCATCTAATTGATTTTGTGTTTTGTCTTTTTCTTCCATGAAAAATTAGGTCAGCACAACACAGGATAAGGGAAGAAAGGCATTTAAATTAAGACATAGCCTATAGCTTCGCCAAGACCTACTCATGTCCACTGAAAATATTTTAATATGAATATTTTCTGAAAAGATATTTACTTAATATGAATCTTAGGGGTTTTGTTTTTGAGGTTTTTAATCTAAAGTTTAAAGAGATTAGGACATTGAAATACAGTGGCATAGATGACTAGAATATAGAGATTGAATAAATTGTCCAACTGAAATGGAAGCTTTGAAACTCCCTCAAGACTTATGGTTAGGCAGACTCCATTCTTTCTAAGTCTGTAAAACTAACACCTTAACTGCAAGCATATGGAGTCCCTGTGCTGCCATTTCAAATTATGTTTAGCTTAAATTAGTCAATCTCTGAAAACGGAAATGGGAAGATCTTCAGCTATCTTAATTCTTTAATCAAGAATGTGTATCTCTATGATATTATATTTTTATGCCAATAAAAGAGAGGTCAGAGTTCTGATAATTTTATAAATCTGTCAGTTACAATTCCCAGTGAAACCAACTGGATTTTCACAGAGAAATATGAATAGAAAATAGATTGCTACATGTCAGCAGTATGTTTCAAATTCAGAATCTTAGGATGATTTTTTTTTTTTTTTAGTTATCAAAATGTGCTTATGTTCACAGAAAAACTACTGAGATATAGGACTGTGTTGTGAAAAGAGATCAGGAAATAAATGTGTGCAATGAATAATGATAGCTCAGCTGCAAGACAGAATAGGTAAGATAGCACCTCTACTGGAAGGATCACCACGAGTTTTAGAAGCGGTATTATTTCTTTGAAAATTGTTCTAGAAGGAAATTGTGAAACCTTCTGTAGGTTTTTGTAGTAAAAGTCAAGCCCTTTTATCTTCAGTTAGTGTCCCTGTTTTGTGTTTCAAATTATGCCTCATCCCTGGAAATTTTCAAGCTAGGCTAGATGAAGCTAGTCTAATGGAAAGTGTCCCAATACATAGCAAATCATCTAGCAGGAATATATGAACCAAGTAAATAACCTCTCTTTCACTTCATGAAACTTCATAGATTCTATGAAGAAATAAATTTGAATAATGAACATATTACTTGATGTTTCACTAATCTCTTTGCAAACTGTAATAAATTGGTTGGCAAACTAAAAGCCAAATGAATATTTCTAATTCTATTTCTTTAGTTAGTGTATTTACATTGTGCAGATCAAAAATGGAAAACTTCATGGATATGAGATAACTAATTCCTGAGTTAGACTGGATATTAATTTAAGTTCTGAGGCTGGCACAACTCTGTGTTACATCTTTCTCAGTAGCCAAGTAGCTCAGTAACGTTTTCAAGGTGAATTAATTGTCCTTCTACTTTGCACAGAATTTCTAATCCCAAGCTAGCCAGTCTCTGCTGTCACCGTTTCTATGCAGCCAGGATGAGAGTATACACCAAAATTCATGCCAATCTCTAGAATATTTTTATATATCTTCCCATTCTGGTAAATGACTTCATCCAGATTTCAGAGTACAAAAGATAGATCTAAGTTTGGCATTGCACTTTATGATTTTTTGGTTTTGCAATTTTTAAGTAGGTGTTCCTAAACTTATATTACTGTGCAAATGGATATAAATATAATATATGTAATTCACCACTTGTGTTTAATTTTAAGTAGCAGTGAAAAGTGGTTTACATTAATACATGCAGTAAAATTCTAATTTTTATGAAGTCAGGCTACCTTTATGCATACTATGTGATGATCAACAACCCATGAGCTGAATTCACTTCACAGGATGTTTCTCTTTGACTTGCCAGTTTTCAGGTGAAAGAAAGAAAATTAAACCATTACTCAGACTAGAAAAAGCTGCAGTGTCTATCCTCCACCATTAAGTGGTTGGAGATTTAGAATTGCAGCGTGGCTTGTAATTAGGAAATAGAAAAGTCCCCATGCTTTTGACGCCTTTACATTGGCTGCACCATGAACCCAGTGCTAAGGATAAGACAGCCAGACCACCCCATCCTAACTGCTTCCTTCCCCAAGTCTTCAGAATTCAGCTTTGCAACAAAAGAGCACCTCAAAGTTTTGAGATAGGGAAGTCAGTGGGAAGGATAGGCCTGAGTTTAATATCTTTACAAATGGGAAGAAGGTCTGGCAAAGCAGGATCTCCTTTCCACACAGCCAAAGGCATTGGCTGCCTGCATGCTAAGGATCTGTATGTAGTTCTACAAATGAACCAAACACTTATTCTTTCAGTGAGTTCTAGGTAACACTGTTAGTGATGTCTAGAGAGTCTTTTGTTACTCTGTCGTACTTGACCATCTTGTGGTGTGCCTAACCAATTTGTTAAGCTTCCACAATGAAATGACTGCTGTGTCAAGGGCAGTGTGGTAGACAAGTGGTTATTGTCTGCTTGGACCTCAGCAAGTCCTTTGGTGCAGCTTCCATAAGATCCTCAGAGAGAAGATGTCAATGTGTAGGCTGAATTATCAGACTGAGCACTGAATGACCAGGCTGAGATGATGATGATCAGCTACGCAAAACATAATTAATGCCCAGTTATTGGTGGTCAGTACTGGGTCTAATCCTGTTTAACGTCTTCATTAATCAACTGGACAATGGGCCAGAGCATATCCGCAACAACTTTCCTGATGACACAAAAAGGGGTAAAGTAGCTGATATCTCAGAGAATCATGCTGCCATCCAGTTGAACTTCAGCAAGCTGGAGAAACAGTCTGATAGGAACATCATGAGGTTCAGCAAGGATAGGTGCAATATCCTGCATGTGGGTAGGAACATCTCAAGCACCAGTGTATGCTGGGGGCCACCCAGATGGAAAGCAGTCTGTGGAAAAGAGCCAAAACATCCTGGTGAATATCAAGTTGAACATGAGCCCATGTGGCAAAGAAGGCCAGTGGTATCCTGGGCTGCATGAAGAGGAGTGTTGCCAGTAGGTCCAAGGAAAGGGATCCTGCCCTCTCCTCAGCCCTGGGTGAGGCCACTACCAGAATACTGTGTCCAGTTCAGAATTCCTCAGTGCACGGGACAGACGGACACATAAAGTACAGCAGAGAGCTACAAAGATGATGAAGGGACTGGAGCATTTCTCATAAGAGGTAAATCTGAGTGAGCTGTGAGTGTTTAGGAGGGTTTTACCAATGTATAAAATTTAGATCATTGAGCCAGGTTGCTTTCAGTAGCACCTAGTGACAGAATAAGAGGCAATGGACAAAAAGTGAAACACAGGAAGTTTCCTGTTGACATAAAGTAGGTCTGGGTGTGTGTGAGGGTGATAGAGCAGATTGCCTGGGAGGTGCCGGGATCCATCCTTGAAGATTTCAAAGGCCATTCAGATATAGTACTGGAACTGCCTCTGGGTAGCCCTGTTTGAGCAGAAGTTTTCTCTAGCTCTTATGTAATTTTATTTTATATTTGGGAGTTTTTTCTTTTTAAGATTTTCTTCCTGACTGATAAAATTCTATTTCAAAATCAAAACATTCATTAAAAATTTTGAGTCTAAATGATTCAGAAATAAGTTAAATGCTTTAATGATTTAATACTGAGGAATTAATAACGAGTAAAAAAGTCTTTAAAGGGCAGTATTAAAACATTTTAGGGACATGACTCACTTCAGCATGATTTATGTCACTGAATGATTGAGATTTATGTAGTTAGTTCTGCAGATTTACAGGGGTCCATTCTGAAAATGATAGGTATAAAATAATCTCTGAATAAAAAAAATTGATTGGTAGAGGGAAGCAATAGTGTTACTTGGGAGGCAGTGGTACTTATAATGCCCTGCGTATGAGGCACTTACATTTAGTAGAAGTTCTACAGGCAAGAATTTCCCATGACAAAAGGGAAATGTTTGAGGTACTCACAGTTGGTAAGTCTTACACAATTCTTAACCACCATCAGAAATACATAGATATTTACACGTTCATCGAACTACTCCAGAGATGCTGAAGATGTAGATAATACCTTTTCCTGACATTTTTTTTTCTTTTTTTTCAGTCTCACTTATTTTTTTCACACATCATTCAAGTCCTGATAGCTTTAAAATTAGTTGTGCAGTGTTTTACTTCCTATTTGCTTGGTTATTTACTATTCATCACTGTATAAAATTTCCGATAAAGGAAGCCCATCCTGTTTTCTTCTGCTATGAAGATTTCCATATTTGGTAACTTCTTCATCAGCTCATACTGCATAAATATTTTTCCTTAATGGAGGAATGTAAATTACCTCATTTGTAATGCCATGTAAAACATTGCAAGAAATATTGTCATGAAAAAATAAAATTTTCGCATCTTTAGTACTACATATATGTCTCCTTTGAGAGAGGAAAACACCAGCAGTAAGTGACTCATTTTCCCAAAACTCTAGCCCAAAAAGTGTGTCTATTTTTATTCAGGTCCAAGTGCAGTATTTTGCTGTGGATCAAAGCTAAAAAGCTGTCACAAACAACTAAGCAGCAAAAAAAAAAAAGGTACAAAATATGGAAGAATAATAGCTTTAAGAAAAGATTAATGTCATCCCAGTAACCTGTGTGTACAGAGAGTAATTCATCATTTGTTTTTGAGCAGCATTAGCTCCTTTAAAGCAAGTACATATTTCTTGAGATTACCTTGCTTCATTAGTATCTGTGATCTGGAACACGATACATTATTACCATTGTAGGTATGGTGTTCTCTTTTGATTTTAGTCTATTAAGAAAGCAGTTCAGTACCCACTTAAGGTCTGACAGGATTGGCAGGCTGGTTCAAACTAAAAGATGTGTCCATTAGAAGTATTTCAGGTAAACCTGATCAAGTCTGAGCAAATGTCATATTTACAAACAGTCTTGTCACAAACATAAAGTTAACAAGCTGATGAAGAAGGAAAAAACACTTTCTTAGCTGCCTAAGCTTAATTTTTATTCATATCTGTAACCTATTAGGAAAAAATGCCTGAATTAAAAGGTGTTATTTAAAAGCACACTGTCTCTTTAATAATGAACTCCAACAGACAGAAAAGCTGGATCCCTTCTTTCTTGCAGTTAAGTAAGCTTTCATCACTTTTCCCTTGATGTTGGATTATAGAGCAAAGTTAAAAAAGAAAAGTGAACCTCAAGCCAGGTTTTTAAATCCAGAGATAGGCAACAAATTTAAGTGCCCTGATTCTGAAATGCTGAGCCTCTGGCAACTTCCATTTACTTTAAAGGGAGCTGCCAGGGGCTCAGCACCTGAAAATAAGGTCAGTTATTGAGGTGCTTCACTGAAGATTGATAATTCAGGGAAAGAAGATCCATAACAAGAGCATAGAATGATTGTAACCCTTAGGGAGGAGAAAATCCTGAAGTGAAAAACAGAGGCACATGTCACAGTAACACTCCTTACTGCTATTAAGCAGGAAGTGCAGTATCCACAGAAGAAATCAAAATGTATCTATTTTATAAAAAATGAATATTAACATATTTAACACCTTTTAAAAACAGAAAAAATAAATTGAAAACAAAACCAAAACAAAACAAAGAACAAAACACTGAAACAAAGGAGGAGCAGAGTTTTAGGGGACAGCATGATTTGAAAAGTCAAATTTCAGACCACTGAGTCATGGCTTTACCTTCTACTGGCTAGTCAACCTTTGAAGGCTTTCGTTTCAAAATGGCATTTGTTCACCCACTGTGCAAGAAGCCTATCCACACACTGGCTGAGATACTTATTTACTCCTTCTGCCCAAGTAGGAAGCTGGGTGGAAAATACACGGACACAGAAGGAGGTGTTTATGATCTCAAGCTACTAGCAGGCCTCACTTAAGTCATTGCTTGGCTAAGCTTTTTATTGGCTCATCCTTTCCACCTTTAAAGGTGAATATGAATATGAATATTACCCAAGAGGTAATAACACAAGCTTTGTATGTAGTAGTCTCTTGTGGGCAGGGGCCATCTGGGCTGGGGTGTACTTTTACTATATAATGAGTAACAGTCATTGTTTGAGCAAGTTCCACTGCTGAACTGGTCAAAACTGGAGTTGCAGTTGGCTTATCATGCAACATCCTTGATAAAAAGGATATAATCTTTTTAGTTCCCACAACTTCCAGGACTTAGATAATGAATTTTCTACTTTTTGAATGCCTGTGCTTGTTTCTTTCATTGCTTAACAGCTTTGTTCTTTAGCTTGTCACTTGGAACTTTGCTCCCATTATTCAACAACAGAGCCCCATTTTTTTGTTTTCCTTTTTTTTCTCTCACATTGAGGTAGATGTTCTGCCTGTAGGTCTGATCCTATCAAAGCTCCCGCTTCTGGGATGAGAAGGTTTCATTAAATCTAATTTTACCTCTTAGTTGTGTCCTCAAGCTCATTACAGTAGTACCATGATATTTTATTTTAGAAATTAAAAATGTTGAAAGAAGGGAAATGACATAGAAGTGTCAGCAATTCTGTAAAATTACATTGCTCTAAATCTTCTCTTTTTTTGAGCTTTAGCATGTATTTTTTATCAGATTTTTCCTCTTTATTTTGAGTCTTCTGCATTTCTCTAGTACTAAGCTATCTTCAGTACATAGCTATCTCTATGCTAGCACTCACATTAAAAACACTAATTTTCAAGGATTCTTTACTGAGCTGTGAAAATTTGCTCTAGGCAGAAATTTGCCTCGAGGCTATGATGCAGAAGGAGGTTGGTGCAATCTACAACGCCATTTTATGACATTGTTTCTTTCCCGCAAGTGTTCCAACCTGAAAGTTCCATAAATTTAATTTTTGTGTCCTAATCTCCTGAAATACTGCTGAGTTCTGTTTAGCTAATCCAGGGATTCAGAGGAGTTTTCTATCGAGAAGCACCAACCAGCTCAGAGAACCCAAACCAGGCCTTTCTCCCTGCAAAACATGCTGGTGTACATTACAACCACATTTCAAATCAGCCCGCCTCACCCAGCTGTCCACAGTTACCTGCCTTAAAAAAAACCAACTGATTTACATAACTGAGCCCTCCAACAAATACATTCTTCCCCTCAGAAACAGATTCATAAACTTGCTGGACTCTGGACAAACTTTGCTTGCAGACAGGTTAGATTTGTGTATGCATGAAAAGCTAACAGTTTGGGAAGGGTAAAATCCTCCAGACAAATGTAAAAAAAAAAAAACCACAAACCACTAGAAAAATGAACAAGAACATAAGTAATGAGAAATTCTTGATTTAATATCTCTCTGCTTTGTTTTAATAGTCTAAGGCTGTGTTTTAATGCTCTTGGACTGAGTAGTCTCAAATGTAGGACAGCACTGAGCAATAGCTTCCAGATAATCCCATGGGGATTTTACAGGATCAGCAGAGCCAGGGGCTGGAGCCACCATTGCTTTATAAAAATTAGACTAGGTCCAGGGTTAATCACAGCAGGAACTTTGTGAAAATGTTGTATGGGGGTGCCCTCTTCTTGGCTGATGCATAGTTAATTTTCTCCTAGTCGCTCAAATGGTGCTATACTTTGGTTTCAGTATGATGATTATGTTCTTTATTGGTCATTGCATTGATATGGTAGCATGATGTATAGTGAGATCATGTGTGATATGTACACTTGTACAGCTCCTCATTCTACTGAGGGAGAGAGGAAGGAAGGAAGTGGCGGAAGGAAGTGGCGGAAGGAAGTGGCGAAGGAAGGAAGGAAGGAAGGAAGGAAGGAAGGAAGGAAGGAAGGAAGGAAGGAAGGAAGGAAGGAAGGAAGGAAGGAAGGAAGGAAGGAAGGAAGGAAGGAAGGAAGGAAGGAAGGAAGGAAGGAAGGAAGGAAGGAAGGAAGGAAGGAAGGAAGGAAGGAAGGAAGGAAGGAAGGAAGGAAGGAAGGAAGGAAGGAAGGAAGGAAGGAAGGAAGGAAGGAAGGAAGGCTGGTGGTGTTTCCTGTAGAAGTGACATGGTGTGACAAGGTTCCTCCTGTTTGAAATCAAGTGACCCAGCACAGAAATAAAGGCTGTGATTGTGACTGTTCATTTTTTTTTTTTTTTTTCAGAGTAGGGTAAAAGACCTGTTTTATGACTCTGGGGAAGGAAGAACTAGAAAGAGAAGGAGAACCTGGTAGTTCCATTTACGTAGTGTACAAATGCAAGAATACAAGGCATTAAGGGTACAAACAAACACAAATGAGTTGAGAACTAAAGAAGCTAGTCAAATATGCTTGTTTAGTTGACCTACCTTAGTTGGGACAGGGAGTGGCCTCTGAGTATTCCCCAGCTGTTAAATGAGGCAACATTATGACTTTAAATGCTGGTTAACGCTCTGTACTTTGGGTGAGTAGGGAGATCAGTTTTCTTCCTCACAAACTACAATACAGAATCATATGCAAATAAATTTTTCTTATATTCTTCTGATCACCTTGCCAAGCACAGCACTGATAGATATAGCTTTTAGAGAAAGCTTTTTTTGCTGCAGATACGTAGTCCAATCTTTTTCTGAAACCAGGGCTAACTTCAAAGTCAGGCCAGATCACTTATGGTTTTTCTTCAGTAATTTTGGATATTTCAAAGGATGGTAATATAACAGTTGTACTGTACCTACTGTGATTTTGAACCTCTCTTATTTTGAACCACTCTTATTTTTTTCGTTATGCGTATTTAAAATTCCTTTGCTTCTTCCCCAAAGAAAGGGGTACCTCAGAAACAGATTATTCCAAGTCTCAAGCCAACTCTGATATTCTTTCATGTAAGTGGAATATACCTTTCTGACAAAATTTGCAGTGACCACAAATTTTTTGTAGCTTTCCAAATACAGTCAGAGCAAGACTTTTTATGTTAATATAATTTCTATCAATCATTCCATAAGCTGGCCATATTACCTCTAATGTTAAAACCTTGATGTTAAACTATCAAATCGGGGGGGGATTTTTTTTTTAATCTATTCTGTTTGATTTTACTACCTCTGGTCATTGAAAACTACCATTTTCTTTTTTCATTAAAGAGTGTTTTGTTTTTATTTAAATTACAGTGCTTTGAGAGTAATTTTGTATAACTGCTGTTTTTTTGGAAAGCATGCAAGGTGTACTGGTACTGTATTCTTTTACATTTATTGACAATTTACAGCAAAAACAATATGTTATTTTCAAGATTACCTCAACAGTATCAGGTGAAAAGTCTGCAGCTAAAAAATATAGTCATATGTATAGTTCTATCAACCCTAGAACTTCCATTTTTACTGACCTTTTGCTATTTGTGAAAACCTAGCTTTTACTAAAATTTCAGATGGATAAAAATATGCATTAAAGATTTTTTAGTATAAAAATCCCTGGGATTTTTATACTTGGATAATTTGAAATATGTTTCTAACAATCTCTCCAAAGACACATTTATGTAAATTGTGGAAATGCAAAGTTAAGAACACAGAAATTATGTACCTATTACCTACAAATTTAGCAAAATCTGTTATATGCTGCAAACTTATTGTGACATGGGTTGCAGACATTGAGTTTTTATATAATAATATACTGTACCGGAAAAATCTTCAGTATCTTCAATATCTTTCAGTATCTTCAATCTTCAATATTGCTCCTGTTAGTACCCTTGTGTCAAGTCAAATAAATTAAATTAGTAATAATACTTTAACTGTAATAAGTTAGCAATAATTTTATAAAATTTCATCAAAATTGCTGCAAAACCTTTTGAAAACATTGGGCTAAATCTCTTCATCCTAAGAATGAAGACAGTAGTCAATTGGTAATATCTGAAAAAATATAGTTTTGGAGCTTTAGATATCCCTGGGAGATTTATATAAATAACGAATGAAGGAGTGTCTTTGGTATTACATTTTGAGCATGTTGGCCTAAAATCAGGTTTTCCAGGCAGAAACATAATCATGTTTATTATAACAAACTAATACCACAATATATCTGTTTTCTAAAAATTTCCAAAAGTCACTTCAGAAGCAGTGAAAGACTATGTCCTTTTCACAAAACTTGCATTTTGGGTATGTATATGTTTCTGTAGGATAAAAACTATTGGACCTAAAGGTAGTCAGGAGGCACTTAAAAGAAAAATCCATACAAGACTGTTAAACCTCAAGAGAATACCTTTGCTTAGGATGTCTATAAACAGTGCATTACTAGAAACTTGGCTAGAACATAAATCTACTATTATCACAAAAATATGTTTGCATCATGCTTATTCTCTTCCCTAGGCACCTGTCTTTGGCCCCAGTCAGATGAATTTTTGCTCTGATCAGGTTCAGCCACTCTCATAACCATTGGCAGGAAGGCAGGAGATTGTTATCTCCATTCTTGTTATGAATGAATATTGCAAATCTGATCCTCAGACTAATGTAATGAAAGAACAATGGGTCTATACTTTTTGCTGTCTATGATCAAACCTTGGTATTTACCAAAAGCAATCTCACAACTTCAACAACCTGAAGTTTATTTACAGCACAAGGACAAACAAGCAGAATCTCTTTGGAAGCAAATATGTTTCTTTAGGTTTGTTTATTTTTGTACTTTCAGCTACATAAAACACAAAGCACAAGTGCTCAGTGGCTGAAGATGTCAGATGGAAAACATCAAATTTTATGTTTAAATGAACCTAAATCTGTGTTCTAGACCTCAGCTGGAAGTGGATTTGAAATTGAAAAGCACAACAGCTGAACATTATGTGCACTTCTTTGAAATGACCAACTTCAAATCTCAACACCCTCTAAACTCTTAAAGATAATAGTCCGGATAAAAACAGAGATTCCAAATTGTGCAGAGCTTTATGCTGTAGGTTGTCATATAGCAATTTTAAAATCAATTTGGTGCTGAACAGTAAGCCTATGTAATTCTTTCCGAATTCACATTTCCTACTGAGACCTCCTAGTGCATGCTAAGTCACAGTATCTGTATTTTGTATGCTTAGGAAGAAATTGCTTCTAGGGGAAATATTCAGAAAGTCATGCAGCAACCTAATTCTATATGCTAAGATATTCGACAACATATGGCAGTATACGCAGTAATGCCATTGTGTAAGCTGTAGCTCAATAAACTAAATTCAGACTTGAAGTTCAAAGGTCATATTCCTAACTCTGTTGTTGATGTAGTGTGTCCATTTAAAGTAATATTTCCTAGTTGAAAACTCCTTGTTTTCCCTGAACATTTTTGTCCATCAGAAGAAAATAAAAAAGGGAGTTGTAGAGGAATAAAAGACTGCCACCTTTCCCTAAACAGTCTAAAGTGGGGAGCTCTCAGCAACCTTATATTTACTTACTACTGTCTGGATAGCTAAAAAGCTATCCCAACATTTGATCAACTGTGTTTTAGATTTTAGGTGAAGTAAATATTTTCAGAAACTATGTATATACAATTTATTTAAAGAGAATTGTATGTCACTGTCTTTAAAGCAATATTTTCCATTTGATAGCTTTATTTTATTGGCTTCCATATATAATTTTCTTTCCAACACAGAGAACACTTATTATGCATAATGAAGGGCTTTCATTTCCTTAAAATTAAATGCAAACCTCTGAAACCTATTTATAGATTCTATTAGAGACCCTGACTCTTGTGCTTAAATAGAAGCTTAATATTTTAAGCCATATAGATGTTTAAATCTATGTTAAATCTACAGTTTAGATACTGATTTTAAAAGAAAAGATGATTTAGGAAAATATTTTAAAAAATGCAAATTAAGGAAAAATATGCAAAATTTCATTATTAATTGTGCTATTTAAATGAAACAATTTCTGCATTTTTCCACCATTTTGGTGCAATTCATTTTATCTCACCTTCACATATTTCTTCATCCATTCAGAATGCACAGCTTCAACAAGGTGAATGTAAAATAAGTATGCTGCCAAACGTCTCAGCTTTTGTTAAATTACTGGTGGGGAAAAAACCAACAAAGCGCCTCCCAGAATTCCCTCTGTTACTCAATAAGGTTTTTGAGGGGTTTTTAGAGTTTATTTGGTTTTATTTCTGGTTCCATCTCCATCTTTATTCAAAACCTATTTTAACAAGTTCCTCAACAAATTGTGACACCATCTTCCACTACTTTTTGGAACAAACAACTTTGTTGTTTTGAAAAATGGATGATACTTTTAATCAAATTTCTTTGTGCTTGAATGTTATTGTATTTGTATGTATTTTTTGCAGTCTTCTTAAGCACTACAGAATTACACTCAAAAAGTTGAAGCATCTGGCCTTCTTAATTTCTTTACGAATATTTAGGATGATGCTGGTCTCTTATATGCATCTCTTTTTTCAAGCTGGCAATAATAAGTTGAGAACCTCACCCTTCAGAATCACTGCAGCAATTCTCTGGATGTGTTTCAGAAGACATGCATATTTTTAGATGACATATAGTTCATCAAAGACATGGTATTCTTCAATGCTCTTTCTAATCTTAGACCAAAGGATTCAAGTAACAATCAAAAGTAACAAACATGCATAGGCATTTGAAGCCAATATCGTTTCCATTCATAATCAGGAAATATCAATGAACTGTTTAGCCTCCTCCTTTTAGTTTTATTCATTATTTACTGAAATTCTGATTGATATTTTTGTTTAATCTTCAGGAGTGCATAAATATTTTCATTTATTTATATATATGTATTTTATTATAATATTGGATTACAGATAATCAGTTTAGCATAAAGGAACATAGAACTATTCTAATCATATTTAATCTTTTGTGATAGTTGTGGAGCAGAAGAGGGCAAGGAGGTTGTTTTTACACTAGCACCTATTTTTTTTAGCTGTTTCCTTAAATACTATCTTGTAAATAAATCTAGTGGAGAAATCAAAGAATTAAAGTGAAATTGTCTTTTTTTAAAAAAATTCAATTGTCTATACATTGTACTGCTTGAGAATTTATAATTTTTGACTTTTTTATTAAAAACAGATAATAAAATACTACTTTATTTAGCATTTTCTTTGCTCTAGTATGGTACTCCATGGTATTACAAGGAAATGCTAATTGCTGAATTGAAATGGCAGTGCGCAGTCTCATGTAAGGCAGTAAGTTGGCTAAGACAGACAAAGGGAACAAGCTCCTCTTTTCTTCAAAGAGCTAATATAGCTGAATAATTTCTCAGTAGCAGAGTTGAAAAAACCCAAGATCATGGTGAGAGAATGTATAAAGACAGTGCATTTAAGCGTGGGCAGATGAAGGATGTTTTTCTACAATGTATATGACAATCAGACACTCCAGGCTAATAAACTGTTGGCAGATTCAGCTGGGTGGACAAACGTCCACTGGTTTGTGAGTTACCAGTACGATCCCAAGTAGTTCAATGATGTGATGTGCTGGAATTCCAGTATTGTATTACCACCATCTGCTTTGACCACAGAGACACCTCTATCTTGCTAAACAAGATGATGCAGTAATGGTAGGTTCTTTGGTTCTTTTCTGTTGTTTGGATTTCTTTCCCATGAATGATGAGGAGAAATTGCTTTTAATAATCGTAGTTATTAGTTCAGTGAGTAGGGCACTCCTTGATAGGAAAAAGATTCTCAATTCTCAGCTGAACAGATGAGGAAACTTGAATTTCTGTTTCCTGGGGGACTGCAGCAATGCCAACATATATAAGATATCACCTGAGAAGGAACAAGAGGAGTCTGAAAGAGGAAAAGGGGTACAGACCTCAAAAAAAGTTTGAGAGAAGAAAATGTATGCTAAAGAGGTATCACTAAGTCAGAACATTGTAGTATGTGGTATGAGAAAGCTTAGTCACAGATGAGCAATTCAGCAGTACCACAATCTGGGTCAGCAAAAAATGAAAATAACTCATTTATTTATTGCTGATTCTTAGGCCTTTTAAGTTGAATTCTGTAAACTGTATTATCAAAGGCAGTAGAAGAAACTGAAGACTGTTGGTGTTTGGTCCTTTTTGAAAGATGTCCACAGTGAAATTAGTGCTAAGTATGAGAATACTTGCAAAAATTCAACTTTTTTGTGGTTACTACCACAATTTTTTTTTCAAATTATTTTAATGGTGTTATTGTTATGTTCTTGGTTGCAGTGATTGCTATGGATTTCAATGAGTAATTTCTTTAGGAAGAGGATTACGGTACTTCTTTTTGTTACTCTGTCCACACAAAGAACAGTCTTAATGTCTTTTATGAAAAGAAATAACATTCCTTTGTTAATGTTTTGTATAGGTGGGGGTACTGTTCCTCAGTTTTTAATTTGAATTAGCAATACATAGATCTAGCAATCTAGCAATACATTGATCTCGGTGAATCAATCCACTTGAAATAAAGTATTGGTGATTTCCACCAGGCATGTGTCTTTCACTACATGGACCAATTTTTTTTTGTTTAAATCAAAGTTCTTTTATCTACATTGATATCTAGAGTAGGTTTATTTTGAAAAAGAAGACAAAAAATCACCCCAAAAACCCAAAGAAATGTTGTTTTCTTCGATTGCCATTAAATCAATGCAAAAACTCTTATCATTTTCTTTATGAAGAGAGTTAAATTAATAATGAAAACTTTAATATTCTCACCTTAGTTTCCTATTTGGTATTTATTCATGCAGTTCATTAAATCCCATGGATTCCATCAAATTTCAGGCTCTGTAAAGCATGTGTTTTGAAAGACTATAAAATGTGATTAGAGAGAAGGAGTTTAAATAATACTTAAAATAACTAAGATGTACAGTGAGACCACATGCCCTTCCATAACTTCTTTTGTAGTAAATTTGATGACTGATTTTACCTCAAGGCATTGTTTCCACCAGAGATAATGGCTTATGGCTAAGAGTTATGCTGTGTTAATGGGGTTGTAGAAACTGTTGATCATTCCATAAAGGAATGACAGTATCTCATGTCTGAGCCTGTCCGCACTCTTGGTAAAATCACACTGTGCAACGCCAGAATTCTGATTCAAGGACAAGTATATTTTGAATTTTGTTCTTGTTCTTTCTCTTTTTACCTGAGTATAATAGCAGAAATTATTAAGCAGTAATTAACATACTTAAGGACATACTCTGACAAGCCTTGAAAACTGTATGGATATGGTCTCTATCTTATCTTCTCTGCTGACCTCGATGAGCAAGTGTAAAAATAACCTATTAAAGCACCTCACAGCTATTTACTAGTTATAAAATATTTTTATGCCTATATTCATAACAAAGTATTATCTCTATTTTCAGCCCTTGAAAATGATCCCCAGTAGACAGAAGTAATTACACAAATGTGTATTAGGAATTCATGTGATGGCCAGACAAACAATTATTTTGTCATTCCACCATACCTATACTTCAGGCTGAAATTTCACCTTTGTATATTAATCAAAATGAAAACTTAAGACTTGAAAATTTAAAAAATAATTGAAAAAGGAACACAAGACATTTTACTGACAATTGGTAAAAAATTTCCTTCCTTTTTTATTTTCAAAGGCATTTATTAACAATCAAATAACAGGATATGCTAAGTTTCAAGGGACCCAGTAGGACCACTGAGTCCAGCTCCTGGCCCCGCACAGCACATCCCCAGGAGTCACACCATGTGCCTGAGAGCATTGTCCAAACCCCCCTTGAACTCTTGGTGCAGTGACCACTTCCCTGGGGAGCTGTTCCAGTGCCCAACCACCCTCTGGCGTTAGAACCTGTTCCTGATACCCAACCTAAACATCCCCCAGCTTGTCTTAAGGCCATTCCTTTGAGTCCTCTCACTGGTCAGTAGAGTGAAGAGACCAATGTCTGCCCTTCCTCTGCCCTCAAAAGGAAGTTGTAAAGGCAATGAGGTCTCCCCTGAGTCTCTTCTCTGGGCTGAACAGACCAAGTGACCTCAGCCACTCCTCATATGGCTTCACCTCAAGGACCTTCACCACTTTCATGGCCCTTCTTTGGATACTCTCTAAGAGCTCCATGCCTTTTTTCCATTGTGGCACCCAGAACTGCCCCCAGCACTGGAGGTGAGGCTGCCCCAGAGCAGAGCAGAGCAGAGCAGAGCAGAGCAGAACAATCCCCTCCCTTGCCTGGCTGTGATGCTGTGCCTGATGCCCCCAGCACACAGGTGGCCCTTCTGGCTGCCAGGGCACTGCTGGCTCATGTTCAACTTGACAGGAACCAGGACTCCCAGGTTCCTTTCCATGGCACTGCTTTCCAGCATCTCATTCCCCAGGCTGCCCAGTCTGTTCTGAGATTTGTGCATATTCAGTACTCACAGACCAGTCTGAGGGACAGAGCTATCTGCATAATGGATAGAGTGAAATGTTTGGATTACATTAGAGATCCTGTTTCAACACTTTGCGCAAAGATATTACAAAAAGATGGATTGGATCCAAGTGAATACCTCAGAGCTGTGCATAGGAAGCCAAATGCCATGCAGATCTTAACATTATACCTTTCCAGTTTCTTTCAAACTTGCTATATTTGAAACATCAAGCCTAGGAAGCATTATTTAATAAAAAAAATAAGACAGATTTTGTTGGTGCAATTGTTAGACATGCAAAAATAACCAATATTTTATTCTGATCATCAGAAAATTTTTAAATATTTCCTGATAACTTTTTCTCTTGCATCTTTTATCTCGCCTCCTCACCTCATCAAGGTCAAAACCCACAAAACTTCCTCTTTCATTTTTGGAACTCTTAATTAGTGAGAATTAATAAAAAAAGGATTATCTGAATAATTGAAACTGAATATTTTATTTAAATTTCTACCTTACTTTCAAGGTTCTCTTTTTCTTTTCTTCCCAAATATTTCCCTTGTGAGTAATAAAAGTTTTATGATTAAAGCAGTTTAGTATTTGGCCTGGTACTGGCCAGGACAGTAATTTTTTACTGTAGCCAGGAGGGCCATAACTCAGACCTGGAGGTTATCCTGTACCACCTCACACCTACACAGGTGGGGAGGCACATGGGGGTCCTTTCCATCCAGGGTAACATCAGGTTTCGTGGGGTGGGCATTTGCCGTTGAATTGATCATCTTTCCTGCACAAAACATTATTATCAATATTGGTACTGTCCATTTCTTACCTCACTGCTGTTCCCAGTAAATTGTTCTCATCTCAATCCTTGATCTTTACCTTTCATGTCTCCAATTCTCCTCCCCATCCTGTTGCAGAGGAAGGGGATATGGGGAGGCAGAATGAGCCAGAGATGTGTTGTTTAGTAGGAGCACTATTTTGAGGAATACCATCCTTAAAAACCACTGCAGTGTGGTAGCTGTAAATTCTTTGCTCACACTTAAAAACATATTAAATTTAAAGTTTATGACAATTTTGTTTTTATAATTTTGTTTATGCTTCTTTCATCCCGTGTTATTCTTCAGAGTGGTTATGCTACTAAATATTATCTGGCCTTACAAAAGGGATTTCTAGGGAAATTAATTACATCCTTTGGTTGCAGCACCATCACACAGGTATCAGGTACTGCTGATAGATCCTTTCTCACTCTTTTCTCTCTTTTTATAACAGTCATGTCCTGTCATAGGAAGGATATTTGTTGCCCATGGCATTTCTTTCAGATACATAATTTAGGAATGTACAATCAACAATATGTAAAAGATTGGGAAGGAAGTGGATTTTGTGTATCTCTTGCAGATTTTTAATGGAAAATGTATCAGATAATTTGTGCATCTGGTAGTTTTTAAGATACCATCCTTTCATTTCAGCTTTAGATTACAGTAGTCATTGGATATGAGTCCCAAATCTTGTTCCAACATGTACTCTATATCTTGGCATATGTGTTTTCTTTCAACTTAAGCACACAAATTCTCCAGCAATTTATATGACACAGAAAAATACATTTTACAATATCTATTTCCCTGTGTTGAGGCCCTGACAGTCAAGAAATCTCAAGAGAGACATAAATGTAACTTCTGTGCTGCTGTAGAAAAAGCTGCAATTCTAAGATACAGGATTTAGGAAATAACTCTGCTTTGTAAATCTGTAAGGCATAGCACCCTGTTAATGTCAAATATTATGAGGCATTCCATTGGTGGCCTGATATAAAGATAAAAATATTTCCATTTATTGTAATTACAAAGCTTTTTTATTAGATTAGCACTGAAGTGTTATTTCTTTGCCACTTAAGCTTTAAATTAAAATATTTGTGGCACCGGCTCCACCAATAATTTATCCTAATCATTCATTACACCATCTTTTGGTGTGACTGGAGTCAGTGAGAGCATATTGAAAATGTATTTGAGGTTTCTGTGCCTAGTGTGCCAAAAAAGAAGAGCCCAATAAATCAGGGAGAATTCCAGATTTTAATGCATTTACTTTGTGTAGAGAGTAGTTTTAGAAAGGAATTTATTTTCTTCAAGATTTTCATCTCTGTTCTGGGAGATAGATGACAATAAATTCAACTATAAAATCTGCTCAGCAGGCTATTACCAGTCCTAGAACTGCATGCGTCACAGAGAAAAAGAATGGGCCTTTGCCGGGGTCGAGCCATTTGTCGGTGAGGGGAGACTTAGACACTCAATATGAGTGATAAGCAAATTCCGTTTATTGAAGAGAGCATCAGACACTTATACAGCAAGTAATAAGCTTATGAATATTCTGTAAGCTAAGCAATCTATTGGTTAAACTATACTATCAACTCTTCTTCATTCCTTAGGGATTACATCTCTCTTTTCTCATGTCTCTTTCACTGTTTGTTATCCTACCACAGCTAGGCCCAAGGACACTGCTATCTGTGCAGGTGCCGGACTTGGAATTAGCCATGGTTTTGTACTCTTCTATTCTGTAGCAGCTAAATTCCCAACATGCATGCACTTGTTGTGGTGGTCAGTGTTGCCATGTACACATGCTTGGAGGTGTTCATCCATTACAGCCTCTTAGTCACTTCTGTCAGAGCTGTACTTGGTAAAACTCTCAATTCTGTAAGCATAACTTGCCTTGCTATGAAGTTGCAACTCATCTTTGTTGATTTATCTTTGCTCATAAAAGATCAAGCAGAAGTGAAACACAGTTTAATTTTAATTATATTGGATTCTAATTTCCTTCATAAGCTTAAAAAATCACTTATATATAGTATTATATAGGTTAGAAAATGGATTAGAAAATTAGAAAATAGAAAGTGTGGTCTGACTTTTAAACATTAGTGAAACCTGTTGTAAACAAGAGGTCAAATCTTATCTGTATGAGTGATTACTGTAGTGTGTATATTCAGCAACTGTTTTCTTTGGGGAGTGATAAAAATAGGGGCACTGCCAAGCAGGTTGAAGGAGTGAAGCCAGTCAGTTAAACAAAATTAATGTAGAGGCTTATAGGATATGTCTTGTTTCCAGTCTCCCAGACTGTTAAATATACAGAAAAACAGCAGGTAAAAGTTTGTGGAAGTTCAAGGTGTTTCTTACTTCTCTTGAATATTTGAAAAAACCTTAATGTTTCATTTAGGCTATTATTATTCGCTAAAACTGTATAGAGGACTAACCAGCTTCTATCTTAACCATGCTGTATATTTTAAATATGATAAAATTGCTTCACTCAGTTTTTAAAAGAACATGATGAAATACTCTGTTTTCCCTGCATAACCTTTTCCTAAATTTTCTTTCACAAATTGGGTCTCCTAATTTTGTTTCTAATAAAGCATATTTATTTCTAAGAACTGAATCTGACTGAGGTTGTAAGGCTTTGAAACATGGTAGTACAACTGTCCCACAAAATTATATTTAAACACGTCCAGAAAATAATTGTTCCAATACCATGAAAAAGGCATTGAAAATATATATGTTTTATGTATTCTCATTTTTCAGTCAGGAGTAGAGGTATAGACTGTAAAGGTTAGTCTTATTTATGAAGGTATTTAATGTGATGTTTATATTATTGGCATATATTTTATTTTATTTTATACTGTTTTTATGATACTTTGGATTTGTTTTTTGTCATTTTGGTGACTATCCCAAGTAGTAGGACAATGTGGTTTTTTAGTGAACCCAGACTAATGGAGTAGGTGTTACCTTTCATACTGGGGAATAATAGCCACCTGCCACTGGAATATAAATTCATATAAATTGCAATGCAAATATGCAAATCCAAATCCATTTTTGGCAATACTGCTGTTTTATCATTACTGCTGCAAGTCTGTGAAGCCCAACAGGACAGAAAATACTAACATTTTGTCTTTAAATGTTCAAAACCATAAAATAAATGAAGCATGAGTATTGATTGTCTTTGCCCTATGTTATCTGCACAGGGGCTATTAAGAAGGGGTTTTTTATCTTCATTTCATGCCTTATTTTCATGCTTCATACTGTCTAATGAGGAGCTTCACTTAAAATATAACATTTTGCAGTCTTGAAAGTAGATTTCTAAGATACTAAAAAGCTATTGTTATGCATTAAAGGCTTTTTACTGGTGTTTTTTATTGATGTGCTGTATTGTATAGAATAGTAAAATTTTGTAGTGTGGGAAGTATTTTTTTAATTAAATTTTACTTTTAAATTATATTTTGATCTCTTTAAAAACAAAAGTAGAATAATGATTTCCAAAAAGCAGATAGCTCTGGATTTCAGATTTTAATGCTGATAAGATTACTTATCAATAATTTTGAACCATGGTATTCCCATATATTTTTCCCCTGGTAAAAGTTCCTACAGTTTCAGTACACAGATTTTTGGACTGCAAATTACAGTGTTTCTTTCACACTGATGGAACTAGATCTTTGTGCTTCTTTGTGTTGAAATTCAAGCATTCTGGTGAATGAACATTGATTTTGTGCCATCAGTTTTGTGGCAAGGAAAAGAAAAAAAAATTAATGCAAAAAAAGAACAACTGAAAATGAGTTTAGGCTGGTTAGCATTTATGTGCATGTACTGAAATATTTGGTGAAAACCTCCATCTTGTAATATTCTAACTGCAGGAGGTGACAGAATTAATCTTTGTGGACTACTTTGAAGTAGTCTACAGATTAAACTCTTGCTGAAGGTTCTGTAGATTTTTGTATACTTTAAGCACTTATCTGAAATGCCCTGCAGTGCTGGATTCTAAAATGTGTTGCTGGTCACCTTTAGGTTATCACAAGACTTTTCAGAATGTAATCTGAAGGACTGAAGATTTTGGAGCAACCTTCATCTAGCTGAAAATCCTATAAGCTGATCCAAAAAAAGAAAAATGAGAGGCATTTGAATTTATAAATGAAATCCCTTTCCTCTGTTTACTTTTTTTTCCCATCCCTTCAGAGCAGAAGTAATATATCAGTAGGTCTCCCATGCAAACTAAAAACCCAAACTCTGCACTGTTTATTTACAAAGGAGAATTTCTAGGCAGCCCAGTAAAGATTGACTTCAGAACTTGAGCTGTGGGATTTTCTGGCACTTACTTCTGGTGGGCATTTTAACATTGCTGTCTGTGTACTTTCCTGAGAGGATGATGAGTAAATCTTTGGTATTTCTCAGCCTTACCTGGAGCAATGTGATTTAACTCAGATAGAGTGAGTTTTTGAGCATGAGGATTTATGTTGGTGAAGTCAGAGCACGAATCAGGGTCTCAGAAATTCAGTTGGGTTAATTATGCAGGTCCTGGACAGAGGAAGTCTCAAGCGCCTTTAAGGTTATAAAGGAAAAAAAAAATTGCATGAGTTGCTAATTCAATTATACACAAAAGATTTTGTTGTAAATTGGTTTTTGTTACTTTCTAAGTTTAACAAATGTGAGGTCAACATATGGGGTTTTTTTCCAGCTTTACTTTCCAATAATTGTGTGTTTTACTTGCAAGGTTAAGTACCTATTTTTCCAGAAACGTAATAGGTACACGTATGCATTATGGCTACATTTTTTGAGAATAAATTCAAAGTTTTTGTTGCCACAGCAAAAGTTCAAAGCTCTGTGTCTGTAGAAAGCAAGCTTTATGCATGCTCACATATCATATAATATTAAACTTTATTCTCACAGATTCTGATGCTATTGAAATAATATTTAATTTCTCAGGTAGATTTTTGTTTCTAAGGAACACGCAATGAGTAGATACAAGTGAGCAAGGTCTTGAGGTAGACTTCATTATATCCAGGTCATTCCTGACAGATTCATTTCCTGGTTGCCAGATTTATGCAAGACAGAAGTCTTATACATTATTTAACTGCCCAAAGGCTTTGTTTTCTGAAGCTGAATCAACATTTGCTGTCCAGCTTGCAGTGGAACTTGAAAACAGTTAATCATTAGCCTCTTCATGTCAAGTGATGTACTACCTCAGCCTTCTCTTGTGTTGAACAAACTGATTTATTTATCATACCCCTTATCTCCAAGTTATCATTTCTAGCTCTTTCATGATGGTTGTTGCTCTCGGGGATTCTTCCATTCTTGTGTAAATTTTGATATTTACTAGTAAGATTATTGCATCATTGAAAACAAGGGCCTCTATGAAACAGAAAAAAGAGTAATCATTAAGCTACTGGTTAAGCTGATGGACAAAAATTTCACCTTTGGTATGAAACATATCAAATATATAATTTTTTTGTTACTATCATTATATTACCTTTAAAAATTCTGGCAATAAGTATGTTTCAATTGTTGAAATTTCTGAAGGTTTTTGGGGTTTTTTAAAGATGAATAATTTAAAAATAAATAATATTTATTTTGGAAACACAGATTCACAACACCCTTAAAGGTAAGAACAATGAGTCCCATTGTCTTTCTGCTTTGGAAAAACTATCTAGATATGGAATAAAAGAAACAAAAACCTCTGTGCTTACACATGCATGCTGCGAACAGGCTTGTATGTAATAACCAGTTTTACTCTCTACGTGATGGTGAGAATGACAGGATCTCCTAGACTATGCATATTGTACTTCCCCACATAATATGTCTGAAAATTGATGCTGGACAGGGTCTATGTTGCAACTGATAGTGCACTTGTGTGCATGGGTTATCTGTGTGTATCTATACACGAGACTCCTTTTCTGGAAGTGTCTGATACTGACAAAATATCAGCTACACTCTATGTCAGTCAGTCGCTACTTAGGATGAAATTCCTCCCAGTGAGATTGGTGAGACACAGGAGCTGGTTGCCCAGAGAAGTTAGGGATGCCCAGTCCCTAGAAAGGGCGTTGAGTTTCCTGGTCTAGTGGAACGTATCCCCACCCATGCCAGTTGGATTGGATCTAGATGGTCTTTAGGGTCCCCTCCAACTGTAACCATTCTGTGATGTCATGAATCTATACTTTTCAATCTGATTAGTTAAATTTCAAATCAAGTCATTCATAAATTCACACACTGGCAGTGTACTGTAGCACTAATGATTTATTCTACACATTACTCCACGCTACCATTATGTATGCAAAATCTAAATCCTCACAGAACTGTGCATGCAGTGTCACAGAGTGATGCAACTCTGTTTGGGGCTGACAGCTGGGTGCTCCTAAGTCATGGGGGTTGAGTTGCTCAGAAGCACTAGCCGAGATGAACCTGGAAGCTCCCATAAGTTGCTTCCTTTACTCAAGGAATTGGAAGCAAGTTTTATTGGTTATTGGATTACCATGGTGATGTTCCAACAGTAAATTGCCAATAAACTAGAAATTAGCACAATGCACCCTACAATGGCACAAGGGGTTGAAATTTACAGGAGAAACAAATTTGATTGGGGGAGTTCAAATACTGTTGTGTATTTGGTGGTGAAATTCTCCCTTTTTAATACTTGCATTCAAATAGAGGAGATTAATAGTAAATATTAACCTCAAAAATTATTAAGATAATTTTCTATTAACCAGTTATACATCTATGTTTTGATAGTGGATAGCAAAAAATTTCCAAATTTTACCTTCCCTAATAATAATTCGCCAGAAGAAAATTATTGCGGCATAAGTACTGTCAAATTTAATTCCAGGTTAAAATTCTGCTTTTCCTTCCAGTATGCCATTTTTGAGTTGATGCAAGAAAGACAACATTAATCAAAGAATTAAATAGAAGATTGGGATGGAAAGGATGGGTGCAAATAAGAAAAAGCTTTATGTTCAGCAAATATCATAGATAGAGTCTTAAAGACAAAATCTGTCATGTTAAGAAGATGAAGGAGATTCAGAAGGTTAAGGAAACATAAAATCCTAAGCACTCCAAGTAGATGAAAGTTGGATTTTGAACTTGACTAACATGATAGGAAAGTACAAAATGTTAGTTTCTGTTCTGTTAGGCCGCAGTTCTCTTCACAGAGAGCAGCAGGCAGCACCAAACCTTGCCAGGATTTCTCTTTGGAAAGGCAGTGAGAAAGCTCAGAGAAAGAAGAGAAAACAATTCTTATCTCTACTTGCTGTATCTGTTGTTTGGTACTTGTGGAATGTGTTAGGGAGATTGTTTACCAAAATTGATTTGTTAATTGGACTCTGGTGATGGTTTTTTGGATTGATTGACCAGTTAGGTCAAAGCTGTGTTGTGACTGTCTGTAAGGTGTCAAGGGTTTTTCCTTAGTTTACTATAGAGCATACAACATAATATTAGTGTAGTATGCAGTACAATATAGTATAGCTTAATAAAGCAGTTGATCAGCCTTCTGAGATCATGCACGTTATTCCCCAGCTGTGGGTCATCTTGCTGCAATAAGCATCAAGAAAGGAACTGATAAATACAAGGATATGATTCAGCCCTGAGGTGGATTTGAGCACCCTTCAGAGTACTAGTAGAGGAGGCTGAAATAATCTGTGTTTCAAAGACAATTTTTAGTTACTGAAGAAGCTCATTACAGATCAAGGTAGTATCCTCATATAGTGTTCTCTAGTATTCTCAATGTAGAATTCCCAATACTGTAGTATATGGTATTATCATAATTAAAATAATTAGAAATCTAAGATGAAATCTTTGTCTGAAATAACATTAGCTCTTCTAGCTTAATATGACTTACTGTATTTTCTCTGTGAAACATAGGTACCAACCACTAGCTTGACTGCAGGAATAATGGAAACTAAGAAGTCTGCCTCAGAAAATCATTGCGGCACAGCTTAAACTGGTTGAATTCTAAGAAATCCCTGAGGAAGGGCTCTTTCAGAAATGCTCTGGTATCTTTCAGAGTTGTCATTGTGAGAAATATCAGAGAAGCAAACATGAAAAATGCAAGCTGTAAATGTGAGGGAAGTGCATTTTGTGCAGTGAACTATTTGGCAGCATGAGCTGTGAATGAATAGAAATCTCTGCGCCTGTCCCATCTTCCATTTCCCGAGGGACAGAGCAGTCACTATTCATGACTGCCTCCAGTGAGCACCCCACACTTCACCACGTCATAGAATTTTACCGCATTTGCATTTTTCTCTAGTGTATTTCTAAGTAAAATGTATATCTCTTGGGATAAAAATAATTCACTTCAGTAAATGAGGAGTATAGCTGGGAAATAATGATAAGTAGGAAGAAATGGGTCTGAAATTTTAAGAGACATCAGGATAGAACTTAATTTAGCATTTTGTGAAATTATACAATGATAGAACACAATTAAAATAAACATACATTTTTTCATCTAATACTGAACTACAAAAGACAGATTTAACATGATTACTTATAGTTTTGGCATTACTTATCATAATGCTTGATGTATTTTTTTTTCCTACAGTCTCTCCATCTCAGTGTCAGAAGCCAAAAAATTTAATTGCTGAGGATTATACCACTCTATTTTAGAGTAAGCTCCATAATATAACAACCGTCTTAGATCTTTTACTTAAAACAATCATTTCATTGCACTGATTCATGCTGTATCTGCCTGTATTTGCATCTGCCACAGCAACATCTTGCTGAATACTCCCTGAATTTTTGAACATTTCTAATTTCTTTATTTATATTGAAACTCATTTAATTTCACCCAAAAGCTGTTTCCAAAATGCTTGTATTACTCAAAAAAGCACTTTATCAATGGATAGTCTATTGACTTGCCAATAGATACACCATCCTTATGATGTAAGAATCTAATCTGTTAGAGTAATAACAGTTTCAATGCAAAACAATCCAAAGTAAAATAATTTTTTTAAGTGTATCTACTGTTTAGAGATCCACTAGCAGGAGTCCCTGTCAAATACTATCAATAAATGGTCTATTTTTTTCACAATTACTTTGCTGTTCCTGTTTTCTACTGTCCAGAAATAGGACTCCTAATAACTCATGCATTAATTCCATAGACAAATTTCCTAAAACTTTTTTGTTTCTAATAAGATTATGGTCATGTGGAACACCAACTGACTTTTTAGAATAAGAAATCGCAGTTAGGGAGTCACTGTATTTCTGAATTGAAAACCATTTTGCTGGCAATGATTAAGAAACTAATTTACTGCTTATAGGAAATCTTGTTTTCACCATTTCCTAACAATACGTTGAATCCTCCACTTGTGCTCAAACAAATCATGCAAGTCATCTGATTTTTCTGTTAAAAAAATAGTGGGTTCCTCCCTGTGATCAGTTTCATAAAATATTTAGTTTTCAAGCCCACTGCTCTTAGGCTCTTCATTGCATCTTGTTCAAGTTATAAATTAAGTTGCGGTATCAGCTGGGGGAAGAGACAGGATCCCTCAGATGCCTTGCAGCTGAAATGTATATATGCACACACCATCCTTCTAGAAAGTGTGTCATTCAATTTTAATGAAATGAGGGGGATATTTTCTGTTAGGCAGAAGAGCATTCTATTTAATGCAGCCATTTGAGAAATCAATTACAAAGTTTATTTTCATCTGTTCATGAAGCTGGGGATGTCAGACTGTAGATACCTGCTGTTCTGTTAACTGGTTAATAGGTTAATAGTAGGTTTCCTGGTGAAAGCTGCTGTTTCTCCAGGTGCCATTTCATTTTCTCTGTGGCACACAATTAAAAACAACCATTGACATTCTTTGATTACACTGAGAAAGTATGTTTTTGCATAGTCCTTTGAAATTAATAGGTCCTGTTTAATAGGTAACAGCACCTCAATATTCCTAGTTGCGATAGGTAAAAAAATAAAATCACAGCACAAAAAAATAAGCCCTCAAAATTTCAAATGTCTCCTTATTCAAATGCTTATCATGTCCTCCATCATTTTTCACATTGCTCTATGGGAAAGATATTTCTGATTTCTCAGCTGGGAAGACACTTAAACAACTTAGCAAAATATGATTTCTTCACCCTGAGAATTTCTTTATTTACTCAGACCAGATGTTAAGCTCAGCAGCAGTCTGTTTCAAATACTGCTAAGGGAAAGTGAGGATTCTTGTATAAAATGAGCAACCTTTTCGTAAATGCTCTTGGATCCTAGTACTGGCAGTTTAAAGATCAGAGCTGAATGTCACCTGTATGTTTAATAAACCTCTAAAAGTCATAAGTATAGTCAAAATAATAAGATGTCTGTGTTTGGCCATCATTCATAAGCAGTTATCTTATTATTTAAACAGTCAAATCCTTAAATTTTTGTGGAAAATCTGAACATGATTTGCTATTGAGGATATATCTTGCTGTTTTCCTTTTTTATTCTCTAAAAAGAGAGAAAGAGAGACAGAAAGAAAGAGAGAGAGATATTTTTTTTTTCTTTTATTACTTTCTGACCATAAGTGTGGTAAATTCCAGTCAAGTATTAGGAAAAATTTTGTCTCTCTTTCTATTTGCAAGTCATGTAGTAAGTTTATACAAAAACAAATGAGTTCTCATTGCTCACAGACAGATGCAAACCAAAAATTTGATGTCTAATATGATAAAAACATGGATTTACCATAGTCTTTCCATTAGTTCTGTTAGTTTTAAGACATTAATATTTATATTGATCATGTAACATTTTTGCTCTAATGTGAGGACTGGAGGAAATTCCTTCTAGTTAGTCCATTGGGAAAGTATCATGCTAGATCAATTATATCTTTGTATAGGTGATTATAATGAAAAATTTGTGGGAGGTTTTTTTGCTGAAGCACCTCATTAGAGGAAACAAATTTTGAGAAAATGCCAATTGGCAATTTGGAGTAGAGGACCTTTAAATACCCCTTCCAAAACAAATTGTTCTATGAGTCTATGAAACTGCGTTAGATGTGGAATAGGGATATAATTGTCAAGTAAAATATATTTGGAGAAACATGGTTCTATGAAAGGAAACTAGGCTTTACTCAAAGTCGATGACTCTCTCATGATTGCTCTGAACATTGGCAGTTAGTGTTTCTGCTTTTCTTTTATTTTTTTTCCATTGTTTCTCCTATAATTTTGCTGTCTTGGTCATGTGGTTTCACTGTACATTTCAATTTCATTAATAAAAAATTGAGAGGAGGGAATAAGGCATGTGCTTGAAGTAAGAAAATGCTTTTATGGAAATGCTGGGACTCTTCAGGATGGGTGTGTCAGAGAAGGGCAGAGGCAGTTTCTGCTTTCTTTTTAGTGCCGAGTACACACTGAATGCATGACATAAAGGTTGTAAAAATTGAACTACAATTTCTTTTGTGTTCCTCTGATAGCCATGCTTCCAGAGTAGATTTTAATTTTTTTAACTATTTTGTATTTTGTGAATAGCTTGTTTTGCTCAGATACTGGCCCAAAGTCAGGTAACACAAGAAAATAAGTTCTCCTGAAGCAATTACTAGATTATCTCCAGAAAAGAACTATAACTCAAAGTCTCAGTTTTCTCTGTTTCTCTTCTTTTCCCAGTGAGACAATAATTTATTATTGATCTTATCGTAATGACAAAAAAGTGTAGAATGAAACAAGAACTAAGCTTTAATTCTTGGCCTTGTCTTTTCAGTATGAAAAGGTACAGGATTCCAAGAAGACGTTTATGTTCAGCATATTGAGTTTAAATGTTTTATCATGTCACCCTTTATGCATAATCCAGAAGTTCAGTAGTTGAATCTTTTGAATGGCATAAATATTTTAAGAAGAAATATCAAATGTCTTGCCTGCCTTAATCCCAAATTCTTAAATCTTATTTCTATGTTTGCCTCTTGGGGTTACCTTGACTGCCTCTTCATCTTCATTAACAGATGAATTTGACTTATGCTGCTTAGTTTTTGCTGTCAAGAATTCTACAAAATGCCTCACAAGTCAAATGAGTATTCTTACAGCCTTCCTCAATTCCTAATATTGACCTGTATTATACCTGTGCATAACACAGGTCAGTATTAGAGTACCATTTAGCAGTGCATATGACACAACATAATTCCTCATAATACTTTAGAAGGAAAATTATTTAAACAGTGCATTCTGAAAGTAAAGAAGTTAATTGAACAGTGAAGAAATTTTCTAGTGTTCCTGGTTTATGACAGTAAAAAGACATTCTCCAAGTCATGAAACAACACAAAAATCATTCTGATAACCTTCATACAATCTAAGTAGATTATTAAAAAATATTTACTCTTAGAAAACATATCATTCATTATACAGAGGATGAAGTAACTATTTTTGCTAGTTTTAAAAGTAGTTTGAAGGAAAAGCTTTTCTGTCACATAAATGGGGCAAATTTTAATGCATTCATTGATCCAGATATAGAAGCAGGAACATCTAAAACTGGATGGATAGATAGAATGTGTAATGTACTCAAATTAGGGATAGCAATAAGGTAAAAGAAAATAATATAAAACAATTAATTTTAAAATAGTAATCAAAATCAACTAAATTATAAATTTTTAAAAATTACACAGATTTGCTAAAATTATAGCTCTTTATTAACTTTTAAGATTAATGGTGTCATGAAAATGTACTTTTCAATACTTAGGTTTACGACTCTTTGTTCTGAATTCAGTCTTGATCCAGCATATGAATTGGGATATTGATCAGGAGACTTCCAGAGGTCCTTTCCAGACAATTGTTCTGTGGCTTTGTGTTTCTTCTTAGAAAAATTCAAAAAGCCTGGTACGTTAGGTCCAGTTCTCTACATGAATCACAATATTGTGGCTGTAAAAGCTGCAAGGCAATGGAATTTAAGAAGCAGAGACTACTCTAATACAAAGAGTTGTCTTGACTGAGATCTTAACAATGGAAAGTGGAGAGATAGATTTTGTGTTAGTTATAGAAATAAACTTTGGAAGCATATTTGTGATAGCTAAGTCAAGCCTCTCTCTTTTTTCTACAAAGCTGTGATTTAGAAGAACATACCTAAAAGTGCACCTGGAAAAAATTAGCATTAGATTATGTAAAAAGACATTTGCTAAGCAAAGAAACCTTCCTCTCTGACTTCTCTGGCACCACAAAGTTAAAATAAACCTAACTAATCTAACCCTGTCTAGTCAGTATGATAAACCAATGGGTGATTATTTCAGGAAAAAAATAAAAGCATAGGAACTGAGATCTTCTTAAATGAACTTGTCAGTTTGGTACTAGTTTTTGGTGATATCCTGTACAATCAAGTGCTTCTCAAAACCAAAATGATAGAAGTTGTTTAAAGTCCTGAATCCAAAAAGCCACCTTAATTAAAAAAAAAAAATCTTGAAAATAAGTCAATATTTTCAAGTCAAACCCTGTGCCAGGTAAAAATATGGAAGACTATTTGATTTCGTGAACTAAATCACTTTTAAGAATGATACTGCAACTGTTATATAACCAGAAGTAGGATTTTTATTAAAGAGCCACCACGCTGCAGATTTCAGCTTCCCAGTGATGTTTTCCTTTAAATCTGCCCTACCTCCTCCCTCCATAAAAAAGTTATGATTTTTATTTATCATTTTAATCAATGACTGTGTTGAGGTGCTGTGTAAGCTCTTCCTTAAGTAATATAAACCTGCAATAGCATTAAGTACACTTTGAAAAAAATGAGACCTAAAAGACTACTTCTAGTCCTAGATTTCAATGTGCAACAAGTTTTGTCTCCTGCCATGTAGAACTACAACTTCATAAATTACATTTCTAAAGATTCCATTATTATTTACTAAATTTTAAAAACAGTCAGAAGCTGAATAGATATGCAACTTTAACAGTTTTCACAGACATGTTTTTCTTTTTTATGAGTGTTTAATGTCAAATATGTGCTAGGTACTCAATAAAAACAGTGAAAGGAAAAAGATCATCCATCTCACTGATCTAGTCAAGGATTTCACTAACTCAGGTCATTTTGTCTAATATAATTTTTTATTTTATGTATTTTATTTGTTGGGAGTTGAGTTTTTTGTTATTTATTTTCTTATCAGGTTGGTATTAAGATAGTCTGAAGGAAGGAAGTGGTGGAAGACTTTCACCACAGTTCTGAAAAATTAGCAGTGTCAACCTGGTAAGTTTATCTTTTTGTTATTGTTGTATTGATGATGGTTTTCCTACTGATGTTCTCATTTATATTTTTAGCAAGATCACTGTTACTGTTGGTTTTATTCTTGATGTAATATTTCTGTCTAAACGTCTTAAATTTTGATGTATGTTTTAAAAAAACAATTGCTCAGTATCTCATTAGCTCTTTGAGATGCAGTTTTGTCATGGATCCAAGTAGTTTCAGTTCCAGACAGAGTAGTTAGCACATAAAATTATTTTTTTATCCATTAAGTGTGTATACAATGCTCCTATCTTTTTCCCAGCCTTGTCAGCTCTATATTTTGCAATTTGAGAAAAACTATGAAATGAAGGATCTGTGTGTAAAATCTTATTTTTCTGGTTTATTTATTTTATCAATGTCATGGTTTAGGAATAGCACTCCAAATCACCAGTCACTCCTCAGCCTATCATTCCTCTGGGAGACAAAAGTCAAAAGATTATGTGTTGAGATAAAACCAATGTACTGGAAACAGCAATGAGATAAGAAAAATGGACAGCAATTACAAAAATATGAGAAACCAAAGGTGTGCAAAAGAGGGTGATTTGCATGCTCAAAAGCCTGGGACAATAAGAAACAGTTGCGGACAGACCCTCTGAGCTTCCAAGCTTTTTTTCCTGAACACAGGCTTTGCCCTTTTTCTTCTCAGAGGCAGGAACCCCTTACTCTTGCCACCCAGCATGACCTTAGGTGGTTTAGAATAATAACCTAGTCACACCCACACAGCCCCAGGCTCTGCTCTCTCATGGATACTGAAAAAATTAACTCTGCTCTGGTCAAAAAACAAGACAACTAATTAAAATAAAGCAAAAAAAAAGGGCAAAACCCCACAACTTTTCTAGGCTTTCAAATTGTAATTTTAAAGCAGGTATTTATTCCAGCCTCAATCTTACAGATGTTTGCTTCAGGTGAGTTTTCCTTTTATGAAAAATTTTTCTGTGGATTTTTTTTCTTCCCTGAAGAAAGTCAGTGCAATTAAAGTAGTGCTATCTCTTTCAGGAGGACAAGTAGTATGAAATGTTTATGGATAATAGTGTCTAACTCCCCAGTGTGACTGGAATAAACCCTTCTGTTTTCTTTACAAATACACACAGCCTTTGGCTATTGGTGTGCTGTGAAGTGCTGGGAAATGGAAAGACAGTTTTAGAAATTCAAAAATAATTACAGCACTTAAAAGAATAATAAACTCAAGTTTATAATCTGAAAATACTGAAAAACGGTGGTATAACGTATAAAACCAGATTTATAAATGCATTAAATTTAAATTAAATCACAAAAAAATACCTGATAAGGAGTTACAGCCTTCTGTCAAGACTGGTCTTTTATGATATTTAATTTCATATATATATGTAAGTGTAGTAATTTATGTTTGTATATATGTGTGTATGTATGTATGTATGTATGTATCTATCTATCTATCTATCTATCTATCTATCTATCCATCTATCTCTGATGATCTGTACTCTTTCTTTAAAGAAAATACAATGATTTCTCTGTTTCACTACCAGTACTGACAGTTAATCAGTAGTACTTTACACACATACATAATAATGACAAAGCAAGAAACCCCTCTGTCCTAGTTTAGGAGTGATGTTTTCAGGTTTGATTTTCCCACTGAAACACCTAAGATCACACCCTGCTTGCTCACTCCTTCCCTCCTGGCTATGGCAGGATGGAGAGGAGAAGCGGTGGCACTAAAATGTAAAGATCCTCCATTGAGATAAGAACAATTAACTAGAAACAGTAATGAAATAAGAAGAGCAAAATAACTCTGCTAATACTGATACAGAGTGTACAAGACGGAAAATTATTCACAGGCCATTGCTCAGCACGTGGAGCCCAGCGCCACCTGACTGCAAAACCTACACACTGGCCAAACTGGAAATGGACCCAGCCCCCTCCTCACATCCTGCACATGATATGAGAAGGTATTGAGGAACAGCAGTGCTTTCCAGAGGTTAAATTTGCCCCAGGACACTTGGGACTGTCATGCTTTAACATCGCTACCTCTCACTCATATTTCAGGTAGCACAAAAATGCATCATTTCTTCAAGGTGTTTAAAATGTGTTTAAATGTGTTGAAATTGGCAGCTGTTCAGTCCTCCTTGAAAATACTTGCCATCCAGAAAGTGAAAAAACATCTATAGGATGTCTTTGGTGGAGGAAAAGCTTGTAAATCTAATATGCAGAACAGATAATTTTGTGTAAACCTACCAGCATGCTCCATTTTAGGTATGTCAGGGATGCATGCACCTTTGAGAATTATTTTCAAAATTTTAGCTTGCTTTGATTCCCATTAGGTGTAAGAAGATTTTATGTTAGTTGGTTAGTTGGTTGGCTTGTTTGTTAGTTGCTACTTGGCTGGTTTTTTATCCATGAGGGAGATTAGATACTGAAGAAGATTTCCTAGAGCAATTATGAGATATCTGTCCTTGAAGAATAAATTGGGCATGATCCTCAGCATCTTAAGTAGCCCTGTTTTAAGACACGAGTGGGACTAGATGACCTTCAAAGTGTGCCTCCTTTCAAAATTATTCTGTAGATTTATAGATTTCTGATTCTATGGTTAAAGTTATTCCCAAGAAGGAGGAAAGTCTTATCAGCATTTTTTCTTAAATTCGCTAACCACTTCATGGAATCAGTTGTGAAATATAAATGAAACTGGCATGAAATGTCAGCATGTTCTGCTTAAAGAAATTGCCAAGTGACTTAAACTGTGAGAAAAAGTAGCTCAGCTTTGAGAAGATCTGATGCTCATAGGTACAAGATTTTGCACACTGTTGCTTTTAAAATAGGAGCAATTGGTAAACTACGGGAAACTCTAACCAAATTTTGTATCCAGAAATTTGAAAATCTGTTAATTCACCTTCCTTTGGGAAATTGGAAGCTGAGGTAAAAACTCAACTGCAGACTTCTGAGATTCCCCCTTTGTTTTGGTTTAGTTCTTGCTGTCATCTTTCCCAAAAGCAGATTATAGTTATGGACATGTAACTTTAAAAGTTACTAGTACGGTTATTTTAGTGTACAGATGTACTTGTATGTTGCTTTACCTAAAGAAAACCAAGAAAGGCTTTATGAATGTAATTTCTTCATTTTTTAAGTGCAGCAGAGTAGAGCAATGTCATAGGAGCAATGATTAAGGTATAGTTTGCTAGAAGTCAAAGGAATTGCATCAGAAATAAATCTGAACAAATACTGTTTAAGGAAAACAGAGTAATTTGACTGAAAAAGTATCCCACACCCAAAAAGTGATTACTGAAAAAGCACTAATCTTAAAAGCAGCATTGCCATAAGTAATGGAACAGGTAAAAAGTACTACTATTGACTATTTAAGCCTTTATTTTTAACCACTTTCAAATGCCATCTAATCCCTGTCACTCTTTTCAGTGAGTGACAGCCTATATTGATAACTGTTAACATTTTCCCTACCTTGATCTTCTTTGGCATTTCTAAAATATCTTCATCTAATACAGAATTCGTTTGCAGCTTTAACAATGATTTATAGTCCTTAACTTTTTTTGCTGTCTATGTGTTTTTAAGCATATTAATTGGAATAAGAAAGAAAAGATGACTTGGGAAACTGCATCAGTAAACATATAATTAAGTATAGCATGCTGATTTGGGGTTTTTTTTACTGTTTGTTGTTGTTATGTAAAAAAATTACTATCAGTTTTGTGAGCAATATTTCAAAGATATGCATTATCTAAAAACTCTTAAGAGAAATTAGAATATTAGAATTATAGTATTATAATTTTATAATTATAATATTAGAAAATTAGAATATTTCATTTTAATATAATTATGGTCTTTGATATATATATATAAAAAAGTTATATGACATTACTGTAGCAAGCAGTATCATCAAGATGAAACCTTGTCTGCTAAATTTCACACTCTTAGTCTGGGAAGATAGAAGTAATGAAGTCTTTCCACAGGTATGGGAACAGTTTCATAAATAGCTTTTATACTGGTAAGGAACCAAAGTGCTGTCCTGAGACAATGTGTTATTTATGCCTTGGCTCCCTCGTGTTGTTCTGGCTTCCAAAAGATTCCATTTAGTGTAGAGAGTTTTACCAGAACCAAATGTTACTGTGATTCTTCTGAGTAATACAGAATTGTACCCTGCCATCATTGAGACAAAGCATAAATATGCCAGGAGTAAATGTTTCAAGAGCTATCATGTCTACTTCCCTTGGCTGAAAAGAGTGGATGAGTCTACTTGACTATGACTGTACTAACTATACAAATATATTTCTCCAAAATCAGTTTCACAGGTTTAGAATCCCACACCAACATTCATATTCAAGATCTTGTTCTATTCCTGTGTTGGTAAACTGAGTGGTGTTTGATCAAGCTCTGGAATAAAGGTGCATGCCATGCTCATGTCACTGTGTTATTTCAATACAGAGGCCACAAGATGCTTCTCTTATGTTGTTATGTTTCTTCATATTAACTTGTAGAAGATACTTCTGGCCATGTCCAGTTTCTCAGTTAGTATATGTTATCGGATTAAATTTAATCAAATAAACTAAGCCACTCTGGGTTAGCAATTCTCTGTTCTCTTGTTTTAATAAAAATTTCTAGGGCTTTTCTTGCATTTTCAGATGCATTAAGAAAAGGAATCTCCTATTTCTTCTTTATTATTTCAGGGGGTTTTTGTTCACATTGGCTTGCTCTTCCTGTCTAGGAGACATCTGTCACAGTTAAAGTGTTATGAAATAATTGTGGAAAGGTTGCTCTTTGATCTGCTAATTTAATAGAGGTATGAAAAGCTGGTTTTTACACGCTTTGCAAAGAGTAGGTGTGGAGGGGTGGAAGGGTCATAAATGACAGGGGGAGATCAGCTCGGAAAGTAGGAGAGGAGCTGTAGCAATACTAACTATGTAAAACTATGCAAAATAACTATGCAAAAGTAACCCAGAACTATGACCACTATCCAACTTATGAGGAAGCTGTAAGTTTCCAAAACAAGGAATATCATCAGTCCCTTCCCTGATATCATAAGAAATGTATGGTTTTCTTCCCTTCATAATATTTTCTTTAGTTTTGGGATATCATGCAGTTATTAGAAAATTTTACCCAAGTTACTTAACCTCTTCATTTAGGAGATGCCCCTTTTTTGAGTTGGACTTGATGATCCTTCTGGGTCCCTTGCAACTCAGAATATTTTGTAATTTGGAGAATAAAGAATCTGGAGGAAGATTTTGTGATTTTCTTGCTAGTTCTGCTGGACTTTCATCAGACCATGGAACAGTTAAGGAGGTAATGTCAAGAGTTAACAGTTCAGAAATATAGGGATCATATTTGCTTGCTAAACCTCCCTTGGCTTAGTTCATGCATTATTCTTATACAATTTTACCATTCATTTTGTTTCCACCTGTAGGCCTAAGAGGTTAGTAAATTTTCTAAACCCTTCTTGTTGAACTCTTTCTTCTAATTAAAGCCCTGTGAAAACAAGTCAGATTTGAGGAAACACTTTTTTTGCTTTTAAGAATTTCTATGTATTTTGCAGGGTTGGTTTTAAACATTAGATTATACATATGTTGCTGAAGGATATCCAGTCCTCAGCTGGTTTGAAGTAGAATTTTTAACCCTTTTATTAATTTCTGATTAACATTTACCTGTGATGAAAACAGAAAAAGAAGGCTCATTAAGGGAACAGAGTATACCATCTTTAACAATGCTCTTTACTTTGTAAAAAATCAGAAAATATTCTATGATGTGAAATTGCAAAACCTTTTTGCTCTTTTCTGATATTTCTGTTAAGAAGTGTGCTTTATAATAGGAATGGAATGGTGTCAGATCCACTTTGAAAGCTAACTATCCTGTGCTGGTAAAGAAAGCGTCTCCTGACCTATGCAGCAGTGAGTAAGGGTCCACAATCTTATGTTTGGACTTTACACGAGCATAAATGTACTTCTTCTGTGCATTCTGGCTTACTATTTTTTAATATTTACTTTGCAATTATTAGTACTAAAAACTCATATCCATAATTTCTTTACACTTTATTAACTTTCAAACACTAACAGTAAATAAAAATTTAAGAGCATGACAGCCCATATAGATTTTATTTAATTGTGCCTCACTCATATTAGAAGAAATCATTTGTCAGAAAAAAGTCTTGAAAGACCTTAATATTGAGAAGCATTTTTATATTTGAGAACTCAGATATTTGACTCACGTGGTCAGTGAACTGAGTCTAAGGATGATTTTATGTTCTTCTAGAAGAGTAGGCTAATCAGTTCATGAATATATGCTACAACAACTTTCCCAACAAATTTCTCTCTATCTAGAAGAAATTGAAGGACACTGCACAAAACTGCTAAATATGATCCTTTTTGTAATATATAAAATATTCTTTTTGAAATTTGCTTTGTTGTACCTTCCCTAGATAGTTGAGAAATGCTTAACTATCAAAGAAAATGCTTAGCTGTGTTATGGTATTAATCAAAATTTACACCTTTAGCAACCATTCCTACAGCAAAATTAAATGTAGAAGGGGTAAAAAGAAAATTAAGCTTAATACCAAACTTATACACAATGTTGTTTTTTTTAAATTTTAACTGTCAGGAAAGCTTTTATTTTTCAGCACACATGCATAAATTTGCTCTCAAGATGGCAAGATGGTGATATTGAAGGCAGTATGTGACAAGAGTGTGTTTTCACTTCATAATTTAATATTTATCAGTAAGTTAAGCTGAATTTATCAGTAAGTTAAGCTTATTCGGTAGTCCTATATGTTAAAACATTTTAATTAAAGTACCTTTTCAATTTGCTACTTTATGACTTCGAGCTAGAACTGATTTATTCTTTGTGGAGGGGCCATAAAGCAGTTATCACCTTATATTAGTAGAGAGAAAATGAATATATTACAATCTTTATGGCACGATTAATGGTCAAAGTTACTTTACAAACCAATGTCTCCCATGATATTGCATGAAAAATTGGATAAGCTGTGTTTTGCCCAAGCTAAATGTAATCAAAGAAGAAAATGGAAAAAAATAGCGATGCATGCAGCAGGACAGAGCAGACAGGTGGCTTGGATGAAGCATTCTCAAATGCTAAATCCACTATTGGCTTAATGAGGAACTTCTGTGAGTTTCCTTTTTCTGTTTGTTTTATGAGCTGCAAGAAGTAGCAAGAATTTTCTTTCTATTAGGATGTATAACAGAAAAAACGTTCTAACATCTGTGGAAATGCTTTTAGTAGCACAAATATATTTCTCCTGGCCTTTGCCCACTTTTCTACAAAAAGTCCAGAGTGCTTTGTTCTTCTACTCAATTGGCTCCATGCCATTTTACTGCAAGGGTTGAGGAAAAAAAAAAAGAGACATTGGCAAGACATTTGGAATAGCCAGCATAAAAGCCTTTGAATTAGAGAGCTGTTTCATAAATGGAAGCAAGAGTGAACAGAGAGGGGAGAGAACTCATGAAAGTGAGGAGCCATTTGTCTGTGTGCCCAAGACAATCCTGCATGAAGGAAAAGGGAATACGCACTCAGGTTCCCCCTCACTTGTTAGGGCAAAGGACTTATATCACTGGATACTCCTTTTTTAAATAAGCTTTGTCCTCTACAAGGACAGAAAATGAAACCAGGGCAGTCTTAGAATATGCAGGTACATGTGAGGACTGTTTTCAGCAAATTTCAGGAACCTGAAGTCTCTTAGAGAATCATTCAGTTATTCATTTAGAACCATTACCATTTATCCTGTCACAAGAGGTCATGCTAAAAGGTTTGTCCCATTTTTCTTACAAGCCCCCTTAAAGTTCTGAAAGGCCAGTGCCTAAATGTTAGCCAGGAGTCTTCTACTGGCTAAACAACTTCAGCTCTCTCAGCCTTTAGTCATAGGAGCGGTGTCCCATTTCTGTGCCATTTTTAAATGTTTCCAACTAACTGTATTAAAGCTTCAGATTGTCAGCTCTTCTTTTTTCCTCATTTCACTTTTTCTTATCCCCTAATCTTCTCTCTCTACCTCTGTCAGTGTATATTGACAAAATTAAGCATTATTCTTGCTGTTTCTCTTCATGCTTAAGGGACATCCCAGAGCACTCCAAGTTGCATTTTTATATTCATTTTAATTTTAAATAAATCTAGTGCACTGTCTTACTAGAAGCTCTTTCCTTTCTAATGGAGCACATCATAATCAAAATTACAAATCTCCCTCACCTAAAGTAAAAGAATAAATTTGATTAATACAGGAATGGGCTGGTAATGTGTAATAATTATGGCTAATGTGTCACAAGAGGCAATAAATATGGATAGTAAGATGTACAACAGCCATTTTCAGGAATGTGAAAGCCACTGAATATATTCCTTCTATTTCTTCTAGTTTGTTTCAATATGTAAATTCATCCTTTTAAGACTATGCAGCTGTTGTCAAATTAAAAATTTATCTGTAGCCTACCAAGATACAGAAGAATTTTCCAGCAGTAAACTTTCTGTAAAAAGGAAAGGAAAGGAAACAAATAAAATTAATAAAATTAGAAAATTCATTGAAAATAATACATCAATTCTCATGAAACTGCAGATGTCTAAAGGATATGCAAGCATACCTACATTCATGGATGCATGCATTTTTCTTTTGTAAAGGACCAGCTGCTCCCTGGGGTGGTGATGTGCCTTTAGGAAGCTGATCAGAGTCCATTTCTTCTCTCCCAGTTGATTGTGAGAAAAATATCAAACAAAACAAGGCGGGGTTGGGGGGAGGGGATTCTTCTCATTATGCATTACTATGAATTTCAAATCCAAAGTTAGAGCTGTATCTGAAGTAAATGGGTGAAATCCTTCAAGACTTTTTCACCAGCATGTAATTTCATTAGAATTCATTAAGTCACTGTAGAGAAAAAGAATAGAAAAAACAAAAAAAAGCAGTCCCATGGAGGTTTGTTCATTTCAGCTTTCTTTTTCCTCCTTTGAATTACATACTAGCAAGACATTTTGAAGATTTTCTGTCTTGCTTTTTATGAGGGTTTGCATTGCCACCTCCAATGCACTGCCAGTAAGGCAATATGGTTGGGTCTAAAATTTCGATCAACATATTCTCAAGTTCTGACTAGATATAAGTGTAACATTGTATCTTATCTCTATACTCTACTGAATGTGTTTATTTCTGTTAAAAATTATGTATTTATATGACTGTAAAACTTGGAAGGAGTTTCACATATTAAATTTTGCTACAGTATCAAAATTAAATCCTTCTCTGGATGTTGGCAGGCTAAAGCACTAACATTTAACTGCAGAAAGTCAGTAGCTCAACTAGTTCAGTGTTTTGGGGTGTTTTTTTTCTTCTTGTTGCACTGCTGTTCTGCTCATTCAATGTTGAAATTTGAAGAAGCTTTATGTTATCTGAACATTAATATTTTCTGTGTTCTATTTTTTGCTTGTGTGTTGAATTTTAATTTCCCTGGAACCCTAGACTATGACTGAGTTAAAATGCTAATAGTGATTAACACTTGGACTGCGTGATATGTAAGTAGTGAAAACCTTCTGTAATACTCCATCTTCTGGAAAGAAGAAAATTTGGAAATAAGAAATAAGCCATTGAGTCTTTTGACAAAGTCCTTTTTGGTTTCAGATTTAAGGAAATTTTATATGTGCTACCATTTTATGAATGGTGTGTTAATTGAAATTCTAGATGCTAAAGGGCAAGGTGTTTGATTTCATAAGCCTGGCAGGGTACTAATCCCTCTGTATTTTTGTTTAACTTCCATGAATTTCTCAAGAAAATATAGCAAGCTACCTGACAGATTTAAAAGGCTTAACAAGGAAAATGAGTGGGTATGACTGTTTAGTTGGTTTAGGAAGACATTTGAGTTTGACAAATACTTATCTCAATTGTCATACACCTCAGCATTCCCCTTCCTTAAACTGAAGTAATATTGTTTATTGTGGAGTGTAAGAGCTCCACAGATTGTAGCTCCATTTACATACTCAAGCAATGAAATTGTGCAAATTTCAGCAATGGCACATTTAAGGGACATAAATTTTGTTTTATTATTCTGCAAATATTGGGCTATCCATGATCAAGATGGTTTTTGGTGTAAGCTGTAGAAGAGGTAAATTGTCCTATTGTTAATCAGAACACAAGAGAAAAAAATGAAAAAAAACCCCAAAAAATCTAGCAATAATCAAACAACAAAAAACATTCAAACCACCAGTTTTTTGGAACTATGAACCGTTAAGAAACATTTATTTGGAAACTTTCTGCTTCTGTTATTCCTTCAGGAAGTATAGAGGCTCTGTTATGCATCTAGGATGAACCATCATGATGTTTGGCTTAGTCAGTATTCTAGAACTGATTAAAATTATTAGAGATTAGCAGAAGGCAACACACTGGCACAGGAAAAATTAAGTCAGGTAGAGGACACGACAGCTTTTGTCTTCTTCCCCCCTAAAGAAAAATGGAATATTTTGACAAAAATATTTTAAAGTATTCACTTTAATCACAAAGGCATTTCAGGGGTCATTTTCTGATTAGCAATATTTATAACATCATCTTACATTAGAAGGCAGAAGTTAGACACCCTTGTCTTTTATTTTTATGCAGGTAATATCTATAAACTCTCAAGACTATATCTTCTTCTGAAAGTTCAGGGAGTATTATGGCCTTTAACATCCCAGCTTACACAAAACCAATTGTGAAGCCCAGGCAGAGTGTCTGCCACATTTGTGGAAATTTATTGCAAAGCAGGAAGAATATTTTGACAAAGCTCTTTACTGCCTTTTAAGTGCTAATTTCACATTCTCGGTGTGCTTCAAAGGATTTTGTCACAGAATCACAATAAAATATAGAAATATTTTGTCATTGCCATGTAAGATTTGAAGTGAGACACTACGGAGAATGGCATTTGTTATTAATTACAGGTCTAGGTCTCCTTTGGCATTCTCAACAGCTTATTTTCCAGACGTTATGGAGGATAGCAATTAACTTTTCAAACAGGGCCACTCATGAGAATCCCAACATCTAAAATTAGATCTCTAAGTTAAAAAATCTTGTCTAAAAACCTGACTTTCCTTTGCTGCTACTAAGGTTAATAATAAACCTCAGGGCCTTCAGATCTCTTCTCATTTACACTTTCTCTTCTCCTCTGTGGATACTTTGTTCTGGGTGAATCCTCCTGTGTTATCAAAGGTTGTATCTGCTGCATTCCTTTAGTACAAAGACTGCAGTGCCACTTCAGTAATTGCTGGAGACAGCTAGGCAGTGGCATTTAAACTGCTGTGTGTGGAAGCAAAGCTGCCTGACAATGACTCTACCCATTGTCTTGTTACAACTTTATGGCTGAAGTTGTTTTGGAATTAGGGACATATTTCTTAGTGAAGTTGCTTCTTAATGTTTCTTTAGTTTGGTTTGTTTTTTTTTTCTTGTGGTGCTTTTTAGCATTTGACTAACACTGTTATCATAGGCTGCCTTAATGACATTTCTCTAGGAAAGTAGTATTTGAGTTGGGTCAGAAATAAAGTCTATTTACAACTATTCTTTTGTTTGGTGGTTTGTTTGTTTTCTGATTAGGAGCCTTTTTGTAACCTGGTCTCAGCAGTCCATCAGTTCTTTTGCCCTTCAGGGCTTTTAAAGTTTAAAAAAAACCCAAAACCAACCAAACAGAAAGCCCTGTCTTAAATGTGGAGAATGTGTAGGTAAACTGTAATCACATGTGCAGCCTTTCTGTCCCTGAACTAATTATTTTTTCTGTATTTTAAACAGAAAAGGTATTTTAGCTTAGTACTGCAGGTTTTTTATCTATGAAAATGTGATTGCTCTAAAGGACATTCATCTTATAAATAGCAGAAATAATCAAAGGTAACTACTTATATACAGTATTACTGTTATATACAGCAGTCAGCTGGGAAAGTAAAAATTATCTGAAATAGATTGAAACACTTTTTCTTAAAAATGCAGATATTATTCTTAAAATGCATCTTATAACAGATTTTTTTCTTTTACATCTATGATACATGTAATTGTAAATGTAGTGAAAATAAGGGCAGGCTCAAATTTTGAAAGGGCTTAAACTCTTCTTCGTGACTTCTAAATCTATAACTCCAGTAGCATATCTTAGTTCATTTACTGTGCATGGATTTGAGCAATCATGAAATCAAGCATAGTTATCTTGAGCTAGAATAGTTTAGAGGTGCCACTCTTGAGCAATGACAGCACTAGATGCAATACATAGATTTCTAAATTGACAAGTTCCCTTTTCTAAACACAAGTTCCCTTTTCTGAAAAAAAAAGCCTGGAATTAAGGTAGAATTATGAAATATGAAAAGTATGGAATGCTTGAAAAATGCTGAATTTTTCTGAGAATAAAAATATTTACAAATTTTAATTATTTGTAAATATACTTTTCTCTTGGTTTTAAGAAAATATCCAGGGACTATGCATTTTTCACCAAACAAAACTCTTTAATGAGGTTCCTCACTGTTTAGTCAGCATCATCATTGAGAATATGGGTGAACACGCTTTATTTTGAGAAGAATCTGGTTTTTAATTCTGTTATTTAATTTTAAGGCTTTTTTTAATTGAAAAACTGCTGAGGTTGGTTTTTAAAGTATCCCTTCTCCTTGTTTTCTTCCAAGCTTGAATTAGATGTGTTTAGCTGGGTACACCGCAGAGCTAAGGGGGATTGCAGGACACCCCCGCACAGTCTGGTCGCATTCTGCTGCACAGCTCCTCTTTCAGACAGCTCTGCTTATAGTGCCCTCCTAGTCTCCCCCATTGTGATTTTTTCCACCCACCTTGGAAGTGTCAAAAGTATCCAAAGGGGAAAAGGGGGAAAAAATCCATGAGCGAAAAATCCTTGTTTGGTTTATGTTCAGCTCCTATGAAAGTCAGACTTTTACTTGTTCTTCCTCAACAAAAGTTCAAGAGCATTCTTTATTTGATATTTTATCAGTAAATTCTGATATCAAGTATCCTAATCCTGAGACATTAAAATCCATTAGCCCAAATGATCACTGAAGTGAGATTGATCATCTATATTTCTTAATCTTAGTATTTTGAAGAACTCCCTGTATTTGTCTCTAGATATGAATACTCTGAGGCATTTTGTCAGTGAACATCTATATGAATTTCATGTAGATGTTCATGCAGACAACTTATTACTATTTTATTATGTGTATTCATTTTCAAAGATTTCATTAAAACATATATAGTGCTGAAATTCTCTGTTTTCTTGCCAAAAGAGAATGCCGTAATTTTGACTATTATTTAAAATACTACACTAATAATGTTCTTTCTTACTGAAGAAAAAATTGTCTGAAAAACAAAATTACCACAAAATCCTGAAAACAATTATTTGCTTCTTTTTTTCCTTATTTTTTGTTGGGTTTTTTTAAATATTAATAAAATTTCCACCTATGATTCATAAAAATATTTTTCATGGATATCTCATAAAAAAATTAAGATTAGTTATTTCTAATGATAACTACAAAGCAACACATCTGTGATTTCTTCATTTTTCCAAGCTGATATGATATTCAGTATTTTGAAGCAAGCTTTAGTCTGAGCATTGTCCTATTCCTGTGTTGGTACATAAAAATGAAATTTACAGTCACTATATAGAACTGTTCAGCTGTTTCAGCTACAGCAGCATGCTTCGTGAGCCACAAAAAAAAGATTTCTAATGCAGTTAGATATAATAATTAATAATAGTAGATATAATAATTATTTTGGATTTATAGACAAATAGAAATAAATCACATGAAAATCAGACCATCGTCAGATTCTAACAGTTAAAAGAATTTCTGAAATATTATATTTCCACATACCTTCTGCCCTTCTGCTCTGCAAAAGCCTGAAAAAACCCCATTATTTTCCTCTTGGGGTTTGCATGCTGAGTGCCTAGTGCCTTTACACTTGATGAGCTTTGTTGTTGATTTCTTGAGTCTAGGGCCTAGAGACTGTACACGATCTGTATAGTTTTATCGACAGAAAGAATTCAAGTACTTCTGAAAACTATTTTGCAGATCTAGTCAGCTTTTCTTCTTGGAGGAATAGTTCAAACAGCTTAGTTTTTAATTCCAAAGATACATCAACAAAGACTTTCTGTTTACATCATTATTTTATGTCAGTGCCAGGTAACCTTACTCACTGCATGAAGCATGAAGAAGAATATGGCTTTATAGTGGTTGGTTTTGTCAGGGTTTAGGCTTGCTGCCGTCCTACATTTATATTGGATATGGTTGAGGTTTATGAGCAAATATATTAAGTAGATTATTTATACTGGTGTATTGCTTTTCATTTCAGCTTTTCTATTTCATGCATAAATTTTTGCAAATGTGTCCATGTAATTATTGTTGGTGACAGATGAATGGTCCTACAAACCATCAAGCAAAAGTTTAATTTAATTCAGTTGAATTTATACAATGTTACCTGTCTGAGATTAAATTTCAAATAACATAGAGAACAAAGAAATGAGACCTTGGGAGAAAAAGATGCTTGCAAATTAAGTAAAGAACAAAAAATAATTCTAATTAATTTTGAGGGAAAAATAATTGAAGAGATCAGTGTTTTTCTGCCTGAAGATGTCTGGATTTGGATGACATGGCAAGACTGACAAAGAAGACAGTGAGCAAACACCAACCAAGACAAGTATCAGTGTGGAAATAATCACAAAAGGACAGTGCAAAATATATTTTTATGTAATGGCCATGTCATTTGTCTGTCTCTGTTGTGACTGTACTTCTAATACATCTTTTTAGCCTGTCTTCCTTTCTTATTGCTTTCTGACTATTATCAGTCAGTCTGAAAAATTACAATTTCTTTCATGGTCATTGATGCTTCAGGCAACCCCAGACCTTGTTAATACAGGAAAGGGTAGTCGGCCAAGATCAGTGCTCAGCCTAGTGAGCAATCCAAAGACCAAAGGGAGGGTTAGTTCATTAGAAGACAGAGAAATGATAAATATGTCCAATCTGGTTTGTGGAAGTCTAAACAAAGCATGAAGATCAAGGCAGATTTCTTTTTAACCAATGAGTGCAGATGCCTGTGTTTCATCAGACTTACAGAAGAAACCAATTGGGAAACCTCACCTATCAATAAGTTAAAAATACAGTACAAAAATAGGGCATCACTTCAACAAGGCACAGAGAATAAGGTCCCAACTAAGCCACAGTAAATCAGGTAAAATAAAATAATTGGCCTCACTTTTGTTATCTTCTTGATGAGAAAATTGTAATGTTAAGTTTGTTTGCTGTCACTTTAGACGATGGACCCATTAAAGCTACCTAGTGAGACAATCCACCTGTTTTTCTTCTATATGAAACACAGAGAGGACAGGTGGAGGGCAGGCATCAGGCTACCTCATTGTAGCCCTTGAATGACAATGGGCCATGACTGCAATGTCCTTTTAGAAAGGGCATCTTTAACTGGAAGGCTTCTTAGTTCAGGCACCTTCTTTTCATGTGAACTTCTCTCTGAACTCCAATTGTGAAACGGGAGTATTCAGTCAGTATTTTATTATATGTACGTTTTCATATGAAAAATGAAACACTATGATACCTAGCAATATACATTTTTAGAAGCATTTAGCACTGTCCTTCACAGCCATGTGCTGTTTAATTACGTTATATTAACATTGCTTCAAGGAGATGAATGCAGACATGGTAAAAGACACCTCATGAAATTGAAACATGCATGCACATTTATTTCCTCCTTGTTGTCTCATCATATCTTTAGTTTATAATTTAAATTTTGAGGCAAAACTCTATAAATACTACAACACTTCAGATGCATGTTTTATAAACATACATGTAATATATAATTATAAAAGCATTTCATGTAAGCAGGTGATATGAAAGGCTATGACTGTCAAATAGCTCCAATTCAACATATAAATATTTAAGGAAGGACTCCTTATTCTGTGTCTTGACATTGAAACTAGAAAGATAGGAAGTCTCCCTTTAATCACTCCATTTATATAATACTCCATATTTATTCCATTCCTTCATGGAGGCTAGGTTTAACTTTTGAACATAACTTACTTTGCACTTCAAACTAATGAAACTGCTTATTAATGGGTAGCTTTGTTTTATGTGACAATATATACATAGCAAGCATGACATAGTTGTTTCAATTATCTTTTTTTCAATATGCTGCTGTAGTAAAGGTTTTTTGTTAGGATTACCAAAGCATTCCCAGCACTCATGCCTGCATGAGGTCTTAATTTTGATGATTATTCTTAAATGACTTAAGACCTAAATAAAATAAGATTGAAACAAAAAATAGCTATAATGTTCCAACTTGTTTAAATTAATTTAAATTGAGTAAAAACTAATGATAAAAATGTTTTTTGTCAAGGTTTATTGAATTCCAGAACACTGGACACTCACTTAGCACAAAGCCTATGAGGACTAGCAGAGGGATACAGGGTTGTTTAGCCTGAGGAAGAGGAGGCTCAAGGGACACCTTGTCACCCTCTAGAACTCCCTAAAAGGAGGATATGGCCAGGTGGAGGGCAGTCTCTTCTCCCAGGTAACAAGAGGTAGGATAAGAGGCAATAGTTTCAAGTTACAGCAGGGCAGGATTAGATTGGATAAGGAAATATTTTCTCACCAAAAGTTGCCAAGCACTGGAAGATGCCAAGCAGTGACCCAGGAAGTGGCTGAGTCACCATTCCTGGATTTATGTAAAACACTTATACATGTGGCACTTAGAGAGATAGATTAGTGGTGGAATTAGCAAAAGTAACTTAATGGGTGGACTTGATAATCTTGGAGGCCTTTTCCAACCTAAATGATACTATGATTCTACATTTTTCTATGTGAAACTTTTATTATTTTATTTTATTTTATTACTATTGGTATTAATCTTTAGCTCTTCTTTCAAATACTATAATATCAGTAGATTTTTAGAGATTAATGTAATCTGACAATTTGTGGTCCTTCAAAGCAGGTAAGAATTTCAGAAAAAACACTATCAGGATCTTATCAATATGAGTAAAACCTATGCTAAAAGGTTGAAAGAATTTTAAGGAATTTTTGCAGAAGGAAATTATAGCGCAAGTTTTCCTGATTTTTTTTTTAGCTCTAAAGTCTGTGAATTCCACACTGGTTATTTGGCAATTCTGTAGGGTTTTGCTCAGTTTTGAATGTATTCTTCTGGTTCTCCTGCACTTCAGAGCTCTCCTACTGTATCAAAAACACATATGTAAAATTGCCTGTGATATGTTTGACAATTCTGCTATTTTTTTCCCCTGAATCATGGAATGATTAAAAAAAAAAGAGAACAGTTGGAAAAAAAAGCATAAAAGCATGCTGTTTTGTTCATGACTTTGGAATTGTTATATTAAGAAGGTTTTAAAAAGTTGAAAAGCACTGTCTGTCAACACTGGCACATATTTTCAAATGATCTATGCCAGCTTATGGAAAATTTGGGTTGTAACAGGTCAGTGTGATTTTTTATGTCTGTGAAAAATATCAGCTACCTACCTAAAACTTCAAGGTGGGGTTTTTTGGGTTTGTTTGTTTGTTTTTTGGGGGTTGTGTGGTTTTTTTTTTTGGTTGGGTGGTTGGTTTGGGTTTCTTTGACAGGTGGGAAAAGAGAAAAAGAGCACATGAACATTAGACTTCCAAGGTTTGAAAGAAGATATATATCCTGAAAAAGTTCATGTAATAAAGTTTTCATCATTTATTTACAATGTAGAAATATTCTTTTGTATTTCTGTTGTGTCCTTGACTAATTGCCCGTCTGAGGTATATAATATTATAATTTCTTACCATGTCATAACCTGTAATAATATAATATAATATAATATAATATAATATAATATAATATAATATAATATAATATAATATAATATAATATAATATAATATAATATAATATAATATAATATAATATAATATAATATAATATAATATCAGTATTTATATCTGAATATATATATTTAATGTAAATGTAATCTAAATGCCATACATGTGTATATATATACACACATATATAATCCCTATTCATATGTGTGTATATATGTGCATGTGGTGTGAATTATCTATATTCCATGGCACTTCAACTATCAGTAATCCAGTTAATCACAGGTATTGAGCAATAACAGCTTTCAAGCAGTACAGATAGATAAAATTTACAAAGAGACAAAAATTTAGATTCAATGGTAGAATATTTTTTTCCTGCACATGTATGCATTATTTCTTTCAGTATGAATATAACTTCATTTTTTGCTGCAAAACCAAACCAAACTAAAACATAAAAAATCCGGAAAAGCAGTAAAAAGATAGCTAAGACTTGACCTCACTCAGTTTAAATGATGATATAACAAACTACTACACTTTTCAAAGAGGAATAAAGGAAATACCAGAAAATTTTAAGAAAATTTTATGCTATATTAGATAAACTGGAGTTAATCCAGATTTATCTGTGGATTTTTTTTATATGCTACTAATTTGAAGCTTTGAATTTAATAGCAACTTGAAAATTAGTGCAGCTTTTTGAAACTTTCTTTGAACTAGTAATCAACTTGGTAGGTAGAAGGATTCTTTTTCAAGCAGATGGAACATAACTGAAAACTTGACTTTTGTTTTGATTTCTTTTGTTTTCTTTTCCACTTTATATCCTGTGATATTTGACACTATGAAAAAATAGGAACAGTGAACAATGTGGCATGATATGATCTTGAAAAGTCTGTCTATAGGACAAAAATCCTGGATTTTAGTATTTGACGTTTCTTTTGTTTTGCTTCTTTTCAAAGCACTTGCTGCCTCACAGGTTGTAGTATAGGCAAGACTAATTTCAGAGTCCCAGAACAATCTGTGGAAGTGCTCCTTGGAAAGGAATGATGATTTTATCAGTTAGATTGAAGAAAGCTATGCAATTCTGAATATGAACTGAAGGAAGAAAAATTTATAATTAACTTAGAAATTTCCAAAAGTGGCATGAAAAAATTACAAGGGGAAAAAAAACCACAGGTAGAAGTAGATCTGACATCGGAAGATACTAGCATATTCTAGCATACTTCGAAACTTTAGCTGAAATAAAAATGGAAGGGATGTCATTTTGTCACAAAGACTATTCCTCCTAACTTTCAGGGTAGTCTTTCTTCCCAAATCTTGCAATGAGTAGTTCGATTTAAACATCAACCAGAAAGCATAGAATTATGGGCTATCCTGAGTTGGGAGAGACCCATATAGTCCCTCAGAGTCCAACTCCTGGCTGTGCACAGGACAGTCCCAGGAGTCACACCGTGTGCCCATGAGCATCGTCCAAGCCCTCCTTGAGCTCTGCCAGGCTTGGTGCCCTGACCACGGTAATGGGGAGCCCCAGTGGAAGCCAAAGTCTAAACTGTCAATAACTCATGTGAGACCAGAATTTGAACCATAATCCTTGTCCATATCCGTCAGATTTCCTCTGCATATTTTGGTCATTATTTCATTATTCATGCTTTTATAATTAATTTTACTTGGTCTGTAATTTTCAATTTGCGACAGGCTGAGATATCCCTGAAGAGCTTTAGACATTGTTAGAAAACTTTGTAGGATCAGAAGTCTGTTAAATTAAAAAAAAATCTATGTTTATTTGGTTATTAATGAAGCCATGAAACCATCATCCATAACATAAGTCACACTTATAAATAGGGTTTCTCATGCTTAAGTGTCCTCATATTCAGTGTAATATTGTAGAAAGATTGCATCCATGTAATACACTATTCTGAAGACAGGTAGGTTTAGACATCCTTTTGGAATGTTGGAAAATCTTCACTTTAATAAAATACATTTTTTTGTTCACAAAAATTGATTTGTAACATTAAAGTACATTTATATATTAAGGCAAAACCTTGGCAGAAAGGTTTCTTGGTAAGACATTCAAACTTCTAAGAAATTCTAGGAAACTGAATTATTAAGATTCATTAATGATCAGATTTATCCTAAGATAGGATGATGTAGTTCTACCATAAAAATGTTTACTATTTCTATGTTGATATTTCACTCAGTGTCATTACCAGCATTAAATCAATGCTTACATTTATGAAAATGGTTTCTTTCTAAACCACTGTGAAATACACATGCATCTCTAACTCTTTTTAATTAATCAGAATGAAAAGTGTTTTTTTATTAAAAAATATTGAGCATGTGCAACAGACAAAAAGAGTCCTAATATAATACATGTCTTTACATTAAGAAATAGTAAATCTTACCTCCCATGTACTATTCATTACTAGAGAAAAAGTGCATTTTTATTTCCAACAAAAATGATACATTTTTTGAGTTTTAGAACATCTTTAAAATTATTGCTACTAATTTTAGCTTTATTTGATTGGTAGATAGAGAACTATGCTCTTTTTGGCTTTGTAACATAGATTTACAGAGGATAATCAGTTTTTATATTAAAAAAAAAAGATTTTTCACCATCAGGGTGGTCAGGCACTGGAACAGGTTGCCTAGGGAGGTGGTGGAGTCACCATGTCTGGAGGTGTTGGAGGGGCCTGGATCTTGCTCTGGGTGATGTGGTTGAGTGGTTTAGGGGCCACACTGGCATGCCAGGTGGATGGTTGGACTGGGTGACCTTAAAGATCTCTTCCAACATTTACAGTTCTGTGAATCTACAATTTGATTGACAATGCAATGAATGCCAGTGAAAGTATATCCAGATGACTTAGAGGTAATAGTAAATGAGACATAGAAAATTCATTAATCCAAATGAGGAGTTCATAAATTTTCTCTGAGGGGAGTAAATGAATGACAGGTAGGATGTTTGGTACCCCACCCATAAAGCTTGCAAGTAAAGAAAACTGTCATAACAGTAGTCAGTATCACTCAAAATTTCCTGCTGTCTGTGGAGGGACACAAGCTGAAAAGCTGTAGAGATGCTGGTTTTCTTTCCCCTAGTTCTGTTATAAAGCAAGGGTGGAACAGCGGAAACCTGGCAGCAGAAACCTGGCAAACTCCCAGGCATGAAAATACATGGAAACCAGGGCATCACATGACATAACCCTGATTATATTTAAATTTAAAATTTTATGTGCAGCATGCCTATACTTTTTTCCTAATTTCCTCCTTAAATTCAATTATCTGACTACTTAAATATTCACTCCTCTATTGTTACCTGCACATAAGTTGGAAGAATACATGGATTCAGGGAATCTTCTGCTCCAACATTCTGTCTTGATGACTTTACCATTCAAGCAGGTTGAGGCCTGAAAAGAAGCCAGATTCCATGAAGAAGGCACACAGCAGCCAGTGCAAGCTGGTTTGGTGCTTTTAACCTTAAAGGTCACTGCTTGTCATGAACAAAGACCTTTTGTCATGACCTTTGTCCAGATGACAAAGGAAAACAAATCTTAAGTGTGGTGTTATCATTGTCAAATGGAATTCCTGTACTCTTTCCAGAGGTAGTTCTGAAGCTGGATTATGATACACCATGGTGCAGGTTTTCTGGCAGGTGTGAGGTAGGCAGATCATTCCAAGATACTTGATGCTCAGAAAACAGATGTTTTTCCACACAGCAGCTGTGTTGACATATTTCAGTCACCTTGAATGCTGGTGTGTCTTTAAGCATCACTTACAATATCTACCAGTAGATATTTGATCCAGGGGTATTTCTGATCACTTTCTGAGATAACTGCATGGTATTAGCTATCCTGAATATATAAAATAAGCCTTACATTTTTTTCAGCCTGTGAATCCTAGTGGAATTTCAGCACTAAATGCTGACTCAAGTAGCTAATTTAGCAGCAGATTAGCTTTTTGCATGCAAATGTTCTCATTAACATCTGCAGGCTTGATTGCAGGTTTACATTTAAACAAATATGAGCACTTTTATGCATCAGAGACCAATAGACATTATTTATGTCTGAAACTTTGCAATTAGTAGTAGCTATTATTTCAGTGCATTCTTGTTGCCCCCCAGATATTGTCTGGAAAGGTATATTTGAAAGTTGATACATTTCTAAAACATTTCATAAATTTGTAGGTATGACACACTTTCCTCCTTTCTGTACACTGAATTTGATAGCCTGTTGAAAATTACAATTAAATATTTTAGGATTTCAGAGAAAGATGGGGAAAAGAATGAGTCATGATAATATATCAAATGCCATAATTTATTTCTATCATCTTTACCAAAATAAGAGTTATGACATGTACTTATTCAAATGCAGCCTCTACATATGTGGGTTCTGTGAGCAGATGTACATAAATCTCCTTTTCCATAGCTTTCCTTTAGCCTGCTCTGAAACGGACTTAAGAAACCTGAAGCTGGTAAACTGACTTGGAAGGTAGACAGCTTCTGTGCTAGTACTGAAAATGCATATATATTGTTTTAAAGAATTGAAATAACCTTCATTATTTTGCATATAAGTTATCTCCAGTTTCTGTCAACACTAACCACTGGAATACTTTGAATCCTGCAGACCATATTTGAAGTACAGACTGGACTCAGACTAGTTTACCACAGTTTTTGTCTCTCACTTTTTCCACAGAAGAAGCTGAATTACACTTCTAAGTAACATATAGAAGGAGAGATAATAGCAAGAGGAATTTAAAAACCCAGGCAAAACCAACCAATACAACAAAAACCCTACCAAAAGCACAAAAAAAGCATTGCAAGAATCTCCTGAATTTAAGATATCTTAAGCAGGTGGTCTAAAGTTTCTCATTTTTCAAGTATATGTGGCCAATTAAGGATCAACTTTTTATATTTCAGCATCTTTGTATCAGAAAGATTGATGCAAAATCTGTGACATGTTAATGTTCTTATTCATCTTCTCAGTAATACTGCTTAATATATGGCCTGTACTCTGATTTTTCTCCTCCATTTTCTTTTCCATGGATCTTTTCTTGAGCTTAGGTATGTCCCCCTTTGAGCTGGCTCTCCTTCCACTGTTCTCTCTTCTTTTTATAATATGCTTGAAACAACCCTAATTTGTAATCCTGGCTAGAGTGAGAAGTAATCAGCACAATAAAAAAGGGAGCTGATTTCAGGCAAGAAAGAAGCCTTCTGAAGTCTACAATTTCACGACACTTTTTCCTGCATTCGTTACCCCTAAGAGTCTAGAAGTTGTGCTTGCCTTTAGTGCCACATAGAAAATTATGCATAGAATGTGTTAATCACAGTGTATTTATTTTGGACTCACTTTTTTCACTGATTTGCATAAATCATATACTTAGTACACTTATGATCTGTAATAGATTGAAATATTACTGCAAATATGGTTCGTCTCTGAAAAAAAATTATCAGCGGAAATCTTAAGAAGTGATTTTTTTCAGTAGATTGCAGAATTCCGTGGAATTTACCATTTATTATTTACTTTAAAACAGCAAGGAAAGATTCATTTCCACATCTGGTCACAAGATAAGAAAGCAAAACCATATCTAGTTTATAGCTAGGATTCAGTCCACAGTCTTTTTGGATTTTTTTAAAAAATATTTGTTATTTAACTCATTGTCTCATATAATACAGCCTCTATAACAAAGAATATTCGGACATTTTCAGCATAAGAGAGGTAAAATATCCACTGGCAAGTGTTTAAATGGTGGTGGGTTTTGTTACTCTTTGTGTCTGACTTGAGAAATCTTCTATGGAATAAATAAATAGGAATATCCAGTCATAGCCAGTAGAGGCTCACGATTGGAATGTCCTGCTGGACATAATTTGTTTTTATGACAAGGTCACCCATCTAGTTGACCAAGGGAAACCAGTAGATGAGATGTTTTTTGACCCTAGCAGAGATTTTGACCCTCTTTTGCACAGTGTCCTTCTGGACAAAATGTCCATCACTCAGCTAGACAAATCCATGCTACATGGGGTCAGCCTTTGGCTGGTGGGTAAGGCTCCAAGAGGTAAGGAAACTGAGTTACATCAGGCTGGTGGTCAGTCACCAATGGGGCTCCCCAGGAATAAATTTTAGAACCACTGCTTCTTCACCCTATTATAAATGCTGTGGATGCAGGAGTTCCCTCCAGCCAATTCCATTGTAAAGTCTCAACTGTACAGAAGTAGTTCAACCTCAAAAGCAATATACACAGTTGAACCATACGCTCTCAAATCAAATGAGAAGCCATGCCTGGTAAGTATAACCACTTTCACATGTGTTTAGTCCAGGTTCAGTTCGGCTATCTTTAGTCTAAATGTTGTCAACCATGATAAAAAAGAATGGCAGAATGCACTGGTGGTGGGGTTTCTCCCAGGAAGCAAAAATTTGCACTAAGGGTGTTTGAGTATGGTAAATACTGGAGTTTTGACTGTAATGGCAAACAGAAAGCAAGTGCTGGTTCTGTGGTCATTGCTAGCATGCAGCAGGTAAATGTCTAGAATGTTCATCTACGCTAAACATCCATCTACACTTTTATTTAATTGGTGTCTTTGGAAGCACAGTGGTTTCTCTAGTCAAAGTGTTTTATTAAAAACTCATATGAATCCTGTGTGTCATAAATACATTTCCCACAGGGTTAGCATTTCACACTATATCAGCCATATTGACTTTCTATCTCTATTTAAGCTATATTCTTTTATTCAATTGAGACAACAAAGGTCTAGCATTGAAAATAGTTGCTACTGATACCAAGAGTACCCTTGCTACCAACCCCATTTACTGTCTTACCTCACTGCACTGCTATGGGATTTAAATAGATTTCCAGCTACAGCACCTATCTAAATGCAGACTTAAGTTAATTTGTGACCCTGACCACTTCCCAAATCCACTTTGTACCGATACTAAAGGCTGATGATATAACTAGAGGTGTTTGTAACTGTAAACCAAAGATAACAGGATGGATACAATTTAGGATAACATGGTGGTCCAGTGTGTTCAGATATATTTATGTTCCTAAATAAAATTGCTTGTTTTGTTTTTATTTTCAAAACCTTAATTCTGTACAACCTTTTCAATCTCATGTCACATTATGCTTGCCAAAAATGAAGGTACACATTTCTTGACTGTAAATACACTGAATTCCATTTTCGTTATGTAGAATGCAATAACATAAAAGTAATCTAGTGCAAATTTTTCCATTTTGCTCTCTCTGGATAATATTCAACATAAATTTGCATTATTTTTGGTTTGCTTAGAATTCTGTTGTTGTTGAAGACACAAAGAGAAATTGGTAATAGCGAAGATAGAAATTTAGTGTTGGACCAATGTAACTATATGTCCTGTGTAATATGTAATATTCAAAAGTAGCATCTTAAGAATAAAAATGGTGCAGATGGAACAGGAAAGTGAAAACAAGAAGGATAGGAGAAAAGCAGCTAAAAAACCAAAATAGCATCAAAATAAAATAGACTTTGTAGCATAATTCATAGGTGCCTCAATAAACACAATTTCTGGAAATAAGAAGGGAAAATGGCATCATTTCTGAACCCTTTCCAATGAAGCTAAAAATCTTATAATTAATTCTTACATTATTCAAGAAAAAATTCAGTCTTAAAACTTTCTGGCAAGCATAGTGTACACAAATTATTTGCTATGCTCTGATAACAAGAACTGACTTTTTTATCGACTTGAGAAAACAGAAATATATTGTATAGCTTTTTAAGATGTCCTTTAATATGAAAAATATTATCTGATTTGAGGCTTGCTCCAGTATATAACTCATTATTAAAACATAAAAAAATGCATTTTTCTATAAATAATGTAGATCAATCTACTTTAACTGGTAAGAGATGCATCCCCATTTCTGACTGTTTAACAAAATTATTGATGCAATTTTAAAGTTCTCCATTTTGATCTTTCAACAGTACAACAAGCAGAAAACTAAAATTCACAATTAGATAAATGAAAAATATAGGTCATAATGCCTTCTTTTTGAAGACAGTGTTATGCCATCTTTCTAGATACATTATATCAACAAACTTCTAAAGTGATTTTGTGATGTAGACAAACAAGTATGGGTATATCTAGAATAATGTATATATGTGTCATTTTGATCCTAAGGTAAGGTAAAAAGTTATTCAGTAATATTTCTCCATGCTGTGAAATTATGTTATTGAATATTTTAAGTTTATTTTCTGTATAAGGTTCTGGTGTTTAAGGAAGATAGCCCTGTCTATAGGAATATAACTGTGATATTACAGCATGTCTGAAATCCAACAAAAGACTAATTTGTAGATCCTGCAAGAGAAAATTATATTCTATGATTAAAAAGGCAAATTATTTCCCATTTTTCTGTCCAAATAAAATTCATTATTGAATTTAAAGCTTGATGATAGAGATACATTTGGTGTCTCTTCCTTCCTTGCCTGGCAAGGCTGTGAAACTTATACACTGGAGGTCTTCAAAACTTATATGGACAAGGTTTGGAGCAAGCTGATCTAACTTGAAATTTTTAAGAAGGATATTGAAATAATTACATCCTGAGATCTCCTCATCATAAATTTCTCTGTGAAAATATTATCTTTTCTCTGCTTTCCCTGTCCATCCCTGAGAGACATCTACACAGCACTGTTAAATTCTGCCACATTTAAACCAGTAAACAAAGACATGGGGTTTTTTTCTCTACAATAATATGTAGAAAATATGGTTTACTGGATAATATAATTCAGAAAATAATGGAGTATAGCTGAGTGAAGGTATAAAAATTAATCCAGAAGCAATCTCTAGATTTACATGAAAACCAAAAATTACTTATTTTTGAAATTCCAGTTGGATGTAAATCAGTATCTTTGAAGTGAAATATTGGAATGGTATAGATTTAAGATTATTGCCATATTTATAAAGTGAAATAGGAAAGAGATGTTTCATGTCTCTAAATGTGCTAGTGTCTCCTTCCAAAATAAAATGGAAGAAAAAAAAATGTTATCTACACTGTTGAGATATTTCACACAGGAATGGAGAGTATACTGTCACAAAATCACATAAACAGAGTTTCGTGCCACCTTTTGACATTATCTAGTCCAAATACTCTGCTCACAGCACAGTTAGCTGGACCAAGTTTCTCAGTAGAGTGTTCTGTCAGGTGCATATTTCCAGAGATGGAGAAAACACAACCTCCCTGGGAAGTTGTTTTTGGTCTCCAAATACCCTCACAATAGAAAACTAATATTTTCCGTTTGTTTAGAGATGAAAATTTCATGAGTTTTTAGTTGTGCCTATTACCTCTTGTCCCGTCAATGCAGACCACTCTGGGAGTCTGGTTTGCCCTTCAATTCTCCCATCAGGTACTTATACTGAGATAAGATGCTGCTGATACTTCCCTTCTGCAGGATGAAAATTTGCAGGTCTCCGCCTCTTCTTATTTGAGAAATGCTCTATTGAAGTGAAGGGAGATGACCCATCTTAATTGATCAGCATCGAGCGCCAAATTTATTGATTCAATCAGTCACTTTTTATAACAGTGATAATTAAGCTCATATATATTGCAAAACCCGAGCTCATCATAGGTCAGAGATTACACACCAACCCCTCCTTTTGTTTTCAATACCTGTGGTTTGTTATTGAAACCAAGATTTGTGTTCTCACCCTGATATGAAAGGTTCTCAAAACTTACTTTTACTTTCCCATACTTTATCCAAGGACAAGGTATTTACTTGTTATTGAAGACAACCTGAGAACTTCTGCTGTTTACATAAACGTGCCTGAGAATCTTGTTGTTTACAGAAACAGACTTTGAGAATTTGCTCCTCACAGCTGCCTTTTACTTTTCCATCAGCTGTATATTTTTATGGCTTTTTTCCTTCAAGCCATGTCTGAGCAAAATTCTCCGACAATGCTCCAGCATCTTTCCTTGTCTTTGTGGCCTTCCAACGGATTCACTCCAGTAAATCCACATTTTTCTTTCACTGGAAAGCTGGACTCAGGACTTAGCAGAAAGACTCACCTCCCTCAACCTGCTGGCAAACCTCTTCCCAATGAGTCAAAATAGCTCCTTCACACTTCTTTGCAGCAAAGTGTGGCTCAAGACCAACTTGTCCACCAGTAGGATGTCTTCTGTACTGATGCACAGAGTTATTTCTCCCTAGGTGCAGTACTTTTAATTTCCTTTTATTGAACTTGTTTCCTTGTTTGAACTCATAATTTTGTCTTTATAAATAATTTATTCTTCCTCAGTAGGACTATGTAGAGTCATCTTCTTCATTTGAAGAATGAATATGTCTAATTTTGTGAATGCATGACTTCTAAAAATGTAGTGTTTGGGTATATTCTTCTGTGAAGTATTTTAGAACCATCTTTTAGATGTGGGAAATCATGCATATACAAAAATAATGAGAATTTATAAAGTGGAAACCCTGTAATTTAAAATCTATCATTTAGTCTGTGTTCATCACAACATAATTTCAGTACTTTATGAAAGGGTTGTTTATTCTCTAAACAAAGCTTAGAAATTATTTACTGATTGGGAATACCATCAAAGTTAGTGAAATGGTAGAAGCTTCAGTCTGTAGGTGTTACAAATTAGCACTGAAGTCATAGAAACACAACGCTTGCACCCAACAAAGCTCTGGATAATGGTTTTTGTGGGTTTGTTGTTGTCTTGTTTTGTTGGTTTTTTGGGTTTTTTTTCTTTCCCAATCAGGATGAACAAAACTAAAAGCACCCTGTATCTTATATTTACAGGATTTTCTAAGAGAATATTTTATAGTTTTGAGATGAAAGGTTAGCTTTTGACACTTTCCAGAGTAAATTTTGTGAATTCTGGGGGTTTTTCTCTTGCTTCTATTTTATAATACAGTTTATAATATAAATTCTCAATTTTAACATCCAGCTCAGAGAAAATTTTTGCAGACTCCCTTTCATTATCAGACCACAGGAAGCAGGAAAGGATTTGGTTCTCAAAGGAAAGAAGAGAGAAAAACACTAAGAGTTTTGCTGATGTTTTTGTCATATAATTTTAGGAAGCAAAGTAATATTTTCTCTATTTGAATTTTTCCCAGGAGACTTTTTATCCGCTAGTTGTTTTAGATACTACAAAGTTTGCACTGCTGAGCATGTAAAGTAGTCTAATCTTGGGAATTACCACTCCAAATTGATGAAGGCCTAAAAAATTTGGGGTGTGAAAATGGTGGCACAGAGAGCGTATCAAATTGCAAAATTATTGCCAGTAAAAGCATATGTGCTGTGCTGAACTCTGGAGCAATGGCTACTCTTAGACATCAGGCCAGTGAGGTTCTGTGAATGTGTATTCTTTAATCTTATTCTCTATAATGTCTTCACTAGGGTGAAGTAATTCCAGAAGCAGGGCTCTCTCTTGTATCTTAGAGTGTCAATATAAAAAAATAAGTTAACTCAAAAAGATCTCTTTGTGTATCACTGCTGTTTTTTTCTCAAGAAGGCTGCAAGAAGACTTTTGATAGATGGTTGAATTTCATTCTCTCTCATGAGACCAATAAAAATATTAATGTAAACCTTCTCAGATATCTAAGAGACTAAGTCAGAAAAAATGAGAGGCTGATATAGTGGCGAGAGAGCGGAGGGAATGGTTAAACTTATTTGTGAAATGCCAAGTTGTGAGCAGTAAGCTTTTTCTCAACAGATATAATATACAATCTGTCATTTGGCTTGTGTGGTATATGAACAGAAGAAAAAAGGACTCTGGGTATATGCTTGTGCTTATCAGTAAGGGAGTATCTCTTCTTGCTATACAGAGTCTTAAAGGTGTAACAGATGCAACACAAGCAAATTGTAGAACTTCTTTTCATAATGCACTCTGCTGGTCATTTCCCCATCTCCTTTTTTTAAAAAAATACATATTTGAGTAATGAAACAGTGTGGTCCTTAATGAAAGTATAATCTATCTTAGCTGAAACATTTAGATGAAAAATGGAACAAGGAACCTATCACAGATGGTACACTGTGTTATAAGAAACCTTGAAATGAAGGATTTAGTTGAGATATGGCTGTACTGGTGATTATGTCAATTTACATTACTTGAGTTTGCATTTCACTAATATCAAGGGGCTTACTACTTTGGAAATGCTGTAATGAGAAATTCAGAAGCTTTCTCATGACTGATTCCTTTCCTCCTTCCTTCCCATCAAATGGCACATTCTGCTGAGGCACAAAAGAGAATTTCTGCAGTGCTGTGCACTGTTAGATGTGAGCTGATAGGATATACACCTGGAGTTCTTTGTCACAGCAAGTGCATTGGTGAAGGACATCTGCTAATGACGTCTTCCAATTACACCTGCTGAAGTAGAAACTAGTGTATTTACTGCTGAAATAGTCATATGTCAAACACATCTGTGCAAGGACCTTGTAACAGCCTCTTGTCTTTAGGTTTTGTTTTGTTTTGTTTTTTTCCTTTGAGAAGACAGTCAGTAGAACACAGTGATTCTACAGAATGGGTTTTATAAAGTAAATTGTGTACCATGCATATTATACAAGCATGTAATATCCAAGTCACTTTTTGTTTCAGAAAAGTAACTTGGGAGCTAGAATTTTTAAAATGTGGGTTTTTAAATAGCAGCTGAAGTATCAAATAAAAAAAAAGGTAGACAACTGATAATTTTCAACTTATTTTTTTCATGTCTGTCCTACCTTTGATGCATGACAGTTTAAAGCCATAATACACTGATTTGATGCATGAGAGTATAAAGCCATAATACACTGACAAGGACCACAAACATACTTACTGGCATGAATCATGCAAAGGGCAACTACAACAGTTCTTAAATATACTAGAGGACATCACGCAAAACTGAATGGTGAGTAGGATTGCAGGAGTATTACATCTGTATTGGTTTGACTGTGTTGCTTAGGTCTTCTTTTAGGTTTGAGCATCTCCAAGGAAAGGGATGCCATAGTCTCCATAAATGTATTGTTCCACTGTTTGACAACCCTTATAAATGTCAAATAAATTTTCTTTATATTGAACTTGAATTTCCCATGTTCCAAGCTGTGCTTTTTCTGACTTTACCGTCTTTATTCTTCCTTATTCCTCACCAATGGAAGAGTCTCACTTCACAAAGGTTGAAGAAACCCATATTTCTCATCCACATGCTGTAGCCTTGGCCATCATGGTGAACTCGACTGAAATCACTCCTGTATGTCAGTATCTGTCCTGTGCCAAATCCCAGGACCCTTCACTGTTCGGATGATTGTACTGGTGCTCAACACTAGAGCAGCATCTGTGTCTGACCCTGCTGCTGTGGCTGTGCAAGTGAATCCCAAGACTCAGGGGATGCTCTGCTGCCCAGGTGCACTTCTTCCTGGGAAGAGACTGCTGCTTGCCAGGAACTTACTGCCTCTCAGTGTCTTTTCTGCAGAGTTGTTTCTGCTCAGGGAGCCCCAACCTGTCCTGCTGCAGGAGTGAGTACTTTCCAGGACTTTGTGGAACTCCATAAGTAGTTCATCACTAATACTACTTACTACATCCCTTACTTATCCCCAACTGCAGCTCATTTCTTCTGCCTGATTGAATTGCTCTAAATAACAGTTCTACTCTCCAGCACAATGTATTCCTCTCAATATTCTGCCCCCCTCAATCACTGTTGGCATTGCCTTGATGTCCATCCAACAGGAAATGAAGGCACTCAGATGGTTTGGACTCAGTATCAGTCTCTGAGCAATGTCACTCTCAACCATCCACTATTTGAGCATTGTAACACTGATTTCCACGCTTTAAGTGCCTATTTCCAGAGCATTTTCTTCTCACTGTTTCTTGTTCATTCTTAGCCTCGACATTCCCTTCGCTACAAGGAGTCTTCACATGATCATGTCAAGGGCATGCTAAAGTTACTGTGAACATCCACTTCTGTCCCCCAAACTCTGTCAAGTCACCTATCACAGAACCTGGTCAGAGTTGCCCTTAGTAGATTTTCATCAGCACCAGACCACTGTGGCTTCCAGAATGAAGGTCTGATAGCACCATGTGAGAGCAAAGCAACTGCAGGTTACTCTTGGTGAAGAGGTAACCAGCTATTTCTTAGACAGTAGCACATGGAAGCAATCAGAGCAAGAATTTTTCTCAGGACCATTTTGTACTTAAATGGGACACTTCCTTCATGTTTTGTTTTTTGTAAGTGAACAATTATTTTTTATAAACCACAGTACTTTCCTTAGGTACAGACATTACTTTGAAAGTTAATTTCTGAATGTTAACCTGGAACAGATTCTGCTCCCTCCAGTTTTTGGAAATGAGTCTGCATTAGAAAAGTTCATATGCCCCATAAGGTGTTATATGGTCAGTTGGCTCTGACACATCTACTCTGATTTCTCCCAAAGCCTATTAACTGTTTCCTGCTTGTGCTGGTTTTAGAAATCTGTTGTAAGTCACCTTAAATGGAGGGTTTTCTTTCTGTTCTGTAGATGGGTTATATGTGATGCAAAAAGATGTGTTCATTGTGTATTGCAGCGTCTGATAAAGTACATATTTCTTTTTTATTACTTTGTTTATCAATTAAAAGAGCATTAAGTTTCCCCTCACTTTGGATTTGATTATGAGGATTTTATCCTTCACCGTCCATATGCATATATGATTATCATGCACAGAGGTTCAACATGGTAAGTACTGGTTGTCATGATTACCTCTGAATTATGTTTCTGTCATAAATATATAGACAATGGAAGGATAAGAAATGCATGATAATACCTTTGGTGAAGAGTAATTGGCAAGGTTGTCTGTGAAAAATAGGGAAACAATGCCTGTGTTTCGTTCTGTCCCTACTCTGCTGCAAAACAATGTATTTGTAGGAAAAGATTCTGCAGCCTCTCTAAGCTACTTGCATTCCTCCTGAAGGCAATTAACTACTGCTGTCAGATTTGAGTTCCCAGAAGGGCTGGTGCAGTGGTATTTTATTAATGATACTCTGCAGTAAAATGTGTAATGAATTGTGCTGTTTCATTACACAGAAAATCCTCTTGGTTGCTAAGGGTGCATATTTCTCTAGTAAGCTTATACTGAGGGTAGTAGCTACTTCACTAAATGTCTCTTTTTATGTGATGTGAATATTCATTTTTTTATCTTTTTAAAAATGCAGATTTTGCTTTTTAAAATTGCTTATAGATCTCGGATTAATAAAAATTTTGTCATCTTATGTATAGCATAATCAGGGGGGTCTCTGGCACTGAACTTTGCATAAATGTATGAGTAGTGTGTTTTTTATATCAACTTAGTCCTTTTTTCAGTTGCTTAATATTTCTCTACCAAAGGGAATTCAGTTTCCTGAACCTCTTCTTCCTTACTACACCAAATCTGACCATATCAGGCCTCTTTTTTTCTAGAAACAAGTGGTAGGTTTTACTTCTCTCCATTACTTCAATCCAGTAGAAAATACAAAATTAAGAAGAAAGGGTGATTCCTGCTCCACTGAGAAATCTGAAGGTTACAGCTACACACCAAGTTGCTATTTTCTGTTTCAGTACCCAATTAATATTTCTTATGATTAGGTTAAATTTACCATATTTATATATGCACATCAAGGAATCACCCTCTAGTTTTGGGGCAAACACTGGGCATGATATCTTTACCTTGTTTGTGACAAGAACATAAAGAATTTCTGCATCAGAAACCTTTATACAATCTAGTCACTGAACAATAAATTCTTGTGCTGCTGAGTCCATGTGCTGTGACACTGTTGAAGTGTCACTGTTCTGAACTAGAGAAGACACAATTTAGGTAAAAAGTGAGGTTTAAATCTTTGAATGTACCAATCTGCTTAGTTGCACTGGACTTTGTCAAGATGCAAATTGAAAGGTTGCTAGACAATCTCACCCAGTTTGCCTTTCCCATAAGGACTGGACCAGATAATCTTTTGAAGTCCCTGAGTCCAGTCTTTGTCTTTATGATTCTGTGACTTGGCTCCAGGTGCTGATTATGTGGATTGGAAGTAAGAGGTACAGTAATAAGTCAGGCATTTAAGAAATGTATGAGAGCATCAACACAGGCAGGTGCAGACAACCTCAGATTCACCATTTTTTCATCCATATCTAAAACTCAGTAGGTGACTTATGATGAGGTCCATTTCATACACTATTCTAAAAGCTACACTTATAGTAACCATGATCTTATAGTGTATAAATTCTAATTTAGCAATATAAAAGAGTTTTTGTCATCAATTTGTTGATTTTCCTCCTGTCTGAATAGTTAAGGCTCCAAATTATTTTCCCTTGAAAACTGGAGAGATCTCCACACATTCTTTTGCATTGAAAAAGTCGCCAGATGATAACTATATAGTTATGATTTAAGTGGCTTTTAATATTTTTGGCAAAAATAGTGGAAGATCCTTTTTTTTTTAATTTTAATTGTTTTTTCTTCCAAGAAAGAAATTTTGTAGTCCCATTGAGTTTATGAATGTGGGTCTCTTTTTCTCACCAAATATGTTGTATCAGAATGAGACAATTTTAGCACTGTAGAATCAAGTCTGTCATTTTTGATGCTTGGCTTCCAAGCATAAAATGTAAAGAAAATGTTTTGCAGCAAATACTGGGTGCAGTCCACAGTCAGTGAAAACGAACACCTTACCATGTTAACTTCAGTGGCGTTATCTAGTTGACATGTCCAAGCTGTGTAACAAATGGCCAAATATTTATAGATCATTTCAGTCAATATATCATTGCCAAATTGGAATGGTTATGTATCATGAAGTGTAGACTGCAACTCTAGCTTTGTAATACTTCTTTCACCAGTGTTTTCTATTTTAACCATTTCAAATGTCATCCTGCGTATGTAGTGGAATTAGTGTAAATGATAAACTTTGCTGAAGTTTCTTCGTAATTTTTAAAACCCTGGCCTTTTTTTTTTTATTATTATTACATGTGACCAAAGGCTAAATATCCATCTGTGTTTTACAATCAACAATCTTTTGAATGTCTTATAAACAGTAGATGTTACAGTATAGTTTAAAAGGAACCTTAGTGCAGAAGGGTAGTGGAATGCACTTTTATTAAAGTCTCCAGAAAGAAAACACAACAGCAAAATAAAGCAGTATAAGAATTGTACTGAGGATGGAGCACATCTGGGAGAGATCTAATTTTCAAATTGAACATGTTTGCAGTGGTAACTGTATGCTCAGCAAGTTCTCTTTACAGTAGGGACATTACATCAGCAGTAAAATTAGAGACGGAAAGCTCCCTTGAATCTGCTTAGGTCATCTGTGAATTCCAGGTCAAATGATTGCTAGTTTTTCTTTTCTTTCTTTCTTTCTTTCTTTCTTTCTTTCTTTCTTTCTTTCTTTCTTTCTTTCTTTCTTTCTTTCTTTCTTTCTTTCTTTTTCTTTCTTTCTTTCTTTCTTTCTTTTTCTTTCTTTCTTTCTTTCTTTCTTTCTTTCTTTTTTCTTTCTTTCTTTCTTTCTTTCTTTCTTTCTTTCTTTCTTTCTTTCTTTCTTTCTTTCTCTTTCTTTCTTTCTTTTCTTTCTTTTCTTCTTTCTTTCTTTCTTTTCTTTCTTTCTTTCTTTCTTTCTTTTCTTTTTCTTTTCTTTCTTTCTTTCTTTCTTTCTTTTTTTCTTTCTTTCTTTTCTTTCTTTCTTTCTTTCTTTCTTTCTTTCTTTCTTTCTTTCTTTCTTTCTTTCTTTCTTTCTTTCTTTCTTTCTTTCTTCTTTCTTTCTTTCTTTCTTTCTTTCTTTCTTTCTTTCTTTCTTTCTTTTTCTTTCTTTCTTTCTTTCTTTCTTTCTTTCTTTCTTTCCTTCCGCCACTTCCGCCACTTCCTTCCACCACTTCCTTCCTTCAGCCACTTCCCTTCTCTCTTTCTCTCATCTTCTTCTCTCTTCACATATTAAAATATATCTTTTTCTTTCTTCTAATGTGAGAGATTTACAAGTAGAGTAATAGAAACCAATAACTGTGAAGATCAGAACGGCTTACCATACAATACAGGACTCTATCCCCTGCACTACTGGGAAACTACTACTTTTCTATCAACCATTATAATTGTATCAATTTTTTCAAACCTTTTCTTGTTTCTTTGAAGACTGGAAAAGACAGGATGCCATCATATTTCAATAATATTACACGTAGAACATTAAGTGATAATTTATCTTTGTCAGTTGTAATATATAGCTTGTAATGTTGAATTATTCCTGAGATGATTTTGGCTTAAGCATGGCTCCATAATGTTGTGACACAATCTACTTAGGACTTCTAAGGTAAACACTTTGATATGAGGCTTTCTGCTAGACAAATGAGTTTATTCTTCATTACTGAGCATCATGGTTACAAACTTGGTAACACAGTGTTGATTTTGTGGTCAGTTGAATAGTATGCCTTTGAGGACCCAGATGTATTTGCTGTTTATTATTGACATCTAGGTGCCACACATTGTAAATCCCTTGCTATTATAAAAGACAAAAACCCCTAGAATTTGACTGAAGAAAATATTTATTTTATTTTATTTTATTTTATTTTATTTTATTTTATTTTATTTTATTTTATTTTATTTTATTTTATTTTATTTTATTTTATTTTATTTTATTTTATTTTATTTTATTTTATTTTCAATTTTCATTCTTTAATCACAAATTCATTGTGCTTCCTTTTATCAAAGATATTTGGGAAACCCTGAATTTAAATCTTAGGGCTTTCAGTACTAATGGCTTACGTAGCATGACTTTTGGATTTGTACAGGATAATACCAGCTGTAGCCATTGAAGTGAGAAACTGCTCAGAATCTACATGAACTACTAGTCAGTAGAAAAAACTTATCAGTTATTCTTTAAAATTTTCTGATCATGTTAATTCCTGTGAGAATTACTGGGATTTGCCTAGGACATCAACTGATTTTGTTAATTTTCCTGAATAATAATTTCAAAAGCTAATAAGATTTTTTTTTTTGTGGCTTTAAGAATAACTTCAGCTTGCAGATGTCTGTATTTTTTATAAAAGATTTTGTGACATAGAATTTTACTTTTTTTAATAGAGTAAGAAAATATTAAAATATTTTCTTATGGAAGAAGGAAGGCTAAAGATATAAGCAATGTCAAAGAAAAATGTAACTTGAAGGAAAGTCTAATATAGTATTACATTATAGTCTGATAATCACAAAACCTTGCACTTAAGTTGACCTGAGCAAAAACTGTGGTAGTCCAGGTTCCTTGGTCAGTGCGAGTATTTTTCTTTCCTGGATATTGAAGGATTATGCCATATTCTTTTTTAACTTAGGCATACATGTGGCAAAGTATGATTTTCCCATAAAAGTCGTGAAATAATTATGATTTTCCAATAGCATTTTTATTTATCTTCTAATGAAGTTTACTTTCAATCTATACTGTCTTCTGAAGTAAATTGGAAATATTCATTTGAGCAAACATGTTCTTTTCTGGGAACTACAAGTGCTTCTGTGAATAGAACAGAATATTGAACCCACCAGACTGTGTAAAGGTGATATTTCATGTGCCTTTAGTATACATCTTTTGGAAAGTGATATCACTGTAGAAGAATACAAGTAGGAAATTTGGCTTCCAACAAATCTACAGAGGGAGCATTGTATCCAGGTAAAGGTGTAAAGTGAGTCAGGAGTGAATATGACTTGAGACTGACACAGTAGTCAGTCAAATCCAAAACTACAAAGTCCGAAGAAACTGTGGATGGGAGAACCAGAACACAGCAAGGGAGCACAGCCAGGGATGTACTGCTGTGTTATGTTCAGGCTCATTCCAAAGTACACTGGAGAGAGCTGATGTCTGAGATTAGTAATTCAAAGAAAGCTGTTGGATGCAATACGCTATGGACATTCTACTCCTATTCTCTTATACCAATCTTTGTGAATAAAAACCTATTTGCAATGACAGACCAGATGCAACAAGAGCTTTCCTCTCTAGTAAAAACTCAAGTTGTCAATAAGAGTCCAAGAATTAGTTAATTTAAATATCATGTCAATTGTAAAAATAAAGGTCACCTGACAGTTTTAATTTCTTGAACAATTAAACTAGTCTTGGGACTAGTTTTAAAAAGTCAAAATTTTGGTGAAAAGAATAATGAGTTCAGAGTTTAGATATCAGATCATGGAAATAGTAAAGAAAAAATAATTAATTGGACAGTCCAGCACAAAATAATAATAAATTAATTAAAAATCTGATTATTTCAAGGCATTGAAACAATGTCTTCCTGTGGTGTTTGCTATGGAGTTAAATTTTTATAAATACTTTTAATTACTCCAAAATTTACCATTTACTTTAAGAAACATGACAGTGAAAATAATAAAATTGCAGAGTGATTAATCTATCTTTTTATGATTTAGGAACATCTGTTTATACAGAATTACATCTGTAATTATATGCTGTACTCTGTCCAGCAACAGAGTATCAATTAGCAAATTATAATAACTTTTTGAACTTTGAATTTTTGGGTGTAGTAGAAAAATTGCCTAAATTAAGTATTATTACTATGTGCAGATTTTATATACATTAAATATTTATTTCAAATGGATGTCTAAAAATTAAAAACTAACTTTTAGCACTTACAAGCTTCTCAATAAAGTCTTTCAGTTGATTTTTTTTTGCTTCCAATGGGTAATCTTGAGATAAAAGCATCATAAAATCTGTCCAAAAAAAAATAGAGCAAAAAGACCAGAAATATTGAAATGCCAAAACAAGATTTCAATTCTAAAATTATTTTCCTTTTAGAAATGTGCATTTTTATGTGGGTATTTATGAGTGAAAATATCTGCTAATTGCATTGGCAAAATGTGCCTTTAAATGTATAGACTGTATTATATTAATTAAAAAATCTCCTATCCTAGTGTTATTTTTCGTATCTTCATTAGCCATAACAAAGTTACTGTAAAATCTGCTTTGTCTCCTGTTCCACTTTTAGGAGAAATTAAATTTATGGTATGTGATGCATGTCCTATCAAAAGTGCATTTCCATAATCTATTATTATATAATTTTATTGCTTTTTGGCTTTAACAGAGTTAATGCTTATGTGATTAGCCAGCCTTAATCCTTTCATTGCACTTGCTCTTGCAACTAGCTACCCAGGATATTCCTAGGTAGCTTTTCATCTCATTATGCAAGGGTGTCCATTTGCTGCAACAGAGATATACCATTTTGCAGACCAGCAAACTGAACCACAAAAAAAAATTGTGACATAATGTACCAAAGGTCAGGTGTGAGTGGCAGTGGCAGAACTGAAAAATAATTTCCAGATTCCAGTGCTAAAAACTGAATCACTGTGAGAAAGATTTTTCCAGTGAAGAAGGGTGCAATAACTTATATGGAATTTATGAAATTTTAAAAAAAGGTGCAAAAGATGCTTGGTTGTCTCAAATCATTCATACTTCAGATCTCTCCTGGGACATATGGTGGAGCTATTTTATGCTATTTTAAACTGGACTGAAATAGATACAGATATATAGATAGATATAGATATAGATGATATAGATATAGATGATATAGATATAGATAGATATAGATAGTATAGATGTAGATATGTTTGTATCTTAAGTCTATTCTATATATATATATTATTTGTGTGACTACATTTGCTTATATGCATATTTAAATCATATGACTACTGTGTGTGTAATAGGATGTGAAGGAAGTGGCAGGGACAGCAGCCTCAAGGCAATTATATGAAAGTTTTGCTTGGTAATAGATTATCTACTAACGTTCTCAGATACTGATATATATGGATAGAGTGCTCTATTTTATTTAATCTTTTTCAAGTGTTTGAAGCAGGTAGGGGGCATTATTAATTTTTGAGACTGTCCTTGTAGCTCATTTGTACTTATTTTAATATTGTTTGAGAAAGTAATGCACTATAAATTTTCTCCAGAAGTTGAAAGGCCCACAGTGGTGATATACGTTAGCTTTATTTTTTTTCCCCCAGCTTTTGGAACAATAGTAGTTTGGTGATGACCCTAGTCTATTTTAGCAGAGAATGTTGCCCATAGAGGTGAATCTCTATGGGCAAATATTTATCCTGTTGTCATGTTTTGAAAAGGTTAATAGACTGCTATTTACTACCTGCTTTTCTGGTCATGTATGGTCTGTGCTGGTAGCTGGACAATTATCTCCAGTCATTGTGCAGATTTAAATTCATCTCTAATTATACTTGTCTCACTCTGCAGGGTGTACTTTAAGACAGATTACCCATACTCCAAGCTCCCTTATTATGAGTCTGTTCAACTTTTGCTTGGCATAATTATAGCTGTGCAAGAAAAAAGGTATTACATTAGATATTAGCAGGTTATAAATTTTCAGTTAGCTTCTGCAATTAGTTTTCACTCTCTAGGGAAGTACATAATACTCAAGATTTTTTCTTTTCTTTTTTCTGCTACTTGTTATGTTTGTCTGTTGTTAGCCTCCCTTCTATTCTAAGACATCACCAATGCTCAGATGCTTGTATCTTGCACACACCTCAGCCTTGTTTGGTGCCCTTTCCTCCAAAAATGTTGCTTATCCATCATCTTCTCTCCCTGATCTCTTCAGATTCATCTATGTTTCTCTTTAACTTGTTTATCCCTCTTCCTAATATATATTCCTATTTGTCCTTTTTGCAATAAGTTTCTAGCTCATGCCTCATTTGATTGACTGGGCATGCTGGGACTATGCTTTTCTTTCCGCAATCTCTTGTTCCTGGCTCCCTGTTTCATTCACTACTAAATCATTTTACTGGAGAAGATGGCTCAGATGGCTTCCTTCACTGTATTTTTTTATGTGCTCAACTTTTTCTATGCCTCTATAAAGCCTTTTTTCTAGAAAGTCACCATCTTTCTGTGTACCTTTCATAAAATTGATTGCAAGTTCCTGCAACATTTCATTACAAATGCCTGGAGATTTAATTTCTGTTTTAAATTAAAGACAGCAAAGATCCACAGCTTTAACTGTAAATAATTCTAATTCCAGTACATTGCAAGATGAAATAACTATAAATTAATGGATTAATGATGATCTACACCAGACAGGACTCTGGTCCCGAAAGAAGACATTAAATAAAGCATACTTAAAAATCTGTACCTATAGCAGTGTCCTTTTGCTGAGATTATTTCTCAAATCTCACCATCTGTTCTGATTCTGAGTGTAAAACATCCCACCATGAGTAAAATTTTCTAGTAGATCACATGTTCTTCGTGGATTTAGAGAAAAGGACTTGTGCTAACAAGAATTCTAGAGTGGTTGGACTGTTAGCATTTTTGTACATCCTGCTAATGTTATCAGTAATTCCCTAGTCTCTTGCAAAGCCAGTTTATTTTCCCAAGTTCTGAATGTGAACAAGTGCCTAACTAAAGATTATAAACGGCATTGTAATTTCCTTGGACTTTGATCACTATTCACATGGTTATCATCTGTTCACTTTTTATCACTTTCTGCAAACTCTAATTTCCAAGGCTCCATAGACTTTTTTCACTATTATGTACAACTTGCAAGACCTTTTATGCTCCTTAATACAAAAGTGGATAATGGATTTTCTTACTCAATGCCATACTCTGTTAATGGGAATGAGATCTCCATGGGTGCGTATCCTTTGTATAGTACCATCTTCATCTTTCCAAAATCAACGTTTCTGCCATTCTTCAGTCTGTACCCAAATGCAATGAAAGAGGGAGAACATCCCCTATTGTGTTTCTCCTGTCTAAATTCTAACTTTGCAATAGTCTTCTTTTGGACTTTACTGCTATAGGACTTGGAGCAAATCATGGAATCCATGATAAAGCAGCTTCTTTCAAAAGCTGGTCTGTTGCAAAGGTCTTTCTTAGAATCATCAAGAAGTTCATTGTGGAAGTTCCCAGCTGGAAATCAGTTTGTACCTGTGATTAGTGTTTGTCAGGGTGATGGACAGGACAGATGAACTAGATAAAGAGAAGTCATTGAAAGCATTGGCATCCTCCCAGGCCATCCTAGAAATCTTCATACTTGATTTCTACTTCCTCACTTTCTTCACTTCTTTTTTCAATTGAAAAAATTGAAAATCTTCATTATTTTGTATGCAGAAGTGCTGCATACTCTTCTCAGCCTGGCTAAATAGGAACATATGTATTACTATATAGTGGTTCAAAATGTTTGAATGAGATTTATGTTCAAAATGAACTTTTCAAGGAAGTCAGTATAGTCGAATCAGTATAATGTAAATTGGAAACTGTCTTCTCCTGGAGAAAACATTATTCTATTATTCCAAAAATTCCATTTTTATTAAGTTTGTTTTCATTTACATTTCCTGGTTTACGTTCATTCTTGTGGCATATACACTGTTATCTGCTAATTCTTTTTTGATTCTTTATAGAGAGCCCTTTGAATTTCCTGTTCTAGGAAACACTTTTGCCAGCTACTTTAACAAAGAATTTTAATTTCTTCCATATTCTGTAGAATAGAATAAAAGATTTCATATAGCATTTTAAATTGGCTCCAAATGATAGGATTGCTATTTTAAGGGGTTTTTTTGGTTCAGGTTTTTTTGTTTGTTTTTTTTTTTTTAATGTGTAATTAATCAGTTCAGGCTTGCAAGTCCTTACTTTCTTTATGTGTACTGTATTCCATTTAAATTTCTGTCAGATGGAACTTTATACCAGAAATACAAAAATTTATACCTGAATTTGGAATTAATCACCTATACAGAACATAAATGGGTTCAGGATGTAAAACATTGAAAACTTAATGCAAATAAGGAAAATATCTTTTAAACAAAGAAGTGTTGGTGAGAAAAAATAGTATCTTTTCATTCCTTTGAATCCAGTTTGAATCAGTTGAACTTGCAGCCTTATGGTATAGATAACATCACATGTATCTTGCTGCTTTTTTTTTTTTTTTTTTTAATAGAGGTGACATTTTTCTGCAGTTCACTACTTGTGGTGAAAACACATTCAGGCACTTCTTGATGCATCTTCCTTGTAATGTGCCTTATGATAATTTATCCCTTGAAGCTTCAGGAAATTTGCAGATGCTGAAAATGTAGATGAAGAAACTAAACATAAGCATCCAGATCTTTGATACTGGTTCAAATTAAGTATTTAATCCTTTAATAGTTTGACTACTGATGACTTCAGAATAGATAGTCTTTCTTTCATCAAGCGTTTCAAACATTCCCTACTTAGTTTTGAAAGTGTAACTAATGGGAAGAAAATTTATCTACCACTGGCAGCCCTCTCTATTTTTGTGTATCTTACTAAAGTTACCTCTGATACAAGGAGATTGCTGACTATTATTTTGATAACAAAATATTGATTCATACATGGCTATTAATCCAAATTATTAATAAGAAAATATTTGATGTGTTGAAGGAGAACTGCCTCTATTTAGAGCAAACTAATAAATCATGCAGCTTTCTCCAGTTTTGCTGATCTCCCTTACATCTTTAGATGATAGAGGGGTTTAAGGGCTCTGAGCAACTTGGCCTAGTGGCCCATGGTAGGAGTTTGGAATTGATGATCTTCAAGGTTCCTTTCACCCCAAACCATTCTATGACTGTAATAATCTACAGAGAGTTATAACCTTCTCTTATGAAATGATATTACCCCATTCTTAGTAACATTTTCCATGATTCTGATTAATGTTCTATTACTCTATTCTTCATTATTTTTCTGAAAATAAATATGAAGAAATCTTTCCTATATCCCTAGGCAAGCTTCACATCATGTCTGACTGAAGCTGGGATACTGCTGACGTGAATTTCTGCTAAAGAGTGCCAGTGAAATATATGGCAAAATCCAGTATTCTTAAGGTGTTGTTGGCATAATGAAAATAGTTGGGCCTCCTGAACCTACAACAGAGGCAGCAATATGTCCTTGGAGCACAGAAAGCCAACAGTATCCTGGGCTGCACAAAAAGTGTGGCCAGCCAGTCAATTAAGTCCCTCTCTACCCTGCTTTGGGGAGATCCTACCTGAATTCATTCTGGGGCCCCAGTGAAAGAAGAACACAAATGTGTTAGACTGGGTCCAGAAGAGGGATGTAACAATAGTCAGAGTTCTGGAACATCTCTCCTATGAAGAAAATTGGACAGGATTGAGTTTATTCAGATTGGAGAAGAGAAGGCTTCAGGGAGACCTTATCACAGTTTTTCAATTTATAAAGGAGACATTGGAGAAACATAACTAAACCAAACAAAAAACCCCAACAACCAAACCCCAACCAATCAAAAAACCAAAAAAACTTTTTACCAAGGCCTCTAGTGACAGGACAGAGAGCAACAGTTTTAAACTGAATGAGGGCAAATTTAGTTTGGACATAAAAAAAAATCAGAGTCATTGTGAGTGCCACATCATTGCAAGTAGCAATATCAGGTTAGATGGAACATTGAGCAACATGATCTAGTGAAACATATTCCTCCCACGATGAGAATGTTTGGCTAGATGATCATCAAGTGACTCCTCTAACCCAAACAATTTTATGATCCTTTAAGAAAAATGCTTCCCAAGAAGTCTTTTGTTTTGTATTGTAGACTGAAATATTTGTTTGTAGCCACCATGCCTAGCATGTTCAAAGTGACCAAAATGTTTGTTATCTGTTCACTATATTTTATAAAAAAATATTAGCTTCAAAACAAAACAAAACAAAAATTCTAGAAAAGCCCTTCATTAAGGCCTTTATTGACTTAGGAAATACCTCCTTTACTCTTGAACTGAAAATCCCTGAAATGGAGGGGGCTTTGGCTAATTTACAGTTTGTTGCATCACCTTTTTATAGTTGCCTCTAGTGAATAGTCGTCAATTCCTCTTCTCTTCCATTGAAGCATCTCTCAACCATGCTAATGTTCATGGAGATAGAGCTGGCTTTCCCTGAAATGCAATGTTATGATGCTTTTATATCACTGAAGAAAAATAACTTAAAATATTTGTCATTCCATAATCCTTGTGTGCAATACTGGGAAGGTAACTCTAGATTGTCCCTCCAGCTTTGGGTCTGATGGCAATTAACACAGATGTGCATAGTGTGAAGACAGGCATATCACGTGTAATTGCAGAAGAATCATAACTCAGTTCTCCAGGGACTGCTTCTATGTTCTATGAAAGTAGTCTGGAAAATAATCTTGTACTTTACAGCTTGGCAAGAAGAATTAGAACCCCCGATTAAAAATAGTCTTAGTTCTTACCTTCTTTTTTTGACACACAGTTAGGTCAAAATGTATGCAAAGATCCTTCTTCCTCATCAGGCAGACATAATGATGTGCTACATTCCCTTTCAGCAAACATAGCAACTTAAATCCTTTGCTGTGAGGAATGGGAGGTATCAGAAATTCACTAATTTATTCTGTTTACTGCACTAATCACAAGGCATAACACAGTTCTGTAAGCCAAGTTTTCCAGCCTCTTTCTCCTGTGGTAATGGAAGCTCTATGGACCATATTCCTAAAGGCTGTCTTTGTGCCAGAGAGATGGGAAAGCCTCAAAACAGAGGGTGAAGAGAGAACGTATTTATTTTCATAAATACAATTATTCATAAACATATCAATATATATAATATTTCATAAATCAGTTATTTGCATCTTTTGGAAGAAAGTGAAGGGAGGTACTTAAGGGTTTTTTGTTTTGAATTGGTCAGATTTTTTTTAAATCTACGTATAAAATGTTTTTCTGAATCTCTAGGTTTCTAAAAACTTTAATATCATAGTATCACTGAATCACCAAATGGGTTAGGTTGGAATGGACCTTCAAAATTATCTAGTATATCTGCATTATAAGTGCCAAACAGGCAGGTAAATGTCATTAGCTTGAAAATGCCACTAGTTTATGAGCTTGGACTTTTTTATTACTTTTTCTTTCCTCATGAAAGTATCCTCATTTCAAATGTTCAGAAGACTGTAGGCTCCCTTGCACTTTATTATGCAGATATAATCAAAGCCAAGATTTATAACCACAATCCACTGCTTCTATCCAAGTGAGAATTATTATTGCAGTCACCACTCCATTCTCCATGTACAGATATCATAACTTTAATCCAAGTTAATAAAACTTCTCATCTGTAGAATGAAGCTAGTAGACAACTTTCCTGTAATATTAGAGGATTTAAAACAAATGAGAAAATATGCAGAACTGAATCCTCCTGGCAATTTAATCCAACAGAAAGCACTTACCTGAGGTGTTTTGATGTTCTCAAACCCTGCATTTAGCTATAAATATCACTTTGCAGTTTAACAGGACTTCAAAAGCAAATATGAGCAACATAGTCCAAGAAGGGATTCAGGATCCAAGTAATTTATTGGATCCTTCTTTTTCTTTTCTTTGTTAAAGAATTATATAAGAAGGTTTTTAAAGTCAAATACTATTTCATTACCATGTGTATGACATGCTAATAGTCAACCAGTTGCCTTTTCTGTGCTGATCTACATAATTTCTGTGGGCCTTCTGTAATTTTGTCAGGCCGTGGAGATTTTGTTTCTAGAGCAAAATAGAGTTATTATATTTTGAATGGAAGCACACTGGAAAAATGAGTGGGATAAACATTGAATAGTATTGAATACCACTCCCCTACCTAGAGAGGGGATCTTTTCAAGAAACACAAGTTTAGTGCTACTAGAATCAGATGAACATACTGTGTTGAGTTTGCGTGTCCTGGTTTTTGGTAGCAGGGGGAAGGCACAGAGGTTGGCTTCTGTGAGAAGCTGCTGGAAGCTTCCACCAAACCCAGCAGAGCCAATCCCTGAGGATGGGCATCCTGCTGGCCCAATTAGAGAGGTTGATAACGCTTCTGTGATAAAAGATTTAAGGAGAAAATCAAAACAAAAGTGTGAAACCATTTCAATTCTGGCCAGAGAAGAGGAGTAGATGAGAACATGTGAGGGAAATAACATGGCGACACCAGGGTCAGTGGAGAAGGAGGGGCAGGAGCTGCTCCAGGCTCTGGAGCTGAGATTCCCCTGCAGGCCGTGGTGCAGGCCATGGTGCAGCCCGTGGTGCAGCCCGTGGTGAAGCAGCTGTGCCCCTGCAGCCCATGGGGATTCACAGGGATGCAGAGATCCCACCCACAGCCCATGGAAATGCCATGCAGGAGCAGGTGATGCCTGGAGGGGGCTGTGACCCTGTGGGAGACCTGTGGAGAGGGGGCTCCTTGCTCCCATCCTGTCCTTGGAGGACTGCACCCCATGGACAAATGACCCATGCCACAGCATGGGAGGACTGCTGCTTGTGAGATTGGAGCCATGCTGGAGAGGTTTATGGAGAATTGCCCCTGTGGGAAGGGACCCCATGTTGCAGCAAGGGAAGGACTCCTCTCCCTGAGCCAAGCAGAAAAAAACCTTGAGTGATGAACTGACCACCCCCCACCCCCTGTGCTGCTTGGTGGGAAGGAGGGAGGGGCTGCGGAAAAAAAAGGTGGTTTTAAGGGCTTAATTTTAGTTCTCATTATTCTCCCCTGATTTTGTTAGTGATAAACTGAATTTGTATCTTTAAATTGAGCATGTTTTGCTCTTGGAGTGTTTTCTCCCAGTCCTGATCTCAACTCCTGAACCCTTTTTTTCTGTCCTTTTCCCAGCTGTAGCAGGGGAGGGTGAGTGAGTGGCTTTTGTTGGTGCTTTCTGTCAGGCCACCACTGGTACCAGATTTGATTGCAAATCTGCTTGAAAGAATTTCTTCCTTACAGCTTTTAATTCTCACATGAGCAAATGAAACAGGTGAAATAGGCGCTTTGTTGTTCTCAAACCCTGAGAACTTCTAAACAAAACAGTGAAATGTAACTGTAGTGTTCCTAATGGTGGAACCACAAACCTGACACCTAGTCCTCAACTGTGCTGCAGGCTGCAGGCTGAAGGCCCTTCACCTCCTTCTCCTTGGTTCCTTCACAGTCATCTGCTGTGTCTAGTCCAAATTTTATGCCATATTGTCTTAGGTTACAAACCTACAATATTGTTACAAACAATATTGTCTTAGGTTTTGGTCCCTCTGGAACAAATAATGAGTCAGAACAGTTGCGGGAGAGTTGGCAAAAGCGAGTTTTTGAAATACATGTAGAAAAGGGCAATACTGAGGTAACTACCTAGGTAGTGCCTTGAATTGTATTTGATACTAGACCATTTGGGATTTTTTTTTCATACTAGACTATGTCTTATTCCTCATTTTAGTTCTTCCATTCAGTATTTCTGTATTGTATTCTCATCTTACATAGCTATCAGACATTTGCTACCATTTTATCTGGGTTTTCCCCTATCTTTGTTGAGTTTTCCCTCATAGTAGTCATGTCATGCCATTACCTGTACTAACTGATGGAAGACAATAACTTAGGTTCCATATAGAGTTGATGTTCAAGAGGGACTGAAGCTTATGCTCACACATCCTTGATTGTGCATTATTAACTTCATATCTTATATACAGATAGGTGACCACTGCTTATCTATCACATTTTGGGGGTGTCAGAGGAAGTCACTGGCCTGTTAATTCGGGGGGTATACACCCTTCTGCTAACAATTCAGTCTGAATAAGAGATATTATTTCTTCACCCCTGCACTCTCTTTGAGGAGCTGAATATGGTGGTATTTCATAACATGCTTCCCACAAAAGAAAAAAGTTTAAATAAAATGTTCATATCGGTTTTTCAGTAGCATAAAAATTCTCCCCAGTTAGTTTGGAGAATGAAAATAATTGCATATGAAATGGGAACTGGAGATTCAAGTAAGTTTGGCTTTCTTTGCCATCTTTAATGATCTATAAATAGTTTGTAATAAATTATCTAACAACAAGGTTTTTGCTTTTATACTCCTTAGCACTGCACTTCTGGGCCTCAGTTCAGTGAATCATCCTGCTTAAGGACATTTATGAATGTACATTACAGCAACTAAAGTCAATTGGAACTAAAGAAGTACTTAACTGCTTACTCAAAAATAAGACTTTAATTAACCTTACATTTGTACTCTTCCCTTTGAGTTGAAGAAAAGGATTACAATGCCTCAATTTCAGCCTCTATAACTATTAGTGTTTACAGATCCAGTTAAGCACCATCAGCTTTGAGAAGTTTCAGCTGAGGTATTTCAAAGATAGAATTTGGTTCCAAATTTAAGAACAGAATTAAAATAGAAAATTTAAAATGAAAGAAAATGTTTTCTTTGAACCATCACATTTCATTTAAATAACTCTATTCTTGTTTAGTGTATTAGGAGCCTTATTAACAGGAAATTTTCTTTATTTCTGTTTTATTTCACCTTGTGGTATATTTAAGTCCTCCATGAGTTAGACAGAAACCAGTGTTGCACAAATTCTAAAAAAAGCATGGTGATCTAAGAAAGAGATATAAGGGTGAGAAATTGCAGGATTTGAAGAAAAAGTTGAGGAACTCCAGTAGTGAAAAAGCAACAGTGATTACCAGGGGAATTAGTTTAAGTAGGGTAAATAAGAAAAAAACAAGTTCTGTTTCCTGCCTACTCTATTTTCTTTAATAAATATTTATACATTTTATCTTGATTTCCATAGAGATATTCAAGTATCCAGATGTAAGAGCTGACATTTAGAAGAGGAGTTGTTAGTATCCTTCTTGATTCTTCACAATTATTGTCCTTGAGATATTCCAGTGTAAAAAAAACATTTTAGGATACATGATCACCTTGAATTCTTTTTATGTGCTTTGTAGATTGTTACTAAAATAAATACTAATGATCTGTAAGGTCATCCACTACAGCATTTGTGTTGAACATTTGAAGCAAATATATAATAAACAGCATCCCTTTATTATGATTTTTTTTTTCCTTAAATAGGAATTGAATTCTACAACCTTAATTTCATTTTCTTCAGCATGATCCATGATGGCAAATAAACCACATATCATTTGGAATATGATCACTCCATTTGCTCCCTGTATAATAAAAGGTGCTTTCAGAGCTCTTGGAGTGCACATCAGCCGAGTTAAGCTCTGAACCACCTAGTGTAAACTATTTACTAGTCTAGTGTGGACTTATTTATTAGCCTACACTAGTTCTTATATGCATTGAGAAATTCTGTGTAATCACATTACAAAGTATAAGTGGCATTTCAAGATATCTAATAAAGGAGTTAGACTCTATGTTTGTAAGCTTCAGATGCAGCCTATATTTTCATTTAACATAAAATCTAACATCAGTTAAAAAGTTAAAAATTCAATGTCATTTGCCCTTTTATTTGAGAGCATTCTGTAAGCTTTCTTTTGGTCTTAGGAAACAAGTTCAGTTTTCAATAAGAGCAGACGTTTGGCTAAAAAAAGTGTGAGATTTATATCCAATGTAAATCAAAGGATTTTTGTATTTAAAAACATCTAAAAACCTCAAAGCATAGTTCATTTGCTCTATTAAACAATGTCAACTTCTTTTGTAAAATTTGAGGAATAGAAATTGACCTATTGCACAATTCTATTTTCTTTCTTGTGTTCATATCTATTATTTCTAAAGCATTACTCTACTTAGCATTATTCTCCAATATATCTTCTTATTTTCTATTTTCCAATTAAATGAAGTTTGCCTTCATCCGTTTTCCAGAGAACTGTATTCTGCTGTGTGTATGATATAAACCCTCTTTCTGCTTCCTTTAAAAGACTGGCTTGTAACTGGGTTGCATCCACCTTTGCTGGTGTCACCTTCTTGTTAAGGTCTTTTCTTATAGATAGGGCTCACAAATAATTTTATTTGCACTTCCTATGGTTGGTCCTGGTTATCAGAATGTAGTGATTCCTCATTTCAACTTCAGTGCTTCTCACTAATTAGTAATATCACAGGCAAATGGTAGCCAGTATTAATCCACTAAAAAGAATAGTAAGTATGGTAAACACAACAACTCTAAGGTTTTTTTTTCTTGATTAGCTGAATTGCAGGTTTGGTTTTAAATGTATGCCATTTACCATTAAAAAATGACAATACAAAAGAAACAAAACTCTATCTGTAACTACATAGAATATTTTATTTGAAGCCATTAAAAAAATTAATTTTCTATTAGTAATTTTAATTATTCATCTCCAGGCTTCCTTCATGTTAGATATTATGAGAACGTCAAATTTTAGTGAGTATGTATAGAGACACCACCTATAAATGTACACAGGATCTAATAGAATGACAAAAAGTTTATTTAGCTGTATTATTCTTTTAATGGCTTTTACCAGTGTAACAGCTGCACACCATTCAGTCACTGATGGAATATGTACTTGATCTTCAAATGTGAAACATTACCATTACACTTAGTTTCCAAAGGACAAGGTATCTGTCTCTGAAATCACATAGTAGCTGTGTCTGGTTGGGGAGCAAACTATATTTTCACTTGTTGTATTGAAGGTGCTGTTAAGACAATGTGTATATTCATAGTGTGGGCTTTTTGTTTCAAGTTAACTCATTCTAATAAAAGAAAGACATTATAGCACAATATAGAAAAAAATTGTTCTGCTGAAGTGGTTTAAATCAGTATCAAAATTGTTTTTGTTAAAAGCATAGAAATAAATTGAAGTCAATGAATTATATATTTGGTAACAATATCAACAAAAAAGATGTATAACCCACAATACTAAACACTTAAAAGCTTAGTAAACACCAGCAAATTTCCAGGCAGCCTTCTGTGGCAAGTCCTAAGACAATACAATTGCCATTCACAGACACACTCACGTGGAAGACTCTACAGTTGCACAGCCCCATAGCGGCACACACAGCACCGTGCCTTACAGGTTCTGAGCATTGCACACCTCCTCCTTGGCAGCTGGGGCCGTGCACACACTCAGTACTCCATCCTCTGCTGCACCACCGGCACTGCAGCCCCGCCTGCGCCTGTGCTCCCCTGCAGCCCACCGACCCCTGCACCACCTGGGAGCAGGGTCCCTCCTCCATGCCCCTCGCTGGAATGGCCCATGGTGGGGCGCATGCTCCTCACAGCCAGTCTGTCCTGCGCAGGGTTATCCTTCTTACGCAGCCTTACGCACTAGCTGTATTGGAACAGCCATGTGTTCTTGGATATGAGGCATAAATACAGAGTTGGTAACTTTTTTTTGGCTTTATAGTTGGAGGATTACCGCATGCAAGATGGAAGAATGTAGTACGGTGGGAGAATCTGTATGTACACATATGTGTATCTTCCTCTATGAGGATAATGAACTTAATTGCACTTGTATACTTCTGATCTTTGTCTCCTGAAAAATTACCTTCCCTGGAAATCCCTCTACATTTGGTTACTTATTAAATAAATATTTATACAGGAACGTCACTCTTAAAAAGGGAAATGAGCATTCCAAGGAAGACAATGATCAATAATAGCAATTATAATCTTGTTCACCAATTTCAATTAGGAAGCTGTCTTTAAATGAGTTATTATTGTTTTCTAATAATGCCAGTTAAATAATAGAAATTCTCATTTACCAATATGGTCTTTTTCTATTCTTTTTGTGAATGCTTTGAAGTTATTTACAATGGCTCTTCTGGTGCAGATAGCAATGAACTTTGATTACAGAATCACAGAATCACTAGTTTGGGAGAGACCTGCAAGATCACAGAGTCCAACATATCCCCTAACATCTCATCTAAACCATGGCACTGACTGTCGCATCCAATCTCCCTTTAAACACATCCAGGTGACTCCACCACCTCCTTGGGCAGATAATTCCAGTACTTTATCAGTTATTAACAATTTCCTTTAGCACATTACCATCTCTATTCTTCTCTGAGAGCTCATTTGTTTAAAATTGAAGTCTTGCTTGTTTACAATATGGGGATTGTTTCACTTTGAGACTGATTTTATTTTATTCACCATTTTTGCTTGTCTCCCTTCTTCATGTTCTTGAGGTTTTGTCCATTATTTGCTATCTTCATTCCAGGGAAAGATACTTTGCTGGGCTGCTTCCAGCTGTAGCTGTAGTTTTGATGCCAACTGCAGTCAATCTCATCCTTTGTTGATTTGTTGAGAATTCATTTTTTATAAAAAGCAGTTAATTTTACAAGTCCAAAAAAAAGTCCATTCAGGAGGATTGAGTGTTTTCACATGTTCAGCTAATAATTTCAAATCTTATGAAGTCAGCGTGTATCTGTGTGGGCAAGTTTTAACATAATATTCTGTGTCTTTAAGTTGTCCTGGTTATTTTAAACTGTCATTCTTCTCAAGCTCCATGCTGGCAGAAGCCAGACAACTTCAGCTTGATTAGTGAAGCATATTGTCAATATGCTTCATAAAGTGGGTTTGGTGCTTCATAAGGTGGGTTTGGGTTTTTTATAGAAATGGTTTTTTCTGGGTTTTTTTGGTTTGGGTTTTTTTTGTATTTTTTTGTTTTGTTTTGTTTTGTTTTGTTATTGTTGTTGTTGTTGTTGTAGGAGCTCTTTCTAGTAATACAGGGGTTGTTAAGTACTTTAAGGTAGCCTGAAAATAGGGACAGTTTACTATTCAAAATTGTCATATTGCTTTCAAAGAGCATTTTGGATAACATCATATCAATTTGAAGCATTATAATTCTCCTTTTGAAATATGCACGTATTTTACTTCATTTTTGGGAATTGGGTATTGAGAGTACACATGTCTAGATTAAAATTGCTCCAGACTCAAATTAATGGCATGGCTACACCATAGGAGAATCTGTCCTAAAAACCAAATAGTTAGGGGGTTATCTGACCTGGCCCTTTTTATGAATGGACAATGTCTATTTACAATGACATCTTCTCTGCCTATTTCATTCATTTTTAAATTCCTCTGCCCAAGTCATGCTCAAGAGAACATCTGGGAGTTCAGTGGGATTACCTCTCCCCATGGGCACTAGCACCTAATGCTCTATCATGGACGAAGCTCTCAGGGCTCAGTAAGGCAACCTCTGTTGTTAGCATGATGATGGAGGGGGGAAAAAATGTTTTAGTCCAAATTATGTGAGAAGAAATTATGTGAGAAGAAAGATTAATATGTAGCAATTCTCTGTTCCTAATTCTGTGCTACATAAAACACCTTGAGTATAAAATAGCTTGTTTCCTGAAAGGATACTGTAACAATAGGCACGAAATAAAGACAGTAAGTAAAAATTAAACTACTTCTTAATTTGGTGCCTGATTTCATCTCGGTTTGCCTGTGGCAGCCTTTCTAACATCATAATTTCATGTTGTCTCTCTCCTCCCAGGAAAAGAAATTCATATGTTTTTTGAACATTGTGTGCAGCTTTGGTCCCTGAAATATAAAAATGATATAAAGCCTGTAGAGATTGTCCAAAGAAGGGCAATGAAGAAGGGCCTTGAGGGGAAATCATATGAGAGGTGGCTGAGGTCACTTGGTCTGTTCAGCCTGGAGGAGACTGGGGGAGACCCCACTGCAGTTACAAATTCCTTGTGAGGAGGGGAGAAGGGGCAGGCACTGATCTCTCTCAGTGGTGACAGTGACAGGACCAATGGGAATGGCCTGGAGTTGTGTTGAGGGAGGTTTAGTCTGGATATCAGGAAGAGGTTCTTCACCCAGAGTGTGGTTGGGCACTGGAACAGCTCCCCAGAGAAGTGGTCATTAAACCAAGCATGTGAGAGCTCAAGAAGTGTTTGGATGATGCTCTCAAGCACATGGTGTGACTCCTGGGGGTGTCATGTGCAGGGCCAAGAGCTGAACTTGATCCTTGTGGGTCCCTTCCCACTTGATATATTTGAAATGTTTTAAAAAAAGGAAATAGGTATGCATTTATAATTGTGTATAAAATTGAAAATATGTCAGGACAAGAAATATTTTTTTTATTTTTCTTCTGCACTCTTCTGCATTCTAGGATAGTCCACATTGGCTGCATTTTCAGTTAATCTAAACTGCCTGCAGCAGAGGTATTCTTATTTATATCTTCTGAAGCAAAATGCTATTAGGACTGTTATTCACGTTCTTTCAGTAGCTATATTTGGTTGAATTCAACTGTACTGAGTTAGTCCAAAAAGGAACAGAATTAAAATTGCTGAGGGGTGAGTAACCCATATTCATATTCATCTTATGTTGATTTGGAGAGATAAGAGGTAGAGAGACTGATCTGAGTCAGCAAAACTATTTATATTCAAACTGCTTTAAACTAGTTATATCAAGGCTGTTGGCCAGCCAGTCTTTTTGATGCATATAAGCAGTTACAGCTAAGCAAAATTTCAGCTTGCACCTAATACAGACCTCAGCTCTGAGGTCTGTGTTGAAAGAGAAGGAACATTTATACAGCTTTAGGGTTTTTTTCTAAATTAGAAACTTTGGAACCTCAGAAACTACTGTTGAATGTCATCATTATTCCCTGTTAGTCCTTGCTAATGGCATTTCTGATAATATCTGATTAAACCAGTCTAAAGGAACATACAGGTAGGATGTTGAAAATCTTTTTAACCAATACTTGAAATCTTTGCTGTGAAAAGAATTTGAAGCATAGTTCTTTTAGCTCTTTCTAAACTGTCTTTAGACACTAGAGTTACCAGAAAACCTGTGAGTGGCAGAATTATTGTTAGCATAATTGCTATATATGGACTTGGGGAGGAACAATTGAAATATTAGCCCTGCTGATACACACTGCTGAAACTGTTCTCATATCCAGCTCCTGGAGGGCATTGTCTTTAAGGTGCACCTGCTTTAGTCTCAAACCAGGTGCACCTTAATCCATCAATTTACTTATGGTTTTTAACGTAGTGTGAGAAGATACATGCTGACAACAAAGTATTTAGTGGTTCTAAATTTTAGTAGCTCTTACAATCTCAAAGTATGTCTCGGTGCATATCAAGCTCTGGTTTAGCTGAGCAGGATGTATTTCTGACAGCACTTGTAGAGTCAGAATCACAAGATATCCTAGAAACAGCTGCTCTTCAAGGTTTTACTGATCTCTTAAATTATGTAAATTGGTAAGCAACAGGAATATTTCCATTTGAGAGTATTACTATGGCTATAGCACTGTTTTAGTTTGCAACATAAATAGCAGATTTTACTTCCCATCACAGCAGCCAGCATATACAAATAGACTACTTGAATTCTGGGATGATGTTAAAGGAGGCAAGAAAGGTACAGTGGATTCCTTTTGAATCGTTTTAAACTGGCCTATTATGAAGTGTTAGCAGAATGTGTAAATTAAAGGTCAGTAGGGAATTGTAACAACTTACCACTTCAAAAAGCATTTTTTTTTAAACTGCATTTTTGGCACACTTATTTTCTAGTTTCTGGTTTTCACTTGTTCCATTTTAGGATGTGCAGGATGCTACAACTTATGGAAGTTTATTTGTTGCGCTCCTCCAAATTCCTAGTTCAATGACGTGTTTTCAATTACAGTTAAATTATTCTGGTAAAAATATTCCCAAAAATAGGTTAGCTGAAAAGTGTTATGAAAAAGCTTTATAGTGGATAACATTTATTACGGCCTTGTGTTGTCTACAATATCGCATCAAGAAAAGGTTTTAGAAACTGGTTTGGATTTTACTTTATTTAAAAGAGAAAATATAAGAATTTAAAAGAGAAAATATAAGAAAAGAACAGATGTTGTAAGAAATAGAGAGCATTGTGCAAGCCTGACTGTAGCAATGTGATCTTGGCTGTGGCACTGTGAGCATCTTCTGCCTAGTGCAGCTCCTTCACACAAGCACAAACCCTACCTCTCACACTTTGCTGCACAATCCTGTGTCTTTCCATGAAGAGCTAAAGCTTATTGCCTGTAAGGGACACCTGCATGCACTAAAGGCTTTCATCCTTCCTGAATGTATTGCTGTCTAGTGGCTGAAATGCACTGCTGTGCCTGCACTGGCATTTTATTAAAGTTGTGATAATCCAAAGCACAGTATAGACAGCACAAGAGAAATTGGTCTGCTCTTCCTTTGCTCCTCAGGTATTGTTTTGTGGCTACAACCCAAACAAATTTTAGCAGAAATTATGAAAAATTTCCATCACTGTCCTCTCAAAAATTTCCATAGAACTGTAATTGTTCACAGTGGCGTATCATGTTCTGATAAAGCCATGAATTTCAAAAGTTCTACTGTTGCTTTGATGGACTTGACCTTGCTTCATTTTCTGCTTCTATTTGGATGCTTTTTCAGTTCCATGAGGTTCATTACTCTTATTTTCCATAACCCTGATTTAAATACAAAGTTGCCAGCACTAAGGCATGTTTTGGCTTTTAAGTAATAATGCTATGATTAAGTCAGCAGAAATCAATCCATAGCAAATCAAGAACTACGCAGACTCAATTTTCTTAGTGAAAGATGGATTTTTTTAGTTGTAGAGGAGGTAGAGGAACGTAGCAATTTTTTATTCCATTTAGTAGCAACATGTTAGTTACATTGTTCTCATCCTCATGTCAGAAAATGTACGTGTTCCTGTGACAATCAGATTGTCACTTGAAAGGTCTTTTAAAATATGAGAAGCAGCTGTCAGTGAAGCATGTGACTTTGCCACTAAGAATGAAGAAATGATGAAGGCTTTTGTATGGGTAAAGAAGCCAATGCTTTTTAAGGCAGCTCAGAATAAAAAGGGATGTGATGCGACCAGCATGGAAATCTGCTGGTTATGTGCCTTCCTAAGCACATTCTGCCATCAGTGCATTCCTTCTGTGGTTGTGATGTTAATTCCTGTTAGAGAGTACTAGTTATGCATGCTTAACTTCGTGAGAAATCTTCCTGTGGATGTAGATGATTTCGTTGGAGCTGAATAATTTTCATAGCCTGTAGCTGCATCACTCTTTGTATGCTCAAAGTGAATATCCACTGTTATTCCTTTAAGTAAACACAAAATTTTCTGATTTTCCTTGCTTTTGCAATGTGCATGCTAGATATTCTTTTAGTTATAAGATTAAGATAAAATTCATTCATCTGTAATTATATTATCTCATTTGGCATCTAACTCTAGGACAAGAAATCAGTGATTTAATTTCCTTTCAAAGTCTTTGTCTATCAGATACAGAAGAAGCTTAGTAATTACCTCAGTCATTGTGAGAACTGTGCCTTCAATATTACATTCTTAATTGTTTTTAGATAAGCAAATTTATTTTTATAGCTCATTCAACTGAGTATTGCAGGTTGGATGATTCTCCCTTATTTTCAGTGTAGATAGCAAGGTCTATAGATTATATTAAGAGAAATTAATATTGTCCTTTTGGTACATACAATAGGATGCATAAAAAGTACTTACCTGAGTACACAATATATTTTGATTTTATATGAGAAAATTTAATCTAAAATAAACACATTTAATAAATATTCACAGAACACCCCAGTAGAGATCTGTAGTGTGCCTGAAACTTCCAAGAGCTTCATCATCACATTAAAATTAGTTTTATATTATAACTGTGGGTGAGATAAACCCATCCTTTGTGTGGCAATATCATGTTTATGGTCCAGTCAATTGTGCAGGAATAATCTGTATATTTTCAACCACTAATTCACAAGTCTCTGGTTGGGAAAATTTTACTGCGTGCCTTGAGCTGAATTAAACACCGGCTTGTGCTTAAATACAGAAGATTTAATGTACAGTGCACTGGGCAGTCTTATCACCATAAGCTGCTCTTCCTGGTGCATGCAGAGGTGCATCAGGAGTTGATTCCTTATGTACACATTCAGTGGTACCAATCCCATGATTGTTAACCCAATATTGGATCCATTCTCCATCACAGTTCTGCTGCCCCAAGGTGGCCTTTGGCCTTTGAGCACTTATGTCCATGAGTGATGGATTGCTGCAAGACAACTCTGCAATGTACCTCATTCCCAAGGGAAACTTCACTCCCTTATAGACAGTCCTTCTGTCCTGTCACTCCTGTTCTGTTCAAACTGTTCATCCTCTTCTGCATTCTTGTCCTCCATGCCACATCATTTTTTGGTCACAAATTACCAAGTTTTAGCAGCTACAGTTTGATTTTCCTCTTCACTCTACTGTGTATGCACACAAGCCCCCTAACTTGACCACTCTTTCCAGATTTTCAGAGGATCAGCAAAACGGCAACTGCTGCAAAAGGCTGCTCTTTCAGCAGAGAATGACATTTCTTTGAAATGTGGGAGCACTAGAACATGACAACCCTTGAGAGAAATTTCTACCTAACACCATAGGCTGTAAATTCTTTCACCAACTGAACCATCATATTTTTGATATTTTATGATTCATCACAGTGCATCTTATTCTGTCACCGATGTAAAGCTCAATGTCTCAATTCCACCACTGGCCTAATTTTGTTTCTAAGAGTTCATAAGATCATAGCTAGCAGACTAGATCGTAACTAGCAGACAAAAGAAAATCCAGTCCAGAGCCCATTGCTCCTTGGAGTAAACTAATCCCACCACCTGATGTGTTGATATATGTATGTCTTTTTGTTTTACAAATCAGGATTCCTATTTTTGCATTTGAACAAACTGTGCCAGGGAGTGAATTAATTAGTTCTTGAGATGAAATAAATTGACTAGGTACATGAAGTATGTTAGTCTCTTGTGAGATTGTTCTAAGCATATGAAAATTGTGGCGTTTTTTAAATCAAATAAATGTTTCAGAATATAAGTACTTTTCAACAAGTACTGTTCCTTAGTGAAATGTAGTGTAGTCATCACTGAAGAATGTCAGCTACTTTCTCATCAGTGATTAATGGAGCTGATAGTCTTGGCTTCAATGTCATTTTGTCAAGAATCCAAGAAATATATCATTGTCAAAAATACAGTAATTGGAGGATCAGGGCCTGTGAGGTCACTGGTAATCTTTTTCTGTATTGAATTGGGCAAAGTACAAACCAAGTTGACAATAATTTTTAGCATTAGCTGTTACATCAGCTGAAGTCTGAACCACCATTTCAATCTGAATGATTGAAAAGCATTTTGTAGATAGTATCATGAAATAAGAGTTGTGGGATTTTTGAAAGGAACATTAGCAAAAGATCTGTTTGGGAATATTCACTTAAAATCAGAATCCCATCATATGTACAGCAGAAAGAAAGCTTTGATGGAATAAGCTTGATAATTCTTATGCTTACAATGTGATAGAGACATGTATTCTATTAAGTTAAAATTTACAGCTAAAAAATTACATTCTTCAAGTGCTTTTTGTCATAGCTGGAGGGAATTTTTTCATACTGTTTTAAACATCAGTGTGTTTATCTGAATCATTCCAGTTAGAAGGAAGTCCTGTTTCCTTGAATTTCATGCATTTGTTCAAGGTTCATTTTTGAGATACTTGATTCAAATAAGAAAATTTTAACTTTGGGTGGTTGTCATTTCATTTTGTATTTTTTAAATTTTATTCTTCTGCAACAATACTTATCTAAAGATAAGTATTTACTTTTAGAATAAAAAGAGTAAATTTACTTTTTTTGTATGCAGGTTAATGCAATTGAAAATGTTTGTCAGGAGTTTCAGTGTCTTTAAAGTTAAATAAATTGCTGGCATATTTATCTGTACACAAAAATATATAATTAATGAGAAAACTATAATTTTGGTACATCAAAAAATCAGAACTTATCTCTAATAAGACACAAGACATGTTGTTAAAGGTGAGGAACTATACTTTTACTTATGCTAGCCAATAAAACAACTGCTTTAGAGACAAGGTTACTCTGATTCTTACACCCCTGGGATTGCTTTTACAGAGGCCACTTAGTGACATGAACAAAATGTCTTGGATCATCCCCATACAACTGTGTATTTTGCTATAAAACATATCAACCTGTGAAATTTGGGTGAATAGGATGTTTCTACTATCTATATCATAATAAGACAAGCTCTGTAATAGAGTAACAGTAACTAACTTGGACTATAGCTTTATCATATTTCAATGGTGGAAGGTAAATTCACACTTACAGAAAATTGGATGTGGCAAGTTTGATATTTTATGAATTAAGACATTTTCAAAGGGATGAGGGATAAACTAATATTTTCAGGCAGTATTTAAAAAAATATGTGCCAATGCTATACTCATACATATGCAAGTCTGTATAGATCTATAGTAGTATAAGTATACATTTATAAATATATATCTGGTAGAACAAGGGATGACAAGGACATACTACCACAGAAGTATCTTCTCTCAGAAAAAAATATGCTGGCATCATCTGTTTGTCAATGGGGCTTTGATATCTTGAACTCAAGGGCTAAGATACTTAAATAAAATTTTTTTTTTACTTTTCTGAAATCACTGCACAGACAGAGGAGCAAAGGATATGTTCCAATTATACAACAGAGTATGAGAGTGTGTGATGACATTCTCCTAACATGTACAAAACAAAAGTGAGGATGAGAAAAGGCTTATCAAGGTATTCCTTGGCAAAATAAACTGCTCCCAGTGCTGTGCCTATAATGCTTTGTCCAATGTGCTGACACTGGTAAACCAAAGGTCCAGTCATTACATTCTCCTTCATTACAAAAAAGCCGAGTAAGAAGTTGGTGCTAGGTATTTTCTTTCTGTCACCCGTGAGATTAGTATTTATTCTTCAACAGTTTGTTGGTTAACTGCAGCTGCAGTAAACGGTGCTGCAGAGGGACTACAAAATATAGTTGATACCCACTTCATAAAATGGTTGCTTTAGAAAGGTTTCTTGCTAGGCTTCATAATATAGAATGAATGTAAATCCAGGAAGGCAGGCTGGACTGAGGAGGACTGGATAGTACAGTGAAACTTCTTGGAAAACTCAAAAAAGGAACTGAGGGACTGAAGAAATTGCACTCATCTCTTGAAAGTGGCTGGAAATCAGACAGGAGCATGCTGCTAGGTAATAAAGGAGTTTGAAAACTGTGATGAACAAAAGCCTTCAGAGGACAATGACTTTTATCCTAAACTGAATTAGTTTCAATAGTGTTAATGAAGGAATTTTCTTTTCAAAGGTTCTGTGATTGTCTCCAGGACTTGGACCCTCTAAGTTTTAAGGTATGTTGTTTATGATTTCCATAGTAAAACAACTCAATATGCATATGCCTTCTATTGCTGTTTGTGTATATGTTGCAAGACAGTTAAAAATTAAATTGGTTTTGTCTTACATTTGCAAATGCTAAGAATTTTTTTCTCTAATGGAAAAGGTGGGATGTATGTATTTTTTCTTCTTTTGCCTGGCGAGTGGGTCACAGGTCATATTCGTCATCATTCTTAAACAGATGAAATAGCTTTAAAAATGTATAGACTGATAAGTTTTATTCTGTTTTGTGGTTTACACTTGTAAATCAGGAAGTCTGAAAAAGAAAGAAAAATACAATCTCTACATTTCGAACTTTTCTTTACTGAGGCTTCATTTTGATTGACCGTGTATCAAAGGTCATGTTCCTGTAACTCATTATTTGAGAACATCATCTTTCCATTTTTTTATAAAATAGGGTGCTTGGTGCAGCACTGTGGATAGGAATAGAGGGGGAAAAGGAAAAGTGTTCAAGGAAGGGAAGTTCAGGGAAGGGAAGGGAAGTTCAGGGAAGGGAAGTTCAGGGAAGGGAAGGGAAGTTCAGGGAAGGGAAGTTCAGGGAAGGGAAGGGAAGGGAAGTTCCGGGAAGGGAAGTTCCGGGAAGGGAAGTTCCGGGAAGGGAAGGGAAGTTCCGGGAAGGGAAGGGAAGGGAAGGGAAGTTCCGGGAAGGGAAGTTCCGGGAAGGGAAGGGAAGGGAAGGGAAGGGAAGGGAAGGGAAGGGAAGGGAAGGGAAGGGAAGGGAAGGGAAGGGAAGGGAAGGGAAGGGAAGGGAAGGAAGGGAAGGGAAGGGAAGGGAAGGGAAGGGAAGGGAAGGGAAGGGAAGGAAGGGAAGGGAAGGGAAGGGAAGGGAAGGGAAGGGAAGGGAAGGGAAGGGAAGGGAAGGGAAGGGAAGGGAAGGGAAGGGAAGGGAAGGGAAGGGAAGGGAAGGGAAGGGAAGGGAAGGGAAGGGAGTATTTAGTTGCCAACTGGAGTTTAAACACAACAGTGATTTAGAGCCCTTCCTTCCTTCCTTCCTTCCTTCCGCCACTTCCTTTTTTCTCCTTCTCTCCACCTTTTTTCCTGCTCTAGGCTGATTACACTAGTGTTATAGAACAGTGAGAATTTTTAATATCCTTTGAATGCCCTTGAAAACAAACTGGTCCTTTTTCTGGGATCCAGGATGTTACTGAATTACGGTTGACGTATTTTTTACATTTTCTTTTGTTTCACTGTACACTATAGCTCCAAAAAGACCTCCAAATCTGTATGGGATTGTGATAGCACCATCACAATACTTTCTATTCTGAAAGTTCCCATTCTTTGTTCCAATCACCTTTCACCTTTCTTCTTTGTTTTGTTGCTGTGCTGCCTCTGAAATCACTCTGTCACTAACCCACTGACAGGTCTCAAAATTCAGAACGAGCATTTAAAGCAAGTCGTCAGAACTGATATTATGTCCATGTGCTTTTCTCTCAGCCAGCTCTTTTTTTCCACCCTTTGTCTCATTTAACTGTCCAAACTCTTGATTTAAGCGTTAAACCCTTGGGTCAATTAATGGTCCATAACATTTATACTGTCAGATGCAACATGAAACTCCTGCTATGGTGCCCTCTTTTTCCATTAGCACTATTAAAAAATTATGATAAAAAAATAGAGTGAGAGATTAATATCTCCTTGGAGTTTATACAGAACAAGCCAAAGAGCAGTTATCCACATCTCCCATTTCTTTCTTCTTCGAGACCTAGGCACAGTTATGAAATTGCTAAGCAAGACCAGCAAAATGCTAATAGTGCAATTAGCAGTGCAATTCTCAAACCTGGGTGGAATTTCAGGCCATCACAGAATCTAAGCTCCCAAGGTGTAAAGAAATAGCAGAGCACTGTCACCAGTAATATCATGAAGTTTCTCGTATGCAGAAATTGGATTCTGCTTCAATAGAACATCCCTGAACAAAGAAAATGCAAAACATAGCCATTTATATTGTTTCCATGAAGGTGGAAATGCAACAGAATGTGTAGGCTTATTTTGCATGCGTTGCTTGTTTGATTTTGTTAGCCCCTACTAAGTAGCACACTATTAGGTCTCTGTTCTGTGGGAAGAAGCTTTTAAAAGTATTCTCCAGACTTTACCCTTACTGTCTCTCCAGTATTACCTCAGTTCACTTTCAAAAATTGGAATGCAGTTATGGTAAAAATGAACAAGTAGAGGATGAAATTGATGTTAAATATTAAACCTGTCTATTTAAATGGGGTTCTGGAGAGTTAGATATACTGGCATATCCTTCTTGTGCAGATTCTTTATTTAAATTCTAGTTTTTTGAATATCCATGACTTCAAAAGTCACAGCTAATATTCTTCCATGAAACCCACTGTCTTAGAAAAGTAAAGACAAAATAAACCTTCTCTTTTTTTTGCTGTTGTAAATGATTTTGTTATTATAACAGAGTTTACACTGATGCATCTCAAAGCACTGTGAAGTAAACGGAAGCTGTGATTATTTTTTTTCATTCTTTCATTTTATAAGACTTCATGGAACCACAGAATGGATGAGGGTGCTAAGCATGTCTGGAGACAGCCTAGTTCAGGCCTCTGCTCAAAGCAGAGTCATCTAGAGTAGATAACTTAGGACAATGTACAGTCAGATTTTGAGTATCTCCAAGGATGACAACCTCACAATCTCCTGGGGAACCTACTCCAGTGTTCAAACAGCATCACAGCAGAAGTTCTTCTCTTAATGTTTAGACATAACTTCATTTATTTCAGTTTGTGGTTGTCTCTTGTCTCGCCACTTGGCATTAGTGCAGAGTTTAACTTCATCTTCTTCAGTTGCTCCAGATATATATTTATACACATTGATAAGATTCACCCAAGTCCTTTTTCTCCATGCTGGAGAGTCCCAGCCACTGTCAGCCACTACTCATGTAAGACAAGCTTTGATCCACTATCTCTGTGACCCTGTGCTGAAGTTGCTCTAGTGTGTTCATGTCATTTGTTTCAGAGAGGGCAGAGCTGTGCACAGACCCCTCAGTCTGTCTCACCAGGTGTAAAGCAGAGGGGAAGGATCAGATGCCTCGATCTGCAAGCAACACTTCTGCTAATGCAGACCCTCTTAGCTGCAAAGGCAACATGCTGCAGCATGGTCAGCTTGTTCCCAGGAACTCCAGATTCTTCTCTGCAGATCTGGTTTCCAGCCAGTCACCCCCCACCATGAACTTATGCTGGAAGTGTCCTTCCTCCCCAGACATAGGGGTTTGCATTTTCATTGATTGAACTGCATGAAGTTCCTGTTCATGCATTACTCCAGCCTGTTAATGCTCTCTAACAGGCAGTAGATCCATCTGATATATCAACCACTCCTTCCTGGTTTGTATCATCTTCAAATTACTGAAGGCAAATTCTTCTTAACTTCTGTATGTGGTGGGGGAACACCCCTGAGCTTTGTAGAGGTGTTCCTTGAAAGTCAGTCATCTTTTCCCCTAAAAAGTAAGGAAAAAAGTGACAGTAAACACAAGTGGGTCTGCTGAAAGAACTCTTCAGAAGATTACAAGAAATCTAATTCCTAAATAATTTTTTTTTGCTTTTGCTGTCCACAGTGATCTAAATTTCATTTATGAGCTCTCCTGATCTAAAGCTCTGCCATGGATTCTGAGTCAAAAATTGCTGGCAAGCAATAGATGTTATCATTGTTCAGTCTTTCCTTTTCTGAAAAATTAAAACTCATTGAGTAGTCAAGGTATAACCTTGCGCCTGGGATATGAACACAAAATTTGAGTCTTATGCTAGGTGAGTTGTTTTTTCTGGAAATATCAGACACTATACACACCAGGGAAATCACAGCTAGTTTGCTCTTTTGTTTCCCTGCTTCCCCACTTTGTGTTGATTCTTAATTAATTCATATAAATCCTCCTAAATTCTCATGACATTGTTTCTCTTTATTGCTCAATATTTCTTCCTTGGATTTCTCTATAGACCTCAGCTCCTCATTTATTTATGTTGGTATCTTCTTGCTTTGTTGATTTTTATGGTGGATCTGACCTATGAAACATAATTTATCAGGTGTCTTAGTTTAACCCTGGCTGGCAACTAAGCCCCTCCTTATATACCCACTCCTTCACTCCCTCCTGAAGGGTAAAAGTGAGTAAACTTTTGTGGATTAAGATAATGATGGTTCAATGGGTAAAGCAAAGGAAAACAAGGAAATCATTCACTACTTCCCATCCACAGGCAGCTCTTCAGCCATCTTCAGGAAAGCAGGGCTCCACTATGCTTAATGTAGAATTGGGGACACAAACACCATTTCTCCAAATCTCTCCTCCCTTTCTTCTTTTCCCTCCAGCTTTATATGCTGAGCCTGATGCCATGTGGTATGGGATATCCCTTGGGTCTTTTGGGGTCAGCTGTCTCAGCTGTGTCACCTCCCAGCTTTCTGTGCACCCCTCAACCTCCTCACTGACAGCATAGGTGAGGAGAAACAAAGGCCTTGTGTCTGTCATAGCACTGCTCAGCAGTAGCAAAAATATGCCTTGGTTATCAGTATGGTTTCTAGAACAAATGCAAGCAGAACCCCATACAATTAATAGGGAGAAAACTAATCCCATCCCAGCCAAAATCAGCAAAACAGAGGATCAAACATCCTTGACTTTCCTTGACTCTTTTTTTTAATGCTCTGTATTCAGAGCTTAATTATTTATAGGAGATCTTGCAAAGCCACCTGTGGCCACATATATGAGTTTTATCATTGAAATCTCTTCATACCTCTCAGCCAATGCTTGTCTTGCATGTAGTCCATAGTCTTTGTCTTTCTCTTCCCTCATTTCACCCTCCAATCCAGTGAAGGATGGCCTTGGGCCTTTCTGAAGAAGGAATCTTCCTTTGTGGTGTCCTGAACTAACAGGACCCCCATTTGTTAGCACAGGTGTGTGGGTTTGGGTTAGCATATTAGTGGAAATTTTGCCTGCTGCTCCATCTATTGATATTTAGAGATAAATACCTACCCTCACTGAGTTAAACACCATTCCTGTCTATTTTTCTGCTCCAGATTGTTCTCATTTTAAGCAGTTTTCTTTTTCTTTTGACACCAAAATTGGCTGGAGAATAAACTTTCTAACACAATATGAGGTATTAGAAAGCAGGTGTTCTTTATTACAATGCTGGACACATTTGGAGGATTTTCCTCTACTCAAATGTGTGCATGAAAGTTTACAAGAGGTTATTTATTCCATCAGGACCATACACATTCATTGCAACATACTTCCTAGCTAATAGATAAATATAACTTTTCCTAGCACTAACTTATATACCTCATCCCTTTTACTGGAACTCCTTTTGTGGTCTTAGAGGGTCATGTAAAGGAGTTTCTGGTGGTTCTATTCACTGACAGCCCCCAAAACTGTAAGTGGCCCTGCCTTACAATTCTTAGGGCATGCACTGTTCTTTTTTGTTACAGAAGTTTGCCACAAAAATCACTTAGGTTCCTCATTGTGTGTTTATCCATTGATTCCAGCTACATTTACCATCCTGTGTGTCTACTTTAACATTCTTTTATCCAATTGATTGTTAATTTTAAGCTTTATCTTGCAATTTCAAGGGAACTGAAAATTTTTATCTTCCATGCTATCACTTTAGAGAAGTAAATGATTAAGGTCAGTCATCAGTTCTCATTTTGACCATTTCAGCCCAATTTATCTTTTTCTGACTCAAGAATGTCCCCTGTGTATGCTATTATCAAATTCTAGTTTCTGGAGAAACTTTATCCCTCATATTACCTTCTGCCTTTGTCACTTACATTAAAGATCAAAATTGATCATATAGTTTGGATGTATCCAAATCTGAAATCTTAGTTAATTTATTTCCTATAAGATGCAGAAATATCACACAGTTTTAAAAAATATTTGGAGTATTTAACTTTCAATATACACAGTCCAACATATTCTGAAGATTTTATGAATAAAATTTTCCAGTGCATTTCTGGAAGATGCTCATAAAATCTTTACTTTTTGTTTATACTCCTTTAGGTGTCTGTCATATTATGCTTCTAGAGAAAAATTTCTTGCTGCTCCACAGGAGGTGTTATGATGGAAATTACAAGCAAAGATAAAGAATTCTTTCCCATGTATTTTGAGTTCCACAGTACATTTATTATGATAGTGTGAATATTAGTGTATTCATTCCTCAATTTCAGTAAAATTCTGCTCTGTGTTGGACAATGGAGACCCAGGCATCAATCAGTGACTGATCTGTATGCACTGGATTAGATGGAAAAAAACCCACCAGCACCTCAATGCAACATATTCAGTTGATTTTTAAAGTAAGTTCCACTAATCTTTATCTTTTCCTGCATTCATCTCGCCTAGCGTATGATGAAAACAATACTGTAATTTCTGATCATTTAGCCCAGTATGATCCTAAAACCATGGGTATTAGTTTCTCTTCCATTTGAAGTCATGGATGATAAATTTTTTTGGCTTGGAACTTTGTTTTTCGTGGAAATGCATCATGCTTCAGATGCACTGAACTCTCACTTCCAAATTGGGCAAAGACTGATGAAGGCTGAACAACAGTTTCTCTTTTGATTCATTCATTTTACTTCATTGCTGCAGGTTAAATGTAGGCTGAAGGCTTTAATTTACTTAGAAGCCATACTATATTTTAACTTTAGAAATATTTGCAAAACTAATTTTACTGTAATTTTCTTTCAGATGTTTCTCAATGCAGATAGAATGTTTTCTTTTTATCATA